>NW_025333977.1:80740000-83240000 GCF_019186645.2 Phyllostomus hastatus | reverse complement strand
GTTAAAGTCACAAACCTTGAATGGCATCATCAATACTTTACATGTGAATCCATTCCCAGCTATTTTAGAAGGCATTTTGTCTGTGGGCATTTCATTTGAAGAGATGATAGAACTAGAGACAGTCAGATATTTACACAGTATGAGTAAATCCTTACTATATACTACAAACAATAAAGTACTCATGGATCATTACTTCCCCGCAAGAGCTACTACCACAGCCTGCATTCCTCTAATGTGTTTCACCAGTTCTCCTTAGGACTCAGCAAGGCCCTGATCACATGCTGATCACACACACAGAGCCAGATTCAGACAATTAAAGTCGTGATTTGTTTTTGCTACCATCAAAAGTTGATAGCTAAATGGTAGCAGTACCTAATGTAGCATTTTATAAGCAACAGTGAATTACCCATGGTTAGTGACTAATAATAAATTAGTATGGTTATATTCAACACACACAAACACACAAACATAAATGTCTACTAATGAGAGATCATGTCACAGGTATGAAAAAGAAAAAGTCTGAATCAGATTACACAAAATCACAGAATAGGAAACCCAGGAAAACAGATCTGCCTCCTTTTGACTTTTGCCTAGCTTCAGTACATCTGTCACCATTTTATGATGTGGCCACCACTGCAGCAATATGGCTCTTCTCTGCACTCCTTCATCCCAATTAAGGAACCAACTTGTCCTGATTCTGCCCAGGACTTTCCACATCCCAGACTCCCAGTTATGATAACTGGTGGGCAGGATAATGGTTCCCTAAAGATGTCTGCACATGAATCCCTGTAACCTGTGAATATGTTACCTTGCATGGCTGAAAGGACTTTGCAAATGTGAGTAAATTAAGAATCTTGAGATAGAGTGAGTCTAATTATCCAGAAAGGCCCCATCGAATCTCATGGGTCCTTAAAATCAAAGCAGGATTTCTGGCTATGGTCAGAGGGAGATGTGACTGCAGAAGAATGGTTACAGAAATGCAACATTGCTGGCAACAAAGACAGAGGAAGAGGCCTCTAGAAACTGGATAAAGCTATGAAACAGGTTCTCCCCACACTTCCAGAAAGAAGCCCTGCTAACAATTGATTTTAGCCCAGTAAGACCCACATTGGAATTCTGATACACAGAACTTTGAAGATAAATAAATGTTTTTTTCTTTTTTTATTGTTGTTCAGGTACAGTTGTCTCCCTTTCCCCCCATGAATCCCCCCTCCCAGCCTTGATCCTCCCCCGCTTTGGCTTTGTCCCCACCTCCTACCCTTGATGCTACCCCCCTTTGGCTTTGTCCATGTGTCCTTTATATATGTTCCTGACAACCCTTCCTCCTTTTCCCCCTATGACCCCCTCTTACCTCCCCTCTGGTTACTGTCAGTTTGTTCTTAATTCCAGTGCCTCTGATTACATTTTGCTTGCTTGCTTGTTTTGTTGATTAGATTCCACTTTTAGGTGAGTTCATATGGTATGAATAAATGTTTAAAACTATGCATTTGTGGCAATTTGTTATGACAGCAATAAAAAACTGATACAGTAAACAACTCATCCTGGTTTGCCAAGGACTGTCCAGCTTTTAACACTAAAATTCCCACATCCTGGGAGACCCTCTAGATCTGGACAAACCAGGACAATTGGTCACCCCCACCCTTATTTCTCATCCCCTAGTGTTGGGCTCTAGAATTCTCCATTAATGCCTAGTATTAATGGTGAAAGATATTAATTTCAGCTGAAATTACCAGGCTTCCCAAAAGATGTCCTAGAGCAGAATCACCTGGAGATCTTGTTAAAGCAGAATACTGGGCCTACCTTCAGAATTTCTGATTCAGCAGATCAGAATGGAGCCTGAGAATTTACATTTCTCACATGTCCTCAGGACATGCTGACTCGCTGCTGAGGATCAGACTTTTAAACCACTGTGCTAAGAGATAAAAACCTCTGGTACAGTTGGGAATAGAATTTCATCAGTTCACCCACATGCCAGGCATAGATAAAAATGAGATGGGTTATTGACAGGTACCGACGATTAGAACTCATTCAAACCCACAACTCTGAAATCTCCTCCTTGACCTGCTAGAGCACTTTTGAAAAGTTTTACTGTAATGTAGTGGAAAGGGTTCTAATCCCATTCATGTCTTTTATAAGCCTTTGAACCCTGAGCAAGTTACCTACCATTCTGACTCTCAGAATTGGAGGTAATTCATGTAAAGTACCTTCAGTGGTGTCTGGCACATGACATGTGCTCAACAAATGATACTGATAAAATAAGCCAGGCCTTTTCAAAATAGCACTTACACAGCTCATACACCCCAATGAAAATGAGGAAGGGGAAAGTGGATGTTTGCCATTTGACCTTGGTATAAGGGTTTGAAGCCTTGGTTATAGCTATACCATTCAAATTCAGCAATATTTCCAGCACATTCTAATAATATAGGTTTCTGGATTCTTGTATTTTTCATTCATTTGAAAACACATCTGAAATACCTCTTATGTAAAAAAACCTTCAAGTTAAATTCTGTAGTTTCTTCTATGTCTTGGATTCATTAATTCAATTGTTTATTCAACAAATATGTATTAAGGACCTACAGGATAATGCGACACTGTTGTGGGTGTTGGCATTACAATGGACAAGAAGACAGAAAAGATCTCTACCACCACAGAACTTATTTGGGGGAAGGGAAACAGAAAATAAAAGGAAAAAAAAACAGGAAATAAAAGCAAAAGAAAAAAATAAAATATGTAAATAAAAATAAATATAAAATATAAATATGTAAAGTTAAAATATAAGAGGAAGGGAGAAGACAGGGGAGTAAGAATGTCAGTGGTGTCCTTTGACAAAGTGAAACTGGAAGGAGATTGTTTTATAATAAGGGAGTCAGGGATGTCCTCTATGCGGAGATCTGAATAACTGCAGAAAAGTCACTGCAAACAGAGGAACAGAATAATCTAAGAAGGAATGCATTACACACAAGAAGGTCTGAAGGGAGAACAGTGTGGATGAGTAACAGAGAGCAATGGGGAGAGCTATGGGATGGAAAGCTTCTGTGATTCCACGATGTTGTAGATGTTGGGTTGGCATGGATTGGCAGCAGGAAGCCTTATTAGGCAAAAGAAATAATCAATTTCAAGGTATATTTTCCATATATGGTTAGATTCTTACATCTATTATTGTGATGACTAATCTGGTTTCTGCTTGTAGTACACATTGTTGTTATTGTAAATGTAACATCTCTTTTTCTGAGAGAGAAAAAAGTTCTCCTACTCCCACCATCTGGTTGGTTGGGAGGAGATTTCAATCAAAGTGTTACCCAGCCACAGAGAATTAATATAGGCAAAACTGATCAGAAATTTTCCTGGGATTTTTCTAAATGAAATTTTTGGGGAATCTTTTTCCTCACAAGTCATGAAGCTTTAAAGATAAAATTCTGGGGCACCTGATACACATGCCTTTAGCCTCATAGTGAAAGTTGGTGTCAAAGAGTGAAAAGAGAAGAGAGAAGCTGAGCTGAAATACAGGGAGACAGAGACAGACAGAGAGCTGAGGTCTTTATTTCTCGGGTAAAGACCACTGGACCCACTCTTCTCCCACCATTGCCACAGTTTGTTTCCCTGAGACAAAAGCTCCTCTGTGGTTTAAGACGGCTTAAGTCGGACTTCTGTTATTTCAATTCAAGGATTCTTACTGTTACACAATTCATAGCCACACCTTAAACCTGGATATTCCCCAATCCCTGTCTTCCAGGTTTTTGCCTGCAGCCTCCCCAGACAACCAGTCTCCATCTACATGTAGCTTTCCTTGATTCTTTCTGTCTTGGGAAGTGATATGGCATAGCTGTGAGCACCTGAACTTTAAAGGAATACATTTGTAGCTGAACTCCAGTTTATTTTAGACTAGCCTCAGTTACTTAACCAACCTGAGTTCCAGTTCCTTCACCCATAAAGAAACGGAAATATTAAGAATGTTTACTCAAAGGTAAGTACAACCTTCTTAAACTTAAGGAGGTAGAGGTTAAATGAAATGATAAAAGTAAGGCACTGAGCACCATGCATAGTACATAGTCAGTCTTCCATAAATGGTAGTTAGCCTTCAGCATAACTCAGCATTCAGATGCTATCAAAACTTCCCTTTGGTGTTTGCCTTCTGTTGCTGACCAAATGGAATAAAATTGCTTCATTATTTTTAGCCCCCTTCCCTATTGCACCATTGACTAACTCATCCATCCATTATCTATAGAAAATAGACTATGTCTATGCAGATCTAAATAAAACTGGGTTGTGTGATCCCCAGTGCTGGTGCTGTGTACTTGGGATCAGAAATGCTAGTTGCAAGATATTATGTCACTGCTCTGACATGAGAAAGTGTGAGATTGGCCACACACAGTTTTACAAGCTGATAAGGTTTTGGAACTGAATTATGAAGCTATTCTTCTGTTAGGAGTGCTGACAAGATAATATATGTAAAGCATTTGGTTTCCTTGGAAGACAGGTATGAGCAAATACATAGTAGAATTAATTATTGATTATCTGTGGGAAGGAGAAATGAGAAGCAGAGACACATACTTCTTTTCAGCATATTTTACATTCTGCCTTGCATGGCAATTATTTCCCCTGTTGGACTGTAACCTCCTTGAAATGAGGGGCTTTGCCATTTGAATTGCAGTAGCCCCTGTAATTCCTGGAAAATAGGAAGTTTCCAACACATGTTGGTTAAATGAATGTCAAATGAATAATTGGATTTCATGGCTAATAACAAAACATTTACTTACTGCAGAATAAAGAATAAGCAAGTTATAAGACAAGAACAGGCTCTGGGTTCAAATTTAAGCTCCTCCATTCATTGGCTATATAAACTTGAGTCAATACTTGAAATACACACACACACACACACAGAGAAAGAGAGAGTTGGATTATATATACATATATATATTTAATATAAATAATAGAAACTTCAGTGCCCACTTGGTACTGTTGTGGTGAGAATTAGTATAACAATGCTAAGAACTGCTCAATAAATGATAATATAATTATTAGTAGAATCTTAATGCTTCAAATTATATTTTATGTAGTTCTGTTTTCTATCCTCTGATTAACCAAGTAACCTCTCTGTACTGCCTTAGTCAGATCCTTCTTTAAAATGGCCTGTTCTCCTCAGTTACAAGTAGAGAACTTTGCATCTAACACTATTTTTCTTTCTCTTATTTTAAATGTGATTAGATCAACATTCTAGGCCAAGTAAGAAAAAAGACTTCACACTTACTGTAATACAACTGGACATATATCCTGGAGTATGTTCAGAGTTCCAGCTACATGCCACATACCCTTGGCTGTTCTTTTATTTGTGATGTTTTTCTAGGATTGAGTTTGTGCTTAAGAGATATAAAAGACCCTTCATGAAGCATGGCAAGTGTTCTTTAAAACATTCTTTAAATTGACCACTCAGTTTACAAATGCATAGGATACAAATGAATCTGTTTGTGGATCCAACTCAAGAAGAAAGTAGGGTGATGGCACAGATAATTCACCCTTAATTGCCCAAATGGTCCAGCAAACTCACAGCCATCTAGGTATTTTTGCTTTGACTTAAGGAAGGGAGCAAAGTGTTGCTGCCCCTTTGCTTCATAAACCATCAAAGTATCTAATTCTTTGTTCCAGGCCAGTTTCAGAGAATTTTTGATAGTCTCCTACTTGGAAAATTCAGGGTTTGGACAAAGTGCATAAGTGAGGGATGGAGGGCTCCCAGCAGCCTGCGCTTAGGATGTAGCTCATAAAAATCAATTACATGCAGTGGTAGGTCACCCCTTCCAGTGAAATGTTTTTGTACCTCATTATTATAAAAATAACTCATTTTCTTCAACATTGAAGTATCACACAAATAGCTCCCAAATACAATCTAGTGTCCCAGGGTACTAGAAACAGTGTAGAAGGGAATCTATGAAAAACACTCTTGGATTTCTCCTTTGCTCTCAGACAATTATCACACAATATTTCTGATACCAGATGGGTAGATTTTTCACATGTCAAACAATTCTCTGACATCAGCTGGGTGTCCTATAATTCAATTCAGTTCTGACACTATCTACCTAGAGTTAGCATAGATCCCATAGTTTAAGCACTCAGACTCACAAATCTGCCTGTCACTTCAGACACCAAACACAAATCCCAGGAATACAGATTCCCATTTACCTCTTCTTAGGCTTTGATAATATTCTAGAATGGCTCACAGAACTCAGGGAAACACTTATTTACATTTACTGGTTTATTATAAAAGGATATAATTAGGGATATAAATGAATCACCAAATGAAAAGATAATAGGGCAAGGTCTGGAAGGATCTTGCACATGCAAGAGCTTCTGTCTCTGTGGTGTAGAAGTGTTCACCAAGCCAGAAGCTCTCCAAACCTGGTACTTTTGGGATTTTTATGGAGGCTTCATCACGTAGGTATGATTGACCATTAACTCAACCTCCAGCCCATCTCCCCTTCCCAGAGGATGCGGAGTAGAGGCCAAGTCTCAACTTTCTAATCATGACTTGGTCATTCTGCAGACCAGCCCCTATCCTGAAGTAATCCAGAAGCCCACCAAGAGTCAGCTCATTAGAGCAAAAGACACTCCTATAACCCAGGAAATGTTAAGAGATTTAGGGGCTCTGTGCCAGGAACCAGGATTAAAGACCAGATATTAGAGCAAAAGATGCTAGTACTCTTGTCATTTAAGAAATTACAATGGTTTTAAGAGCTTTATGCCAGTAACTGGAGATGAAACCAATATATTTTCTATTATTTCACTGAATCTAACTACTCTATAAATAAAACACAAAAATCAGTGTTGATGTGGATGAAATGGGAAAGAAGGTTGTGGATTCTGCCTCTAGATCAATTCTCCAACAGTCGATGTCCTGTGAGTAAACAATTGGCCAAATGACCAGTGAAAAGAATACACATTCTGCCTGGTTTTCATTTGGTCTTCATACAATGTTTTAAGAAATGTCCAATTTATTTCTGACCAGACTTGCCTCTGTTACAGCTGGTGATAGCAGAAAACAGTTATTTGGAAGCCTTCATAAGCTGCAGCAGTGACAAAAAACCTTTCCCATAGCCAGAAGTGCTGTGACCTGATCCATCAGAGTGTCCAGCACAGTCATCATGGATAACATTAATGGTAGGTTTCTGTTTCCAGTGTAGGCTGTGGGCACCAACACTTTCCAGTTTGATCAACTTCCCTTTTCAGGCTCCTAGGTCACTTTTGCTATCCCCTGGATACACAGGAATCTCAACCACAAATGTCCATCTGGATTCTAGCCTCCTGGCATATCTGGCCATTTCCCTAGGCCACTTCCTCCCCAACACCCCCTTTTTTCCCCATACCTTGGAATCTATCTGTTTTCCAAGGTGAAACCTATTTAAATCGATAAGCTAAGTATATTACTCTTCCCAGGAGGCATATTCATATGTTAGTGAATGGGTTCAGGAGAAGCAATTTATAAATACTAAACTAATAAGTAGCTCCTGTTTATTGTACAGCTAATACATATCAGGCACCGAGAATCACTTTGCATCTGTTATTTCTATTCTGTGCCACAATCACATAGGGAATATATTTGCCATTTTATAGAATGAGGAAACTGAAGCCATTTGCCTGAGGTCATAGATCCAGTAATGGACAAATCTAGAAAATGATTCTGGATCTATCTGATTTTATCTGATTCAGCATCTCTAATGCACCACTTTAGGTCCTAAAATATAATATACAATAATCACAAAGCACTTTCAATGCCATAATACTTAAGGGCATGATTTAGGGGCAAATGGAGGACTCTCAGTAACCTTTATAGCATATCTTGTGGTGGCTTTCCTTCTCCATCTCAGCATATAGGCAGCCATACTCATCACAGAGATCCTGATCTAAATATTTTACTGGTTATTAATCCCAAAGTAAACAGATCTAAAGAGGTTTCTTAACCTCAAATCCCTGGAGATCTTGAACATAAGACCTATATGCTTTCTCCAGTTTAGAAGTGGGGATCTCACAGGGCAGTTCATAAAAGATTGAGGAGTCAGTTGGAAGAAAGAATTCTGCTGAAGCTGAGGATGAGCTTGTCAAGTTACAGGTGCAGCTCTCTGACATTGGTGATGGCCAGGGAACCCAGAAAAGCACAGCTTGGTCTAAGAAGAGAAATAGGATGAGACATCTAAGAAAGTGGATTTGGTAAATAATCAGAAAGAGAAAGGTGTGGGCCAAGAATAGCAAGACAATGAATCCAGCAGCAATTGGTCTTCAAGTAATTCCCAAAGCTGAAAAACATTGGATGTTCTATCTATTTAGGAAACTACTTTTCTATTTTATTGTGAATAAAGATTCTTACATTCCTAGTATAGCAGAGTTTATTATACCCAAGACAACAATCATGAAAGTATCTCTGTTGACAATTGTACTCTGGAAAAAGTACTAGAGTAAGAAGAGTATTATTCTCTAAAGGCAAAGCTATAAAGAAGGTATCCAAAGGCATTCGACTATGATGGTCAAAGACACATCACCATATCTCCCTACTTACCATAACTTTGCACATACTCCATCTCCCCATCTCACCTGGTCAGCTAAAATTTATTGAGTACTTTTTCCATGGGAGACCTTGTGTTTGGTAACCCTGACAAATACAAAGATACATGAAACACAGCCTTGCCTCTGTGGTATTTCCTAGGCCCACAGAATCACAGAGCTGAAAGTAAAGGCCTTACAGTTGAAAAGTATTTAAATCACTAAATTCTTGCAAGTCTTTCAGAATCAAACCTTTTATCAAGGGTCCCATTGAAAAGTCTATGCACCTAAAAATAACATGATTAACATTCTGGGACCATGCACCCTACTGACCACTTCATATGCGTTCTTTATTCTAACTCTCACAGTGACCCTCTGAGAGAGATATTATTATTCCTGTTTCATAGGTGAAAAAATTGAGACCTAGAAATGTTAATCATTGATAAAACTGAAATATGTCGGGAAGTCTGACTCCAAATCCCAAGCTAATATTTACTCTACTGACTCTCACTTGTTTTATACTAGAATGTGGTAAAACTTCGTGTCTGGGATCATCGTTGTAAACCTGGTGCAGAGTGGGTGCCCCGTGTTTCACTTGAAATCATTGTGGGCAGAAGGATTGCATAGCAACGTCCACTTGTATTCCACTAGGAGAAATTTTGATCTTTAAAAAATATATAAATCTAATGAGATGATAACAACTAAAGACATAGCCCAGAATTACAAAGTGGGTGGGAGGCACTCTATTTTCTGTGAACAATAGTAAAGGGAATATCTGAGGCAGGAAGGACTGCCATATGGAGATAGCATGGAGCAGCTCATTTTTTGGAGAACTAACACAATGCAGCAGAAGACAGCAGAACACCTTTTAATGAGTCCTAAGTCTGCCACCTACTAAGAGTATCACCTCAGACAAGGTACAGCCTTCTCAGAGTCTCAGTCCTCATCTGTGAAGTGACTAGCAGACTGCCTACTGCAAGCCAGTTGTGGAACTCAGTAGCATAACACATGTAAATCAATTAAAAAACTGCAAGTATTCTCACAAAATAGGCTATTTTAAGTTATTTCTAGTCCATGGAGATTTTCTTCAAGTAAAATTATAAAGTATACCCTGTTATGTCTGTCTCCCTGCTTTTCACTGTGCCATTTTCTCAAAAAGTTTTCAATGTTCGAGGAATTCTTTGTGATGAATCATTTAAACAAGTGGATAAAAAAAGTTCCATGAAAAAGAGACCATGATGCCCAAATTGACAGCTAGTGTCATCTATGACAGAAGCTCACAGCAGCACCTTTTTCTCACCATGGGCCTCAGGAGTCATGAACTGGAGTGGGAGGTGGGTCCTACTGTTTCCTCCAGGTTTTCATCTCTGCAGGCAGGCTCTCAGGGAAAGCAAACTCCTCCCCATTTGCCTGAGGGGGTGGGATGCTTAATTACCATGCTTCTGATTACACTCTGGAAGGCTGGTGCCAGGGCCCTAAAACACACACACATACACACACTGCTGAGACTACAGACAAACAATGACTGTCAGCACCAACCCTGCCCCTCCCAACACTATCACCCTGAGACTAGGATGGAAACAGGCAGGAATACAGTAGGTGACGGGCAGAGAAGTACTTGGACAAAATGAATACTGCTTGGGGCTTTGACCAAGCCTGTTTTAGATATCCCATCCACATGTATATTCCTCCACCACTGCATTGACAGATTTTCCCTGGTGAGCAGGCTCCAGTTTTCATGTTTCTTTTAGAAAGCTTGCCTTGTAGGAAAAATCTTCCCTCCCCCCACCTCGCCTGATATTATTCCTGAGAACATTCCTGACTAAGACTATTTCCATCTTCCATTCCCTGCCCCCTCCTTCCATTGTTTGGAGAAACTATACAATGAAATCTCAGAAAGTATTTCATTTCCCTTAGGAAGAAGCCATTTGAATGTTTTAGCAAGAAAATCAGTTCAAAAGTATTCACTAACACTCACCCCATCCACCAGCCTTAGAAACTCCTGGGAAATGAAGCCATATTCTACAGAACAGATACCATCAAGGAGTAAATCAGCATCCCAGGGACTGCAGTGTGGGGTGCTCTGCTGAGTAAATACCAGGCCACAGGCCAGTAAATGGAGCTGGTTTAACCAGATCACAGGGCTTTCCTCCTGTACTTCCAGTCCCAAGGGCTCACATTACTCTGAGTGCCTGTCCACAGCCTCTTTCTCTCTGGTGTCTACAGATTTCATCCATATGGTTTCCATTTCTCTTGCACAAAATAGATAATTTGACCTTGCTAAAAAGAAGAGACTCTAATACAGTGTTGTGGCACCTGCTACTAGCATCACATATATATGTACAGCTTGAGTGGTTCAGACCACATACTACATTGCCAATATGGTGTCTTTTTCTCTTTCCTTCTCTGTTCCTTTCTGCCCTTCCTCCCTTCTCTGCCACCTTTCTTTCTTCTTTTTTTCTTAGAAAACATGGAAGTTAGGAAGGGATGGAAGAAATAAGAATCTGTAATTATAATAATATTATGATAGTTTATTTCAGATCATTGGTTCCAATTATCCTTTAAGGAAAGTCCAACCTTGAGCTCCCTTTGGGAAAGAGAGGGAACCTTTGGTCCAGAGGCATCAGCTTCACCTGGGCACTCACTCACAATGAAGAACCTCAGGTCCCACTCCAGACCTACTAAACCAGAGTCTGCATGTTAACAAGATCTTCAGATGGTTTAAATGCATGTTAACATTTGAAAAACACTGGTCTGTGGATGGCAACACATCTCGTTAGCCTGCCAAGACATTTCCTCTTTACTATAAATCCACACTAAGTCACAGAGAACAATCTCAGCTTCTGTGTATAAAATGACCAAGTTCAGTGGTTCCACTGACAGTATCTACACTGAAATATGCACAGGCTTAGTAAACTACATAGGGCGGAAATGTAGAGAACTGAATAGGCTCCCTGATCCTAAAGTCAGTGCAGTCCCAAAGGTCAGCCTCAACTGAGAAAAGATTTTCCAGGAAGACAGACTGCCCCAAGTCTGGATCTTATCAGCTACTCAACAGCCTGTGAGCCCCTGCTGATGCCAGCATCATGGAAACAACCTTGGGCCAGAAATCAGCAGACCTGGATTCCATCTATTTTCATCTTATTCTGGTTTAGGACAAGTTACTAGATTTATCATAAGGTTCTTCACCTCTACAGTGAGACTATTTATACCAGCTTAGCTTGCCATATAAGTTAGTTATGAGAATCAAATAAGACACTTCAAAACACCGTGTAATACACAGAGCAGTATTCAAGTATTATTTAGCATTGTGAATAGTATAGACTCATAGAACAGAGGTAGCATCAGATTAAAAGGGATTTACTAGATCTGATATCCTTCCTTATACAAGAATCTCTTGCTAGTAAGAAAAATCACCTGCTGATATTCTCCTTTCAGTCCTGTGATCTCTGGAAAGAAAAAAAGAGCAATAAAAGAATGGATGGATGGGCAAATGAACATCTGCTGAACACGGACACTGTGCGCTTACATTCCACAGATGCTTACAAGAGTGTAAGAGCACACAAATATGCTAGGGTGTGTGCAGTGATATACCATCCACTTCACAAGGAATGAAGGACTTGTTCTTCCAGCTACTGGAAGTGCTGCCAACAGAAGACCTCAATTGTCAGCCCTCTTTGGGGATTACTTTTGTTAAAGAGTGTTGTATTTAATGCCTGCTCAATACAAGGGTGTCAAGGTCCAGCTCTCTTCTCCAACTCAGGATGGCTGTGAAGGGTCATCCCCTCTGTGCTTTCCATTGAGACTACGTCAAAAAGTTTGTTTCTCTGTTCACTCTTGCTTCCTTCCCTTCCTTTCCATAGGGATCCATCTCAAGAGCACTTACCAACAAACCATCTGCCTGATAATTTCCATCTAAGAACCTGCTTCCCAAGAAACCCAACCTGTGACACATCTTCATACTAATTGCTGATGCTTTGAGCCTATCATGTCAACCACACCCATTGCTGAGTACTCCAGATCAGAGACTATTAGAGACTCAGAGAAACAAAAGCTGTCCTATCAAAGCTGAAAAGAAACTTAGGGATCATTTCATTCAACTACTTTATTAATAGAAAAGACTTTGAGCTCAAGTAATTTCACCAAAGTCACCCTGCTAATTAATGGTAGAGCTGAAACCAAACCCCAGGTCTCCCGACTTATGAGCCAGTATATGACAGTTTCCTAGAAAGAGAAAAGGCCTACTTCCACACCTGAGGAGGAATGTAGCACTCTCATCAACTTGCAAAGTCAAATAACAATAAAACATTCAATAACAAACTCCCCTGGCTTATTTTCTGACAGGTTTCCAAAAACAGATATATCAACATTTTTAAATGTTGCTGTTTTCATATTCTTCCTGATAAGTAACCAGATACATCAGTTTGGGGGGGCCAACCTTTATTTTTGATGACATGTTTGGGTTGGAATATTACCCAAGACAGATTCAACAGGCTTCTGAGATCCCATTGGACCTACTGTAGCTAAATACAGTTTAAGGTGCCTCAAATCATTTCTGTGAATTATCCTCCTTATACTAAGCAAAATGATCATAAGATCATAAGATGCTGGGTTAAGACAGAGCAGGCCTAGATAATGAACAATGAGGACTCCAAAGGGGAGTTAAGAAAAGGGGAAGACACCTATAATTCTTCTAAGCTTGTAAATAGAGCAAGGCAACTTTTCTTTCTATAGCAGATGTGACCATATATAATACCCTGAATGGTCTTGATTTTGTACTGATCACACTGAATTGTTATTACCCTTTATGGCTCTATCTTCCCCATTAAAATATGTGTTCTTTGCAGGCAAGCACCTGAGTGCCTGAATATGATTAGCACTAAATAAAATGTTTGCTAAATGCATGAGTAGTTAAATGAATGATTAATTTGGTGGTCCCCTCATTCTTTCCTCAAGATAACTGCCCATAATAGCATGATAAGGCCTGAGAATCTTATGGGAGTCTGGAACAGAGAGGGGCATTAAGAATGATCTTGAGTAATCTCTATATGTTTTACACTTTAGGAAAAGAAGCCAGAGGGCTGAAAGGATGATGACTTTATGTTATGAAAAGAATCATGTTTTGTTTGGACTAAATGCATAAAAGGATTGAACAGGACCTAAAGTTTTACTAGTCCATACTTTTGTTACCTCTCCTAGGTGAGGATTTTCAGCTCTGTCTTATGTTTTAAATCTCTCCATTGAAAGCCAAAAAATATTCCTTCTGATCTGAAACTCATGATAAAACTGCAGAAACTGGACCCAAAGTTACCTTTATAGACCCCACTCTACAGATTAAGGGTCTTCAGCCATTGATCCTTCTGGTTATTTGAAATGGGAGGGAATGCCGTGGGGCTGCCTACATCAAGTCTTATTAAGCAGGGAGCTAATCTGATCAAGCCTTGGTTTAAGGGAGGTTGATACATTTCCTCAGGGTTTTACTATCTGAAAAGAAGGGAATCAGCAATATAAGTATTTTCACTGAGGCATGCCTAGATTTGCAATTTCACTAAGGGCAAAAATGGGATGGGCTGAGGCTGAAGACCAGGGGGTCGCTGGGTTCCTTAGTAGCAGTGACTGTTCAGAGCAGTAGGGGGTCATGGATCTAGGGCAGGATAAAAAGCATCCAATGTATTTTCTATCACTCTGAAGAAAGACATGCCTCCTGGGAGACTACATCACCAATTTGATTAGCAGAAGGAGCTGGCATATTCCTATGCTTTGTGATTTTCTCAAACACCTCCCTCTTCTATTATTGTTTCTGCTGTCAATTATCAAAAAGGCTATCAAACCCAAGCCTGGTGGAACTGCATAATCATAGAAATATTATCAGCCTGTTATTATTTTTGTTTTCACAATGTTATCAGGCTCTAGAAATGTGCTTTGCATAAAAATATTTTTATTGTTTGCATTAATAACACATCTCTAAAGAGCTCAAAAGATAGTCCAGCATAGAATTAACAATTGGTCCCTAACCTTAAAGCTCAGAAGACAGGTGGGTTTGAAGTAAAGCAGAGGTCAGGCACCCAGGGGAGTATGAGCCCTCAGCATTAGAAAATTAGGAGTTAAGAGACTAGAAGATGAGAGGGAGGTAATAGAGAAGCATCAAGAAGTCTAATTTTGAATTAATTTAATGTGAGAAAAAATTTATGGATGCTTTATATCTGCATTGTCATTTGATAAAGAATTAAGTAGCATAACTCTATTACCTGATTAATAAACCCAAGAAATGAAACATTTTTTACAGCAAACCAAATGTCTATCCAATCATAAAACTGGAGGGGCCAGCATTAGCATCCCTCTGCCTGAGATACTCTAGAGCTCTAAGGTACACCTTAACTATCTAATGGGGCCAAAAATGCATAAACTGCAACAATGTCTTAGGCAGGATATGATACCAGGAGTATCTAGAATATCCACCTAAATATCACAAAGCAAGTATAACAAACTGAATTAAGCCTAACATTTGTGTAACCTGTTACATTCTTTAAAATGCTTTTGTGGACCCTTTGGCTCCTTGCAGTAACTGAGACAGTATTTTTATATCTGTTGTGCCATGTTATCATTCCATTACTGTCACATTAATTAGTGGAAAAAGCTGCAAAAGCAAGTATAATACCCACACTTGCTAATTAGTTCCAAGGCATTGGTTTCATCATAAGAGAAAGTCCAGAGTTTTCATTTCAGACATGTACCTTTGGTATCCAAACCACATACTATGCACAGTGGGGAATCTGCCCACCATGACAGTTCATCCTGGGGAAGGAGGACTCTCAGGACATCTGCCTCCTGTCACCATTGATCAAATGAGTCAAATCACTGCAACTAAATACAGCCATAGAGGCCAAAGAGGACCATTAGCGTTCCAGTCTAGGAGTTACAATATAACCAGTGAGTAATTCATAACATGTTGAATCAGCCAAAATGGAGCATGCTACCTTTCATCATTGGGCTTTTGCACAATCAAATGACAGGTCCTGATACAAAGACAGGGAAGCATAAAGGGAAGAAAGCTGCCCTCACCTCATTTCTATTTAATGAGCCACAAAGTAGAACTGATTTCTAGAAAAATCAATTTAAATAGTCATCAGCCTCTTGACCACTCAATATGATTCCTATTGCCTTTAGAAATATCTTTCTGTGAACAAATTGGACAACCTGGACAAAATGAATAAATTCCTAAAAACATACAATGTCTGTGCAGAAAGTATGCAGCCATGTAATATGAAAAAATAGAGACATTTATTGAAGAAGATACAAGATACAAGAGACATTGTACACAGGACAATGATGCCTCAGTCCTGTTCAAAGTAGGCAACTTGTGACCTCACAAAGTTCTCCCAGTCACCATCAGCTGACCCATCATATTTTCCTGAATCTCATCAACAGTCTGAAATCTCTTCCTTTTTAAAGGTGATTTTAGTTTTGGGAAAAGCCAGAAGTTGCAGGGCACCAAATCTGGGCTGTAGGGGGGACTGAGTCACCTGGGTGATTTGATGTTTTGCCGGAAAACACTGCACAAGATTTGATACAAGAGCAGGCACATTGTTGTGATGAAGCTGCCAATCACCAGTTGCCCATAGCTGCAGCCTTCTGAATCATCCAAGTAATTTCTGCAGAGGAATGTTCAAGCTTAATGCAAACTTTGATGCAGATTCATTGTTCTACTCTCTCAGTCATTTTGAATGTGATGGGCACACAGCACGCATGCTCACTCCATGGGATCTACTGCCCCCACTGACTAGTACAGTGAAGTTGTCATTGTTCATACATGCACATTCCAGTCTACTCTCCTTGGCTTCTAGGTTACCCTGATGTCATGCAAACCATTCTTGTTATATTAACAATGGCTGGACTTTTCTGGGCAGACCTTGTACAATCTTCTAAAACTAAGTCAGAAAAAAATCAGAAAATCTGAATAGATTAATTGAAACTAATGAAATTGAAGCAGTAATCAAAAAGCTCCCAGAAGACAAAAGTCCTGAACTGAATGACTTCACAGAAAAATTTCACCAAACATTCAAAGAAGAACTAACACCTATCCTTCTCAAAATATTACAAAAACCTTCAAGAGGAAAGAACACTCCCAAGCTCATTTTATAAGGCCAGTATTATCCTAATTCCAGATAAAAACACAACAAAGAAAGAAAACTACAGGCCAATATGCCTGATGAGCATAGATGCTAAAATCCTCAACCAAATATTAGCAAACTGGATCTAGCAATACATTAAAAAATCATACACCATGATCAAGTGGGATTTATTCTGCAAACAAAAGGTTGATACAATATCTGCAAAACAGTAAATGTGATGTATCACATAAACAAAATTAAGGATAAAAATTAAATGATCATATCAATAAATTTAGAAAAAGCATTTGATACATTCCAGCATCTATTTATGATAAAAACTCTCAGCAAAGTGGGATAGAGGGAACATATCTCAACATAATAAAGGCCATATGTAACAAGCTTACAGCCAACATCATACTCAATGAGCTAAAACTAAAAGAATTTCCCTTAAGATCAGGAACGAAACTGAGATGTCCATTTTCACCACTCTTATTCAACATAGTACTGAAGTTCTAGTCACAACAAACAAGAAGAAGAAATAAAAGTCATCCAAATAGGAAAGGAAGAAATAAAACTATCATTATTTGCAGATGACATGATATTATATATAGAAAACCCTAAAGACTTCACAAAAAAAAACTACTGGAACTGATCAATGAATTCATTAAAGTAGCAGGTTACCATATTAATATTCAGATATTAGTGGAACTTTTATATACCAATAATCAACTATCAGAAAGAGAAACTAAGAAAATAATTCCATTTACAATCACAACAACCAAAAAATAAGGTACATAAGGTAACCAAGGAGGTAAAAAACCTGTACTCAGAAAATTACAAAATATTGAAAAAAAATGAGGAAGATACAAATAAGTAGAAGTATATACCATGTCCGTGGAAAGGAATAAAATAACCATAGTACCCAAAGCAATCTATAGATTCAATGCAATTCCTATCAAGATAGCAATGGTGTGTTTCAACAAACTAGAACAAAAATTTATATGAAACCACAAAAGACCCCAAATAGCCTCAGCAATCTTGAGAAAGAAGAACAAAATTGGAGGTATTGTGCTACCTGTTATCAAATTATACTACAAGGTCATAGTAATTAAAATAACATGGCACTGGCATAAAAATAAATATATAGATCAATGAAATGAAATAGAAAGCCAAGAAATAAACCTACCCCTTTATAGCTAATGAATATTTGACAAAGGATGAAAGGACAGACAATGGGGTTAAGACAATTCAATAAATGGTGTTGGGAAAATTGGATAGATACATGCAAAAGGATAAAAGTAGACCTCCTCCTTACACCTTACAAATTAATAAACTCAAAATGTGTAAAAGACTTAAATTTAAGATTCAACACCATAAAAATCCTAAAAAAAACATAAGCAGGAAAATCTGACATTTCTCATAGCAGTGTTTTTGGGATACATCTCTTCAGACAAAAGAAAAAGTAAACAAATGGGACTATATCAAACTAAAAAGTTTTTGCAAGCAAAGGAAACCATCAACAAAATAAAAATACAACACACTGAGCAGGAGAACATATTCATCAATGATACATCTAATAGGGGTTTAATATCCAAAATATATAAAGAACTTACAAAACTCAACACACACACACACACGCACACAAACATTGAAAAAATCCAGTTAAAAAAATGGGCAAAAAGCCTGAACGTCCTCTTCTCCAAAGAGGATATACAGATAGCCAACAGACATCTGAAGATACACTCAATTTCACTGATCATCAGATAAGTGCAAATTAAAGCCACAATGAGATATCACCTCACACCTGATCAATAAACAACCAGTGTTTACAAGGATGTGGAGAAAAGGGAATCCTAGTGCACTGTTAATAGAAATGCAGATTGGTGCAGCCACTGTGGAAAGCAGTATGGAGTTAACTCAAAAATTAATAATGGAAATCCCTTATGACCCACTGATTCCACTTCTGGGAATATATCCAAAGAAGCCTGAAACATTAATTTGAAAGAATATATGCACTCCTATTTTCACTGCAGTATTATTTACAATAGCAAAAATTTGGAAGTAGCCCAAGTGCCTATCAGTAGATGAGTGGATAAAAAAGCTGTGATACATTTACCAATGGAATACTATTCTCCCATAAAAAAAGAAGAAAATCTTACCTTTTATGACAGCATTGATGGACCTGAAGAGTACCATGGTAAGTCAAATAAGCCAGTCAGAAAAAGACAAATACCGTATGATTTAACTATTATGTGGAACCTAATGAGTAAAATAAACTAGCCAACAAAATGGAAAAAGACTCGTAGATGCAAAGAACAGACTGACAGTTGTCAGAGCAGAGGGAGGTTGGGCTGCTGGGTGAAATAGTTAAAGGGATTATGCAAAAGCAAATAAACAAACAAAAAACACAACTCATAGGCAACAGTATGGTCATTATCAGAGGGCAAGATGGGTAGAGACAGGTACAAGAGGATAAAGGGGCAATAAACGGTGATGGAAGGAGACCAGACTTTGGGTGGTGAATACACAATGCAATATACTAATACTATATTATAGAATTGTACACCTGAAACCTATATAATTTTATTAACCAATGAAACCCCAATAAATTCAATAAAAAATATATTTGAAAAAATCTCTAAAACTTCCATGAGACAACTTTCCTTAGATCTTTGGCACAAGAAAAAAACATTAAAGTACCCTAGATATATGTCAAATATACTTAATATTGCCTATCTCTAAAGGATAGAGTTCTCAGGGTACTTTTTATTTCTAATTATTACACGGTTCATAATGTTTTATTTTTTAAAGATCATATATTAATTTTATAATCAGAAAATATCAGTATAGATGAGAAGGAGAGAGAGAATAGAGAAAAAGACCATATAGGTTCTCTTTTAGAACTAAACTCTTAAGTCAGAGACAGATTATGGTTCATCAAGTTACATGGCTAGTCTTCAGTAAAACTAAGTTATTGGGTTGACCAGAACTACTGAAGCTCTTTGTCAGTGTCTATGTGTCTAGAGACTGGCAGATGACTCTAAAGTCCCTTCTTGTGCTAATAACCTACAGTTCTAACAGTAAAAAAGTACTTTGGAAATATTGTCCACAATAAGTTGGTAACATTATTTATGGCCTGAAACAAGACATTTTGTGAGTGAAAGGGAGTAATATTAATAATTATTCCTAGACATCAGATAAAAACCAGAATCTTCTGGGTACACTGGGTTGTAGGGTAACCCTGTCCTATATGGATGAACAATTTTCAGATCCTCATCGGGATTTCAAATTTTTAACTTTATATCTAGCTACAAATATAACTGAGAGTAACAGATAACACAAAAGGAAATAAATATTTTTGGAAATGTGTGAAATAGAACATCAAAATTTAAGCAGTTCACACTCCTGTTTAAATGGCTGATATCATAATTACAGCAAGACATTAAATGAGCTCTAGAATATCACCAAGTACAGGGATTTGAAGAAATAAAAGAAGTGTAGGGAAAACTTCTGAATGGAAAAGAAGAGAATAGAGAACTGATCCATAATGGGTGTACTGTCTAGTCATATGTCTCCATCAAAATAGCATGTAAGAGAATCACAAAAATAATACTTCAGGCAACAGAGTACATGGATGACTTTGATAAAATACTACCAGAGTAAACATCCTTTCTCATTGTGATGAGAAGCGCTGAAATATAAAGATGCTATACAGGTATCACTTCCATATTTCCTGGTTTACAGGCTGTTAAATTTGCAGCCATGATAATACATATTAATGGGAGGTTGGAAGTTAAATAAATATAATTTGAGCAAGCCAATTCTATGTGATGTGCTTTCTGTAATGGATACAAAGCTAACTGAAATGACTAGGCAATGTAGAAATAAGGCATTGATCATGTAATAATAATAAGAGTTAGCTTCCAAACAGCATGAAGCACTATTCAAAAGCAATTTAAGATTTGAGGTCATTTGGTCCTCTTAGCAGCCCTGAGAGTCAGGAATTATATTGTTGTGCCAATTTTACAATCGAGATGACTGTGATTCAGGGCAATTAAATAATCTGCTTATTGTTTTACCTTTAATGGAGGTAACCCTAACCCTAACCCTAACCCTAACCCTAACCCTAACCAAGCTCATGAAACTAGAGCCCATTTCTGACTCCCACTTACTTCATAATCCAGTGTTCATTGTATTCAAGTGCCTAGAAAAATAATTGACCTTGAAGAACACATGTGTTTAGTGACTTCTGACCATCCATTTTAGCCAAAGTCCACCTCCTCAGTTTTCATATCCCCTAGGGGTAATCCATCTCACTCAGCCCCTGCCCATCCACCATATGACCTGCCATGCTCTCTGAAAATTGCAACTGTGTTTTACCTTTGCAGTAACCAAATTCAATTATAGTTTCTGCCTTTGTGTTTCCTCAGCCTTTTTTCCTGCACAAATTGATGGTGACAGCAGCGATACCAATTCAATTATATACCATCTTCTGGTTCCCAATAATGATTCTGAGTAGGTCAACAGAGACCAGCTAGGAACAAGAATGACCGTGAATTAAAAGGAAAGGATAAGGAATGAAAGTCAGAATTAGAAACCCATTTTCACTTACCCAGAAAATTTAAGCCAACTTCTGTCATAAAATAAGCAAGGTATATCATGAAAAGAGAAAGGAAAGAGTAGATTGGCCAATTCATGAAAAAAAGATTTCTAGAAAGGACTAGAGAGCTTTACAATTATATTGCCCAGGTGAACAAAACCTGAGGGGAACCCAATTAACATCCTATCAAACAACTGGGTATTGTAACAAACATGTCATAGATGAGTAAATTATTTTTGGCATTTTAATTCACTAATAAAATATTGGTGTATTGACACCTCACCATATAGCAGGGTGTTCTAGACTACAGTGGAGATACTGCAAAGAACAAAAAGACAAAGTACCTGACTCCATGGTAGTTACATTCCAGTGAAGAAAACAGATGGGTAATATAAGTGCTATGGAGAAAAACAAAGGAAGGTAAAGGAGTATAGTCATATGACAGAGACACACTATTTAGGTAGAAGGGTTAAGGAAGGCCTCTCTGAGGAGATGACATTTGAAAAAAATGGATGAATTGAGGAACATGTAACATACTACCAAATTCACTGAGGGCCAATGACATTTAATTTTTTAACCTTTGTCTATATGTTTTACTAGCACAGACTTTAAAGATTATTATTTTTTTAATATTTTATTTATTTACTTTTAGAGAGAGGGGAAGGGAAGAAGAGAGAAAGAGAGAGAAACATCAATGTGTAGTTGCCTCTTGCATGCCTCCCCACTGAGGACCTGGCCTGCAACCCAGGCATGTGTCCTGACTGGGAATCCAACTTGTAGGATACCATTCTGCATGGCATGGGCCCAGCTCTCACTCAGAGATGCAGAGGACCCACACCCATGGATAGGTTCTCCCATGGGGAATCAGGCCTGCAATGTACCTAGGCCTCTTTGAGTCTTGCTTTTGCTAAAAACTCCCTCACCCTGATCTGCAGCAAACATTTACTGCAAAGTAACTTTCTAAAATCCATTCTAAACCTTCCAAGGATGAGTATAACCGGTTCAACCACTTCTGCCTTTTCATTTGCAAATGTCCTTCTTCCATGATGTGATTAGCGGCATTGGCTCCTTTGTTTTCTGTAAAAGGTAACCACCTAAAGCGAACCTGAGCATAGTAAATGAGGACCATCAAGTAATGTGCCCAGAAAAAGAAATAAAGGCTGCCATGGTGGAGGCCATGGCTTTTGGCTCCTCTTGAGAGTGAAGCTGCTCACCCTTTTCCTCCACAGGACTCAGTAGTCTGTGTGAATGTCTCTCCCCCATCCACAATGTCTCAGACCCTATGAACCAGGGTCCGCATCACCAACTGACAACCCTTTGGTTCTCAGTCCGGCACTCAGTCACACCAGCCAGGGCTAAAGGTTATTATTTTACAACTGTCACTTACTTAAGAAATGACTATGAGAGGCCAAAGAAAACCATGTCTCTCAAATGCTAAACTGAGTCCTCTACAAAATGGAGCCAGTTTACCAAATCAAGTGATTGCGCGTGTGTGTGTGTGTATGCGTGAGCGCACACTCCCATGACAGTTCTTTAGAAACCAAGTCCTAATGGTCTTCCTCTTCCTCTTGCTCTGCTGTGTGTTACCTAGCTGTTCACTCTTGGTCAAAAAGAAAACCTTCTGTGTTTATAAACCTTTTGTTTATATTGTTTAGTATAGTAAAAGCCTAGTCAAGCCACAAATTTGTTCTGTCTTCTTTCTCGAACGTTATTTGAGAAAATATTTGTTTATTATGTGAAAATCAATAATACTTTGATATTACTGACTTGCAAATAATATACCAGTTTGTACAATGAGTTAAGTCACTTCAACAAGTATTCATGGTGTAAATGTTATTAGCAAGATAATGTATTAAGCACAAAATGGGAGAAGATGAGTAAAAGACTATCTTTGCTCTTATACAACATACAATGTATTATAGTAGATAAATAGTTAGATGTCTATAATATGAGAAGGAATTACATTTCTCTCAAAGAAAAGAGGAATCTATTAGAATTAGAGAAGTGTAGATGAGGAACATAAATGATTTCAGGGAAGAGGAGAGATTTGAGATAAGGTTTGAAAACAGGGTAGAATTGCAAAATGTTAAAAGAGAACCAGGAGACATTTCAGACCACAGAAGTGGGATAAATGTATTATTGAAGGCAGAATAAAGGAAGGCCTGTTTGGCTGAAATGCAGGTCATTAGGTGTAATGCAACTATAAATAAGTTAGATAGTGATAGATAGGGCAGAAAAACATGAAGACCCTGGAACGCTGCAGGGCAATGATCACCACCACCAGGTTTTGAATGGGGAAATGTCTGTAAGTGTGTCTAGTATGGATAGGGAAGTAGACACAAAGTGGGAGGCTGACTAGGAAAGTACTTCTAATGTGCAGTGGAAAGGTAATGAAAATCGAAAGTATAGTGATGGTATTGGGAATGACAATTTTTAAAGAGAAACACAAACTTGTGATGGCACAATTAAGGGTCTTCACAACTGATTAGATGTGAGGCAAGACAGAGAAAAGTGTAAAAGTTTACATTGAGAAAATAATGGTACCTTTTGAGAGGAGTTATTAAGAAGAGGAAGTAAAGAGTTAAGATCTAAAATATCTCTAGGACATGCAGGTGAACATGAATGGGTGGGAATCTGAGGCCAGACCTTGGGAGGGATTTGGTAAAAGAAATTACTTTAAAGGTGAAAGTTGTGGCCAAGGGAGGGAATCAGAACAATGGGACTAAAAACTATAGAAAGAAAAGGGTAGAAAGTATGAGTCTTACCTTAGGGGGATATTTTTTGTGAGGAACAGCAGGAAAAAGAACTAGAGAAGAAAAGAAAAGATCATTAGAGGTAGGATATCAACCTACTTATGGAAAACAAGGGAGATAACAGTCTCAAGAAAAAAATAGTGTAGTCAGTAGTATCAGATGAGACCTTGAGATCAAGGTGGTCTAGAACTAAGACCATGGTATTTATTACTTAGTGATGGAGAAACTCTTGATTAGGGCAGGTATAAGCTCAGGTGTACACAAAGGAAAAGGAACTAGAGAGCACAAAAAGTAAAACCAAGGTAAGAATTCTCACCAGCACCCGGGGAAACACATAAGCTAACATTTACCCTGTGCCTCCTTTGTCATAACAACACTATGTAAGATACATTTGTGTTTCATTATTTAGTTACCATGTCTACACTGTGGGAAAGACATTACTATTTTCTGTTAAAGGTGAAAATCTAAGATGCAAGGAAGTTAAACAAGCTGCCCAAGAGCATGTATCTATGTTCTCAACAGGCCTGAACTTCTAGCCCTTGTGAGGCAATAACATAACTATATAATTTTGAATATGTAAAGTATCTTACCTAAAATTGGGTTGAATGTTCTAAATTTTTGCCTCATGGGGTACACAACTAAAATGTCATCTAGGGAATGAGAACCTTGAGTTACGTCTTGAAGGATGACTAAAAATGCACCTTCCAGCCAGAAGTGAGACAGGGTATTTGGAATGAAAGTAACAGCCCGGATCCATGAAAAATCAAAAGGTAATGCAGGAACTGGAAGACGTTTTGTATGCCTGGGCATTATGATGAGCAAAGGGAATCAATGGAAAACAAATTGAAAAGCTATTCGATTGAGAAAGGGGGACTTATTGATAGAGTTATAAGCAATGGAATGGCAAGATGAGATTTTTATTTTAATTAAGTTATTCACATCCATGGATAATGAATTTGAAGGATAAAGTACTAGAGGTTTAAACAAGAGAAGTATTTTAGTAATTTGAGTAAGGCGTGATTAGGCCTAAAAAGTGGCAGGTTACAAGATATAGGGAAAAGGAGACATACTTAGAACTTATTTTGAGGTTAAATTAACAAATCTTGGGGCTAACTTATATATCTCATTGGAGATATAAACTTGAGGAAGTAAGAATAGTGACCAGTACTTCACAGACTGTCATGGGCACCTTAATCACCTGGGGATTTGACTAAAAATGCATACTTTGAGGAGAGGCTCTAGGTTCTTCATTTCTTACAGGTTTTCAATGGTGCCCTGAAAACTGCCCGAAGACCAGGCCCTGAGCTGCAAGGTTGTGGACCAGTGGTTCTTAAACATCAGTGTACGTCAGGATCAGCTAAAGGACAGATTTTTGGACCCCATTTCCAAACTGTCTGATTCAGTAAGTTTAGAGTGGTGCCTGGGAATTTGCATTTCTAAGAAGGTCCCAGGAAGATGCTGAAGCTGCTTGTATGTGGGGCCACACATGGACAGCCACTTCTAAGACTTCTTATTTTGATAATGATCAGAGAAACACTGGCCCACAGCTAAGGAGATATGGCATCCACAGAGAAGAGGGAGTTTGTTGACATTTCAGTCTTTTTTATTGTTGGTGATAGTAGTGCCAGTGTATACACACTCTCATTGGATTAAACACAAATGTCCACTATGGGCTGGTTTGATGTATATATTCTCAAGTTTTCTTCCTCTGTATTTTCTCCAAATTAGCCCAAATTACAGACATAGTTCAATTCTTATTCAGCCAACCATCTATACCTCGTTTCACAGTCTGTGAGTAAAATCAATATGTAATACAAAGAAATTAAAATATCCTAGTTTCCTTAGCCAAAACACTTTCCCTATCTTAAAGGGATGTTTTCTTCTTTGTTGGAAAAATCAACCTACTTCAATCAATCTCTTGTTTATTTTCTTTGTCAAAATTATTGGGTTGCCTACTGATTACCAGACTTGGCCAATTAGTCTGATTATCCCATCACATATTTTCAACTTCTCCTGCTGTGAGAGTTACTTTTTCTGTTGACTCTTTCAACAAAGAATTTTCCAAGCTGAGACAAAGGATGAGCAAAGTGATAAACACCCACCAGCAACTTAACCTGAATACTTGTTTAGAATAGCATAACTGAGCCAGGGGATAGAATTCAGGGAAGGAACTGTCATGCTGTATTTTGAGGCTCTGAAGAAGTCCATGGTTTCTGGCACATGTAAATGAAATTGGTGCTAATTTCAAATCTGATTCCATTACTATTACATGAGATGTATATGTATATGTGTATGTATACGTATATGGGATTACTTTGGAAAATAGCTAATGTTAACAGATTTATTTGTGTATGTCTTGGAGGAGTAGGAATGAGAAGAACAAGTTGGTAAAGAAGCACAACCCAGAGATGAATAAAGCAAGCCCCCTTCACAAGAATATATAATCTGCCCTGGACGGTATGGCTCAATGGGTTGGAGCGTCGTCCCATAAACTGAAAATTTGTGAGTTCAATTGTCACTCAGGGCACATGCCTGGATTGACGTCCAGTCCCCAGTTGGGGCGTGTGCAAGAGGCAACCAATGTTTCTCATATCAATGTTGCTCTCCCTCTTTCTCTTCCTCCCTCCTCCTCTCTCTAAAATCATTATGTTCTCAGGAGAGGATAAAAAAAAGAATATATAATCTAATATTGTCTCACCCTTATTCCTACTTCCTCAGAGAAAAAGAATGACACAGACGAGGTGTTTTTGTTTTCCCACAGTTCCCTTCTATGCTCAGTGGACAGAAGGGTAGAGGATTTGTCAAAGAAACCTTGCAGCTTCAGCTTCTTCCATATGGTCTCCTGGTTTTTAATGCATAGCCATTTTAGGCTTTAAAATTTTTTTAAAGGCCATCTTAGAAGCTCCATGAGAAAAGGAGAACACTCTTAGGATAGACTAGAAAGCTAAAAGTATCTTTATCATTGAGACAATGCCTGTGTTAACAAGATGGTTGGCAAACACCCTTATGACTTGTTCAAAGTTTGCCATCTCTCCGGGTCTCTAACCTGTCCCCTCCAGCTTGCTCTCTGATTACTGAGATTCTCTGTATCTTTGTGTAAAGGTCATAGAATCTTAACAGCTGCAAGACACACCAAAGGGGAATTAACTAGCTTCATTCCATCCTACTGGCTGAAATACATGACTCAGAATGAGAGTCTCAGATTATTAGAATTACAGGTCATTGTCTCAGACGCTAGGAAATTCAGACACCTGTGTAACCTCTTTCACTAAACAGGCTATCAATATCATTTTCTCAGAGCTACTGGGAAGAATAAATAAATAAGGAAATGCTTAAAATTCAGTGATGGGAGTGTTCAATTTCAGCTACAGGAGTTCTGAAGACAATTACAAAGACCAAAATCTATTTGGTGACATAATGTCTCTTAACATCTAAGATCACTGTAGATGAGATTAGATATGGACAAAAGAGAAAAATGCAAGATAATTTGCTAAATTAACTGATTAACTGAAATAAACACATAAACCATAGCTGGTTTCCAGTCATTTAGGCACATTTGTGTACATGGCTGGATAAGGCAATTTGAAGTGTGGTGTAGACCTAAGGAGTTTGGGAGCAGGAACATATTTATTTGTGCTTAAACAGAAACACAGCTAGTCCAAGCAAGATCTTCCTCCACAGAAAAAAAAACAACAACTACAAATAACCCATCCCCAGGCTGCCAGCTAGAGGCTTATTTTAGAAAGAATAAGCAGGATCAGGCTGCTTGGCCAGTCCAGGAGAATTTAGAAGGGCTCCTCCCACACACCAGGCACTCATTAGCATGTCTACCCTGTTCCTCAACCACTGAACAGCTGTAAACAGACAATAGTGGGAAACTGTCACAGAAAAAGATTTAAAAGTACTGGAAAAGGTTGTTAATTAAGAAAAGATGGAGGTGGGTTTTTTTTGAAAGAAATGTAACTCTTGGACAGCAGAAAAATGTTTTATATTTGAGTTTTGAGAGAAAACAAGTCTAAGGAAAAGAAATCATAGTAAAATATATTACCATTCTGTTCATGAAGTTGAAAACATAGTCACCTGTTCCTCAAGCATTTATCCAGCACTTAGAGAGTACAATACACAGTGCTGGGTTCAATGAGGGGACAAAAAATGAAATCGGACAATTCCTAGCCTTAGGCAATTGGCATTTAGTTGTGAGGATAAAATATTTATACAACAACTGGTATGCAAAATCATAAGTTTCACTCACTTGTGAAATGGAATATACCAGCTGTTCAGAACTGTTGCCTTGCAAGGCACATTGGTAGATGAGTTTAAAGGATGACAACTTAAGATGAATGCCACCCTTGACTTTCAAAGGAAAGGAACGTTAAATGTGGAATCAGGTTGATTATTACTTTTCACTTTCCTTTCCTAAAAACCCATCAGCTCAGGAAAGTGCCCCTGTATTTATTGGTAGCTCACTTACAACAAGAGCTATGTGACATTCAATCAGCAGGAAGTTCAAAGCCACTGTCTGAATGGAAATTTCTGGAACATCAGGCAATACAAACCTGCAAGCAGCCAAACAAGCCAGGTCAAAGAAAACCCAAAGCAAACAGAACCAAGGAAAGCAAAGCAAATGGAACTAGAATTCCTGGAACACCTAATGGGGAAAAGAGGGCATAGTTATTACAGAATTAAAAACCAGATCACATTTGATGAGAAATGGAGAATAGAAACAATTTACTGATTAACCCTTATTACTCTCAATCACCACCTTATGAGGCAGAGCTAGCATTCTCATTTTATAGAAGTAATTAAAACTTGAACAGGTTCCTGGAGAGATAGAAAACTGCAGAACTATTGATAGAATTCACACATCAGCTGGTGAGCTAACCACTATACCATATGGTCTCCCTCCACATGGAAACTACACATAGACTAGCAGCGATGGATTTCTAAGATTTCCATCCTATGTCCACGTTTCTCCTCTTACTACAGGTTTTAAGTTGGGCCATGTGCGTCAAGCTTCTATAGGCAAAGAACAGCCTGCAGTCTAAGTAAATGACATGTTCAGCTCAGAGCACACAGCAGACACTGGTGTTTTCTACCCACCCTGGGAGTGTCATTCCAGAGAATTTTTCTTCTGGGTAGGCCAGAGTGAGTAAAAAAAAAGCTCAGGAATCAAGTAATGCCCTGGTAGGCAGAGAACCAGGTTCACAACTTTAGAAACAAAGCCCCTTCATTGGAGCCTCTTCAGTACCTCCAGCCAATAATAGCTACCTGCCCCTTGGTTCTCTGCAGGAAAGAGATCCAGGTCCCAGGCTCATGCTGGACTTCAATTCAAGCAAAAGGACATTCAGGAGGTTGGGGATGAGGAATGAAACATTCATTTGGAGCACAAGGCAATGCCACTGCTGCCTATTTGCATGTTCCAACAACCAACTTAAACCAGCTAAGAAAATCAAGTTTGAGGAATGGTAAAAAGCATAACAAGAAATATCCTAGTTCTTCACATTTCTTAAGACTGTTTCTGAAATGGATCTGCTTCATGCATGGATGTGCATAAATGCTAATTGTTTGAAAGGAGCAACTCTTGGAAATGAAGCTCAGTTGATTATTTTATTGTTGCTTTTAATATTCATGCTGAGTTTGCCTTCTAACACACCCAGACAGTATATCCAACTGGGATGCCAAGAAGGAGGGCGCCAGTGAAGTGGAGATGTGCTTAATGCAGACACCATTAATAAATCACTGATAGTTAAGATATAGATTGGATGATGGGCAGCAGATGGGAAGGAGGTACTTCAAATTGCTTTTCTCATATAGATTATTGGATTAACAAGGAAGCAGCAGGCAAGAGGCAAACTGGTGTAATAAATTGCTATCATAAAAAAAGAAAATATTGAACTTATCCCAGGATGGTAATAAGGCTTTGTAGTTCATTAGCCCTCTAGAGAGGTGCTTGAAGTGGGAATATCCCTCTGGGGTGGTAATACAGAGAACATTCCCCACACCCCTCCTCCTCTCCTCGCTATAGTACCTAAGAAACTCCTGGTGATGGGAGAAGGAAGAAAGCAAGCCAGCGTGAAGAGGAAAATGAGTTAATGAGCACAGCTCTTAGCAAGCTCAAGCCCAGCCCAGTAAGTGACAAGCAGGAAAGAACATCACACTATTCTTGCATCCACTGTTGGCTGCAACCAATACTGCCTTTGATTTTTGTTCCTTCCCTCGTCTCTAACACTTTATTTTGAAAAATTTCAAACCTACAGAAAAGTTGCATTAGTAATAAAATGAGGTACTATTTTCAAGATTCACCAATTGTTATTATTGTCCCATGTTTGCTTTTTCTCTCATTTTCTTCTCTCTGTGTCTGTGTGTCTCTCTCTCCTTCAGTCTGTCTCTGTCTCTGTCTCTCTTCTGGTGAACTGTGAAATGGCTGACATTAAAATTAAAATTTAGGTGCTTTACCCTTAAATGCAGTACTATGTATCTCCTAAGAACAAAGTCATTCTCCTGCATATCTACAATGGAATTTATAATTTTCAGAGACCTTTAGCCTTAATATATAACATTATCTAATATACATCTAATGTTCCAATTTTCTAAATTTTCCTAATAATGCCTTTTATAACTAAAAATTCATGATTCATTCAAGAATTAGTATTGTTTATAGTCATTATGTCTCCTCAGTAATTTATATTCTAGTATTGTGTCCAACCTTTTCTTTTTTTTTTTTCACTTTTAAGACATTGACATTTTGGAGGCTCCAGACCAATTGTTTTACAGACTGTTTCCCAGTTTTTCTGATTGCTTCTTCATGATTAAAATAAGGTTAAACATTTTTGGCAGGATGTGTCCTTAGCACATCCTATCAAGGGACATTTGTCAGTTTTTCAAACTTGGTGACAGTGAGTTTGATTATTTGGTTAAGGTGATGCTGCAGGATTTCTTTATTTTAAATGTGCCATGTTTCCTATTTTTATTTCTGTAAAGAATAAATAGTTCTCAAACTGGGTGATTATAAAGACCAAATTTTACACAGCAGTTTTAGCATGCTCTGATATTTTTTGCTTGAATCAGTAATTACAATGGTGATTGATAGCCTTAAAAGTCATCTTTTAATTATTTCTACATTTATGAATTGCTTTTTTAATACATATACTTTCTTTTCTTCTCTCCATTTATTCTCATTGTTTTCTGTTCCATTTTGGCCTCATGGAGATTTAAAAGTAAATGTTATAATCTGTTCCTGCCACTATTTATTTTACTATTCCAGGTATCTCAAATTTGGTCAGTAGAAGCCCTTTCATCTGGCTTCCATATTTTTTTGGACATTTTCTTGAACAAGTTTGAGCACTTCTTTACTTTTTGATTCAACTTAATGCTCCAGGCTCACCTAGTATTTTATCTCCCCCAAGACTTAGAATTAGGCAGTTTCCCAGGGAGCCCTTGTTCCTTTGAATGGGAAATGGTAGTTAGAAACCAACATTAGAATGATAGGTACATGCAATTGAGATGTAATTGCTTCTAAGCCCTATCATTGCACCCAGCAATAAAATATATTTTGTAATAAATTCATAACATAGATACTGATATCTACAATTCTAATCCAGTATAATGGAGTTCTCCTTTCCCCTTTCCATGTTTGTTTTCCATTCTCCAAAAAAATTAAGTTTTAGAACTTCATTTCCAAAAAAAACTCCAATGTACTTGTTATTTGCTCAATTCTACAATGCACACAAAATAGTTTCAAACTATTCCATACCAACAATATTTTCTCTTTGTCTTTAGAAAATATCTCATTGAAAGTGGGGTACAGTCAGAGCTTGAATCAATTCTAGCTTAGTTTTTTTGTGTTCATATTACTGATCCAATATACAGTTTAATTCATGTGTTTCTATTTTGATTCAATTTTAGGATTTCACTATATACTTAGTAAAGTAATATCCTTTTTGAATATATAAAACATTAATGCGGCTATTTTTTTTTCCCTCAGCAAACACCAAATGACGGATGACACCGGTGCTGCTGCAGAGCTTGGTGGGCCCCGGGCCCTGGAATGGGAGGCAAGGCCATGGCAGCTTCTGTGGAGGATTTCGCAGCAGCTTCCAGGGCTGAAGTCACAGCCTAGGCCAGGGTTGGGGTCGTGGCCATGGAGCTCACACAAGGCCGAGGATAAGGACTGGATCCCCGGCACCAAGTTGGGCCGCTTGGTCAAGGACATGAAAATCAAGTCCCTGGAGGAGATCTCTTTTCTCTGCCCATCAAGAAATCTGTGCAGAGGACCCAGGCTCCAGCTGTGACCATCATATAATTTTTGTACAAGGAAAATAAAGTGAATTAAGCATGTTAAAACAAACAAAAACATTAATGTGGTTTAAAAGTCAAAACGTTATTGAAATGTGAGCTTTATTATTACTTCCTTTATTATTTTTCCACTTTATCTTCACCCTTCCCCAGTAGTCAACAACTTCTTTAGTTTCCGTATTAACATTTTGTGGGGCTTTTTGGAGATACTTGTGTGTATAATGTAGATATTCTAATTTCCTTTTGTCTTACAAAAATGGTGGCAAACCATTTTCACCTTACCTTTTTCATTTAAAAATGATATTTTAAAATAGAAGCTGCTTTCTAAATCCTCCAGTTCTGTTCTATTCAACTTTTCAGTCACTGAAATCATATCTGAGCTCCAAGTAAAATGAGTGGTTCGTGCAAAAAAGGAGTTTAGAATATGAAAGAAGTGGGTTATGTTAACTTTCTAGCTGCCACAGAGATTTATGTGCATGTATTTCCCCTAATGAATTCCCAAGTTTGGTTCAATTGACACCCCACCATGTCTGAATCAGGTTAGGACTCATTAAAAACTCTTACTCCAAGGTCCCACTGATGACATACTAAAAAATCAAACTCTGAAGGTGGAAATCTACCTTTTAAAACTCCTGATAATTTCATGAACCTTGTGGAAATTTAGGCTCTTATGAATGAAATAAGTGACAGTGAAAACCACAAAGATGACATTTTATCATGATAAAGTCTTTTCACTTGATTGTCTGAGGCTGCTTTTTTTTTTCCCCCAAGAGTATGGATTTTTTTTTTTGGAAAAGAGAAAGTGGCTTCTTCAGGAGTAACCTCTGAGCCCATGTCCTCCACTGGGTAAACCAGATAGACAAACTCTGAACCCTCTTGGATCTTTGATACAAATTAGACAAGTTGGATAGAACATGTTAGAACCTCCTTGTCCCTTCCCCTAACCTCCAAATCTCATGGTGGAAGTTCCAGGGAACACAGTGGCCTTAACAAGTGTTCAGGCTGTAATCCATGCTGCATTTCAGCCAATGGAAACCCATGCCATCTCAGGGGGAAACAAGTAGTTGGTAACTTTCTCAAAACCCTACCAAGGACATACTGTCCCATCTGAAATTAACTGTTTTATAAAAGATATGAGATATTCTTACAAAAAATGTAGGGAAAATGAGACATCTACTCCACTTGGAAGCTATGAAAGTTGATGCACAGAGAAACAGTGAGGATGCAAGGACAGCTGGCTGTAGCAACCTCCCAGACATTGGGAGAGCCCTTCGCAACACTGTAAACTAGGTAAAACTTGTCATTAATAACTCACATTTATAGCCATATTTATCAAGCACATACTATGAGCCAAGGACTTTGCTAGTGCTTTACCAACTTTAGCCCTTTTAATCTAAAAACTCGAGGAAGCAGATACTATCACCATCTATCTTACAGGTGAATAAAATTCATTTTAAAGATTTTGCTACTTGCCCAACTTGAATAGAAAGCAAGAGTTAAATTTATGTTGCTCTAATGAGAACCTAAGCCCTTAAACACAGCACAACTGAAAAGAAACTTCAGAAGCATGATTCTTTATATTAACCTAGGTGATCAATGTCTCAGCCTGTCGACTTGCTTGCTTGAAGTCTTCACAGAATACTCGAGAAGATCTATCCCTCAAATTCCAAAAAGACAAGCATTCAGGAAACTTAGTTGTGATCATAACTAAGTCACTGTTCTTTTCTAGGGCTCGGTGTCATCATTCTGAAAAAACAAGAGAATAGATAAAAATTTATAAATATATATTTAATAATATATATTATATCTAATATTATACCTAATATTACATATAAGATATATATTTTCTCTCACTTGTGATAGTCTATAATCCAAATGCCAAATGCCTTATTCACATATTCATACTAAGGTTTTAATAGTTTTGCTTTATTCTTTATTTTTTAATATTTTAATGTGTCCATGTTTGTTCCCAGAGGCATTTATATTCCAGAAAAGGCTAGTGTTTTAACTCAAAAAAAAAAAAAAGAAAGAAAATGAGTCCTTAATAGTGGAAATTTCCAGTCAGAGTATCCAATGAGTGTTGAAAAGCTGTTGAATCCTGATTATATTTCTTTTCTCGTTCTGAGGATGATTGTGTTCAGGAAATGCTTTCTGAGATAAGGCTTGATAAAGTGGGACCCAAGCCCAGCTCTCTGAAACAGGGTTGGCAAAAATGAGGTGAGAAAACAGAATCCACAAGCCAGCTGGCATACATGGCAGGGGGCCCTCCGTGCATCAGAGATTCAGGGGAACCATAAAAATCATATGTGTGAGAAACACTGGCACAGGAGGGATAGCACATCACCATCTTCTCCACATGGGGGTAAATCCCCAGGACATTCAGGATGATGGAGGTTTCCAGGACTCCTATCTTCCAAGGAAAAGAAACTCTTCTGTACCCCATTGGCTAATGAGACAAGAACCATTTCTCTCACCCTCACCTCTACCTGGTCTCTCTTGGTTCAAATATCCCTCAGAGGATAGCTGGCTGACTAGAAATGACCTGTGTTTCTGTCCACTGGTTTTAAGCTTGGGGATAGTATAGACACCCTTTTCTTACTCCTCACAGCTCATATCTCTTATACAGAGCAAATACTAACTGTATGTTGTATTAAAGAAAAAAATAGAAAGTGGGGCCAAGTTCCCAAGTTGGAAAAACCCAATTTATATTCCACATGAAATGAGTCAACATGTAGACCTAGTTCCTTTTGATATTGCTTGCAATTCAATCAATCATGCAACACATATTTACTGAGCACTTGGTATGTACCAGGCACTCTAAAAATAACTTTCATCATAAAAAAGTGAGTTTTTTTGTTTGTGTATTAGCAGTTTTTTACTTCTTGTAATGTCTTTTTTGCCTTTATTTTATTAATTATATTTTATTATGCTATTACTGTTGTCCTGATTTTGTCCCTTTGCCCTTCTCTACCCAGCACCCCACTCCCTCAGGCAATCTCCCCATTAGCGTTCATGTCCATGGGTCATGTGTATAAATTCTTTGGCTACTCCATTTCCTCTACTGTACTTTACATCCCCATGGCTATTCTAGAACTACCAAATTGTACTTCTTAATCACCTCATCTCTTTACCCATTCCCCCATAACTCCCCTCCCATCTGGCCAGCTTCAAAACACTCTCTGTGTCCATGATTCTATCCCTATTCTTCTTGTTTGCTTAGTTTGTCTTTTCAGATTCAATTGTTGATAGATTTGTATATTTTGTCATTTTATTTTTTATAGTTTAAATCTTTTTCTTAAATAAGTCCCGTTAACATTTCATATAATCATGGTTTGGTGATGATGAACTACTTTAGTTTTTTGTGTGTGTGCAGGAAGCTCTTATCTGCCCTTTGATTCTAAATAATAGCTTTGTTGGGTAGAGCAATATTGGCTGTAGGTCCCTGCTTTTCATGACTTGGAATATTTCTTGCCAATCCTTTTAAGCCTGCAAATTTTCTTTTGAGAAATCAGCAGACAGTCTTATGGGAACTCCCCTTTAGGTAACTAACTACTTTTCTTTTGCTGCTTTTAAAATTCTCTCTTTATCTTTAACCGTTGGAATTTTAATTATAATGTGTCTTGGAGTGGGTTTCTTTGCATCCATCTTGTTTGGGACTCTCTGTGCTTCCTGGATTTGCATGTCTATTTCCTTCATCAAATTAGAGAAGGTTTTTTTCCATTATTTTTTCAAATAAATTTTCAATTTCTTGCTCTTTCCCTTCTTCTTCTAGCACCCCTATGATGAGAATGTTGATACATTTGAAGTTGTCCCAAAGGCTCTTAACCCCATCCTCAGTTTTTTACATTCTTTCTTCTTTTTGTTGTTCTGATTGAATGTTTTTTTCTTCCTTATGTTCCAAATCATTGAATTGATTCCTGGCTTCATCCACTCCACTGTATTCCCTGTAAATTTTTATTCCACTTAATTTAAATTTCATTTTTGCCTGGGTCTTTTTTATGCTGTTGAAATACCCAATGTGTTCCTTCAGTATCCTAATAACCAGTGTTTTGAACTCTGCATATGATAGATTGCTTATCTCCATTTTAGTTAGTTCTTTTTCTGGAGTTTTGTTTTGTTCTTTATCTGGGTCATATTTCTTTGCCTCCTCATGTTGGCAGCCTCCCTGTGTTTGTTTCTGTGCATTAGGTTGAGTCCATGATTTAGTAATGTGGCCTATTGTAGAAAGTGCACCTGTAAGTTGGATGGAGTAGAAAGGCAATTGCCAGGATGGAGCATCTCATGTGAACCAAGTTGATGGAGTCTCAGATATGGTGTTGCCACTCTGTGGCTCTGTGTGGCAGAGGGCTCAGAAAAGAGAAAATGGCTGCACTTGGCCTCTGGAGTTTTGTCTGAGAAAAATCTTTTCCCCAGCACTTGCCCTGATGCCAGCCACTTCAGTTTTCCCCCATATACCACTGGTGCTCTTCCAGCTGCTTCCCTGGTGCTGGGGCCGAGAGGGAGTGAGTCTGTGTAAGTCCTAAAGCCTTTGTGGGCCCTTTAAGAAAAGATCCCTGAGAATTCCAGTTTCTTCTATTATCCCAACCCCCATTGGTTTTTATAGCCAATAGTCATGAGAACTTATCTTCCTGGCACTGGAACCCTAAAATGGGTGGTCTTGTATGGGGCCGGAAATCCCTTCCTATTTTTATCGACCACGTGTGTGTGGGACTGCCTGTTTCGTGTCTCCACATCTCTGTTCCTCCTACCCATTCAGATTAATATAACTTCTTGAATTCCTTGTTTGTTAGACTTCCATACAGCTCAGTTCTCTAATGATTCTGAGTGATACCTGTTTTGTAATTTAGTTGTAATTTTTGCTGTGGTTATGTGAGGAAGCAAGCTGTCATCACCTAAGCCTCCATCTTGACTGGAGGTCCTGATTTAATACTAACTGTTTAAGTCTTAAAATTATCTTGTTAAGGTTCTCTCTCACTATTCACTAATATTTATTACTAGTGTTACTTTTCTACATTATTTTCCATGGATATCTTTTGCTTTTGAATGAGTAGCTAAAATGTGAATCTAAAACTACTTCAATTTTACCTTTGATTTTATTTTTCCAGGTTAAGTTCAGCATTATTTCAAGTACCCCCTTTCACCTCTACTTTTTCTATTTCAAATGGGATAGAATTGAAATTCAAGAGTAAACAAGCTTTCCATATATTATTATGTTTTATAGATGCTACCATTGTTAGAAAGAAACTGAGTAAAAGATACATGGAGTATCTCTGTGCATTTTTTTCTCACAGGGCATGTGACTCTACAATTACCTCAAAATTAAAGTTCTTTTTTTAACTAGTACCATGTCTGATACCTAGTAGATGTTCAGTAGATTTTACTTTCCCACCTTATTCTCTATTCCTTCAACATCACTTCTTAAATGTATGTTTTAATTTCTGAGTAGACATTCATAAATATGTCCTTAAGGCAAATCCTGTTAGCTTTGAGCTAACTTACAAAATTGGTGTTATACTTCCATGTCTCCAGAAGACTGATTAAAAAATATCTATAGCAATTAAGTAGAGAAGGAGGTCTAGTTGAGATAGCAGCATAGATAAACAGAACCTCCCACAACCACATCAAAATTACTACTAAGTAATTATTACTAAGGTACAGAACAATCATCATCCACAACTACCTGAAATTTAGCTGAGCAGAAGTCCCACAACAAAGGACATAAAGAAGAAGCCACTTTAAGACTGGTAGGAGGGGCCAAGATGCAGAATGGGCAGGTTCCACACCCACATGGGACAGATAAAAATTGTGAGGGATATCTCTCAGGGGTGTAGGTCCCCTGTGGAGAAGCCAGGTCCTCCAGCCCAGTTTTCCAGTACCAGAAAGAGAAGTCCCCATAACTTCTGACTGTGAAAAACAACAGCTAGACATTATGGCTGAGTGAGCCTGTAAGCTTCTGAAGTCCCAGGCATCCTCTTAAAGGACCCACACACATACTTACTTGGACTTACTTTCTCTCAGCTCCAGTGCTGGGGTAGCTTATCAAAAGGCACTGGGGACATGCAAAGAGGGACTGAATTGTCTGACATCATAGCAAGGGTTATAGGGGAAGCTTTCTCCCAGACAGAAGAGCTACAAGAGACCATTGTTTGTTTGTTTGTTTGTTTGTTTGTTTTGTTTGCATATTGTTTTTTTGTTTTGTTTGTTTGTTTGTTTGGGGTTTTTTTTGCTGAGCCTTCCCTACACAAGGCTGGAAGGCAAGCACCATATTGGAGTTTCCATCTGTCTGGCTAATACTATTTGTACTGTCCGGGTGATTGCTGAGACCTCACCCCACCCAGCTTGCAAGTTAACTCAGGCCCCTTCTAGTGACTTGCTTACACAAATGGCTTGTCTTGGCTCATGCTGCAAACTTTCTTAAAAATCTCTCAAAGAAGCAGCATCTGGCCTCAATGTGGCCCATTCCTTTTGCTAAGTGGTTCCCAGCCTGGCACTAGTGGCAGCAGGCCTTGGTTTCAGTTTAACCTCTCCTGGGCACCTTCAAACCCAGCACAAGTAGCTACCATCTGCAGATTACTTTGTAGCTCATACTAGTTGGCCTTGGTCAGGGCACAGGTGGTAGCTGATCTCAGTCTGCATCTCCCACAAGACTCCAGAGCTAGCACACCTGGTGGACAGCTTTAGACCACACTGAAGCACCACCCCAAGTGATATACTCAAGAGAAAGAATCAGCGAGCACCAGAGCTCCACTGAAATAAGTTGTGTTCCATGAGGTCAGCCTCTGCACAGCTGATCTTCCAAGGTGGTCACAGTTAGTACTCACAGCTGGTCAACCCAGGGGTAATTCCCTCCCATTGAGGTGTAAATAGCAATCAAGGCTCAACTACCATAGGAGGGTGTACACAGCCCACACAGGTGGCATATCTGGAGTTCCTAGTTCAGATTATTGGGGAGGCTGTGCCACTGGACCCTACAGAACACCTATTACATAAAGACACTCTACCAAGACCAGGAGATGTAGCAGCTCTACCTAATACATAGAAACAAACACAGAGTCACAGCCAAAATAAGGAAACAAAGAAACATGTTCCAAATAAAAGAACAAAACAAAACAACAGAAAAAAAAACTAAACAAAATGGAGACAAGCAATCTTCCAGATATAGGGTTCATAACACTGGTCATAAGGATGCTCAATGAACTTGGGAGAGAGTAGATGAACTTAGTAAGGACTTAAACAGAGAGACAGGAAACAAAAAGTGAAGATAGAAAACATAAAAAAGAACTGAAGTCAGAAATGAAGAATACACTAACTGAAATAAAGAATACATACATTATAGGGAATCAATAATGGAGTAGATAAAGCAGAGGATGAAATTAAGCAATCTGGAATATAAAGAAACAGAAAACTCCCAATCAGAACAGTAAAAAGTAAAAAGAATTTTTAAAAATCAGAATAGGGTAAGAAGACTCTGGAACAAATGTACATATACCAACATTTGTATCATGGGAGATGCTTGGAACGAGAAGAGAAAGAACAGGAAATTGAAAACCTATTTCAAAAAATAATGATGAAAAACTTCCCTGGCCTGGTGAAGGAAATAGACATATAAATCCAGAGAAGCACAGTGAATCCCAAACAAAATGAACCCAAAGAGGCCCACACCAAGACATATCATAATTAAAATTCCAAAGGTTAAAAACAAAGAAAGAATTCTAAAAACAGAAAGAAAGAAAGAAAAAAAGTACAGAAACAGAAAATCCTTTAGTTACCTACAAGGGAACTCCCATGAGACTGTCAGCTGATTTCTCAACAGAAACTTTGCATGCTAGAAGGGATTGACATGAAATACTAAAAATGATGAAAAGCAAAAACCTACAACCAAGATTACTCCACACAGCAAACTATCATTTAGAATAGGAAAGATAAAGAGATTCTGTGACAAGAAAAAGCTAGAGTTCTTACCACCAAACCAACATTAAATGAAAGGTTAAAGGGTCTTCTTTAGGAAGAAAAAATGATAAAAAATATGAATAGTAAAAAGCAAAAATACATATCTTTCAACAATTACTTTAAATGCAAATGAAGTATTGTTCCAATCAGAAGATACACAGTGGTTGAAAGCTTAACAAAACAAGATCCTTACATATGCTGTTTACAAGAGACTCATTTCAAATCATAATACACAGAGAATATAAGTAAAGAAATGGAAAACGATAGTTCATGAAAATAGAAGAAAAAAGCTGGGGTAGGAGTAATTTTACTAAACAACATAGACTTTAAAACAAGAGACAAAAGAAGGATCCAGCAATTCCACTTTGGGGTATTTATCTTAAGAAACCTAAAATACTAAGTCAAAAGACATATACATCCATATGTTCATTGCAGCATTATTTATAATAGCCAAGATCTGGAAGCAGCCTAAATATCCATAAATAAATGAATGGATAAAGAAAAAGTAGTGCATATATAACTGGAATATGATTCAGCCATAAAAAAAAAGAATGAAATCTTGCCATCTGCAACAATATGAATGAATCTAAAGGGTATTTATTGTGCTGAGTGAAATAAGTTGGAGAAAGACAAATGCAAGATGATTTCACTTATATGTGGAATCTTAAAAACAAAATAAATAAGACAAACAGAAACAGACTCATAGATGCAGAGAACATTTTGATGGTTGCCAAATGAGAGGGGATTGGAGAATGGGTGAAAAAGGTGAGGGAATTTAAAAGTACAAATTGATCCTGGCTGGTATGGCTCAGTGGACTGAGCATCAACCTGTGGACCAAAATGTTGCTTATTCGATTCCTAGTCAGGGCATATGCCTGGATTGTAGGCTGGGCCCCCAGTTAAGGGCATGTGCAAGGCAACCAATCCATCCTTCTCTCACACATCTATGCTTCCCTCTCCTTCTACCTCATTTCCTCTCTCTCTAAAAATAAATACATAAAATATTTTTTAAAAATAAATAAAAATTTTAAAAAGTACAAATTGGTGACTACAGAATAGTCATGGGATGTAAAATACAGCATAGGGAATATTGTCAATAATATTGTGATAACTGTATATCGTGTCAGATGGGTACTAGATTGATCAGAGTAATCACCTTGTAAGTTATTATAAATGCCTAATCATGTTGTTGAATACCTGAAATTAATATAATATTGTATATCAACTATATTAAAAGTAAAAAATATATTTTTTAAATGAAAGAAAATAATGTGCTCTAAATCATAAATGGGATCATGAGATCTTCTCCAGCAAGGTTGTTTTAATCTCTGTGGCAATATCTGTCATTAACTTTTCTTTCACTTTGAAATTTCTCCACAAACAACTAGCACTCTTTTCCCTTTTCAAAGTATAAAAAATAGAGTACCTATGTGGATATCTCAAAGCTTTGCATCTGCATTTTTGAAACAAGAAATCCTTTGCTTAGCACTATTCTAGAAAGAGAGATACCTGACAGAGCTAGTCCTAAGAAAAATTGGAAGGTAAATAAAACTTGCCTTGAACCTCAATCCCATTTACCTTTCCAAAAGCATCTCCCAAGGAATTCCCAAGGGAGTTGTTGAAATCTCCTTTTGCTTCCTAGATTCCTTGTAATGTCAACTCACTCAAACCACATATTCCCCCAACTGAAGTATTATCAAATTTATTTATCTTCTGTCTGAAAAAAATCTTATTTCAAAAATTCTGTTTAATTTTCCTGTTTAAAATATTCTGTGTAAGACAAAAGGGCCCTTGAGCTGAAGCAGATATAAATGTGAAACCAGCTGCTGGTAGCAACTATCTGATTTAATGGCCTTCCCATTATTATATGTGAGTCAATTTTTACATGTTCTAGTAAAAGAGAGGAAGGTTGTTCTGCTCTGCTGAAGGGTGAGAAGTTAAAGAAAAAATTTCAACAGAAAAGCATATCGGGGAATTCCCCCTAGCATTGGCCACATTGGGGTTTTAGTGTACACAGAATCAGTAGTTGTGCCTGATTCATGTCATAAAGTGGATTGGGCTTTGGCCAGGAGGAGAGAACTAGAAAAGTAAAAATACAAGATCAGTGATTGAACAATGAGGACAATGGCTAATACAGATAACTCTCTGCTGCTGACAAGAAGAATTCAAGTTAGAGTGGTAAAACCATTGGCCCCTAAAAGAAAAAAAGCCTGAAGGGATCTTTGGCACTGAGATAATCAAAGCCAAATCTTGATCAACTTTCAACAGGGAATTAGACTCAAGTTCAGGGAACATTCTGACCAGAGCCTATCCTGAATCAGGAGTAGATTAAACTATGCCTGACAATCATTTGGAGAATGTAAGAAAAGTACTATTTTCATCTACTGGCATTTATTTCCACAGGAAAAAGAACTTCAGATTTTTAGTTGTTTTACAATTTACATCTCAAACTGGCCAACAAGCTCAAGGGCTTATTAGAGCACAGTGCTCTTGATATGCAAACACTAGGTACAAGCATGTCTGTCTTTACCTCAATTTAACAACCCAAATCTTAGGCCCTCTGAAGACACAGCAATAGACAATGGTCTTTGGAGTAAAACCTGGTTTAAGTCATACCTTAGCCATTAACTACCTATTTGTGGACAATTTTCTTAGACTATAGGAGTCTGTTTTTTAATTGTCAGAGTATTATGTTACTAATAAGACGTTGAGGGGGAATTAGAGATAATACACTCAAAATGACTAGCACTATACAGGCACAGAGTAGGAACATAAGGAATAGTTGTGACTTTTATGATCTTGTCACATCCCAGCCTCCTGTGGCCAGAAATTTTTTTCTAAGTTTAGCATCTTTACGTCGTAAATAATCTATCTTTCAAAATGATAGTTACAAACAATGCCACAGTTCCTTTCCCTTAGAGATGATCCTTCGTTTTGCAGCAGCTAAGGCAAATTCCTGCTGAGTTAGTTGTGGCCTCAGGTGTTAGTCCTTCTTTTGGACAGGCACCATTTTAACAGGAGATTCTCAGTCATTCATCAACAACCCATTTACTATGGCTCAGGCACTGCACTAGGTCAGGGAACACACAAAGTAATAAGATCATCAATTTTCAAGGAACTCATGAGAGCTCATAATGACTTATCATAAAGAAAAAAAAAGGCCTACAGATGTTCAGACATTTACTTTCTATTAACGTACAGAGTTAAATTTAGATACTATACATGCATACATATTCTATAGTAGATTCATTTATGTCTCATACCATGCGTCTGTTTAGAAAATAGATATCATGCCAGTTATTTTAATAGAGAGAATTTAATAAAGGGATTTACTTAAAGAGGTTGTTTTTTTTTAACATGTGCCCTGACTGGGAATCGAACCTGCGATATTTTGGTTTGCAGCTCGTGCTCAATCCACTGAACTACACCAGCTAGGGCTCTTAAAGAGGTTTTGAAGAACTAGGAAAATGCAAAAGAGAACACTTGGGAGGTAGTAACTGCAGAATGCCGCTTCCACCCCTAGGGCTGGGGTAACAAAAGGAAATGGGTTATTAGAACAAAGAGATTTAAAGGATGACCCTGTGGAGCTGAGATCCAGAAATCTGAGGAAGAGACACTGCCCAGCAGGTGCTAGTGACTTGGGTGCTCAGAGGAGGGTCTCTATGGAGCCGGGACTCAGTAGGTACAGATATTTGTGAGGGATGGAGAAAAAATTGGGAACTGAAATAAACTGCTGCTGAAACTAGCCACTGCTGCTGGGGCAAAGCATCAGTGCTGGTGTGACAGTGAAAGGAACAGGAGGCCAACAAACAGGAAGACCTGTGACACTTTTCTTTCTCTCTTCCTGCTTTCAGTCTCCCTGAGTGTTCTCTGTTGGCAGAACCTCACAGGATCCAGCATGGTCTACAGGATCCCAGACAGATCATCAAAGAGGAAGTATAGAAGAGTAAACTTGAATCTGAAAAATAATAGTTTAATGACCAACACGCTATTTTGTCTTTAATAGCTTTTTACCCATAATTCTGCTCACAGTTGTCTTAGCCTAACTTCAGTAATGATATCTACTCATGTAGCCATTGAACTGGGTGCCAAAGGAGTTTTAAAAAAAAAAGACTAAATAAATGTTAAGAAACTTTCACTCTAAGACTTGCTCTGGCAGTATCTGGTATTTAAAAAAAACAAACTAAGAAAAAAAAATAATATAAATGTTTCATTGTTTTAGAAAGAATAATAAAGATAATCTAATCTTGTCCATTGTTTTATAGAGTATCTTAGTAATTTTTATACAGTCAGAATTCTTTACCATCTATGTGCAACCTATTTTTTTAATGAAATGAGAGAACTAAATGACCTTGACTCTATCAAACATGTGGTTTGTCTCCATTATCAGTCTGTCAACATTCCCCCACCAAGCACACCCAGTCATTCAACAAATACATAACTAAATGTTAGGCACTGCACTAATTCCTGAAAATGGAGTTCCTGTCTTCAGTAATATTACAATCTATACAGGACACAGAAAGACAAATAGCAGTTCAAGTTAGCTGTTCCCAAAGCCGGGGGAGGTGGGGGTGTCACACAAAAGGCCCAGAGGCCTCCAACACGTCCTCAGGCGGTAATCTCTAGCCAGTGCCCCAGGAGGTCGGCTGCTTTTCTCTGGAGCCAGGATGGGCCTTATCTGTAGTTTCTGAAACAAAAGCTTAACATACACATTATTTGCTAGGTTTATAGCTTTTTATCTTAAGCTAAAATTTTCCCAGTTTTGAGTCCCCTATCAGTTTCAGGGTACTGATAGTGGTATGCACAGAGCATTAGGCAAGCATGGAGGAATGCCATTTACTCCAAACTAAAAGTGGAATTTACAGAAAACAGGAGGCCATTCCAGACAGAAGGAAAAGCATGAGCAAAGTTAGTAAGGAAAGAAAGTCATTTTCATTCTCCACCAAGACACATAAAGCCAAGACAGATCACAATGTGTGTTTGTACAACTTAACTCAATTAAGGATTTCCTAAACAGCAATATATTAAAGCATTATTTTACATAACAAGAATTATAAAGAAGCAGTTCCAGAATTGATTAATTAAGCAGCTTAAAAATGTCATTTCCACCATTTTGATTCTTTGTGAATTCTTTCTTTTGTGATTCTCTGACCTCTCTTTCATAGCTGCAAGCATCATATTTTCAACACAATGTGCAAAAGCAAGAAGAAAAGGCAAACCTTTCTCTTTAAGCATCATTCCCTTTTTAATCAGCTAGAATCATCTTTCCCAAAAGCCTCAGTAGGGGTCTGTGTTTCAGAAGAAAGCCTGGAGTAAAAGCCTGCATGAAGTAGTTATTCATGGGAGACAGACTGAGATGAGTGAAATAAGGGAAGGAGAAGAAAGTCCACACAAAGGTGTGTTATTAAGCTGGCTACCAACAAATGGTGGCTGGGTCCCACTGGCGTCCTCTGAAGAACCATGTAGACTACACTTTAGGCTCATCAGTTCAAGACAAAAAAGAAGGGAATGTTTGCCTACTTGCTCCTGTTCCCCATTAGATAAGGGTTTACCCAGGGAAGTAAACTCTGTTATACTTCCACTTTCATGAACACACGAACATGGCTGCATATTCCTGAAGTGCCCCACAAAGAGGTACAGAGATGGCCCAAGGCAGAAAGCAAGAAACAGTCAGAGACAAGGTTCTACAGGCTGCATTTGGATGGATATCTGCTTGTAATAGCAATGGGCAGAGAACAGAGCAGGGCTGAGAAAATATGAGGCAAGATCAATAATGTCTAACACACCTCCCAGCAGACTGTCCCTAAGTCTCCACTGTAAGTCTTACACCACCATGCATTTCAAAACTACAAAGAATGTTAGGGAGCAGTGATAAAAGAGAGCTGCAGACTTATAATCCAAAGTGTTACATCAATAGATAAGGCCTGAAAAAAATGTAGCTGCATGTGAAGCATGTTAGAGATATGGAGTTATTTTTCAAAAGAAAAAGTTAAAAGTACTGAAAAAAGTGCCTGTGCAGAGCTGGAAATGGGAATGAGGAGCACTGCATTGTGGGGATTTTTACTTTTTCTTTTATGTCTTAACAGTGTTCTCACACCTTACATAAAGCTCATGTTTAACTTTGATTAAAGAAACATTTAAAATTGTATGTGAAAGCTAACAAACACTGTAACTTACATAATTCATATACTTTTTGCCTTCAGAGGCCATTGGTGGCCCTTGAAATAGTTGTAGAAAGAGCAGTGCAAGGGAATGCTATTACAGTGCCTAGCTGCAGTAAAGAGTCAAATGCTTAAGAAAGAAATGGAAAGAGGGACAGAAAGAACTAAGCACTGCAGAAGGAAGCCTCTGGTTAACACTGCCCCATCACCCCTCCCACTTTGGCGAGTTGGAAAGGTGACCAAACACAGCAAAACTGTTTGAGAGCTTTCAGTTTAGGGACTTCATGATGAAATATTTTTGACATAGTTAAAACAAAGACAAGAAGGGAAGCCTTAGACTTAGTTTTATCTTCTTGTTCTTGAGTCTAAGTGGATTAAATAACAGTATAACACTAGAGTCTTAAATATCGAGGTTGTACTGGGCATGTAAAGAACTCCTCTGGTAAACAATTATTGTCCCAGGAAATGAAACAGCAAACATCCTTGCCAGATGTTAATTACTTAGTCTTCAAATACTGGTGCATAAACTCTTTGGTAAACACTAGCTGAAAAGTGAAAAAGATGATAATTCTCTTCAGTGAAAAGAAAGTGGTCAATGAATTTCTGAAGTAAATATCCTGGAATAGCCTGTAATACAATGACCTGTTAATTCCTCCTTTGTGTCCCCAGTGCTTACCATGATGCCTTGCATGTAGGAGGTGCCATATAAATTATTGTTGATATGAATTAAACTCTATTGAATAGTGGAATTTATTTGGCATGTTTCCCAGTCATTCCATCACATATTTAACCTTGTCTTTATTTATCCCATATACTTGTGTGTTGACTGGCAAGTTTTCTGAATTTCCTATTGCAGAACTCAATCATGAGGAAAAAGAAGAAAAAAGAAAGGAAGACAAAGTATGAAGGTCGAAGGAAGAAAAAGAGGGCAGAAAAAAGGGAAAGGAGAATAGGGAAGAACAGGGAAGAAAAAGGGGATAGAAGCTTCGAATCTCTGAGGTAGGAGAAAATGAACTAAGGGTGTTTAAAATTGCTCTCTCATCTTCAACCAGTGGATTGAACCATGCTACATCATTTCACTTTGACAACTTCTCAACATCTTCAAATTTCCCTGCCCTTTTTATAGTCATATTAAAAATGTCCCCATTATGAAGTTTCATAAAAAAATTTCAAAAAGTTGTATATTGAGAAGCAATAATATTTATAAACAATTTAAATCTTACTATATCTCCTAATTTCTTTTATTATTTTTTCTATTCTTAACACAAAAAAAGTGATATTAAGTAGGTTGGATTAGTTACCATTAAAAAGAAGGTTTTATTTCCTAAGCCTGATTGCCTAGATTAGAATGCCATCTCCAGCACAAGCTCACTGCTGCTATTCAGCCATAGACTGCTCTGAACAAAAATACTAGACTTTAAAAGATTATGAGTTCCATATTGGATTAGATGTGAATTTCCACTCTACTTTTAATATTTGTCAGTTCTTAATAGAACTGTCCAAATTTTGGTGCCACCAATGAAGTCTGATGTGGGATCCATGGAGAAATTAAAGATGACAGAAACAAAAATGATTCCAGATTAGTGGGATGAGTATCATTATGAAAACCCAATGGAACTAAGATTAAATGCTTTAAAGAAAAAAATGTAGGAAGATTTAGTTAGTCTTCAAAATATTATTGGATAGTGTAGGACTGATGTTAGGCAATTATTTTCTTTTCCTATTAAGGAAAGAAAAGTGGGAATAAGCTTTATTATTAACCAAAATGATATAAATTTGAAAGAATCTTTTACCTCAAGTGTTAGTAAAACTCTAGACAATATTACTATATCAAAACTGTCAAAAGACCTTCAAGTGAATTCTGCCACAAACAACCGAGGAAGCAAATTTACTTTTGGGTAACAGTCTCATTTCATGATCTAAAGCCTTTGAAATAGTGTGTTAGCATGTGGCTCCCTTATTTAGCCATGTTCTATAGAAAGTTTGACTTCCCATAGAGTGAGGAATATCACACAGGTAAATTAACCATGACGTCCAACTAAATCATAGAACTAGTTTAACAAAACATAAGTCAGAATAGTGTGAATTTTATAAATCCAATCTCTTTCATTCTCAGGCTAGTTAACCAGTTCATAGCTAGGGTTCTCAGAGATGCCACATCTTACATTCCAGATATAATTCCAGTCTCCAGTGACAACTGAGCCTTGAGTTACATCTTCCCCTGAGTTTCATAACCCAAAATCCTTCACAAGTCTCCCTCGTGTCAGTCACTTCACTTAAATATTCTACTACAGTCGTTATCTTCCTACTCACATGTACAGATTATTATCATATTTATTGACTATTTTCTTTATGCTCTGTTGCTAGTTAGGCTTGTTATAAAATTCATACTTGGAAACCCAAATTTTCAGCAGCATATTTTAATAACTCAGTGGACAGCAAGCAAGTGACAACTAATGGGGAAGTAGTAAAATCCATTTGAGTAGTTGGTATTCTGAAGTCTCCACCTTTGGCCTGACTTTCTCTCAGGACCTCCTGTTATTTCACTTAGGCTCTGTGACTGATCTCATCTGCTCCAATGGCTTTAATCATTAATTATTCACTGAAGACTCTCAAATCTTTATCTTCAACACATTCTTATCTCTTGAGTTCCTGATTTAAACATCCAACTGAAGGGACATAAAGGAAAGAATAAAGAAATGGGACCTCATGAAATTAAAAAGTTTCTGCATGGCTAAAAAAAAAAAAAACAGCATTGAAATGAAAAAAGAACCAACCACATGGGAAAACATATTTGCCAATGATACCTTGGACAAGGGTTTGATCTCCAAAATATATAAAGAACTCACAGCCCTGGCTGGCGTAGCTCAGTGGATGGAGCACGGGCTGGGAACCAAAGTGTCCCAGGTTCGATTCCCAGCCAGGGTACATGCCTGGGTTGCAGGCCATAACCCCCAGCAACCGCACATTGATGTTTCTCTCTCTCTCTCTCTCTCTCTCTCTCCCTCCCTTCCCTCTCTAAAAATAAATAAGTAAAATCTTTAAAAAAAAAAAAAAAAAGAACTCACAAGACTCCACCCAGGAAGACAAAAACTCAATTAAAAAATCGGCAAAAGACTTGAACAGACACTTCTCTAAGGAGGACAGACAGAGGGCCCAGAAACATATGAAAAAATGCTCATCATCACTAGTCATCAGATAGATGCAAATTAAAACCACAATGAGATACCACCTCACACCAGTCAGAATGGCCATCATAAACAAATCAACAAACAAGTGTTGGAGAGGATGCAGAGAAAAGGGAACCCTAGTGCACTGTTGGTGGGAATGCAGACTGGTGCAGCCACTGTGGAAAAAATATGGAATTTCCTCAGAAAACTAAATATGGAACTGCCTTTTGACCTAGCAATTCCACTGCAGGAATTATACCCTAAGAGCCCGGAAACACCAATCCAAAAGACCTATGCACCCCAATGTTCACAGCAGCACAATTTACAATAGCCAAGTGCTAGAAGCAACCTAAGTGCCCATCAGCATATGAGTGGATCAAAAAGCTATGGGTACATTTACACAATGGAATTCTACACAGCAGAGAGAAAGAAGGAACTCCTACCCTTTGCAACGGCATAGATGAACTGGAGAGCATTATGTTAAGTGAAATAAGCCAGGCAGTGAGGGACAAATACCATATGATCTCACCTTTAACTGGAATATAATCAACAAAAGAAAAAAGCAAACAAAATATAACCAGAGTCATTGAAATTAAGAACAATCTAACAATAGCCAGAGGGGAGGGGGAAGGAGAATATGGGGAGAAGGGTTTTCAGGAACTACTTACTATAAAGGACACATGGATAAAACCAAGGGGGCAGGTGAAGCAAGAGAGGGAGGTGAGTTTGGCTGGGGTGGTGGCGGGGGGAGTGGTGGGGAGAAAATGCAGGCAACTGTAGTTGAACAACAATAAAGTAATTTTTGGCAAAAAGGTAAAATAAAAAATAAAAATAAAGGTATGGAAAAGTAAATAAATAAATAAATAAATAAGCATCCAACTGAATATTTCAACTTGTATGTCTTACCACATCTCAAATCCAAATTGCCCAAATTTGAATGATTCATCTACACCCTCCCCTCTATCAAGTTTCTTCTGTTTTTATGTTACCGAGTGCACCGCCCTCTGTACCCAGTTCTTTAATTCATAAACTTGGTAGTTACCCTGCCTACCTTATTTTCCCTTTTGCCTACCTGTTTTTTAAAAAAACATGTTCTATGAATTATACTTTATTAATTGCTTCCAAATACATTTTCTTCATCCAATCTTCAACATCATTACTGTTATTAGTATTATTTTATTATTTTAAATCATTATTATAAAAGTTCAGGTCTTCCTACTCCACTTGACTATGCCCAATCCATTCTTGTCCTGACACACTATTCATTCATTCATTCATTCATTCATTCACTTAACAAAAACTTTCTAGGGGCATAATATGTGCCTAACTCTGCTTTTGGTTCGCACTAAAATGCAGATTTGATCACATGATTTCCTGTTTCAAATCCTTTCAATTTCTAGTGTTAGAAAAAAATTCTCCAGAGTCTACAGGCTTTATATAAAATCTAAGCTTACTTATATGAAAGTATAGCTTACTGGGATTTCCATGTCATGGCCTGTCTACCTTGTCACTGTCATTTCTCTGCAATTACTTTTACCTCTACTCCCACTTTATTTTCTAGCAATATCCAGTCATTTGAAATTCTTCCACTATTCCATGCTCCTCCTCACCTCCTAGTATGACTCTCAGCTTCCTTCTCTGCCTGGAGTGTCCAAGTCCTCTACTTTGATGGTTAAGTCACAATTATCCTTCAAAAACCACTGCTGGTGTTTTCTCCTTGGAATAGCTTTCTTTGCCCAGTTCTTACTGTGTGCTCTGTGACTGATGGGCTTCTCTTGACTTGCTCCTGTACCTCCTATAATCACCTCTGACATAGCCCATAATATTTATATTCATTAGTTTACATGTAAACCTGTCTCCCTAGACAGTGAGCTCTTTGTGGGAACATGATTTTATTTGTTTTAGCACCCTTGTGCTTAGTACATGGTATGTGCTTAATAAATATTTATTCATTGAATTTCTGCACAGTTGGGAAGATGTCCATGAAAGAAGATTACGAACCTACCTTTACTGTTTAAGAGGAAATAAAGCAGTGGGAAAAATAAGCAAAAGTAGATTAAGGAAGAGAAGCCTTTAAGATTGCTTGCCTTTATTTTAATTAAATAGAAAGTCATAACTTCCTTGTGAAAGATGTGGAAGAGAGAGGCAAGGGGCACTACTAAAGTAATTTGTGACCTATTTTCACTGAAGTCTGAAGCAATCAGAAAATGCAAGGTATGGGTGTTGTAATAGCCTAAAGGGGAGATAGTATTGATGTTGTTATTGTTTCATATTATTGACAATGAAGGCAAGGGATTAAGTTATGAGGCAGAGGCAATAACTTTGTCGAGGTTGTGATAGGTAGGGCTGGGTGCCCCCCGAAAACCTGATTAAAATTTTCTGCTGTATTAAGTTAGCAGAGCCGAACACAGTGCACCTGTTTTCCACCTCTTGCCCTGATTAACATTTTGCTTTTTTACATTCTAGCGAATGTCATTCTGTATAAGCACCTGACTAAATGAGCAATGAACAAAATTAGATAATGATACAGTATCCAAATAAGTCAGTAAGAATTCAACCAAACCACAGTCTAAACCTTAGGAAAATTGCAACAACTCATATTTATGAAGAAATATGGGGGTGGGTGGGTAGGAAACATAATATAATTAGTGTTTGATGTGATTGTGTTGGTTCAGGTAAGATATTTCATAAACCCATCATGAAGTGAGTTCACCAGGTTGAGTCTCATCAGCTGACTATGTAGAAAAATAAAATCATGGAGCTGAAATAAACCTCTAAGATATCCTGTTCTAGTTCTCTCATTTTACAGGTAAGGAAACCAAAGCCTAAAGATGTTTTAAAAAGTGTTTACTAGAAAATTACTTTCAATATTCTCCTAAGGTCAAGGTTTTAAAAAACGATCGCCTTTCATTTCAAATGCTCTAATATTAGTTTAGAGAGGACAGTACAGCTTACAAAGCTGCCGAGGTCAAGAATCACTGTTTTCTCTGCTGATATGCAATAGCTACATTTCCAAAAAGCTGCTTTCCTGTAATTATCACAACAGATTTACGGATGTTGAAGAGCAATGTAAGACTGAAGAGTGAGGCTGCATGTGTACAAGTCAGTATGTAAAATACATCTGGTAAATTATTCTTTGAGGGAGTCTTCACCTCTAAATGCTTTAACCTAGTTAGCCTGTTACTTGGAAGGAATATCTGAAAAAGGAGTTTGTCAGATAAATGTGTGGATCTGTGAAGGTCACAATGAAATAAAGTCATGAAATAAAACAAAATCCAGAATAATTAAGTAATACTCTTTCAACAACTTCTAAATGACAGCTGAAATTTAAAAAAAAAAATACACTGAAGTCAGAAATCAATGATGAGGCTATTAAAAATAATCTCAACCATGTTCTTCCTTGTAAAGGCTATAGTGATATACTTGAAGGTAATTGAGAAACATAGATGCTCTTCTTAACTTTCCTCTTTTCCAAAATATAACCCTGAGAAAAGAATCCAGGCCAATTCATCCTATATTGGAAAGCCCGGACATTATTGAGACACATGGAGTTCATCCTGACTGACAATGAGTTTTAGGGAGTTATTCAAGCCAGAAAAGGCCAATCAGACTTCAAATTCTGCTATCTTTTCAGGTAGTGTCCATTCTGTTGAGACCAGAGAATTCCTGCCAATTTGGACAGTCACACTCTGTAGTGTGGATTTCTGCTCAGGGAAGCTGGATGGCTACCAACTCCTGCTTCACAGAGAATCGGCTACACTCCTGGGAAGATTTCTTTTGGTCATGAACCATGCAGAAGGAAGTTTCATATGAATGAAAGTAGCCCTGGCAGAAGTTACCAATGGCCTGGAAGGAAAAAATGGATTATCAGATGATTTTGAGAAGTATAAGCAGGTGAACCCTTGAAAAACTTTGGGAAGAGGACAGGTACAGTGGTTGGTGGAGAATTAACATTTACCTGGTATTCTCCCAGCTCTGCCATTATAACGCTTTACTCATTCTTGATACCCTAATGAAATAATTTGCAAAAGTTTAGTAAGTATAAATGATATGCTGTTCTAGATGCTGCAAGTAGATCTAAAGAGATGTTAAAAGAACCTCTGCATTTAGCTTATTATGTAGTAGTAGGAAAGACAATACAAGAAGGAAAGTAGAGTGTGATAAAGACCAATGGCATTGTATAGAATAAAGGTGTTATCTCAGGTGAGATAATCTAAAAGAGATTGTGTTTCAGGAAAAGAATCTTAGCAGTCTGGCTAGGATTGAAATATGGTGTGAAGGAGACACTAGTTACACCTCAATATCTATTTTCTCTTTATTTTTAACAGAAAAAGCAACTAATAATATTTGTATGGATACAAAACCAATAGATTACATTTCACAGCATACCGTAGACTTGGTTGTAGCCATGTGATTAGGTTCTAACCAAGAAAACTTAAGCAAAGTATAGTGTAGACAACCAGAAAAGCTGCTTAAAATGTCATGAATCAGCAGGCAGGGGCACCAATTTTCATACTTTTACCTTTTCTTATTTCTCTGGCCTGGAGCTTTACCATGATTGCTAACCTATAGCATCCATTTTAAAATAAAAGATAATGTTGAGGTGAGAAATCACATTCTAGGATGTCAAAGGGGCATGAGAGTAAGCAGAGAATCTGCAGTCCTTCAAGGTTAAAAGTCTAGCCTTTTCCCAAAAGCATGGTGTTGATTAGGCATTAAAAAAAATTCTAAAATAGGGAAGGACAAGCCTTTGTACTGTTAAAATATAAAAAATTAGAAAAATATTGATCCCCATTATTATTATTTTAGATGAGTAAACTTTTAACATTAAAAATAAGATATATTAACATAATAATCATAAGTTCAATGAAATTAACATTAAGAAAAATTTACATATTATTCTTATTTTTTGTTTCTAATATAGACCAGCAGCAATTCTTTCATCAGTCAGTAGAAATCTACACACAAACATTTGGAAATTGTTGTCTGAGATTTTTGAATTTTATTTCTAGAGTAGTATTTTCCCAAATGTGACATTTAAAATGATTTTGAGTGATAAATGAGGTGACTTGGGTAGTATACTGAAGGTGCCACATATACTGACCAGTAAATAACAATGACTCACAATGAAAAAGGTATGCATTTTTCTGTTTTCCTTCAGGTCTTCTGAACAGAGAGGGAGACTCAATTTGGAACTATTCTATCAATGATCCAACACTAAGGAAATCTCCCATTTAATAAAGAGGAAGTGTATATCAATATCAGAATATGGAAAAAGTGCAGGTAAAAATAATTAGTTACAATTTAATTAGTATTGCTTTTTTCTATTATATTTTTATAGTTACCTTTTATAGTAAAGATGTTCCATTTAAACTAGTGATAAAAAGCTTCCTTTGAAAACAGATTTATATAAGGTTTTAAAAAGTCAGTCTATATTAAGTAACATCTTATGAAGATGGTACAAAAATTACTGACTAAATGGAAACTTAACTCTGTGAGGGTCATACAGGGATGAGGAGCCAGGAGATGGCTCTACCCTGAAAACCTAGGCAACCAGTCAAAATGAAACAACTTAGTTTAGCCAGAAGGTCCCTTTTTTATATTTTATTGATTATGCTATTACAGTTGTCCCATTTTTTTCTCCCCTCTATTCCTCCCTGCCCCATACCCCTCCTCCCACCCACATTCCCCCACCTTAGTTCATGTCCATGGGTGGTACATGTAAGTTCTTTAGGTTCCCCATTTCCTATACGATTCTTAACCTCTCCCTGTCTATTTTGTAACTACCATTTATGCTTCTTATTCCCTGTATCTTTTCCCCCATTCTACCCTCTCCCCATTGATAACCCTCCATGTGATCTCTATTTCTATGAATCTGTTCTTGTTCCAGTTGTTTGCTTAGTTTGTTTTTGTTTTTTTTTTAGGTTCGGTTGTTGATAGTTGTGAGTTTGTTGACCTTCTTCTTTTTCTTAACTAAATCCCTTTAACATTTCATATAATAAGGGCTTGGTGATGATGAACTCCTTTAACTTGAAGATCTTGTCTTGCCTTGGAGTTCTCTTTGACATCTCTTTGGATGTGTCCTTCCTGACTTCTGTGGCCCTGGTCTGGTTAACCTGACCTTATATCTTGTCTAGTTTTTATCTAATCCACATTGCTGTGAAACCTGTGTCCATTCTAATCCTCCCCTCTCCAATCCTCGTCTGCTACTGAAACTGATGCTTACTTACTTACCTCAATCAGTAGATGAATGGTGTCCCATCCTGAGCACTTACTGCCACCTTTACTAACAATGCTCACCCCTTAGTTAACTGCACCTCCACACCAAAGTTTATTGTCAATCTGAGACCTTACAAGTATTGTCAACCTTCCACTCAAGATTCAAAAAGATAGGTTATAGTTAATGCATTTTTTCAGAAAAGCTGAGAAAAACATTTGTTTTTGTATCCTATATTCTTATTGGACTAATTCAGTTTAGCAGAGCCTAGTCAATAGCTTCCTCATTCCACAGACTAAATGTGTTCCCCAAATACTATGTTTCTTATCAAAAAAGAGTTGATTTCATTAAGCTTCCAGAACCACACCCAGAAAAAATTTCCTTTTAGTGAAACCTAAAGAAATATTTACCTTTCTTCTGCTCTGTGAACTCCATCAAAACCTGAAGATTTCAAATACATTTCCCTTCAACAGTCAATTTTCTTCCTCCCTTAATAGCACAGTTCCCTGACTCCAGTATCTCACACTTATTTTACTAGTTTTAAATAAATTTTGTGAAGGTGTCAGTTTGAACAGGTTGTTAAAGGTTGTCTAATTAACCTCCCATGCAATGTTTAAACTCCCTCTACCGAAAACTCTATATGGAAATGGCTTTCACTTAAAAAAAATGTGTTATCCCACTTGAAAGTCTTATAGCATTTGCTGTTTTTCTAAAAATGATGAAATTGCACTGGGATGTCAGCATGCTCAGGCTGAGACCTCTTGGCAGTCTATGTGGGAGGTAGATGGCCAGGGTTAGTGAGATGTGTTATGTGTGGCAATGCAACCATTTTTCTTGTTGTAGAACTAACTGACCCATGTAGAGATCAACTGATGACTTGGCCTCTTTCTCACCCAGAACCCACAGAGTCATCTGGACCAATTACGAACGAGTCTGACAGTAAAACAATTATTTGGGGGAAGATATATGTCATGAAATTATAAAATGGAAAAAAATCACATTATGTAGTAACTATTTAAGTTATTGCAAAATTGCAGTTGCATCTTAATTAAACTATAAGCATGGGTTATACTTTAGGACTTCTATTCAAAAGAGAGTAGAAGGAGATTAACCCTCAGTAGATGCCAGTAATTATACTAGGCACTTTTATCTGTATTATCTTATTTAACCATAACAATTTACAGAGATTTAATCTGAGGTAATTTGCTCAAGGTCATGCAATCAGTAGATGGTTGATGTATAACTGCAAAAATTAAGTGCAAATGTAGATACATGGCATTATAGATTTTTTTAAAACTCATGGACATGTACAATACAAAGAGTGAATCCTATTGTAAACCATGGACTTCAATTAACAATGTATCAATATTGGCTCATCAATTGTACTAAGTGTACCACATTAATGTCACTAATATGTTACTAATAGGAGGAACTGTGAGATGTAAGAAAATATATTAGAACTCTACTTTCTGTTCAACTTTTCTTTAAATGTAAAGCTGATATAAAAAATCAAACTAAAATAAAAGATTCACACATACACATTTAACTGTCCAATCACTCTTCTCCCATTCTCCCTTAAACTCATTACAATCAAGATTTCCATAGCCCCAGCTCTCCACAGACATTAACTTTATCAAGGTCATCTAAGGATCCATATTGTCACATTAGCTTCTCAATCCTTATCTAACTTATCTACAGCATTAGACACACTAATCACAATCTCTTTGTGGGAACACTTCCTCATTTGGCTTCCAGGTATCACTTTCACCTGGTTCTTCACCTCTTCTCTGACTCCTCCTTTTCACCAGCCTTTGCTAGTTTCTTCTTTTGGCTCTTTGACGTCTTAACACCTGAGGGCCCCAGAGCTTAGTCTTTTTGGCTCCCTCCCTTATCTATCTACCTTACTCCCTTCATAATTTTATTTAATCCAGTGACTTTATATTTAGAGAAACAGAATCAATATGAAATTAGGATTTATACATACATAGAATTATGTATAGAATTGACTCATATGATTACAGAAGAGATAAATCCAAGTCTGCAGTGTGGGTAGTAGGTGGAGACTGCGGAGAGCTAGTGGTGCAGATGAAGATGAAGTCCAATGGCATTTTGCTGGAAAATTCCCTCTTGCTCAGGAGCGCTGGTCTTTTTATTCTATTTAGGCCTTCAGCTGATTGGATACAGCCCACTCACATTGTGGAGGGCAATCTGCTTTACCCAAACAAAGTTCACCACTTTCAATGTTAATGTAATCCAAAAACACCCTCCATGTTAACACATAAAATTAACCATCATGCAACTCAAACATAATTTGACCAAATCTGCTCCACTCATTTTCTTTTCCCAACTCAGTTAATGAGAACTCCATCTTTCCATTTGTTTAAGTCAAAACCACTGAGTCGTCCTTGATTTGTTCTTTCTGTTACATTCTGCCTCCATTTATTTGTCTGTCAGCTCCACTGATACTATCCTGGCCTATACTATCATCATCTACCAAGAGTAACGTATAGGAAGAGCCTCTAAACTGTTGCCTGGCTTTTTCACTTTCCCTCCTCCTCAGTCTGCATTACTGTTTTTCAAACTGTATTGTGCATACATATTACCTGGGGATCTTGTTGAAGATAGATCCTGGTTTAGTAGATCTGGTTTGGATCCTGAAAGTCTTCATTTATCACATGTTCCAGGAGATGCTGATATTCCTGATTCACAAACAATACTTTCAAAAGCAGAAGTCAGAGTGATACATTTAAAACATAAATGAAATCATGTTTCTCCTATACTCAGAACAATCCAATGGCTTGCCATTTCACTCAGTACAAAGCCATACTCCTTGCGGTGGCCAACAATAGTAAGTGATCCAAACTCCCACCTTACCTCTTTCACTGTTGTCTACAATCACCCTCACCTTATTTCATTCCCCCTCAACCACACTGGCCTCCTCAGTGCTCCTCAAATACTAAAGACAAAATCCTACCTCTGGCCTTTCCACTTGATTTTCTCTCTGCCTGGAATGCTTTTCCTCAGCAAGCTTCAATCACCTCTATCTAAGTCCTGGCTCAACTGTCACATTGTCAGTGAATCCTATTCTAACCACCCTGTTTAGAATTGTAACTACCTTAAACCACCCCCAGAACTTCCTATCTAACCTGCCCAGCTTTATTTTTCTCCATAGTACTTTATCACCTTTACTCAACTCTTATTGGCTGTAATGCCCATCTCCCCCCATCAAAGTATAGGATTCTTGAGGGCAAGGATTTTTGCCTGTATGCTCACTGCTATATCTCCAGAATTTAACAGCAGTTCCTTACACATGGCAGATACTCAATAATCATTTATTAAATAAATTAGTTAACACATAACTAAATACCAAAGGTCATATTTGTTCTAGGACATCAGACTTCCTTTTCAGAAATAATAATAAAAAAAACCTCAACAAAGCTTCAGAAGGAACAGATTCAAATAAAAGTCTTCATATAAACTATATCTAAACTGAGAAATAAATACAATGTTTATTTTCAAAGACAAGTGACAGTAAAGTTTGTTAAATATGTATAATTAATCCTACCAGTATAGTATTAATGAAATTCACTATAAATAGTATTAGCTTGCCATTATTAAAATATATTCTGCATAAAAAAAGAAAAAGGAAGAAGTATTAAATGTTAGCACTAGTGAGTCATGGGTAATAAGTACTATTATATTTCCAGCTTTTTAAATAAAAGTATAAATAAATTGGTAGTAAAGATATTAACCTATGCAATATAATTGCATTTTTGTTATACAATGTCAAAGTTTAAACCATTATAGTTTCATTTATAGTATAATAAAATAGAAATAAGCCTTTGTGTTAATCCAGATCCTTGTTTCGAACCTAAAAACCTATCTAGTTGTTTCAGACAGAAGGTAAATTGATTAAACGGAAAGATCACAGGATTTCAAGAAGCTCATGGCCAGGAAATCAGGCTGAGGCTCAGCTCTGAGGCTGATTGATCCACCCACCGTAGGGCACAAGCAGATTGCACAGTTCTCACAGCACAGGAGACCCAGAAGGCCACCTTCAGACCAGCTCCACCACTGCCCCTGACTGCGTGCCCTTCCACACACTCCACCAAGGCTGCCTGTGACAGGATCTAAACAGTATCCTTTCTTAGATCATATGCTTGTGCCTAGTGGCAAAGCAGGCTGGGAGAGGCATTTAGAACTCTAATAGAGGACATCCTCAAAATGTAACAAAACCATTTAAGAGGTATTGAGAAACCACACTTATGACACAGATATCTGTGTCCTATATCTAAGTACTATACTTCTTATACTATATATCTAAGTACTATATATCTAAGTACTCTGTGAGGGGAATCTACCAAACTCAGCCCTCAGATCTTCAAACTATTAAGTCTTGGGGTTCAAAGCAGTGGTGTGTATTCAGAGTTTGGGGCATTGATGCACAGCAGCCCATCCCACAGTATTTCCACCATAGAGGTAGAATGGATAGAAATAGTCTCAAGAGCAGAGCTAAGAGTAAAATGCAGTAAAACAATTAGGAACTGATAAGTTTGGAGTATGTATATCTTTGTTTTAATACAATTTATGTAATTGAAAGTTTTTATAATTTAATTTTTAATAATGGATGTTGAACAGCCAGCTCACAGGATTTCTTAAAGTTTAAGAACCAGCTCTCGTGAGACAGAATAGCTGATTCCAGCACAAGATGGACTCAGAGTAGGTTATACTTTTCTCTAATATGGCTGGTATCTTTACAGTCTTCGACATCAAAAACTGAACAGGTTTGCTTTTTTCTAAACTGATGATATAATCTCTTCATTTAAGTATAAAAACTTTAATGCATTCTTTAAGAAGGGAAATGGAATTCCTACTACTTTCTTCAATTTCTTCTTATTTATTGCCATTGGGCATCTGCCTTAATTTTTGAGTGCCTAATCTCAGGCTTCATCTTCACAGAAGTTTCATTTTACAGATGTTATCATTCTACCACAGCTCTGATGGCCATTCTCTCCTTGCCAGTTAAGTCCTGCATGGTCAGAGGTATGCATAAACCAGTTAGGTTTATACTTTTGGTTAAGTACTCTATTTAATCTCTCAAAGTGCAACTGTTAACACCCAAACATCCATTGCTTGATTAGGACCTTTTCCATCTTTAGTATGCCCATTCTCCACATATCAGCTCAGACTTCATTCCTTTGAGGAAGACTTCCTGGAGCCTCCAATGTCCTAATGCAGCCACGGTGAGAGGTCTCTCCTGTGTGTTCCCACAAACACACACTCACTTCTACCATTATGCTCAAAACACTGACTATAATTTTTGGAGACTACTGTTTTATATACTTGCCTGCCTTTAAGCACTCCAGGGCAGGAAGCCAGCTTTACTCTGTTTATATTCCCAGGACCCTCTTAGCAGAGTACCAGGGATGCAGAAGCACTCAAATCATCCAGCCCTTCATTAGTTCAATTAGTTCCCTTGCTCAATACATGTTGAGCATCTACTAGGTGCCAAACACTGTTTTTGTGTGTGTGTTAGACATATAGCAATAAAAAAACCCTGCAATTATAGAGCTAACGTTATAAAGAAGGTAAAAGTAATATATAGTATGTCAGATAATAAGTGCTGTGGAGAAAAAATGAAAATATTATTTGTAAGAAAGAATTAGGTAGTGGTGGTGAAGGATTTTAAGTGGGATTGTCAGATATAACAAAAACAACAACAACATCGATTATGTTGACAATTAGGCAAAGACCAGAAGGAGGTCAGGAGGCTAATATAGTTAGCTAAATATAATTAGGTCTCTCTCTACTTTCACAGGACAATACAAAATAAAATCTTTGGGGGCTAATGTTTCAGACATGGATTGTTGAATAGGCCTGCATCTCCAAACAGCTCCCAAAGTAGCTGCTATCTCCACCAGGTAATCTCTCCCTTTTTCTTCCTCCTACTTCTCCATTCAAACCCTGGCCCTTGTCACTCCTCTCTGATTCATCCTGCTCTTTTATTCTTGGTCATACTTGTGTGTTCTGACTCCTTCAACTCTAATCAATGAGAACTAACTTCCCATGTGGCCAGCAGTATGCTAGGCAAGAGGAAAGATTATTTTAAAAAGCACAAAACCTTTGCGGACCTTCTGTCTAAATACAGACAAAAGAGATATAAACAATTCCCTTCTCTTGACAAAGACTTGTGTAAATGTTTTACTACCTATAAAGTGATCTCTAATTTGCTAACAAAGAAAAGGCATAACATTGAGTTAAAGGGGACATAACATGATATACTTCGGATTTGGAGGTTTACTTCTTGTCAGTGCCAGTATCTTCTCATTATTCCCCAAATCATAGTCTAAAAATGACATTTTCCTAGTATACAGGTAGTAACTGGATATGCATTATTCATGTACTCAAGGCATCCATCCACATTTGTGTTCTGGCAAAATACTCACCTCTCTTTCAGATCACACTGTAGCAGATATGCAATGGAAAAAAAATGGGTCTTCATTGTCCAGCAGTTAATGGTCCCATAAAGGTAAAATTTATTTTTATTGATTTAAAGAGAGCATGCAGATTTGTCCAAATTGGATTTTTATTTGTTCATGTGTTCCTGATTTAAGGGGACAGTGTTTTGCAGGCAGGGCTGTATTAATCAGACAGAACATTTCCAGCATCCTTTTTTGGTTATAAAGAAAGAAAAAGGATTAGCAATTGAACACCCATTTGGTGCCAGGCATTGTGTCAGGTAAGTACTTTCCAGTATATTATCTTATTTAACACATGCTGTCTCATAACCTGCACACACACACAAGTGTGGGAGGAAGGTACTATTATTATTACTAGCCTCAGGTTAAATCAGAGGAAATCAAGTAACAGAGGGTTTGGATAAGTTTTTCAATGAGATGTGGCTTGGGAATAGCAGAAATGGGACTCTAATTCAAGTATGTCTACTCTGAGAACAGTGGATTTGTCACTTTCCATGCATCTCTTACGTGACAACATCATACTGACAAGGCTGAGTCCAAGAGGTTGATTATTACTTTGAGTCTGGTTTAATCCAGCCTTCTCCCCTCCATCCTCCAGTTCCAGTCCCCACAGATCTAATGGGCACTTTTTAAAGATGACAGCAGAATTGGGGGGAGTTAGGGGGCAAAGGGATGGAGCAAAAAGGAAAAAGGACTCATAGACATGGACAACAGTGTGGTGATTGCTGAGGGGAGGGGGTATAAGGGGACTAAATGGTAATGGAAAAAAACAATAAATGTGAAATTAAGAAAATAAAAATACCAAAGGAGGACATGTGCACTAGACAAGTAGAAACCTGTCCTGACTATGGGAGAAACAATGCCAAACTCATGCATTGATGATGAGTCATCAGTACCTTCTTTGTTGTGTTCAAAGCTAATACAACCTGACCTCCATCTTCCCATAAATTGATGTCACTCCCTGTCCTTCAAATGGCAGGGAATTATCACTTACTATGTCAGAGAAGGGGAGTATAAGGATTCCAGCTGTCTAGATCAGGAGAGGAGATAGCCAGGTGCATGTTGACTAATCATAGTCTTCTTAGTAGAGGAATTAACTAGCCAAATACTGCTGGACTTATGGGTCTGCTAATTCACTGCCACCCTTTTACTGGGGATCACAGTTGTGAGTCTAGAACTCCAGTCTCCATCTCTACAGCATTAGTGTAGAGAATGATGTTGGGTGTATATGTTTATGCTGATATTTGGTTACATATATGGCTGTGATTAGAGTGGTTAATTGGTAACATAAACCAAAGGGGCACCTTCAGGGGAGACTAATGTATCTGAATCCCAACAAACAAAAGTCAGTGGTCCTTCATCTGTGCTGCAGCTTGTGTTTGCCAAACTTTGATTGATGTGTACATCATTTCTACAACTAAGTAACCATGCTGTTCACATGGATCATTGAGCTAAGCAGATTTGGAGGAATAAGGTACAACCTGGTGCCAAGTAAGAGATAGGAACAGCATTAAATTAAGCCAGAGGCAAAGAGAGATAGTTTGTTGACTGGAATACCTAGGAACTTTATGGTGTAAGTGCGTAAGAAAACAGGATCAGTGACACAGTGCTAATGTCCAATTAGGGCTCTTAGAAGGAACTGAGGCAGAGCTTAGTGGTGAATCCAGAACCCACTTCTAAGGACTTGGTTATATTTATCCATCCATTGATTCTGTTAACAAATGCTACTAAGTACTTACTATGTATGAAAGGGAACCTGTCCCAGATAGAAATAATACTGGCAATAAATAGGCATGGAGCTCATCAGTGCCTTGAATCAAACACGGAGAGCATCATAATACACCACATTTTCCAGTTCAATATGCATGTACTGCTCACTTATAAAGGACCCAGTGAGGACATTCAGTGTCTTGTAAGTTGAAACTGCTAATGAGCGTCTGGCAGGTGTGGCTTACCCTAATGGCCTGGAAATGTAGTGGGTGCTTTTAGTTATATCTGGAAAAGTGCCCTGATCAAAGGCAAATCTCTTTAGTTGGGCTTTTATCGGGCTCTTCTCTGCTTCCTCAAAGCAGAGGGTGCTACTGGAATGAGATCAACGCTGGTTTTAGGGAGTGCTGACACATGCTTCTGAAAATGAATAGAGGGGGTGCCTTCTTTTGATATCATTGAAAATCATTTGCTGAAATAAATTTGATATGGATCAGCCACAAGGTCTGTATTGTTGATGGATGACACAAATGAATTCATAGTAGCATCTAAGCCTATTGATTCTATCTCCTCTACATTTTGAAAACATTGTATGGCCACTAGCCTGAAGCTTTACCTCACTGCAGGACATTTGAGAGAACTGACTGACCACCCCAGAAAACACATGCCCATCTTCTCACCTTACTGCTACAGGTTCATTGGTTTGCTAGGGCTGCCACAAGAAAGTACTACTGACAGAGTGACTTAAACAACAGAAAAGTATTGCCTTGCAGTTTTGGAGACTAGATGAAAACCAATGTGTGTGCAGGGTTGCTTCCTTCCAAGGGCTGTGAGATTCTGTTCCTTGCCTCCCTCCTAACTTCTGGTGGTTTGCTGGTGATCTTTGGCTTTCCTTAACTTACAGAAACATCATCCTGATCTGTGCCTTCATCTTTACATGGTGTTCTCCCTGTGGGCATGTCTCCAAATTTGGGCATGTGTCCAGATTTCCCCACTCTGTAAGGATACCAATCATACTTTGTTAGGGGCCCATTCTTCTCTAATATGACCTCACCTTAACTAATTCATCTGCAACAATCCTATTGCCCAATAAGGTCACATTTTGAGGCACTGAAGGTTATAACTTCAATATATGAATTGATGGGCATGATTCAACCCATAACAACAGGGAAGGAATAGACAGGGTTCATATCCCGCTTTATGGAATGACTCTAATAGGCTGAAGAACAACCCCAGAGGCCAGGAACATGACTGGCACTCCATTGAAATACCTCACAAAATTTTCAAACCTAACTCAAATGTGTAAGTAATACAAAACTAGTCATTCAGTACTTTCCAACTTTATCCAGTCTGGGAGATCCACTTATTAAGGTTTTCATGGAGAAAACTTAACTAAATACATCAAGATAGAGTAATTTAGCAAAGTAATATTTATAGTACATCCTATTTTTTACATTGGTTCTATTGTAATATCACAGAAATATTTATGGAAAAGACTTCTATATTGTGAAATAAACATAACTATAGAAAATATGTGTAAATTATGTTGTTCTTAGAAAATTTTTATTAAAACAATAGTAAAATAATCATGAAATTAGTAAAATTAAAGACACTAAAATAAAGCTATAAAATTATACTTGGCAACATGTGAGCAGATTTATCTGCCCCATACGGCAGTTCCCTTAGAAGTTTGAGTGAAATTGTCACTGGCCTCAAGCTACACTGACTCATCTACCTTTGCATTCAAGACAGATATTCTACTTTCTCATATTTTACCTCATCCTTTTAACTTAGCAGCTGCTTCACGTAAGTTTTTGCCTCGTAGACTATGACTTGTAGAGTTGTTAGAATAATCCAGGTAGAGTTGATAGTAAGACATAACTTAAGAGTTGAGATATCTGATGCTGATTTATCATTGGGACTCATCCCAAAATCTACTAGGACATCTGGTTGTCTAGCAACCAACTAATGTCCTATGATGATGTACAAATTGATGCTTGTACTGAATGAATGTTTCAGTCCAAACCCAAAGCTTTATGTAGTTAATTGAAAGCTAATGTCCTCATTAGTGGCTGTTAGGAAGACTCAATAAGTGCAGTTTGTGTGTGTTAAATGTTGAGTATTTATTAAACATGTTTAATACAGAGTAAAAGGAACTGGACAACCCATCTGGTGGCAAGTAGGAGAATAAAAGGGTAGTTTGGAACTAACTGCACTTTTCAGGGCAGCTGACACCCACCCTAACAGTCACTGCAACTGCCTTAATCCATAATCTGGCAGGTAGACTCAGACTTACTGTGTTCCCTGTCAGTCATCTATGTTCATCATAAAATTAGCAGAAAGAAAATGAATCTTCATAGTTGACATCTATAGCCCTTTGATTGACAATAAAGGTAAATTTAAAGTACTACATTAAAATTTAAGAAAATTATTTACCTTAATTTTTTGCTCACACAACAACCCTGAGCTTCTAGGAGTCATCCTGATTTATTGTTTATTTATTTTTTATATCTTTTTTTAAAAAGAGATAGCTACTTTAAGAAAGATCCCCTCCATATCTAAAAATGCAAGTGATTGATGCTTGCTGAATTATTCAGTTGATATACTAACCATCTATTATGAGTTTAAGATTAGGGTAGATTCTGTGGGAAAATAAAGGCAAAGTATTTTATGTGACTGCTCTCCCCCATCACTGATGAATCCACCTTCTTCTTAAGTGTCATAAACACAACAGCCTTTTAAAAAGAAAGGATTCTGAATTATTCCCCTTTTCTACCCAATTCTATGTAATAAATCACTCTTTTTACAGTGTTCCCACAGAACCTACTTCTACTATTAGCTCTGTTGCAGCCTTACTTAATTCTGTCTGCTCTGATACCATTTCTTCAGGTTAAGGATAGTGTCTTCTTTTATCACATGGACATAGCATGAGTGAACATAGCAGGTGCTTAATGAGTATTAGCTGAATTAATAAATGAATGATTAAGTGATTTTTATACCCTCTCATGCAGCCCCTGAGCTTACTCACACATGTCCATAATGCCTCTAGCTAAGCTTGAGGGCACCTCTATGGCCATTGAGGAGAAAATTCTATGTGGAAGTACTGCCCTACATTGGTGTCAAAACTCTGCCTTATTAGTAATCAACCAATAAACTTAAATATCAAGTCTGTCTGTCAACAACAAATACTTCTTTTTGCAGTTTTGTACATAAGCACTATTCGACAGAGCCTTCTGAGATGATTTAAATGTTCTATGTCCACAATGTCCAATATAATAGCAACTAACCACATATAGCTAATACAGCTGAGGAACTAAATGCTTAATTTAATTTAACTGCAATTAATTTAAAATTCAAAAGCCATATACAATGGTTCAGAAGGTGAATGGGTATCAAATTCATCCAAATTTCACCATTAAGCATATCCCTATGTGCTACCACAGATGATAACACAATATAGCTTTCTTTATTATGGTTTACTTTCATTCTGTAGCCAGAATTTAATGCTCCATTTAGCAATTTTTTTAATTCTCTGATGCCACTGAACAGCACTCTTGATTTGATAGCAGCTTTTTCAGGGGTAGAAAAAGGAAAAAAAGAAAAAAGGAAGAAAATCTCTAAAATTTTTCAATATGACTCATTTTTTTGAGATTTAAAAAGTATTTTTTATTGTTGTTCAGTTACAGTTGTCCCAATTTTTCCTGTGTTGCTCTCTCTACTCTGCCCACTGCCCCCCAACAGTCAATTCCCACCCCATTGTCCATGGATCCTTTGTATATGATCCTTGACTTGGCCTTTCCCCATCTTTACTCCATTATCCCCCACTGCTCTGGTTATTGTCAGTTTGTTCTTTATTTCCACATCTCTGGTTTTCTTTTGTTAGTTTTTTTGTTTGTTTTGTTGATTAGTTTTCAAGTATAGGTGAGAGCATATGGGATTTGTCTTTCACTGCCTAGCTTATTTCATTTAGCATAATCCTCTCCAGATCCATCTATGCTCTCACAAAGGGTAGGAGTTCCTTCTTTCTCTCTGCTGTGTAGTATTCCATCATGTAAATGTACCACAGTGTTTTGATCCATTCATTTACTGATGGGCACTTAGGCTGTCTCCAGCACTTGGCTATTGCTGCTATGAACATTGGGGTGCATAGGTTCTTTTGAATTGGTGCTTTGGGATTCTTAGGGTACAATCCCAGTCATGGAACTGCTGGCTCAAAAGGCAATTCCATTTTCAGTTTTCCGAGGAAATTTCATACTGTTTTCCATAGGGACTGCACCAATCTGCATTCCCACCAACAGTGCACTAGGGTTCCCTTCTCCCCACAATCTCACCAGCACTTGTTGTTTGTTGATTTGGTTATGATGGCCATTCTGACTGGTGTGAAGTGGTATCTCATTGTGGTTTTAATTTGCATCTCTCTGATAGCCAATGATGCTGAGCACTCTTTCACATGTCTATGGGCCCTCTATATGTCCTCCTTGGAAAAATGTCTGTTCAGGCCCTTTGCCCATTTTTAATTGGATTGTTTGTCTTCTTGGTGTGGAGTTTTAAATGTCATAATATTATAATACAATATATATCTTAGAATTAAAAATAAAAGCAATTTATCCTTCTGTTGTAGAAAACATGATAATTTCACTTGTGTATATAGTCTGTCTAAAAATATTGAATTGCAATAGCTACTTGATTCTTTTTTTTTTTTTTTAAGATTTTGCCCTAGCTGGTGTAGCTCAGTGGATTGAGCATGGGCCTGTGAACTTAGGGTCGCTGGTTAGATTTCTAGTCAGGGCACATGCCTGGGTTGTGGGCCAGGTCCCTTGTTGGGGGCACATGAGGGGCAATCACACATTGATGTTTCTTTCTCTCCTTCCCTTGCCCTCTCTCTAAAATAATAAATAAATAAAATCTTTTTTTAAAAAGATGTTCTAAAGATTTTCAGTTCTTTTTAAAAGATTTTATTTATTTATTTTTAAAGAGAGGGGAAGGGAAGGAGAAAGAGAGGGAGCTAAACATCAATGTGTGGTTGCCTCTCATGCATTCCCTACTGGGGAACTGACCCACAGCCTAGGCATGTGCCCTGACTGGGATTTGAACCAGAGACCCTTTGATTCACAGGCCCATGCTCAATCCACTGAACTACACCAGCCAGGGAGCTACTGTATTCTTTAACAGAGGTTCTTATTCCTCTTTGAAAATCAGTAAAGTTTTCAAAACCATCTATACTTCAAAAAAAGTTTGCTTTTAAAGCTTTAAACTAATCAGTAGTTTAATTAAATATGCTAGTTTTTTTTAATACTCAGAATTTTTGGAAGCATGCTGTTATTCTCTGCCTCTCTCTATCTTTTTAACCTTTCATTCTCTCTTTGTTAACACCTGGCTCCTTCACTAAGTCCCTGAATTCTTTCCATCTTAGACCGACATTCTTTTACTATTGATTGCATTATTTAATTAGAGATTTGTTCTTTGCTTTTAAACTGATAATTTTTTTATCTCAAAATATAACTGAATTTAGTTGCTTATTAATTCACATAGCTCTCAATTTATATCATACTTCACACTGGTAGCTCTCAATTTAAAAAAAAGCATCCCTGAAAAAACACAAAAGAGCCATTTCATTGCAAAGTATTGAAGTGGAAAAGGGAGAACAATGAGGGAAAATTGGGACAACTGTAACTGAACAACAATTTTTTTAAAAAGGGAAAAAAGTGGAAATTACACTTAATAATATGGCTAAGGAAGCTCTTGGCAGCTGCATTGCAAGACTTCTGAATATCATAAAAAAACCTAATAGACAATAAAAGAAATTTAAGTTTTCACTTGTATACAAATCCTCAACATCATCACAAATCTCTAAAATAATAATATGCAATTTTTCAGAATGTATCCTTTAGGAACATTGGTGGTTCAGGTTTGTTGTTACCTGAACTGGGTAAAAATATAATTAAGTTGGAAGTATTATTTTTCATTGTTTTGTTAAAATAATTTCTAAAATAAAAAATTATGCTTTGCAAATTCAGAAAGAAAAAAATTACTACACTAAAGTAGTAATTTGCCTAGACAAAGAAAATAACTTTTTTTAGATACACCAGAGCTAAAGGCCAAGTGTGTCTATAGCTATTTTCACTTATTTCCTACCCTAAACACAAATTCTAAGTATTACATCTGGCAATGAACCTGTACTCCCTCTTGTAGGTAAAAGTAGTAATAACACTATGAATAAAATAACAATGTACCTTGTATGTGTCAGGTGTAGGCTCTCTCTCTCTCTCTCTCACACACACACACACACACACACACACAAACACACACCCCACTGTGAGACATTATTACCCTTATTTCTCAAAGAGTAGAAAACAAAAGCCAACAGTGAGAGTCGGTAACTAATGGTGGGAGAAATAAATTCCTGATGCTAACTCCACAGCCCTTACTGAATCTCCCAAATTCTCTTGAAAATAAACACTTAGAATATTTTTGGACCTCAAATTCAAACTTTCTGCTAACCAGACCAATAATATTTATTCAATTTCCTTATGTATACTATACTATTCTTGCTCCTGGTACAGAAAGAAATTCATATATTACAGGGTTTTTGTTTTAGTTTTTATTTTACATTTCAGCCTATTTTTCTGTAAGTTTTTTTAAAAGAACAGCTTTGTTGAGTTATAGTTTACACACCATAAAATTCACCACTTAAAGGACACAATTCTGTGGTTTTAGTATATTAACATGATTGTGCAATCATTATCACAATCTACTGCCAGAACAGTGTCATTATCCCCAAAAGAAACCTCTTACCCATTAGCAGTCACTCCATTCCCCCTCCCTCCATCCCTAGGCTACTACTCATCTATTTTGTCTTTCTGTGGATTTGCCTATTCTGGACATTTCATATAAATGGAATTATACAATATGCAGCAGTCTTTTGTAATTGGCTTCTTTCACTTAGCATAACAATTTCAAAGTCCATTCATGCTGTAGCATGTATCAAGAATTCATTTATTTTTATTGTTGAACAACATTCCATTTTATCTGTCATTCATCAGTTAATGGATATTTGGGTTGTTGCCATTTTTTTTTGACTACCGTAAATGCCACTCTGAACATTTGTGTACAAGTTTTGTGTAAATACGTGTTTTGATTTCTGGTGGATATAGGCCTATGAGTAGAATTGCTGAGTCATATCATAAATCTATGTTTAACATTTTGAAGAACTGCCAAACCTATTTTCCAAATGCACTATTTTACATTCCTACCTGTAATATATGCAAGCTCCCAATTTCTCCACATCCCATAGAATACAAGGCACATTCTTACATGTTATCACATAAAATAGTTCAATAAAGGGAAATTTCACGCACATTTGAAATTCAGGGAAGATTTTCTAAAGGTTAATTTGTCACACTGATAAATTTCTCCAGAATAAAAAAGGGAAGGAAGAATTCAATATGGATGATGTTTGGCCAGTTTGAGTCCTGCCCTGGAGAACATCTTGTCTTAATACCAATCTGAGGGGTTCTTTCTCAAAATGCTTAAAATGCATATAATTGTTACCATCATCATAGTCATTAGTATTTTTAAATATACACCCAAACTAGTCATCATTAACCACATTGAAAGATTACATTTTATCACAATTCAACCTAAAATAGACTTACTATATAAATTTTTTAATGGTAGGCATTTCAAACAATGTTGCATATTTTTGCCAACAAAAACAGAAAAACGTATCTAGGTAAAACTGGGCTTTTGTACATTCTAAGCCTATGTAACCTCTAAAAATTTAACTTAAAAATGCTTAATTTGGATGATACAGGACATGCCATGGTGACTAGCAAAGTGCTGGACACACATTAGGAACTCGGTAAACATTTATCCAATGAGGGAATAGAAGGGAAGGAGAAGGGAAAGGAGAGGTCGAGAGTTAAGGGGAGGAGGGGAAATGAAAGGAAGAAAGGAAGAAGAATAAGAAGGGAAAGAAAAGGAAGGGAAAAATAGGAAGAAATGGAAGAAAGGTAGTTAAGAAGCTTAAAGATGCCTCTAGGATACAGAAAAGCAGGTATTCACAAGAGTGTAAGAATATTAAAAAAATCAGTCTGCACAAATTAAGCATCTCCAAAGTGTGTTGTACAATACCATAATATGTGAAGATTCATTTCTATTTGTCAATATATGACTAGATATGATTATACTGAGTTTAAGTAAACTGGTAGATGGTGTTTTCCAGTGACTACATAGAAATCTGGCATTTAGAGGAATGGTGATGTGTTATTTCTAGACCCATCAGGAAAGCTTATCAGAGAGGACTGGGCACCAAAGTTACAGATGAGTACAAGAACGTGTTAATGCTAAATAGGTTAAAAAGAGAAAGGTCTAAAAATTATAACCCCTGAAAGCTGGTATAAAATACGACTTCTCAAACTAAATTGAAATTCCCAGGTATGAACCTGAGAGGTTCCAATAGCCTCACCTTCAGTCTTAGGAAAGCTCTCACCATTAAGTTTTGCCTGCGTGAAGGGAGAAATATACACACAAGTAGAGAGGCACTATGATTAAGGGAACAAGCGTCCTGAGAGTAGAAGTCAGTTCTCTCAAATATCAAAACTACATGAGATGATGAGTGTGATAGAACAAGCCTCTCCCCCCAAACATCAAATGTCCACATCTTTTAAGCAAGTCTTCTCTTTTATCAACCCTCTTTCATCTAGAGTTTAAACGGGAAATAATTCAATGAACTATCTGTACTATGTGCTATATTTACTTTTCCCAAGAATATTTGTATTTCATTTAGGGCCAGTCCTTCTGGTCAAATAAATGATGCTCTACTGGTACCAGCAAAACTGTCAGTGAGAGTCGGATGAGGAATGCATTTTGAGTGGTCTGGGAAAGGGGTGAGGAAGGAAGCAAAGAGGACCTCAAGAGCTCCTTGGGGCATTCACCATAGTCGGTCACTTTCACTACATTTTGCAAAGTAATCTCTATACATCTGATGGGAAAAATATATCACATGCCAAGAAGATATTAATGCTATCAACTCATTGCACTATGGAGACATGGTCTGATTTTGAAGGACCAAGAAAATTTGAGGAAGTGTTAAATACAAGCCAGTAGACAGAGGAAGAATCCACAGTATAAATTTAGATTCTGGAGTCATGATCAGGAGACATGGATGCAAGTCTAATTCTGACAAAAAGGTTGTGTCATTTACTTTCTATTATTTCTTTCATCATCTGTTGTATTAAAGCATCATTTTTGAAAGGTAACACTATGTCACTTACACAGATGTAAAATGAACATGTCCCAGATTTTAATGAAAGGATCAGTAAAATATTAAAACCAGATAAGGAATTGTAGTCAGATAAGGAATGCTGAATTTACAAATATAAAACTAGTACAACTGATCTATATCCATAGGGTAATAATAAATTCTACTCTATCAGAATCATTATATATACAGGAATTATTTGTATTATCATCAGGATTTTATAAGTTAACTTTTACAATACCATGACAGAATTGTCAAATATCCTCATCAAATGTAAGAACTAGTCAGGGCACCCACCAAAATTTAATCTTTCACAATTTTTCCTTGTAATAGGTTAGATTATCTCCTAGAGTTCTTTTCAAACCTAACATCCAATTATTTTCTACAATCAATAAAAGGAAAAAGAGAGAGAAGAAAAAGGATACAGGCAATGAATTGAGAAGTCTGGGAAAAACTTAACTTACACACTGAGGATCTAGTCTTGTCACAAATAACCCTCATCTTGTCTCACATTCCAGAACTGTGTGCTTATTATTAATGGGTACCATACTAATTTAAACAGAAAGGGGGAAGAACATAAATTACGAGAGACTCTAAATCTGTTATACTCATGGATAAATGACAAAGCCTTTGTTGCACATTTACTGGATGCCAATGAAATACCATGATCCTTGGTTGAAGTAAAATTTGTTCTTGGTTAGACTGACAAGGCTAATTAATGCTTCTATAGAAAAGCCCTTATCCCAGTTACTTTATGTCACATGAAAGAAAATTCCCCTATCCACTCCTCCCTCATCTGCGGTTAATATTGAGTTATGAATCACACGATGACAGCCCTGCAGAGACAGGCAAAGTAAAGTGGGAGCTGAGCTAACCCTGTAACACAAAGCACACAGCCGGAACTGCAGGAAATAGCACATGCACCCTTCCAAGAGCAGAAGTGAGCAGAACTTCTGCCATAGGTCATGGTTTGAGAGAAGGATATTTAGGATTTTCTGAGGCCACTGGTTGTATTGGCATCTCTGTGTTTTTTAGCCAGATATAACCTCCTCCCTTCTACACCTCCCCCACCCCTTTTTTTCTCTCCTTCCCATCAGGGCATATCCTTTAGAAGCAAACCACACTATTAGTACTATGGCTGAAAGGAACAATTATAAGGAGGTTATACCGGAGTTACTTTTGATAGCATTTTAAAATTAGCCAATATTTATTAAACATGTCTGCTATGTCAGACACACTATATTATCTCACTTAATCCAAATCCAACAAGCCAATGAGGTAGGCTTTAATATTACCTCATCTTATAAGTGAAGACAGTAAGTAATTTGCCTGAAGTCTCATTGTAAATAAATGGCAAAGTCAGGGCTCAGACCTTGTCTGGTTGATACCAGACTCCACACTCCTAAGCACATAGCTTCATCCCCACCATTCTTTCCTACTGAGCCCCTACCATATCAATGGGCAAGAAAAGAGCTATGCTGCTATCCTCAGAAAGATAAATGGTAGATTACTTTACACGCCCCCACGCTGAGCTGTAGTAAACAGACTCAGAGCACATGTGTGCAGGGAGAAAATGAAAGGCCTTAGCACAGAACTGGTGCTGCTCTACTTCCCTCTCACTGCTTTTTTAAAAATGATCCCATCCTAACGAAGATATGCCAGCAGAATTTACTCTTTACAAAAGTTTGTTATGGGCAGTAGGATTTTCCTTGAGCAAAACTAGGTAAATACCGTGAGGTCTGAAAGTTCTTTGAAAGACCTCATAACCCTGTGTATTAAAATTTTATAATTCCATGATTAAAAATTTTCCTCTATAAGACATTCTTTCCATTGTGGTAAGCATTACTACTCATGATTAGAACAGACCGGAGGAACACAAATTTCACCAGCATCCTTTAGTACCTGGGTGAGTTCCTGACCTCCTTTGAGCCACTCCTTCATCTACAAAAGGATAACCTAGTGGTCAAGAAAAGGTGGTTGTGAGGCTCGCAGACACAGAGAGCACAGATGGTTGCCAAAGTGGAGGGGAGGAGGTTTGGGGGGATGGCAAAAACAGTGAAAAAATTAATAAGTACTAATTAGTAGTTATATCATGAAGATGTAAAAAGTACAGTATAGAAAATATAACCAATAATGTTGTAATAACTGTATGTAGTGGGTACTTAAAATATTGACATTTCAAGCACTGCCAGGTGGGTACAGTAACTATCTGGGGATCGCTGTGTGAAATACGTATACGATTGTCTAACCACTACGCTGTATACCTGAAAGTAATAAAAAAATAGTGTTTTGTCCATGTGTCCTTTATAGGTGTTCCTGAAAACTCTTCCCCCTCAAACCCCCATTATTCCCTCCCACCTCCCAAAGCTGGGTAGGCTCAAGGGTGGGAAGTGGGGATGACTAGGGTAGGGGGAGTGGTGGGGGAAAATGGAGGCAACTGCACTTGAACAACAATAAAAGTTAAAAAAACACAATAAACAAATACCTATCTAGAATGCAAAATAAAATAAAAATAAGATCCAAAAAATAGTGTTGAATGTAAACTGTAATTGAAAAATAAAATTTTTAGAAAAATTGGTGTTTAAACTTAAATGCAAATTAACTTAATAACTACCACTTTATTGTTATTTAATTTACAAGATAATTTTCCTCTTCAGTAGACTTTGGATAAATGATTGTTGTGGTAAAAAAGAGAGAGAGAGAGAGAGAGACCCAGAAATTGAAAGGAAGAACACTAAAAAAGAGAGGAGAAAAGTACCAAAGATAGTTTCTCTAACTCATAAAATCACCAGAAGACAGTTCTTTTCTTCAAAACCAACATCATAGGTGGTAAAGAGAGGAGCTGAGGGAAAGAACATTAATAGAACAGATTTGGCAATGCGAAGGACACTAGAGCATATGTTAATGGCCTAGGCAAAAATCTTTTTTCTAAATTGTGCGATATTGCCTTCAGGCTTTAGACACATCTTGAATACAGCAGAGCTGTGGGACCATGTAGAGCCCTAGGGCAACATTATATTTAAAGAGGCATCACTGTATCATTAAGTAACACAAAATGGTGATGGTGCATTCATATTTCATTTTGTTTTTCTCTTACAAAAGGTACCTGGCACATTAACCAACTAGAAAAGAACACAGCTGTGAGTCAAAGACTAACCACTGGCCCCAGACTGTTGAGGTAAAATAATATATGTCAATACAGGAAGCATCATCTCTCATTGCTCCCGGCCTGCCCATGTTGTCACAAGCACCACTCCTCCACACACATACACTCATGTCCAACAATTATCTTATCTCACATAACAAAGGAATAGAAGACACATAACTAAACTATGTGTATGGCTGTACAGCTCACTGTTAATTAAGACTGGTGTCTTGCATTGTTGGACTCTCAGGGATTCCCCAAGGTCCCGCCTGTCACTAGTTCTGTATCGTTTCTTTTCTGCTGCTCAGTGTCTTTTCTCCCTGATGCCCATATTGGAAAGAAATTAAAAAATAATTATAATGGATGAGTCTGTTTTGTTTGTGTGTCAAAGAGCTTCTAGGAACAAAGCCCATAGTGGAAGAACATTGCTAGGACGATTCCACATTTAACTAAGAGCTCTGTGGACTCCCAATTGAGAAAATGGCCTAAACATCACAATGAATATTTATTGAGAGCTCACAAGTATGCTAATGTAGGACTTTTGTTTTCACTGGCAGTCACAACTTCAGACAGAAACAAAGGCACCTTTTTATTAAGGAGAAAAATGCACAGAGGTAAAAGTCAAAAGACCAGAGATTTTGCTCCAGAATCTGAAACATTTTCTGAAACCCCTCTGAGCTTTTCCCCTCTGAATAGGGTTTACCTTACTGCTTCAGACAGTTTGGGTGAGAATCAAGAGAGATCATATGTAGAAAAGTGCTTTATAATTTAAGTATTACAAAAATATTAAGCTGTATATAAAATCATTATATTAAAAAACAAATACACCCTGGAACCTTAATAATACCAAGGTGAAAACCACTATTACCATTAATTCCTCGCATCTTACAAAATGTACAATAGCAGTAGAGATAAACTAAATGTTTAAAATAAGACATTCAGGGTCGTCTGTGTGGTCAGCTACGCCCACTAACTAGCAAAGTGCCTGATGACCCCATCTCAGTCTCCCAGTGCACATGGCTTCACTTCATGCCTCCACAATAGCATAGTATGTGTTATTTTTCAGTATTACTTGTGAATATCAGAAACTGTAATGTCAAACCCACCCATGGCAAAGGTGGGAAGTACGGTGACAAAGAGGGTGTTTCCAATGACAAGGTTAGTTAGCACACAACACCAATCTTTTCTCAGATTACTCTCACAGGTCAACAGTTCCTTTCTAATTCACAAGTATAACATGGTGTGAGTTGTTTCCCACCCACTTCCAAATGTCCAAGGTGAAAAGGGTGGGTATACTAACTATTTCAAACATGTTAAACCTATTAAAAACAAACACAACTATTCTTTAACAAGTTACTTAAAACATCTTTATGCCTCAGTTGCCTCAACTATAAAATGAGAATAATAGTAGCACAGACTTTATAGGGTTGTTTTGAAAGTTAAATAAGATATGTAATTTTTTAGAGTAAGATTAGACACATAGTACCCAATGTTATTTTTATTATGGAATATTTGTTTCTATATCTCTTGTTTTGCCAGAATGTGAATTTTTGTGTCCTTGTCTTTTAAACTTGTCACTTAATAGTTGCTCCTTTCATTGTTGCTGCTAAAATGGAAATAGATGGAGGATGTTCTTAAGGAAACTCTGTGGACAAGAGTAAAGGCAGTGGAGTGGAAAAAACATCAATCATTAAATCAGATTTGGTTAAAAAAAAGCACAACTATATAACTGTAGTTAAATGTTATTTAAATTGCATCATTTAAAAATGCAAGAGTTTAATCAAAATAGAAAAATGTATGACACTGAAAACTTTTATTTTTTTTAAAAAAGATTTTATTTATTCATTTTTAGAGAGAAGGAAAGGGAGAGAGAAAGAGAGAGAGAAACATCAATGTGTGGTTGCTTTTCACGTGGCCCCCACTGGGAACCTGGCCCACAACCCAGGCATGTGCCCTAACTGGGAATCGAACTGGCAACCCTTTGGTTCACAGCCTGTGCTCAGTCCACTGAGCTATACCAGCTAGGGTATGCAAACTTTTAAATATTTCAATGTAACTTAAACCTTAATAATACTTTAACAATACGATTTCTTTTTATTGTTATTCACTTATAACTATCCCCATTTTCCCCCATTACTCTACCCTGCCCTACCCACCCCCCCATCCACCACATTCAATCTTCCCCCACCCCATTGTCTTTGTCTCTGTGTCTTCCATACACATTTCTTGACTTTACCCTTCCCCTTCTTTCCTCCATTATCCCCCACTCCCCACCCCTCTCATCACTATCAGTTTGTTATTTATTTCCATGTCTCTGGTTCTATTTTGCCTGCTTGTTTATTTTGTTGATTAGTCCACTTATAGGTGAGATCATATGGTATTTGTCTTTTACCACCTGGCTTATTTCACTTAGTGTAATATTCTTTAGTTCCATCCATGCTGTCAGAAAGGATAGGAGCTCCTTTCTTTTTGCTGCGTACTATTCCATTGTTTAAATGTACCATAGTTTTTTGATTCACTCATTTACTGATGGGCACTTAGGCTGTTTCCAGCACTTGGGTATTGTGAATTGTGCTGCTATGAATATAGGGGTGCATATTTTCTTTTGAATTATTGTTTCCGGATTCTTAGGGTATAATGCAAGCAGTGGAATCACTGGGTCAAAAAACAGTTCCATTTTCAGTTTTTTAAGGAAATTTCATACTGTTTTCCATAATACCATTTTTATCTTGCTGATATTTTAATGCTGTCTACACATAATTGTTGCTATATGTCAACATTGCATCATTTTGCCTCACTTGTGGCATAGCCTCCCTTTAGGGGAACTGCACAGTTCACAATGATTACTGTCTCTCTGATAACTAGACCTAATACCCAGGAGTAGGTTCTGTAAACTATGTCTATACTATGAGATCCTATCCCCAATTGTATTTAATGGATTTGACACTTATCTTAAAATTCTGTCCCAGGAATTCATACTTTTGTACTAAAAAGCACAATTACTTTGGGCCAACTATTGGTGCTTTGGAGCAGTGTCCCATTAATTGTAGTCTCCAGAGCTTTTCCAGAACATACTTCTCTCCATGGATTGGTTGTTCAGTTTTTCCTTGAAATCTATAAGATGGTCTAACATATGTTTAATGAATTCCTGTTTAGCTTAGGTGATTTAGAATTGATATAGATACTTGTAATCAAAAGAACTTTAATACAAAAATCATTATTCAAGTTTTTTTCACTGTGCTCATTGTAGTAGGCAGACTTCGAACATGGCCCTCAAGATTTCCACACCCTGATATGTGCTCCCTGTGTAATTCCCTGCCCTTAAATAGAAATAGGATCTGTGAACCCCATGGGACATCACTCCTATGATTAGGTCTCATCAGATGACATTAATCTAATCAAATCAGAGATTATTTGGGTGGGCCTAACCCAATCCTTTAAGAGCTCTTAAAGGAGAATGGGCGATTTCTGAAGTTATAGATATTTGATGGGCCTATGGAGGGGGCCACATAAAAAAGAATTATGGGTTGCCTCTAGGATCTATGTGTAGGCCCAGGCTAAGAGCCAGCAAGAATATGGGGACCTCAGTCTGACACCCACAAGGAACCACAGGTTGTTGCCAACAACCACATGGCTTGAACGAAGACTCCAAGCTCCAGAAAGGAGTACATCCCAGTCAACAGCTTGATTTTTGCCTCATGAGATCTTGAAAAAGACCTAGCTAATCTATGTCCAGATTCCTGACCTTCAAAAAAACTGTGAGATAATACATTGATGCTATTTGTAAATCTCTAGGTCTGTGAGAAATTTAGATGCAGCAATAAAAAAACAATACAATTATCAATTCTTTTTTTATCCATTTCAAGTTTATTATGATTAGGAATTTTAACTTAGAAACCAACAGATTAGTAAAAAGATATGTTATCTATATTCATAGCAAAACAGGTTTTGAAATATATTTTCTTTTAAATGTATTCAGTCAGTACATAATCTTTTGTAAAATTTTAACTCTTTTGTCTGAGATTATTTGTGGTTTCTTTCCTATATCTGCAAGCTCTCAATACATACACAACTGCAACAATCTTTTATTTTATGCTTCCTCTTTTCTTTCCCCTTCTCTCATCGCTTCCATCAAAACATCTGCCCATACCTGGTTCAGCATTCCTTAGAGCTTATATCAATCAGCCAGCATTAGAACTAGCCAACTGTAGTTTGGCACCTTGGACAGCAGACTTTGTACCACCTGCCAAGCCTTTCCTCCACACCTATGTTCTCCCATCTTGGATATCTAGTCATAGTTTCCTGAAGTACATGGATTATGTTGTACTGGCTGCCATTCTTCTATTCATACTGAGTATCTACAGTCAGTAACCAATGAAGGAGTAAGATCATTACACAAGTCAATGTCTGCTTCTGTCCATTATTTATACCTACCTTTTCCAGGAAAGTTTCTGTACTGTTTCTGCACTGACCTTCTCACACATTATCTTTTACAGTCTTTGAATATATCATGCAGCTCATATAGACTGCCTTCATTCCCTCCCCTTATCTAATGTTTTTTTGTCCTAACATGGTTGTAACTAATTCCTTAAGAGAAAGAATCATACTTCATACATTAGTATAGACCTGAGTACAGATCAATAAGTGTTTGTTAATGGGGCAATACATATACCATCATCAACTTTAGTCTTAGAAGGAAAAAAACCTAAAAATTTGATGAGGAAGGATTCCCACCTACTGGTGTGCACTTCCTGTATGATCCCATCTCCTTCGGCATGGGGAGAACTTGTGAGTGTGGTGGGAATCAAAACATCAAATTACAATTTTGCGGCAAGTCTGTTTGTCAAATTCTATCTTAGACTGAGATCTGAAAAGATAAGGACTGGATTTAAGGAACTAAAGAAATAAAATTTATGCATACCAACCGATCCTATGCCCAAACTTTCTCAAAATGATATGAGAACCACAGAGATGAAGTGTTATATCAGAATGAACCAAGTTCCTCAGAGACCCTTTCTGTTTTGGGGGTTGGGGTGTCTAGGATAATAGTTTTCGAAGGCAGTGAGTATGTGAAAAAGGACCAGCCAGATAAGAATGCCTGAAAAGGATTCCCCCAGGATTTTTTCTACCCCTTGTAGGAATAGCCCAGAAACAACATATACTTCCATGTAGGGCACAATTATGTTCCTTAGCAAGTAGTAGTTAGTATATAGATTCATTGTAAGGGTTCTAGGTACTGAAATTCTTGTTTATGTGATCCTTCTATTTCCAAAATGCCACCTCAGAGTATGCATCTCTTTATCTGTCCCTGAATTGCATGACCTACGAATCTTCTATTTCTATCAATCTAGGGACTTTATGAGAAGAGGTGTATCATATTCAGCCACGTCTTTAGAGAGATAAGTTTTTTAGTTACTACATAATCTTATTGATATTGACCAAAAGAAAATAAAAATCTTTCTTCAAGAGAAAGTGACACATGTAAATGTATAATTACATATGATAAAACATGGGAAATGACACAGTGGAAGTGACACAAACAAATTGCTATGGTAGAAGAGAGATGAATAAAACTTATTCCCCCTGGGGAAGGTTTAAGATTGGGAGATAAATGCCAAACAATTTGGAAAGATTATTCAAACATAAGTTTAAGAAGGTAGATATTTAGTGGAGGGGTGGGGATAATGGGAAAACTGTGTGGTGAGGGGTGGGAAGTGTAAGAAAAATCTTGAGACCTTCCTCTCAATTTTGCTGTGAACCTAAAACTGCTTTTTAAAATATAAAGTCTTTTATAAAAAGTAAATGAAAAAATAATTAAATTGCAAGAAGTTAGATATTTTTGCAAAAAAATTCCAAAGAAAAAACAGAAAATAAAACTCCTGAGCTAAAACATTTAATGTGCAAAAAAACTCAGAAGTCATTAAAAAAATTGCATGTGCTAAGGATTCATTAAGAACAGTGAAGGCCAAGAGTCATCTTACTGAGTTTAGAGTCAGATGACATTGCCTCTTTCCCCAGGCCATTTCCCATACTTTCTGCTCAGCAGCGACAACTTGGAGCGGTATTTTGTTTGCATGTCAGAGTAGGAAGACACTGATCCAAACAGATACCACCACAGAATTGCAGAGGAAGCCTCACTGAGTCAGGGCTGGCAAAGACAAACATCAGCAAAGGCACGATGGAAGCACTAAAGTATAGGACATGTGTGGGCACAGCTGAGTGGGCAAGAATATCAACATCATGAGTCAATGCCTGAGGACAAGTGGGGGTGGCCATACACACAGGAAAGACAGAGGAAAAGGCCCAGTATGGAAATGAATGGGAAAGAGACAAACTGAAGCATAGATGTTAAGTTACAGGAAACAGAAGGAGAGATGAGGAAGAGAAACAAGTTGACTCTAAAAAGTAGATGGTAGCAGATTTTCAAAAACAGAGAAAGAGGCTTCCCACAATGCCAGCTCGGTGGAGCAAAACTTCACTGCCTGCTTCTGGGGTTCACAAGACTGTCCGTTCAGCATGTTCTATGAAACATCATGCCCTAGAAATAGTTTCTCTTTCATTAGGACCAAAAAACCCTACTTTTCTCTGCTCCCTCTCTCTTCCATCTAACCTGCAACCCCTCCTTCCCACAGTAAGATTTCACTATTTCTCTGTATCCTGAAAGCACACATATGACAAGTAACCTATTATGATCATTCCAATATTTTTGGTGAATTTCATAACTTTTTGATGAGGGAATTGGGACTTGCAGAAGAGAAATCATTAACCAATCTTTTAAAGGTAACTTCTGCCACCTGGGAGGAGAGGCACATTAATTATACTCTTGTGATCAAACAACATTCCCTTTTAAGATAGCCGAGACCTGGACAACTGGTATCTGTGGCTATATTTAGCTAAGGGCCAACTTCTACTTTTTACTCCAGTTAAGCCTGTAAAGCCAAAGAGGAATGTAGCAACTGTACCATTAGGACTCCTGAATGCAGCTACAATATAATGCTGTGGTCAGATGTAAGAGTCTTTTCTGCCCTTTGAAGACACAGGGGAGTGGATTCAGGGCAACATTCCGTTTTACCAACAGGAAGAAACTTAACTTCAGTGGAAAGAGAAAGGGACAACAGAAAAATAATTTCTCCCCCCTCTTTGCAGTTTCTATAACCACATTATTCTTTTTCTAGAGCTTATTAGAAAAATGTGTCTGTCTTCTCCAAATACTGTAAAATTATGCAGTCTTCCAATTACATGAACTTTCTTTTAAAGGTAATTTATAATTTAGTCCAATATCCTACTTAGAGTGGAAACTCATCAAATAGAAAAGAAAAATAGCTCTGGCTGGCATAGCTCAATGGATTGAGTGTGGGCTGCGAACCAAAGCATCGCAGGTTCGATTCCCAGTCAGGGCACATGCCTGGGTTGCAGGCCACGGCCCCCAGCAACCGCACATTGATGTTTCTCTCTCTCTTTCTCCCTCCCTTCCCTCTCTAAAAATAAATAAATAAAATCTTTAAAAGAAAAAGAAAGAAAGAAAAATAGGCCATAAAAACAAAGAAAGAAAATGAATTTCTTCACTTGGTCATAGATTTTTTAATAACAAAATCCCTAATTCTTCTCCTAAACTGGCAGTTCTAGGCTGCAGAAAAGGGTCAGGAGACTGGGCTGGGTAAAATATGCCTAAGATATTATTGAAATATCACATCACATAGTGAAACCAGAACTATGAACCAATCAAATAAAACCTCAATCTAAAGGAGCTTGGAAGAGAAGCAAAAACAAGAAAGAACCAATGAAGGGGGGTTGGGTCCATTCTAAGGCACCTCCTCAGTGCAGAGAGGAATTTCAGGCCTCGGTGTAAAACTCAAAGCCCTAATCCAACTGAGTAGAGAGACTTCTAGGTGCAAAGGGCAATGGCACCGAATCCCTGACCAGTGATTGATTTTCTTGCCATTGCTTGAACACTTTCAATGTCTGAAAAAGCTATTCCATTGCTAGAAGCCTCCGGTTACCAGGAAGGATGATCACAAGATCAGTGTTAGAAAGTTCTGCCTTCTCTCTATGTCTTTATTACCTCTTAACATCACGTTTATCTTTATGCAGCAGCAGGACTTGCTTGTGCTTCTTTTTCTTTCAAACCAAGCCTTTTCATTACTTTTAGTGTTGTTTTTTTTTTTCAAAAGTGGGCTCCCGCTGGATTTTTGCTTTCCTCAGCTTCTTTTCCAGGCCTCTGACAACCTGTTTTTGTATTTTTTCGATGCTCTTCTTGCCATCTTGAGTGTAGGCCCATTAGAAAAGCTGAGCTAGCCAATGTTATCTGTGCAGCCACTTTAGTTTCTGTTTCCCTTCTTTTCCTTCTCATAGAAATTATTCACAATTGTATCCAAAATTTCACTTTTCAAGTGTTCCATCCTTTTGAACCACAGAATAACATTTTGAATGGTTATTATGGAAACAGAGATAATATTGTATCAAAGTAAAAAAGACAGACTGTAGATTCTGAGGTACAGAGACCACATGTGTTGATCGCCCAATGAGTACTACAATAGATGTTCCCTTCTAGGCTTCCCCTCAGGATAGTTGCTGTATAGAACAGGAGAACAACAGCACCACATGAAAAGCAGATGCTGAGCCAGGCCCACTCTCAGGCTAAGTGTTTCTCTTCTGCTGATTGGGCTTTCAAGATAAATTATTCTAATTTTTGCTTCAACAAAATCACAACTTGCAATGAGTCATGGATATTTGGGTTGCTTTAGATTGGTTAAAATCACAAGTGTCAAAAGCCTACACCAGGGATCGAAACACAAATGTTTATAGGAGCCAAGCAGGAAACGTAATGAACGTTTCAGAATCATAATGAACTTTGGCATAGCACTTATCTTGAACTAAGCACAGGCTGAAGAATTTAACACATATTTAACCCTCACTACCACTCTGTGAGTTAGGTTCCCTTATTATCCCCCAAGTTAAAGGTAGAAAAACTGAAATGCAAGCATTTAAGTTAGAAGCACAGACCCCCATATAAAGGGGATGTCTACTACTCAAGTCCAACTAATTGTTGCCATTAAGATGAGGGTTCCAATGTTGTCAAAAATTGTGATGTTATAAGAAAAGTTAGGCTTTCAATTTTGTGTATAAAATTTTAGTTTTAAACTATGACTCATGATCTTTAAACATATATAGAGGTCCAAACATGCCCAGCATTCAGCTCAGAGGACACTAGTTTGTATTTCAGGCATTTACTGTACTTTAATAAAGGGAACATCCTCAAGAATAAGTCTTCAGTTAGTACTTTCTTCACTTTCTTTCTGGAAAACTATTAGGAGTGATAAGGTAAAGAATTTGTTATGAACAAGGAAGGAAGGGAGGGAAAGAGCAAGGAAGGGAGGGAAGGAAAGGTAGAAAGGATGAAATTAATTTCTGAGCTGTGAGTCCTTTGTGCAGATGTATGCAGCACACTATTGCTATATACAGAAGTTTCTGAATTCTAGAAAGGAACACACAAAAACTATGTGTACAACAAACTGAAGTAGATTCAATGGGTAAGAAGCATTTGTCATAGCTAAGTCTTTCAAGTTCATTTCTGAGTCTTCTACAACCCAAGTGCATTACAACCACCTCTGTGGTCTTTCCTCCTCCAGTGCACTCCCACATGAGGTGGAGCTGAAGCCAAGCACTGACTTTCAGTCTACCTAATATCCCACTTTGCTCAACTGCCCCATATCAAAAAACAACCCAACCATCCAGAGATTCCAAAAAGTCCCATTTGGATGTCTCTACTAACTTTCCAGAGACAAAAATTCCCCCCTCAGGAAGAGCATACAATGTAAGGACAGTGATGTTCATGAAGTGCAGCTTCTTTCTCTTCAAAGAAAAATAATTAAGTCTTAGAGAGATAAAGCAAGAGTTTATTTCAATAAGCAATCTGTGAGCTTCATTCTAGTGTCCTATCTGATCACCAGTTGATTTACTATTTTTGGAAACGTCTAGGAAAATTTTAGTATATTGTGAAAGCAAATACATGCAAAAACCAGGTAGTTTTTAATTTTATGATTTAATGATTTCCCTAATACTAGTATTCCCTCCTTTCCTCTCCTGGATAATTTGTTTAAACACAAATCACCACTACCTCCAAAAAACCTTCACAGACAACTCTCTCTTCATGTCATGTTCAGATGGGATGTTGATCTGTTTTGCTCTCTCTGCTAACTTATTCTCATCATGCTATACTAAAATGGGTCTTTAGGTGTTTGCCCTGCTTTCCTCAACTCATGCCTCTTAGGTACAATTAATGGGCCTTTTTTTTTATTGCTGTGAACCCAGGGCCCAACAAGTTACTGACAGACGCATAGTGAGCTGTCATGAAAGCTAGTTTTAATGAATGAATGAGTAGATACTCTTCTATGCCTTGTGGGAGACACAAGGGAAAACTGCTATCTCTAACAAGATACTGAATGTCTGAGAATGAACTTTCACCACAAATGAAAGGAAAAACTTCCTCAGCGGCTTTATCCTTTGAGGGAGGCAAAAAAAAAAAAAGTGAATCCCATTCTCCAGACAATTTCTTTCTATGATGATGGACTCTTACAGAGAGTTTGGTTGTTTTACCATGATGATTCAAGTACCTGTAATACCCACCGATTTTTACAGGTAATCTGTTCTGTTTGAACATGGACTCTATTGGACAGGGGCATGAGAAGGAAGGAAAAAGAGGATTGGTCCTCATGTAAGTCCTGGTAAAATGGTCTTGCTTACCTGATGAAAATTAGTTATTGAAGGGTCCAAAATCTATACCATATTTGTCTGGTGGTGTTTTGAAGCATATTTATGTATATTCACATGTTTTATTTCCTTGTTTCTTTTGCCTTTCTTTGGTTCTTTAGAAAAATTCCTTTTCTAAAATCTATCTATTTCAGCTTTGTAAAGGCAGAGAATAATATTTCTAATGCTTGTTTCAAAAAGAAAGGAAGAGCAGCAGTGTCAGTAGAAACAAAATAAAAGAACTGCAAGGGTATGAATACCTATCCTTTGAACATCAAGAAAAGACTGGTTTGAGAATATAAAAAATGAGATTTCTCATATACCTCTCCACCATTGGGTATTTAGCTCCTTCTTTCAATCCAATGACAACAGCCTTGCTTCAGGACCTCATTGTTTCAAATTTGCATCATTTAATTAACTCCTCAATGGTTTCCAACACTCCAAGTCTCACCCGTCCCATCCTCACATCTTCCAATCCACTCACTATGCTCTGGAGTGATCTCCCTAAGAAAAGGATTTTATTCCTGACCAAATAAAGCTTTAGTATCATTCTTTTGCTTAAAATTCTTCACTACCTTGACACCAAAATCAATGATATCACAAGAAAAGTGCAGACCAATATCCTATATAAATATAGATACAAAAATACTTAACAAAACACTGGCAAACTGTATGCAATAACATAAAAAGAGGATTATACACCACAAACAAGGTGTAATAATCCCAGAAATGCAAGGTTGCTACAACATGTGAAAATATATCAATACATCACATTAATGGGCAAAAAAGCCAAAACCATACGATCATCTCAGTAGACACAGAAAAATCATTTGATAAAATTCAACACCCTATTATGGTAATAACACTTAAACTAGGAATACAAGGAAAGGTTTTCAACCCAACAAAGGACATCTCATAACCCACAGCTAATAGCATACTTAATGGGGGAAAACCTGAATGTTTTCAGCCTAATATAAGGAATGAGATGAGTCTATGCACTCTTACTACTTCTTGTCAACATTGTACTGGAGGTTCTAGCCAGGAAAACTAGTCAAGAAAAGGATAAAAGGCATGCAGATTGGAAAGGAAGGAGCAAAACTATCTCTACTTGTAGGTGATATGACCTAATCTATAGAAAATCCTAGAGTATCCACCAAAAAAGTATTAGAAGTAATAAATGATTTCAGCAATGTTCCAGGGTAAAAGATCAATACACACAAATCATTTGCATTTTAACACACTATCAATGAACAATCTGAAAGTGATATTAAGAAAAACATTCTTTATGATAGTATTAAAATAATACCTAGGGATAAATTTAACATAAGAAGTGTATGGTCTGGACTCTAAAAAATACAAACCATTATTGAAGAAAACCAAAGAAGAACTAAATAAATGTACGGCTACCACATGTTCATGGGTTGGAAGAATTAATATTTTTGCAATAGCAATATTTTCCAAACTGATATGGTACTTACAAAAATTCAGCTATTTTATATGCAGGAATTGTCAAGATGTTTCTAAAATTCATATAGAAATGCAAGGAACACATTTGGGGAACTCAAACATCCCAATTACAATAATTACTACAAAGCTGTAGTAATCAAGGCAGTGTGATATTGGTATCAGATGAGACATATAAATTAATGAAATACAATTCATGCTCTATAAACAAGCTCTTACATTGTGGTCAATTGACCTCCAACAGGATACCAAGATGATTCAATAAAGAAGGAATACTCTACCACAAATGGTACTTGGAGAACTGGATATCTATATGTAAAGAATGACTTTGGAACCCTACCTCATTCCATATACAAAAATTAACTCAAAGTAAGCCAAAGACATAATTATAAAAGTTTAAACCACAAAACTCTTGGAAAAAACATAGGAGTAAATATTTGAGAACTTGGATTCTGCAATGATTTTTCAGATATACAACATAAAGCATAAATGATGAAAAATAGCTAATTGGATTTCATCAAAATTGAAAACTTTCTGGGTACCTACCCAGAAGAGGGGTTGCTGGGTCAATGGTAATTCTATTCTTAACTTCTATTACTTAATTCTATAACTTCTATAACTTAATTCTATTCTTAAATTCTATTCTATTCTTGTGAGGAGTGTTGATACTGTTTTCCATACTTACTGTAACACTTTAAAAACTAGAAATACAAACAAAACCTCAAAACACAGACAACAGTATAGTGTATACCAGAGGGAAGGAAAGTGGATAAAGGGTAAAGGGGGTCAAATATATGGTGATGGAAGAAGATTTGACTTTGGGTGGTGGGCACACAATGCAATATGCAAATTATGTATTCTAGAAATGTGCACTTGAAACCTATATAAATCTTATTAACCAATGTCATTCCAATAAATTAGAAAAAAAACTGAAAACCTTTTTGTTTCAAAGGATACCATCAAGAAAGTGGGGGGGAAAACAAACCATAAAATGAGAGAAAATACTTACAAATTTATGTATCTGTTAAGAGACTTGTATTCAGAATAAAGAACTCCTACAATTCAACAATTAAAAGACATAACTCACTTTAAAAATTGTATTATGGACTAAATGCCCCCCTCCCCCAATTCATAGTTGAAGCCCCAGCTTTGGATATGTCCGTTTGGAGGAAATGCCTTTATGGAAGTAAATGTTAAATGAAGTCATAAGGGTAGGACCCTAATCCAATATAGCTGGTGTCCTTAAAAAAAGATGTAAGGAACATGAACAGAAAAAATGTCATGTGAAGAAAGTGTGACAGGGTGACCATCTGCAAGCTAAGGAGAGACACCTCAGGAGAAACAAAACCTGCAGACACCTTGAGTCTGAACTTCCAGCCTCCAGAAGTATGAGAAAATAAATTTCTCTTGTTTAAGCCACCCAGTCTGTGGTATTTTGAACCAGGGATCCCACTTCTACGAATATATCTGAGGGAACCCAAAACATGAATTCGAAAGAACATAAGCACCCCTATGTTCATTGCAGTGTTATTTACAATCTCCAAGACATGAAAACAGCCCAAGTGTCCATCAATAGAAGAGTGGATAAAACAACTATAGGACATTTACATAGTGAAATACTACTTGACCATAAAAAAGAAAATTTTACCCTTTGCAACAGTATGGATGAACCTAGAGAACATTATGCTAAGTGAAATAAGCCAGTCAGGGAAAGAAAAATACATGTGATTTCACTTATATGTGGAATCTAATGAACAAACTGAACTATCAATGAAAATAGAGACAAACTCATAGAGAGATGGATGACAGCTAAGGGGTCAGGAGGTTAGGGGATGGAGGAATTGAGCAAAAAAGAAAGAGGATTCATGGACATTGGCAATAGGGTGGTGATTGCTGGGGGGAGTGAGTATAAGGGAACCAAATGGCAAAGGAAAACAATACAATAAATTAAAAAATTAAAAAACTATGATGAATATAATATTTGTTTTCTTATTTGTGTAATTATTTTACTAAGGGGTCAGTTAGTACTCACATCTGATAAAAAATAAAGCTGCTAAAACTAAATCTTCCGATTTCTGTCACCCCTCCTGAGAAGAAGCTAGCTAGCATAGACAAATGTTATCACATTTCACTTATATGCAGAGAAATTACTTCATTGAGCATTATAGATTTTAAAGAATGGGATGAGAGTTTCAAGGAAAATTTGCATTGCCTTAGTTTACAAAAAGAGTTGAAAATGGCAAGGAATAATAATACTGTTTAAAGTAAGTGTCTGATCAATAAAAGTAAGCATCACTATATTAGAAACTCAGAAAAAGTTGGTCAGATTTCTAACATTTATTCTCCCTTTAACTCCATGCTGCTGATTAATTTCAAATGTTTGTCTCCTGCCTTGACCTCTCCTTGAGCATCACACAAGAAGTTACTTGCCTACTTGACATGTGCACTTAGGTGTCTGACTGAGAACCTAAATTTAATGTGTCCAAAATGAAACTCTCAGTTTCTACCTCCACCTGCACTACCCCACTTGATTCCTCCAACAGTCTCCGCTGTGTTGTCTACTTGCCCAAGCTAAAAAACAAAGTCATGTTTCAACTTTCCAGTGGCTATCATTCAACATAAGACCAGTGTCTCCATTGTGCTTTCTACCTGGCTGCCTCCATGTGTTAACACAAAGTTAAAATTCAATTTGAAATCTCTAGTGAAGAGAAATAATAGAGTCTTTTCAGTTTCAAGCAGATGATTTCCCATTTCAGGACTAGAGTCAACTTCAAATGATGTTTGTTCCCCATTGATTTCATCAAGCCCCCTCAGCTAAATCAAGGCAGTACTCAAACAAAACTACCTGTTTTGTTTGTACTATATGTGTAGTTGGTGCATTAATTTCCTATGAGAGCTATCACAAATTACCTCAAACTTGGTGGGTTAAGAAATGCAAATTTATTCTTTTACAGTTCTGGAATCTGAAATCAGTTTTACTGGGCCAATATCAAGGTGTCAGTAGGTGCCACCCTCCTTCTTAATGCTCTAGGGAAGAATCCATTCCTTGCTCTTCCACCTTCTGCTGGCCATCAGAATTCCTTGGCTTGTGGATGAATCACTCCAATGTCTGCATCCACTGTCACATTGCCTTCCCTTCTTTCTGTGTCAGACTTTTATAAGGATACATGGGATGGCATATAGGTCTCCGCTGGATAATCCAAGACAATCTCCCCATTTTAAAATCCTTAATTTAATCACATCTCCAAAGCTTTTTTAAAAATCATGTAAGGTAAAGTTCTCTGTTCTAAAGATTAGAATGCAAATATATTTTGGGGGAGGACATTCTTCAGCCTATAACATTCATTTAATAAGTATTTCAGGTAGTTCTTTTTTAAAAATATATATATTTTATTGATTATGCTATTACAGTTGTCGCATTTCCCCCCTTCACTCCCCTCCACCCTGCACACCCCCTCCCACCCACATTCCCTCACTTTAGTTCCTGTCCATGTGTCATAAGTTCTTTAGCTTCTACATTTCCCATACGATTCTTGTCCTCCCCCTGTCTATTTTCTACCTACCATCTATGATACTTATTCTTTGTACCTTTCCCCGCTCTCTCCTCCCACTGCCCTGTTGCTAACCCTCCATGTGATCTCTATTTCTGTGGGTATGTTCCTGTTCTAGTTGTTTGCTTAGTTTGTTTTTGTTTTTGTTTTAGGTATGGTTGTTGATAATTGTGTTTGCTGTCATTTTACTATTTGTATTTTTTACCTTCTTTTTCTTAGATAAATCCCTTTAACATTTCATATAATAAAGGCTTGGTGATGACGAACTCCTTTAACTTGACCTTATCTGAGAAGCACTTTATCTGCCCTTCCATTCTAAATGAAAGCTCTGCCAGATAGAGCAATCTTGGATGTAGGTCCTTGCCTTTCATGACTTGGAATACTTCCTTCCAGCCCCTTCTTGCCTGCAAGGTCTCTTTTGAGCAATCAGCTGACATTCTGATGGGAACTCCTTTGGAGGTAACTGTCTCCTTTTCTCTTGCTGCTTCTAGGATTCTCTCCTTCATTTTAATCTTGAGTAATGTAATTATCATGTACCTTGAGGTGTGCTTCCTTGGGTCCAACTTCTTTGGGACTCTGTGAGCTTCCTGGACTTCCTGGAAGTCTATTTCCTTTGCCAGAATGGGGAAGTTCTCCTTTATTATTTGTTCAAATAAGTTTTCCACTTGTTACTCTTCCTCTTCTCTTTCTTGTACCTCTATAATTCATATGTTGGGATGTTTAAAGATGTCCTGCACATTCCTAGTCCTCTCCTCACTTTTTTGAATTCTTGTTTCTTCATTCTTTTCTAGTTGGATATTTCTTTCTTCCTTTTGGTCCACACTGTTGATTTGAATCCCAGTTTCCTTCCCATCACTATTGGTTTCCTGTACATTTTCCTTTATTTCACTTAGCACAGCCTTCATTTTTTCATCTAATTTGTGACCAAATTCAACCAATTCTGTGAGCATCCTGATTACCAGTGTTTTGAACTGTGCATCTTAGAGGTTGGCTATCTCTTTGCCACTTAGTTGTATTTTTTCTGGCGCTTTGATCTGTTCTTTCATTTGGGCCATTTTTTTTTTGTCTTGATGGGCCTGTTATGTAGTGAGGGGTGGAGCCTTAGGTATTCACCCAGGAGTGGTAACCCATGTCACTGTGTTTTGATGCTGTATGTGGGGAAGGGGTCCGAGAGGGAACAATGGCACATGCCCTGCTCTCTGATGACTTTCAATCACTTCCTCCACTTCCCACAAGCAAATTGGGCCCTTCTCATACTGATTCCTGGGTGGTTGGCTTTGGGTACATTCTAGGACCCTGTGGGGCTCTCCAAGGAACTCTCCTGTGAGGTTGGGAGTTTTTCCTGCTGCTGCCTCAGTCCCCACAGGTGTTTCCAGTCATGGGTTTGAGGCTTTATTTCCCCGCGCTGGAGCCCTGGGTTGTGTGGTTTGTCTTGCTTCCCAGTTGTGCCTGGTTTATCTGCAAGCGAAGTTGGGACCACCTGGTCCACCAACAGCCTTGTGCACCATGCCCATCCACAATCTGCCACCTCACTGGGTTCACCTGTTGCCACTCTGTGCCTAGAGTTCACCAGCCACTGCTTTTTTTGCCACAACCCCTCTGCACTCGGCCACCCAACTCCGCCTCTCCTACCAATCTGGATGTGTGTGTCTTCTTTAACTCCTTGGTTGCCAGACTTTCATACAGTTCAATTTTCTGTCAGTACTGGTTGTTTTTTTTGTTTCTAAATTTTTGTTGTCCTTATTTTGGTTGTGTGAGGAGGCACAGTGTGTCTACCTATGCCTCCATCTTGGCCGGAAGTCTCAGGTAGTCTTTTTAAACATATTACTGATTGGAATAAAATACCTAGGGTTAGATTACAAATCCACCTCTAATCATCTGTTTGTTTTGCTTGGAGATGAACTGACAACATCTTCCCTAGCTACAGTAGAATATAATGTTTTTAATGTTTTTCTCAACCTGTTGTCACTATTTATTATCTATAAAATAATTACAAATAATCAGTTCTTATATTAATTCCTACAAATATTTATTTTTTCTGCATTGTTACACACTTGTCAACTGCTGGTCACTAAAGGCATGCATATTTATAGTTTCATTAAATGAGTTAAAAATCAAATACTTCTTTATCAATGGGATGTCTCACAAAAAATCTTTCTGGGTGACTTTCTTATACTTTTATTTATTTTTACATTTATTTTTATTAAATTATAGTTGACATACAATATTATATTAGTTTCAAGTGTATAGCATATTGATTAGGTATTTGTATACCTTACAATAGGGTCACCACAAGTCTAGTAACTATCTGTCACCATACAGAATTATTACAATTTTATTGACTATTTTACCTATGCTGTACATTACATTATATCCCCATGACATTTATTTTATAATTGGACATCCATACCTCTTACTTTCTTCACCCATCTCCCTCCCCTCCCATCCTGCAACCATTAGTCAATCCTCTGTATCTATGAGTCCACTTCTGTTTTCTAGATTTCACATATAAGTAAAATCATATTGTATTTGTCTTTCTCTGTCTGGCTTATTTCACATAGCATAATACCCTCTAGGTCCATCCATGTGGTCACATATGAAAAGACTTCATTCTTTTTTATGACTAAGTAACATGCCATTATATATGTGTACTATATTTTCTTTATCCATTCCTCTATCTGTGGACACCTAGTTTGCTTCTAATAATGTTGCATTTAATACAAGGATGCATATATCTTTTCAAATTAGTGTTTTCATTTTCTTCAGATTAATACCCAGAAGTGGAATTGCTGAGTCATATAGCAGTTCTATTTTTAACTTTTTGAGAAACATCCATATTGTTTTCCATAATGGTTGCACCATTTTAAACTCCCACCAGCAGTGCATGAGGCTCTCTCTTCTCTACATCCTCCCCAACACTTGTTATCTGCTTTACTTTTTTATAATAGTCATTCTGACAGGTGTAAGGTGATATTTAATTGTGGTTTTAATTGGCATTTCCTTGGTGATTGTAGATGTTAAGTATATTTTCATGTGTCCATTGGCTATCTGTATATCTTCTTTAGAGAAATGTCTATTCCGGTTCTCTACCAATTTAATTGTTTCTTTTTTTTATGTTGAGATGTATGAATTCTTTATATATTTTGTATATTAACCTCTTATCAAATGTATTATTTGCAAATTTCTTCTCCCATTCAATAGGTGGTCTTTTTGTTTTGTTGATGGTTTCTCTCTCTGTGAAAAAGCTTTTTAATCTGATATAGTCTCATTTGTTTAATTTTGTTAATTTGTTTAATATGTTGTCCCTGCCTAGGTAGACATAATCAAAAAAATATTGCTAAAACCAATGTTAAAGAGCCTATGTTTTCTTCTAGGTGTTTTATGGTTTAAGGTCTTACATTTAATTCTTTGATTCATTTTGAATTTATTTTTGTATGTGATTATGAAAAAATGGTCCAGTTTCATTTTTTTGCATGAACCTATTCAGTTTTTCCCACATTTACAGAGTAGAGTGTCATTTCCACATTTTATATTTCTGGATCCTTTGCGGTAGATTAATTGACCACGTAGGTGTTGGTTAATTTCTGGGTTCTCTATTGTTCCATTATCATCATCTATTTTTGTAGCAGTAACATGCTGTTTTGATTACTGAAACTTTTTAAGTCAAGTAGTCCTTCACTTCAGGGACTAAAGGATTTGAAATCAGGAAGTATAGAATTTACAGCTTTGTTCTTTATCAAGACTGCTTTGGTTAGTGAGTGTGTGGAGGGAGGTGGAAGAGGGTATGGGTACATAAATGGTGATGAAAGGAGAATTGGGTTAGTGAACGCATAGTACAGTGTACAATGATGTGTTGTGGAACTGTACACCTAAAACCCTATATAATTTTGTTAACCAGTATCACCCCAATAAATTCAATAAAAAGGAAAAAAAATATTGTTTTGGGTATTTGAGGTCTTTTGTGGTTGCATATGAAATTTAAAATTGTTTTTCTGCTCTGGCTGGGTGGCTTGGTTGGTTGGAGCGTCATTTCATTCACCAAAAGCTTGCAGGTTCAGTTCCAGTCATGGCACATACCTAGGTTGCAGGTATGGTCCCCAGTCAGTGTCAGTGTGTGTACAGGAGGCAACCAATAGATGTTCCTCTCACATTGATCTCTCTCTCTCTCTCTCTCTCTCTCTCTTCCCCCTTCCCTCCTTCCCTCCCTTCCTCCCTTCCTCTCTCTAAAATTGATAAACATATCTTTGGGTCATTTAAATTTTTTTCAAATAATAAAAAAATAAAATGGTTCCTCTTCTGTGAAAAATGTCATTGGTATTTTGATAGGAAGATTTTCTATTTTTAGAAAGGAGAATTTTACCCTTGACATGGTATATTGTACTATTTTTCTTTTATGTTATTCAAGAAACTATAGTAATTTATTTTTATTTCTAGCAACTTCATGGTTAGATCTTTCCAATGTCTATTTTTCAAACACAACCATATTATCACTACAAAGGGGCTCCTATTTTTCACCTAATCATTTAATGTCATTGGATTGAGAAAGTTCTGTGTAGTGGAAAGATCACAGAATTTGTGGTCCTAGCACCAGGATTTTCATTCTGACTGTGCCATTTTCCCAGCTCAAGTTTCTTCATCTACATAATGGAGGTGGTTATAACAAAATCTACAAAGCAATGTGGCTTTGACAATTAAATAAAATAAGTATGTTTCATGGACTATAAAGTACCATTCAAGCTATAGTTGTGGTTACCTTTGAGAGTCTTCCATAGACATCTTTGAAAGAGAGTTTCATTTCAAATGATCCTCTGTACATTAATTTCAACTTAATCATTCATTTAATACTTACTGTGTACTTACTGTGTATTAGACACTGTTCTTGATGCTGGAGACACAACAGTAAATAAAGCTATCAAAGTCATCACCTTCATGACATTTACATTTTAGTAGAGACTATTATACTCTAAAGTCTTAACTATAGAAAATTTTGCTAAGAAATTTGCCTTTTTACAAGTCTACTATATTATGGTTTATGAAGAAGTCATATACATGCATTCATTTTCATTCATTCAACACATCACTGTGCATTTACAATGTGTCAGAATTTGCTATGGATGCATTCATAAAAATGACAGTCCCTTTTTCTGAATGGCTTAATCCCATGGGTGAGATAATAAATTGGCAATGCTACTAAAAAGAGAGAAAGAAAGACTACAGCATTCTATAGGAGCTCCTAACAGGAAGTATCTAGCCCAAGCCAGGCAGTCTTGTTTTCTCAGAGATTATAACATCTCAGCTGGGTCTTCAAGGGCTAACATAACTTGGTGAGGGAGAGATCAGACAGGCATTCTTGCAGGTAACTATCAAGTAGTTACTGTGAGCGTTTGAGCAGCTGTAGGTGAGAACATTGTGGCATGAGACTGCTCAACTACAAGGCATTCAAATAACATTCTCTGCAAATTTTGGAAGCATTCTCTTTCCCACTTTCCCCAGTAATAAAGTACTTAGTAGTTTTCTTTTTTAATTACCTTATCAGTATTTGATGCCTATTAGTTGACACACTAAGTAAATGTACTCTTCATGTTTTCTCTAATTGAAAGACTGAATGATGGAGTGGGAGGGGGGGGTGTGGAGATGGTCAAAGTATTCTCAATGTCTAGGCCAGAAAGTCCTTTTTGAGCCTATCTTTACTTGGTAAGACCAGGCAGGCTTTTCACTGTATAACTGTATTTAACATTTGTCTTGATACATTCTCCTTAGTGACTGGCCTGGGTAGTGAATTATAAGAGATAGAGCCTTAGATATTAGCCAGGGCAGGGCAACCCACCTTGCTACATTTTGGTACTGTATGTGGGAGAAGGGTCAAAGAGGGAACATGGCCTCTTGCTTAGCTTTCAGTCCATTTTCAGTCTCTTCGGCCACTACCCACAAGTGAACTGCACCCTTTTGTGCTGATTCCTGGGTTGGTGGACTTGTGTATGTTCTAGGACCCATGAGCCCCTCCAATAAACTCTCCTGTGAGACTGGCAGTTTCTCCCACTGCCACACCCATCACAGGTTTTTACAGCCAGAGGTTTTGAAGCTTTCTTTCCCTGTGCCATATCATTGGGTTGTGTGGTCTTTCTCATTCCCCAGTTGTTCCTCCAAGTTTATCCACATGCAAATTGGAGCAGCCAAGTCTTCCAGCTGCTACCTTGCCACACGTCCTCTCTTCCCTGGCTGCTCATCTCTGCATCTCCTATCAGTCTAGATGAATATTTCTTCTTTAACTCCTTGGTTGTCAGACTTCCATACAGTTCAATTTTCTGGCAGTTCTGGTTGTTTTGTGCTTTTAAATTTGTTGTTCTTTTGGTTGTGTGAGGAAATGAAGCATATCAACCTATACCTCCATCTTGGCCAGAATCCCAAGGAGAGATTTACCTACAAAGGAGTTTTCATAAGACCATCAGCTGATTTCTCAAAAAGAAAGCTTACAGGCAAGAAAGGGCTGGAAAGAAGTATTCAAAGTAATGAAAATCAAATACCTATATCCAAGATTACTCTATATCAACAAAGCTATCATTTAGAATGGAAGGGCAGATAAAGTGCTTTCCAGATATGATAATGTTAAAGAGTTCATCATCACCAAGTCCTTATTATATAAAATGTTAAAGGGACTCATCTAAGAAAAAAAAGAAGACCAAACTTAGGAATAGTCAAATGACAACAACTATCAACAAATGACCCCCCCCCCCAAAAAAAAAACTAAGCAAATAACTAGAACAGGAATAGAATCATGGAAATGGAGATCACGTGGAGCATTGCCAGTGGGGAGGAGGAAGGTGGAGAATGGTGGAAAAGGTCCAGGGAATAATTGGTAGGTACAAAATAGATAAGGGGAGGTTAAGAATAGTATAGGAAAAGGAGAAGTCAAAGAACTTATATGTATGACACATGGATATGAACTAAGGGGAGGAATTCTGGAGGGAAGTGGGTACAGGGCAGAGGGGGATAAACAGGAGAAAAATATGGGATAAATGTAATAGCGTAATCAATAAAATATACTTTAAAACCATTTTACAATTGTTCCTTTTGACTCTACATATATCTCAGGTTGTTAAAATCTAAATGTTGTTGTACAAGTTCTATATGACTAAAGTTTATCTTCCATTATGCCTGAATTGTTTGTTCTATGGTTGCTTTCAAAGCTAAATCATTTTTATGATGGTGTGTGGTTCTATTGCCCTTTCATGGCCTGTTCATGATGCACTGAGGATTATCAAGAGTGTGGGGTTGGTAGAAATCTAATGGTTTTATTTCCTTCCCCACAAAGAGAGAATTATATTTTTATGACACCATGGGTAGTAATTACCCATTGGTTTGCTGACTGTATGTAAAACATACTTTTGTTATGACTTTTGTCTTTTGTGAAGGTGTTGTCTTTTGATTCAAACTGGATGGGCTAGACTTAGCTAGTTAAAGTTAACATTGAATTCTATGATAAATTTCTAACCCCATAAAGTATCAATGAAGGGGATGGTTCTAAAACAAGACAGATCCTTTCCTCTTTCCCCTTTCCCCCTCTGGGGAGATGACTGCCATCCCTTCATTTGAAGTATGAAGGGTGGCCTTTGTTGTTTGTGTGATTCATCATACAAAGAATTGGTTCTTACTGCCCTCTTCACTATGTCTCTATTATCAATTGACTTGAAACCTCCACATTATAATTTCTTCCATTCAAATATACCCTGAAATCACTATGGTTATGATTTTTTTTAACCAAGACAGTGAAAGTTCTATACACCAAAAATATGACACTGATGAAATTAATAGAAGAAGACACAAATAAATGGAAGGATGACCTGCGTTCAGGAATTAGAGGAGTTAATATTGCTAAAATGTCCATACACCTAAAGCCATCTATAAATTCAATGTAATCCCTATCAATTCCAAAAGCATTTTCCACAGAAATAATAAAATTTTTTTTTGAAATTTGTATAGAACCATAAAAGACCCAGAATAATCAAAACAATCTTGACAAAGAACAAAGCTGGAAGCATCATACTTCTTTATTTCAAGCTATGTTACAAAACTACAGTAACCAAAACTGGATGGCACTGGCATAGAAACATACACACAGACTGATGGAACAGACTCGAGAGTCTGGAAATAAACTCACACATATATAGTAAACTAATACAAGGGAGTGTAGAATACTAAATGGAGAAAGGATAGTTTCTTCAATAAATGATGTTGGGAAAACTAGTCAACACATACAAAAGTTATGAAATGTGACCCCTATCTAATACCACTTATGAAAATAACTTCAAATGGATTAAGAGCTTAAACATAACAACTGAAACCATAACACTTTTAGAAGAAAACATAGGGAACTAGGGGGAAGCTCCTTAGAATCAGTTCTGGCAATATCTTTTTTTTTATGACATCCTAAGCACAGGCAACAATGGCAAAAATAAACAAATGGAACAACATCAAACTAAAAAGTTTCTGCATAGCAAAAGAATCAACAAAATGAAAAATGCAATCTGTGGAATGGAAAAAAATATTTCAAAAACCATATGTCTGATAAGAGGTTAATATCCAAATCATATAAGGGACTCATACAATCAGAACCATCAGAAACTGAGTTGAATGGAATATGACAACTATGGAATTAAAGAAACCACATCCATCCATACTGGCAGGAGGGAAACATGTGAAATGAGTGGGTCCCACATCCACATGTGATAGATTCAAATTTGGTAGGGAGTGCATCTCAGGAATGAGGAGTTCCAGCTCCACACCAGACCCCCAGCCCAGGATTCCACTGCCAGGAAAATAAGTCCCCATAATTTCTGACTGCAAAAATCAGTGGGGATTGAGTCAGTGAAAGAAAATTCTGGAGTCCCACACAGTTCCTCTTAAAGAACCCACACATGAACTTATACAGACTCAATCCCTCTGAGCTCCAACACCAGGGTAGCAGCTTGAAAGGTACCAGTATTATATGAGGAGGAACTAAAGTGCCTAGCATAAAAGCAAGAGCTGGGAGACAGCTTTCTCCCTGACACAAAGGTGAGCTAGGCTATTATTCCTTTTCTGAGCTCTCCCTGCACAGAGCCACAGAGTGGCAGGTGCTTGCCATATGTGAGACTCCATCAGTCTGGCTCATACTGTTTGCCCTGTCTTGAATATCACCTGAGACTCCATCCCACCCAAATTACAGGCCTATCCAAGCTGTTAATAGTGACTTTTCCATATGAATGGCTGGTCTTGGCTCATGCTTCACAACTTTCAAAATCCTCTAAAACAAGCAACAGCTGGCCCCAGTGAGCCCCCAGCCCCCATACCTCTTGCTAAGTGGCCCAAGCTTGGCCCAGGGCTAGCAATAGCCAGTCTAGATTCACTGCTTGCCTTCACCTGGGAATCTCCAAGCCCAGCACAAGAGGGAGGCATCTCAGATTGCTTTATAGCCCAGGCAGGGCAGTCCTGGGAAGAACACAGGTGGGGGCTGACTTTGGTGTGTACCACTTGGGGGCTGACTTTGGTGTGTACCACTTTGGAAACCCCAGGGCCAGTGCACCCAGTAGATAGCTGCAGACCACGTCAGTGCACCACTACCCTGCTCCTGCACAGCTGATCCTCCACTGAGGGTAGATGTTGGTGGTCAGTGGTCACAGCTAGTCCTTGAAGCTGACTAACCGGGGTAAATTACTTCATTGACCTGCCAACCACATTCAAGTCTCAACTACAAGAGGAGGGTATAATCAGTCTACATGAAAGGTGTATCTCGAGTACCCAAGTACCCAGCTTGGGCAATAGTGGAGCCAATGCCACTGGATCCTATAGGACACCTACTACATAAGGCCACAATACCAAGAGAGCAAGTCATACTCGCTCTACCTAATACATAGAAGCATACACAGGGAAGCTACAAAAATGAGAAGACAAAGAAACATGTCCCAAATGAAAGAACAGATCAAAACTCCAGAAAAATAACTAAACAAAACGGAGATAAGCAATCTATTAGATTGGTGGTTATAAGAATGCTTAAGGAACGTAGTGAGGACCTCAACAGCATAAAAAGATCTGGTCAGAAATGAAAGATACACTAATTGAAATAAAAAACAGTTTACAAAGAAACAACAGTAGATCAGATAAAGTGAAAAATCAAACCAATGATTTGGAACATAGGGAAGAAAAAAAACATTCAATCAGAAAAAGAAGAAAAGATTCTGGAAGATGGCGGCAAGGGAGGTGGAAGCTGGCTCATGCACCCAACTGGCACAGCTGGTCATCTGAAGAACAGATTGAACAGCCAATTGAATCCCAGCTTATATGAAGTTTGGAAGCCAAAGACTGCAGAGGACATTGAAAAACAGACAGTAAGGAGACTGTGTAGGGACAGTAATATCCCTGGGACCTGGGCTCAGACCACAGCTCCTGCACTCCGTGGCCTGGTGGCAGGGACAGTGACTGCCACAGGAGCTTTTGAGGAGAGCTGATTCAGTGGTTGTAACTCCACAGTTCCCTCCATTCCAGAGCAGGAAAGCCAGTCCTGCACCTGGAGAGACCTGGATGTTTGAAGTCACTGTGGGGGATAAAGATACAGTGGGAGACACAGAGAGGCAGTGTTCTTCTGCTGGGACTGTGATTGATGGCTGGGACAGTACCAGAGAAACTGGGGAACCAGGTGACACCTGGAGATGGGAGAAGAGTTGGGCCACAATGGACCCTGACCCAGATAGTCTCAGGACCGGTCAGAGAGTTGGGCTGTGTGAAAAGCCTGCGGTTTCTTAAGAGCAGCAGGCACAAACAAGGGGGATGTGCTCAAAAAAGGGCTCTCAGTCACTGTTTAAGGAACTCTTGAGAGGGTGGTGGCCAGGCCAGCAAAAAGGGAGGAGGAGGGGTGTGATTTGGTCCAGACTGATCAAAGTTGGGCAGCAGGTGCTCAGAGGGGTAGCAGTCCCCAGAGAAACTTAATTTAATAGAGAAACTAAACTGCCCTGAAGGGACTTTGTGCACATGCAGTGCCCAGACCAGCAAAGAGGGAGGAGGAATGTGAGTTGCTGCCACTCTGTGCACCTCACAGACTAATCAAAGGGTGGCAAAATGAGGTGTATTAAAGGTGCCAGCATGGTGCATATGGACAGTGGGAGCCGCACAGTGCTCTGCAGGCTTGGGCTGTAGGCTAGACACATGTGAATATTGGAGCCCAGGCCAAACCCCCAAAGCAGGACCACAGAAAAGGGAAGAAAAAAAAATGGCCCAGCCCCCCTCTGCCTACAGCATCCAGGAAGATCACCAGAAACCTCTTGGTGGGTTTTAAGTGAGCAGGAGGCTTTTTTTTTTCTACCATTTTGTTCCAACTGTAAGACAATAAGACCTGGAGCTATGAAAGGATCAAAGACAGACCCAGAGAGAGATCAGAAGGCTAACACCAACAACTGAGACAAAATTCACTTTGCTATTATAGGGTAAGTGGAGGTAGTCTGCCTTCCTCACGCAGGTGTCTGGGTAGCTAAGGGAAGCAGCATTCCCATAGCCTTGGAGGGTCCTGATAACTACTGTTCCCATAGCCTTGGGACTGGATCCAATAAACTGTTCCCATAACATGAAGTGAGCTTGCATGTGCAGAATTCTGTTATGTTATATAAATTCTGGCATCTTGCTGGCTTTGTTCCCCTCTAGCACTTAAACAGGTAGGGACTCCCTGCTGGGGGTGATGATGATGAGAGACACACAAGGGGACAGATGCCACAATGGGTGCCATACTAGGGAGCAAGGGTCATGACATGAGACATGCATATAGACATGCAGCTTGCAGCATGCGTGGCTTACCCACCCATGAATGAAAGCATACAAGACATCCCAACAGTTCCCTGAATATTTATCTGTCTGCACAAATACCATGAACCTGACTGGCCTTGAAGGGTGGCAACAAAGCTATCCTACAGAACTTACATGTTTTTCTTACTTTTTACTTTAATTTGTAATTTTTGTTATTACTTTATTTTTTATTTCTCTTCCATGTAGTTTTCTTTGTTTTGTTTGTCTGATTTTATTGTTTGACTGCTTTACTTTGTTTTCCCTTTCATATTGTATTTTAATTTCTCATCTTTCACTCATATTCCTATAACACACTATTCTTGGTCTTTTACATTTTATTCTTTTTATTCAGATTATGTATTTCTTTTCATATTATTGTAGTTCCCATTCCCACACAGCATTCTTCCCTGGTCTTGGTCCATTTCACTATCTTCCTGAGCTTTGTTACTGTTGTGTTTAACTTCATTCTCTCACACACTACTCCAAGTTCCTATCCTTTACTCTCACTATATCTCACCATCTATCCTAGCATAAGCACTCTGCTTTCTGGAGTCAGCTCACATTTTTTCCCCTCTAACAAGAGTCTTATCCCTTTTTCACCTTTAAAAAAAGTGGTTAGAAATATCACAGTTATTGCTATCCTTCTCCAAAGGATACTCTATCTGTTCTTCACTTGTTGGTACTTTAAATCCTATAGAACATCCACCACTCTCATAATCCACTCTGCTTTCTCCCTGCCCCAAATCACATACAAGATAAGGTGGAAGTTGTGAATACTAATCAACCAGGTGGAGGAGAGAACCCACCAACAAAGGAACCATCAAAGGGTAAAACCCAAGTACAACAGGAGAGACCATTCAAACAGAAAAAAAGGCAACCCTAGAGCATCCAGACAAGGATATCAAAGAGCCCAAACCACTGACTCCCATAGAACTTCACCCTACAAAGACAGCTAGCAAGGCAAAGCACTGGTAATCACAGAAACAAACAGGAAGACTCACCTAAAGTAGGGAGACAAAGAAAGAACTTACAATCAAAAGGAATGCAAGACTCCACACTAAAAGAACTAAAAGAAATGGAGACAAGCAAACCATCAGATATACTGTACATTTCAAAAGGATGGTTCTAAGGATGTTCAAGGAACTCACAGACAGCTATAAAGAACTGAATGAGAACTACAACAGCATGAAAAAGAAAATAGAAAATAGAAACACGAACCAGAAAGAAATGAAGAATACAATTTCTGAAAGAAAAAACACACTTGAAGGAATTACAAGCAGGCTGGATGAAGCAGAGGAAAAAATTAGTGACTGGAAGAAAACATAGAAAGAAATACCTAGGCAGAGCAGCTGCATGAGAAATACTCAAAAAATATGAAGACAGCTTAAGGGAACTGCAAGACAACATGAAATGCAACAACATTAGAATAATAAGAATACCAGAAGGAGAAGAAAAGAAGCAAGGGATAGAAATCTTGTTTGAAAAAAATAATGATAGAAAACTTTCCAAACTTGGAGAGGGGTAAAACCACACAAGTTCAGGAAGCACAGAGGGTCCCAATCAAGAGGAACCCAAAGAGACCTACTCCAAGACATATCATAACTAAAATGTCAAGTTTTAAAGACAAAGAGAGAATCTTAAAAGCGGCAAGGGAAAAACAAGAAGTAACATACAAACAGACTCCAATAAGGCTAGCAGTGGACTTCTCCACAGAAACACTGCAAGTAGCAAACCAGGAGAGAGAGGCAAAAAATATCCCAAGTAATGAAAAGCAAAGGCCTGCAACCACAACTACTCTACCCAGCAAGGCTCTCAATTAAAACAGAAGGAGAAATATGGAGTTTCCCAGACAAAAGAAGGCTGAAAGTATATATGTCCACCAAATGAGCACCACACGATATGCTAAAGGGACTGCTATAAGAAGAGGAATAAAAACAGTGAGAGAGAGAAGAACACAGGTACAAAGGGAAAAAAACTATCAATAATAACCTTAAATGTAAATAGATTAAATGCCCCAATCAAAAAACATAGTATAGCTGAATAGATAAGAAAACATGGCCCATATGCATGCTGCCTACAAGAGACCCACCTCAGAAAAAAAGACCAACAAAGGTTGAAAGCAAAGTGTTGGAAAAAATATTCCAAGTGCATTATTAGGAAAAAAAGCTAGAGTAGGAATACTTATATCAGATAAAGTAAACTTCAAAACCAAGGCCATAAAAAGAGACACTGAAGGACACTTCATATTTCTCAAGGGAACAATCCATCAAGAAGACATAAACATTATAAACATATATGCACCCAGCATAGGAGCACCCAAATATGTAAGGAAAACCTTGGAAGGCTTTAAGAAAGATATAGACAGCAGCAAACGTATACCAGGGGATTTTAACACCCTATGTCAAAAATCAATAGATCTTCCAAGCAAAATATCAACAAGAATATTGTGGCATTGAACAATGGCATAGATTTAATGAACTTAACAGATATGTATAGAACCTTTCATCCCAAAAAGCAGAATACACTTTCTTTTCAAATGTACTCGGAAAATTTTCAAAGATGGACCATATGATAGGACACAAAACAAGCCTCAACAAATTCAAGAAAACTGAAATCATATCAAGCATTTTCTCTGACCACAAAAGACTGAAACTAGAAACCAACCTCAAGGAAAAAACCCAAAACATTCATACTAATGGAAATTGAATAGCATGCTATTAAACAATGAATGGGTCAGGAATGACATCAAAGAAGACACCAAAAAGTTTCTGGAAAAAAATGAAAATGAACTCACAACATTCCAAAACTTATGGGATATAGAGAAGGCAGTCCTGAGAGGGAAGTTCATAGCGATACAGGCCTACCTAAATAAGATAAAAACATTTCAAATAAACAACCTAACCCTATGCCTACAAGAACTTGAGGAACAACAACAAAGACAACCCAAAACAAGTAGAAGAGAGGAAATAACCAAGATCAGAGGAGAATTAAATGACATAGAGACTAAACACACAATTCTAAGGATCAATGAATCCAGGAACTGGTTCTTTGAAAAAGATAAATAAAATCAACAAGCCCTGAAGCAGGCTCATCAAGAAAAAAAGGGAGAGGACCCAAACAAACACAATCATAAATGAAAGAGAAGAGATTACAACTGATACCACAGAAATACAAAAAATTGTAAGAAATAACTGCAAATATCTATGTGCCAAGAAATCTGAAAACCTGGGTGAAATGGACTAATTTCTAGAAAAATATAATCTTCAAAAACTCAATGAAGAAGAAGCTGAAAGCCTGAATACACCAATAATACCTGATGAAATTGAAACAGTAATCAAACAGTTTCCGACACACAAAAGTCCTGGACCAGACTGTTTCACAGGAGAATTTTACAAAGCATTTAAGGGAGAGCTAACCCCCATCATTCACAGATTATTCCAAAAAATTCAAAAGATGGAAAACTCCCAAACTCTTCTTGCGAAGCCAGCATAATCCTAATCCCAAAACCACATAAAGACATAACAAAGATGGTTCAAAGATGGTGTCTTTGCTTGAGGGAGCATGATTCTCTGCTTCTGTGCAGGGGAGGGAAACTCGCGGATCAGCGGAGGAACAGAGCAAGTGGCCTAGGTTACTGAAACATTTTTGAAAACAAGACATCAAAAATTATAATGGACATTGAAAAACCAGACAGTAAGGAGACTGCATCAGGACAACAGGGACCCAGGGGTCAGCACGGGGACCAGTTGAGTGGCAGCCCCCAGGCCTAGTGCTCCTGAGTCTGCCTTGGTGGGAGAACAGAGTCACTGCTCCCTCCCTGGACTACGGGGGTTGAGCAACACAGGGGAGACCTTGGGGCTTGAAGGCACAGAGATGGGAGTTGGACTGGGAGACTGTCACGCAGGGGTTGGGAGCACCCACCCATAGCCCTGGGAGAGGTGACTGCCTCCCACCAGCACAACCAGGGGCAGGCTGGACGTGTGCCCGCACCCCCAGCCTGGTGGGAGTGTGGATTGGTGGAAAACCCAGACCTCGAAGCCCTGAACAAGGAAAGGGCATGGGCGTTCTCAGGTTTCTGGAGCCTGCGGTAGTGAACTGTGGAAGCCTGAGCCCCCTCGGGAATCCTGACTCTCGCGCTGTGAACCCTGAAGGGACTCGGCACTTAGAGGGTTCCTAGAGCCCGAGGCTGGAGGATTGGTGGAAGTGCGTGCCCTGTTACGATCCCCAGAGCTTGCACCGTGGATCCAGAAAAGATGCGGGTGCCTTCTGAGAACATAGCGCCTGCAGCGGTGAAATCTGGGGGAAGGGCTCATCTTGTGATCCCCGGAGCTTGCACTGTGAACCCAGAAAAAGATGTGGGAGCTCTGCGGGGCCCCAGAGCCCGGGAGACCTCGGCAGTGAGTTCCGGAGAGCAGAGAGCCTGCTCGGGAGCACCAAGGGTCCTGTAGGGGAAAGTCAGATTGGCTCTGGGGAGAGCACCCTGCTGGCCCTGGGGACAATACCTCAGAGACTTATTGAGATTTGACTGGGAAGAGTGATATGCATTTCAAATGCCACTCAGCCTACTGAAGCCAGCAAGACCAGAAAAACTGGTCTGGCCAGTTAGAAACCAAAAAGAGGTGTTTTGTGTTTTTTTTGGCTGTTGTTAGTTGATTGATTTTATCTTGTGTTTTAAGTGCCCTTTTTTTAAAATTGTTATTATTTTTATATGTCTCAATCCCTTATGTTTCTCTTCCATTTATCTTAGTATTATTCCTTCCACTCCAAATTTATCTCTCCTGCACTCCATCTTCTGCTTTTTTCCCTTTTTTTTTCAGCTTGCAAGTTACTGCCAATTTATATTACCTTTTTCTCACTTTTCTGACATTTCTTATTTTAATAGTATTTTGGTATTCTTTTTCTTTCTGTATAATCTTCTTTGCTTTGCTGGTTATACTGTCATTTGATAGGTTCCCCCTGTTATCTCAGTCACAGTGTGTTGATAGTTTACTATCCTTCATTTGTGTTCCATTAGTACACCTCTCAAGGTTCTATACTCCTTATTCTTGTTATCTAGATCTCATAGATTCTGCCACATGATTGTTGCTTTAATATTACCGTAAACAAGACCTAGTTTATACAATTGTAAATACTTCTCAACACCCCTCCTTGATCTCAGCCCACATCACAATTTCCTGAACTATATTATTGTGGGGGTTGTCTCTATTCTTTTACACACTACTCCTATTTACTAATCTTTATTCCAACCCTACCTCAGAATCTGACCTCTCACAGCCTCACAGTTTTCTAGATCCAACTAACAATCCTTTCGTCCCCAATAAGAGTCTTACCTTCTTTCCATCTTTTCTAAAATGTGGCTAGTGGGGTGGTGGATGACAGTTAACACTATAAGTAGCCAAAGGATATCCCATCTCTTCTCTACTGGCTGCTAATGTAAATAGCATAAAATACTGTCTTGCTGTCTTAAACCATTTTGCCTTCCTCCTCCAACTAATCACAAAAAAGAAAAGGGGGAAGTTGTGAACACCAGGACACATGGAGGAGACTGCACCACTGAATCTCACTGGTATTCTACCACAGAAGTTCACACCATAATCACAGGGAACCAGAACACATCAATTTAAGAAACAGAAGCTAACAAAAAGAATCCCACGAACAATGAGAACACAAAGAGACAATCCCCAAATGAAGGGAAAGGAGGAAGCCTCTGAAAAAATGCTTAAAAAAATAGAGGCAACTCAACTATTAGATATTGAGTTCAAAACAATGATTATCAGGAAGCTCAATGAACTCACAATGAGCTACCAGAAACTACAGGGAAGCTAAAACGATCTCACTGCAAAATATATAAACATTAAAGAGGAAATAGAAACCATCAACAAGGGCCAAGAGGAAATGAAGAATGCCATTTCTGGATTGAGGGACACAGTAGAAGGAATGAAAAACAGGACTGATGAAGCAGAAGATTGGATTAGTGAGCAAGAGGACAAAGTAAAAAAGAACACCCAGAAAAAGCAAGAAAAGTAAAAGAGACTCAGAAAGAATGAAGAGGGATTAAGAGACATGCAAGACAATATGAAATGTAATAATATCCGTATAACAGGGAAACCAGAAGGAGAAGAACAGCAAGGGACAGAAAACCTGTTTGAAAAAGTAATGATGGAAAACTTTGCAATTTGATGAGAGAAAAAGTCACACAAATCCAGGAAACACAGAGAGTTCCAATCAAGAGGAACCCAAAGAGGCCCACTTCAAGACACATCATAATTAAAATGGCAAACTTTCAAGACAAAGAGAGAATATTAAAGGCAGCAAGGAAAAAACAGGAAGTAACATACAAGGGAGCCCCCAAAAGAAATTAAAATGTTTCTGGAAACAAATGAAAACAAACTCACAACAACCCAAAACTTATGGAACACAGCCAAGGCAGTCCTGAGAGGGAAGTTCATAGTGATACAGGCCCACCTAAAAAAGTTAGAAACATTTCAAACAAACAACCTAACCCTACATCTACAAGAACTCGAGGGACAACAACAAAGACAGCCCAGAGCAAGCAGAAGGAAGGAAATAACCAAGATCAGAGCAGAATTAAATGACATAGAGACTAAAAGCACAATTCTAAGGATCAATGAATCCAAGAGCTGATTCTTTGAAAAGATAAACAAAATCGACAAGCTTCTAAGCAGACTCATGAAGAAAAAGAGACAAGACCCAAATAAACACAATCAGAAATGAAAGAGAACAGATTACAACTGATACCACAGAAATACAAAAAATTGTAAGAAATTACTATGAAGAACTGTATGCCAAGAAATTTGAAAACCTAGGTGAAATGGACAACTTTCTAGAAAAATATAATCTTCCAAAACTCAATGAAAAAGAAGTGGAAAGGCTGAACAAATCAATAACAGCAAAGGAAATGAAGCAGTAATCAAAAAACTCCCAACACACAAAAGCCCTGGACCAGATGGTTTCACAGGAGAATTCTACAAAGCATTTAAGGAAGAGCTAACCCCTATCCTTCACAGACTGTTCCATAAAATCCAAAAAGATGGGAGACTCCCAAACTCTTTTTATGAGGTCAACATCATCCTAATTCCAAAACCAGATAAAGATACAACAAAGGAAGAAAACTTCATGCCGATATTACTGATGAACATTGATGCTAAGATCATCAACAAAATACTGGCAAACCACATCCAACAATACATTAAAAAGATCGTACACCATGACCAAGTGGGATTCATTCCAGGGATTCAAGGATGGTACAATATTTGCAAATCAGTAAATGTAATACATCACATAAAAAAAAGCAAAGACAAAAACCACATGATTGTATCAATAGATGCAGAAAAAGGATTTAATAAAGTACAGCACCCATTTATGATAAAAACACTCAGCAAAGTGGGAATAGAGGGAGCATTCCTCAACATAATAAAGGCCACATATGAGAGGCCTACAGCCAACATCATACGCAATGGGCAAAAACTAAAATCTTTTCCACTAAGATCAGGAACAAGACAAGGCTGTCCACTTTCACCACTTCTATTCAATATAGTACTGGAAGTTTTAGCCACAGCAATCAGACAAGAAAAAGAAATAAAAGGCATCCAAATCGAAAAGGAGGAAACAAAACTGTCATTGTTTGCAGATGACATGATAGTGTACATACAAATGCTATAGACTCCACCAAAAAACTGCTTGACCTAATAAGTGAATTTGGCAAAACAGCGGGATACAAAGTCAATATCCAGAAATCAAAGGCATTTCTGTACACCAACAATGAAACAGCAGAAGCAGAAATCAAGAAAAAAAATCCCATTTGAAATAGCATAAAGAAAAATAAAATACCTAGGAATAAACCTAACCAAAGAGGTAAAAGACCTGTATTTAGAAAACTACATAACACTCAGGAAAGAAATCAAGGAAGACACAAATGGAAACATGTACCGTGTTTATGGACTGGAAGAATTAATATCATCAAAATGTCCATAACCCAAAGCAATTTACACATTCAATGCAATTCCTATAAAGTACCAATGGCTTATTTCACACACATAGAACAAACACTTCAAGAATTTATATGGAATCATAAATGAACCCAAATAGCTGCTGCAATTTTGAGAAAGAAGAGTAAAGTAGGAGGGATCACAATACCTGACATTAAACTACACTACAAGGCCACTGTAATCAAAACAGCCTGGTACTAGCATAAAAACAGGCACATGGACCAATGGAACAGAACAGAGAGCCCAGAAATAAACCCAAGACTCTATGGCCAACTAATATTTGACAAAGGAGGAAGCAACATAAAATGGAGTAAAAATAGCCTCTTCAACAAATGGTGTTGGGAGAACTGGACAGCTACGTGCAAAAAAATGAAACTCGAGCATTAACTTACACCTTATACAAAAATAAATTCAAGGTGGATAAAAGACAAATATAAAACATGACACCATTAAAGTCCTAGAGGAGAATGTAGGTAGGAAAATCTCAGATATTTCACACAGAAACTTTTTACTGACATGTCCCCTAGAGCAAGGGCCATAAAGGAAAGAAGAAACAAATGGGACCTCATCAAAATAAAAAGCTTCTGCACAGCCAAAGAAAAAAGTTACAAAATAAAAAGAGAACCAACTATATGGGAAAACATATTTGCCAATGATACCTCAGACAAGGGTTTAATCTCTAAAATATATAAAGAACTTACACGACTTCACTCTAAGAAGACACGCAACCCAATTAAAAAATGGGCAAAGGACTTGAACAGACACTTCTCTGAGGAGGACATACAGAAAATCCAAAGACAGATGAAACGATGTTCAATATCGCTAGCTATCAGAGAGATGCAAATTAAAACCACAATGAGATACTACTTCACACCAGTCAGAATGGCCATCATAAACAAAGCAACAAACAAATGTTGGAGAGGTTGTGGAGAAAAGGGGACCCTAGTGCACTGTTGGTGGGACTGTAGACTGGTACAACCACTATGGAAAGCAGTATGGAACTTCCTCAGAAAACTAAAACTGGATCTGCCTTTTGACCCAGCAATTCCACTGCTGGGACTATATCCTAACAACACTAAAACACCAATCCAAAAGAACCTATGCACCCCAGTGTTCATAGCAGCACAATTTACAATAGCTAAGTGCTGGAAGCAACCTAGATGCCCATCAGTAAATGAATGGGTCAAAAAATTATGGTACATTTACACAGTGGAATTCTATGCAGCAGAAAGAAAGAAGGAGCTCCTACCCTTTGCAACAGCTTGGATGGAGCTGGAAAGCATTATGCTACGCAAAATAAGCCAAGCAATGAAAGACAAACACCATGTGATTTCACCTTTAACAGGAACCTAAACAACAAAACAAAGAAACAAGCAAAATATAACCAAAGACACTGCAATAGAGGACAGGCTGACAGTGACCAGAGGGGAGAGAAGAGGGAATTTCAGGGGAGAATGGGAAGGGATTACAGGAACAAATTTAAAGGACACATGAACAAAAACTAGAGGGAGGGTGGTAATGGGAGGGAAGTGAGGAGGGTTGGGTGGGTGGTCTGGATTGGGAGTAAAAGGGAGAAAACTGTACTTGAACAATGATTAAAATGAAAAGAAAAGACATAACAAAGAAAGAAAACTTCAGGCCAATATTGCTTATGAACCTAGATGCTAAAATCCTCAACAAACTGCATCCAGCAATGTGTTCGAAAGATCATACACCATGATCAAGTGAGATTCATCCCAGGGATGCAAGGATGGTACAATATTTGCAAATCAATAAACATAATACACCACGTAAAACAAACACAAAAATCACATGATCATATCAATCAATACAGAAAAAGCATTTGATAAGGTACAGCACCCATTTATGATAAAAACACTCAGCAAAGTGGGAATAGAGAGAGCATTCTTCAATGATAAAGGCCATATATGAGAGACCTACAGCCAATATCATACTCAATGGGCAAAAACTTAGGGCTTTCCCACTAAGATCAGGAACAAGACAAGGATGCCTGCTTTCACCACTCCTATTCAACATAGTACTGGAAGTCCTAGCCACAGCAATCAGACAAGAAAAAGAAATAAAAGGCATTCAAAATGGAAAGGAGGAAGTAAAACTGTCATTGTTTGCAGATGATATGACATAAAAAATCCTATAGAATCCACCAAAAAAAAAGAACTTGACCTAATAAATGAATTTGGCAAGGTAGCAGGATACAAAGTCAATACTCAGCAATCATAGGCATTTTTGTACACCAACAATGAAATATCAGAAACAGAAATCAGGGGAAAATATCCCATTTGATATCGCAACAAGAAAAATAAAGTACCTAAGAATAAACCTAACCAAGGAGGTAAAAGACCTGTACTCAGAAAACTATATAACGCTGAAGAAAGAAATTAAGGAGGACAAAAACAAATGGAAGTATGTACTATGTTCATGGATTGGAAGAATTAACATCATCAAATGGCCATACTACCCAAAGCAATTTATAGATTCAATGCAATCCCTATTAAAGTACCCATGACATATTTCACAGATATAGAACAAATATTTCCACTAGCAATAATCCCTAGCAATTCCACTGCAGGGATTATACCCTAAGAGCCCTGAAACACCAATGCAAAAGAACCTATGCATCCCAATGTTCACAGTAGCACAATTTACAATAGCGAAGTACTGGAAGCAACCTAAGTGCCCATCAGTAAATGATCAAAAAACTATGGTACATTTACACAATGGAAGTCTATGCAGCAGAAAAAAAGAAGGAGCTCCTACCCTTTGCAACAGCATGGATGGAACTGGAGAGCCTTGTGCTAAATGAAATAAGCCAGGCAGTGAGTGACAAATACCATATGATCTCACCTTTAACTGAAACATAATTAAAAAAAGAAAAAAGCAAACAAAATATAACCAGAGACATTGAAATAAAGAACAAACTGAGAGTAGCCAGAGGGGAGTGGGGAGAGGGATAATGGGGGAAAATAGGGGAAAGATCCATCAATAAATATGTATAAAGGACAAGCGGACAAAGCCAAAGGGGGTAGGTTCCCTGGTGGGTGGTGTGGATGGGTGGGCTGTGGGGCCATGGTGGGGTGAAAATGGAGACAACTGTACTTGAACAACAATTTTAAAAAGAAAATAAAAAAATAACAAGAAGAAAAAAGAATCCCAAAAGTAGAGAATAGTGTAAGCAGCCTTTGGGACAACTTCAAGCATTCCAACATTTGCATCTTAGGGATGCAAGAAAGAAAAGAGAAAGAGCAAGAAATTGGAAATCTATTTGAAAAAATTGTGAAAGAATATTTCCCTCATTTAGTGAAGAAAATATACATGCAAGTCTAGGAATCACAGAGAGTCCAAACAAGATGGATGCAAAGAGGCCCACTCCAAGACACATCATAATTAAAATGCCAAAGGTTAAAAGATAAAGGGAGAATCTTAGAAGCAGCAAGAGAAAAGAAGTTAGTCACCTACAGGGGAGTTCCCGTAAGATTGTCTGCTGATTTCCCTAAAGAAACTTTGCAGGCTATAAGGGACTGGCAAAAAATGTTCCAAGTCATGAAAAGCAAGAACCTACAGTCAAGATTGATCTATCCACCAAAGCATTTAGAATCATTTAGAATCAAAGGGCGGATCATTTAGAATCAAAGGGCAGATAAAGAGGATCCCAAACAAGAAAAAATTAAAGGAGTTCATCATCACCAAACTGCTATTATATGAAATGCTAATGGGATTTAAGAAGAAGATCCACACTATGAACAGTAAAGTGGCAATAAATACATATCTATGAACAACTAAATCTAAAAGACCAACTAAGCAAACAGGAGCAGAATCATGGATACAGATAGCATTTTGATGGCTACTAGATGGGAGGGGGGTATGGGGGAATGAGTGAAGAGATGAGGGGATTAAGAAGTACAAATAGGTAGTTACAGAATAGCCATAGGGATGGAAAGTATTGTACAGGAAATGGAATAGCTAAAGAACTTATATGCATGGCCCAGGGACATGAAGCATGGTGTAGGGATTGCCAGGGGGAGTAGGGATTGCTGGATGAAGGGGGACAAAAGGGAGAAAATTGGAACATCTTTAATAGCATAATCAATAAAATATAATTTTTTAAAAAACTAACCCGAATCAGGTTAATTCGGTGTCTTTGTAAAACCTGGGCATTCCTGGATTTTATCTGTGCCTACTTCAATCACATATGCTGGAACTAGGACCCTGCCTTTGTTAAAAGCACCTGAGATGACTCATAGGCATTCTAAATTTTAAGAAATATAGCACTATCATAAAGATTTCAAGGCATCTATGAACCCCAAAATTCTGCATATGATTATTTTTCATGGCAGTCATTAAAGTTTTAATGGTTCATGACTCCCAAAAGCTAGATGGACCCTGGCTGGTGTGGCTTAGTTGGTTGGAGTCTTGTTCCTTATACTAAGTTGTTGGGGGTTCAATTCCTGTTCAGGACACATACCTAGGTTGCAGGATTGATCCTCAGTCAGGGCATGCATGGGAGGCAAACATTGATATTTCTTGCTCACAGTGATGTTTCTCTCTCTCCCCTTTGCTCTCTCTCTAAAATCAATAAACATTAAAAAAAAACTGGATGAAGTCAAGAGAAATTTTGAGATGCCTCTCTCATAAGCCTACTTTTCCACAAGAGATTAGGGTAAGTTTTAGATGGCTCATTATGCTTTCAGAGAGAAAAATAAACCCCATCCCCAACTTATTCTTAAAGAGCTATAGTTTTCAAGGTTTATTTGAAAAGCAATTGTCTTCCATGTTTTGGCTTAAATAAGATTTACTTTTGGAAAGAAATATCTGAAAGACCTATTTGCCATAGACTGATCAAGTTCAGAATTTAATTAGCCATTAACAAGCCTGGTTTTCTGTAATGAGGCTTGGTGTTCAGTAATGTAGGATGTGAGTTATGCCTACAGTCTTTATTTTACAACATATCTGAAACTTTTTTCTTAAGTCACCCAGGGATATCGGCCATCTCCATCACAGAGATTAGGCAGTAATTGTGTTGTTTCAGACATCAAAAAGTTTCTCTTTTAAGAATGGCAATTCTGCCTGGCTGGTGTGGCTCAGTAGTTTGAGTTCTGGCCTGTGAACCAAAAGGTTGCCTGTTCAATTCCCCATCAGGGTACATGCCTGGGTTGCAGGCCAGATTCCCAGTTGGGTGCCAGGTTCCCAGCTGGGAGTGCGTGGCAGGCAACCTATAGATGTTTCTCATGAATACCAATGTTTCGCTCTCTCTCTTTCTCCCTCCCTTCCCCTCTCTCTCTAAAAATAAAAATAAATAAAATCTATTGAAAAAGGAATGTCAATTCTCAGATGGCAGCTATCTTTAGCACAACCACATTTATAGCAATGAAAATATCATCTAGTTCTGTTCCAAATTACTTTGAGATTGTGAACTTCAAAGTTGATGATGATACTGTAATAGGTATGATTTTGAAGGGAGACGGTAAGCACATTACATTTGGAAGCCAGAGAATAAACTGTGGTAGATTGAAAAATAGGGCCACAATATTTTGCAACTCTTATATCAATAAGTAGAGTCTATTTTCCTACTCTTTGGACCTGGCTATTCTTACTATTTGCTTTGAACAATAGAATATAACCAATTCTAATGCCTAGGCCACAGCTTCTATATTTAACTCTTGAAACATTCCACTTCTATGTAAAAATACAGCTACTAAATGAGAGGTCACAAGGAGGGAGGGAGGGGGAGAGAGCGAGACAGAGACCCAGCCAAAAGCCAACACCAAGATCCAGACATGCGAATCTACCCATGACTGAGAGAGAACATGACTGCAGTTATGTGAGTGACCTCAGGCAAGACCAAAAAAAGAATCTCCCAGTGTTTCCAGCTAACACAGGGAATTTGGGGAAATACTAAGTCATTACTTTAAGGCATTAAATTTTTGAGTGTTTAGATACATAGCAATAAGTAATGCACACCACAATTTTATTTTGTTAAAGAAGTAAGAAGAGGACATAAAAAACACTAGAATTTTTGAGACAATAATTTTTTATGGTAGACAAAAATATTTGCTGCCAAGCCCCCTCTTTAAGAAAGGACTTGCCTAATACAGTTAGCAAACAGCCTGCAACTGTCAGCGTCTTTGGACTTGTGAGAAATGCCTCTCCCAACATCATACTAGGGCGGCCCACATTCAGTGACCGATTGAAGTTTGTACAAAATCTGAGCAAGTTCAGTCCAAAACTGAAATGTTAAAGGGGAACTCCTACTCAAGAGATCTCCACCTGGTTGGCCAAGCTTTGAGGTTGCAGACTGTGACTGGCAAGCATTAGCTTTGAGGTTAACTCTGATGAAGAACATCATTATGTTTCCTCAAGATTAACACTACCAATTATGGATAGGAAATGAAACAATGTTACTGCTCATTGGTCAATGACTGTGATAGTCTTGCCAGTTAAGTGAACAAGACAGTTCTCAACTCTTGACCCCACTGGACTTTTTAACTTTGTTATTAAAAAAAAAAAGAAGAAGAAGAAGAAAAAATGTCAGACTCTGTCTTGATTGAGATTACCACTCATCTGCTTAAAAATGTAATCAGTTTTATTATAATAATGTTGATCTACATGCCCAAAGTTTTCAAGTCATTTAATTTTCAGAATGACTCATCAAGGTGTGTATATTATACCCATATTTTTTAAAAAACTGAAGCTCTTTTACTCAAGGTCATACAGGCAGTAAATAGCATGGAGAAATATGAACCCAAGTCTGTCTAACTCTTAAACCCATGTTCTTTCTGCAGATTTACCACCTCTTAACAAGACTAAGCATTGATTGAATGAGAAGTAACAAGGTGACTGAAGAAAGGGCATGGCCCAAAGGCCTATCACATATGGTGTTCCTTAGTACACCTAAGTAAGAAAGGGAAAGAGAGACAGAGACAGAAGAAAGAGAGTGTGCTGTAAAGGAAAGATTAAGCAAGAAATAATTAAAATAATTCCATGGGAGGAAGAGAAAGTAGTGGCCACAAGAAGAATGGCTGAATAGAAGCCTATAACATTATGCCAAATATGGAGAGAATGAACATGAGAGTCCCCAGATTCTGATATGTAAGAATTTAAATCTACCCCTTGAAATCTGATGCAATTAGTTTTAGGACAAATAAGAAATACCTGTTTACAGAGCATTGAGTGAATTTAAAGAACTCATCCTATTGAGATAGTACTGGCTAAAAATACGTGAGTCACAAGAAACAATTTCTTGAATACCAGGTCCTTAATGGTTTGGTGAAGAAACCCAGAAAATTTGGGGTTGGAGACAGAAAGAGAAACCCATAATGCTCAGTTCCCACATCCTTTCCCTGGTCCTTGACCAGAGTCAGAACTCTGGGCTGGCTGTCCCTAACTCTGCCCTAGTTTAAACATTTCTTATATTCATTTGCTTGCTTCTGGGACAAAAGAATATGCTGTTCTCACAGAATTTGTTCTGACAAGGCTTGAATTCTATTTCCAAACACTGAAAATAATCTCCATTTCTTTCTACCTTAGACAGTTTATCTCTGTCTCAAGGTCATTTGATTGGTGAGGTATGGAGTAGGAGTGGTCCAAGAGAAGTTGTGCCCCTCCATCAACTCTCAGAGCAACATCCCTGTAAGCCCAAAGTCTCCACTTGAATTATGTTCCTACATTTTTTTACTACAAACTTCATCTCCACCCCTAAATTGTGCCTGTAGTGAAAGGGGTTAAACTTTTCATTTGTGTTCTATTATTGGTAGCTCGATAGATTTTTGTTTTCTCTTCATCTCCTGCCCCTCCCCTCTAGGGCTGAAGTCCTGAGGTTTAAGTCTCTCTTGAAGAAACAGCCATGCTTCATTTATTCCTGCTGCAGCCAAGCTGCTGTGGATGTTATGCTTCTGCTGAGATATTAAATCAAGGTAAACATTAATCCCCCAGGCTGGAGCATCTATGAAGAGAAGAAAAATGTGGCTTCACTTCACAGGAAACACTACAGTCAATCCAGGCCCTCTGCTTTGTCCTCAGACCCCACACCCTTAGAATTAATTATAAAATGTTCCCTCTGGAATGTATAAGAAGCCATATTTAATTTGATAGGGAAAATATTTTCACAAATCTTGCCTAAATACAAATGCTTCTGATGAATAATTGATAAATAATATCGTGCATCAAAACAAAGTACTTACACTTGCAATAAGATGACCAATACAATCTATATTCCTGCATGACCTGGGTTCAATGAAATGAGACACAGACTATATGAGCAATCATACAATCCAGTTAAATCACCCAAACAGAGCGAAATCAGTTTGAGAAAAGACCAAGAAGATACCAGCTCAGGATTGCCATTTTATACCATCTGCCTTTAAATTTTTTAGTTTTTCATACTGCAGTTTAACCTGGAATTTTGATATGAGTTAAAGACATTATTTATTTTAAACTAATTTTCCCAGCACCATTCATTGGAAAAATTTTTTATACTGATATAAACCATATATGCTAGGCCTGTGTCTAGGCTCTCTATCCCATTTCAATGTTTTGTCTACTGATTCCTACACCTGCACAACACTGATTTGACTATTGTGGTTATTGTATGTTGTAATACCTTATAACCCATGTCTCTTTATTTCTTTTTACAATACTTATTGTTATTCCCATCCATTTATTCTTCCAGGTTAAACATTCACTTTGTCACATTGAAACAAAATACATATCAATAAGGTTTTTATTAAAATTTAATTGATTTTGGAAAGAACATGTTATCTAGAAATACATCTCCACTAAATAAATTCTTTCTTAAAATGTTTCACATTGTTTTTTTTAAATGTGTTGAGGGACCTCCACATATTTTGCATAGTGGCTGCACCATTTTACAATCCTACCAACAGTGTATAAAGCTTCCCATTTCTCCAGATCCTCAGCATCATTTGTTATTTGACTTGATGAGAAACATTCTGACAGGTGTGAGGTGATAAGTCATTGTGGTTTTGATTTGCATTTCTCTGATGATTAGTGATGTTGAACATCTTTTCATGTCTATTGGCAGTCTGTATGTCTTCTTTGGAGAAATGTGTATTCAGGTCCTTTGCACATTTTTTAACAGTCTTGTTTGTTTTGGATGTTGAGTTGTATAAGTTCTTTACATATTTTGGATAACTCTTTACCAAATAAAATATTTAAAAATATCTCCTGCCATTTAGTAGGTAGTCTTTTTGTTTTGTTGATGGTTTCCTTTACTATGCAAAAAACTTTTTAGTTTGAAGTAGTCCCATTTGTTTATCTTTGCATTTATTGCCCTTGCCTATGGAGACATATCCAAATAAATATTGCTAAGACCAGTGTCAAAGAGTTTGCTGCCCATGTTTTCTTCAAGGATTTTCATGGTTTCAAGTCTTACATTGAGTTCTTTAGTTCATTTAAGAGTTTGTTTTTGTATAAGTAAAAGAAAACGTTCCAGTTTCATTTGTGTGTGTGTGTATGTGTGTGTGTACCTGTCCAGTTTTCCAACACTATTATCTACTACATGACCCAGCAATTCCACCTTTGGGTATTGATCCAAAGAAAACAAAAACACTAATGCAAAAAGATATATGTACCCCTCTGTTCACTCTGTACTATTTATAATAGCCAAGATATGGAAGCAACCTAGATGTCCATCAACAGATAAATGAATAATGGATTATTACACATAAAAAATGAAATCTTGCCATTTGTAACAACATGGATGGACTTAAAGGGTGATATGCTAGTGAAATCAGTCCGACTGAAAGACAAATATCATACAATTTAACTTGTATGTGGAACCTAAAACAATGAACAAGCAAAACAAAATAAAAACAGACTCATAAATACAAAGAACAAACTGATGGTTGACAAAGGGGAAGAAGGGTGGGGCTAGATGAAAAGGGGGAATAGAGGTATAAACTTCCACTTATAAAATAAATATGTCACAGAAATGTAATGTACAGCACAGAAAATAGACTCAACAGCTTAATAACTTTGTATGGTGACAGGTGGTTGATTACTAGGCTTATCTTGATGTTCATATTGTAATGTAAATAAATGTTGAATCACTATATTCTACTTGTAAAACCAACATAAAATGTATGTCAATGTATGTCAAGGATTCTTTCATAAAAATAAACTAATTTTAAAAATATATTTTTACTAATTATTAAAAAATGTCTCTCATTCAACATTTGTGATCAATTTAATCTATTAGTCAAGACTCTTGGTTACCAGGTACAGAAACTAATTAAGTCATCTTTAAAAGGAACTACATGAAAAAATTAAACCCAAATTGATTTTAATTCTATGTGCAAAATCCAAAACTATGAAGGATCTGGTTTTTTAGATAAAACACAAAGGAACATTACCCATCAAATAAAATAACTGATGAATAAATCTGAATTGAACTTCACAATTAAAAACTTCTCCTTTCTGAGAAACACTGGTAAGAAAATGAAAAGACCAGTCACAAACTAGGAGTAAATATTGGCAAAACATAATTTTGATAAAGGACTTGCATCCAAATACATAGATTATTCTCATAATATAATAAGAAACAAACAAAAAATTGCCAAAAAAAATTTAGTGAGACACTTCACTAAGATATGTGGATGATAAATACACATTTAAAAAGATACTTAACATCATTCTTCATTGAAACAATAGTGAGATACTACTGCACACCTAGAAGAATTGTTCAAAGTTAAAAAAAAGAAAATATCAAATGCTGGTAAGAAAGTGGAGCAATGGGAATTCTCATTTGCTGATGGTAATGTTAAATGGTGCAGCCCCTTTGGAATACAGTTTGGAAGTTTCTTATAACATTAAAAGTATGTTTACCATAAAATTCATCACTTCTATGCTTAGTGCTGAATTTTCTTGCACTAAGGTGTTACCCAAGGGAAATGAAAATGTATTCACACAAAAATCTACATGCAATTCTTTATTATGACTTTCTTCATAACCACCAAAAGCTGGAAACACTCCATGTGCCTATGAACAGGTGATAAACAAACTCTGGTATATTCATATGAAATACAACTTAACAATAAAAAGAAACAAATTACCGATATTTGTGATACTTGAAATAATGTGGATGGATCTCAAACATGTTAAGTGCTGTGAAAGAAGCAGTACTCAAAAGGCTACATACTTTATGATTCCATATACATAACATTCTGAAAAAGACCAACTTTAGAATTAGCAGTTGCCTGGGGCAAGGTAGCAGGAGACTGACTATGTAAGAGCATGATGCAACTTTCTGGGTTGATAGAAATGTTCTCTGTCTTGATTGTGGTAGTGATGATGTAATCTTTATACATCAATCAAAATTCATGGAACTATTAATCTAAACAAGGTGAATTTTATTGCATGTAAATTATACCCCAATAAACCTGTCCCAAAGACAGAGTGGTTATTTATTGGCTCATGTATTTAAGAAGTGTGGGTGTTTTCTGGTTTCAGGCATATTTGGGACTGGGTGCTAGAAGCAATATCATTAGCCATATGTCATTCTCTCTTGCCTTTTCTTCCTCCATGTTGGCTTATTCCCTCCAAGTGTTAGGGCCTACCAGTCATTCCCATATAAACTCAGAACGAATGAGATCCTCTTTCTCTTCCCATAATAATAGAAATTCCCCCCATGTAGGTCCCATATAGCCTTAGTCAATCAATATATGGGCTATAGGAAATGAGATACTCTGGTTGACCCCCTTGAGTCATTTGCCCATCCTCGTGCCAGGAGAAATAGCCACATCAGAGCTGCTTGGTGTGGTAGGGGAGCAGCTTCCAACAGGAAGGCAAACCAGGAAGAGAAAAGAACAGATGTTTCAACACCTTCATTCTTGATTACTGCACATTAGTGATCTGTCTACTGTTCTTGTTGCTCAGCAATACTCAGTCAGTCTTCCCTCCTTTGAGCTGTGTTCCAAGAAATCTTTACAGCATGTTTTCCAGGTTTCCATCTTGTACTTTCATGCTTTTACTTACTACATATCATCTGCAATGACTACTTCTCTTAACCTCCTTTTTCCATGTGGGCCCATCTCAGTGTCTTCGGCTTGAAATGGCTCTTCCATGCTGAATGATTGACTTTAAGGTAGAATGCATTTTCACCTTCTGGTTGGTGACTCGACCTGCCACTGCAGTGATAGCAGGCCATATTTGCCTGATTCTCAACTGACTCACTCAGCAGTTGCCCTGGTGCAGAGCAAGAGAGGACAAGACCAACAGATGAGCTGGACTGACATAATTAATCTCACCAGGCAAGTCCAACCCACACACAGTGCAGTCATGGCTCTTTACCAACTTCAGAGACTGGTCATACTTTCTGCTCATTTGTTAGGGCACTCAGGAAGCAAACACACATTTGGAAGAAATATTAGATACTATTTAGTACAAAAGTCTAATTTGATAAATGAGAAAAAGTAACTCAGAGCTTCTTTCCCAAGAGCTAGGACTATACCCTACCTAGTAACCTTATCTAATAACCTGTGCCCTTGCTACAGTGTGCTTACTGATACTTCTCTTTTTCTGAAATTTTTCCCCCTGGCTAACAGATTTGTTCCTGAACATTGCTACCATAAATTAGTGTAAATGCTTTGAAATGCAAATAAGAGAAGATTGCCACACACTTTGTGGTAGACTGATGTCAGTGTATTATCCTGGAAGGATGTAGAGCTTAGTGAATTTTGGTGTCAGAAAGTCTTGAATTTGAGTCCTGGTTATAGTAGGTTGGATATTGGGCAACTTAATCATCCTTTCCTCAGCTATAAGATCAGGATAATAGCCCTGGCTGGTGTGGCTCAGTAAATTGAGTGCCAGCCTGTGAACCAAAGAGTCACCAGTTCAATTCCCAGTTAGAGCACATGCCTGGGTTGCAAGCCAGGTCTTCAGTTGAGAAGCAAGATGCAACCACACATTGATGTTTCTTTCCATTTCTTTCTAACCTCTATTCTCCTCTCTCTAAATCTAAATAAATATAATCCTTAAAAATAATGTAACAATAAATAAAATGGAAATAATAGGAGCATGTCTTTAGAAAGATAACTGTGCATAAATGATAAGATTTAGAAACAGTTAGCATACTATCTAGTATATGGCTTATACTTCTGCCCTAGTCAAGAGACGAAGGTAAGAAAGGAAGAAAGAGCAGATTATTTTCTAGACAGTGGACTTGGTAGAACCAAAACAGTGATTTCATTGAATGCTACTTTAAGAAAATATTGGACTCTTATGAAAATATTCCTGTGATGAATATTGGGATGGGGGAGGAGGATGACAGTTTTATGACAGAAAAGCAAGTCCCAGGATTTCTCTGTAATTTTAAGTTTACTTTAGTATCTTGGTCTCGTAAAACCTGGGATAACACAGAAAGAAAAGATGTCAGGTCAGGATTTGGTAGATAAAGGACAGGGAAGAACAGGAAAGACCAGCTGAAATGACACAGGACTACAGGGTGTAGAAGTATTCTTAGATAAGGCAAAAAGGAGAAGAAAATTGGAAAGCATCTTGGGTTAAGGCAGGGGAAGGGTCAAGTCTAGGAGATCAGCCAATATAGGTTAAAGGAATGGAGCATGCAGTTGCAAGAACAAGTATCGAGAATCAGGAAATTAATTGAAGGATCTGAGTCTCACCCTAAGGAGCTGAGACAGTAAGACAGTGGACCATATGACAGGGACTAGTATTGAGGGGCCTGGGCTCTAAAAAATGAAGTCACCATTACCACAAAGGCAAGAATGCTACACAAATGTCCTGCCCAGCACCAGGACTAAGGCCAGAGTACTGTAACATCTACAGACAGGATAGAGGCAGGAAATAATTTAAGACAGGAATGGATAGTGAGGAAACTGCCCTGTTTGTGAAAGAAGTTATTCACAGTCTTTTCATGACAACAGACTTTCCAAATCCCTGTAACATGAAATAGAAATAAAGAACAGGAAATAATAATTGCAGATTTATAGAGATATTTTGCTATATGTTCCCAGAGGCATTTGAAAATATGAAAATAAACTGAATACATTGATGATAAAGATGATATCATACTAAAACCTGAAAGATATATATGTAAATTATTTTCAGGAATATTCTAAGGCTCTTAGGGTGCAGGTTATTTAGTTGTATGGGAAGTATTCTTTCATGTAACTTGCAATTATTCGATGAAATTTAGTTTTTGAATTTCATGGACAGTTTGAAATTTCAAATTTACAAGGATATGTAAGGACATTGAAAAGGACACCTTTATTCCATATTACAGCAGTTTCTCTCTCCCTCTCCCTCTCTCTCTCTCTCTCTCTCTCTCTCCCCCTGTTCTTCTCCCCCAACCCCCATTCTGTGGTACATGCATGCATGTGTAGCAGGGAGCAGGTAGAGGGATGGGTGCAACATGGGAACTACTAAATAAAAGTTGAAGGACTGAATATAAAGCCAACCAGTAACTGCAGAAATCATCTGGTGATTTCCAAACTGTGATTTACACAGCTCCAATTAACTATGTGTTGGGGTCTCAGTGACTAATCTAAGCAAGAAGCTTAGTCAGAAGCCCTGAAACTCATTTCAACCAAAATTATTCTGCTTATTATATGTGTTATAAATTGAGATTTATTCCACAGAACATTTTGTTTGAAAGAAAGGACTCCAATATTTATCTCAGGAAAATAGTACATGATTTCAAAATGGACAAAGAGTCAATTACTGGGTTTCCTGTTGAGTAGCTCCTTTCATGTTATTTATTTGGAGAAGCCTACACCTTTTATTGTCCTTGAAGTATTTTACAACTAAATGAATTACAGAATACTTACAATAATGCAAATGGTTCTTTTTTAGTTACCTTTTTAAAAAATTAAAAAATATTTTGAATTATAATTTTCATTTAATATCATTCTGTATTACTCTATATTAGTTTCAGATGTACAGCAAAGTGGTTAGAAAATCATGTACTTCATATACTTCACAGAGTGGCCCCCCTGCTACTCAAGTACCCACCTGGCCCCATACATAGTTATCATGATATTACTGACTATATTCCCTATGCTGTAGTCTACATCTCTGTGACCGTTCTGTAACTACCAATTTGTACTGCTAATCCCTTCATGTATTTCACCCAGACCTCACCACCCTCCCCTCTGACAACTTCCAGTCTGTTCTCTGCATCTATGAGTCTGTCTCTATTTTGCTTGTTTATCTTGTTCACTAGATTCCACAAACATGTGAAATCATATGGTATTAGCCATTCTCTGTCTGACTTATTTTACTTAGCATTACACTCTAGATACATCTATGATGTTTCAAAAGGTAACATTTCATTCTTTTTTTACAATGGAGTAGTATTTCATTATATATGTGTAACACAGCTTTTTTATCCACTCATCCATTGGTGGACAATTGAGCTGCTTCGAAATCTTGGCTATTGTAAATAACACTGCAATGAACATAGGTTTGCATATATTTTTTCAAATTAGTGTTTCATTTTTCTTTGGATACATTCTTAGAAGTAGAATTGCTAGGTCAAAAGGTAGTTCCATTTTTAATTTTTAATTAGTAGTTCCACACTATTTTCCACTGTGGCTGCAGCAATCTTCATTCCCACCAATAGTGCACTAGGGTTCCTTTTTTTCCACATCCTTGTGGAGAAAAACACTTGTTATTTGTTGATATTTTGATGATAGCCATTCTCACAGGCATGAAATAATAGCTCATTGTGGTTTTGTCTTGCATTTCTATGATTATTTATGATGTTGAGCAAGTTTTCATTTGTCTATTGGCCACCTGTATGTCTTCCTTGGAGAAGTGTATATTCAGGTCTTCTGCCTGCTTTTTAATTGGGTTGTTCGTTTTTCTGGTATTGTCTGAGCTCTTTATAAGTTTTAAATATTAGCCCCTTATCAGGTATATCATTGGTGAACATCTTCTTCCATTCAGTAGGTTGTCTTTTAATTTTGTTGATGGTCTCCTTCACTGTGTAAAAACTTTGTAGTTAGGTGTAGGAGAACTATCAAGAAAAATATTGCTAAACAGTATGAAATTTCCTCAAAAAACTAAAAATGGAACTGCCTTTTGACCTGGCAATTTCACTGCTAGGAATATATCCTAAGAACCCTGAAACACCAGTCCAAAAGAACCTATGCACCCCAATGTTCATAGCAGCACAATTTACAATAGCCAAGTGCTGAAAGCAACCTAAGTGCCCATCAGTAAATGAATGGATCAAAAAACTATGGTACATTTACACAATGGAATTCTATGCAGCAGAAAACAAGAAGGAATTCTTACCCTTTGCAACAGCATGGATGGAACTGGAAAGCATTATGCTAAGCAAAATAACCAGGTGGTGAAAGACAAATACCATATGATCTCACCTTTAACAGGAGCCTAATCAACAAAATGAACAAGCTAGCAAAATATAACCAAAGACACTGAAATTGAGAACAGGCTGACAGTGACCAGAGCAGAGAGGGGAGGGGATTATAGGGAAAAAGGGTAAAGGGTCTGCACGAACAAGTATAAAGAACACATGGACAGTAACAAGGGGGGTGGAAACAGGGGAGGGAGGTAGGGATGGCACAGGTGTTGGGGAGGAGTGGGGAGAAAAGGCAGAAAACTACTTGAACAACAATTTTAAAAATGTTTAAAAAAGAAAAATATTGATTAAAAAGATCCAATATTTTACTACCTATGTGTTCTTCTAATACTTTTATGTGGTTTCACGTCTTATATTTAAGTCTTTAACTATTTTGAGTTTATTTTTTGTATATGGGGTATGAACAAATGTATGCAAAAAAAATGAAACCAGACCACCTTCTGACATGCAAATGATTCTTATCCATAGAAAGATGAGTGGTTTTTTTCTAGTGAAATATTGCCTTGTAGATATTGACCAGTTTTGCATCTGTTTGTAAACTTATTTCTTATTACCAATATGTGGGTGGTGTTTGAATTAGCTTGGGAACTAGTTGTCAGATCTTACAGGTTCCCTTATTGTTTAATGAGTTCAATTAAAGTCTTTGACATGAGTTCAATTTATATTAGTATGATATTCATAATTCTATATTAAAATTATCCTTTAAAACTGATAAACAATAACTGGCAGCTACTAACGTAAACACCATAACTCACAGAAAAAGAAGTTAAAGACTAGTGAATCTCCTGACTTGCCATGTGGTAGTAAACTGTTAGTGTCTGTACCTTAACTAAAACCCAAGTTTCACAACTCCCTGCCTGGTGTTGACGCCATTCACATAAGAAACTAGTCATTGTTATTTTAAATTTGATGAGAAATTTTTCATTTATTAGTACACAAAAGTTTATTGAATATCAAAGTATAAAGGTAAAGCCAAACAATTAAATTTTGTCACATGTGATAAAATTAGCTTTGGCTATTGGAGAATATGAATAAAATATCTGATTTAAACTAAAATGGGACATGTCTAGATTGAAAAACTTTTTACCTTCCCAAAGGAAACCTCTTATACCCAAGAACTCCGGGTCTGAAGGAGTGGTCTCATCTTTTTTTCTGCCTTGACACCCATGATGGATGAGAGTCACATGTGTAACACATTCCCGTGGGCACAGATATGGTGGTCTATGCATTACATACATACAAATTCCCACTCACTGGCTATAACTTTCTTTTCTTCCTGCTTTAAGAAAGTATATCAGAATGCAAATGAATGGATGGTTATTAAGAGTTTATACTGAAATATATATATTATTTAAAAAGCAAATCAATTATAAAGACTAAATTATCTGAACATATTGTACTACCCTGGGATTCACTAGGATATTTCACCTCCATGGTTGATAAGCACTGGTTCAGAGAGATGTTAACCTTTCTTTTTTTTTAAGATTTTATTTATTTATTTTTAGAGAGGGAAGGGAGGGAGAAAGAGAAAGAGAGAGAGAAACATCAATGTGTGGTTGCTGGGGGCCATGGCCTGCAACCCAGGAATGTGCCCTGACTGGGAATCAAACCTGCGATGCTTTGGTTCGAAGCCTACTCTCAATCCACTGAGCTACGCCAGCCAAGGCTTAACCTTTCTTTTGATTAAAAGAAGCAGAAGCAGGTATCAACAATGAACAGACATAAGTAAGAAGGGAAAACCTATGAAACAACAAAGATCTTGAAGGATATAATTAGGAGTGAAATAAAAAAAGATTTCTGAGGGAGGGCACAAGACAAGAAAGGACTGAAGGAGAGTACAGAAAGATAAAGACCAAATGAAGAAGCCAAATGAGTAAGGAATTGATTCCACAGTAAGCCTTTAAATACATTTGGTCTTCTTGTGTTTTCTGATGCAGAAAGACTGTCCTTTTGTTTCAAGTTGAATTGTTTCTCCCCCGCCCCCCCCAAAATTCACATGCTGAATTCCTAATCCCTAGTACCTCACAAACTGACCTTATTTGGAGACAGGATCTTTACAAAGGTAATCAAATTAAAATGAAGTCATTAGGATGCACTCCAGTCCAGGACGAGTGGTATATTTTCAAAAGGGGAAAATTACATGCACACAGGGAGAATGCCATGTAAAGATGAAGGCAGAAATCAAGGTCATGCTTCTACCAGCCAGAGATAACCAGCAAATCAGCAGAAGCTGGGAGAAAGGCATGAAATAGATCTTCCTCATAGCCTTTAGAAGGAAGCAGTCCTGTGAAGACATTGCCTCCACAACTGAGACAATGAATCTCTGGAATTTCAAACACCTTTGTGGTGTGTTTTATGGCAGCTCTAGGAAACTAATATAATTCCAAGGCAGTTGCAGTGGTCCTCAAGAAGATGGGCCCTTGTCTATTTGTCAGGTGAAATGGCTTTCTCAGCTGGGGGGTCTTGAAATTAGACAGAATTTGGGGCATGGCAGACAGGGAACAAACAGCTAACCAGTGACTACCAATTAGTGTTAATCAAATGGAAAAGAAAAGAAGAAAATCAGATATTTTATTATGTATATCCAAAACACATTAAAATAATGAGAAGGTTACCAAGTGTTTCTAGGGTTTTGAATTATATTCCTCATAGCACACAGGTCAGGCAAGGTGGAGGGTGAGATGAGCCTGAAAAGTCAGGCTCATCCAGCAGAGTGGTTCTCTCCAGGTCTGAGACACTGCCAACAATGGGAGTTCCTGCAACTTGCATGGCAATTCTCTGAGGAAAACAAAATAAAATTAAAATTCATGTTATTTTTTAACTATTCTGTTTGAAAACGTGACTAATTTCAGCTCCGTAAGTTTGCAAGTGTAATGAATAAAGACTTACCATGTTTGCTCACACAGGACCTCTGGCTTTTTTTATTTCTAAATATATGAGCCCTCACACGTCTTTCAAACAGGGAGAAATGACCACTGGAATTCTCAAAATGTAGATTAAATTTTAAAAAGCAAATGTGCATAAGGGTGCATGGAGGACAAAGAACATATAATGGTTCCTAAAGCTAGAAAACATTCCAAACAGCAGAAAGAGAGCTCAGTTTGAAGGACTGAAAAATGTGTTCAATCATCAAAAGTGCAGGCATCAATAAAGCACAAAAACAATCACATACAATTACATAAAATGAATGTCACATCAGATAGTTAGACCAGTTTGACTAAACTGAGCTATTATACTGTCATGTGGAAACTTCATGCCACCAACCATCCCTCCAAGCATCACAGAATCTTGCTTTCTCATTACAATTCTATACTGTCAATAAGGCATGACTACAATTCCATTATGTAGACCATTGTCAGTAGCCCTGGGGAAAGCAGTGATAAGGGGCATCCTCTCCTGCCTTAAAAGTAAATATGATATTCTTGACTATCAGTTATCAAATGATTGCTACCAAACATGCATCACAGTTCTGGTTATGTGACATTCTTTTGTCTAGAATACCCACTACTGACATCATGCTCTTCTCTAGATTATCATCCCTCTTTGCTTTTCTCCTTTTTTATTTTTCTTGTTGTTCTTTGCTTCTTCCTCCTTGTCATTAGCTGCACTCACTTTCTAAACCAAGTAAATTTTATATTTTATACTGCTGCTTCTCCAGAACATGGTATAATGGTCCCTGCACAAGTCCATATTGACTTCCCCTCTTTTTTAAAATATATTTTATTGATTATGCTATTACAGTTGTCCCATTTTCCCCTCTTCACTCCCCTCCACCCTGTCCCCATCCACCCACACTCCCCCCCTTTAGTTCATGTCCATGTGTCATACTTATAAGTTATTTAGCTTCTACATTTCCCATATTATTCTTGCCCTACCCTGTCTATTTTCTACCTACTATCTATGCCACTTATTCTCTGTACTTTTCCCCCTCTCTCCTCCTCCCACTTCCCTGTTGCTAACCCTCCAATGTGATCTCTATTTCTGTGGGTCTGTTCCTGTTCTAGTTGTTTGCTTAGTTTGATTTTGTTTTTGTTTTGGGTGTGGTTGTTGATAATTGTGAGTTTGCTGTCATTTTACTATACATGTTTTTGATCTTCTTTTTCTTAGACAAGTCTCTTTGACATTTTATATAAGAACTTGGTGATGATGAACTCCTTTAACTTGACCTTATCTGAGAAGCACTTTATCTGCCCTTTCATTCTAAATGAAAGCTTAGCTGGATAGAGCAATCTTGGATGTAGGTCCTTGCCTTTCATGACTTGGAATACTTCTTTCCAGCCCCTTCTTGCCTGTAAGGTCTCTTTTGAGAAATCAGCTGACATTCTGATGGGAACTCCTTTGTAGGTAACTGTCTCTTTTTCTCTTGCTGCTTTTAAGATTCTCTCCTTATATGTCATCTTGGGTAATGTAATTATGATGTGCCTTGGTGTGTTCCTCCTTGCATCCAACCTCTTTGGGACTCTCTGAGCTTCCTGGACTTCCTGGAAGTCTATTTCCTTTGCCAGATTGGGAAAGTTCTCCTTTATTATTTGTTCAAATAACTTTTCCACTTGTTGTTCTTCCTCTTTTCCTTCTGGTACCCCTATAATTTGGATGTTGGAATGTTTAAAGATGTCCCAAAGGTTCCCAAGCCTCTCCTCATTCTTTTGAATTCTTGTTTCTTCATTCTTTTCTGATTGGATGTTTCTTTCTTCCATCTGGTCCACTCCATTGATTTGAGTCCAGTTTCCTTCCCATCACTGTTGGTTCCCTATACATTTTCCTTTACTTCACTTAGCGTAGCCTTATTTGTTCATCAATTTGTGACCAAATTGAATCAATTCTGTGAGCATCCTAATCACCAGTGCTTTGAACTGTGCATCTGATAGGTTGGCTATCTCTTCACCGCTTAGTTGTGTTTGTTCTGAAGCTTTGATCTCTTCTTTCATCTGGGCCATTTGTTTTGTCTTGATGCACCTGTTACTTAGTGAGAGGCGGAACCTTAGGTGTTCACCAGGGCAGGGCAACCCAGTTGCTGTGTTGTGATACTGTATGTGGGGGAGGGGCCCCAGAGGGAACAATGGCACTTGCTCCTCTCTCTGCCAGATTTTAGTCATTTCCCCCACTTCCCACAAGCAAATTGGACCTTTCTGGTGCTGATTCCCGTGTGGGTGGGTTTGTGTACATTCTAAGACCCTGTGGGTCTCTCCAACAAATTCTTTTGTGAGGCTGGGAGTTTCTCCTGGCACCTCAAACCCCACAGGTGTTTTCATTTGGTGTTTTGAGGCTTTATTTCTGTGTGCTGTGATGCTGGGTTGCTTGGTCTGTGTCGCTTCCCAGTTTTGCCTGGTTTATCTGCACATGAATGTGGAATCACCTGGTCCACCAGCCACCTTGTGTGCTGCACCCCTCCATAGTCTGCCACCTCGCTGGTTCTACCAGCTGCTGCCTTGGACGCCCAGGGTCCACCAGCCCCCCTTTGCCGCAACCCCTCTCCACCTGGCTGCCCAACTCCTCCCCTCCTACCAGTCTGGGTGAATGTTTCTTCTTTAATTCCTTGATTGTCAGACTTCCATAAAGTTCAATTTTCTGTCGGTACTGGTTGGTTTTTTTGTTTCTAAATTGTTGTTGTCCTTATTTTGGTTATGCAAGGAGGCACAATGTGTCTAACTACACCTTTATCTTGGCCAGAAGTGACTCTCCCTTCTTACCAGTCCCATATCTTATATACCTTAACATTTCTTCCTCAAAAAGGGCACTCTAATCCTAATAGCCTTTGTTCTATAGCAAAATAAATAATTGGGGTAGACATGTCTGTTGTTGGGGAGAGAACCTTCCCAGGGCTTTCAAACATTCATAGTCCTACTCCTATCTATAAAAATAATTAAATAAAACATCTATACTTGCCCATTTCCACCATCTTTCTCTTCCTTTACTCTTGCTCATTGGTCACTTGTGTCATCACAAAGAGCATGAGACTAGGAATCAAAAACCCTAGATTTATATCCTGACAATTTTCTTACTCTATAAAAAGGAAAACTTAGAAAAGTCCTTCAACTTTTTAATATTCTCACCTATAAAATGGGATGATCATCATTAATCCTGACCACTGTACAAAATTATTGAGGGAAGACTGACAGAAAAATGCTTTATCTGACTTAAATTACAAAACTGAGCCTATTATTGAGAAATAGGTGGTTTACAATCTTGCCTGAGAGAAGTCCATGACCTGGAAATAGATAAGTGAACTAAACCTTATTTAATATGTTCAAAAGAAGCCCAGGTAAGATAATACTGACCAGAAAGTGGTGTCATATTTTAAAATGTTAAAATAAATTTTAAAAATTGTGCGAATAAGACAATCTAGGGAGTTTGTTGAGGATTGTATGTTACTCGCCCTGACTTCCCAGAGTGCAGAAGATCTATATCATTTACTTGGGCTTTTAATCAACAGGCTATTGCATATTTTCTTGATTTCTATGCCTTCTTTATGTATTGATATTTAACAACTTCTTAGGTTCAGGTGATTTATTCCAGTCCATAGGGTTGAGCACAGTGTTGGACACAATAACTCTTGTATTTTCTCTCTGCCTTTGCATCCTACCCATGATGCTTTCAGATTTCTGCTTCTCTTTCCTAGAGTTTATGGAGTCTTATATCCTCTTGGAAGGGCCATTTTCTTCAATTTTTTTCTAGATATTATGAAATACTTTTAAAAAGATATTTTTTAGTCTTCACAATAACTTAATTCCCCTTATTTTCCAGTATTTCTTCATACTCACCATGTTAGCTTCTGCTTCGTCCCTGCACTGTGCTCTTCTCAGATATACAACTGGTCTGGGTTGATATCAACCACTTGCATATATGTATATATATACATTTTCCCTGTCTCTTTTCTAAACTACTATATATTTTACATGTGGAGACCACGTTCCTCACATACCTCCACCTCCTTCTTTCCTGGTGATGTAGGTTCTAACTGAATATAAAAAGAGAGGTCTCACAACAATGTGAATATACTTCTTAATATTACTGAACTGCACTCTTTTTTTAGGGTCTTTTTTAAAATTTTACTTATTTATTTTCAGAGAGGGAAGGAAGGGAGAAAGAGAAAGAAACATCAATGTGCGGTTGCTGGGGGCCATGGCCTGCAATCCAGGCATGTGTCCTGACTGGGAATCGAAGCTGTGATGCTTTGGTTTGCAGCCTGTGCTCAATCCACTGAGCTATGCCAGCTGGAGCTGAACTGCACTCTTGAATAATGGTTCAGATAGTAACTTTTATGGCATGTGTTTTTTTACCATAACAAAACAAGAGATTTTAAAAAATGAGAGTGTTTGTGTTCCTGCTTGGGAATAAGGGAAAGAAAACAGGAAAAAAGGACATAATAGCTACCCTACAAAAGCAGCAGACAAGTGGTGGAAGGGCACTTTCCCAAGTTTTTATTTCAAACAAAGCTAGCTTTTATAAACCAAAATGGCAGACCATGAGATGTGAATACGAAGACAAGGACTTCTTAAGTGCTCTCAGTTGAGCACAATAAAGGTAGGCAACTAATTGTGTCTTTAGTCTAGAACCTAAGTACCTGGTAGCCACAAAAATTCCCTCAGGTTTCAGCATTAAATTGATTGCCATTGTTTTTAGTGCCAATGAAAACTTTTACCTTTTTCTCACCTTCATGGGTATATTTGTAGGAAGACACAACAGAACAGAATCAAGATGTTTTACATGAGAAGTCCCAATTAAAAGAAAGTTCATTAAACAAGTAAATTTTAAATCAACTTTTTATTTGTGTTTAAAGGTTTTCAACTAAGGAAAATAAAAAGTCAGTGTAATGCCAAGTTCTTGAAAAATTTAGAAACTGACCAGAAAAAGGGTAGGAGAAGCTATGAACTATCAAGATGGAAAATGAGAGGTTCCCATATTTTTCAAACATTAAAAACACAGTCTAATAACATGGGAAAATGAGACATTACAAATAGCTACACTGGTAAGCTGGTTGAAAAAGGACTTTTATTTAAGGGAATAAATCTTCAATGCTGGCCAAATGAGGGGTAGATTTTTCATTAGCATATAACCAGCATTCTGTTACAGTTTCCAGCTGTGAGGCGACATTGAGAAGAGAAAACTAAGACAGCCACTCTCTGGAATCATTGATCTGTGTTTAAGGCCTATGAATTCCAGAAAAAAAATGATCACTCATGCCACAAATATCTACTATCTAAAGAACTAGGTCTAGAGCTTAAATGAACAAAATAGCAGTTGCTTCCATAGGGTGTGATAACAGAGAATTTCAATGCTTCTTTGTAGTATTCAGGGGCCCTCCTCTCTACTTCCCTTCTTTCCACCTAAAAGGTCAATGCCCTTAACCCTACCAGTGAACGAACACCTATGCTTTTCTCATGTTAACCAGTTGCTACCTTCAGAGGCATGAGAAGGAATCAAATCAAAACTCTACTGCAAATAGCAGTAGAATGATGCATTTAATTTTCCTTTATTTTATTTAACTTAGTTTCACTGGACTCCTCCAATATTAAACCACCATGTAGTTGCTATAAAATATGCAGAGATGAACAATGCACAATTATAAGCAGCTTTAGTGGAGAGGGAACCTCACTTTAGCTTGAGAGTCCATGGGAGGAAACAACAAAAACAGTCAGTTGAAGTGGACAAATTGGGAGAAGGAAGTCTCAGGATCCAGCCAACAGTGTCTCATCACTTTCAAATCCTGGTTCAGCAGTGAGGAAACTTGCTTCTGGTCTATTGACTGTAGAAGAGGCTATACAGAGGGGTTGATTTTAAATTCCATTCCAGCTGCCCCAAACACCTGTAGCAAAGCTTGAGAGCACTAGAAATGTCTAATCCTGGATAGTTAACCCTTGAAGAAAGGAAGTCCTAAGATAAGAGAATTGCAACCACTTACCAGTTTTATAAGAATACAGATCTGCTTACCACATTCATCTCTAAGTATCCAATACAACAAAATGTAACAGAGGCCTTGCAGTAAGGCAAAATTACATCAGTGGTCTTAAGGAAAAGTATATACTACTATCCACTACCTGATACATTGACTCATTTACTCATTCACAATATTTATCAAAGACCTTTATATGCCAATCACTATTTTAAATAAAAGCTGGGTATATACACCCTGGCTGGCAAAGCTCAGTGGATTGAGCGCAGGCTGCGAACCAAAGCATCGCAGGTTCGATTCCCAGTCAGGGCACATGCCTGGGTTGCAGGCCACAGCCCCCAGCAACCGCACATTGATGTTTCTTTCTCTCTTTCTCCCTCCCTTCCCTCTCTAAAAGTAAATAAATAAAAAAAATTTTTTAATTAAAAAATTCTTCAAAAACTGGGTATATACAAGATGGTATTACAAGTATATAGTCTAGAGAGGACCAAACCCAGAATTCCAAAAACATCTTCCAAACGCTTTGTAAGCCATGTGTCCCACTCTCACAGTGATGCTTCTAAGCTGAAACAGTCTACATCTCAATGATTTTGGCATATTTGATCTTTGACCTTTGACTTTCTTCTACTGCCAGTGACATTAAGGATTCTTCAAGATATTCACTTGAGACTACCTGCATTATCAGTAACCATTACAGTCAGAAAATTAGAATTCATTAACAGGCAGCTAATGTGCTTGTTACTATGATATATGAGACTATCTTTATCCTGCAGTGTAACATATCTGCCTCATCAGTCCGGAAACAGGACAATCTTTCATCTGGATGAAATGGCCTTGAAAGCTTCATCATTGCAGTGCAGCAAGAAGCTACTAAAATGGTTCTTCTTAGCCTCTTTTTGCTGATTTCAAAAAAAAGACTGCACCACCTCCCAAGGGCTTCATGTGGTTACTATAGCAACAGTACATCTGAGTCAGAACTATTAACAATCACCATGGCAACAAGTGTCTCACTTGCCATTTCCAGAAACTCACTGCATTCAGACTAGAACATTCACACCATGTAAAAAGGGGTGGGGTATTCCTCTCACTGAGAAACAGGATACTTTCTCCAAATAACTAATTCAAAAAATGTTTTAAATAAAATAAAAGGAATTATAAGGGAATCATGCTGTCATAAGCTGGTTATCCTTTTTTCTAAAATACCATAGTCTAATAGAAATGACTAAAATGTTAATAATTGATATAGTAGATTCATTTTTCCCAGTAAAATACAGTATAACCTTTGTTTTGTAAAAGTTCCTCCTTATTTTATAAATACCAATAACTGTTTTATTTCTCTTGCCCACCTCTTTTTGTCTCTGCTAATTTCCCTTTCTCCACTCTGTCACACACCCTCTTAAATATTTAGCAGAGCAGGAGTCTTTAGAGATTTGTGGATCACACTTGTCAAGTTAGAAGCAGCAGAAAGGATCCCACATTTCTGGACCTACACCAGTAATGGCATGTGTGGTGCATTGTGGGAAGTGGTCATGGTGGAGCTGTAGGCCCATCCTATTTCTCTTTTTTTCTTTTAAACACAGAAAAATAGGATGGAAATAACGAGCAGATTGCCATCCAGCATATAGCTTCCAGAAATGACTGAATACCAGAGCAGAATCAACACACTGACACACTGGTCCCTGAGACCTACTGGGTCATCTTTGCTCTGGTTTCACCCCCCTCCCCAGATGTCCCAGGGCACCTCTTCACCTCCTGATCTTAGTGCCCTCATCATACTACATCATGTCATACAACAACATTTTCTTGGGATTTTTGTCCTGAGTCTCAGTTGCTAGGGCAAGATAAGGTTGACTAGTAGCTTTCAGAACAGATATTCATCATTACTGATAAAAACAAAGGTTTAAAACAAATTTTCCTAAACCAAAAGCCAAATTACATCAAACTTTAAATTGGTCTTTTTCTTTTGCAAGTATCTTCTTGAATTAAAAACAAAGATTCTATGTTGTGGTGTGCCCTTTCTTACCTCAGAGCTCACGGCCTAAAGAATGAAGCCAGGCTCCAAAATAAACTTGAGTACAGAGAATACAACTATACCAATGATGGGAGAAAGAAAATGGAGGTGGCCCTTCCTTTCACTGCGAATCCTAGGTTATTTTATTCTTCTGTCCCATTATTTAGAATAGGGATTGGAAGAGGGGGGAAACAGGTAAAATTAGAGTCTCACTAAGCCAATGTGATAGGAAGTCCTTGAGGACTCTCCAGCTTATTGTTCAGAGGTTAGAAAGACTCCAAGGTCAAAATGACATTAGACTGAAAGCTGGGGGCTATCCTTGTAGCCCAGAGTAAACAATCATTCAGAAAAAAAAATTTGCATTTTGTAATGAACCCACCTCTGAATGAGACTCCCCCATTGCTGCCCTGACCCTGGAGGACCCAAGAAAATGTGAATTAAACCTTGTCCAGAAAATATAAGCAATATTAGAATGCTCACATTTGCAGTTTTCTCTGAAATTATATAATTTGTATACAGACTGCTCAATTGTTGACTTTTCAATATTTTTTCACATTCTAAATAAAATCAACGCCTCATTAGAAAAGAAACCTGCCTTGTGACATGGTGTGGCTAGGCAAGTTAAGGGTACCCCTACATAGTAGCCAGTTAAGGGACTTCAGCCGGGAGATTCCTACTCTGACTGGCATTTACAACGGCCACTTGTGTACCGAACTGTAAGTAAATGACAGAAGCACTCCCTTTGGATTCAAATCCCCCTTCCTCACTTCACTAGCTATGAAACAATGAGTAATACATGACATGATCACACTGACCACATTTTTTCACATCTTTGAGATAGAGCTAATAATGATACCTAGTTCACTGAATTGTTCAATGATTAAATGAACTAGTGCAAAAAGAACCTAGTACAGTTCCTGGTATTCAATAAATATTACTGCATTATAGTGCAATTCTATATAACCACTGCTTCCTACTCAGATAGGTATAAAAGATTTTTGCCTTAAAATTGTTCATTAATTTTATTAATTCATTTCTTCATTTATTCATCAAATGATTGATCTCAGAGAGGCAGAGCAAGATGTCATAATTTACTAAGGTAGAAAAGACAGGTAGGGAAGGGAAATCATCACAAATGAAATTTCAGTTTCAGAATTAAACAAGAGATTTTCCCCACCTGGGCGAGGTGGCAATGAATTTACCTTAGTACACTGCTCTCCTTCTCTAATGCAACTTTTAATAGGTGAATATGGCCACAGGCTTTTGTGCTCCATTTGTGTCCCAATACTGCCAGTAAAATTGCTTAGTATAAAGTGCATGTTTCTCTTGGCTATAAAAATAACAGTTCCCAGTAGAGTGAAACTTGGCAAACATAACTTGATTAAGTTGTGCTATTTGTATTTTATGCTCAAAGGGAAGCAATGTGTACTAGTGAGTCAAACTGTTTTGAAGTCAGAAAACTGGACTTCCATTCTGAACATGCCATTGAGGAGTATTTGAGAAGTTCCCCAGTTTCCTTCTATTTTCAAAAAATGGAGAACAGTTTCTGCCTACTATGTTTTATGGTTTGCACTATGTTTTATTGTAAGGAATGTTAGTAGAAGTATTAAGTGTTATAATAAATTCTAATTCTTTCATGTGCTGTCTCAGAATGGAAACCTGTAACCCTGGTTCTACTGATTTCATTTTTTTTTAGTTTTAAAATAAGAAAGGCAATTCCTCACTATTTATTCTTTTTAATATACTTTTAATTGTTATTCTATTACAGTTGCCTCAATTTTTTCCCATTTGCCTTCCTCTGCCTATCCTATCCCCCCACTCCCACAGTCAATTCTCACACTGTTGTTCATGTCCATGGGTCATTCATACGTGTTCTCTGACTAGTCCCTTCCCCTTCTTTCCACCATTATCCTACTCCTCCCTCCCCCCAGGTCACTGCCAGTCTGTTCTATGTTTCCATGTCTGTGGTTCTGTTTTGTTCATTAGATTCCTCTTACAAGTGAGATCATATGGTATTTGTCTCTCACTGATTGGCTTATTTCACTTAGCATTTTATTCTTCAGTTCCATCTATGCTGTTGCACAAGGTAAGAGTTCCTTCTTTCTTTCTGCTGTGTAGTATTCCATTATGTAAATGTGCCACAGTTTTCTGATCCACTCATTTACTCATGAGCAATTAGGTTAGGCTGTTTTCAGTACTTGGCTATTGTAAGTAGCACTGCTATGAACATTGGGGTGTGTAACTTCTTTTGAATTGGTGATTCGGGATTTTTAGGGTATATCCCCAGCAGCAGAATCACTGGGTCAAAAGGCAGTTCCATTATTAGTTTTCTGAGGAAATTCCATATTTTTTCCCACAGTGGCTGCACCATTCTGCATTTCCACCAACCCAGTGGCCTAGGGTTCCCTTTTCTCCACATCCTGGCCAGCACTTGTTGTATGTAGATTTATTAATGATGGTCATTATGACCAGTGTGAGATTAAATTTGCATCTCTCTGATGGCTTGTGAGGTTGAGCATCATCTCATGTATCTGTGGGCCCTCTGTATGTCCTCCTTGGAGAAATGTCTATTCATGTCCTTTGTCCATTTTTTAACTGGACTGTTTGTCTTCCTGGTATTGAGTCATATGAGTTCTTTACATATTTGGGGTATTAACCCTTTTATGATGTATCATGGCAAATATTTTCTCCCATATGGTTAGTTCCCTTTACAATTTGATAATAGTCTCTTTAGAAGTGCAGAAGCATTCAAATTTGATGTAGTTCCATTTGTTTATTTATTCCTTTATTTCCCTTGCCTTAGGAGATACATCAGCAAAAATATTGTTATGTGGGTTATCTGAAATTTTACTGCCTATGTTTTCTGCTAGGACTTTTATGATGTCACACCTTACATTTAACTATTTTATCCATTTTGAATTTATTCTGGTATATGGTATAAGTTGGCAGTCTAGTTTCATTTTCTTGCATGTGCCAGTATTTTGAAAATTATACTGGCTTTTTAATACAATCTTGATCATATTTTTCAGAAATCTAATAGATTCTCAGAAATGCATTAAATATCATTAAGGACAGATGAATCCTTATTGAGATTTTACTTAAAATTGCATTTACAGATTAATTTGGGGGAACTAACATCAAACTGAGTCTTCTCAATAAGCCTAAAACATTTCATTCATTTAGTGTTTCTATGTCTTATTTTCTACAAAATAAAAGCAATTAAATATAATCAATATATCCTGATTTAATCATGTGCAAATAACCTAGCAAATGTCAGAGGTTAAACTTTCTAGCAAACAGCCATTCTAAAAGAATTCAGACATGTTTGGTCACAATCAAAGACAAGAGGATAGAGAGTGGTGCTCATGCCCTGAGCTCTACTTGAAATATTTTGCTTATATTTGTGCATTGCTGTTGATTTTTCACAAATTTCTCCCTCATGACAATTTACAACATTAGGAAATAAATTGCTTTGAGATACACTATGCCTTCTATTTCTGCTTTCATGGGAGCTCATGGAAGACAGCAAATAGAAAGTTTCTATTTGACACTCCTTTACACACACATCATACACACACACATACACACACACACACTCCTAAGGTTAAAATCATTTAGTCCTCACTATCCCAAGTCCTCTTTCATAGAGGTCATCCTGGGTAAAATCAGTTGCATGACTGACCTGACAAAGCAGTGACACTGTCCAGGCCTATCCTGGACTGGGAAATCATGTGAAATCAGCTGGTAGCTGAAAGTCAGCAGTTATTCCTAATGAACAGAATTCTGCTTTTCTCCATGACATCTTTCCTGATCTCTCCAGCTTAAATATTTATCTTTTTTCTCATAGAACTTTCTAGTCTATTTATCTGGCAACCTCTTCAAAAAGGTTACCCACTCTCTGTAGGCAGAAACTGTACCTTATGTTTGCTTTTCTTATAGCAGCTAAAATAAATAACTTGTATTGTCTTATTAACAAATATTTTGATTTTAGCTTTCCCCAAGGACAAAAAAAATTAATAAAATACTTCCTGACTGCTACTGAGATATAGACAAGGGAAAGTATTTCATTGGGGCACAGTGGGTACAGTTTTCTTTGCACTATCATCTACTTGAATATGAACAGTGTTTGAGGTATACATTGACTCAAGGTCACTCTAGTAATTTTATCTTATATACATGAGTCTTATGGCCAAAAGGCACAGACAGCTCAACTTTATTCTGGTCAATCATGGTATGAAAAGATGAAGTAGAGAAAGGCCTAGAAACATAGCAGAGACCACCATTTTGAAGTATGAAGATTGTCCCTGTGATTTAGACAATGCAAATGTTCCAATTCTATGTTTAAATGGACTCTGTTACTACCAAAGATATGCCCCAGTTTTTGTGACCCCTCTGACCCTCTGCTTTTGTAAGCAGTAGTCATTCTCAGATTTAAGGTTTAAAAAAATATTAATTAGGGTTCTTTGGTTGCTAGTGACAGAAATCACTCTGATTAATTTGAGCAAGAATTATTGGAAAGCTATTGGACAATGCATATGATCAAAAAGAAGACTGTAGATCCCACCAATCAAGAACCAGGTAGCTTCCAAAGTTTTAAGAAGATTTTAGTAAATGATCTTCTGCTAGAATGACTGAACTCTTTTTTTCTAGGAGAGAGTCATTAGCTAAGGTTAGGGCACAGGCTTACTGCTTGGCTGTCATAGAAAGAGTCTGGCAGAAGGAACCTCCAAGGAAACCCATGTTTCCATAGGGACAGGAAAGAAATCCAGATCACCAACATACCAATACTCCACCCAACGTAGAGAGAAAGAATCCACCCCATCTTATACCACCCCTCAAAAATCAAGAAGCTTTAAACTGGGGAAAGGCTATTGGGTGCCTCCAAAACAATATACATCTGCTATAAACATCACCCCCTTTTCTTCTGCTTCAGAGGCAGTATTAGATCTATTTCTCTATTAGATGTTCAGAACCTTGCTAATGAACTTGCCTCATTAGTTAGCCTAACTTTCCCAGTATATTATCATCACATAAGCTTCTAAAATAAATATTCTGCCTAATCTTCTGCCCTGTGCATCACAGCATGTAACCCAAGTACTTAGTTTAGCAACACTTTGCAGCATTTATACTATCACCACCCGATTTGCTTGAAAGATGATGAGCAAAATGACATTGGCAACTTACTATTTTCCAAGATTAACAAATGAAGAAAAAATCTGTAATACTAACATACAGTTGGATTGAAATAAGCAACTAAAGCACTGCACTGGCTGTGCAAGGTTTATAATGTCCAAACTCCCACCAAGCTGCTATCATCTCTGCCTATGTCTCCTGGTCATTGGGAGCCAAGTTTAGGATTTACAAAACTCAGGGCAATGCCTTTTCTCCTCATGATACCTGTATGTGAGCAAACGATGAGGATGACCTACTGTTCACCAAATCAACAAGTTTAGTAGCTGTTATCCAAAAAGCATGCTAGAAAGCCAGATGGGACTTGAATTTGTACAACCCTTCAAAAGAAAGATTTTGCATGTCCATGTTCTGCTTTCTCTCCAATATTTGCACATTATCATATGACAGCATAATGCATATTTACTCTGACTACTCGGTCATTTTCACTTCCCAGCTCTTTGGCTGATAATTGCTATTCACTGTGTTTCCTAAATGCTAAATGAGCAACACACTAGTGCTGAAGCAAAATGGATGTGCCATTTTAGTGCTGCACCAGGAAAAGAACCTGGGATTGTTACAGAACACAACAAGGAGGGCCTGGGACGATATACTATTATTGAAAGAAGGCCCCAGGTCCGTTATGTCTGCTGCCCTAGGAAAGACATCTCTCAATGCCAGAGATTCGTGAAAAGGAAAGGAAATGTTTATTTAATGCTATACAGACTTCAAGTAGTGACCTAATGTCTTTATCAAAAATACTAAAGTCCCTAAAAACACCCACAAACAAACACAGTCCTTCCTTCCTTCCTTCCCCCTTTGCCCAGTCCAGAGTACCGTATCTCAGGAAAGGAAATAGAAGTCCATGGCTCAGGCAGTCCTCTGGTTCTTAGTTAGTACTCCATCTCGACTGGGAGACCTCCCTGGGTTCCTGGCACTCTCAGCTGAGTTGCCGGGATCTCTGCTAAAACCAGGTGGTGGTTCCCCTTCTAAAGCTGTGGGGGTCCCCACTCTGTCCAGGCCGCGTGGTTCTCCCTCTCAGGGATGCGGGAGTCTTCACTCTGCTAAAGCTGTGTGGCTCTCTCTCCAATGGCCGTGATCCTCTCTGCACCTCCACAGCCACATGGTTCTCTCCATCTCAGGGTTGCGCATGGTTCACCTTCCTAAAGCAGCATGGTTCTCTCTCCTAATGGCCGCCAAGTCTGGGTTTTAAATCCCCGCGGCCAATCTTCCTCTGCAGCCTCATTTCCGACTCCTCCCACACTCGGCTTCACATGCCAGAATTCATATCCTTCCAGCTTTACTGGGCTGCCATCATGAGTCTGGGCAGGTGTGGCCCCATGTCCTGGAGCCAATCTTCTCCGAGCTCCCACGCAGGCACTGTAGCTTGGGAGATCTGCCCCCAGTCACGTCTTGGTGGGGAAGTTACTTCCATTCCCCTGGCTCAGGGTAGGGCCACAGCTATTTAATATATCTAAGCAACCAGCCAAAAGCTATAGATATGTTAAATGACCACACCAGAGGGTAGCTGTAAGGCTGTTGCTATGCAAAACAGCTCTCAATGGCCCTGCTCCATTTGTCCCTTCCCCCAACCCACACCGTGGGGTGGGGGCGGTGGAGACATCTTAAAATCTCCTGGACACCTTAAGTTCTGGACCCCATTTCAAATGCCCATTTGGGGTCCCCCCTCTTGGCTGCACCCTGTAACAGGATCACAGGGGTACCAAGTGCAAAGGTTTACTCTGTACTGATCAAGCCTTAGATACTGATTTTTCCATTCAACATTTAAGAAGTTATATTTGCAGTTATATATATACATATGTAAAGTAATAGAAATAATGATTTTTGTGATTCATTTATCCTGTTGGTTAGCCAGTGAACTCAGTGAAAAATATTCTGGATTACCTATGTTTTAATTGATTCTTTACAGTTTGATACACAAAGCAAAAATTTACCAACTCTTTCTTCTATCCTGTAAATTTGTAGGCCAAAAGTTATCTTTTTTCTTTTTACCTTTTCAATTGATACTTGAATACAGTTATTTCCATTTTCCCACCACCACTCCCCCCCACGCCCACCTCCCACCCTCAATCCCACCCACCCCCCTCGGCTCTGTCCATTCACATTCATTTACATCCCTTTCCCTTCTTTCCCACATTATTTCCCTCTCCCCTCCCCTCTGGTTACTGTCAGTTTGTTTTCTATTTCAATGTCTCTGGCTATATTTTGCTTGCCAATTTGTTTTGTTGATTAGGTTCCACTTATAGGTGAAATCATATGGAATTTGTCCTTCTCCACTTGCCTTACTTCACTTAGCATAATACTTTCCAGTTCTATCCATGTTATCTTTTATGCTGGTTTTAAACAACTTCAGATGTCTGTACCAGATATAGGAACACATGGCTACTCTTTAAGATGTGGCATTTCCTGCCCAGTAAAAACCCTTTGAAAATGTATTTCTCCTAAACTCCAATTTTAGATGCATCCTCTCTGCAACTTTCCAGGCCTAGGCAAGAAAAGGAAGATTAAAGCTGAGGATATCATGCCTGCCTTTGTTTCCTGAGGTTTAGAATGAAGACATGACTTAATGAGCTTCACCTACTTCTGGTTTCAGGAAAGCATATTTTTCAGACATAGGTTTGCAGAGTTGTACAATAAAGAAATCAGACAGAAAGAAGTTGAAGCAGAGCCCCTTCATGGACAAAGCCCCATGCTCACCTGTTTAGCTATAATGTCACTATCCTGGTAAGATGCAGAGTGCTATACTAACAAGGGACCAGACTATAAAGGCAGGAAGGATAAAGGGGGCAAAGCAAGGTTTGATATTCTGTAAGTCTGTTCAAGGTAGGCTACAGAATGGAGAATTGTTCCCAGTGCTTGCCCCATGGGTTTGCAACTTAAATTAGGCAGACATTGCTGGGAGGTAGTTAAAGGTGTACTATCAGCAAAACCAACTGAAAAGTTTGAAAGTTTCTGATTATAAATGTAGAGATCCCTTGGTAGCAAGGAAAATTTAAAATACTTTTAAGCCTCTGGAGGGAACAAGAGACAACATAAAATTGTTTTAAAAGAGTTTAATAAATTCAAGAATAAATATTATATCATACATGCAGTTTGAAAAGTTAAAAACAAAGAGTGGCACTACCAATGACAATAAAAGTTATGCCACACACTGTCTTTTCCAACTTTTTCAATTCACCCTTGCTTCTACCTCTAATTTTATTGTCTTACCTTAACATACAGACTGTTATTACAAGACAACCATCTGCCATTATTCACTCTGTTGAACTATTCCACATACTTCTCATGGGTCTTGTTTAAACCCTTTGACTTTGTTGGTGGTAGTTGGTTTCTTAAAGGTGCTACTAGTCTGATAGGCAGTTTGTATGACATTTCATGGAAACATAACTGGGCTTGATTTCCATTCCATTTTCACAAGGTAAGTGAGATGAAACCTCCCAGGGCCTTGGCATCTCTATTTGTAGAATAACATCTACCATGCCTAATTTATAGGATTATTTTAGGAATCAAAAGAAATGAATATAAGATATGCTGTATATATTGCAAAACACCAAACTAACAAAACTTGATTGTTTTTAATATAATGTTATCCCGACTTTAGAAAATTTGGAAAACAAAGAAATGCAAGCATGGACAAAGTCCTTTCTCAGAGTTACAGCTTTAAGTCACAGCTAAAATATCTCATTCCTCATTTCTGGCACAGCTCCCCTCTTTCAATAAGGCGACAATATCTGTCACATTCATATCTCAGTCTCTGATTCTCTGCATCCAGAAAATATAAGGAAAATGGGAATTCTCAGTATATACTGGTACCCAGGTCCTTCCTACATTCCTTTAAGGAGTACATCTTCCAAGGAGGAATGTGTGATATTCATCTACACAAATAGGCACTTGTACACATAGGCAAATATTCATTATGATGTTCAATTAATTTCTGGATGCTCTCTCAGATTGCTGAGAAATTGTGGTGTCAATCAAGACACCACAAAAAGCAACCTTCCAGAGTAGACAGAATACCTTACATTTGTGGTAGGCACAACCCTGGTGATTGGTGGGTACCTTTCTTCAGGTTTATTCTGGTCTGGATCTGCCATCATTTTGCTGGTTTGTTGATTTGTGTGTTTGTTTTTCTCAATTCAGTTCCATCTGTGTTATAGGTAGTAGAGAGTATTTCCAGATATAGGCATTAAGGTAGGTATCAGTGTTGGTGTGTGGTTGAGCTATGTTTTCATCTTTTTCTGTATACTCATAAGTATTTTACCATTAACTAAGAGATATAATATTTTAATTAACAAATATATTTCACATTGACTCATAGAATGTGTTTTATCCATTAGTTTTCATCCTTGCATCACTGGATGCCACGGCATCTCTGTCCATGCACATCCTCCATAATACCTGAAACAGTGTAGCTATGAGGCACTCCTAGAGTAGATGTCATAATAAATGAGAGAGCAGAACAGACATTGGAAACTTAGAGCTGCGCATTGTTCCCTGATGTAGCACCCTCCCTAACTGTCAGGTTTTCATTCCAGTGCTCTCTTACTATAATACCTGGTTTCCATTCACCACATGTATTTCATCTCTTGTATTTTCTTCTCTGAAGGAGGAATTTTAAAATAGTAGGAGCAGAAGAAATTTAAAGGTCTGATATTTATGTAGTAGGGAAGGTTGATGGAGGCAGGGAGCCAGCATAAGATGAGTCCTTGTGAGCACTTGTCTTCCCTTGAGTAGCGGAAAGGGCTCAATCACATTCATCAAAGAGTAAAGTGCTTTGAGCTTCCCCTTCAGAGCTCTTGGAATGAGATGCCTTCTTTTCTCAAGTCCAGGGCAGTTTAAGCTGTTTCACTTATCTATTAATTTCCTACATCTGGTAGAGTTTTTCCAACTTTCCACCAGGGCTCCCTCTTTAAAAAACCATTGGTCAGCCCTGGCTAGAGTAGCTCAGTGGATTGAGCATGGGCTGTGAATCAAAGTGTCACAGGTTCAATTCCCAGTCAGGGCACATGCCTGGGTTGCAGGCCATGGCCCCCAGCAACCACACATTGATGTTTCTCTCTCTCTCTCTTTTTCCCTCCCTTCCCTCTCTAAAAATAAATAAATAAAATCTTTTAAAAAAACCATTGGTCATTCAGAGACATTTATTTATTTCTCCTTCTCTGAAAAAGCTCTGAGAGGCTTAAAGAACAGAAAGAGGGGAGAATAGGGTTGATCTGCAAAAAAAAAATGTGAAGCTTTGTTTTAAGAACCCCTGTGTTCCTGCTTATATCATGTAGCTATAGCTATATCTGAAAATTAAATAGAATGCGTCATGGGAGCAAAGCTGGATCATTCAACCCAGAGAGAAAGCATGAGTCTGAATCAGGTTCAACTCAATTCAGCAAGTATTGATTGACTGCCTAGAATGTGTTATCACAGAGCTAGCAGGCTAAAAAGCAGAAAACTTACAGAGAGGGTAGTGATTAAACCTGTTATACTTGGTTTTCTTTTATACCTGAATTTTAACTAACAGTTTATGAATTATAGAAAAATCTTGTGGGAAGTTTTTGCCATCAGAGTATCCACTCCCCCTACCCTAGCAATAGGGTACTGATTTTCTTTGAGAAATGCCCCCTCCTACCTTCATTTCTTGAAATGCATTAAAATTGATTCCATCACCAGTAACAGGAAGGCATGTGATGCAAGCTAAGGTGATCAGAGTATGACATCCCCCTAGCTATAGTGATTAGTTCCAAGAAAGGCACATGATATTATCAGAACCAGTCTAACCTAGTCCTGAGACTATTTCCAGAGCCAGCAGAAGAGAGATGCTACTTCTTTCAGGAGGTTCTTGAGAGCACAGATAAGGAAATAAAGCTGCTGACAACCATATTACCATTAAAAGAAAGAGGTGCCTGAGAAAAGACCCAATCCAGAGACAAGTAGAAAAGGAAGAACTCTGAAGCCATTGTTTGTGCCATTTAATCCCCTTTTCCCAAAAGCCACCCCCCTTGGAATTCCCAGTTACTTAAACCAATAAATTTCCCCTTCTTCTTAATGTAGCTTGAACTGGATTTTTGTCAGTAGCAATTCAAAGAATCCTGTCAAATTTACTTCTACATTTGAATTATCCCAAAGGATACAAATTTTCCTTCTATTAACCTTTGTTAATTAAAAAAAGGTAATCATTAAGGAATTATATTTATAATTTTTATATAAAATTTTATAAGCATATAATTTATCTTAATATACCTTTCCACTGGGAAGTAACCCACAAGTGGAGACTAACTCTCATTTGTTCATTTGTAGTAAAGGGAATATTATACTTAAAATCCATTGATCAAGAACTTAAGTTCACAGGGAATGACAATGAATATTAGGGCATGTTTATTTATTGGCACATTCACCAATGGTTTTGTTAACCCCTTTTACCCGATATCTCCTGATATAAGCACATGTGAGTACTCATCTCCTCCAACTATATGTATTAAGTGACTAATTAAATTCCAAAATAAATCAGCAATTCTGCTCACTTGGTCTACAATATCCTGAGACAACACCAATCTCCTACTGCAATAGCATAAAGCTCACAATCTCATAAATCTGTGGTTTGTTACAGAATGTTTACTATCCATCAGCCAGCATGCCAAGAGCTTTACATGCCAAACACTTCACTGGAACCTCACAAGACCCAATTATGAATCCCACTTAAAGTTAGAAAATTGAGATTCCTGCAGGTTAAACAACTTAGCCAAAGTTCAGTAGAAATGGAGAGTTATATTTGAAACTACATCTGTGTCATAAGCCTATGACCTCAACTATATTATTCTCAGCCTACACTCTTCTCACCTTCCCATCCTTTGCTCATCATGGTTGCCAGATGAACTCAGCAGAATCTTAAACCAACTAACTCAATTCAATTTCATGAGTTTCCAGACCCTCCCTGCCCACACTGCTATCTTTTCTCACCTCAATCCTAGGATTCACAAACTGCCCCAAACTTTGAAGATTTAATTCATGCCAGGGAGCAACTACACAAGAAGGCTCAGCCTCAATGTGGGAAAAGGAAAGAAACCATACAAGGAATTTTTGAGTCTTTTGTAACTGATATGTCCTACCACAAACTCATCATCTTCCTCTTTAAAGCAACACCTCCTGTAAAGCAAACACCAAATCTCAAATTACTGGGACAGCTTTCTCAAATAAAGTGTCTAACCAGCTGCTAAACTCTACAAATTTTCCCTTCATACAGGATTGGTCGAATTACCTGCTCTCCTTGGGGTTATAAGTACATCCCAACCATTTTGTCTCTCTTCTCTCCCTTCCTCATTTCTCTTAGAAAGTAACATATAAGATCCCTTTTATCACATTATTTAACAGCTCAGAAAAACTTTACCTGCTTGCATTGTTTACTGAATGGGCTATTTAGAAAGTTTTAACATAGCTTTTAAGGACTTGTGTAAACTGGCCTCTGTCTACTTTTCTTACCCTTTACTTCTCTAAATTTTTATTCTAAAGTGTCCTAATGGCTGGCCTCTGAACTCACTTGCTTTCTTAATTATGTGATCCTGTTCACATTGTCTATCCTTTATGGGACGTTTTTCCCCTTGTATCAAAGTCATTCTATTTCATCCTTAAAGAACCAGATTACATTCTACTTTTTTGGAAACTCCAGCCAGAAATTACTTCTCTTGCTCTGAAAGCCCAAGGAACATGCTGATATCACTGCTTCTTGATATTTATCCCATAATGCCTTGTACTGTGATTATGCAAGACAGGATTTTATTCTCCCCAACTACTATTAAGCTTTTAAGCACAGAACTCACAAGTTACACATCTTTACCCTACCTAACACAGTACCTGACCCAGTACTTTGGATGTAAGAGATACTGCAGAGATATGCTAACTAAATAAATGAAATATATGTAATGAGTAAAAGTCATTACATCCAAGATGGGCCCTAAGGATTCCTGCTTCCTGGTATTCATGCCCTTCTGTAATCCCCTCTTGTACTGAATAACTAATAAGATGTTATAGAAATGACAGATTGTGACTTTCAAGGTGAAGTCATAAACAATATTGTAAATACCAAGAGTGACCATATTGTAAACTATGGAGTTTCGGAGATTACAATGTGTCAGTATAGGTTCCTCAACTCTAACAAGTATACCACTCTACTGAGGGATGTTAATAATGAAAGAGGCAATGAATGTATGAGAGTAGGAAGTATATGGGAAATATCTGTATTTTCCTTTCAGTTTTTCTATGAATGTGAAACTGCTCTTGGGGAAGGGAGAAACCATGTCATAAGGCTACTCAGGCTGTCCTATGAATTAGTCACTTGTTGGAAAACAAAAACCTCCTGCCAATAGCCAGCACCCACAAGTCTACTACATGAGTAAGCAAATTTGGAGATGGATCTTCCAACTCAATCAAGTCTTCAGATGACTACAATCCTGACCAACATCTTGACTACACTCTCCTGAGAGACCCTGAGACAGAATCACCTAGCTAAGCTGCTACATAATTCCTTATCCATAGAAACTGTGTGAGATGATACATGTCTATTGTTTTTTCAGATCCTGAATTTAATGATAACTGATTACAAGGCAATATATAACTAATAAACAAGCCCATAATGGTAGCTGTAAATATGAGCATAAAAAGTTCTAAAAGACTTTCACTGAGTTTGAGAAAATGAAGAGAAAAATAGGAAGTAGTAAAAAGAGAAAGAAGGCTTCAAACATTTGAATACCTGAATTGAACATGCAAAATTTTTCTGTTGCTAGAGACCATAAATGAAAGATTATTTCCAGTATCCAGGTCTCTGTCCATGTTTGTGGTATGCAAGCCATAGTCTAGAGGTATTTTTGCTATCTTAATTATCAAGCACATGGTAAACATTGGTGGCTATAATTTGTTCAGCATCCCTATGTACAAAAAACTCTTCTGAGATATTCCCAACAACCCTAGGATATAGGTACTCTCATTATCCCCATTTTACAGAAGAGGCCACTGATGCACACAGAGTAAGTAACTTGGTCTAAGATTCAGAGCTAGAAGTAGGTAGAGCTGGTTTCGCATCCAGGCATCCTGGAATGACAGCCCACAGTCTAAATGACTATGCTGTATGAGAAATCAAGCTTTCTTTAAAAATTGACAAGATACACATTTTGCAGAAATCATTTAAATGTATAAAATTAAGTTTATCTAAAATTAGTGACTAAAATTAATGAGCAGATTACCTCAGCAATCCTCACTTGGTTACAAGATGGTCTTACTTCCTTTGATAGTTAAAATACTGATATAAAGCTGAGAGTGTGTCTCATTCTCAATGCTTTTGAAAGATTCTCTCAAAGCCTTGAGTATATTTATCTCCAGCCTAGTGAGATTTGAAGCATCCTTTGACTCAAGTTGGATGCATCAAATAGTGATGATGTTTGAATCCAGGCTGAAATTGTTGATTTTCAAATACAATTAAATTTATTTTATTCTTTTGATGAAGTCTAGAAGGAAAATGACAAATAAAAAGAAAGGTATAATTTAAGATATATTTTTCTTCAGTTTATTTTTAACAAACGCTATTCAAAATCCTGAGGATTTTAAGTCCCTAACACCCTGTCCTCAGAGAGTTTACACTCTACAAATTATACATTAATCATAATAGCTTTTAATTATAAATAGGATAAATTATATTACAAGAATCTAATAAAGTACATATACTTTTTTTCACATCTGAAGTGTCCAATGAACCTTCTATTAATCGAATCATGGATTACAACATCAATATAAGGGAAAAGAAGTCAGAGGTTCAAAGCACAAGGAACTGAAGGACTGTTGCTGGCTTGAAAGCAAAGGAGCTGAGGAGGCAAAGGCTGTGTGCAGCCTCTAGAAACAGAGAGTATCCACTGCCTGATAGCCAGCAAAGAAATGAGAATGTCAATCCTACTGATTGAAAGAGATGAGTTCTGCCACTAACCATGAACTTGGAGGAGAACCCTGAGGCCCAAATGAGAACAGCAACACTGGCCAACACCTTGATTTCATTGCAGTGAGACCCTAAGTGGCAGTGCAGCCACACCCTGTTTGGACTTCTAAACTACAGAAATTGTGAGATTAATAATCACTCTGGCAAAATGGCAGAGGAGTAAATGGAAGTCACACTAATCTATTGCCAGCACCAATCTGGACTTAAAACTAAATTGTGGAGAATCACCCAGAACAAGCAACTGAGGAATAGCAAGAGAGAAGCCTTATAACCTTAGACAGACAGAAGAATCACCTTCAGCACTAACTGACTGGTAAGGATAGCAGTGGAGACTCGAGAATGTTGGCTGGGTGCCCACAGGGGGCAGCATCAGAGGGATAATTAAGCATATAGTTGGATGCTCCTGAGAAGAGTAGGGTCTAAACCAGGGCTGTCAAACTCATTTCCACCAGGGGCCACATCAGTCTTGTGATTGCCTTCAAAGGGCCAAATGTAATTTCAACTCCTTAACAGTTAAGAAGTAGTTACATTTATACAGTCATAAAATTATTTCAGCCTTTTGAAGGCAATCATGAGGCAGATGTGTCCCCAGATGTGAAAATGAGTTTGATACCCCCAGTCTAAACCTTAAGCTGGGATCTCCAGCCTAGAGCACCAGAGCCCAAAAAGTACACAGATAACTTCCAGCTGAAAAAAGTGGCAGGGCTGTTCTCTGCCACAGATTGATGGCTGGAGATGCAAAGAGCCATTTAACAGTACAACACACAAATTTTCATTGGCATCCACTTACCCTGGGGACTAGCAAAGGCAGGGGTAGAATGGGTTAGAGATGCTTGAGGAGAGGCTGGGGGCAGAAGTTATTGGGAGAGAAGTGAGAAAGTAGCCTTTGGGATTGCAGTGCTGAGTCACTCCCCCCACCCCCGCCATACAGCAGCAACCATCAAGTGCTCAGGCAGACTACTCCCCTCTGAGCAGCAGCAGCCTGAGGAGAAACAACAGCCCCGCCCCCAGGAGAGACTCAGCCCTGGCACTGTGGTGCTTAAGCCTGAATGCTGACTGCATGATGACAAGATTAAAAACTGAAGGAGACAACCCCAGAGAATAGATCCCTGGAATTCTTGAACTGGCTGCCTAAGGTCAGATAGGATCAACATCTGACATCAGAGGCAGGTCAAGAAAGAAAAAACACTGCACTGGCACAACAGCATACAAGATGTGGTGGGCAGAGTAAACGTCAGTCAACCAGCAGGAGGAAAGGATCCACCAAAGAATGACCCAAGAACAATCAAAACCCAATTGCTTCCACAGGGCCAACATAAATGGCATAAAGGGCATCCCAAGAGCAACAAATTCAGGAGATCAGGGAGACTACATCACTGAACTCACAGGTCTACTACCATAGAATTTCATACCACAAATTCAGGGAGTCAAAAAAGATCAATTTAAGATGCAGAACCAAACAAGAAGTGTCTCACAAACAATGCATAGGCAAAGAAGTAGCCCCCAATCACAAAGAAAGGAGGGATCCTCAGAGGGAGTGTTAAATGAAATACAGGCAAGTCAATTATCAAATATTGAGTTCAAAATGATGATTATAAGGAAGGTAAATGAGCTCAGGGAGAATTACCAAACACTACAGGGAAGCTACAAAGAACTTATTCAAAAATCTATCAGCATGGAAAAGTAGATAGAAAATATCAAAAAGAGCCAAGAGGAAATGAAGAATACAATTTCTGAATTGAAGAATACAGCAGAAGGAATCAAAAACAGGCTAGATGAAACAGAGTATTGAATCAGTGAACTGTAGGACAAGGTAGAAAAAAACACCCAGAAAGAGCAAGAAAAGGAAAAAAAAGACTCAAAAAGAACAAAGAGGGGTGCAGGAAACTGCAGGACAACATAAAACATAATAATATCCATATAATTGGGATGCCAGAAGGAGAAGAAGAGGAGCAAGGGATAGAAAACCTGTTTGAAAAAGCAATGATGAAAAACTTCCCTAATTTGATGAGAGAAAAAGTCACACAGGTCCAGAAAGCATAGAAGGCCCAAATCAAGAGGAACCCAAAGAAGCCCACTCCAAGACACATCACAATTAAAATGGCAAAATTGAAAGGCAAAGAGAGAATCTTAAAGGCAGCAAGGGAGAAAGAGGAAGTAACATACAAGGGAGTTCTGATAAGGCTAGCAGCTGACTTCTCAATGGGAACAGAAGAAGCCAGGGGAGAGTGGCAAGACATATTCCAAGTAATGAAAAGCAAAAGCCTGCAACCAAGACTACTTTATCCAGCAAGGCTCTCAATTAAAATGGATGGCAAAATAAGGAGTTTCCCAAACAAAACAAAAAAAAAAGGCTAAAAGAGTACACCTCCACCAAACTAACATTGCAAAATATGCTAAAGGAACTGCTTTAAGAAAATGAAGAAAAAAAGTGATAGAGAGAGGAACACAGGTAAAAGGGGGTGAAATGACAGTGAATACATACCTATTAATAATAACCTTAAATGTAAATAGATTAAATGCTCCAATGAAAAGACATAGGGTGGGATTTCTGGCCGTGAGGGAGACATATGTGCCTCCTCACACAAACAAAAGAAGGACAACAACAAATTTAAAAACAAAAAAACAACCACACCTGATAGAAAATAAAACTGTATGGAAGTCCAAACACCAAGAAGTTAAAGAAGAAACATTCATCCAGACTGGTAGGAGGGCCAGAAACAAGTGGCCAGGTGGAGAAGATTTATGGCAATGCAATGGCTGGAAGACTGGAGCAGGCAAGGTGGTGGCTGGTGGACCAGGTGACAGCAGCAGCTTGTGAACTGGGTGGGCCCATATTTGCATGCAGATAAGCCGGGAGGAAAAACTGGGGACCATGGTAGACCTCACAACCCAGGATTCCAGTACAGGGAAATAAAGCCTCAAAGCCTCTGACTAAAAACACCTGCGGGGGTTGAGGCGGCAATGGGAGAAAATCCCAGCCTCACAGAAGACTTTGTTGGATAAAACCACAGGGTACTAGAATGTACACAAACTTATCCACCCAGGAATCAACACCAGAAGGGCCAAATTTGATTGTGGGTAGCAGGGGCAGTGACTGAAAACCAGCAAAGAGCAGATCAAGCAACACTGTTCCCTCTCTGATCCCTCCTCCACAAATAGAATCACAACACAATGGCATGGGTTGCCCCTCCCTGGTGAACATCTAAGGTCCTGCCCCTTACTACATAACAGTCATGCTGAGACAAAAAAGAAAAATTGACCCAAATAAAAGAACACCTCAAAACCCCAGAAAAAGTACAACTAAGTAATGAAGAGATAGCCAACTTAACAGATGCAGAGTTCAACACACTGGTAATCAGGATGCTCACAGAAATAATTGAGTACAGATGCAAAATAAAGGGAAGAAGTGAAGGCTATGCTAAGTGAAATAAAGGAAAATGTACAGGGAACCATCAGTGATGGGAAGGAAACTGGGACTCAAATCGACAGTTTGGAGTAGAAAGAAGAAAGAAACATTCAACCAGAACAGAATGAAGAAACAAGAATTCAAAAAATGAATAGAGGCTTAGGAACCTCCAGGACATCTTTAAATGTTCCAACATCTAAATCATAGGGGTAACAGAAGGAAAAGAGGAACAGCAAGAAACTGAAAACTTATTTGAACAAATAATAAAGGACAACTTCCCCAATCTGGTAAAGAAAATAGACTTTCAGGCAGTCTGTGAAGCTCTGAGAGTCCCAAAGAAGTTAGACCCAAGGAGGAACACACCAAGGCACATCATAATTGCATTACCCAAGACAAAAGATAAGGAGAGAATGTTAGAACTAGCAAGTGAAAAGGAGACAGCTACCTACAAAGAAGTTCCCATAAGACTGTCAGCTGATTTCTTAAAAGAGATCTTACAGACAAGAAGGGGCTGGAAAGAAGTATTTCCAGTCATGAAAGGCAAGGACCTACATCCAAGATTACTCTATCCAGCAAAGCCATCATTTAGAATGGAAGGGCAGAAAAAGTGCTTCCTAGATAAGGTAAATTTAATCCAGCCCTTATTATATGAAATATTAAAGGGACTTATCTAAGAAAAAGATCAAAAATATGAACAGTAAAATGACAACAAAAATTACAGCTATTAACAACTGAACCTAAAAATACCCCACAAAACTATACCAAACTAAGCAAACAACTAGAACAGGAACAGAACCACAGAAATGAAGATAACATGTAGTGTTATCAGCAGTGGGAAGAGGAAGAGGGGGAAAAGGTACAAAGATTAAGTAGCATGAATGGTAGGTAGAAAATAGACAGGGGGAGGTTAAGAAGAGTATAGGAAATATAGAAGCCAAACAAGTTATATATATGACCCATGGACATGAACTAAAGGGAAGGAATTTGGGTGGGAGGGGGTGTGCAGGATGGAGGGGAATAAAGGGGGAAAAATGGGACAACTGTAATAGCATAATCAATAAAACATATTTTAAAAATTTACTTGGCAAAAGACATGGGTTGACTGAAAACATGACCAGTATATATGTCGCCTACAAGAGACCCACCTTAGAAAAAAGACCTACACAGACTGAAAGTGAAGGGTTGGAAAAAATATTCCAAGCAAACAGGGGGGAATAAAGCCAAGGTAGCAATAATTACGTCAGACAAACAGACTCCAAAACAATGGCCATAAGAAGAGACACATGAGGATACTTCATAATACTCAAGGGAAGAATACATCAAGAAGACATAAATATTGTAAACATATATGCACCCAGCATAGGAGCACCCAAATATATAAGGAAAATTTGCAGGCCTTCAAGAAAGAAATAGACAACAACAAACTTATGCTACAGGATTTTAACAACCCACAGGCAAAAATGGATAAATTTTCCAAACAAAATATCAACAAGTATATTGTGGAACTGAATGATGCATTAAATCAAATGGACATAATTGATATATATAGAACTTTTCATCCCAAAGAAGCAAAATACGCATTCTTCTCAAATGCACATGGAACATTTTCAAAGGTAGACCACAGGATAGCACACCAAACAAGCCTCAGTAATTCAGGAATTTGGGGGGATACAAAGGCTTGAAATTAGAAACAAACCTCAAGGCAAAAAAAACTCAAAAACACTTAGCTTTAATAGCATGCTATTAAACAATGAATGAGTTAATAATTAGATCAAAGAAGAAATCAAAATGTTTCTGGAAACAAATGAAAACAAACACACGACAGTCGAAAACCTATGGGACACAGCAAAGGCAGTCCTGAAAGGGTATATCATAGCAATATAGGCCTATCTAAAAATAATAGAAATATTTCAAATAACAACCTAACCCTACATCTACAAGGAAATACAACAACAACAACAACAACAAAGCCCAGAGCAAGGAGAAAATAATCAACATCAAAGCAGAATTAAAGGGCACAGAGACTAAAAGAAAAATTCTAAGGATCAATAAATCCAGGAACTGGTTCTTTGAAAAGATAAACAAAATTGATAAGATTTAATCAGATTCATCAAGGAAAAAAGAGAGGGCTCAAATAAACACAATCAAAAATGAAAGAGGAGAGGAGGAAAGATGGCGGCTTTGCTTGAGGGAGCATGATTCTCTGCTTCTGTGCAGGGGAGGGAAACTCACGGATCAGCGGAGGAACAGAGCAAGTGGCCTAGGTTACTGAAACATTTTTTAAAACAGGACATCAAAAATTATAGCAGACATTGAAAAACCAGACAGTAAGGAGACTGCATCAGGACAACAGGGACCCAGGGATCAATGCAGGGACAGGGGGGTGGCAGTCCCCAGGCCCGGTGCTCCCGGGTCTGCCTCAGGGAACCCAGGAGAGCAGAGTCGCTGCTCTCTCCCCAGACTACGGGGGTTGAGCAACACCAGGGGAGACCTTGTGGCTTGAAGATACAGAGAGGGGAGTTGGACTGGGAGACAATCACGTAGGGGATGTGAGCACCCACCCATAGCCCTGAGAGAAGTGAGTGCCTCCAGCCCGAAGGACCAAGGGCGACCTGAACGTGCGCCCGCACTCCCAGCCTGGTGGGAGTGTGGATCTGTGGAAAACCCAGACCTCGCAGCCCCAAACGAGGAAAAGGAGCGAGCATTCTCAGGTTTCTGGAGCCTGCAGTAGTGAACTGTGAAAGCACACGCCCCCTCGGGAATCCTGACTCTCTTGCTGTGAATCCAGAAGGGATGTGGCTCTTAGAGCATTCCTAGAGCCCAAAACTGAAAAATTTGGTGGATGGGTGTTCCCCTTTACGATCCCCAGAGATTGTACCATGAATCCAGAAAAGTTGCCTATGCTTCCCGAGAACATAACGCCCGCAGCGGTGAAATTTGGGGGAAGGGTGCATCTCCTAGCAATCTTGGGAGCTTGTATCATGAAACCCAAAAGACACAGGAGCCCAGTGGGGCCCAGAGCCCGGGGGGACTTTGGCAGTGAGCTCCTAAGAGTGTGCTCCAGAGTGCCCAGGGTCCTGTAGGGGAAAGTCAAATTGGCTCTAGGGAGAGTGCCCTGCTGGCCATAGGGATAGTACCTGAGAGACATACTGAGATTTGACTGGGAAGAGTGACACACATTTCACATGCCCCTCAGCCTGCTGAAGCCAGCAAGACCAGAAAAACTGGTCTGGCCAGCTAGAAACCAACAAGAGGTTTTTTTGTTTTGTTTTGTTTTGTTTTGTTTTGTTTTGCTTGGCTGTTGTTCGTTGATTGATTTTATCTTGTGTTTTAAATGACTTTTTATTGTTCAATTCTTATTATTTTTATTTTTTCTTTTTTTAATTTATTTTTAATCATTGTTCAAATACAGTTTTCTCTTTTTTATTCCCAATCCATTCCCGCCTCCCACCCCTCCCCACTTCCCTCCCATTACCACCCTCCCCTTAGTTTATGACCATGTGTCCTTTAAATTTGTTCCTGTGAACCCTTCCCACTGTCCCCTTAAATTCCCTCTACTCTCCCCTGTGGTCACCATCAGCCTGTCCTCTATTTCAGTGTCTTTGGTTACATTTTGTTTGTTTCTTTGTTTTGTTATTTAGGTTCCTGTTAAAGGTGAGATCATATGGTATTTGTCTTTCACTGCCTGGCTTGTTTCGCTTAGCATAATGTTTGCCAGCTCCATCCACTCTGTTGCATAGGGTAGGAGCTCCTTCTTTCTTTCTGCTGCATAGAATTCCATTGTGTAAATGTACCATAGTTTTTTGATCCATTCATTTACTGATGGGCATCTTGGTTGCTTCCAGCATCTAGCTATTGTAAATTGTGCTGCTATGAACATTGGGGATGCATAGGTTCTTTTGAATTGGTGTTTTAGTATTCTTAGGATAGAGTCCCAGCAGTGGAATTGCTGGGTCAAAAGGCAGATCCAGTTTTAGTTTTCTGAGGAAGTTCCATACTGCTTTCCATAGTGGTTGTACCAGTCTGCAGTCCCACCAGCAGTGCACTAGGGATCTCTCTGATAGCTAGCGATATTGAACATCATTTCATCTGTCTTTGGATTTTCTGTATGTCCTCCTTGGAGAAGTGTCTGTTCAAGTCCTTTGCCCACTTTTTAATTGGATTCCTTGTCTTCTTAGAGTACAGTCTTGTAAGTTCTTTATATATTTTGGAGATTAAACCCTTGTCTGAGGTATCACTGGCAAATATGTTTTCCCATACAGTTGGTTCTCTTTTAATTTTGATACTGTTTTCTTTGGCTGTGCAGAAGCTTTTAATTTTGATGAGGTCCCATTTGTTTATTCTTTGCTTTATGTCTCTTGCTCTAGGGGACAAGTCAGTAAAAAAGTTTCTTTGTGAAATATCTGAGATTTTCCTACCTACGTTCTCCTCTAGGACTTTAATGGTATCACCTTTTATATTTAAGTCTTTTATCCACCTTGAATTTATTTTTGTATACGGTGTAAGTTGGTGCTCAAGTTTCATTTTTTTGCACGTGGCTGTCCAGTTCTCCCAACACCATTTATTTAAGAGGCTATTTTTACTCCATTTTATGTTGCTGCCTCCTTTGTCAAATATTAATTGACCATAGAGACTTGGGCTTATTTCTGGGCTCTCTGTTCTGTTCCATTGGTCTATGTGCCTGTTTTTATGCCAGTACCAGGCTGTTTTGATTACAGTGGCCTTGTAGTATAGTTTAGTGTTGGGTATTGTGATCCCTCCTACTTTACTCTTCTTTCTCAAAATTGCAGCAGCTATTCAGGGTGTTTATAATTCCATATAAATTTTTGAAGTGTTTGTTCTATGTCTGTGAAATATGCCATTGGTACTTTAATAGGAATTGCACTGAATGTGTAAATTGCTTTGGGTAGTATGGACATTTTGATGATATTAATTCTTCCAACCCATGAACACGGTATATGTTTCCATTTATTTGTGTCTTCCTTGATTTCTTTCCTGAGTGATATATAGTTTTCCAAATATAGGTCTTTTACCTCTTTGGTTAGGTTTATTCCTAGATATTTTATTTTTCTTTTTGCTATTTCAAATGGAATTTTTTCCTTGATCTTTGCTTCTGCTGTTTCATTGTTGGTGTACAGAAATGCCTTTGATTTCTGGATATTGACTTTGTATCTCTCTGTTTTGCCAAATTCATTTATTAGGTCAAGCAGTTTTTTGGTAGAGTCTATAGGATTTTTTGTGAGAATAGAGAATAGAGTGAGAATTCTTCAACATAATAAGGCCATATATGAGAGACCTACAGCCAACATCATACTCAATGGGCAAAAACTAAAAGCTTTCCCACTAAGATCAGGAAGAAGACAAACGAGAATGTCCACTTTCATCACTTCTGTTCAACATAGCATTGGAAGTCCTAGCCACAGTGATCAGACAAGAAAAAGTAATAAAAGGCATCCAAACTGTAAAGGAGAAAGCAAAACTGTCATTGTTTGCAGAGGACATGATACTGTACATAGAAAATCCTATAATAGCTGCAAACAAGTATATATACACAGAGTGTTTTGTGGTGGCTGTCATTGTTTTATAAAAATGGGATCTCAAACATTATATATTAACCTTCAGTGAATATTGTTCCTTAATAGTATATTATTGACATTCCATCAGGTGAAAGATAAAAGGCAACTAATTCCTGGTAAAAGCTGCATAACAGTCCAAAACTTATACATTAGTTTATTCTACCATTCATCTACTGATGGACATTCAATTCTTTTATAGAAACTTTGCCATGACAAGTAGCATGCCAAAGATAAATATTCCTCTGCATATGATCCACATTTTTTTATTTCTGTAGGATGAATCTCCATAAAGAATGGAGGGGGGGTCTCTGGATTGTGAATATGTGTTCTTAACTTTTAATAGAAATTTCTAGATTATTTTTTATTTCAAGGTTATAGCACTTCATATTGCCAGGTGCCCAAGCAATCTATGCTGTGACCAACCAACACAAGCTCTTACACCTTTGTAGTTTTTGCTAATCTGGTTAGAGAATATCTTCTTGTTGCTTTAATTTTTATTTCCCTTTTAATATGGCAAGCCACTTTAACAAATGTGTGCAGAATACTTCAATTATTCTTTTGTTTTTACTTATTTATTTCTCTTGTCCATTTACCTTTCTATTAAGTCTCTGTTTTTTCATCAATAGTTAGAATGACATTGTTTTAGCTTTATGTCTATAGTTTTGGTCAAAAAATAATTTTTTCTAGTTAACCTTTCATTTTTAAAAAAACTTATTTATGGAGTATATTAGACCAAAATGGTTTTTTATTTTACCGTAGTCTCTGTCAGTCTGTTTCATGTCTCCAAGCCTCTGGCTCTATTTTTCTCACTAGTTTATTTTGCTCATTATTTTCCTCTTATAGGTGAGATCCTATGGTATTTGTCTTTCACCAATTGGTTTATTTCACTTAATATGATATTTTCTACTTCCATCCATGCTGTTTCACTCCTGTTCCTTCTCTTTTTTACACGTAGTATTCCATTGTGTAAATATACCACAGTTTTCTGATCCACTCATCTACTGATGGGCACTTAAGCTGTTTCCAGCACTTGACTATTGTGAAGAGCACTGATATGAACATAGGGGTGCATAAATTCCTTTGAATTGGTGTTTTGGGATTGTTAGGGCATAATCCCAGCTGTGCAATAGCTGGGTAAAAAGGAAGTTCCATTTTTAGTTTTTTGAAGGAATTCCATACTGTTTTCCACAGTGGCTGCATGAGTCTCAATCCCCACCAACACTGTACTGGGGTTCCCTTTTCTCCACATACTCACCAGCACTTGTTGTTTGTTGATTTGTTAATGAAGACCATTCTGACCAGTGTGAAGTGGTATCTCATTGTAGTTTTAATTTGTATCTCTGATGGCTAGTGATGTTGAGCATCTTTTCATATATCTGTGGGCCCTCTGTATGTCTTCCTTGGCGAAGTGTCTATTCATGTCCTTTGCCCATTTTTTAACTGGATTGTCTTCCTGGTGTTGAGTCAAATGAGTTCTTTATATATTTTGGGGGTTAACCCTTGTCTGATATATCACTGGCAAATGTATTTTCCCATATGGTTGGTTCCCTTTTCATTTTGATGATGGCTTCTTTTAGCCATGCAGAAGCTTTTTAATTTGATGTAGTCCCATTTGTTTATTTTTTTTCTTTTCTTTCCCTTGCCCTAGGAGATACATCAGCAAAAATATTGTTACATAGGATGTCTCAAATTTTACTGCCTATGTTTCCACTAGGATTTTAATGGTATCACAACTTATATTTAAGTCTTTTATCCATTTTGAGTTAAGTGTGTAAGTTGGTGGTCTAGTTTCACTGTTTTTGCATGTACCAGTCAGTTCTCCCAACACAATTTTTTGAAGAAACTATTTTGACTCCACTGAATGCTCATGCCCTTTTTGCCAAATATTAATTGATCATATTGACCTGAGTTTATCTCTAGGCTCTCTATTCTGTTCCATTGGTCTATGTGTCTGTTCTTGTGCCAGCACAACGCTGTTTTGATTACAGCAGCCTTGCAGTAAAATTTTATATCAGGTATTATGATCCCTCCAACTTTATCCTTCTTTCTCAAGATTGCTAAGGCTATTCAGGGTCTTATTTGTTCCATATAAATTTTTGGAGTATTTGTTCTGAATCAGTGAAATGTGCCATTGGTATTTTAATAGGGATTGCATTGAATCTATAGATTGCTTTGGGTAGTACAGACATTTTAATGATGTTAATTCTTCCAATCCATGAATAGGGCATATGCTTCTATTTATTTGTATCTTCCTCAATTTCTTTCTTCAGTGTATTATTTTTCTTGTTGCTGTAGTAAATGGGTTTTTTTTTGCTAGTTTCTCTTTCTGATAGTTCATTTTTGGTGTACAAAAATACTATCAATTTCTGAATGTTGACTTTGTATCCCACTACTTTGCCAAATTCACTTATTAAGTCAAGTAGTTTTTTGGTGGAAACTATAGGATTTTCTATGTACATATTATGTAGGCTGCAAATAATGACAGTTTTAATCCCTCCTTCCAATTTGTATGCCTTTTATTTATTTTTCTTGTCTGATTGTTGTGACTAGATTTTCTGGTACTATGTTGAATAAGAGTAGTGAGAGCAGATACATTTGTCTTGTTCCTGATCTTAAGGGAAAACTTTTTAGTGTTTGCCCATTTAGTATAATGTTGGCTGTAGGTTTCCCCTACATGGCCTTTATTATGTTAAAGTATACTCCCTCTCTTCCCCCTTTGGTGAGTATTTTTTATCGTAAATAGGTGCTGGATTTTATCAAATGCTTCTTTAGAATCTATTGATATGATCATGACATGGAGGGTTATCAGCAGTGGAGTGGGTGAAGAGAGAGGGGGAAAAGGTACAGAGAATAAGTAGCATAAATGGTAGGTAGAAAATAGACGGGAGGAGGTTAAGAATAGTATAGGAAATGTAGAAGCCCAAGAACTTATATGTATGACCCATGGACATGAACTCAAGGGGGGAATGTGGGTAGGAGGGGGTGTGAAGGGTGAAGGAGAGTGAGGGGGAAAAATGGGACAACTGTAATCACATCATCAATAAAATATATTTTTTAAAAAAGAAACTGATCTATGTGCATTTGAGAGAATGTATATTTTGCTTCTTTAGGGTGAAATGTTCTGTAAATATCAATTATGTCCATTAGATATAGGGTTGTTCAATGCTGCAGTATCCTTGTGATTTATTCTCTTGGACCACCTCTCCATTGTTGATGGTGAGGTGTTAAAATCCCCTATGATGACTGTATAGCTGTCACCTCCTTCTTATCTTTAAGCCCTCCAAGATTTACCTTATGTATTTAGGTGCCTCTATGTTGGGTACATACATGTTTACAAGGGTTATATACTTCTGTTGGACAACTCCCTTAATTGTTGTGTACTGACCTGCTGTGTCTCTTGTTATGGCCTTTGTTTTGAAGTCTATTTTGTCTGATATAAGTATTGCTATCCCAGTTTTTATATCATGCTCATTTTTGCAGAATACTTTTTCCATCTTTTCACTTTCAGCCTGTGCATATATTTTGTTCTGAGGTAGGTCTCTTGTAGATAGGCCATATGTGAGTTGTGTTACCTTATTCATTCAGCCATCTTATGTCTTTTGATTGGAGCATTTAATTCACTTACATTTAAGGTTATTATTGTTATGTAAGCTCCTTATATTGCCTTCCAATTAAATGATGGCCTTGCTAGGTAGAGTAGTCTTGGTTGCAGGCCTTTGCTTTTCATTACTTGAAATATTTCATGACATTCCCTTCTAGCTTGCAGTGTTTCTGGTGAGAAATCAGCTGATAGTCTTATCAGAGCTCCTTTGTATATTACTGTTTCTCCCTTGCTGCCTTTAAGATTCTCTCTTTGTCTTTAAATATTGCCATTTTAATTATGATGTGTCTTAGAGTGGGTCTTTTTGGGTTCATCTTGATTTGGGCCTACTGGGCTTCCTGAACTCTGTGATTTTTTTCTTTCACCAAATTAGGGAAGCTTTCTGTCATTATTTTTTCAACTATCCCTTGCTACATTTCTTCTCCTTCTGGAATCTCTATGTTACAAATATTGTATTTCATGTAGTTTCACAAGTCCCTTAAACTATCTTTGTTCTTTTTCAGTCTTTTTTCATTTTTTGCACTGACTTGATGTTTTGTTCTACCTTGTCTTTCAACTCACTGATTCAATCATCTGCTTCATCTAGCATGCTCTTAATTCCTTCTAGTGTATTCTTCTTTCAGATATTGTATTCTTCATTTCCTCCTTGTTATTATAGTTTCTCTGTCCTTTTTATGCTGATGTAGTTAACACTAACTTTCTTGTACTTCTCACTGAATTCTTTCAGGATCCTTATAACCATTACTTTGAACTCTATGATAAATTACTTGCCTCAATTTTACTTAGCATGCTTTCTTGGAATTCCTCTTTTCTTTTCAAATGGTGGTTGTTCCATTGTCTTTCCATTTTACGTGACTCTTTTATGTTTGTTTCTAGTTATTAGATTGATCTGCTTTGACTCCCTTTCTTTGTGAGGTGGACTTCTGTGGTAGGAGTCCTGTGAAACTCAGTGGTGCTGTGTCCCTAAATCCCTGAGCTGGATACTACAAGGATGCCCTTTAGACAGTTTTCGTGGGCTCTTTTTTCTAATTTGGTTTTGGTTGTTTTTGGCTTGTTCCTTGGTGGGTCTCCCCTCTGGCTAGCTGACTAATAGTCACAGCTCCCACCACATCTTGTATGCTGTTGTATAGGAGCTGCCAGAATAGAACAAACCAACCCAGCAAGCAAAACCCACACCAGCAAAAATACCCCCCAACTACTACCACAATGTCAACAACACTTGAGCTAAGACTTATAAAAATGGAAAGAGAATGAAAATATTATACAAAAGGAAAACAGAATATGAGGTGACTAGAAGAAAAGCAATTTTGAGAGGGTAGGGAAAGGAGAAATAATAAGAGTAGGGTACAGAAACAAGGTAAAGAAAAAAAGAAAAGAAAATTTGCCATGTAAATAAAATAGGAACAGAATAGGGCAAACTGAAGCAGAACAAGGTAATAGTACAATATGAGGTTTGGAAAAAAATAGTGAAAAAATAGGAACCAAATTATAGTAAAACAACCATCTCAGCAATATCCATCACAAAGGAGCAAAGATTGATAATGGTGGAAAAAGAGTAAAAATATTATAAGAAAGAAAAAAGAAGGAAAAGAAAAGAAGACTGTTAGATTTATAAAGAAAAGAAAACTAATTTTGATAGGATGGGGGAGGAGAAATAATAAGCATTGGGGTTAGAAACAAGGCTAAGAAAGGGAGAAGATACAATTTAAAATGAAAATAAGACAGGGCAGGAGGAAGGTGAAATGGAGTAGCACAGGGGAACAGTAAAATATCAGGTTTAAAAATAAAATATAAAACCATAGTGAATACCTAAGGGTAGAATTGAAGAAATACAACAATAATGCCAATATCAATGACAATTGAGTAAATATTAATAAAAGTGGAATGACAAAAAATAATATTATAAGAAAGGGAAAAAGAATGTGAGATGACTAATGAAAAGAAATATGGTTTTAAGAGGATGAAGAGAGGAGAAATAGTAAGAGTGAAGAATAGAAACAAGGCAAAGAAAGGGAAAAATAGAATTAAAAAATAAGAAAGAGAAGGATGACAGAAAAATTAAGAGGAGGGAAGAGTAAAATATGATATTGGAAATAAAAATAATATATAAATAAAAATATACATAAAATAAATATAGTGAAATAATGAGAACAAAATTGAAGACAATGAAGCAATATAAAAAGCTATGCAGGAGAAAAATAGCACAAATAATGAAAAAGAATGAGGTAGAATTCATGTCAATGGAGTCTGGTGTTTCTTGGCCTATGATCTTCTCCTTTAGGATCCGTCCCTGATTCCAGCTGGTGTCCCACATTAGCTTTAGGCAGCCTGTTCATGGTTACAAGCAATCCAGTCTGTGGCTGTCTCCTTCAGGCTGCTGGTCCCTGCTGTTCTGCCCTGCTGGCTTTTTATCAGCATAAGGCCCAGGGCTGGTTCATCTAACATCTGACAGCACCGTATGTACCACCTCCACCTGCCTCCAAAGGGGGCCTCTGGTGTAATCAGGAGGGTAGGATCACTGGATCAACCCCTGGGAAGTGCTATTCAATCTTTAAGCAAGATGGTGGTTGTGGTCCCCATGCCCAAGCCACATGTCTTGGTCTGCCTCAGATTATTTCTGCTAATGTATAGTTTCTGATGAATTAGCTATCTGTTTCATATATGGGACCAATCCATGTAAAAGGGTCAGCTCTTTCCTGCTTGGCACTGATGGCAGCTCTGTGTGACAGCTGAGGCTGGTCGGGGCCCTGAATACCTCTTACCATATGAAATTCTTTCTTTTTCTTTTTTTAAAGATTTTATTTAACTTTCAGAGAGAGGGGAAAGGAGGGAGAGAGGAAGAAAAACATCAGTTTGTTGTCTCTTACACACTCCCAACTGGGGACCTGGACTACAACCCATGTATTTGCCCTGACAGGCAATTGAACCCATGACCTTTCAGTTCACAGACCAGCACTCAATCCACTAAGCCACAATAGCCAGGGACACACACACACACACACACACACACACACACACACCCCAGTATGGTGATAGCCAGTGGGAAAAAGGGGGTAGGGGATGGTAGAAGAGAACAAAGGGGGAATTAATGGGGAGAGAAAGAGACTTTACTTTGGGTGATGGATGCATGATATAGTATGTAGGTGATATCTTGTTGAGTCATACACTTGAAAACTGTATGATTAGTTAACCACTGTCACCCCAATAAACTCAATTAAAAATGAATATAGAATATGTATATTTAAAATATAGAGAATAAAGTAAATAAAATCCTGAAATATTCTTTATGCTTCTTTTTCCCATGGGCAAGAATTTCTTCTGGTTAGTCAGAGGCATCTACATCGCTTCATAGGTAACTGGGATGTTTATAGTAGAAATACAGAGAGTTAAGCTAGTCATTATTTGTTTCTCTTTTTAAAATTCCAAATGGTCTCTTAAATTTTCCATCAAAAACAATAGTTTTGAAGTTTCTGGTCAAGATGGTGGCATAGGTAAATATGGCACTCAAATCCTCCCAAAATTACATCAAAATTACAACTAAACTACAGAGCAACCATCATCATTTAGAACCACCTGAAATCTAGCTGAACAGAAGTCCTACAACCAAGGATATAAAAACGAAGTCACATCAAGACTGGTAGGAGGGACAGATGCAAAAAGAGCTCGTACTACATTCACATGGGGTGGATAAAAATCAGAAGCAGTATCTTGGCTGCAGAGGTCTCCCTGAGGAGTAAGGGGTCCCAATCCCAAACCAGGCTGTGCAGTCTACAGTTCCAGTGCCAGGAAGAGAAGTCCCCATAACTTCTGGCTGTAAAAACCAGCCGGTATTGTGCTTGAGTGAGAAAGAGGGCTTCAGGAATCCTAGGTATTCCTTTTAAAGGGCCCATTCAGAGACTTACTCAGACTCACTCCCTCTGAGTTCCAGCATTGGGGCAGAAGCTCAAAAGGCTCCAGGGCCATTGGAGAAAGTGAACTGTCTGGCATTAGGGTGAGAACTGGAGGGACAGCTTTCTCCCAGAAAGAAGTGTTGGCAGAAACCATTGTTCCTATTCTGAACTCTCCCCCCACAGAGCTGGCAGATAGGCACCATATCTGAGTCTTTATCAACCTGGCTTATACTGGTGATTCTGGAGAACTTTCCCAACCCAACTTGCAGGCCAAACAAAGCTGTTTCAGTGGTTTTTCCATACAAATGTCCTATACCTCTCCCTAAGTTGTCCCAGGCCCACTGCTAGTGGCAAACTGTGGCCTTAGTTCACAGTTTGGCCTCTCCTGGGCATCTCCAAGCCCAGAACAAGTGGCTACCATCTGAAGATCACTTTGTAGTTCACGCAGGATGGCCCCTGGCAGAACTCAGGAGGAAGCTGACCTTGGTCTCTATCTCCCATGAGGCCCCAGAGCCAGCACACCCAGTAGACAGCTTCAGACCACATTAAAGTACCACCCAACCACCTCCATAAGCTGTACACTCAAGTGGGGGACTCAGCAGGCACAAGAGCCACACTGAAATAAGTCCTGCTCTGTGGGGTAGGCCCCTGCACAGCTGACCAGCCAAAGTGGTCACAGGCAGTTTCTGCAGCTAGCTGATTGGCCTGGAGGTAAATCCCTCCCATTGGCATGCCAACATGAGAGTGTACACAGCCCACATGTCAGACACACCTCAAGTGCCCAGCTTGGGTAAATGGGGAGGCTGTACCACTGGACCCTACAGGACACATACTAAATTAGGCTCCTTTACCAAGCCCAGGAGATGTAGCAGCTCTACCTAATACATAGAAACATGGGGAGGCTAATGAGGAGCTAAAAAAAAATAAGCCCTGAATGAAAGAACAGATCAAACCTCCAGAAACAAAAATGCTAAACAAAACTGAAACAAGTAATCTGTGATGCAGAGTTCAAAACAATGATTGTACGGACACTCAATGAACTTAGGGGAAGAATAAATGAATTTAGTGAGAACTTCAACAACATAAAAAGGACATGCAAACCATAAAGAGGTACCAGTCAGAAATGGATACACTAACTGAAATGAAGAATAATTTACAGGGAATCAACAGTAGAATAAGATGAAGCCAAGAATCAAATTAGCAATTTAGAAGGTAAGGAAGCACAAAACAATCAGAACAACAAGAAGAAAAAGGAAGCCAAAAAAGAATAAGAATAATGTGAAGAGCCTCTGGGACAACTTCAAACATACCAACATTCACATTATCATAGGGGTTCCAGAAAAAGAAGAAGAGGAGCAAGAGTTGAAAATATATTTGAAAAATAATGATGGAAAATTTCCCTAACCTGGTAAAGAAAATAGACATACAAGTCCAAAAAGTACAGAGTCCCAAACAAGGTGAATCCAAAAAGGCTCACACACAATGAAAATGCCAAACATTAAAGACAAAGAGAGAATTTTGAAAGCTGAAGAACACTCTCCCTCCTGGGAGCATACTCATGCTTTTCTTCCCTCTCAGGTATGCATCTCCTAAATTCTAAAGGTCCCCATGAGATTTGCAACCAGGACAGAAATAGGCAGGCAACTCATCCCAGGCTAACCCCCTAAGCCTGTCTCCAATACCCGCTTTCTCTGACTTTACAGTGAGTCAAAAGCAGCCCTGCCTAGGCTCACTTCCTTCGTATAGCATTTCTAGAGACTAAGCAGCTCTGCCTAGGCTCTCTCCTATTACTCTCCTGTTGCTGCTTCTACTCTAAGCACGCCCTTGTTTCACTGTCCTGTCCCCAGCTTTACTAAATGTACTCTCAAAATCACCTGGACTTGTGTTGTGAAATCTTTCCTGCACAAAGTCAAGAATCCACATACTACACCAGTCCAAGTCAGACATGCTCCGGGCCCAGTTTCTGTTCAGTAACATTAAGTATGTTTCACTGTTTCTGTCACATAATAGGTATTTCTTTCCTTCAGGGATTTGTTTATCACATGCTCATCTTATGACATTTATGCACCAGGTTTTGCTTCTTATGGCAGGGAGTGAACAGAGACCAAAATAAACAATGGTTCCTGCCCTCCTGGAACTTCCAATCTAGTGAGGCAGTGAGCACATAAATAAACAAGTGAACAAATAGCATGTTAGATAAGGGTAAACTCTTTGGAGGAAAAAATAATAGGAGAGACAAGGCCAGGGCAGGGAGAGCCCAACAAGGGGGTGTAAATTTTTTTAAAAGAGAGAAAGAGAATAACAGCAAAAGAAAAGCCATTAGTTACATACAAGGGAGCTACCATAAGACTTTCAGCTAATTTCTCAACAGAAACATTGTAGGCCAGAAAGGATTGCCAAAAAATGGTCAGAGAGATGAAAAGCAAGGATCTGCAACCAAGATTACTCCACCCAGCAAAGCTATCATTTAGAATTAAAGGGCATATACATAAAGACCTTCCCAGACAAGAAAAAGCTAAAGGAGTTCATCACCACCAAACCAGTATTACATGAAATGTAAAGAGTTATCTTTAAGAAGAAGAAGAAAAGATAAAAAATATGAACAATAACACCCTCCAAAATATGAGTAATTAAATGACAACACTTATCTATCAACAATTAAATCTAAAATAAACAAACAAGCAGAATAGAAATAAAAAACAATACTTTTGAGTCATATGAAATTATATTTGCAAAAAGTAAGATTTATTAAGAGCAGAAAATTTCTTGAAAAACAAGATATTTATACACAGCGTTTACTGTTTAAAACAAAACATTTTATACACAGCAATAAACAAAATAAACTATAGAAAGATCCATAAGACTCTTGACCAAGAATTTCTGACTGGCACTAGGTAAAATGGGATGGAACGTGACCACGGATAAGATGGGTAGAACCTGGAGCTAAGTGGAAAGACTTGAAATACCTTTAAAGGGAATTCACATGGGAGCTAACCCACATCTACAGACTACCTATGGCAATTCAACTGAGCACAACACATGTGCTGAAGTCCAAGTTGGATATTCTACTCATGCTGTCAAGTGAGGTCCTACATGATGTCTGGAGCTGTACTTATTTCAACCTTAACATAAAACTTAACTGATTTCCACCTGAACTTTCAGGCATGGATATCTCTAGGTCACTTGTATACCCCTGAAACAGTGCGCAACATGATACTCAAAAGCTAATTGGTTACAGTGTATAGGGTGAAGTTCTCAGCACTTGGATTTGGATAAGACCGGACACTGAAAATTACCCCATATCATAATCATTTTAAAGATATCTCCAATAGCACATTTTATTTTGGAAATAGCACATTTCCAAAAATTAGAGTATATTGCAAATTAGTTTTAATGTTGTAAAGGCAATTACTATCACTTCAATGTGAGTTTGAAGACTCAGGAGTGTTCAAAGGCTGTGAATGTTTGTAGTAAATTTAAAAGATTACTTTTGGAATCTAGATACTATTCAGCAGAAGGTATTAAGAATAGTTGAAACATTGTGGCCGATTCCTATAGTGAATTGGTGTCCCTATTTCAGGATACTACTCAAATTGACACTTTTCAACTTCTAAAATACTTCTAACCGAAAGGAAAAAAAAGAAAGTTAAAAGCAACCTCAAGACATTTTTTAAAAAAGGATTAGCATTATCAGACTTTATCTTCACAGTGTGTTTTTGTAGGAGAGTTTTCATTTAGAAAGTATCCTCTAATAACCAATGAAGGACTGATATTTAAAAGAACAGAAAAAAATAAAGACTGCTTCAACCTAGAAAAATGTATCAGTCCTTGATATAGAGGAAATAATAGCTTGGCCTTGATGTTTATGGTCATTCTGGTTCCAAATTGGAACACTAGACTACATTGTTTCTTATCTCTCTGTATGCTAAGAAACCAATTATGTTAAATAATTGCCTGAAGGGATTCCCCCCCACCCCCCACCCCCAGTTGCTAGAGAAAGATCAATGTGATGATTTAGGACCTTAAATGTCAATATTTAGTTTTAGGAAGCACGTAATCTTCAAAAACACAGTTTTGTAAAATATTATTTTTCAAAACACAGACTTAATTAATATTTTACAGTAATATTCTTATCGTGATCCTTTGGTGGACAATAGTTGAAACATACAGCAGGATAAGCAATAAAATATAAATTCAAAAAAATACTAAAATAATATTTCAAGAAAAACATAAAGCTCTTATCTATCCAAAGGGACTTATTTAAGTGACTACAACCTTTAAAATAACTATCAATCAGATGTTTTGAATACTCATTCCCTCCATCTCCCACACACTGCAAAAAGCTACACATGTCTCTACTCACATAAATAATAAATTGTCCTTTGTACAAAGATAAGCCTTTATTGTTTGATCCTTCGATCATATTAGAAGTGCCAAATAGAAAACTACATCCCCAGGCAAGGAAATGGTGCACTTCAGAAGATAAGGGAATTAAAACAAAATTAATGTTGTAAAATAAAAAGAAGATTGAAAAATATATAAGGGAAATAATATCTAAATAACATTAGCAAAGGGTCCTGTGAGAAAATAATAGCTATTTAAAACATATGTACAGAGGTGGTACACAGGCGGTGAAAGACAAATACCATATGATCTCACCTTTAACAGGAACCTAATCAACAAAGCAAACAAACAAGCAAAATATAACCAAAGACACTGAAATAGAGAACAGGCTGACAGTGACCAGAGAGGGGAGGGGAGGGAATTTCAGGGGAAAAGGGGAAGGGTTTGCAGGAACATGTATAAAGGACACATGGACAAAAACAAGGTGGGGTGGAAATGGGAGGGAGTTGTGGAGGCCTGGTGGGGTGGGCTGGGATGGGAGTAAAAGGCAGAAAACTGTATTTGAACAACAATTAAAATAAAATTAAAAAATAAATAAATAAATAAAACATATGTACAGCACTCACCACAGGCAATAATTCTTCAAAGGAAGAACAGCTTGATCTGGTCAGAGCAATAACCATAATGGTGAAAGTTCTGGGTTCTATTTCACATAATGCTATTGAAACTGCTCTGAGAATTTGAGCCACTGAATCTATGCTGTAATGAGCCCAGGTAAAGCAAGCATAAACACTAACAGCAGAGTTCTCAATAGGGAATACCCAACAAATATGGTCTATTTCTCAAATTTGCATTATGCCAAGAACAACATAAAATTTCTAGAAAGAATGAAGTAACTTCTGGCCTCTTTAAGGAGCTCCTTGATTGATGGTAACACATGAACAGCCCCTCACTTCCTATAATCCCTCTATTGTCCACTTTCCTTCACACCCTCAAATAGAAGGTGGGCTGATCTAAATTGGTTAAATAACAGTGTACACACTGGGTCTTAGGTCCAAATTTTGCAATTTTCAAAATCAATTAGGAATGGCCTTAAGGTTCTTTTTTTTTTCTTTTCTTTCTTTTCTTTTTTTTTTTTTGACACTTATTGTACCAGGAATTTGGAGATTTAAGATATGATCCAAATATTCATACCTTAATTCAACTTTATTCACTTACTTGAGTTTCTCATCCTTGCATTCCCTTTTGCTTCTCAAGGGTCTATGATGATTGAGTTATGATACCCAAGGCTAGGTTATAGCTGGGAAGTGAAAATGAAGCAACTGGGCATTTCAGTCACTTTGGTTTTAGGCCATTCAATATACACTGCTTAAGTAAATGTCTTCTACACAGAGTCTAGCTAAATGTATCAAAGTTCTCACTGGAGTGTGAATCCAAAGCTTAAGGTCATAAAAATATGTTACTTTTCTCTGATTTGCCTTCTCTGTTCAAATATTTCTTGGAGACTTCCTAGGCGAGAATGGCCAGTAAATAACTGGAGGTAGATACACTAAGTCTCTTGGTCAAATACCATCATAATACTATCTTAATAAAAAAAAGGCAGTCACTTCTACACTATTTTTATATAACTGTGTAGCTACAAAAATTGTACTATACTATCAACATTTGTGCAAATACTTATAAATCTCTAGGAAGTGTAGGTTGAGTTTACTATTGTCTTAGCAATGAAGCTAGTGGGCACATATATTAAATAGTTTCTACCTAAATGAGAAACCATTTTTTTTCTCTGCATCTTTGCAGAGTGTAAACTGCCAGAAGCACAGTTTTGGCTATGGCCGTGAGACCAAAAACCATGTTCAAATTCAGTTTAGGAACAGGCCATGCTCAAGGAATCTATTTTAATGTTAATGTCAGAATTCAGTCCTCAAAAATTTTGGAGACTTAGTGACCTCTGACAGTGTAAGGTGATTCTTGGAGGGCCTCATGACAGTTTGAACCAGGAGAATCCTCTGGATTAGCAGCAGGTTCTGTATGTATCATCCTTAACTTTTCTTCAAATCCTGCTTTACCAACTACCACAACCAACTCTGCAGACCACACCTCATGTTTATAGCCATGAACCTTTGACCTTTCCAAGGTTAGTGAAGCCCTGTAAATTTTCACAACAGCATTTTTTAAATTAAAACCTTTATGACAAACCCTACATATTTTTAAATAATGCAGAATATATAACAGTCTCCTGAGCAATAGTAGGACCCCTAGGGAACCAGTCACATTAGCTAACAATATTCCTCCACTTAATTTAGCTTTTTCTAGAGAATCATGTAATTGTCAACTCCTCTCTGGTACAATTTTCATTACCAATTATCTCATATGTGGATTGTATTCCAAAACCTCTATTACTGAAGGTCCAGTATTATTATGACTTCAATGAACATGTTACTAGTAGGAAGTCATTATCCCCTCCACCAAGTAGTTTCTATAAAAGCTAACTACAACATCTCCTAAGGGAATTAACATGCCCTTTCCCCTTTTGGGTGGCAATTTACAGAGCAGAAAGAATCTGTGGCTTTCAAGTAAAAGTCTTCTTTGGCCCAATTTGGTAGTTCTCCACCTTGTCCATAGAGCCTTGGATATTACTAGTTTTGTTTTCTAGTTTCTTGCTTTTTGGAAGCCTCCAGATAGAACTCCCAGCATTCTTGACTGCAGATTCCATAGGGTATAGTCCAATATCCCCAAGGCTTTCATATTCTATAATACATATATCTATTCACTAACCTAACATTCCCAAAGTCTCCCTCCTCCTCATTACTCAGCTTCCAAGTCTATTGGCCATCCCTGTTAATATTCTCTGGCTAATGTTTAGGTCTCCTTGGCCTCTCTTAAAAACATGCATGTCCCTTCTAAGCATTCTAAGGGACTTTTGAGAGCATATTTTACAATAATTTTCATGGGAGTCAGCAGATGAAAAAATTCCTCCTGTTATCACATGTTATCACCTCCCTATATAGGTACTCCTCCTCTGGATACTGAGACAGACACAAACCTACATCTCTCCTTTAGGTTAGAGCGATTGTTCTAGGCTATCTTGAAGGACACTATAGTAGAGTTCTTTACTATCTCTCAGTGCCTTCCAAACCCAGGGACCTTGGGCATGGCAACAAGTCCTTGTGGCCAATTAACAAACCCAAGGACCTTGTTAATTGTCCTCAATATCTGCTCTCCCTTTATTTCGTAGCAATAGTTTTACTTGAGTTCAAGGTTAATGATGAAAGACCTTTCTTGAACTTCACTGAAAGGGAATACGTATGTACATATTACTAACTCTAACCAGTAGAATGTGAGAAGAGTGATATGTGTCTCTTCCAGGTCTTATATTTTAAATAATTGGACATGCACTCCCCTGACACCTTCCTTCTTCCCACTGACTTCCTGGGACATGGAGAGAAATGGAACTGCTCTTTTGGATCCAGAGGTGAAAGCCTGAAGTTGAGATTAGCAAAGAACCTTGCCATTCTTGACTATTACACAGAAATTGCTAAAGACACTATTATAAGGGAAATAAACTCTGTCTGATTGAAATCACTGTATTTTAAACTCTGCTTGTGCAGCAGTTTTAGTGTGTATATAACAAATTCACCTCCTTTTTTATTTTTTATAAACTCCCTGAATCTCATAGACAGTAAAGTTTTCCAAGACTAATAAATAAGCCCAACTCTAATAATAATGCTTGATTTCAGGCCCTAATCCTAACTGGCATGGCTCAGTGGGTTGGGTGTCAGCCCACAAAGTGAAAGGTCATTGGTTCAATTCTGGGCCAGGTCACATACCTGAGTTATGGGCCAAGTCCCCAGTTGAGGATGTGTGAGAGGCAACTGACCGATGTTTCTCACATCTATTTTTCTCCCCCTCTCTTTCTCCCTCCCTTCCCCTCTCTCTGAAAATAAAAATAAAATAAAATCTTTAAAAAAATAATGCTTGTTTACACAATTCTATCATAAAGGACATAGAAGGGCACAAATAATAGCTGTATAACCCTCTGTGGTCAACAAAGAAACAAGCAACTACTGCTTATAACTGCTTTGGTCTCTATTTTTCATTTTAAGCTCAGTAAGTGTTCAAGAACCCCCATATTCTTCCTCTACATCTGGTATAAATCAATATCCCATGGTGGCAGAATTGTACAGGAGTTTTCTTCACTAAATGTGATTATCTGAAAAGAGAAACTACTATGTCTCTCTTTAAAAGAAATGTAAGCATGACCACCAATCATACACTTTCCAAACAAAACCTGAGAAATTTGCTGAGCAGTTATGAAAATTGCCTCCTTATAGCTTTTAAATTGTTCCTTTACATCTCAGGCTGAGTGTTATGATTGACCCCCCAAAGGGAGACATGCTGCAATGTTTGTTCTGTCTATTGGTGATAAGGGATGCTATTTTCTCTTTGTGGGGTATAGAAGAAAAAGATTACTTGTAGTCTACTTGGATTATAAATAGTGTTAACCATATACTGTCACCTAAACTAATGTTCTGTCTCAAGAATAATAATTTCACATTTCTTTTTACCCTTTCTACTTCCTTCCTACAGGGTACTGTAGTAGCACATCATGTCACCATGAAGGGGGCCCATTACAGCTGTTGGATAGGTACTTCTGGAAGTGGAAGGAGGTAATATGAGGGGATTTTATTAGCAGTTGTGATCCATGGAATATTGCGATGGAAACTCTTCAGGCAGTTGAAGGTACTCTCCTGGGATATTCTAGTCAGTGGCTCTCCTAAGAGCCAGTTTGAGAATCATTTCTCTAGGGTACACAGACTCATCTCATCATTATTATCATCATCATCATTATTGAACATTACTATCAACAACCGTGTGAATTTTAATCTCTCTGTATTAGGAATTGTGATCACAGATGGAGAAATTTTTTACCAAGTAACTTTCAAAGGAGAGGAAATGAAATGTAAATTTGCTCTACATTTCTCAACATCTGCTTCAGACATTTAAGATGCCTTCTAGGAACATGCTAACATCCTTTCATCTCACTGATCTACTTACTTATTATCTCATAACAACAACCTGGGGTTTTTTATGTCATTCTACATATCATTCTAAAGAAGCCAACCCTCCCTCTTTACATATTCTCCTCCCATTGCCTTCAACACCATCTGTATTATACAAGTACTACCCTATAGATTGATCTGAAGGACCATTCTGTCTCTATGCTGTCCAATCTATACTGATGCCAACTGATACATATTGATTCCAATGTTTCACAATATGTCATTTATAAGCCATTTCACTAAACTTTCACAGTGAATGGAAATATAAATGGTACTATGTTTCAGCACTGAGTACAAAACAATGATCATCATTCTTCAGTTCCTTGTGTTATGGCTAACACAATACATAGATAAGTTAGGACTCTACATAGTGATGAGACACATTGGAATCATTTTAAAGAGCATAAAGCCGTAAGTCAGTTCACTGTACCTCTTGCATTGCTATTAAACATGAAATCTCTGGAAGCAGGAGGTTTTTTGACTGCCTTGAGGTACACTCCTTTCTGACTTAATTTCCCTAACCCAATCAACCTAATAAAATGTTCCAAATGGACAAGAGAGCTTTGTGAATCCAGTACCTTCATTAACAACAAAATGATCACTGTCTGTGGTTTCACTGCTCATTATCCCTTAAAGGCAAGTGATAAATAACTCCATAAAGTAGGTGAGAGCCTTTGTATTGACACCCACACTCACAAACTTACAGAATTTTTGTATTGTTCATCTGAGAAATATTCACTGTGCATCGCCTACCCCTGCACCTAGCAATATACTCTGCTACCATACCAAAGTGCATACTCATTTAGCAATCCCAAAGCAATGTCATCAGCCCTGCAGCACGCTCTTTTGTTCAGCTTTTTTTCGATTCAGTGATATCTGAACAGTTCATTAGGTGATGCCTGAAGGGAAAATAGAGAAGAGCAAAATTCTTGGTTTGAATTGTTCTCATAGTTGGGCTTATGTAATATATAAAATTAATGATCCTAAGGAATATGTGTTTTAATACATTATGATGTTGAAATGTTCAGTTCTATACTGAGACATATAGGACTAGAACACAACATGCTTCCGGTAGAAAAATGAGAGAGGCAGAACAAACATTTAAATAAGCCAGTCAAATAGCTCAGTCTGAAAGGCTGTGTGTGTCAGTGTGAGATAATCCTGCCCTCTCCCATCCTCTCTCTCACTTCTCTAGGGAAATGAGTCACAACTGGTCTCTGCCCTTGATATGATGTTTAATATTCTGAATTCCCATCAGCTCTGCACAGCCAGGATGATGTCAGCACAGTTGACATTGTTAGATCCCTGCTCTGCTTACATCAGCCCCCTGTTGCTCAGGCTTTAGATGAGTGTGGCAAGGAGAGAAAGCATCGTCTTAGCAACAAAACCCACATATCCAGGATCCAAAAATGACATCTGGCACTTTGCTTTGGGGATTTCCAGAGCTTCCCAGAATTTTAGCCAGATTGGAATACTGTTGCTATGAGTTAAAAAAATCATTACTTATCCTCTTTCCATCTGTATGCTTTTACAACATTTCAGATCAAAATGTTTATCACCAAAGCACTTTTTTTACCAAAGTTCTCAACCCATATTTCCTCTGTTTCTCTGGGGTATACTTTATCAACATTTTAGGAAAAATCTCATTTCAGGTTAAAGTTGGGAAAGCTAAAACGAGATCTTTCTATCACTCTTCTACCAAAAATCAAAGATATGTATAATATAAGCAATCAAATAGAAAATAAAACTGACTCAAGAGAAAGTGTGCCAATATTTGTGTCTCATTTGCTAGATTGTACCCATTTACCAAAAAATAAAAATAAAAAATACAATGAGACATTAAACTCAGATCTATATAGACATTCAATCATATATTGATTATCAGGGTGTTAGGGGAGGAGAGAAATTTCAGAAAGAGCCCTAAGGGGATATTTTAGAAAGTACTGTGTTATGGTAAAAGAACTATGATAGAGCCGTGCCACCATTCTGACCATAGTCAGAATCCTCAACGATGGAGATTTAATGTCTACTCTGAAAGAACAACTGTCCAAGTTATTGTGGGTATCCTGGCCACTTCACATAAATGGTCCTAGTTATTTGTAGTTCTCTTTCTGTTCAGTTATTCATCCAATAAACATTTCTGTGTAGGATCTCTGTCTCCAAGACACTTAGACTCAAAAGGGAGAGTTAGGTGAATAATTAGACAACCACAGTAGTGCTATGTGATAAGTGCTCCCATGAGAAACAAATCCAGGTTGCTGAAAGCAAGGAGAACCAAAAGAAATCCTTAGGAATGGCTGCCTTGACTTTTTATAATTCTTTTCTCTGTTGTAATGCAAGTGATTTTCTTGTCATGACACTTTATCCATCAAACATTACTTCTAAAGTTAACAAACAGCTCTATCCAAGCCAGATAGTTTACCTCCTCACATATCCAAGTTACCTTGAGCACCCACATTCCACAAAATGAGAAGCAGATATTATATGTATCCTCCTGTGGCAGGGGAAATGAGAAGAGTTCAGAGAGATCTCTCTTTAAATCTCAAGACCTGAATGGGTAGGAACTGGTGGTTGGAAGATACATATATAGTACCTACTAGTTTCTCCTGTGCCGACACTGCTCTGCCCCCAGCAGAACTTCACGAATTGTATCTTAACTGCTTATTTACTTAGCCCTTACCTTCAAAAGACTGAGCTCTTTGAAAAGATGTTTGTGTCTTACTTACCCTCTAGGTATCCCCACTGTCTGACCTAGGCCCTGGAACAGAGTAGGTACTCAATAAATACTTTTGTTGAATGAATGATGTTAATCCTGACTTTAACCCTATAGTTCACTGGATTAGAGAAGTATTTACTAACTTTTTTCTTACACTAGCCCACATAGAAAATGACAATATTCATCAGGTCAGCTGATGTAAATGGGAGAGGCTGCTCCAGGCTGTGGGCCCTGACAGCTGGCCCCAAATCCCATTCTCCACAGTCTACCTGCCCCCTTCCCCAAACTTAGGGAATCAACATCAAGGTATATCTGAAACCCATTTGAGGTTCATCAGCTGAGAAGCTCTTTTGGTTTAGAGAATTAAAAAGGGAAAGCAAAGTAGGTTTTCTTCTACTTGGCTCTTTGTACCTCAGCTTTGCTCCCCAGTTTTGTAGTGGTTTTCCTGCTAACTTTCAGTTTTAAAAATATCTTTTCAGGAAAACTTGTGCATCACTGGTGGGAATGTATAATAATGCAAACACTGTGGGGGACAGTATGGCAATTTCTCAAAATATTGAACATAGAACAACCATATGATCCAGCAGTTTAACTTCTGGATATACACACCCAAAAGAATTAAAAAATAGAGACTTGAATAGCTCTCTTTACACCCATGTTCACAGCAGCATATTCACAATAGCCAAAATATGGAAGCAACCCAAATGTCTATTGATGAATAAATGGCTAAATGAAATGTGGTATACACATCCAATGGAATATTATTCAGCTTTAAAAAGAAAATTCTGACAACATAGATGAACCTGCAGGACATAAGTGAAATAAGATAGTCACAAAAAGACATTCATATAAGATACTTAGAGTAATCAAATTCATAGAGAAAACTTTAAAAAGGAAAGGAAAATGGTGGTTGCCAGGAGCTCAGGGGAGGAAGTAGTGGAGAGTTATTTTATAATGAGTAGTGAGTTTCAGTTTGAAAAGATATAAAAGTTCTAAAATATGGGTGGTGATGAGGGTTGCAGAATAATATGAATATACTTAATGTCACAGAAGTGTATACTTAAAAAAAAATTAAAATGGAAAATTCTATGTTATGTATGTGTTACCACAATAAAATTATGTGTTTTTAAGTGGCATGTTCAAAACACTTAAAATGATAATTTTTTTACCATAACCATTTCTGAAATGATTAATGAAATGCTTGGATGCACTGTTGACTTGTCCAGACATCATGGAAGGCACTTTGTTTCTCCTCTTACAAAGTAGAGATTGTCAATAAATATTCATTAATCTCACCCTCAACCCCAGCGTACCATTACTAACACCAGGATCTGTTGTCCAGATGGGTCCCCAACATTCCACACATTATGAAATTCTCAAGTCATTTCAGAATGGATCTCAACTTGACTTCTTTGTCATAAACACAGAGCCATACACTTTTCCCTTCTTGCTTTAAATTTTTAATAAAATATGATTGATTAACATTTAAATGCAAACACAAAAGCCTTGATCGACCTGCACTTACACTGATCAATGCTTCCAAGAAATGCAGAGCTCTAGTATCTTGAAAATGGAACATAGTTTAGGACTGACAGATTTTCACAGTGTGCCTGGCATTAGATTAACACTTTTTTTGTGATGTGTTTACACAGCACAGCACATGACTCAAATAGTCTATCTACTCTTTTGCTCATTTCATTCACTGCCTTTCCAATGCAAAAAATAGACATGGTTTGCTTTTCTCTTAACCAGTTTCTATGCCTTCTTTCTCATCTTCATCTTAGACTTTTAATTTAAAGTCCCACAACTGCCCAACAAATAGAGTCCAATTCTACAGCAACAGAAAATTCTCTGATCAACTCAGGAAAACTGGTCAGGAGCATGCCTAGAAACTAAGTTTAGCATTTTACTCTCTTGAGGATACAATACAATACTGAGACAAAGCATTTGGAGCTTGTACTTCAGTTGATTGACCATTGTAGTTTCAATTGCTTTCAAATGGCCTGGCACATAGTAGGACTTCAGTTCTATTCCACAGAACCACCTTCTTCTAAATCAGTAAGTGATGCCAGTTTCTCTCAAGTTGCTTAGTAGATAAGTAGAAAGGTGATTACAATGCTTTCTGCTTCACTGAGATATGGCCCTAAGGGGCTAGGAAATGTTCACTGGAAGAATTAATATCCACATTGAAAAATCATCATCACAATAACAAGTAGGAGAGAATAAGGAGTTTGAATTTCCCCTCAAAATGAGGATCTATTTAAAGGTTTTAAGCAGGGAAGGGATAGGATTAGATTTGCATTTGGAAAGATCTGCATTTTGGAAATGAGATGGAATTGAATGCAAAAAAAGAAAAGTAGAGAGATTAACAGTTCTTCTAATCTAAGTGCTTCTTGAGTAAACTTTTAGAAGACAAAACTTTAGCCATGGAGAGACCCCAAAGGTTCATTGAGCACCATAACTAATCATGGTCTATCTCTGACCATAAATAACTTCAAAACAGCACTGACCCCAATGAGAGTTTGCCTGCTCATGTTCCTTCTGTACCCAAAACATTGGGCCAGCTCTCAGAGAGCCCTTTGCTGTCTAGCTCTTTCTAGGAGGCCCTTCCTGTACGTTTCATAGATAAATCAAATTCTACATGTCTAAAACCAATGACTTTTTTCTGTCCCCTCTCACTTCTTGACCACAGCTGTACATTCTGTATCCTTACCTTCTTTACCAGACACTTAGAGCTGGGAACCTTTGCTCTCCTAGATTTCTTCTTTTTCATTACCATATACATCTGTGTACTATATCATTCTATTTCCCAACTACCTTTAAATCTTTTCCTCTTCTCTGACTTCATTGTGTCATAGTCCAGACCCTGTCATATTTTACTTCAACTCTGATAACAGCTACTGACAGGCCTCATTGTGTCCAGTCTCTCTACTTGGAATGACTCCCTCCCCAACTGTTGCTTCATTGAACTTTCTCATATGCAAATATGATCATGTAACTCTCCAGTTTAAAATCCTGCAATGACTGAGACAAATTAAAACTCAAATTCCTTTATATGTCTCTATGTGGCTTGACCCCCTAGCCAAGCTGTCCGTTTAGCACCATCTCTTATCAACCCCAATTTCAGCATGCCAATCCTAGTCATCATCTCTGATTGAGACACCCTTACTCTAAATGTCAAACTCCAATTTCAGTGTCAATTTCCCTGTGTTGTAAGAGAAATTAGCCACTCTTTTGTTTATATAGACTCGGCATATGTTTGGTTCTAATATTATCGCTTTGCATTGCAATTATTCATTTACATGTCTTCTTCTTGCCCTCTAAATCCTAGGTCTTAACTCTGGTTCCAGTGGTCCCAGGATGTTTTGAGGGCTCCATGCTTCTTCAAAAAGCATGCAAAATTTTTTGTGTAAGTGTGGGTATACACATGCAGGTAATTTTCATCTGCTCTCAAAGGTGTATACAGTCCAAAAAAGTTAAATATCACTACTGCCCTAAACCATGAACTTTTTAAAGGAATGGAACATGTGCTTTTTGTTTAACCATTTTATTGAAGAGTTTGATATCAAGGAGGCATAAACATGAAACAGTTTTGTTTTTCTCTAATCCTAACTTTGAGCTATGTTGAATCTTCTTTCTCTGCTCTTTAATGACATCTCAGACAGATCTCACAGCTTTCCAGTCCCTTTCAGTTATTAAAAAGACCAGTTCATTTGTTTGGCTTCTGATTCAAACATATCAACCCTAAAAACACATCTTTGAAGCAATCAGGAAATTTTAATATGAACCAGTATTAAAGAATATTATAAACAGTACAAAAGGATTCCCCTTTCTCCACATCCTTGCCAGCACCTATTGTTTGTTGATTTATTGATGGTCATTCTGACCAAGGTGACATCTCATTGTGATTTTAATTTTCATCTCTATGATGATTAGTGATGTTGTACATCTTTTCATATGTATTGGTCATCTGTATGTCTTCTTCAGAGAAGTGTCTATTAAGGTCCTTTGCCTGGTTTTTAAATTGGATTATATGGTGTTTTGGTGTTAAGTTTTATAATTTATTTATAAATTTTGGATATTAACCCCTTATCAGATGTATCAGCAAATATGTTCTCCCACTTAGTGGGTTGTCTTTTGATTTTGTTGATGGTTTCCTTTGCTGTACAAAAAGTTTTCAGTTCAATACAGGTGAAAGTTTTTAGTTCAAATGCGATTTGTGTATTTTTTTTCTTTCGTTTTCCTTGCCTGATGAGATATATCAGAAAAAATATTGCTACAAGCAATGTCATAGATTTTACTGCCTATGTTTTCTTCTAGGAATTTTATGGTTTCAGGTCTAATATTTAAGCCTTTAATCCACTTTCAATTTATTTTTCTGTGTGGCATAAGAAGGTGGTCTATTTTAATTTTTCTGCATGTATCTATCCAATTTTGCCAACACCATTTATTGAATAAACTATAGTTAGCCCATTGTATGTGTCTGTTTCCTCTGTAAAATATTGACTATAAAGTTTTATTTCTGAGCTCTCTATTGTGTTCCATTGATCTATGTTTCTGTTTTTATGCTACTACATGCTGTTTTGATTACTATGGCCTTAGTATAGTTTGATATTAGGAAACATGATGGGAATGCAGATTGGGGAAGCCACTGGAAACCAATATGGAGATATCTCAAAAAATTAAAAATAAAACTGCTTTATGACCCAGTGATTCTACTTCTGGGAATGTATCCAATGAAACCTGAAACCTTAATTCGAAAGAACATAGTCCCCCGTGTTCATTGCAGCATTACTTACAATCACCAAGATACAAAAGCAGCCCAAGAGTCCATCAGTAGATGAGTGGGTAAAACAATTACAGGACATTTAAACAATGGAATACTACTAACTATAAAAAAAGGAAAATTTTACCCTTTGCTACAGCATAGATGGACCTGGAGAACATTATGCTAAGTGAAATAAGCAAAATAGAGACAGACTCATAGATAGAGAGCAAGCTGGCTGCCCTGGGGTCATTAGCAGTGGAGGGATTGAGCAAAAACAATAGAAGACTCATGGACATGAAAAACAGTGTGGTGATTCTTGAGGGGGGCAGATATAAGGGGAATAAATGGTAATGGAAAAATACAATTAAAATACAATAGACTTCCGGTCAAGATGGCAGTGTAGGCAGATATAGCTTGCCTCTCTGCACAACTACATCAAAATTACAACTGAAATACAGAACAACCGCCACTCAAAACCATCAGAAATCCAGTTAAATGGAAATCTGACAACTACAGAACCAAAGAAACCACATCCATCCAGACTGGTAGGAGGGACACAGGCACAGAACTGGCTGGTCCCTCACCTATGTGTGGTGGATAAAAATTTGGGAAGGATATTTCTAGAGCTCAGCTCAAGGTTCCAGTGCCAAGAAGATAAGCCCACACAACTTCTGGCTGCAAAAACCAGCAAGGATTCAGTTGGTGGAAGAAACTGCTGGAACCCAAGGAATTCCTCTTAAAGAACCCACACACAGACTCACCTACTTAGACTCACTCTGAACTCCAGCACTAGGGTAGAGCTTGAAAGGCACCAGTGGCATAAAGGGACAAACTGAAGTATCTGGCATCATGGCAAGCAGAGGCTATTGTCCCTTTTCTAAACTCTCCCTCCACATAGCCGACAAGCTGGTGCCATATTTGAGACTCCATCAACCAGGATAACACTGTTTGACCTGCCTTGGAGATTCCCAGAGACCCCACCTCACCCAAATCATGGGCTTGTCCAAGCTGTTTTGCCATATGAATGGCTGGTCTTGGCTCATGCTTCACAACTTCCTAAATCCTATCAAATAAACAACAGCTGGCCTTGGTGATCCCCAGGCCTGGCACTAGTTGCAGTCAGCCTAGAATCACAGCTAGACTTCTTCTAGGAATCTCTAAGCCCAGCACAAGTAGCAGCTAACTCAGATTGCTTTACAGCTCAGGCAGGGTGGTCCTGGGCAAGAAAAAAGTGAAGGCTGACCTTGGCCTGTACCACCCAGAAAACCCCAGGACCAGTGCACCCAGTAGACAGCAATAGACAACGTCACAACATCACCACCCTGCCCCTGCACAGCTGATCCTCCACAGAGTATGCATGTTGATGATAAGTAGTCACAGCCAGTCCTTGCAGCTGATTGGCCTGGGTAAATCCCTCCCATCGATCTGCCAGCAGCAACCAAGCCTCAACTACAAGAGGAGGGTATATTCAACCCAAATGAAGGACACACTTCAAGTACCCAGCTAGGGTAGTAGGGGAGGCCGTGCCACTGGACTCTGCATGACAACTACTACATTAGACCACAGTACAAAGATATGAAGTCAAAACATCTCTACCTAATACATAGAATCAAACACAGGGAGGCCTCCAAAATAAAGAGACAAAGAAACATGGTCCACATGTAAGAACAGATCAAAACTCCAGAAAAAAAAACAAAATGGAGATAAGCAATCTATCAAATGCAGAGTTCAATATGCTGGTTATAAGGTTGCTCAAGAAACTTAGTCAGGACCTCAACAGCATAAAAAAGAACCAGCCATAAATGAAGGATTCACTAAATGAAATAAAGAACAATTTACAGGGAAACAACAGTAGAGTGGATGAAGCCAAGTATCAAATTAATGATTTGGAACATAAGAAAACAAAAACAACCAATTAGAACAACAAGAAGAAAAAAGAATCCAAAAAAAATTAGGATAGAATAAGCAGCCTCCAGGATAACTTCAAGAGATCCAACATTCACATTATAGTGGTGCCAGAAGGAGAAAAGAAAGAGCAAGAAATTGGAAATCTATTTGAAAAAGTGATAAATGAAAACCTCTCTAATTTAATGAAGGAAATAGATAAATAGATACGCAAATCCAGGAAGCACACAGATTCCCTAACAAGATGAATGCAAAGAGGACCCCTCCAAGACACATCATAATTAAAATGCCAAAGGTTAAAGATAAAGAGAGAATCTTAAAAACAGCAAGAAACAAAGAAGTTTATTACCTACATAGCAGTTCCCATAAAACTGTCAGCTGATTTCTCAAAAGAAGCTTTGCAAGCTAGAAGGGATTGGAAAGAAATATTAAGTCATGAAAAGCAGGGACCTACAGCTGAGATTGCTCTATGCAGCAAAGCTATCATTCAGAATCAAAGGGCAGATAAAGAGCTTTCCAGAGAAGAAAAACTAAAGATATTCATCATCACCAAACTATTGTTAAATGATATGTTAAAGGGACTTTTTTAAGACAAAGAAGATCAAAACTATGAACAATAAAATGGCAAAAAATACATATCTATCAACAATTGAATCTAAAAACAAACTAAGCACACAAGAAGAATGGAGACAGAAACATGAATACAGAGAGCATTTTGATGGTTGCCAAATGGGATGGGAGTGTGGGGGTTTCGGGGAATGAGTGAAAAGGACACTCATGAGAGGATTAAAAGTACAAACAGGTAGTTACAGAATAGCCATGGGGATATGAAATACAGTATAGGAAATGGAGTAGCCAAAGAACTTACATGCATGACAGAATAATGGTAGGGGAATTGCCTGCAGGAATGTGGGGTGCTGGGTAGAGGGGGCAAAGGGGAAATAATCAGGACAACTGTAATAGCATAATTAACAAAATATAATTTTAAAAATACATGTAGATTCATTGTATTTAAATAAAGTTTAGAAACAAAACTTAAAATAGAAAAAGTAAAATATCTAGGTAAATATGAAAGGTTATTCATATCATGTGACTATTTTAAAATATATACGACTGTGGAAAAATTATGACATATTTGTGGTGTTTATAATGTATGTAGATGTAATATACATAAAACATATAGCATAAAGCACATTGGGGAAGTGAACATATTGATACAATTGCAAATATTTCCATATGTTATGTTAAGTAGTATAAAATTATCTCTAAGGAGACTGTGAAGTTAAAGATGTTTATTCTAATACCTAGAACCACAAAAAGCAAAGTATTATTGTATATTGTATGTTCTATAAGACATTCAAATAAACTATTGGAAATAAAAAAGAATATTGTGAGATTATTGTTAATATTATTTGGTATAATAAAACTGTTGTTTTATCTTTTTACAGTGCCTAAGCTTTAGAGCTATACACAGAAGTGTTTTCAGAATAAAACTATAGAAGGAAGATGGTGGTGAGATAGGTGGGAGTGAAGTCCACTTCCCCCTGCACACAGGTGAAACACCTAGACAATCTTCTGAGGAGCAGAGCAAACAGCCAACAGTACCCCAGCATATATGAAGATTGGAGACCAAAAATTGTAGAGGACATAGAAAAATCAGATGAGTAGATGGAAGTGGTGAACACCAGGATACCTGCAGGAAGAGAAAACCCACTAACAAAGGAACCACCAACAGATAACAACAGAAGATGAAAGAGGCAGTGGAAGCCACACTAACTCAACCTAGGACCTACCTGGAAATACAACTAAATGGTAGAGAAATTACTCAGAACAAACAACTGAATAAGAGCAAGAGAGAATCCTCAAAACCTTGTACGCGCAGAAGAACCAGCTTCAACACAACCTGCACAGCAGAATACAAGGCATGATGGATGGAGTGATCCTCAGTTAACCAGCTGGAGAGAAGGACCCACGAAAGAAAGACCCAACAACAATCAAAACTCAAAGACATACAGAGAGCCAATATAAACGACAGCCCAAGACCAGCAGGCTTGGGAGATCAAGGAGACTGCACCACTGAATCTCACAGGTATTCTACCATAGACGTTCACATCATAAATCCAGGGAGTCAGAACAGATCAATTTAAGAAGCAGAAGCTAAAAAGAAGAGTCTTACAAACAATGGGAAGACAAAGAAACAATCCCCAAATGAAAGGAGAGGAAGAAGCCTCAGAAAGAATGCTAAATGAAATACAGGCAACTCAACTATCAGATATTGAGTTCAAAGCAATGGTTATCAGGAAGCTCAATGAGCTCACAGAGAATTACCAAAAACTACAGGAAAACTACAATGAACTGACTGAAAAGTATATCAACATGAAAAAGGAAATAAAAATTATCAACATGGGCCAAGAGGAAATGAAGAATACAATTTCTGAACTGAAGAACACAATAGAAGGAATCAAAAGCAGGCTTGATGAAGCAGAGGATTGGATCAGTGAGCTGGAAGACAAGGTATAAAAAAAAACACCCAGAATGAGCAAGAGAATGAAAGGAGGCTCCGAAAGAATGAAGAGGGATTAAGAGATATGCAGGACAACATGAAACATGATAATATTTATATAATAGAGATACCAGAAGGGAAAGAAGAAGAGCAAGGCATAGAAAACCTGTTTGAAAAAGTAATGATGGAAAACTTCCCTAATTTGATGAGAGAAAAAGTCACACAAATCCAGGAAACACAGAGAGTTCCAATCAAGAGGAACTGAAAGAGGCCCACTTCATGATGCATCATAATTAAAATGGCAAAATTCCAAAATAAAGAGAGAATCTTAAAGGCAGCAAGGGAAAAATTGGAAGCAACATACAAGGAAGCCCTGATAAGACTAGCAGCTGACTTCTCAATGGAAACATTCCAAGTAAGAAGGAGATGGCAAGAAATATTCCAAGTAATGAGAACCAGAGGCCTGCAACCAAGACTACTTCATCTAGCAAGGCTCCCAATTAAAATGGAAGGCCAAATAAGGATCATCACAGATGAAAGAATCCTCGAGGAATACACCTCCATCAGATCAGCTCTGCAGCACATACTAAAGAGTTTGCTTTAAGAACAGGAAGAAAAACAGTGAAAGAGAGAGGAACCCAAGTATGAAAAAATGGCAATGAATAAGTATCTATCGATAACAACTTTAAATGTAAATGGATTAAATGCCCCAATCAAAAGACACAGAATAGCAAAATGGATAAGAAAAAAATGACCCTCACATATGCTGCCTACAAGAGACCCACCTCAGAACAAAATACCTACACAGACTGAAAGTGAAGTGCTGGAAACAAACATTCCAACCAAATGGACAGGAAAAAAAAAAGCTGGGGTAGCAATACTCATATTGGACAAAATAGACAGCAAAAAAGGAGCCATAAAAGAGACCCAGAAGGTCACTTCATAATATACACACAACAAAAAATCCATCAAGAAGACAGAAACATTGTGAATATATGTGCACCCAACATAGGAGCACCCAAATGCATAAAGAAAATCTTGGAGGACTTCAAGAAAGATATTAACAACAACACAATCATAGTAGGAGATTTTAACACCCCACTGTCAAAAAAGGACAGATCCTCCAAACAAAATATCAACAAAGATATTGTGGCATTGAACAATGCCCTAGATGAAATGGACTTAACTGATATATACAGGGCCTTTCACCCCAAAGAAGCTAAATACACATTCTTTTCAAATGCACATGGAACATTTTCAAAGATATTCCACATGATAGGACACAAAACAAGCCTCAACAAATTCAAGAAAACTGAAATCATATCAAGCATTTTCTTAGACCACAAGGGACTGAAACTAGAAACCAACCTCAAGAAAAAAAACCCAAAACACTCAAACTCATGGAGACTGAATAGCATGCTATTAGACAATGAATGGGTTAAGAATGAGATTAGGGAAGAAACCAAAAAGTTCCTGAAAACAAAAGAAAATGAACTGACAACAACCCAAAACTTATGGGACACAGAGAAGGCAGTCCTGAGAGGGAAGTTCATAGTGATACAGGCCTACCTAAATAAGATAAAAACATTTAAAATAAACAACCTAACCCTATGCCTACAAGAACTCAAGGAACAACAACAAAGACAGCCCAGAACAGTAGAAGGGAGGAAATAACCAAGATCAGAGCAGAATTAAATGACATAGAGACTAAAATCACAATTCTAAGGATCAATGAATCCAAGAGCTGCTTCTTTGAAAAGATAAACAAAATCAACAAGCTTTTAAGCAGGCTCATCAAGAAAAAAGAGAGAGGATCCAAATAAACACAATCATAAATGAAAGAGGAGACATTACAACTGATACCACAGAAATACAAAGGATTGTAAGAAACTACAACAAAGAACTCCATGCCAAGAAATTTGAAAACCTAGGTGAAATGGATAAATTTCTAGAAAAATATAATCTTCCAAAACTCAATGAAGAAGCTGAAAGCCTGGACAGACCAATAACACCTGATGAACTTGAAACAGTAATCAAAAAGCTTCCAACACACAAAAACCCCAGACTCAGTTTCACAGGAGAATTTTACAAAGCATTTAAGGGAGAGCTAACCCCCATCATTCACAGATTATTGCAAAAAATTCAAGAAGATGGAAGACTCTCAAACTCTTCTTATGAAGCCAGCATCATCCTAATACCAAAACCACATAAAGACATAACAAAGAAGGAAAACTTTAAGCCAATATTGCTGATGAACACAGATGCTAAAATCCTCAACAAAATATTGGCAAACTGCATCCAGCAATATGTTCAAAAGATCATACACCATGATCAAGTGGGATTCATCCCAGGGATGCATGGATGGTACAATATTTGCAAATCAATAAATATAATACACCACATAAAACAAAACACAAAAATCGCATGATCATACCAATAGATGCAGAAAAAGCATTTGATAAGGTACAACACCCATTTATGATAAAAACACTCAGCAAAGTGGGAATAGAGGGAATATCCCTCAACATAATAAAGGCCATATATGAGAGACCTACAGCCAACATCATACTCAGTGGGCAAAAACTAAAATCTTTTCCACTAAGATCAAGAACAAGACAAGGCTGTCCACTTTCACCACTTCTATTCAATATAGTACTGGAAGTTTTAGCCACAGCAATCAGACAAGAAAAAGAAATAAAAGGCATCCAAATTGGAAAGGAGGAAGTAAAACTGTCATTGTTTGCAAATGACATGACAGTGTACATAGAAAATTTTATAGACTACACCAAAAAACAACTTGACCTAATAAGTGAATTTGGCAAAACAGCCAGATTCAAAGTCAATAGTCAGAAATCACAGGCATTTTTTTACACCAATAATGGAACACCAGAAACAGAAATCAGGGGGGAAAAACCCATTTGATATAGCAACAAGAAAAATAAAGTACCTAGGAATAAACCTAACCAAGGAGGTAAAAGACCTGTACTCAGAAAACTATACAACGCTGGAGAAAAAAATTGAGGAAGACACAAACAAATGGAAGCATGTACCATGTTCATGGATTGGAAGAATTAACATCACCAAAATGTCCATACTACCCAAAGCAATTTATATATTCAATGCAATCCCTATTAAAGTACCCATGACATATTTCACAGATATAGAACCAACATTTCAGAAATCTGTATGGAACTGTAAACGACCCCAAATAGCTGCAGCAATTTTGAGAAAGAAGAGCAAAGTAGGAGGGATCACAATGCCTGATATCAAATTGTATTACAAGGCCACTGTAATCAAACCAGCCTGGTACTGGCATCAAAAAAGGCACATATACCAATGGAATGGAACAGAGAGCCCAGAAATAAACCCAAGTCTCTATGATCAATTAATATTTAACAAAGGGGGAAGAAGCATAAAATAGAGTAGAAACAGCCTCTTCAACAAATGGTGTTGAGAGATCTGGACAGCTACATGCAAAAAAATGAAACTCAATCACTAACTTACACCATGCACAAAAATAAATTCCAGGTGGATAAAAGACTTAAATATAAGTCATGACACCATAAAAGTCCTAGAGGAAAACATTTGCAGGAAAATCTCAGACATTCCACACAGCAACATCTTCACTGATATGTCCCCTAAAGCAAGGGGCATAAAGGAAAGTATGAACAAATGGGGCCTCATCAAATTAAAAAGCTTCTGCATGGCTAAAGAAAACAGCACTAAAATGAAAAGGAACCAACTATATGGGAAAACATATTTGCCAATGATACCTCAGACAACGGTTTGATCTCTAAAATATATAAAGAATTCACACGACTCCACTCCAGCAAGAGAAAAAACCCAATTAAAAAATGGGCAAAAGCCTGGAACTGACACTTCTCCAAGAAGGACATATATACGGCTCAGAGACATATGAAAAGGTGCTCAGCATCACTAGCTATCATCAGAGAAATGCACATTAAAACTACAGTGAGATACCACCTCACACCAGTCAGAATGGCCATCATAAACAAATCAACAAACAGGTGTTGGAGAGGATGTAGAGAAAAGGGAACCCTAGTACACTGTTGGTGTGAATGCAGACTGGTGTAGCCACTGTGGAAAAAAATATGGAATTTCCTCAGAAAAGTAAAAATGGAACTGCCTTTTGACCCAGCAATTCCACTGCTGGGATTATAACCTAAAATCCCTGAAACACCAATCCAAAAGAACCTATACATCCAATGTTTATAGCAGCACAATTTACAATAGCCGAGTACTGAAAGCAAACTAAGTGGATCAAAAAGCTATGGGTACATTTACACAATGGAATTCTACGCAGCAAAAAGAAAGAAGGAGCTCCTACCCTTTGCAACAGCATGGATGGAACTGGAGAGCATTATGCTGAGTGAAATAAGCCAGGCAGTGAGGAACAAATACCATATGATCTCACCTTTAACTGGAACACAATCCACAAAAGAAAAAAGCAAACAAAATATAACCAAAGACATTGAAATTAAGAAAAATCTAACAATAGCCACAGGGGAGGGGAGAGGGGACAGCGGGGAGAAGGGTTTTCAGGAACTAGTATAAAGGACACAGGGATAAAACCAAGAGGGAGGGTGAAGCAAGGGTGGGAGGTGAGTTTGGCTCGGGTGGAGGGGAGTAGTGGGGAGAAAATTCAGACAACTATTGAACAACAATAAAGTAATTTATTAAGAGAAAAAAGAATAAAACTATATATCTTGGATTTGATTTGTAATAGTCCAGACAAAATGTTAAAAATTATTAAAGTTGGATAATGGTTGCATGGTACTTTTTATTAGTATTCTTTCTGCTTTAATATATCCTTAATAGTATTCTTCCTTTTTGTGTATATTTGAAATTTTATTAATAATGTATGTTTTCCTAAACTTACTCCATTACAATCTAAAACTTCACTCTCTCCCATACCTAGTGCTGTGCTGGTAAGTATTTAAAGACCACCATTTTTGAGTGGGGAAAAATAGCCCTAATTTGTAACATTTGCTAATTTCCATAATATAAATACTACCACAGCCAAATTCACATTATCAGCATAATACTATTGAATTCAAAGTTGGGAAGAGTTGCACAATAGCACACTTGTTATATTGCATTTGCACCACACTGATACACTAGAAGTAAATAACCACATAAAGTAAAATGTTGTAATGAGCTGTATCTATTGCTTTTGTTTTCATGTAAAGTATTTAATGGTATGTTAGTATAACTTAATTTTTAATAACAGCTGTGTAACAATTGGCTTACAAAATTCCTGAAAATTTAACAATCTGCTTGGCCAAATACAGAACACCACTGCAACATCCTCAACTTTTCCAACTGCCTGATGTGGCAAAAGTTGAGAACCACTGCTGTAACCTAAACTGACATGCTTCTACTTTTTACTCATTACTGTGAACACACCCAGCTCCTCTCAATCAGGCATAACCAGCCAGGGCAGGAGAGAGGCAAATGTCACCCTTTCTCCTTCTGCCACAGTCTCCTCATGGCACTCTGAATCCTTGATTCAGGATGGCCCCTAATTAGGGGCCATTAGGAATGACATCCTAATTTGCTACCTCTCCTCTTGAACATTGTGTTTGCTTCAAAATAGTTATGCATATAACTCTACAGTATATAATAACTGCTTCCATCTCTCATAAAGCAAGAGCTTAATTTTTCATGGATTGTATTTTAAAGGATGAGGAAGAGAGAAACTTTTCTATTACTAATAAACATTGTTAGGGTATTAATGCCTTAAATTACTGAGTACCTTCTTGGCTTAAGCTTAAGTACAACATATCCATTCATTATTTATAACCATTTTAAAATTGTAAGAAGTCCAATCCATGCTGTTACTTACACTTGTCTTTTCTGTATTCTAAATTATGTGACTTGAATTCAACAATGAAAACCATAAAATATGCATTTCCATATTCTCCATAGAGAAGACAATTTATTCTGACCATTCTTCTTCCCCAAAAGAATAACACACATTTTATGTAGAAGAAATAATCACAAAAGAGTAATTCTAGCACAGCATTTTATCATCACAAAAATAAAAAAAATACTAAATAGTATATATTGCACTTCCTGTAATTTTAACCTAAACAGCAGAAATTTATATGGATTTCCAAAGTACAAGTCAATTCAAACACGGCATCCCTAAACCAATTGGTTTACACAGCAGATGACCCCTCTGTGTCAATAATGGGCCATACTGCCATAGTAATAGACTGATAATGCTGGAAGGAATTTCTAGTCAACATCTTAATTCCCAGAATATTCAAAGAATTTCAAAGTTGTCTTTCACGTGCACAAACACACATATCATGCAGCTAGTAACAAAAACAAAATAAAAAGAACTAATATTCACTGAGCTAAAACTGGACCCATTTACATAAATTTCATTTAACATTCACAATTCTACTAGGTATTATAATACTCATTTTGTAAATGAAGAGATTGAGATTCAGAGTATTTAAGAAATTTGATCATGCAGGTAGGAAGTCAGAGAGCCTAGATAAAAATAAAGCTGATGGACCCCAAAGACTATAATCTTTGCCCCAAGTCATACAGTCTTCCACGTCTGGATCTGCTTCCACCATGATCTCCTGACTCTCGTGATCATTAGTGCACAACCAGGAGGGAGCAAAAACCATATATTGATACCCATTGAGGTAAGTAAAATCTTAAACTCTTCCATCTTCCAATCAGGGACAAAAAGGCAGTAAACTATTTTGATTCTTGGGACTTTTGCCTGGTACTACTACCCCATGGCTGAAGATAAACTATAAACTAATCCATACAATTCCAGTCAGGAGAATCTGTTAGCTTTTCTAACCTTCAGACTTCATCTCTGGTTTACTGCTGAAGTCCCATCATACAGAACAGTATCTGGACCATTGTAGGAGCTCAGGAAATGTATTCACCATGTAGATACTACTTCAAACGAGTAGGATTTTGAACGTGGCAAGCCACTTCAGTGCAAGATCCACAGCTCCTCTTGTGTTCTCTTTCATACTAATTTAAAATGAAAATTTTTAAAAAGTCCTTCACACAAGAGAAGGCAGTCATAAGCTAAACAGATGTGCTGTCTCACAGAAGTGAAGGTTAAAGGTTAAACTGAAAAATCTACCAAAGTAAAAATAGCTTTCCTTCTTGCAAATAAATGTTCCTTGCTTTTTATGACCTTTAGGCTGAAGATTATTTAAAATCTTACTGGAGAATAGAGCTAGACTGCTATGAGATAGTCGTTCATTCATTGAGAATTCCCCAGAGGCTTCTAAACAAGTAAGCACAGTAATTTTGTTTTACTTAGTTATTTATTTTTGGTGGAGGCTTTCAAGGTTTGTGCCCTTTCCCTCAGCAATTTTTTAATTAGCATATCTGTTACCTCTGAGTGAGACAATTGCTAGAAATGCTTGCAATGGCTGCCTTATTGACATGCGAGAAGCATCTCAAAAACATTGAGCTTAAGAGAGAATCTGCATAGCCTGTCAGTTGGAAAATAAATGGTCTCAAGTGGATGCCAGGTTGTGGGCAGTTCTGCAGAAGGTGATGGTGAGAATCAAAAAGAACATGCATGGGAAAACACTCTGGAAATTGAAATCACTCAGAAAAAGTAGGAATTGTTTCTGAAGTGCTAATAATACCAAATTAATACATTTCCTACCATCATTTTTATTTTCCTTAAAATTAAATATATATATATATAGTTTAAATCATAGACTAAAATGGAAACTTAGGCTAACAGTTCAAGCAAAGAATGCTGGGCTCTTATCCAAACTGGGGAATGAGGCCCTACACAGAGCAGCCGGCAAGTGTTCCCTTTTCAGTATGGCCATGGTTTGCTAATGAACTGATAGTCACAGTGCATTTTGTCTCTGTTCTTTCCTATTTCAATAGCACCTCACCTATCAGGAGCATAATATCAGCTATTTATTTTTTACCTAACTAGAATATGAGTAGTGTTGGTATGTACAGAGAGAAAAAGAGTTGTCTAAGTCAATATCACCAGATCCTGTGAGCTTGAGCACTCATTCATGCTGCGATCCTGATCAGAACCTAATCACACTCAGTTTGTACATAAACCTTGTCTTTATGATTTTCAAGACCACAGCAGACTATAAACAATAGTTTTATCAGGAAAAGGATCTGTTTAATCAGATATACTATACACTGATAGTAGTGAGAAAAGATTCATGTGTAGTGCCTGCAATATTAAAGCTAAGGTGGAAACAAACTAAAAAATCATAGCAATCTACGAAGAGTAATATAGAAGTGAGCAGCCTGATATACCCTGTTGGCCTTGGAAGGCATCAGTGCTTTGCAGGATAATCACTTATATGTGCAATGGTAACCTTGAGTCATCAAGAATAAGTTTAACAATGTTCAGCTTTCTATCATTAAGAAGGTGGGAAAGTATGCAAACCATTTTAGACATATATCTTTAATAAAATGCCTTAAATTTTAAATAAAAACTTTAAACAGGAAAACCTGTCACCTATTTATTTCCTAATAGTTCTTTCTGACTCCCTGAAACTCTCACAAGTCCTACATTTTATTCTTCAGTTTTCTTTACCCCATTCTTAAAGATAAGACTTTACACACATTTGAAACTAGTTCTTTTCTTCTTGGGTTACCTTTAAGCTAAGTGATCTTACCATTACCACTTCCCTGTTCCCTAAAAACATGTCTCAGGGATCCTAAGTGATCATGGCCACCATAGCACCAGACTTTGCAGCTAACAGCTACCTGGTACCTAGTGAGGCCTGAGAACTGGGTCAGTGAGATTATTGTGCTGGAAGTTACCAGGGATATGAAGTAGGATACAGGAGTGGACTGGTGAAGAAGAAACCAGAAGAACACAATTATTCTTTATTACAGACTGTTACGGTCTCAATTGTGTCCTGCCAATGTGATGTATTTACGGATGGGGCAATAGGAAATAATTAGGCTGAGATGAGGTCCTAAGTGTGAGGTCTTCATGATGGGATTAGTGTCCTTAGAAGAAACCAGAGAGCTTACTCTACCCTCCTTGCCCTCAGCAAGAAGGCAGCCATCTGCAAGACAGGAAGAGTGTCCTCACCCAAATCCAACCATGCTGGTAAACCATAAGACAGCATGGGAAGGAAACAATCTCCCAAGGGAGGGGCAAGGACAAGCAGGAAATGTTGAGGCTGGTCATTCCATATATATTTTAATAACCCTTTTCTCCAACAGGCTTTTGCTCTGACTTAATAGTCCCTCTGTGGACACCAGCATCAAGGGTTCTGGGCCTCTGCAGTAAGGAATTGGTAATAATTATTTATATCCTAGGAGAGAGGAAAGAAGAAAATTTAAACCACAGAATGAGATATAGTGTTATTGTTAACAAAGCAGATTTCCACCAAAGACACCAAGTTTTTCTAATATGATTAGATAATCAAAAAGGTTCCCCAAATTAGTTCCTTACTCCTAAAATAAATAAAATCAATGTTCTGGGTACTCAGTGAAAAGAAACCAGTTTGACCCAGTGTGAAATTCACCTCATGGTAAGGTCAGAGAATGCTTTGAAGGGCTGCAGGAGAACAGTTACATTTAAGTCAAAACTGAGTGCTAAGGAGTCCCAATTTTGACTGAATCTACTCAGACCCTCCAAGATTGTAGAATGCTGGCTACCTAAAACACCACCAAAACAATCTGTATAAAGACACCGCTGACTGAAGTAAGGGAGATCACTGCCTCAATAGCCATAGCAGAATCTCAGAGGGAAAAAAGAGAAGCTTGGATATTTATGGAATTTTAAAGTCTGGTTTACAACAGGTCTTTTAATGAAGAGGCTTGGCAAGAACTGAATGAGGACCATCATGATAGTTTAGGACTGGTAGACATAAGACAAGTATTTTGAAGTGAGGAATTCCGAGGTCTTGAGGTATAAACTATCTAATATTAATACTTTCTATGAAAGAGTTGATGATTTTCAGGAAGTTCCTGGAATGAACAATGATGTTACTTATAACTTTTGTCTTCTAGAGCAAGAGCATCCTAGTGAAGAGTAGCAGAATATGCCACCCCAAAATATGCCACTTTGGCATTAAGGTAAATTTTGAGCCCAAGGCAATTGAGCCCAAGCAGATAAAACAAGCAAATAAAAAATAAATACAACCCTCTTCCTTGTCCCTGTTTACCTAAAAGCAGGACACAAATTTATGAAGGTGTCCCCCTCCCTTCTCTATACTAGGAAGACAGAAGTTACCAGAGAAAACTCTAGGCTCTTATCAATTTAAAGATGGCACCAGAAGAATATATATAACTTTGCTAACTAACCATCTTCCATTACTTCCTCCATGTATTTACTTTCCCACAACTGGCCACCCCTAGAACCTCAAAGTCCTTTCTTTTGTCTTAATCAATTCTCTAAAAATTTGTTGTTCTTTTGTTAAGATGCCATAAAAGCCCAAGTTCTAACCACCACTTTGAGTTACTTATCTCTGAACATTCCCATTTGTAAGTGGAATGCACATGTTTAATAAACTTCCGTTTTACTCTTGTTAATCTGTCTTTTGTAAATCTAACAAGGAAAAAATGTTGTTCTTCCTTTTCTCACTTTCATTGTATTTCATGTATCACTTCATCAAATGTTATAAGGAAGGGAATTTGAGATGAATTATAAATTCTTCTCAATTGGAGAATCTAGGACGGTACAGAGAAAAAGCTCTTTTTTCTCCCCCTACACAGAAATGACAATGTTATATTCACAACAACAGTGAAGAGTACAGTCAGGTTAATGTAGAAATAAGCTATGTGGATGGTATCCATTCTCCATAATACTCTTCATTATACTCAGCTGTGTACATGTGCGTTTCCCACACAATAATTGTAAACTCTTTCGGAGCAGAGATTATATCTATCCCTGAAACACTGCCCATTCTTTTCTCTTTTTTTGTCTTCCATATTGTTTCATATTCAAAATCACCATTATCTCTAAGGCCTGTATATCTTGTAGAAGATTCTATTACCATTTCCAAAACTTCTGTAGGCAAAAAGCTGTTAAACAACTTGATGAGAAACACCAGTTGTGGGTTTTTTAAATAAAAAATTAAAATAATCTTAGAATCCCTGAGCATGTTCAATGTAATTCATTCACAGAGTATATATTTTGAACTAATTTTAACATAGATTGTTAAGCCTTCTCAATCATTTGCAAAACAGTGCTAAAATAAGATAACTTGGATACATAAAAGTGTATTGTATTTTTTCCATAGCATCGCTAAGTGTTTAAGAATCACAATTGTAAAAATTCCATTTCAATGTGTCTTTATTTTTATTACACCAGTTTGTCATCAGCAAAACACTGTGAAGTTTTCTAAGGAGAAAAGAGTTCCTTTGCATTTGAATTGTCTCAAAAAGAAATGTTTTTAATGATCACTAGTATTTCAGACCCTGTGTTAGTCACAGGTGTTCCATTGATGACTTTCCCTATATCTGATTTCATTAATATCTTGTAAAATACTTTTCTCTTTCAGGAAAAAAAAATGTTGTTCTACCTTTTCCCACCTTTATTGCATTTCATGTATCACTTCATCAAATATTATAAGAAGGGGAATTTGAGGTGAATTATAAATTAATAGAATATTTCTCAGAAACACCACTTAAACTCCAAGAATATTCCATGAAGATAACAATTACTTGGCCTTTTTTCCTGCAGAATTTACCACACCTAGCACTATGTCAGGCACCCTGGGCATTTCCTCAATTATTCCTTAGGCCTATTTCACATTCCACATTCAAAAATGAGACACGTAGGTGACTGGGCTGCTGAGAATTCAAATTTTATTTCTACCTCACTTTGTCATTCTGTAACTGAGCAAACTGGAGCTTGTGTACATGGCACCTTGATGCATGATCCAACAGTTAGTGTTGATGGAAACAAGTTTTTATTTACAGGATTCCAACCTCGGGGGAGCTGAGAGTGCTCCTGCTTGAAACCTTGTTCTCCTGAGACTCAGCATTTCCCTTACTACCCACTGAGCTATAAGCCAAAAACATGACCATAAGTTCCCCATATCCTTATCTCTTCTTAAGCTGGCTGCACAAACATTTCTCCATCCCCCTTGTAAGGCACACTCATGGGCTTCGGAATTGTCATCCTCTCGTAGCAGCTCTCTTCTTCAGGATCTGGGGTACATTGTCCTTAACCTCCACATATTAGCCCAGGAAAATATGTACCATGTTACTCTGGATCATGGTGGAGTCCAAGAAGGCATATGTCCCAAGAAAGTGGCTTCTCTGTACATCCTTCAGAGAAGCAAGTCTATAGTCTTAGTATTCCCAGCCACAGTTCAGCATTTCAGGCATCTCCCATTAATCTGTACTTGGTTAGGTGGGTCCTTACAACTCCCAGCTCCATCAGCTTTGCCTGATCTCCAAACACCTCCATCAGCTCTCTCCTTACACCCTCTCCTCAGCCCCCATGCCTGCCTTCCTTATTACCCCAGGTCACATGGCTAAATCTCCTTACTTCTTGACTCTTCATGGCTGCCTTCCCAAAGGAGAAGATGTAGCTCCTACCTCACTACAGGCAGAATGGTTAAACCTCCCAGAGAAGCAGAAGTGGCTCCTCTCTCACTACAGAAAGCATGGCAGAATCCCTGCTTTCAGCCTACACTTGTTTTAAATGCTGACCCAGAGCTTCCTACATGACCTCATATCCGGCCCCTTATACAATGAGCTACTTTTGCCAGTTTCCTGTATCTTTTTACCTTCTTTCAGCTGCCATCCTTAGTTGGGGAAAGAATACCCCATGATGTGGCAGCCTCCACCTCCCTGTGGAGGCATGGTATAAGTCCCCCTGGCTATGTCGTGAGTCACTACACATTCTGAAAGTCATGTACACATTTTGCCTTTTGTTATGAAAAGTATCTTAACCTCCATATCATCCCCTTCCCCCATCCCCTAACTATTGACTATGGGGAATATTTTCAGGGACCCCCCCACTCTGCACCCTGTTACAATTCCTGTTCTTAAATAATCTGTTTAAGTCTCTTCTTTGGGAGTCTCAAGCACAACTATATGCCAAATGCACACTATATTCTACAAGTTGTCAAGTGAAGAATTCCAGAGTCCCTTAAAGGCAGCAAAAAGGTGTTTTATGAGGTTGCATAAATCTAAGTTAATAAGAACATGCGCCTGTCTTTTATAGCTTATACTTTGTTTCTAGATCATGACCTGCACCTTAAATGCACCCTCAAAAGATATAGGTAATAAGGTGGGTACAGCCTGTTATCCTGCTATTAAAATCTTGAATGTTTTAACTACAGTTAGGTAGATAAATGCCTGCAGTTGTATTTCCCAAAACATGGTAGATAGTAAGCAATAAATGTGTGAAAAGGGCATTTTCATTGTATACTTTGGGAAAGCTTAATTAAACAAAGTTAAATAGATTTCTCTACTGTAGGATTTTTAGAGCTTTTAATAAGTTTTTAGGGGGATATATAGTATGTGATATTTATGTTTAAATATAAACAAAGTTCATGTGTAAATAGAATACTTTTTCACAGAATACTTCTTAGAACAAAGTTCAAAGAAAAATCACTGGAATGCAAGGCTAAACAATGCAAGGCTATCAGCCTGGCTGGTGTGGCTCAGTGAATTTAGCACTGGCCTGCAAGCTGAAGGGTCACCAGCAGTTCCTGGTCAGGGCACATGCCTGCGTTGCAGGCTAAGTCCCTACTTGGGGGCCTCCAATGATCAATGGTTTTCTCCCTCTCTTTCTACTTTTCTTTCCTTCTCCCTAAAAGTAAATAAATAAAATCTTAAAAAAAACAATTACTATCAATTAACAAATGATTTCAGGTAGCTCTGTTCTATCCTTTATCAAAAGCAGATGAAATTAATCTTCTCTTGTTGGTAATTTCTATTGAAGAGTTTTTTGATGAAACATCAAATTACCCGGGTGACTCAGCCCCTCTGCAGCCCACATGTGGTAATCTGCAACTTCTTGCTTTTCCAAAAACCAAATCACCTTTGAAAGGGAAGGAATTTAAGACTGTAGATGAGATTCGGGAAAATAGAATAGGGCAGCTGATGGTGACTGGGAGAACTATGTGAGGTCCTAAGGTACTTACTTTGAAGGGGGCTGCAGCATCATTGTCCTATATACAATGTCTCTTGTTTCTTGTATATTCCTCAATATGTCTCTATTTCTCATATTACATTCCTGGATACCTTCTGGACAGACCTCTTATATTGGGTAGTCCAAAAATTTCATTTGGTTTTTCCATAAGATGGCTCTAGAAGCATTTAGTTGTCTTTAATTTCATTCAAAATAATAGTGTTAGATTGCATTGTGATAGCTGTCATATCAGCATGCATTTTTTAAAAGATTTTTTAAATTTATTTTTAGAGAGAGGGGAAGGGAGAAAGAGAGGGAGAGAAACATCAATCAATGTGTGGTTGCCTCTCATATGCCCCTTACTGGGGACCTGGCCCGTGATCCAAGAATATGTCCTGACTGGGAATCAAACTGGCAACCCTTTGGTTGACAGGCCGGCACTCAATCCACTGAACCACACCAGTCAGGGCTCAGCATGTATTTTTTTTTAAATTTTATCAAAATTGGTGAAATTTTATATAGCTATTTTAATATTGAAGATGGAAGAAAATATGCAACCATTTCATAATATTGTGGTGTATTATTTCAGGAAAAGTAAAAATGACAACTGAAATGAAAAAAAAAATTGTGCAATATATAGAGAAGGTGCTGTGACTGGTTGAATCTGTCAAAATGGTTTGCAAAATTTTATGCTGGAGATTTCTTCCTGGACGATGCTCCACAATCAGGTAGATAAAGTTGATACTGATCAAATTTGGACATTAATTGTGAACAATCAATGTTATACCATGTTGGGAGATAGCTGGCATATTCAAAGTATCCAAATCAATAAAGTTACTGGTTAGAATGAATAATGTGTCTTTTATTTTATAGGGAAAAAACTTTTTGACCAACCCAATAGAAGCTGCCACATTGACAATGGTAGGAATGGCAAAGAAACAAAAAGGTATTCAATTTGGAAAGGAAGAAGTAAAACTTCATCACTTGTAGATGGCATGATACTGTAAATAGAGAACCCCAAAGATTCCACCAACAAACTACTAGAAATGATAAATGAATTCAGCAAAGTAGCAGGACACAAAATTAATATCCAGAAATCAGTTGTATTTCTATATGCCAGTAATGAACTAATAGAAAGGGAAATTAAGAGAACAATCTCATGCACAATTGTTACAAACATATAAAATACCTAGGAATAAACCTAATCAAGGATGAAAAAGAACTGTACTCAGAAAATTAGAAGACACTGAAGAAAGAAACTGAAGAAGATACAAATAAGTGGAAGCACATACTGTGTTCATAATAGGAAGGATTAACATCATTAAAATATTCATACTACCCAAAACAATCTATAGATTCAATGCAATTGCTATCAAGAGTCCGATGACATATTTCAGAGAACTAAAACAAATATTCCAAAAATTTACATGGAACCACAAAAGGCCCCACACAGCAACAGCAATCTTGAGAAAGAACAAAAAGTTGGAGGGATCATGCTACTTAATGTCAAACTATACTATAAGGCCATAGTAATCAAAACAGCATGGTAGTGGCAAAAAATAGACACATAAATCAATGGAACAGAAAAGAGAGCCCAGAAATAAACCCAAACCCTTTATGGTCAATTAATATTCAACAGAGGAAGCAAGCATACACAATGGGCTAAAGATAGTTTATTCAGTAAATGGTGTTGGGAAAATTGGACAGATACGTGCAAAAAAAAAATGAAACCAGACTACCTTCTTACACCACACACAAGAGTAAACTCAAAATGTATCAAATATTTAAATATTAGAAATGAAACCATAAAAGTTACAGAAGAAAATCAGGCAGCAAAATCTTGGGTATTACTTGTAGCTATATTGTATTGGTTATATCTTCCAAGGCAAGAGAAACAAATGAAAAATAAATATATGGGACCACATCAAACTAATAAGTTTTTGTTCAGCAAAGGAAATCATCATAAAAATAAACAGACAACCCACAGAATAGGAGAACATATTTGCTGATACATTTCATAAGGGGTTAATATTCAAAATTTAGAATGAACTTATAAAACTCAACAACAAAAAAACCCAACCCAATTAAAAAATGGGCAAAGGACCTGAATAGACACTTCTCCAAACAGCATATACAGATAGCCAGTAGACATATGAAAAGATGCTCAATATCACTAATCATTGGAGAAATGCACATTAAAATCATAATGAGATATCATCTCACACCTGTCAGAATGACTATCATCAATAAATCAACAAACAAGTGCTGGCAACGATGTGGAGGAAAAAGAACACTTTTGCACTGTTGGTGGGAAGGCAGACTGGTGCAGCCACTGTATGGAGCAGTATAGAGATAGATACCTCAAAAAATTAAAAATGGATCTGCCTTTTGACCCAGCAATCCCACTTCTGGGAATATACCCAAAGGAACCCAAAACACTAATTTCAAAGAACATATGCACCCCTATATTCATTGCAGCATTATTAACAATTACCAACACATGGAAGCAGCCCAAGTGTTTATCAGTAAATGAGTAGATAAAACAACTATGGGACATTTACACAATGGAATACTACTCAGCTGTCAAAAGGAAGAAAATTTTACCCTTTGTAACATTATGGATGGACTTGGAGAACATTATGCTAAGTGAAATAAGCCAGTCTGAAAAAGACAAATTTTATGATTCACTCATGTGTAGAATCTAATGAACTGAACTACAAGGAAAATGAGGACAGACTCATAGATAAGAGAGCAGGATGACAACTAGTGGCAGGGAGGTTAGAGGGTGGAGGAATTGGGCAAAATTCATGGACACTCATGGACATGGACAAAGTGTGGTGATTTCTTGGGAGAGGAGGGAGTAAGGGGAATAAATGGAATTGGAAAAAATCAATAAATATTAAGTCATTAAGAAAAAAAGAAAAATGATTCTGCAGACGTCTTAGGTAGGTCCTTCAGGTTCCATAGGCCTCCTTTTTCTCAACTGTAAATTAAAATTTGGGGACTAGATGGCTTCAAGATTGCTTCCAGCTAGGGTGACCAACTTTTTCCAGTTTGCCTGAGATGGTCCTAATTTTAAAACTGAAAGCCTCACACTCTTGAGACCTTCTCAGCCCCTGGCAACCTAAGATAGTTGATCACTCAACTTGCTCTGGTTCATGAGGAGTCCTAACTCATCCCTTGATAAACACATATTTTAATTCCCTGTTAATTTCAGAAGTAAACATTTTGGTCTAATTTTTCACCTGGGCTTTATAGTTTTTTTATATTGTTCAGTGTTTGTTAATTTAGGTAAATGTGCTAATAGAGTCAAAGGTTGCGGCGGGGGGGGGGGGGGTTGCCTTGTGAAATACTGAATACACCAAACTACTTGTTTGACTCCAAGTGTGGCATGACAACTTTGTGTGGAATAACATCTTTCAAAAGTGGTAAAGCACAGTGACGTGATGCCATTGGTGTTCCTCTCAAGAGCTGCTCTCCCAGCATCATTTACCTGACAGTGTAACACACTCCACAAAATCCAGGGTCACAGGTATTTGTATCTGCTATAAAAACTGTCATCTATTAGTTGATATTGATGTAATTATTTCTGTGATATTTCTAAATTCATTCTGTTTCCAGTCTCTGCTTAAAAAGGAAGCAATGACCTCATCCTTAGCTACTATTCTAAAATCAGTCATTGTGACTAAAACCCTTGTTTTCTTCACAAAAGAAAGAAATCAGATGACCTTTGCTCTAACCTTTGGCTTGATATTTACAAAAGCTAATTATGGGGTGGGCAACTCTCCTTTATCATTCTGGGACATTTGGTTAAGGTCTACTCTTTAAATTAAAAAAAAAATTCCATTCAGAGAGTTGTTTAGGGCCATATACAGTACAATGAGATCTAGAAAGGGATAGTTAATTTTGTATTTTGGCCATCGACATCAATTTTCTCAAAACCAATCAAGTAGAACATAGAGGCGATATAAGTCAGTCATTAAAATCAGTGTTTTGACTAACAAAACGGAATCAGTCACCTGGTGGTCTAGTGGTTAGAGGTCATGGGGATCCACAATCTGAGAGCTTTCTCATTTTTCCACCACTGCACCCTCTGCTACTGCATCAGTACGAAAAGAATTGCAGGCAACTCTGCATTACTTGAACTCTAAAAGTTATTTGGCTAATAAATAGAAGAATGCCCCTAAGATTGAGTCTAGTCATATACGCTGTAGTGCACATAACTCACTTATGTTGCTTTAATACAATTTTTATACTTATAAATAAAGATTTTTGATGGGCCAAAATTCAGAAGAGATAAAAAAGCATTTGTGATTGAAATAATAATGAAGGCACACAGCATTCTTCTTCATCCCCAGGCTTCCCCTGGCAATCTGGTTCTCAGGGGGAAAGTAGAGGTCTGATTCCTTTTGTTCATTCCAGCCACCGCCCTTTAGCAATCTGAGTCTGAGCATGGCTGCCACGCCCAACCATGTGACAAAGGCAGATCTAGGGGAACTCTGGGCTTTGAGACAGCCTGATCTTATTTACAGATGTGTAATATATTGGTCTCAGTGGCATGAAGGTGCATATCAGTTATCTCTATAAATGAACAATTAAAACAGGGGGCTTAATATATACATATATATGTATATATATGTTCTAAAATGCTAACTGATAAAAGTATTCTTTTCCTAGAAAGAAAGGGAAGTGGCCAAAGGATTTTCTGATTTTCAGAAAAAGGGTGAATGCTGCCCCCTTTTGACTGTTAAGGGCTATACACACTACTGCTTTAACCCTGAAACATAATGCAATGAAGAGACTGAACTCAAAACCCTACTTCTATAATGAACAATCTGATTAAATCTTGAAAACTGGAAAGTGAAAGGTGCTCAAAATTTACCTAATAAAATTCTTAATGGAATTTGTCTAGCTTCCTAGAAGATTGGTCATTCTTCATCCAGCCTCTTACAACATTTCAGTTGTACCTATTTAATTGACTATTAATTCTGCCTAGAATAATCATTTTAGTTGATTGCTATTTCTCCCACTAGTGATAAAACTTTTTTTAATTGAATTTATTGGGTTGACATTGGCTAGTAAAATTATACAGATTTCAGGTGAACAGTTCTATATTACATCATCTATACATTGTATTGTGTCAAGTCTCCTTCCATCAGCATTTATCCCCTCATATCCTCTTAGAGGTAGACTTCCTGAGAACCTGAACCATGTCTCTCTTTCTTTTTTTTTGCCTATGTAAATGTACAAACTGAAAAAAACTTTTTCGCCTAAGTGTACTCAGTATTTTCAAAGCCTTGCGTATAGTGGGTGCTCAAAAAAACACATGTTTATTGAAAGCAAATGTCTGGCTGAGGTCAAGATCATAGTCTAGTTATGAATGGTTATCTCTGAGCAAAAGCAGTGAGTCCGTCTGGGTTTAAAGCCAGGACATTCACGTAAGTGATGTCATACTTTAATCTAGGAGCTCTGAACTTTATGAGCACACATCCCCAATAAATGTTATGCTTATTTATAGAGCATATAGATTATATGGACCTACAGCTTATTTATAGATTATATGGATTATATGGACCTACCACTGAATTATTATGTCATATACATTAAAAATATATAAATAATTATAATTAAAAACTTAGTTATACTACTCACAGATATAACATTGAATAAAGTAAATAAGACACAAAAGAGTGTATACTATATGATTCCATTGAACTAAAACTCAAAAACAGACAAAATTAATACATAGCATTAAGAGTTAAGGTAGTGATTACCTTTGAGGGAGTACTGATTAGAGGGAAGAACATGAGTGATTTCTAGGATGCTACTGTTTCCTGATCTTGATGTTGGCTACACACATGTTCAGTTTATTAAAAGTCAATAAGCTATATATTCATGATATGTGAATTTACCTGTATATATTATACCTCATTTTAAAAGATTTTTAAACAATGTATTTCTCAAAAGCCAAAACACTGACTTGCATATTTCTTAGGGTACATGCCCCTGACTTAAGATACCTCTGTTTTTTTAAATATTGTATTGATTATGCTATTATAGCTGTCCCATTACCCCCTCCATTCCCCTCCACCCTGCACACCCTCCCCCACCCACATTCCCCCCCTCTAGTTCATGTCCATGTGCATAAGTTCTTTAGCTTCTACATTTCCCATACTATTCTTAGCCTCCCCCTATTTTCTACCTACCATCTATGCTACTTATTCTCCGTACCTTTTGCCCCTCTCTCCTCCTCCCACTGCCCTGTTGCTAACCCTCCAATGTGATCTCTATTTCTGTGGGTCTGTTCCTGTTCTAGTTGTTTGCTTAGTTTGATTTTGTTTTTGTTTTCGGTGTGGTTGTTGATAATTGTGAGTTTGCTGTCATTTTACTATACATGTTTTTGATCTTCTTTTTCTTAGACAAGTCTCTTTAACATTTTATATAAGAACTTGGTGATGATGAACTCCTTTAACTTGACCTTATCTGAGAAGCACTTTATCTGCCCTTTCATTCTAAATGAAAGCTTAGCTGGATAGAGCCATCTTGGATGTAGGTCCTTGCCTTTCATGACCTGGAATACTTCTTTCCAGCCCCTTCTTGCCTGTAAGGTCTCTTTTGAGAAATCAGCTGACAGTCTGATGGAAACTCCTTTGCAGGTTACTGTCTCCTTATCTCTTGCTGCTTCTAGGATTCTCTCCTTCATTTTTACCTTGGCTAATGCAATTATGATGTGCCTTGGTATGTTCCTCCTTGGGTCCAACTTCTTTGGGACTCTCTGAGCTTCCTGGACTTCCTGGGAGTCTATTTCCTTTGCCAGATTGGGGAAGTTCTCCTTTATTATTTGTTCAAATGTTTTCCATTTGTTGCTCTTCCTCTTCTCCTTCTGGTAGCCCTATAGTTCGGATGTTGGAACATTTAAAGATGTCCCAGAGGTTCCTAAGCCTCTCCTCATGTTTTTGAATTCTTATTTCTACATTCTTTTCTGTGTGGTTGTTTCTTCCTTCTGGTCCACTCCATTGATGTGAGACCCAGCTTTCTTTCCATCACTGTTGGTTTCCTGTGTATTTTTCTTCATTTCACTTAGCACAGCCTTCATTTTTTCATCTAATTCATGACCAAAATCAACCAATTCTGTGAGCTTCCTGATCACCAGTGTTTTGAACTGTGCATCTGATAGGTTGGCTATCTCTCAGTAGCTAAAATGAATGGGTTCTGAGGCTTTCATTTGTTCTTGTGTTTGAGCCATCTCTCTTTTTTTTTTTTGGTCTGGTCGCACCTGTTGTATATGAGGGGTGGAGCCTTAGGTGCTCACCAGGGTGGGGCAACCCAGTCACTGGGTTTGTGATGCTGTATGTGGGGACAGGGTCCGAGAGGGAACAGTGGTGCTTGCTCTGTTCTCTGCTGATTTCAGTCCCTTCTGCTGCTTCCCCCAAGCAAACTGGACCTTTCTGGTGCTGATTCCCATGTGGGTGGGCGTATGCACCCCATGGGTCTTTCCAACGACCTCTCCTATGAAGCTGGGAGTCTTTCCCTGCGCCTCAACCCCCACAGGTGTTTTCAATCAGTGTCCTGAGGCTCTGTTTCCCGGTGCTGGGATCCTGGGTTGAGTACAGTGCCTTGGTTCACAATCACGGCCTCACTGGGCCTGCTGGTTGCCACCCCTTGGCCGGGGTTTGCCAGCCAACGCTTGCACGCCCAGGGTCCACCTGCTGCGGTCTTACACACCTGGTCCTAATGCTCTTTGTGCCACGAGACTCCTCTCTGCTGGCTTCCCTACTCTACCCCTCTACCGGTCAGAATGAATGTGTCTATTTTAACTCCTTGGTTGTCCGACTTCCATACAGTTCAATTTTCTGTCAGTTGTAGTTGTTTTTCTGTTTCTAAATTATTATTGTCCCATCTTGGTTGTGCGAGGAGGCACAGTGTGTCTACCTATGCCTCCATCTTGGCCAGAAGTCTCAAGATACCTCTGCTTTAATTAACAGAGCTAATTAAACTCTTTCAGTGACTCGTCAGATAGGAGGACACCTTCCAAACTGGAAAATCTCTAGCATAAATGCCTGTGCATCAGTTCTTAGTTGCTATAGCAACTACAGGGCACCTATGCTCCTTGAGAAAGAGATGTTCATCTTTCTGTCCCCCTCAGGTCTATAAGTTACTATTGCCCACTTGGGAAAGTCATTGTAAGCATGTGAACCTATCTTCTGGGGTGAAGGAGAGCCTCATGTGTACCTCCCACAGCCTCATATTTCTCATCTGCCAAATGGGAAGTGGACTTCATGGCTTTTGGGGAAGGATTTACTATGTTAAAGTGTGAAGAGAATAGAACCTGGCCACTTGTTGACCTTTTAATAAATGTATTTATTTAGAAAATATCCTACAATGGTGTGCTGATTACAAGGGCAGGGGGTGGGGTTGAAGAGGGTATAAGGGGGATAAATGGTAATGGAAAAATACAATAAAAAAGAAAATAAAATGTCCTGCTCTAAGGGTCAGGGGACCCAAAGCCTGGACATGGTCCTGCCAGGCATTACTCTTAAAACATAAGTACATAAGCCAGGTGGTGAAAGACAAATACCATATGATCTCACCTATAAGTGGAACCTAATTAACCAAACAAGCAAGCAAAATATAACCAGAGACACTGAAATTAAGAACAAACTGACAGTAACCAGAGGGGAGGTGGGAGGGGACAATGGAGGGGAAAGTGGGAAGGGTTTTCAGACACATGTGTAAAGGACACATGAAGAAAACTTTGCTTTTACAAAGTGGGGTAAAATCGAGGGTGGGAAGTAGGGATGGCTGGGGTGGTGGGAGCGGTAGGGGAAAATAGAGACAGCTGTACTTGAATGACAATTTAAAAAGTTAAAAAAAACTTAAGTACATCATTAAATGTCTCTTCATCTTAGATACTTCAACTGTAAGATGGCCAGGTGCCCTTCAAGTCACAAAGGTAAGCATTTAGATGTGAATAAAGACTAAGAGAACAAAACTCTGCCAGCCATTGAATAGAGGTCCAATTTAACCCTGCTGCATGATTAGAATTTTATGACTTGCTGGCGAGTTGCTCCCTTGGCTTTTCACTTTATTTCTACAATTTCCTGTGATAGTATGATTTCCTGTTTTCTCCCCTGCCTTTTTTTCACCTTGCATAACCACATTGTGCTGTTGGACCATGAAGTTTTAAGGAACGGACTCTGAGGAGATGGTAAGCCCTTTGTGACTGCCTGCTTCACTCTGCTAATAGGATGTGTCCTCTGACACACTGGAGGAAAATTGCCATAGTAAGGGCAAACAAAAATGGTTTGGCCTATGTTGAAAGGTACATCAAGGAAAGGCTATTTTAAAAGGAAGGATGTCATTATTAAATTTTCAGAAGCAAAGTAGAACAATGTGAACCAATTGCTATAAAAAATAATGAACTGGAGATGATGCTTGCTATTCAAGAAAAATTTGTGGAATATATTAAGCATAAGAAAGGCTAGTAAGAAAAACAGGAGCTTAGACCTCAAGTGTAAGTCTTCTTTTAGAGAATAATCAAGTTCTCAAAGCAAGGAGGAACACTGCTTGAGATAAATGGGCACAGCTCTAGAAAATACATTGATGCCTGAATGTAAATACTTGATAGTAATGCAAATGTGCAAAGATATTAAAAGGGGTCAGAAGAAATATAAAGAGATGGTTCACTATTTAGGACTCTGGGATAACTGAATGGGACTACAAAATAAACTAAGGACTATGGAAGAGTTGATATGTAGCCTTTCATATTTATCTCATTAATATTCTTGAGATAAGAGCTGAGTAGCACTAAGGTTAAACTATGTTAAGGACAGAGTGATAGATGAATATAATTGCAAAGGAGAAATATGAGAGAAGAAAATGGGAAATTAATGTTACCTTTCAAGTAACAGATAGAAGTAACCCAATATAAGTAGCCTTGTAGAAAAGAATAGATAACAAAGAAGGTCTTTTTGTCTGGGGAAGGCTGAGAGGCCAATGTAAATGCCAGAACTGTCCATAGAAAGGTCAGAGCTCTGGCAAGCAAGGCTAACTCCCAGATGGAAGGTGGTTGCTCTGAACTTACTTTTGGAGAATCCACCATTTAAATACTACCCAGATTCAGGTATATACATTTCTTTAATAAATACCATAATAACAATTTCTTTAGAGAAACTGATTTGTAATGTAAGGCAATGTTTTTCTGGCTGGTAGGGAAAGCTTACCAACACCTAAAGCCATACACTCCATTAAAGTATGTATATGAGACACTGGCAGAGGATTTCCAGTTGTCTTGAATGCAAAAGAAGCCCTCTATTAGGTGAAATTATCTCCTACACTAGTGCTTATAAAATTATATTATATCTCTGGAATAAAATATTTTTCTGCCTTCTGAAAAAAGTTAGTTTGGTTAAAATTACCTAAGAAAAATGGAGCTTTGTGTATTTTCACCTTTTTAAATCTGAGAATAAGATCCAAAATTATTGTGATTTTTGTATTTGTATGCTTTCTCTACTTAGATTAAAATATTAAAAATATAAAAGTTGAATGTATAGAAAATTTTTTCTGAAACAATCTGATTGGAATTCAAATCCTAAACTGAGATATCTTTTTAGTAAAAATATGCTTTAGAGATTTCTTTTTTAAAAAGACTTTTATTTATTTATTTTTAGAGAGAGGGGATGGGGGGAGAAGGAGAGGGAGAGAAACGTGGATATGCTAGAGAAACATTATTTGGTTGCCTCTCACACATCCCCATTCAGGAACCTGGCACACAACCTAGGCTTGTGCCCTGACCAGGAATGGAACCGGAAAACTTTCGCTCTGTGGCATGATGCGCAATCCTGAGCCATGCTGGTCAGGGCAGTGATTTCTTAATATAGTTTTTATGATCTAAAAGCCCTGTTCCTAGGAGATGCCAGATGCCTCTGAAGGCCAGCTTTGGCTATGGAACCCACTATTAGTTCTTCTTAGGCTGTTCTGTAGTCTAGGATATTTGCAGCCAAAATTTCTTCACTTTCTCCTTCACTCAGTTGACTTGTATCCAGTATGATGGTTCCCTTACCATTTTATCATGTTAGCAATTTTCCTAATTAAGTATATTAAATTAATACCTTCTTGACCTCTGTGTCTTAGAGAACCCAGACTACTAACATACTGATTTTGTATACACACACACACACACACACACACACACACACACACACACACACTATGTAGGTCTAATTTCCTATTATTGAATAATAGGAAATCAATAACTAGGAGGAACCCAGGAAAAGGCAGGACATGCTTTCTAGAGCATTGATCTACCTGGATTTTAGTTTATAAATCAATAAACCAATCCCATTCTAAATTAGTCCGCCTTTTGGGTGAAGGGTACCACCTGTGGTATGGGAACAATGTCTGTATTTTCCCCCATCACAAATCAGTTTTTCTTTTATTACTTTCCAATCATGCTTAAAATGTAAACTTACCACAGCCGCAAGACCTGTTTCAGTCAATGACAGACCACATATGAGAGGGTAGTGCCATAAGATTATAATGGAGCTAAAAAATTTCTATCACCTAATGACATTACAGTCATGGCAAAACCATAGCCTCCCTAACATCAAAACACAATGCATCACTCACATATTTATGGTGCTGCTCATGTAAACAAACCTACTATGCTGCCAGTTGTATAAAAGTATACTGTATATAATTATATACAGTACATAATTCTTGATAATGATAATACATGACTACTTTTATGTAGTTACTATACTATACTTTTTTAATATAAGTAGAAAGAGTATACTCTAAAGTAATGATAAAAAGTTTGCTGTAATCACTGGGATGTATACCTGAAACTAACATAGTATTTTATGTCACCTGTAATAGAAAAATAAAATATGGCCCTGGCTGGTGTGGCTCAGTGGATTGAGTGCTGGCCTGTGAACTAAACGACTGCTGTCAGGGCAGCAGCCACAACTGCTGTCGATTCCCAGTCAGGGCACATGTCTGGGTTGCAGGCCAGGTCCCCAGTAAGGGACACACAAGAGGCAACCACACATTGATGTTTCTCTCCTTCTGTTTCTCCTTCCCTTCTCCTCTGTACAAAAATAAATATGTAAAATCTTTTAAAAACTGATTTTAGAAAATTTGTTGTAAAACAGTATATGCATGTTATGCCAGAAGCAGCCTCAGATATCTGTTTACAGTGTCACTTGGTTGCATTACTTTTTCCTGAGCTTGATTTAATCTTGTGTTGTTTTGTTCATCATGGCCCATAAGCATATGAAATCTACTACTAATATTCCCAGTAAGGGGCCATGTCAAGTGAGTGATCTGGAAACAAAATGAAATGTGTTTGAGGACTTTGAAGGTAGAAAATTGGTGATGGTTATTGCTCCACAGTCAGGCCTATCCCATTCCACCACAGCTATGATCTTGAAGAACAAGAACAAAGTGATGGAAGCTCTTAAAGGATCTGCTTCCCTGAAAGCAACCAGGCCAGCAAAAATTTGAGAAGGGCCTATTCAGACATGGAGAAACTTCTGAGAATATGGATTGAAGTTCAGACACAGAAACGTATCCCTCTCAGCAACACATCGATTGCAACCAAACAAAGTATGACATGACAAGTGTCTATCCTTACCCTCTCTTTCCATTTCATTTGTGTTGTTGGTAGTAAATTAGTGAGTCTGAGTTCACTGGAACAGAATCCAAATCTTGTTATTTTGAAATGAGACAAGTTCCTGAGTAGAGGGCACAAAAAATTTACTAGATTCAAAGTTTTTGGGTAATCTTAAAGTGGATATTAAAAGTAGTCATCTTTCTGTCAATCAGGAATTTCAACTCTAAGGGAGAAAAGAATGGTTTAATTCAAAGTAGGGGATTCCTAGCCCTTCAATAAATGAGCATTATTCTACACATTTCAGAGTAGAGATCCTATCTCTAATATGACTGTCTAAGGTAAATCCTTGGACTTGTGGAGTCCTCATAGAGCCATATGAAACTTTTACTTCCACCAACGTTCTACCTCCTTCCCAAGAACACAGAATTGAGTAACAGGTTAAACCCCACAACACAGCAGATTCAAGGTATCTTTATTATCTCAGTCTTTCTCAGACCTTCAGAAATGTGTCCCAGCCCACACAGACTGTGCTTAGGCATGTTGTGCTGTCTCTAGCAGACACAAAAGAATGAAAAAGTTAGCCAGACCAGCAAAACTGGAGCAAAGGGAGTTAACTTGGCAGTAGGGCTGGTCCCTAAAAAATGTGTGTGAATTTGAACCCAGCCCAGATTATGCTGATATTCAGAGAATTCCTAGGAAGACAGGACACCACCTGTATTCTGCCGTGTATAATGTACACTTCTTTTGCTCAAATTTTTGAGAGAAAAATAAGGATGTGCATTATACATGGGTAGTACTAATTCCATATCTATATAAATGTCTTTAATTATTTTATTCATGCTTATGCATTAAAAGTGTAACTCTAGAAAGCAGTAATGATATCTGTGTGCAAAACAATGTCACGGCCACTGGCCTGCAGTGAGCACAGAATGCTGCAGATGGTTCATCGAAACACGAGAAAAACATACACAGAGACGACCAGGTCCTGTGGGGAAATAGGGACAGAAAGGCCACTCTCTCTAGTGGGGAGCACCATGGCCACCCTCCCCAGGGGATAGCACCCCTAAGGGACAGTGCCTCATTCTCCCACCTAAGAAGGCTTTTATTGGGTTTGTTTGTATAAGAATTCAGGTAAAGCTCATTAAACATTGCCAGGAAGTAAGGATCAAACAATAGATAACAAGGAAGTCTGAGGACCTATTTTGAGTCAGGGTCAAAGAGCTGTAAAAAACTTTAAGGAACAAATTTACTTCTTCCCTGGATCCTTATCATTCAACTGAGAGCATTCTAAACAAAGCAGGTTTCACAGGATTTTACATATTCTTTCTTAGGCCTGATCACCCGGGGAACCGCCCTTTCCAGCAGAGCTGCACCACCCTCTGTCATTGTTTCAGGCTTAGGTGAAACAAGGGAAGTAAAGCAGCCAAGAGATAAGGAGATTTTCTAGCAGACAGTGAGGACTCAGGCTATGTCAAAGCCAAGGGGCGAGGGTCCATCATCCCATTTTGCTGTAGCCCCCAAAATCCTTCCTTGGGGGCCTCCCACGTGATCGTGCCTGTCTTAGATCATTCACCCCTTGGGGGATCTTAACCATCATTGGCTAACCGACCAAGCACTGGGGGCCAGTTATGGATGAAGTAGCAGAAGCAGCACTCCTGCCAGGGAGATAAGCTTGGCTCCTTGGTAGTTTACAGTGCTAAGGACATTCCTTCAGCCTTAGCCTTGGCAGGGGTTATAGCTTCTGATACCAGGCAGGGCAGTTCCCAACAAAACAAGACCCTGAAATACAATAATTGGTTTTGTTTCTAAATATAAATTAAAAATTGAATTTAAAAAATTAAAGTGAAAGATTTTTTCCTGAAAATTTGGGCCAAAAGTGTGGGTGCACATTACACATGGCACAAATACAACATGTATGAGGAGTCTATGTACAGTAGCTATAGTCTATTGGGCAAAATTTTGGTTACAGTTAGGTTAGTCCCACTTAAAGAAGAGCCTGAACGTAAGGCCTAGTCCTGCAGAGAAACACATTAACATAAAAAAGAAAGAGGATCAGACCACCAGATAAATGGTATAAAGGTTAAGGCTACAGTCCCAGCAGGAAGCTCGACTGCACATTGGAAAGGAAGCAGAAAACCTGGCACATGGACTAGTTACATATGTTGAGCATTACTGGGCAGATCACCCTTCACTGCAAAAGCAAATAGCAAAGGGCTTTGCCCAGGACGCTAAACCTCAGACTCAGACTGGAGGCCACAGACTATTCATAGATCCCATCTACTTACTAATTTGGGAAATTAAAATTATTGATTCAGGTAGTTACAGAACTAAACCTATAGAAGAAAGATTGTTAGAGTTTTCATCTGGGTAAGGGTAGGAAAGCAGTAACTAAATAATATATATCCCTGAGCAAATGAGGGCCAAAGGACTAGGAGATACATGTATGAACAATAACAACAAGGGTGTTTTGTGGAAAGTAAATTTACAGAGTGATCTGATCGTAAATTCCTAACTGCAAGTCCTGGTGGGCAGTTATGCCCCAGGCACATAACTTTTTAGTGAAAGATTTATCTTAGTCTTAAAGCAATCCCTGTCCATTGTTCTGTGCATCTAATTTAACACGCTATTGAAATAAACTGTTACCACTCTTAAAAGAGCACATAATATTAAAGACTCTGTAACCCAATCCCCACAAGTAGAACTCAGATGTGGACCCTGGCTCCTGGGGTCCTCCACATTGTGGATGAGATACAAGACAAATTCAAATGGACTACCAAGTCTTGTGGAGGGAAAGGGACAGCATGGCTTTTCTTTCAAGGGGAGAAAAAGCCACGGCCCTTGCCGTGACTGGTCTTTATTTATTTTCTGGGCATATTACATGATGGTCCTCATTTACTATGCATAGGTTCGCTTTAGGTGGTTACCTTTTTCAGAAAACAAAGATGCCACTAATCAAATCACAGAAGAGGGATATTTGCAAATGCAAAGGGAAAAGTGGTTGAACCAATTACACTCCATACTGGGGAGTTTTAGCGTGGATTTTAGAAAGTTAGAGTAAGCACTTGCTGTCTCAATTCAGGGTGAGGGAGTTTTAGCAAAAGCCAGTCTCATAGCAGTCTAGGTACAATGCAGGCCTGATTCCCCATGGTAGAACCTATCCATGGCTGTAGGTCCTGTGCATCAAACCTTGCTTTCCACTGGGAGCTGGGCCCATGCCACACAAAGTGGTCTCCTACAGAACTCTAAATACATAATCTTAACAATTCTATAATCCCATCCCACCTTCCTCCCACCTTCACATAATCTTCCTTATCTTCCCTCCTTCCTTAATCTCAGATGCTTAACAGAAACTGCAAACTGTTAATTCTCTTAAACATTTATCACAGTCTATTGAGATCTTGCTTTCACTTAAATACCCTCTGTTTTGGCTCAAGTAAATTTTTATAAAAATTCTCTACAGGTTTGAATGTTTCTTACACAGACACATGCAATACTCATAGATATGCTTCATAGATTATACTTCACAAAAAGTAGAATGTCTTCTTTCTATGGCAGAGGTGTGTTGAATGATTTAAAAAATTCAAAAACCTCTGTTCATTGTTTATTCCCTTGTCCTTGTGAACACACGAACACCTTTTTAAATAAAATTTCTGAGCTACAACTTCCTTATATAAAGTTTTTATGGATATTTTATGTCTCTATCCCTCTACTGAAAATGAGCTTAAAAATGAATGACAACTCTTTTGGTTAATTTATAAGTGTGGGGTAAACAGAGTCAGTCAGTCTCCCTCACCCAGATGTCTGGGCAACTAAGATAAGCAGTGTCCCCATAGCCTTGAGACTGGCCCTGACAAACAGTATTCCCATAGCCTTGAATAGGCCCACATGCACAAAACCACACTTTGTCATACAACATCTTGGCACCCTGACAGCTTTGTGTACACGTAGTATATAAGGGAGTTTGGGCTTCCTGCTGTGCGACACATGGCTTGCCCCACCCTTGAATAAAAGCATGTCTGGCATTCCCACAGCTCCTCAAATTTTCTTCAGTCTGCCTGAATCCCGAGTGAACTTGCCTGGCCTTAACAGGCTGCAAGACAAAAAGGTGTCCACTTTATTTCTTTACTAAAGACACACAAACTATAGTAACTCTCTATGGTAATGGCAACTATCTATCTTAGATAGCGCAGGCTGCTATAACAAATTACCACAGACTGGGTAGCTTAAACGAAAACATTTATTTCTCACAGTCTGAAGACTGGGAAGCCCAAGATCAAGGTGTAGGCAGATCCAGTTCTGGTGAGAGCCTGCTTCCAGGTTTGTAGATGGCAGTCTTCTCTTTGCACCCTCACATGGTGGAGAGCAGAGAGAAAAAGAGAAAGCTCTTATTTCTCTTCTTGTAAGAGCACTGACTTCATTAATGAGGTCTCTACCGTCAAGACCTAATTACTTCACGTAGGCCTCACCTCCTAATATCATCATATTGGGGAGTAGAATGTCAACATTTGAATCTTAACAAACAAAAATATTCACTCCTCAGTCCTAACAGTAACATAATCATCTATCTGAATGCTTGCCTTTGCATAGCTCTTCTGTTACATACTCAGACTACTTGAACATTAGCAGCACATGTATTCTTCTGGCTGGGAAAAATTGAGAGACTGAGGTGACTGTCAACCTACCACACTGCTGGCCCTGCTCTAAGTTCACTGAGAAAGTCCTTGAACTTCAAAATTGGAGGTAATTTCATTGATGATCATTGGTATAAGTGCTTAATACTACAAGTAGTAGTAGTAGTAATACTACCGTATTTTGCCATGTAAAATGTACTCCTGTGTACTATGTGCACCCACATTCTTGGCCCAAACTTTCAGGAGAAAAAATCTTTAATTTTTTAATTTAGATATCACTTTTATTTTTTTAATTATATTTTACTGAGTATGCTATTAGAGTTGTCCTGATTTTTCCTCTTCTGTCCCCCTCCACCAGAGCCCCCTGCTCCCTTGGGCAATCTCCCCACCATTGTTCATGTTCATGGGTCATGCATATAAATTCTTTGGCTACTCCACATCCTATACTGTACTTTACATGCCCAAGGTTATTCTGTAACTATTTGTATTTCTTAATCCCTTCACCTCTTCACCCATTCTCCCCCTCCCCCCTTTCATCTGGCAACCTTCTGGTAACTAATTTCTCTTGCTTTTAAGATTATCTCTGCATCTTTAAACTTTGACTTTTTAATAATGATGTGTCTTTGAGTGAGCCTCTTTGCTTCCATCATAATTGGGACTCTCTGTGCTTCCTGGACTTGCACGTCTATTTCTTTTACCAAATTAGGGAAGTATTATTTCACTATTTTTTCAGACAGATTTCCAATTTCTTGCTCTTTCTCTTCTCCTCTGGCACCCTATAAGGTGAATGTTGGACTTCTTGAAGTTGTCTCAAGGCTGCCTCTACTGTTCAGTGTTTGGATTCCTTTTTTTCTTGTTGTTCTGAGTGGTTGTTTCTTTCTTCTTTATGTTCCAAATCATTGACTTGATTCTCAGCTTCATCCACTCTACTGTTGTTTCCCTGTAAATTGTTCTTTATTTCAATTAGTAAATCCTTCATTTCTGACTGGATCTTTTTTATGCTGGTGAGGTCCTCACTAAGCTCCTTAAGCATCCTGATCACCAGTGTTTTGAACTCTACATCTGATAGATTGCTTATCTCCATTTTGTTTGGCTCTTTTTCTGGAGTTTTCATGTGTTCTTTCATTTGGTCCATGTTTCTTGGTCTCCTTGTTTTGGTAGCCTCCCTGTGTTTGTTTCTATGTATTAGAGCAGCTTTGACTCCATGTCTCGGTAGTATGGTTTAACATAGTAGGTGTCTTGTAGGGTCCAGTAGCACAACCTCCCTTATCACCCAAGCTGGGTACTTGAGGTACACCTTTTGTGTGAGCTGAGTACACCATCCTCTTGTAGTTGAGGCTTAGTTGCTGTTGGCAGACCAATGGGAGGGATTTACCCAGGCCAGTCAGCTGCAAGGGTTGGCTGTGACTACTGACCACCAATCTTCACCTTCCATGGATGATCAGCTGTGCAGGGGCAGGGTGGTAGTGCTCCTATGTGGTCTGTGGATATCCACTGGGTATGTTGGCCCTGGGATTTCCCAGGTAGTGGAGGCCAAAATCAGACCCCACCTGTGTTTCGCCCAGGGTACCCTGCCTGAGCTGTGAAGCAATCTGAGATAGCTGCTACTTGTGCTGGGCTTGAAGATTCCCAGGTGAAGCCAAGCTGTAGTGACTACCACTAGGGCTCACTGAAGCCAGCTGTTGTTTGTTTGATAAAATTTAGGACAGGGTCATCAAACTTATTTTCACTGGGGGCCACACCAGCCTCGAAGTTGCCTTCAAAGGGCCAAATGTAATTTTAGGACTGTATAAAACTACTCCTTAAGTAGTGGTAAGGAGCTCAGTACTGCCACCAGGTAGAAACAAGGTGCTGGGCTGGATAAAATAAGGTGGAGGGCCAGATTCTGCCTGCGAGTCTTGTGTTTGCCACCTGTGATTTAGGAGCCAAGACCAGCCATTCTTATGGAAAAGCAGCTTGGGTGGGCCCATAAATTGGGTGGGGTAGAGCCTCTTTGGATCTCCAAGGTGGGTCACACAGTGTTAGCCAGGTTGATATATTCTCAGATATGGTACCAGCCTACTAGCTCTGTGGAGGGGAGGGCTCAGCAAAAGGACAATGACCTCTGCTCACCCCAATGCCAGACACTTCAGACTCTCCCTTGTATACCACTGGTATACTTCAAGCTGCCACCACTGTGCTGGAGCTCAGAGGGAGCAAATCTGAGTAGGTGAGTCCATGTGTGGGTTCCCCAAGAGGAACTGCTTAGAGCTCCAGCAGCCTCTGCCACTGACTCAATTCCCACTGGTTTTCACAGCCAGACGTTGTGGGGACTTACCTTCCTGGCATTGGAATTCTGGACCAGTAGGTCTTGGTGTGGGTCTGGGACTCCTTGCTCCCAAGATATCCCTCTAAAATTTTTATCCATGTGGGTGTGGGTCAGACCATTATTCATCTGTGCCCCTCCTACCAGTCTGGATGGATGTGGTTTCTTTAATAGGCAGTTGTCAGATTTTCATTTAACTCAATTTCTGATGGTACTGAGTGATGGTTGTTCTATATTTTAGTCATAATTTTGATGTGGTTGTGCAAAGAGGCAATCCATTTCTGCCTATGTCGCCATCTTGACTGGAAGCTCTCATTTTAATTTTTAATTCAATTTTTTTATTTACTTATATTTAGAGACAAAACCAATTATCATATTCCAGGGTGTTATTTTGTATCCAAATATCATTATTGCTTTCTAGAGTTATACTTTTAATGCATAAGCATAAATAAAATCTGAAACATTTATATAGATACAGAATTAGTATTACCCATGTATAATCCACATTCTTATTTTTTCCTCAAAAATTTGGGCAAGAAAGTGCTCATTATACATGGCAAAATACAAGTAACTAAGGTCCTGCATCACTTGTGTGATCAACTCCACACTTCCTACCAGAGTTCCAGTAATTGGGTCTGTCTCACATACTGTGCCTAATTGATTACACTGATTGATTATACATTTCTGTATTCATCAAACAAGAACTATTAACTGAAATATACCCAGTGCCAGCCATTATTCTAAGTACTGGGGATACAACATTGAGTAAAACAGAAAAAATCCATGTCCCCAGGACATACATTCCAGTTGAAGTTACCCAAATAGCTGGAGCAGTGTATGCAGGACACAAGAGGCAGAACAAGATGAAGTAAGAGAGATTTAGTAAAGGGTCAGGTCACACAAGATCTTGTAGATCACAATTGAAAGTTTGAATTTTATTCCCCATGGTATGAGAAGCTACTGACTGGTTTTGAGAATAAAAGTTACATGATCTAGTTTACATTTTAAAAGAATCATTCTGCCTGCCAAATGGGAAAGCTAGAATGGGAGCAAAAAGGATTAGGAAGCTATTGCAGTTGTCCAAGGTAGACGTGGTGGTGGTTTAGATTAGAATGAGGCAGTGTAAAGGAAAGTGAGAGGAGGAAAAGAAAAATTAGGGATTCCTAAGTTTTTACCTGAGTAACCAGATAAAAAGATGTGTTATTTGCTAAAGAAACATCAATTGCAAGAAATACAATTTCAGATTTTGAGTGTGTTTAGTCTGACATGACTTCGAGATATTCAGATAGAGATATCATAGAGAAAATTGGATACAGCCTGGAAGATGAAGGAAGAGTCATGCTGGAGAGAAACAGTTGGGAGTCAACCAGTGGACTTGTGTAGACTTTTAAGGAAATATGTTTATTACTGTGTTCCAGGGAAAAATGTATGTCCTTGGGTTGTAAATATGGGATATTTCTTTGCAGTGCAACTTCCAATACAGCCTATGTTAGTGATATTCTTTTGATTACTGGCATCAGAAACTGTCTCTGAATAGCTCTAGCAAAAGGAGAACATTTATTGAAAGGCGTCTTTTGGTTCTCAACTCAGGAAGGGCAGCAACCAATGCCTCACCAGAGACCTTAGTGATAAGAGCTTTAGGAGCTGACGTTAATACTATTCAGCTCTAATGACTTTAAGTCCGCCAAAATCACAGCAATACCTTGCAAAATGATATCCTTCCCACATTCAATTCCCTCACTTATTAAACAGGAAGGTTGAAATAAATCCTTGCTGTATAAAGTGTGGTCCTTGGACCAACAGCTTGTTTGGAATAAGAATCTCAGATCACACACACTAGACCATCTATCAAAATCTTCATTTTAACAAGATCCCCAAGTGATTCATATGCACATTAAAAGTTGAAAAACACTTAACTAAATGGTTTTCCAGTCATAAAACTCTGACTGTCTGAACAGGCAGGGGTCATGTATCAGCTACATTGTGGAAGTCTCTTTGGATTCCTACTCATATAAACTTCATTTAAAATAGAATTGTAAATAATTTTATATTAAATGATCACAAAATAGATAAATTGTATGTTTAGTGTACACTTTGGTTATGCATAGGTAGGTCATAATATATTATGGAAATGTTATAAACTTCTTCCTGTGCATCTCATGACCCTTCTTTCCAGAAGTTCAGTCTTACTTATGAGGCAAACTTCTGCTCTGGTGATTGATGTATTATTGTCATTCAGTCTTTTAAGACTCAGAGATATGATATTCTTATTGGGTCAAAGTGTGCTAAAATAGTCTTTCATTTACACTACATAACTGTTTTCATTGATCAGAATTCTGCATTTGTAGTTTTCTATTATTTATACTTTCTTTGTCATACTTCTTATGACAATATTATTAGGAGCTCATACTACCTACCTACCATAAAATAGTAAGAATGAAAGGAAACCTATAAATATTAACACCATTATTTGGGGAAAAGGCATGACAATTTTTATGTGACAAAAGTAAACATGGGCAGTGCATGAAAATTTTGGCTCAGAATTGTGGTCCAGAAAACCAACAGGGCTTGCAATGGAATGTAACCTGCCTATGAACTCACAATCCCCCTAAATAACTTCCATGATTCCTTAAATAATCTTTTCCAAAGAATTCTCCTAGAAATGTATCTTGCAGATATGATTTAAGGAAAGTCTTTTTAATTTTTAAAGTAGGTTAGCTATTGAAACTTATTCATTAGCACTGTTTCTTGAAATGTGACTTTCTATTGGAATTATCTGGGACACTTATTAAAATACAGAATCTATGACCCACTCCAGACCTATCAAATCAGAATCTCTGAGGGTGGTGTCCAACAATCCGAATTTAAAAATAGGTCCTTAGGTAAGTCTTATCACAATAAAGTTTAAGAATTACTGTACTGAAAATTAAATTTTCAAGTTTGGTTTTCCATTGACAGTAGGGTCAATTTCCAATGACTAAGCCAAGTATTATTCACCGTTATTGCTTCACACTGTATTTGCCCAGACTCTTCATGCTCCATACTGAAAGGACATTTTGACAAGTATATGGCTCAATTTTTTTTCATTTTTCTAAAGCCTTCAAACAAATATTTCTTCTTAATAACTCGTTAAGTTATTAAGAATACTAAGGTACATCATTTCCAGAACACCTAGAAATATTCCCTTGGGAATTACTATTAATAGATGATCACTGACTTGCAGTATAGGGGAAGGAGAAAAAAATTTTAAAAAACACAAAAAGAGAGCCCAACTTAATATTTTAAAATGGAAAAATATCTGTTTGAAAATTTAAGAAAATTCTTTTCTCAAAATTGATACAATTTTATCATTTTTTCATAATACATGCTTGTTAAATCCAAAAAAAAGGGTAGAAGTTCTCTCATTATCTTACACCCCATACAAAACAATGTGGATATCTCTACCATGCTTAGGACATAGAAGGTACACTAAATGGTTTGAATAAATAAATGGAATTTTTAAATATTCTTTTGAGATCTAATTTCTAGTTATCAGTATTCCATAGAATTTTTCTGTAACAATAGAAATCTAATATTCTATTGTATTTGATGCATCAGAATTCACTTAACCAACACATTAATAATGGACATTTACTTTCATTTTTATACTACTAAAGTCAACTCTGAAATAAGATCTGCAAAATTGTCTAGATATTTTTGGGGACAAACTCCTAAAGCAGAATTGCTGAAACAAAGCTAAAACTTTGATACTTGTTGTCCTCTTGAAATGCTGATCCAGTATCTTTATAGTTTATAAATATTTTCCCACAATAGATATCTTTGTTGATCTGATCATTAAGAAATATAATCTCATTAGTTTATTTTAATATACATGTACATAATTACTAGTGATAATATATATATTTTATAAATTTATTAGCCCATGTGTGTATCTCCTTTATGAATTTTGCCTGTTCATGATCTTTAATTCATTTTCTAATGGAATAGAACAGGAAATTTTAAATTCTAATTAGTAAATATAACACAATAGAAACTCCATTGTTTTGTAATTATAAAAGAAGAAAGACATATGTAGAGAGCTAAAATCAAATAGAAATTGAGAAAGCAGTAAATAAAATGAAATGCAGAAAGAAAGACACAGAGAGAAAACAAGGAAGTCATACAAGCAGAGGGACACATTGAAATGGGCATAGCACAAAACGCATATACATTTACACGGGCAAACATGCAGACATGAAGACACACAGAGATATACATAGACAGGTATCAAAAGTGAATAGCGATAGCCCTGGCTGGTGTGGCTCAGTTGGTTGGAGCATCCTCTCATACGCCAAATTGTAGGGGGTTCAATTCCCAGTCAGGGCCCCTACCTAGGTTATAGGTTCTGTCCCCAATTGGGGCACATACAGAGGAAACTACTCAATGCTTTTTTTTTCTCTCTCTAAAATCAACAAACATATTTTTTAAAGGAAGTAATAGTTATACCCAAAGGAAAAATAGACTGAGCACACATGAAAAGGCACACATACATAGGCACAGAAAATGACACATGATCAGATGGTATATGCACAGTGGTATATAGAAAGTCATTAAAAAAACAACAGCACAAACATATAAAGACAAAAATCTGAAGAATAGGGGTTAGCTCTTCCTTAAATGCTATGTAGAATTCTCCTGTGAAACTGTCTGGGTCCAGGGCTTTTGTATGTCAGGAGTTTTTTGATTACTGCTTCAATTTTGTCAGCTGTTATTGGTCTGTTCAGGCTTTCTGCTTCCTCTTCATTGAGTTTTGGAAGATTATATTTTTCTACAAATTTGTCCATTTCACCTAGGTTTTCAAATTTCTTGGCATATAGTTCTTCATACTAATTTCTTGCAATCCTTTCTATTTCTGTGTATCAGTTGTAATCTCTTTCATTTCTGACTGTGTTTATTTGTGTCTTCTCTCATTTTTTCTTGATGAGTCTGCTTAAAGGCTTGTCGATTTTGTTTACCATTTCAAAGAACCAGCTCCTGGATTCATTGATCCTTAGAATTGTGCCTTTAGTCTCTATGTCATTTAATTCTGCTCTGATCTTGACTATTTCCTTCCTTCTACTTTGGGCTGTCTTTGTTGTTGTTCCTCAATGTGTTGTATGTTTAGAGTTAGGTTGTTTATTTGAAATACTTCTATTTTTTAAGTATATTTTATTGATTATGCTATTACAGTTGTTCCATTCCCCCACCCTTTTATTCTCTTCCGCCCTGAGCACCCCCTCCCATATGCATTCCCCCCTTTAGTTCATGTCTATGGGTCATACATATAAGTTCTTTGGCTTCTATATTCCCTATACTATTCTTAACCTCCCCTTGTCTATCTTCTACCTACCCTTTATGCTACTTATTCTCTGTACCTTTACCCCCACTCCCCACCCACTCTCCCACTGATAATGTTCCATGTGATCTCCATTTCTGTAATTCTGTTCCAGTTCTAGATGTTTGCTTAGTTTGTTTTTGTTTTTGTTTTAGGTGTAGTTGTTAATAATTGTGAGTTTGCTGTCATTTTACTGTTCATATTTTTTATTTTCTTTTTCTTAGATAAGTCCTTTTAACATTTCATTTAATAAGGGCTTGGTGATAATGAACTCCTCTAACTTGACCTTATCTGAGAAGCACTTTATCTGCCCTTCCATTCTAAATGATAGCTTTGCTGGATAGAGCAATGTTGGATGTAGGTCCTTGCCTTCCATGACTTGGAATACTTCTTTTCAGCCCCTTCTTGCCTGCAAGATTTCTATTAAGAAATCAACTGACAGTATTACGGGCACTCCTTTGTAGGTAATTGTCCCCTTTTCTCTGGCTGCTTTTAAGATTCTCTCCTTATCTTTATCTTGGGTACTGTAATTATGATGTACCTTGGTATGTTCCTCCTTGGGCCCAACTTCTTTAGTACTCTTTGAGCTTCCTGGCTTCCTGGAAGTCTATTTCCTTTGCCATGTTGGGGAAGTTCTCCTTCATTATTTGTTCACATAAGTTTTCTATTTCTTGCTCTTTCTCTTTTTCTTCTGGTACCCCTATGATTCAGATGTTGGAACATTTAAAGATGTCCTGGAGGTTCTTAAGCCTCTCCACATTTTTTTGAATTCTTGTTTCTTCATTCTGTTCTGGTTGAATGTTTCTTTCTTCATTCTGGTCCACACCATTTGTTTGAGTCCCAGTTTCCTTCCCATCACTGTTGGTTCCCTGTACATTTTCCTTTATTTCACGTAGCATAGCCTTCTCATCTAATTTGTCATCTAATTTGCAACCATATTCAACCGATTCTGTGAACATTCTGATTACCAGTGTTTTGAACTCTGCATCTGATAGGTTGGCTATTTCTTCCTTGCTTAGTTGTATTTTTTCTGGAGTTTTGATCTGTTCATTCATTTGGGCCATTATTTTTTTGTCTCAGTGTGCCCGTTACATAGTAAGGAGTGGATCCTTAGGTGTTCACCAGGGCAGGACAACCCAGATCACTGGGTTGTGACACTACATGTGGAGGAGGGGTCCTAGAGGGAACAATGCCACTTGCTCCACTCTCTGCTTATTTTCAGTCACTTTCCCCACTACCCACAATCAAATTGGGCCCTTCTGGTGCTGATTCCTGGGTGGGTGTGTTTGTGTATGATCTAGGACCCTATGGGTCTCTCCAGCTAACTGTCCTGTGAGGCTGGGAGTTTCTCCTGCCACCTCAACCCCCACAGGTGTTTTCAATCAGAGGTATGAGGCTTTACTTCCCCACTCTGGAACCCTGCATTGCTTGGTCTGTCTCATTCCCCAGTTGTTCCTCCCAGTTTATCTGCATGTGAATGTGGGACTTCCTAGTCCACAACCCACTGTTTATTCAACATAGTATTGGAAGTCCTAGCCACATCAATCAGACAAGAAAAGGAAATAAAAGGCATCCAAACTGGAAAAGAGAAAACAAAACTGACATTGTTTGCAGATGACATTATAATGTACATAGAAAATCCTGTAGACTCCACCAAAAAACTGATCAACCTAATAAATTAATTTGGCAAAACAGCAGGATATAAAGTCAATATTCAGAAGTCAAAGGTATTTTTGTATACCAACAATGAAACAGCAGAAGCAGAAATCAAGAAAAAAAATCCCATTTGATATAGGAACAAGAAAAATAAAATAACTAGGAATAAACCTAATCAAGGAAGTAAAAGACCTGTACTCAGAAAACTACACAACACTGAAGAAAGAAATTAAGGAAGACACAAACAAATGGAAACATATACTGTGTTCATGGATCAGAAGAATTGACATCATCAAAATGTCCATACAACCCAAAGCAATTTATATATTCAATGCAATACCTATTAAAGTACCAATGGCATATTTCACATATACAAAACAAACACTTCAAAAATTTACATTGAACCATAAATGAACCCAAATAGCTGCAGGAATTCTGAGAAAGAAGAACAAATTAGGAGGGATCACAATACCTGATATCAAACTATATTAAAAGGCCACTGTAATCAAACCAGCCCGGTACTGGCATAAAAACAGGCACATAGACCAATGGAACACAAGAGAGAGCCCAGAAATAAACTGAAGTCTCTACAGTCAATTAATATTTGACAAAGCGGGCAGCAACATAAAATGGAGTAAAAATAGCCTCTTCAATAAATGGTGTTGGGAGAACTGGACAACTACATGCAAAAAAAAATGAAACTTGAGCACCAATTTACACCTTACACAAAAATAAATTCAAGGTGGATAAAACACTTAAATGTAAGTCATGACACCATTAAAGTCCTAGAGGAAAACATAGGCAAGAAAATCTCAGATATTTCACGCAGAAACATCTTTACTGACATGTCCCCTAGAGCAAAGGACATAAAGGAAAGAATAAGCAAATGGGACCTCATCAAAATAAAAAGCTTCTGCACAGCGAAAGAAAACAGTAACAAAATAAAAAGAGAACCAGCTGTATGGGAAAATATATTTGCCAATGGTACCTCAGACAAGGGTTTAATCTCCAAAATATATAAAGAACTTACACAACTACACTCTAAGAAGACAAGCAACCCAATTAAAAAATGGGCAAGGGACTGGAACAAACAATTCTCCAAGGAGGACATACAGAGGATCTGGAGACACATGAAAAGATGTTCAATATCACTAGCTATCAAAGAGATGCAGATTAAAACCACAATGAGATACCACTTCACACCGGTCAGAATGGCCATCATAAACAAAGCAACAAACAACAAGTGTTGGAGAAGTTGTGGAGAAAAGGGGACCCTAGTGCACTATTGGTGGGATTGCAGATTGGTGCAACCAATGAGGAAAACAGTATGGAAATTCCTCAGAAAACTAAAACTGGATCTGCCTTTTGACCCATCAATTTCACTGCTGGGATTATACCCTAAGAACCCTGAAACTCTATATCAAGAGAATCTATGCACCCTATGTTCATAGCAGCACAACTTACAATAGCCAAGTGTTGGAAGCAACCTAATAGCCCATCAGTAAATGAATGGATCAAAAAATTATGGTACATTTACACAATGGAATTCTATGCAGCAGAAAGAAAGAAGGAGCTCTTACCCTTTGTGAGAGCATGGATGGAACTGGAAAGCATTATGCTACATGAAATGAGCCAGGTGGTGAAAGACAAATACCGTAAGATATCACCTTTAACAGGAACCTAATCAACAAAATGAACAAGCAAGCAAAATATAACCAAAGACACTGAAATTGAGAACAGGCTGACGGTGACCAGAGGGAAGAGGGGAAGAGATAATGGGGGAGAAAGATGAGGGGTTTATGGGAACAATTACAAAGGACACATGGAAATAACAAGGCAGGGTAGAAACATGGGAAGGAGGTGGGGAGGGCTGTAGTGGTGAAGAAAGGCAGAACACTGTACTGAACAACAATAAAAAAATCTATGTACAAAAATACAGGAAAGAGAAATGCAAGAAAAGACATGCAGAAAGCAGACTTAACGTGAGGATAGGAAAATCAGAGATGAGCCTTTCATGAATTAAAACCCTGAAAAAAGGCTAAAGGCCTTTTAACTTTATGTGGCCTTTCATCTTTGAAAGCCAAAATTAAGGTTATATTTCTTGCTCTTTCCTCTGCAAATACCAGATTGCAACCAAAGACTTAGATTTCCCTCTTTATTTTTGAAAAATACAAAAAAGAACCACACCAATAAAAAATACACAAAATAGCCCTGGCTGGCGTAGCTCAGTGGATTGAGCATAGGCTGCAAACCAAAGCATTGCAGATTCGATTCCCAGTCAGTGCACATGCCTGGGTTGCAGGCCATGACCCCCAGCAACTGCACATTGATGTTTCTCTCTCTCTCTCTCTTTCTCCCTCCCTTTTCTCTCTAAAATAAATAAATAAATAAATAATTTTTTAAAAATGAATATTTAAAAAACACACAAAACAAAATAAAATCTTATTTTAGTGATTCCACCTAAATGTATGAATAATTTATCCATTTTCTTTTCTTATTTAGACTTAGTCATGGAATATGAAAAGTAACTTTAAAAAATGATGTAAGCCTTCAGTGAGAAAACCACAGTTCTCACTAAAACTACTTCCTAATGCCAAAAGTATCCTAAAAAATCTACCACTTTCTGAATTACTGTTGGGAAGGTGATGAAGCCAAAAGCTAAAATAGCAACTGAGAATCAAGCATCTGCAGAGATTATGGTAAAATTAATCTAATTTGTTTATTAAGTTCCCTTCTCTGAGAAGGAAGAAAGTTCAGAAACCCCTGGTTGTTATAGACATCTTACTATTGAGTCAATTAAATCAACTGCATGGCAATTCTATCAAACATGCTTCAATCAACCATTATGAATGACTGAAAACAAACAAATAGAAAGACTTAACTAGAAACCCATCAATTCAGCCTTGATATACAGACTCCGCCAAAGTATTGCAGGGATGCATAAATATTTTGAAATATGTTTAAATAATGTGTCCTGACTGCCAGTAAAATTTTCCCAAGCAAATGTTATTGAAAATGTTTGGGCTATCCACAAATGTTTTTATAAGCATTCCTACTAGGCAACTACTGAAGCCTCAGAAAAAAATTCTGGCCAACAGGAGAAATCATAAGAAAGAAGTGTTGCATAGAAGGTGACCTAAGGAAATGTAGACAGGATTATTTGAGGTGGTGGGAGGTTTCAAAAACAAATGTATATTTCATTAAAGCTTTTGAAACAAATAGCTCTGGCTAAAAACAAACATTTGGATACTGAGGGCACACCCAACAAAAATGTTTGTTTGCTGATACTAACATTTTATTTGGCACATATTTGCCAGAGCAGAAGTGGGCAAAAATAAGATAAATGCAAACATCTCAAAGAAGGCAAAATTATAGTAAATTTATAAGTGTAAGAAAGATAAGAACATTTGTTTCTTTGAACATAGAGCAAAAAATAGATATTTATGGCTCACAATTTTACCAGCATAGGATCCCTTTAAAAATCCCTAAATATTCATTATGTTGGACATTACTGTAGCTTTTACAACTGTATAATGCTGTGTAGTTCTTTTCCATTAATTCATGAAACAATTCTCTGAGATCAGCTGATGATGAGTATTATCATCCACTTTATAGATGAAATATATTAGATAGATAAGGTTGTTCTTGACCTTTATACGACATTTGCCTCCTGGCATTATAAAATACACTTTTAAAAGTCTTTTTAAATTTTATTATTTGTTTTTAGAGGTGGGGGGAAGGGAGAGAGAAGGAGAGGGAGAGAAACATCAGTTGGTTGCCTCTTGCATACCCTCAACCAGGGCACCTGGCCCACAACTCAGGCATGTGCCCTGACCAGGAATTGAAACAATGGCCCATTGATTTGCAGGCTGGCACTCAATCCATTGAGCCACACCAGCCAAGGCTACAAAATACACTTTTTAAAAAAGATTTTATTTATTTATTTTAGAGAGGGTAAGGGAAGGAGAAAGAGTAGGAGAGAAACATCAATGTGTGGTTGCCTCCCAAGCACCCCAAACGGGGTACCTGGCCCACATCCCAGGCATGTGCCCCGACTGGGAATTGAACTGGTGACCCTTTGATTCACAGGCCCACACTCAATCCACTGAGCTATACCAGCCAGGGCTAAAATACACTTTCAAAACAGCATATTCTTTTCTTCTTTTAGCAAAAAAATTTAAGGTATGTATTACTGACTATAATTAAGAAAATAATATATAGTAAAGGAGAAAAACTAGAAATTTTAGGAAAATATAAAAGTGTAATTATTTTCTCATTTTTAAAAAAAGATTTAATTTATTTATTTTTAGAGAGAGGGGAAGGGAGGGAGAAGGAGAGGGAGAGAAACATCAATGTGAGAGAGAAACACCTATTCACTACCTGTATGCACCCTGACTAGGGACCAAATCTGAAACCCAGGCTTGAGCCCTGACTAGGGATCGAACAGGAATTGAAACAGCATCAAACCAGTGGCGTTTTGTTTTGCAGGACAACACCCAAACAACTGAGTCACACTGGTCAGGGCTAAAAGTTTAATTAGTGGTATATTTCTTTAGTAACAATTTTTAGAATCCTTCTGTCTACTCTGTTCTCATCCCTTATCTTAGTCACCCTCCTGTTATGCCTTAAGTTACATTAAAGACATTTATTTTTTCAATTTTTCTTTATAAATTCCTTGATCTAACTAGATTTAAATTGTAAGTGTTATATACTGAGGTTCACACTCAAATACAATTTTCCCCTTTCTTGACTTGCCTACCTTTCTGGATCTCCTTTCATTTATGCTTCTCTTTTCCTTTTTCCTCTTAAATATGGTGAACTACATAAATTCTGATATCAGTTGGTTTTTCCCTGCTGACTTCTTTGTTAACTCTAACCTGTTGCAGGACTTTTATTGACCCCACTAAGTGGTCATAGTAGGTTGAAAAGAAAGGGAATGTACCTTTATTTCTGACCCCATTTGTCTCACAGCTCAACCCTAAATTTCCAACAGCATGATGGAGATCTCCACTTGTCCTACATCCAAATCAAAATGTCTAAAAGAGTATTCATCAACTTCCCCCACAACCAGCCTAATCTCTCTATTTCCATGTATGACAATATCATCAGCTATAGACTGAATGTTTGTGTCTCCCCAGAAATCCATATATTGAAATCTATTGCTCAATGTAATGATATTTGGGAGAATGATGATAGGCAAGACCTTTCAGATATAATTAGGTCAGGATTGCAAACCATCGAAGTGGGATTAGTGCCCTTTAAACAAGACCCTAGAAAGCTCCTTTATCCCCTTCCTCATGTAAGCTTACAGTGAGAAGACAGTAGTCCATGAGGCAGGAAGAGGGTTCTCAGCAGACACCAAATCTGCTGGCACCTTGCTCTTGGACTTCTCAGCGTCCTGAATGTGATAAATAAATTTCTTCTGTTTGTTAGCCACCCAGCCAATGGTATTTTGTTATAGCAGGCTGAAGGGACTAAGACATTACCATTCTAACAGCCATTTTAACAATCCCTCTTGCTCCCTTTTCTATAGATCCAATTGCTAAATCCTATTGATTTTACCTTCTCAATATCTGTAACACATATTTTTTTCTTTATCTCATTGACATTATCCTGGTTCAACCTCCAATCAGCAATTCAATATTGCTTGCTTGCTATCTCTACTGTTTGTTTGCCATCTCTCATTTTGTTTGCTGTTGTCAGATTAATCATCCTAAAGCAATGCCACAGTCATGAAGCAAACTAAAACTCCTCTGACTGACTTTCCTTTAGTTTTGTGACAGCCAGGAAAGGGAGTTAGAGCTCAGCTTCAAGTACTTCTCATGTTTCCTTTACTTCTCCAAAAAAGGATTGAGCAACTCAGCTAAAGATGTATTGTATTCTGATGGGATAGACTTCACTACCAGAACAGCTAACCTGCATTTTATAATATTTTCCCACTAGTTATTCTCATACTCCAGTAAAATGAACTGCTCTCCACCCCTGAAGTACATTCTACACTGTCCAGCTTTTATATATTTGTTCAAGGTATTCACTTGAACACAGGCATATTTAAAACTATCACATTCACTTGTCCAATTTATTCTTTATGATATAAACTAGTCCATAAAGATATTTTCCTAATTCAGCCCCAAGCAGGAAGCAATCCTAATGCCCAAGGAATATTCTCTGCACTTTTTTGTAATTGTCAAGAATTTCTAACACATATATGCCTATATCACCCTTATTAAATAGTAAGTCCTAAAACAGCTTTCAATCTCCATTAGCCTTATAGCAATAGTTATGGTATATAACTATTGGTAATTGCTATATGACTGGATAAAAAAAAAATGAAGAGCCAGAATGAGAACTGCAGTATAACTAGAATATAAGCAATAAAGCATAAAAAAATAACCTCAAAATCTGTCTCAAGGACTTGGAGTTTAATGATGCGTGGGCCACCGGCCAGCAGTGATCACGAAATGCTGCGGATGGCTTGTCGAAACACAAGAAAAACATACACAGAGACAACCAGGTCCTGTGGGGGAATAGGAACAGCAGGGCCACTCCTCACGTGGGGAACGCACCACTTGGCCACCCTCTCTGGTGGGGAGAGCACCGTTCCCCCTCTGGAGAGGCTTTTTACTGGTTTCGTTTGAATAAGAATTCAGATAAAAGCTCATTACTCATTGCTAGGAAGTAAGGATCAAACAATAGATAACAAGGAAGTCTGAGGGCCTATTTTGAGTCAGGATCAAAGAGCTGTAAAACTTTGAGGAACAAACTTACTTCTTCCTTGGACCCTTATCATTCATCTGAGAGCATTCTAAACAAAGCAGGTTTCACAGGATTTTACATATTCTTTCTTAAGCCTGATCACCTGGGGAACCCGCCCTTTCCAGCAGAGCTGCACCACCCTCTGTCATTGTTTCAGGCTTAGGTGAAGCAAGGGAAGTAAGGTAACCAAGAGATAAGGAGATTTTCTCACAGACAGTGAGGACTCAGGCTATGTCAAAGCCAAGGGGCGAGGGTCCATCACCCCCTTTTGCTGTAGCCCCAAAATCCTTCCTTGGGGGCCTCCCACGTGATCGTGCCTGTCTTAGATCATTCCCCCTTGGGGAATCTTACCCGTTCAGTTATGAATAAAGCAGCAGAAGCAGTGCTCCTGCCAGGGAGATAAGCTTTTGTCTCCTTGCTGGTTTATGGTCCAAGGCCACTCCCTCAGCCTTAGCCTTGGTGGGAGTTATAGCTTCTGATACCAGGCAGGGCAGTTCCCAACAGTTTAATAGTCTTCCTAGAAATTGCAGAAGTTGTTGAATCTAAAAATTCTACAAATATTGTGTTACTTTGAGGAACTCTAATGTATGTTGGGCAAAGAACTAGACATATTATCTTTATAATGGATCTCTATTGTTTTTGCAACCCCACTATGCATTCCCTTTTATTATGGTTACAGCATCTAATTTTGACTTGGTATGCCTTCCCTCTTCAATTCCCAGTTGGTTGATTCAGATGAAGCTGATTCCCGTTGTGTCTCAATAAAATATATCCCCTCAGGCTACAAAACTAAGCCTGAGTTTTGGATGGGGCCCTGCAACATCAGTTAGAATTCCTCTCTGTACTTCTGTTATAACTAAAGGGTAGAAGCTCATAAAATGTAAACTTGAAAGTTCAAGGTCCAACTTGGTGACAGCTGCATGAGAATAAAGTCAATGTTGAGAAAAACAAAGATATGGAGAGAAACGTATGTGGAAGACATGATCCAACTTGGTCTCCCTGTGTCTAAAGTTAGACTCTACTATTCCCTGTTTTTTTATTTTGTTTTTTTCTTCCAGTTACTCAAGTCAATAAATTCTTTTGTTTAGTCTAGTTTGTGCTAGGTTTCCATGACTTACAACCAAAAGAATTCTGAATAATGCAATCATTAATTCTCACATCAACTCTACAAGGTAAACATTATTATTATCCCATATTTTACAGATTGGAAAAAAGTGGCTCTTGGAGATTTATAAGTATGCCCAGAAAATTTATGAAAAAAATTAAAATTATTTCTCAAATATTAGCAGTGTTATTTATGGGTGCTAAAAAATAAATTATTTACTTTTTTGAGGATTTTCTATAATTTCAAAAGTTCTATAATAAATGCATATTAATTTCTATAAAATAATTATTTTAAAATATATTATTTTATATTTGTGATATTATTGTATAAACATTATAACTTTCTTTATTCTTTTAAAATTAAGTCATAAGTATTTCCCCATATCATTAATTTTTTCAAGTGTTATTTTTAAGTATATTTTATTGATTATGCTATTATAATTTTTCCAGTTTTCTCCCTTTATCCTCCCTTTGTCTTGCACCCCCAACCCTCCAGCATCCCCCCTTAGTTCATGTCCATGGGTTGTACATATAAGTTCTTTGAATTCTCTGTTTCCTATACCATTTTTTGACCTCTCCCTGTCTATTTTATGCATACCAATTATGTTTCTTCTTCCCTGTACCTTTTACCACCATTCCTCCCTTCCATCTCCCCACTGAAAACTCTCCATGTGATACACATTTCTCTGATTCTGTTTCTGTTCTAGCTGTTTGCTTAGTTTTTGTTTTTGTTGTTTTTCTTTTTCTTAGGTTCATTTGTTGATACTTGTAAGTTTGTTCTCATTTTACTATTCATAGTTTTTACCTTCTCCCTTTTCTTAGATAAGTCAGTCCCTTTAACATTTCATATAATAAGGGCTTGGTGATGATGAATTCCTTTAACTTGACCGTATCTGGGAAGCATTTCATCTGCCTTTCCATTCTAAATGATAGCTTTGCTGAATAGAATAATGTTGGATGTAGGTCCTTGCCTTTCTTGACTTCACATACTTTTTTCCAGCCCCTTCTTGCCTGCAAGTTTTCTTTTGAGAAATCAGTTGATAGCCTTACGGGGACTCCTTTGTAGGTAACTGTCTTTTTTCTCTAGCTGCTTTTAAGATTTTCTCTTTATCTTTAATCTTGGGCAAATTAATGATGATATGCCCTGGTGTTTTCCTCTTTGGGTCCAACTTCTTTGGGACTCTCTGGGCTTCCTAAACTTCCTGGAAGTCTATTTCCTTCTCCAGATTGGGGAAGTTTTTCTTCATTATTTGTTCAAATAAGTTTTCATTTCTTGTTGTTCTTCTCCTTCTGACACCCCTATAATTTGGATATTGGAATGTTTCAAGTTGTCCCAGAGTTTCCTAAATCTCTCTTCATTTTTTTTAATTCTTATTTCTTCTTTCTGTTTTAGTTAGATGTTTATTTCTTCGTTTTGTTCCAAATTGTTGCTTTGAGTCCTGGTTTCCTTCCTGTCACTTTTAGTTCTCTGAATATTTTGCTTTATTTCCTTTTGGGTATTTTTCATTTGTTCTTTCATTTTTAGACCAAGCTCAATCAGTTCTGTGAGCATTTTGATTACCAGGACTTTAAATTCTCCATCAAATAGGTTGGCAATCTCCTCATCGCTTAGCTCTCTTTTGGGGGGTTTTCTCTGTTCTTTCATTTGGACCCTATTTCTTTGTGTTGGCACACCTGTTGAGTTGTAAGGGGGTGGGGCCTCAGGTATTCACCAGGGCATGGCAACCCTTCTGGCTGTCTGTGGGAGAGAGGCCAGAGAGGGAACAATGCAGCTTACCTGCTGGCAGCATTAGCCCCACTTTCCTATGAGTGAGACTGGGAGTTTTTCCCACTGAGGCAACCACAGTAGTCCACAATCAGCTCAGAGTCTCAGTTTCCCATTCAGTCAGCCCCACCCCCATGGTCCACAGCCTTAGCCCCAGGTTCTCTCCACTCGCTGCCTTACCAGTCTGGTTGTTCCAGTTAACTGTTTCTTTAATTCTTTGGTTGTCACAATTCCCTGAAGTTTGATTTTCTGGCACTTCTGGTTGTTACTGATTTTAGATTGGTTGTTATCCTCCCTTTGGCTGCACAAGGAAGTAAAGAGTTTCTGCCTATGCCTCCATCTTGGCCAGAACTACAAAAAGTATTATTTTCAATGATTCCAAATAATTTCTTGCTTGCCATTATTTAAACATTTTCCTATTGTTGGGCATTTATGTTGTTAGGTTGTTTTTGCCACTATTAGTGATGTTCTAGTGAAAATACTGTTATTATGTAAATACTTGTTCATATCACTGATTAATTCATCAGGTTAAATTCCCAGAATTATTCTGAGTTCAAAGGTATGAATGTTTTTAAAAAATTGTTTGTGTGTGTGTGTGTGTATATATATATATGTATATGTATATGTGTATATATATATGACCAATATTCTTCTATAAAAAGAGTTCTTATTGAAACTTTCACCAGAACTCACATCTCAATTGTGAGATGACTGTTTTACCTTACCATCACTGGGTATTGTTACTATTTTAATGTGCCTATTACAGAAAATTAAAATTAGCACTAAATTATATTTAAACATGAATTTCTTTGGTTATTTATGACAGCAGTGATCATTGCTGAGTTTTAATATTTTTGTTTCTCCACTTGTAAATCTCATTTTACAAAATACCTATTAATGTTCTTTGCTGGTTTTTCATTAGAGTATTCATCTTTTAAAAATTTTATTATAAATATTAACTCCTTTCTGTCCACTGTTTGCCATATTCCTGGATTTTTTAAAGTACAAAAGTAAAATAAATCTTAATATAATCAAATCAATTATTTGGAGGGTTTTTTTTTTCAAGGAAAAGTTTATTTAGAAAGTCACAGAGGTAGAAGAAGTGAATCCTATAAGAAATGGACTCAGGAAACAAGTTAAAGAGGCAAAATAAGGGCCTTTAGAGACTAGGAAAAAGAGAGAGAAGCAAGGAAAATGCTCTATGGGATAGTGTTACAGAACAAACAAGGGGGGCCTGGGACGATATACTATTATTTAAAAGGCCCCCAGGTCCGTCATGTCCGCCGCCCTAGGAAAGACGTCTCTCAATGCCAGAGATTCGTGAAAAGGAAAGGAAATGTTTATTTAATGCTATACAAACTTAAAGTAGTGACCTAATGTCTTTATCAAAAATCCTAAAGTCCCTTAAAAAACACCCACAAACAAACACAGTCCTTCCTTCCTTCCTTCCCCCTTTGCCCAGTCCAGAGTACCGTATCTCAGGAAAGGAAATAGAAGTCCATGGCTCAGGCAGTCCTCTGGTTATTCCCAGTTAGTACTCCCTCTCGACTGGGAGACCTCCCTGGGTTCCCGGCACCCTCAGCTGAGTCACCGGGATCTCTGCTAAAACCAGGTGGTGGTTCCCCTTCTAAAGCTGTGGGGGTCCCTACTCTGTCAAGGCCGCATGGTTCTCCCTCTCAGGGATGCAGGCGTCTTCACTCTGCTAAAGCTGTGTGGCTCTCTCTCCAATGGCCGTGATCCTCTCTGCACCTCCACAGCCACATGGTTCTCTCCCTCTCAGGGCTGCGCATGGTTCTCCTCCTCCTAATGGCCGCCAAGTCTGGGTTTTAAATCCCCGCGGCCAATCTTCCTCTGCAGCCTCATTTCCGACTCCTCCCACACTCGGCTTCACATGCCAGAATTCATATCCTTCCAGCTTTACTGGGCTGCCATCATGAGTCTGGGCAGGTGTGGCCCCCATGTCCTGGAGCCAATCTTCTCTGAGCTCCCACGCAGGCACTGTAGCTTTGGGGGGATCTGCCCCCAGTCACGTCTTGGTGGGGAAGTTACTTCCATTCCCCTGGCTCAGGGCATGGCCACAGCTATTTAACATATCTAAGCAACCAGCCAAAGGCTATAGATATGTTAAATGACCATGCCAGAGGGTAGCTGCAAGGCTGTTGCTATGCAAAACAGCTCTCAATGGCGCTGCTCCATTTGTCACTTCCCCCAACCCACACCGTGGGGCGGGGGGTGGGGGGGCGCGGGTGGTGGAGACATCTTAAAACCTCCTGGACACCTTAAGTTCTGGACCCCATTTCAAATGCCCGTTTGGGATCCCCCCTCTTGGCTGCACCCTGTAACAATAGGGATAGGGAAAGGCATGGGTGTGCTCCATAGAGTGAGCCACCAATTATTTGCTTTTTTTTATTGCTACTATGTTTAGAAAGTCTTTCTCTTACTAAGAAGCAGGCCAATATTTTCCTAAGTACCTCTCTTATTTGTCCATTTTTCTTTATCTCACTCAAATCTCAATAATCTTTCTAGCCTTACCTTTGTATTTATTTTTATTTGTTTTATTAACAATTCAATTTTATTGTATTTTTCTCCATTACTCTTTCCACCTCATATACAACTTCCACCTCTACCCATCCCCTCCCCCTGCAATCACCATTGTGCATGTCCATGAGTTCTCCTTCTGTTTTGCTACCATAAAACTCAGTTAGAAGAACAGAATGCTAAAGTCAATCTAGAATCACAGGAAAACAAAATTATATAATACTGATTTTTAAATGTTGTTTTAGCATTTTCAAACACTTTCTTCCATTTCAGATCTCAGTTCTGTCCCAATACACACAAATTCCAAATTGCTATTATCTAAATTATAAATGACTTCATTTAAAGTTTTTTTTCCATTTTTATTTCCTAATTTTAATTATATTTCTTTTTTTACCACTTGTACCCCTTATACCCTCTTCCATTCCCATCTGCCCTTCTCCTCTACTGCTCCCCACCAATCACCACACAGTCGTTGATATTTGTAAGTCCTTTTTCTCTTTTGTTCCATCTCTCCACCACCCAACACTGCCCCGCCATCAGCTATAAATGTGCTATCTATGAGTCTGTCTCTATTTTGCTTGTTAGTTCATTTTGTTCATTGGATTCCACATGAGTAAAATCATATGATATTTGTATTTCTCTTATTTCATTTAGCATAATGTTCTCCAGGTCCATCCATGCTGTCACAAATGGTAAAATTTTCTTTCTTTCTTTTTTTACAGCCAAGTAGTATTCCAGTATGCAAATGTACCGTAGTTGTTTTATCCACTCATCTACTGATGGACACTTGGAATGCTTCCAAATTGTGACTATTGTAAATAACACTTCAATGAACATAAGGGAGCATACATTCTTTTGAATCAGTGTTTCAGGTGTCTTCAAATAAATTTTTAGAAGTGGAATCTCTGGGTCAAAAGGAAGTTCAGTTTTTAATTTTTTGAGGTGGCTCCATACCGCTTTCCAGAGTGGCTGCACCAGTCTATATCCCCAATAGTGCAAAAGGGTTTCGCTTTCTCCACATCCTTGCCAGCACTTTGTTTGTTGATTTATTGATGACAGCCATTCTGACATGTGTGAGGTGATATCTCATTGTGGTTTTAATTTGCATTTTTCTGAAGATTAGTGATGTTGAGCATCTTTTCATATGTCTATTGCCATTTGTATGTCCTCTTTGGAGAAGTGTCTATTCAGGTCCTTGCCCATTTTTTAAATAGATTGTTTGGTTTTTTGGTGTTGATTTTTATAAGTTGTTTATAAATTTTGGATGTTAACCCCTTATCAGATATATCATTGGCAGATATGTTCTCACATTCAGTGGGTTGTCTTTTTATTTTGTTGATGGTTTCCTTTGCTGTGCAAAAACTTTTTAGTTTGAGGTAGTCCCATTTGTTCTGTTTTTTCTTTTGTTTCCCTTGCTACAGGAAGTATATCAGAAAAAAATATTGCTATGAGCAATGTCTGAGATTTTACTGCCTATGTTTTCTTGTAGAATTGCTATGGTTTCAAGTCTGATATTTAAGTCTTTAATCCATTTTGAATTCATTCATGTGTGTTGTGTAAGAAAGTGGTCATTCCATTTTTCTGCACATAATCTGTCCAATTTTCACAGCACCATTTATTGAATAAACAATCTTTAGCACATTGTGTTTTTGCCTCCTCTGTCAAATAGTAATTGACTATAAAAGGGTGGGTTTATTTCTGAGCTCTCTATTCTGTTCTATTGACCTACATGTCTGTTTTTTGCCAGTATCATGCTGTTTTGGTTACTATGGCCTTATAGTATAGTTTGATATTAGGTAGCATGATTCTTTCGGCTTTGTTCTTCTCTCTCAAGACACTGTTGCTCTTTGGGGTCTTTTGTGACTCCATATAAATTTTTGGAATATTTGTTCTACTTCTGTGAATTACATTATAGATATCTTGATAGGAATTGCATTGAATCAGTAGATTGCTTTGGATAGTATGAACATTTTAATGATGTTAATTCTTCCTACATGAACACAGTATATGCTTCCACTTATTTGTATCTTCTTTAATTTCTTTCTTTAGTATCTTATAATTTTTTGAGTACTGATCTTTTACATCTTTGGTTAAGTTTATTCCTAGGTATTTTATTCTTTTTGAAGTAATTGTGAATGAGATTGTTTTCTTAATTTCCATGGCTGGTAGTTTATTATTGGCATATAAAAATGCAACTGTTTTCTGGATCTTAATTTTGCATCCTGTTATTTTAATGAGTTCATCTATCAGTTCTAGTAGTTTCCTCATAGAATCAGTAGGGTTCTCTATATACAATCATATCATATCATCTGCACATGATGACAGTTTTACTTCTTCCTTTTCATTATGGATGCCTTTTATTTGTTCTTCATGTCTAATTGCTGTGTCTAGGACTTTCAGTAGTATGTTGAATAAGAATGGTTTATATTTAATCTTGTCTATTGCAATAGTTTCCTCTCTCCCAGCATACCTACTGGCTCCATTCTAATTCACTCCTCTCACCAACAGAGAAACAATCTTCTCACACTATGTTAATATGATTAGGTCTTTCCTCAGTTTAAAAATCCCCAATAACTTCCCACTGTCCTTAGGATGGAAATAAAAACCCTTAACAAAATCATATGCAATATGACACTTCACTAATTCTCTACCCACATATCTCAACATTCTTTTCTTGGGTTTCTATTTCTAGTCAGCTGAACATCTCTCCACTGATGGCCTTCACATGGACTGTTTAATGGTCTTTTAACTCATTTCTCTCTATACCTAGGTTGCTAAAATCCTTGAGGTCTTCATTGAAATGCAATTTCTTCCTGTAAGTCTTTCCTAATATACTCAGTATATTAGTATCATAGTTGTTGTAAACAATAGCTATCTGATCAGATCTCTCTGTATCACAACAGGTTATAAGTTCCATGAGGTCAGGGAGAATGTATGACTTCCTAAACACTATATTGTTAATGCCTACCAAAGTGATAGACCAAATGCATTAAAAAAGAGAGAGAGACTGAAAATGGCAGTGAGGTAGATGGGAGCTGAACCTACTTGCTCATGCACCCAACTGGAATACCTAGCCAATCTTCTGAAGAACAAAGTGAAGATCCAATGGAATCCCTGCTTATATGAAGTTTGGAAGCCAAAATTATAGAGGACATTGAAAAACAGACAGTAAGGAGATTGTGTTGGGATGGTAAGGTCCCTGGGACCTGCACAGGAACCAAGGTTGCTGAGGTCCCAGCCTGGCACCTAGCTCCAGGGTTGGCAGCTGCCACAGGAGCTGTGGAGGAGGGGCCAGATCAGTGATTGTAACTCCACAGATCCCTCTGCTACCAGAACAGGGAGGGAAGTCCCTTAACAGAAGATACCTGGATGCTTGAAGTCACTGGGGGGAATAAAGACAAAGTGGGAGATGCTCAGAGGCAATATTTCCCCACTGGGCCTGCGGTTGCTGGCTAGGACGTTACCAGAGAAATTGGAGAGCCAGGTCACACCTAGAGAGGGAGAAGAGTTGGGCCAGGACAGACCCTGACCCAGATACTCTCTGCACTGGTCAGAGAGTTGAGCTGTATGAAAAGCCAGGTGCTTGCTAAGAATGGTAGGTGCAAACCAGAGGAATTTACTCAAAAATAGGCTCTCAGCCACTGTTTAATGAACTCTTACAGTGGCTGGGCCAGTGAATAAGGAGTAGGATGGGTGCAATTTACTCCAAATCAGGGTGCCTCATGGACTGATCAAAGTGGGGCAGCAGGGGCTCAGAGGGGTAGCAGTCCCCAGAAAGACTTAATTTAATAGGGGAACTAAACTGCTCTGCAGGAACTTTGAGAGTGTGCAGTACCCAGGCCACCAAAGAGGGAGGAGGTGGGCTGGGAGTTGCTCCTAATCAGAGCACCTCACAGATAGAACAACATGGTGGATTAAAGGCACCAGCCTGGCACAGATGGACAATGGGGCCCTGGCAGTGCTCTGAAGCATGGGCTGGAGGCTGGACACCTATGAATATTGCAGCCCAGACCAAGCCCCCATTCTCAAAAAACAACAGGAAAGGAAAAAAGCTAAGCCCAGCCCCTCTCTGCCTGCAGCATCCAGGAAGACCAGCAGAGCTCTCTTAGTGGGTTTAAAGTCAGAAAAAAGTTTTTTTTTCTTCCCCCAAGTATGAGACAGTAAGTCATGGACCTGTGAAAGGACGAAAAACAGATCAAGAGATGGACCACAAGACTAACATCATCAACTGACAAACTGAGACCAATTTCAATTTTCTATCCTATAGTACTTGCAATTTATCATTCATTTCATTATTTGTTGATACTTTTATTTGATTTGGTTATTTTTTATTTCCCTTCTTTCAGTTTAGTTTTCTTCATTTTCTTTGTTTAATTGCATTGTTTGACTAGTTTTCCTTATTTTCTCTTTCATATTGCATGTTAATTTCTCTTCTTTCACTTTACTCATATTTCAATAACATACTACTCTTCGTCTTTTACATTCCATTATTTTTATTAACATCATATATTACTTGTCATATTATTGTTGTTCTAGTATTGTTGTAAATAATTGTTGTTCCATATTATTGTAAATACTACATAGCACCCCTCCCTGGTCTTGGCACATTTCACTATCTTCCTGAGCTTTATTACTGTTGTGGTTAACTCTATTCTCTCTCACATTATGCCAAGTTTCTATCCTTTATTCTCACTATATCTCACCATTTAACCTAGTACAAGTGCTGTTTTTTCCTAGATTCAGATCACATTCCTTTTTCCCTCTAACAAGAATCTTATCTCTTTTTCACCTTTTATAAAAAGTGGCTAGTTGGGTGTAATATCATGGTTATCACTGTACTTCTCAAAAGGTTCTCCTATCTCTTCTCCTATTGTTAGTACTTTAAATTCCAAAGAATATTCTCTCACTGTCTTAAACCATTTTGCCTTTGCCCTGCCCCAGATCACATACAAGATAAGGTGGGAGTTGTGAACACCAGTAAATCTGTTGGAAGAAGGAACCCACAAACAAAGGAACTGCCAATGGGTAAAACCCAAGTACAACAAGAGACCCCACTCAAACAAACAAACAAAGAAACAAACAGGGCAACCCTAAAGCATCCAGACAAGGAAATCAAAGAGCCCAAGCCAGTGAGTACCACAGAACTCCTACCATAGAACTTCACCCTACAAAGACAGCTAGCAAAGCAGAGCATCAGGAATCACAGAAACAAACAAAAAGAGTTACCTAAAGTGGGGAGACAGAAAAAAAATCTGCAATCAAAAGGAATGGAAGACTCCCCACTACAAGAGCTCAATGAAATGGAGGCAAGCAAACTATCAGATACAGAGTTTAAAAGGATGGTTATAAGGATTTTCAAGGAACTCACAGGCAAATACAAATAACTAAGTGGGAAGTACAACAGTATGAAAAGGAAATAGGAACTACAAACAAGAACCAGGAAGAAATGAAGAATAAAATTTCTGGGAAAAAAAAACATACTTGAAGGAATTACAAGCAGGCTGGATGAAGCAGAGGGCTGAATTAGTGAGCTAGAAGACAAGGTAGAAAGACATACCCAGGTAGAGCATCTGCATGAAAAAAGACTAAAAATATATGAAGATAGCTTAAGAGAACTGAAAGACAACATGAAACTCAACAACATTCAAATCGTAAGAATACCAGAAGGAGAAGGAAAGAAGCAAGGAATAGAAACCCTGTTTGAAAAAATAATGACAGAAAACTTTCCATACCCAGAGAAAGGAAAAAAAAATGCAAGTTCAGGAAGCACAGAGGGTCCTAATCAAGATGAACCCAAAGAGACCTACTCTAAGACACATCATAATTAAAAGGCCAAGTTTTAAAAACAAAGAGAATCTTAAAAGTAGCAAGGGAGAAACCAAAAGAAACATAAAGGGAGCTCTGATAAGGCTAACAGCTGATTTTTCAACAGACACACTTTAGGCCAGGAGAGAATAGCAAAAAATATTCCAAGTAATGAAAAACAAAGGCCTGCAACCAAGACTACTCAACCCAGCAAGTCTGTCAATTAAAAGTGAAGGAGAAATAAGGAGTTTCCCAGACAAAAGAAGGCTGAAAGAATACAAGTCCACCAAACCAACACTGCAAGGTATGCTAAAGGGACTGCTTTAAGAAAATGAAGAAAAAAAAGTGATAGAGAGAGGAACACAGGTAAAGGGTGTAAAATGGCAATGAATAAGTACCTACTAATTAAAAAACTAAAAACTAAAAACAAAAAAGAGAATGAATTATTTTACTAAGTCTACACTATTTTAATAGTATGGTTTTATTATATGTTTTAGTACATGATGGAATATATCATCCTATTCATTTTATTTTTAAAATGTAATTTGAGTATTCTTGCTTCTTTATTTTAACAGGAAAGAAATTTTGTCCAGTTCAAGGAAAAATACTTTTGGTATATTCAGAATGACTTTGAAACTATAAATAAATGTGGGCAGAAAGGATAACTTTATAATATTTGGCCCTCTGATCCAAGTGTATGGCATGGACCCCATTATTCATTTTTTATCACTTTGTTTATTTAGAAAAATCATTTATATAGATCCTGTATATTTTTCTCAATTTATGGAAATGTCTTACATTTTATAATAACTATTTTTAGAGAAGTTTTACATTTAAATTATCAATGATAAAGGTAATAGAGTTTCCCTTTACCTCACACTCAGTTTCCTCTATAATTATCACATCACATTAATGTGGTATATTTGTCACAATTAATGAGTGGATACTAATACATTATCATTAACTAAAGCCCATACTTTAAGATTTTCTTCATTTTTACCCAATGTCTTTTTTCTGTTCCAGGATATCATGTTATGTTCAGTAGTCATGTCTCCTCAGGTTCTTCTTGGTTGTGATAGTTTCTCAAACTTGCCTTGGATTTCAATGATGCTGGCAGTTTTGAGGATACTGATCACATTGTATAAAATGTCTCTTGACTGAGGTTTGTCTGCTTTTTCTCACGATTAGAGTGGGCTAATGTGTTTTGAAAGGATACCATAGGACTAAAGTGGTACATATCATATCACAGGCACATACTATGAATGTGACATTACTATTAATGTTAACCTTGGTTACCTGTCTGTGGTAGTGTTAGACAGGTTTCTCCACTGCCAAGTTACCTTTTTTAGTGATCTTTCCAATTCTCTACTCTTTAGAGGAATCTGCCCTTATATTTTTAAATGACTTTTTTTTATATTAGTGGTTATTTTAGTATTTATATACTATTTTAAAGTAAATTATAAAGAGCACAGAGTCATTTACCAATTATGAAATACCAATGAGAAATTAGAGTACTCCCATAAACAATGCCCAAGAAAATTTAATTTTTCAATTTCACTTTACAAAAATATACTTACTTTGTTGTGGCTTAGCAGTAATTCTATATTTTCTGGAAATATTGAATTTGTGACTTCAATATTTTATGATTTTATGAAATAAGAACAGAAATTTAGGGGCAAATGCCAGGTTCTAAGTCCCATGGAAAGCTACCCAATACAATTTGACTCATTTAGAAATACTGGTCTTGTGTAGGCAGGAAGCAGCCCCTCCAACTTTGTGCCTATTTTCTTTATTGTAGTAAGTTATTTGAATCTTTACCAAATATTTCAGCTTCTTTCTGTATTAATTATCTATTGCTGTATAAGAAATTAATCATCCCCTACACACACAACTTAGTGGCTTAAAATAATGAGCATTTATTATCTCAGCCTTTCAGCGGATCAGGAATGTGAATGGCTTAAACTTGGTTCTCTGCTTCTGGGTCTCACAGGAGGCTTCAATCAAGGAGTCAGGCAGGACTGAAGTCATCTCATGATTCAACTGAGGAAGACATCTGCACCCAAGCTCACTCAGTGATTGCTAGCAGAATTCAGTTCCTCATAGGCTATTGGACTAAACAGAAGGGTCTCAGCTCCATGCTGGCTATTGGCCAGAGATCACCCTCAGTTCTTAGCCATATGGGCTTCTCCAACATGGCAGCTTACTTCATCAATGTGTGCAACCTAAGAAGGCAAAGGAAAGATTGAGAAAGTACCAGCAAGATGTAAGTAACAGTCTTGTATAATTTAATTATAGAAGTGACATTCCATCACTTTTGCTGAATTGTATTTATTAGAATGCAGTCACACTCAAAGAGAAGCAATAACACAAAGGTGTGAACACCAGAAGGCAGAGACCATTGGGAACAATGTCAGAAGTTTCCTACTATGCATTGCTGTGATGTTTCTGCTATAGGAAGGTTATATAGTCCTGTCATGTTGAACAAAGAAATGACCATGTGATTTGCTTTGGCTAATGAATTCTAGACAGAAACAACACACTTTATAATTTAAAACCTTATGTTATGAAAACTGCCTCAGAGAGGTTGGGATTCTGAAATAGTGGAGGGAGAAAGTTGGCAAATCTTCTCACTGAAAAGCAACAAAAAAACTGGACATTTGAAAAAAATTCCCAACTGTGAAAACCAACCAAAGGCATATAAGTAACTAGGAAAAACACTCGTTTAAAAAAAAAACCCAAACTGCTAAATCTTGGATAAGAAGCATGGGAATTTATGGCATTTTAGCCATGGACTGCTCTCTACACAACCCCCCAGGGTAGGCAGGCCTTGTAAACCATCATCTTTACTGCCAAAGTGGATAGACTTGATTTTGAACAGAGTAAAAAATCCTCATGTCCAGGGCATTGTATAAAACAATAGTGACTTTGGTGACAGTCAGGAGTGACAATATCACAGGTAGCCTTAAGTTGTGATTAAGGTTAGGACAAGCAATAGACTGGAAGACTAGCCAGAAATTTATTGAAGAGAAATTACAAATGAGACAGTTTTCTTACTAAACATGAAACACATTTGGTGTTTCATCCTAAATACAAAAATTGAACTCAAATTGATCATAGACCTAAATATAAGAACTAAAACTATAAAATGTCTAGAGGAAAACATAATGAAAAATCTTCATGACTTTAAGTTAGGCAAAGAGTTCTTAGATGTGATATCAAAAACATAATTCATAAAAGAAAAAAGAAAAGAAAAGCTGGACTGGGAGAAATAGTTCCTGATCAACTATTGGATAAAGATTTTATCCAGAATATATTTTCTAAAACTCAAAATTCAGTAGGACGACAACTCAAAGCAATGGTGAAGGATTTGAATAGATAGTTCACCAAAGATATGGTTAACAAACACTTGAAAAGGTGCTAATCACATTTATTTAAACTAGAAAATGTAAATTAAAATTGCAATGAAATACCATTCCATACCCATTGGAATAACTATAATAAAAAGAAAAACAACAACAAGTGTTGGTGAAGATGTAGAGAAAATGAAACCCTCATATTTTGCTGGTGGAATGTACAATGGCTAATCACTCTGTGAAAGTTTGGCAGTTTCTTAAAAAGTTAAACGATGTGAATTTATCATTTAACTTTTGTCATGTGACACAACAAATCAACGCCTAGGTGTCTGTCCAAGAAAAATAAAAACATATGACTACACAAATTGTGTGTGGGTATACATAGCAGCTTCATATTAATAGCCAACAACTTGAAACAACATAACTGTCTATCAGCTGGTGATGGATAAAAATATAGCATATCCATACAATATAAATTATTTACTAACAAAAGGAAACAAACTACTGATAATGGTACACAGTGGATTAACCTCAAAAACATGGTGAGTGAAAGAAATCAGACACAGAAGATATATATTGTGTTTCTATTCTTATGAATTGTCCATAAAAGGCAAACTTTCAGACAGAAAGCAATGTAATTGTTGCCAAGGCCTCAAGGTGGGAATTAAGATTCATTACAAATGGGGACAGATGTTTTGGGGTGATGGAAATAAAATGTTCTAAAACTGGATTGCAGTGATCAGTTGTACAATTGTACAATTAGAATGGGTAAGCCTATGGTATGGAGATTATACTTTAATGAAGCTATTTTTAAAAAGGAAAACAAATCTTTCTTTTCTGTGTCAACATAACCAGTTATATTTCAGATAAGGCAGTTTCAATAGCCTGGGTCCTAAAATGAAGACACGTGTGGAGCAGAGAGAGCTGCAGGCAAGCCATGAGAGATGTGAACAAGAAAACAACCTTTGTTGTTATAAGCCAACAAGATTTAGGCATCGTTTTTTTTTAACCCAGCATAACAGAGCCTGTTCTGACTGATACATTTGTCTTCCAAGAAATAAAATGTGTTATGACATATTTGTGTTAAATTCTTTACTTTAAAAGTAAAATTATTACTGAATATGTTTTCTATAGTTCTACAACAAATTTATGATTCTGTAAATTAAAATATAAAACTTTCTGTAATAATTTAATGTTTATGCAACTCAAAATTATGTAAGAAAATTATTGATACAAACTTGCATAGCATCTTACTTGGTGATGATGAACAAGATTGACATGCTCCCTATCTTCACAAAATTTATAGTCTAAAAACTGTTCATTTTCTGTGTGCTTTGTATAATCTACTAAAAGTGGGTGGTAATTTTATTTAATATTCGATATCTAATTTTTCTTTAAAATAAAAGAATTAGATGATTTTCCTTTTATTGTTTTTAAAGATTGTATTTATTTATTATTTTTAGAGAGAAGGGAAGTGAGGGAGAAAGAGGGGGAGAGAAATATCAATGTGTGGTTGCGTCTGGGACCTGGCCTGCAACCCAGGCAAATGTCCAGACTGGGAATTGAACTGGCAGCCCTTTGCTTCACAGGCTCGTGCTCAATCCACTGAACTACACCAGACAGTGTGATGATTTTCCTTTTAGACTCAACTTCTGTAACTATCATTTTTGACTTACCATATAATTTTTAAAATGTTTTAATTTGCAGTTATTTATTATTTCTACCAGCAGGTGGAACCCTTTAGATTTATTTTGTTTCTTACTTTAACACAGCAACATACAGTATGTCTTTGTGATTTCCTTTTATCTTAAAATTGTTTTTCTTTGATTTAACTTTTATTTCTAGAACAGAAGTGAATAATAGTAAGTAGGAATGGTCATTCCACATTCCAAAAAAAAATTCTATGTTAATGAAATTCACATCAGCATATTCAATTAAAGTTATAAATTCACAGACACTTCATCATAGAACACATGTCATGGGATAAATGCTTTAGATTGTCTATCTATTTTTCTTCCAATGGAGAAAAATATATATAAGCTAAAATTCAATAAGTGTCTATACTCTAAATCAGGAGTAGGTAAACTTTCCGTAAAGGATAAGATAGTAAATATTTTTGGCTTTGTGGGTCTTAAGGTCGCTATTGAAATCACTTAAGTCTGCTATTATGACCCACAAGCAGCAATATACAAGGAACAAGGTTGTGTTCCAATAACAGTCTTATACAACAGGTGGACACATGTGGCCTTTGGCCATAATTTGCCCAAACTTGATTCAAGCCAGTGGCTACTACACTTGTGTGTGCATCAGAATCACCTGGAGGGCTTGGTGAAGCACAGATTTCTAGGCCTGACCAAAAGAGTTCCTGACTAGGTAGATCTCTGGAGGTGCTCAAGAATCTGTATTTCTAAGAAATTTCCTGGTGATGCTGATGCTGCTGGTCTGAGGATCACAATTTACTCACCAATCCCTATTCTAGGCCTTCATCATTTCTTCTGTGTTGTTTTTGTAACATTTAAAAATAGGGTTAAAATAGACTTTTTCCTAACATAAATACTGTAAGATTTCCTAAAGAGATCATTTGGCAGGGAAAAAAGCTGGGTGGGTAGGAAGTAAGACTATACTGTGACTTATCTGGTTTAATTATCGCCACCTATTATAGTGATAGGAAATACATCCTGCACAGGGTCATAGGCTCAAAATGTGCTGACATTAGTATGAAATGACAGGAAAAGAAGTACCCAGCACTCTGAAGCAAACAATGCTTTCATGTTAACATAATTCCTGTGTTTTTAATGCATATTTTTGTACAGTGTTTTTATAATATGCTTTTTAAGCTTAGTGATCAAAATCATTTCCCCTTGTTATTAAAAATGCTTTTAAACATTTTAATGGATGTGTAATATTTCATTATATGCATATGTAACAGATTGAAATGCTTGGCCTCTCTGACTGCATCTTGTTTCAGGCCTGCTTTGTTCCCATGGCCTACTGCTTAGTCTTGCATATAGACATGCTACTCATTGGAGGAATTCTGTTTGCAGCCTGACCAGAAAGTACCTCTCCTGAAGAGATAAGGGAAGTATGTACAAAAGTAATGATTGTTTATCAAAGATTTGCAGGAACCTTGTGACCTGACTCACATCAACTAGAGTCAAAAGACTGAGAGCAAAGCATAATCTTCCTCAGATCCTGCTGGTGCCCAGATGTCTGCAGTCGTCTATCACATCTTACCCATCTAATTCCACCTTCCCCTGATGTAAGTAAGAGCCTGAATTCAGTGCTTTCTCAAGATGGTTCTCTAGGACACTAGGCTGCCATCTTCTCGGTGTGCTGGCTTTCTGAATAAAGTCACTTGCTGTCCCCCAACACCATGTCAATTGACTTATTGGCTGTTGTGTGGTGAGTAATAAGAGCTGGGACTCACAGGAATATAATCATATTTTGAAACATTCCCAACATCTACATAATTCTTGACTATTTATATTCTCCTCTTTTCCTATTAAAAGTAATCTTACAACAAACATGATTGTGCACAAATTTGTTACCATTTTAGATATCTTTCAAAAAGAATTAATAGAAATGGAATTTCTGGATATTTTTAAGACTCTTGATGGATATTGAAGTTATTTTGGTTATAACTTCACCTTTATTTTATAAGAGAGCCAGCCTCACTATACCCTATTCAGCATTGAGCATCCCAGGCAGTTTTCTTAATTTATATATAAAACAGAAAGTAGCTGTAATTGGCTCAATTTTCCCTACCATATTCAAAAAGTGCCTGTTTATTTCCTCTGTCTCCTGTACAAAACTTTTGTCCTACTCACACTATCTCACTCTTCCCCACCCCTCGCTGGGTTACATATACAAAAATGCAATCACAAGACGCCTGGCTTCAGCCCAAACACTAACTAAGATTGCATTCTCTAAGGTGTTGTGGTACTTGGCAGAATCACTTGTATGCATCTTTATGAATGTGCAAACCAAAAGCCTCACCCAAGGGCAAAAACCCACTGGTGGCTCTCCAAAGAATGGTCAGGGGACAAAAGTCTCCAGCTTTGTGGCAGGCTCTCCCTCTGCATGCTGCACAGCTCGAGTCAAGCCATGGTAGAAATGAAAAAGCTCAAGAAAAAGGGGGATTTAACTTCTCTACAAGAAGCCACAGATGTGCTTCCATGGCTGTAGCAGTCCTTGCCCAAGAAAATTTGCCCCTGAAGATTGAGTGGAGAAGAGATGAGCTTTACACCTTCTGCTCTGCATGGCTCTGAAAACAGTATTTGACAAATTCATGGAGAAAACTTGAAAAAATCTTATTGTCAAGAAAAATGAAAACTGAGATGTGTTCTGTGCTGATAGACAACTAAAGATAAGATGAAAAACTGTCCTTGAAGATGTCAAGACTGATGGATGACAACCTATGCCAAATTCTCCCTCTATTTTCATCCCCACTATGCCTTGGCATTTTATAAGTCCCATGAATCTCAGAATCAACACTGGAAGTACAGAGGTGTAACTCCAAAGTGACTGAGTTTCCACCACTCAGCAGAATGGGATCTCAAAGTTGAAATTAAGTTCAATTGAGAAATAAGAATTGAAGTTATATTTTTGCAAGCTGGCTGTGTGAACTGAGACTCAAACCCAAACGTCTATCATTTTCTGATACTCCAATCCAAGGTATGACACCAATCATTACAACTTCAAACCTGTATGAAAAATATTTTCAGAATTGATGATGGTAATATTGAGGTAAAAACATGTCTACACAGTATGAATGTTTTCAAATTACTAGTTTATTGATGAAAATAATATTGTATCATGTGTTAAATTGAGTAGGTGGTTAAAGAAAGCCCAAATAGTTGATCCACAAGATCTCGACAATCATATATTTGACAGCTTGACCAAATTTCTAGAGAATAACAGCAGCAGACCAAAATTTCTGTATTTATATTTCTTGCTTGAACTTCATGATGAAAAACAGAAAACTGTTCTGAGTTATTTTAACATTAAACACATTCGTCCTTGGAATTGAAAATGCTAATGCTTTCCTATGCCCATATGCTGAATAAAATTGAAAGTAAACAGAGCTAGCATATTTTCAGAGTTGCTACTATAGTCATCAAACCAATTAAAAACTCATTTCAAGGTGGTTATTACAGTAGTTGTTGTTATTTATATGTTTGAAGAAGAGACATTTATGTAGTGGTACATTATACTGCATATATTAACAATATTAAAAGAATCAAGAAAACCTACCTATTTCAAAAAATGCTAGAATTGGTTCATAAAGCCTAAAATTTTCAAAATCAACATCTTGAGGATGAAGTCTTTTCTGTACTATGGTGAGTTTAACGTTTTCAATTAACAAATTACGTGTATGTCATAAAAGTATAGTAGATTAAGAATAATAATGCTTGATTTTCTGACTCATATAGTCTTCATTTATTTCATCACATTGTCAGAGCCTACTCATAAACTAAAAGGCTTTAAAGAATTAAGAGTATATGACTTTAAGCCAAGATGGAGATATGCTTTGTGTCCTCACACAACTAAAAGAAGGACAACAACCAATTTAAAAAACAAGACAGAACTGCCAGGAAATTGAATTGTATGAAAGTCTGGCAACCAAGGAGTTAAAGAAGACATTCATCCAGACTGGTAGGAGGGGCAGAGATGGGCACCTGGGGTAGAGAGGACCTGTGGCAAGACAGCAGACTGGTCAGGCAAGATGCAGATGGCAAACCCAGTGGTCTCATATTTGCATGCAGATAAGACAGGAAGAACAACTGGGAAGCAACACAAAATGCACACCCAGGGTTACAGCATAAGAACTTAAGCCTTGAAATCTCAAGCTTTAACAACCTGTGAAGGTTACTGTGGCCAGAGAAACTCCCAGCCTCACAGGACAGTTCACTGGACAGACCCACAGGGTCCTAGAATGTACACAAGCCTACCCATGCAGGAATCAACACCAGAAAGGCACAATTCTCTTGTGGGTAGTGGAGGAAGTGACTGAAAGCCAGCCAAGAGCTGAGCAACAGGCATTGTGTCCTCTCTGATCCTGCCCCCACATACAGTGCCACAACACAGTGACATGGCCGGCCCCACCCTGGTGAATACCTGAGGATCCACTCCTTATAATGTAACACATGCACCGAGACAAAGAATATAGCCCAAATGAAAGAACAGACCAAAACTCCAGAAAAAGAACTAAGTGACAAGGACATAGCCAACCTATCAGATCCAGAGTTCAAAACACTGGTAGTAAGGATGCTCACAGAAATGACTGAGTATGGCCACTAAATAAAGGAAGAAGTGAAGGCTATGCAAAGTGACATAAAGGAAAATGTACGGGGACCCAGGAGTGACAAGAAGGAAACCAGGACTCAAGTCAATGATTTGGAACAGAAGGAAGAAGTAAACATTCAACCAGAACAGAATGAAGAAGCAAGACTTCAAAAAAAATGAGGAGAGACTTAGAAACCTCTAGGATATCTTTAAACGTTCCAACATGCAAATCATAGGGGTGCCAGAAGGAGAAGAGGAAGAGCAAGAAATTGAAAACTTATTTGAAAAAATAATGAAGGACAACTTCCCCAATCTGGTGAAGGAGATAGACTTCCAGGAAGTCAGGGAAGCTCAGAGAGTCCCAAAGAAGTTGAATCCAAGGAGGAACACACCAAGACACATCATAATTAAATTACCCAAGATTGAAGATGAGGAGAGAATCTTAAAAGCAGCAAGAGAAAAGCAGAGAGTTACCTACAAAGGAGTTCCCATAAGACCATCAGCTGATTTCTCAAAAGAAACTTTACAGGCAACAAGGGGCTGGAAAGAAGTAGTCCAAGTCATGAAGGCAAGGACCTACATCCAAGAGTGCTCTATCCAGCAAAGCCATCATTTAGAATGGAAGGGCAGGTAAGTGCTTCCCAGATAAGGTAAATTTAAAGGAGTTCATCATCACCAAGCCCTTATTATATGAAATGTTAAAGCGACTGACTTATGTAAGAAAAAGAAGAAGACCAAAACTATGAATAGTAAAATGACAACAAACTTATAACTATCAACAACTGAACCTAAAACAGAAACAAACTAAGCAAACAACTAGAACAGGAACAGAATCACCCAAATGGAGATCTCATGGAGGGTTATCAGAAGGAAGGTGAAAGGGAGAATGGGGGAAAAGGTACAGGGAATAAGAAGCACAATTGGTAGGTACAAAATAGATAGGAGGAGGTTAAGAATAGTATAGGGAATGGAGAAGCCAAAGAACTTATATGTATGACCCATGAACATGAACCAAGGTTCGGATATTTGAGGTAGGGGTTGCAGGATGAAGGGCACAAAGGGGAGAAAAAAATGGGACAACTGTAATAGCATAATCAATCAAATATACTTTGAAAAAAGAAATAGTGAAGATCCTCTCCTGGTACGGAAAAACATAAAGAGAATTTGAAAGATTAATTTCTTTTCTCAAATTGTGCATCCCTAAACTATTTGTGTAGAAAATGAATTTGCTCTGTATTAAATCTCCAGAGAAGATTAGCTTAAAACCTCTTAGTAATTTCAGTTCTTCAACATTTTAGTTAGATTTTTAATGTTTCTAGGTTTATAAAATGCACCTAAATGAATGATATTTTAAATGCCAAGGACATATAAGTTTGAAAACAGGATGCCTTTTTGAGATTCAAATTTATCACCAATTTCCAAAATCTTTTTAATTTTAAAAATTATCATCTTAAAATCATTGGAAAATACAGAAGCCATGGGTGGAAATAACAAACTTTTAAATTTGAAGGGTGGATGTTTTGAAAAAATAAATATGATGCCTATTTCCAGCACTTTTTACAGTTACACAATAAATTTTGTTGTTTAAGACTTCCAGCCAAGATCGAGGCATAGGTAGACACACTGTACCTCCTTGCACAACCAAAATAAGAACAATAACAATTTAGAAACAAAAAACAACCAGTACCAACAGAAAATTGAACTGTATGGAAGTCCAACAACCAAGGAGTTAAAATAGACACATTCATCCAGACCGGTAGGAGGGGCAGAGTCAGTCAGCTGGGCAGAGAGGGGTCACAGCAAAGTGGTGGCTGGCAGACCCCAGGCGCACAGTCAGCAGCTGGTGGACCCCAAGTGCACAAAGTGGCAGCTGGTGAACCCATCGAGGTGGAAGATTGTGAAGAGGTGCAACGGACAAGGCAGCTGGAGGACCAGGCAGTCCCACATTTGTGTGCAGAGAAATCAGGCGAAACTGGGAAGTGACACACAGCGTGCAACCCAGGGTCCCAGCGCAGGGAAATAAAGCTTCGAAACACTGATTGAAAACACCTATGGGGGTTGAAGTGCTGGGAGAAACTCCCAGCCTCACAGGAGAGTTTGTTGGAGAGACCCACAGGGTCCTAGAATGTACACAAACCCACCCACCGGGAATCAGCACCAGAAGGGCCCAATTTGCTTGGGGGAAGTGGAGGAATGACTGATAATTGGCAGAGAGCGGAGTAAGCGCCACTGTGCCTGTGTTTCCTCTCGGACCCCTCCCCCATATACAGCATCACAACCCAGTGACATGGCTGCCTTGCCCTAAGGAACACCTAAGACTCTGCCCCTCCATACATAACAAGGCACATCAAGACAAAAAAAAATGGCCCAATTGAAATAACAGATCAAAGGTCCAGAAAAAATACAACTAAATGACAAAGAGATAGCCAACCTATAGATGCACAGTTCAAAGCACTGGTAATCAGGATGCTCAAAGAATTGGTTGAATTCGGTCACAAATTAGATGAAAAAATGAAGGCTATGCTAAGTGAAATAAAGGAAAATGTACAGGGAACCAATAGTGATGGGAAGGAAACTGGGACTCAAATCAATGGAGTGGACCAGAAGGAAGAAAGAAACATTTAACCAGAACAGAATGAAGAAACAAGACTTCAAAAAAATAAGGAGAGGCTTAGGAACCCCCAAGATATCTTTAAACATTCCAATATCCAAATTATAGGGGTACCAGAAGCAGAAGAAGAAAAGCAACAAGTGGACAAGTTATTTGAACAAATAATAAAGGAGAACTTCCCCAATCTGGCAAAGGAAATGTACTTCCAGGAAGTCCAGGAAGCTCAGAGAGTCCCAAAGAAGTTGGACCCAAGGAGGAGCACACCAAGGCACATCATAATTACATTACCCAAGATTAAAGATAAGGAGAGAATCTTAAAAGCAGCAAGAGAAAAGGAGACAATTACCTACAAAGGAGTTCCCATCAGACTGTCAACTGATTTCTCAAAAGAGACCTTACAGAAAGGGCTGGAAAGAGCCCTTAAAAGAAAGGGCTGGAAAGAAGTATTCCAAGTCATGAAAGCCAAGGACCTACATCCTAATTGCTCTATCCAGCAAAGCTTTCATTTAGAATGGAAGGGAAGATAAAGTGCTTCTCAGATAAGGTCAAGGTAAAGGATTTCCTCATCACCAAGCCCTTATTTTATGAAATGTTAAAAGGACTTACCTAAGAAAAAGAAGATCAGGAAACGTGTACAGTAAAATGACAGCAAACTCACAATTATTAACAACCACACCTAAAACAAAAACAAAAACAAACTAAGCAAACAACTAGAACAGTAATAGAACCACAGAAATGGAGAACACATGGAGGGTTAGTGACAGGGCAGTGGGAGGAGGAGACGGGGGGAAAGGTACAGAGAATAAGTAGCATAGATGGTAGGCAGAAAATAGGGGGAGGGTAAGAATGGTATGGGAAATGTAGAAGCTAAAGAACTTATAAGTATGATGCATGGACATGAATTAAAGGGGGGTGTGTAGGGTAGAGGGGTCAAGGAGGGAAAATGGGACAACTGTAAATAGCATAATCAATAAAATATATTAAAAATAATAAAATGAATTATGCTTAATAAAAAAAGAAATTTAGGTTAAAAAAATTGTTGTGTAAGACTATGCAAGTATGTTATGCTTAACTGATTTTCTTGGACTATGTAGATAACAAATGCCTTCCCTCATTAAAAAGGTTTTTTTCCTAGTTTTTAAAAAAGTCATCATATAACATGTTTTTCTTGCCTCTAATTTTAGCATTTCCTTCAAACTTTCATAGACTATACACTTTGCAAATAATGTTCAAAATTGTGAGTCTGTAGTACTGTCATTCTGAGTGAAATTTCTTCATTGGATCCATAGACATCTGTCATTATGGCAGCATTGATAAGCTCACTATAGGGCAGAAGGCTAGTTTGGGAGCTAAGAGCTTTAAAAATGTTCAAGGATTTGGTTGAAAGATGGGTACTATTGAAAGCATATACGAACTAAACACTTGCAATAAGTGGTTATATTCTTAGGAAACTGGTATGGTTTAGATTTGGGGGACAAGCAAAAAAGTGGTACCTTATAAATTGTTGAGATCTGAGAGCATATAATTACAACCCTTGTGTGTGGACAGAGCTGACCCCATCTTGAAAAGCTAATCTTCCAGTTTAACTTCTGGGTGAATGAGTTGGACTTTTGACCCTCTCCCTACTCCCCTAGCTGGACTCAGGAATGTGTACAAAGGTTTCAGGCTGCTCATGAACTTTCCATTACTCCTTCCTCTGGGGCAAGGGGCCCTAGATGTTATCTATCTCTTAGCTCACCCTGGGGCCTGGGCCTGTCAGTTTCTGGCTTCTTGGTGTCCCCCCTGCCTTCCCCATGCACTCCTTTTCTAGCAAGTAGGCTCATTTTAAAGGGGGGCTAAAAGAGGGTGAAAGTTGCTGAGATCCAAAGGTCCTACAGCTGCCGAGGACCCCTTTCTGTACCTAAATTCCTTATTAAACCCATTAATGGACAAGATCAACTTGTCTGCCTGGTTCTTTGGTCTCTGGCCTCCTTCAGCATTTGGGGGCTGCTTTGCATACCTGGCCTTTTCACTGGACACCTTGCTAGCTCTTCTACTTCCTGTCAATTCTCAGACATTTTAGTGCTTCTTTATATCATAGCTTAAGAGAAGTGGGACATTGGCCTAAAGTAAATCTGAGTTTGCCCTTAGAGGAGAGGGTGAACAAGTGAAAAGGAAGACAAAACATTTAGATCTATTTCCTGATTCTCATTATGAACATCTTGATTTACTTTAATCTATATGTAGTAAATCAGTACTTGCTTTCTTTGTAGTCTGGACTATGTCCCTTTCAAATTCAGAGATAACATAAAATTTGAATTTAGAAGGAATGCAAAGCACATATCTTGAAAATTATCACATTATTACATTATCATTTGCATTTATACACGATGATTTAAGTATAGTTCATATATGGCTTGAATATTTTTAGGAAAAGCCTTTTTCCCATTCTTCCTCATGGCCAATAGGAGTTTTGAACTCTAAACATTCAGTTATTTATGTGTTGGAAATAAGTTTATTGAGAACTTCCTAATTTTTCTAAATATTGCATGTATACATACAAATCAGTCAGGGTCCTACCCTTCCACCTTCACAAATCAAACAGTCTACTAGAAGAAAAATGATCATTCCATCACAATCTAATATGGGCCACGGTAGAGATATGTTTTAATACCTAATGCTTACTGTGTGCCTAGGGGCTATGTACATAGTTAATTTTTTCAATAGCTTTATGAGTTAAGTACAATTACTGTATCCATTAATACAAATGAGGAATTGACACTTAGCAAGGTTAAAAACGTAGTAAATTCAGGGAATGTCAAATAGTTTACTGTTACTGACATCTAGGTTACAATTGAGGTATCCTTTATTTTGGGATAGAATTGATTTATGAGATTTTTCTAATAAGCTGGTTTAAATATTATCTAATACAGCTGCTCTCTCTCTTTCAACCTCTATTTTAACCATCAAACATGTCTTGCTAATTTCATTTCCCTGATGTTCTGTTCATTTGTCAGGATGTAAGATAATGGGTAGGAAAACCCTTGGAAAGAAGGGTCAAAACTCCTCTGACTATAACAGTGGCATACAAGAAGGAAAAAGCCCAGGATTAGATTTTCCCCTCTTCCCATAAAGACAGCACCAAGAGTTTTTGATGACTGTAGAGAGAAGAAGAATGAAACCATAGGAATGTCAAACCTCTTGCATCATATTAGCCTTTAGCGTTGGAAGTATTAGCCTTTAGCATTGGAGCCTCACAGTGCTCTTTGGCCTTGATTCATATCTTTCCTTAACTGTGGTGGTGGTGGTGGTGGAGAAAAAAAAGCCTTGAGTCTTCTTTGGAGCCTGGACTCTAATAACAGAGAATAGTCATGCATCCATTGCATGACCATTGGCAATGCTCCCAATGGATGCATTGGATCCAACGCATCCATTGGGAGCATATAAAATGGGCACTGAAGCAGGTATTGTGAGGGTGATAGAATTTATCTAAGCTATTTTAAAAAACTTTTTCTGTATTTGTTAGCCAGCACTACCCTTTAAAGTACAAATTGGTGATCTGTCTGAAAATAAATTAAGGGTTTTTTTGGTCTATTGGTTATATACTCAACTTACTTCTGAAATTTCATGATATTATTTATTTGATTTACTTTGAAATCTGATTCTTATAATGGTTCTTTCAATGACATTCTCCCATTGACTGGTAATGTAATCCAGTCTTGGAAAACTAAACTGTCCAAACCAGATACACTACTGAATTAGTCAGGATTTCACATTTAAAGCTAGAAAACACCCAACTCAAACTGATTTAAATAAGAAATGATACTGTATTAGTTAAGTGTGAAAAAGGAACCTCAAGTGATGTTAGCAGCAATAAGTCTCCTCCGCACTTCCTGGCTCTGCTTTTCTCCACTTTGACTTTATGTTCAAGTGGGCTATCCCCATGTAATGGAAAAAATGGTAATGAAAACTTCAGCCATACATAATCTTCAGCAAAAACTGGTTTAAATAATAAATGTACTTTCTCACATAAGAGACAGAAGTCCAGATGTAGTGCATGTGTTTTAGATCCACTTGAAAGTAGTTTGATCAAACTCTCTGGGATTTTCTTAGCCCTTGTTTGCATGTCAGCTGGTCCTAAGCCAGATGCACACCATGTCAATCAGAGCATAAAAACAAATCTTTCTCCTCAGTTATTAGAGAGAAGTTCTGAATTTCATTCTGTGAGGACCAACTTAGGTCATTGCCCATGTATCTAAGGCAAGAGAGATAGGAAATCTACTGATTGGCTTTTACCAATCAGAATCCACCTCTGGAGTTAGGGGTTGTATCAGTCCCACCCAAGCCAAATGGTTGACATACAAAGGGAACACAGGTGAGATAGATATTGGACAAAATAATACCCACATTTATGGAAGGACTGAATGCATATTTCTCTACTATTCAAACAAAAGCCCTGCGGGGGAGGAGGGGGAAGTTCCCAATGGGAGAATTCTATTGGCTGATGTAAGTCTCAGACTCCTTTAGGCCCTATTGGACTAAAAGTGGAGAATAGTGGGACTTCATAGGCAGAGAGGTGTTTGGGTAGCAGGCCAAGCAACAGTTGTGTATTACAATACTCTTTTAGAACATATCTCCAATTGCTCTATTTTATTTTTCATTTTATTGATTATGCTATTACAGGTGTCTCATTTTTTTCTCCCCTTTATCCCCTCTGTCCTGCACTCCACCTCCCATCAGCATTCCAAACCCCGCCTTAGTTCATGTCCATGGGTCATACATATAAGTTCTTTGGCTTCTCCATTTCCTATAGTATTCTTAACCTCCCCTTGTCTATTTTGTACCTACCAACTATTCTTTTTACCTTCTTCTTACCTTCTTCTTTACCTTCCCTGTGCCTTTCCCCCAATTCCCTCCCTCCCACTCCCCACTGATAGCCCACATGTGATCTCCATTTGGGTGATTCTGTTTGTGTTCTAGTTGATCAATTTGTTTTTGTTTTTGTTTTAGGTTCAGTTGTTGATAGCTGTGAGTTTGTTGTCATTTTACTGTTCATAGTTTTGATCTTCTTTTTTCTTTTTTCTTACATAAGTCAGTCCCTTTAACATTTCATATAATAAGGGCTTGGTGATGATGAACTCCTTTAAATTTACCTTATCTGGGAAGCACTTACCTGCCCTTCCATTCTAAATGATGGCTTTGCTGGATAGAGCACTCTTGGAGGTAGGTCCTTGCCTTCATGACTTGGACTACTTCTTTCCAGCCCCTTGTTGCCTGTAAAGTTTCTTTTGAGAAATCAGCTGATGGTCTTATGGGAACTCCTTTGTAGGTAACTCTCTGCTTTTCTCTTGCTGCTTTTAAGATTCTCTCCTCATCTTCAATCTTGGGTAATTTAATTATGATGTGTCTTGGTGTGTTCCTCCTTGGATTCAACTTCTTTGGGACTCTCTGAGCTTCCCTGACTTCCTGGAAGTCTATCTCCTTCACCAGATTGGGGGAAGTTGTCCTTCATTATTTTTTCAAATAAGTTTTCAATTTCTTGCTCTTCCTCTTCTCCTTCTGGCACCCCTATGATTTGCATGTTGGAACGTTTAAAGATATCCTAGAGGTTTCTAAGTCTCTCCTCATTTTTTTTGAAGTCTTGCTTCCTCATTCTGTTCTGGTTGAATGTTTACTTCTTCCTTCTGTTCCAAATCATTGACTTGAGTCCTGGTTTCCTTCTTGTCACTCCTGGGTCCCCGTACATTTTCCTTTATGTCACTTTGCATAGCCTTCACTTCTTCCTTTATTTAGTGGCCATACTCAGTCATTTCTGTGAGCATCCTTACTACCAGTGTTTTGAACTCTGGATCTGATAGGTTGGCTATGTCCTTGTCACTTAGTTCTTTTTTCTGGAGTTTTGGTCTGTTCTTTCATTTGGGCTATATTCTTTGTCTCGGTGCATGTGTTACATTATAAGGAGTGGATCCTCAGGTATTCACCAGGGTGGGGCTGGCCATGTCACTGTGTTGTGGCACTGTATGTGGGGGAGGGTTCAGAGAGGACACAATGCCTGTTGCTCAGCTCTTGGCGGCTTTCAGTCACTTCTCCCACTACCCACAGAGAAATTGTACCCTTCTGGTGCTGATTCCTGGGTAGGTGGTCTTGTGTACCTTCTAGGACAAAGTGGGTTTCTCCAATAAACTCTCCTGTGAGGTTGAAAGTTTATCCTGCTACCACAATCCCCACATGTTTTTACCACCATAGGTTTTGAAGCTTTATTTCCCAGCTCTGGCACCCTGTATTGTGCATTCTGTGTCACTTCGCAGTTGTTCCTTCTGGCTTATCCATGAGCAAATGTGGGACTGCTGCATCTGCCAGCAGCCACCTTGCTTGCCCAGTCCTCCAGCCACCACTTTGCCTTGCCTCATCTCTGCCCCAGCTGCCCATTTCCACCCCTCCTACTGGTCTGAATGAATATTTCTTCTTTAACTCTTTGGTTGTCATACTTCCATACAGTTCTATTTCCTGTCTGGTTATTTTTTTGTTTTAAAATTTATTGTTGTTCTTCTTTTGGTTGTGTAAGGAGGCATAGTATACCTACCTATGCCTCTATATTGGCCAGAAATCAGAATGTCCAATTGCTCTATTTTATCACCTAGATGCAAGTTAGTCTCGTCTGGTGCCATGGACACACAGACTAGAGAAATTACATTTCAGAATTCTTGAACACTAAAAGCTGAATTTTTATTTAGAAAAAATAAAAATTTATATGACAAGATTACTTATATGAAAAGATTAGATAATATTTTCCAGTGGGATGGGAAAATTGAGATTTATGGCAATAGCATTTCTTACACAGAAAGAAGCAATATCTATCTGGAAATGAAAGCTGCAAGAGAAAGAATCATGTTTTAGGAGAAACTGGTAGAAAAGCACAGTTTCTCCCAATTCTTTCATAGAATGTAAGAATTAACATGTCTTTTAGAGAGTAGAAATGTGTGGCTGATACAGAGACCTAATTCTAATGAAAGTGGACTCAGTCTCTGGTATTAAGAAGAATATTTATGCATTTTTCTTTATTAGAAAAAATAGAACAAGTAATTGAATCCTGAATACATTTCAAAAGTATATTTTTGCCTTTCCAGCATTTTTATTGAGTATTTTCAAAGTTGAGGTTGAAGCTTTAAAATTTTGTAAAAGTTTCAGATTTAAGTATAGACTTCCAGGGAAGGATCAAAGTTATGAGATGTAATTTTCAAGTATTGCTAAATAAAATACTTCCAAGGTAACCTGCCTTTGATTTATCTTTTCTATTAAAAATTAATAGTTTGAAATATCAGAACATCACAGACTTGAGCAAAACTTAAGCCTTGTGGAGTTACTCTGTAAATGATGAGCCCCTAGTGTGCTGTCAGAATGCAGTGTCGAGATGAAGGCTGAGATAACACTCCACTGCCCTGCTTCTATTTCCCAATGTGGGTGTGGCTAGTCTTGGGGAATTCAAACAGATGACAGTACACCTGTCTGATGTCTTCTGGCTCAACCTCATTTCTTGCTCTTCCTCTCCATAGTATTTTTTCACCTTCAGGTATGATATTTATTTATGCAGAAAATTCAGGGAGGAAAGTTTTGCCAGAATACATAGTAGTGGTTTAAGGAAGTTACTGGCTGATTCTCTGTGTCTAATGGAGGTAAATGAAATGCAGGAGAGAATAGTAGATTAGAGCAATTGTTCTGTTCTTTCTGCAGTCTAAAAAGAAATCTTGTGGGATATCCCACATCTGAAAGAATTCAGCTGTTAATATTTAAAATAGCATATAACAAATACATTGAGAATAATTTTTAAATTGGTTTCGGAGAGAATATTGGGATTGGATGTCATTACAATTTAATATGTTCTTCCTGAGGATCTCAATGTGCGGGAAGGCTGTGCAAGCTCCTTTGGAAAGATACCTAATATCTCTGCCTTCTAAGAGCTCAAAATCTCTGTACATAGGCATGCAACATGTAACAAAAGACAACATAGGATATAATAAATGGCTAATGTTTAGTTATTTTCATTTCCAGTCATAGAGACTCTCTGGGGGTTTTCATTAGAATTCATGTAATAATAAGAGACATGGGATGTGATGGAGCTCTCAGATAAGGATCCATGCCATTGCATTATAGGAAGATAAGAGCTGGAGGCTTGTCCTGGATCCAAGGCAACTGGTAGGACCCCACACCAATGCTCTACCATTAATTGATAATGGCTACTCTCTGAGTTTATTTTTATCTCTGTCTTTGTCTCTGTTCTTCTCTCTTCTAGAGATCAAGTTCAAATTCTTAGAGTCTTTTTGACTTAGCAATTATTCAAATTATTCAAACCTTATTTAGCCTAAGTTTTCCTCACCCAGCCACTGGCAGAAAGGGAGAGAAGAGGCTATTTCTTGGAGATCAGGGAGGAGGGGAGTAATCTGTGATGAAGGACACTGCTTCCTTGGGCTGTGTCTTCTACAAGGCTTTATGATAGTGTGGCAGAAGGCACCATAACCAACATGAAAATGGCAATAGGCAAATTGCTAGTAAATGCTCTGGGACAGCAATTTTAAATACTAACTTTTTAAAATATACAATACCCAGCTATTTAGTCTGGAGCACTGTCCTCTCTCCCCTTAGATTGTCAAATTAAAAAATGACAACAGCCAACACAACAGCCAACCAGTGTGAATGAATCAAAATTACACCTATTTTTTTGTCTGATAGACAAGACATTTTTTTGTTTGATGGTCAAGATTGTAGGATCCCCTAGGTACCATAAAGAACTCCTATACACTTGTCTTTTCAAAAGGTATTTCAATGCTCTTTGGTAGATATGGGAAATCAGGCAAGATTTTGTACCATTCCTGGGCATTTCTTCAAGAGTGAAATGACTTCTAATATGAGGAACGGGACCTGTTATCTGTATAGATTCCCATTTTCTTCTTTGATCCTTATAGTTTGACAGAGAGCACTATCAGCTTTTAAAGAGAAAAGTAACTAAAACCAAACATTAATAATAAAAATAGCTAACACTTATTAAGCATTTACTATGTTCCAGACATCTTCTAAGCACACATTAGGCAAACTACTACAGATTAGCCCAGGTCAAATTTAGCCTGCCACCTGTTTTTGTAAATAAAGTTTTATTGGAACACAGCCAATCACATGTGTTTACATAGTATTGTCCTGCTGCTTTTGCCTTATAACAGCATAGCTGAGAAATTGCAACAGAGACCCCATTGTTCACAAAGCTTAACAAATTTACTATCTGTCTCTTTTCGGAAAAAGTTTGCTGACCCCTGTTTTAAGCACATGATAGGTATGTAATCTAATTCTCACAACAATCTCATGAGCTATATACTTTTTTCTCCATCGCTATTTTACAGATCAGAAAACTGAACCACAGAAAGGTTGAAAACTTCCCTGGGGTCACATAGCTAGTGAGTGTTATGTCTTCTTTTCTCAGAATTTTGAAACATTAGTCAAAGCTAATATACATCAAAATCCCTAGTAATAACATTTACCATGAATAAAGAACATATATGAGGGCTGAGGTTAGTAGACTTCAGTGGTTTTCAACCAAGGGCAGTTTTGACCCCCTGGGGTCATTGGTAATGTCTAGAGACATTTTTGGTGTTACAACTGGGGAGGGCAACACTACTGGAATCTAGAAAGTGGAGGCCAGGGATGCTGCAAAATATCCTACAATACCCAGGAGAGTTCCCTACAACAAATCATTATCTGGCCCAAAATGTCAATAATGTCATGGATGAGGGTCCCTGATATGATCTAGTCATTATAAGGCAGGTTAGGCTCTTTTGCATTATAATAAACACCAACTCTTTAAGTTTACCTTAGTTAATTGACATATATACACATGGAATGCAGAAAAATTAGGGAGAAGTGAAAATACTATTGGTGGCTGAAGAGTTAGACCCCTTTGAGAACTGGAAGATCCTTTAGAGTACAGAGTACTTCTACTGGAAGTAAAAGTCTGTTCCTTCCAACTTCCATGTTCTTTTATGGAGAAGACTCAACTCCTCCCTCTCTTAGCTACTGCCATTTCTATGGTGACTACTAGTGCCAGTTAATAGGTTCTCCTTATCTGTACTACCTTATATAGCATAGCATTTCTTACATCTTCTGGATTAGTTACCTACTGCTGCTGTAACAAAAATACCATAAATTTAATGGCTTAAAACAAAACAAATTTATTCCCTTACAGTTCTGGAGGTCAGAAGTCTGAGATCAGTAGTCTAAGTCAAGGTATTGGTTGGCTCCTTCTGGAGGCCCTGATACATTTCCTTGTTTTTTTCAGCTTCCAGGGGCTGCCTGTAATTTTTCCATCTTCAAAGCACATCACTCTAATCTCTGCTTGTATTGTCACCTTGCCTTCTCCTCTGACTATAACATCTTAATCCTTCTTATAAAACCATTGAGATAACATCAGGCCCACCTGGATAATCCAAGATAATCTACCCATTTTAAAACCCTTAATTTAATCACATCTGCAAAATCCCGTTTGCCAGATAAAATAACATTCACAGGTTGCAGGGATTAGGATGTGGACATCCTTGTGGGCCATTATTCAGTTTACCACAGCTTCCAAAGCCTAATGTCTCCCACTCATTGCCTTTGTTCTCTGTATCATTCATTTCTACTCTGTTCAGTTGTCAGTATCCCTCTATGTCTGTTTCAAGTTTCTCCCCAGGAAAATATCTAATTGGATTAGCTAATGATCATTCAACAAAAAATTCTCTTATTGATCAAACTCTTGTGTCAGGTTATCATAAACTGATACACACAAAAGATGGCTGCTGTTGGATCAGATGCTAATTCCTAATTTAGTGATTTGAAGGTGGTGTGTTCTGGAGGTTTACAGCAAGGTAATTCATATGTAAGGAAAAGCTGTGGCAGTGTGGTAAATTGCATACTTACCACACTGATGGTAAGATCTAATGGCTCTAGATCTTCACCTTTCCCTGTATCCATGCTATTTACCACAAGGCTTCACATTATTCCTGCTGAAGAGGCAAAACATATTGTCTCATTTTGGGCTTGGCCGTGTGATGTATGGCCAGCAGAATGAGGCAGACATGGCAGTATGCCAGTGCTGAGCCTAGGTCGAAAGAACTTGCATGTTTTTTTCTTATCTTTGTGTACTTCTGCCATTGCCAGGGGAAGTACAGGCCTGGACCAGTCTGCTGGACCCAGAAAAGGAATGAGAGACATGCAGAGTATAAGTGCCCCAACTGGGTCATCATTTCCACTGGTCCATTCCAGATTAGCCAACCTTTAGTCAACTCATTGATGCATGCACTAAATAAATGCCATTGGGTTTTAGCCGTTCTTTGTCACACAGCAAGAGCTAGCTGACACAGACAGATTTCTTCAATGTGAGCCTGCAGATGGGATACCTTTATCCAGAACAGGATTACATGAGAATGACAAGCATAAAAATGCCACAGGCTTCCCTCCAGCAAAGAAGTGGTTCTTTAAAGCCCAAGACAAAGAGACCGCAAATAACTCACAAGACTGATGACACAAAAAACTCTGATAAAGAAGAATGATTCTCCTTGTGTGAGTACATATATAAAATCTCAATCCTTAGTGCTCTAGGCTCTGAGTACGACTAATGAACCCAACGTAATGTTATAAAAACCAAGCAGTATATCCTCAAGGGAAGAAATCCAGGCATCTATTGGAAGGATAAATCTATTGCAAGCTGAGACTTTTTCATACCTTTTCAACATGTTAACCAACACTCATGGAGACCTATAGAAAATGCAAGACAACATAGATATTTGACAGGAGGAAGAAGTGCACAATGAATTTTAGGTGTGACTTGAGCCCAAAACTCAGGATCCAAGAGCAGGACTTTCACTAGGGTGGGATCTTGGCTTTGTGAGCTGGCCGTGAAAGTCAGTGTAGTTGTTACAGTGTCCTGCAGAAGTCTAAGACTACACCGAGACTTTTCATATCCACCACTTCTCAGACACAGGGCAGAAATGACCACTATTAGTATATTTGAGTCATTGGTGAGTATGATTGCCACTACTGCAATTTGCCTCTCACAAGCTATTTAATGAATTTAGTTTGATTTTATTAAATAATAATTTCTGCTGCTGCTCTATGGTTAATTTGTATTCAAAAAGAGGTAGTGGGGAGGAGGGATGCATGAGAGCTTCCTGAAATATAGAATGAGGTTTTTCTCAGGCTTAAGTGATTGAACATAGAAAAGTATGTGACATGTACAAGTATTAAGAAAAATATACAACATTTTCTCCATCCTCTGTAGTGTTTAGTCCAAAGTCAAGGAGACAAAATTCTTATACATAAGAATGATTATTAACTATGAAAAAATGTTGACTGAGAAACTTTTGGGCAAATGCTCATTTTATAAAATCCTTTAGGTTAATGTTTAGCATCATAGAGGTAAGGTTGTTAGACAGAACTTAATTTTTTCCCCTTTCTAAATTGCTAAATATGTTAGATACAGTAAATTATGTTATAGTCTAGGACAAACTGTACTCTTGATTCTTTTTTAAGTATATTTTATTGATTATGATATTACAGTTGTCCTATTTTTTCTCTCCCCTTTATCCTTCTCTGCCCTGTACCCCACCTCCCATCAGCATTCCAAACCCCGCCTTAGTTCATGTCCATGGGTCATACATATAAGTTCTTTGGCTTCTCCCTTTCCTATAGTATTCTTAACCTCCCCTTGTCTATTCTGTACCTACCAACTATTCTTTTTACCTTCTTCTTACCTTCTTCTTTACCTTCCCTGTGCCTTTCCCCCAATTCCCTCCCTCCCACTCCCCACTGATAGCCCACATGTGATCTCCATTTGGGTGATTCTGTTTGTGTTCTAGTTGATCAATTTGTTTTTGTTTTTGTTTTAGGTTCAGTTGTTGATAGCTGTGAGTTTGTTGTCATTTTACTGTTCATAGTTTTGATCTTCTTTTTCTTTTTCTTACATAAGTCAGTCCCTTTAACATTTCATATAATAAGGGCTTGGTGATGATGAACTCCTTTAAATTTACCTTATCTGGGAAGCACTTACCTGCCCTTCCATTCTAAATGATGGCTTTGCTGGATAGAGCACTCTTGGAGGTAGGTCCTTGCCTTCATGACTTGGACTACTTCTTTCCAGCCCCTTGTTGCCTGTAAAGTTTCTTTTGAGAAATCAGCTGATGGTCTTATGGGAACTCCTTTGTAGGTAACTCTCTGCTTTTCTCTTGCTGCTTTTAAGATTCTCTCCTCATCTTCAATCTTGGGTAATTTAATTATGATGTGTCTTGGTGTGTTCCTCCTTGGATTCAACTTCTTTGGGACTCTCTGAGCTTCCTGGATTTCCTGGAAGTCTATCTCCTTCACCAGATTGGGGAAGTTGTCCTTCATCATTTTTTCAAATAAGTTTTCAATTTCTTGCTCTTCCTCTTCTCCTTCTGGCACCCCTATGATTTGCATGTTGGAACGTTTAAAGATATCCTAGAGGTTTCTAAGTCTCTCCTCATTTTTTTTGAAGTCTTGCTTCTTCATTCTGTTCTGGTTGAATGTTTACTTCTTCCTTCTGTTCCAAATCATTGACTTGAGTCCTGGTTTCCTTCTTGTCACTCCTGGGTCCCCCGTACATTTTCCTTTATGTCACTTTGCATAGCCTTCACTTCTTCCTTTATTTAGTGGCCATACTCAGTCATTTCTGTGAGCATCCTTACTACCAGTGTTTTGAACTCTGGATCTGATAGGTTGGCTATGTCCTTGTCACTTAGTTCTTTTTCTGGAGTTTTGATCTGTTCTTTCATTTGGGCTATATTCTTTGTCTCGGTGCATGTGTTACATTATAAGGAGTGGATCCTCAGGTATTCACCAGGGTGGGGCTGGCCATGTCACTGTGTTGTGGCACTGTATGTGGGGGAGGGTTCAGAGAGGTCACAATGCCTGTTGCTCAGCTCTTGGTGGCTTTCAGTCACTTCTCCCACTACCCACAATTGAATTGAACCCTCCTGGTGCTGATTCCCAAGTGGGTGGGTTTTCATGCTTTCTAGGACCCTGTGGGGCCCTCCAATGGAGTGTTCTCAGAGACTGGGAGTTTCTCCTGCCACCACAGTCCCCAATAGGGTTTTACAACCATAGGTTTTGAGCCCTTATTTCCCTGCATTGCAACCCTGTGTTCCTTGGTCTGTCTTGCTCCCTAGTTGTTCCTTATGATTTATCCACATGGGAATGTGGGACCACCTCGTCAGCCATCCATTACCTAGCTGTGCAAGTCCTCTTTGTCCTGCCTGCCTGTCTCTGCCCCTCCTGCTAGTCTGGACGAGTGTTTGTTCTTTAATTCCTTGTTTATCAAACTTCCATACAGTTGGATTTTCTGTCAGTTCTGGTTGATTTTGTTTTTGTTTTTTTTTTTAAATTGGTTGTTATGCATGTGTTTGTTGTGCAAAGAAGCAAAGTGTATCTACCTGTGCCTCCATCTAGGCTGGAGTTAGTATTTCTTTACCTAAAGACATGAGCCACTTTTGGCAGAGATTGCCACACTAGATACATCTGTTTTAATATAAAGTCATATTTTTCATGAAAAAACAAGTCACCATAGGTCCTCGCATTTCTTTCTGCCAATTATAAATAGACAAAAAAAAAATAAAATAAAATAGCTCTCTATTAGAAAATGTGCTTACTGGATTTTAAGAAGACAAAAAGTGACCTTGGTGGAGTTCTTGGGCTTTCCTGACTTTAGCTTCCTGGCTGTGTTTTTTTGTGTGTATGTGTGTGTGAGCATAAACTCTGAGTTTCATTTCATTGCAAGTGATGTAACCTATGTCTTGGTTGTGATCCTTGATTAGATACTATTGCATTTCCCATTGACCTATGAGAGACATGAAATTAATCTTTGATAAACTGAACTATTTCCAGATTGAAGCTTACTGCATGATTTTGAAGGATCTTAAAATAACAGGTTTTATGCCTGTTCTCTATTAAATATTTAGCAATATATAAATCCTACTTGCCATGTCTACCTCATCCACCCTAGCCCTGCCCCTCCTGAGGTCTCATTTTAGGAAACAGTCCAAAAATCCTTGTGCTATAGAGTGGTTTAATCTTTAGGTTATAGAATTGCTATATAACAATTGTTGTTAAAACCTAGGGAGTTATGTCTAGAATGTTAAGTTCAACTTTAAAGATGAGAACTCCATATTCCTTGGGCTTTTGTGGAAGTATAATGATGATAGTGGCAAGAGGCCTTCTGTGGTAGGTTGAATAGTTGCTCCAAGAGATGTCCATATTCTAATCTTCAGAATCTGAGACTGTGTTACATAGCAAAGGGGACTTTTCAGATGAGGTGAAAATTTTGAAATGGGGAGATTATCCTAGGTTATCTAGGTAGTCCAATGTAATCACAAGGATCCTCTTAAGAGGGAGGCAGGGCGATAGCTGGGTAGCTCAGTTGGTTAGAGTGTGGTTCCAATATGCCAAGGTTGTGGGTTTGATTCCCCATTGGAGCACATACAATAATTAACCAATGAATGCACAAATAAGTGGAACAACAAATCAATGTTTCTCTTTCTTTTTTCCTCTCTCAAATTAATAAATAAAAATAAAAAGAGGGAGCAGGGGGTTGGATTAGAAAAGGATATTAGACAAAAATAGAGCGAGCGAGCGAGAGAGAGAGAGAGAGAGAGAGAGAGAATAAGAGAGATGGGAAGATGCTGTGTTGCTGGCTTTGAAGACTGAGGAGGACATGAGCTAAGGAGTACAGGTATCCTCCAGAAACTAGAAAAGTCAAGGAAATGGATTCTCCTCTGGAAGCTCCAGTAGGAACTTAGCCTTTGACAGTTTGATTTTAGCCCACTGAGACTGATTTTGGACTTCTGATATCTACAGCTGTGAGATAATAAATTTGTATTGTTTTAAGTCACTAAATTTGTGGTAATTTTTTAAACCACAATAGGAAATTAGTACATTTTCTCTATTAATTTTCCAATATGCAACAGGTCTATGGACAATTTTTAACACTATAAGCAGTCTTATTAGGCATTCACTGAACAACAGAGCCACAGAGAGGGAGAACCTTGTTGGGTAAATCACGTTTAGATGGTTGCTCTTTGGTGTAATTTAAATTTTTTCCCCAGTTGAAATATGATTTGTCCAGTGACAGAAATTGTGGAAGACTTTAGGACAATAAGAAAAAAAAATTCCATCTTGACGATTAGGACACAAAGTTTACATGACAGGGCTTGCTCTGACCCAGTATGTGATTGAGGCAAGAAACCCTTGTGATGCAACCACCCATCCATTATGTGAATACCAGGAGTAAACAATTTCTCTATTGCTCTGGTTTTTTTTTCCCTGAAAGGTCTCTATAATAAAATAACTATAGATTTGAAGCCCAGGCTTGTGGATCCATAAATTATACTGACACAGGGAAATTAGGTTTCTTCACCATTCCTGACCCTAAGAAGTCAGAGTGGAACCACTTATAGTGACATATACATCAGGTACTAAAGCACTATTTACCTTATAGAGAGACCCATCAGTCTTCAAAGCAACACTGGACAGATGCAAGGACATCAAAACAAGCCCTCCCTGGTGAATAAACCATATATTCTGGTCATGGTACAATCAGTGGGAATAACACCTTGGACTTAGTAAGCATCGCTGAGAATCTCAGGCTTTCACTGGGACATCCTGAGTTGGGATGAAAGACATCCTTGCTTTATTTGATGATGGTTAGGAATTTTTAATTTGAATATTAAAAGAGATGTGAACTGTTTTTGTATACTCAGCTTGGTAAAGTGATATATATTCATTTATAGAGGTTCCAGTCATGATGGAGTAGTTTATATTAAAACTAATTTTATGCCAGAAACAATTATGAAAGCTGAATATACATACATAAAACATTTGAAGACAACTGATGCAGACAGAGTTTGGGGGTCTATGATTCCTGAGAGGAGTCATAGCAAGAAAAGCTCTAAAACTCTGGCCTTTTCCCTGAGGCATTTCCTAATTCACAAAATGAGGGAATAGACTCAGAGTAAAAAAGTATAGGCTCACTAGGTAGAGTTAAGAGAGGATAAGGTTTGGCCCTGCCAAAGTGGTTGAAATTTGAGGGGCAAATTTTCACAGAGGAAGAAATGATAGATAAGTAAGCCCAAAACTGCATTTGATTGTCCCTTGAGGAATTTGTGAACTTTAAGCTGCATATGCACAGAGTACCACTAACAAATCCATCAGAAAAGCGCAAGTATGAGGCTCGAGCTGAGCAGAAATTTCTTGCTAAGGAGGCAGAAGATGGAGTTCAGAGATTGCTAAGATAGAGGAGAATTTGTAAACACCCAGACTTTCATTTGAGACCCCAGAAAGGCTATGCCTATGGAAATAAATCTGCCTGAAATAGACTTGCCAAGAAAAACACTAATGCCATCTTTCCTCAGGATCAATGTGATCTGCCTGCATACTATCTGCCTCCCAGAAGAAAACTTAATCTTCATAATTGTTCATCAAATATCCAGAATTCAGTAAAAATAATTATGAAACATACTTAAAAACAGGAATGAATGCTTCAAAGAGAAAAACAATAGAAGCAGGTCCACAGATATGGGAGTTTTACTTAAGTAAGTATGTTATACTAAATAAGCATATTTAATATGTTTAGAATAAGAGAAAAGGATGGTGAATTTCAGCATAGATATGAGGAATTGAACAGAAATTCCACAACTAAAAAATACTGTATCTGAAATTGAAACTATAGTATGTGAAACTTTTGCCTCCAGACAGGATATAGAAGATAGTAACAGGCCATATCTCCACTTGAACTAAAAATAAAATAAATTAAAAAAACTATTAGAAACACCAGAGGCTTGTGGACACAAAGAGGAACTGATAAATCAAAATGCCAGAGAATCAGAACATTCATAGACTCAACAGATACTACCCAGGAAAACGTAATTGGCAAACTCAGCTTACTCCTGAAAAATCCAGTAAAACATAAAGGGCTTTAGAAGTTTGCCATATTGTGGATTTGGGGGTTCAAGGCAAATTTCATATGTCTTCAGGGCCAGAGAAACTCGTATCACATTTGGATTACACGTGGATTTATAGATGTGATTGTCTAAACTTAATGTGTTGTGCTGACACATTTTAATGTTTAACTCAATTTTACCTATGAAAGGAAGACTCATTTTTCTTTTAATATTTGGTTATTGGCCATTATCTATTCAGATTATTGGTGAGAACTTGTATAGATGAGTTGCACCTGTCTTTGAGTAAATGGCAAAAAATATCAAGTAATGTGTATTTCATATATATGTAAGGAAGGGTGGCAGGTTCTCTAACACATCCTTCAAAAAACCACCTCAAAAGTCACGTCTTTCATTAAGATTTCCCTGATTTCTTATCCTTTATTCCTTAAATATAAATGGTATTTCTTTTCTCATCTGTCATAGCACTGTATTTATTCCATTATTAAGCTCTTCTCATTTGGGCTAGTAATATAGGTTTTTTTTTTTTTCCATATATATGTCTAATCAGTGCCCTTATTAGAATCTAAGCCCCTTGACAGCATGATCTAATTTGATTAACTTTTGAATTCAGTATAGTGATGAGTTCAGTATATTACATATAAAACAAAATTTTTAGGAGTTACACATTCTCTTTTCTACAGTCTCATGCTATATATACCACATATGTACACAACATAATATGTCATCCCTTTACTTCTCTCCCAATATACAGTGAACTCTTTGGAGAAAAATAACAAATCTTGCCTATCTTTAGTTTCTAAATTCTTAGTAATTTAAATGCTCAATAAATATATCTAGCATGAATAATATGCACTGAACATTTGTTGAATTAATGAGTATATAGTATAGTGAAAAGAAGCAGACAGACAAGTTTGAAAACAAAGTCTGTGACATTTAAAGTCAAAATGTCTTCATTTGTAACATAAAGTGCATTTACTATCAGTTTGGCCTCTTCTGAAGCACTTTTGAAGCTTTAGGGACTGTAAATTATTTAGGATCTGTATTTAGGATCTGCACTAGGGTAGAGCACTAACCGAAACTTCTTTTTTTTTTTTAGATTTTATTTATTTTTAGAGAAAGGGAGGGAAACACCAGTGTGTGGTTGCCTCTTACATGCCCACTGCTGGAGACCTGGCCCACAACCCAGGCATATGCCCTGACTGGGAATAGAACTGATGACCCTTTGGTTTTCAGGCCAGCACGTAATTCACTGAGCCACACCAGCCAGGGTGGGAAAGAAATTTCTTGTTAAGTCCCTTTCTAAGTAATCATCACTTTTATTTTCACTTTCTATCAATCATGCCTTCATTACCCTCCCAAGCTTTTTTATTATATCATTCTCATTTTACCATTTTTCTCAATTCTGCTAACTGCTAACCAAGAAAACATGTCTTTTGCCTCTAATTATGGAATTCTTGCTACAACTTTTGTGACATTTGTATTTCTGTATATGGGGGTTTGATGGCTGAGGTATGTGCGTATGTAAAGATAAAGATTGAACCACTCCTCAGGAGACCTCGATATCAATAACCACATTCTTTTACAGGGGCAGTAACGTTCAAGGCCTCACCTGATGACCAATATTTGAAAAAGAAGAATTTACACTGCTTTCTTAATGCCTTATTATAACACTAACAACTCTCATGACAATAAATTGAATTGCCTTCAAAAACTTGTTGAAAAGGATGAGTTTTAAGTAGTACCTAGAGGAAATCACCACTGCCCCTTGGAAAAATTGTTTAAACACATTTGTTAAATTTTACTTAATTTTCTCATTTGAAACTGATTATTGTGTATGGAATACTTATTAAAATCACTACATCACTTTTTAGCTAAGGCTAATACATAAAATCTAAAGTGTTTTGGCTTCCAGACTTAATAGCAATTTGTACACTTTACTATACCTCAAATATGACAACTGATGAATAATTCTGAGACTCTCATACATATATATTCCTCAAAAGATAGATCTAATACTATTTATGAGGTTAAGGCCTTGTACATATTTGTTCACCTGGGCCAATTTATTTTGTTTAAGTTCTGTCAAAAATCCTTTAATCAAAGCCAGGCATCGGGTGCTTCCTTGCAAGACCCAATTTTAGCAAGGACCCTGCTAAGTCAGTTTAGTAGAACCACCCTAGTCCTCACCCCCATATCTGATCACCCTGGATATATGATCAGGTTCCTCATCCTTCATCTTCCCTCAGGTGATGTCTGATCACTCTGACCTGTCCTCAGCAAGAATCCTGTTAGGCTGGTTCAGCCCTAATTCTACCCACTCCCTCCCTTACCTCTAATGTTTTCTTGGTAATTTTTAACCCACTAACGCCCCCCTACCTCCACTCCTTGGCTAAAATTTCCATTTGCTCATGCTGTATTTGGAGTCCAGCACAATCTTTCTCCCCCACTATAAAATTCTATTGGCAGTGGTTCTATCAATAGTTCTGAATAAGTTTCCCTAACCATTTTTAACAAGTGCCACCAATAATTTTTTCTTTAAAGCATGCTACACCCAAGGAAGCCTAGGATAAAATACAAAGGACTTAACGTAAGTGTATTGGAAATTGTACATCAAATGCATGTCCTATAAAAATATTGTTCTCAAATTGAAAGTACAGTATTTTCTTTACAAGCATGCTATTAAAATTTTTTTCAATTTATTTATTTTTAGAACGAGGGGGAGAGAGGGAGAGAGGGAAACACAGATGTGAAAGAGAAGCATCCATGTTTTGCCTCTCCCAAGTCCCCAACCAGACGGCCCACAACCCAAACATGTGCTATTACCAGAATCGAGGTGGCCACCCATACGTGTGCGGGACAACGCTCAACACACTGACCACACCAGTCAGCGCTGCACGCGTGCTATTTTTTTTTTTTATAAAGCCCCTTATTTTGTGATGTTATTGCTATCCGAGTTCCCTAGAAAGTCCAACTTCTTATTTTGGCATATTTTTTTTCTTTCTATGGTGAAAGGGGATCCCCCCCCCCGACCCCCGCCCCGATCTTGACCCTTTTTAGGAATCTTCCGAGCTTCCCACCGGCCTTAAGCCTCCTTCGGCACCCTCCAGCCCCCACCAACCCTCCTTACGTGAGGACTGGACCAACACTTAAGAATTTGGCTCTGGGGAATGCTACGTTGAGTGACAGATGGATGAGGATGAAGGTTTTGTGGAAGCATCTGAACCGCATTTAATTTTCCGTGTTGCTTTATTTGTTCTTTAGCCCTCAGGATATTGAATTTTGTGGGCTCCCTTTGGGTCGTTGGTACTTCAGGCGTTTAGTAATAAGAAACACAATCTGTTTTTCCTGTTAGGATAATATCATCATTTATATTAAGGGCGGTTTACTCGGAAATGTTTTACAGGGCATTTTCCTATACCTCCTGAAGGAACAAATTTTCCCTTTGCGCTCTGGCACTGCCTCAGCGGCCTCTGGTGACCTCCTGGCTTGGCAACCTGCGCCCCACTCCGCAGGAATCAAGCCTGACCCAGTATGGCCTCGCGCGCCGCCACCTCGCCACTCTCTCTCTCTGCTTTCCCTCCCTCAGTCCTGAATCCAGCTTCTATCCTGTTGCCTCAGCCCTCGGCGACAGCGACACCACCGTCTAGCCTCCCGCGGCTCCTCGCGCCCCCCCCCACCGAGATCGCCGCGCCAGACAGCGGGTAACTGCCGCCTCCGCTGGGGCATCCCAGCTCCCTAGGCCTAGCAAGCTCCAGACACCTGCCTCTCACTGGTCACCGCCGCTGCCCCTCACTCTGCTGCCCCTTCGGCAATTGGCCCCAGGTCGCCCTTCGTCATCTTCGGCCTCTGATCGAGTCCCGCCTCCGTCGCCGGGTCATTTAAGTTTATCACAAATAAATAAATAAAGGAGGAAATAGAAATGCGTAGAAAGTAAAAGCAGTCAGGCGGGGGCGGGGGCGTGGAAGAAAAAAGGGGAGGAGGAGCGGAGGAGTAGACAACCGAACTTACTCGTTTCTGTGTTGGCCAATCACAACTCACTCCAGTCCGGTCCGATGGGCTCTTTCAACCAATAGCGTCCTACCTCTCGGATCACAGAACAACAAGATACAACAGACCTTTCCACACTGGGTGAAGGTGCGGTAGCGGGGGGCGGAGTGGGGAGGGTGTCGACCAATTGCCTGTTAACAATCCACCTGAGCGAAGTTTCCATGCCCCAATCGGTGGTTGAGATAGCGGATTGGGCTTGTTGTAGCCCAATCGACAGCGGTACAGATGAGGGAAGAGGTACATGGGGGCGGGGTCAGGGGAGGGGAGGAAACAGACAGCATTTTGTTTATAGGCGGCAACCTCACGAGGAGCGTCCTATTCTTATAGGCTCACTGAACCTAAGAGTGGCATAAGAATAACCCAATAGTGGGGAAAGATAGAGGGTTCTCTGCGTGAGGCGCCCAATGTGGATCTTCTGCCGAAGAAGTAAGGGCGGGGAAGTTTAGGAGTTGAGGAAAGAAGATTAAAGAGCGCGAGGAGGTAACGCCAAAAAGTCTAATTTGTTGTAGGGCGGGAGGGAGGGGTGTGTGCGTGCCGAGGCGGGTGAGGCGTCCGAGAGGCGCTGGGAGTCGGGGGCGGCGGGACGGAAAAGGAGGGGAGCGGGCTGAGGTTGGTTGGAGGAGCGAGCTGGAGTGGTGAGCCCGCGGGCCGTCGGCCGGCAGAGAGCGCGCGCCCCTGCGCTCCGCCCCGCTCGCGCCTCCTCTCCCCAGGCGCCCCTCCTCGCGTCCGGCTGCTGCGACGTCCTCACCCGACCCCGCGGGGCGGAAGGTAGAGCGGGAGGGTCTCGGGTCCCAGAGGCGGGCGGGGCGTCCCGCAGCTGGCAACGCGTCCTGCAGCTGGCAACCTACTTCTTTCTACTCCTTGCGCCTGTAGCTGCCGCTTCCAAGAAGAGGAGCTGAGGGGGACTAGCCTGAGCTCTGGAGCTGCTAGAGGCGTCCGCTTGTCTTCCGCCCCCTTCCCTCCTGACCCTCCTTTGCTGCTTTGGCTCTCTTGGTCTCTGGAGCGTCTTCAGAGAACTTGGTGGGGGGTCGGGAAATGTCCTGGCCGCAGAGCCTCTGGACGCCCCTTCATACCTCCGAGGTACCAGACCCCGCCTGTTTCGCTGCTACGATTAAAGAGGAGGGGGCTTGAAAAAGGAAAAAAACACCCTTCCTTCTTTGTCTACTCCTTTGGGCTCCTTTGGAAACATTAAAAAAATGTTGACTCTTTTCAATAGGTAAAAACGGTTGGAAGCGTTATGATAGTTTAAAAGGAATACATTCTCTGTTACATGGTTTAACGCATTACTTTCTGTGTGGCTTTCTGGTCCTATCCCATTACCCACCCACACCCTCCACCTCTCCGAAGCTGTTATCCATTTCAAGGATGCTGAAGAGGCAGGAGGCAGAAATTTTCTAAAAGTTCTATTGATAAACACACTTGCACAACATATGCTAGGCACACACATAAACTATAAACATAAGCTAAAAACACAATATGGCGCACAGCTACACTACCTAGCGCCGTTATCCGTTGCTCTCACTGAGCGCAGTGGAATGGGGTCAGTAGCAGGATTACAGTTCTCCACTTAGAAATGCAAATGAAACCGGAAATAATTTGGGAGCCTGTGGGTTAAATACTGTCCCCAGAATCAGAATTGGCCTAAGCTAAATCGAACATGTTAACTTTCTAGACGTGTGAAAATCATTACCATTAAATATACCAAAATGTTGGTAAAGGTGAGAGTTTTCTCACTGTGTAGTCATGTGTAAATTTCAGCTAATAAAATCATGGGCCACTCATTGCCCCAGTGTTTTCAAGTGAAGTCAAATTTAAAGTTATAGTAACTTGTTGATTTTTGAAAATTATGAAACCTAAGTTATAATAACCATTTACAATAAGTAAATTCTGTAGCTGTAATCACTAAATTTAAATGCTACTAACAAATTCACAGACGATTTACTCTCCTACCTGTTGCTTCTAATCCTAAGAACCCTTTGATATCCCCTGGGGTTAGTTGAAATACACCGTTCCACCCCACACGTGTAAATTTGATCAGTTCAGATTTGGCTACTTTATGCATTTATGCTTTACAACTAGGTTTTTATGGTTTTCTAGGAAAAGAACATTCCCTCCCCACAAAAAAACCCAGTTTACATTGATTTTTCATCCCTTTGTTTGCTCTTTGTTATTTTTATTCAGAATGTATCAAAGTTGTCCACGTACATACAGTGCACGGTATCATTGTGCCCTCTCTGGAGTAGTCTCTCAAGAAAACTTTTGCAATTCTCTTAGAGGAATTGTTGATGTTACTCTGTTCAGTGCTCAAGATTTAATTCCTAAAACTGGGGTTGTGAGTTCCATTGAGCTCAATTTTGGAGGGCTTTAGGCTTAAGAATAAATGGTAAACAGGTGAGAAGAAGAAAAGTAAGTTTTCTAGAAATTTGTTAACATCTCAGTGAGTCCAGCAGTTGGACATTTTTGGTTTTGTTATTTTAGATATCACAGACCAGTGAAATACAGAGCTTTTGGATATGAAAATTAGGTGACAAGTTGTCTACCAGCCTCCAAAGCAATACACCCTTTCATGGTGAGGTCCTGATTTTAACAGATTAAAGAAAGAAGTTTAAGAATAAAATGGTCAAGTTTTATTCATTTTCAGGAAGAAGTCTTTATGCTTACTTATCTAGTCCAGTTTAGATGCAAGTATTTTGAGGTCACTACTACACCAGGAAAATATAGCTGTAATTCATGTGTAAAGTGACTGACCACTGAAAGAATATGAGTTTAAAAGGAATACTAGAGAAAAGAACTTTCATGTGAAGGTTATGATTTGGGATGTGTGTGTATGGTTAGAACTACTAGTTAATGTGATGCCAGTTTCCTATATAGTTAGTTGAGACCCACAAATATATAACTACTCTTGCTGTCAAATACAAACTTGACTGCTTGGTATAGGAATAAAATCCAAGAAAAAAAGCCATGTTAAAAGAATTGTGTTTATCTCAGTAGTGAAAGTCTTCAGAAGACTCTCTCTAACCAAATTGGACTTTGTAGAAAAAGAAGGCTAGTTTGAATAATTAGATCATTTTAGAAGAACAATAAAAGCTACAACTAAGTTCCTTTAAAGGATCTAACATTTATGAATGGATTACAAATTAGTCCAAGTATTTTAGAATGAGTGCTAAGGAGAGACTTCTTTAACACATTTGGAGTACAAAGGGTGGAGCTTGGTGGGTTCTGCTTGATTCTCTGAAATAATCATGTTTTTCTGAAATGGTTGTTTAAATTCAACAACTTATTCTAGACACTGTTCTACACACTTGGGAGGTAACAGTGAACAAGAGATAAAGTTACCTGTATTGAATTTACAATCTAATGTCACATACACTTTGAGTGCTTCAGATTGTTAGGAGGAGAGATTTTTAGATAAAGAGCTTACAGAGTGTGAGGGGCAGGGAGTTGCTTACCAATTGTCAATGATAAAAAAGGAAAAGCTTACTTTATTATTTTTACCCCTTGTTGTCGTCTTTTGAAATGTTCTCCATACATTAGAGTAGGTCTTTTTTTTTCTTAACAGAATAGGTTTTTTTAAAAAAATAATTTCAAGCTTGCTTTTGAAATAAATAAAATGTTACTTTATATTTTTAAAAACTGTGTCCTGAAATTTACTGTAAAATTCCTATAGAGCCCTGGCTAGTGTAGCTCAGTGGGTTGAATGGCAAAGCAAAGATAGCTAGTTCCATTCAGGTCAGGGCACGTGCCTGAGTTGTGGCCCAGGTCCCCAGTTGGGGATTGGCTAGAGGTAATCCATCGATGTTTCTCCTTCTCTGTCTCCCTCACCTCTCTCTAAAAATAAATAAATAAAACCTTTAAAAAAATTCCTATAGAACTTTGTTGGCAAATTGTGGTGGAACATAAGCTAGAATATCTGAAAGTTTTAGTTAGAATGAATTTGATTTAGGAATAGGTCTGAAAATCAAATGCCTAAATCTTTTTCAGTTGTGGTTTTGTCAAGAGAAGTTGGAAATTTGTTGTAATTAATTTATAGGTAACATTAAAGAGAGAAAAAAAGAGGACTGCAAAAAAATGCTTTGTTATTTAAACCTTTCAAATTACAAAAGCATTTGATTGGCACTTCTCTGATTTAATAGACCATTTGTAATGCAAGAGGAACATTAGGAAAGATTTTAGCATTACTTTAAGTATAATCTTTTAGTCTGTAGGTGTAAAAATCCTAGGTTTTTAACAGGAAACTTGGTACCTGGTTAAAAGTGTATGTGATTTAACACTGAGTTTGTTGCTTCAAATAGTGGGTGCCTCACCTTTCCAAAACCTAGTTCATAGTTCTCAAATAACAAGTTCTGATTTTCACCATTTTTCTGTCATGGCGAGTCATACTGTTAGATGAATATGAGTTGTTTTCTTAAATAGGATAACTCTGTTTTTACACAGTCCCTCCACTTTAGGTCCTTCCATCCCCTGCTGTGAAGAGCTTGTATTTCTATATCGACATTAGATCTCTGTTTATGCTAATTTGTGGCATAATCACCTTTTCCAAGGATGGTACATATTAATGACCTGCTGACACCTGAAAACACTAAATAGGAATATTTAGGAGGGAAAGCAGAGACTTAACTAATTGTATATGATGTTTTAGCTGAAATCTTTTATTTAAAATAATTAATTATTTATTAGAGAGGGAAACACTGATGTGAGAGAGAAACATTGATCAGGTTGTGCCCCAACCTGGGACTGAACCTACAACCTACGCATGTTCCCTGCCTGGGAGTCAAACTGGTGATCTTTCGATTTGCTGGAGGACACCTAATCTACAGTAGAGCCACACCAGTCAGGGCTAGCTGAAATTTTTTTTTAAAAAGCAAAGAGGAAGAATCGTTGATAGAATGTTAAAACAAAAACCTTTTTCTAATTCTAGTGAGTATGGTTGACCTATGTGTTTATGTGCATGAGAGTATATATTTATGTATGAGCAGTTTTGGATAAATAATTCCAGGCCTGCCTTGTGGTCCTTGACATGGAAGGCATTCAAAATTCCTAGGTGATTTTGTTTAACTCTGTTAGTTACCAAAAGTTTGCTCTGAGCAACATGAAACACAAGCTGATTAAATCGTTGTAAATTAAAAAAAAAATCTTCACCGAGGACATTTTTTCATTGCTTTTGTGTGGGGGGGGGGAGAGGGGAGAGAAGGAGGGCAATAGAAAGAGAGAGAAACATGGATGTGAGAGAGAAACATCCAATGGTTGTCTCCCATATGCGCCCCAACCAGGCATTGAACCTGCAACTTAACTTATGAGCCCTGACCTGGGGTTGAACTACATACAACCTTTCAGTTTATGGAACAGTGCTCCAACCAACTGAGCCACACTGGCCAGGGCTAAATCTTTGTGAATTTCATAATAATTTTGGATTCAGAGATATTTTTGAAGGTTTTTTTTTAAAGCATGATTACCAAGCAGCCCATAAAATGAATGAAATCTCAATTGAAGTGTTCTTAAAACCCTGGATCCATCCATATAAGACAGTTGAGAGTTTCACAAAGTGGTATTCATAGGGCAAAAGATAAAATCTTGACATCTGTCAAATATTTATAGCATTAAAATAAGCATGACTAATTCTATTAATATTCATATTTTAAGTAAGTGTAAGTATGTGTACAGTGCATTTTTTAGTCAAAATTTGGGGTGTTATTGGCTAGACACAGTCATTTCTTTGCCAGAGATACTAGGCTGTGTGAGGGCTAACCATCTGTTAAGTGATAGAGACAAAGAAAGGTTTAATATACTAGCATAAAATTTCTACAAACTTGTTTTGAATTGTATTGTCATTTTGTTTTGGCCTTCATACTCTGTGTTAAATATGCACTGGGTCAGTCACCCGACTTTGTTTTATGAACAAACTATTCAAGGTCTGGATGAGGTTATTTGTCACAGCTAATATGATCTAGAGGCCAAATAAAATATGTTTTGATTTTGCTTTCATGTAATGATAAAAAATTCCCAAGTGGGCCACTCAGTAACAGTTACACAAGTGACTTCAAGCACACTTATTTTCACCCACCCATTCTGAATTTTGGGTGCCTTAATCTTTTGCTTTATATTTTAAAGACTTTGTATTTCAAACCTATTACTGAGCTGTTTGGTGGTGGTGGGAAGTAGCAACAGGAATCCAGATTGCCTGTTTTAGGTACAATATGGTGTGATGTGAAATTGAAACAGCAGATTGGTGAGAAACTTTAGTTTCAAACAAATATAAACTAGTTTGTTCAGTGAAGTCATACACAAAACAGTAGTCTCTATTGACAGGGCAACACTTTTTTTTTCCCCCCAGTAATTTCCACATCATAAGGTCACTGTTTCTTTGGGCCAGTGGTCTATTTCCAAGGCATCATATAAGAAAAAGAAGCCCTAATTTTGCTGATTGTAATGATATACTTAGATATGGCAGGCTGAGAAATTATTTATAGCAGTGCTAATTATATCAATAAAAATAGCAATATTAATGCTGTGAGTGTCAAAATGCATTTCTGACAGTATGAGGTAAACAGAGCTATAGTCAAACAAAGCAGCCAGCCTGTCTCCACTGTCAGTTAGCTCATGAATATGCACTTAAGGAAAAATAAACACACAGTTTAGAGAATTGGGTGTACTGATTTAATCTTTTTAAATACTTTTGACTTCTTTTTAGATGTTTTTTATTTGTAATTCACATGATACTAAAACAACTTCGATTTTTAGTTTTCAAATTCTTGGTACCTATTTTACTGTCATTAGTAAGTTTCTAGAGACATTTATTTATGGCTAATGCACTAACTATTTAAAAAACAATACAAAGCAAAACAAAAACCATTACTACCATATATACAAACACCTACTAAATCTCTGGCTTCCTTTAGACTTTAAAAAATATCCTTTTCCATGGTTTTGATTTTAGGGAATGCATACACTTCTTTTGTTGTTTTTATTCTATTTAGTTTTTCAAATTTTGTATTTTAAACTAACTTTCCTGGGAATATAAAATCAAGTTAGTAGAAGTCATTAACTTTAAAGGTTTTAACTTCAAGGAACAATGTCTAACTTTTCAATAAATTCCTCATATATCATATTTAACTCTTTCACTTTATTGCATATTATTAAAAGTCTCAGATGTGCAGTAACGAAAGATTATCCTAGGTCTAGTGCTGCCATATCCTAGGTCTAGTTGTATGATCTGGGGCATATATAATCTGTTTGAATCTCTTACTTCATCTTCAGGGTCCCTTTTAGCTTTAATAGTATAAGTATATTTCTTTTCAACAATTGGAAATTTTGGAAATAATGTTAATGGAAGTGATATTTAGGGTATCAGGAAAGAGTATGTGTAAAATATTACTTTGCTTTTTACTTTTAATCCTTGATAAAACTGTCTTTTTAGTGATACTTCCTTTCAAATGTCATAGTAGTATAAGTACAGATGTACAGTATTAAGTACAGATGATAATATTAAGTGCTTATAATCTTTTATAGTTGGTATTATAATAAACTTACTAGTTTATATAAGTAAACTTTTTTACGAACTCACCTTCACTCATGAAGATAAATTGGTAATAGAATTTATAAACATGATTCTTTGTGTTCCACTCTACATAAAGTTGATTAACTGGGGAAGAGAGATTAATAATATTAACTCACAGTCATCTTCTAATTCAATAAAGTAATATAGTTAGATAAATAGATGTGTTTCTACAAATTAAAAAGGTAAGCTTGATATTTGTGACTAAGCAAAAAACCAGGAGCTATCTCCATACAGATCTTATAAAATTGGTAATTTTTAACTAGTGCATTTGATTTTTGATCAGTATAACATTATACCCATCTGGGGATGGATTTACGTAAGAGGGTTGATAAGGCAGACAAAGGAAATTGACTATTGATGAATAGTGGAAAGAACCTGCATTAGAAAAGACTTTACAAATATTTCACTGTCATATATAGAAATGAACAACTGCACACAAATTATGTGTACCTACTTGATAGGTCTTTATTGAAATATAACCTCAAAGTTTTCATTTAAAATTGAAAATAAAAATTCACTCTTTTTTTTTTTAATTGACTCATATTCCTTTGCTGGTATGAATGGTAGTGAGAGGCTCAAAATCAGCAAACACTTTACCTATTCACAAATGGAAACAGCAGTCTGGAGAAAGGTATACTATCTCTGGATTCTCCCTACTCCCTACACTCACCCACAGTTCTGTATGTTCTTGGTACTAATTTAAACATTTTATAAGTCACCTCATGGACAGAATATATAGCAAACTGTCCAATACAGGGTGGAGTAAAAGTAGGTTTACAGTTGTGAGTATGCGAAACACAGAGTTTATTCTTGTATTATTATTTATTAATTATTGTATTATTTTCAATACAAACAACTGTCACCTACTTTCACCTGACCCTGTATATTAGGTAAGGGTAACTTATTCTGACTTTCTAAATGTCTAGCTGATAGAATTGGCAAGAAAATTTAGATCAGTCATTGGGCACAAAAGGTGGTATGAGTGTTTGTTTCAATCTGTGCAAATAAAAGAAAAAATGTTCTAAAGGATATTTAGAAGGGGAGCTGAGTTTAGACTTACCTTATACCCAGACATATTGAGGAATTAATGTGGACTAGCAAAATTACTGGTAGGAAGCATAGTGAAAATAAAATAAAATACTTTCTGCTCTACTAAACAATAATAATAATAGCAAGAGTAGCCAAAATTTATTGAGCATTTACTCTGTACCATATATTGGTTATATCTACAGTTTCTCAGTGAATTCCATAATCCTATGAGAAGGTGTTTTAACTGTGCCATTTAAAAAGAGACACTAAGGCTCAGAGAGATTAAATAATTTGTTCAAAATCACACAGCTAGTATATAACAGCTGGGAATTTAAACTCAGGTCTAACTCTAGAGAACCTAACATTCTTAATCACCATCCCATCATGGTTCTACTCTGGGATCATTTTTACTCAGTGGTGACCCATATTAGTACTGGTAATTTTATTTTAAGAAAGTTATAGTGGATTTGGAGAAGGGCAAGGTGAAAGGTGTAAGTGGGAGGAATGGTTGCTATGGTAGAGTCTTTTTAAAATTTAACTCTTCACTCTAAAATTACAAACACTGAGAGAGAATTTGTCTACAGGTCTTTCAGTGAGTGGACTGGGTAACTGCTGTCTGATTTGATTCAGTGAACAGCAGCAGGGATTGGTAACATTTGTTAAAGCAGTGCCAGGAAATTATGGAATAGGAGCAGTTCAAAGGAATCATTAGATACTGGGAGGGCTGGGAAGGCAGGGGTCAAAAATAACAAAATCTAAGTAGATTGAGTAACTAAGAACTAGGGATTATACAGGAAAAAAGGGTGAAGCAGAACAGAAGTACAATGTATTAAAAAGTGTGGCAGGTCCTTCAGACTGTGGAAAGCCCTTACATTTACTTGTTTGTACCCTTACGTTTCTTTCAGAAACCAACATCTGGCTTAAATAGGGGCCACCTAGAGTTTGGGATGCAAAGACTGCTATGGTTTTCACACACACACACACACCTCCCTGCCCCCCCCCCCCCAATCACTAGTACTAATTTAGAATTAGGCAATAAGTTTAGGTGCATTACAAAGAAATGCAATTTAGTATAAAAATGTATGTGGTAAACCTGAGAATAGCTATTATTTATTAAGATCTACTGTGTGCCACTCAATTATGAAATCACTGTTTCTGGGGGAATTTATAAATTGCTGTCTGTTGTCCAGTTGTCAAATATAAGAAAACACCCGTTAGCTTTTCTGAGGATTTGATGGATGGAGTTTTAAAACAGGTTACACCAGGCTTAAGGTAGAATAGAGTCTATTTATCTTATGTAACTTTCACTTTTCCTTAATTTGTCACTATACTGAAAGAAAAGTTTATTTTCATTTGATAGGATAAATGCATTTCTATCAGAGTAATAAGCTGAAATCATCAGTGGAGGTAAAGTCAGTTTATATTTGTTTGGATTATATTTTGGATAGCCAGCATGAGTTAATAGAGAATTATAGACTTTTTAAGTGAATTTTTATTTCAGATAATTTTAATGACATCGAACCAAGTACAAACTGATATATATGCCATATATACATATATACTCATCCCTTTATACAAGGTATTAGATACTTCAAAAGTTAAAGAGATAATATACATTGTTGATATATATATGTATGTATACATATGAGTTGGATCATTTGAATGGAATAAAAGAATAAGAAAAGATGAAATTGCTATACCATCACTTTTGTGACTTCACTTTTCTTTATGATAATATCTTTGGTGTTTTTCAGGTCCTTATTTTAGTGCGTTAGGAAATATGGTGCAATAATCATTTTGTATGTTGCAAATGGATACATCACTAAGAAAGATACTGTGAAGTTGGAAAGGTGATCAGTGTTCAGTTTATGCATGATACCTTTCTCCTTCAAGTTCATTGTCATTGGAACTCTTTTGTTCTTGTTCTTTTGACATCTTATGGTACCTAGTCTTTTTAACAGCTATATTATTTGCATTTTACACTTTTCTTAATATATCTGACCCTTAGAGAAGTACCTTTGAAAACAGATGCTCTCAATAATTTTTCTTATTCTAGTAAAGGATTGAGAACAAGGCAATACTATGTTCAGGGGGTGATTTGAGCTGAAAAAACACTATGGAAATAAATCAACAGCAGTCCGGACTCTTCTGATTCAGATATTCGACATTATAGTCTCAACGTTTGTTATAAAGTGAGTTTCCAAAGTGTATAAAAGCCAAAAATAAATGGTGATTGTTTCTCTGTAATTTTCTTTTGTGCACATCTCTGCTTCTATTATTTGTGTAGTGATGTGTTTTATTAAATGGGTACATCCAATGTAAAGTGAATTTGATTCACTTTGGTGTTTTAGATGCAGTTTAACTCAAATTCTTTGACATTCATCACTCAGGAGAGGTAACATTTAGAAATATTCTACACTGAACTTCAGTTCCTTATGGACAGGTACCATGTTTTATTACTCTTTAAAGCCTTAGTGCCTAGCACAATACCTGGCACACTGGAGGGATTCATTGTTGATCAGGCTCTTTTGTAGTTGTCACAGGAAGATTATTTTGATCCTTGCTTACTAGGCTACCATTGCCTCATTTTCTTTTCACTGGCTCAAATTTAGTATTGTTATCATTGTTATTACCTATTATAGGCTTTTTCTGTACTTTTCTGAGTCCTGAGCATTTTTACATATGCTGATGATTTCTCCTTTTAGATACTTAATGAAATTCTATCGTGGCAGAGGTTCCAATAAAAATTTATATTTACCATGATTCAGAAATGAAATATATTAGATATCGCCCATCTACTACAATCAATTCAGGATATTGTGTTGAATAGAGTACACAGAATTACATTACCTAGTGATTCAAGGATGAAAGCCAAATTTCATATCCTATATGATTCCTGTTTGGATAGTAGGACAGACAACCTACAGCATTTTTTGCACTTAATAAATTGCAGCTGAAATTTGGAACATTCTGTATGATCTTTCTAATTCTTAAGAAATAAAGTTTATAAAATTTCACATAACTAAAAAATAGAGTTTTAGCTTATTTTAATTTATATCTAATTTGTTTAGAAGTCTAGTCCAAAGAAACACTTTAATGTTAGGTGATGTTGTTATATCCTTAGGTCTTCTAGAAAGCAAAAGAGGTAATTAGGCTGTGAACAACATGGAGGGTAATGTCATGTAAATCACCATGTAGGGTGCATGTTTAATTCCTATATAATGTCTGACATGCTTTTTCATATTTATAAGACTTGCTAGTTAGACATTGGGAAACTTACCTGATTGGCCAGGGTCATAATTTGTCTTTCTACTAACTGAAACTACAGCAAATTGATTTGAAGTTGTTTCCAAACAAAAGATAATTATGTGCTGGAATAATTAAAACTTGGATTGCATTAAAGCTTACTACAAGTGATTAATAGCTGTAGTATATTTTGGGATCTGTATCTAAGAGCATAAAGACCATATTGTCATTTTCATATATTTAGGAATATGTTTTCTGAGAAAAGTATTGATTCTTTGGAGTAATTATAATGAAGTCCCAGACACACTCCAGACTCACATAACTCTTTCCCTCAACATTTAAAACAGTTAAGGATTTTGAAAACTAGGTGACCTTTGTATGGCTGTCTTCACCTTCACTTTGTATTACGTCTGCCTTTTTGAATGAAATCACTGCTGAGGTCTGTGAACAACTATCATGACACCTTGGGCAGAAAAACACTGTTTTGAAACTTTTCTGTCTTCAGTTGGGCAAGCAACTAGAGAACTATACTCCAGTCCAGAGCAAGTAGAGTCTAGAGATAAGAATCAGAAAACAAGACACATTGGGAAGAAACTTGGGCCTCAGAGGTCTGTGAACCACTGTGGGATATCAATACTTACTATTTTAAGTATCCAAGTCTCCTCAACTAGCTAAAAAGCCAAGGTAGTTGAATATGATGGCTGAGTTTTCTCTGTCTCTGAGGTCGAAAAGAAGTAGAAAGAAAGGACAACAGAGATTTTTCTCCTCATGACTTGGCAGGGAACTGACAGACTGTCTACCTTGGCTTTTCACTAAATGTAATACTTCTACCATTTAGGATTCTCCAACAACCAGATGTGACTTCCAGTGAATTATCAGTGAAAAAATTACAATCCATTGAAGGGGACCTAGTAGTGAGAGATAGAGGAAGGTAAGGTAGGAAAATCAGAGTAGACACTCCAGACAACTTGTGTTATTGGCAAAAATGAATGAAACCTTAATTTGAAAAAAAAAGCATTTAAGGAAGTTCAAATACAGAACAAAAAATTTTAGGTGTTAAAAACACCTCAGCTGAACAGCTCATTGGAAAAATTGAAGGAGAACATCGTCACTCTTGAAACATGAATCTGAACTGAAAGAACAAATAGAAGAAATACATCAAAGCACATAGAACAAAAACAAAACATGAAAATCTTTCATAAAAATGATGAGTGTTGGAGGATGGATTAGAATGAAAATGTGAATAATAGGATGTACGGATGGAGAAATAAAAACAGGAGAGGTATAATTAATAGAGAAAATTTCTCTGAGATTAAGAAAGATCAGAGTTTGGATTGAGAGGGTTTACTGATTTACACATTTCAGGCCAAATAAACTTTTCTACAAATGATTTATAATTTGAGATCAAATCAAACTCTGGGTCATAGCCACGTCAGGACTGATATGCAGCTGATATCCTTTGATAAAACTTAGGTGTTATATCTTAATTTGTTCAGTGTTCATTTTCTTTGGTTGGTACCTTCTGTGTCAGTTGTTAAATATTTCTAATACCCCTGTCGATGTTATAAATTAGTTATAACAATAATTATGTATGAATTGAAGACTTGCACATAGAATTGCTTAATAGATATTTGCTGATTTGACATAATAAATTTTAGGTACCATAATGATTTTAACAAGGTAACAATGTAGAAATGAAAACGTTTAAGAATATAACTAGAAGTCAGTATATAATATGATTGTAGACTAATCACTTGACTTCTGTGTCTCAGAATCTTAATCTTTAAAAGGGCACATTTTTCTCACATTTCACACAATTCTTTGTGAGGGTCAAGTGAAGTAACAAATGTCTGAGTGCTTTGAAAAACATAATGCTTTGTGCAAAGAAAGATGATAGTGAAAATCTGAAGGCAGTCATTTTTACCCTTAATGCTCATGTATTTTATGTTATACATATATTTCAAGTTGCATGTTTGATATTAAGCTTCTTCACATATAATAATAGAACATATTACTGATGTATCTATCAAAGCTTCATAATGATTTGACAAATCATTGGGATCCATGGAAAGCGTCAATACATTTAATTGCTTAAAGTCCAAGATGAGTTTGTAGAATTTATTTCCCTGGTCATTGAGGGAAATTCCTTATTCAGGTATATCTCCTGATGACCCTTTGTTCTAGTGTAGAGATATTAATGTTTCATGTGAAGTATGGGTCTTTATCACATCTGGATAAAATTATAGTGTTGAATTTTATTTTGATTTAATAAATGGCCTTGTACAGCTAAGTACAGCAGTGTAATCTGTTGTTATATTTCATTAGAAATTCTCCTTGTAATTTGTAGCTGCAGTTAATAGTGCCAGAGACATGAATATTTTAGTAGAATCTGTATTGCCTTTAGTAACCAGATACCAAATTTGCCGTTAGGTGATTTGGGAGGGGTGCAACTATCTGGAAATACCTGCTTTATGATCTACTGGTTAAAAACAACACTAAGAAAGAATAAAAAAAATATGTTCTTTTATTATGGAAACAGGTATAATCTGCATAAGCTAGAGTCTATGTTATATTATTAAAGATGCCTAGATTTTGGTTTGGAGAAAATGGAATGGATGAACATATTTCTCTAAGTGTAAATAAATTATTATACTTCACTCTTTCCCAGAATACATCCTCATTTTAAAATTTTCTTGCCCCAATAATTTTGCTTTTGCTTTCTCCATAAATATTCTTGTTACTTTCTCCATAAATATCCTTGTTACTACATAAATATTCTTGTTACTCCATAAATATTCTAATTTTCTTTAGTTTCTCTACTCTTTCTCCAGTAATGGAGACAATGTTATAAGAAAGTTGAAAAGATAGATCTTAAAAGAGATGATCTCTTTTTGTATTTCCTTAAATAGGCCTTATTACCCACGCTTACTAGTAAAAACTACCTGGATTGATTCTCTTTGATACTCTGTATTTCACTTAATGAAATAATTTGAACAGGCATATTTGCACTTATTTGTATATTGATTATCTTTATGAAGTGTGAAATTAGCAGTAGTATTGATAGAAATATTTTTAATGTACCTTTTCACTCTTGCTTAGCAATACTAGTTACTAGAACAGTAGAAGGACTTTTCAAACTGCACTCTCTGCATTTTTGGATGTATATGTCATTGCCAGTCATCTTTTAATTCTGTTCCTTTTTCTACCTCCTTTCAAGAAAATTTTTACCCATCAGTGATTGCTCCCCTGAATGGAAGTTGCAGTTTGATAGAGAATAGCAAGGAAATCTGCAAGTAATCTGTTTCTTCTGATCCTCAAGAAACCTAAATGGTCTTCTGTGAATTCTTACTTTTCTTTAAGTCTCTTGTGACTCAGAAAAAGTTTCTTTTACTTCAGAGTAAACTCTGAGCCCCAGAATCTTTCATCAATATCTTCAGCTTCACAGTGGAATGGGCTGAAACCAAATCATTATTTCTTTACACTGTAATGAACTTTCCAAAGTAATAACACTGATCATCCTATTCAGTGGTCAGGACAGTTTATTTAGTTTATCCTCCAAGGTCCTGAATTTCTTGAGTCACAGATGCTCAGACCATAGTTTTATTTTTTTCTGCTTAGTTTTTTTTTCAAACTAAGTTGTAACTTGACTGAATAAAAATGTTTACTTGTTCCGTTTACTATTCTCTTTTATTTCATTCTTCATTTATTTGTTATTTTTAATTAAAAATAATCATGATTGGATATGTGAGATAGCCTCAGGTCTCAGGTCAAATTTGGCTTGGCTGATTGAACCTCTCTCACTCATTTGATGATGATCTTCTCAGATGTCCAGAGCTTGTATAGGGTATATTTGTCAGAGGATTGACAAGTATTCTGCTGAATGTTTCTAGTAAAGACAGTCTTTGACAATTTAATCTGCCTCCATTGTTAATCCTTTGTGGTTCTAGAATGCTTGCTTCTTCTGTTTCCTATTTTTTGTGTCTACGTTGATTTTTAAAATAAAAAATATATAATTGGATAGTAAATAATTACATGTTTTATTAGTAACTCATATAGTAAAACATATTCAACTATTAGTCTTCTATTTTAGGTATTAGTAAATTATGTGAAAGGCAGAGTTCTAAGATGAAAGAAGTTTCTGTAGGATGGAATGAAAATAGGTTCCCACAAAAATATTAAGATATGGTGACAAAGAGCCAGTTTATGAGACTCCAAATATTTCTACTGATTGAAGATGTCTTAGGGAGATGTAGATTTAAGAAAGTGGAGGGAAGAACTTCCATTGACCTGAAGTGGATGCAATAGGGAGAGGTGTATGATGACAGGGCACACAGAACTAGCTTGTGACAGATAATTTGGAAAGGAGCAAGAGTCAGAAATTTATGGAAAATCATGCATGTTTTTCACAGTAATTGGAGTTTTGAGGTAAATTACTAGGCCCTGACTTTTTAATTGATATATTTTTACTTCAAGAGTGGATGTTTGATATTGGAAATTAGTGTGTAGAGGAGGCAGAACTTGGAGGGGTAAGCAGTAGTTAGAAAGTGAGTTATCTGTGTGAATGTATCTGTGCTCGTGGAAAGATGATTGTCTAGAGGATGGACACTGAGGTACTTAAAATGGGATATATCCTATAAGGGATAGGATATATTAGTCAGACAGAATTAATAGCAGTTATAGGATTGCGTAATCAGAAAGAACAAAGAAAAGCAAGAGATTAGACTTAATGGAGAAGCAGGGCACATAAAGGCATTGTGGAGTTGTGGCATCTTTTGAATCAATTAAAACCTATGGAGAACTCAGAGGTATAAGGTATACAGAGATATAACTTAAGATGATTTACATGAAACAAAGAGGAATATTTTTGATTGAGGACTTTTATTTTTGCATTTGAGGGAAAATGGAAAGCAAGAGACAGCTTTGTACTAACATTTTGCTAATGAAAATAAGAGAATTAGACAATCTCTGTTTTTGGATTTGAAATCTAAAGTCAATTGGGAGTGCACAGATTTGAGAAAAAGAATGTTTATCTTGATTTTTAGATTCATGTTTCTAAACTTCAGTTGGGCCTTGCTAGTTTTTTTTTTTGAACTCCCCCCTACCCATCATCTCTCATTTCTATCTAATTTTTGCCTTTTGTTTCATGATTAAAATTGAGACAGTTCAGCATGAGATTATTCACATTTTTTTTCCAATGAAGATGTTTTAGGTATGCTTATATTTGCTGCAGAGCCAGTTTCTAATAGTCTCTACCTTAAACATGTAGATAGGAAACTAACGTGAGATTCTAAATGTTCAGAAGAATCCTCCAAGGTCTAGGAATAATGTAGTTTCATTAAGATTACAAGGAAGACCACTGAGCTGGGCAAAGTCACTTTATATTTTAATTTAAATTTTCAAAATAAGTGGGAAAACTTTCTCAAATATGCAAGACTTCATGGGACATACACTATTTTATTTATGCTGTAAAAATAAACTTTGAGCTGTAAAATAAGCAGTTAGTGATATTGAAATTTTGTAAATAGTGCAAACTTCTTTCTATAGGTGCTGTTGGACTGTGATAGGTTGGTGATTATGTGTATTTAAAGATAATGAAAGTAATACTAATATTCCTCAGACATAAGCTAATCTTTAGAGACTATAACTTCAGTGAAGCTTTACAATAATTCTTGTCCCACTTCATTGTATCAAACTAAAAATAATTGGAAAATATATCTTTAAAACGCCTTCCTTAACTATAGACAGAAGTTCCACTGACTGTCAAATAACATATCTCGACTCTTTCCCTAATAGACATTCACTTTATTATTCCCGATTCTTATATTTATTTGCCTCATAGTCTTGAATCTTTCTGGTTCAAGTATCAATGGGTAACAGTGAAAACACTGCTTCATTCCTTTCTTTTTCCCTACAATAATGGTTCTCTTCATCTTAAAAGGTGGTAGTGTCAATGGGTAAAATATTTAAGGTTAAATATTGTGAATTATTGAAATTGGATAATGGATACAAGATAATACATTCATTATAAACTTTGTATGCTTAAAATATTCATAATAAAATGATTTTTAAATTGCAGTTAGAAAAATAAAGTAAAATAAAGTAAAGTAAATTAGCCCAAACAACAGATGGATTTGTTGCCCAGTTATAACTAGATATGAATTCAGGAAATTTCAGGGCACATACTATAAAATTGACCTACCTCAGCAGGTTATAATTTTATGTTATTTAGTATAGTTAGTCCAGGCTTTAAAGCACTTTGAATTATTACTTCAAAGGCAAAAAAGCTCAGGTCTGAAACTACTGGGACGCCTGTTACCACTTTACATTAATTTTGAAATTTCATACCTTTTCAAGTCTCTATTTATTTCTCTTTTGGTTAAAGCCATTTTGAAATTATACCTGTTCTGCCCTGACCCGTGTGGCTCAGTTAGTTGGGTGTTGTCCTGCGAAGCGAAATTTTGAAGGTTCCAGGTTCTGTTCCTGATCAGGGCACAGGTTTGGTACTCATTGGTGGGGGTGTTTCTTTCCCTCTCTCCCTCTGTTTCTCCCACTCTTGCTCCCTCTCTTCCCCTCTTTCTAAAAATAAATCAATACAATCTTTTTTAAAAACGAGGGAAATTGTAGCTGTTCTGTGCCATACTGGCTAGATAACTTGAGTCTGTCTCAAAGATTTTCTATTTTGTCACTTTTTTTTTTCAGTGTACTTACCTCCTGGAGTCAAATATATTCTACTGAGACAACCTGATGTAGTACAAAGAGCACTGTACTGGGAGTCATGAGTTTTTAGTCCCAGCTTTCCCACTCTTGATGGCTCTGGACAATTTTTTTTCCTTTTTTTGGTTCTACTATTTTTATTATTTTTTAAATTTAATCTTTTTTTTTTTTTACATTACAATTTAGTCCTCTTTTACCCTCCACCCCCATCAATCACCACACTGTTGTCCATGTCCATGAGTCCTTTTTCCTTTGGGATCAATCCCTCCATCCCCTAACCTCCCCTCCTCCAGTAGATGTCATCTTGCTCTCCTTCTATGACTGTCCCGATTTTCCTTATTAGTTCAGTTTGTTCATTAGATTCCACAGATGAGTGAAATCATGTGGTATTTGTCTTTCTCTGACTTATTTCACTTAGCAAAATGTTCTTCAGGTCCAACCATACTGTTGCAAAGGGTAAAATTTTCTTCTTATGGCCGAGTAGTATTCCACTGTGCAAATGTCCCATAGTTGTTTTACCTATTCATCTATTGATGGACACTTGGGCTGTTTCCATATCCTTGCAATTATAAATAACACTGCTATGAACATAGGGGTGCTTATGTTCTTTCGAATTAGTGTTTTGGGTTCCTTTGGTTATATTCCCAAAAGTGGGATTGTTGGGTCAAAAGGTAAATCCATTTTTAATTTTGGGGGGTGTCTCCACACTGCTTTCCATAGTGGCTGCACCAATCTGCATTCCCACCAACAGTGCAAGAGTGTTCCTCTTTCTCCACATCCTCACCAGACTTATTGTTTGTTGATTTATTGATGATAGCCATTTGAGAGATGTGAGATGATATCTCATTGTGCTTTTAATTTGCATTTCTCTGATGAATAGTGACGTTGAGCATCTTTTCATGTGCTTTTGGCCATCTGTATGTCCTCCTTGGGGGAGTGTCTATTCCGGTCCTTTGCCCATTTTTTAAATGGGTTGTGTGTTTTTTTTTTGGTGTTGAGCTTTGTAAGTTCTTTAAAAATTTAAAATGTTAACTCCTTATCAGATGTATTGGTGAATATGTTCTCCCATTCTGTGGGTTGTCTTTTTATTTTGTTGATGTTTTCCTTTGTTGTGCAAAAACTTATTAGTTTGATGTAGCCCCATTTGTTTATTTTTTCTTTTGTTTCCCTTGCCTGGGGAGATATGTCTGATAAAATATTGCTACAAACTATATTTGAGATTTTGTTGCCTATGTTTCTTCTAGGATTTTTATGGTTTTGGGTCTAACATTTAACTCTTTGATCCATTTTGAATTCATTTTTGTGTGTAGTGTAAGAATGTGGTCTAGTTTCATTTTTCTGCATGCATCTGTCTAATTTTCACAACACCATTTATTAAATATACTATCGTTAGTATATTTACTTGCTTCCTCTCTTGAATATTAATTGACTGTGAAGGTGTGGGTTTATTTCTGGGCTCTCTGTTCTGTTCCATTGATCTATGTGTCTGTTTTTATGCCAGTACCATGCTTTTTTGATTACTATAGCCTTATAGTATAGTTTAATACTAGGTTGCATGATTCCTCCAACGTTGTTCTTTCTCAGGATTACTGTTGCTATGCAGGACCTTTTGTGGCTCCATATAAATTTTTGGTATATTTATTCTAGTTCTGTGAAACAAGTCATTGGAATCTTGATAGGAATTATGTTGAATTTATAGATTGCTTTGGGCATAGGCATTTTAATTATGTTAATTCTTCCTACTCAATGAACATGGTATGTGCTTCCATTTATTTGTGTCTTCACTTTCTTCAGTATCTTATAATTTTTCAAGTATAGGTCTTTTTCATCCTTGTTTAGGTTTATTCCTAGGTATTCTTTTTGTAGCAATTGTGAATGGGATTGTTTTCTTAATTTGTCTTTCTATTAGTTCGTTATTGGCGTAAAAAATGCAACTGATTTCTGATACTAATATTGTATCCTGCTACTTTGCTGAATTCATTTACCAGTTCTAGTAGTGTCTTGGTGGAAATTTGGTGGTTACCAAATCTTAGTGGGTACTCTATGTACAGTATCATGTCATCTACAAAAAAAGACAGTTTTACTCCTTTCAAGTTTGGATGCCTTTTATTTCCTATTCTTGTCTGATTGCTGTGGCTAGGACATCCAGTACTATGTCGAATAAGAGAGGTGGAAGTGGACATTCCTGTCTTGTTTCCAGTCTTAAAGGGAATGCTTGCCGGTTTTGCTCATTGAGTATGATGCTGGCAGTGGGTTTCTCTTACATGGCCTGTATTATGTTTAGGTATGTTTCTTCTATTCCCACTTTGCTGTGAGTTTTTATCATAAATGGGTGCTGGATTTTATCAAATGCTTTTTCTGTGTCTATCGATATGATCATGTGGCTTTTACCCTTAAGTTTGTTTATGTGGTGTATCACATTTATTGATTTGTGAATGTTGTACCAACCTTGCATTCCCAAAATAGATGCTAAAATCCTCAGCAAAATATTAGCAAACCGAATACAGCAATGCATCAAAAAGACCATATGTCATGATCAAGTAGGATTTAAGTTCATCAGGGATATTGACTTATAATTTTCTTTCTTGGTAGTGTCTTTATCTTGGAATTAGTTTTGGAATTAGGATAATGCTGGCCTTGTAAAAAGAGTTTGGGAGCCTTCGCTTCTTGTGAATTTTATGAAATAGTTTGAGAAGGGGAGGTGTTAATTCTTCTCTGAATGTTTGATAAAATTCACATGTGAAGCCATCCAGTCCAGGGTTTTTGTTTATTGTGAGTTTTTTTATTACTGCTTCTTTTTCACTAGGCATAATCGATCTATTCAGATTCTCTAATTCTCCCTGATTTAGTTTGTGAAGATTGTATGTTTCTAGGAATTTATCCATTTCAACCTGGTTGTCCAGTTTGTTGGCATATCATTGTTTGTAATATTTTCTTATAGTCATTGCATTTCTTTGATGTCTGTTGTTATTTCTCTTTCTTTTCTGTTTTTATTTATTTGGATCCTTTCTCTGTTTTTCTTGATGACTCTGGTTAAAGGTTTGACAGTCTTATTTATCTTTTCAAAGAATCAGCTCTTAGATTCATTGATCTTTTGTATTGTTTTTTTAGACTCTATTTTGTTTACTTCTGCTTTTAGATTTATTATTTCTTTCCTTGTACTCACTTTGGCCTTTGTTCTTTTTGAAGTTCCTTTAAGTGTAAAGTTAGATTGTTTATTTGAGCTTTTTCTGTGTGTGTGTGTGTTTTTTTTTTTTTGGATAGGCCTGTAGTGCTATGAATTGGCCTTTTTTAGGTTTGCTTTCTTAGTGTCCCACAGATTTTGTATTGTTGTGTCCTCATTTTCATTTGTTTCAAGGTATCCTTTTATTTCTTCCTTGATCTCGTTGTTGATCCATTCATTATTTAATAGCATGTTATTTAGCTTCCATGTTTTTGCATTTTTTTCAGTGCTCTTGTGATTGATTTCTAGTGCCATAGCATTATGGTCAGAAAAGATGCTTGATATAATTTCAATCTTCTTAAAGTTATTGAGACTTGTTTGATGTCATATGTGGTTTATCCTAGTAAACATTTCAGGTGTACCTGAAAAGTGTATCTATTCTGTTGCTTTGGGGTGAAATGCTCTGAAGATATCAAATAAATCCATTTTATCTAGTGTGTCATTTAAGGCTGCTATCTCCTTGCTGATTTTCTGCTTGGAAGATCTATCTACTGAAGTCAATGGGGTGTTAAAATCCCTGACTCGGACTATATTTCTGTTGATCTCTCCCTTTATGTCTTTCAAGATTTGCTTTATATAGTTAGGTGCTCCTGTGTTGGGTATGTAGGTGTTTACTAGGGTTATATCCTCTTGTTGGATTATTCCCTTTATCATTATGTAGTGTCCTTTGCTTCTTACTGTAGCCTTTGTTTTAAAGTCTGTTTTGTCAGATATAAGTACTGATACTTCAGCCTTTTTTTGTTTTCCATTTCTATGAAATATCTTTTTCCATCTCTTTAGTTTTAGTCTGTGTGTATCTTTCAGTCTCAGATAGGTCTCTTGGAGGCAGCATATTTATGGATCTTGTTTTCTTACCCTTTCAGCTACCCTGTGTCTTTTGGTTGGAGCATTTAAGCCACTTATGTTTACAGTGATTATTGATAGATATGTATGCAGTGCCATCTTATTGTTAGACTGTTTCCCTCTGTCTTTTTTCTTTCTTTCTCTTTTTGTTCTTCTTAAGGTTTGGTGTTAACAATATCTTTTAGCTTTTTCTCATGTAGGTAGCTCCTTATTTCTCCTTTCATTTTATATGATAGCCTTGCTGGGTACAGTAGCCTTGGTTGTAGGTCCTGGGTTTTCATCCCCTTGAATATTTCATGCCACTCTCTTCTGGCCTGAAATGTTTCTGTTAAGAAATCAGATGACAATCTAATTGGTGCTCCCTTGTAGGTAACTACCTGCTTTTCTCTTGTGGCTTTTAGGATTCTCTCTTTATATTTAAGCCTTGCCATTCTAATTATGATGTGTCTCGGTGTAGGCCTCTTTGTGTCCAACTTGTTTGGGATTCTGGGCTTCCTTCACCAGATTAGGGAAGCTTTCAGTCATTATTTCTTCAAATAGGTTCTTGATCCCTTGCTCACTCTCTTCTCCTTCTGGTATTCCCATGATGTGGATGTTGTTATACCTCATGTTGTCCAAAATGTTTCTTAAGCTCTCTTAATTTTTTTTGAGTTCATTTTTGTTTTTGCTGTTCTGCCTAGCTGTTTTTTTTACCCTTTCTTCCAAGTCACTGATTCAATCCTCTGCTTCATCTGACCTACTAGTTATTCCTTCCAGTGTATTATTTATTTCAGATATTGCATTCTTTGTTTCTGACTGTTTTTTTTTATGGTTTCTATGTCTTTATTTTTAATGTTGCATATCTTTATAATGATCACTCTGAAGTCTCAAATTGCTTGCCTCCATTCATTTAGTTCTTTGCACAAGTTTCTTGTTCTTTCATTTGGGGTCTGTTTCTTTGTATTCCCATTTTGGCTGCATCTTTGTATTTTCTGCCTAAGCTGTTAAACTGATCAGTTATTAATCTAATCAAGCTGTAATCAGCAGCTCAGTTTAAGCTCCACAGGGTGGTGCAAAGTAACTCCTGTTGGCAGGGTTATTGCTTCCCCTCAGTCTGATGCCACTTGGAGAGGAGTGCTCTGCCTAAGAAAGATGACTTTTGCAGAATGGTGAATGACTCAGCATAGAGATCCTGGTGGCTGTCACTGCAGTTCTCTCCCCAGAGCCATCAACCCCAGACTCTCCTCAAGTGCCTCTAGTCCAGTCTATTTTCTCTCTGCAGGAGCCCATGGTAAGTGGCTGCAAACGAAATTTTGTGTGTTGGCCTTTCAAGCATCTCTCTGTGTCTCCTCCAGCCCTCTGTCCCCAGCAGACAGAAACTCTGTTGCTTTTCACAGCTGGATGTTATCTGGGTTCCTTTTCAGCTCTGGTGTTGTAGGCTGGGGAGCCCATCTTGGGGTTTAGACCCCACACTTCTCAGGGGCAACCCCCAGCTGCTGAAATATCCCTCTGAATCTTCAGCTGCTACTCATGGGAGCCCAGCCAGTCCTGTTGTGTCTCCTCTGCACTTCTACCAGTCACGTTGTGGTGAAGTAGTTTCTTCTGTTTGTCCTTGGTTGTGAGGCTTCTTCCCAGCTAGCATTCAGATGGTTACTCAGGATGATTTTTCTACAATTTACTTGTAATTCCAGATTGGTCCTGAGAGGAGGTTTGTGTAGCTTCCACTTACTCTTCTGTCATCTTGGATCCTGTCTGGACAATAATTCTACTCTTTACAACCTTCTAATCTGAAATTCTCTTCAGTTTTTTATGAACAATTTTTTTAACTATTCCAAGTTATGAAAAAGAAAGAAAAACTTTCCTAGATTAAGGCACTATGAGCTTTGTCATTTGCCCCTAACTTAAATGCATCCTGAGGATCTCATCTCTCAAGTTTTGTCTTTATATGCCTGCATTCCCAAAACAACTCCTTATTCAACTTGAATAAAATTGAATTTTTTTCAAATAGGTTATTTTTAAGAACTACTTTAGATCTTCAAAATATTAAGAATATAGTATAGAAAGTTTTCATATATCCCACACACAGTTTTTTATTAATATTTTGAATCAGTATGGTACATTTGCCACAATTAATGAACCAGCATTAACACATTATTAACCAAAGTCCATGATTTATTCAGGTTTCCTTAGTTTTTCCCTAATGTCTTTTTATTTTCTAGGATCCCATCCAGGATACTAAATTTCATTTAAGGAATATATTTTTAAAGAAGTTTTAAGTTCCCAATGAAATGGAAAGGAAGGTACAGAGATTTTCCATATACCCCTCCCCCATATCCATAGCCTCCCCCATTATCAACATCACTCACTGGAATAGTACATTTTTTCCCTCAATGACAAAATGACATTAAAATATCTTAATCACCCAAAGTCCATTTTTTAAATCTTAGGATTCAGTCTTTTTAAAAAAATTTTGTATATAATGTGTTTTATTATTTTTTTTTTCTGTATGGAGATCCAGTTTTTCAAACACCATTGTTAAAAAGACTTTCCTTTCATTCATTGTATTCCCTTGGCATCTTTGTTGAAAGTTGACTGTATGAGTACTCGTTTGTTTCTGGAGTCTCTATTCCTTTGATTTATTTACCCTCATGCCAATAACACAGTCTTTTTATTTTATTTATTTATTTTCATTGTATTTTTTCCATTACCATTTACCCTTCCTAAACCCTCTTCCACCTCTACCCCCTCCCATCTCTCTGGCAATCACCACACTGTTGTCTGTATCTTCACTCTAGATGTATATTCTGTGGTCTGTACAAATGTACAATGTCATATATCAATCATTATAAGACCATACAGAGTATTTTCACTGCCCTAAAACTCCTCTGTGCCCTGCCTCTGTTCATTTCTGACCCCCTCTCTACCCTTGGAAACTCCTGCTTTCTACTGTCTCCATAATTTTGCCTTTTTCAGAATATTATATAGTTGGAATCATATAGTGCATAACCTTTTCAGATTGACTTCTTTCACTTAGTAATATGCACTTAAGATTACTCCATGTCTTTCCATGGTTTCATAGTTTATTTCTAGCACTAGTTCATATTCCATTGTCTGGATGTACCACAGTTATTTATTCATTTATCTGCTGAACGACATCTCGGTTGCTTCCAAGTTTGGGCAATTATGAATAAAACTTCTTTAGATATCCTTGTGCAGGTTTTTTGTGTACCTAAGTTTTAAATTCTTTTGGGTGAATACCAAAGAGCATGATTGCTGGTAAGAGTATGTTTAGTTTTGTAAGAAACTGCCAAACTGTCTTCCAAAGTAACTGTTGCTTTGCATGCCCAATATATGAGAATTCCTATTGCTCCCTATTCTCAGCATTTGGTGTTGTCATTGTTCTAATTTTAGCCATTCTAGTAAGTGTGTAGTGGTATCTCATGTTTTAATTTGCATATCCCTGATGACATATAATGTAGAGCATCTTTTCATATGCTCATTTGCTTTCTATATATATTTGGTGAGGTGCCTATTCAGGTCTGTGTTTTTTTTTTTGTTTTGTTTTTTTTTTAAATAAGGATGTTTGTTTTCTTACTGAGTTTTAAGAGTCCTTTGTATATTTTGGATAACCATCCTTTATCAGATGTGTCTTTTGCAGATATTTCCTTTTGATATTGTCTTTTATAGAACAGAATTTAAAAATTTTAATTAAGTTACCCGTATTAGCTTATTATGGGGACTAGGTACCTGTCTGTGACTGGATTCCTTGGAATTTTAACTTTCAGAGTTGTCCACACTGAGCCTCTAGCAACTAGTCAATTGCAGTTCAGGTTTTCCTACCCCAGTGCTGGTTCCTGTCACACTTCTGAGTCTCTGTCCCTGGAAGCTGTGACTCCCTATATTTGCCTGTCTCCCATCTTGCAGGCAGCAGTTTGCCCTGTTTTCTCCCCTCTTATGGATCCAAGAAATTGTTGATTTTCAGTCTGTTCAGCTGTTTACTAGTTGTTAGGACTTCCAAGCTCCTTATATGTGGAACCAGAAACTAGAAGTTCCCCTGTTGAATTGTATTAGTTAAGTGCCATATAGAAATCTGATTCTTATTAGTAATCTGATTCTTTATCTTTTGTGCTCTACTTCCTCTTAATTAGTGAAAAACAGATATAAGAGAATCCAAGGACTCAAAGAAATGTTTCTTAAAGTGTGGTTTGAGAGTCTCGTGCTCATGCAAATGATGAATCAGTTGTTCTTTCAGAGTTGTTTAGATGAAATGGTGATTTCATTTTAATGGGCCATTCAATATTTTAGACATACCTATCTTGACATATTATTTTGTCTTGTTTTTGATGATTAGGTGATTATTTTATTAAGATAATTTAACTATAAAAATAATATATACATTACATAGAAAGTATTGAAAATACTTAAAGGTACCCAAGAATAAATGATATGTTTTCAGTACTCAGAGATAACTTTTTAAAAGATTATATATACTTTTTTATTATTTTAAAAAAGTTTCCCCAGTTTTGTTGAGGTATGATTGACAAATAAAAGTTATATATACGTAGATTTTATAGCATGACTTTTTAAAAAAGATTTTGTTTATTTATTTTCGGAGGGGAGAAGGGAGGGAGAAAGAGAGGGAGAAAAATATGCAAGAGAAACATTGATTGGTTGCTTCTCACCACCCCTAGTTGGGGACTTGGTCCGCAAACCAGATATGTGCCCTGATGGTGAATGGAACCTGTAACTTTCCAGTTCACAGACCAGTACTTAGTCCACTAAGCCACACCAGCCAGGGCTACAGCATGGTTTTTTAAAGGTATAACAACATACCTTAATATACATATTGTGAAATGATTACCACAATTAGTTAACATATGTATATCACTTCACATAGTTACCACTTTCTTTCTTTTGTGGTGAGAATACTTAAGGTCCACTCTCAGCAGGTTACAAGTATACAATACAATATTATTAACTACATTAACTATGCTATATATTAGATCTCCAGAACTTACTCATCTTATAATATCATTAAGGAAGGAATAAACTGATTGTTGAGGAAATTCAGTGTATAAATGAAGAATAAAAAATTACACTGTAAATTTTATTTAAAATTTATCCCTTACCTTAAACAACCATACTATTACAAGTTTTCATATGGGCATATCTTTCTCAACTCAGTGTTTTTTGAGAAAAAACTATTTTCTAGGAAAGTATTACAAAAATATTTGGCTGTACTGACTAAATTCTCAGGTCCTGGAACTACAAATGGTTATAATGTGAATGTGTCCTTACTTCATTTGAGAGCTAGAAAAATAGTTTAATAATATTCATTATCATTAGATAGTACTTTCTTAATACAAAACATTCTGTGTAATTCTGGTGAGGAATATTTTTTAGTAGTTGGGGAACTAGACTTGATGGAATGGTAGGAGAAAGTTTAAGTTTGTGACTTACTAGTAAGATCTTACAAAAATTATTTACTTTCTCTGAAGCTCAATTTATTACTGTGAGAAATTAGGGTAATGTTAAATTACTTCATAGATTGGCAGTAAGGATTAAATCTAGTAGTTAATGTGAAGAAATTTTGTAAGGTATTATATGTCAGACAAATATAAATTGTTGAAGACATCACTAAATTGAGAACCTGTGGTTGAGGAAGAAAAGGAGGAAATGGATTATTATTTAATGGATTTTGCTGTGGGTCAAACACTTTATATCTGTTTTCATTTAATACTTTTGCCCAATTTTCCCTAATGAGAAAACAAATTCAGGGAAAATGAATAACTTGTTTTAGGTCACAACTAGTGAATGTGGAAACTTGATTCAAATCTGAGCTTGTTTGACTTTAAATCCCATATTCTTTCTGTCAAAACAGTCTGCTTCCCGTACATCTAAAGGAGGCGTGTACTATCCATAAATATTGAGAGTGAGATGAAAACCTAATCTTTCAGGTTCTCATTAAGATACAGTGATGCCTTATATTTATTATTTCTCCTTTTACTTTCTCTAAATATTTCAAAATGATTTCTTGATTTTCCTTTATAATAGCAGTATGAGTTGGGTAGAAAACTGAGATTTTAGATGTGATTAAATAAATATTGTATATCACAGGTGATCCCAGGTCACTTATTTGAAAAAGCAGCCATGAAAAACAAATATGGTTTGTGAAACAGTATACAAATTAACTACATACTTTATTAAAAATCAAAAATTTTAATTGTAGTGAAGCAAATGGTATATATTATATTTCAAATGATTTTTTTATACTACCTAAGTAATCATGATTTCGAACTCATTCATTAGAATTACCTGCTTTATGCAGAAAATATCCCCATGGAAACCAACATTTAAACATCTCAAGTTTGGAGAGGGTCTGTGAAAAGGCAAGTGCCACGTAGTTTGAGTAAACAAAGTGGTGATGGTTACACAGAAGAATTAAACCAAAAGGAAAAAAAATCACAGAAACTAAATTACATTCAACTTTTTCCTAAGTCAGCTTTTCATAGTGCAGCTTATTTTGTTGGATGTGCATTCTCTTTTGTAGAATGCTGGGCATATCAATACCTATATGTAAATATAGAAGCACATTTTAAAATCCAATATAAATTATTTTTTTATTTTCCATACCTTACTTGCCATCTGTTACTACAAATAATCACGGATTATTGCATTTTCAAAAGCTCTGGAGAGTATAATGCATCCTGTAAAGGTGCAATGGAGTATGTATAAAAACAATAACATGTTTTGCAATGCTTGTACAATTGATTTATTATTCCTGTTGATAGAGTTGCCAGAATTTTTACAAACAATAAATAGCAAATTATAGTTACATACTAGGTATATTCATTAAAATCATTTATTTAATTATTCCACACTTCATGCATTCAAAGCATTGCACTTTGCACTCTATTAAGATACAAGGGATGGCCACAATATGACTGGCTCTAGGAACCTTGAAGTTTCATGGAAAAGATAGGCATGTAAACAACCAACTCTATTTGCCTTAATAAATATTTCTGATTTTGTAAAATTTCTCTCTCTCTTTCTTGGGAAAGAAAACTGATTTTTACTGAGTGTTCATTATTTGTAGAGATTGTATTCCGAAAATTAATACATGTATTGTGCTTTGAATAGTGCCTTGCACTTTGTAAGTAGTTGACAAATATTATCTGTTATTATTACCAGTCTAATATAATTATCAAAACACCTCTGTGAGATAGCTATTCTTATCATTTTGTAGATGAGCCATACAAGACTTACAGGAATAACTTGGGTAAGGATACACAGCCAATAAGCATTGTTTAGATCCCACTCCAAAGCCCATGTTGTAGAAAAGTGATCTCAAAAGTACTATACATGCACTCTAGGAAATATGAAGGATTATGTATTAGGGTTTGAGAAGATAATCAAATCTTTTGTGTCCATATATTTTTATTTTAAAAACCTAAGAAATTAAAGTTTACTAATATTTAATATGTAGATTGTTGCTGGCAATCTCAAAGTATTATTTCCTTTCATGCATTGTAAGTTATACAAAGCATCTTTAGTGGAGAGTGAGAGTTGATTTCCTTTAAGATTTGAAGGTACTGGATTTTATCTGTGACTTGTTATAAGAAGTCACTGATTACATCATTTTATATTAATTGAACCAACTCTTACAAAACAGACAACTGAAAAAAATAGCAAAATAGAAATAATACTAATAATTAAGCACACTGGAACAAGAATATCTCTATGTAATCATAAACACTTTATCAGCTATTTCACAAAATAAAAGCAATGTTAATCATATTTGAGCATAAAAAATAATGATCAAGAAGTATATTCGAAATGTGGGTTTATATTCACTTTCATTAAGGGTGAACCTCACCCTTAGTGTATGGTGTAACCTGAGGTATAGAAAATGAGGTGGTGGAAGGCCATTGTATTGATAAGGTATTAAAATCTAAATATACAGATCATGAAGCAAGCAATGTTTAATGTCACATGATTCTCAGTCCAGACTTTACAAGGTCATTGAGTTAACGTTTAAAGATGTTTGGGGATTTTTCTGAACTTAACAGGAAAAGACAAACACATGTATCATTGGTAACACTGTTCTTCCCTCAATAGTGAAAGTTGCTGAAGTAATGCATGAAAAATAATATGGCAACACACTATGCCACATTTATTTGCCAGCAAATGCTGTTAGATGTGTGGAAAAACGGTTCTGAAGGGTAAAAGAAATAATTAGTTGGACAAATTATATATACAGTTTGGAAGGTTTACTGTATAGTTAATGTACCAATATTTGTAATATTTCAGCCAATCGTATTTGTTAGGTTTAATTTAAGTACGTTTTTACAAACCACTAAAAGGATTACTAGAAAAGGTATCAACTAAGCATCAAAATTCTAAGTAAAACAATGCATTTTTACAAATACTCTGTTAACATAGTTTTGGGAGTGCTGGAGTGGTTGGTTTGGTAGAAATGGAAAAAGATTTCCAGGTAACATTACAGAGCTGCTTCTACACATGGAATTCACTCATAATCACTTAAGTTACTTTACCATGTCAGTTGAAGTAAAAATTATATACAAGTGCTGTAGGTTGTTGTTGATGTGATTAATTTGTGTTTTTTTAAATAAAAACTTTTAAATGGTAGAAAACAATAAAATTTGGAACGATAATACTTTGTGATAAGATAGAGAGTAGCCATGAAATTTGTTTGCACCACATGAGTTTCACTGGGTAGTCAGTGACAGACTATAGAAAAGCAATATCAAATTTGTGGCAGTTGTGCTTTTTTTTTTACACAATGATGAAGAACTCTATTTCTCTGCCCTCTTCAGTGATGACAGGTGGCTAACATTACCATGCCTTATACCATGTATGTATTTTTGAAAAAAAAGAAACATACTTTATCTCTGTTTTTAAAGTAATGATACCTACAATCAATGGAAGGATAACTACTTTTTGAAAGACCCATGTTATGGAGAGAATGTTTTAATATTGAATGTTTATAATTATTTTAATTGTAATGTAATTTTGTTGCTAACACCAATGTAACTGTAAAACTCTAGTTTCTGTAGAATTTAAAAACTGTACAGAACTGTACCTGGAACAAAATTTTTTAACTTGTTTTAAAATCTTCCAAATGAAATCTTTAAATTGGTTTAAAAATTGTTTTGTTAAAAAAATGCTATGTGTACCTTTTTTTATAAGAATGACTGATTGACATCTGGGAAGATGGAAACACTAGCCAAATTTCAACAAAATCTTTTACATAATTGGTAGTCCGGACTGAAAATCAAGTCGTGTGATTTAATAAGCACAGACAATGATCCTCTTATTCCATTTGGATCTACTGTTTTGTGAGTCTCCCTGGCTCATGACACCCATGATAGCTAAGTATCACAATAACCTGAACCATAGTACCAGGTTTTCAAATGACTGTTTTGCAAAGTGTAAAATCATGCCAAGTTATAAAGAATGGCAAATATTTAATTATACTACTCTGTCTAAACATTTTGGTTCTTAGAGCAAAACTGTTCTTAAATTGTTGATAAATACAACAGAGTTAATTTATTATGAGTATAGTTTAATTCTTGTTTATGTCATCCTTTAAAATGCCTATTACTTCATATGTTCTGTGTTTATAATACAGTAGTATATGTCTGCAATTTATGTGTATTCATATTCATCAGTGCCCAGTTAGTAAAGCAGATATGTTGGAAAACAGAGTGACTTTAATCCAGGGAATTTGTTCCAAAAGTATTGGAAAATCTACTGGAAGGAGAAAAACTGGCATTGTTATCTACCTCTGAATACCTATAGAAAGCAAGGGAGAGTTGTTTTTTTTTTTTTTTTTAAACAGGGAGAATTCTTTTTCTTTTTTTTTTTTAAGATTTTATTTATTTATTTTTAGAGAGGGAAGGGGGGGAGGGAGAGAGAGACAGACAGACAGACAGACAGACATCAATGTGCGGTTGCTGGGAGTTATGGCCTGCAACCCAGGAATGTACCCTGGCTGGGAATCGAACCTGCGACACTTTAGTTCCCAGCCCGCGCTCAGTCCACTGAGCTACGCCAGCCAGGGCGCAAGGGAGAGTTTTGTTATCCAGATTTTACAACAAGCACTGTGCTGCTGGGGCAGCTGGAGCTCTGCTACTGCTGTAGGTGTTGGAATCATCCCTACCAGTGCTTTTCAGGAAGCCAGGTGCGTGCATGCCTACTGATACCAAGAGCCTAGGAGTTCACAGTTCCATTGAAGCTGTTGTACTTAACCAAGGCTGCTAAAGCTTCCAGTCACTTGTGATGGTGGCTGCTGCTCTGCAACTGCAGTACCATTGCCACAGTCAGCAATCCTGAGGGCCAGATCCCAAGAGTTCTGTGCTACAGAGGCTGCTGAAGCACCATTGCTGAGATTGCAAGTGTCAAAAACCAAAGGGAAAAAAAATTCTCTCTTTAATTTTCTGCCAGTGCTTCCAGCTATGGCAAAACTATCTGGGAAATGTAGTTTTCAGGTTCCACCACAGAAAAAAAGCATGAAAGGGGTGGGAATGGAGTTGGTAATCAACAGACAAATGATCTACATAGGGTTCAAAATATTTTTACTGATGTAGTGTATACTTTTGAATATTGAAAGATCCATTGCTCTAGTTTATAGGGGTAGTAGATCAATAGTAAAACTATATCATACTTCAAAGTTTATTAACTTGTTTTAGAGGTCAGGTTCTGGTTATTATTTATTTACAATCATTATCTGTTTTGATTGGTTATGGTAACTTATCTTACTGATCTCTGTCCATGCCTTATCAGCTGTAAATATTTTGCTCATTACCTACCACTGCCTAAAAACTGCTCTATTATTTATTTCTATGAATTTATTGATTTAACTTTTAAAATAATAGTAATTGTGAAAATGTAGCACCTGGAAAACTTCAGAGTTTGCTTTATTTATAACATCTAATATTTTATTTTATACTATAAAATATTTTATGAGCATTTTAAATATATAATTAAACTACTAAAGCACATTAATTAGTAAATGGCATATTGAACTAAATGCATTTATGGATGGAGGGAGTTTAGGTGAAGAAGTTTAATTATTTGAGGGAAAACCACATGAATTTTATTAAATTGTTAGCTTAAGAGTCATTTACAGTTTATTTCAATTGCAAACTTTTACATATGTCAATGTAAGAGGTGTGTATTGAAGTCCAAGAGCATTAAATTTCTAAAATTAACTCCACAATGATTTATTCTTTCATAGTCCTTTTCATAATTAATACAGATTTAATTATGAGCAGTATTCTCTTATTGATTATTAATGGAATTATTTCCTCAACTGGTGAGACACTTGTATGCTTGCATTCTACATAGGTTTAAATGATGTTGGAAATATTATTTGTATTGTGGAAGGGCTGATTACTACATTTCATTTGTATAATGTCATCAGTTTGAAGTAGAGTAGGACATCTTACTTAATTTAGTGATAAGTTCAAATTTATGAATAGCATAAAGTTGAATTTGCTTATTTGATAATTTTGAAATATTCAATATAATTATTAAACTAAAACTTAATGTAATTCATTAAAAATTATATTTCATAAGAATCCATGTAAAATGTACATGATATATTATACATTGTGAATGTATATACTCTGATTAATGAGGTTTTCCTATATTCTGGGTAGAAATGAAGATTGAAATTTTCTGTAGATTCTTTTTTAAAAATTGATATGATTGCATATATTTAAAAGGTTATGGTTATAAATCCTATAACTTACTGGGATTAAATGAGCTTTCTTAAACAAAATGAAAAGATACTGTTTCTATCTATTTTGAATCATCCCAAAGGCCTGTTGCCTCAGAGGAGTTAGAAAGCTGCTGTCATGCTGACACTCTTATTAATAACTGGCTTCAAAATTACTGGACAGATTGTTATTAATGTTTTCAACCCTTTAATCAAACTGGTTCATGGTGTGTTTCTTTTGTCACTTTCAAAAGTTATTTATTTATATGCTGCTTTTCTTCATTACCCTTTCTTTAAATTTGAGACACAATAGATATTTAAAATTGTGTGTGTGTGTATATATATATATATATATATATATATATATATATATACACAATAGATATTAAAGTTATCTGGGGAATGCTCTCAAGCCTGTTCCTCATCATTAGTCTTCTTCCAACATTTCTTCTTAATGTTACCAGTTGTTTATTCTAGAAAATTCTTGGAGTAATTTTGTCAAGCTCCTCCCTCCATCCCTTCCAATTTCTTTTGGAATGAGTTTTTAGGCATGACTTCTACCACTTCTTAGATATGTGACTTTGATTCTTAGTTTCTTGTTTATAAATGAAAACATTAACTTTCTTATGCTATTGGGAGCATTAAAGGAGATAGTGTATGTAGCACTAAGCACAGTTACTGATACTTATAGCAGCGATAACTTTTATTTTAAGAAGCATTGTTATTAACTAATAGTAATAGCTTTTGTAGATTGGAAGAACATGAAGACTGAATCTTTCAATGTAGAGTCATCAGGCAAGACAGTGGTGATCTCATTAATCTGCTGGACAAACAACAGCTACAATTAAGATGTGTCTCTTGTATCTTCTGTGACTTTTAATTTTCCTATGTTATACACTCTGTAGTTTCTGTTTCTTTTTCCTACCAGATTTAATATAACCTATACATTGGAATAAATTATTATGTAAGTGTTGAAACTTTAAAGACAGTTGCTAGCACTGTCCTAGATTGTTTTGGAGAGAGGGTTGAGCAGGGAGCAGTAAGAGTTCCTGTAGTGTATATATGTCTGACACATTATTTTAGAGCATTATTACAAATGACACTTTACATTTTTAATCCTTTAATTCAAAATTTATTGATTGTGTCATGAAAGTAATTTCCTTCATTTCTGATGATACATCATTTAATCAGTTTATAGAGGTAGTAACAACAATAATAACCATAATAATCTCGTAATTCTATGCCTTTTATTTACATGGTCATATTTCTCCCCTATATTTGTGGGAAAAGGTGATTGACTCATAATCATATCGGAGTGATTCTGTGTTAAATACACTTTTGACTTCTGACTATTCACTATTTGCCATTTACTGGCCAGTATTCACAGTGCCACTGGTTACTCCTTGGAACTCCCTGGGGATTTTCTCTTATTAAGGGGCTTCTGTGTTTGCAAAGATGTGAAGGTATGGCAGTACCTTCATTGTTTCTTTTACTTTATTTTTATTGTTGATACTGTTATAGGTGTTCCCATTCTCACCCTACCCCACATTTCCCACCACCCCTTCCCTCTGATCATCAGTATCTTCATTGTCCATTCCTTTATCCCTCAATCCACTCTTAAACAAGGCAGGCTGTAGACTGTCAAGCATTCCACAAGGTTTGGAGAGTAAAATATTTGCATTGCAAAATGAAAACTTCTTAGAATTTAATATTAGGCATCACTCTTTAAAAAAAAACTTTTGGTCGTTTTGACATTGGAAATTTTTTTATTGCCTTTCTTTCTTATCCTCTCTCATTTCCTTTCATTTCAATGCACCCCTACTTTCACATTGTTATTTCTTATGCAGCTCACTTTAATCCCATGAGAAGAATTATTCAAATCCTACTCCCTGACCCCAACTAGTTTACTGAGGTGTTCTCAAAGGATATGGCTCCAGTCCTATGAGGAACACTAAGGCCAACTTCAGACTTACGCTTGAACCACTTACATTGTCGATGTGAAAGAAACAATGGATAAGTGACATGTAAAGGGAAGCTGAATTTTCTTCTCAGAGATAATGTGAATTAAAATTCTGCTAGCTATAGGGTAGTACCTCTTTTATTCAACATTTTATTATGACATTTTTCAAATACACAGCAAAGTTGAAATGTATTTTTTTCCTACTATAACCACTTTTTGCTCTTCACAAGATCTTAAAGTAATATATTTTATATGATTTTTAATACATTTTCATAATGCTACTTACAGGTTTTTGTATCATCCTTAGAATACAAATTTATTAAAGTTTTTAATTAACCAAGATTTATAAATACAATGTATTGTTGCTTTGTTTATTTGTTTTGTCATTCATTCATTCCAGAAAATTTTTGTGGAGCTTCAACTATATTTTAGATGTTTTTGCCAGGTATTAGGCTGACAAAGCTTAATAAGTGGAGCCTCTTCATCAGTCCAGTGGAGAAAGGAAAAATGACTACACACTGCAAAAGGCATAGTAAATGCACTCCCAATGATGTAGTTTACATGTACTGCTTTGTTTTTGTTTTTGACTAGAATTGAAATCAGACATGCATCTCTTCTCACATTAGAATCATATTACTGACCTACAATTAGTCAACTATGATTTATCTGCACTCCTAGTTTTTGGGAAGGACTGATGGGATACAATTTTAAAACCAAGATTAGGGATTATTTGTAACTAGGCTACATCAAATTGACTTTAGGATGGTGGCCTTAATTACAAAGCCAGTGCTTCGTGTAGCACTTAATTGATTTTGTTCCACTAATCCCAGACTTTGCTTTTCCACCTATTTACTAGAGCTAATAACTTTTGTCCTGGCCATCTCTGCAGCATACTCTTACTTTTACTCCTTCATCTTTTTAATCTGGGCAATAAAAATATGTTTTGGGAATGTTCTTGTGCACAGTCTTAAACTATCCCAGCAGTTTTCCTGTTCAGCTTTAGGTAACTAAAACATTAATGATACTTGAGAAGGTATTTGGCAAAAGTATACTTAGAATAGTGGTAAAGAGTTTTGAAAGTTAGTTAACTTTCTTTTTCAAAGTTAAAAAAAAACCTTACCCTTTAAGTATTGTACTTTTGGAAGTATTCATTTCGCAAGACACCAATCTCTGGTTAAAGTACAGTACATTGTACCTCTAAAATTAATGAAATTTTATTTTCCAGGGCAATAGCTATCACTGATTTCTACAGTCATTTAAGAAGAACATGCCCTGAGTATACTTGTGGAAGACACTTTACTGGACACATTGGGGACAGATAAAATGTACTCAAAGGGTCTATAAATGACACTGTTAGAAAACGAACTACAATCTAACCTCAGAACCTCCCCCTGCCCCAGGAATGGATGCAGGCACGCATGCACACCCACACTCACCTCTTTCATAAGCCGTGTTTTAAATTTAGGTATTTCTATTTATTTTGTTGAATTTTTTTAACTTGTTGAGGGAGGGGCACAAAGTTTAAGGCATTACATGGGATATCACATCGTATAGTGGCAAGATTATTTGCACTAATATTTACATGCCTATTCCCCACTAGCCTGTGAAGTTTTAAAATGCATGTAGTGGGCACACAATATATGTTTATTTAATGCACAGTGACCAGAGCAAGAGTAAATTCTTTCTTGCAGAATGAATTTTTCAGTCTTCAAAACACATCTCTGGATAATTCAAAGTTAACACCAATTGTATGAAATCAGCATCTCTTACAAATCACTTGTAATTGAATCTTTGCTTCTTCTATGCCCCTTTTTATGCTATGGGAAACAGGACATTTTTTATTGTATTTTATTTAATATTTAGTTCTTTAAATAATCACATTAGTATTTGCTATGAAACTTGAACTAAGGAACTTTATAGAGTTTTTTTCTTCCTTAACATGGCATTCAGAGAATAATCTTTTGGAACTATATATAATGCAAGTAGGCTTCATAAATTGTAAACTTTATTGATTGTAGGTTATTTTCCAGCTCAAGCAAATGAAAGCACATATTTATAGATATTTGGTGATAAAGGTGATTGAATGTATAATACAAACTTTTAAATATTGTTGCTAAACTTGAACTAAGTATACTAAGAGTTCTGGGTATAAGTTTATAAGGGCAAATTTGTATTATGCTGTTTTAATAGTCAAGGTAGGGTGAGGAATCATCAAGATATGTTGGATTTAACTCATACCCACAGAATCTTATGGCTGGCCCTTATTTATAATTAGCTATTGGGAGACAGTATGACATAAGGGATTAAGCACATGAGCTGTAAACCAGAAAGGTGGATTCATATCCTAATACTGCTTGCTATGCTGTATGATCTTAAGCAAATCACTTAACCTCTCTGTTTGTCGTCTGGAAAATGCAGCTAAAAAATATACCTTATAGGGTTATTATTTGTATTTAATGAGTTAAAAGTGGAAAGTACTTAGAAGAGTGCCTGGCACATAGTAAGCACCTAAACACTAGCTATCATCATCCTAATTACTATGCTGTCCACTTCAGTTCCTTCATTTAACATTTAACTTTATTGTTTTGTTATATAAAGAAATGGAAGCTAAGGATGGTTACATGGCTTGCCCAGGGTAAGCAGACTATTCCTGGTAATGCTGAGAACAATACTAGTTTTTAACTTCTACTTTAGGATTGCTCTGTCTACAGGATGAAATTGCCTCATGGCATGTCAACATACTAAACAATTTAATAACTTTATGACTTCCAGAGTCTGATACAGTCATCTAAGATGATTATTTCATGTGGTGCTATAGTTAATTCAATAATGGGTCTCCAGTCCCAGCAGAGAGAGTGTATCTTGAACTCCAGAAAGTACTAAGAATGTGTCACTTATTGTGGTTAGAATCTAATAAAGATGTGGAGAAACTGTTGAGATGTGCATTTTTCAACTAACTAGTTGTTCTTTAGGAAAAGTGAATAGCCTTATGGTCTTCACTCCTGCTGGTAGTAATCAAATACTGTTTTCTTATTCTCCTTGGTTTAAAACAAAACAAAAATACCTAGAACTGTATTTTAAAAAGTCATGGCATACTAATATTTAATTTGAATCAATCCGTCAAACTGTGAGACTTGTCTACTTTTTACAGTAGCATTTTTCTTCTTACATTTCAGTAAAGCTTCAGAGAAACAGTAGGGCAATAGTAGAAAACCTGAACTGCCAGGCTGGGCAGTAAGGGACGAGATTCATGCTGGTGCCTTCAGCACACTAAGTCTATTATAGAAAGATTTTTCTCAAGACGCGTGACCAAAAGTAGGGGTTGATTACATCCCCTTTCGTGTGTGTCTGCCCCAACTTGATTAAGCACATGCCCTGCAGAGGGATAAAACACAACTGCAGCACCAGAGAATTGGAATTGGTGGTTTACAATGTGAGTGGAGGGTCTGGACTCTTGGTTTCTTGATAGCATTTTCCCAGGACAGTTTGTGTAATGTGAGGCTGGACATTGCCTACTAATTTCTGCTATACATTGTCCACCCTTAAAAAAGCTAAAACTATTAATTTCTGTTCTGAACATGACCCAAGATTTCACTGACATTCTAAAAAATTTTTGTGAATAGATGACATAGTTGATCTATGTCATATATTGAGGTAATTAAGCTAAAGTTATTATCTGAAAACTTACTTTTTTCTTGATACAATAATTTTATTTTTTAAATTGAATCTTTATTGTTTTTCCCATTACCATTTAGTCCCCTTACACCATCTCCCCCCAGCAATCACCATACTGTTGTCCATGTGCATGAGTCCTTTTGCCTTTTTGCTCAATCCCTCCACTCCCTAACCTCCCCTGCACCACCACTAGCTGCCATCCTGCTCTTCATCTATGAGTCTGTACCCATTTCCTTGTTAGTTCAGTTTGTTCATTAGATTCCACATATAAGTGAAATCATATGGTATTTATCTTCCTCTGACTGGCTTATTTCACTTAAACATAATGTTCTCCAGGTTAAATACTTACTTTTAATTGATGCTTATGTAATAAAGTAGTTTTATTTATGCAAAGGAACACATTCTAATTTTTGAAGCATGGTAACACACTAAACCATATAAAAAGGATGATTTTATAATTAATATACTTAATATACAATTAACTAATGATGCTTAAATGCAGGATTTGAGGTTATACCCACTCATATTTTTATGTAAGTTTTTAAAAAAATATTTAACATCTACTGTAATGTTTCTAAGTCCCATCTAAATGACTCATAGTTAAACTGTATAGAAATACTTTAAGTAAGATGTTGTCTAGGTAAACAAGCAGAGTCTAGTTTTAAAAAATTTGGGGACAAACGGAAGGGTTTGAAACTAGTTCCATTTTCTGATGTTCATAATTACATTCTGATGTTTGTAATTACAGAGCTACAAATATATTACTTATAGGAGAAAGGCACCTGGGAGTAGGGGGAGGCGGGTAGGAAGCACTTGATGGGGTGAGGAGTGTAATATTATTTTGATTATAGCATGTGAAAAAAAATTCGTTAGTGGTATCAGGCAAAGAAAAAACTTTTTCCCTTTTAAGGATGGTTTATTTTTAGACATTTCAATTAATTTTCCTTTTTTATAAAAGGACAAGGGGTTTCTTACAGTTCCACACCCGTATTATATGAAATCATGTCCTGCTTGTGATAGAAGCTCCTTACGGGATTTATTTCTGTTACTGTAACACTGTGTACTATATGCTTTGCACCTGTTCACACAGAGTGCATTGCATTGTGATGTTTGTACAGATAGGTGCTTCAAATAAGAATCCAGTCTGCTTTCTTCTAACCTACTAGTCCATTAGGTTCTTAATTAAACTTCTGTTTTTGTCTGTAGTTTTGCTATGGCATTGACTTATTTACTGAGCAATGATTTCTTCTTTGCAGTTACCAGTTTTGTCTGAGATCAGTTTTCCTATTGTATGGAATCTCTTTTTCAGAGCCTCTTCTAAGACTGCTCTGACTTTAAAATTATTAGTAGGCTTTTGTCAGAGCAGATTTGTTGACACTCCTCTCACATTAAAAAAAATAAATTTAAAAGATTACACAAGTAAGTTATGTATTTCAGTATTTGCTGCTAATATGCAAAAAAATGTATTTATGATAATTACATGTACTGTGTGCCAGAACTGAAACAATACATTCCTCATAATGGAGTATAAATAAAGAAGGTGGAGCCAGCTGCTCTTAAACTGTTTATTTGCAAGCAGTAATGATATAGAGAATATACCTTTTTTCACTCTGTTAGTCTGTCAATACTGAACCTGTTGCTGCATTAGACGAGTTGCATTTTATTGAATAGGGGAAGGAAGGCTGTCTGCTGTCTGGTAGGAGGGCTTTGTCTGTGCCTTTCTCTGTTTTCTTTCTGTTTTTCTTTCTCCTCTTCTCTCTCTCTCACTCGCTTGCTCTGTCTCTGTCTCTCTCTCCCTCTCTGCCACCTCCCTCTCCCTCCCTCTCTCTCTCTCTCTCTCTCTCTTCCCGTCTCTGTGGTTTGTAAGGTAGGTTGCAGTGTGTGTATATACACAACATCAAGAGCAGGAAAATGGACTCATTAGGGAGGCAGGCAGTCATTACCACTCACACTGTACTTCCAGGGAGACACCGATTATGAGAAGAGAAACTCAGCGCTGGGGAAGAAGGTAGGGCAGATAACTTTCATAAAAAAAAAAATCCTGCGTCCTCAATTCCCCCCTCCACCTATCATCTCCTTTAGCCCCCAGTGCTTTTATTCTTTCTTCCTTGGATTTTAATTTCCAGATTTAAGTTTGACAGAGCTGTTGCTAGCTTAAAATTTGGAACATCTATAGGAGGCCTACCCTTTGCTAATTTTCTTCCTACTTATTTTAGGGTGTGCTCTTGTGATTCAGTTTAATTACTTTAAAAATAATTAAAAACAAACCTATTTTTCTCACTAAACTACCAAATAAATCAGTATCTTTCACTCTTCTAAAACCAGCCCCTCCGTATGTTTGTTAGTCTCTTTGCTTTTCCTGTCTGTTTATGCAATTCCATCTGTCTGTCTATATGTCATGTTGTCCTTATTTATTGCTAACTGGGTTTTGTTAGTTATATGCCAATGAGTTTAGCTGCAGTGTCAGTGTGAGTATTACTAAAGTGAGACTCTTGTTCTTTGTTTTATATTGTAGTTTAAAGTCCATATTTACAGCTTAAATCCTTAAAGCAGGTTGAATACTTTTTGCCAGTATATTTATTTGATGGCATTGGTCATAATGTGATGGGTACTAACTGATGGTGGGTGAGAATCTAGTAATTATTTTTATTATCACACACTTCTATATTACATCTGGGGGTGTATTTCGAAAGGAATAAGGTACTGTGTTTTGTAACTTTTATTTTGCAGATGGACTTTTATAGGGATATCACTGTGGTTAGTAAGAATGCAAACTTTCTTAAGCAGTTTTTATCCTAGGACAGTTTCCTTTTTGTATGTTACTGTTTATTTTTACTTGGGGAGAGAGAGGTTGGGGGGCTGGCTATCTTTTTACAAAGTGGAAGCTATGAAGTGTATCAGGCCATCTTGTGCAACCACTGTAAGTATTCTTTTAACATTTTAGGGATTATAAATAATATATCTGTTATTTCAAACATAGTTTTGAAGTGCCTTTCCTCCCCTTTATATTTTTTCTTTTCTGTGGTGGGAAAAGTTGAATTTCACAACTAGTAGACATTGTTGAAGAGTTTTCCCAGAACAGAGTTTGAAATTCAAGAGTAAATAGGTCTATTTAAAATGGATTTCTTAATTGAGTTTTATTCAGATTTGTTCAGAAGTAAACTGCTGTTCATTTGATAAAAATTAAGTCAGATAGTAAGGTACAGAAATGTTTTCAGCATATACATGAACAATGATAGAAAATGGATACTGATCTTTATAGAGATCTTTGATAATCACAGTCATCTTTTTTTAAATAAATTATTTATTTAATAGAAGTGGCAGACTTTTTTTTTTTTTTTAATTCCATTAGGCCTCTCTGACAACACAAAGTCCATAAAGCAATATTCTTAACCCACCTGGGACACCAGAGCAGATTCCCAAACACATACTCAAGGTTTAAACCCAGTAAAATGTTTATTAAAACTCCATTATTCCAAGTGGGTGGTGAACTTTTGCTTCTAAAAGTCTTTTTTTCCCTTTCTTTTAAAAAATTTATTTACAGACTTTTAATTTGCTTTTATCAGTTAAACTGTCTTCTAAGCTTGAAGTGCCAGCTTTGACCAAGAGCAGTACAAATACTATGTATACTCAGTCAGGTCTTATCAGAGATTTTTTTCCTAAAAGGGAGCTTTTGTGGGGAGTTAGTTGAAAGTGTATGTTAATAGAGGTTACACAGTATATGGTGTTTCAGATGTGATTTTCTCTATTTCAGATTCTTGACACAAAAATTTGTTTAAAAACTAATATGTCAAAAGTGTGCATGTGTCATGTACCTGTCATTTTCTGTATTAACATGATGAGTACTATCTAAAATTCTATGCCTGTTTTCCAAGAGAAAAATTTCATATATCTCTTGATCAACAGTTCTCTCTTCTGTACACATGCATGTGTGGAGGTGTCTGTGTGCTTGTATGTGCACTTATATACATATTCTCATAGATGTATGGATGAAGGAATCACAGATTTTTTTCAGTTGTGACATTTAAAAATTAATTGTTAAGCTTATTTATTTTAACCAGAAGCAAACAAAAAGCGGAGAGGCTTTTAAGGGAAGATAAAAATTTCTTTTAACCTTCTAGAAAGAATAAAAGTAAAAATTTAATCATATTCAGGTTGGCTTGATTTTTAGAATACATGTTTTCTTCTGAATTAAATTCTTAGCCTTCAGTAGATGTAAAATATTTTCACTATGAAAAATAATCATGGCATTTTTCTGGGAAGGACTGTCACAATCTAAACTTAGAAGGACATTCTAAAATGTATATAACTCTATTTTATTTTTTATTATTTTTAAGCATTTTTTTATTGTTGCTTGAATACACTTGTCTCCATTTTCCTGCCACCACTTCCCCCTGCCCCACCCACCCCCACCTCCCACCTCAATCCTACCCCTCTTTGTCCCTGGGTCCTTTATACATGTTCTTTGATGACCCTTCCCCTTCTTTCCCCATTATCTCCCTCCTCCCTCCCCTCTGGTTTCTGTCAGTTTGTTCTTTATTTCATATATAAATAAACTTAAAACCAGTATGCTCTGCTGTATAGGGGTTTGGAAAGTTGAAAGGCTTGAATCATAGGAGGGCTGTAAGAGTGCCAGAAAAATTCGTTAACCAGCCTTGCTGGTTATGGTGGGCTCTTCTTTCAGCACATGAGATCTGCCTGTTGAGAAGTCTTGGTCAGGTCACACTGTGTTTCATTTTAATGTTGGAGCAGACAGTTATCTAACACACCCACATGAGGAAGTGCTCTAAAGCAGTTATTTCATGCTTTGCCATGCCCTGTAGCTAAAAGAATTTGGTATTTAATGACGTGTGTGCACTTTTTTAACTCCTATCTGATAAAAATCAGCATCAACTCAAGAAGGTCCAAAAACAGATGAATGCAAGACAGTATAATTCAAATGCTAAGCACATGCTGGTTTAAACTTTTTTTTAAATTAAGGGGAGAATCATTATGATTATTTTTAATATAAAGACTATATAATAATTTCCTGGATTTTAATCATTAAGATTTTAAAACTTGCAGATACTTTTCTTTTTCACATTTTTCTCCAGAAGCCATTCATCAAAAGGATAGCAGCTGCATACTTTCTCCTGAAATGTGAACAATAAATGACATTCTTGTTTATCTATTTTTGAATTTTAATGATTAGTCCTTGTGCTAATTAACAAATTCCTGTATTCATAAAATCTGGCACCTCATAAATATCCAATTGTGTGATTATCTACACATGCTCTGGCCTTCTATAAATATAGAAATATCACTGGATGTGTGTATGGACTTGCCCAACCAGGTTCAGAACCTGAGCAAATGTGTTACTCCAGGGCCTGGCAATATATATGGGATCAGCATGTGACTGATAATGCTAACTACTGATCCATTCTGGCAATGGAAGAACTGATGTTGACATTCTTTGAATGCCGCTAGTTCCATTCTTCTTCAGTCCCAAGGGTAGCCTCTTTAGGTCTAAAAATTGATAGTGAGTATTGGAGCTGACTAGTTTTGGAGGCCACTTTAGAAATGTATTTTAACAAACTATTTTTCAATGGAAAATATACTTTACTGAACTTCTATAAAAGAAGTAAAATGGTATGCCTATCCTAAGTTCCTTAATCAGTGAGGATCTAATTGGCATGAAAAGTCACATAGCACAGCAAAGAAGTTCTGAATATTTTCATTTGTACAGCTGTGTAACTATTGCAAGAAAATTATAGAAATAAAGTATTACTTACATAGGAACAATATACCTGAAATGAAGGATAATAAACACTAGTAGTTGAGCAAGTATGTACTTGCAAGAGTTAGTGAATTAAAAAATAACCCTTTTAAATGATTTTTTTTCATATTGTATAAGTCAGTGGTTATCTTTTATAAGTACTAGGTATTATTTACAATGCTACTAGACTTAGCATTGGTTATATGATTCATTGTTCCAAACTTTCAAATCATGTATAGGATTCCTGGATATTTGGCAAAACTTGAAACTTATAATTTTCTTGAAAACCTGTGTTACATGCATTGGCATTCTTAAGTATTTTCTAGCATTTTGTAGAATCCTCAGGGATTAGCACAAATCTCAAATAACTAGGAAAATCCTTTTAATTCTTTACCCAAATCCCTACGGTCATATCTATACCCTAGAAATTCTGGGGAATGCCTGAATTCATATGTTTTCCTGTAACATAGATACCATATATTTACTCACCAAAACTACTGATGCCATATATTTAAAATGTATAAATATATACATTTGTAATGCATAAATATAAATACATTTATAAATATAAATATACATTTATATATAAATATATTATAAATATATATATATATATCTGGAGCTCTTTTACTTGTGATTTCAACATAGGCAAACTTCTGAGGCTGTGGGAGAAAAAATGCCTTCTATTATTACTATCATGTATATATAACCACTACAGCAGATGTTGGAAACAACTTTCAAGGGCCTGTAAGGAAAAGGGCTTTTCTGACACTCTAGCTATTCAGGTGGAATAACGAGTAAGTAGTATGCTATTTCTGAACTGTGGAAAAATTATGCTTGACTTTGGCTTCATACCCTCTGTACTACTGCAGAATCAAACCTTGTTGTGATTCTACAGTTCATTTGAAAGTAATCAGCTTGAGGACATGGAGCTTGCCTTTGTGGAATCTTTTTTGACACTCAACTGAAACTTCAGCCCAGGGTGTTTTGTAGTTCAGTTAACCAATGTAAAGATTATATAATTGCTTTCATTTAGGGGAAGTCAGCTATTTACTTTCAAGTGAGAATACCAAGGTAAGCAAAAGTTGAGTTAATTGACAAATCTAGTTACCAGGTGGGAACTGAAGATACTATTATTAATTTCTTAATAGTCAGACTTACCTTTGAAACCTTGTTGGAGAGGGTGGTAATTATAACATAATGTGTTTACCTTCTTGATACTAGAAGTCATGTTGTCACCAAATTATTCTGTCTCAGAATAGGAAGGTAACATACATATTACAGTTGGGCATTTAGAATGTTAAGAATTTATTTGAAAACTTTCCATATTATATAACTAATGTAATGATTTGCATTTAATTAATAGAAAACTACTTACTGGAGTTTGGAGATTTTGAAAATTAAGATTTCCAATAAATTGAAACTAAAAATGGCAGTAGTTATAACTCATACGTAATAATATTTTGTTCTTTAGAAATTCTTAATCTAAACTTTTTTTTAAAACCATGTTTGGTCCTAACTGGTGTGGCTCAGTGGGTTGGGTATGGTTCTGCAAAGCCAAAGGTCGCAGATTAGATTCTGGTCCTGGCACATGCCTGGGTTGCAGGCCAGGTCCCTGGTTGGGGGTGTGTGAGAGGCAGCTCATCACATATCAGTGTTTCTCTCCCTTTCTTTCTCCCTCCCTTCTCCTGTCTCTAAAAATAAATAAAATTTTTTTAAAAAGACATGTTTTGAATTTAAATTATTTAAAATTTTTTATCTCTGATCTTTACAAGGCTTTAATTTTTTCTTTTTACTAAATGAGCCTAAATATTTTCTATTTTTATTTTTCCAATTTCAGAAATGTTCTCGGAAATACTATTGTAGTCAAATTGTGATTTGTTGTTGGTAAATTCCTTTTATCATCTGAGATGCCTTCCAGTAAATGAAATGCAACTGGGAGAAAATTAAGGTAATGTTGTCAGTTTGTTTAGGTACCAGATTAAAACTTTGTAAAAAACTATTATTACTATTACTAGCAGAAAGCTACCAATGTTTTAGGCTGTGTAATTTTTCTGGTAGGTGTATATATGTATATGAAAACTGTATGTCTGTTGCAAACAAGCAAAACCTCTTAGACACCAAGGCATTTAAACAGTGAGAATATGGTCCTCTCTGTTATTGTTCAAATGTGAACTAGGCAAATATAATCACAAGGGTGGCTTTATAATGTTTTTTTGTTGTTGTTGTTGCGTTTCTTTCTTTTTCTTTTTCTTTTTTTAACTCTTGACATGCTAAAATTCCTTTGTGCCAGTAAATGTACTTTGGTTCTGCACATATTTACTAATGTGCTTATTTTCTTAGTTATTTGCACCCATCACCTGGGCTTTGGATTGGGCAAAAAGAACTGGAATAACTCTTACTTTTTCTGATTCCTCAAATCAACAATGGTCTTTTATCCTCTCACCTCATCCCTAGAGGGGAGAAGAGAGATGACCAAGAAGCAAATGGAGATGAGGATATAAGTAAAGCAGGGGGTAGAGGGAGTGGGTAGTTTTGAAGCTTCTAAATTTGTAAGTATAATGAAAGAAAAAGACTTTTCCCCAACCCTTAATAAAAGCTGCCTGACCTATTTGACACAGCACTATCTTCTCCCTATGTCTGACCAAAGCAGATCTGCCTAAATTCCTTCTCCACTCCAAGACAGATTCCAGTGCTACTACTGAAATAAAATAGAAGAGAAAGAGAAATAGAAGAGCTTACATTTCCAGTACGTTCACTGCCAGGTGTTCTTCATACCTTTTGCCTTGTAAGCCTTGGGTTTGGAGCTGTGAGCAGATTTTCATAGTTGTAGACAGATTTTATTCATTTTGATAAGATGCCTTCCCAACAAGGCAGTCCCAAAGCCTATCACAAAGCAGCATCATGAGTTTTATTAAACCAGATGAACTGATCGACCGAATAAGTTTGTGTGTGTGTCGTCTGTTTTCTTAAAGTAAAATACTTTTTATATAAAATGAAACAAAACAAAAAAACAGCTCTAAACTTTCTATCAAGTCAGAATGAATTCAGGTTTCTTTTCACAAAATGGCTTTCTGGAACCATTTTTGTATATTGGTTTTGACCAGCATGTTACACGCCATACCTTGCCCACTTGCGGCTTTGCTTTCTAAATGTCGATGAATGTGAACAATTTGTTAGTTAAAAAAAAAAAAAGCTGTATGGTTTTTTTTTTTTTAACCTGTCTTAGAATGTGGCCATAAATAGGAAGATGTGTTAAGGCTTACAAACAATAGTTTCAATCCTATCAATTTAGCATTAAAAATGTGCGTAAAAGTTTTAGAAAATATTTCCCTAGTATGTTGAGAGAAACTGTGTGATGTGGTAAGAAAACAAACAAACAAAAAACATTGAGGCACTACCCTGGAGTGTGGGAGGCATTAATTAACACTAAAGAGTAAGGATTTAAAGTGGTTAAATCTGAAGCTTGATTTCTAGTCCTAACCAACTACATAATTTTGAATAAATCAATCTTTCTATTCCTCAGTTTCCTTGCCTGTAAAATGAAGGGAAAAGTTTCTTGTTAGGTTTTTTTTTAAGAATGTATGGTTTTATTTTAAATAGGTATATCTGTGTAGGTTGGTAATGGTGGAAGAACAAAGGGAATTTAGGTGATCTGAGAAAGCAACACATACTTTGAATTTTTGGTGGTGGTTGTCCTTAGCTTAAGTAGATGTCACAATATATTATTGAGTCTAATGATTCAGTGAATGCAATAACCTCCAAATTCTCATTTGTCAGACAAAGTAACATATTTACCTATGGATTGTTTGATAAAAGGGTTGCTTTTAATGGAGTGAAGCACAGTATGGTTACTATGGCTCTGTTCATCCCCGCTGGCCACTAGATGGAGAGGTGGTCCTTGTCCACAGCCTTGCAAATGGTAAACAGCTCACTTCTGACTTTCTACTCACAAAGCTACACTATATGTCTTTGGACATTTCTACAAACACACATAACATTTTGTAGAAGCTATCAGAATAGTTCTCTTTTATACAGGCATGATGTGATATTCATGAAATGCAAAATGATTTGTTCCTTCTTCAGCTACTATTAATGGTGGTAGACATAGAAGGCCAGTATTACAACTGGTTTTAGTTGTCAGAATAGGGCCTTTTGCCTCTTTCCAATCTGTCCATTTAGAAAGAGTCCCAAAATGAATGTCAGCACCACAGTGCCACCTTGTGTCCCTGTTGCTGTGAGATTATCTGATGCATGAGCTAGTGAAAAGGAAAGAACAGGACATTTGCAAAAATTTGGCACATTATTTTAAGTTCCGATTTGGTAGTAGCTGCACAGAAATCTATTTTGGTGTGTTTGGCAATTTTTACTACACAAGAAGTTAGTATGTGTGCACTTTACTCCTTCTCTCATGCCAGTGTATATTAAAAATACTTATAAATTCCAGGCACCGACAGAGATGTGTTCAATTTAGAATTGGGGATGATGAAGACAGGGATTCTTGAAGATGTTCACTTAATTCTTATCACTTACAGAGCTCTAGCTCAATTGTTTCATACAATGAGGGGCTCCTTCCTGTACATTCTCAGAGCAACTTATATGCATACCTTGGTACTGTTGCTGTTCACATTGTATTGCCATTGTTTGTAAGCATATCGAGGATGGTGTCTGTGTCTTATTTATCCTTCTGCTTCTAGAACTTTCTATGCAATTTAGCTCTAGAGGCATTCAGATGTTCAAGATCTGAATCAATGATTATATCTAGCAGGTTTATAATATCTCATTTCCTTTATTTTTATTTTTGAGTTTTAAATAATTTTAGAGCATTTTCTCTTTGGAAAAACATCTGATGCCATCTCCTTTCCAAACATCCCTTTGTAAATTTACTTTGTCTCACATTAAAATGGCTATTTCTCTTTGATTATGAAAACAATGTATTGCAAATTCACTAGTCTATATTGTAGTTGACTTTGGGATAAAGATACATTATTTCTAGCACTAGCTTTACAAGAAATATACTGTGTTTTCTTGGGTAGGATATTTAACCTTCCCAGGTCTGTTTCTCATGTGTAAAATGAGCAGGCAGGGCCAGTAAATCTTCAATACTTTTGACTGAGTTTTTTGGTAAGGATTGGAAAAATGTTAGTATTAGTCTAGTTGTATTTTTGGTTTAACAGATTTTAAAAGTACAGTAATAACTGAAAATTCCGTTGCTAACCTTTGAAAGTACTATATGATAGCCCACGTTTTAGGAGAGGAAACTGAGGCTCAGGGACTATTCTTAATAGAGGGTTAAACTGCACATGGAACAGGGTAAATAGTATTTTAACTGATGGACATCCCAATTTTTTGTTTGATTTCAATTTTTTAGTTTGATTTTGGTTAATTTATCTCCATTTTCTTTTATTCTTTTCACCAAAAAATAAATGAATGACAACAGATTTCAACAGCAAGGTGAACCCATGCTTTGGTATAAGAGTAGAGACTGCTTGCAATTTAGAGACCTTTCTGTGCTATTCTGAATTTTTTTAATAACACTTGAAAATGAGTGCTAAGTTTTAAATTTCAGATATTTGTCGTAGAATTTACATCTGGAGTTTTCAGTCCATGTAGTACTATAAATACCACTAAACTGTATGACTTTGGCAAGTTGCTTAAGCATTTTAAGCCTGATTTTCTGATTTGCAGAAAAATGGTAATAAATATAACCCTTCTTGTCTACTTCACAGTGTTATTGTGAGAATTTTATTTTATTTTTTTAAAGTATATTTTATTGATTATGCTATTACAATTGTGCCAGTTTTTCACCCCTGTATCCTTCTCCTCCCTGTACCACTGCCTTCACCCGACAGCATCCCCCCCCCAACAGTTCATGTTCATGGGTCACACTTATAATAAGTTCTTCGGCTTCTCCATTTCCTATACTATTCTTAACCTTCCCCTGTCTATTTAGTGCCTAAAATGAGTTAATACAGATGGAATTTCTTTAAAATAATAAAGCCCTATACCAGTTTAATAACACTTACTGTTTTTATTGCTCTAATTAAAAGAAATAGGTAATAGAAACCTCAAAGTAAAATACACAAATTAAAAAAACACTGACACTCATGGCATTTCTTAGTTGGATGCTTCTCAGTGGTAGGCTCTCTGGAGATGGCTTGATATGTTTGCTTAGTTTCCTATATTTTGGGTTAAAAATCTGTAATAATGCTTATGAGTCTAAAATTATTATCTTCTTTTTTAAAAATTACTTATCTAATTTTAGAGAGAGGAGATGGGAGGGAGAAAGAAAGGGAGTGAATCATTGATGTGAGAGAGAAACATCAATTGGTTGCCTTCCGTACACACCCTGACTGGGGACTGAACCCTCAAAACACAGGCATGTGCCTTGATTGAACCAGCAACCTTTTGCTTTGTGGGCGATGCCCAACCAACTGAGCCACATTGGTCAGGGCAATGTTTTCTTTAGATAAAGCTTTTTACCCTTCATTCATAATTCATTTTGACAGTAATATTAAAGTAGAAGGTGATAAATTTAAAGTAACAAATATGAAGTAAGTTGTATATACATTTTTTATTTGTAGTATTGGACTCCAGTCCAGTACTTAAGTTTTAGTATGCTTAAGAATTATTTAGGATGTTTGTTACAATTCAAATATCTGAGCTCTACTCCTAATATGTCTGGGGTGGAACTAAGGCATCCTGAGTTCTAGCTGGTCCAAAACCATTGAAAATGCTACTTTCCTGGCTATTATACATCATAATCAGTTGGGGCTTTTACAATGTACATTTTTAGGTTCTACTCCCAGATATCCTAAATCAAAATGTTTATTATTTTTTGAGCATCTATATTTTACAAAAACTACTTCATAAGGTCTAATAATATTGCAAAGTGTGAAAATTACTGCTCTTGTTTTTAGGGTACATTGTTAAAATACATTTACTATTGTACCTGAATTCATCTTCATCATTTATATTATTTTCAAACTAAATATAAACTCGCTTTACATAGAAGGGCAAAGTTGAAACTACTATGTAAGAAAAGTTTAGGTTTGAAAAGCAGCAATTACCATTCTTGCCCTATAACCCTTAAATTAAGGAAAACAAAAGTTGCTAAGCACCTTTTGATAAATTTCTTAATTTAATCTTCACAGTAACTCTATTTTATACCTGATTTTCTCCCTGTGTTGTAGATAATACCCTATCCCCCGCTGCCAAATATCTGAAGCAAATAAATTGCTAAGTTCACATAGCTGTTAAGTGTGAAAACCAGGATTCAGACCCTGTATTCTTTCTACTGTATCATATTACTTTTTCCCCTCATTCAGTAAATCTTTACCAGGTTCCTATTATGTTAAGCAATAATGTCTAGCTTTGAGGGCCTGAAAGTGCATTACTGACATGGTATAACAATTATTGCTTATAACATGTAAAATAAATTGGAAACATTTTCCATTGAGAAATAATTTTTAACTGGAGGTAGAATTCAAATTTTGTGAGTGGTCAGAAGGGTTCTTACTAATAGTAATCATAATTTTTGAACTGTTACAGAGCATTGTCTTAACAGATCTTTTAACTGCTGTACCTCTGCTATGAGGTATTTCTTTACCCCGTTTACAGATAAAGCCATAAGTGGGATAGTTAAGTGACTTACCCAAGGTTGAAGATCTAGTAAGTGGCACAGCCAGGACTTACCCAAGGTTGAAGATCTAGTAAGTGGCACAGCCAGGACTGAACTCTGGTTCAATCTAACTTTGACAGCAAAGTTAGTGCTTTTAACCAGTATGTGTAATTTCTGGCTCTGCTTTACAGTTAACCCCTAGAATAAGGTTGTTCCTCCATTTGATAAGTAGAAGCCACTAAATGCTAATTAAACTTTGTGGAATTTAAGTTCATTTCCTTTGTGGGGAACAAACCAGTTTGCCACACTGAATCAGACCAGTAATTTTTTTGCCTTCTAAAGTTTGTTGTTAAAAATGAATAATGCTGCCCTGGCTGGTGTAGCTCAGTGGATTGAACGTGGGCTGTGAACCAAAGCATCGCAGGTTCGATTCCCAGTCAGGGCACATGCCTGGGTTGTGGGCCAGGTCCCCAGTGGGGGCCACATGAGAGGCAACCATACCACACGTTAATGTTTCTCTCTCCCTCCCTTCCCCTCTCTAAAAATAAATAAATAAAATCTTAAACAAAAATGAATAATGCCTTAAGGAAGTCAGTTGACACGAACAATCTTTTGTTTATGTTTTTATTTGAGATTTGAAACACTTTGATGTTTCAAATTATTTGAATAAAAATTTAAATCTTACCTATTATGACATGCCATGAAACATAACAATTTCATGGCATAGCCATTGTTATTGGTCCTAAAATAATTGATTTACATTTATAATCCAATGACAGTATAAATAAACTCAGTGCAGCAGTGCTTCATAAAATCTAAAAACTGATTCCTGAGCAATTCCTGATGTTCTCATAGTATAAAATGACAGTTTGTGTACACAGTGTAGTGCACAAAAGAATGCAATTCCTCATTTACCCAGTACATGTAGTGCTAAAAACATTATGTTTACACATTTTTATAGATTTAGCAATACTTTAAATGCAGTAGGGTATCAACAGCTTAAAAGAGCCCTGAAATGTATCTGTTAGGTGTGAAAATAGTCATGATTTTATATATTTTGGTATGCATATATTTTGGGGATATTCTTAATGCCTCTATAATTATGTTAAAAGATACATTAAAAAGAACCTAGAAAATCACTAGCTAGAGAATTTAGTGTTGTCATTAGCAGACTTTCAAGTTTATTGGAAATTTGGGTTCTATTTCAACTTTCTTCTTTAAGGGTGGTCTTTTCCCAAAAGACATTCTTTTACATTTTATCAAGTGAATGAATGCTACCATGAAGAAAAAAGGGTGAAAATATAAACTGAAGAACTTTATCTATACTCCTTTTTCAGGTGTAGACATAAAAACATCATTTTTAAAATAAAGTTCTATTTAGTAGTAGAGCATAGTTTGGAAAATTTGGTCAGTGATTTACTTAGGCTCCACAGGGAAAATCCTGTAGGGTGTTTTTGAATATCCTAAATTTATTTTGATTTGAGACCAGCTTAAAGGGCATGTCTATCTTAAAACAGTTATCCATTTTCCTGAGAAAAATTCCAGTGGGGCTAGTTGTGGGAGGTAGTATCCCAACAATGAACCTTTTGGGTCCAAATAAGTACTTTAACACAACTTACTCCATCCCTTTCCTTAAACCAAAGCCTGTCTTGCCCACTGGATTTGTTTAACTTTGACTGCTAATTTTATTTCTCCGCAGAAGTAAAGGAGACAGGAAAAAGGAGGGAAAATAACTGATGGCATGTGGGTGAGGTTTTGGATCAATTTTAAAAGATCCTAGGCAGTGTAGGGATGCATAAAGCAGTTGGCCTGTGAACTTTACCCCTGTTTCATAAATTAAGAAATAAAAGTCAACAAGGTTGAATGGTGTACCTAAAGTTTCACAATAGATTACAATGTTGGGGGTGGTCCTGGGAACTTAGTTATTCATTGTTTCAATAAGACAGTTGGGACTTCTGGCCAAGATACAGGAGTAAGTGAATACTCTTTACCTCCATTCACAATTATACAGCAAAAATTACAACTAGACAGCAAAACAGTTTTCACCCAGATTCATCAGAAAATTGAGATATATGGAAGTTTGACAACCAACGATTTAAAGAAGCCACATTCACCCAGACTGGTAGGAGGGGTGGAGACACAGAGGCCCAGAGAGACACATAGAGATGCAGAGAGGTGGCAGTCCCTCATTCACATGTGGTGAATAAAAATCAGGAGGCTTACCTTGGGAGCCAGCAATCCCAGCCCTGGCCCCTCAGTCCAGGATTATAGCACCAGGAAGATAAGTCCCTGTAACATCTGGCAGCAAAAACCGGGGGTGGGGGGTGCAGAAGAAACTGCAGAATTCTCAAGAGACTTCCCTTAAAGGGCCCACAAGGGACTTAGGACTCACACAGACCTACTGCCTCTGAGATTCAGCACCAGGGCAACAGCTGGGAGGGCACAAGAGGCATATGGGGAGAAGGGAAGAAAAGTGAAGTGACTGGTAAGGGGGTGATTGCTGGGGAGACAGCTTCCTCCTGGGCAATCTCCAGAGACCAGGCAGCGCCATTGTCCTCTCATCCAGCCCTCCCCAACACAGAGCCACAAAGCAGCAAAATGATTGCCCTGCCCTGTCAACTACCTAAGGCTCCACCCCAGACAATTTACTGATGACTTTTCTACAATAGGCCATGATACTAAGATAGGGATTCAGAATAGCTCTACCTAATACACAGAAACAAACACAGGGAGGCTGCCAAATTGAAGAGACAAAGAACTGTAGCCCAAATGAAAGAACAGAACAAAACTCCAGGACAAGAACTAAATGAAATGGTGATAAGCAATCTATCAGATGTAGAGTTCAAAACACTGGTTATCAGGATGCTCAAAGAAATCATTGGGTACTGCAATAGCATTTTAAGAAAAGATCCAGGCAGAAATGAAGGCTCTGTTCAGTGAAATGAGAAATTGACAGGGAACCAACAGTGGAGTTGATGAAGCTGAAATTCAAATCAGTGATTTGGAACATAAGGAAGAAAAAAAGCATTCAATCGGAACAGCAAGAAGAAAAAAGAATTAAAAAAAATGAGAATAGAATAAGGAGCCTGTGGGACATCTCCAAACATACCAACATCTGAATCATAGGTTTGCCAGAAGGAGAAGAGGAAGAGCAAGAAATTGCAAAGTTTTTTGAAAAAATTATGAAAGAAAACTTACTGAATTTGGTGAAGGAAATAGACATACAAGTCCAGGAAGCACAGAGTCCCAAACAAACTGACCCAAAGAGGACCACACCAAGACACATCATAATTCAAATGCCAAAGGTTAAAGATAAAAGATGGAATCTTAAAAGTAACAAGAGAAAGGCAGAGTTATCTTCAAAAGAGTTCTCACAAGACTGTCAGCTGATTTCTCAAAAGAAACTTTGCAGGGAAGAAGTATTCAAAGTGATAAAAAGCAAGGGACTTCAACCAAGATTACTCTATCCAGCAAAGCTATCATTTAGAATTGAAAGGCAGTGCTCGCTTTGGCAGCACATATACTCAAATTGGAACGATACAGAGAAGATTAGCCATGGCCCCTGCACAAGGATGACATGCAAATTCGTGAAGCATTCCATAGAATTGAAGGGCAGATAAAGTGATTCCCAGACAAGGTAAACCTGAAGGAGTTCATCATTGCCAAGCCATTACATGAAATGTTAAATGGACCTATATAAGAAAAAGATCAAAACTGTGAACATTAAAATGGTAACAAATGCACAACTATCAACAACTGAATCTTAAAAAAACTAAGCAAACAGAACAGGAGCAGAATCATAGGTATGGAGATTATTTGGAGGGTTATCAGCTGGGGGACACAGGGGGGAAAGGTGCAGGGAGTAAGATGTACAAATTGATAGATACAAAATAGGGGGATGTTAAGAACAGTATAGGTAATGGAGTAGCCAAAGAACTTATATTCATGACCCATGGACATGAACTAAGGGAAGGGATTGCTGGAGAGAATGGGGGTACTGGGTGGATGGGGGAAAAAGTGGAAAAACTACGACAACTGTAATAGCATAATTGATAAAGTACATAAAAAAGGTCAATTGGACAGTCTAGTTTCTCTTTTGATCAAGATGCCCTTGTAATATCCTTGCCCTGCTCTTTTTTCTTTCCATTTTCCCCCCTACTAACTTATCTAAAAAATGCTATTCTTCTTATAATGTCAGGCTTAGAAGCTGATTGAACAAATACACTTTGACTATTAAAGCCATACAGAACTAGGTGAACTGTGAGGTCAGTGTGTGTCATGTTAAGGCTTCTGCCTGTGTTTTATTGTAAGTAATGAATATGAAACCAGAAGATAAAAATAGCTCTGAATAAATTGGGTCTGAGCTTATGGCAGAGGTCTTAACATGAAAAATGTGGGGGGCACCTAATAAAGGATAGGCTATTTTCTAAAAGTTCTGATTATAGTTGATCATAAGCTTTTGAAATTAACATGTACTAAGTTTTGATACTTTTTCTCCTAAATTGATGTCATTATATGGGTTTAAGGAGGAAAAGGAACTTTGACAGAAATATGACAGAACTTCAGTCTTTCATAAAGGGTTTGTAACTGCCCCAAATATCTCCTCTGTTTGGATCTTGGGGGAAAATTGTTTCTTGGTCATGGTATCACTCTGTCAAAGTTATAAGTATATATTGAGTCAATGTCTCTTTGATATAATAAATACTTGTTTTAAAAAAATAGGTAAAACACTTTTGATGTTGAGGTGCCTGATGAGTATTGCTATTTACCTCTTAATGCCATTAGTATGGTTTGGGTAGGCAAAAAAGTTTTGTTTAGCTTTTTCTGTATGATGGCTCTAGTAATGCTTAGTTGTTTTTAACTTCATTCGAAACAATTTTGTTAGATTGTATTGTGACAGCTGTCATATCAGTGGTGCATTTAAAAAAACCAAAATTGATGAATTTTTGTGTAGCCATTTTAATATTGCAGATGGTTTGTGAAGTGTTTTGGTCCTATTGACATCTTGGCCAAATAATTCTTTGCTGTAGGGCTGTCTTAAGCATTGGAAGATGTTTAGCAGCATCTCTGGCCTCTACTCACTGGAAGCCAATAGTGGGAGATAGCTGACATACCCAAAATATCTAAATCAAATCAAGTTATGAGTGAAGATTTTTAAAAATGTGTTTTTTGCCCTGGCTGGTGTAGCTCAGTGGTTTGAGCGCGGGCTGGGAACCAAAGTGTTCCAGGTTCAATTCCCAGCCAGGGTACATTCCTGGGTTGCAGGCCAGAACCCCCAGCAACCGCACATTGGTGTTTCTCTCTCTCTCTCTCTCTCTCTCTCTCTCTCTCTCCCTCCCTTCTCTCTCTGAAGATAAATAAATAAAATCAAATAAATCTTTTAAAAAATGTGTTTTTTATTTTACAGAAAAAATAAATGGACTTTTTGGCAAACCCAATAGATTTGGCAAACCCAATAGATACCAAACAAACTCAACTACAGTATGACTTTTATTTGGTTACCAGTAACTAACTTAGAAGTGATACCATCATATCAGACATGGTATGAACAGATTATACTATACCAACATACCCTCTACATTTTTATTAGGGAATATTTAAGAGTTATACAGAGCTTCAAAACCCCAGTGAAATCTTGGTATATGTTTTCATATTTACACATTGGCAGACTTGATTTCTATTCTAAGAATTGCAGTTTTAATGAAGTGAGGTCAGAAGCAGCCACATGTTTGATTCACCAAATGTGTCCTATCTACTTGGAATTAGCATCTCATTTCCTTTTAGGGTCTGAGGAGGTGGTGGTGGTTCTTTAATGTAGCAGCACAAAGAGGCTAATTGTTAGAATATAAGGCTTTGATAGAAATGGAACATAGGCTCCTGGTAGTACTCTTAAACTCATACCAGTTGGCAGGAAATTAAATATGGTTCTCTAAGAAATATATCACAGAAGGCTTACACTAGAAGTGGTTAAAAAAACCTTCTTCATAGGCATTTAGTTATTTTCTACCCCCCAAAAGTAGTTTTTAAAAATCTGTATCTTTACTAAGCCTTTAAGATGAAAGAGGAAAATTGTAGAATGACAGTAACCTAAAAGTATAAAATTATAGCCAGTGGAGTTGGGGTAACCTTGAGGACCAATATAATCCAAGATATTTTATCAGTGAGCTAAAAGAGGAAATATATTACTTATAGCATACTGCAGAAAGAATGCTTAATTAAAACTCCCTTAAAAAGTAACAACTTGTTCCTAAGAAATTACTTTTTTTTGAAGAAATTAAGACTAGGAGAAAGAAAAAGAAACAAAGAAGAAGCTGGTGGTTACAATTGCTTTCTTACATTTAGGGACTTTTAAAAATTGTTTTTATTCTTAAGTTTGAGTATAAGGGATATGATATTAGATTAATTGCCATTTAAATACACAGTTCCACAGTTATAAGCATCTTTCTGAACCAGGTTGGAAAAACCATAGAAAAAAATACTAGTGTGGAAATTATATCCCATGTGGTAAAACAAAAATTTGAGAAGTTTCCTGTTATAATAAGGTGGAAGTGGTTACCAAAGAAACAAAAATTTCTTATCAGTCTGCCTGAAGCAAATGTGGCATATTAAGCTTAAAAGGAATTCTCTTCTGAATGCGCACAACTCTTATTAAGGTCTTAGAAATTGTGCACACATAGGAAAAGAAGAAGAATATCTGAATGCATTTGAATAAGCATCCATTGGGGTATAGATATAGGGGCTCTCTCATATCTATCGATACTTTAGTACTGAACTGGCCAAAAATAATTTTTTACTCTTTTACCTTTTACTTTTCTTTAACTTTAAATGAAATGACTTGTTTTCATCTTAAAAGAGGACTTTTTTTTAGTGCGAGGTTCTCTAGTGGCCTGAAAGAGTTAATGCAGTTTCCCAGAGTGTCCAACTTACTTCCAGGGAGTAGTGCTGTGCATGTGAGAGTCTGGCTCCGGGATATTTGTTCACATCCCAAAACCAATTTGGCACAACTTAAAATGTCTGCTAGGGAGAGGATTCAGGGTGTTGTTAGGCCACGCAATTAGTGCTTTATTTCATGAACACCAAATTCACCCAGTAGTGTTTTGTTTTAAAGAAGAGCTTGAAATTCACAGTAATAGGTTTCATTTATCAGAGCCATATGGGACTCACCATCTTTGGATATATTTGTAAGGCCCTCACAAAGAAGACTCCTTAGGCATCTCAGATTTCATGGATTGGAGGGCAATCTGGATGAAGTATCTTTTTTTGGAAATGATGAGCTATCTTTTTCATATGTAGTCTCCAATGTCAGTAATCCTTGAGAAGCTGCCCCCTCTGCCCCCACCATAGGAAAGAGTTAAGCAAACCTCAGCTTATTAGCTTTTACTGGAAAACAAAGACCATCATTCTTAGATCTAGTTCAAATGCCAAGTGTACCTTTGATATTGAAACTTGGCCATCTAATCATTACATTTTGGGATGTGGCATTTATGAGAGGGTAGGTGGACTCTAAGTCTCAACCTATTTTTGTACTTTTTGCTAATGCTGTCATGGTCTCATGTCCATGGATCTCTGGGAAGCTATGTGCACATAGCAGACTGATAATATGGCATTGTGGTTCTTTTCATCTTTACCTAAGATTATTTCTTTTCTGCCTCCTCTTTTTCCATATTTCTCTGATGCTACATATTCTTGATAATGTTTATGTTAATTGATTTTTTTAGAACTCTCATCTTTTTCTACTTACCTATGAATTTAGAGATTTGACAGTGGTTGCTAATACTTTGATTTTTGGTTCCTAGTTTCTCTTAAGCTATTAATGACCTAGAAACAAACATTTTAGTGTTTACTAATTAAAAGTGAATGTATATTTTAAAACAGAAGGTGATATGTGTTATGACAGGCAACCACTATTTTTGGGGTGGTTTCAGTGTTTTTTTTTTTTTCTAAATTCTCTAGGCTTTCTTGTAAAGAGCACACTTGATTCTGTTTGATAAGTCTGATAAACCAGAATATTTACAAGCCATAAATACTACTGTAACAGTTGCCCCTGACCTGTATGAAGTCCATGTAAACTTCATAAAGAAGGTGATTTCAGTTTTATTTTAAGTTGTGATGGTAAGTTGGTGATTACTTGAACTATCTCTTGCTTATCTTTAAATACCATTTTATTGTGTATTCAGCCTTATTTTATTATCCTCTGGTTCTAATAAAGTTTAAAAAAACTTTAACACTTTATTTGCTAACATTTATATTAGCATGTTTTAGGTTTCCCAGAGATTGTCCATTATATTTTGTTTTGTTTTGAGCATGTTGAATAACATTAAGATAAAATTCAGTACATTCTCAGCTATAGTTTAAACTTCATACTGATGTCAATGACATATATTTTAAATACTATTTCATAAAGATTCAAAATTCTACTCCTCACCATTTATTCTCTAAAATGTATTATACACTACAGAGAGAGCACTTGGGCTTTGTGACATAACAGCCCTATATGGTACACACCTGTAGAGCTATATGTCATTGACCCCATGCTGTAGGCTGATGAGGCTGCTGGACAATATGTAGAACATTGGAATTATAAAATGAACTTGAAGCTTAAGTCAACCTGAGTGTTAATTGTGCTGGATGGTTGACTGCCTTGTAATATTTTTTTTGTATTTTTTGTCAAGCATTCTAAAATCATTTAATGGGTATAACCAATTGTTAAAATGCCCCTAGGATTAAGTTATATTATTTTCTTGTTTCTACCATCATAGGCATTGGGACCCAATTAAGTGTTTTGTTACTGAAAACGTTATGGAACTAAACATGAACTCTTTTTTTTAATTTTTTATTTTTGGCTGATTCCCTGGTGCTTTCTATAGAAATTTTGAAATATTTTTTTTCAGGAAAAGAATATAGTGAGATAATTGAGATAACAGTAATGATCTATATTAACAATCTATAATAACAATCTATATTAACAATCTGTAATAACAATCTATGACAACAAAAATTAAAGATGGTAGAAAGACTCAGGATAGAATGTGTGGATACAGATGCAGTGATATTTCATAGATCTCTGGTTTTAGTATAAAGCGTAGGTTGTGAAGAGAAGGTAGGTCAAATAAGAAAATATGGATGTAATAACCAATGGTGAATTCTTTATGAATAGTCCTACTAAAGGAAAGATGATGATGGAAAGAAGTACATACTTTGATGGAGTGTATGTGTGGATGGTAAAATAGAGGTTGAGAGGAAAGTGTGAAAAAAAGAGATAAGGATTATACATATGTAGTTTTTTGGCTATTACTGCCTAGTTTTCTACATTTACATAGGGTTTCTGTTATAGGAATGAATGACTCCTATATATAATGTTGTTTGTATAAATAGAATCCATAACTCATTGGGGTTGAACAGGAATTTTATTTGCTGGTAAAGATAGACCTGTTTGATTTTGAGGTGTGGTGTGCTGTTATTCTTACTTTATGGCCAGAGTAAAGTTTATATTGTTTTTGTTTAAATTAAATCTGAATATAATTCATCTTTGGAGTAGACGTGTGTATGTATTGTGTGGACCTGCATGTATACACTTTAAGGAAGGACTCATTCATTTCTGTCTCTTTGTTTATCTGTCTCTTTCTAGCTCTCCTGTGCCTGCTGCTTTTTGCTTGCCAGTTTTTCTTTGTCTATCATTTTTATCTTTGAACCCATCTGTGTGAAAAAGAGAATGTTTGATTTTCTAATTTTTATTGATTTTTAATTTTTTATTACTTTGTTCTCCCTACTTGTTTCACCTCAAGAACTAAGGCTCAAGAATAAGGCACTTTAGTTTTCACATTTAAGAGATGTTTCTGCTTTCTATTCTGTCCATTTGTCCATATATTTGCTGATCTCTTGATAGGCTGTGCAGTGAGGCTGCAGTTTACTATCTGTCTCTATATGTGTGTGTGTGAAATTAGCTAATTGGTGTTACCAGAAATATTTTCACATGTTTTATAAGCAAAGTGCAGCAAGGTATATAAATGTAGATATGATCCAGACATGCGCACACTCACGACTGTCACTGCTCATGCATAGGCGCTCAGAAGTAATTAATGTTAATAAGGTTTTAATGTGCTTGTGAGATCATAATGAGGAGAAATGAATGCTCTGATTAGGAAAAGGTAACTGTGTGTGTGTTTTGGCTTAGAACAAGATTTCAATTTTTATAAACCGCAATTTTAGAACTTGTTTGTGATTGCATCAATTGGTTTTTATTTTCAAATTAGAGGTCTGTTTAGCCATTTGAATGATTAACCAAATAAATGGGTGAAACCCTGATCATAAGGAATAGTGCAGATTTTCATTTGCAAGGCAACGTTAGTGTAAAGCAAGGCTGTGATCATGTCTTTTGCCAACATACCATTTTTATGTTGTTTCTTAAAAAGATTTTTCTGAAGCTCCTTGTGGAGATTCATTTTTATAAATGTAGATGTTATCTATATGTTCTGGATGTACCAATCAGACACTGTAACTATTGTGTCTGAAATATATTCCTGCTGGTCAGTGATGATGGTGTATTCAGTGTGCAAAGAATTTATATCATGCTTCTTGAAATGTTTACTGGGAAAAATGTAAAACAACCAAGATTTTTCTTTCTAAGCATAATCTTTACAAATTTTAGAGGCTTGGCATCCTTTATGGTGAAGTACAATACCTCAAAGTAAGTGAAGATACTGTCTTACTATGGACTCAAATGCCATGCCGTCAATAGCCATGCTGTAGACTGGCTTGAATCCAGATGGACACCAGAGGTCCTTCTCCACAACAGATTTTTTGAAAAATGTTGTTTACAGATCTTTTGCCTACATTTGCATTATTATTATTTTAAATTATAGGATAAATCTAAATATCTATTAAGGGCCCTTGCCCTGTTGCACATAGAAATCACTTATGCATTTTTAAATGTAAACAGTGTATTAAAATATTCAAAGATTGTAATCCCCTTTAAAGTAACCATAGTACTGAAATGTAAGAAGTCTTGGAAGTGAAGAATTGGAATATGGGATAATGTAGTTTATTTCTAACTAAATCCTAAAGATGTGGTTTAGACTGTCCTAGGTTTAGGTTATATTACTACAGTCTTAATGCTGGTGTCTAAAAAACATGATGAAGGAGGTGAAGGTATTAGAGTTCCACAATTTCTGAATAATTACATGATTTCTGAATAATTCTACAATTTCTATGATTCTCAGAGGTGTGTTGGATTTTGCATTCCATAGAATCCATAATGATTATCTGACCAAGTGAGGCATTGGCCTTTAATATTGTTTAGTTGACTCTGTTGGGTCTTATGTTATTGAGGCATAAATAGGAAAAATTTTCCCACTTGTTCTTTATAAAGAAATTCATTTATGTTTTCTTTCAATTGCATGGTTCCTTATTATAAATTTTTCTGTTCAGTCATACATATTTTTATATTTTTTGTTCTGTGCAGTTGGTCTGTCTATTCATATGTCATTATCACATTATTTTAATTATGGAGGCTTTAGAATATGTTTTAATATCTGAAGTGCTAACCTACACCACCTCTGCCATTGCAGACCTTGAGAGAATAGAAGCCTATAGTATTTTTTATTGGAATTATGATAAAATATGAATTGATATAGGGACAATTAATATCTTTATGAGGTATAATCTTCTTATCTAAGAATCTGTTTAGATAAGAAGAATCTTTCCATTTGCTCAATAAGTTTCTGTCTTTAAGAAATGTATAGTTTTTCTTTTTAGAGGTTTTAAACATTTGTCACTAAGTTTGTACTTTGGTGTTCTATTCATTAATTTATGTGCTTTTTTACACATTTACTATTCTAAAAAGAATTTTCTCTTTCATATATTTTCTAATTTTTTGTTTCTGTATAGGAAAGCTATTGATTTTTTGTAGATTAATTTTTGAAACTCCCACTTTGCAAAATTCTCTTACTGTTGGTGGTACCTGAGATGGATTCGAGCCCCCATTCTAGCCCCGTGCATGGTATCTGTGAGACCACGGACAAGTTATTACAACCCATTTCTCATATATAAAGTACAAATAAGAAAACCAAACTTCCAAGAGTGATGGAGAGTAAATGAGATCACATAGTAAACGACCAAATATTTTGCCTACATGTAGTAAACACTTGACAACTGATACTCATGAAATAATATAATGTGATATGAAATGATATAATACAATTGTATTATTATTATTCTTAAAGTATTATACTAATATGCTATTGAATTATTGAAGGTTTATTGAATTAGAGTTTTAACTGCAAGAATGGAGTGAATTAAATAATTTAAAAAACTTAAACTTCCTGATAGACCTTTGTGATTTAAGACAATTGGACTAATGATTACTTCTGAGATTAGGATATTTTGTATCTGTGCTCATGTATTTCCTTGACTTCTGTTTTAATTATAATTATTGTGTGTAAGACTCTTTAGCTCTGGAGAGTAAGTAGAGGGAACTTCTTGATCACCTAGACTAGAATGATTGATTATTCAAAGCAATTCATAGAGGTCATTGGTTGTAGCACTTGTTAATTAGGTGAGTGGATGTGAACATCTAATTTAAAGTCCTGTAACTATCATGTTCAGCCTCAAGAATCAGGAAACTTTACTACATTTTCTTAGTAAACAATGTCCTGGCTTGTGAATGAACTCTTGTGGAGTAAATATTGAACATATATGAAGTCATGATGGTATTAATGTAAGCAGAATAATAGTGCTTGCCAGCTCAAATGGGAAAGTTTTGATAAAGTTGATGAAAAACAATAATTGATTAAAAAGTGTAGTCTAATGTGGTAGTCCTATGACTTATAAGTTTCTACTCATTTTTAATAAAATTGATACTAATGTAGCATATTGCTCTTTAATTTATCTGAAAAAAAAGTCTGTTATAAAATGTGAATGCCAGAATTTCAGGGCTCATCTTATTCCTCCTTATGGTCGTTGTGAGGGTTAAGTGTGATAGTGTACTGGCATTATATAATGCCATTAATAATGATAATGCAGGTGCTTAGCTCACAGTAAATACTGGAAAATTGTAGTTGTTTTTATTGCTGCTGTTTTTTATTACCTTTAATAGTTCTTTCCCACCCCCACACATGTTTTTCACCTATGTATATTCTCACTAGTAATATTGTTCTATGCTTACAACAAATGTATGAAATATGTCTATATATCATTAAAATAAACATACAATTATATATCTATTATTTGCCAATGTTGAAACTAGCTAAGGGTGAAGTAAGATTCCATTGTTGGAGTATGTGAAAATTTGAATTGTTTCTGGATAAAATTTCCAAAGAGCTTCAAGGATGAAAAATAATTTCTCTCAAAGGATTTTAGGTGGATTTTCTCCATAGTTTAGTTTCCCAGTGTTCTGGCTTAGCACTTAGTGTAATTAGTCCTCCATAGCCTCACAGTGTTCCTTTGTTCATTTGTTCATATGGAACACGACATAGAGGATAGTGTCTATTAGGTATAAAACATTGTTCTGAGTTGTATGAGCTATATCTCATACATGTTCTGGGTTGTATGAAATATAGCTCATACAACCTGGATTAATTAGATGAACTGCCTCTATTAAAGAAGTCTAGCAGATGATTGAGACAGCAAAAAAACTGGGTAATGTGTATAAACTTTGGAACCAGATTATTTGGTTTGATTCCCTGCTCTGAAGCTTAATAGTTGTATAACTTCAGGCAAGTTATTTTCTCTTTCTGTGTTTCAGATTTCTTACCTACAAAATGAGATTTAAAATAATACCTATTGCATACAATTGTCCAGAGGATTAAATGATTTGCTGCGTGTACAGCAGTTAGAGCAATAAGGTAGTCAGAACTCAATAAATGTTAATTAACATTAATATTATTATTAGGTAAAGCAGAATAAAATTAGTGCCATAAAACAATAAAAACAAAGCAATACAGTATTATAGATGATGATAATACTAATTTTTACTGTGTCTGGGGGCAGTCGAATTGGGGAAGCTTTTTTGGATGAAATAATATTTAAATTGAAACATTGGAGAATAATTTCTGTAGGGCAAGGAGGAATACAGGAGTACGAGTGAGTTATGAGTGGGCTGAGGGTATAGTCCAAACCCAGCTTTAAAGGTGGCAGAAAAGTGAAAATTAGAACTTCTGGGGACCTTGTAGTTAGAGACTTGAATCTGAAGCCCATCTCCATTCCTTATTAGCAGTGTGGCTCTGGGCAAGGCAGGCTCTGTTGGGTTCCCCCTTTCTGAGTAACTTTAGGCAGCAAGCTACAATAATTGTAGGGCTGGCCTTGTCATATGCTGCCTGTTTTCCAATGTCTGTAAACCATTATTTCATTTAGATTTTAGTTGTTTTAAGGCAGGAGGCTAAGTCCTGTTTGTTACTCCATCAGTTTTGGAAGCAGATTGCCAACATATTATTTTTACTTTCCTCTTCATCTAGCTTAGGATTTACCATCTAGTTAGCACCCATAGTTAGTTACTTTTTTTTTTTTTATATTTGCTGCACTGCATACAAATTTTAGTTTACTTAGCTGTCTCCTCACTACACTGGCTTCTTTGGGAATGAGGACTGTGTCTGGTTCATCTTTATCCCCACTACCAGCCTGCTACTCTGTTTAGAGTCTGGAACATAGCAGGCAGTTAACATCTTTTGCATGATATTTCTTTGAATTGTAATTTACTACCGTACCCTGAAAGACTTTGAATGCTAAGCTAGAGTTTGAATGTAATCAGTAAACCACTCAGGACTTTTGAGAAGGTAAGGGAAATTCCATGAGGGCCCCCTTCCCCTTTTTTAAAGAAGATAATTCAAGAAGCATAAAGATGAATGACAGAGGTTAGTAATTTTTTAAAAAAACACATTTGGGATTCTGGGCAATAAAAATGGGAATATAAAGAGCATTGACAGAATCTGGTGACTGTTTGGATGGGTGCTACTAAAAGGGTTTGTGAGAAAAATAATAACTCAGATTTTCACAAATAGTTGATCAGTTTCTTTAGAATGAAACATTAGACTTTTGTCTTTTTTGGAGGATTTTAGTATGAAAATTTGAGAGTAAAATTTCATGATGTAAAGAAGTAATTACTGGTAGGTATTTACCTAAATTCTTTTTTAGTGTTTTTATTAGATGAAAGCTTGAATTTAAAATATTTTTTATGAAATGAATTATGGATTTTATCATGTATGGATAATTTTATTTTTATTTTTTCTTTTAAATATTTCATTGTTGATGCTATTACAGTAGTACTAATTTTTCCCTTTTTGTCCCCTTCCACCCAGCCTGCTCCTGTTCCCACAGTCAACCCCCACACTGTTGTCCATGTCCATGGGTTACGTGTATGTATTCTTTAAGTAATCCCTTCACCTTCTTTTAACCAGTCCCCACCCTGTCCCTCCCCTCTTAACAGCTGTCAGTCTGTCCCGTGTTTCTCTGACTCTGATCATGTTTTGCTCTTCAGTTTATTTTGTTTATTAAAGTCCACTTATAAGTGAGATCATATGGAACTTGCCTTTCATTGACTGGCTTATTTCACTTAGCATAATAGTCTCCAGTTCCATCCATGCTGTCGCAAAAAGAAAGAATTCCTTTTTACTGCTGTATAGTATTCCATTGTGTAAATGTACTATAGTTTTTTGATTGACTCATGTACTGATGGGCACTTAGGCTGTTTCTAAATCATGGCTATTGTATATAATGCTGCTATGAACATAAATATTGCTACTCCAACTTTTTTTCCATTTCTATTTGTGTGGAATATTTTTTTCCATTCCTTCACTTTTAGCTTGTGTAAGTCTTTTGTTCTGAGGTGGGTCTCTTGTAGACAGCATATGCATGGGTTGTGTTTTCTTATTCATTCAGGCACCCTATGTCTTTTGGTTGCAGCATTTAATCTGTTTACATTTAAGGTTATTATTGATAAATATGTATTCATTGCCATTTTATTCCTTTATACCTAGGTTCCCCTCTCTGTTTCTTCTTCTACTTAAAGTGGTCCCTCTAATAGTTCTTGTAGTGCTGATTTGTTGTTAATGAACTCCTTTTTGCTTATTTATATATACTTTTTGGTCTGGGAAGCTCTTTATTTCATTTTCAATTGGAAATGATAGCCTTACTAGATAGAGTAGTCTTGGTTACAGATCCATGCTTTTCATTAGTATGAGTACTTCATGCCAATCCCTTTTGGCCTGAAGTGTTTCTGTTGAGAAGTCAGCTGACAGTCTTATTAGAGATCCCTTGTAGGTATCTGACTCTTTTTGTATTGTTGCCTTGAAGATTCTGTCTTTGTCTTTAACCTTTGCCATTTTAATTATGATGACTGTCTGTGCTTCCTGAAGTTGTGTAGTTTTTTTTCTTCTCCAAGTCAGTGAAGTTCTGTCATTATTTCACTGAACAGCTTTTCTATCCCTTGCTCACTTTCTTCTTCTGGTATCCCTATGATGTGGATACTGTTACATTTCCTGATGTCCCAACATTCTCTTAAACCATCATATTCTTTTTATGTCTTCTTTCTCTTGCTCTGATTGCTTTCTTCTCTTCTCTTTTCTTTTCTTTTCTTTTCTTTTCTTTGCCTTCTCTTCTCTTCTCTTCTCTTCTCTTCTCTTCTCTTCTCTTCTCTTCTCTTCTCTTCTCTTCTTTCTGAGTTTATTTATTTTTAGAGAGAGGGAGGGAAGGAGAAGGAGAGGGACAGAAACATCAGATTCTTGCATGCCCCAACTAGGAGCCTGGCCTGCAACCCAGGCATGTGCTCCAACTGGGAATCAAACTGGCAGCCTTTCAGTTTGCAGGCTGACATTCAATCCATTGAGCCACATCAGCCAGGGCTGATTGTGTTTTTTTTCTACCTTGTCTTCCAAATTGCTGATTTGATCCTCGGCTTCATCTAACCTACCTTTAATTCCTTCTAGTGTATTCTTCATTTCAGATATTACATTCTCCTTTTACAACAGGTTCTTATTCATAGTTTCTATGCTCTTTTTCGTGCTCATGTGGTTCCTGCTAAGTTCCTTGAGCATCCTCATAACCATTACTTTCAACTCTATGTCTAATAAGTTGCCTGCCTCAATTTTATTTAGATTTTTTTTTCTGGGGATTCCTCCTTTTTTTTTTTTTTTGCTTTGGGGTTATTTCTTTGTCTCCCCATTTTTAGCTGACTTTTTTTGTTTGTTTCTATGTATTAGATACGTAGATCTGCTTTGACTCCCTGTCTTACTGGGGTTGCCTTATGTGGTAGGAGACTTGTGGGGCTTACTGGTGCAGCCTTCTTGACCCACTGAGCCGGATGTCGTAGGAATGTTTCTTGTGTAGATTATATGAGCTCTTCTGTTGTATTTGGGCCTTGGTTGTTATTGGCCCATTTGTTGGTGGGCTGTCCCCTCTGGCTGGCTGAATGTGAGGCTCAACTTCCTGCTTCCCCCCTTACATCTGTTGTGCAGGTTCTGACAGAGCAAAACAAAACAACACAAAAAATAGAACCAAAACAAGCCAAAAAAAATCTCCAACAACAGCAAAATAGCAAAGAATAATAAAAGTAGAACAAGAAATGGATTAGTAAATGAAAAAAAAAAAGAACATGAGAAGACCAAAGGAAAGGAAAATAATTATGAGAATTGAGAAGGAACAGAAACAATGAGTGAGGAATAGAAAGAGGAAATTACAAAAAAAAGGAATAAAGGGAAGGAATAAAAGAATAAGTAAAGGAAGGAAGAATAAAAAAATGGAGTAAGAAAAGGTACGAGTAAATAAGAGATATGAAAGAAAATAGAGAAAAAGTTGAAAAAGAAAAAATAATAAGGCTATGCAAATGAAAAAGTAACAAAAATAATGAAAAAGAAAGAAGTTGAATTTGTCTCACCAGAGTTTAGTGCTTGCCTGCTAGGTTCTCCCCGTGGCTATGGCTCTGATACTGTGTGAAGATGGCGTAAGCCAATGTCAGATGCTATCCTGTCTAGCCCTTGGCAGCCTGTTCCAAGCTACAAGAAATCAACAGTTGTGGCTCTCTCCTCCAGGCTTGGCTGTGCCTGGGATGGGCCTTGCTGCACTGCAAGGCTTGCTTTTATCTGCACAAGGCCCAGAAGTGGGTCAGCATACAACCAAAGGCATCACGGGATCTGCCTCCATCTGTCTCTCCCTGCTGGTCTGCTGTAAATCTTGGTCTATCTGCTGACCTGACTGTTTCTGAGAGGGCTCCTGGTAGAATTGGGATTATGGGACCTTTGGATCTCCTGTGGAGGTACCATTTGGAATTCAGGAAAGATGGTGGGTGTGCTCCCTTGTCCCCACACTACATGTCTACATCTGCCCCAGATTGTTTCCCTGAATTTTGCAGTAAACTACTAGGGAAAGTTTACTACTTTCTTTAGTAGTAAATCAGGTAGGGTGTCCAGAGCACAGAGTTTGGGTCTGCTGGAAACCAGAAGGGTGTTTCTATGGCTCTCCCATTAGGGGGAAGCACCAGTCAGGTTCCCACCCTGAGTCTGCCTATGTTGCTGTCTCCTCAGCATGGGTTAAGATGAAAGAAAAAGATAAAATTCAGGGTCTGGGGAGCAGGTTTGCCCTCTATGCTTGGGAGCCAGGTCTGGGGTCCAGGTTTCATTCCTCTTAGGGAGTAGCTCTCAGCTGTGCTTACTGTAAGCTTGACCTGTTGCTGGTGGGAGTGGTGCCAGCCCCTTTCGCATCATCACCATTCCATCTGATCTTGAGGTGACTTCTGCCCATCCTTGGTTAAGAGTATCCTCTTCAGGTAGTCTTCAGTTGTTTATTTCAGGTGGCTGTTTCCCTCATTTCCATTTCCAGTTCCAGTTTGGTTCTGGGAGGTGGTGGGAGACATCATCCTACTTCACTACCATCTTACCCTGCCTCGAAAATTTTTTATTGTACACAAATGTCATTGTCTATCTTTATACATATTTTCATTATATCTATTTTACTTAAATGCTATATTTATATATATTTCTTTCCCTGTTTTTAGATTTTTCTGAAAGATTGCTTTTTTTAGTCTTTTGAGTATATTGGTAATAGACTCAGGGCTAAAAATTCATTTTGTGCAGTTAAATGGGATAATATCTGTAGAATAACTATGAGTGAGAATGAGTTTTCGCAAATATATTTCATCTTTGGTTTTGTAATATCAATTTCCATCCAAATTGTCTTTTCTTTTTGAGAGAAGTTATAAGAGCTACTAAAAGAGTAGAAGTGGTAGTAGAAATAGGGGAACGAGAAACATTAGAACAATTATGCATTCCTTCTAATGCCAAACATTTATGTATAAAACATAATGGTAGCTCTTTGAAAAGTTAAAACACTTGTACCAAGGAGTTGTTTACAGTGGTTTGAAAGACATTAATTAGAACTAATGGATTGAATATGTGCAAAGGAAATATTTTTCCCAATGAATTCTGTTCACTTTGGCATAATCCTCAAGGAAGTAGTGCTTCTTATAAAGTGTGATCTAACCTCAGAAAAATGAAACGATGTGTGGATCAACAATAGCATGCTGACAAGGTAGGAGAATATTTTTATATTATATTCTATTTCTCATTTCAGTGTCATGTGAACTATTTGTTACTCCTGTTTAGAGAATGACACACACATACAATGACTACTATTTATTGAATCACCCTTTGTGCTGGTAACTGAACTATGAGGTAAATATTATCTTATTATTTACAATGATTTCATAAGACAAATATTATTTACATTTTATCAGTGAGGAATCTAAGGCAAAATTAGATTAAATAACTTCCATAAGGGTACACATCTAGTTACAGCAGAATTATTTAGTAGTACCTGTGGTATAATAGGTAAAAATGGATTTCTAAGTCTAATGTGTGTACCTTTATGTGCAAAAAGGAGTTGGTCACTTTAGTAAACAGAAAAAGATGAGCTTTTTGGGATAGGAGAGGGAAAGGGCTAGGGAGGGAGGGCAAATGTTTGTAGTTTTGACATGTAGAAGTAAGTTCGTCAGAGAATAGAAGGCTGATGCTTCACTGTGATATGACTTTCCAAAGTCCTAGGTGCCACTTTTGGCACTTCTTTAGAGACTGACGGTCCTAGGAAGGTGAAAAACTGCATTATGGCTTGCTGGGACTATTTGAGGAGCAGGAGCAATGGTGGCTGCAGGGAAGGCTTTTATAACTTGCAGCTCCGTTTGGAGTACCTTTTGTGGGCCAACTTACTGAGTACAGCTATTCCAGACTGTTACAGCCCACTGGACCTGATGCTATGTGACTAGTGCTACTGCAGTTTCACTCCTGATCTGCCCTCAACACCTGCGGTCTTAACCAGTGTGTTGTTTTGTGTACCAAGCATATTACAGTATACTGCATCAATTACAGTATACTTGCATCAATTACAGAAAACAACATCTATTCCTATATACAATTTTAAGCTTTTTAAAAAATATTTATTTATTTTTAGAGAGGGGAAGGGAGGGAGAAAGAGAGAGAGAGAAACATCAATGTGTGGTTGCCTCTCACATGGCCCTCACTGGGGATGTGGCCTGCAAACCCAGGCATGTGCCCTGACTGGGAATCGAACCTGCGCTGCTTTGGTTTGCAGCCTGCGCTCAATCCACTGAGCTATGCTGCCAGGGCTACAATTTTAAGCTTTGAAGTAACATTGAACTCTAGCCCAGAGGGGAGGAAATCAGTTATATAATAAAAATCTCTAACACATAAATGTAGAACCCCAAATGAGTATAATCAATTAGAAATTTTCTAAGTTTCTTTTAATCACAAAAATATTTATACTTGGGTGAATTGCAGAGATGGAAAAGCTCAGAATCTTCCAAGTTCTGCTATAAAGAAGTCTAGTTACTAGCTCTAGTTTCAAAAGAATAGTTCTCTGAGTATTTCAAAATGTCTGATTGGCTGCTGCAGCCATTCTCTTTGGAAGCTTCTTTCTCATCCTCGTGGCACAACCCTCTGGCATGCATGACCAGCTGCAAGCAAAACCCTGTGGAATAAATATTCTTTCATCCCTTTGTGTGATGTGTTTCATTTTCAGAGTTTGGATGATCCTCTTCGGCAGCAGCAGCAGGCATTGTTAGTTTCAATAGGCAGCCTGGATGCACAAGAGCAGTCATCATAGACAGACAGGCTCTCAGGGTCTGTCCCTTCATGCTGTGCTGCTGTTTTAGATCATTTTCCCCCGCTGGATTAATGGCCAGAAAAAAAGAGAAACAAACTGTACACAGAGGAATCTAATTAAAGTACTTGAGCTTTACTGACATCCATCCTATTGTTTTCTTAACTTCCTAACCTATGCTTAATTATTCTGACTAGTAGAAAGGAGTAACATAAATAAGAGAATTATCTCAAATTCACTACTTTTTTTTTAGTTTGAAAAGGCATCAAAATTTTGTTGTATAAGATGAATAATAATAAGATGAATAATAATAAACTTTTTTTTGGTTGATGTTTTAAATCTTCTATAATATCTTCACCAAAGTCACTGCCAGGACTTAAATTATAAACTGCTCAGCCTTTAAAATTTTATCTCTGATGACAGTCTACACTACAGCATTAGTTTGTTCTGGGCACATTGGCTTCCTCAATCTCCAATTGATCCCATTGCCTTGTCTGTGATATTCTTTTCCTGGTTAATTAAGAATTCTCTATTTCTGCTTTATCATCCATGCTACTGTAAGCAGGAAAGTAATTTAGGCTTTTGGCTCTTAGCCTTGTCATTTGTGAAATGACCTCTTCTGACTCTTAAGTTCTGTGTCCAAAATACAAAGTAGAATTTTCAGCAATAACTTATATGTGTATGATGATTGGTAGTTTTCAGATACTTTATGTAATTCAGACCATAGTTCTGTTGAGATGGAAACAAGTATTGTCTTCTTTTTTAGATAAGGATACTGCAGCTGAGGAAGGTGTGAAGTAACTTATCCCACATCAAACAATTTAGTAAGTGGCTAGACCTTAGCTTTGAATTCAGTTTTTCCCATGTAAGGTGATAGTTTCCTTTTGTAGAAAGTTTCTTTGTTAAAAACTAAGTTTATTCATGTATTTATTTTTTAAAAATACTTTTGGTGTCAATGTATTTTCTTTAAAAAAAGATTTATTTTATTTTATTTTTAAAGTGAAAGGGAGGGAGGGAGTACAAGAGGGAGAGAAACATCAATGTGTGGTTGCCTCTTGCATGCCCCCAACTGCGGACCGGGCCCGCAGCCTAGCCATGTGCCCTGACTGGTAATCAAACTGGCAACCAGTTTGCAGGCTGGCAGTCAATCCACTGAGCCACAGCAGCCAGGGCTCTTTATTCATTAATAAGTTTTTATGTGGTATGATTGTGGATGCTCATGCCTTGGGAAGGATCATCCTTATAATTCAGTTTGTGACTTTAGTTTTTATCGATGAAGTCTCCTAGGGTTTCTAATTGAGAAAGATAAGAGACTTGTTACCTTTTTAGTATAGAATTTTGGTGTTATTATGAACCTTCTATCAAATTTGATTGTTTTTTTCAATTGTAAATTAATTCTGCCAGAAACATAATATACCTGTTAAATAATATTCTTTGTGATTAGGGATGTTATAAAAGAGGGCTTTAGTCAATCCCTGCTTCAGGCCAATAGGATACCTCTGAAAAATAGTGCATTTCTATTTATCTGGTGGTATGTTTACCTAGAGTCATTTGTGTGTGTTTCCAATTTTGTTTATTCCAGTCAAATGTGCAATTGTAATTTAGTTATGCAAACTGATGAAATATGAGTAAAAAGTATAAAGGGTTGTTGATTTAATGAAATTTATGTTGAATGCTTTGGAAAGACTTAACACTAAACCAAATTATAGTCCAAATAGGTATGTTCTAGACACCAGGAAATAATGGATGGGTTGGGATTAAGGGATGAATGTAAAAACTCTGGTAGGATCCTGCATTCAACTTACTCTGCAAGTCCCTGTAAGCACTTACTAACTTCAAACAAACAAACAAAACCTTTAAACTCACACTGACAAAATAGATGATACATTGTGGTACAGTTTAAGCAAGAAGAATAATATGACTCAGCAAATCAAGTCAGTGACAGTCCTTGGTCCTACATGAAACAGCTGGTCAATAGGTATAAAATTTTATGTTTTAATTTTAAATAAGATAAATATGTTAAATTGCTGTAACTAGCTTCTTTCTGTGTCTCAGTATCCTATGTAAAATGAAGATGAAAATAATTTCACTTAACAAGGACTTTTTTTTGAGTGTGTGAGGATTAAATGAGATAATATATGCATAACACCTAGAACAATGCCTGACACAAGTACTAAAAATGTTAGCTATCATCATCATCATCATCCCCATCACCATCATTATTGTCAATGGTGGTGGTGGCAGCAGCAGCAGCATTTGACTTATGTGCACTTATGTAACAAACATAATCTTGATCACTACTACCAGATATTGAAATGTTTCATTAGCAAGATGTAGTAGTTCTGCTTTGGTTGGCACCAAAACTATTTCCTACTCCCATCACACCCATTTTTTTCGGATTTATAAGAAGAGGAAATTTGACCATGACTACCTGTTTTCAGGAAATGCTGAGACCTGAAAATGTATTTGAGACATAAGTGAAGGGGCTAGGTGTAGTCTCAGCTGAAGACTATCAAAAGGATTGAGATATGGAGATATTAAGGTATATTGGTGGGGTTGTATGAATTGTTTACAGGGCCCCTCTCCACATTGAATTTAGTTATCTAGCTAAGTTGTTTCTCATTTCAGTGAAAACTAAGTTTCACTTAGTTGTCTCGCAATTGTAAATGGAGAGCAAAGGAAAAGAAAATACAATATTGACAGAAGTTCCTGGTAGCTACACTCAAATAGTTGTGTGGTAGTTGTATACTGATTGAAAGAGTAGGTATTGTACTGTATCCCATAAGTTCTTAAATGCTGCTGACTCGTAGGTTACAGGTTTTCATTAATGTGTCCATTTTTAAAAACTGCTTTTTGGAGGAGAATTAAGCTTTTACCTGCTTTCTTTCTGAATGCTATTACACAACACATCTTCATACCATTCCACATCCTGTTTTCCTACCTACAAATGTGCTTCTCATAGAAAAGGGGCTCCAACCTCAGACTCAGAGACAAAACCAACCCTGCTGATAGTTTCCTCCTTGGTTTGAATGTTGCCATAGTTGGTTTAGTGCTGGTAGCATTAGAATGAATGTGGTATTAACTGTTTCTTTTGTTATTATAATTATTTAAATAAGTGATAACATTCACCTTCTATAGATTATTTAAATAGCATATCCATAATTTTAAAAAATAAAGCCAAATAGGTAGCAAAGGGGAATAAAGATGTTGTCCACAGTTGAAAAAAAATTTAAATGATATAATCTAAAATTACTAAGTACCCTTGTATGCCCTTAAATAGTACAAATATCACCATTGGTCACTTTTTGTGCCTATTATGGAATTTAGATCTGTTCGTTTTGCATATTGTAGCCAATCTTTGCCTGTCATAAAGCTTTTGGGTAAAAGAAATACTGTCTTTCTACATCATGACTCATTGTAACATTGGGATTACTCCTCAGCTCATACAATATCCATTTTCCTACCATGATATTATTCAAATTTCTCCTCTACTTTGTCTTTTCTGTCCTTCTTTCAACCATTGTACGTCCTTTCCATTTTGGTTATCCTCAGCCTTTTGCCCAGAGATGTGCCTTCATATATGCTCTTTGCTCTTCTATGTGTCAGCATTTGTTAACATGTATCCCTTTTTCTAACCTACTCATGTACTTTTATTCCTTACTTCGTTGCTTGTCCATTTTTCCTTTAATTATATCATATCCATAGAGTTATTTTATATGAAGACCACAGTGTACTTATACAAACTAGGTAGTATCCCAGGAAATATCAGTCTTTGTACTAATGTTCAGTAGGCCAAGTATTCAGGGTTCCACTCAGTGAGGATTTATCCATTATATCCATTTGTTATACAAAGTGTTTTTAAGGAGGTAAGATTCAAGGGAATTTTCTTCCTCTTAAGGAATTTGTTAGTATAATACTCAGAATCCCTTGCTTGCTAAGGACATTTCTAGGCAGAGAAAAGGGCCTATCTCAGTTCGAATGTTCAGGGTGCTCTGTTCTTTACTCAGAACCCTGGAGCCGAGCCCTTTTGTAACAGGGTGCAGCCAAGAGGGGGGACCCCAAATGGGCATTTGAAATGGGGTCCAGAACTCAAGGTGTCCAGGAGATTTTAGGATGTCCTCACCCCTCCCCCCCAGGTATGGGTTGGGGGAAGAGACAAATGGAGCAGGGCCATTGAGAGCTGTTTCGCATAGCAGCAGCCTTGCAGCTAACCTCTGGTGTGGTCATTTAACATATCTATAATCTTTGACTGGTTACATAGATATGTTAAATAGCTGTGGCCATGCTCACAGCCAGGGGAATGTAAGTAACTTCCCCACCAAGATGTAAAGGGGGCGGGGCAGGTCCCCCGAGTTACAGCGCCTGCGTGGGAGCTTGGAGATGATTGGCTCCAGGACATGGGGCCACATCTGCCCAGACTCATGGTGTCAGCCCAGTAAAGCTGGAATGATACATGAGTTCTGGCATGTGTAGCTGATTGTAGGAGGAGTCAGAAATGGGGCTGCAGAGGAGTATTGGTGAGGGGATTTAAACCCAGATACGGGAGCCTTTGGGGGAGGGAGAACCACGTGGCTTTGGCAGAGTGTAGACTCCCGCAGCCCTGAGAGAGAGAATCACCATGCGGCTTTAGCAGAGAATTACCCCTCAGCTTTGGCAGAGTGGCAACCCCCTTCCTCACAGCCACTGGAGAGAAGCACACGGTTTTGGCTGAATGGGGACTACTGTGGTCCTTGGGGAGAGAGAGGACGAGGAGGCTGGAGCGGTTGGGGAGAGGACCATGTGCCTTTGCCAGATTGGGGACCCCCACAGCTTTAGAAGGGGGAACCACCACCCGGCTTTAGCAGAGATCCCGGCAACACAGCTGAGGGTGCCAGGAACAAGGGAGGCCTACCAGCCAAGATGGATTACTGGGAAGAACCAGGGGCTGCCTGAGCCACGGACTTCTATTTCCTTTCCTGAGATATGGTACCCCAAACTGGGCAAAGGGGGAAGAGAGGACTGTGTGTGTTTGTGGGTGTTTTAAGAGACTTTAGGATTTTATGAAGACATTAGGTCACTACTTTAAGTTTGTATAGCATTAAATAAACATTTTCTTTTCACAAATCTCTGGCATTGAGAGACATCTTTCCTATAGATGGCGGACATAACGGACCTGGGGTCCTTTCGAGTAATAGTATATAGTCCCAGACCCCCTTGTTCTGTAACACTTTGATATTTTAAATTTTAAGTTGTGGATTAAGGCATTTTTATAACTGGCCTGGGATGCTGTGCTCAACTGATGGGTTAGCACTGCACCATCAGTGTTTTGCTGTGACAATAAAATTGAGATAGGCAAGCAAGTTGGCTTTAGTGCATAATAGTGGACAGAATATCATGGAACTTGAGGTTGATATGATAGAAGAAATGATCAATTAGGTGTATGTGCACATACAGTGGTGCTGTTTCTATATTGTTTGGAAGGCAGCTTACAATAATATGAAAGGCAGTAATATTGCAATAACATTGCAAAAATATGGAAGGCAGTAACTTAAAGTTCTAGCTAAGAAAGTTCTCATTACTCTGTTTTGGAAAAATGTGTGGTGTCCATTCTAAAGATAAGAATACTAACAGCAGGATCATCTATTTTTCACTTGTTTTTCAAATATATTTTTTGTTATGTTGCAAATTTTTGCTGTTTTTCATTGAACGATTTAACAAATTCCCAAATCAGACTAATGTTCCATATAAAGATCTGCTTAACATAAATACACTTTTGAAAAATATGTATTCATTTTGAACGAGTTGATCAACTATAATAATAGGTTCCATTGGATTATTTGGCTTATCAAATAGCACATAAACTAGGGCTGTCTGGGATTATTGGCCCAATGTTTTCAATAATTTCATGTAATAATTCATTTATTTATTAATTCACTGGGCATTTATTAGGTTGGGGATTGCATTTATCACTGTAGGGAATGAAAGATTATTAAGACATGGCCTCTGCCTATTAAAATTTGTAGTCTAGTGCCTACTGTATAAAACATCTTAGATTGGGCCTTTACTATACTAATGTGTTGATCCTTTAATTATTTTATATCCAAAAAGTCTAACTATTATTGTTATGATCATTTATGCAATTTGTATGTTCAGTGTTCTAGATACTAAATTTAATGTACTGCCAACACATTTAAACAGATTATAATCCCTGAAAGATAACAAAATATTATAAATGAGAATACAAGGATTATGGTAAGATGAACTTTATCAAATACTTTTATCAGGGTTAATACTGTTTTTTAATCATATTACTCTCTTTCTTTTTGTCTGATTCCTTCTTTATCTGGAAGAAGAGATGGGAAAGAACAGTTGGCATTTGATAATGAACATCCAGTTTGACTAGAAAACCCAACAAAAACCTCTTGGTTTTTACTTGGTTTCTATTCAATGAAATGAAAGCTTAAGGCCCACAGGAGATGAAGATGGGGAGCTGTGCAAATGCCTTACATGAAGTAGCTTATATGGGTTGGCCAAAAAGTTTGTATAGTCTTTTCCACAAAAGACATTTTTCAGTTTCACCAATAACTTTATTGATATGGATATTTTGAGTTGTCAGCTATCCTCCTGTGTGGTATAACTTTGATTGTTCTCAATCAATGTCTTGATTTGATTGATATCAACTTCAACTAGTCTATGTGACCATGGAGCATTGTCCAGCAAGAAATCTCCAGCACAAAACTTCACAAACCACTTTTGTTACGTTCCGTTACTCACAACACCTTCATCATACACTGAACAAATCTTTTTTTGTGTTTCAGTTGCATTTTTACCTTTCTTGAAATAATAAAGCATAATATGCTGAAAATGTTGAGTATTTTCTTCCATCTTTAATATTAAAATGGCTATACAAAAATTTACCAATTTTGATGTTTTTTTAATGTACACTGATATGACAGCTGTCACAATACAACCTTACAAAATTGTTTTGAATGAAGTTAAAGACAACTAAGCACAATTAGATCTATCTTAAAAAAAAAAAAACTTTTTGGGCAACCCAATATATGCCATGCTAAGGAGCTAGAAATGAGGTGGGATCCACTAAAAGGTTTTAAGTAAGGAAATGGCTCCTTAGTTAAGAAAAAAATTTCAGCAACTGAGTGAGGAAGAAGAGGTGTAAAGAGAAGAGAGTGATCTATGATACCATTAATGGTAATCAGGATGAAGTACAGTGAAGGCCAAACCTGAAACAGGAGCTTTAAAGCTGTGAGGAATATCATGACGGATAGATTCAAGAGATTTTTAGGAGGAAGAATTGATAAGATTTGGGGACTACCTAGATGGAGGGGTCAGGGGTGGGTACTGTAAAGGAAAAAGAAGTTTAGGATGACTCAGGATTTTTCTTTGAGTACCTGGGTGGTGCTATTCATGGAGGAAAGGATTAATTTAGAAGTAGGTTGCTGGCCAGCTTGAAGTCAGGGAGAGTGTGAGGAGGGAGGTAAGGAAGGATATAAATAATTTAGTTGAATTTCAAACATAACTTTGCTTTGAGGAAACATGGTGGGATCCTATGACCTGAAAGAGTAAAATTTAGGGTAACTCTGGCATGTTGAAACAGGCTAAGGAGAATGAGTTTCATGGGAGAGTACTGATTAGGCATTTTAGTGGAAAATAGAAAGTCTGGAATCAGATATTTATTCTTGGTATCATTGTTTTCCAGATTTTCTTTAATGGTGGCTTTCCCACATTTTGTTAACCAAAAACTAGACTTGCTTATTTGTGTGTTTTAACCTTACGATGTGTCTGGAAGTTGGAGAGTAGCTGCTTTAAAGAGTTATCTATGTGATGAAGCAGTATGGTAATGACGGCAAATGCTGTATGAATTACTAGTTAAATAACCTTGCATAAACTACTTAACCTTTTTGGGTTTCTATTGCTCACTTCTAAAATAAGTGGGTTGAATTGGATGATCTCTGAGAAGGTTTTTAATAGTAAAAACCCTATGACTTTATTACCTCCTGAACAGCGTGATTGTAACTGTGGGCTTAATACCTTCAGAAACTTGAATAATAGACTTTCACTTAAACCTGGTGAATGAACACATTTTTTCTTATTCCTTCCTAGGAAGAGATTAAAAGTGTGAGTAAAAAACTAAAAATTATATATGAATTCACAAGCATAAGGAAAAGGAAGCAACATATGAAAGAGATACAATTTTTGGAAGATGCAAAGTGGATGGAGGAATCAGTAGAATTGAGAAAGCTGCATACAAGTGCCTGCAGAGTATTGTGCCAATGAGAAATCAAGCCAGTTCATGCTCCAGATCTGGCTCAAGAACTAGAGACAGTACTTCCTATGGAAGACAATAGCTAGCTGAAGTAAAAATAAATTAAAAAAGAGAGAGATAGGATAAGATAGTACTGTCATGAAACATGACAGTATAATATTAAAAAACAAATAATCAGGAAATAAGTCCTCTTCTAATAGCTAAAACAATTTTAATAGAAATACTGAAGTTTTTAAAAAAATATAGCAAAAAGTTAAATGAATGGAAAATGGGAGAGAAAAGACAAAATCACACTAATAAGTCAAAAAATATGATTAACAGAAGTTCCAGAAAACAAGAGAGCAAATAAAATGATAGGGAGGAGATAATCATAAAACTATAAGAATTTCCAGAACTAAAGAACATGAGTTCTGGGTGTACATTAAAAAAATGTAAAGCAGGTCTATATCAAGTACGTAACTTGAATATTTTAGAATACCAGCAGTATAGAGATAATAATAGAAGCTTCTAGAGAGAGAAAACATAAACCCTAAATACACATTTGCTCAAGAATCATCGTGGTGTTTGATTCAGAACTACAAAATGTAGCCTTAAAATTTTGAGGGAAATTACTTGGATTCTATACCTAGCCAAACTATTAATCAGGTGTGAGGATAGAAGAAAAGACTTTTTTCAGATGCATGATCCTATAAATGTACCTTCCATGATTGCCTCCTCAGGAATCTTTTTACATCCAAATGAGGATCAACAGGAGAAAAGAGACAGTACTATCCTAAAAACTAACGGTTTTTAGGAAATGCTGAGAGTGAGATAGGATGAAGGGAAGTTCCAGGACAGCAGCTGTGTATTGATCTTAAGAATAATCAGTCCTTAGATGAGCAGGAAGACGGAAAAATCTAGAAAGAGATGTATTTAAAGGAAGAGTTGGAATTAATAGAATACTTTATGCTTAGGAGTATGAAATAGAAGAGATTAGAAGTGCTGATTAGTTACAAAATAGTCACAGGGATAGAAAGTACAGCACAGGGAACATAGTCAACAATATTGTAGTAACTGTATGGTGTCAGGTGGGACCCAGAAGTATCAGGGGAGCACTTTGTAAGGTAGATGATTGTCTAACCGCTATGTTGTACACCTGAAAGTAATACAAAATAATGTTCAATGCAAACTGTAATTGAAAAATAAAATTAAATTAAAAATATGAAATATATTCAGAGAGGTTTTATATTTCTGTTGCAAAGCTTGGGAATTTGGGACAAAAGTGACAGTATTAACTCTAGGAAGGAAAAACTGTTACTCAGGGAAGGAAATATATTAAAAATATGTTAGTTAGCTGAATATTGGGATGAAAAGAAGGGAAATGGGTGTTATAAAAGAGCTAAATCTTTATCTTTTGTGATAGGAAATTAATAGATTATGTCTACAATTTACAAATAAAGAATAAGAATGTAAGTGTATTGTTTTGAGATAAGTACTAGAGTTTTAAGGGGACAGCCTCAAAGGTTAGAATATGGGCTGCTGTTTTTTCTCTTTTCTTTTTAAAAAAATTTTATAAGAGTTTATTTGAGCCAAACTGAAGACATACTGTATGCCAGGAGCAAGATCTCAAATACTCCAAAGATAACAGCTTTGCAGCTTCTTTTATGCATTTAAAATTGAGAAGAGAAGGAATTTAAGGAGGATTACATGAGGTGGGAGAAAGCAGGAGGGATTGGATTATAGGATAGTTAACAAGATTATGTATTTTCTTCAGGGTGGTTACAATTTATTTCAAATGTGTTAAACTAAATGCACAGGAACAATGGACAGGGTTTACTTAAGACAAAGATAGAACCTTTCACTAAAGAAGTTATGTACTTGAGGCATGACTACCCACCACAATCTACCCAGTTAGGAATTTATCATCAGAGTTTACTTTTCATAGGATTCTCCCCCCGACACACACTTTATTTTTGTCCCCACCCCCTCCTTTTGATCATACATCAATTTGAAGGATGCTTTGATGACTAACTTTTGGGTAGGGCAGTGTGGTCTCCCTGCAGTAGGAAGTTTCATTTCTAGAGAGTCACAGTATCCATAGTAGTCTTGTTAACCATTGGCGATGGAGCCATACTACAGTATGATGGAGCATTACTACAGTAATCCAAGGGATTTGAGTTGAGGCTTAATTTTCCCAAAATGTGAAGGGGAGGTTAAAAGAAGGAAGTTAGGTGTATGGCCTTCATTGTAGAAAGACACTCTATCATGCATGTCTATCCTGTGAACTATTGTGATCCCAGTTTTGCCTTCTGTTTCATTTTTCTATATTGGCATCTAATATAACATTTACATAAGCCATAAAAAAGTATTAACAGTTATACATGTTCAGTAATCATGAACAGTTGGACTATATAGAAAAACCCAAAGAACAAGTATAACTATTATTATGAGTAATATTATTAGCAGACAGGTAAAGATAACAGGTTTCTGAGTTGAGTACTAATATATAGGCCTTGTCCATGTCTTTATATAACTGTCTACTTTTGAGGTCAGCAACTTTTTATCCTAGAGAACTTTGATGGCCATTGCAGGCAGGAGCAAGTGTCATAAACAGGGTTAGGTGTCCATTTGTGGTTAGGTGCCTTATGAGGTCCCTTCCAGTGAGGTTGGAGTATGTCTTTATTTGTTATCCTTTTGCAAAAATATCTAAAGTCTGTCTCCTGGGAGCCTGCTGTTTTTTTTAAGAAACTTTTTTTTTTTTTGAAAAATAAATTTGTGCTACTATTTAGTAAACTGTACAGATGTGTTACTTTGAAAATGATGAGAAATTATAATTTAAAAATTATAACAGGTTAATATCAGTATTTGGGGTTTTGATTTTGCAGATAGAAGAGTAACTATTGATGAAGTGTACATATTTGACTTATCTGGAGGAATTAAATGGTTTATACGTGAACATTCTTTCTCTTGAGAATTGCAGAAATTTGGACATTCTTTCTCTTGAGAATAAATTATTTGGAGGGATTTGTTCTTATCCCTGTACAGTACACATGTTGTTTGTATAGTAAAAGCTACGGTGAGAAATTTAAAAGTTGTTTCTACAACTCTCAGACTTTAAATAGGTGTTCCAAATAAAAGAAAGTCATTAACTACCGATGGCTAAGGAGAAATAGAAAATACATGAGTAAACTTTTGTTTAACTTTGTGGGTATAGTCATATAAGATAAATTAAACATAGTTCACTTGTTAAATAAAGAATAGCTTCCCCTTATTCCAAGTAATGTCTAAATGCTTGAGATCAAAAACTTCACATGGCTAGTTTATCCATTCTTGTGGAATGCTTTTTACTGTTCACTGACTCATTACCTATTCATCTATAGCTAATGTAAAACCACTCTTGTTGTGGTTTCAACAATATGGGAGTTATGTGATTCAGTGCATGCAGTTTAGAATTTAGATTATCTTTCAATAATCGAAAACATCTTTTGCCAAAAAATCCAGTATGAGTGTGCTCAAAATATCAAGTGCTTTTGAAGTTTTAAAATAAAAAAACTGTAACAACAGAAATCAAAAAACAAATGAATAACCCCCCCCCCCCCAAACATTTCTTGTAAACAAAAGTGTTTAGCAGATGTCTTTAAACCTCCTTGAGAAAATTTTTAGAGCATAAGAGGGGCAGAGACAGGGACCAAGTAGAAAAGGAGGGAATTTCTCCTTGAATTTTTTTATCTTAAACCAAGGACATTTGATGTTGAGAGGAGGACAGGAAAAATGAAGAAAGAACATGATTTGTCTCAAAGATTTACTTTGTAATTGATTGTAGCTTATAAAGGTTTTCATTGATAGATGCACAGCGGGGAGAATTCTAAATTTCAATGCTGACACTTTGAAGAGTTGTCCTGTTGTTGCAGCTGCTTGGGCAGCCTTGCTCTAACATCAATGGCACATTGTGGCAACTTGCTCTGCTTTGCTGTTTCTGATGGATGTTCTCCAGGCAGTCAAGGGCAAAGGGGCTGGCAGTGCCGGTAACTGGCATAATAGAAGTTGTTGGACCAGTTTGGAGTGTATGTGTGTGAACTGAACACATAATGAAAGATTCTGTATTATGGTCAGTCTAAGTTCAGGGTCAGAAAGTAGTACTTTCTGGTCAATTAATAGAGAGGGGAATATATATATTTTATGTTTTCTTTTTGTGGTATTGAGTGCATATTGTTTAGTGGTTGGTAGAAGGGACTAATGTTTATGGCCTGGAAAAAAAAAATCATTATATGCTCAGACATGACTACATTGAAATATTTTCATCATAAAATAAATATTTAACTTTTATTGTTCATAATATTTTATTACTGACTTTTTAGGATATCCTAATTAAAACTTTCTGCTATTTGTGAAAATCTGTTTCAATTTTTAACTCTTTTTTTATATGTCCAATGATGCTCTAATTTATTCTCTTAGAACCATAAACTTTTAGAAAGGATATGAAAAGTGACCACATACTGAATATATAGGGTCATTATTTGGAGGAATATGACATAAAGTTAGGAGGTGATGCAGAGAAGGAAGAGATGATGAACGTTTATTTTTGCTTCTATTTTTATGCTAAGAGGAATAATCTTCATATTAGATGGAGGGAATGGAAATCAGTGATTTAATTGGTTAGTAACAGGCCATTGTGACAAATTTAAAATGTCACAGAGTTTGGCAAATTTTGTTTTAGAAGATAACCATATTTTTAAAAAAACTGCATATTTATAAATTATATTTTTAAAGTATTGCCAATATATATTTTTACTGAATCCTTATGATAGGTTATCCTGAGAAGTATTAAGTTATGATTATTACCATTTTATAGGTGAGGAAAGAGAAAAGCAAACAACTAATGAATTTTGAATAGTAGGCTGTAGGTCAGACATTTCCACTTAATCTCATTTATATTCACTATCCAGGAAGATGCTGTTACCTCCATTTATAGATATGTTCACTGAAATTAAATAATATTTTCAAGCCACACAGCTGTCTATCAGTATACTCGGAATTCACACCTAAGGACTTTCGCTTCAAAGCTTGTGCTTTTTTTCACTGAAATTCATAATTTCCAGATGTGATTGAATTTGGAGAGTTGGAAGATATATAATACTGGTTATAAGTGAATATGTAAAATCTCAAAGATAAATTTTGTAATCTAAGTTAACTTGGTTTATCTGTGGCAAAGTTCAAAAATGAAATATTGAATAGGTTATTTGTAAGTACACAGAAACCAAGGTGATTTACTAAGAGCTACCTCATTATTTCTCCAAGGGCAAGTCATATCATACTAATGCCATTTCCCTTCTTTGATAAAGTTAACTAGGTTATCAGGTAAGAACATTTTGCAAACATATGTATCTTGGTGTAAGCATGAGATATGATAAAATGGTGGCAGTAGATTTAGGTAGATTCATAAGCTATTTGAAAAATTTTACTTGGGTAGTCATTTTTATTTTGTTTGCTTTTGTTAAGTGTTTATTAATTACCTACTTAAGAAAACTTATTCTCAACTTGGCTCTAGGAGAAGGATTTCCTGTAGAGGTGGCATTTTAACTAGACCTTGAATTATAAATAGGATTTGTGTAAAGAACTAGAGAAAAGATTTGTAAGTAATAACATTAGCTCACATTTATTGACAGTATACTCTGTTCTATTTATTCTTTGTAAGAATCCTTTTGAGGTAGATTCTGCATTATTCCTAATTTAAAAATGATAATACTAAAAGTTCCGACAGCTTAAGTATAAACTTGCTCTGTAAATTGTTGGAGTTAGGATTTGTGCTTTATCAGGTTACCCTATAGCCTGTACTCTTAAGAAATAAAATGAAGAAAATGGGTCTTAAGAGGAGGTTGTTTAGGTCAAGATGCTCAATTCTGTATGACTGGAACATAGGTATGCCTAGCAGAAGATGTCAACTAATGTCTTTGACTTTATTGTCATCAAATGTTATTTTATATATCACTGATTTGGATGAAAGGGTAAGATGATTCTATAAAATTTTAAAATTATTCAATAACGAACTTTAATAGGAATAAATATAATTTCTGTATTTTGTTTCAAAATATTAGTAATACAACCAGGTGTCACTTAAATTACATGGTTCTTGAAAATAAACCATGAAATTTGTATGAGACAATGGGGAGAAACAAATACTTAAAAAAACTAATGCTGTCTTCTGCTGCATTGACATGATTATATGTTTTGTGCCTGGATATACTTTGCTGACCATGATGCAGAGAAGGGGAACTGAAGAAAGAGCACAATGGTTACTCTGAGTTGAGAAGACAGAAGTTGAAGGTCAAGGAGCTGAGGAAGTGGAATTAGTAGGGTAGAGAACTCAAGGGGAGGGAGATAAAAGGAGAAAGAACTGCAGAAATCTGCAAGGCAATGCCCTAAGCCTGTTGCTTAATACTAAAGTGTGCATACTTTGGGTGAACCTTCAGGAGGCTGGGCAAAGAACAACCACAGAGTTGAAAAATGAACCACTCCCAAAACTTATATAAAGACTTGAGATAACTATTTTTGTTCAGCCAAAGTAGAGACCTTGTTAATAGTGCTGCGAATGAGAATCACCCTTTTGCCATATAAGGTGATACTGGTATATTCTAGGAATTAGGATGTAGATGTATCTTTGGGGCTTTCATTCAACACACTATACCAGGAAAATTTAAAAATATTTTTAACTAAATTATAATGAAACCAAATATTTTGGGATGTAGCTAATGCAATGGTTAAAAGAAAAATTGTAGCTTTAAATTATTATATTAGAAATGAGAAAGAACTACAGTGATCTAAGCTTCCACCTTGAGTAGACAAAAATGACAAATCTCCCACAAAGTAAACAGGAATAAGGAAATAATAAAGCTAGAAATAAAATAAATAAAAATATATAAACAGAATAAAATACAAACGAAGTACAGCTCTTACAATGAAATTATGAATAAAACTGTTAAACTTTTAGATACTCTGATCATGAAAAAAAGAAAGTACAAATTGCCAGTATCAGTAATGAAAGAAGGAAATAATTATAGATCTTAATATGATCATATAGGTTATATGAATAATAGATTATTGTGATCAATTTTATGCTAGTAATTCAGCAACTTAAATGATATGGACAAATTCTCTGAAAGACACAGCTAACGTAATACTTAATGATAAGTCTAAATGCTTTCCTGTGAATATCAATAACAAGTAATCATGTTCACTCCAACCACTTTTATTTGACATATTTTGGAGATCCTCAAGTACAATTAAAAGAAAGTATATAAAAAAAGAAAGGCATAAATATTGGAAAGGAAGAAATAAACTTTATTCATTCACAAATGACATGATCTTGTTCATATAAACAAGAATTTACCTGAAATCTTATGAATATACAAGAGCTAATAACATAGTTTATCATAATTTCAGAGTACAAAATAAATATGCAAAGAATTATGTTGTATGTTAAGAGCAAAACATTAGAAAAGAGAATATAAAATATCATGTATAATAGCATAAAAATCACATATACTTAGTTATAAAATTAACTCTGTCTAGATAGATAGGATATAGACAGGATAGACAGATATAGGCATATATGACTTATACATTGAAAACTAATAAAATATTACCCCAAGAAATTAAAGATGACATAAATATGCAGAAAGATAAACCAGGTTCAAGGATCCAAAAGCTCAATATTGTTAATATTGTTGATTTTTCCATATGCAATATGTAGAATCAATACAATCCCCATTAAAATTAAAGCAAGCTACTTATAAAAATTGATAAGGTATTTCTAAAATTTATCAGAAATGTAAATGACCTAGAATAATTGGGTTAATTTTTTAAAATGAAGAAGAAAGTAGAAGGATTTATATTACTTAATTTCAAACTTACTCTAAAGCAGTGGTAATTTAATAGTGTTATTATTTTTTTTTGTATGAAGATAAGTCAATGTGTATGAACAGAGAACCCAGAAACAGACTCACACATATATGCCTAGTAGATTTTTGACAAAGTTGCCAAGATAATTCAGCAGAGAGAGAAAAGTCTCCCTAACAAATGATGCTACGACAACTGGTTAAATCTAAACATTTTGTGTAAGACAGGAGAAAATGTTTGTAACCTTGGAGTAGGCAAACTTTCTGAAAAAGGATACCAAAAGCATGAACCATAAAAGAAAATAAAAGACAAAACACACTTTATCACAAATGTAAAAATTAGCTCTTTGAAAAATGAGAAGGTAAGTCATATATTCTATAGGAAAATAGTTGCAGTACTCATATCTGACAATTTATTTCTACTTAGAATGCTTAAAAACTCACCCAATTAATAGGAAGATAAACAATGCATAAAAAAGTGAACAAAATATTTGGACCCTTAACTAAATACCATATTTTTTGGACTATAAGACACACTTTTTCCCACAAATTTGGGAGGAAAATGGGGGTGTGTCTTATAGTTCTAATGTAGCTTGCCTGGTTCGCTGTGGTGGGGGAGGGGGGTGGCAATGGAGCGGTGTCACAGGTTATCAAATATTTTACTGTATTTTTTGCTTCAAAATTTTTCCCCTGTTTTCCCCCTCTAAAACCTAGGTGGGTCTTGTGGTCTGGTGCATCTTATAGTCCTAAAAACATGGTAAATACAAGAATGGTCAATAAGTACATGGAAATGTGCTCAGGATTTTTAGTTATCAGAAAATCACAAATTAAAGCCATAAAGAGAGATCACTACACACTTAATAGAATAGCTGAAATTAAAAACTCTGATGATACCATATAAATTAAGGACATGGAACAACTGGAATTCTCATTCATTGCTGGTGAAAAATGTAAAATGGTAGAACCACTTTGGAAAACTGTTTTTTATAAAGTTTTATGATACACTCATCATATAGTCCAACAATTCCTCTCCTAAATATTTATCCAAAAGAAATTAACGTGTCCATAGGAAACACTTTTAAATGACTGTTAAGAGCCGCTTTATTCTTGATAGCCTAAAATGGACATAAACCCAAATATCCTATATCGGTCTATTGGACAAAAATTGTATATTTATACAATGGAATACTATTCAGCAATAAAAATTACTAAACTATATGCAAGGGTTTTAAAGACATTTTACTGAGGAAAAGAAGCTGGAACCCAAAGACTCCAAACTGTACCAATTCAATTTACATATCATTCTATAACAGACAAAACTAATCTTTAGTGACAGGAAGCACATCAGAGGCTGCCTAAGGCCTTGAGTGGGGATGGAGTATTGAATGGGAAGTGGTACATTGAGATATTCTGTGTCTTGATTTTGGTGGCGGTTAAATGGGCATAACACATTTGTAAAACTGCAGCAAATTGTACACTCAAAGTATGTCCATTATATTGTATGTAATGTATATATAATAAAGTTGATTTAAAAAATGATTCCAATTTTAGAGTGCATGAAAAGAAATATATTTTCCCAGTTGAGAGAGATGCTTGTTGTACTGAAGATGAAAGAAGTTGGAATGGCAGCTCCTCTACCAGATGTGTTGGAGAAGGCAGAAGGGTGATTAGATGATTTTTAATTCTGTGACTCTATAATAATTTTGAAAATTATTAGTAATTGGAATATGGTAATTATTTTATTCTCAATAGAGAATTTATATGAACACATACTATGGAATAGACAATCTTAAAGAGTGCCCCAAAAGAATAAATCAAACTCTTTAAGGTAGTAATGAGACATAATCTATTGTTATGCAGTAAAAGAGGAAAAAGTGTTTCTTTTTCTACTTTTTTTCTCCTCCTGTCACAAACATCAGTATTGTTAACCACTGATATAAATGGTATGTCATAAAATTAAGAAGGAAGGATTTGGCTCTGAAAAGTTAAGTAGGAGCCGAGAAAAGGGGGAATAAATGATGATGGAAGGAGACTTGACTTGGGGTGGTGACCATACAACACAATATACAGATGATGTATTAGAGAATTGTACACCTGAAACCTGTATAATTTTATTAACCAATGTCACCCCAATAAATTCAGTTAATTTTTTTTAAAGCTAAATAGTTGATTTAAATATCTGGGGATAAACTGGAGAATCCCCTGAATACTCTCAATGGAGAACATTATATCTGTGTATCTTTTTTAATGATTTTTGAAGACACCTAAAAACTAAAATGAGAACATATATATTCTATACATTAGTTTAAAAAAATTTTTAGCAATAGAAGAGATACTTGTTTTTCAAGGATGTATGTGTATCATTGTAGATGATTTTTTGCATACTGTGTGATTATTTTTTTTAGGATAAAATCATTGCCAGCACAAATGGGAAGTGCACATACAGGACTGTGATACATATTGCCAGAATGCTCTTCAGAGAGTCTGGGCAGTTTACTGTCTCAGAATTCGGTGTTAATTTCTCCACTTCTTCATCAATGCTTAATATTTTTTATCTAAGCTGGGTAAAAAAGTGACACTGTGACATTTTGATTTTGTATTTCCTTTATCTTATAGCATCTCTTTTTGTTTATTAATCCTTTGAACTTTTGCAAAATTTTCATTCACTGAAACAGTTTTTTAAAAAAATATAGTCACTCTTTTGTCATTTGACTTGTAACTTTTATGTAAAATCATTTATTTTACATGTAATTTAAATTTTTATGTAGTCCCATCTCTCAGTTTTTTTAATTGTTCACATACAGTTGTCTCCATTTTCCTGCCACCACTTCCCCCTGCCCCACCCACCCCCACCTCCCACCTCAATCCTACCCCCCTTTGGCTTTGTCCATGGGTCCTTTATACATGTTCTTTGATGATCCTTTTCCCTTCTTTCCCCATTATCTCCCTCACTCATCCCCTTTTTTTACTTTCAGTTTTTCTTTATTTCAGTGTCTCTGGTTATATTTTGCTTGCTTGTTTGTTTGGTTAATTAGGTTATACTTATAGATGAGATCATATGGTGTTTGTCTTTTACTGTCTGACTTATTTTACTTAGCATAGTGCTCTCCAGTTTTAAAGTTTTCTTACCTTGGCATTATGTTAAGAAAAATTTTCCTACTTCAGTGATATAAAAATATTATTTCATTCTCTATAATTAATTTAATTCTCTGTGCTTATTTTAGTGTATGAATTTCAATCACTTAGGTTTATGAAGTAAAAATGAGCAACAGAAGATTATGAAACATGGTAAACTTTTGTGATTATTAATGGTAATGTTAATACATGACACAGGTGGCAAACACAAGGCCTGTGGGCAGAATCTAACCCTCCACCTTGTTTTATCCTGCCTGACACCTTATTTCTATCTGGCGGCAGTGCCGAACTCCTTGCCCCTAGTTAAGGAGTAGTTACATGTATACAGTCCTAAAGTTACATTTGGCCCTGTGAAGGCAACCGCAAGGTTGATGTGGCCCCTCGTGAAAATGAGTTTGACACCCCAGTTATATGATAATAGAAAAATAATAACACGTGTTGAGCTTTTACTGTCTGCTAGAAATTGTATTTTTATATTTTTTTATCTTCATAACAGTGGTATAGGTTAGGTGTCAGTATGTTTATTATCTCTTAGCAGTAAAGAAATAGATTCGGAGAACTAAGTACTTTACCTAATATCTCACTTTGGGTCTTAGCTTACCTGTGTTGTTTAATAAGTTACCCCAAACTTAGCGACTTAAATCAACAAATATTCATTATGTAATTAGTCTGTGATTAGGAATTTGGGAGCTACTTAGAGGCTCAGAGTTTCTTAATGGATTGTTGTCAAGACATTAGCAAGGATAGCAGTCTTGTGAAGACTGGGGCATCTGCTTCCACAGTCAATGGCTTACTCCTATGGCTATTGGCAAAAGGCCTCAGTTCCTTGTTGACTGTTAAACAAGCCTCACTACAGAAGTCTCTCCATAGAGCTGTTTGAATGTCCTGATGACATGGCAGCTGGCTTTTTCCAAAACAAGAGGAGAGAGAGAGGAAGGGAGGGAAGGAAAGGGAGAGATGAGAGAGGGAGAGGGCGAGAGAGAGAGAGAGAGAGAGAGAGAAATTTTGTGTCTGTGATGGTTAAAATTGTTTCATGGCTGTGTGTATTAGTGATAGCAAAAGGAAAGCCAAAAAGCTGAGACATTTTGTACATGGCTCTGGTTTCAGGGAGCCTCTGGAATGTTTGTGTTATCAGGAAAATGTGAACTGCCTAAAAGCTCTGACTTCTACATCTCTGACTTGAGGCTGAAAACCTTCAGCATGAATTAGCATGAGAACTGGAGGCAAGTCCTAGTAGTTCTTATAATTAGTTAGAACATTTTCCCAAAGCCTATAAAGTATTTTTTTTTATTCTTCTTAATCTTATTTTTAATCTTTTTTTTTCTTTTTATTAATCATTGTTCATATACAGTTTTCTCCTTTTTACTCCCAATCCAGTTCCCCCTCCCACCCACCCCCCTTCCCTCCCATTACCACCCTCCCCTTAGTCTATGACCATGTGTCCTTTAAGTTTGTTCCTGTGAACCCTTCCCACTGTCCCCCTTAAATTCCCTCTTCTCTCCCCTCCGGTCACCATCAGCCTGTCCTCTATTTCAGTGTCTTTGGTTACATTTTGCTTGTTTCTTTGTTTTGTTATTTAGGTTCCTGTTAAAGGTGAGATCATATGGTATTTGTCTTTCACTGCCTGGCTTGTTTCAGCTTAGCATAATGTTTTCCAGCTCCATCCACGCTGTTGCATAGGGTAGGAGCTCCTTCTTTCTTTCTGCTGCATAGAATTCCATCGTGTAAATGTACCATAGTTTTTTGATCCATTCATTTACTGATGGGCATCTAGGTTGCTTCCAGCATCTAGCTATTGTAAATTGTGCTGCTATGAACATTGGGATGCATAGGTTCTTTTGAATTGGTGTTTTAGTATTCTTAGGATAGAGTCCCAGTAGTGGAATTGCAGGGTCAAAAGGCAGATCCATTTTTAGTTTTCTGAGGAAGTTCCATATTGCTTTCCATAGTGGTTGTACCAGTCTGCAGTCCCACCAACAGTGCACTAGGGTCCCCTTTTCTCCACAACCTCTCCAACACTTGTTGTTTGTTGCTTTGTTTATGATGGCCATTCTGTCTGGTGTGAAGTGGTATCTCATTGTGGTTTTAATTTGCATCTCTCTGACAGCTAGCGATATTGAACATCGTTTCATGTGTCTTTGGATCCTCTGTATGTCCTCCTTGGAGAAGTGTCTATTCAAGTCCTTTGCCCACTTTTTTAATTGGATTTCTTGTCTTCTTAGAGTACAGTCGTGTAAGTTCTCTATATATTTTGGAGATTAGACCCTTGTCTGAGGTGTCATTGGCAAATATGTTTTCCCATACAGTTGGTTCTCTTTTAATTTTGATACTGTTTTCTTTAGCTGTGCAGAAGCTTTTAATTTTGATGAGGTCCCAATTGTTTATTCTTTCCTTTATGTCCCTTGCTCTAGGGGACACGTCATTAAAAAAGTTTCTTCGTGAAATATCTGAGATTTTCCTACCTACGTTCTCCTCTAGGACTTTAATGGTGTCATGTTTTATATTTAAGTCTTTTATCCACCTTGAATTAATTTTTGTATATGGTGTAAGTTGGTGCTCAAGTTTCATTTTTTTTGCACGTGGCTGTCCAGTTCTCCCAACACCATTTGTTGAAGAGGCTATTTTTATTCCATTTTATATTGCTGCCTCCTTTGTCAAATATTAATTGACCATAGAGACTTGGGCTTATTTCTGGGCTCTCTGTTCTGTTCCATTGGTCTATGTGCCTGTTTTTATGCCAGTACCAGGCTGTTTTGATTACAGTAGCCTTGTAATATAGTTTAGTGTCGGGTATTGTGATCCCTCCTACTTTACTCTTCTTTCTCAATATTGCAGCAGCTATTCGGGGTCGTTTATAATTCCATATAAATTTTTGAAGTGTTTGTTCTATGTCTGTGAAATATGCCAATGGTACTTTAATAGGAATTGCATTGAATGTGTAAATTGCTTTGGGTAGTATGGACATTTTGATGATATTAATTCTTCCAATCCATGAACACGGTATATGTTTCCATTTGTTTGTGTCTTCCTTGATTTCTTTCTTCAGTGTTGTGTAGTTTTCTGAATACAGGTCTTTTACCTCTTTGGTTAGGTTTATTCCTAGATATTTTATTTTTTCTTTTTGCTATTTCAAATGGGATTTTTTTCCCTTGATCTCTGCTTCTGCTGTTTCATTGTTGGTGTACAGAAATGCCTTTGATTTCTGGATATTGACTTTGTATCCCGCTGTTTTGCCAAATTCATTTATTAGGTCAAGCAGTTTTTTGGTAGAGTCAATAGGATTTTCTATGTATACTATCATGTCGTCTGCAAACAGTGATAGTTTTGTTTCCTCCTTTCCGATTTGGATGCCTTTTTATTTCTTTTTCTTGTCTGATTGCTGTGGCTAAAACTTCCAGTACTATATTGAATAGAAGTGGTGAAAGTGGACAGCCTTGTCTTGTTCCTGATCTTAATGGAAAAGGTTTTAATTTTTGCCCATTGAGAATAATGTTGGCTGAAGGTCTCTCATATATGGCCTTTATTATGTTGAGGAATGCTCCCTCTATTCTCACTTTGCCGAGTGTTTTTATCATGAATGGGTGCTGTACCTTATCAAATGCTTTTTCTGTATCAATTGATATGATCATGTGGTTTTTGTCTTTGCTTTTGTTTATGTGATGTATTACATTTACTGACTTGCGAATATTGAACCATCCTTGCATCCCTGGAATGAATCCCACTTGGTCATGGTGTATAATCTTTTTAATGTATTGTTGGATGCGGTTTGCCAGTATTTTGTTGAGGATTTTAGCGTCAATGTTCATCAGTGATATTGGCCTGAAGTTTTCTTTTCTTTGTTGTGTCTTTATTTGGTTTTGGAATTAGGATGATGTTGGCCTCATAAAAAGAGTTTGGGAGACTCCCATCTTTTTGGATTTTTTGGAATAGTCTGTGAAGGATAGGGGTTAGCTCTTCCTTAAATGCTTTGTAGAATTCTCCTGTGAAACCATCTGGTCCTGGGCTTTTGTGTGTTGGGAGTTTTTTTATTACTGCTTCAATTTCTTTTGTTGTTATTGGTCTGTTCAGACTTTCTGCTTCTTTTTTCATTGAGTTTTGGAAGATTATATTCTTCTAGAAAGTTGTCCATTTCATCAAGGTTTTCAAAATTTTTTGGCATACAGTTCTTCATAGTAATTTCTTACAATCCTTTGTATTTCTGTGGTATCTGTTGTAATCTCTCCTCTTTCATTTCTGATTGTGTTTATTTGGGTCTTCTCTCTTTTTTTCTTGATGAGTCTGCTTAAAGGCTTGTCTATTCTGTTTATCTTTTCAAAGAACCAGCTCTTGGATTCATTGATCCTTAGAATTGTGCTTTTAGTCTCTATATCATTTAATTCTGCTCTGATCTTGGTTATTTCCTTCCTTCTGCTTGCCCTGGGCTGTCTTTGTTGTTGTTCCTCGAGTTCTTGTAGACGTAGGGTTAGGTTGTTTGTTTGGAAAGTTTCTAACCTTTTTAGGTGGGCCTGTATCGCTATGAACTTCCCTCTCAGGACTGCCTTGGCTGTGTCCCATAAGTTTTGGGTTGTAGTGAGTTCGTTTTCATTTGTTTCCAGAAACCTTTTGATTTCTTCCCTAATATCATTCTTGACCCATTCATTGTTTAATAGCATGCTATTTAATCTCCATGATTTTGAGTGTTTTTGGTTTTTTTTCCTTCGGGTTGGTTTCTAGCTTCAGTCCCTTGTGGTCTGAGAAAATGCTTGGTATGATTTCAATTTTCTTGAAATTCTTGAGGCTTGTTTTGTGTCCTATCATGTGGTCTATCTTTGAGAATGTTCCATGCACATTTGAAAAGAATGTATATTTAGCTTCTTTTGGATGGAGGGCTCGGTATATATCAGTAAAATCCATTTCATCAAGGGTATTGTTCAATGCCACAATATCGCAAAGCCTATAAAGTATTATAAGAATAAAATTATTGTGTGTGAAAAGTATAATGTACTAAGAGAATTCAACAAGATTGTGTTGCTTTTAGACATAATTGTTGTGAAAATAATTCCTATAGGGGTCAATTTGGGAGCCAGTCCTAGGTTGTTTGTTTGCTTTTTACTTGTGTAGGTCAGAGTGTCAAGTCAGTCAATTATGTATTATCCAAACATTTGTTGCTTGCGTGACGATGGATAACTTCAAATACTATTCCTTTATTGGAAAATAATTAATTATGCATTGTTAATTTGTGCTTGAACTGTGTAGATTTAGTTTAGAGAGACTAAATACAGAACGTGATGTAGTATTCTAATAGAACACTGAGCTAGGAAAAGATTTGGGGTTCTAAAGCGGCTCCAAGTAACTGCAAAATCTGAGGCAATTAATATAATCCCTCAACCTAAATTCTTTATTTTTAATATTAGGAGTTGGGTGAGAAACTTGCAAATTTGTTCCCTAGAGCAAGAGACATAAAGGAAAGAATAAACAAATGGGATCTCATCAAAATAAAAGGCTTCTGCATGGCTAAAGAAAACAGCATTAAAATGAAAAGAGATCCAACTGTATGGGAAAACATATTTGTAAATGATACCTCGTCGGACAAGGGTTTGATCTCCAAAATATATAAAGAATGCACATGACTCCACTCCAGGAAGACAACCCAAATAAAAAATAGGCAAAGAACTTGAATAGACACTTGCCCATGGAGCACATACAGAGGGCCTAGAAACGTATGAAAAGATGCTCAGCATCACTAGCCATCAGAGAAATGCAAACTAAAACCTCAATGAGATATCAGCTCACATTGTTCAGAATAGCTATCATTAATAAATCAACAAACAGCAAGTGCTGGTGAGGATGTAGGGAAAAGGGAACCCTAGTGCACAGTTGGAAATGCAGACTGGTGCAGCCACTATGGAAAACAGTACGGAATTTTCTCAGAAAACTAAAAATGGAACTGCCTTTTGATCCAGCAATACCACTGTTGGGATTATACCCTAAGGATCCTGAAACACCAGTTCAAAAGAACTTACACACCCCAGTGTTCATAGCAGCGCTATTTACAATAGCTAGCTGCTGGAAACAGTTTAAGTGCCCATCAGTAAATGAATGGATCAAAACACTGTGGTACATTTACACAATGGAATACTATGCAGCAAGAAGAAAGAAGGAGCTTCTATCCTTCACAGAACTGGAAAGCATTATGCTAAGTGAAATAAGCCAGGTGGTGAGAGAAACACCATAGGATTTCACCCATAGGTGTAACCTAATCAACAAAACAAACAAGCAAATAAAATACAGCCAGAGACATTAAAATAAAGAACAAACTGACAGTAACCAGAGGGGGGCGGAGGAGAGGGATAATAGGCAATAATAGGGAAAGGGCCATCAAGGAACATGTCTAAAGGACACATGGACAACACCAAAGGGAGTAGGTTTGAAGGTGGGAAGTGGGGATGGGTGAGATGAAAATGGAGACAACTGTACTTGAACAACAATAAGAAAAACATGAAAGGCCCATGGACATGGGCAACGGTGTGGGGATTGACTGTGGAAGTGGGGGGCAGGCTGTGTGGAGGTGCAAAGGGGAAAAATCGGGACAACTGTAACAGCATAAACAAGAAAATGTTTAAAAAAAAACAAAAAGAAACTTGCAAATTTTCTGATTCCAGTTGTTGAGCCTAAATTAAAAAAGCTTAAAGAATAAACTGTGTGACTTTTATTGCTTATTTCAGCCCTTCCTTGGGAAGACAAATGAAAAAGAACAACTTATACTGAAAGTTAGAATAGCGTCTTCTACTAATTATTCGAAAGAGATTATTTGATATTTTTAATAAGGAATGTTTTCCTTCACGGATATATCTCTATAGTTTTTTTTTAAAAATTAGTGTTCATAGGCTTTCTGTCTAGGGTATGTAAAAAGTGTTGTGTATTTTAATACCTTACATATTAAAATACTGAATTTTTATTTTTCAAAGCAGATATTGATTGTTGGGAGACATTGGGCTTTGATTGTGCATACAGAGTAAATGAAACAATTGAACATGAAAGCCTAATTTAATTGAAATTACAATCATTAGTAGTTTTTATGGTAAAGGTGAAGGTATTTTTTTTGTGCTGTAGTGCCAAACCAAGCACAAACTAAACCAAATAAAAACTTTGCAACATATTCTGATAACTATATATTCTGTTACAGTCAGTATTCATCCTTTTTCCATTTGTTTCTGTGAGTGTTAAAATATTGTATCTCTTAGAAGTTTGATTCAGAAGTTAAGTATACTGAACTGGTCCACAGGGCATTGAGATAATTTAAATAAAGATGGAAAATGATTCTCAGCTTTCTGTATTGAAATTCTTGAATTATAGAATGAATATATATCACAATACAAGTTAGGAAGAAATACAGTGTAATCTCATTAACAGATATGTTAATAAGTGTGTTTAATTTACATAAATTTAATATTCATTGATTAAAAGAAAAATATATAATTATTGTGTAGGTTTTTAATACATATTCCACTGAAATGAGTTCTTGCTCATTAGTGAGCTCATCACTGTCAAAATGAGACAGGAGATGTGGTTGAACCCTGTACAATTCTCGTGTGGGCATTTTTCCATTCTGAATTATTCTAGTATTTCTAATATTTGATGACAAATAAATCCCGCATAGTCCCTATAATCAATTCAACTAGTTTTCTATAGTGCTGACCTGAAAGAAAAAAACAAAAAATCAAGCAGAACAACAGAAAAGCTATCCTAATGATGGAGGGGAAAAAAGGCTAGTTAGATTTATAGAAAGAGGTGTATGGTCTTCACGTGCTACATCTTCTAAAGAGGCAGGTCAAATGATTTAGAATAGTATTTCTCTTGTTTGAAGTTCATAGAAAACTACATGGTTCTTTTGTACTTCTTTCTCTGTATTGACAATATTTATTTTAGGGAAATAAATCACTATTGAAAACAGAGCCAAAGTGGCTACCCAAATGAGAGAATCATGGGCAAAGATTTCAGCATTCAGATTGGTCTTTATTGTAGATCTTACTACAGTGTAATAAAAATTAAAGAACTTGTGAGATTGATTAATTATAAAGATTTTAAATTTAATTAACACCTGATTCAAGAATAAAACTTACTGTTAATAGCAACTAAAAACAATTCAAACATCAAAAGTTTATAGTGCTTGTTTCGCAGTTGTGGGATTCTGAACATATTTTTCTTCTGAAATTTGTACTTTACATTAAAAAAATTCCCTATAAAGGTATTTATAGTTTTATAATAGAAAAATAAATATACTTCAATAATTATAATAAAATTATTAGAAGTTTAAATTTATTCTAAATTGAATTAGGTCCTTTTGTTTGTGTTTGCTTGTTTGTATAGGATAATCAGTGGTAGAAATGAAAGCCTGACAGCTTCTTCCAAAGACAAATTTTGTCTTTTAGTTGTAGACTTTGTGGGAGGAAATATGATGAATTCCCATTTAATAATGCAACATAATTCTAATTTTATCTCTTTGACTTCATATTTCTTTCATATTTCTTTAGTATATAAGACAGTACTGTGGTCTAGGTATTTTTAGAGATAGTATACAAGACAGCACTGTGGTCTGGGTATTTTGGCATTATCAAATTTTGACTATGCCTCTTCCATTAAGATATCACTAATTCTGAATTTGTAAAAAAGAACTTGCTGAAATTTCTCATGAAGAAAGGGTTTATGAAGCACATTGAGATTTTGACCAGCATTACTAGAATAATTTCTAGCCTACTTAGGAGAACAAATAATCTTTTAGGTAAATAACAGCTTTTAGTAGCTATATATTCATTTAAGAAAAAAAATCTCAAAATCTTAATTCTGGTCCCTACCAGCTTAAGCTTGCCAGCCTTCAAACTCCTGTCCATCTATCATATCTTAGCTTAAACATCATTCAGGAGAATTTTTTTAAAAAGATTTTATTTATTTATTTTTAGAAAGAGGAGAAGGGAGAAAGAGAGGAAGAGAGACATCAATGTGTGGCTGCCTCTTGCGCGGCCCCTACTGGGGACCTGAGCAGCAACCCAGACATGTGCCCTGACTGGGAATGAAACCAGCAACCCTTTGGTTTGTAGGCCAGCATTTAATCCACTGAGCCACACCAGCCAGGGCTCAGGAGAATATTCTCTATCATATGTCATATTACTTTCTCAAATCGTATTATCAAATCTTATTTTTTTGTCCAAAATTTTCTCTCTGTTGATAGTTATATAATCTTGTGTATGATTATTGATTAATGTCTGGTTTCCATTATGTATTAGTTAAACGGGATTTTGACTGTTTTTTCTTCTTACTGTCATTCTATGAGTCTGTCTCTATTTTGCTTGTTAACTTTGTTCATTAGATTCCATGTATGAGTGAAATCATATGGTATTTGCTGTTCTCTCATCTATTTCAGTGAGCATAATGTTATTCCTTAATTGTATACTTTGTGACTACTGTGATGTAACCATATAATTTTTGTGAAGTCATCTTTGAAAGCCTTATTTACTTGGCATCTAATACCTAACAATTGTAAATAAAATTGCCAGGAACACTAAACTTGTATTAAATGTTTTTGCTTCTCTTTTTAACTATTCTATCAGAATGACCTACAAGACCATCAAGAGCCAGTAGTAATTGAAGTCAGTTCAAACTAATAAATCTTTCCCAAGTTGTACTTTGTTGTTTAAAATGAAATAATTGGGAGTGTGTTCCAAGACAATGGAGTCTTTCTTCTGTGAAATAATATTGACTAAATAGTTTGCCTTATATTCTGAAATATAGTGTATCTTGTTAATGGCCACTGTTGTCTAGTTGCCAGAGATATAAAAAGAATCATTAAATACTCCCTGTCCTTAAAGAACATATTGTATACAGGGGGACACAGGCAGACCATTGGACATTTTCACTATTTTACAATAATTACTTTTGAAGCAAGTTACTACAGAGACGTATAGAGGCATATACGAGGAACACCTAACTCAAGGCAGGGAAAGCTTCCTGTACAACATGATGGCTAAGATGGTACTGAGAAGGTGAGTAGGAATTAGCCAGAGTAAGTGTTAAGGCTATTGTAAAAGAGGAAATAGCTTGTCCAAAAGCCTGGAGGTTAAAAAAAAAGTGTGTGACAGGTTCATGAGTGTGCAAACACTTAAATAAGGCTAGAGAAGTGTGGAGGTAAATGTGTATTTGTTAAAGGTGAAGTTGTGCAGGTAATCTGGAACATGCATGAATTATTATAAATGACTTTTTAGATAATAATCTTTAATTATATATATATATACTCTAGTAGATCATTGAAAAAGTAGTTTTAAGACAAATATTTAAGACATACTAAAAATGGAAACAAAAATTCAAAAATAGTCACATCCTTATAAACAAAGGAGAAATGTGTTTTTTTTTTTAATTTTTTTTTTTAGATTTTATTTATTTTATTTTTAGAGAGGGGAGGGAGGGAGGGAGAGATTGAGAGAGAGAGAGAGAGAAACATCAATGTGCGGTTGCTGGGGGTTATGGCCTGCAACCCAGGCATGTACCCTGGCTGGGAATCGAACCTGGGACACTTTGGTTCCCAGCCCGCACTCAATCCACTGAGCTACGCCAGCCAGGGCGAGAAATGTGTTTTTTATAAGTGAGAAAAATCTGATGAATGACCTTTCATAGCAGTTCTAATACATAAACTCTGTGAGAGTAGCAGTTGTGAATTTGATTCATTTTGGGAAGCTTATGATTGCTTTGAAATGTAAATAGTAATAATTATCTCAACATTTGTTTTAATTCAGCCAAGATTATTTATCTTACCTGAAATGACAGACACTTTGGTTGGGATATTATTATAATTATTATTATGACTTACCAATATAAATAAGGATCCCAAGACCCTGACTTTGGCATAGGATTTAAACCCACATTAAGTAGGCAGACCTTGAGATGGTCTAGAAATGGGATGTTGCACAGGCTTACATGGGAACCTTTCTATCTCAAAGTAGTTCAGGAATAAAAGACTGATTACATTAATATAGAAATAGTAGATTTTTCTTGTGTGCATAGTTATACTTCAAATAAAAAGATAATTTGTATTTGGTATAGAAAAATTTATCAGCTATTAGTAATTATTTGTTTTGTTCATTCCAACATCATGATTGTAGTATTTCTGGGACTAGGACAGTGCCACACAGTTCCAGGTAACTGTATAGGGTACAAACCTTATAAACTCTCATTTCCACCATGCATAAGGTACATTTATGTTTGAGAACAAGTTTTCACCATCAATTAAATCGTGATTTATTTGTGTTAAGTATATTGTGACAACATTCTGACACAGCTTTGGATTCTTTGTGTTTCTGAGTGTTTCCTACACAATGTAGTAATTGCAACCATATACCGGAACACATTCAGAATTTAATAACTAAAGAATAAGTAAGAGAATAAGTCATCTTTTTTCCTAAGGAAAATTTGGTTGTAATATGTGTAGAGTAAGCAAACTAAACAGAATAGTAGGAGGTAGCTTCTCCATGTCATATTTGTCCACCATACAAGCTTATAGAAAGATCCATATTTGGGGCAGAAATGTTTGGTATTACCAAAAGCAAAACCTCTTACACTGACCCCTTAATGAGTAGAAACAAAATTATTACCATTTCGACATTATATCAATACTGCAGTAGAAAAAAATGAAGAATCACTGAAAAATGATACCAAGGGAGAAAGAAAGTACAAGTTGGCTTTGAAAGAAGCTGCATTGCATATCTATAATCTTTATTGCCCTTGGTTCTATGGCCTCTCAATTTGCAATGTTTAAAGAAGTCGTGGTACTATGACTGAATTATATGCCATTAGGAAGTGGACGTTTACATAAGGATTTGTATTTTTACATGCCACACACATGCATGAACTTGCTGTAAAAATAAAACGAACATTGAAAGAGAAAATCTGCTGAAATTATATCTACAATGTGGTGTTCTGTTTTGATTGTTTGAGCTATTGCTCAAAAGAAGATCCTTGTCAGATGTCATCCAAGCCATTTCATTCCAAGGACGCTCACTTATGTACAGACTAGACTGTTCATCTGAGTTATTACTCAAGAAATTCATTCAATGTGATTATGGCTGGTGTTTTCTTTTACAATGATTCATAATAAGGTATTTGGATGAAGTGTGTTTTTCAGTCACAGATGAAACAAAGGAGGATTGCTTATGATGTGAATGGATTGCTATTCTTGAAAGTTTATCAATTACTTAGTTTTTTTATGTGTAGTAAAGGTCTGTCTTTGTGTTTGTTGTATCACCCATCCTAACTCAGACTTCTGTTTTTTGTCCTTTATAAGTGTTTCTCTAATTTGTTGCCTGTGGACCTGGCATTTTATCAAGGGGAACATGAATTTTGGTAGTGTTAGAGAAAAAGAAGCAATGAAATAATTTTGTTTGCATTTATTTCATAACAAATATTTTCACAGACATTTGTACTTCACATTCACACATATATTGTAAAGATGGTTAATCTCAACCAATAATCACTTAATTGGATACAATATATATTATGTCTTGGCTTATAAGTCTTTATATAAAGGTCATTTATATTTATTAAATTTTGCATTGTTTGTTACTTTTCTGTTATAGTCCCAATTCACAAAAATGCATTAGTAGTTAAAAATAGGTTTGTTGAATATAAAAACAGTAATGAAAAATTTTAAATTATTCACAATAATATTATAGATATAGTGACTATTTTGGAGCAATCTAGAACATATATTGAGTATATACTAGAAAAAGTGAATGTGCGGTTGTGACAACTTCATATAAGCATTAAAAATACAAATAGAGAAGCCCAATGATGAACACCAGGAGTTCTTTTTCCTCCTAGTGTCTAGTGTCTTTTCTAAAACTTTGTCTAATAATCAAAGGAAGTCATTGAAGGGTTTTTTTTTGTCATTTTTAATGCTTTCTGTTACAAAACTTGATGACCTTTTGTTGCTAAAAGTGAAGAAATCAAAATGACAAAGGCTTTATTCAGAGCTGTATTCCTTACAGCAAAAACATATACGAGTCATTCTCAGGGATTGTTTTAAAACTGGAGAATCAACTTTAAAATTAATGACAAATATGCTTAGCGATAAGGTAAAGAAACTGTTGATAGCATTTCTTTACCTAACGACATTGCTTGATTTTAGATTATATCAACACATTAATACTTTGTGGAAAAATATATACTTTATAATTTATGTACTAGGAGATACTAAATTTTAAGTTAGAAGGTCTAATTCAGCTCTTGACATTTGTGCTGAGTATATTGAGAGAGAAGTGCTTGATGACTGTTCTGCTCTCACTAAAAATCCATACTCTACAATAGAGATTTGTGTTTGTTTGTTTTTAACAATTATTTTCTGAGCTGTGGTGTTGTCTGAAAAAAATGTCATTGTTACAGTATGGAGAACCAGTCTTATGCATAGCCAGGTGAGGTTTGTTTATATATGAGTCAAAATGGTTTCACTTGAAGCCAGTCCATAAACTATATTAGCAAGTATGAATGAGGTTAAGAGAAATAATACATTTTTATAATTCTTTTTTTAAAGATTTTATTTACTTTTTAGAGAGAGAAGGGAGGGAGAGAGAGAGAGAGAAACATCAATGTGCGGTTGCTGGGGGTCATGGCCTGAAACCCAGGCATGTACCCTGACTGGGAATCTAACCTGTGACGCTTTAGTTCGCAGCCCACGCTCAATCCACTGAGCTATGCCAGCCAGGGCACATTTTTGTAATTCTTTATTGGCCATAAAGACTATCCCTGCAATTGCAAGAATTGCCAAGCTGTATATATCAGTTCTTAAATGGCCTTATCCCAATTTAAGATCACATGATATTTAGTTGAGATAAGAACGCAATATTTCTTCACAATGCAAACCCTGTTGGCACATAACTCCAAGACTACTGCGAATGTGACTCACAGCATTTGATATCTTTATGTACCTTGGGGGCAAGAGATGAATGCTGCATTTCGAATGCACTAAAGGAGCGATTTTCAACATTTTCATCTTATGGTACACATAAACTAATTACTAAAATCTGTGGCACACCAAGAAATATGTGATTTTTTGACAATTTGACAGAAAAATAGGTACAATTTTGATTCATTCACACTGGACAACTATTGTTGTGTTGGTTGTTACTATGTTTTTATTTGACGATCTAAGGAAAAGAGAACAGTCCCCCTGACTAAATAGTCAGGTATTGCATTTTTTAAAAATTTCTTGCAACACACCAACCCTCTTGTGGCACATCAGTTGAAAATCGCTGCACTAAATAATGGATTAAAAATTCATTCTTCTCAGTATTCCAAGTTGAAAGCCTCAGCTTTTCAGATTTGAATAATCCTTGATGTGGTATCTCACATGCGTTGAAGTAGTTCTCAACCAGAAGTTCCATAACCTTGAGTTAAATAGTTTTTACAAATTATCCAGAACTATCTGACAGAGCCACTACTAACTTGCTACTAACCCCCAAAACCTATAACTATAAATCATGATTCTCTGGTTAGTTAAAAAAAGTTAAAAAATTTCTTCTGTATAAAATTTTACTTTACTTTGGCTTAAACAACTTGTCATTAGGGCAGATAAAGATAACCTGATGAAAGATTGCAAAGGGATAGTATTTTTCCACCTAAACTTGGTGGTCTGTATGTTTGTTCACCCTCATCAAGACATCTAGCAGACATTAACAGTTTGAGAAATAATCTTAGAATCTTTACAATATAAGAAGAAAGAACAGAGATGATTCAAAACAAAATTTGAATTTAGGGAGAAACTTTGGAAGTCGTAGAGAAAAAGAAATGTTTCTATCCTGAGAATTTTTTTCCCTAATTTTCTGAAAGGGAGGGTTAAATCCTATATTCATATCCCTTTCCTCTCTTAATTAGTTTTTATTTTCCTATTATAAAGCTCTTCCCCTCCAGTAATGTTCTGGAAAATTTGTATCACTATGAATTTCACTAAGTTAATAACATTTTAGTTGCTTGACAGTTTCTTTTTTCATTTGAGAAAGAATAAAAGTAGTGTAGGCAATTAAGATTCCCTTCTATAGCCCTTCCTGTGCTGATAGGTTCTTCCCATGTAGAGCAGCACCAAGAGCTTTAATAACAGCACCAGCAGATATATGAGTGCATATTCTTACTGTTCTAGCTTCCTTAGAAGAAGCATTATTTCATTTAATCCTCATAATATGTACATAATGTAACCATTATGCCCATTTTTGAGATGACAAAACTGAATCTTACAGGCTAAAAGTAGCCTGTGTTCTATACTCTACTAAACAGTTGAGAAGAAAAAATGCTGCCCCAGTTGTGGTTTAAACTTGGTACTGCTGATTGTGATTTAATCAGTGTAGGGTGAGGTTCTGGAATTGGTATTTATTTAAAAATTATTTTTTATTTTTCAATTACAGTTGTCATGCAATATTACATTGGTTTCAGGTGTACAACAGAATGATCACACACACACACATACAGCTTCTTTATCCACTCATTTGTCAGTGGACACTTATATTGCTTGCATATCTTGCCTGTTGTAAATAATGCTTCAGTGAACATAGGGATGCATGCATCTTTTTGAATTAGTGTTTTGTTTCTTTGGATAAATATCCAGAAGTAGAATTGCTGGGTCCTTCTTTGTCTCTTGTTATAGCCTTTATTTTAAAGTTTATTTTGTCAGATATAAGTATTGCTGCCTTAGTTTTCTTTTTTGTTTCTATTTGTCTGAAATATCTTTTTCCACATAATCTCTAATGCTTTTAGAGCAAGTGACTCTGTCAGCAGGTAAATCCATTCACAGAGCCCTTCAAGAGGAATGCCTGGGACTGTAGAAGCCTTTCATCTCACTTACCCAGAATTCCTGCTGGTTTTCAACAGACAGAATTATGGGGACTTATCTTCCCAGCACTGGAGCCCTGGAATGGAAAGACTTATCTGGGACTGGAACCCCTTGCACACTAAGTGTGAGACCAACCTGTTCCATGTGTCCAACCCTCCTACCAGTTTTGACATGGATTCTTCTGTATATTCTTAGTTATAGGACTTTTTGTCTAGCTAGTCTTCAAGCAGTTCTCAGTGATGGTTGTTCTATAGCTTAGTTGCAATTTTGATGTGGTCATGGGAAGAGGAAGGCACAACATTTATCTACTCTGCCATTTGACTACAAGTCTTGGACCTCTGGCATTGGTGTGTTAAAAAAAGATTACAAGTAATTCTTATGATCATTCATGATTGGAAGTCACTGGTGTAGATAATGACCAAGGTAATTTCATTTTTTGCAAAATTTTAATATATACTCATTAAAGTTTACAAACCAACATCATTTGGTTTAGCTGTCTTTTTTTCCCCAATGTTACTTTTTTTATTGTTCAATTACAGTTGTCTCCATTTTCACACCCCTAAAACCCCCCATTCCTGCCTTCCACTCTCAAACTTACTCCCTTTGGCTTTTTCCATGTGTCCTTTATTCATGTTCTTTTATGCCCCTTCCCCTATTTTCCCCCATTATCCCCCTCCCTCCTCCCCGGTTTAGCCGTCTTTTAAAAATATTTTTAAAAGTTTGTTTATTTTGTTTTTTAGATTAGGTAATAGGAATGAGCCACATTAGACTTTAATTTTTCATTTAAGATCTGAAGCTTAGACATAAGTATGTGTAATACCAAGAAATTAAATGACTGTTTACCTCTACAAATCAAAACCAGATTTATGGTTTAAATGATTTTTTTTCTCACTGAAGAATAAAAGAGAATAAACCTAGACTGGCTGGCAGCAACATGCTAATATTTAGTCTTACATGATTTGAAACATTTTGGAGAGTAAATCTTGAAAATCGGGCTTATAAATTCAAGCAGGTAGATATAATAGAGGTAGAATAAAAAGGAAAAGAAAATGTAAAGTAAAGCAGTATCTCAAAACTACTCCAATGTAGTTGACCACTTCTAAAACTACCTTTTAATAATTCATTTAAGGATATTATAAATTCTTTTAGAGAATATATTTTCAGGGTTAAAATATTTGTTTTTGAATTTACCATATGAAATATACTGATTCCTTCTGATATCAAAGAGATTTATAGTTAATAATTTGTTTTTTAAAGTTCAGTATTATTGTTTATACTTTCACAGTTGTCCCAGTTTTTTCCCCTTTGCCCTCTACCTAGCCTGCATAACTCCCTCAGGCAATCCCCATACTACTGTCTATGTACATGGGTCATGTATATATGTTCTTTGGCTACTGTATTCCCAATGTTATACTTTACATTCCTATGACTATTCTGTAAGTACCAATTTGTACTTCTTAATCTCTTCACCTTTTCTACTTATCCCCCGACCACCTCCCATCTGGCAACCATCAGAATGTTTTCTGTATCTACAATTCTATTTCTGTTCTGCTCGTTTGTTTACTTTGTTTTTTAGAGTCAATTGTTGATAGGTATGTATGTACTGCTATTTTATTGTTCATATTTTTGATCTTTTAGTGAGTAACACTATATCTTATTTTTAAAAATTTTTATTGTTATTTTATTACAGTTGTCCCTTTTTCCCCCACTTTGCCCTCCTCCACCCAGCCCACCCCTATTCCCATAGTCAATTCCCAAACTGCTGTCTAAGTCCATGGGTCATTCATGCATGTTCTTTGACAAGTCTCTTCTCCTCCTTTCCACCACAATCCCCCTTCCCTTCCCCCTCTGGTCGCTGTCAGTTTCATGTTTACAAGCATCTGGTTCTATTTTTCTCGGTTTTATTTTTGTTCATTTGGTTCCTCTTACAGGTGAGATCATATGGTATTTGTCTTTCACTGACTGGCTTATTTCACTTAGCATAATATTCTCCAGTTCCATCCATGCTGTGGCTAAAGGTAGGAGTTCCTTCTTTCTTTCTGCTGCACAGTATTCCATTGTGTAAAGGTACCATAGTGTTTTGATCCACTCATTTACAGTTGGGCACTTAAACTGTTTCCAGCAGCTGGCTATTGTAAATAGCACTGCTGTGAACATTGGGGTGTGTAAGTTCTTTTGAATTGGTGTTTCAGGATTCTTAGGGTATAATCCCAACAGTGGAATTTCCAGGTCCAAAGGAAGTTCCATTTTTAGTTTTTGAGGAAATTCCATACTATTTTTCATAGTGGCTGAACCAGTCTGCATTCCTACCAACAGTACATTAGGGTTCCCTTTTCCCCACATCCTTGCCAGCACTTGTTGTTTGTTGATTTATTAATGATGGCTATTCTGACCAATGTGAGCTGGTATCTCATTGAGTTTTTAGTTTGTATCTCTCTTATGGATAGTGATGTTGAGCATCTTTTCATATGTCTATGGACCATATGTATCTCCTCTTTGGAGAAGTGTCTATACAGATCCTATGCCCATTTTTAATTGGATTTTTTTGTCTTCCTGATATTGAGTAAATTGAGTTCTTTATGTATTTTGGGATCAAGCCTTTGTATGATGTATCATTGGCAGATATGATCTCCCCTATGGTTGGTTTCCTTTTCATTTTGATGATGGTTTCTTTAGCCATGCAGAAGCTGTATAATTTGATGTAGTCCCATTTGTTTATTTTTCCCTTTAGTTCTGCTAACACCATTTATTGAAGAGGCTACTTTACTCCATTGTATGCTGATGCCCCCTTTGTCAAATATTGACCATAGAGACATGGGTTTATTTCTGGGCTCTCTATTCTGTTCCACTGATGTAGGTGTCCACTCTTGTGCCAGTACCAGGCTGTTTCAATTACAGTGGCCTTGTAGTATAGTTTGATATCAGCTATTGTTATCCCTTCTACTTTCTCAAGATTGTTGAGGCTATTTTGGGGTCTTTTTGAGTTCTATATAAATTTTGGAAATATTTGTTGTAAATTGCTGAAATATGTCATTGGTATTTTAATAGGTATTGTGTTGAATGTGCAGATTGCTTTGGGTAGTATGGACATTTTAATGATGTTAATTCTTCCATTCCATGAACACAGTATATGCTTCCATTTATTTGTATCTTCCTTAATTTCTTTCTTCAGTGTTCTATAGTTTTCGAAGTATAGGTCTTTTACCTCCTTGGTTAAGCTTATTCCACGTACTTTGTTTTTCTTGTTGCTACAGTAAGTGGGGATTTTTCTTAGTTTCTTTCTGATATTTCATTGTTGGTGTACAAAAATGCCCTCAATTTCTGAATATTAACTTTCTATTCTGCTATTTTGCTAAATTCACTTATTAAGTCAAGTAGTGTTTTGGTGGAGACTGTAGGGTTTCCTAGGTACATTATCATGTCATCTGCAAATAATGACAGTTTTACTTCCTCCTTTCCAATATGGATGCCTTTTATTTCTTTTTCTTGTCTGATCGCTGTGGCTAGAACTTCCAGTACTATGTTGAATAAGAGTGGTGAAAGTGGACACCCTTGTCTTTTTCTGATCTTAGTGGGAAAGCTTTTAGTTTTTGCCCATTGAGTATGATGTTGGCTGTCGGTTTCTCATCTGTGGTCTTTATCATGTTGAGATATGCTCCCTCTATTCCCACTTTGCTGAGTGGTTTTTTTTTTTTGAAATCATAAATAGCTGCTGGATTTTATCCAGTGGCTTCTCAGCATCTATTGACATGCTTATGTCATTTTTGTCCTTTGTTTTATTATGTAGTATATTATGGTTATAGATTTGTGAATATTGTACCATCCTTGCATCCCTGGGATAAATCCCACTGGTGTAGGGTCTTTTTATGTATTGCTGGATGCAGGTTGCCAGTTAAATGGTCTGTAATTTTCTTTGTTGTGTCTTTTCCTAGTTTTGGAATTAGGGTAATACTGGCCTCATAAAAAGTTAAGGAATCTTCCCTTTTCTTGAATTTCTGGAATAGTTTGACAATAGGAGTTAGTTCATCATTAAATGTTTGGTAAAATTTGCTTGTGAAGCCATCTGGTCAAGGGCTTTTATGTGCCAGTTTTTTGATTAATGTTTCAATTTTACTAGTTTTTATTGGTTTATTTACATTTTCTTCTTGATTCAGTTTTGGAAGATTGTATGTTTCTAGAAATTTGTCCCCGTCACCCAGGTTATCTAATTTCTTGGCATTTAGTTGTTTATAGTAATTTATGACAATCCTTTGTATTTCCATGGTATCGGTTGTAACTTCTTTTTTGTTTTTGATTTTATTTATTTTGGCCCTCTCTCTTTTTTTTTCATGATGAATTTGGTTAAAGGTATGTGAATTTTGTTTATTTTTTTCCAAGAATCAGCTCCTGGATTCATTGATCCTTTAAAATGTTTTCTTTAGTCTCTCATTCATTTGTCCTCTGAATTTGATGATTTCCTTCCTTCTGCTTACTCTGGGCTTCACTATTGTTGTTCCTAAAGTTCTTTTAGATACAGGTTTAGGTTGTTTATTGAAGATTTTCTTATCTTCTTTAGGTAGGTCTGTATTGCTTTGAATTTCCCTCTCAGGACTGCCTTCACTATGTCTCAGAGGTTTTGGGTTGTTGTGTGTTCACTTTCATTTGTTTACAGAAACCTTTTGATTTCTTCCTTGATCTCATTGTTAACACACTCATTACTTAATAACATGTTATTCAGTTTCCACATATTTGACTGTTTTTGTTTTTTCCTTGAGTATGGTTTCTGGTCTCAAGCCAGATCTGTGATCTGAGAAGATGCTTGATATGATTTCAATTTTCTTGAATTTATTGAGGCTTGTTTTGTGTTCTACCATGTGGTCTATTTTTTATAATGTTCCATGTGCGTTTGAAAAGAATGTGTGTTTTACTTCTTTGGGGTGAAAGGTTCTGTATATATCAATTTAGTCTGTTTGATCTAGAGTGTCATTCAGTGCCACAATATCCTTGTTGATTCTTTGTTTGGGAGATCTGTCCATTGTTGATATTGGGGTGTTAAAATTGCCCACGATGACAGCAGTGCTGTTGATACCTTTCTTGAAGTCCTCCATAATTTTTTTCATGTATTTTGGTGCCCCTATGTTGGGTGTATATGTTTACAAGGGTTATATTCTCTTGTTGGACTATTCTTTTAAGTATTACATAGTGACCTTGTTTGTCTCTTGTTATGGCCTTTGTTTTGAAGTCCATCTTATCTGATATAAGTATTATTGCTACCCCAGCTTTTTTTTTTTATGCCCGTTTGCTTGGAATGTATTTTTCCCATTCTTCGCTTTCAGCTTGTGTATATCTTTTGTTCTTAGGTGGGTCTCTTGCAGACAGCATGCATGCGGGTCATGTTTTCTTATCCATTCAGCCACCCTATGTCCTTAGATTGGTGCATTTAATCCATTTACATTTAAGGTTATTATTGACAGGTACTTAATTATTTCCATTTTTTTCTTTTGTATTCCCCTGCCCCCCTCCCTTTTTCTTTATCTTCTTAAAGCAGTCCCTTTAGCATCTCTTGCTATGCTGTTTTTGTGGAGATGAATTCTTTCAGTTTTTTCTGTCTGGGAAGCTACTTTTTTTTACCTTTTATTTTAACTGGGAGCCTCACTGGGTAGAGTAATCATGGTTGTAGGTCTTTACTTTTCATTACTTGGAATATTTCTTGCCATTCCTTTCTGACTTGTAGTGTTTCTGTTGAGAAATAGGCTGATAGCCTTGTTGGAGCTCTCTTGTATATTACTAGCTGTTTTTCCCTGGCTGCCTTTAAGATTCTCTTTGTGTTTAAATATTGCCAACTTAATTATGATATGTCTTGTAGTGGGCCTCTTTGGGTTCATCTTGATTGGAACTTTCTGTGCTTCCTGGACTTTTGTGAATTTTTCCCTTACTAAGTTAGGGAAGTTTTCTGTCATTACTTTTTCAAACAGGTTTTCTATCCTTTACTCACCTTCTCCTTCTGGTATCCCTATGATCTGCATATTATTATGTTTCCTGTTGTCCTGCAACTCCATTAAACTATCTTCATTCCTTCTGAGGTTTTTTTTTTAAGTTTTTGTTTTTCTGAGTGTTTTTTTCTACCTTGTCCTCCAACTTGTGATTCAGTCCTCCACTTCATCTAGGCTGCTTTTAATTCCTTCTAGTGTATTCTTTATTTCAGATATTGCATTCTTCATTTCCTCTTGGCTCTTATTCATGGTTTCTATGTTTTTTTTCATGCTTATGTAGTTCCCAGTAACTTCCCTATAGCTTCCATAGAGTTACTTGTAGTTCTCATTGAGTTCCTTGAGTATTCTTATACCATTATTTTGAACTCTATCACTGATAGATTGCTTGCTTCAATTTCATTTAGTACTCTTTCTGGGGACTTCTTTCCTTTCTCTTGGGGTTGGTTTCTTTGTCTCCCCATTGTAGGTTACTGTTCTTGTTTATTCTGCATATTAGAATGATCTGCTTTGACTCCCTGTCTTCATGGAGTAGCCTTTTGTAATATGACACCTGTGGGACTTGGTGGTGCAGTCTCCTTGATCTCCTAAGCTGGATGTTCTTGGGATGCCCTTTATGCTGTTTTATGTGGACTCTCTACTGTAATTGGGTTTTGGCTGTTGTTGACTTGTACTTTGGTGGCTTCTTCCCTCTGGCTGGCTGACTGAGAGTCTCACTGCCCACCACATCTTATATGCTGCTATACAGGTACTAAACTGAGCAGGATTGAGAATATGACCTTCATATAGAGAAACAAGTCTGTTGCCAACCTGTGGACCGCCTGGGCTTCGGCAGAGCAGGGGTGGAGTGGACTAGAGACATTTGAAGAAAGTCTGGGGTTGGTGGGTCTCAGGAGAGAACTGAAGGAATAGCTGCCAGGATTCTTGTGCTGAGTCATTTCCCATATGGCCCTTCAAAGGGCTGGATGTAATTTCAACTCCTTAACAGTTAAGGAGTAATTACATTTATATAGTCCTAAAATTATTTCGGCTCTCTGAAGGCAATTTGGAGGCTGATGTGGCCCCTGGTGAAAATGAGTTTGACACCCCTTGCTTTAACATTTCATGTAATACTGGTTTGGTGGTGATGAACTCCTTTAGTTCTTGTCTGGGAAGCTCTGTATCTGTCCTTCAAGTCTAAATGATAGCTTTGCCGGGTAGACTAATTTTGGTTGTAGGTCCTTGCTTTTCATAACTTTAACTATTGTTTGCTAATCCCTTCTGGTCTTCAAAGTTTCTGTTAAGAAATCAGCTGACCGGCTTATGATAGCTCCCCTGTATGTAACTAACTGCTTTTCTCTTGCAGCTTTTGTTTTTAAAGATATTATTTTATTTATTTTTAGAGAGGGAAGGGAGAGAGAGAGAGAGAAACATCAATGTGCGGTTGCTGGGGGCCGTGGCCTGCAACCCAGGTATGTGGCCTGAGTGGGAATCGAACCTGCGACACTTTGGTTTGCAGCCCACACTCAATCCACTGAGCTACACCAGGCAGGGCTTCTCTTGCAGCTTTTAAGATTCTCTCTTTATCTTTAAACTTTGTCATGTTTATTATTATTGTCTATATGGGCTTCTGGTTTCATCTTGTTTGGGACTCTCTGTGCTTCCTACACATGTATGTCTTCACCAAGTTAGGGATGTTTTCTTTCATTATTACCAAATAGATTTCCAATTTATTTCTCTCTCCTCCTTCTGGCACCCAATGATATGAATGTTGGGATAGTTTAAGTTGTCCAGAGACTCCTACACTATCATTATATTTTCAGATTCTTGTTTTCTTCCTTCTGTCCTGATTGGTTGTATTTTGCTTTCTTACATTCTAAATCCTTGAGTTGATTCTCAGCTTCTTACACTGTACTGTTGCTTACCTATAAGTTTTTTTCTTTTAAGAATTTATATATTTATTTTTAGAGAGCATGGAAGGGAGAGAGGAAGAGAGGGAGAGAAGTATTGATGTGAGAGAGAAACATTGATTGGTTGCCTCTCTCTTGCCACCAGTTGGTGACCTGGCCTGCAACCCAGGCATATGCTCTGACTGGGAATTAAACCAGTGAACTTTTGGTATGCTAGATGTTGCCCAAACCACTGAATCACACCAGTAAGGGGTATAAATTGCTTTTTATTTTAGTTAGTGTATTTGTTGTTTCTGACTGGATTTATTTATGCTATTGAGGTCCTCATTAAGTTTCTTGAACATTCTTATAACCAGTGTTTTGAATTCTACATCTGTATTACTTGTCTCCATTTTGTTTAGTTCTTTTTGTGACGTTTTGTTCTGTTATTTCATTTGGGCCATGTTGCTTTGTCTCCTAATTTTGACAGACTCCCTATGTTTGTTTCTATGTTTTAAGTAGATCTGTTACATCTCCCAGGCTTTGTAGAATGGCCTAACATAGTATGTGCCCTGTAGGGTCCAGTGACAGGGCCTCCCCTATTACCCAAGCTGGGTACTCAAGGTATACCAACTGTGTGGGCTGAGTACACCCTCCTCTTGTAATTGAGCCTTGATTACTGTTGTCAAGTCCATTGTCAGCCAGTGACTATGTTCAGTCCTGGGTCATATAGGATAACCTACACAGTCTGGATCACACAGCATAAGCTATACAGTGATCAGTAGGTGACTGCTACTTGAGCTGGGCTTGGAGGTACCCAGGGAAGGCCAAACTGTGAACCAAGATTGGCTGCTGCTATTGCTATGTCTGGGGCTACTTAGGGAGAGGTACAGGGCTCCCTGAAGCCAGATACTGCTTGTTTGAGAGAAATTAGGATACTCTGAAACATCGGTCAATACAAGCCATTTATTTATAAGAAGAAGCAACTGGAAACAGGTTGTGTGGGTCCTATAAGTTGTGTGGGGTAGGGCTTTAGAGAGTCACCAAATTTGGATAAACAGTGTAAGCCAGGTTGATGGAGAATATGATGCCTGCCTGGTGACTTTGTTGGTTTGTACTCAGAAAAGAAACAGTGGCTTTTGACAGCTCTTATGTCTGGGAGAAAGCTGCCCTCCTGCCCCCGGCTCTTGCCCTGATGCAGGACAGTCAGTTCCTTCCTGTATGTCTCTTAGAACAAATCAATTCTTCCCCATATGTCTTTTATGCCTTTTAATCTGCTGTCCTCATACTTGAGCTCAGAGGTAGTGAGTCCAAGTAAGTCTGTACATGGGCTCTTTAAGAGGAACTGCCTGGGACTCTAGAAATTTCTGTCTGACAGAGCCTCAGTCCCCACTGGTTTTTACAGCCAAAAGTTATGGGAACTTCTTTTCATAGCACTGGAGCCCTGGGCTTGTGGGCCTGGTGTGGGGCTGGTGCCTCTCCATCCTCAGATATCCTTCCTGATTTTTATCTGCCACACATGGATGTGGACCAGCTTGTTCTGTGTCTCCAACCCCCTACCAGTTTCAGTATAAGTTAATATTTGAAACATTGTGAACATGAGACTTTAGAGGTAGAAACATTTTCATGGTAAGGCAAGAACAAGGATGTACATTCTTGAAAGATGCAGACAGAAACTGGGAAAACCAGAATTTCAGGTAGAAGTGAAAATTTTTCACTTGACATGTTTGATGAATTGTTTTCTCCCTTTGTTTTAAAGATAAAAATTAGATTTATTTTTGGATTGTAACATTTATGATGAAAGATGTTAGTTTCTATTCTGTTTGCATAATTTTGGTTGCAAAAATTAAGTATAATGATAAAGCATGGGAAAGATGTAACTTGGTGGTATAGATATCAGGAACATTTTCAAATTGGAAAAAAGTCTCACTGTTAGACTAAACTCTGAGAAAAGAAGAAACTATTCTTTCAATTCAGAAAGAGTTATTATAGCCTTTTTCTCTTAGGAAATAGAGGGTGACCTCCTACACTACTAATTATACAGTTTCACTGTTAAGTCTTCAAATTTGTGCTCATGGGAAAGCTGCACTGATTTTGACATGAGGAATTTGTAGTCATTTAAAATTTTTTAGGTCCTAAATTTACAAATAATTTCTGTTGTTTGCTAATTATCTCATCAACAGATGATCAACTCCAACCAAAAAACATAGATGTTCTCCAATGTATATTCCCTGGTGGCCCTAAATATTAGTTATTATTTTCTTTGGCATGAAGATACCTGCAAAATAATTTTCAGAAAAGTATGCAAGGTGAACCAACCAATGAATCCATTGATGAGTGCAACAACAGATTGATGTTTTTCTTTCAAAAAAGTCAGTAAATAAAAGTATGCAAACCAATTTATAGTTTTTGCATTCTCTTTCTCTTCCCACAAAATTCCATTGAATCATTTTGTTTTGTCATCTCCTTGTCTTAATCTTGTCCTAGTTCTTAACAGTTTTCACCTGTGAAATATGACAAAGTGAACCAAGGACTGGGCTAGAGGTTTGGTTTTAGCACTGTCATTTATTAATTGCAACATATGACTGGGAAAGTAATATAATTTATATGAGACTCAGTTTTATTTCTGGTAAAATGGGAATAGTAGTATTTGTTTATATGGTCATGGTGGGAACAAGGTAGAGAGGGAGATGATGAAAATGAAATGGCTTTAAAAATTTTAGGTGGTCTGGACATCTATCATCATTTTATATAAATGTCAATTTCTGCAAGAGAACTTCAGAAGTCCATTAAACTCAAGGTTTTACTTTTATTTGATCTAAATGTTTCTATCCACCTAGAGTTAACTCCCTTTTCCCCATTATCCACCAACGTATCTTTAACTCTTTAAAAATGATTATTCACTTTATAGTAATCTACTTTGTACCAGTCAGTCTAAATAGTGTTCATTCATTAATTGGAACTTTTGAATAAAGGAAATAAGTTAAAAAAATACAGGCTCAGAAATAATAACTGATATTATAAAGCTTATGCTGCCATCTGGTGCCTATTAACTTACCCTTGCTTGGTGCTAATAGTTGGAGGACTGAACACCACCTCCCCCTTCCCCCCACCAAAATAGTATTTCAGAGGAAAAACTTATCTTTCAAAAGCATGAATTTCTCACATTGATGCTCATAAATTTTCTAAAATGCAAACCTGATCATCACCTGTCTATCTGGAAACATCTTCCCTTTGTGCTCAAGGTTAACCCAAATCCTTATATTGTCCTAAGATACTTAACCATGAACTACTTTGCCAATATTTATTTTATTATCTCCACATTCTATGTCATACTTCACACTTAATCTTCTTTTTTTTCCCATTTCTCTTAAGCACAACACTTACTTTCATGCCTCAGAGAACATACTTCATCTGCCTAAAATGTCATTCTCTTCCTTTATTATCTAGTGCAGTCCCAGTAATCTTGTAAACTCCAGCTTAAATATCACCTCTTCTTTGAAGTCTTCCCTGATTCTTCTGGAAAAAGTATACATCATCTTAGTGTGCTCCCAGAGCACATGCTTCTAGAATAAGATCCAATACTTTAGAAAATGGTTATTGCGTGTGTCTACTTACCCCAAAATAGATATAGGCTGAGGCCCTATCTTGTTTTCTCTTTTTGCCTGCCACCTTGCAGGCTTTGAAACATATTAGTATCAGATTCTGAATAAATCTGTGTTAAATGAATGACTGAATGATTCAAGCATTCAGTTAGTCATTTAGTACTTTGTCAGGCCATATCACTTGAATAAAACAAACAAACAAAAACAACGTTTGAAAAGCTAACACCACTGCAGAAATTACTTATTAAACTGGGGAAAATACAACTTTTTCATATTTTGCTCATCAGAAATCAGATAATACTTGATAGATATCTGGAGATTTCAGGCACCATTACAAAAACACCCACATTTCAGTAGGATTAAATATTTCAGTCCTTAGCTTTAAGAATAATCTTAAACTGATATGGTAAACTTGTTCTTAAGAGTTATCTAGTCAGATTACCCACTTTTTAAATAAACACCTTCAGTCTTTTTATGTTCATTTATATCACAGGTGAGATATATAATCTGTGAAAAATTGTGATGTTAAGGTGTTCTTATTTACTTTTAGTAAAAATTTATATCTAATATTTTCAATCTGTTATTTTCATATATCACTTGAGATGATGCAGAGTACATCTAATAGGAGGTTTTCAAGCATTTGAAACCTTTTCTACTTTAATTATTCCTTCCCCCTTTCCCATAAATAGGAACCCTTGATCGTTTCAACCATTCCTTGTCTGTTGTGATTTTAGTCTTGTATCTTTCCTTGTCCCCTTTCGTAGAATATTATAGTGATTCTGGGTCATTCTATATCACAATATTGATCATGTCATCTGGCCATTGCTGACGAGAGTGGGAATGTTATCTCCTTCATTCTAGACACTGTTATTTTGTTAGCACAGTTTAAGATTTAATCTGATTTCTTTTAATGTTCATATCACACAGTTGACTCATGCTGACCTTACTAGAGATACCAGCTTTTCCTACCAAAGGATACAGTAACAGGTGACTGAGACACCTATCTAATAGTGATGTCAGACAAAGTCACTTTAATCTTCATCAGAGAAAGGGAATCTAAAACAAAAAATACAGTTTTTAACAGAGTTGTGAAAATTGTGTGAATTAAATATTAACATGATACAATGACCAAAAACTGTTGAAAATATTATGTTAAAATGCTTTATACTTTGCAACTTTTATATTGCAGACATGTTACACAAATGATAGCATAATAGTTTTTATAACTACAGTATAACTTAATATTTTTAGCATTCCTTTAAAATATAATACAGTGTGGTTAGTTTATCAAAATTTCATTTCTATAAAATTTGTTATTTCTCTAAGATTGGATGTATTTATAATTAGAGATAAACTTGTTTCAAGACTTCCAGTCAAGATGGGGGCATAGGTAGATATACTTTGCCTCTTCGTGCAACCAAAAGGACAACAACAAATTTAAAAGTGAAAAATAACCAGAACTGCCAGAAAATTGAACTGTATGGAAGTCCGACAACCAAGGAGTTAAAGAAGAAACATCCATCTAGACTGGTAGGAGGGGCGGAGGTGGGCAGTGGGGGTGGAGAGGACTCAGCACAAGGCAGTGGCTAGAGGACCAGGGCAGGCAAGGCTGTGGCTGGCCAGGGGCAAGGTGGTAGCTGATGGACCAGGTGGTTCTACATTTGTGTGCAGATAAACTGGGAGGAACAACTGGGGAGGGAGACACACTGAGGAATGCAGGGATCCAGGGTGGGAAAATAAAGCCTCAAAAACCTCTGATTAAAAACCTGTGGGGGTTACAAGAGCAGGAGAAACTCCCAACCTCACAGGAGAGTTTGTTGGAGAGACCCACAGGATCCTAGAATGTATACAAGCCCACCCACCTGAGAATCAGCATCAGAAGGACCCAATTTGCTTGTGGATAGCTGGGGAAGTGACTGAAAGCTGGTGGAGAGCTGAGCAATTGGCATTGTTACTCTTTGGAACCTTCCCCAATATACAGCATCACAACACAGAGACATGGGTTGCCCCACTCCTGCGAATACCTAAGGCTCCACTCCTTACTATGCAACAGGAGTGCCAAGACAGAAAAATATGGCCCAAGTGAAAGAATAGATCAAATCTCCAGAAATAGAACTAAGCAATGAGGACGTAGCCAATCTGTCAGATGCAGAGTTCAAAACACTGGTAATCAGTATGCTCACAGAAATAGTTGAGTATGGTTGCAAAATAGAGGAAGAAGTGAAGGCTGTGCAAACTAAAATGAGGCGAAATGTACAGGGGACCAACAGTGTAGAGAAGGAAACCAGGACTCAAATCAACGATTTGAACCAGAAGGAAGAAATAAATATTCAACCAGAACAGAATAAAGAAGCAAGAATTCCAAAAAATGAGGAGAGGCTTAGGAACCTCCAGGACAACTTTAAATGTTCCAACATCCAAACCATAAGGGTGCCAGAGGAGAAGAGGAAGAGCAAGAAATTGAAAACTTATTTGAAAAAAAAACGATGAAGGACAACTTCCCTAATCTGGCAAAGGAAATAGACTTCCAGGAAGTCCAGGAAGCTCAGAGAATCCCCAAGAAGTTGGACCCAAGGAAGCACACACCAAGGCACGTCATGATTACATTACCCTAGATTAAAGAGAAGGAATCTTAAAAGTGGTAAGAGAAAAGCAGTAGCACAGTTACCTAGAAAGGAGTTCCCATAAGAGCATCAGCTGATTTTGCAAAAGAAATCTTGCAGGCAAGAAGAGGCTGGAAAGAAATATTGCAAGTTGTGAAAGGCAAGGACCTACATCCAAGATTCCTCTATCCAGCAAAAGTATGATTTAGAATGGAAGGGCAGATAAAGTGCTTCCCAGAGAAGGTCAAGTTGAAGGAGTTCATCATCACCAAGCCCTTATTGTATGAAATGTTAAAGGCACTTAGAAAAAGAAGATAAAAACTATGGACAGTTGACCAATGACAACAAACCCACAACTATTAACAACTGATACTCTCTTTGACTCATTGGTTGTTTAACCGTGGTTTTTCTTTTTTTTTTTTAAGATTTTATTTATTTATTTTTAGAGAGGGAAGGGAGGGGGAAAGAGAGGGAGAGAGAAACATCAATGTGTGGTTGCTGGGGGTCATGGCCTACAACCCAGGCATGTACCCTGACTGGAAATCAAACCTGTGATGCTTTGGTTCGCAGCCCACGCCCAATCCACTAAGCTATACCAGCCAGGGCTTAACAGTGTTTTTTATAGTTAATTTTTATTTTATTTTTTCCATTATCAGCTATCTCCTCTATACCCTCTTACACCTACACCCACCATACATACCCCATTCAATCACCACACGAATATTGTGTTTTTTAATTTCCAAAAATTTGTTATTTATTTCCCTTCCATCTGTTGTTGCTTTCTAACTTTATCGTGTTGTGGTAAGAGAAGATACTTTGTATGATACTTATCTTTTTAAATACATTGAAAATTAATTTGTGGCCTAACATATGGTCTGTCCTGGAAACTATACCATGTGCTCTTGAGAAAATGTATAATATGTTATGGTTGAGTATGCTGGTCTATGTATATCCATAATCCCATGATTAGTTATGGCATTATAATAGCAAGTAATTTTTATAGTTTTTTGTGCCTAAAAAATCCACATTTTACCTCCAGGAAATATCTGAAATATTTTATGCAATTTGTTCTTTCTGTAGTGAGTGTGTAATTTATCTCCTCCTTACTCTTCCCACTTTTTTAAAAACATTTATGTATTTTTAGGAAGAGGGGAAGGGAAGAAGAAAGAGATGGAGAAAAACATCAAGTGTATGGTTGCCTTTTGTGCAGCCTCAAACTTCAGACCTGGTTCACAACCAAGGCATGTACCATGACTGGGAATCAAACCAGCAACCCTTTGCTTTGCAGTCCGGTGCTCAATCCACTAAGCCACACCAGCCAGGGCTGCCTCATCACACTCTTTTAATATCCCATATGTACACACTTCCCTTTCCCAATTTCTCAGGTTTAAAAACATAGGTTCCTTTAAATACCTAAAAATTATTTTTTTATAATGTCCAGTGGTTACTTAGTTAATATTTTGTATTTATTGAGGGGGGAGAGAGAGATTGATTAATTGATTTGTTGTTCCACTTATTTATACATTCATTGGCTTGCTTCTTGTATGTGCCCTGACCAGGGAATGAACCCACAACTCTCAGGGTCATTTTGTAATGAGACTTCAATCTGGATCATATTATATGAAACAGATGCTATTATTTTTCCTTTTATTTCATGCCATATAATATATATGAATTTTAAAGGATTAGGATAATTAAATAGGCCCCCAAAATAATTGTTCTTACCACTGGTTAATTCATCTCTTTGAAATATTTAATTTAAATTTTTTTACCTTGAAAACTCATAGGAAGAAACTTTTGTCATGATAATATGACACTAGCTTATCTTTTGATAAAGATGTTAGAAACAACCAGTCTAATGTACTATGGGTTGGATAGCATGCCCTAAATTTTGTTGACTAGTGACCTCTAAAACTTACTACATTTAAGCCCACTTAATATCAAGACATCTAATGGAAGCACATTTCTTTCTACCAAGTCATTTTCTACTACTTCAGTACAATTTTGCCCGTTTAATATCAATTGACACTAAATGATTTCCTGTGCAATGTCAATTGAAAATCACTGATTTCCTGTTAATACAGCACTTAGTGTTAATTTCTGTGTGCAGCAAAAGCATTTTTTCAATTAACTACACCATATAATTTTTTGTTTTTTAGTTGTTTGCATGGCCTGTCTGATAATAGTTTTGTGAAACAAAGACATAAGAAGGATAAAAGGAAGACTTTTTTCCTTGGCATTAAATAATTTTAAATCTAATGGTTTTATCTTCAGGCTATAAGAGGTTAGATAGCTTATTGGAAAACTTGGGAATATATTAAGCAGCATCATAGAGAATTGACATTTGCTGTAAATAGGGTATGTGTTTGGGACATTGTATATGCTAAGCTATATGTAGAAAAAATGTTTTGACTTAACAAGAAAATTTTTACTAGTACTACCTCTCATGATTTACCTCAAGAAGATCTACTATTGAATACTTACTAATAAAAAAATTCTATTAATTTTAGAGAGATGAGCTCATTTAAATGTCTTTATATACTCTACTAGAAAAGTTGGACTACCTTACTTCCACTAATTTATGAAAGTTAGGAAAGCTTTGTGGCTTGCGTAGTTAGGAGAAACATAGCTGAGTCTGTTCTGATTTAATAGTATCAGGTTTACTTAGCAAGTGCAAATATTTCTATAATAGTCAGTATATAAGTATATCTACCATTTATATGGTGATAGAGGGAGGAGGAAATTGCAGTTGATTCTCCCTGTCCTTGCAAGTTATGAAAAGCATGTATATAAAAACATAGAAAATTATTCAAAGCTATATATGAATAAGTATATACTGATTTTTATTAAAGTACTAAGCTGTTAAACTAAACACATTGTAGGATACCTAACTAGAATAAGTCATAGCCTCTTTCTATAACAGAGTTTAATATCTGATGATAAAGAAAAGATCCATAAATTAGACATAATTAAATAATAAACTGTAAATGATAAATTGTGGGACACAGTCTGTAAGTGGTAAATGTCTTTAGGTTTTTAGATCCCAGTAGATAGCTGGGATACTCGGGTGAATCATTGAGTTGTACTCTGAAGGAAGCTACTGGTAGGGCTTGGAAAAGAGTACAAAATGGATTCTCATCAAGTAGCTGTGTCTTTTATTTTTATTTTCTCTCAGTCTTTTTTTTTAATTTTCTTTTAATTGTTGTTCAAGTACAATTTTCTATCTGTTACTCCCATCCCAGCCCACCTACCCAGCCCTCCTCACTTCCCTCCCATTTCCACTCTCCCCTAGTTTTTGTCCTTGTGTCCTTAATACTTGTTCCTGTAAACCCTTCCTCTCAGTCTTCTTATACTGTTTGATGTTTCCTATACTGTTTGGCTCCCTACTATCATTAGCTTCACTTTAGAACAAGCCTGATTAGAAGACATTTCAGCAATAATTCAAACAATATTTTTAAGATATATAATACATAGATATAGTAATAGGCCCTGGGGATGCAGAAAAAAGTAAATACAGTTTTTATTCTCTTGAGGAACTTTACTAATAGGAGTGGGTGACATATAAATATACAAAATAATAATATTATATAACACTAATTTGATGATGTACAACATTGTGGTATGAGCATGCAAAGGAAGGACACCTATTTTTTGCAACCTGGTAATTCAGTCAAAAGTTCTTGATATCTCAAGAGATGTCTGAAATGATCCTTGAAAAATGAAAAGTAGATGGTTAGACAACGAGAGAAGGAATATCTGGCCAGAGGGAACTGCACAAAGAAAAGCACAGAGATTATAAACAATGTGATGATGTGTGTGGGAAGCCATTATCCCTGTACAAAGCTGGAATCAGAACACATATACTGGTTTTTAATACTTTCTTCATTTAACAGCATATGTTGATCATTTTTTTCAGGTCCTTAATTATTTTTCGTAGAAAAATTAAATTGCTGCATGATATTCTGTCATATGTTTCAAATAATTCTTCTGAATTTATTGTTTGTCTTCTATTTCTGCTTATTTTGTTATGTAGATTTAAAAAAAAATATGTTCAAATCTATTTTAAAACATCCATTACATTTTGCTGTATGGCTTCTGCCTTTGCTTTTATGCTTAGAAAGACCTTCAACCTGGATTAAAAATTATCCTATATTTGCTTCTAGTTTTTATGATTATGTTGTTTACATAAAACTCTTTAAACCATCTGGAATTTGTCTTGACAGAGTGTCAGATAGGTTATAAATTTACTCTGTTCTAAACATTTAACCAGTTGCCCCGCATAATCAATTGAAAATCTCTGTTTTCTCTGTTGATTTGAAATGCATTGTTTATCATATGCTAAGCCCTTAATTTACAAGTGAGTTTCTTTCATGCCTTTTAATTTGATTTCTAGCCTTTTTATTTTTTCTCTTCAGTTCTGTCAGTTTCTTTACTCTTTACTTGGAATGTGCTGTTTTAATTACTGTGGCTTTTACAATACAGTTTAAATTTGTTAATGAGAGTTTTCTTATATTATTAGTTTTTTAAAAATATTACTGACTGTTCTTTTCCAGTTAATTTTCTATAAGAACTTCAAAATAATAAATGAAATCCCACTTTTTGCCCACCATTAATTTCATTGGTCCTTTCATTGGTCCATAGAGTTTGAATTAAATTTATGAATTATTTTGGGGAGAATCAACATGGGTTTATTAACTGAAAATGCTCAGATTCAAAACTTTAGATGATGGGTTGGTTTAATTTAATTATATGTAATTATATATCACACCTGGAAAGGAGAGCCTATATTAAACAACATTTTTGTATTGTTTTTATTGTTTTTTATTCTCTATATTCCCCTTTTAGAAACCCACATATGTTTTTCATATCTAGAAGTAAATCCTTTGAATTTTGCTATTAATTTATTCAATGAACAGAGGTGGTAAGAAGATAGAGGATTTTTGCTAATGGGAGGCACACAGGGATGAAGGAGATTTACATGTTCTGAAAAGTAAAGAGCCAGCAGAGAAGAAGACATTGAAGATAAGGAGAGAGAAGTGACAATTGATAGAAAAAAGTCCTAGGGACTTTAGGAGATTACAAAAATCAAGTATCCAGTCCTTAAGTAAAGGATAATGATAAGAGTTGAAAGATACATAAATGATACTGTGACGTGCAGCAGGCCCATCTGATTATCACAGTAATTCTGTAATACAGATATTATGTTCTACAAATAAGGAAATGGAGGGGTTTGTTATGGTTGTTTTATTACAGTTGTCCCAATTTTCCCATGTTGCTTTGCTTTGCCCCACCTCCCCAGCTACCCCTGCTCCCATAGTCAATTCCTACCCTGTTGCCCATGTCCATGGGTCATTTATACCTGTTTATTGATTAGGCCCTCCTCCCTTCCTGACCCCCGTTACCCCCTTTCCCCTTCCCTCTGGTCAATGTCAGTCTCTTGTTTCTATGCCTCTGCTCCTGTTTTGCTCGTTTGCTTTTTTTCTTCATTAAGTTCTTATAGGTGAGATCATATGGTATTTGTCTTTCACATCTTGGCCAATTTCGCTTAGCATAATGTTTTCCAGCTCCATCCATGCTGTCACAAAGGGTAGGAGCTCCTTCGTGCTTTTTGCTGTGTAATATTCTATTGTGCAAATGTACCACAGTTGTTTTGATCCACTTATTTACTGATGCGCATTCAAGCTGTTTTCAACACTTGACTATTGTAAATAATGCTACTATGAACATCAGGGTGCATAGGTTCTTTTGAATTGGTGTTTCAGGGTTTTTAGGGTATAATACCAGCAGTGGAAGTGCTGGGTTTAAAGGCAGCTCCTTATTTAGTTTTTGAGGCCATTCTGTTTTCTACAGTGGCTGCACCAGTCTGCATTCCCACCAACAGCGTACTGGGGTACCCTTTTCTTCACATCCTCACCAGCATTTGTTTCTTGATTTGTTAATATGGCCATTCTGACCTGTGTGAGGTGGTGCTTCATTGTGGTTTTAGTTTGCATCTCTCTGATGGCTAGTGATGTTAAGCATCTGGAAATGGAGTTTTAAAGATATTAGGTGAAGAACAATCAATTTCCAGAAAACATTGGTAAAATGAAATCTGGGATTTGTGCAATTGAAGTTAGCAAGGCACTTCTATATTCTAGATGAAATGATTTCAAACTATGAGGAGTAATTTGGGATTGTGAGTAAGATTGTTCATAGGACAGTGAACATGTAGAAAGTGGATAAGGGAAATATAAACAATGCTAGTCAAAATGGACTTTATTTAACTTCCATTTTCTTCATTTATTTAACTTCTTGCTTTGACCCCCAACCAAAGTAAATATTAGTAACTTATTAAACTATCTGTAGAGCCTTGAAATCTGTAAAAATACTCATTCCTGAGTCTTCTTTGTCTCTCAGTAAATGTCTTTAGATATGTAGATATGTCCTTGATTTTGCAGCATTCATTTATATCAATGTGTTTTTCTGTTTATCCAATCTTCAATCTGTCCAGCTAAATTTTATTAAGGCATTTAATTGTGGGTTAAGTATTGAGTTAATACTTGGGGACACAAATGTAAAAGATGTTTCACTTATTTTTGCAGACTCCTTAATTATAATATTATAGATAAAATTTATGTCATAGGAGAGTTGGGAAATATTTTTACAGACCATTCACAATGTATAAAGCCTTCAAGCAAACAGAGTTTATTTTGACTTTATTCCCTTTTGTCTTATAGGGGAGGAACTCAGCTCAACAGACATTCAATTATTTTTTCATGTAGACAATATATAAAATAACGTTTTCCTCAGTAGGTACACTTAATTATGTGATTCCATGAATCATATTCTTGTTATGTTTAAGTATGTCTGATTGTATTTTATTCCTATTTTTGTGGGAATTATGCATTTCCAATTTGAAAACAATCATGAGCTATTTTTGTGTATCTGAGATAAACCTTTTAGTGATATCAAAGAATAAATGCAAAGTTTTGTAATTTTAAATCAATATATTTTACATTTTAGTAATAGTTACTAATAGTAAACTATTACTACTAACAGTAGCAGTAGATTGAATTGTATAAGATTAGATTAAATTGTATTTCTAAAGAGAATAAGCATGAAGTTTGCTGTGTTCTTTAAAAACAATAATGTCACGCCCTGGCGGGTGTAGCTCAGTGGATTGAGCGTGGGCTGCGAACCAAAGCATTGCAGGTTCGATTCCCAATCAGGGCACATGCTTGGGTTGCAGGCCACGGCCCCCAGCAACCACACATTGATGTTTCTCTCTCTCTCCCCCTCTCTTCCCTCTCTAAAAATAAATAAAATCTTTAAAAAACAAACAAACAAAAAACAAACAATAATGTCACTTTCAGTTAAGATAGTGGTATAGGCAGAATACCTCACCTCTTTGGACAACCACATCAAAATTACAACTAAAATACACAACAACTATTACTTAGAACCATCAGAAATCAAGTTGAATGGATAGCTGACAACTATGGAATTAAAGAAACCATATCCATTCACACTGGTAGGAGGAATGCAGATGTGGAATGGGCTGGTCCCTCACCCATAGTGGTGGATAAAATTCAGGAGGGATATCTGGAGAGTGAGGAGTCCCAGCCCTATTCCAGGCCACCCAGTGCAGGTTTCCAGTGCCAGGAAGATAAGTCCCCACAACTTCTGGCTGCAAATACCAATGGGGATTGAGTCTGTGGAAGAAATGCTGGAGTTCCTCTTGAAGAACACACACACACGGACTCACACACTCAGATTCACTGTAACCTCTGAGCTCCAGCACCAGCATGGCTGATTGAAAGTCACCAGTGGCATAAAGGGAGGAAATGAAGTGTCTGGTATCTAGAGGAACAGAGGTCATTGTCCCTTTTCTAAACCCTTCCCCCACAGAGCCGGCAAGCTTGTGCCATATCTGAGACTTCATCAACTTGACTGACATTCTTTGACCTGCCTTGGAGATCCCCAGAGACCCCGCCATTCCCATTTATGGGTCCATCCAAGATGCTTTTCCATATGAATGGAAAAATGAATGGCTGGTCTTGGCTCATGCTTCACCACTTCCTAAATCTTATCAAACAAGCAGTATTTGGCCTCAGTGAGCCCCAGGCCCAGCCCTAGCAGCAGCAGGTCTAGATTCACAGTTTGGCTTTGCTTGGGAATCACCAGACCCAGCACAAGTAACAGCCATCTCAGATTAATTTATAGCTCAGGCAGGTGGCCCTGGGCAAAACACAGATGGGGGCTGACCTTGGCTGTACCATCCAGGAAACACCTGGGCCAGCACACCTTGTAGACAGCTACAGACCATGTCAGAGCACCACTGCTCTGCCCCTGCACAGCAGATACACTACAGAGGTTAGAGGTTGGTAGTATTAGTGGTCACAGCCAATCCTTGCTGCTGACAGGCCTGGGTAAATCCATCCCTTTGATCTGTCAGCAGCAACCAAAGCTCAACTATCATAGGAGGCTGTCCTCAGCTCACACAAAGGGTGTACCTTGAGTACCCAGCTTGGATGATAGGAGAGCCTATGCTACTGGACCAGACCCTACAGGACACCTACTACATCAGGCCACACTATCAAGACATGGAGTCAAAGCAGCTCGACCTTTGAAAGAAACACAGGGAGGCTGCCAAAATGAGGAGACAAAGAAACACAGCCCTAATGAAAGAACAGATCAAAACTCCCCCAAAATGAGGTAAATAAAAAGGTGATAAGCAATCCATCAGATGCAGAGTTCAAACAAAACAGTGGTTATAAAGATGCTTAAGGAACTTAGTGAGGACCCCAGCAGTATAAGCGATCCAAGTCAGAAATGAAGGGTACACTAACTGAAATAAAGAACAATTTACAGGGAAACAACAGTAGAGTGGATGAAGCCAAGAATCAAATCAATGTTATGGAACATAAGTAAGCAAAAAACAACCAGTCAGAACAGCAAGAAGAAAAAAATGCAAAAAAAATGAGGATGGTATAAGCATCCTCTGGGACAACTTCAAACATTCTAGCATTCACATCATAGGGATGCCATGGGTGAAGAGAAAGAGCAAGAAATTGGGAATCTCTTTGAAGAAATAATGAAAGATAACTTCCCTAAATTGGTGAAGGGAATAGACATGCAAGACCAGGAAGCACAGAGAGTCCCAAACAAGATGGATGCAAAGAGGCCCACTCCAAGACACATCTTAATTAAAATGCTAAAGATTAAAGAGAGTCTTTTTTTTTTAAGATTTTATTTATTTATTTTTTAGAGAGGGAAGTGAGGGAGAGAGAGAGAGAGAGAAACATCAATGTGCAGTTGCTGGGGGCCATGGCCTGCAACCCAGGCATGTGCCCTGACTGGGAATCGAACCTGCGACACTTTGGTTCACAGCCCGCGCTCAATCCACTGAGCTATGCCAGCCAGGGCTAAAGAGAGAATCTTAAAAGCAGCAAGAAAAGAAGTTACCTACAGGGGAGTTCCCATAAGACTGTCAGCTGAGAACAAAAGAAACTTTGCAGGCTAGAAGGGACTGGCCAGAAATATTCAAAGTCATGAAAAGGAGGGACCTGTAGTGGAGGTTGCTCTATCTAGCAATGCTATCATTTAGAATTGAAGGGCAGATAAAGAGCTTCCCAGGTAACAAAAAACTAAAAGGCGTTCATCATCATCAAATCATTATTTTAGGAGATGTTAAAGAGACTTACATAAAAAAAAGAAGAAAATCAAAACTATGAACAATAAAATGGCCAAAGATACAAGTCTGTCAACAATTGAATCTAGAAAACAAAGCAAACACAATAGAGATAGAATCATGGACACTGAGAGCATTTTGACAGTTGCCAGATGGGAGGGGTGTGTGGGAGAATGGGTGAAGAAGTAAGGGGATTAAGAAGTACAAATAGGTATTACAGAATAGCCACAGGGATGTAAAGGAAATGGAGTAGCCAAAGACCTTATACACATGACTCATGGACATGAACAATGGTGGGGGGATTGCATGAGGGAGTATGGAGTGCTGGGTGGAGAGGGAGCAAAGGGGGAAAAGTCAGGACAAGTGTAATAGCATAATCAATAACATATAATTTAAAATAATGGCAAGGCATGTAAATGAAAGTTTTATGTGGAAGAGTTAACTGCTTGCTGTTGTGATTGAAGTATATGAAGATCTTACTAAAATTTCTTTACTGACAGCTTACTATACAGTTCTGGAAATCCCCACCATTAGCATCTAGTCCATTTCAAATGGAGTGACTTGTTAAAATGCAAGAAAGATACAGTGTATGTGCTTTGCTCTTTATTTGTGAATTAATTTGCAATATTGTTTTCACAAAACACCTCTCCAAAAGGTGTGCCTTGAGGGAAAACAGGGTTAACCAATACATAAGCATTAATAAAGAGGATAGAGAGGTGGGTTGCAAGTAAAGAGTAAATCCAAGAAATAAAGTAGAGGTTTCTGAGTAGCCAAATGCATAATTAGGGTAGCCAACTGTTCTTACTTCCATTAAGCCCATATGAAATTATATTATAGTTGTGTTCCCACCTAAGTTATAATCTTTTCCATGTCAGAGAATGCCTACTCAATCTTGTTATGAATAGCACTTACCATTGTTTCTTACAAGCAGTTAAGGTTCAGTAAATATTTTGAATGGAAAAAGAAAAGTGGGGAATCTAGGAGATCAAGTTTATTACAAAGAAGAGAGTCTGAAGAAAAACAGTATCAGGTCCTTCTTTTTTTTTGCCTTGACCAACTTTGCTTCCTGCCAACAATACCTCTCTGATTTACTCCTGCCAGAATTTGAGAGCTAAAGAAACTTTCTGTACACTCAAGTTAAACTCTATAGCATAGTTGGAAATAGGAGATAGATAGCAGGTATAAACGACTAGTTTCTTTAAAAATACTTCAATAAAATATGTTAATCTCCAAAGTAATTGTCACTTAATATTTGATTTAGATAAGAAATATAACTTGGAATCATCGTTAAAATCCTAACTGAACTTGTGTGATTGAACTAGCAATGCTTGGAAATACTGTTTAATACCTATTTAAAATAACATTTGCTTTATTGTAGCATAATTTTTTCTATCCTTAAGTTTATCAGCAGTATAATGTAACAATCAGGAAGAAGGGAAAGAAAAAGGAAAAAGGGAAAAAGTTTAAAATTTTTAGATAGTTGAAAGAAATGAAGTGAGAGAGATGAAAAATTTAAAAGTAAAGAAGTACAAAGAGAAAGAAGTTGTTGAAAGTTCCATGTTGTAAAGTTTTACTCAAGTTTGGATTTGCTTTGTGAGAAGTATTTTCAGCTATTAGGTGAAAGGTCTTCCTTCCTTTTCTCTATTTTCTGTCTAATGGCATTAAAGTAAATACCTAGTAAACTTTACCTATTATAAACAACTAGATGGTTTAAATTTTTCTTTTCAGTAGTAGAAACAAACCTTTTGAAAACTGATACAGATTAAAATCTCTAGAAAACATATTAATATTTTTTCTTCCTGTTATATTGACCTCTCCAAAGGATTAAGTTTATCTGTAAAATTTGTTTAAGATTTATAATTTTAATCTAGGATTATGCTCATTTAAAAAATAATACTGTTAAGGTGAAGGCAAGGATCTTCGATAGTTTTCAAGGAATCTTTTCTATCATTTGGGGTCTGTGCACAATTCAGGTCTCTACTGTCTCTACAAGGAGTGAAGCCCTTGGATGTTAAACATGTTCATAAGTTCAGTCTTTGCTTGGCCAGCAAGGAAACTAAACTCTATGTTATTTCTTCAAACTAAAACACACCAGAGATCATCTGCCTTGAAAACATACACATTATGCCCTGAAAAGAGTGTGGTGGCTTATATTTATATATTCAGCATTACCATGGTTTAAAGTGACTAAAAATATGCTTTGCCTATAATCTTTGTGTAAGCAGGACTGGACCACTCCATTATATGGAAGTATTCTGGGATCATCTCATTCTTGCTTTTTCCTTTTCTCCCTCCTTCTCCCTCTCTTTGAGGAAGCAGGGTATATAGATTTGATTAGAATATAACTATTTGGAACTATTTCACAAGATTTGACACTAACTCTTACAAACAAGTTTCTATGTAGTGTAGTAAGCCCTTGGGTTTGTGCTTCCTGTCTTTTTTCAACTTTATACAGGAGTAAAGGAAAGGTAAAAAACAAGAGGGTCTTTTATTTGCCACAGTGTTCTTCCCTTTGTTCAGAGTGAAGATTCTTTGTATTCTTTTCACACAGAACACAGCCACTTTTTCCCTCTATTTTAAAGGGTATAGTATTTCCTGAACTGAAGGACACATTTATAACATAATTTCAAAGAGATTTTGTTTATCGTTTTCATGGAAGATTTCTCTAAATTTTTGGCAAGAGATATTTGGCTTAATTGGTCACATTTATCTGTCTTTATTTCAAGGATCTCCGTGGTACTCAGATTTCTGTCTAAGGAATTTAAAGAATGTTCAATTATATACAGCCCATGAAACATATTTACTTATTCCTCTTCTTTTGTGTCAGCTATTTCTTTCCCAATGTTAAACAGTTGATAAAACTCTGTGTGTGTATGTGTGTGTGTGTGTGTGTGTGTGTGTGTGTGTGTATGTTTTGATAGAGGAGAGGCAGAGACAGAGGGAGAGTGGGCAGTCATTGCATTCAAGCCAGTAGTCCCATTTCTAGGGTGAGTGATTTTATTCTGAAGAATTTTTAATTCTCCACTTTTAAATTAATACAGTTTGAAAGGTTTGATACAATGTAGTTGAAATGAATTTGAATAGAAATTTCCACTTTTTTGGTTTACTTTTTGTTGTAATCAGTTTAGTATTGAATTAATAGCTGTATAACTTTTGTATAACTTCATGTATTTTATGAATCAAAAAATAAACATTTCCCTTTGTTATCTCAAAAATCATATAGTTGTGTGAAAGCCAAAGAGTTCATATCTGAGTAGATATTTGGTTGCTGTCACTATTTCTAACTTAGAGTGAATGTTATTTTTAAATAAGTATTTGTAAAGAAATGAGATTTATTGCAACATTCCTTATGCCAGGTACTTAACACATTTGTCTTACATAATACTCAAAAATTATCTCTGCATTAATATAATTAACCCCTGTTTTTAAAAGACAAAGTTGAGGCTTAGAGACAGTAGGCAACAACCAAGGTGGTTCGTAACCTAACTACAAATCTCTGTCCACTTTTCTCCATTTCCACTGCTGCTTTCTTAGTAGAGGTTACCAAGATCTCCATCCTGGACCATTGAATTAACCTGCAAACTGATCTTCTCAGTGTTTTCCTTACTGCCTCCAACCCATTCTGTAAGGGAAGCTGGTTTATTCTCAAATCATGGTATATTTCAGCACCTTCCTATTTCTCTTACAGGAAAATTCTGTAAGATTGGTCTCAACATTCTGTTTTTAAAATTCTTTCTTTAGTTTTTTTCTATTAATAATTTTTTGGGGGTGACATTGGTTAATAAGATCATACAGGTTTCAACATTTCTATGATATATGATCTGTATATTGCCATGTGTGCCTACCACCCAAATTACAGTCAAATCATCTGTCACCATATATTTGGCCTCCTTCAACCTTTACTACCTTGCCCCTTCCAACTGGTAATCACCATGCTGTTGTCTGTGTCTATGAGTAGAGGAGTAGGGGTATTAAAAAATAAGGTAAATGGTCAATGCTTACCATTTTGTTTTTTTCTTGGAGGAAAATAGAAAACGGAAGACAAAACCAGTATAATTTCTCAAAGATAATTATTTTTAGCAATAAATAGGCACTTATAAAGAAGTAAAGAAAAACAAAAATAAATAACACAGAGTCTTCTGAGCAAAGAGGAGATTGGAGGGAAGAGATAGTCTCAAAGATAGTCCCTCATTGCTGGTTCTAGACTGCTGTAGATGGAATGTGTCTGTCTCTTCCCAAATTGCATATCTTGAAATCACAACTCCCAATATGATGGTATTAGATAGTGAGGCCTTTGAAAGTAATTAGATAATCATAGAGGCACCTTCATGTGTGGGATTGGCACCCTTATAAAATGAGGTGAAAGATCTAGTTTGCTCTTCCCCCCATGTGAGGATATAGTGAGGAGTCAGCTCCTTGCAACCTGGGAGAGAGTTCTCATTAGAACCTGACCATACTGGCCCCATGTTCTTAGACTTCCAGGTTCTAGAAATATGAGAAATGAAATTTTGTTGTTGGTAAGCCACTCCATGCGTGATATTTTTTATAGCAACCTCCACTGCTAACACATAGAATCTAATATTATAATAGCAAAACTCAGTGATTTTTACCCAATTTGTCCTCACGGCCTGGAAAAGGATGAGAAAATATGGTATGGAAAACAGAGGAGTAGGAGAATATTAAGTACCTGGGCTGGTTGGCTCTGTAAAAGTAAAACTTTAGTCCTCAAACAAAAGCACAAAATGTAAGTGAATAAGTTGGGATTTAAGTACAGTGGGGAGAGCATTAAGAAGTGTTTACCTGCACAATTTTCAAGCAGAGTAAGAGCTGTACAGTGATTTATACATTTCATATTAAATGAAAAAACTTTGTAAAAATAGTACAGAAAGAGTATATAGCATAAAAAAACATTCTGTGAATATTCTAGAAGAAAATCTAACCTAAGATGCAAAAATAAAAAATAAAAAATTAAAAGTAACACAATGAAATGATCAAAGGATATGAAAATATGATTAATTGAAAATATATATAAATGTCCAATCTTATATATACACATACCATTTTCCATGATGAAATTGACAAACTTCCTACAACAGGGTAATATTCAGGATTAACGGTCATACAGGAAACGTATCACACTTGGTTGGTAGGAGACTAAATAGTATAAGTTTTTGGAGGGCAACTTAGAAATAATCCCCCAAATTTTTAATGTAAGGTAAATTCCACTGACAGAAATTTATGTTATATATATACTTTGTTTAGACTCTGCCTTTCTGATAATCCCTGTAATCTTATGCTTTGATTTATCTCCTATCAAAAAAAATGTTTGTCATCACATAGATTGGGGGGAAACAGAAATTAGTTATTTCTAATACCAAAAAGTACAAGAATTACAGAAGTAAATCTAGATTTTTAATCCATGTTCTTTTATTAACTTGTTTTTATATTAGATATTTTCCCTCTTGTCATATGTAAGGTTAATATTTGAGATTTTTAGAATGTTCAAGTGTACTTCCACTTCTCAAATGTCCAATATTACTTCCAAAGAAGTGTCCTTTGTATTTTACCTAATCAGTATCAGGAGCATTTTACTGATTATTTTTTAAAATATTGGTGGGGTACTCATGATAAATTTCCCAACAGAGACATAAATTCTTTCTTGGTTCTGGCATTAACTCCAGCACACGGACACACAGGGGGAATAAAGGAAAGGGCTTGAAATCAAGGTTCTTTCAACCATCTTGGTGAATGATGGTACCATTCAAAGAGATGGGAAGGACAGGAAAAATAACACCTTTTAGAGTGAGGATAAAATCTACAGTTTGAGATGTTAAGTTTGAAGTGTCTGTGGGGCATTCAGCTTAAGATATTCAGTGGCTAGCTGTATGCATAAGTCTGAAGAGAGATGGAAGAACTGAGGCATATGCTGGAGCTGCTGAGAGTCTTCAAAATAGAGATGAAGGTTGATTCACAAAAGATGTGAATATAATTACCCAAGAGGAAGTATGATGTGAGAGCAAGAGAGGGAGACAGGAGGAGGAGGAAGAGGGAGAAAGGTAAGGAAGAGAGAGGAGAAAGGGAGTGGGGAGGAGAAAGAAGAAACCTAGGAGCAGGAAAAAAAAAAAAAGAAGCCTGAAAAGGAAACTTAAGAGAGGACAGAGTCAGGAGAAAACCAAAATTTGTCATGAAACCAATGGATAAATAGGCTTTTAAAAGGTAGGGGTTGCCAAAAATATTAAAAATATCTGAGAAATAAAGTAAGCTCAAAACTGAATATATTTTATGGGATTCAGTAATTTTATAAGTTGTGATCTTAGTGGAAATAATTTAAATTACATTTTAAGGACAGAAGTAAGTTTTCAGTGGGCTGTAGAGAAGATGAGAGGTGAAGAAGTGAAAATTCTTTTCAGAAATTTTGAATAGGAATAAGAGAAGAACGTTTCGACAGAGCAAATCTTCAAGAAATTCTCTTCTTTTTTGTCGTTTGCATATTTTTTATATATTTTTGATGGAAGAATAAATACTTGCACAAGTTTATATGCTAAGAAGAAAGAGTTGATAAAGAGAAAAGGTTGAGTATATACCTGAGGAAAAGGGGTAAGTAATAAGAACACATTGCAAGTATTGAATAAGTATTTACTATACAGCTAATTGTGAGGTAGCTAAGTCCTGTGGGGTGAAAGTGTGGCATTCATAACACACACACATAGTATACTTTATTTAAAATAGTCTGTAACTATCTTCCTTTCTCTTCCTTTCTTTTTTTTTGACTTCACATATTCCAAACTTACTATAAGATAACAAATATACAAAGTGTTAAAGAACAAAAATATACATTAGCAAGTGGATAAATTTCAGAGTACACCTCAGTAATATGAAAACATATTAAAGTGAAGAAAGTATTTATTTATTTAGTCACTTAGTGATCCAGCAATATTTACTGAGTGCCTGCAGAGCTGGACTAATAAATAACAGTATATTTCTGTTCTCATACAGATTTCAGTGTACTGTGGAGGGAGGAAAGGGTAGAAAAACCCCAAAATAATTTCAAAATAAGAAGGTCATGTGACAATAATTAATAAAGATCCAGGCAAAGGGTTAGAGGGTAATTGTTTTAAGAGGTGGTATTTTACTTGAGATTTCAAGGATGAGAAGCATCTGATGATGCAGAAAGCCAGTGCAGGAAACAGCATGTCCATGTCTGAATGCTCCAAAGAAGAAAAGAAAGCCTTTGATGTTCAGTCTGTAACAGTCTAGATCCAGCAATTAGGGACTATCTTTGTGTCTGTTATGTGACTGTTCCCTCCAGCCTCCTCTTTCCTTAGAAGACTCTATTATTTATTTTTCTGTTTTTCTTTATTTGCATTTAAGTGTCTATGTATTACTAAAAATAATTATCTTTGGGAAATTATCCTGGTTTTGTCTTTCCTTTTCTACTTTCCTTGAATTAAAGAAAAAACAAAAGGTGAGCATTGACCATTTACCTACCTACCTTTCTCCTTCCCTCCCTTTCTCTTTCCCTCCCTCCCTTCCTTCCTTTCCCTCCTCCAATCATCTTAAGGTCATCCCAGTTCTCAGTAAGTATTTCTCCAAATTGAGGGCTATTATTGAAGGTTTTTTTTTTTTTCCAGGATTTTGTCCACTCAATTAAGAAAAACAAACTCTTTCTGGTGAGAGAATGTTGCCAATTAGGAGTTATGTTATTGGTCTCTCTCACCTTGGCTGCTGTTTTACAAAAATTATGGAAGGAAGTTGTATCCCTTCCTTTTATTAATTATTGCTAGCAATTTTTGGGGCAGGGGGAGGATAGGTGAGAAAAGTTCTGTCAAAGCCTCCAAATGTATTTTTTTATGTTGAAGATAATAAAATACATAATGTAAGTCTGCGTATTCTCCTTTTAAAAAATTATTACGGAAAATCTCAAATTTTACACAAAAGACGAGAGAGTGATATAAGAAATCATATGTGTCTATCACATAGCTTTAATCGTTATCAATAAATGGCCAATAAACCAAATCCACACTCAGTTATTTTGAAACAAATCCAAAATATAAGATTTCATTTATAAACATTTCAGTATTTCAGAGTAATTTTTAAACAACTTTTTTGGTCAAAAAAGAGGTTTCTAGAGAAATTCTTTTTGTCAGCTTTCTTTAAGTTAGATTACCATCTGATACATCTGTAGCCTATTTTGTGACTTTCCCTAATCAGAATACCCAGAAAGGTAGAGGACCAGAGAGCATTTGTAGCTTCAAACTGCTTGCCTCATTTAGGCCCTGGTGTGTTATATTTTTGTCATTGAAGTTTGTATGCACATTAAATCAGTAAAATGTTTTTAGAGGTGTTAGTGTGAGTCATATAGTTTTCTAGGTATTGCAGATACTTCAGTGAACCAAAACAGTGCTCTCCTGGAGCTTACAGTTCAGTGTTTAACTTTGAGAGGTGACTCTCGAGTTCAGACTCTGTTTATCAAAGAGTGTTTCTCAGTGTCTTTATGTTTTTTGTTTCTCTGTGATTTTGTTTTTGTTTTTCATTTGAGGATTAAAGCATTTCTTAGTAAAACATTGGCTTAAGAATATTGTCAAGGAGTCTGGTGAAATAGCAAAGTAAAATCACTCTTTATTTTGTGGCTTCACTATAAACTTATACAGTTGCTGTCACTTTATAAGAGCCTGAGGAAACAATTTCAGTGAAAACCTTATTGGCTGTTTTAATGATATCACATCTTGTAGTTCTTCTATGAGGAACATAACATAAACTTCTCTCCACATAATATAAGTGGGGGGAAGTTTGACTGGAACTGTATTTGTTTACATGCTGTGTGGTGAGTCTCAAATGCCCTATACACTATTGTAGGTAGAAGTCATTGTTTATTTTTGTATGTATGTTTGATTGGAATCTAATAATTACATAAAAGAGCTATATGTAAGGAACATATAAGGCATTCTAAATGTGCTAATTATGATATGCAGCATGAAGTAAAAATAACGTATGGTTTGTACACAAATAAAGAAACACTGTTTCATTACTATATGATAAGGTTGATAAAGTTATTTTGGACTGAATTGCTGATAATTATGCTTAAGAAAACTTTATGATATAAATTAGTAGTTTAAGATGGCAATCTTCATTGCAGTAGGCCAAGAAAAAGATGACAATAAGCTGTCACAGAGAGATGTAGATAGAACTGCTTGTTGAGGAAGTAGGTTGTCACTAATGCTTTCTCAGGATTTCTTTTATCAAGGATTTTAAAATCTTCCATTGTGTACTGTTGCATTTGTGTTATCACCATATTATAATTTTCAACAAATATATATTGAGAATATATGTTATAGGCATTGTGCTGGAATTTGGAGGTACCGTGATGATTAAATGAAGCATGGTTCATGGGTCTTCCAGACTGATTGATACACACACACTCATACATATAATCATATTAAATAATCACACAAATATATGAATATTTACTTTCAGATACTGCTACTAAATTGTGGTTAGTTTGTGCTGGCAAGAAATACTTAGTATGTAGAGATTTATATTTTAATGACTGTTTAAAAATTTAAACCTGTTTATGCCTGAAATTTTTTTCTCTTTGTCTTACAGTTTCAATTACAAATGGAAGCATTGCTGATTTGTACACATGAAAGGTACTGAGACTTCTTACTTTGTAGGAAGTTCTAATATTTCCCATTACTATAATATATTATTATAAGATGCCTCAGTTGCTTGGAATGTATTCCACCAGTGGAAAATGGTGAATAGTGAGTTAAAAGTGTGAGATCATTGGGTTAATTATGTTCTGTCAGAGTACCATTACTATCCTTTAAATAAGAAAAAGTTTTAAGGTAGAAAATTTTTAACAAGTTAAAATTAACCAGGGACTATAAAGGAAAGTGATTTCAGCAGGATAATTTATATCCTCAAAGTTTCAAACAAACAAAGCAAAGAAAGGTGTATATATGGCATCTTATTTTTTGAAGATAATTCTTTCCATCCTTTGTTCTTTGATCTCTACATGAGCAGAAACACAGAAAGTGGTAACGGGGCCAAGGGTGCTAGATGTCTTGGCACTCATTAACTACAGCAATTAGCACCATTTAGATTGATATATTTCCAAGATGAAAGCAAACTAGGACCAGACAAACAAAATGTGATGGTAGCATTTGTGAAGGTGGTAGCATTTGTGAAGGTGGAATGACAATTACCAACAAGAAGCAGAAAAGAAACAGAGCCCATCTTAAAAGACTTGGAATATTTGAAAAATTGATTATATGATAAGTATAACTACATAACTACAATTCTCAAAGGACTTATGAATGCTTCAATAGCATTCAAGTATAATGAAAAGACACCAGGGCAGTGCACTTTAGTAGTCTGCTGGCTTGAACCCTGTGATATAATGTTCTTGTAATACTTTATGGGTGACTGAAGTAAATTGGTGACGAATGTTTTCCAATTATTGGCTCTTCATATCAGATCTCTTAAAGAACATTTTGTTCTGAGAATATTATGAAGTTAATTGATTGAGTTTAGAAATTGCTTGACAATTTTACTATAGTGTTAACTTTTCTCCTCTCCAGATTGTGTAATTTTTGTCCTTTGAGCTGAGGTCAAATTATAGTTGTTTGGATTTAAGCAGTTTGCTCAGTTATACTTCACCTGTCCTACCTAACCATTTTATAAGTACTGGCACAAAGAAAGAAAAATCTAATTTTTTCCAATGCTTTTATTTCCTTTATTTATTTAGATAGCAATTTAAATCTGTTTTTCTTCTTGACAGAAAAAAAAAAAACAATTTGGATGGATTAATTTTGAACCTAAATAGTTTGTTGATGAATCATTAATGATTTTATTCAGTGGGTGTATTTGAGATAAAAGAGAATTATAATGCACCAAAATAATGATAAATTCTTTATTTTAAAGAAAATAAAGGCTGAGAATTTCATGGTGCTTACTAAGTGAATTATGTAATATGGAGTGCCCTGAGGCATTTAGTGTATGCTCTAAATGTCTTTTAGTTTTTCAAGCAGCAGATATTCATACTATACATACAATAAAAAGAAGTTACAGATTTAATAAAAATCAGAATGGTTTGAACGTTAACATTAGACCAATAAAAATTAAAGGATATCTGAAGCTTATTAATTCTTTTAGTCTTCATGTGCCTAGAAACATTTGTTTCATTTAAAAGTTGTATTACAAAATTAATGGACTGAGGGCAGAAAGGGAATTTGAAGGAATGTGAAATAGAGTCTGGATATATACTGAATACAGGTGGAAGATGTTTGAGGAACATTTATGGAACAAAGTGCAGTTTCTTTCTACTAAGGTCTAGGTATTCAAAAGCAACAGGAAGAGTAAATGTGGCAATATAAACTTGCAAAAAGAAATACCTAGTATTTCTGCTCAGAACAGAAACCTATGAAGAAAGATTCTGCTCAAACAGAAACCTATGAAGAGGTGGCAGTGAAGAAGTCAAAGGAAAAACTGAGCAAATAAAAAGTGCAGACAGGAGTTAGAAATAGAGAACAACGTGCCTCAACAAAAATGGGAACAACAAAAATTGAGGGTATTACAATACAGAGCACTCCAAATGACAGAACAGGAATTTAAAATTGTATGTGCAAGAAGCAGATAACATGACTGGAACTGAAGTATTTGTTTTTTCCTGTGAGAGCTGCAGGACAAGACATTCCTAAGCAACACAACTCTGGACTAGGATTAGTTGTACTCTCTCAAATATATTTTGAAGTAAAAAGCTGAAAGCCAAATGCCTTCAGCCACATGAAGTACCCAAAGTCTTGTGTAATACATTGTCTTTAGTGTTTTATGGCTTATTCAAAAAATATAAATTATATTTTAAAATTGATATGTAGGTGAGCATGGTTGCTATACCTATGGATTACCAAAAGTAATACCAATAATAGCCAATCATTCAACAGTCAGTTCAGTCCTATTATTTAAAAAAACAAACAAAAAAACCCTTAAAATATTCTATTAAATCTCACGAAAGTAGTTTCAGTGACAAGGTTTCAGATCTTTGCAAATGATAACGAATTTAGAGACATATAATGACAAACTACATTGCTAGGTCTAGACAGATTTAGATAAATAATGACCCGCTTGTTTATCGCAGCCATAGTCTTTAACTTTGAGTAAAGGAATCTTGAAAGTAGTTCAACAAATATATATTCTCTTTTTTTAAATATATAAATTTTCTGTTTGGTGGGTGATAAAGATGCAATATGGAGACTTCGTTATATTATACTCCTTATATTCCCTGTTCTGTTTTATACATAAGCCTGTTTTTCCTTTTCACCTTTATTCATCTCCTTTAAATAAGTATTTATTCTATAAAATATGTATACTCTTTCTATATGTATATGAATATGTGTATATACACATGTATGCATATTCTCTCCATTTATGCTCATATAGTCACTCTTTTAAAACATTTCTTGAAATAATTCTTTTGGGTGGATTAATATTACATCAGTTTTTTAAAAAATATATTTTATTGATTATACTATTACAGTTGTCCCATTTTTCCCCCTTTATTCCCCCCCACTCTGCACACCCCCTCCCACCTGCATTCCCTGCTCCTTTATTTCATGTCCATGAGTCGTACGTACAAGTTCTTTGACTTCTACTTTTCTTATACTATTCTTAACCTCCTCCTGTCTATTTTCTACCTACCATTTATGCTACTTATTCTCTGTACCTTTTCACCCTCTCTCCCCTTCCCACTTCCCCACTGATAACCCTCCATGTGATCTCCATTTCTATGATTCTGTTCCTGTTCTAGTTGTTTGCTTACTTTGTTTTTTTGTTTTGTTTTTTGTTTTTTTTAGGTTTGGTTGTTAATAGCTGTGAGTTTGTTGTCATTTTACTGTTCATATTTTTTATCTTCTTTTTCGTAGATAAGTTCCTTTAACATTTCATATAATAAGGGCTTGGTGATGAGGAACTCCTTTAACTTGACCTTATTTGGGAAGCTCTTTATCTGCCCTTCTATTATAAACTATAGCTTTGCTGGATAGAGGAATCTTTGATGTAGCTCCTTGCCTTTCATGACTTGCAATACTTCTTTCCAGCCCCTTCTTGCCTGTAAGGTCTCTTTTGAGAAATCAGCTGACAGTCTGATGGGAACTCCTTTGTAGGTAATTGTCTCCTTTTCTCTTGCTGCTTTTAAGATTCTCTCCTTATCTTTAATGTTGGGTACTGTAATTATGATATGCCTTGGTGTGTTCCTCCTTGGGTCCAGCTTCTTTGGGATTCTCTGAGCTCCCTGGACTTCCTGGAAGTCTATTTCCTTTGCCAGATTGGGGAAGTTTTCCTTCACTATTTTTTCAAATAAGTTTTCAATTTCTTTGTATTCCTCTTCTCCTTTTGGCACCTTTGTGGTTTGAATGTTGGAAAGTTTAAAGATGTTCTGGAGGTTCCTAAGCCTCTTCTAATTTTTTTGAATTCTTGTTTCTTCATTCTGTTTATGTTGAATGTTTATTTCTTCATTATCCTCCAGACCATTGATTTGAGTCCTGGTTTCCTTCGTGTTACTGTTGTTTCCGTGCAGATTTTTCTTTATTTCACAGAATGCAACCTTTATTGCTGCTTGGGTCTTTTTTATGCTGTTGAAGCACCCAGTGAATTCCTGGAGCATCCTGATACCCAGTGTTTTTGAACTCTGCATCTGATAAGTTGGTTATCTCATCGTCACTTAGTTGTATTTTTTCTGGAGCTTTGAACTGTTCTTTCATCTGGGCCATTTTTTTTGTTTGTTTGTTTCAGTGTGCCTGTTACATAGTAAGGGGTGGAGCCTTAGGTGTTCACCAGGGCAGGGCAACTCATGGAGCTGCTTTGTGACGCTATATGTGGGGGAGGGGACCTAGACGGAACAGTGCTGCTTGCTCTGCTCTCTGCTGGTTTTCAGTCACTTTGCCAGCTACCCACAAGTAAATTGGGCCCTTCTGGTGCCGATTCCCGATGGGTGTGTCTCTTCAACAAACTGTCCTTGAGGCTGGGAGTTTTTCCTGCTGCCTCAACCCGCATAGGTGTTTTCAGTCAGAGGCTTTGAGGCTTTATTTTTCCACTGTTGGAACCCTGGGTTTCTTGGTCTGTCTCGCTCCCCAGTTGTTCCTCCCAGTTTATTTGCACTTGCATGTGGGACCGCCCAGTCTGAAAGCCACTGCCTCACCTGGTCGTCCAGTTGCCACCTTGCCTCAAGTCCTCTCTATCCAGCTGCCCATCTCTGCCCCTCCTGCTGGTCTGGATGAATGTTTTTTTTTTTAACTCCTTGGTTGTCAGACTTCCATACTGTACAGTTTTCTGTCAGTTCTGGTTGTTTTTTGTTTCTAAATTGTTGTTGTTCTTCTTTTATTTGTGCAAGGAGGCACAGTGAGTTTACCTACGCCTCCATCTTGGCCGGAAGTAGTACATTAGTTTTATTACAAATGGCAGACTTCTGTTCTGTTAAATGGAAGCTTCTATTAATACTAGAATGAGACAGAACATTATTGCTACAGTATAAGTTTGTATGGTTGGATGTCCTACTGGTTCTAGACCTCTTGGTTCACTGAAAATTTGACAGGCTGTTAGATGGAGTAAAGGGTAAGATGCAGTCATGGACTGTAGGTTTTTCATTCCTTAGTTATTGCTATATTTGTACTTTACATTAATGGACAATTTTTACCTTGTGACAAAGGTCAACTTTTTATATTGCTTGTTATTTGATTTTCCCCTCATGTTGGAATGGCATTTTTAATTGAGAGTATTTTTTTAAGGTGATTTTTAAACTGTTCTTTTCCTAGATAATTGCTTGCATGAATACATAGAACTGGATGTTTGAATTTTAGGTATAAACATCCTGATTTCTCATTGAAAAGACCTGTGAAGTTTAGCATCAAAGACAAAAGCAACCTTAACTAATTAAAAATCATTATCATTTTTTAACAATCTTACTGTAATATAGTGATAGTATATATATTTTTCATATATATATATATGGCACATATGTGTACACACACAGAACTTTTTTTTAAATGTACCTTAAAGAACAAAATAAATGAACAAATAAAATTTAAACAGTCATAGACACAGAGAGTGGACTGGTGGTTTCCAGAGGGGAGGGAGGTTGAGGCACTAGATGGAAAAGGTGAAGGAATTAAGAAGTACAAATTGGTAGTTAGTTAAAAGATAGTCATGGGGATGTAAGTGCAGCATAGGGAATATAGTTGATAATACTTTGATAACTATGTATGGTGGCAGGTGGGTACTGGAAATATAAGGGAGACACTTTGCAAAGTGTATGGATTCTCAAAACTGTGCTGTATGCTTGAAAGCAATGCAAAATAATATCGAGTATAAACTATAATTGAAAAATAAAATTTAAAGTTTTTAAAAAACACTACACTTATACAAGCCCTGGCTGGCGTAGCTCAGTGGATTGAGCACGGGCTGCGAACCAAAGTGTCACAGGTTTGATTGCCAGCCAGGGTACATGCCTGGGTTGCAGGCCATAACCCCCAGCAACCGCACGTTGATGTTTCTCCCTCTCTCTCTCTCTCTCTCTCTCTCTCCCTCTCCCTCCCTCCCTTCCCTCTCTAAAAATAAAAAAAAAACAAAAACAAAACCAAAAACCACTACACTTATACAAATTAAAATATTACTAAATAAAGTTTATGGGTAATGAAGCTATTTACAGTGATGTCCTATATTGTGAAAATTTGTTCAAAAATTTTATTATAATAAATGCACTTGAGTCACTGCCCAAACATGAATTCCTATAAAATAAACATATACGTATAACATATACACAATAAACATATTGCATAAACATATATGCAAACTGAGATGTATAAAAAGGATATTGACATTATTTTTGTTGTTCTGTCATCAAGAAGTTCTGTTTTTGTAATTCAAACATTCTCCTTTCCTACATACTCAAAAAATTCACCATTAACAGGTGTATTCCAACAGTGAAAATGTTTGTATCTTTGTCAAATTAAATATTATGTTAAAATATTTTATTCACTTTCATGGAGAATGCTGTTCTCATAAATATTTGAGTAGAGGCATTTTGAAAGTGGCTGGACTTACAGTTCAAAACATATGCAATTTACATGCTAGTATGATGATTTCAGTAATTCATTGCATTTTGAAACTTTTTATGAATAATAGCAGTATTTGGTTTTTAAGACATAGTATTCAAAATATTTTGAATAAAATTAAGAGATGTTTGTCTCCCAAATTAGAATCTGTCCACATAATAACTAAAGTAATCTCCATTTTTAAAAACTTAATTTATGAAAATTTAGGATTTGCAAAAGAGATAAGGAATGATGGGTTGCTTCATAGAAAAATTATGGTTTGTAAAATATTTTAAATGTACAATTTTTTAATGAAATTTGATTTATACTTATTTAACATATAAAAAGAATCAGCTCCATATTCCAAAACATATTTTTTAAACAAATGCAATTGGCTACTGTGTAATAGATTTTTTAAATGCATCCAAATGAGTATTGTTCTCTGCAAAGTAGTCACCTTGGGAAATATTTCTTCATTTAAGAAGTATGGCCATTGCTCTAAATATTGTACTGTATTAGAAATACCTTCAGAGCAAGCAGCATATCCTTCTGAATATTTTCATTGACAACTACCCTTTAATTTAATTTGATTTTTAGAAATAATCAAGAGTAATTTAGAGCCATATTTACTAAATAGAAAGTTTATTGCCATAGCAAAACCTGGCCTATTCTGACTTTTACAGTTCTCTACACCCCTTTTCCTCATTTTCTAACCTCCAACTTTACCGCCTACTCCAATTTAGTGCCCTTTGGCCTATCCACTACATCCAAACTACTCTAAGTCTTTGGCCTGTTTTAGATGATCAACAAGGACATTTATTTTTAAGATACAAAAATAAAACCATTTATCTTGTGTGGCTTTGTGCAATCTCTTACGGCAGCTTTAAAAGAGATGTGTATAACTTACAGTACTTTGAGAGTGACAGAATTATTGTAATAAAGATATTACCTGCACTGTGATAAAGGGTATTTGGATCTTCAGCTTTTGGATATCTGATATGTTTCTTTAATTTAGCAAATCAGTAGTTACTGAGCACATATATTATTCAAAACACTGTAGTAGGCACTGAGGCAAATGCAAAGAGGGAGAAATAATGAGCCTAACCCTGACTCATGGACAGAAAGGGAGAAGAGTATCTTTCAGTGACTCTGCAGCAAGATAGATTTAAGTGTTCTTTGAAGTTACAAAACACTACGTAAATACAGGAGAGGGAGAGATTCATTTTAACTGGGGCATGACAGGTAAATCAAACCTAGAAGGGCATAGATTGAAACTTTGACAGGTAGAGATAGAAAGAAAGGACATTCTAGGAAAGAGGAGGTCACTTGTTAAAGTATAGAGCAGGGTTTATGTCTTTTAAAAAATGAACATTTTACTTTTTAATCAAAGCTTTCACAGTAAAAACTGTTCAGTTTTCAACTCTACCAACATTGTAGGGCTTGAATAGATTTCATTCAGTTTAATCGCACAGTCTTTGTCTTTTGTCCCTTTGTGTGTGCCCTAGTGATCTTCTCTGTTTTTCTCGTATGATATCTTCTTCCTTTTTCTCTGTCTCCTTTTCTCACCTTCCCTATCTCTTCCATTCTTTTCTCATAGTCTTCCTTCCATCTTGATTGTCCATAATGAGAAATTGAAATATACCAGTTAAATTTAGTATGTTTATGTTTCCTGTTCATAATTTTAGAGATAGGTGGGTTTAACACAAATCCAGTAAAAAAAATAAATTCAATTTTAAGTATACTTTTCATAAAATTAAATTGATCCATTTCAAATATAGAGTTTGATAAATGTTTACAAAGATATATAGCCTTTTAAATTTAATCAACTTGTAAATTAAATATTTTTATCACTCCTAAAAGATCTCCACTATTCCTCTGCTGTCAATTCATTCTAAAACTAACTCCAGGTAACATCTGATCTTCACTCTGAGATTGTAGATTGGTTTAGCCTGTCCTACAATTTTATGTAAATGGCATTATACATTATGATTTTGTGTCTTACTTAATTTGTTTAATATGGTTTTCAAGTTCATTTATCTTGTAGCATTTTTTAGTTAATAGACTTTACTTTTTAGTTAATAGACTTTACTTTTTAAAGCAGTTTTAGGTTTATAAAAAAAACCCATAAAAAACTGAGAAGAATGTACAGAGTTCCCAGATATCCAGTCACACTCTACCCCAGTTTTCCTGATTCTTAACTAACCTCATGCATTAGCATGGTATATTTGCTACAATTAATGAACCAGTATTGATACTTTATTATTAATGAAGGTGCATAGTTTACATTAGGGTTTGTTCTGTGTTGTTAGTACTAAGGGTTTTGATAAACACAGAATGTCACATGTGTACCATTATGTTATCAACAGAAGATGTCACTGACTTAAAAATTTTCTTTGCTGTACCTCTTTATATCTCTCCCTACACTCTTCTTCTCTCCCCTGCCTTTAAACTCCTGGCAAGCTTTTTACTATTTTTATAGCTTACCTTTTCCATGATCCATATGGTGGAATCATATAGTATGTAGTCTTTTCAGACTGGCTTCTTTCATTTGATAATATGCATTTGAGATTCCTCCGTATTTTTTTTTTTTGTGGCTTGATAGCTGATTTCTTTTTAGTGCTAATAATATTCCATTGTATGGATATACCAGTTTGTTTCTGCATTTACCTATTGAAGGACAGACACCTTGGTTGCTTTCCAGTGTTTTGCAATTATAAATAAATATGCTATAAACATTTATGTGCAGGTTTTTCTGTGAATATATGTTTCAACTAATTTGGGTGAATGCAAAGGCACGTAATTGCTGGATCATGTGATAACACTATATTTAGCTTTCTATAAAATTGTCAAGCTGTATTCCAAAGTGACTGTAACATTTTGCATTCCCATTAGCAATGAATGAGAGCTCTTGTTGCTCTACATCCTCACTAGCATTTGGTGTTGTCAGTTGTTTGGATTTTGGCCATTCCAACAGGTGTGTAGTAGTATCTCATTGTTGTTTTCATTTGTAGTTCCCTAATGGAATATGATGTTGAGCATCTTTTCATGTGCTTATTTGCCATCTGTATATTTTCTTTGGTGTTCAGATCTTCTGCACAATTATACTTGCATTTTCTTATTGTTGAGTTTTCAGAGTTCTTTGTCTATTTTGGATACCAGTTTTTTATCAGAAATGTGACTAGCAAATATTTTCTCCTAGTCTGTGACTTGTTTTTCACAGAAGTTCTTAATTTTAATTAAAGTCCAGTGTATTAGTTATTTCTGTCATGAGTCATGCTCTTAGTGTCATATTAAATCCTCTTTGCCCAACTCAGTGCTACCTAGATTTTCACCTATGTTATCTTCTAGAAGTCTTACAGTTTTACATTTTAGATTGACCATCCATTTTGAGATAATTTTTGTGGAATTTATAATGTCAGTGTCCAGATTTTTTTTTGCATTGGGATGTCCAGTGTTCCAGGGCCATTTGATAACAAGGTTGTCTTTGTTTCATTGTTTTGCCTTTGTGAAAAATTAGTTCACTGTACTTGTGTGGGTCAGTGTTTGTGCTGTCTGTTCTGTTCTGTTGATCTATTTGTCTATTTTTTTTACTAATACCACACTGTCTTGAGCACTGTAGCTTTATGGTTAAGTCTTGATGTTGGGTAGTGTTATTCCTTTGACTTCGTTCTTCTCTTTCAATATTGAGTTGATTATTCTGTGTCTTTATCCTCTTCATATAAACATAGAATCAGTTTGTCAATACCTGCAAAATAACTTACTGGCATTTTAATTGAGATTGTTGCAGTGAATCAACAGATCAAGTTATGTTGGTAAGAACTGACAACTTGACAATATTCAGTCTTCCTATTCATGAACATGAACCCTCTTTCCATTTATTTAGTTTTTGTATTTCTTTAACCAGAGTCCTGTAGTGTTCTTCAAATGGATCTTGTACTTATTATTTACAGTTATACCTAAGAACTTATTTAATATTTTGGTACTAATGTAAAAGATGTTGTGCTTTTAATTTTAAATTTCAGTAGTTTATTGGTGGTATATAAGAATGCTATTGAATTTTGTATACTTCTAATGCCAGACTCTTGCTTTTTCTAAAAGAAAAACCCCAAAACTAATATAAAATATTAAATTACTATTTACTTTCATCTGATTTCCAATTGTTTTTTAATATGAAACAGTCTTCATCATAAATTTATCATACTGCTATTATTGGTTACAGCCTCATATTTCTATTTTAATTTTAATTTAATTTAATTTTTAAACATATTTTATTTATTTATTTTTAGAGAGAGGGGAAAGAAAGGAGAAAGAGAGGGAGAGAAGCTTCAGTGTGTGGTTGCCTCTTGCATGCCCCCCTCACTGGGGACCTGGACTGCCACCCAGGCATTTGCCCTGACTGGGAATCAAACTGGTGACCCTTTGGTTCCCAGGCTGTGCTCAATCCACTGAGCTATACCAGTCAGGGCCTGTTTTTATATTTGAACTTTATTTTGGAATGCATGTTATATATGGTATAATGCAGGAGCTCTAAAATAGGGAGCTGCCTAAGTGTTTGTGATATTAACAACAAACAAACAAACACCCAGAGGACTAGCAGACACAGACATGACATTTGTTACTCACATTACAGGGGTGTGCACTGATAGTGGTGGGTCAGTGCAAGAAGGACCACACCTCCTGAGGCTCATTATAAAGGGTCCCAGAAAAAGGATGCACATGTCCCACGTGTGACTGTAAACTGCATTACCTTAGTGTGTATGTGTAGAAAGAAAAGGTCAGAAGCTGTCACAGGACAGGAAACTACTCCCAAAAGGAGGTAATGAGGTTGTTTAATCCACTCCCAAGAAAATACACAGTCCTTCTGGCCAGGGACCCCCTGTTCAGCTTTCCTCAAGGGTGGTAGTGGAGCCATGTCAACATCAACCCCACATATGGTATGATATGTTTTCAGTCACATTAAAAGTTTCAGTAGAGACAGACTTAGACAACAGGCTGACAGCTCTGGGGTAGTTTCGAGGGGTGGAGGGATTGAGAAAAAAAGAAAAAGAACGCATGGCATAGATGACAGTGTGATGAGGGGGGTGTGTGGAGGTAGAAGAGAGTGTAAGGGGGATAAATGGTAATGGAAATAAAATACAATAAAAATAAACTATTAAAGTTTCATGTGTGTTCCACTGGAAATAAAGTAGCTGTGTTTTTTAAGATTATGGGACTAGAATTTTTACTTTGTTTTTACTTTTTTTTTTAAGTATTCACTTTAACCTGTAAAACACTAAAGAGTATGATTTTTTTGTTTTTTGAGAATCCTGTAACAATGTTAAGATTTTGGAACATAGGCTCCTGTCGTTTTTGAATTTGTGGAGAATAACATCAGAGTTAGAGAAGACCACTCTGGATATCATCTCTTTCTAGTAATGATCAAGGGTTGGTTGGGTACGTATAAAGTGAAAGTTTATGCTAGTTCACTTAAATGTAGGCATAAGTATGTCACTGCTAGTTTAGTATTGTTAATGTTTGGATACCTTATTTATTTTCTCCTCTTTGAGACCATTGTTTTTATTTTCTCTGTTTCTTAATTTCTTGCTTGTTATTCTGATTATACTATCCATATTAGTAAATATAATGGTTGCTTTTTGAAAAATTATGATATAATTTACAAACCCTAAAATTTTGCCCATTTTTATGTGCAGAATTAATTCAGTGGCTTTTTCTATATTCATAAGGTTCTGTAAACATCAGAAAGATCTAATTTGAACATTTATATTACACCAGTGATTCTACAGTGTGGCCCTAACTGGTATTCTTAGAGATCCAGCCTGTAATATTCCTGTGAATTTATAACTACCTGATCCTATATTTACATAATACTGTATCAAGAATATTTTGATACTGGTGATTTCTCTTTTGGTCTTCTCCATTTCAAGTTAACCCCCTCTCATTGCTTCAACTGTCACTACAATTTTAAGAATTCTCACTACACTGTATGTTTTTCTTTATAGGCTTCTTGATATGTGAAGGTCTTTATCAAAATGGAGTGTGTAGGGTAAAACACAGGCTATGATCTGACAGGTGCCACATAGAATAATTATCTTTTTATTGTATTTTTGTTATGGATCATAAGGCCTTGGTCAATAAATAGAAATTACAAAAGCTGTTAATATTCCCAGTAATCCACAACATGTTATTTCCTGCTTCTAATGAATAATAATAATTAAAAATATGTATTGGGACTTGGAGAGGGCAAAGGGAAGATGAATATGGGAAACTGGTACATAGGACTAGCACAAACTTGAAGTATACCCAACATAACCACAAAACGTTAGTTGATTCACTGCAGCTGTGCTTCTGAATTTGCTAGTATCCTAAAAATAAATTAAGACTAAGGTTGGGATCATATGGTAATTCTATTTTTAATTTTGTGAGGAACATCCATATGGTTTTCCATAGTGTCTTTGCCAATTTACAGTCTCACCAATAGTGCACAGAGATTTTTCTCTCCATATTCTCACCAGCACTTGTTTGTTGAATTTTTTCTTTTTTAAAAAAATATAGTTTATTGATTATGTTATTACAGTTGTCCCATTTTCCCCCTTCACTCCCCTCTACCCTGCATACCCTTTCCCACCCACATTCCTCCCCTTTAGTTCATGTCCTTATGTCATACTTATAAGTTCTTTAGCTTCTCCATTTCCTATACTATTCTTACCCTCCCTTGTCTATTTTCTACCTACCATCTATGCTACTTATTCTCTGTACCTCTTCCCCCTCTCTCCTTCTCCCACTCCCCTGTTGCTAACCCTCCATGTGATCTCCATTTCTGTGGTTCTGTTCCTGTTCTAGTGGTTTGGTTAGTTTGTTTTTGTTTTTGTGTTAGCTGTGGTTGTTAATAATTGTGAGTTTGCTGTCATTTTACTGTACATGTTTTTGGTCTTCTTTTTCTTAGATAAGTCCCTTTAACATTTCACACAATAAGGGCTTGGTGATGATGAACTCCTTTACCTTGACCTTCTCTGAGAAGCACTTTATCTGCCCTTCCATTCTAAATGAAAGCTTTGCTGGGTAGAGCAATCTTGGATGTAGGTCCTTGCTTTCCATGACTTGGAATACTTCTTTCCAGCCCCTTCTTGCCTGTAAGGTCTCTTTTGAGAAATCAGCTGACAGTCTGATGGGAACTCCTTTGTAGGTGACTGTCTCCTTATCTCTTGCTGCTTCTAGGATTCTCTCCTGCATTTTAATCCTGGGTAATGTAATTATGATGTGCCTTGGTGTGTTCCTCCTTGGGTCCAACTTCTTTTGTGAGCTTCCTGGACTTCTTGGAAGTCTATTTCCTTTGCCAGATTGGGGAAGTTCTCCTTTATTATTTGTTCAAATAACTTTTCCACTTGTTGCTTTTCCTCTTCTCCTTCTGGTGCCCCTATAATTTGGATGTTGGAATGTTTAAAGATGTCCTGGAGGTTCCTAAGCCTTTCCTAATTTTTTTGAGTTCTTGTTTCTTCATTCTATTCTTTTTGGTTGTTTCTTTCTTCCTTCTGGTCCATTCCATTGATTTGAGTCCAAGTTTTCTTCCCATTACTATTGGTTCCCTGTACATTTTCCTTTATTTCACTTAGCATAGCCTTCATTTTTTCATCTAATTTGTGACTATCTTCAACCAATTCGGTGATCATCCTGATTACTAGTGTTTTGAATTGTGCATCTGATAGGTTGGCTATCTCTTCGTTGCTTAGTTGTATTTTTTCTGCAGCTTTGATCTGTTCTTTCATTTGGGCCATTTTTTTTTTTGGTCTCAATGTGCCTGTTAGGTAGTGAAGGGCGGAGCCTTAGGTATTCGCCAGGGTGGGGCAACCCAGTTGCTGTGTTGTGTATGTGAGGGAGGGGTCCGAGAGGGAACAATGGTGCTTGCGCAGTTTTCTGCCAGATTTCAGTGGCAGAAAACTGATTTCAGTTACTTCCACCGCTTCCTGCAAGCTAACTGGGCCATTCTGGTACTGATTCCCATGTGGGTGGGTTTGTGTACGCTCTAGGACCCTGCGGGTCTCTCCAGCGAACTCTCCTGTGAGGCTGGCAATCTTTCCTGGCCCCTCAACCCTCACAGATGTTTTCAGTCAGTGGTTTGAGGTTTTATTTCCCCTCTCTGGGACCCTGGGTTGCGTGGTCTGTCTCACTCCCCAGTTTTGCCTGGTTTATCTGGGCGTGAATTTGGGACCACCTGGTCCACCAGCTGCCTTGTGTGCTGCATCCCTCCACAATCCACCGCCTCACTGGGTCTGCCTGCTGCTGCCTTTTGCACCCGGGGTCCGCCAGCCCCTTCTTTGCCTTGATCACTCCAGCCTGGCTGCCTGATTCTGCCCCTCCTACCAGTTTGGATGAATGTTTCTTCTTTAACTCCTTGGTTGTCAGACTTTCATACAGTTCAATTTTCTGTCAGTGCTGGTTATTTTTTTGTTTCTAAATTGTTGCTGTCCTTATTTTGGTTGTTCAAGGAGGCACAGTGTGTCTACCTTCGCTCCATCCTGGCGGGAAGTCTGTTGAATTTTTGATGATAGCCATTCTGACAGGTGTGAGGTGATATCTCATTGTGTCTTTGATTTGCATATCCTCAATAGTTAGTGATATTAAACATGTTTAATTATGTCTGTTGGCCATCTGCATGTCTTCTATCTGAAGAAAATGAAAACACTAACTTGAAAAGATATTTGCCTTTCTATGTTAATGGCAGCATTATTTAGAATAGCCAAATTATGGAATTAACTAAGTAGCCATCACTCGATGAGTCGATAAAGAAGACAATGGAATATTACTCAGCATTAAAAATTAGAAATCTCACCATTTGTGGAAACATGGATGAACTAGAGGGTACACTAAATGAAGTGAGTCAGACAGAGGAAGACGAATATCATGATTTTACTTATATGTGAAATTGAAAAAATAGAACACATAAACAAAGCAAAACAGAAACAGACTTAGATACAGAGAAAAAAACTGATGGTTGCCAGAGTTGAGTAGGGTAGAAGATGGGTGAGAAAGAGAAAGGGAAATTGGAGGCACAAATTTCTAGTTATAAAATAATTAAGCCATGGTATGTAAGGTACAGAATAGACAATGTAGTCAGTAATATTGTAGTAAATTTATATGGTGACAGATGACAGATGGCCACTAGACTTACCATAGTGTTTATATCACAAGGTAAATAAATGTCAAATTGCTACATTGTATACCTGAAACTAATAAAATATTGTATGTCAACTGTACTTTAATACAAATTTTTTTTGAAAAGACTAAGGTTGGAAATGGTTTTGTCTCTTGCAATGGGCCAGATTTTTGTTGGGTTTGTAATAGCAGTAAATGAATAAACGTTATGTTGTGACATTATATTTCAATAAGTAAAGTAAGCAAGTAATTATATTTCAAAGGTAGAAGATAAACAATGGTTATAACCCATTTCTGCTGAGAGTTTTATGCAAAGTTACTAAATAAAAGCAAACACTTTACTTCCAGCCAAGATAGAGGCGTAGGTAGACACGCCTCTTCGCACAACCAAAATAAGGTCGGCAACAATTTAGAAACAAGATAACAACCAGATCTGACAGAAAATTGAACTGTATGGAAGTTGGACAACCAAGGAATTAAAATATACACATTCATCCTGTCCGGTAGGAGGGGTGGAGTGGGGCAGCCGGGCGGAGAGGGGTCTCGGCATGAAAAGTGGTGGCACTGGACACGTAAGGCATCCCGAGTGCAAGACCCCAGTGGGCAGACCCTGGGCGCACAGGTGGTTGGCAGTCCCAGCGAGGAGGCAACTGTGAAGCAAGGCACTGCATGCAAGGCACCTGGCTGTTGGGGCCTCATTCACGTGCAGATAAACCAGAAGAAATCCGGCAGTGAGACAGACCACTCAACCCAGGGTCCCAGCGGGGAAATAGAACCTTGGGACACTGACTGAAAACACCTGTGGGAGTTGAGGCACAGGGAAGAGACTCTCAGCCTCACAGGAGAGTGCATTGGATAGACCCACTGGGTCCTAGAACGTAACAAACCCACTCACCCGAGAATTAGCACCAGAAAGGCCCAGTTGCCTTGGGGGAAGCGGTGGAAGGGAATGAAATCTGACAGAGTGAGGAGCAAGCGCCATTGTTCCTTCTTGGACCCCTCCCGCACATACAGCGTTGCAACACAGCCACTGGGCTGCCCCACCCTGGAGAACACGTAAGGCTCTGCCCCTCACTACATAACAGGTGCAACCAGACCAAAAAAAAACAAACAAAAAAACAAAAACCGTGGCTCAAACAGTAGTACAAATCAAAGCCCCAGAGTCAATACTTTTAAGTGACTAAGAGATAGCTAACCTGTCAGATACACAGTTCAAAGCACTGGTGATCAGGATGCTCACAGAATTGGTTGAATTTGGTTGCAAATTAGATGAAAAAATGAAGGCTACAATAAGAGAAATGAAGGAAAATGTATAGGGAACCAATAGTGATGGGAAGGAAACTGGGACTCAAATCAATGGAATGGACCAGAAGGAAGAAAGAAACAACCAAAAAGAATAGAATGAAGAAATAATTAAAAAAAAATGAGAAGCTTAGGAACCTCCAGGACATCTTTAAACATTCCAACATCCAAATTATAGGGGTACCAGAAGGAGAAGAGGAAAAGCAACAAGTGGAAAAGTTATTTGAACAAATAATAAAAGAGAATGCCCCCAATCTGGGAAAGGAAATAGACTTCCAGGAATTCCAGGAAGCTCACAAAAGAAGTTGGACCCAAGGAGGAACACACCAAGGCACATCATAATTACATTACCCAGGATTAAAATGCAGGAGAGAATCCTAGAAGCAGCAAGAGATAAGGAGACAGTCACCTACAAAGGAGTTCCCATCAGACTGTCAGCTGATTTCTCAAAAGAGACCTTACAGGCAAGAAGGGGCTGGAAAGAAGTATTCCAAGTCATGGAAAGCAAGGACCTACATCCAAGATTGCTCTACCCAGCAAAGCTTTCATTTAGAATGGAAGGGCAGATAAAGTGCTTCTCAGAGAAGGTCAAGGTAAAGGAGTTCATCATCACCAAGCCCTTATTGTGTGAAATGTTAAAGGGACTTATCTAAGAAAAAGAAGACCAAAAACATGTACAGTAAAATGACAGCAAACTCACAATTATTAACAACCACAGCTAACACAAAAAACAAAAAACAAACTAACCAAACCACTAGAACAGGAACAGAACCACAGAAATGGAGATCACATGGAGGGTTAGCAACAGGGGAGTGGGAGAAGGAGAGAGGGGGAAAAGGTACAGAGAGTAAGTAGCACAGATGGTAGGTAGAAAATAGACGGGGGGAGGGTAAGAATAGTATGGGAAATGGAGAAGCTAAATAGCTTATGACATATGGACATGAACTAAATGGGGGAATATGGGTGGGAAAGGGTATGCAGGGTAGAGGGGAGTGAAGGGGGGAAATGGGACCATTGTAATAGTGCAATCAATAAAATATATTAAACAATAAAAATATTCAGAGGATTGAAAAAATACGCGAACATTTGCGAGAGGGTAGAGTTTAGGAAATAGAGGTCTTTCAACTGAATTTTTTTTTTTAAATGTTAGAGTGCTCCCCGTGGATCATTTAATGATTCTACATGGAAACTGTGGAAAAGCTGGTCTAACTAAGTAAGCAGATGTCCTTGGATATAGAATGGAATGCTCAAAGCACCAGTCTATATAAAGCTTCAGAAAACTTACAATCCTTTTCACTTATTTTATTTTATGAGCTGTATTTCAAAAACATGATAAAGCACAGAATTAACATAAATACTAAATATCCACTCATTTTAGTAATGTTAGCATTTACCATATTTGCTTAAGAAAATTCTTACAGAAATTAATATTTAAAAATATATTTGATTATGTTATTACAATTGTCCCATTTTTTCTCCCATTTATTCCCTTCTGCCCTGTACTCTCCTCCCACCAGCATTTCCCCACTTTAGTGCATGTCCATGGGTCATACATAGAAGTTCTTCGGCTTCTCCATTTCCCATACTATTCTTAACCTCCTGTCTATTTACTACCTACCATTTATGTTTCTTATTCCCTATACTTTTTTCCCATTCCCCCTTTTTCTCTCCCCACTGATAACCTTTCATGTGTTCTCTGTTTCTGTGAATCTGTTACTGTTCTAGTTGCTTAGTTAATTTTTGTTTTTTTAGGTTCGGTTGTTGATAATTGTGAGTTTGTTGTCATGTTACTGTTCTCATTGTTTTATCTTTTTCTTTTTTTAGATAAAGCCCTTTAACATTTCATATAATAAGGGCCTGGTGATGATGAACTCCTTTAACTTGATCTTAACTGGGAAGCACTTTTTCTTCCCTTCCATTCTAAATGATAGCTTTGCTGGATAGAGTAATCTTGTATATAGGTCCTTGCTTTTCATGACTTGCTCTGCTCTCCACTGGCTTTCAGTCACTTCCCCAGCTACCCACAAGCAAGTTGGCCCTTCTGGTGCTTGGTTCTGGGTGCGTGGGTTTGTGTATATTCTAGGACCCTGTGGGTTTCTCCAACAAACTCTCCAGTGAGGCTGGGAGTTTCTCTTGCCACCACAACCCCCCAAAATTTTTACCACCAGAGGTTTTGAGGCTTTATTTCCCAGCACTGGAACCCTGTGTTGCATAGTCTGTCTTGCTCCTCAGTTGTCATTCCCAGTTATTTGCACGCAAATGTGGGACCACTTGACCTGCCAGCTGCAGCCTTGCCTGCCAGGCCCTCTAGCTGCTGCCTTGCTGTGCATCCTGTCTGCCTTGGCTGCCCATCTCCACCTCTCCTACCAGTCTGGATGAATGTTTCTTCTTTGACTCCTTGGTTGTTGGACTTCCATACAGTTCGATTTTGTGGCAAGTCTGGTTATTTTTTGTGTTTTAATTTGTTGTTCTTTTGGTTGTGTGAGGAGGCAAAGTGTATCTATGTATGCCTCCATCTTGGCTGGAAGTCCCTCAGAAATTAATCTTTACATTTCCCTTCTATTTACATTTTTCTGTCTTTTTCTTCAGAGATTACCACTCACTAGAGGTTAATGTATATGCCTTTAGTACATACTTACAATATTTTTATACTTTCATTTTCCATGTGTTTATGTGTGTCTGTGTATGTTGATGAATATTTGGTGTAGTTTTGTATATTTAAAAAAAAAACATAAGTTTCCCTGGCCAGTGTGGCTCAGTGGATTGAGTGCTGGCCTGAGAACCAAAGGGTCGCTAGTTCAATTTTCAGTCAGGTTACATGCTTGGGTTGTGGGCCAGGTCCTCAGTGGGGGGTACATGAGAGGCAACCACACATTGATGTCTCTCTCCCTGTGTTTCTCCTTCCATTCCCCTCTCTCTAAAAATAAATAAATAAATAAATTTTTAAAAAGATGCAGAAACACATAAGTCATATCTCAACTTAATGATATAGTTTACAGTCTAGGTACCAAGGTGCTTCTGGTACAGTGATCTCATATTACCAACCCAGCCAGTGGGTGGGCCTCCTGTAAGACTCTGGAGACAGAGTTTGGTGGGAAGGAAAAGGAATCTTGTACTTAACAATGTAATTTGAAATAAATTCAGGTTTCTTTCTCAAAACCCATTCCTTCTAAAATAGCCAAAGAAAAATAACCCTGTGGCCCTCTGCCAGTCCAGACCAGTCCTAAACTGCACCCAAATTCCTTTTCCCTTTTAAAAGTTCTGTCTTTAGGAAAATGCAGACAGGTGCAGCATGCTTTTGGTCATGGTCTGCTCCAGACATACGATGGAGTCTATGTGCACTGGCCAAAGTCCCATTCACCATGTTCTCCTCCTCCCCTGGCTTCTAACCACTGGTCCAGCCCTTGCTCCCTCTTTTGCATCAGCTTGCCAGTGCAGCTGTGCTCCTGGTCAGGCAGGCTCACTCCAGTCATCTGCGCAACTATGCCTTCTGTTGTTGGGGAGGGGTGTGAGGCTTGTCATCTGGACAGATGGCCTCCAAGGCTCGCTGGCCTGGGACTTCTCCCTTTCTGCCCTACTGACCCAGCATTTACTCTGCTCCTGGCCTGGAAAGCGATGGAGCACTTGAGGAAGGGTGCAGGGAATGTTCTTGTACCATAGGGTCTCCAACGCCTCCTGGCCAAGGAACTCATTCCCCTGGTGGCTGACCGGACCAGCAAGGGGAGGAAGAACAAAGAGTGGCTTTTCCACACTCTCCAGTTTTTAAAGATGACCCCCAGAATCCCCTACACAAATGAAATGGATAGAAGGGTATGCTCCTCTGTCCATGACCTCCTAGCCCGATGCATATGACCTACACAGGACTTCCTGCTGAGTCATGCCACATTGTCTCATTTGTTGGGACAAAGCACACTGGTTTGTGGCAGCCTCGGTGCAGGTGCTGCTCATGCACATTCCTTGGCATTTACCAATCCTCCGTTTTTTGGAGGGAGGTCACCCTATTATAGTCACAAGTGTGCTGTGGGATGTTTTACATTGTCAAGAAGAATATGGCAATAGTCAACACCTGTCAGATGCCAGATTAACCACTAGCTAGTGGTAGTTCATGGCCTTAATATTTAATTTTAGTGTTTTCTTCTTGATGGTGTGATATCTTTAAGAAGGTGGATTTGTGGCCGTAGCTGTCATAGAAAGCAAATACTGTGTGATAATCTGTAAACAATAGGAAATAAGGGTGGTAGTGTCCAACCTAATTTTCAGGTTTGAGAAATTATGCAGGCTCAATAGGCACACAAATTGCAATAATAAGTAATTTAATAATGTTTATTTAAGAATGGAATTAAAATAGTATTTCTTTTCAATTTATGTTTATTAATTTTTATATGACCAATACATTTCTCAGACAAAAACTTAATTGAGTTGGTTGAACTACTCAATAAATGGATCTATTAGGAACTTTTTAGACTATGTTTGCTGTGAAAATATTACTAAGACACTCAGGGCTTTGTAAAAAAAGTAATGAGACATGAATGCTCTTATGAATTGGGAAATTTTGTGTTATTCTGCAGTATATGTTTCACTTCACATTGTGTTCATTCATTGTTCTCTATGTTGGTACATATAGAACCAAGGTATTTAGCTGCTGTGTTATTATTTATTGTATGACTGAGCCACAGTTTATCTATTTCATATTGATGCACATTTATGTCTCTTCCCTGTCGTCTTCTTCATTTCCCTCACCTTTACTCTTTTGTGTGTACTTTCCCTCCTTCTCTCCTTCTCTTCCTATTGTCTGTCTTCTTTCTTCTTTCCCTCCCTCCCTTCTTTTCTTTTTAATTTTTCTATTACAGTGTTTCTTATAAATGCCTACTTATGACATATTTACATGTGTGAGAATTTATGTATTTGAATGGCTAGATTTAGGGAATACACATTTTTAACTTCAAAAAGTAATGCAAAAATGCTCTCCAAATGTTTCTGAGTTCTCCATCTCCAAATACTGACAGACTTTTAAATTTTTGATAAAAAGAGAATAGTAAAAGTGTATCTATTTTGCTACTTTAGTTTCATTTCTTTTAAGGAAGTAAAGTTGAGCTTTACTTATTGGCCAATCAGATTTTGTTTTCTCTGATTTTTTGGCTTGTATTCTCAACAGTTTTAAAATTGTAATATTAAGTTTTTTCTTATTGATTTGTTATAGCTTGTTATGCTGAATAGAAATGCTTCACTGACAATATACACTGCAAATATCTTCTCTTAGTCTGTTAGTTTGTCTTTATTCCATGTTTATAGTTTTTGTTTTTTGTATTATGCTTATATTGAGAGGACAATAGTTCTTCTAATTTAATCTCAAAATTTTGCATGTATCACTTAATATATTTCCTGGTATTGAATGATTCTTATGTTCCTGGGATAAAGTCTCTATAATTAGTATGTATTTATGTGTATACATACATACACATATGCATGCATACAATGATTTATTTGGCTTGCTTTTATTTTATTTAGAAATTTTTCATTTAAGTCCTCAATTTTCTGTTTTGAAATTAGACTTATTGAGGTGTCATTAGTTAATAAGATCATATAGGTTTAAAGTTTATAATCCTATAGTACATTATATGTATATTGCATTGTATATTTATCACCCAAAGTCAAATTTTCTTCTGTAACCATATGTTTGACCTTCTTTACCCTTTACTACCCTTTAGACCCCTTCCCTCTGGTAACCACTATACTGTTGTGTGTGTCTATGAGTTTTTGTTTATTTTTCTTATTTGTTTATTTGTTACTTTCAGATTTATATCCCACATATGGGGGAAATCATGGTTTCTGACTTTTCCTGTCTGGCTTATTTCACTTAACATGACATTCTCAAAATCCATTCATGTTTTTGCAAATTGCAGTATTTCATCTTTTCTATGGCTAAATAATATTCTATACATGTACCACATTTTCTCTATCCAATTATCTGTTGAAGTACATTTTGCTTGTTTCCATGGTCTGGTCACTGTGAATAGTGCTGCAAATATATCTTTGCGAAAAAATGTTTTCAATTTTTTCAGGTAGATAACCCAGAAGAGGGGTTGCTGGTTCATATGGCAACTATATTCTTAATTTTTGAGGAATCTCCAAACCTGCCAAACAATAAGGGCCCAATACAAGATGACTTTTTAAAGATTTAATTTATTTTTAGAGAGAGGGAAAGGGAGGGAAAAAGACAAGGAGAGAAACATTGATGTGAGAGAGAAACATCGGTCAGTTGCCTCTCCTGTGTGCCCCGATTGGGGATGAAACCCACAACCCAGGCCTGTGCCCTGACTGGGCATCAAACTTATAACCTTTTCCTTTGATGCCCAACCAACTGAGCCACACCAGTCAGGGATTCACTAGTGAATTTTATTCATAATTCAAAGAAAATTTAATACCTATCATCCATCCTAAACTCTTCCAAAAAATTGAAAAAGAGGCAATACTTTCCTACACATTTTAAAAAGCCAACATACTCTGATACCAAAACCTGGCAAGAATAACACAAAGAAAGAAAACTACAGTTCAGTATCTCTGATGAATATAGGTGCAATATCCTAAACAAAATACTAGCAAATATAATACAAAAATACATAAAAAACAACACATCATAATCAAGTGATGTTCATCCAGGGGCACAAGATTATTTAACATATGCAAATCAATCAGTGTAATATACCATATTAACAAAATAAAAATCAAATCATCATCCACAGATGCAAAAAAAGCATAATAAAGGTCATATATGACAAACCCTCAACCAATATTATATTCAGTGGTGAAAAACTGAAAATTTTTCTCTAAGATCAGGAATAAGATAAGGATGCCCACTCTCACCACTGAGACAGTGGCTAGTATGGGAAGTCCTACCCAAAACAATCAGGCAAGAGGAAAAAACAAAAAGCATTCAGTTTGGGAATGAAGAAGTAAAATGGTCACTTTTTATATTTAAGTCCTTAAGTGAAATTACATATACTTTTCACATGCTCTCTAGTATTAGTAGCAAGTTTGCTATCAATTATTGATCATAAAGTGATTCATTTTCTCTTATTGATTTTGTATGTTATGCTTTTCTAGGAAATGGCCCATTATATTTACATTTGTAAGTTGATTGACATTTAGTTTTTTAGTATATTCTCATGATATTTAATGTTTCTTCTCTCTTTAGAGATGCATTCTCTTCATTCCTAAAGTATCTAAAGTATCTGTGCCTGTTTTGCTTAATTTATAGTGATGAACAATAATTTGATCAATACAAGTTTTGTTACCAGGTTGAATATGGGCAATTTCATATGGTTTAACCTAACATTTTATTTGTCTTTTTAAAGGAGCAGTTTGGCTCTCTGTTGCATATTTATATTATGTCACTAATTTTTCTTCTAATCTTATTTATTCCCTTTTCTTTTATTTGACTTTATTCTGCTATTTTTTTAACTTGCTAAGTTAGATCCTCAACTAATTAAGTTTACAACTTTTTAGCATCTAATTAATATATACATTTAAGGCTGTAAATTTTCCACTAAGTGCCACTTTAGCTACATCCCACAGGTTTTGATGTGTAGTGTCTTTATTGTTGTTCAGTTTTAAATATTTAATATTTCCATTATGATTTTTCCTTTGACTCATGGATTATTTATAAATGAATGTGTTTTTTAGTTTTCAAATATATAGAGATTTTTAATCTGTCTTTTGGTCCTAATTTCTGATTTTGTTGCATTGTGGTCAGGTAACATGGTTTATATTATATAAATTTTTTGTTCTTTGTTGAGACTTCTTTAAATGGATCAATAATTGTTGAATTTTATAAATGCTACACAGTAGTTTGGAAAAAAACATGCAGTCTTTGAGGGAAAGTTTCTATATATCAGTTAGTTCAAAATTATAATTATATTGTTAAAATCTTTTGTATCTTTACTAATTTTTTTTTGCCAGTTGTATCTTTTGCCTCATGATTTACACCTTCACTTCATTCATTGTTCTATTGGAATTTCACCTTCGTAGAAACAGTTTATGTCCACGTTCTGTCTAAAATATCTGCTTCTCCATATCATCACTCTCTTTCCTCTTACTGTGCTTTTTCCTTGTGACATATATTAGTACTGTATATTATATTTTAAATATATGTAAGTTCATTGTCTCCCTTTCTAAAACATAAATTTGCCGAAGACAAGAACTGCATTTTAATCACTATTGTATGTTCTGGTTCTTAACTAGTACGTGCTTCAACAGGCATTTAGTATGTAGTTGATGAATGAATGTACAAAAGAATTGCAATTTCTAATATTATGGTAAGCTCATTCTTAGTTAAAGGAGGTTGTTTCCTGTGAAACTTTTGTGGTTTCTTCAAAAGTGATTTAGCATTTCCTTCTGTCCTATGACCCAGTCTTTTCCTAGAAGACTTTAAGGAAATCATGATTGTTTTTGTATTAATTTTTAAACTTGGGTTTTCTATCCCAAAAATATAGTGCAAATGCTGATTTCTATGGTGCCCATGTATATCTGTGTTTTATATTTTTATGTGACTTTTTACTATCCTTAGCCCTAAGAATAATTCAGGTTTTCATACTACTACTCCATGCTAGTCTATAGAATTTTTTTACTCTTAATCTTATGGGTAGGACATCCATAAATAAGCATGTCTCAGTTGTGGCTCCACCTATTTTATTGGCTTTAGGTCTTGTCTGTTGTCCACACATTGGTGCTAATATTCCATATATCATCCCAAATATCTAGGTAAGTGTAAGCATGATGTACTAGGGGCCAGCAAGTCTCCAGCCTTACCCTCAGCTCTAGATCTGAATTCTCTCTTCTGACATTCAGATCTTTTCCTTTTCATCTTTCATTCTGATTTTGCCCAGTGTTTAACTATCAAAATTATTCTAAATATCTGAGCACTCGAAGAGGAAGAGAGATAAAATCTTTCATTCACTGCAGTTATAAGCCTTTCATAATAACTTGTCTTTACTTCTGGTAGGTCCATTAGGGTCTTTTTTGTGAATTTTTATAAAGTTTATTTACAGCATGGTAATCCACTTATAGAAGATGCACAGTTAAGTATATTAATGTATCTAGTACTTGATTTGGATTATGTTGCCCATATTCTTTAGTAGCTGACATACTTTTGTGCTGTCATATTAACACTCACATGTGATATTTTTAAAAGAAAACATCCTGTAAGTTAACAGTTCACATCATACAGTGAATATTTCTGTGTGTGTGTGTGTGTGTGTGTGTGTGTGTGTGTGTGTGTGGTACACAGGAGGGAAGAAGAGAGGGGGAGAGAGAGAAGTTAAAGATTTTAGTTGGAAAGAGAGACTATTATGAAGAATAAGATAGTTTAGGGGAGAGGAGGAAAGAGATAGGGAGAGGATGGGGAATGGGTGACATTACATTGATAAAACATCTTGTACCGAAATAAGACAAATCTTTGGTAAGGTTCGTTTAATTCTTTTCGGTGAGGCAGATGAACTGTAGCAGAAGGAGATAAATTATTCTAATTTCTTCTAATTCAGGGCTGCCCTCCCCTTCAACTCGTTGGCTCTGACTTCTTTTCACATGAAGCTAAACTGGTGCTTTTTGCTGATACCTGAGTGAAGTTGAGAGGTTTGCATTTATTCCCAATGTTTGGCACTTTATGATTTGTGCTGTATTCATGACTATAGGGGAAAATTGGTCCCTCTGAGGACAGATTGTCAGCTTGTAAGTGACTGTCAGCTTGATTATATGTGAAAGCTCCTATTCTATCATGTGATATTAAGAGGAACTCAGGATCAGCAAACCTGTGTTCTTTTGGAACTGCTTGTCTTCAACATTCTCAATACATTGGAAGAAAGTAGGTAAAAAAGGTATTCAAGTCTCACAAGTGAAAGGTGAACACTTCATCCTCTTTTGCAAATATTGCAACATTTTGATTCTTCTTCATATCAGGAAAGAAAAAGAACCTTTCCAATTATTTCTTTAATGACTCCGTTACTTTATGGAGCTTTTGAAAATGTTATTTTTCAGATAGATTCAACAATTTTACCTCAATTGTGTAATTTAGTGGTAAGCTTTCTGCATTCATCTTACCTGGGAAGGTCAGACATTTTATGACCTCAAAAAAGCCTGATCCTTGTTTTGTACAGACAATTATCTAGATGCTCCCATTATTTAGAATGGCTATTTCAACTCTCTCAAGGTTTACTTTTACTAGGATTCTCAAATGTTTTCATTTATTGAATACTGAATCCAATTGAAGCAGCTTTTATGATAGTATCTAAAATCTTATTTTTCTCATTTTCTTTTAAAATTTGTGATTGTATGACATGCTGATATAATTTAATTGTAAACTTTACGTATTATAGTTTTAGCATTTTTGCAAAGGTCTAGTTGAAGCTAAAGAAATACTTTGACACCATAGGCTATAGAGATTTATGTAGCCAGAACATGTAGAGTAGAATTGGATGTCAGAAAAATAGAGTACAATTTATTGGTTATCACAAGTAGAAGGGTTTGATAACTTAAGGAAAGCAGATTGGCAGTAGAATTTATTATAATGTTACTAATTAATAAGTAACATATCTCACGACAATGTGGATGAATGTACTATCATTTAGATTCTTTAACAACCAAGTATTAATCTAATTGTTTAGCTGTTTTGGTGTTGTAGTACAGTTTGGAGAAGCATAAAATTAGTTTAAAATGTGAAAATAATTATCAACTAGGATATGGTAAAGGAGTATTTTGTACTTTGTAATAAAAGTATATTCTAATTGAGAAATTTAGAAGACCTAAAAGGTTTTGAGGAAGAAACAATTCTTATAATAGATGAAATGAAATGTAACTTGAAATGGCCTGACAACATTTTCAATAAAACACTGGAAATCACTAAACATTGTGAAGACAAAGAAATCATGAGCAGTGGAAAAGGTGAGTTTATTACAAACAAATCATGTCTGACAAAATTAATAGTTGTTTAAAATAGAATTGCAAGATTAGCATGGAGAAAGGGAATATATTTTTTAAACTTCAACCAAGTGTTTGTTATAGCTTTTTAAAATAATTTTAAAATAGAATGCATATAATCTGAGAGATTAAATATTTATGGAAAGAAAATGCATGTACATAAGGCCAAATATAATGCCCAGAATTTCCCAAAAGTGATGGAGGGATTGAGTGGTAACAACAAGACTGACCAGCAGTTTGAGTCCCCCGTAATCTCCATCAATCCCTCAAATAGGCATACAATTCATGTAAAAACAACATACACATCACATGAACACAGCTTCTAATATAAGCCCTCTTAGCACCTCTCCTAGTCAAATTTTGTTGCTAAGTCTCCCTGATATAGAACTTCTGTAGGCTTCACTAATTGATTTAGCTCAGGAGTCAGTAAATGTGTTCTATTCTATCTTTTTTTGAGGTGTAATTGATATAACATTATATTAATTTCATGTATACAACATAATGAGTTGATTCATATGCATATTGTAGAATAATCACCACAATAACTGTAGTTAACAACTAGCATCACATGTAACTATAATTTTTTTCTTACAATAAGAGCTTTTAAGATTTACTCTTAGCAATTTTCAAATATACAATACAGAATTACTAACTATAGTCACCATGTTGGAAGTTCTGTTCTGTGTATATCTGAGTTTGGTTTGTTTTTTTAGATTCCATAAGATTCCATTATATATAAATGAAATTATATGGTATTTCTCTTTCTTCAACTGATTTATTTCACTTAGCATAATGCCTTCAAGGTCCATCTACATGTTGCATATGGCAGGATATTTTCTTCTTTTGTTCAGACTGAATGATATTCCATTGTGTATATGTGTACTACTTTTTCACTATTCATTCATCTGTAAATGGACACTTAGGTTGTTTTCATGTCTTGACTATTGTAAGTAATGCTACAATGAACATGGGGCTGCAGATATCTTTTTTAAATTAAATTTATTGGGGTGGCATTTGTTAATAAAATTATATAGATTTCATGTAATACTACTCAGCTGAAAGAAAAGATAAAATAATGCCATTTGTGACAACATTGATGGATCTTCAGACTATCATGCTAAATGAATTAAGTCAGAAAAAGTCAAGATTTCATTCATATGTGATAAATAAAAACGGAAAGCAACAAATGAACAGCAAGAAAAACAAATAAGCAAATATCTTTTTGAATTAGTGTTTTCATTTCCTTTGAGTAAATACTCAAAAATGGAATTGCTGGGTCATACAGTAATTTTATTTTTAATTTTTTGAGTAACCTCCATGCTGTTTTCTGTAGTGGCTGTACCAGTTTACATTCCCACCAGCAGTGTACAAAGGTTCCCTTTTCTCCACATCTTCGCTAGCACTTCTTATTTCTTTTTGTCTTTTTAAAAGTAGTCACTTTAACAGGTATGAAGTAAGATCACATTGTGGTTTTGGTTTGCATTTCCCTGATGATCTCACTCTCTGTCTTTGTAAATAAAGTTTTGTTGAAATATAAGCAAGGGTTTTGTTTACAAATTTATTACTTATCGTTGCTTTCATGCTATAGTAAGAAAGTTGAGTAATTAAGACAAAAAGTATGTGACTTACAAAGCCTAAAATATTTATCATTTGGCCCTTAACAGAAAGTTTGCTAATCCCTGGTTTAAATAAATAATTTATTCATATTTTTACCTGTAGAAGCATTGGAATTATTGTCATGTGTGGGCATAGGTACCTTGTAGATACATCTTTCATGGAGGGAGGGAATTTATACATGTTACTACACTTAGTGTATAGTCTTACCCTGAATCTTCCATTCTTCATGGGGAATAAAATATCAATTTTGGCAATAAAGATCCAAAATGAGATATGTGACACTGTTACTGCCTTCATTCAATTCTATTCAAGTATTCTTGAAATTGTAAAAGTTGATGATGACATATCAATGTTTAATGGGCGAATATAAAGGAAGCTGCGGCCAAGAAAAACAATGTTAATTCTGTGACAGTCTATTTTGTTTGGAACTGTTTAGAAATGTGTCATCGAATTTATCTTGGATAAGTGTCAGTTCAGGTCCTTTGAGGGCCTATAGGCATATGAAAGGATGCTCTGCATTACTAGCTCTCAGAGAGATGCAAATTAAGACCACAGTGAGATACCACTTCACACCAGTCAGAATGGCCATTGTAAACAAAGCAACAAACAATAAGTACTGGCAAGGTTGTGGAGAAAAGAGAACCCTAGTACACTGTTGGTGGGAATGCAGACTAGTACAGTTACTGTGGAAAACAGTATGGAATTTCCTCAAAAAACTAAAAATGGAACTACCCTTTGACTTGGCAATTCCACTGCTGGGATTTTACCCTAAGATTCCTGAAACACTAATTCAAAAGAACCTGTGCACCCACATGCTCATAGCAGCATTATTTATAATAGCCAGGTGATGGAAACAGCCTATGTGCCCATTAGTAAATGAGTGGATCAAAAAACTGGTACATTTTCGTGATGGAATACTACACAGCAGGAAAAAAAGAATGAATTCCTACCCTTCACAACAGGATGGATGGAACTGGAGGGCATTATGTTAAGTGCAATAAGCCAGTTAGTGAAAGACAAATACCATATGATCTCACCTATAGGTGGAACCTAATCAACAAAACAAACAAGCAAGCAAAATAGAACCAGAGACATGGAAATAAAGAACAAACTGACAGTAACCAGAGGGGAGCAGGGAGGGGGATAATGACAGAAAAAAGGGGAAGGTTCAAGTCAAGGAACATGTATAAAGGACCCATGATCAAAGACAATGGGTGGGGGGCAGGGAGGATTGAATGTGGGAGGTGGAGGTGGATGGGGTAGGGGAGAGTAATAGGAGAAAATGGAGACAACTGTAGTTGAACAAAAAATTAAAAACAATTTATCTTGGAGTGATCTCCCAAATGTACTTATGTTAGGAGCAGGGATTTCAGCCAGGGATTCTAATTAAAAAAAAAAATCACCTTGTATATTATAGGTGCTTGGTAAATACTTGTGGCTTAAATATTAACTTCATAATTATTTTATTATTTAATTATTCATTCTTCAGGTGTTTGAGTGCTTACTATGTGCCAGGCATACATATTCAAAAGCCCCAAAGAGGTGTGGCCTAATATAGGTATACTTGGGTTGCGCAAAAGTAGGTTTACAGTTGCCCTATGGGAAATAATATGATAATTAACAAATAATAATACAAGAATAAACTGTTCCATGTGCTCACAACTGTAAACCTACTTTTGCTCCACATATGAAGAAGACATGTGTTTGCATTCTAGTAAAAGTTTGTGTGTGCTTGTGAGTGTGTTGTGTTAATTTGGGATCCATGATGTTTTGTGCCTGTGTGAAATTATTGGTGGCAGCAGAGTATAAGATTAGCTCTCTGTACTTTTTGTTAGGTATCCAAATGGTCATTATTTTCTAAACAGAATATAGGTGTTTGAGTTTAAAGAGAGTGATTGGATTGAGTCAGTTTTTGTTTAATGCAAGAGAAAGCCATGCATAGATGTCTGGGTAGGAATAAGATAAGAGTGAGAAGGGAGAAAGCATTGATATATGAACATTTTGGAGAAACTGGAGTTCAGTGCTTGGTTTTTTAGCTCCAAGACCTTGTAGATTTTAGCCACATGAACACTCCTTGACACATTGTAGGACTCAGTAAACATGTGTTGAATCTGTATATTGGTTTAAAATTGTATCAGGTTGGATTGGAGGCTACAATTTCTGCATTTGGAAGAGAGGTCACATGATGGAACCAGATTATGGAGGACTTTGAAAACTAAGCATGTGGGATTTGATGTCATGATTAGGATTATTATAAGAAATAAGCTAATACTTGCTGATTTCCAAATATTTGTTTTACTGTGGTATGTGGTATGATTTAGAGACAGAAGTACCTGAGGATGATATGTTATTCCAGGCATATTTACTATTTTAAACAGGTTCTCATTCTCTGGTTTGGCTGCATTAGAATCAATTACTCTGTAAAAGTCTCTGGGTCTAATGAAGAAAAGTTGCCTCAGTTACAAAGGTTCTTTCTTGTTATGTATTCTTGGATTTTTATTTCCATTTGCCTTGTACTGTACTTTCTTTACTGGGTAATCTTTAATCATTTTTCAAAGCTCTGAACATTGTGCCTTATTTTGCCCTTATTTCTGTCTCACTAGTACCTGCTTGATTGCGTTTACATGTAGGGAGTAATTCAATAAAAATAAAATGGAATAAATTTATAAATGTATAACTCAACTTTTCTCTACCAACTATAAGGATGGAAATCTCTTCTTTTTGTCTTTTTTTGTTTTTGTTTACAGCCTTTGTCTCTTTGTGGGATAATTCAAAATATAAAGGTTGTTACACTAAAAACAATCTCTGAGATACAAATCGGTTGTCTTTGAGAACACTTAATCTCTCAGTGAGAAGCATATGCCAAGAAAATGTTCATGTTATTGCTGCTGTAGCCACTGAAGCAACTTACCTGCCGTCACTAAATATGAATTGAACTCTAATATTTTAATTCATAGACAGTATTTAAGACTACAAAGTAAAAATATAATTTTGTTTGTTCCTCTCTTCAGAAGAATTAGGAATAACAATCTCACCTTTGAGTACTTTTATAATAACATGGCCAATTTGTCTTGTTTGGTCCTTCAAATGTATGTATAATCATTCAACTTTATATGTCATCAGAACTATTTCCAAAGAGATGAGGGGTCAGCTTTTATTGTATGGTTCCCCATTTACTGAGAGAGCAGTGTCTTATTTTTCAATCTGGGCAGCTGAAGCTGGGCCATTTGCAGTGGTCTATACCTGCCAGCTGCGCAAGGTGGTGCCAGTGTTGTCAGCAATTTAGGAATGACTCCCCAAATGGATATGTCTAAGCAAAACAATATGAATGTTTCTTGCCTGGTAGTGATGAGGGGGAATTGTGTTAAAATTAAAACCACACAAGGAGTGCAGACTGTGCAGCCAGACTGGGTATGAATCCTGTTCTGTCTCTCAGCAGAGAAGTGATCTTTGGCAAATCAGTTAATCTCCCTGTGCCTCAGTTTACATATCAATAAAATGGAGATAATGACATCCGATATCAAGGTATCTACCTCCTAGAGGTTTTTGTGAGGTTTCAGTAAGTAGATATGCATGAAAGCACTTAGCACAAAACCTGAATAGAAGGAAGGCACATGTAGTTGCCATTAATTGATAATCTTTAGAAGTAAAGGTGAAAATTTAGTACCTTTCTCTCTGACCTTGCCTTCTCTGAGAGTTACAGAAGATAAGAAAATTGCTGCCACTTCTAGAATGTGGAATGATTTGAAAACAGCATTGTTTTGTTTTAAAGCTCAAAGAATTGATAGTGTTAATTGCCCTAAAAGGAGACTCACATTTAAACTTTCACCAAGACCAAATTAAGCAGACTTGTTTTTACACTACCTTTTTAGGGAAAAAAAGGAGACAAATCATAAGAAAATGGTTCAACAGTAGGGATGTCTTGACACAGCAACTTTAAAATCCTTGTTATGTCTTGAGGTCACTGGGTAGGCAGTATGGCCTCCTATGTATATGTATTTAGAATTCTGTAAAATTGAAGGCGAGTAGTCTTTATGTGGGTCCCTGGCTTCTGGAAATATACAACATTCTGTGAACATATACTTTAGAGAAAGAACATTGGTGACTTACAACCTCCCCCCACACACAAAAAAAGGGGGTAAGAGCCATCCTCTAAAGTAGTATAAAATTTTCATCTTTAATGAAGATAAAATTATAAACCATTTATCAAGGCAGGACAAACTTATTAGTACATCTTACATTTTTAGTTAAAAAGATAAAAAAGAAACTTTATTCACCGTTAGCTAGCCCCAAAATTTAATTAACTAACATTCCAAGTAATGGATGTTTTTACTTGCTGAGCTGGTACAGTATTTGGTCCAGAGAAAATGGTGATTTTTGTCTACTGTTCATTCTTTCCTTTTTGTTTTTCTAGTTGCAGAATTATTAACATTTTCCGTAGTTTCATAATTGTATATTTCTCATCATATGCTTAGGAGTAAGAGCATTCTATACATGATTGCTCCAGAACCATTATTATATCAATTCCTTTAATATAATTTAGTGCAGAGTATTTCTACTCATTCTGTCCAGCGGTATTGTGGATTAAAATATCTGAGAGAAGACAAGGGAAAGTTGGCATGAAGGGAATTTTACTGACCTCTGAAATCTTAGAAATGTTTTGCAGTTCTTGTGTACTTGTGCAAATATTTAAATTCACATTTACTTTGGTGTTTTTAAATTGCTTTTATTAAAATGGCTTAATAGAATATTTAAGAGTAATTGTTTTATGGATCCTTAAAAAGAGTATACAATCCAAGTTCAAAAACTTTAAAATATTAGTTGAAGAATATTAAGTAAATAATTTGGAAATGCATTCTGTTTATCTGTTAAAAATTAAGCAGACTGTGTACTTTTTATAGTTATTGAGCTTTAATTTATTTATTTGTTGGTTTTTAAGAATTTATTTAAGGCATTCTGCTATTGGGAAATAAAAATAAACAGAGTAAAGCTGCACGTAATAAAGGAATGAGCTTGGGTTACTTTTAAAGAGACAAGTGAGAAAAAAGAAATAGGATTTTCAGGTTAAATGCAGTATTTAGTACATAATAATCTTTCTGAACTTTTCCATCTATTTGGAAGGGAAACTGAAATACCTAACAGGAAGTATAATTGAGTCAAGTGAATGGTCTTTTGTTGTTGCCCTAGAACTCTGCTTAATGGAATTTGATTTGATTTTAGATAGCTTTAGTATGGGGTTTAGTCAGGTCACTTTTACAGATTATTGGAGGATGTCTGCCATAGAACTTGTTGGATTTCTCTGGTGTTTTAAAAACTGTAAAAAATATCCAAAGCCAGAATGAACACTTTGACTTTAAGAGGTCCCATATGGGTAGACTAGAATGAAATTAGTCTTTTCCAGACTTAGAGGGATGCATCTTTCCTCTTGACCATGTATGTATAGATTCCTTCTGATGCTTTTTAAGGATTATAAATTGGTTTTTATTTGCCAGTTTTGATGAGCTACAAGCAAGCTTTGTATTTAAATTTTATTTAATGAAGAAAGATTTTGTTTTCTCTAGTTATTGATAGTGAAAAAATAGCCCTTAGGAATTTCTATTCATGTCATTTGCTTAGTTTGAATGTTTAGTTATTTGAAATTACATTCCTCTTACTTTCAAAACTGATGTTATGTAGCTTCATCTGTTCTAGTGGCATATTTTGTCTCTTTATGGTGGTCCTATCACAGAAACTTACGCATGTTTTTCTAGTTTCTCATATAATAGTATGCTTACTATGTAAATACAACCTCAGACTTAAGTTTTCTACATTCTTGGCTGTGCCTTTATTTGAAAATTTAATTGAAAATGTATCAATTAAAATTTAGTTTTCAGGAAACCATTGTAAGTAGTTGATTTTTTTTACAAGTCTTATTTTTTCTTTCTTTTTATTGTTTTTATCTTTCTTTTCCTCACTCCACCTTCTTTCCTTTCTTCTTTTTTTAAATTTAATGTATGCAGTTAACAAAGGTGGCTTTTCCAAAAGTAGGGAAAGATAGACATTTTCAAATGGCTTTCTTAACTTTCAGGAAATCTGATAATATATCATCTAATTTTTTGTGTGAAACATATAGAGCAAGTGTCTTGTTTTAGTGAGATTTTGTTTATAAAAGGTAATTTGTGTTTATTGTAGAAACATTGAAAAGAAATTGTAAGAAGAAATATATCTGCCATAATCTTAGTATTTAAGTACCAGGGATAATTTAATCTTCAGGTCCTTACATACTTCTACTAATACATACATGTTTTTTTCTAATATGTACACATACATACATAGAGATCTACATTTATATATACATATGACCAAATGTTCATAGTCTATATATGTATTTCTATATATATATTTCTATATTATACACAAATTATTAAAATTGTTATGTTATCTTATAATCTGCGCTCTAAGCTGAATGGCATATTGTAAATTTTTCACTTGCCATATAATTTATTTAACTAGTTCACTACTATGAAATATTTAGTTTTTTTAATTTGCATTTCTTTCATTGCTATTACAAGTTAATATTTCACATGTGTTAGCTATGTTTCTTCAATTATGAATTGCATGTTCATTTAAGAAATGAGATATGTTTCATTTATAAGTAAAGATTATTAATCCTATGAATATCATATACATTAAAATATTTATTTTTATTGTTGTTTGGCCTCTTAATTTTGTTGATGTTTTTGGACTTATAAAAATATTTTATTTTAAGGACTTAAATGCATCTTTGTGCTTAGGTGTATATTACTACCATGTGCTTCAAAAGACCTCACCTTGGAGTTCAGAAAATTAGATACAGATTTTTTCTTAAAGCTCTTTGATTGTTTTACTTACTATATTCAAATATATCAATCTGATTTATATTATGGTGTCTGGTAAGAGGTAGGGAACAAATTTTTTTCTCCCACATAAATTAATTAATAACTATCTCAACACTGTGGAAATGCCACCTATATTATTTACCCCATGCTGAGTCCCTATAGTCTGTACTACTTATCTGTCTCTTCTGCTGCCAGTATCATCTTTCATATATAATTCAGTCTTTGTTAAAAACTAACCTTATTCCCTACTCCTTTGCTTCAGGGCCAGAATGTAACTCTTGATATTTTTTTCTGTTGTGATCTATTTTGTTGTATGTTTTAAAATTTGAACTAACTTTAAAGCATCTGAGCTACTGAAGATAATTTTAGTTCAATTCACTTCAACAAAGATTTATTGACTGCTATCTATCAGGCCTCATGCTTATAATAGGAGCAGATAAATGAATCAGATATTTGTGTAGTAGAGTAGAAAAATGTATTGGTCCAATGGAGGCAGACAGAGTATGTAAATGTTCAAGACAGTAGACTAATATTGAAAATGTCATTTTTTTCTGATTCATCCTTATTACTTTCTTTAATCTATGATTGTTGGCTGTAGCCATTTTATGTATTTTTCCCTTTTTTCTTTCTTTTAAATTCATAGATGATTAATTATTAAATAACATTGATTTAACAAAATTAAATTAACTCAAGCATATTAAATATGGTGACTTTTTCATATTCATATGGTCTGTTTACCTTTTTAAATTAGTGAACAGGTAATATGTATTTCTATTTTCAATTCTGTAAATGTTTACTGAATTCTTGCTAGACACTATTTAAGGAGTTGTAGGGAAATAAAATGAATGTCTGGCCAATTTCTATTACAGTGGAGGGATTTACCCCTTATAAAAGTGATAGCAACATAAAATAATAGTCATTGAGGATATTGTTTGCTGTGTGCTAGACAGGGTGTGAGAAAGCTAATATGTATCTTGTTTAACCCATGTAAGAGCCCAGATAGTCTCCCAGGGTTTTTTTTTGTTTGTTTGTTTGTTTGTTTTTTGACTGTCTCCCTTCCTTCCCTCAAGCCTTTCCTTATTGTCATCTCCTCTGAGAAATTTTCATGTTAAAACCCATCCAAAATATCAGGTCATGTAACTTTTAATGTTCTTATCTTGTTTTGTTTGCTCTGTGGCAATAATTATATAACATTATAAGTCTAACTGTTTGTTTCCCCTGCTAGGATGAATATTGAGTGGAAGACTGTAAACAATGGGTTGTAGAAGTTTGGAGTTTCAAAAGGGCAAACTTAAATTTAATTGTAACATTTCACTTCTTTAGGCCTAGGTCTGTAAATACATGTAGACTTAGTGCTTGTTCCATAGGTTAGTCAGGCTGTTCATTCTTTTATTCAATAAATATTCATTGGATCTCCTAACTCTGTGGCAGACACCATTCATGAAAATTGGATAATACAGTGAAAATAACAGTGCTGACCTTATGGCGTTTTCATTCTAATGAGGAAGATAGACAACAAATGAATAAAAATTAATTTTACAACTATCATGTAGTAGCCAAATTAATTTTCTCCCAAGTGTCCTTCTGTACCTCCTCCCTACAATCTAAACTCTTTTTGTCCCATTTGTAATTATTATTTTCTGTTTATCCATGAATAATGGTTCTTATCTCAGTCCTCCTAAGAAATTCTAATTTTCAGTGCCTCTTCTAAAGTATGGTGTTGCAGACTGAGTGCAATGTTACTCATGTAGCCTGAATATGGTAGGACTGTCACCTTCATCTTTTGGATCCCATTGTCCATCAGTAAAGCCTAACCTCAGGTTTCTTTTTGTTTATTGGTGTGGCTTGTTAATTATTTGTTTTCCTTTTGTAAAATATTGTTTATGCACATTAAAGATCCATTCAATTAAAATCCTTCGACTTCTTTTTTTTCATTTTAGCACATCTCTCATTGTAGATGTAGTGTTTTACAGGACTGGCTTATATTTATGTATGCATTTCCATTAGTAAAACTGCTTTTGAGATTTTGAATGGCTGAATCTCTGGAGAATTTTTTTTTCATTTTTATGATTTTTTAAAAATTTTAATATATTTTATTGATTGCGCTATTACAGTGGTCCCATTTCCCCCCTTCACTCCCCTCTACCCTGCATACCCTTTCCCACCCATATTCCCCCATTTAGTTCATGTCCATATGTCATAAGCTATTTAGCTTCTCCATTTCCCATACTATTCTTACCCTCCCCCTGTCTATTTTCTACCTGCCATCTGTGCTACTTATTCTCTGTACCTTTTCCCCCTCTCTCCTCCTCCCACTCCCCTGTTGCAAACCCTCCATGTGATCTCCGTTTTTGTGGTTGTGTTCCTGTTCTAGTTGTTTGCTTAGTTTCTTTTGGTTTTGCTTTAGGTATGGTTGTTAATAATTGTGAGTTTGCTGTCCTTTTACTATACATGTTTTTAATTTATCTTCTTTTTCTTAGATAAGTTCCTTTAACATTTCATAAAATAAGGGCTTGGTGATGATGAACTCCTTTAACTTGACTTTATCTGAGAAGCACTTTATCTGCCCTTCCATTCTAAATGAAAGCTTTGCTGGATAGAGTAATCTGGGATATATAGGTCCTTGCCTTTCATGACTTGGAATACTTCTTTCCAGCCCCTTCTTGCCTGTAAGGTCTCTTTTGAGAAATCAGTTGACAGTCTGATGGGAACTCCTTTCTAGGTGACTGTCCCCTTATCTCTTTCTGCTTCTAGGATTCTCTCCTTCATTTTTACCTTGGCACTGTAATTATGATGTGTCTTGGTGTGTGCTTCCTTGGGTCAACTTCTTTGGGACTCTCTGAGCTTCCTGGACTTCCTGGAAGTCTATTTCCTTTGCTAGAATGGGGAAGTTCTCCTTTATTGTACAAATATGTTTTCAATCTGTTGCTCTTCCCCTTCTGGTACCCCTATAATTTGATGTTGGAACATTTAAAGATATCCTGGAGGTTCCTAAGCCTCTCCTTATTTTTTTGAATTCTTATTTCTCCATTCTTTCCTGTTTGGTTCTTTCTTTCTTTCTTCTGGTCCACTCTATTGATTTGAGTCCCAGTTTCCTTCCCATCACTATTGGTTCCCTGTGCATTTTCCTTCATTTCTTTTATGGTAACCCGCATTTGTTCATGTAATTTGCGACCAGAATCAACCAATTCTGTGAGCTTCCTGATCACCAGTGTTTTGAACTGTGTATCTGATAGGTTGGCTATCTCTCGGTGGCTTAAAAGGATGAGTTCTGGGGCATTGATTTGTTCTTCTGTTTGAGCCATCTCTCTCTCTCTTTTTTGGTATGGTTGCTCCTGTTACAGTGAGGGGCGGAGCCTTAGGTGTTCACCAGGGCTGGGCACCCCAGTCGCTAGATTGTGACCTTGTATGTGGGGGCAAGGTCGGCAGGGAACAATGGCGGTAGCTCCGTTCTCTGTGGGACCTCAGTCCCTTCTCTAGGATCCTGGGTTGTGCACTCTGCCCTGCTCCACAATTACTGCCTCACTGCCTCACTGGGTCTTCCAGCTGCCGCTTTTGTACTCAGGGCCCACCCACTGTGATCTTGCGTGCCCCAGATGCCTTACATGCTCCCGGTTGCTTTATGCGCCCAACTCTCTCTGCTCACTGTGCTGAGACCCATGCCTGCCTGCTAGTCTCTGCCCCTCCTATTGGTCTGGATGAGCAGGTCTATTTCAACTTCTTGGCTGTCCAACTTCCATTTAGATAAATTTTCTGTCAGTTCTGGGTGTTATTCTGCCTCTAAATGTTGTTGTTCCAATCTTGGTTGTGCATGGAGGTACGGTGCGCCCATCTATGCCTCTATCTTGGCCAGAAGTCCTGTGGAGATTATTAATATGTATGAGTTGTTTCTAGTTAAATCTTTTCATGTTCAAACTCATCCAAATTGGCTGTAAAGGCACCTCAACATCCTGCCTGCTTAAGTGCTGTCTGTCCCTACTTTGATTCCATACTATCGATCCATTTCTTTGACATCCCTCCCTCCAAATCTGAGTAGGACTCTACAATTTGCCTTGCTTGCCAAGACAGGAAATATAACACCATGTTCTCATGTCAATCAATTAGTTACTGTAGACTAGTTCAAGCTATTTTGGACATGTTATTCTCCGGTCCCTATTTCTTCCCCCCCATTTAGTTTTTATTCTTTTTGGATTATCTTTTTTTATCTATATCTTTCCATCCTCATTCACTATTTTGAAAATAGGGCCTGTATTTTTCTTACATACTTCCTAACACACCAGTGCTTACCAGTGTATTGTGCATAGTAGATCTTTGCAAAATCTATGGTACTTAAAAATAAACAAATAAATAGCTATTTGGTATTAGTTTTTTAAATTATAAAAATATAAATGTAAAAACCTTCATTTGCATAAGTTAAGAAATCTTTTAATAATTCTATGATAAATAACCTGTTCTCCATATACACTTTGTACATACAGTGGCTTGCATTGTATACATGTTACATTTCACTATTTGTTCTGCACATATGAACATGTTGGCCTTTAAAAGCTAGATATTAGTTGACATACACAAACTCAGCTATGTCCTTCTCGTAGCTAGTCATAAAGATACTATGGAAATCTAAATTGTTACCTTGGCAGACTTCTAATTTTAAGTATTTGTTTTTACAGTCACAAAAAAGAAATATTAACACTTGTCCTTTGAAACTCTAACTTTGCTGAAGGTAATGTCCAGTGATATTTTGAATGAGTTTTATCTTCTTGAAAAGTTTCATAATATTTAAGTGTTTGCATTTATAACTCAAGTCTTTCCTTTATTGCCCTTTAACACACTAAATATCTTTTTCTATATCTAAAACATAATCTGAAATTATAAGTCAAAAAATAAGAAAGCTTGTGTCATCTGAGAATATCTCAGCCTAATTCTATATGGGAATATGTTATGGTCCCTCCCCTTTTAAAAATCACTTTGAAACTCTTCTGATTTTATACTTTAACTTTTTCTTAAGTATACATATTGGCTCAAAGCCAAAAAATCAGCACATATTCCTCATCAGAAAGAGCTTTATAACTCACTGTAAGAAGTAAAAATGCATTTGTGGAGAACAACAAAACTGTTCAGATATGATTTCATGGCTACCAAAGTCCAGAATTCCTGCAAGAAGTTTACAATTGACTTGTGTCCCTGCATTTTGTATAAAGAGCTCATAGGGAGTGCAGATTTCTTAGACAAGAGGGGGCTATAATTACTTTGCTTCTTACGTGCATGGTTAGATCTTCCAGTGAGAATAGCATGGTAGGGTAATTTATTGTAGAGGAGTAAATCACAGATGACACTGGAGGGGAATAGGGTGGTGTGATCCAGCCATCAAGTTTTGTGAATACATACACTTATGCATGTGATAGCTTGTTTTTAATTTCTTTATATCACTGCACACCTCAAACATTCCATTTAGCAGTGGGATATGCAAATTGTTCCAAATGCAGCAGCAGTACTTTCACCTGAATGTCAAAACTGTCACAGAGCTTTAAATCAAATCTTTTATAACATTAAAAAAAACAGACCCCCAAAACAGCCAACCCCAAGATTGAGGCACCAAACTAACTGTGATAACTTGATTCCCATACTTTCAAAAAGCTCCTGTATGTCAACAGGGTAATGTCAAAGTTCTAATTCACCTGCTTTCTAATTTTAACCTTTTGAAGATTTTATTTTATTTGGCTTAATTATGATATTTTCTACAAATTAATGATAAATGCCTTGATTAATAAAACCAAATGTCAGAGAAAATGACAACTTGATGTAAAATTAATACTTGGCAATATTTTAAGGTACAGAAGTAATAAAGATGTATGCTTAAACCTCACACATCAGCTCTTTTTGAAGGTATTGTAATCAGAATTCTCCTTGCACCTAAGTTTTCATAGCCTCATGTGGAGATGCATTTTAGCAATATAATTTTCAGCTGTTGTTTTCACTATTAGTTCTTTTTTTTTTTTAGAGAGATTTATTTCTTTATTTTTAGAGAGGGAATGGAGGGAGAAAGAAAGGGAGAGAGAAACATCAATGTGCGGTTGCTGAGGGTCATGGCCTGCAACCCAGGCATGTACCCTGACTGGGAATCGAACCTGCGACACTTTGGTTCACAGCTCATGCTCAATCCACTGAGCTGTGCCAGCCAGGGCTTCACTATTAGTTCTTATATATACAAGTATATTCTTAATTTTTATTCTCCTTTACCCCATCACATTTTCTATTTCACTAAGCCAAGGTAATATTTTATATTTTGTGTTGGTTATAGAGATGAAGCTACCATACTGAGTCCATGTTCCAATGTGTGTGTATGTCAGAGATCTCATGGTGTACAAGGTGCAGTAATTGGTGATGGGATAACTGCTAGGCAGTTAATTCATTTGTTAATGAATGTTTCAGCTATTATATTTAAAAATTATTCAATAAGAATAATATATACACAGAACATAGCCTTTCAGAGAGAAACAGATTTTAATATGGGGATTTTTAAAAAATTATTTTTCATAACGTTTTATTAAAATACCTGAATACCTGAAAAGAAAGAATTATAACTTGCTTTCCCCCCTCTGTAAATGATTTTTTTAATAAAAACTGAATAATAAGAATTATAGTTATTTTATTTTTCTCCTTTTACTAGAGATCATGGAGTTGAAAGATAATAAAACTATCCCGTCTTTTTTATCTTCACAAACATCATGATGATTTTTAAATATGAATGCTTAAATATTCAATTAAATGTTATGTGGAAGTGGTACTATGCAGGATTACAGTCCATGTTGGTCTTTTATTTTCGTATTTCACAGACAAAGCTGCCAACCCGATGAGGGAAGGCACAGTGGCCTCTTCTGTGTTATATTTTTGTTTGGTTTGGTTGTTCGGGGATAAAAAGACCCACATAATATACTATCAGTGAAATGGAGTCACTTTGACCATCTGTTCATGCAATGACATGATGGTCATACCTATCAACAGAGATTTTTGCCAACTAATGATAAAGCCACTTTTTTCTGTAATATACTGAGAATTTCCAGGCAGTTGTTTTAGGCATGTTGCTATGCATAGTAAGATAAACAGATGTAAGTGTTGGCAACATTCTAAAAGACAATATATGCCAATCACAAGGGGAAACATCATTCAATAGAAATTCATTTCTAGTATTATTAAAAACTGGAGTTGGATTGTGTTAATCTTGCCTTAGCTGGCTATAGGCTTTAATGTTTTTGTGTCATGTCTGGTTCCAGGCATCTAGTCTAGACTGGCAAAGCTGCTTGATGAGGAGAGGCCACCAGCATTGCTGCCCTGAGTGCTTACATACCTGTCTTGAATAATAGATCTGTCAGCTAGTTAATCATTGCATTGTATTTGTCTCCCTTCTTTCTTAGCTGATCCCTGCCCAGAGGAGTTTAAGTTCCGTGGTAACACAAAGCTTCTATTGTGTTTCTATACCTGTATTTATTTGTATGCAAAAACATCCATTCTTCTTTTTCATGTATCAGTAAAGAAGACATGCACCACTTCTTTGACAGTTCTTAAATTCCACATTTTTTAAAATATGCTTCCTCCCCACCCTGTTTTTTCTATTCTTCCGCCTTTCATCCATTTGTTTCCACATGTGAACCAGTTAACTTTTACTTATTAGTTATAAAATTTGATTAAGGAAGTACTAATATCTACCTTACAGTCCACAGCTTTATGTTTTTTTTTTTGCTGAGACTCTAGTTATTTGGAATAAGTACTGTAATTGAATGTCATCATTTTCCCAAAATGTGTATGAAAAAAGGATATAGACTGAAACCAAAAATAATCTCTAAAAGGCTTTTGCTTCCTATTACATTGTTTGATCTTAGAAATGAGGACAATGGACCGACCTTACTTAGTTTTTAGAAAGTTGAGTTATAATACTTTGAACTTGATGCTTGAATTAACACACACAACAATCAGCTGATGTTCTTTGAAGAATCTAAATTTCATGGAAAATTAAAGTGTTAGATTATCATTTAAAAATAAATGTTCTAAAAATATAATAAGTGTTCTTTAATGTACTTTAAATACCTGAATTTCCAGTTTCAGTGCTTAAATTAGAGCATATCTTCCCTCTAAATGACTTTTTAGCACCTTTGGAAACATCTTTTCTCCTTTAAGTCTACTATATTTTATTGTGAAGCCCAAGTAAATGAGACCTTACTGGTTTGAAAAGATTATTGCAGATTTCAGTGTTGCCTAATGTATACCTTAAGTACCAGAAGAATGATTAATTCATTTTAATGGGATTCATTTACCTTATTTGTTTTCTTTGGAAGCTTGTTTTTATTAATTGAATAAACTATGCTCATGAAACACTGATAAATAGAGCAATCAAAGGATATCTAGAGAAACCGTGAACATTGTCCACAATATGTAGGGGATTTGTTTTTCTTGTCTAAATGCTACATTTATTCTTTCTCTCTAGCTACCATTTCCTCAAATATTCAGGTCTCTTTAAGTTCTTTAATGATGACAAGATGCTTTTTATCGCTCTAATGAAGTGGGAAGCAGATTAACATGCTTTCCTCTTGGGAATTAGATTGCTTATTGTAGTACTGTTCAACATATTTTAGTAATACTCCCCAACCCCTACTCACAACTAATTAATGACTTTCAGAATTAGGGAAAATTTTGGTTGTGAGGTGGTGCTATATTTACCAGTGATCAAGGAAATGTTACTAATACACTTGTCAGTACTGAAAAAGAATTAAGTAAATAAAGGGCCAGATGGTCCAGCCCAGACCTATCAAGAGCCCAGAATGTATAGGCTGGTCCAAGGGAGTGAAGTAAACACATCACTAGGCTAAGTGGAATCAGAGGTAGGCTTTCACTTATAAGAAAACGTCGTTTTTCAAAAGTGTTTTCCTATGATAAAGTAATTTACATGTTCAGATTTCATTTGTACTGGTAATATCCGTGCATCAAGAGCCAACAGTGTATACATGTATCAGAAAAGTATCTTGCAACAGGACATAGTGGCATCAAAGTACAGCAATTACCATGTGAACATTTTTGCTGGTTCGGAGAAGAATACTGGTTTGCCTCTCACAAAAACCTATTTTTATATGACATTTATTACATTTTATTATAATTGAATATTTATCTCCTCCAATAGTCTCTGGGTCTCATAATGTAAGGAACCTGGTTATGTAGTAGCTGTAGTGCATGGCCAGATGATGAAGTAGTGAATATTCTCTTAGTGTTTTGTTACTATGAAAACATTGTAATACTGGTCACAATAAGATTAATCTGAAGAAATAAGAAAGCAAATTTTGTGTTTTTCCTATGATTTGTCTTTACATGTATACATATGTAAACATCTTGTTTCTCATTCTAATTTCTGTCTTTTTCATTTGTCATATATTTTAATTTATCTTATTTTTAAATTCGGTTTAAATCTTTTTGGTTTCCAGGCTAGATAGATAGATCAGTGAATTGCTGAGTAGGTTAACTGACTAAATAGAGTGTACATTTAAAAATTTTTCTCTCCATAATCACACAAGTAATGCTAGAGGATATTAGCTAACCACAGGCCTCCCACCTTCCTTCACTCCATCCCTTCTTTCTATCCTCCAGCAAATATTTATTGAATTTGTACTCTGTGTCAGGAATTTCCCAGATTTTATATATAACTGTTGTACAAAAAAGACATAATCTTTAACCTTGTGGAGCTTACAGTCTAATAGGAAAATATAATAAACACATAAATAAACAGTACAAACATAGATATGTAATTACATTAAAAATTAAATTTTGCTTACTCAATTCTGGCATGGGTTAGGGAATTTGGTCTACAGTGACAGAATTATCTTCAGTGGTTTGACTTACTAATAGTAGATCACTTCTAGATTTTAAAAAATGCAGGCAGGTCAAATAGATTATGTTTTAAGGTGCAAGTGGCCTTGGGATGTTAAGTGAAGCAATATTTGCTTTCAATTATGGCTTGCCATAGATGATATAGATAACCTCCATATGTATTTTCAAATCTTAAATTGAAAAACCACAGGAATAATTTCTAACTTTTGAAAAATTACAAACATGTGTTTTCTTTTTAATATTGTTGATCAATTTTTCTGTGAATTGAGGTGTAGTGGTAGTGATGGAAGAGCAGGTGCTAAAAATGTGTATTATTTTTTCTTCCCCTCTGTGGACACGTGTGTGGAATATTTTTGTGTTCTGATCATATTGTTCATTATGCTCTCTTTGGATGTGGCACTGTTTGGCCTTCCTGCCTTGTTTGCTTGTTCAAAGTCAGTAGCTGGACTTTAGACTTGTCTGTAAAAAGACCATTTCATCCCTCAGCTGTGCACTTGGACATACATTCTTTTTACTCTCACAAAGATTTTATATGCATTCAGAGTATATTAGATGGATTTGTCCAAATACTCACAGATAATCAGTTTTTTAAAGTTAAAATTTGAGCTATGACCTCTCAAACTGTGAATTACAAGGTTTGACCCTTTGGTTCACTGTTTGATGCAGCAGCCATTAATTACAGTTTTTAAAGGACATTTTATTTTAGTTAGATTTTTGTATTATGAACACAGTGTCAGTATTTTCCCTTTAACTTTCAAGAATAAATGTTGAAATGTAAAATATGTACATTGAATTTACATTGAAATGTAAATATGTACATTGAAATATGATAAATAGCTGGCTAGCATGTGCATACTATATTCAAATGTATTTATGCATATTTGTAGCAGCACATTGTCTGTTATATGTACTATAGAAATTTTAATATAATAACCTGTGAGTTTCACTAAGATTCTATTTTATATAACTCTTGGTATCAGGATGAGACTGACTTTTAAGTATGTTTATCATGGTAATGGAGACTTTATTACCATTTGAATCTAGGCTTCTCTCTTTTCTTTTCCTTGAGTAAATATACAGAAATAGGTGCCTATGAATGCCCTGTATCTGACGGTAATTTGAAAGTCCTCAGGGTGGTTCAAAGTAGCAAGGAAAATATATGAACTGGACAAGTGGTTTGCACAATGTTTACAGCTCAAGGTACTAAGATGGAAAGGACATAGCAGAAAGTTCATTAGCTCAGTACAAAAAGACATCCAAAAGTATGGATCTTTTTTTGATAAAGTATATAGTTTGGACTGCACTCTTTTTTTGTTTAGACCCATTAGTTTGTGGTTTTTAAGGAAATATTTGCCTCTATTTTTTCTAAAAGCAAAGTCAGGATATACTGATAAAGGTAGAATTTTAAAAAGGCAAAAAATTTTCTGAAGCTAATTGTTAACATTTCTTATTTCATAAAGTACATTTAATTGTGCTTAGATTTCCCAAAATGGCCTGATCTATGGATCTATCAGCTTCTCTGCCCACTAGCTTCTGTTAAGATGTAATCATCCAATCTTTTAAGTAGAGAATATTTTAGGAATTTTATTTTCTCATGGAAAAAAACAATTCTTTGAACTAAAATTTAAAGACTTATTATAAATATATTATGGAGATGTTGAAATATGAAAATAGTTTTTAGAGTTCAGTAGGCTTATAAAAGTTCAGTTTAATTTCCTTTTTTTAAAAGATTTACTTATTTTTAGAGGGGGAAAAGAAGGAGAGAGGGAGAGAAACATCAATGTGGGGTTGCCGCTCACATGACCCCTACTGGGGACCTGACCTGCAACTCAGGCATGTACCTTGGCTGGGAATCGAACTGGTGACCCTTTGGTTCACAGGCCAGAGCTCAATCCATTGAGCTGTACCAGTGAGGGAGTTAATTTTCAATTATACTGATTTCATTTTTGGTAAAGATATTTCTTCACCTTTCCCTATTTCTCGTATTACTTAATAGCCAATACAGGATGGCATTGAAATTAAAAAAAAATTTACTTACTGATTTTTTTTAATAGGGAGAGGGGAAGGGTGAGCGATAGACAGAGACATTTATTTGTCGTTCCACCTATTCAAGCATGCATTGGTTGTTTCTTATGTGTGCCTGACCAGAGATTGAACCTGCAACTTTGACACATGGGGATAACACTCTAAGCAATTGGGCTATCTGGCCAGGGCAAACATTGAAATTTTTAAAAATTTAGTCCCTAACTACTTTTTGAGCACCTAACTTGCAAATTTCTCTCCTACTCTTCCCCTCCCACATCATTTTCTTTCCTTAAGCTCACAGTTCTTTCTGCCTGCACTTTGCTGTTTATTGTCTTAAAATATTATGTCCTGCTGTGCTTTGTGCCTTTGTTATTAATGCTCGTTTAGCCAGCTATGTATGGCTTGTGTGTAACCCAGAAAAATGCTGTGTCACCAGCAGAGGCCTTATTTATCCTCCACTACAGAATCCGCACGTCTTTTCTTACTGTCTCCTTCACATTTACATACATGAATAAAAACACTTAACATGTTGTGTCATAGTTTTTACTTCTGCCTGTCTCCTTTCCCAGATGGCAAACTTTTATTTATTTATTTATTTAAATAATTTTATTGTTGTTCCATTACAACTGTTTGCATTTACTCCCCACCACTCCCCTCCACCCCAGCCATCCCCACCTTTCTCCCTTGCTTCCATGCCTGCTTGGTTTTGTCCACTTGTCTTTTATAGTTGTTTCTGAAAACACTTCTCCCCTTCCCCCTATTATCCCCTCCCATCTCCCCTCTGGTTACTGTCAGATTGTTCTTAATTTCAATGTCTTTGGTTATATTTTGCTTGCTTGTTTGTTTTGTTGATTAGGTTCCAGTTAAAGGTGAGATGATATGGTATTTGTCCCTCACCAGCTGGCTTATTTCAGTTAGCATAATGGTCTCCAGTTATATCCATGCTGTTGCAAAGGGTAGGAGCTCCTACATTTTTTCCTGCTGCGTAGAATTCCATTGTGTAAATATACCATAGTTTTTTGATCCATTCATTTACTGATGTGCTTAGGTTGCTTCCAGCACTTGGTTGTTGTAAATTGTGAGGCTATGAACATTGGGGTGCATAAGTTCTTTTGGATTGGTGTTTCAGGGTTCTTAAGATATAATCCCAGCAGTGGAATTGCTGGGTCAAAAGGCAGTTCCATTTTTAGTTTTCTGAGGAAATTCCATACTGTTTTCCATAGTAGCTGCACCATTCTGCAGTCCCACCAACAGTGTCCTAGGGTTCCCTTTTCTCCACACCCTCTCCAACATTTGTTTGCTGTTTGATTATGATGGTCATTCTCAATGGTGTGAAGTGGTATCTCATTGTGGTTTTAATTTGCATCTTTCTGATGGCTAGCGATACTGAGCATCCTTTCATATGTCTCTGGACCCTCTGTATGTCCTCCTTGGAGAAGTGTCTGTTCAAGTCTCTTGCCCATTTTTTAATTGGGTTGCTTGTCTTCCTGCTGTGGAGTCATGTGAGTTCTTTATATATTTTGGAGATCAAACTCTTGTCTGAGGTATCATTGGCAAATATGTTTTCCCATGTAGTTGGTTCTCTTTTCATTTTAATGCTGTTTTCCTTAGCCAGGAAGAAACTTTTCAATTTGATGAGATCCCATTTGTTTATTCTTTCTTTATGTCCCTTGCTCTAGGAGACATATCAGTGAAAATATTGCTGCATGGAATGTCTGAGATTTTCTTGCCTATGTTCTCTTCTAGAACTTTCATGGTGTCATGACTTACATTTAAGTGTTTTATCCACCTTGAATTTATTTTTGTTTATAGTGTAAGTTGGTGATCAAGTTTCTTTTTTTTTTTTTTTTGCATGTAGCTGTCCAGATCTCCCAACACCATTTGTTAAAGAGGTTATTTTTACTCCACTTTATGCTTCTTCTCCCTTTGTCAAATATTAATTGATCATAGAGACTTGTGTTTCTTTCTGGGGTCTCTATTCTGGTCCATTGGTCTATGTGTCTGTTCTTATGCCAGTATCAGGCTGTTTTGATTACAGTGGACTTGTAATACAGTTTGATATCAGGTATTGTGACCCCTCCTACTTTGCTCTTCTTTCTTAAAATTGCTGTGGCTATTTGGGGTCATTTATGGTTCCATATAAATTGTTGAAGTGTTTGTTCTATATCTGGGAAATATGTCATTGGTACTTTGATAGGGATTGTGTTGAATCTGTGAATTGCTTTGGGTAGTATGGACATTTTGATGATGTTAATTCTTCTAGTCCATGAGTGTGCTATGTGTTTCTATATGTCTGTGTCTTTATTAACTTCTTTCTTCAGGAGAGTGTTGTATAGTTTTCTGAGTACAGGTCTTTTATATCTTTGGTTAGGTTTATTCCTAGGTACTTTATTTTTCTTGTTGCTATACTAGATGGTAAACTTTTAGAAGGGAGGTTTTATGCTTTCTTCATTTTTGTGTTTACTTTAGCCCAGGTTTTCAGTAACTGTTTATTCAATTGACTAGCCTGTCATAGGATTTATATCATTAATTATACCCTCAATTTATGTACAACACAAACATGGCAAAAAAAGGATCCTTTAAAAATCATGTGTACTAAATTTTCCTCGGTCATTACATGATTTCCTTTAGGCCTAGGTATTTGTTTTGTTGTGTATTTTTATAGCTCAGTGAAGAAACAAGTTTTTTTTTTCCTGTGTACTGTAATAAAGTTAAATACAATTTTAAGACAAAAGATATTTCTAGTAAAAAAAAAAGACCAAACCAGTGATTTGTGAAAGTGGTTTTAGATCTTAACACTTGAAATGATAACATTGAAGGATTAATACAGAAAGTCTTAGAAGAGTTTACTACTCTTTATTTTTATATATAACCACTGTTGATGATTGTACTTAGTTTGAAATGACTTTTTATTTGTAGACTTACCCAAAGATCTGAAAATTAGGCAATAATTAGCCTCTCAAATGGATCTGTTTGGAAAGCATTATAAAGTAATAGCTCTCCTCCCAAAGAAAGATACCATCATGTGAAGGCTGCACTTATTTAATGGTGTCTCAACTGAAACAGGTGCCTTGCTTGCTTTGTTCTCCAGGAGCAGCTTTATAGGTTAAAGCACTGAGTATATAGTACATAGCGGCACTATTAACAAATCAAAATGAGGCCAAGGGAAAACTCATATAGGATCCACACACCTAAATGCAGTTAGTAAACAGAGAAACTAACTCTCATTAAGCATAATTAAACCTAATATTGACTGTAAACTGTTACTTACCTTAAATTTCTCTATAGAGAGTGTGGAAAGGGATTAACCTAGAAGATTGGGACATTAATTACTACCTCTTTCACATTAAAGTTAGCATAAAGAATGGCTGTATTCATAAATAAAACATAGAAGAAATTGAGAGACTGAAAATATGTAAATTTACTTTATAGGAAGGAAAGAAAAGTCTAAATTAAAAAGAAAGAAAAAGCTGTGAGCAATGCCATCCCTAGCAAAATGGAACTCTGGATAATTACTACAAAAAAATAGGCTGAAATAATCACAGAAACATTCCCTTGCCTTCTGACTGACAGAATTTGCTTCAGAGGAGAGTCCAGTTCAGCTGAGTCCACTTTTTCTCATGCATAGCTTCCTCCATGGCTAAAACTGACATGGGTTTGAGGAGAGGATGAAGGCTTTCCTTTCCCCCCCAGTCGTCAATAGCCCTTTACTTATGGAATTGGTATAATGGTTGTACAAGTGTGTGACTTGTCAGCAAGAAGGCACAGTGCTGTGTTTTGTTCAGTTGATATGGTCTGGTAACTGGTCTCCTGCTACTATTTAATAATCTTGTTCTTGGGTGCAATCTGAAGAGTATGTTTTGAAGGATATAAAAATGTCAGCTAAATTTAAGATCTACTGTTAAGTTTTTATATTATACTGCTGCCCCCATGGGGAAGGCCAGGATTGGAGAGATAGGAATATAAAGAGAAAAGCAAAGTAATGACAATACAGACTTATCAATCAGCCTTAGAATTGTTTTCAAAATCTATCAGCCTGTCTGTTTACCCTAATATATGTTGTTATCTATTATTTATTTTCTATTTCCTTTCTAATAAGAAATCATATATTCATTTCTGGACTTTCTTATTACTTTAGGGTGGGTTTCTAAGTTTTGGAACTGAATCCTACATACAACTTTGTTTATAGTTTGTCATATTTAACTATGGTTTAGGTTTAACACCTTAGGCTCCTAACCAGGTCTTAGTGCTGTGATGCTAAATTTTATCTTTCAGGTGCCCATGAGTGCCAGAGTTATATAGTAGTCATACACATGGAAAAGGGAACCTAGAACTTAAGCCTGGAGCAATACTTATTTTTATTTAGAGGATGTGAGGTTTAATTTTAGAATAAAACTCTTATTTTTTTCCTCTGAATTTAAAGCTAGTTTCATGGCTCATGAGATGAACTAAGAAAACAAAAATAATTAATGGACAGAAATCTATCCTTTGTTTTCTCCCATTGATAAAAAATTCGAAAACTGGTTGGGTGACAGAGCATGAATAAAAACAGTGAGAGTAAGAGTACTTTTATCCTCTGTTGTTGTAACAATCATGGCATTATAGAATAACCATAACAATGGCACTCTTATTAATCAGGCACATATATACAGAATTGGTGTTGTGTTCTGCTCTACATTACCTTTAGTTTTACATGAACTTTTATTATCTGCACATATCAAAAAAGAAATAGTAAATGAACAAAGAAGCCCTGTTATGAGATAACTATTTGACATTTTGGGAAGCTCTTATTATAGGGTTTCCTCTTAAATGAGAATAATGGGAAGGTTGTCATTAGTTGCACTATTTCGGAACTGGATTTTTAAAAACAGAAATGGAGCCAACTTTCTTGAAGAAGAGTCATCAGTTGGAACAATTAGAATGATCCAAACAGACTTGCACCATAGTCTTCTTATTTTATCATGTGAAGCAATGACCGACCCATAAGGCATCTCTTTGGATAGTTGTTTTTGCCTTGGTTTTACAAAGCAAGTTAGCTGGAAGTTTCTCTCATTTTTTTTTTTAAGATAGATAATCATCTTTGGATTTTTGGAAAGTCTCTTATTAAACCACAATGCAGAAGTGTTGCAAGGTCTATAGCCTGATGCCTTTTATCTTTCATCCTAAAACTGGTATCTCTAAGTAAATTCTTTTGAGGTCTTTCTCCCAGGCTTATGACAGGTGTGGCTGGGAATTATGGTGATAAAAACATGATTATGGGTAATATTGAATTTCCCCTTAAAAATCACAGGACCTGTACTTCCAGAGACTGTCCACTTGGCATGTATTTGTTTTGTCTATAGCTTGGAATAAAATTCAAAGTCTTAGAGAATAAAAATAATACAATACTATTGAAAAGAAATTAGGTGAGTCACGAGCCACTACAGCTGCAACACATCAACTGTTGAATAAAAACAACTATTCTGAAAGTGGAGAAAGTGAGATTAAAATTACCACCTGTGGGGTCTTTTCAAATTATCCTCCCTCAACATTGATAATTATTTGTTTAGATGCTTATCTAAGGAGCCAAAGATACTAGAAAGTTTGACCAATTGATATTTTTGCTGCTTTTAATCTTCTAAAGTTTAAATGTAGGAAATAAAATAGAGATTTTATAATCACAGAATTTTCCTCTACCTCATCATATCTTCCTTTTTTATGTAATGACTCTGAGTTCTGGAGTTCAGTGAAAAAACAAACAAAACCCCCAAATAACATGTAAGCCCTCAGAAAGAAAAAAGGCTACCATTTGGAGATGGAAGAAAATATGCAGCATTTTTATGTTTTATGATTTATTTATCAAGAAAGGTAAAAATGCAACTGAAACAACAAAAAGAGATTTGTGCAGTGTATGGAGAAGGTGCTCTGACTGATCTAACATGTTAAAAGTGGTTTGCAAAGTTTCTTGCTAGAGATTTCTCACTGGATGATGTTCCATGTCTTGAAGTTGATAGCAGTCAAATTGAGACATTAATTGAGAACAATCAACGTTATACCACATGGGAGATAGCCTATATACTCAAAATATCCAAATTATTAAGGTTATTTGTGAAAATGAAAAATGTGTCTTTTATTTTATGGAAAGAAACATAAGGACTTCTTGGCCAAACCAATTAATTTTTAACACCTCTATCACTTTATCAAACTCTTACTGCGATCTCATTGAAGATTTTTTATCTTGCTTTCCACTTCTTCCTTTTTGAAATGTTATCTGCCATTATTTTCCATAGCATCATGCTCTCCTGATTTTCTTCCTATGTCTCTTGTTATTCCCCTGATATATTCTTTGCAAGCATATTCTCCCATATGCAGCTATTAAATGTTGGGGATCATTGAGGTGGGGTCCAGAGCACTTCTGTTGATGCTAAGCCTTTTGGACATCTTCATAGCCACCACACATTGGTATGTTTTCAGAGAATGTGCTATAATTCTTTTAAGTTTCTTTTTTCGGGACCATGTTTCAAAATGATATTTAAGTACCTAGTCTTATATTTTTTACTACTACTGATTTTTAATACTCAACACATGCCTACAGGGGAACTCATATAGTAACTTTGGTTCTAATTTGAACATCTTATAAAATATTTCTGATGTTTATGTTTTAACCTTGGGCAATTATTAATCCTCCTTGAGCCTGCTTATTAATATTTAGTATGTAGGTTGTCATCTAGCTTGTTAGGATTCTATGATACTGTGGTTTGATAATTTACTACCTGAAGAAGATAGTGAAATGTAAAGGATGTGCAGATGACACTTTGAATTCCATAGTCAAAGTTTATAAAAATGTTTGTCTTTTCCACATCTGCACTTCATACCCTGCTTCCTGTATCTACAGTATTTCCATGGTTGTAGAATATATTCCTAATTCCAATTTTTACTTAAAATGTCTTTGCACATTTTTTTGCTATGAAATTTTATGAAAAGCCTTTTTCTGTATTCTGGTTACTATATTAACAGATGTTTAACCCTACAAGAAGCCCAGACTAATTAACAAAGTAGGCTTTAGTTTTTGAGAAATCTTATCCTTTTGTACATAGCCCCCTTATTTGTCTTTGGTTACCAAGCTGCTTCTACCTTTTTTTGTTATTGGGTCACATTGCCAATGTACTTTCAGTACTCTAGGAAAATGTCCATTTTAAGGACAGATTAATTAGATATTTAGGGTGCAATTTTATTATTAATCATCACCAATGTGATGCTACTGATTCATTTACATCTAGCTTAATTTTTGAATAACCATTGTCTTTATTACTACTTTGAGTCTACAGCCTTCTAATTTGTGTGCTTCACAATATTTTGAAGGCTTGGGAATCTCCTTAACATTTTCCTAGGGTGTGTATGTGTATATATTTTTTATTATTAGTTTAATAAAGCTAATCTTTAAATTTTTGTACTTATTACTAGTTGATAACCCTTGGCATGCAAAAAACAAGCAAACAAATAACAATAATTTTTAAATATCTTGCTGTTTTTGTTGGTATCCATTGCAAATTGGGTCTCATTGTTCTTTTTTGTTTGTTTGTTTTAAAGATGTTATTTATTTTTAGACAGGGGGACAGGGAGGGAGAAAAAGAGGGAAAGAAATATCAATGTGTAGTCGCCTCTCGCATACCCTCACTGGGGACCTGGCCCACAACCCAGGCATGTGCCCTAACTGGGAATCGAACCTGGGACCCTTTGGCTCTCAGGCCAACACTCAACCCACTGACCCACACCAGGCAGGGCTGTTCTTATTTTTTTATTTACCTTACCCAATATCTAAAGGATTTTCTTCTCCTTTTGGGTAATTACTACCAAACACTTGCAATGTACAGTTTACCTGGATTCTTCCCACCCCCATCCTGGTGTTATACTGTGTGTTCTTGACTGAATTTAAAAATAAATGGGCCTATCTCAGATTTTTTTGTTTATTTTATCATTTAAAACTACAGTATGATATTCTCCTTTTCTACTTTACTCTCCCTTTATGTTCATGTTTTTATTCTTGACATGTTATCCAATAAAATGTTTGAAAGTAAGCCTTGAGCAACCTGTGTCATTTTGTGTTTTAAAAACACTCCTTTAAGATTTGCTTGAGCAACTCTAATTGCCCATTGGTGCTCCTTAGGGGAAGTGAGAGAACAGTTCACTTCCACTTGGAGTTCTGGAAGGAAAATAAGTAATTCAGAGCATTTGTGATTTTTAATTTTGGGTTTCCTTAATTCTTAGTTTACGTGATTTGGTCCCATGCTAGCCAGAAATGGGAGAGTTTGTGAAAAACTTAAATGCAGTGTTATCATTTCTGGGTAACTTATAAATTCAGACTTTTATATATCTTTAAAATGTTTATTATTTCAAATAAGAAAAATTCCCCTACTCCTGTGTAAGTGAAATATTGTGCTCCAATAGGAAGCTAACAGTGATTTTATTCTTCATTTTTAAAATTTTATGTACTTATTTATTATATTTTATTGATTATGCTATTTCAGTTGTCTGAATTTTTGCCCTTCGCCCCTTCCCCCCAGCATCCCCATTCCCTCAGGCAATCCCACACCATTGTTCATGCCCATGGGTTGTGTGTATAAGTTCTTTGATACCCCATTTCTTATACTGTACTTTATATCCTTGTGGCTATTATGTAACTACCTATTTGTTCTTCTTAATCCCCTCACCTCTTTACTCTTTCCCCACACGTCCTCCCATCTGGCAACCATGAAAATCTTCTTTATATCCATGATTCTGTTTCTTTTCTTGTTTACTTAGTTTGTTTTTTAGATTCAGTTGTTGACAGGTATGTATTTATTGCCATTTTATTGTTCATAGTTTTGATCTTATTTTACTTAAGTAAGTCCCTTTAACATTTCATATAATAATAGTTTCGTGATGATGAACTCCTGTAGATTTTTCTTGTCTGAAAAGCTGTTTATCTTTGATTCTGAATGATGGCTTTGCTGAGTAGAACAATCTTGGCTGTAGGTCCCTGCTTTTTGTGACTTTGAATATATCTTGCCAATCCCTTCTAGCCTGCAAAGTTTCCTGTGAGAAATCAGCTGACAGTCTTGTGGGAACTCCTTTGTAAGTAATTAACTACTTTTCTCTTGATGCTCTTAAGATTCTCTCTTTATCCCTAACCTTTGGCGTTTTAATTATGATGTGTCTTGGAGTGGGTCTTTTTGTATCTGTCTTGTTTGGGACTTTCTATTCTTCTTGGACTTGCATATCTATTTTTTTCACCAAATTAGGGAGGTTTTCTTTCATTATTTTTTCAGAGATTTTGAATTTCTTGCTCTTTCTCTTTTCTCCTGCTGGCACCCGTATGATGTGAATGTTGGGATACTTGAAGTTGTCCCAGAGGCTGCTTACACTATCCTCATTTTTTAAAATTCTTCTTTCTTCTTGTTCTGATTAGTTGTTTTTTGCTTCCTTATGTTTCAAATGATTGATTTGATTCTTGGCTTCCTCTACTCTACTGTTGTTTTCCTGTGAACTGTTCCTTATTTCAACTAGTGTGTCCTTCACTTCTGACTGGATCTTTTTTATGCTGCTGAGGTCTTCATTAAGTTCCTTGAGCATCCTTATAACCAGGGTATTGAACTCTGCATTTGATAGATTGCTTATCTCCATTTCGTATAGTTCTTTTTCTGGGATTTTGATCTGTTCTTTCATTTGGATGATGTTTCTTTGTCTCTTTGTTTTAGCCTCCTCCCTGTGTTTGTGTCTATGTATTAAGTAAAGCTGCTATGACTCGTTGTCTTAGTATTGTGGCCTAATAAAGGAGGTGTCCTATAGGGTTCAGTGGCACAGCCTGTCCTATCACCTAAGCTGGGTATTCAAGGTATGCCATTTGTGTGGACTGAGTACACCCTCCTCTTGTCGTTGAGCCTTGGTGGCTGTTGGCAGATCAATGGGAGGGATTTTTCCCAGGCCAGTTAGTTGCAAGGATTGGCTGTGACCACTTACAGTCAACCTCTCTCCTTCATGTAGGATCAGCTGTACAGGGGCATGGTGGTGGTGCTCTGATGTGGTCTTTAGATGTCAATTTGGTGTGCAGGTCTGGGAGTTCAATGGATGGTTCAGACCAAGATCAGCCCTCACCTGTGTTTTGCCCTGGGCCACCCTGCCTGAGCTATAGAGCAATCTGAGATGACTGTTACTTGTACTGGGCTTGGAGATTCCCAGGCAAAGCCAGGCTATGAATCTAGGCTAGCTGCTGCTAATGCGATACCTGGGGCCACTTAGCATGAGCTCAGTGAGGTCATCAGTTGGTTATTTGAAAGGATTTAGGAAGTTGTGAAGCTTGATCCAAGACTAGCCATTCTTATGGAAAAGCCACTGTTAATAGCTGTAAGTTGGGTGGGAGGGAGCCTTAGGGGGTCTCCAGGGTAGGACAAACAGTGTTAGCCAGTTTGATAGAGTCTCAGATATGGCACCCTCCTGCTGGCTCTATACCTTGCCCACTTTTCTGTCTGGGACAAAGCCTACCCCCAGTCTCACCTTGATTGTAGCCACTTCAGTCCTCCCTGTATGCCTCTGGTGCCTTTTAAGCTGCTGCCCTGGTGCTGGAACTCAGAGGGAGTGAGTCTAAATTGACATGTGGGTTCTTTAAGGGGAATTCCTTGGGACTTTGAAGTTTCTTCCACTGATTCAATCCCTGCTGGTTTTTGCAGCCAGAAGTTACGGAGACTTACCTTCCTGGCATTGGAACCCTGGGCTGGGGGGTGGCTTGGTGTGGTGTGGCGCTGGGACTCCTCACTCCTGCGATATCCCTTCTGAATTTTCATTCACCTCATGGGTATGTGGGACCAACCCATTCTGCATATCCTCCCTTCCTACCAGTCTGGATGGATATAGTTTCTTTAATTCCGTAGTTGTCAGACTTTCAGTCAACTTGATGTCTGCTGTTCTGAATGGTAGTTATTCTGTAATTTAGTTGCAATTTTGATGTGGTTGTGCAAGGAAGCAGTCTGTGTTTACCTATGCTGCCATCTTGACCAGAAGTTCATAATCTAATTTTCTCAAATTTTATATATTTTACTGTTCCCAGGTTCTGTGGATAAGTATAGCAGGTGAAGCATTATGAGTTCTTTGTCACTGTCACACAAAATAAATCATAGGAAGTAAGAAATATTTAAATGCCAAAAGTATTGCAATATAAATTTTTTAGACCAGAAACCATGGTTTTCTTTTTTAATCTTGTAGAATAGAGGATCCTCCAGAGAGTAAATACTCAGTTGATATGCATTGATAGTGAAAATTCCTAATGGTTAGCCTTTAAAAAGAAGCTTTATAATTGTCTTTTCAGTTTTAAGGAAAACCTCACTTCTGAAGTGTTTTTAATGAGAATCACAAACTTTTGTGTAGAGACACTCAAACAAAGATGAGTTCATTTTTAGTACATTGTGTGGGGAGTGACATGATAGGAACTCCATTAACATAATATATGTTGTATCCTTTTCATTTTTTTGTTAATGAATTTATTTTCAGATTGATGGTTGTTCCACACAGAAGACTTAATTTGTAGAATAAGTATTTAGCACGTAAGAGGAGTGTATATACCAGGCATAAGGGCCTAGAAAGCAATTTCTATTGAAGGTCAAGCTCTGGGTACACAAGGATTATTGGAACCACTTGTTTCTCATCAGGTATGAATTGAACTAGTGACCTTATGTTGGTGGATTCGTTTTCTTTATAGAGGTTGATATGATCTCCCAGGTAGCATTTGTAAATAAATATATGGTTGTTACAGTGACGAAAAAGCACTATTGGAATTTAGTAGACAGAGGAAAGAAATGACTTTAAGTCCTGCAGTATGTGGACTGATTACTTATAAAGGGGACTTGACCAGCTCCCAAAGCCAATAGCATTCTTGCAGAGAAATGCTATTTACACAGTATAGGTATCCTTTATGACAGTAGTTTTCAAACACATTTTCATAATCCACAGAAATAAATACATTTAAATCATGACCTAGTATACTCACGCAGATATGTGAAACTAAAACAAAAATTTCACAATAATTGCCCTTTCTGTGTATGATGCCTACAAGTACTTTTCATTATATCTGATTTTATCTCATGCCATCCCAATTTATCCTATGCTACCTTATCTTTTTTTTCTTTTGAAGTCTACAACCCACTGTGTTAATTTCAAGACCACTAATAGTATGCTCTGCAGTTTGAAAAACAATGTTTTAGAGATCTTTAGATGTCCTGGTGACTACAGGATAAAAGACAAAATGACTGAAGAATTAATTGCCTCTAATATGACTTAGTTTCCTTTTACACTAAGCAGAGTTCAAAACTTCCATGTGTGACTGTGGTCCACATTGTTTTGATGGGAAAGGCCTTAGTCTCATGTGTTAGCAGTCCAGGTACAAAGCCTGATTACCACCTTTGCCCTCTGATGCCATGCCTGTGAGGAAAGGGAAACAGAGAATACTTGATCAGCTCACTCACAGCATTTGGGCCCAAAGACTCAAAGTTACCTCTGTGGTGCATGTTAGGAACCATGTGGTATTATGTTAAAATCAACAGCGTTCAATGAGGTGAGATTAAAACACTCTGCTCATCCTGTCAAAGTGAGTTATCCTTAAGCTGTGAGATGTTGACTTGGCATATTGGGTCTCTCCTTTGCATGCTGTTGATTGAGGCAGATGCAGAATGAAGTAGCCTGCATAGTTTGGTGCACTGTCCAGTTTATCATAACTGAATAAAATTAACCAAGATTATTGGCTTCTCAGAATATTGGCTCTTCAGAATACTTTTAAGGGCGCAGTTGGCTGATGGCAAGCCTACCATTATACCTTAACTTGCTTCATGTCCTTCACCTGAAGTTATACCAATTTAAAATCAGTTCTTAGATGAGGGAGGGGAATGCTAATTTGAAAAAAGTCTTCCCTAGTGATTTCAGTATGTCTTCTTAATAGAGGATCATTATTTAGCTATTTCTAGGATACTTGCTCTGCTATCTTAAGTCCTTCAGCATAGGATTTAGTAACAGAGGTGAGCTGAGTATCGTCAATTTTCTGCTATTATCTTCCTGGTCCATATGCTATTTTCCTTAGTTTGTATCCACCTGTTTGACTAAAAAGGTCTAGAATGACTTTCATCCCTTGCTTTTGTTTTTGTTGATCCACTGACGATTGCAGAATTCCTTGAGTAATATATAATATATTTATATTTGGGGGACTAGAGATTACAACCATCTCTTCCTATGAGCTGAGTTTGGTTAGCATTTACCTACACTTGTGTCAATATGGCTGGTTGTTCAGAGACATGGGTCTCTTTTTCAGTAGTAGACCACAGTTTGTATTAAATCTTTAGCATGATAAATGGATACTGTTGGTTTTATCTATAACATAAAACCAGCAGTATTTGGCACCAAACTTTAAAATGAATTTAAACAATTAGACTTAGTATACCACAACATTCGCCTTTTCCTGTTTCACTTTTATTAGAATCCTCTTTCAGGTATTTTTCCACTCATGTTGTTCCACCTATGGAAATAGGCCTATTTCTTTACAAACAAATCAAAATAAAATGTGTCCCCTTCCCACCAATATTTTATCCAACTTTACCCAGAAAAACAGATTTCCTAGAAAGCTCAAGTCAGAGATGGAGTGACAGTTGTGTTTCTCATTCTTCTTTTGGAGCCATCACTTCTTGTTTGAAGATGTAGACTTATCAGGGCCCTAACTTTCCCTTACAGTGTTAAAAGCCTTACCTAGAAAACATCTCTGTGGGTGATTTCAGGGTTAAGTACAAGACTTGTCCTATTTGAGTTTGACAGTGTGAAAAGAAACAGAGATTTTTTTGTTTTGTCAAGTCTTTGTAGAGTGCCATTAAGTCCGTGAAGAAAAGATCAAAAGACAAGCACAAAGTACAATAACAACTTGAGTTCCAGTCAAGGATTAGGATATTATACAGCAAGGCCATCTGGAGAGAAAAAGAAATAAGATCCTGGGTGAGCTCTGTCAACAGAACTCAGGAAACTGTCTTGTTTATATTGGTCCTCAGTCACTTGGTACATGAATAGATATGTCTGACTTTTAGAGTGTCCAGAAAGATATAGGAGGCAGACCTAGTTTAGTGCTGGCTACTGCAATTTAGGAACTTACCTAGGAGTCTCTGGAGCTGGAGTTGTTAGAATTAATGCACAGGCAAGGAGTGGCTCATTGTGTGTTTGTTACCCTGAGCTGGTGAGGGGATGAATGCTTCATCTCCAGCTTCTAAGTAGCCATAGTGGCAGTAGTACTGTTCACATCAGGACCCACCTACTCCAGTGGAACAGTTGTGTGGGATAAAGTGGAATATCAGACTTCCACTTGGCAGCCATGTTAAAAGTGGTTTCCTTAGGAATGCCTAAGGAAACCTTTTTGTGGTAGAGGACGTTTGTCAGCAGAAATGGCAGTTGCAAGTGAAGGAACCATTGTTTCCCCTGTTCCCCAGTATCAGCCAGGGCAGGGTGGGATCTACCATCTTCACAAGATGTTCCCAACCTAGAAATTTTCTATTTCTCTGTTATTTCCTCAAAGGAGTGATCAGCTTCTCCTAGTGTATTTGCTGATGAATGCACTTGAGGTACCACAATCTTCTCGCTTTGGAAGAGACCTGTGACTACAACTTTCACTTGCATTGGTCTCATTGAAGTATGCTGAAACTGGCATTCAAACTCTCTTTGATTGAGTGGGTCCTTCTTGACTCTATAGTATAAGATTAAATGATACTTCTAAAGCAGCTTTTTCAGATCATTCTGTCTTAAGATAGGGCCCTCTTGTTAATCCATACTACTGTATTGTTTTGACTTCTTTCTTAGCATATGTGGCTCTAGGAACTTTTAAGAATGTGCCTTGGCTAGTATGGCTCAGTGGGTTGAGTGCCAGACTGAGAACCAAAAGGTGGCTGGTTCGATTCCCAGTGGAAGCAAATGCCTGGTTTGAGGGCCAGGTCCCCAGTTGCAGGTGTGTGAGAGGTAACCGATCAATGTATCTCTCACACATCAATGTTCTCTCCCTCTCTTCCTACCTTCCCCTCTTTTTAATGATAAATAATATACTTTATGAAAACCAGAATGTGTGTATCAGTAATTACATTTATATTTAGTATAATTATTAATATGTTTGGATTTGCCTACCATTTTATATTTTGTTTCCTGTTTGTTCCCTGTGTTTTCCATTCCTCCATTTCCCATTTTCTGCTTTGTTTTGACATTATTTGAACATTTTTTAGTATTCCATTTTAATTTGTCTGTTGTGCTTCTGACTGTGTATTTTTGGATAGTTTTTTTAGGGCTTATTCTAAGATTTATAATATATGTACTTTTCATAGTATTTTCAGAATCAGTATTTTATCACTTCAAGTGGAATGTAGAAATGTTGCCACCATGTAAGTTTTCTTATACTCCCAGGTTTGCATTATTGTTGTCATATATCTATATACATTGAAAACCCATCAGATGTTATAATTTTTGCGTTCAACTGTCAGAGATATTTTAAAGAACTCAAGAGAATAGTTTATTGTGTTTACTCATATGCTTATCATTTTTGTTGTTTATTCTTGATGTATAAAGTTTTCTTCTGTCTGGGGAACTTCCTTTAGTATATCTTTTGGAGAAGTTCTCCTGGCAACAGATTTTTATTTTTTTAGTTTTTTCTTATCTGACAAGGTCTTTATTTCACTTTGTTTTTTAAAGATATTTTTTACTGGATATAGAATTCTGTGCTGACAGTTCTTTTCTTTCAGCACTTTAAAAAAGGTGTATCATTTCCTTCTGGCTTCTGTGGTTTCTGTTGAGAAATCCATGGTCATTTGAATTACTGTTTTTCAAATGGGTTATTTCCTCTGGATGCTTTCAAGATATTATTTCTTATCTTTAGTTTCCACAGCTTACTTTTGATGTTTCTGATCATGGATTATATTTCTTATTATATTGTTTGGAGTTTGCTATACTTTTTGAATATGTAGGTTTGTGTATTGCACAAAAAGGGAAATTTTCAGCCATTATTTCTTCAGATTTTTTTTCTTAGCATGGTACACTTTCTCCTTTCCTTTTGATACTCTGATGACATGAATGCTAGACTTATTGTTCTTGTCTTACAAGTCTTTGAACCCCTTTTATTTGTCCACTTTGTTCATATTGGATACTTTCATTCAATCTATCTTCCAGCTCAGTGACTCTTGTCTTTGTCATCTTCATTGTTATTGAGAGCATACAGTGATTTGTTGCTAGTTGTTTATTTTATGTTTCAAGACTGCTCCTTTTGGAACAATTTTATAATAACAAATTTAAAGTATTGGTCACACAATTTCAATAGATGTCTCATTTTGTTGTGAGTGTTAATTTTCTTTTCTCATGTGAGTTAAGATTTTCCTGGTTCTTCATATGCCTAGTAATTTTGGTTGTTACCTGGACTTTTTACATATGTTTTGAGGTTTTGAGTCTTGCTTAAATTTTATGGAGAATGTTGATATTTTTGTTTTGGCAGTCAAATGATTTGGTTAGGTTCAGGTGGTAAGTTACAAGCTGCCTTCTGTGGTTCCAATGCAAATTTTATTTTCAGTGCTTTCCAGATCTCTTCTGCATGTGTAGCAGTGGCCAGACTTGGATCTATAGGCACTGGTCTGTTAATTTGTGCAGCTCAGGATGAGCCCAAAATTTCATTACTTTATGGGGTCACTTTCTTAAGCTTTCTTCTCCCTGTGATATCACTGATATTTTTTGGTTCTCTAGAGCTTCCCTTTGTGAAGCTTTCCTCCAGCCAGCGAACTATGGCTTCATTGACAGCACTTTGGTGCACATTTCCATCACTGTGCCCAGGGGCCAAGTTGTGAGAGGACAGAGAAAGAGAAATGAAAGCAATGAAAGTTTATCAACCCTCTTGGGACCACAACTATATTTTAAGCTATTTTTAATGAAATATTTTACTACAATAAAACATACCCTTATTTTCAGACCATAAGGTGCACCTACATTTTAGAGGAGGAAAATAGGAAAAAAATTTTTTGAAGCAAAAAATGTGGTAAAATATTTAATAATATAAATAACATAATATTTCACCAATGTAAATGTAAACTCAACAGCAGCATTAACAACTATTATTTCTCCCAAATTGGGGGAGGATGAGTCTTATAGTGTGAAAAACATGGTACATATAACAAAGAGCAGAAATCATAAGTATACACCCGAAATTTGGTGAATTTTCCAAAAGTCACCATATCCATTTAAGCAGCACCCAGACCAAGAAACAAAGCATTACCATAACAGAGGTCCCTTCCTCTCTTTTCCCACTTCAGTGCCCCCAGGATAATACTATCATGACTTCTAAATACAGTAGATAAATTTTGACTGTTTTGAATAATATATAAGTAGAATCACGTGATGTATCTTCTTTTACTTATGTTTGTGGGATTTATTCATGTTGTGTTGCATCTCTGTAGATTTTTTAAAAATCTTGTAGATTTTTAAATACTCTTTAATGCTTCAGTATTCCAGTGTATGAGTATATCACAATTTCATTTTAAGCTCTTCTTTAGTAGTTGGACATTTGGTTGTTTACAGTTCAGGGCCATTATGAATAGTGGACATTCTAGTGCATGTTTTGGTTGTACATGTCTAAGTATTTCTGTGGGACATATACCAAAGGATGACATTGACAATATACCCATGTTTGGCTTTCATAGATATTCCCAAAAGATTCCAAAATTATTTCACCAGTTTCTACTCTGAGTATCAGTGTATAAGGATGTCAGTTGCTCTAATCCTTGACAGGACTTAGTATTAGCTGTCTTTTTAATTTTAGCTTTTCTGGTATATGTGCCATGGTGGCCCAGTATGGTTTTAGTTTGAGTTTTTCTAATGACTAGTGGTATTAAGCATCTTTTTATGTGCTTTTTTTTTCTACTTATATATCCTTTACTATGATGCCTGTGTTGTTATTTATTGTTCATTTTAGAGTTGGTTTTGTTTATTTCTTTTATTGTATTTTTGGTGTTTCTTTATATAGTCTGAATGTATGTCCTTTGTCAGATATATATATATTATAGCTATCTTCTCTTACTGACTTGGTTTTCACAACTGTAAAATTCTTTTGATAATTAATATTTTAAATTTTTATGAACTTTAATTTATCAATCACTTCTTCGGTAGTTAGTGTTTTTCATATCTTGTTTTAAAAAGAAACACCTTTGTCAACCACAAGATCATGAAGACATTCTTCTATTGTTATTTGAAGAAGCTTTGTTGTTTGCATTAACATTTAAGTCTGCATTTTACTTGGAATTCACTTTTTTGTGTGAGTAAGATGTGAGGTGAGGATTTGGGAGGACAGGATTCATTTTGTTTCTTTGTTTTTGATGTGTGTACTTAATTGATCAAGTACCATTTGTTCAAAAGGTTGCCATTTCCACAGTTACTTCAGGAGTACCTTTATTATATTCAAGTCCTTACACATTTGTGGGTCTATTTCAGGACTCTATTCAGTTGCATTGGTTTATCGTGTATTCTTTTATCAACAATACATTGCTAAATAATGTAGATTTAGAAGTGTTGTATCTGGTATTATAAATTGTTTAGATATGTTCTCCTTTTAGATTGTTTTGGTCATTTTTCGTCTTTTGTTTTCATTACAATTTTGGAATCTACTTATCCACAAAATGGAATTTTCTGGGATTTTGATTGCAATTATATTTTGGAAAAACTAATATCTAATCTATAAAGGCATTGTATTTACCACTTATTTTAGTCTTCTTTAATTTCTCTCAGTATTTTATAGTTTTCCATACAGAGGACTTGCATTTTTTTGTTTGATTTATTCCTGGTATTCAATTTTATTTTATGATTTTGTAAAGGGTATTGTTTTAAGTTCCTTTTTAAAATGCCTGTTGCTAGTATATTAGAATACAACTCATTTATATATATTTACTCACCTTGTAGCCAGGGATCTTGCTAAATTTATTTATTAATTCTGTGAGATTCTGTGGTTTGTTTTGGAGTTTTTAGGAACACATGGAGTGATGTGTTCTGTGAATAATTACATTTTTATTTCTAACTTTCCACTTCATATACCTTTTGTTTTGTAGCTTTATTGAAATATAATTGACATATAAAATTGTGCAAGTATAAAGGAAGGGTACAATGTAATGATTTAATATCCTTGAAATGATTACTGTAGTAGGGTTACCTAATACTTCCATTACGACACATAATTACCATTTTGTGTGTGTGTGAGAGAAAATTTTAGATTAACTCGCTTAGCAATTTTTATATGTACAATACCATATTGTTATGTTACATCCCTATAACTTATTTTTATAACTGGAAGCTAGTGCTCTCCATATAATGTTCTTAAATTATATTTTATTGATCATGCTATTACAGTTGCCCCAATTTTTCCCCCTTTGACCCTTTCCACCCAGCGCCTCCTTGCTTCCTCAGGTAATCCCCACACCATTGTTCATGTCCATGGGTCATGTGGTACAAGTTCTTTGGCTTCTCCACTTCCTATACTGTACCTTACATCCCCCTGGCTATTCTGCATATTTCTTAATTCCCTCACCTCTTCACCTTTTCCTCCACACCTCCTTCCCATCTGGCAATCATTAAAACCCTCTCTGTATCCATGATTCTGTCTCTGTTCTTGTTTGCTTAGTTTCTTTTTTAAATTCAGTTTTTGGTAGATATGTATATATTGCCATTTTATTGTTCCTATTTTTTATATATTTTTTCTTAAATACGTCCATTTAACATTTCACATAGTAATGGTTTGGTGTTGGTGAACTCCTTTAGTTTTTTCTTGTCTGGGAAGCTGCTTATCTGCCCTTTGATTTTAAATGTTATCTTCGCTTGATAGAGCAATATTGGCTGTAGGTCCCTGCTTTTCATGACTTTGAATATTTATTGCCAGTCCCTTCTATCGTGCCAGGTTTCTTTTGAAAAATCAGCTGACAGTCTTGTGGGGAGTGGGAACTCCCCTGTAGTTAACTAACTGCCTTTCTCTTGCTGCTTTTAAGATTCTCATCTTTAACCTTTGGCATTTTAATTATGATGTGCCTTGGAGTGGGCCTCTTTGCATCGATCTTGTTTGAGACTCTCTTTAATTTTTTTCTTTTTTTAAGATTTTATTTATTTATTTTTAGACAGAAAGGAAGGGAAGGAGCAAGAGAGGGAGAGAAACATCAATGTGTGGTTGCCTGTTGCACACCCCTCACTGGGGAACCTGGCCCGCAACCCAGGCATATGCCCTGACTGGGAATCGAACTGGCGACCCTTTGCTTTGCAGGCCCACACTCAATCCACGGAGCCACACCAGCCAGGGCATTCTCTTTAATTTTTATTTCTTGACTTGTTACATTATGTAGGACCTCTAGTATAGTATTGAATAGAATCATAATGTTTGCTCTAGATTTTTCTTTTTAAATTGTAAATGCTCTCTTATCATATTCAAGTAGTTCCTCTTGATTTCTCAGTTTGCTGAGTTGGTTATGTGTGTATGTTTGTGTTTAAATCATGAAGGTGTACTGAATTTTATCACATACTTTCATGGATCCATTAAAATCTTACACATTTTTTTCCTTTAATATGTTAACATGGTAAATTCAACTGTTTGTTTTTAAATATTCACTCTTGCAGTTTTAGAACAAACTGAACTTGCTGTTGATGTGTTATCAAAAAATAGGGAACTGATTTGAATTTGCTAATATTTTTTAAAGATATTTCTGTGTACATTCAAAAGATAAATTGACCTGTAATATTTATTTTTAAGGTCCTTATTAGGTTTTAGTCACATAATTCTACTATTCTCATATAATGAATTGGAAAGTTTTCCTCTTTTTCTACCCTTGGAAGATTGTGAGTTTGTGCATGATTGTTTTCTTTTTCTTTTTTCTTTTATATTTGAAACAAGTTACCTGTTAAGCTATTTGCGCCAGAAGTTTTCCTTATGGAAAGGTTTTACATTAAATATTCAGTTTTAAAAAAATACACAACTATGCAGTCTTTTCACTTATTCTTCTGTTCATTATGTAAGGTAAATTTCTCTAGAGATTTATTGATTTCCTCTAAATTTTTAGTTTGTTGATGTTAATGTGTTCATATCGTTTCATCATCTAGATAATAACCACCTATTCATTTAAATTTTCAAATTTTTCATTGTGAAATTTTTCACCTATATCCTGTTATTATCATAGTAATGTTTGTATCATCTATAGGGATGCCTCATTTTTCATTACTTCTAAGGTTATTTTTCCATTTTCCTCTTTGTTTTAAAATCTTATTTCTAGAGGATTATTGCTTTTATTTGGCTTTCCATAAAACAATTTTGGATTTTAAAATTCTGTTTATTTATTTATTTAAAAATATTTGGAGTATTTTGTGATTAATATTTTATTTCTGATTTTGAGTTTCATTAAATATCAGAGAATATGTGTACACTATGTGATTTAAAAACTTTGATATTTATTGAGAATTGCTCTATAATTTCATTAGGACAGTTTTGATAAATGTTCTATGTGCACTGTAAACAATATATATTTTGTAGTTGTTGGATATAGGATTCATAAATATCCATTATATCAAATTGTTAAATCATAGTGCTCAAATCTTTTATTTGCCTTTTGATTTTGTACCTTCATATTTTATTATTTACTGAGAGATGCATGTTAAAATTTATTATGATTGAGGATGTGTCTATTCCTCTTTTTAGTTCAGTTGTTTTTTCCTTTTCAAGCTTACATTATTGCGTACAAATTTAGAATTGTTATGTCTTCCTAGCAGGTTTTCTAGGATCTCTTACTGTTAAACAAACTCCTTGTCCTATATCTTGTATTTAATTATACTTAGGTTCGTATTATAATATGTCTTTCCAAAAGAAAATTTTGTTGGGTAATTTTTCATCCTCTTATTTTCAAGTTTTCTGTGTACGTATATTTAATGTGTGTTTCTTGTAGACAGCATATTATTGTTCTTACAATACTTGTAATTTGCAGACTGACAGTATTTGTCTTTCAGATGCAATATTTAGTCAATTTAAATTAATTGCAATTAGTAATATTTGTGTATTCAAGTCTATCATCTTGTTGTATTTTTCTACTTTTTCTATTGGTTTTATGTTTTCCATTTCTCCTTTCTTAACTTCCTTGTTAGCAGTCAATATTTTTATTTCATTTCCCTCTTTTTATCTTACTAATGATATATTTTTGACTTTTCATGGTTATTCAAATAAGTTCTACTATAAATACTACCTTTTATCTCTTTTCAGCAAGGAAACTACATTTGTCCCTTTCTCACCATTTTTGTTATTGTCCTCTATTCTAATCCTTCAGGTGCTCTAATTCCTATAAGAAATTCTTATTAAACTTTTCTGTCAAACTTTATTTCTTCCTGAATTTCCATCTCACTGTCTGAGATCATTTTCTTCTATGGAAAATTTCTTCTATAGTGAATTTCCATGTCACTACGATGATTTCCCTTCTACCTAAAAGATATCCTTTAGTATTTTTTATAGAATGAATCTACTGGTACAATTCTTTCTCAGTTTTGTTTTCATGAAAATGAAAGGGGTTTTTTTTTTTTGCTTTTATTTTAAAGGATAGTTCATTGTTTATAGAATTCTGGATTGGCTGTTAGTTATTAAAGTTATTTATCATTGCTTTGTTTTCTGATTTCCAGTTTTTCATGAGAAATCAGCCATTAAATTTACTGCTCCTTAGAAAGTACTGCATTTTCATTTTTCTCTTTTGAGATTTCTTCTTGTGATTATTTTTTATTTTAAGCAGTTTTTTATATTAAAAAAGTATGTCTTTTTGTGTCAGTTTCTTTATATTTATCCTACTTGGGGTTCTTGGACATTCTTGAGTCTATGGATTAGTTGTTTTTGTCATTTTTGGTCATTATTGTTTTAAATATTACTCTACCTATTCCTTTCTTTCTGGAACTGGAATTATTTGTATGTTAGACACTTCTTTATTCTAACTATGTACCATAAATCTTTTTTTTTGTATTTTTTATCTTTATTTTGGTTTTGCTGTCTTTTAGACCTATTTTCAAGTTCATGAATCCCCTCTTCTTTTGTGTCTAATCTGTTCTTAAATTCAGTGATTATGATGTTAATCTCAGTTATTTTATTTTTAATTCTAGAATATCATTTGATATTTTTAATAGGTCCTGGTTCTCTGGTAATTCTCAATTTCCCTCTATGTTTCAAACTGTATTAATCATAGTATTGAGATGTGTCTAATTATTATCTTACTGTATCATTTTTGAGTTTCTATTTATTTTTTTCTCTTGGATTTTTGGTTATTTGATTATCACTCCTGGCATCCCTGATGATTTTTATATATGAAAAATTGAGAATGCTTGTATGATATTATATTTTTCCAAGAATGATTTAACTTTTTTTCTTGCAGGTAACTAAAGGTAATTTATCTTGATATAATTAGGAATTAAGATTTCGAAGTTGGGGTTTACCTCTGTGATGAGTAATCTGTTTCTGTTTCTCCTTTACTCCTATAAATAGCCATTTAGAGGTTCAAATAAAATTCTGGAATGCTTTATAAGAGGTTGTTAAACTTCAGTTTTTGCCTTCTTGGGAAGAAAAGAACATAAAACTTTGGCATTGAGTTTTAATTCTGTTTAATTTTTTAGTATTCAGGTCAATGGTTTCTGCTTATTTGTCTTTTGGGTTTTTCACCCCATGAAAAGGAATCTGAAAATGCCCCAAGGGTTAAAAGTGAAAAACTATATAAGCTTTGCTTCACTGTGTTTATCTTCTGTCCAGGATCTTGACTCCTCATATTGTGGTTGTCTTGATAGCTATGAAGTATAATTTTTGCCTTCCTTCTTTCCACTAGACTGATGTTCTTATCCAGAGCTTTGTGTTCTATCAGCTCTATGCTACTTAGGAATCAGTAGATGCCTTGAGGGTAAAGTGGTAGATATCCTAAAGTTTACTTCAAAGTGTTTCCCTTTTTTACTGGATCTTGAGTTTTAAGCGGAAATTACTTTGGCTGATTCTTGGTGCCTTAAAACACGTTTTAAATTAATTTATTTTATTCAGCTTTTATAGTTTTGATCAGCAGGAGGGATGTTTTGCCATTCTGTCATGGTGGAACTAGAGGTCCCTTTTATGCTAATTTGATTAGCAGGTTATTTGGGGGATAGGTGGGAGATAATTCCTTTTTTCTTTATTATCAAATTCTATGATTGGTAGAAATTTATGGTTCTAAATGGTTTGTATAAAACATAGAAAACCATTGCAAATAATGGATTCTTTTGATTGGAAAATTTTGAAGAACAAACCCTGAGGTAGGAGTCAGGTGGCTCAGTAACCTAGTGTGTGTTATATGTTGCTATTAGGCAATTCTCTTATATTCTCTGGTCTCTAATTTACTCCTCATTACAATGAGAAATTGTAAAGCATTTACCTTAGATTCTCAGAGTTATGAGGACCAAATGAAATAAGGAATATGAATACTTTTCTCAAAGTAAAACTATTAAGTAAATGTATGAGATTATTATTGTTATCAATTATTGTTATCATCATCATTGGTTCTAGTGATACTGGATGACTGTAGCACTGCTGAGTAGCTTTAAATATTTTTAATACAAGTTTCTGGAGACTTCCTGATGATAAATATGAAGTCTTTCTTCCTGTTTGTAACTTATTAGCATCCTTCATATTTTTGTTTTTAAAAATGGCACCAAATTTGCTCTGTGGATTTTAGGAGATCATTTCAGTAACAAGCTTGGATTAAGTTACTCATCGGCATCAGTCAGTTTTAAATTCAGTGAATTTAACAAAGTAGGATGGGACTTTATCTTATTAAGATTGGATCCCCTAAGGTTCATGAATGTATTTAACTCATTGTTGAGTGGAGAGGTGATAGGATCCTTTGGAGCAAGTTTACTAATTTACAAAGGAGAAACAGTTTATCCTTGAATCATTATGCAATTCATGGGATGGATGATAATCACACAGGTCCAATTTTGTAGCATAAACATAGAAAATATCAACTCCTTTAAAGGGATATGCATTATTTTAATTCGTGTAATCATTAATTACTTAAAGGTCACAAATCATTAATTGGTGGATTTTAAATGGAAAATGAAGTATGCATAAGCTGAAAAAGAAGATAGGTATGCATGATACCAGATGTGTCTTTCAAATAGACTTGGAAACCATGTTTTTCTAATTAGGGAGCATGACAGCAATCTATGCAACCAACACTTTTGAGTAAATAGAGTTCTACCCTGAGAGGGTTTGGTACACTATAGCAGGATTCAGGATACTTCCCATGGTCCAAAGAGTCAGAAATGAGTGGATAATGTCCTCTGTTCTTCATTTATATGAATTTATCAAATTATAATTATATTCTGTCACTCATGTGCATATTGAAGAAAGCCTGAAAAAACAATGAAATATACTGTACTCCATGGACAGATAGTCTTAGTACATAAACATATGTGTACTTCCTATAAACAACTTTAGAATACAGGGCTAAAATATACATTTTATCACATTATACTGTGCCCTTTGGTTATATGCAAGTACCTGCTGACTCAAAAGTTTGTTCAGTTGCATGTTGTAGAATGAATGCACTGAGGAGTATACACACACACACATATATATATATATGGAGAACACACTCCTTGGGGTGATGGTAGAATACGTATTCTGAATAGGCATAGGACAGGTTATGGAACATCAATTTTCACTTCAAAACCCAATACCATGATTAAAATGAAAACCTTCCCCACCCTATATTTGTTTGTATTCATGAATTTTCCAAAACTGTTAAAGACAGTAGTCTTTAAATTTTTTGTCTTTTTTTCCTTTGCTTTCTCTACCATATCCCCATGTTTTCCTTACTTTTCATTCTAAATCATGTGGAATATTGATATTGTATATTTTTCTTTCACTTTTCATACTTTATTCCCCCAAATAAAAATCGTATATGTTTACTGTTTTGGCTTACTTTTTTTGAGTTTGAAAAATGTATCTTTTCAAAGGTTTTAATCTTACTCTTCATATTGTGTTATATTGTATCATTATATTGTGTTAAATATTATATCTTAATATTTAATTTTACATAAAATATGAGAACCTTTACCACTTTAATAGCCGCAGCATATTCTGTAGAGTAGATAAAGCATACTTAGTCAATCTTTATGTTTGCATATTTAAATTGTTTCTAGCTTTCAGTTACTTGTTTTTAAAGACTATGATAAGCTTCTTTGTGCATGAAATGTTTTTTTTTTTCTAGTATTTAGACCATTTTCTTGGGATAGATTCCCAGATTTGGGATAAAGCATATGTGGTGGCCATGGAGGTGCTCTTCTTAGATTTCCTTCCAAGAAAAGCTGATGTGGAGGGCATAGATGATTGACAACCTTCAACTACTGTACTTTTGGATCCAACATGGCATTCAGGCATTCATACTGAAGCTGTTCTTCTACTGAGCTGCTCCCAGCCAATGACTGAGCATGTTGAAAGTATTAGAAGTAACACATTCCTGCAAACCTGGGAATTATTCTAAAGGGCAACTTTGACTCAACAGCTCCTCACCAACTTGGCCAAGGCTTGATCAGGACTGATCTGCGTATGAAGAAACTCTTCCTTTCCTATCTCCTTTCATATGTGTCAGACTTGCATCATGGTCTGAGCACTCTCCTCACCTAAACCTGTCCCCCTTCATCATTTATAGATTATTCCCCCAATAAATATCTCACACACACCCATTTGCCTTTGTCACCGAGGACCCAGATTTACACAACCGTGTAGTCATTATTCAGGCTCTTGACACATAGTACTTGATTTTCTGCCCAAAAACTTTGTACCAATTTGTACCCCCAATGCAGTGTAGGTTTTCAACACTTAATTTTTCTCTCTTTTTTTAAGATTTTATTTACTTATTTTTAGATAGGGGAGGGAGATAGAGAGGGAGAGACGTATCAATGTGTGGTTGCCTCTCATGCACCCCCTACTGGGGACTGGCCTGCAACCCAGGCATATGCCCTGATTGGGAATCGAACTGGTGACTTTCTGGTTCACAGGCCAACACTTAATCCACTGAGCCACACCAGCCAGGTCTCAATTTTTCTTAACTTTCATTGATTTGATAGGTGAAAAAATGGTGTTCTACATTTTAAATTCCTAGTTCCTTCATGAGATTCAACATCCTTTATTTTCCATTTAAGATCTATTAAAATGTATTCATTCTTTTCACTAAGAAACTTTTCTTCTAATTCACAGTTATAATTATAATATTTTTGTTGGCATTTTTGGTAGTGTATTTCAATGAGGGTCTCATTCAATATTCACTTACTAGTACTTGGGGTAAAATAAGAATATGGGACAATAGCATAATCAATCATTTATTCATGGCTAAACTAAAACCATAGATGATATTTACGATTTGCCAGCAACAGCTGTGGAATCCAGGCCTCCTGTATATCTCTTAAGAAAGCCATGTAGTTTTAACATTTTTTTCTTTTTCATTCTTTTTCTTTTTTCATTTTCTGCCTTTTCCCCTCACCCGTCCCCAGCATCCCAGCCCTCTCCACCTCCTCCCCCATTTCCATTCCCCACTTGTTGTCATCCATTTGTCCTTTGTAATTGTTCCTGTAAACCTTTTCCTCCTTTATCCCCTCCCCTCTCCCTTCTGATCACTGTTGGCCTTTTCTTAATTTCAATGTCTTTGGCTATATTTTGCTTGCTTGATTAGGTTCCTGTTAACAGTGAGATCATATGGTATTTGTCTTTCATCACCTGGCTTATTTCACTTAGCATAATGCTCTCCAGTTCCATCCATGCTGTCGCTAAAGGTAGGAGTTCCTTCTTTCTTTCTGCTGCATAGAATTCCATTGTGTGATGTACCATAGTTTTTTGATCCATTCATTTACTGATGGGCACTTGGGTTGCTTCCAGCACTTGGCTATTGTAAATTGTGCTGCTATGAACATTGGGGTGTATACATTCTTTTGGATTGGTGTTTCAGGGTTCTTAAGATATAATCCCAGCAGTGGAATTGCTGGGTCAAAAGGCAGTTCCATTTTTAGTTTTCTGAGGAAATTCCATACTGTTTTCCATAGTAGCTGCACCATTCTGCAGTCCCACCAACAGTGTCCTAGGGTTCCCTTTTCTCCACACCCTCTCCAACATTTGTTTGCTGTTTGATTATGATGGTCATTCTCAATGGTGTGAAGTGGTATCTCATTGTGGTTTTAATTTGCATCTTTCTGATGGCTAGCGATACTGAGCATCCTTTCATATGTCTCTGGACCCTCTGTATGTCCTCCTTGGAGAAGTGTCTGTTCAAGTCTCTTGCCCATTTTTTAATTGGGTTGCTTGTCTTCCTGCTGTGGAGTCATGTGAGTTCTTTATATATTTTGGAGATCGGATTCTTGCCTGAGGTATCATTGGCAAATATGTTTTCCCATATAGTTGGTCCTCTTTTCATTTTAACGCTGTTTTCTTTAGCCATGCAGAAGCTTTTTATATTGATGAGATCCCATTTGTTTATTTTTTCCTTTATGTCTCTTGCTCTAGGGAGATATTGCGGCATGGAATATCTGAGATTTTCCTGCCTGTGTTCTCCTCTGGGACTTTAATGGTGTCAAGACTTACATTTAAATCTTTTATCCGCCTTGAATTAATTTTTGTGTATGGTATAAGTTGGTGGTCGAGTTTCCTTTTTTTGCATATAGCTCTCCAGATCTCCCAAAACCATTTGTTGCAGAGGTTATGTTTGCTCCATTTTATGCTGCTGCCTCCTTTGTTGAATATTAACTGACCATAGAGACTTGGATTTATTTCTAGGCTCTCTAGTGTGTTTCATTGGTCCATGTGTCTGTTCTTATGCCAGTACCAGGCTGTTTTGATTACAGTGGTCTTGTAATACAGTTTGATATCAGGCATTGTGACCCTTCCTACTTTGCTCTTCTTTCTCAAAATTGCTGCAGCTATTTGGGGCCGTTTATGGTTCCATATAAATTGTTGAAGTGTTTGTTCTATATCTGTGAAGTATGCCATTGGTACTTTAATAGGGATTTTAATTAAAATGTAATTAAATTAAAGTGTTTGAGTGTGAGTATGTGTGTATGCATGCATACTCATGAGTATGAGGATGTGTGTAAGTACAGTTTGTGGGGTGAGAAGTAAGGCTTACATTTCTTCATTTAATTATCTTATATTTTTCTATTAGCATCTTGTTTTTCTCCTTCGTTTTTTCTTCACTATCCTTTCCTCACCTTTATTTCCACGGTGTTCCTGATCATCTGATACTTGTTAGTTAGTTAAATTATGCACGTGCCAATCTCTGTGTTCCCAAATTCACATAGCTAATCAAGTATAAAACCATTTATTGTAAATTTACCTCTAGAATGAGTCCTCCTTTCTCTGATTTTGAGGATAGATAGATGCTCATTATGATCTGATAGACGATTATAACATGCACATTTAGAGTGTAGGTGGATAGAGAGTACTGTGTGTTAGGTGTTAAGAGTTTTATTTTACTCATTTAAAGGCAAAGATTTAAATGTGCTTGTTTAAATTCAACAAGCCCTTCGAGCCATGGGGCCTTGGGGGTAAGAGGTGCTTAAAATCAAATAGCACAGGAGCTGAAGAAGTAATTATATGCCAGATTGAAGACAGAGGTGAACAAAGAGCGAGCTGATCTGGCAACAGGGGTTGGAAAACTAAATTATGTCCCAGGTACCCACAGACCAAGAAAACAGACTGGAAAACAAGCTTCTTCCTACATTTTACCAAATTTTATAAAAGACAGTGCTTTTCAGAAGGTTTGCTAAGATGATTTCATCCTTTTCTGCATTTAAAAAAATCTTGATTGGAAGGATGCTTTTAGTGAAAATCACGAAGACTTCATAATATCACATGTATGCAGGATTTAAGGAAGCAGGAAATAAAAAAAGAATTGGGGTGGAATTTTATTGTCCTTATATTTTTGAAGATCAGCTTTTAAAAGCCTCCTTGCCTCTTCCAAATGGTTTATGTGGGGAAGGGGGCAGGTGGAAAGCACTCTGAGTAGATTTTAGACACTTTAAGGCAGTAAAATTAATATTGTATTAAATATTTAAAATGTCCACATTCTCTACTTGTGACAATGTGGTAAGGAGGAGGCAAATATATATTCTATGTTCCAAATCCTTTCCCAGGGAATTTGGCCTAACATTTAAGAAAAGACTCTCGGACTGGGTACTAGGGGACAGAGGTGACCATAAGCCTCAAATGATGATTCATTCTCTTAAGGTGATGATTCATTCTTTATGAATGTAAAAATACATATAAAATCTGATTTTGATAGACCTATCACTCTGACTACAAAAGAGGTTATTTTACATTTCTAGAAAATGTTTCCTAGGGAAACTCACTGTGAATATACAAGTACACGCTTTTGCTATGAAAAATCTTTTAAAACTTAAATTCTGAATTTCTGATGATGAGGAATACAGATTCCCTTTAGAAGCCAGTGTTGAAGTCTGTTGTGCTATGGCATTATAACAAGCCAAAAAGGTTCCAAGTTAACAGTGAATTCCTGAGCTCCTAACCAAGTGCATTTTGCTTTGTTATTTTTTACTAAATCGTATGCAGACTGAAAAGGAAGTAATACTTTATAGAAGACTAAAGGGAAAAAGAGAATGGAAAGAGGAAGGGCCACAGTAGGCTTATGTCCTGCATAGGGCTTTCACTAAAGTTACTCTGGCATGGTGAGGACAGGAGAATGAGAACCCCATTTACTTATTTATTCAATAAATATTTATTTAGCACCAATTGTGTTCCAGGTACAGAGACTGTGGTTCAAAGTTTTCTAATACAAAACAACAACAACAACAACAACAACAACCAAAAAACCCTGCTTTGGAGGGCCTTAAATTCAGTGGGGGGAAAAGTGGGAATATTAAGAAATGGAATCATCCAGTTTCAATACAGACCAAATTGCTGTGATCAGTAAGCATAGATTTGGGAAGTGGTGGGCAGCAGGATTAGAGAAGACTTTTCTGAGGAGGTGATAGCTATTGAGAACTAAAGGATGAAGGGAAGTTTGCCAGAGAAGAGGCAGAGGGTTGTGGGGTGGGTGAGGAAAAAAAATGGTACATTTTAGGTAATAGGAACATTTTAGGTAATAGGAACATTTTAGGTAATAGGAACTATTTCAACAGATCAAACAGGTCAGTGTCTTCATCAGATTTGTGTGTTCAGAGAAACAGATGGGCAAGTACACAGCAGGGGCAAACCCTAAGTTTGGGGTGTATTTCCAGTGGTGAGGAGGTAGATGGATTAACACAATTAAGGTTGATCCTTTCCTGTGGTATTAGTAGGGATTGAAGAATGTATGCAAAATAAGTGTAGTTGTTTGTGAGGCAGCAATACATCAATCTAATGGGCTTTATCTTCTTACTGAGATAGGAGACTTCTTTGCAGATACTGAAGGGGGAGTGCAGAATAGATTTCAGGAAAGGGGGAAACTTGGAAATAGATGTCAAATACAGAAATGGAGTGGGAGTTGATTAGGGAAACCTGGAAGGATTATTAAGCAACATATAGAGCCCCGCTGTGTGTGGAGGCTGTAGATGAAGAGTGTCTATAGTCTTTGAGTTTGTGAGACCATGTTTAGCTACTGAAATCTAGGAGTGCAGAAGGTAGTTATCTGGACTGCTCCAAGGATTGGGTTTTCACTAATGTTGATGCTCTTTCCATTTCTCCACTCATGACTTGTCACTGAAGACTTCTGGCTGACAGTTGTAACTGCCTGCCCTGAGGGCTTTTTAGGTTTTTACCCTGGGTGTTGAGCAAATTTGACTCAAGCGTTGGGTAGGTTTGAAGTGCCAAAGAGTTGATGTCAGTAGAAGAAGCCTTAAGCAAATAACTAGTGGCAAGTTAGTGGATAAATAAATACCCCAGCATTCTCATGCGTCCTTCACTTAGGGTAACTGTGAGGCATGTTCTACAGTTTCCCAGAATGTCCCAGTAAGATTGAAGTCCAGTTTACCATAGCAGGAGGTTGCTTAATAAATGCACCCCTTATTGACTTTCTACTTGTTTCATTTATGCCTGTGTAACAAACTACTCCAACACTTAGTTGCTTAAGATAACAAGGATTTATTATTTCTCACAATTCTGTGGGGTAGCTGGGCTTAGCTGGGGAGTTCTGCTCTGCCTAATAATACCAGAGGTCACTCGTTTGCCTCTGTGAGTCAGGAATGTCACAGTGGCTTTACTTACTACTCTGGGGCCTCTGTGTGATGGGTGAAGTGGCCAGGGGCTGTCTGGGTCTCATTTTCTCCACATGGTTTCTTATTACTCACTGATCTACTCAGAGCTTCTTTGCCTAGTCTACTTAGAGCATCTTGTATCTCACAAAATCAAAACAGGAGGCTGCCAGGATTCTTTTGATTTTGGCTCAGAACTGGCACAGTGTGACTTCTGCCGCAATCTATTGATCAAAGCAAGGTACAAGGCCACCCAGATTCTAGATGGAGGGAAGTTAACTCTGCCCTCTGATGGAAGAAGCACAGGCCAGAACAGGGGTCTAGGAACTATTGATTCTTATCTTTGCAGGCTGTCTTATTTCCCTTCTCTGCCTCACTCCCTTTTTCCATTATCAGTGTTTCCTGGGGTCATCTCCTAAAAGTACTTAACATTCGAATTCTTGTCTCAGGGGCTTATGCAAGAGATCTTGGTAACAAGACAGAGAAAAACCAGGAAGTTAATTGAGGATATTAGCAAAAGAAAAAACAAATGGGCCTTGAATTTAGGCTGGGTGAGAAAGACAATGTAAAAGGGATAAAAAGAACAGAAAACTCTTTAGAGGCCTAGGGCTTGACAATATCTGTGATATCAAACCTGATAAATTTGGCAGAGAGAGAAGCCTGAAGGGAAAGGAGACTAGTGGCAGGTCCAGCAATAGCAGAGTATACCTTGGGGACTCCGAGGAAAAAAAATCAGTGGAGCAAAGACAGGATTTCATCCATCAGCCTCTGGACAGGCTAATTCCACCACCTTGGTAGTAAGGCTCACCACTTTTGAAATCAATTCTCTGGTTGTACATTAGGCAGATTCTCCTTCAGCTATGTTACAGATGATCCATGACACTAGATCTGGAGAGAAAGTGAGGTGTCCATAAACACAATCATTGTGTAACACCTGGGAAATGAGGTTGCCCAGAAACAGTGTGAGGGGAATCTCCTGCTTACTGAAGTTGCAATCCTAAGGAAGTATGTCACTTTCTAAAACCGAGTCATAAAAATATGCATGGGAAACAATAGAAATTTGAGTCAGACTGGGATCAGTTGGGTGATACATGGTGTTGCAAAAGTAACAGCCTTTTTGAATCTCACTCCTTTCTTGTATTACATGGCACGGATATCTCATTTGTTTGTGATGAGATTAAATAACAAAACACAAGTGTCTAGCCCAAAACAGGGAATAATTGAATATTAGTTCTTTCTCCCATTTATCCTTCCCCTGTCCTATAAAGCAAGATTCACAGGCAAAGTATAACACACTTTTTCTACTGTTGTAGTTTGTTTTTGAAAGAGCACAGGCCATATGGTCTACAGTGTCAGTACCCTAGTGGTCAAAGTATTTACTGTCTCCCTTAGTTCTTACAACTAACCACTGTGTGGGGAGACTGCAACTTAGTGCCCCATCTGAGGAAGTCTTTACTGTTTGTTTGTTTGTTTGCTTCAATGAAAGGCAAGAGAATTCATTTGACTAAGTGGCCAAACAATCTGCTTGGAAGGTATTTGATATTCATATGGATTTTGGCAAGAAATAAACTTCATCTGAACTCTGTTCTTATTCCTTTTGTTTAAACTGATACTCAACACATTAAAGTTATAGTCAAATAAGAATAAGGGAAATTTTCACTGTGTAATTTGTGGATTTTTGTGAATTGTAAATTAGGTTTAGAAACTCTCGGTTGAGGTAGGTGTCTTCATTTCAAAGGAAGGAGTTAAAATTCTTATTCTTGTCAGTAGTGTGATTATAGATTCATTCATTCTTACTGCCCTTTCAAAATAAAGGGAGGATCAGTGATATTGATCCAACCATTTCACACTTAAATAGAATGATTTAAAAAGGATGCAACTCATTTATGAATATGAGTTATATAAATAGCCTTTTAGGGGTAGGAAGTTGTAAACAGGAATTTGAAGGTAATTTTGTCTTCATTTAATTTACCCTGCTGGAATTGGCAAACCATAGAAATTGTTAGTTTTTCAGATAATTTTTGCCTATAGTGACATATTCACAAGGTAGAAAACAACATTTCAAAATTCTTTCTCCTATGATAGAAGTCTGTTCTTGATAGTTTCTCAACTTGGAATGCCTTTTTCCCCATAACTTGATTGCTCTTTTTTCTCAACTCCCAGTTGCACAGAATCATCCCTGATTCCTGGCCTTCTGCCCAGGAATTAGATTCTGTCTTCCAGGTGAGCAACTGTTAGATCATCAACTAACTGATGGTCCTCCAGGTCTACAGGTCTGCCCCTATTTATCTAGGCTTCTCTAGCCATTCCATCATTCCCTGCTTCCTGGCTAGTTCTAACTGTCCTGTGTGCTGTGGGGTTGGCCATCTCCTACAGTGTGATTCCTACTAGCTTACTTCCCAGCAGGGTGCAAAGTTTGAGGCACAGGATTCTTTCTCTCTCTTTTTGCTCATAATATTTATGGTACCTCCTCCTGTTATGCACTATTATTATTTATGTGTGCATTTCTTCTAGTATGTATTGCTTCTGGTAAATTATAGTCTTTAAAGGCAAATACCAAGTTCTTATATGTATGTGTCTCTCAGTGCACAGATAGTACCTTGTACCAACGAAGTGCTCAACATATGTTTATTAAGGTTACTTTTTGAATGAATATAATCCAGACAGTTGTAAACAGCATTGTATTACTTACCCTGTTTTCTTTTTTTGTTTCTAAGCAGAGGTTTTTATTTTAATAAGGGATAGATCTTAAGTTCTCAAAATCTTAATATTGCAGCATCTTATTTTGAAATTCATGACAAATATCCAGTTATTTAATCTTCAAATTTAAAATTATTTTAACATACCATTTACAAAGTTATCTCACTTGAAGTGCTGATGCAAACAAGCTTTTTATCTCTGTAGATATAACAACTTCAGATGCCAGTTGATGTTTTACTCGAGATTGTTTATGGGGGCTGCATTTTTTCCCCTTCACTTTTCTAAAAGGATAGTATGTGTCTCCTGAATATTTTTTTCCATGGGCCTGAGATGTAAGGAATTTGCCAGACCTGTTTTGTAGAAATCATACAAGAAGAACTAAAAAATTGAGGAATTTGGAAATAAGGCAATTTATAGTCATAGAATGTGACAGTTGAAAATGAGACACTCTCTGTTTTGGCATCACATTTCACATGGGTAAACTAAAACCTTGGTAGGTAGAGGGATTTGTCCAAGGTCCCAAAGACCCCTACTGGTAGAACCACATCTTCTGATGAACGATGGAGACGGGGGACACAGTTTTTCACTGTAACATAATAGAATTAGATCCAGGGACATACCAAAGGAGGGAAAAATATGAGATTATTTCAAATCATAGCTCTCGCAGAAATTAGACTTTTAAAATATATTTTATTGATTATGCCATTACAGTTGCCCCATTTTCCCACCGTTATTCTCCTCTGCCTCGCATACCCCTTCCCACCCACATTCCCCCACTTTAGTTCATGTCCATGGGTCATACGTATAAGTTCTTTGGCTTCTACATTTCCTGTACTATTCTTAACCCCCCCTGTCTATTTTCTGCCTACCATTTATGTTATTTATTCTGTGTACATTTTCTTCCTCTCTCCCCCTCCCACTCCCCTGTTGCTAACCTTCCATGTGATCTCCATTTCTGTGGTTGTGTTCCTGTTCTAGTTTGTTTAGTTTGTTTTTGTTTTTGTGTTAGCTGTGGTTGTTAATGACTGTGAGTTTGTTGTCATTTTCCTGTTTGTATTTTTTATCTTCTTTTTCTTAGATAAATCCCTTTAACATTTCATTTAATAAAGGCTTGGTGATGATGAACTCCTTTAACTTGACCTTATTTGAGAAGCACTTTATCTGCCCTTCCATTCTAAATGAAAGCTTAGCTGGATAGAGCAATCTTGGATGTAGGTCCTTGCCTTTCATGACTTGGAATACTTCTTTCCAGCCCCTTCTTGCCTATAAGGTCTCTTTTGAGAAATCAGCTGATAGTTGTATGGGAACTTCTTTGTAGGTAACTGTCTCCTTTTCTCATGCTGCTTTTAAGATTCTTTCCTTCTCTTTTATCTTGGCTAATGTGATTATGATGTGCCTTGGTGTGTTACTCCTTGGGTCCAACTTCTTTGGGATTCTCTGAGCTTCCTGGACTTCCTGGAAGTCTATTTCCTTTGCCAGATTGGGGAAGTTCTCCTTCATTATTTGTTCAAATAAGTTTTCAATTTCTTGCTCTTCCTTTTCTCCTTCTGGTACTCCTATGATTCAGATGTTGGAATGTTTAAAGATGTCCCGGAGGTTCCCAAGCCTCTCCTCATTTTCTTGAATTCTTGTTTCTTCATTCTGTTCTGGTTGAATGTTTCTTTCTTCCTTCTGGTCTACACTGTTGACTTGAGTCCCGGTTTCCTTCCCATCACCATTGTTTCCCTGTACATTTTCCTTTATTTCACTTAGCATAGCCTTCATTTTTTCCATCTAATTTGTGACCAACTTTAACCAATCCTGTGAGCATCCTGATTACCAGTATTTTGAACTGTGCATCTGATAGGTTGGCTGTCTCTTTGCCGCTTGGTTGTATTTTTTTCTGGAGGTTTGACCTGTTCTTTCGTTTGGGCCATTTTGTGTGTGTGTGTCTTGATGTGCCTGTTACTTAGTGAGGGGCAGAGCCTTAGGTGTTCACCAGGGCAGGGCAACCCAGGTCACTGGGTTGTGATGGTGTATGTGGAGGAGAGGTTCTAGAGGGAACAATGCCACTTGCTCCACTCTCTGCAAGTTTTCAGTCACTTCCTCCACTACCCACAATCAAATTGAGCCCTTCTGGTGCTGATTCCAAAGTGGGTTTGTGTATGTTTTAGGATCCTGTGGGTCTCTCCAATGAGCTCTCCAGTGAGGCTGGGAATTTCTCCTGCTGCTGCCTCAGCCCCCACAGGTGTTTTCAATCAGAGGTTTGAGGCTTTATTTCCAGGCACTGAAACTCTGGGTTTCTTGGTTTGTCTTGCTCCCTAGTCGTTCTTCCCAGTTTATCTGCAAGCAAATGTGGGACTGCCCAGTCCGTAATCTGCTGCTTCATGGGTCTGCCAGCCACTGCCTTGCCCACCCTGGTCCTCCAGCTGCTGCCTTACCTGGAGTCTTCTCTGACCGGCTGTCTGTCTCTGCCCCATTTTGATTTCCTGTTAGGTCTGGTTGTTTTTTGTTTTTAAATTTGTTGTTGTCCTTCTTTTGGCTGTGTGAGGAGACAGAGTGTGTCTACCTACACCTCCATCTTGGTCTGAAGTCCAGAAATTAGATTCTTGCTGAACTTTAAATGAGATGTTCTTTTCTTCTACTTCTTGATGTTCCCTTGTCCTATAAATCAAGTCTAAGAACAGATCTTGTAATGACCAAGATTAATGGGCTCCATTTTCATCTCTAAGGTGAATGTGCTTTTGGTAATTTTAAAAAAATTTACACTTGAGTGTGTGCTTTTTTAAATTTAGACAATATAATTTAGATGGGAACTTAATCATTGTGAATTCTTGAGATTTTTTTACAAACTTTGAGAATTGTTGTGGATTACTGTAAACCTTTACAAAGAAACTTTGAACATAGATTCTTTCTTATTAATTTATTCTACTTTTTTTCTGGGATCTGATGAGTATTGGCCTTGAAACATGTGGCTGACATTTTTTTCCACCTCCAATTTTTTTGAAAATTTAATGTATATAAATTTCACTTTCATTCTTACCTATTTTTTGGCACGTAATCCTTTAAATCTATTGCCCACTTCTTTGTGTTTTTTTCTTCATGGGTCATTGTTTGTTCAGGTTTCTCTAAGATTCAGGTGACGTATTTCTAGCCCATTTATGCCAATTCTTTTCTGTACTTCTTGGTACCATTTTTGAGCTTTCTATTCCTAGAATTAGTCATAACACAAGAGTTTTGGTTCTGTTGTGGAGAAATAAACTTCTAATCAAACAGCCTACCTGCAAATAACAACAAAAAATCTGAACAAAACTAAAAACAAAACAATATAATATAGTCATATGAGGGTTTAGAGGATGAAAAATAGTAGGAAGACTTTAGAGGGGATGTAATTTAGAGAAAGCACCTGATGGGGTGAAGTGAATTCCTGCAAGTATCTGAAGTTGTAGTGGCAACATAGGGAAACTAAACTTCAACAGAAAGCGCATTGCTTTTTGTAGAGGAACTTGGGTAGCAACACTGATAGCAGAGAGTGAGAGGTAACACAGGAAATGAAAGAGACAGAGATGGAGAACTTCAAATTTTGTATATAAATTTTACCTAACTCTTTGGCTGATCCCTGAATCACACATGTATAAGGCAGACTTAACAGGACAGAGTTTAAAGTTTCAGAGTAGGCAGGTGAATTGCCCAATAAAAGAAAATTATTAACACTGTCTGGCTTTCTATAACACAATCCAGAATATCCACAATTATCACTGACAGTGTCTAGAATAAAACGCAAAATTAGTTTTTTTAAAAAACAAAGAAACAATAAACTGTAATCCTTTTCCAAGGAAAAAGAAAATCAATAGATGACATTCTTGAAATGACTTAGATATTGGAAGTATCAGGCAGGGAAATTAAAGTAGCTGTTACAACTATGCCAAATGAATAAAAGAAAATATGATAGAAATGAATAAAAAGGTAGGAAATCTCAATGGAGGAATAAAAATAAATGTGTGTGTGAAAATATTATCTGATAAATTACTGAGTGGTAATGAAAACATTATCTGATAAATTACTGAGTGGGCGTAATAGCATAATGGAAGTGACTGAAATAGTAGTCAGTAAACTTGAAGACCTATAGAAATCATCTAATCTAGAAAGGAATGAGGAGAAGAGTAGGAAAATAAGCATAACTTCAGAAACCTGAAGGCCAATTTTAAAAGATGTAATGTACCTCTAGGGTGGGACAAATAGTGTTAGCCAGGTTAATGGAGCCTCAGATGTGGTACCCACTCACTGTTTCTGTGGCTCTGTTGGGTTAGGGACAATGGCCTCTGAGAGGCTGTGGCCTCTAAAAGAGACAAGCAGTCTCTTTTCTGGGAGAGAGCTGTCTGCCAGTTTTCATCTGGATGCCAGACACTAGTGGAATTCCTGCCTGTATTCCACTGGTGCCTTTCAAGCCACTATCCTGGTGCTACAGCTCAGAACGATTGAGTCTGAGTAAGTCCATGTGTGCGTTCTCAAATAGGAAGTGCTTGGGACTATAACAGTTTCTTCTACTGACCCAATCCCTGGTGGTTTTTGCAGCCGGAAGTTATGGTAGCTTACCTTCCTGGCACTGAAATCCTGGGCTCGGGGACCTGGTATGATTTTGGGACTCGTAACTCTTGAGATATTCTTCCTGAATTTTCATCCAGCACACATGGATGTGGGACCAGCCCATTCTGTGTCTGCACCCCTCCAACCACCCTGGATGGATGTGTTTTTAATTCCAGTTGTCAGACTTTTATTCAATCCAATTTCTGATGGTTCTGAGTGATGGTTGTTTTATAATTTAGTTGTAATTTTGATGTGGTTGTGTGAAGAGTTGAGCTGTGTGTCTCCATGCCACCATCTTGACTGGAAGTGAACATGTTGCCTTTATTAAAAAATGCATTTTTTTTGTTTATGTATTTCTGATTTTAGACAGAAAGCTTTTAATCTTGAGCATCATGTTATTTGTGGGTTTTTTGTTTGTTTTTCTTTTACTGGTAATGATAATTTATTACTTCAAGTGAAGTGAAGAAATTTTATGTCCCTTAAGTCCCTTTGCTTCCCCACACTTTTAAATGTATTATTATTATTTCCTCTACCTACAGGAAGTATCACATAAGATGATGTCACAAATTTTACTTCAGCTCTCAAATATGAATAAAAATATGAAAGGGGGATATATTATATTTACCCTTATTTTTACCTTTATTTACTTATATTTAAACAAACTGGGGATGGAAAGGAGATTCCTGGACTATATGAAGGGTGTTTCTTCTTTATATTGCTAAATTTTTATTTTTTATGTGACTCCCCTTAACTCATTTTGCTCTCTCCCCACCCTCCTCCCTTATGTCAACCTTCAGTTTGTTCTTTACCTGTTAGTCTGTTTCTGTTTTGTTTCCTTTTCATTGGATTTTTAAAGAGAAAGAGAGAGGAGCAGGGACAGGGAGGGACATACATCAATTTGTTGTTCTACTTGTTTGTGTGTTCATTGGTTGCTTCTTCCATGGGCCCTGACCAGGGATTGTACCTTGGTGTATCGGGTTGGCGCTCTAACCAACTGGGCTATACAACCAGGACCTTTTCTGTTTTGTCTTATTTATCTTTGTTTATGTTTTTGGTATTCCACATATAAGTGAAATTTTATGGTGTTTGTCTTTCTTTGTCTGCCTTAGATTTCATTCTTTTAATATTGCTGAGATATACATGAGTATACAAGGTATAGCAAAACTAGGTTTACAGTTGTATGTGAAACAGTTTATCTTGTATTATTTATTAATGTATCATATTTCATATGAACAACTCTAAACCTACTTTTGCCCCACCCTGTATCTTGTTGCAGAATTATTTTTCATTATTTAATGACCATCTTTATTTTTAATAATGCTTTTATTTAGAATGTGATATAGCCTCATTTCAGTTAATTTTAATCTAAAGTTTTCCCTATAAATCTCATTTTTATTTCTCAAATCTGCTTTTTGCTCTTTACTTTTGCCCCTCTTTTTAAATTTTTTATCATTTTAAAAGTTTCTCTAAATTGTGAGATTAATGTTCTGTTACTTTAGTTCTAAAGACTGTGCTCTGTTCATTTTTTTTAACTTAACAGTCATATTCGGTTTAAAGAATTTTTGTGTCTGCTGACTCATTTATAGAAAACCTTTCTTCATGTTTTGGATATGTGAGCTCTTCTATATTAGAGTTTGTTTTTTTTCTTTGAGACTCCCATGTGTTCCCAGTTGTTGAGGGCATCCTGATATAGTGAATTTTCTTTTTCTGTCTATCTCTTGTATATTCTTATTTGCTGTTCTCTGTGATTGTCATGGTTGTAAACATGCTTTGTGTCCCTGAGGTTCCCTGGTTATTACTGAATCAGATAATACTCTTGGTTTGTTGTGGTAGTACTATAATAACACCAAATGTCTTGCCCTCACAACCCTTATTTTTCTATCTCTTTGGAATTTTAACTTCTTTCTGGTGAGGTCAAACTTTCGGAATGTTTTCATTTGTGTACGTTTGTGTGTTTCCTCTTTTAAATGTAGCACAGTTGTGTTTTAACAGGAGAATTTCTGTTAGCATCTAGGCTGAGATGTCAATAGAAAACAGAAGAGAATACTGCTGTGAGGAGTCCTTTGCACTTCCCATTCCTTTGGTTTGAATGCCTTTTCTCTGAGGATAGCTTTCTAACGAATTCCCTCATTTACCTGTATTTTAGGTCTGTACCTGAATGTGATCTTTCAATGATACTATCACTGGCCTCCTATTTAAAATTTCAACCCCAACTCTTCCATCCCAACATTTATTTCTTCCTTCCTTGATTTATTTTAATTCCTTAGCATGGACCATTGTCTATCATATTGTATATTTAACTTGTTTGTCTTGCTTATTATCAGTTGTTGTCCACACAAAAATATAATCTGCATGGGCTCAGAAATTTTCATGTTTTTTACTCTTCTATTTTCATCTCCTAGAACAGTATCAGGCACATAGTATGTGCTCCATAAATACCTGTTTAATAAATTAATAAAATATCCAATGGCTGTGCTGTGTGCCTGTCCCTGAACTAGGTGGTGATGATATAAAAGACAGATAGACAAGATTCTAGCCCTCATGAAGACTAAAGTCTTGTAGAGAACACAGACTATTAAGATAGCAGTTTATTACTACAGGTACACAAAGGCTGTGAATTCAAACAAACTTTTTCATGACCTTATTGGTAGGAAGTAGGCAACTCTTGAAGTAAGGAGGCATAGTGGCTACTTTTGATAAGCAATGTATCTAACTGATGCAGACCCTGGCTCATGGGGTCCACGTCATTATGGATGAAATGAGACATTCACATGGATTACCGAATCGGTGGAGGAAAAAGGATGGCAAGGCTTTTCTCTCAAGGGGAGCAAAAACCTTGGCCCTTATTCCAATGAGCTTTTATTGTCTTACTGGGCACATTACAAGAAGGTCCTCATTAACTATGCACAGGCTCACTTTAGGTGGTTACCTTATACAGAAAACAAAGGAGAGGATGCTGGTAATCACATCACAGAAGAGGGATATTTGCAAATGAAAAGACAAAAGTAGTTGGACTGGTTACACTCATCCTTGGGAGGTTTAGCTAGGTTTTTAGGAAGTTGCTTTGCAGTAAATGTCCTCAATTCAGGGTGAGGGGGTTTTAGCAAAAAGTAAGACTCATAGCAGCCTAGGTACATTGCAGGCCTGATTCCCCACAGGAAAACCTATCTGTGGGCATGGGTATTGTACATCTCCCAGTGGGAGCTGGGCCCACGCCACGCAGAGCAGCCTCCCACATCTAACACTTCTTATCCTCTTTATCAAAGAACAAAGGAAATAATACATACACACTCGGACTTACACACAAGCGGACTAGAAAGATAATGACTTAGGCAGAAAATACTTTTATTGAGGGAGCTAACATAAGTTTCACTAAAATGGTGAGGGAATGAAAGCAACTAAGTGTGAAAAAAAGAATTTTATTAGAATTTTCATGACACCAAGTTTCTTTGCGCATGTTGGTAGCCACTGTCTGATAGGCACAAAATGCAAAGAAAGGACCTAACTCTACATTTGGCTGCCTTGTTAACGGTACCTAAAGAGCAAGTACACATTTGTCTTTCATAACTCTGCAGGTAGTACATGCAGGAGGATATGCTGTTACTTTATCATAGTAAATAATAAAGTTCATGGCTATATTTACACAGGCTGAGTTTCCAGCATGTGAAGCCATGTGAAGAATGTTAAATCTTTGATGTGTTTAATGTACATTTCAGTTGATTTTTCTCCTAAGTATTATAGTAGCAATTATTTTATTTATATGAGGGGAAGGCTGTGTCACCTAAGGGAGAAGCTAGTAGATTTCTTGGCAATTTTTCTATAATGTTAAATCTCTTTCCATTTCTAACTGGTGTTATATTTCTACAACTTTCTCATTTTCTGTTTTTTATAACTTATTGTCCCTAACACCTACTTAACTTTTTTCATGCTTTGAGCCCTGTTTCTTCCATTTTTCTCTACCTGAAATGCCTGCTCCTGGCCTTTTAGTCAACTTATCTCTCTCTTTCTGTAGATACTGGCTGGCCAATGTACAGGAACTATTGTAGTGAGTCTTTCTCCTAAATGCCACAAATTATACTAGTAGCTGCTTTCATATGTGTTTGTGTGTGTATATATGTGTGCATGTGTGTGTATACTCATTCAATCGCTGTTCAAAACTCTATGGTATTAGAGAAAACCCTCACATTCCAAATAAAACGAAACTGAGTATTAAGGAGTTTATGTAAGTTTCCCTTGATGTTACAGAACAGCAAGCGGGGGGGCTCCTGGGATGATATACTATTACCAAAAGAAACCCCCAGTTCCGTTATGTCCGCCACCAGAGGAAAGACTTCTCTCAATGCCAGAGATTTGTGAAAAGTAAAGGAAATGTTTATTTAATGCTATACAAACTTAAAGTAGTGACCTAATGTCTTCATCAAAATCCCAAAGTCCCATAAAACACCCACAAACACACACAGTCCTTCCTTCCCCCTTTGCCCAGTCTGGGGTACCGTATCTCAGGAAAAGAAATACAAGTCCGTGGCTCAGGCAGCCCCTGGTTCTTCCCAGTAATCTGTGCTCAGCTGGTAGGCCTCCCTGGGTTCCTGGCACCATCAGCTGTGTCACCGGAATCTCTGCTAAAGCCCAGTGGTTGTTCCCCCTTCTAAAGCTGCGGGGGTCTGTCAAAGCCGAGTGGCGGTTCTCTGCTGAAGCCACATGGTGATTCTCCCTCACAGGGCTGCGGGAGTCTCCGCTCTGCTAAAGATGGAGTGGCTCTCTCCCCACTGCCCCAGCAGTGTGATTCTCCTGGCAATGACTGCCGCATCTGGGTTTAAATCCCCTCACCAGTACTCCTCTGCAGCCCCATTTCCGACTCCTCCTACAATCGGCTACACATGCCAGAACTCATATCCTTCCAGCTTTACTGAGCTGCCATCATGAGTCTGGGCAGGTGTGGCCCCATGTCCTGGAGCCAATCTTCTCTAAGTTCCCACCCAGGCGCTGTTACTCAGGGGACCTGCCCCCCCAGTTAAGTCTTGGTGGGGAAGTTACTTCCATTCCCCTGGCTCAGAGCATGGCCACAGCTATTTAACATATCTAAGCAACCAGTTAAAGGTTATAGATGTGTTAAATGACTGTGCCAGAGGTTAGCTGCAAGGCTGTTGCTATGCAAAACAGCTCTCAAATGCCCTGCTCCATTTGTCCCTTCCCCCAACCCACACCTGGGGGGGTGGTGAGGACATCTTAATAGTTCCTGAATACCTTGAGTTCTGGACCCCATTCCAAATCCCTATTTAGGGTCCCCCTCTTGGCTGCACCTTGTTACACTGGGATATGCAGTTAGTAAACTAAAAATTCAAACCCCAAACTCCTAATTGAAGTAGTAACTGTCCTCATTATAATTCTGTTGCTTCTCCTAGATGATCTACTTCCAACCTATCTGGAATTGTTTTGAGTCACACTTGTGACTGATTGAATGGAATTTACAGTAAAAGTATCCACAGTATCAAGGCTTCCACGTGGTAGAGAAAGCCAGAATGTGGAGAAAACAAGGATAGGGACAGCTGTTGCCTACCTATATTGTTGTCTCATGATTGAAAGCTGCTTCTCCAAATCTCATATTTATACATCTGACAAATACTTATTAAGTTTTTATTGTGTGTCAGTTACTAAACTCAACTCTGGCTATGGAGTGCCAAGCAAAATATTGTGACCTCTATAGGGTATACAACCTGGTGGGGGACAGAATAAACATATAAACCAATAATCACATGAATGGTTCAAACTGTCATAAATGCCAACAAGAATAAAATAATGGGGAGATCTGTCTCAGGAATAATAGCCAGAGGTGGCTTAGGGAGAGCAGAAGAACCAAACAATAGGTTAGGAACTGCAGAATTCTTTCAGAGAACTCTGAACTTGAGAACTCAGAGAGTCTCAACTTCTGTCACATTAGTTGTTGTCTGTTAACAAGTGTGATTTGGATTGCTCACCTCAGCCCACCTTGGGGCCAAAACTGTTGGCTTTCTAATCTGTTATAAACATTTGAGATGCAGATTCTCATTATTTAGTTTTATAATGATTGAGTGGAAAAGAAGGAAGGAAAAGTGAAAGAGGTTGTATGATTAGTCTTTTTTAATTTAATTAATTTATTTTTAATGTTGCTGGGAGGGAGAAGGCAAGGGAGAGGAACATTGATGTGTGAGAGATACATCAATAGGTTGCCTCTGGCATGCCCCCAGCAGGGCACCTGACCCACACCCAGGCATGTGTCCTGACTGGGAATCAAGACAGCAACCGTTTGGTTCACAGGCCCACACTAAATCCACTGAGCCACATCAGCCAGGGGAGAGGTTAGTCTTTCAAAGGTTGAAAAATAATTTGTTTAGAAATGTCATTTTCTAATATTTATGCAGTGTGAATCTTTTTAATCATCAGAAATAGATGGTAGCACAATTCATTCAAAATTCCTTTAACCAATATTTAAGCCATACTTACTGTTTATTAGGTATTGTGGTAAGAATTAGAGATGTAATGATGAGTAAGACAAAATCACTGACCCCACATTTACAGTCTTATGTGGAAAGACAGTTATAATGCAGTGTGATGACTATTAGGACAAGATTAAGCACAGAACATCAGGTTCTAGAGGAGATCACACTTAAACTAAGATCCAAGAGATGCATTTGTACAAGCAGTTCAGTAGAATTTTCACATTCCCCAGAAACAAATGATTCCTTTTCATAGTTATAACTTCAAGTTGAGAGTATTTTGAAAATACAAATCTTAATGTTAATCTAAATTTTAGTTTTGTTCATTATCCTGACTAGCTCTTCTTCAATTTTAAGAAGTTTAAAAAAAATCAACTAATTAAAAAAACTATTTTTTCTTTAATATACTGTGAAGTAGGGATTACAGCATAAAGAGAGTTATTAACATAGTGCCTTGTAGTTCAGGTTTCTACTTCAGAATTCAAATTTATGATATTTACATGTAAAGTTTGATGTTAAATTTTTCATTTTAAGTGGTAGTCATCAATGCTAGAAAATTCCAATGTAGCATTTTTTAAAGTAAATTTAGTTGTTTATGCATTTTGTAGTTTTATTATGGCTGGTTTGACCTAAGGTCTAGACAGACCAACTGTGCCCTTGGATTAAGGGGTGTTTTTTTAAAAAAATAATTTTTTTCTTTTTTCTTTATTGCACTTTATCTGTTTCCAGTTCACAGAGTTGAAAAGTAGATAACTGTTGCTGCTCATATTTTCTTTTTCTGATAGAAAGATAGATTTTTAAGCATGAAGGGCTAAGTCTCAGTAATTTGCAAAATTAAGCATAATAAATTTTTCAGGTCAACTTTTAAAATTAAAGTTCTTTTTTAGTCTTTATAATCTTTCTGTTCAAACAAACCACACCCAAGTTGGGGCACTACAATTTTAAAAAATTAAATTGGATTGATGGATGATTAAAGTTTATATTTTATATTTTATAATAACAATATAATAATGATACAACTCCCAGCTCATTAGTGGGTCTAGAAGAAGTAAATACACATTACATAAAATTAAGGTATTTGGGTTTACATAGTATCTCTTCTCAAAATAGATCAAATTTAAAATGTAAAGTACTTAAAATGTTCATGAGGATACTTATTCAGTCATAAGGGAAATGGTTTTTAATCTAAATTTAGATTCAGAGCCCTTTGACGGAGCTACTGTCCTTCCAGACCCAGCCCAAGCCCCTTTTCAGTGTCTTGAATGAATTAGCTCCAAGATTTATTAATGGCTCGAGAGACACTTTTAAGAACCCCCTTTTCCATCTCTAGCTAGGGCCAACCATTGTCGAGGATGAATAAACTCTGTGCTGCCCTCCAAATCAAAGCAGAAATGAGGACTAGAACAACAGCAGTATGCATTCATTTATGTGTTCCAAAACCCTAAGAGAAAAGCTGAGTATATCTTTTTAAACTTCTGTTTGCAAACCTTGCGTTGCAATGTGTGCTCAGGGTATTTGCAGGGTCTCTTTAGAATATATATAAAGGTGATACTGTTCACAAGTGATTGCTAAGGAGCCTGTATCACTTTGGCCTGATTCCCTTACATTCATTTTGTCCTTATTTTCCATATCCTGATTGTTTCAGCTAAGTATGGAAAGTGATCCTTAATTTTTCACTCAGAAAAATAGGCAGTATTACTGCATATGTTACTACTTAGATCCTACTACCTTCCTCTTTAGTAACAGGGATGGTGCTTTAAAAGGCTGATTTAAGGTTGCTTATTGTGGCTATTAATATTATAATTTTTTGATTCAGAGATGTTCTGTGAACATCCAGCACATGACTGGGTCTTGAATGAGTTGTGGAATAGAGTGATATCTCAAGCAAGCCAATTTTCTATCTTCTGACTCCCTGTTTAGCCCCATACTTTAAAGGGACAGACATCCCGTCTCTCATACAGCTAGGACAGTAGTAATAGCTTTCATTTAGCAATGTTTACTTTATAGCAGGCATTGTGCTAGATCCTTTCATGCCTGTAACATAATATACACACACAATTCTATAGGGAAGAAAACATGATTGTCATTTTACAGACAAAATGTAACTTGCTCATGATCACACGTGAAGAGAGGCAGCTGGAATTCAGTCCCACGTTTTTTGACAGCAAACGCTAATCACTTAACTACATCCTACCCCACAGAACTATTGCTGTCCAGAACTCTGTGAGGCCCAGATCTACGGATCATTGATCACATGAATAGCCTTTCTTAGTGCTTGGCACCACTTCACAGAGGCTGTCCCTACTGGCTGAACCTCAGAACCATTATGTGGCACTAGCTTCAGAAGGAGCAAATGGTGATTATGGTGACAGACCACAAGGAAACAGAATGCTATTGAGAGAAACTCAGTGCTGCATCATTTTATCTGCACAACAAAAATGGTGCCCTACCACTACCATTACCACTACCTTTGGTTGTTAGGGATTCCCTCAGCACTCATCTTACTATTCCTATCCTCCTTTTCTTTCCCTGGTGGTAGGGTTACAACAGTGACTTTGGCAGGGTTAACAAGTAACCCTGTTTACTTTAACCCTGTTTCCTTTGGTTGTCAATAAATAACTATAGCCTGTTAATAATTTTGAGTATGTTTTATGTGGCCTTAGGTAATCTGAGATAATTTTACATGTCTGGCATTCGAGATAAGATCAATATCCCATCATATTCTCTATATAACTCTCTATTAACAAAAAGTAGATCATATAAGGAAAAAATTAAGTATGTAAAGTAGTTTACTAGGGCATTTTATAAATTATGTATACTCATGTATTCATAATTATCATAAAAACTAAATATCAGTTTTTGCTCAATAATGGAAAAGAATAAACTTGATATATGTTTTCTTGCTTTAAAGTATACCAGTTCTGTCACAATGCCTTACACTGTAGTATCTTTACATTTTTATGTGAGCTAATTTACTTTTTTTGTTTCGTTTTGTTTTTTAATTTATGTTTAATACTTTTTGGAGCAGTTTTAGGTTTACAGAAATTAATAGGAAGATATATTTACATATTTTTAGTACTTTTAAACTGCTAGCTTTACAAGGATAGACAGGTATTCCAATTTATTTTTAGCATATCAGAGTGCCAAGCCCAACACTTTGTATGTAATAGATGCTCACTAAATATTGTTTACTTAGTGAGTAATTAGTCTGTACTAGGCTGAACAGTTTTGCAGTCCTAAATTGTTCTTGCCATCATTTCACTCTGCATAATTAAAGATGCTTTACTAAAATGATTAAAAATGTGTTACTGAATTTTACTAGTGTAGGTTCTAAAGCAGTGAGATGAAAGAGACCCTGGCTGTATCTCTATGAGGAAAACAGTGAGGATGAGTTTCTCACCGTGGGGTATACTTGGTGGATTTTATGTGTAACCAAATTAATTGACTTCACTTAGGAAGGTTAGATTTATGATTTCCATATAGCCCTTTATAACTTTTTTCTTTTACTCTTATCCTGCCGACTAATAATTTTTCCAGTGAGGGACAAATACCATATGTTTCTCACCTTTAACGGGAACATAACAAAAGAAAAAAGCAAGCAAAATAAAACCAGAGACATTCAAATTAAGAACAATCTGTCAGTAACCAGAGGGGAAATGGGAGGAAATAATGGGGGGAAGGGTTTTCAGGAACTACTATAAAGGACACATGGACAAAAAAAAAAACCCAAGGGGGAGGGTGGAAGCAAGGGAGGGAGGTGGGGATGGCTGGGGTTGGGGGGAATATGCAGACAACTGTAACTGAACAACAATAAAATAATTTTAAAAATGTTTATTGTGGAGTTACCTATATATATAAAAAAGGTAAAATCATTCATATCCCTATTATCCAAATATAATCACTCAATATTTTTGTGTATTCTGTTTTTTTCATCTTTGAAGCAATTTCATCATGGCCATGCGGTTGCTACCCTATATGTTTCTAAAACAGAGTACCACCAGGTATCTTGTGGATTGTTATAAACTATTTCTTTATATTGATGTGCTGTGTTTTATTTAATTATCTTTCTACTGTTGGACATTTAGGTTGCTTTTAGTTTTTCTGTATCATAAAAATGATCTTTTTAACATAAATCTGTTTGTTTTTAGTTACATAAGACAGATTCCTAGAACTAATTAATAAGTACAGATTTTGAACTCTAAGTTCTTGATACATATTACCCAATAGGTTTCCAGAAACTTTCTGGCAGTTCACACACTCATCAGGAAGGAGTGTGTGAAAATGGTGTTTTATTGAACCATCATCAAAATTGATTATTACCTCTATACACTCTTAAGCACATACTATATAGACTACTGATTTTAATATATTACTGTCATCCACTGTGCTTAGAAAAAGTGTATAAGTTAAATACTTTGGTTTGCTTTCAGAAAGAATTACAAAGTATTTTTAAGGGTCACTGTAGTGTGGAGACCACATGTTACAAAACAGTTTCCACCTACATGTAAATGTACTTCAAGTCTCATTGTAAACTCTGCATACTTTTTCTTAAGCTTGACTTACGTTGTCTTCTTTATTGATAACTACTTCATTTTAACTTTTCTAAAAGTGTTTGGGTGAAGCATTATATGTCTGTTGTGGCTTTAACATTCCCTGTTGTAGAAATCAATCTCATTTCTATTTGCTCTTGTAACTAAAGTTAATAAACATTCAAAATTTACTTTATTTACTTATGCTTTTATGTGGACTTCTCTACAAAAGCAACTTTCTTCCTCATCGGATGAATCTGAGTGGTTTCATTTTAGATAGTAGTAGTCATATGGGTGTTAGAAAGGCAGTAGCCTTGGAAGAATACCAAAAAAAAAATCATTTTTAAGTGTTAGCCTTGTTCTGTAGTGAAAGCATTTTCATTCCAAAGGCCATGGTGAGTCTTAGTTCCTTGCTGGTACTTGTTTTGATTACACTGCAGAGGGACTTTATGACTTGATGTGTGTATATTCACACATATGCATTTAAGGTGATTTGAAGTATCCTATAGGGAAAATGTAGATATAAAATAACTCACCTCTTTAAGCACTTCAGTCTTTCCTTCTCTGTAGAAATTGTGTCAGCATAATACTGGTTCTATTTAGAAAATTATTTTCTTCTTATATAGTTATTTTGCATTTCAGGGACCTGATAGATCTCAAGTCTGTCTGTGCCGTATAGCTGCACAGGTATGTATACGAATTACCTATAATTATGTAAATCTATGTGTTAAATGACATGTTATTACATTTTTGTGTATTAAAAATGCTTACAAATTTCATAATATGAAAATGTTAATTTTTGAGTACTTATAAATATCGAGAGCTTCAAAAGATAGTACATTTTATGCATACCTTGCATTTCACTCTATTGTAAAAATCAAATAAACATTTCTAAGATTTGATGAGGCAGAATAATTTTAATTACAAAGCATTCAGCTGGTAAAACATTAGAAAATGTTTTATGGAACTGTGTTGTTAAATCAACTGCTGATATGGGGTCAAATTATTGCAAATCCACTGTTTTTTGACATTATTGCTTTATTTTCAAACTTTTTTTTCTGCCTTAGAGTTTATTTTCTGTGGTTGTTGCTTTAGGTAAGGAGTGGTTACAGATGTACTGCCTGCTGCCCTGTCTCAAGCAGTAGAGGAATGAAAAAAAATGTTTGCACCTGTTTAAAATATCAACCATGCGGTGTTGTGGTGCCTGGGCAACAGGCAGGAATTCTCAAAAGCTTGGTTGCACCTGCTCAATTGTTGCCTGCAGCTGTGTCGTGTGTGAGTGAGCGCACAGAGAAGCATGTTAGCAGTTTGCTTGTCCTGTTACGTATTTTGTTTACTCTGAGTTTGAAAGATTGTTACTTGATGTAGACCTTGAAGTATTACATTGATTTATTGTAAAACTGACTGTTTTAGCTCCCAAATATTTTCTCCAAACCCTTCATTCTGAGTCTCAAATATTTTTTAGATCACTCCCCTAGATAATATTTATGTTAACTTCTCTAAAGGATACCTGGGGAGAGTAGATCTCTACAGATAAATGGGTTGGTAATAATTTTTGTCCTGGTAGACACATTTTGTTTTTGGCTCAATTTTGCCATGTTGGCAACTCCACTGTGTGATGCTGGATGTAGTTATTGATCCATTTAGCTGAACAGATTTGAAAGCATTTGGCTATTAGTGGACACATGGGGAATATTCAGAAAATTTAAGAGTATATTGTAAGATGAATTCTTGATTTGGGCATGTGTCTCTGTTGTAGTTGAGTGGAAATGAGGAAGAGGAAAAAGTGAAAATTAAATAACAATGTTAGAAAAGGGGATACAGTCCAGATGTAGTTTATAGGCTGAAATACTATCCTTTACTTTCATCAAATTCTAGGTACCTGGTATTTTCCTAAGTACTGCTGTCAATGATGATGTTTCTTTTAGTTAATTGTTCTGTATAGTTTCTGACAAATATCTGTATTTTTTATATAGACAAGCTATTATAGACTGTATCTTAACTAGTTGAGTTCTATAATGCAATATTAAAAGCTGCAACTCAATATAAAAATATTTAGTTAAATAATTTATTTGGTAATCCCTAATTTCCCATATTGAAAACTTTTTCAAATGACTGGCATTTTTCTCATTATCATATTAAAAATGCTAAGGCATTTCTATCAGTGTTCAGTAACATAATATTCTAGAGCTGGTGTATCTTTTCCATTTATTGACCCATTTAAATTTATTTTATTAAATAAATACCCATAATATAAATTTTAACTAACTGTCAATAGGAAACACAGGTGCTCAGATAAGAAGAGATTGTCCACAGCCTCTTACTACAATGCCTTGTAAATAGTAAGTGGTCAATAAATATTAAACGAATATATATATATATGTATATATATATATATATATATATGAATAAAACATGTCTGGGATTATATTAGAAATAGAAGGCTAAAGAGTCCTAGAAACCTGTTACTCTAAATATTTTTGATGGGTCTTTATGGAGTTCCTTTAGTTCTCATAATTCTGATTAGACAGAGATGAGACTACTGATATATTTTGTCCTTAAAATGAGAAATGAATATATAAGAATTGATCATCATTATAACCAAGAATTGACATCATACTGTTTTCAATATGCTTTATGTTCATTTTTGCTGACTATGAGAATACTCTAAGAATATATTATTTTATTTCATACACAGTGCTGAGTTATTTAATGACTAAGTTAAATGGAACTTGTCACTTTAGAAATACTTTGCAGCATAGAAATAAACTAATCTTTTATGTTATATGATTAATGCTGTAGGGTTTTTGAGCAATGACATGTTCTCTTCCATCTTTCCTCTCTCTCTCTAAACCCCCCTCTCCTTTCTCTTTCTCCCCCACTCATACCCTCATCTCTGGCTCACTGAAATACACACAAAACAAAGTATCTCAACTTTCTTCAGGTCATGTAGGATCAGATCACACTAAAAATCTGTAACTGTTTTTGATAAACAGAAGTAATGGGCTCTGTATTTATTATACACATGTATAACTAAGGTTTCTATTATTTACTAAATTCTAACTGTAAATAAGTAGCAATAAAGCCAAGCAATGGTAGAGTCAAAGTAGGGTAATTAAGACCTGCTTTAGATAGGTCACTCTAAAATTCCATTTTGTGTGGCGAGAGTCAATTGCATATGAATGGTAGAGATTGCATATTGAGTCAATAACGATTGTTATCAAATTGTCTTCTTTAGGCTTCTCAAATTTTGCTACCACTGGTTGATGATATTTATGGCTGCTGCTATGCTTTGGAAGGACCTTTCCTCTGGGACCAGTTTTTCTTTTTCTTTTGTTTACACCAATGGGTGAAAGGCTAATATCAAGAACATTATTATTATTATTATTATTATTATTATTGGAACCTTAGTGGGATAGATTAAACCATATTCCCCTGTTGCTCTCAATGTTAGAAATTAAGAGATGAGCCAAGAACATTAGCTTCAATATAGTTTAGCTAGTATACTAAACAAGTAATAGCAGCAGCTCCAGTGACTTATACTAGGAATTATAGTGTGGAATCCCAAGGAGGGATAAATCACCAAGCCCGAGGATTCTGAAGCATAATTGCAGAATATTCTGTGTTTTCAGAGTTAAAGAAATAAAGGAATAAAATCAACATTTATTTAGAACCTAGCATGTCTAGATACAATTTTTCATTCTTCTCTTTCTCCCTTCCCTCTCCTCCTCAATTCCTTAATTCCTTTTATTCCACATGGTAAATGGATGCCTACTATATGGTTGGCACAGTGCTTAGGCCAACAATAAAACAAAGTTCTGGCCTTCAGAGAGCACACAGGCTACTAGGAGAAAAATGTATGTCAGCAGAGCTTGTTTTGGCTTCACCACTTATTATCAGTATAGACCCAGTCAAGTTATCTGATCTTTCTCTCCTTTTGTTACTTCTTTTTTTTTTTTAAATGGGAAAAACAATAGTATCTACTTCATATGTTGTTGTGTTGAGTTAGCTATAATCCAATACGTGTAAAATTCTTAGTTTGGTACTTGGCACATAGCAAGTGCTCAGTAAATCTTAGCAACACTTTTATTGTTTCTATCAACACTATCATCACTAATACAACTTAGATGCTGAAAAAAGACCATGCAATTGCCTGAGAGCAGGGATCCTGGACTGGGCATTGTCATATAGATTGTCTTAAAGGCTCCAGTCCAAGTTATCTTTCCTTCTAAGGCTTGAGAAGAGATTCTAGAAATCATATAGTGTTAGAACTTGAAGGGACCTATCTAACGTCTTAAAGAAAATCAGTTCAATTCATGTACTTGTCAGTGTTATATAGTCTAGTAGGTGCGATACGTGGGCTTTGAATCTGGACCTCTCTATTCTTGATCTAGTGTGAGATACTACATGTGCAAAAATATTGAGGTTAATTTTTTTTCTGCTTCTGATTGGAGAGTTCATTGTTTGATTGTTTATCTCCAGAAAGTAAATGGACTGTGTCAAGTTGCTGGAACACTAGCCACAAGACAAGGTATCAGTGTACTGAATCTAAAAGACCTTCAGGTATTCTTATAATGGGATTAATTTTATATGAATTGATTGAAGCCTTTTAGTTTGTGAATAACTAGTTTGTTCTTAAGAGTATATACTGAGTCAGGTTTAGCAAAACATTAATATGTAAGTGACTTTAGATGCTTAGAGAAGTCTGTACATACTTTAAGTAAATCAGCATCTTGAAGGTCAAGGATTCCTGAACTCTAAATTTCTTGCCTGAGTTTGAATTTAGAATCTTTGAGGTCCAAATGACATGTAGTGAAATCTCACTTGCACAACTTAGTAGCTATGTGATCTAATCAAAGTTACCTAACCTTACTAAGCCTCAAGTGTTATCTAAAATATGGTGGTAATATGGGACAACATCAAATTAAAAAACTTCTCCATGGCTAAAGAAAACATCAGGAAAATGAAAAGGGAACCAGCTGTATGGGAAAACATATTTGCCAATGATACCTCAAACAAGAGTTTGATATCCAAAATATATAAAGAACTCACACAACTCCACACCAGGAAGACAAATAATCCAGTTAAAAAATGGGCAAAGGACCTGAACAGACACTTTTCCAAGGAGAACATACAGAGGGCCCCAGAAACATATGAAAGGATGCTCAACATCACTAGCTATCAGAGAGATGCAAATTAAAGCCACAATGAGATACCACTTCACACCAGTCAGATTGGCCATCATAAACAAAGCAACAAACAAGTGTTGGAGAGGTTGTGGAGAAAAGGGAACCCTAGTGCACTGTTGGTGGGAATGCAGACTGGTGCAGCCACTATGGAAAACAGTATAGAATTTCCTCAAAAAGCTTAAAATGAAACCTCCTTTTGACTTGGTGATTCCACTACTGGGATTATACCCTAAGAATCCTGAAACACCAATCCAAAAGAATCTGTGTACTCCAGAGTTCATAGCAGAATTATTTATAATAGCCAAGTGCTGAAAACTGTAAATGCCCATTAGTAAATGAGTGCATCAAAAGACTATGGTACATTTACATAATGGAATACTATGCAGCGGAAAGGAAAAAGGAGCTCCTACCCTTTGCAACAGATTAGATGAACTGAAGAGTATTATGCTGAGTAAAATAAGCCAGTTGATGAAAGACAAATACCATATGATCTCACCTGTAAGCGAAACCTAAGCAGCAAAACAAACAAGAGATCAAAATAGAACCAGAGACATGGAAATAAAGAACAAACTGACTGTGACTGGAGGGGAGGGGGAAGGGAGATAATGTGGGAAAGAAGAAGGGTCACATCAAGGAACATGTATAAAGGACCTATGGACAAGAATAATGTGGGGGAGGATTGAATGTGGGAGAGGGGTTTGGGCAGAGCATGGGAAAGCAATGGGGGAAAAATGTAATTGAACAACAATAAAAAAATTTAAAAAATGAAGTAAAATATGGTGGTAATGATGTCTAGCTTTTTAACAATAGATACAATGATTAAAGTACATTAAGTACACAAAATATTTAGTGTATGGCATTTACTGATATTGTCCACATATTACTTTTCTCCTCTCTTTATGTTAAAATATAAAAGTTGTTATTATGGGCACTATAAGAATCTGGAGGCAGTGTGAGATTAACCCATTAAGAAAGTTAATTTTGCCCTTGTTATGTCTTTGAGGATTATGTTTGAGTATCTCAGTTCAGTGTGGTTAGACTCACCATTTATAGCTATGCATTGTTACATTTCTCTAGAAGGCTGGACCTATTTGAAGAAATATTTAAGATGGAATAATCACATCCACTGCAAGGTCCATTGGTTTTGTAAATCTACTTTGCAATGAATAGGTTGTTGATACAACTCCTGATGACTATCATCCCTCTTTTGAAAGTCAGACACCTTTAAAGCCAATCTTTTGCAAACAATGAAGAATCCATATTTTCTAATTAAACCATGTACTTTTACTTGCATCCTAATGAGCTGAAGGTGGTTCCATTGGCAAGGTTGTCTCAATCCTAAGCAGCCCCAGGTTTAGCAATCATAGTTGACCTTTAGTAGATGTATATAAGGCTGTCTTTTTTTCTTGAGAAGAAAATAGTGTAGTAAAATGTCCTGATACCCTCCTATGCAAACTTCCTCAACAGTAGAAAAGTAGATTTGTAAATGTGTATGTATGATTTTCCCTAATTATATTTAATGAACACTGGATGATCTTAATTATAGTAAACTCATTTTTTCCCCTTTTTTTCTGCTAGGCTGTTTATAATGCAGCAATATCTTCCTGAATAGTAATGAGAAAACAAGTAAGGGAAAAAGTACTAGGTAATTTAAAGATAAACCATTACTCAGCAGGGTTAATAATGTTGACTTGCCTAATATTGACTAAACAGTTTTGACCATGATGAGTAAAGGTAAATATTAATGATTAATGAAATTTTTATTTAGTTGGGTATTAGTTTGCTAGGGCTGGTGTAACAAAGTATCACAAACTGGGTAGCTTAAACAACAGAAATTTTTATCACAGCCCAGAAGTCTGAAATCAGTGTTTTGCCAAGGTTGGTTGCTTCTGAGGGCTATGAGGGGAAGATCTGTTCCAGGCCTCCCTTCTTGACGTGTATAATAGATGACCATCTTCTTCCTGTGTCTCTTCATGTCATCTTCCTTCTATATGTATATGGCTCTGTGTCCAAATTTCCTTTTTTTATAAGGACAGCAGTCATATTTGATTAGGATCCTCACTAATGATTTCACTTTTAACCTGATTACTTCTGTAAAGACCCTGTCTCCAAGTAAGACCACATTTTGAGGTTAGGAAACCAACATATCTTTCTTCCTGATGTGGAGCTCCAATTCAGCTCCTAATAGTTGTGTAAATAATAGTTAACATTTATCGAGTGACTTTTATGTTTAGATATTTAACATATGTCATCTATTATCCTTATAACAGTCTACTAGGAAGATATCATTTTCCCCATTTTATAGGTGACAAAAGTTAAACTGAGAAAAAGCAATTTGTCCAAGATCACACAGCTAGTAAATGTTAGTATTTAAACCCAGAATTTCCTGACACATTTTCAATGGAAAAGCTGCATAGCAACTCAGTTAAAAATCTAAAAAGTACTTTTTGCATTTTTTTCTCATTAGTGCCAAGGGACATTTTATCCATCAAAAATGGTACATTTACACCATTGCGTAAGTCCCTATCATTGACTGCCTACATTTTCACTCCTGATTTTTTGCTGACCATTGACTTGAAGGCTTAGCCTTTCAGTTCTCCTGCACCTGATGAAGCTTTTGGACAGGAAGAATTCTGAACATAGACTGCATGGGTTGATTCTGGCTTCGGTTTGCGTGGATGGCATGAAGAGCCAAGTCATGCGCAGGGTCTGCTGCTAAGCACGTGCACTCTGCTCTCCTTTTCTCTCTCTCTTTTCTGTCCCTCATCTTTGTTTTCTACTTTTATCAGGTAGTTAATCATTTCTTTGTCCTTTTTACAATTCTTCCATGAGTGATAAACACTGAAGCAGCTAGATGTGAAGAATGACAAAATAGGAACTATCTATGCTTTTGTGAAAGCCAGTGATCCTGTAGGTACTTACTGCAAACTGGCCACACCCTTATTGTTACTCATTCAGACTGAAGAGTGAGGGATGCTGCATTCCTTATTTAAGTTTCATATCTCAATAATGGAACAGTTTGTTTCTCACTTTGAAGTTTTAAAGTAGAACTTGCTCATGACCCAATTTCACTAATAATTCTCTTAAGTAAACCTCGTACTCATTTATATATTTTTTCCACCCACTGTCTGTCTAGCCTGGCTTAAAATTTTTATATATGTACTTTAAAAAATTGATTAGTTGGAGATCTGCCCATTCCTCTGTGCTGTATAATAAGGATTTAAAAACTGCATGCTGAATTCTGTACAGTGTAATTAAAATTGACCCACATTTGGACCTGAGTACACCAGGACTTAGCCAAACTTGCCATGAGCTGAGTTCTGGTGGCAGATGGGAACTAATGAGGACACACTCCACTCCAGAATTTCCCAGCTGCTTGGCCCCTTTTTGTACAAACAAGGTTTGGAGCGAAGTCCGGATCCCAAGAGCATGTTCTGTAAATGTGCTGTACCCAATGATTTGGGAAATGTTCTCACAAAATCAGGCTGTTTCAAGGTATCCTAAGACCTCTGCTACTGTCAGATTTAAAACATAAAAATTCGAAGGGTCCATTTGTGCTCTCTGCAACCAATTTTTTATTTCAAAATGAATTAAATTACATTTTTTTCTGTCCTTTTTTCTGTGACTGGGAATAGAATGATCACTGATATCCAAACCTGGAGATTCGCAGATGGTTGTCCCAGGATAGACTAGCTCTCCTTGCAGCCTATGGATCTCTTCAACTGGTTTGATGTCCTGGGACTATTCAGGCAGATGTAATTGAATCAGTTTGAAGCAGCTGTAGCTGGCATGTGGTATCTCAGACTGCTAGCACCTGCTTGTTTTTTTGCAACTCACTGGAGTGAGAGAAGTGCCAAAACCAGCATTGGTCTTGGAGCAGATAAAGCACTTCAGATCCTATATTCCATTCTCCTTCTAACATAGCCACATCATCATTGGTGCCTAAATTAATAAAACCCCTTTTCATGATTATGGCTGAGGTATACTTTTCCTTCTCACTTTTCTAAGTATTGAGATCCTGACAGTACTGACCATGCTAGTCCAAAAAATAAGGGAGTATAATGGTGATCAGGTGGCTTTGGGGCTCTCTTATTAAACAACTGGGTAGCCTGTGGTTTACAGAATCATTTAAATGAACACACCAAATTTATTTGCTGTTCTAGCACAGTCTTATTGGCACAGAGAATGAGCAGTTAATGTATAACAAACTATGAAATGTTGTGGAATAGGATAAATACATTTGTTTAGCAGGGAGGATATAAAATGGAACTATATTTATAGTTAATTCTAACCTAATCAACATGGATTTCTTCAGCACATACTATGTGAAAGAAGATGCAATCTATTAAAAATGTATAAAAATTTTAGGACTTAATAAACATAAAGTAGGTTTTAAAAGATATAAGTTTGGAATTTTTAAAGGTTTAAATCCATTTAAAGTGCTTGTTTATCTTTCCTTTGTTCTGCTATATTATTTGGCAGGCATATATTTAATTCTTAAGTATTACTAATTTCTTTTTTTAATATATTTTATTGATTATGCCTGTTGTCCCATTATGCCTGTATACAGTTGTGCCATTTTCCCCTCTTTTTCCCCCTTTGCTCTGCACACCCCTTCCCATCCACATTCCCCCTGCCCTTTAGTTCATATCCATGGGCCAAACATATAAGTTCTTTGGCTTCTACATTTCCCATACTGTTCTTACCTTCCCCTGCCTATTTTCTACCTACCATCTATGCTACTTATTTTATGTACCTTTTCCCCCTCTCTCCCCCTCCCACTCCCCTGTTGCTAACCCTCCATGTGATCTCCATTTCTGTGGTTCTGCTCCTGTTCTAGTTGTTTGCTTAGTTTGTTTTTGTTTTTGTTATAGGTGTGTTTGTTAATAATTGTGAGTTTGCTATCATTTTACTATATATGTTTTTTATCTTCTTTTTCTTAGATAAGTTCCTTTAACATTTCATTTAATAAGGGTTTGGTGATGATGAACTCCTTTAACTTGACCTTATCTGAGAAGCACTTTATCTGCCCTTCCATTCTAAATGAAAGCTTTGCTGGATAGAGTAATCTTAGATGTAGGTCCTTGGCTTTCATGACTTGGAAGACTTCTTTCCAGCCCCTTCTTGCCTGCAAGGTGTCTTTTGAGAAATCAGTTGACAGTCTAATGGGAACTCCTTTTTAGGTAACTGTCTCTTTCTCTCTTGATGCTTCTAAAATTCTCTCCTAATTTCATCTTAGGTACTATAATTATGATGTGCATTGGTGTGTTCCTCCTTGGGTCCAACTTCTTTGGGACTCTGAGCTTCCTGGACTATCTGGCAAGTCTATTACCTTTGCCAGATTGGGGAAGTTCTCCTTCATTATTTGTTCAAATAAGTTTTCAATTTCTTGCTCTTCCTCTTCTTCTTCTAGTACCCCTATGATTCAGATATTGGAACATTTAAAGATGTCCTGGGAGTTCCTAAGCCTCTCCTCATTTTTTTGAATTCTTGTTTCTTCATTTGGTTCTGGCTTCTTTCTTCCTTCTGGTCCGGTCCACACCGTTAATTTGAGTCCCAGTTTCCTTCCCATCACTATTGGTTCCCTGTACATTTTTCTTAATTTCACTTAGCATAGCCTTCATTTTTTCATCTAATTTGCATCCAACTTCAACTAATTCTGTGAGCATCCTGATTACCAGTGTTTTGAACTGTGCATCTGATAGGCTGGCTATCTCTTCGTTGCTTAGTTGTGTTTTTTCGGGAGCTTTGATCTGTTCTTTCATTTGGGCCAGTTTTTTTCTTTGTCTCAGTGCACCTGCTCCGTGGTAAGGGGCAGAGCCTTAGGTGTTCATCAGGGCAGGACAACCCACGTAGCTGCGTTGTGACACTTTATGTCCGGGAGGGGTCTGAGAGGGAACAATGCCGCTTCCTCTGCTCTCTGCCAGTTTTCAGTCACTTCCTCCACTACCCACAAGCAAAGTGGGCCCTTCCAGTTCTGATTCTGGGGTGGGTGGTTTTGTATACATTCTAGGACCCTGTGGGTTTCTCCAACAAACTCTCCTATGAGGCTGGGAGTCTCTCCTGGTACTTCAACTTCCACAGGTGTTTTCAGTCAGTGGTTTGAGGCTTTATTTCCCCACTTTGGGACCCTGGGTTTTGCAGTCTGTCTCTCTCCCCAGTTGTTCTTCCTGGTTTATCTGCCTGAGAATGTGGGACCGTCGTCTCTACCAGCCGCCACCTTGCCAAGAGTCCTCTTCACCTGGCTCCCTGTCCCTGCCCCTCCTACCGGTCTGTATGAATGTGCCTTCTTTATCTCCTTGGTTGTCAGACTTCCTTACAGTTCGATTTTCTGTCTATTCTGGTTGTGTTTGTTTTTAAATTATTGTTGTCCTTCTTTTGCTTATGTGAGGAGGCACAGTGTATCTACCTATGCCTCCATCTTGGCTGAAGTAAGTATTACTAATTTCTTAATGTTTAACTTGAACCTGGAGATGACAAAGACAACATATTTACTTTTCTAGTTTATGTTACAAATCTATTTCCTTCAAAATAGATTTCATATTGTTAATATTTTCAGAGAAGCAAAGACATAAATGGAGCTTATGAATAATAAATAGTATGAGTGAATTCTAAAAATGTCATTTTATTATCATCAACAGATTCCTATTTGTAAGGCATTGCTATTTTCTATGGACCTAAGGAAGCATACATGATCCTTCATTATAAGAGTCCTATGGCATACTTGAAGAGATGTTGTATATATCACTCTCAGTGTTAAATGCATTCTCTAGACCTGTATTTTGGTGTTAAATGAATACCATAAAAGAAAAAAAGTCATACTTTTGTTAAATAAATATTCTAGATCTGATGTTCCCTGCTCCCCTTCACTGTCCGTGGTGGTTGTCTCTAATCCCTCATGATTCTCCTTGCTGCTAAACCAGAAGATGGCCTAAAAACCCTGCTCAAGACACTACTTTGGATAACCATTACCAGCTGATGGAATTTGAATTTTAGATTACAGCCCATTTGCTGTGACTGAAAAAGTCATAAGTGCTAAAGATGTTCAATGGAGGTAGAGGGAATGGTGAGCTGTAAGTAAAAAATAGGACTTGAGGTAGGCCTTGAAAAAAATAAACATAGGACTTAGGTAAGTAGAAAGGAAAAAGGAGATCATTTTCAGGCTGAAGAGTAACATCAACAAATGAGTTAAGTTTGGAATTACATGGTAGATTCAGTGACTGTGAATAGACCACAGTTGTAAATAGATAAGTGGTGATATAATTATTACTTTAGTGTTTTCCTCTTTTACTAGACTGTAAATCTGTAAAGTATTATATTATAATTTATTATAAAATACCTCCTCAGAGTAAACTTCACCAACTCCTCTGTGAATTAGGTCTTTCATGTGTTTCTACAGATTCTTATTTTTTTCCTTCACAGTAGATAATTCGTCTGAAGCTTTGGGATCATCTTCTCACTGCCAAGATTCTATATTAAGAAGTGAGGGGATTCAAAGATGATTTTGTCCAATATAACTTATATAATAACATTAATTTTTTAAAAACTTTATTTTTATAAATACTGTGACATTCTCAACACTGGTTTTGGGGAAATTCTATTTTAAGCATGGTATTGAAGAATTTTACTATATATTTTTGGTTTCTAGGAACAAAGAGGCAATATGTTATTGTGGAAAGAGTATGGGGTTTTAGAAATAAAAAATCTAGATTCAAGTATCTGCATTGCCACTTACTGATTATTAGATATTAGGCATCCCTTCATGTGCTTTTAGGCTCAGTTTGCTAATCTGCAAATGAGAAGTGACAGTGTAACAAGTATAACAAAGCACTTTGATATTCAAATGAGCCCTTCTCCTCTTCCTTCTTCTCCTCTTCCTTCTTCTCCTCTTTCTTCTCCTTTATTATCATCATCATGATTCTACTTTGAAATCATTGAATAAAATGTTTAACATAGTCTACTCTGTAGATTCTTCTTTCCCCACCACTTTCATCATTTGCTTTAACTCCCACAGATTTGTTGTGTCTTTGAGTAGAGCATTACATTTATCTAAAAAGATGCAAGAATTTAAGAAACACTTCATAACCTAGTTATTACTAATATTTACTTTTGAATCCTTTGCCCCTCAATGACAGTTCTCTCATTTGAAAATAACTAATATTAATAATTTATAAATTTGAAGTATCTGTTATAGTGATCCTATTTAAACATTACCTTTTTATATATTACTGATTAATTTTTTCATTCATTCATTCATTCACTCAGTGCAAATTGTTATAGCAATTGATATAACTGTACTCACCTTCTACCTGATTATATAAATATAAGGGGGGAAAGAAGGGAAAGGGTCAAGTCAAAGAACATTTTTAAAGGGCTCATGGACAAGGACAATGGGGGGAGGATTGAATATGGGGAGGGGGTGGCCAGGACAGTAGAGAGCAACGTAGGAGGAAGGGGGAAAACTGTAATTGAACAAAAATTAAAAATTTAAAAAATAAAATAAAAAGTAAAAAGTATCTTGATAGTATATATCTTATTGAACTTAGGAAAGTGAGAATGGAGTATCTGTAAAAACAATTCAAATACAAATAGATTCATCTCTGAGTTGTAAGAACAATTTATTGCCACTTTTGAAATATTTGGTGACTAGAAGGTTGATCAGAAAGGTTGACTAACCAAAACTTATTAATTACAGAAAGTTTTACTTACTAATAATCAGTGATTAATGGACATTTCTTAGGTTAAAAAGTAATGATGTTTTCTGTTTGTTAGAAAGATAAATCCTTCAACATTTCCTGCCTTGAACATATAATATTTAATAGGGAAAATTTACATGTATCATCCTTATGATTTTGAGGGCCTTTAGGGGAATTTGTAAAAATAATGTATAACTTTCTAAATATATATATATTTATGTATATTTAGGGTGCAAATGTGTGAATGGACTTTTTATCTCTGAAAATATATTTTCTTAAATTATTTGAACTTTTCACATTATTTATTATTCTAGTTTTGTTTAAGAACATCAAAACAAGATTGCATTGTAGATCATAACTTTTTAAAGATAAAATGTGAGTTAGGGTCTTCTGCATTTTGAGATTTAAGTAAGTGCATGATACTACGTATAGTATAATGGGTGAACTGAAAATTAAACATCTTGTTTTTATGTCTTAATTTTATGTGGCAAATAGGACAGCTGAGTTCAGTATTACTTTAAGAAATGGTTAATTTTGGATATTGGTAGACAGTTCAGACGTAAACTTTAATCATGCTGATCTGATGCCTCAAACTAAGCAATGTATACTTATTAGAGTCTTTGCTAGTGTCAGGATAGGATATACCCTAAGCCAAAAGAAGTTGATTTTCTTCCTGTAAATTTTTCTTTTGATATTACATTTAAATTTTCATTGATCAAAATAGGTATACTTTCTGAATATGGTTCTTCAACAGCATACATTTTCATCTGATGACTGTTTTAGTGATTTTTAAGAATAGCTTTTCTATTGATTGTATACTATAGAGAATAACTTTATTACTATAGTAAATATATATAGAAAGAAGGCATATTTACTTATACATTCTTTAATCCTTTTTCCTTTCTGTGGTTGACAGTTTATCTGTTCAGCAAGTATAGAATACTTGTTGCCTTGGCACATTGATATTTTTTATGGAGTTAATTTAATTATGAGTTATTCTCTTTCATACTACTGAAACTTCTCTGTGCATTATAGTTGCTAAACTTTAGGCATAGAATAGTAGTCTACAGGGTTACACTTATTTCACAAAATGCAGTACAAAATTAAAAACTAACGTTGGTCCCTGGCCAGGTGTCTAAGTTGGTTGGAACATCATCCCTGCACACCAAAAGGTTGCAGATTCAATCCCCAGTCACAGGATGTGTGGGAGGAAACCTGTCAATGTTTCTCTCTCACATCTCTGTCAATCTGTCTGTCTCTCCCTCTCTCCCCTTGTCTTTCTCTCTCTCTATATATATAAATCAATAATTATATCCTTGGATGAGAAAAAGAAGAAACATTGGTACCCCCAAGCTTTTCTGTGAATCAATGTTTGTTGAGATACCAAATATATCAATACTTTTTTAGTTCTTAGTACTTTCAAATATCTTTACTTATGATCTAAATCATGAGTTACAGAAAAGTTTTTCAGAATGATCTCCAGAAACTACAAGCCCAGTATGCACCTGAAATTTAGTGTCATAAAATGATAAAAAGCATTGTGCTACATGATTGCTTATGGAAATCATGAGATAGTCTATTCTCTCTGTATTTAGCATAGGTGAAGTCTTTATTAGAGAATTACAAATCTGGCTGTATATGAAAAATACACATTAGGCCCTGGCCAGTGTGGCTCACTTGGTTGGAGTGTCATCCTGTAACTGAAAGTTTGCAAGTTGGATTCCCAGTCAGGGCACATACCTAGGTTGTGGGGGTCAATCCCTAGTCTGGGTGTGAGTGTATGCAATCTCCATCCAGGTGCACATGGGAGGAAACCAGTCAGTGCTTCTCTCTCAAGTAGATGGTTCTTTCTCTCCTTTCTCTCTGCTTTCCACTTTCTCTAAAGCAATGAAAAATGTCTTCAGGTGAAGATAAAAAAAATATACATTCATTAGGTGATAACTGGAAATGATGAGTGTCCAGGACCAGATTGGAAAAGCAAGGCTCGACTCAGAGAGGTCAGTGTCTAACTTTCTGTAGCCAGGAAGTGGCAGAGACAATTTAAAGTCAGCTTTGTCCAACTGAAACACCTGCATTCCTTCTACTTTCCCAAACTGATTCTCAAGCTGTTGAAAATGTTTCTTTTTCCTGTAAATAAAAAGTAAACTCTTAGGGTGAGGGTGGACAGAAGGAACAGAATTAAGTGATCCATTTCTAAAATATATAGAACTAGAAGCATTTGTTGGTCCTTTTGTGCCTCGCGATTGTGGAGTATTACAGGTGTGTTTTCTTTCAGAATACTTAATAAACCAACTATTTGAATTTTAAAAGTAGATAATTAGTAGAGTGATTATATGAGTAATGACAGGTCTTACCTACTGAGAAATTCTTTTAAGTTGCAGGTCTTCTGGTGCACTCTGTTCTGGATAGCACATAATTGTATGCTCATAGGACACAAAAATTTAGTAAGCATTCTGAGTAAATAATGCTTGAACTAAGAGCTGAATAACATGAAGGAGCCAGTCAAAGGAAGTTCTAGAGTACAAGAAATTCAAATTCTATATTCTTAGAGGTTGCTCAGGGTTGTGTCCCTAGGGTGCATGTGTATCAGAGGGGCAAAGGCATGCTTGTCCTGTCTGTCCTCGATAGCTATTAGCAACATACAATTAGGAGGTCTGTCTCAGGGGCAACCAGTTGACCCTCCTCTTTATCCTGATAGTAAACATGGCAATAATAAGTATTTAGGAATGGATTAAAGATGCTTCACTATATCTCCCTAAACTTTTGTAGACTTGTTACTTGTAAAAGCCAATATTATTTTGGCCACAAGAAAGGGACTGAATTCATTGCTACTCTTAGCTGTTCTTATCAATTAATTCCATTGCCCACTCTGGTGCCAGAGATAGGCAGCTGAAAATGGAAAAGTCAGCTGCCTGTTACTACCAGAGCCAATAGGTAATGACAAGGATTGAATCTTTGTGGGTGCTTCATTCAGGTGCCAGTGATCTGAGAAGACAACAGAGTGTGTACTCTCAAAAACTATCATAACATCTCATCTCAAGCCAACCCTTTTTATAGAGAGAAGGAAAGGGTAGTTAAGGTGTTTGGGAAAAGGTTAATCAGATAAGAGTTGCAGCAATTTTCCTAGTATTTCTTTATCTGCTGATCAACAGTTCTTTATCTGAGTCACAGACATTCCCTCCCTGGGTCACAGTGGCTCAGATGCCATCTCAAGATGACTTGCATACCACCTAGGGCACAGAGGTTGAATTGCTTGTGGACCTCCTGAAATTATGCATTTCAGTTCCTGGAGGAGCAGCTTTCCACATGCATTAATCACTTAAGCCTATCAACTATGACTGAAGCTAAAATCTTTAACTCTTGAGTTCCCCTATCAGAGTTTTTTTTTTTAATTATTTTGTTGATTATGCTATTATAGTTGTCCCAATTTTTCCCCCTTTGCCCCCATCCACCCAGTAACCCCATTCTTTTCAGCAATCCCTTCCCACTTAGTTCATGTCCATGGGTCATGCATATAAGTTCTTTGGCCTCTCCATTTCCTGTACTATTCTTGACATTCCCCTGTCTGTTTTGTACCTACCAATTATGCTTCTTAATTCCTGTACATTTCCCCCCATTCTCCCACTTTCCCCTCCCAGCTGATAACCCTCCAAATGATGTCCATATCTGTTATTGTGTTCTTCTTCTGATTGATTTTTTTTAGATTCCTTTGTTGATAGTTGTAAATTTCTTGCTACTTTAACATTGATGGTTTTGATCTTTTTTTTTTTTAAATAAGAGCCTTTAACATTTCATGTAATGATGGCTTGGTAATAATGAAGTCCTTTAGCTTTACCTTATCTGGGAAGCACCTTATTTGTCCTTTCATTCTAAATGATAGCTTCACTGGGTAGAGTAATCTAGGTTGTAGGTCCTTGCTTTTCAATACTTTGAATACTTCTTGCCAGTCCTTTCTTGCCTGCAAAGTTCCTTTTGAGAAATCAGTTGACACTGTTATGGGAACTCCATTATAGGTAACTTTCTGCTTTTCTCTTGCTGCTTTTAAGATTCCCTCTTTATCTTTAACCTTTGGCATTTTGATTGTGTATCTTGTTGTGGTCCTTTTTGCATCTATCTTGTTTGGGACTCTGTGTTTCCTGGACTTTTATGTCTATTTCTTTTGCCAAATTAGGGAATTTTTATTTATTATTTTTCCAAATAAGTTTTCAATGTCTTGCTGTTCCTCTTCTTCTTCTTTTGTCCCTATGATTCAGATGTTGGTACATTTGGAGATGTGCCAGAGACTCATTATACTATCCTTTTTATTCTGAATCCTTTTTTCTTTTTGCTGTTCTGGTTGAATGCGTATTTCTTCCTTATTTTCCAAATCATTAATTTGAATTCTGTCTTTATCTTCTCCACTGTTGGTTCCCTATAAATTTTTTTTTATTTCACTTAGTATAACCTTCATTTCTTCCTAGGTATTTTTTATGTTTTTGCCATACTCCTTGGGTTCTTTGAGCATTCTGATCACCAGTGTTTTGAACTCTCCATCTGATAGGTTGGCTATCTCTGTTTCTTTTAGTTTTTTTTTTCTGGGGTTTTGTCTTGTTCTTTCATTTGGGCCATATTTCTTTGTCTCCTCAATTTGACAGCCTCCCTGTGTTTGTTTTGGTGTATTAAGGTAGAGAGCTGTTTTGACTCCCTGCCTTAATATCATGACCATTTGTAGAAACGGCACTGGTAAATTATGTGGGGTGGAGCCATAGATAATTGCCAGGGAGGGGCAACCCATGTCATCACTTTGTGGCTCTGTTTGGAGGGAAGGCTCAGAGTGGGGACAGTGCCATTGCCTGGCTTCTCGAGGTTTGCATGACACTTGCTCTCTTTCCAGTCACTTCACTTACTCCCCATATGTGACTGGTATCCTTCTAGCTGTTGCCCTGGTGCTCAATTCCAAAGGAGCTGGTTCTACATATGTTCTAAGTCTGTTAGGACACTTTAAGTGGAGTCTCCTGAAAATCTGGCAGTTTCTTCCATTTCCCCAAACCCCACTGGTTTTTTACAGCCAGGAGTCATGGGGATGTATCTCTCTGGTGCTGGAACCTTGGGCACCTGGTTTCTTTAAATCCTTGTTTGCTACAGTCCAATCACTCAATTTTCTGACAGTTCTGGGCTTTGTTTTGAAGTCTGGTTGTAATGTGGTTGCGTGAGGAGGTGACGTGTGTTTATCTACGCCTCCATGTTGACCTGAAGTCCCGGACCACAGGGATTCTGAACCATCATTTCTCCCTTGGTAAATTGTCTTTTCTAGTGTATCATCATATCTCTCTTTCTGTATATCTAGGCTGTGAATGAAAATGGAAGGTCATATTGAATATCCTTAGATTTAATTTTTTTAAGTATTAGTCTCATAGTAGACCACAATTTAACATCGAGTTTTTTAGGAATATGTAGTTATCTTTCCATTTGACTTCAGCACAGGAAATCTGTTCTTCTCATCTTACTTTCATTCTGAAGCAGATACTTCTCCAAATGCTTCATTTAAAATTAAATTGTTTATCTATAGCTAGACAAGGACATGTGGTGGTAAATTATTGAAATTGACGAGATTTGATTGAATTTTCCTGAGTTTAATGTGTCTAATCAGAATTTCACTCACAGCATTATTATTTTCTCATTGCTTGCTGCTATAACAGATGACAGTATAACAATGACCCAGGCTGATACTATATGAGAAAAAAGTGCACTAGGAAGTAGACAGTGTACAGTGAGCATTTGAGAACCAGGGACAAATAACATTTTCAGGAATTGTTGATTTATTTGAGAGGCTTTAAAAAATTTTTTTTCACTAAGATACTAACAATCTCTCAATATAGTGTTGGTAGGCTTTACCTACATTCTAATTTATAAACCAAATTTTGGTGTACTTAATAACACGACATTGTTATCAGTTATGCCATTGAATCTTACTAAGGAAATTTTCATGATTCTATTCTTATCATAATAATAGGAACCAGAAATGGAGTAAAGAACTACTTTTTTTTCCTCAAAAATACTGTAGTGTACAATTTCAACTGTGTAACTTAGGTGACCATATAATATGTCATCCAAACTGTAACTGTGAGATTTTGCTTTTAAAAACATGTATCCAGTTGACAAGAATATTAAGTCACAATGGAAGAAGGCTATTATCATCCAGAAGTAGCAAATACCACATATTAAAGAGATACAGAGTACTCTTTATAACTTGTGAGCATGCACTGTAATGTTATAGAATATCACAAATTTTTAAAGTGTGCTTTTGGCAATATATACCTGAATTATAAACCAATTTTGAAATTTTGTTCTACACAAGCTGTATATTTGAGAGCCCACATCAAGAACAGAATCAAGAAAACTCCTGGGCCAAAACTAGAAGTTGTTAGTGTGTACATATGAAATGTATTTCCGGTCAGTCTTGTTTGGCATATGTCAACAACTCCTTAGAAGAACTAAAGAGTTTGGACCCAGAAACACTATTTGTTTACTGAGTATAGTATTGAGCCAGTATTTAGTTTATTTAGTTTGTCAAAACTTTCAGCAAATACATTGTTTTCTGTTGTCATAAAGATATGACTACAGTCATCTACAAAGTACCAAATAGATATTAATTGTAGTAGCTGTGGATGTTCAAAATAAACATTTAAGTCTGAAACATATTTTACCACTATTCTGTACTGGGTTATTAAGCCATATAGATAAGAGTATAATATAATTTACATATTATCTTTTAAATCTAAATTATTTTATGTAAGAGGAAATGGAAACACTGTTGAGTAGGTCTAGACAACTGCAGAGTGAGGAATTAAGTAATGCAGTACCTCTTAGTTCCATTTAGTATATTTCCCACCATTTACTACTACACAGGACAATTTCTTTTGCTATTTGTATTTAAAAAATGCACATAGTGGTAAAAATGTTAAAGACAACATAGTACATGGGTTATGAAAAGAGAAGTATGTCTTTACCAACTTACAGTGCTATTTATTACCAGAGGGATATTTCAAGTGTATATATCTACAGAAATATACATATATAGCTGCATTTTAAAAACAGGGAATCATACTATTTGTTTTGTTTGTATTTTGCTATTTCATTTTTAATACTATATCTTAGAGATTTTATAGTATTGAAAATATAGTATGTTATACTACTTCATCTCCATTTTATTGGTGCCTAAAACTTTCCTTTTATACGTGTAACAATATGGATTTAACTACTGCCTAATTTACGGACATTCGATCATTTGTGATTTGTTTTCTATTCAAACATATTGCAATAAACAGGCTTCTAAGTAAATCTTGCACTTATTTAAATATATGCATAGTATAATTTCCTAGATATATTTGTATAATAAAACTGTTAGCTATTAAAAATTTCCCTTCAAAAACATTGTTGTAATATATACTTCTAACAGTAGTGTATGAGAATTCTTGCTTTCCCACAGCCTCACTAATACTGGGTTTCTACTATGAAAAGTAAAAATTATATTTCATCATTGTTTTGTTTTGAATTTATTTATGTTTTATAGAACATTTTAAAATTTTACTGGCCATTTATATTTATTTTTTCTTGAAGTGGCTATAAATACCTTTTTATATTTTTTATAAAGTTTTTCTAATCTTATAATTTACATAAATGTTTTTCATATTATGAAAAATAACACTTTTTTGTAATTGGTGTTAAAATATCTCAGTTTTTTTTTTTTAAGATTTTGTTTATTTATTTTTAGAGAGGGAAGGGAGGGAGAAAGAGAGAGAGAGAAACATCAATGTGCAGTTGCTGTGGGCTGTGGCCTGCAACCCAAGTATGTGCCCTGACTCGGAATCGAACCTGCGACACTTTGGTTTGCAGCCCGCGCTCAATCCATTGAGCTACGTCAGCCAGGGCAAATATCTCAGTTTTAAATTTGCTTTTTGTCTTTTACTCTGGTCTTTTTCTTTAGCTGTATGTGTCAGTCATTTCCTTTAAGGTATAGAAAATTCATATAAAAAATTATCCATGTTTTCTTCTAGTACATTTATGATTTAGTCTTTTAATATTTTCATCTTTAATCAACAAAGATTATATTTGTATACTATATATTTTAAATTTATTAACACTTATTTTTGGAAATGAAAATAAACAATTTTATTTTATCACTTGAAATTTAAAAAGTCACTTTTTAATTTCATGAATTCCTTAAGAAGGCAAAGATCAGCACTAAGGTAAAAAAAGAACTGAAATCTCAAAATTGACATATTTTTAAACTTACCAGTTAATGAATGAAGTTCATGACAGAAAAATTCCAAGAAACTTTTTTACTTATGAGAATAAATTATTATATTTAATGAACTAAGCAATGAATAAATCAGCAAAAGCATCATAGAATAAATCAAACCCCTATTGACATACTTTTAGCAGCAATTCTAGTTCATATGCTAATGTTAATTTTACCTAAGAGATACTCTTATTTATCAGTAAGTCCCTATAACTGTACAAATAAAGTCAAAATGTGAATGTTGTAATTTGAGCAGGATGCAGTAGTTAGGTGTTGAATAGATATATTTGTGCCTTGAAAAGTTTACTTCAACTCATCATCATTACTAAGTAAAAAGGGAATTACTTTGCATGTTTTTTTCTAAACTTAAAAAAAGCAGCTTGGAGATTCTAAGGATTCTAATGGATGACATTTCTGTAAGGTTTGTAAATAAGTAAACAATCCATTCCCTTAGAAAACTTGAATATTTACCAATAAAAGAGTGTATATATATATACTCTTGAGTGTGTGTGTGTGTGTATTTGTGTGTATCTGGGATTGACAAGGAGAGAAGTAAAGACAGGTGACAGGTGAAATGTGAAATCTGTGTGAGGGAGAGGAATCAGTAAATGCAATTTAACTTTCCTTTATACCCTTTAATTTACTTTGAATAGGATATCATTTTTTCCTATTATAAAAGTAATACACCATCATGTTAAAACTATTTGGAAAACACAAAAAAGCAGAAATAAGACAATATAATCACCCTTGATATTATTATTACCACTTAGAAAAAAGTCACTATCATTATTTTGATGTGTGTATATATGTGTGCATACAAAAATATAGGCCTATACTCTATGCATGATTGTAGATTCTGACTTCTGACAATATATTATGAACATTTGTTTCTGTTAACAAATAATTGTTTGTGACATGATTTTTTATTATATAGTATTCCATACAACTGTTTTATAATAATTTAGCCAATGTTTTTAAAAATTTTTATTGAATCTATTTGGGTGATATTGGTTAATTAAATTATATACATTCCAGATATATAATTCTATAATATATCATGTATATACTGAATTGTGTGTTCACCACCCCAAGTCAAGTTTTTTTCTGTCACCATTTATTGCCCCCTTTACCCTCTTCTATCTCCACATACCCCTATCCCTCTGGTAATCACCATACCGTTTTCTGTGGCTATAAGAGTTTTTTTTCTTACTTTCTTTACCTTTCTCACCCAGCCTCCGCCTACCTCCCACACCTCTAAGAGCTATCAGTCTGTTTTATGTATCTGTGCATGGTCTGTTTCTATTTTGTTTGTTTATTTTGTTCATTAGATTCTACATATAAGTGAAATCACATGGCACTTGTCTTTTTCTGACTAGCTTATTTCACTTAACCTGATATTTGTTCGATCCATCCATGCTGTTGCAAAAGGTAAGATTTCCTTCTTTCTTATGGTTGAGTAGTATTCCATTGTGTAATTTAGCATGGCTTTGTTTATCCACTCATCTACTGATGGGCATTTGGGCTGTTTTCAAATCCTAGTCACTGTAAATAACACTACAATGAAAATAGGGGTGCATATATTCTTTCGAATTAGTGTTTTGGGTTTCTTTGGATATATTCCCAGAAGTATAATCACTAGGTCATAAGGCAGTTTCATTTTTAATTTGTTTGAGGAAACTTCATACTGTTTTCCACAGTGGCTGCACCAATCTACATTCCATCCAACAGTGCAAGAAGATTCCTTTTTCTCCACATCTTCACCAACACATCTTGTTGCTTGATTTATTGATGATACCATTCTCACAGGCATGTTGTGATATCTCATTGTGGTTTTAATTTGTATTTCTCTGATGATCAGTGATATTGAGCATCTTTTCATATGTCTTTTGAGCATTTGTATGCCCTTTCTGGAGAAATATTTATTCAGGTCCTTTGTCCATTTTTTTAAAGTGTATTTTTGGGGGGTGTTGAGTTTTATACTCCTAAGTCCTTTATAAATTTCCAACTTTATCACCTTATCAGATGTGTGTCATTGGCGAATATGTTCTCCCATTTAGTGTGTTGTCTTTTCATTTTGTTGATTGATTTTTTTGTCTCTGTGCAAAAACTTTTTAGTTTAATCTAGTCCCATTTGTTTACTTTTTCCCCCGTTGCCTGAGGATTCATATCAGAAAAATATATTGCTATGAGAAATGTTCAAGATTTTATTGCCTGTGTTTCTTCCAGGATTTTAATGGTTTGAGTCTTACATTTAAGTCTTTAATCCGTTTTGAATTTATTCTTGTATATGGTATAAGAAGGTGATCTAATTTTATATTTTGCATGTATCTGTTCAGTTTTCCCAGCAACACTTATTGAATAGACCGTCTTTACTCTACAATATGTTTTTGTTTTCTTTGTTGAATAGTCATTAACCATAAAGTCATGGGTTTATTTCTGGGCTCTGTATTCTGTTTCATTGATCCATATGTCTATTTTTATGCCAGTATCATGCTGTTTTGATTTCTAAGGCTTTGTAGTATAGTTTGATATCAGGTATGATTTGTCTAGCTTTGTTCTTTCTCAAGATTTCTGTGACTATTCAGGATCTTTTATGGTTCCATATACATTTTTGGAATATTTGTTCTGGTTCTTTGAAATATGCCCATGGATTTATTATTTTTTTAAAGAGTTCATATATTTATTTTTAAAGAGCGGGGAAAGGAAGGAGAGAGAGGGAGAGAAACATCAATGTGTGGTTGCCTGTTGAACACCCCATGCTGGGGACCTGACCTGTACCTCGGGCATGTGCCCTGAGTGGGAATCAAACTCAGACCCTTTGGTTCGCAGGTCCATGCTCAATCCACTGAGCTACACCAGCCAGGGCACGCCCTTGGATTTAAATAGGAATTGTGTTGAATCTGTAGATCACTTTGGGTAGCATAGACATTTAAATGATGTTAATTATTCTTATCCATGAACACAATATATGATTCCAATTATTTGTGTCTTCCTCAAATTTTTTCTTCAGTATTTTATAATTTTCTGAGTATAGACCTTTTATATCCTTGGTTAAATTTACTGCAATGTATTTTTTGATGTATTTATAAATTGTTTTCTTTGTTTTCCTGTCTGATAGTTTATTATTGTTGTTTAAAAATGCAACTGATTTCTGGATATTTTTTATCTTGCTACTTTACTGAATTCATTAATCAGTTCTAGAAGTTTTTGGTGGAATCTTTAGGGTTGTTTATATACAGTAGTATGTCATCTGCTAATAATGACAATTTTATTTCTTCCTTTCCAATTTGGATGCCTTTTATTTCTTCTTGTTTGACTGTTGTGGCTAGGACTTACAGTACTATGTTGAATAAGAGTAGCAAAAATGGATCCCTCTATTGTTCCTGTCTTAAAGGAAATGGTTTTAGTGTTTGCCCATTGAGTATGATGTTGGCTGTGCATTTGTCATTTATGGCCTTTACTATGTTGAGGTATGTTTCCTCTATTCCAGTTTGTCTCTATTAAAAATAACTAATGGTGGATATCATTATGCAGACATTTTTTAATGAACATCCCTGATTTTGTTAAGATAAATTACTGTAAGTAAAATAGTTGAGTTCAAAATATATGCATTTTTCAAGCTTTGTATGCTTTTAGCTATACAACTTACACATTATGGTAGCTTTACCAGCAATCTCTGAAGGTGTCTGTTGTCTTATATCCTCATCCATTCTTGGTATGTAACACTATATGGCTCAAAGAAAAGCTGTCAGTGGTCTAGGAGGGATGAGAACACAGATGTGGGAAGAGGTCAAGCATAGGTAACTGATGTTTTTGTCTAAGGGATGTTGTAGGCTGCCACATGCTGTGAAGAGCTCTGTTCTCCACAGCAAACTTCCATTTCAGAGGCAGTTCAGACTCTGGGTGTTAACTTGCCACAGTCAAAATGTCTCTATTTGTTTTGAGGCAGTGGCCTGACCCTTCAAGCACACCCCATGTATTCAGTGATTGAGACCACTTACTCATACTAATCATTGCACACAGAAAATACATAAAAGATTTGTATTCATTATTCAATATATTTTGCTACTCGAGTGTCATGAAACATTCAGGGTATATTAACTGGCAAATGCACACCTGGAGTTTGTTACTTAGCTTTAGAAACTGCTAATTTTAAAAAAATTAAATATTTGATTTTGAGGAAAAAATCAGTTTTGGATTTTGAGCATTATATATCATCTTTCATTTTGGCCCAATTAACCCAGCAGGTGCGTGTAAATTAGGTCACTACTTTGTCACCGTGGTAACATGCTTTGGGTAGGTGGTTCTTAACCACCTCCAACACAGGTGATGTTGTCTGAGTTAGTATTAGGAGCTGCTTTGCAAACAAACAAGGCAGAATTTAAGAGTGTAGAAAATAACTCTGATGCTGGTTACCAACAGATAATATTCTGTGACATGAGAATAAGTATAGTACCACTTCAAATTTATATTAACAAGAGAGATCTAATGAGCTTTAGAAACAGAACTTTTACATAAAATTTATAGTCACTGAAAGGACAGTAAAACTTACAGTCATTCCTGAGGTCATTATTTCATTCCCTCATTGAGCAAGGGGTTTGGGGACCAGGATCAGGTTCCCTGGAATATAAGGACAATTTTAGAGTTACACCATGGTTTTCAGAGGGTCAGTTCCCTTTGCCTACTCATTTTAGTGACTATATTCTAGTCAGTCCTAGAGGTTTTTAAATAGACAGTGTCTAATCATTTCTTCTAAGTGTTATTTTTTATCATTACTGATAATTGTTTATGGGTTAAGGAGTTGGCAGACTTAATCTATGCCAGCACTCTAGCTTTAATACAAGTCTCTAACTGAGGCTTCTTCTCACCAGGTGGAAAATCAGACATGTTTCAAGATTGTTGGTAGAGATTGTACAATCTGTTTGACTGGTGAATGTTCCAAATCATGTGGGCATTCTGCAGCCCCACAGAGTGGTAGAATTTCTTCACTTAATCACTGACAAGTTCACACCTCTTTTGGTCATAAAAATTGTAAATTTGCATTATCAGATGCAAAAAATAGGCCAAATTAATGGTATTAAATATATTTTTAATAAAGCGTATCTCCCATGACCACTTTTTAGTACCCAGTCACAGATGATATTTCCATTGAGCCTGTGGGGCCAATTCATATGTGGCTTTATGTTTTTCAATTTGTCTTAGTTTTCTGCCTTATATTTGTATGATTTGTTATAATTTTGGAGCATTTTATGTCACATTTCTTCTTTTACTTATTGATTTTAGAGAGAAAGGAAGGGGAAAGAGAAAGAGAAAGAGAGATTTGTTGTTCCACTTATTGATGCATTTATCGTTTGAATCTTTTATGTGCACTGACCTGGGATCAAACCCTCAACCTTGGCATATTGGGACAATGCTATAACCAACTGAGCTACCCAACCAGGGCTCATATTTTATTTTTGGTAATATTTTACACATGACATTTCAGAAAGTTAAATCCCTGTAGTATTTATTTTCAGCTGGTTGTGACCACCACTTTATTACTTATTTTGTGTGCTTTCAATAGTGAATATTTACAAAACACTGAACAAACTCTTCAGAATTCCTTTCTGTAATTTCCCTCTCCATGTGTCAAGGATGAGAGGAACAGACAAGACAAGAGTCACAGTGACTTAACCCTGAGTCACAGAATATGTGAATTTACTTTCCAATTAGTAGAGTGCTCCTGAATGTTTTTCAGATATTTTTTCCTTCCTGTCTCCCAAGAGTCTTCCAGTTTGGAGACTCATGTACAAAGAGATAGCATTGCTAAGTGGAGGAACAGTAGACTCAAGTACTCTTTCCCTTCCAGCATCCCTTTCACCATATACTCCCTCCGTATGTTTGTCTCCCCACCGCCCCAATCTACTTTCCAGTGGACACTGAAAACCATTTTTTTTTTCTTTTTGGAGAGGTGGTTCACAACATAAAGACCAGAAGTCTCATTAAACTCTATTTATTTGCTAAGATAGGACTATATTCATTGTTCCCTGGAGAATAGTATGCCATATTCTACCCTTCCTGTTCAGGGAACAAGCAGGTGGCAGCACAAATGAGCTCAGTAGAGTTTTGTCACAGTGGAACCCCAGGTTGCTCTAGGAACAAGACTCAAAACAAAAATATGTAAAGGGATTGAATTCATGAAATTTATTAAGGAAATTGTAGTAGATTCAGGGAACTTGGATCCCAGAATTATAGTAACCGAGCTAGAAAGGAGATGGGCAGTTAAACAAAGTAATGCTGTATCTTTCTTTCATTGTTTGATGAAATAATTTTTGCCCCTTTTAACTAGTATGTTTTAAAAAAAGAGCTTGGTATATCTGAAACAAAGAGCTTACAGAGTCACCTAGCTGGTTGGTTTTTATACCTTCCTTTACTGAGTATTGTCCTTCAGTACAATACAGAGCCATTTCTTTGTTCTCACAAGCTAGCAGTTAAATTGTATGTAAATGTATGCAAATTAGATGCTGTCTAATAAAGAGAGTCATTAGATGGAAGAAATATTTAGTTTAAGAAAAAAAAGCAGGTGTATTGTGTAAAAGAAAATGTAAGACTACAAAAAAAGCCCAAACTTTGGTGGACAGTTTTCAAAAAAATTATTAAAATAGATTTTTAAAAGGCTTACATCTTCCTGACCTTTCCTTTGTGCTTATATATATATGTATGTTTGTGTGTTTTAAATATTTACATATAAAACTATGGGGTTGGCTTCTTTCCCAGAATTACTGGAAGCACCTTCACCAGGAACATTTGGACTTGAATAATCTCCACAGCAGCATTTTCTTTCTTGAATTAAATGAATTGTAAAATGGATGATTGGTTCAGGAACACTGCCTGCTTATTTGTGTTCCTTTCCTTTAGGTCAGTAGTGGCTTACTGGCTGCCTTATTTGGGTACCTTGCAAATGATCATCTTGATTACTTTAAGCTTCCCCTTCTGCACCGCTTAAAGGATATGAAGACTATAAGCTCCTTGAGAGGAACCAGCAGTTCTTTTTGAGATTGATTAACGCTGTATTAAATGCTTAGCGCAATGCATAGAATTTACTAGGCACTCACATTTACTTTTGAATGATTAAGTGAATGGCTGAATGAATAAATCATAATCTCACATACATTAAACATTTTAAGGGTAAGTTAAGTGGTCATTGGTATGTCAGATACCATTGTAGTTTCCAGCAAACAGTTAGTGAAGCAATTGTTCAGGTTTGCAGATAGCAGTTATATGATAAATACCTAATGAAAAAAATACTTGGCTGTACAGTTTCCTCAAGTCAACTGTAACAAATGTGTTGACTGCACAGCATGTGCATCACTCACTGTGGCAGCTATTGTAGAGTGAAGAATAGGCATAGTAGTTTCTCCCTAGGACCTCCTAGTCTTCTAGAGGAATCACATGCACACATACTTAGTACATAGCAAATAGTACCAAGTATAGTTACAGATAAAATATTATGGGATCATAAGAGAGAAATTCTGTTTAAAGAGTGTTGGAGATGGTTTCTTAGAAGAAATTAAACTGAACTAAGCCATGAAGGTCACAAAGAGCCAGGTGGTTGGCTGTGGTAGAGTGGAATTGCAGAATTCTCTAAGTTGCAGTCCCAAGTTAATAGAAGTATACTACATTTTTCTATTCTCTTAGGAGTTTCCAGCAATAGCTTGATTTTAACCTCTGTGCAAACACAAATCAGGGCTGTTGTGGATCCAATAGTGACTAAAGTTGACTTATATAAGTCCAAGCCAAAATTTTAATCACATTCAGCCACTGAATAGGAAATAAGGTAAAGTATGCAAAATGACTTTATAACTTTTCAATTCTAAGGCATTAAGATTATAAGTCTTTATTATTATTCATAAGGTGTAAGGTTGTCTATAGTATGAAATAAAATTTAGGGAATAAGAGGTTTAAGGACCAAGAATGGGATACGTCATATATGTGTAGTACCTCAGAGTTTACAAAGTATCTTTTTAAATTACTGTTTTACTTTCACAACAACCTTTGAGGTTGCAGAACTGGCATTATTATTTACATTTCACAGGTGATGGTACAAGTTCTGAGAAGTTAAATGACTTACCTAAGGTCACTGAGTAAATGTCAGAGCCAGGTTTTCCTGACAGGTTGTCTAGTTCTTTGTGTATACCTCATTATCATCCTGAAACAATGCATGGGAGAATTACTTATCTATAGTAACGGCATACCCCTTGGTTCTAATTTTATTCCAAATATTTTTCACTGACTTGGTTTTATATCCTCATTTTCTCCATTTAGGCATAGGTAAAATATGCAAAGACTGAAACTGAAGGAGACATGCATGGGCAAGAAGAGCTTATTTTGGTAACTGATATGGATATGAAAAATCATAATGGGTCTAGGGATCGAAAGCATTTTAATTTATTTCTTGACTTTTGAGTTAAAAAAGGATTTCAATGGTGCAAAATAGGCTGCACTGAACTTATCTTGGAGGTAACCAAAGGGCTGTGGGACTAACAGCTTTTGATATTACTTAGTGCTTATTATTGTTATTATTATTATTTCTTTTTAATTATGCAAAGTGCTAATCAGTTTGATTATGCACAGTGCTAATCAGGTTAATTATGCAAAGTGCTAATCAGTTCTTCTTGAAGCACACGAGGAGAGCAGAGGTGCTGGCAGTGAATGGCGTAGCTAGATGGGGGTAGTCACGGCAGTCATTCCTTATTAAGATAGGAGTAGACAAGATAGCAAGGAGGATTTATCCATAAAAAATATAGAGAAAAAGAAAGAGAACTATGAGTACAGGAGAGTGTGGTTTTGGCAGGACAGTGCTTACTCATAGAAAGCTGTTTTTCCCCCTTTTCAATAGTTTGGTTGGATAGTCTCTGTTGTATTTTGAAGGCACTCATTTGAAGCCAAAAAGACTGTGGAGGGAAAGAAACATAGTATTGTATAGCTAGACAAGTTGTCAAAACAACTTATTGTAGTTGGCAAGCACCAATTCCTGAGAGGACAGTAGAGGAAGTAAAATCTAATAGACCTATACATGAAAGAGGACATCAATAAAGAGAACTGAAAAATTAAGGGACTGCCATTCTGACAAAATAAACAGGGCTATCTCACCACTGTATTGTTATTGGGTTGGTTGTCTGTGTAGCATATTTCCTGAGGTGAACTGAGGGCTTCTTGGTCCTGGCAGTGGTCTCTATTGAGAGTGGTGATGATGACGAATATGACAATAAGGGTTTTATGTAATAGCTCCTAGTTGGATCAGCTTTGTTGCTGCTGAAATCAAAGTGGATTTTAATATTAACTTGCAGGTCTGTGCTTATTAAGCTGGGTGACTTCCTGTGAAGATGAGTTTATAGTAATATGTTCATATGTTTTTATAGAACAATGACCATGGAACTCCCCTAGGAAAGCCCATTTTATTCCATCCTCCTGTTCTGTTCTGTGGTCTGATAAGCTATCAGTTAAATGCTGCGATACCTACTTGTCTGAATGTATTCCGAAGAGCAGAAGGCATTCCAGGATTACTATGTGAATATTCATTTAAAAAAGTATTTTCAGTCCATGTGACTTTTCCTTTACTCTGGAATTTGAGCAAGAGATTTATAAATCATTTATGAAAAGGAGGGTCTGCTTTTCCTTTCTTAATCTGACAGAGTGTTTACTTATCATCCCTTTTTAGTCCTATGTGTAACATGTAGGACTAAACACATCTTCACAAATGCTTGTAGTGAGCTTCATTTCTGGAAATATCCAAATATGTCAAGAACGCTACAAGGTCACTGATGGTGTCATATTAATGAGGTATTTGTCCAGGCCACATTGTTACTTGGAATAAAGACACACTTTCAGTTTTCATTTTTATTCTAACCAGGTCGATTTTGATTTTAAGATATGAAGAGAATGACATAAATCTTTGGTTTCCAAGGAAAATCTGGAGAGAAATAGATTGTTAGAGGACAGTGCCCACAAATTGATAAAACCTGTTGGAGGCCCTTTAAGAATTTGGTTGGAAAATTTTGTTATAAACAGTGCTTCTGCTCAGCTTCATGGGAGCATGGTTTTAGAAATAAAATACTGCTTCTGTGCTCCCCACCTCCCAATACTAAGATAAAGGTGAAATGTTCATATTACCATTTTACTAATCAAAATATTTTTAGTTATTTCTTAATACATTTAAGTTATTTTTAAAATGATTCTACCCAAAGGACACCTTGCAAATTCCATTTATTGATGGTACACTAAATTCTTAATTCCTGATAAAGGCATTTGAAAGCACTTCAAATGTCATAGGAAAGTTTTAAGGAGAAAATGATGTTATTCAAATGGCAAATACAAATTATTAATTTAGTAACATCTAATGTGGCCAGTCTCCTGATTAATTGCATGCTGCACCCACATCATACAACTCCCATACACAGACCCGTTCATCCCTTCATGAAAGAAATACTGTGGGTACCTTCTTTCATAAAGTGTACTATGTTTTAGTTACAGTACCATTTATTGTCTTAGATAATGGAGACAGAGTTGGCCAAAAGAGACAAGACACCTGGCTTTATGGAGCTCACCAACAGGATGAAATGGTGTTTTTCTCCTGATTTCCTACTATAGGGACAACAATTTTTCACTTTATTTCTCCTTAGAACTTCTCAGTAATCTGTGATTCAACTAGATGATCTTATTGTCTTTAATATCGCAAAAAGAGGCTAGATGGTTTCCAAGGTATCTCTATCTTACATAAGCCATGCTAGCTTTTATTAACTGGTGATGCTATAAAATAAATTTCTTCTTTGTTACATATGAAGTGTCTTAGGATCATACAAAGTGTCTTTTAGATTTTGATCTCTGAGGAAATAAAGTAATTTTTGGCTAATTTCGTTAAGACCACCTCCTTGGATACAGGCCAACGTTGAATGTATAAAGGGTAGACATTTGAATCAGTCCTGAGTTTGAATCCTAGCTCATCAGTTGCTAGTGAGATAGTCATGGCTGCTTTGAGCCCTTGTTACCTCATACTTCCTACTGCACAGAGTGGTTATGAGTATTAGTTGAAATAAACTCCATAAATCACTGAACTCAATGCCCAGTGGCACACTGGAACATAGCTTTGCTCCATTGTCAGTCCCTTTTTTATTTCTGGCAACTGTAGCCTTTCTGGCTCTTGGTACCAAAAATATCTTGAAGTAATTCAACTTCTCCTCAAGCTGCATCTTGCATTAAGTCTGTGCTTCAATTAACTCAGTATTTTTTCTCATTACATCTTTATAGATTATTTCTCTTTGTTCTCTTATTTGTATACTTTGACCACTTCCTGCTTACTCTGAGTCAATTTTTACTTACTTATTTTCACCATATGTAATATAGCCTTGATTACAACAAAAATGTGTGCAACTCTAATTCAAGCCAATTATGTAGAAATATACTGTCTGTGTCAGACCTGGACTATAGTTGCTTAGGATTTTGACCTCCTGACTGTACTGGAAACTTCTTCAGGTCAAGGATGATGTCTTTGACCTCTGTATTCCTAATACTTAGCATGTGCTCTACCAGTAAAATCCCACAATCTTAGCAAGGGACAAGAAGTTTAAAGCAGTTGTGCATCTGATAAACTGGTGGGGAATGTGTTGTGGAAGTGAAGACGTAGAAAGCTTTCATGGAGCAGATGTTGGGAAGGCTTCCTAGAGAAAATAATGTTTGAATTTAACCTTTAAAGAAAATACTTAAAATATATTTTGCCTTGTGGAAAAAAGGAAGAGAAAATGAATTCCAAGTGGAGATATGAGCTCATGTGTATAAAAAGTTGAGTGGTAGCTGGAAGGCAGGGGATTAGGTGACACAAAGGAGTACTACAAAGGTAGATTGGCAGCACATTATGAAGGACCTGTGAACTGTTTAGAGTCTTGTGTGAATGATCCTAGCTTTCTAAAATGAGTATATCTCTGTGGTAAAGAAAACATTGTGTTGCAATAATATGGACATTAGCTTTCTTTTAATGAAGAAAAATGCTAAGAATTAGCAGCCAATGCATACAGGAAAAAGGACAATGAAGAATCATGTCAGAAAGAAGGTCCAAATCTGAATCCAAGCTATACTCCACATTTACTGCGTGACCTTAGACAATTTGCTGCCATCTTTCTGACCATATCTATCTTTAATATTATTTGCTACCTCTCATTTAAACTTGTGTTTAAATCACATTTATTGATTATAATTAACGAGAGCTCTTACGTTGGATACTTTGGATTCCAGAAGTTCAAGGTGATTGGACTTTTTAAAATGGGGTAGGTGCAGAAAAGTTCATAAAAGGGCACTGCCCAGTGGTCTGCAAAGATTTTAGGTCTGCATGCATGTGGTTAGTATAAATGTATTCTGTTGTAGGTGTTCATAACTCTCCTTTTTCTTCTACCACAAAAGAGGACCCTCCCCAGTTCTCCTTCCTTTCTTTCCTTCTAAGAGCTCAGTCATGCCAGCTATGTGTCAGGGTTTCAATAACAGAGTCAGGGGAATGGGAGACAGAACTAGGAAAGTGACCATGGCTGTGGTAAGGGTAGAGGTCACTGATCATAAAGTGACAGAATTTCACTAGAATAACAGGAAAAGAGTAGAGATGGAAAGAAATGAATTGGGTGGGGGGGAGTAATGCTTTGGAGGGACACATAGAACAGAGAGAGATGTTATGGCTGGGAGACATTATGGCTGGTAAGAGTGCTGTCTATATTCCATGTGTCCAAGACAGATGAAAGGGATTCTTCCCTCTCCCTCTTTTGGTATTTTCTTGAGAAACTAAACAAAAATGGAATTTATTTATTTAGTTAGTTATTTTGCTTGGCTGCTATTTCTTTGGATCAAAACTAGGTATAACCTGGAACACAACTCTGTTCCCTCATTTTCAACACCATAACCAGCACAACACAGTAAAAAAGTGAAGTTCAGAATTGTTCCAGTGTTTCATATAAATAATCTTAGACTTTTTCTGTGATTTATGCTCTGATTGTCAGTTGTCCTTGATGTTAAGTTTAACTCCATAAAAACCTAGAAGTGAAAGGATGATGGCCAACCAGTAAATATATGGTATGATTTGTAGGTCTCCTGAAGGTGGCTTAATTTCTAGGACATTTCACTTACATGCTGATCTTAATTTATTTCTTTTAAATGTTTAGAGGTCAGATCAGCCAAGCAATTTCATGTTAACCACGACAAATATATGCTTAAGTTCAGAGGAAAAAACTCTTCTTTTAAGGCATTACTATGTTTTGGGACACTCTTCAGAGGGGTTGATAGTCAATAATCAAGATTTCTATAAGAAATGTTAGCAAGTAAACATTATCTAATAAAACACAATTAGTGTTGTTATTTAGGAATTAAAGTTCAACTGGGGTAAAGGTTGAGTCATGAAATTATTCTCTGCAAATTGACCAGGTACCACTGACATAGGGGAATGTGCTTGGGAACTTGGTGCCACCCCAGGGTTGGGATTTCAAGGACTGTGTGAAGTCTTCCTGACATAACACAATTTTTTACAAGGTGGATTTTTTACATTATCTAATGTTCATTTTGGAAACTTTCTTTTGTTTGTTATTTTTTGGCATTAAAAGGGAAATGTAGTTTCATAAATCTACATTTTTTACATTGTTTTTTAAAATAGAATTCCCACTAGATTATGTAACATCAAGCATATGACTACAGAAAGATTAGACAAGCTGTGGCCCTCAGGAATACATGTTGGTAATATCACTCATGGAATTTTACACATGTAGTTTACTGTGAGAAAAGCAGAACGACTTGCATAGAACTTAGATAAGGAAATAGACTTGTTTTTTAATAAAAATATAAACAGAGGCATTTGTTGTTTAAATGGAAGTCTTTGAAATTACCTTGCTGAATTCATGTAAGAGGAAACACCTTAAGTCAGATGATTTTTTCCCTTTGATAAAAGTGAAAAATAATCAAACCAATCCATATACATTTTACTATTAAAAATATTTGGAAAAATTCTATTGGTATAAGTTAATGCAAGATGGCAATTTGTTTATTAAAAAGTATTCTCTTCCATTGATCATGTTCAGCTGGTATAAAAAAAGATCTTGTGTATGATAGAGGATTTATATTTGCATTCCTTTCCAGATTTAGATATTCCTTAGCAGGACTTATTTTTCTGTTTATTGACAGTACTCCTCAGAACTTTGTACAGTTATAATGTGTACATTAGCAGTGGCAGCATTTGACTTTGGAGGGTAGTTTCTTCAGTCAGTGTAGCCAAAAGAATATAAAAACTCTTTGTATTGGTTTTGATGCCTTGGGTGAACTAGGTTTGTTCCATGGGCTTCCCATTGCATAGGACAAAACGCTCAGGAGACATAAAGGGAATTGAAGAAAAGCTGCACTGGTTTTGTTTGGCGAGTGCCTAGCTTTTCATCTGCTTGGGAAAGGAGCAGGCCTTATGGCCAGTTGCCAAGTGCTCTAATGCTGAGAAATATGTCAGCTGTGGTTACTCTGGGGATTTTGGCAACAATAAGCACTTTTCCTTAAGAAAAATCAGTATAGATGCCACACATTGGAATTGGACAATTTGCTTTTATTTTCTATTTTCTTTAAAAATCATTTTGCTTTTTCTTCCCTTCCCAGCTGTTGCAGCTTTCTTGGTTTTTATCTTAGATGATGGGAGAAACACCTGTTCACTGAGACCAAAAGGAAAGCTCACTTATTTTCTTCCAATGTGAACACCTTGAAGTAAGATACTGATTAACCCTAACTGAGTAATGTTGAGTAGTATAACTTAACTAATATTATTGAGAAGGAGATTTGTCAGTGAGTGGTGTTTGTGCTTGATAAGCGCAGAGGTAGAGGAAATAGAATCAGTATTTCAAGGATATCAGTGTAAATCACAACCATTATAACAAATTTAAATTTCTCACCTTTATGATATTTTTAGCTAAAAACCTTGGGGACCTAACCTGTTCCTTGGGGAAGTCTTCTCATTCACCAGAGTTTGTAGCTGCTAAGAAAATGTACTTCTAGGACTTGGGCTGGTTGGATCAGTACACTGTAAATCAGGTGTTAAAAAAATGACCTTCTTTTTTATTAATTCTTTCACTTTCTCTGTAACTTCTTCCCTTTCAAAGCAGGAGATCACATCTGTGTTCCCACTGACCTTGCAGTCAAGAGCCAAAACTCCCTTCCAGGTCAGTGTAGAGGAGGATAGGAGTAGCTTTCATTCTGTTATCCAGAGTAAACTAGTTTCACTACCTTCTCTTACTTTACATAAAGAAGCTAATCATCTGACCTAGCTGCAAATTGTGTTTTAAAATTTCCCTCCTCCCTTCTTAAAAGCCCAATGCCCATAGATTATTCATTCTCCTCCTCTGGACCTGCCTTTGTTCTCATTAATCAAAGAGGCTTTGCCATCCTGGAATTCCTTTCCATCGGATCATTTATCGACTATTTCTGTGTGTCAGCCTTGCTGTATTGGTCAGGCTTCTCCAGAGAAAGAGAGGTGTCAGGGAGGGGGATGGGGAGAGGGGCAGGGAGGGAAATGAGGAGATTTATTATAAGAACTGGCTCATACAGTTATGGAGGCTGACAAGTTCCAAGATGTGCAGATGACAAGCTGGAGACCCAAGGGAACCAATGGTCTAGTTCCAATCTAAGTCTGAAGGTCTGACAACCAGGAGAGCTGATGGTGTAGTTCCTGTCTAAAAGCTGGTAGGCTCAAGACTTGGGAAGAGCCAAGGTTGAATCCAAGGGAAGGAGGAATTGTATGTATCCTCTCTGTAGAGTCTGTGCCTTTTGTATTCTTTGCAGACCTTCAACTGACTGGATGGGGCCCACCCAGATTAGAAAGGCAACTTTACTTAGTCTACCAATTCAAATGTTATTCTTAACCAAAAACAACCTTACAGACACACCTGGAATAATGTCTGACCCGATATCTGCCTACCCTGTGGCCCAGCCAAGCTGACACATAAAACATCATTATACATGCATTACCTAATATAATTCTGACCAAAACACAGCCAAAACCCCTACTAGGTAGATACTCTTGGTTATTATTACCAAATTTAATGATTAAACATAAGGTGTTTGAGTGAGATTGCCCTTATTCAAATTCTGCCTTTACCACTTAGCCTCATTTTTCTCATCTCTGAATTGAGTATAATTCAGAGATGAATGTACCTTGCTTAGTTATTGTAGAGTTAAATAATACATGCAAAACACTTAATTTTGATGACTGAACATTGCCTATTACTCAGTGAAGGCTAGATGCTTTTTAGATACAGAAAGAAATACAAGTCCATGGAGGTTAAGATCCTTGCCCAAGGCCACAGACCTAGAAAGTGGTGAAATTAGGATTTGACTTTACACTGTCTGATTCCAAAATTATGCATTTAACCATGTTTCTATACTAATGTCTACCTTAAGGGAAGCCTATAATGTCATCGTTAAGGCTCTGGTATTAGAGTCTATGAATTTAAATCTTGGCTTTTTACCTAAGACTTGGGGCAAGTTATTTAACTTCTCTGTACCTTAGTTTCCTCATCTCTAATAGGAATAAAATAATACCCTTTCTAGAGCAACACAGAATTGAAGGATTTCTTGGGATACTGCCATCATCTATGAATTTTAAGAACAAAATTTCAAACACAGGAAGGCTGTACAGGAGCGATTTCTCTGGTTTCCCCCAAATTATATCAGTTTGTACTGGGGTGGGTAAGTAAGATTTATGAAATCTAGAGAAGTATTGAAAGCATATTAACATATTTTCGATACTACAGATAGCCTTATTTTGAAATATATTTCTTAGAAAAGTTTCCTAGGAAATTTTTGAGATAGAATGAAAATTATGCTTTTCATTCAGAATAATTGTATGTATCCTCAAAGTGAAGTTAAACTTAATAGTTGGGAGGGAGAAGGAAGCCGAGGAGGAGTGTGTTGCAGGATGAAGATCCTAGGGCCTCCTTCTGCCCCTTTGTAGAAGCCATGTAAGAGCCACTGGCTGGGGCAGTGGATCTTTATTTCCTCCAGTATATGAGGCAAAAATACTCAGAATTTCAAAATGTTGTATCTGACTTCTCATCTGTCTACCAAAAGCAGCTAAAAAGGCAAGAGCCCTGGAGAACTGTTTTTCTACATATGTATTTGTTTTTAGACAAATGTGTTTGTTTGAAGGTCTGTACACCATGGAAATGGGCACTATGGAAATGCTTGGTTGGGGGTGGGGATAGAAGCCCTAGAAGTGTTGATTCAGTCCTTGATCCTTCTGTGTGATGGATTAAATGCCACATGCTTCAGTTTGCTGTGTGGGGGGTCTTTTACCACAATTTATAATAAATGCCAATGCTGTATGAAGGACAAGAACTTTACTGATTTTTTTCCCCAAGAAATTAATGAGAGGTTTGTTGTCATCTGGTCATTGCTTATAGAAATCGAACTCCAGAGAAAATCATATTGTGTCTTGTTCCTCTTTTACCCAAAATGTATACATATACATGAAACCAGGTTGAAATTAAGGGTAACCTTGAAGGTGAAACATAAAATTCATGTGCAGGTTGAAGGGATGTAGAAATGAAGGGGAGAAAGGTAGGATTACCCTCTTGCCTTAAAGTGGTGAGCAAAATCATAAGCTAGTTGTATATCATCCTCAATACTTTTGTGTACTCGTATTTGTTTTTTAATTTTATTTCCTGAAGGCATACCTAGGAACCTGTCTTCCTTACCAAGCTTCTTGCTGAGTTATCTACCATTCATGTGCCTGCTACAATTTGGAATCTTCTCAAAATAGTTAATAGTTATGTGTATTATGTGAAAACTATTGAAATCAGAAGAAAATTTTATGGTAAACATCAGCTGGAAATGTTCTCTCTGTTATATGATAGCAGTTAGTTTATTATATCTTTATTATTTTCATAGAATTACTAGGCTTCTCCTTTTTTGGCAATTGACATGGACAAATTCAAAGAAAAAAATGCTTAAGAAATAGGCAACTAAGAGGGAAAATGTAATTGAGTCTGGAAACCTTTTTGCCTTGGCTAAATAAATAAGAAATGACAAGGAATACAATACAATAAGAGAAGAGAAATACTGAGGTTCATGCACACTGTTTTATTTAACTCCACTTAATTTCATTGGATTGAATTTGATGGAGACATTGTCAATGGACATGTACAAAAAGATTGGTAGTGGAATGCCTGGGGCTGTTGTGTCATTGACATGAATGTGTATAAACATAAAATGAATGTTGAATAATTCTGAATAGTGACTTTACATAGCAAATTTCAGTTTTACAGATGCATAGAGCCAATAGTTTGAAGCACATCTGTCACCTCTATCTAGTCCTTGATTTTGATATTCTTAAAAATTGAATACATCAATATCATATTTTTTCTTTTCTTCCTTTGCCAACAAGTCTTTAGAATGTTTCTCCAGCATTGCTGAACTCCAGCTAAAAGATATTTCAGCTTAATTTTTAGAGGAGGAATAAACCTCAAGTGGGCTTCTGGCAATGGTTAAACATCAAACTTAGGTTGCTTTGGCCTACGTAGTTTTCTTATAGAGCTAAGCTTCCATATCTTGAAGAATCAGTTTACAGGCAAAAATATCTACAAAAGCTTAATTTCACATCCTAAAAGTGAATCCAAAAGAACTGAGATTGTTTTTGAAAAACTAAACATCTCAAGTGGATTATCATGTATGCTCCTCAACAAGCAACTTGGGTAAGTTGTGCGTTGATAGAACTTTTGTAGTTAGCAGAGGTGCACATGTGTAATCTCAGGGGTGACCACAGATGAGATTGCCAGCCTTTGTATCAGTGACTTTTCTAATTAGCCCACATGTGATAGGGAATATGTAAGATCTTATTTATTTTCTAACAATTTGTGCATTTCTTTATTTCTTGTCATTGAAATGGCCTCATTCTTGAACTGCATCTGGATTCTAATTTGAGGCAGTCCAAATGAAGCCCTAGAGTATATTTGTGTGGATGAAGTTGAGAATTGACAATATGGATAACTGAAATAGGTAACTCAGATCTTTCAGAACCCTGGTGTGTAAGTTAACTTTTCATGCATTCATCAGATTGTCTAGGTGTTTTTCAGATAGCCACTCCTCCATATATATATATGTGTGTGTGTGTGTGTGTGTGTGTGTGTGTGTGTGTATATATATATATATGGAGGAGTGGCTATATATGTATGTGTATATATATGTATATATATGTATATATATAAAACATATATATATATAAAACATATATATATATATATGTTTTAATCAATCAGTACAACTCTTTTTTGCCACAGTTTCCTCATGGACACCTGGAAAAAGACTGAATTGTGAAAGAGTTAGCAAATTAGGATGGTAAAAACAAGTGAACAGAAATCACTGGTATAGAGAAAATTTTTGCCTTATAATTACATTATATATTAAAACATCCTCCTCTCAGACACATAAACAATAATTTAAGCTCTGCACCCACAAAAACATTGTCTTTATTCATAGAAACGCTTTCAATACCTGGCATATAGTGTGTGTTCAATAAATATTTGTTAAATAAACTCTATTATAAAGAGGCTCCCTATTACACTAGATTTAGTTACATACGGGTTTAAATCAAATCTCTTCCTCTCTCCTCGACTTCAAAGAGCATTCATTTATATAGGCTGTCCCCAACTTACAAAACAGATTGTGTTTAAAAATTCAGACAGTTTAGTCATTTGGAACCAAGAATGCTTCTCTCATTCATACATTTATTATGACAAGTACTGATTCAACACTCATTCTGACCCAGGCACAGTTCTAGGCTCTGGGGATCCAGTGATGGAAAAGATACAAAGTCCCCATTCTCGCTAGTTCTTAGAACAGTACTTGACATGTACTGAATGCTCATTAACTGCTAACTGCTATTCTTAAATATTGACCCTGCTGTTTTCAAGGATGTTTAATTTAGAGTCCTTAGCCTCTATTCTGAATTATCAGCTTATCACTCTCCAAAACAAATTTGAGTGAAAGCACTAAGAAAAAACAAATATTATTTTAGGTATATTCTTATCTTACTTCATTTATCTTCACTAGGCACCCACTTTCAAAAAGGGAGAAAATCAGTTCTCTCTCTCTCATTTTCTTGCTGTGTGGTCCTGGCAAGTCACGGACTCTTCCATGAAATTCTCACTTGAAAATAATGAAAATGTGATAATATTCTAATTCACACAAAGAACACAGCAGAACCTAGTAAATTATTGTTTGCATAGTATTTAGGAATCTGAGGTTAAAATTGCTAAGAGAAATGTACAGAACTATTATTGCCACTAAAATTATGATAGACATTTTTTTCTTCACCAAAAATACTTCAGTTAAATTGGTGTTTATAGTTTAAAAGTTGTATGCCACCTTAAAGAAAATGTTCAGTGTGTATCTAAAGGAAAAACAAATTAAGATCCTGTCATTTCATTATTACATGATAAAAAATTTTCTAAGCAATTACTAGTTTGGGGTATGTAAACGGCATTTAAGACCTTATGATTCACCAGTCCAGACAGATGGATGATTGCCTCTTCTTACATAAGTGACAGGTGGCAGTCTGGTGGAATGGATTCCAAAGGCCTTCAGATTTTTCCTCTCTTCTGTATTTGCTGCTGGCTTGAAGTAAAGGAGCAATGCACTCCAAATCTGAGAGTAAGGAGAGTTGTGTGTGTGTCTATCTTGTCAGCACTTTGGTTGACTCCATCCTTTCAGTGGTCTAGCTGAAATGGGAGACCGTAAATGCCCCACTGCAGCTGGCTGTGATTTCAAACCAGGTCTGAACACACTCTTCCTAGAATAGTGATTCTTTCATGTTGACTTTATATATTGTCTAGTGTGTGAAGCTTGTCACATGTGATACTTTCTCTCATACGCAGAAGATGAAGTATTTTAATCGTAAAATTTAAGAGAGAGTATCTTAGCTTTAAGTTTTATTTATTTTGACATATAGTGAATACCTACCTTGTATTAGGCACAGTTCTAGACACTAGAGATACAAAGTCTTTGGCTCGCAAAACTTACATTTTAGTAAGGAAGACTTATAATAAGCAAATAAATGTAATTTTAGGAAAGAACAACTAGTATGAAGAAAACAAAACACGGTAAGGTAGGGTGGAGGTGACAAGCTATTTTAGATAGCTTTAGATGACTATAGTTCTCCTGAAAAGGTGATATTTGAATAGAGACCAGAACAGAGAAAGAGACCACCAAAATCTGGAGGAAGAACATTCTAGACATTGTTAGAAAGAAGTCCTGATGCTCTGAGCTGGAACTTAGCTAGGTGTGTCTCAGGAAAGAAGGAACACTGGAACACTGTCTGAACTTTGGCAATCTTTAAAATTCTGAAGAGCTAGGTAGAAAGTGGCCTATTAATCTATAATTATTTGTTTATAGGGCTGGAGGACATTAAGGCATCCTTAAAACATGACTTCCAGTCTTAGATTTTAAGATATTTTCATGATACTTGGATTTTAGTAAAACCATAAAGGGGCTAATTGCCTTCAGTTAAGGGGCACAGGACTAAATCTGTTCTGATAAGAGATGAAGTTTACTCCTCCGAAAGTGCTCTGAGAAGGAGCGCTACAGGACAGTGGAAGCACACTCGTGAGGCATGCAGCGTCACTGTGAGGGTGAGAAGAAAGATGAATGCACAGCACTGCAGGTGTGACTTCATTCCCACCTTTCTTCACTTACCAAGGATTTGCCCTCACAGTGACCTGTAGACATCCCCTACCCATTGGTTTAACTGATCTTGTTGGATGCATGAAAATGAGAGTTACCTGTTATAATGTTGTAATTAATCTATAATAATGCTCTGCCTGTGGAGATCTGATTGTTCTGACAATACTGACAGTTCTCATATTATGGCAACATTTCTTAAAAAGTGTTATGAAGATGAAAAAATTAAACCACAATTTAAAATATAGTCTGAGTTGTTATCTTCTCATAGGAGGCCTATGGCAAATTATTTTGTAAAATGCATAATCAGATCCTATTTCAGAATTTTTGTATATTGAGTGTTCACAGTGACAGACACTTGTAGAAACAGATTGTTCTACTATTCCTTCATTGATAGTGGAACTTGAAAGATGAGTAAGAACTTTACCCTGTTTTGCCTATAAAAGATTCTCTAAAGCCTCAAACTTGACTCTAGCATATAGAACAAATGTCTATTAGTGACACTGTCATTTTAAAGTGCAGTTTGAACCTTTGCTTTATTTATGCACATACTCCCTGTCATTGACTTTGCTCCTTTACAAAAGTAATTGAAAAAAAAAAAGAGATTCTTCACTAACTATTGCAGTCTTTTGTAAAAGACAGCCTTCGTATAGGGTACATCACAAACTGCTGTGTGTAGTATTGGAGGTCATGATAGGAATAGTCTGATCCCTGAAGGAGATAAACAGACTCTAAGAAAGAAAACAATTGTCATAAGAAGTCATCCAAAATTTCCCCCTTAATCAGCACTTTGAGGAATAAAAGCACATGGATTCTGATTCAAAAATGTTATTTTACTTCTAAAAGTTTACTACCTCAATCCCCAAGTTTAAGGAAGGGGGTTTGGGGAAGGAGAGAAAAAGAGAGGTAGGGGCAGGAGAAATAAAAGAGCAAAGAAAAGGAAGGAAGGAAGGTAGGTAAAAAGGGAGGGAGAATGCTTCTCATGGCATGTAAAATGCTTCTATTAAATTCTTCAGACATTTTCTATTTTTCTAAAAAAATACTGTTTTGTCTCATTACACAACCTTGAAAGTTTAAAATTGGCTCTTTTTCTGTAAGAAGAATTAAGTAAATGCCATTTCTATTTTTAGTGATAGCTCAAATTTCATGTGAGATCATGAAATTTCTCACATGTAATCCAGCTCTCCAATGTAATTAAGTTTATGACTTTCTTATGCAATTCAAATATCCACAATGTATAGTTAATGGTATCTTTTCAGTAAGTATGAGGATACCACAACAGTGTGATGATACTCAGTGGCTGGTGTCTGTAGTAAAGTAGATGCCACCAAGTAATGAGATTACACGATATTTTGGTGTAATTTGCCTAAAAAGGATCGTGACAGAAAAATCTGTTTTAGCTGCATGCCCAAAGTGATAAAGGGCTGCTGTGTTTGAATGAAGAAAAAGGGTATGAAACAAAGACTGTACTTTGCAAGCTGCAGAACCTCTCTGCTCTGCACAGGTATTCCTAGAAGGCTCAAATGGAACTTTATGGGAGGGAATGTATACTTGAAATTAGACTGGTAGCTTCTAAAGCAAATATGATATCCCATGATTTCTTTCAACATCAGAAGAAAAAAAATCCCACAAGTAGAAACTGCAGGTGCTCCCTTTTTATTGCACTATGTAAAGAGAAAATGTAAAATGGACACGCTTTCGACAATCATGTTCTCTTCATCAAGCTGTTATTGTTATTTTAGTGAGTCCACTAAAAAGAATTATCTAGAGCTTCTTGTTTTTACTTCTTTGTGTACTTGATGAATGTGATTACCATTTTTACCTCATGTATTTAAACCCCTCTGCCATAATCCCATATTATGCCTAAAAGCCATGTATGTGAGAGCTTTCCCCCCTTCCCTGCAATAGTTTTTAGGGATATAACTGCATTTAAGCAGGTGCAGTAAATGCATTTTTGTGATTTTTCACTGTTATGTGCAAATGCAAAATGTCTGACATAATTAAGCTGACATTAATAGAGACTATTAAGTAAAATAAGCTTGTTTATGAATGAAGACCTTATACTCATTCAACATAGCCTTTCTTTGACAAATGCACTGCATCCGCTTATATGATATAGCATTGTATGCATGGAAAGTGAATAAGCATTTATCAGGCTACCTTCCAGAGGTTTCCATTAACCAACTTCTAATTTCTTTCTCGTGGTCTGCAAAGGGAATCTGATTTTATTTTTTAATGGAATGAAAGGTTGGGCCTAGCACCACTAGGGCCAGTGATTGTCAGAATCACAAGAAATCTTTAGTTAATTTTGGTCCTGAATTGTTCTTCTCACTTTAGAATTTCAATGATCCTTTTCAAAATGGCCACCATCCAGGGGAGGAGAATGTGAAGGAAAATAATAAAGAACAGTGGCAACTGAGTTGATGCTGTATAAATAAGCACATTTGCTGTGCCTCTGTTCTGCAGTTTTTATGTCCCACTGATGAGAGAACTGGTTTGAGATGTAAATTGCTTCCCTTTGATTGAACCAGGGAGGAGATGTCATGTAACTCATCTCATCAGCATAGAGCATTGTGCGCTTTTGGTGAATTATAGGATAACAGAGCTAGGAAGAATTCCTTAACCTCTCTCTGCAGCCCCATTCCAATTTTTAATAACCACACAAGGGAAGTACTTCCCTTTACTTCACCTGACTTCTGTGGTTTGAGCTCATTTCTTCTGATCCTGTCCTTAAATATTTGTTAAAGGGTCACTGGAAAGTGCCACTGTTGTAACTTGCCAAACAAATCCTGTAAATTAAAATTTCAAGTTTTAGGGAGTTTTTTTTGCTTGCTTGTGTTAGATAGGGAGCATTTAAAAGATGGCTTTGGAGAATGAGAAAGGGGATAAAGAAATGATCTGAAGGCAATATTTTCCATAGTGTTTCTCACTTGTTTAGATTTAGGGTTAACCTGGAGTGGCAGGCACCTCTACATAAAACTGAGAAAGGAAGAGGGGGAACTAGTGGGGGGTAGAAACTCACTGTGACATCCATGAGGTGGTATGCTATGTGAGCAATTAGTGAAAGGATTTAAAACAAAGGAATTGGAAATAGTACTGCAATCAATCTAGCCTGGTATCTCAACAAACCAGGGGCTTTTTTTTTTTTTTATAAGAAATTCAGGGCAGATATCACGGCCCTATCATGACAGCACGGCCTTTTCTTCCTCCCCTTCTATTAAATCTACATTTTGAAGGTGGATGGTGCTGACTCATAAATTAAATTGGAGTAATACATACAGTGTATATATATTTCTGTCACTTTGTCTCAAATTAAACACGAACCTTCTCCCCTGACAAGATGATAGAAAAGTTAATTGCTCGCCCTGGCTTTAAATTGGAATTTGAATTTGCAAAATGCTAAAGGTTTATGAGATCTAAATCATGAGGAGCTTAAATTACATTCCTGTGATAAAATATTAATAAATCAATTAAAACATAAGCCGAGTATAATATTACTTTTTTTTGTTGGAGCCTTGAACACAATAATTCATTAGGGTGTAGTGCAGTAACAATTATTGTATCTTTTTTTAATTTTCTTTTTATTAGTTTTTTTTTTTGATAAATACATCATTGGATAACATTCCACATGGTGGATTAGCACTACCCCACTGCAGCATCCAGAAATTTTGTTGCACCCCTAAGTGAGAGCTCACACCATAAATTGCCTGCTGTTACTAACCCATGTTAGCATCAGTCTCTTCTTTTACTGAAGGGGTAGTTTCCTCTTGGGAACATCTGTTCAATGCCAGCTCTGCCATTTTGCGGTTTCTGAACCTCTCCTCTAAAAATGGGCATGATCATAATAATACTACCTCAGAATTGGCATGAGAGTCAAATTAGATAGTGTATGTGGAAGCCATTTGTAGATGGTAAAGCACTGTCGAATGCTAATTATTACTGTCATAAATTAGAGAATTTTATTTCCAAAAAAGTTCTTAGATATCACTTAATAACCAGTCCCATCATATTAAATATGAAGGATCAGAGGTCCAGAGAGGTTTAGCCACTTGTCTAAGGTCACACAGTTAAATAGTAAAACTGCTGAAACTAAAATCAAGACTCCTAAATCCCATCTCATTTTGTTTTCCACAAAAATGCTTGGGAGTTCACATCAAGTTTGGTGTTTTTAACTCTTTGCATATTGTTTCCCCTTTGATCCTGAGATTTTTTTTTTTTTGACCGACTAAACATTAGTGTTTTTTAGGGATAATTTTTAAGGGTCCTGGTGGCACAAACACTATCTTCACAGTTGTCAGAAAGGGGTTCATTTGGCCAAGGAGATACTGCCTTGTTCTGCTGTTCCCCAAATGAAGACTCAGCAGGGTTCCAGAGGAAGCCTCAGATGAGGGAAGGCAGTGGCCTTGCTTTTTAAATACTTCTTCCATGTAAATGTAGATGAGGATTCAACCACGATTTTTATCTCCTTTACCTCCATCCTGTTCTCTGGCCCGAGCCTGTAGTTTTCCTACCCCAGCCCTAGACCCCCATCCCCCACCCCACCTTTCCACCCCCAAGTTCCAGGAGTCACTGGGATTTGCTTTTTATTTATTTATTTTAAAAATAAAGAAATGAGAGGTATGTTTCTTACTCGGATGCTGCAATAACTCTAGCTCATCAAAATATCTGTAGATCAGAGACTAAGAAACTGGGTTACTAATCCTGTTTTTCCTGGTGCCATGTGATATGATATTTGACAAATTTGCATCATTTCATCTTTGTTTTCTCTTCTTGCCAACAGTCATCAATCTATCCTAGTGTTTTGAAGACTTCCATTAAATGATTATGAAATGTTTGCAAAATGATAAAGGACTATATAAATTTTATATAATCATATTGTGTGATCTTCTCTGAATGAGCTCAGGCAGAGTTCATTCTGTGGAATACATAATATTCACACACAAAATCATTATTTAATAGTGGTATAGTTTTTACAGAGTATAGTGCATTGTGAACAGAGTTAACATGGTCTTTATCCTGAAGGTTTAAGATTAGGATATATCATTTTACAAGAGAAAAAGTTGATTAAGAAAAAAAGTTCATTGAAACAGAGAAACCATTGGTACTATACAATTAGTCATAGACATCAACAAGAAGTAGATTTTAAAGAAAAGTACATTCTATGGCAGCATTTAGAAAAAAGTGAAATGTTCATGAATAAAAAAAGCTCTTGATCAAAGTACAACAATATATCAAGTTGTCAAGTATCAGAAAACCCCAATTAAGAACATGGAAATAAGCAAGTTTGGAGCATTATCCCATAAACTGAAAGGTCAGGGATTCGATTCTGGTCAGGGCACATACCTAGGCTGCAGGTTTTGTCCCCAGCTGGGGCATGTAGGAGAGGCAACCAATTGATGTTTGTCTTTTGCATTGATGTTTCTCTCCCTGTTTCACCCTCCCTTCCCGTCTCTGTAAGATCAACAAGCTTATCCTTGAATGAGGATTTAAAAACAAAAGAATATGAAAATAAGCAAAATATGCTTTTAAGAAGGCAAATGAGATTTGATAAAAATCCAAGAGTTTTACATATTATATTGCCATTCAGGGTCTTTGATTTTGAAATCCATTTATTGAGCCCATATTATGTACTAGACATAATGAAGATAGGATATAAGTTTCTCATAACAATATTCATTCATTTACAGATGAGGAAACAAATTTAGGGACATTGAATAATGAGCATAAGGACAGAGAGGCAGGTCAAACCAGTTCTGTCTGGCTCCAAAGCTTTTTTTTCTCTTTTCATTACTCTATCCTACCTTTCATAGCAAATATAAGGTAATAATAAAAAAAGGACAAACAAAAACTATAAAAATGTACTAGTGAAGAGGAAGCAGGAAGAGAGAAAGAGTTGTTCCTGGAGACAGGCTCCCCAAAAGCAATGAGAAGTGAAATGACAGTTCAGAACTTAGCTGACCAATTGGAAAAGCACACAAAGGAATCACAAAAGTGTATCACATTGTATAGGATGAACTGCCCTGTATATTTATATTATCTGTGACAATATCTTAATACCCTATTTGATTTGTATCATCTTTTATTAGAGACTTATACATTTATGGTTGTTTGTTAGTTTACAGAGCATTATATATATATATAATGTTTTTTGTTTCATTTGACACTCACAAAAAACCTGTATTTTAAGAAAAGAGGTATTGCCATTTCCATTATAAAAATGGCAGAACTGAAGCTTGGGTAGGTTAAATGATTTATTAAAATTTTATTAATAACAAATGACAGACAAAGCTTAAGAATCTCAAACTTCTTATCAGTATAATTTTACTATATCAAGTCATTTGTTTTAGAAAATGTTTGAAAGACAATAGTTTAAATAGTTAACTGGAAAATTTACTTACTTTCTCTTATTAGTCTCCTATGATAGAAAAAAATGAGGCATTACAGTAGCAAATTCTTGAGATTCAAGTGACTCAAACATAACTTTATCACTCACCCATGAGGTAATTTTATAGATGCTAATCAGAGTCCTCTAACTTTTTTCCCATGTCTGCCATATTGCTTGCTATTCTACAACCACTCTGGTTTCATTTCATAGCTTCATTTGAAAGTCTAAGGTTTAGTCCAAGGTTTAAAGTCCCATATTCAAATACAAAAATGCTTATGAAGGGAGGTATACAATGGTTGGCTAATGTAAATTAGTTGATACCTTACGTGGATTATTCCAGTTTTGAGAACATGGCCAAACATTTAATTGAGGGTAGAGTTGGAGGAGAGGTAGTAAGTGAAGTTCTGTTTTTGCCAATTAAGAGAACATAGTTGAAAATGTAAGTATACTTCTACATTATATCTTCTTATGCAAAAGACTAACTAAAACAGAGACACATTTCTTTAGAAGGCAACCACATCCCAAATCACAAATCATGGAATACTATGAAATTTAGAAAAAGTCAAAGAAGGATGTTGAGAGTATGTTAAACATATACAGCAGGCAGAACCTATCGAAATAGATGGAGTGAGCCCAAAGACATATGGTATAATTACCTACATGGTACCAGAAAGTCCAAGGCTATGGGTGGCCTATGGAAGCATTCCTGAGCCTAATTTACAATAGAGGTTAAAAGAGGACCTGGCAATGAATGAAGAATACCAGACTGACACATGTGCCAGAACTAGGAAGTGAGATGATTTTTACCAGATCATATTCAGGAGAAGAAAAAGAAATATTAAATCATGACCCATAAGACATGTAATATGCAAGTCCTTTAGGGCTCCCACTATCCCAAGTGGGGAAGTCAATGAGCAGAAACATATCCCCTGAGAAATGTGCATAGGGGAGCTGCTGAGAAAGGATATAATGTGCTAGCAGATACCACACCAAAATGAAGCTTCCTGCTGCCCCAATTCACTACCCTGCCTCTCTTCCTCAGCAAACAGTTGATAACATTAACTCAGTAAAAAATAAGAAAAGTAATCAAAAAGGAATCAGCATTAAACCCATGTTTAGCTAATTACAAAACAAAAGTTACATAAGAAAGACAGATCTCTCTCTCTATGTATCAGAAAATAACATATACTTTCATAGTAAAAAAAGAAATAGAAGAAATTGTGGTCTCTTTAATATGAGGTCAAATATATATATAAGATCAAAGAAATAAGATAACAAAAAAATAAAATGAGCTGTGAGAAAATAGGAAAGAAGACATGTAATATGAACTGAAAAATAAAACTATTATAGAACTAAAAGCAATATTGATCTGGAAAGTAGAATAAGAAAAGAATCTCTAATATTACCACTGTAATTATGGATGAGAAAACTCAGACAAATTAAAAAATGTAAAAAATTTTAAATGATGTGAGAAAATGATAATGATTGGAAGCTTGTATCTCAGATAAAAAATATTATCTCCCTAATAAATCAGAGCTTCTGAAAATTGATAAGAAAGAAGACCCACTTTGATAGGAAAACTGGCACAGAACATTCAGATGGTTCTTAAACTTATTAATGGACATTCAACACATAGATAAGAGAAATAAATATTAAAATATGTATGATAAAATAAGTGCAAATTTGAAATATAATAAGATGTATGTTCATCCATCAGAATGCCAAAAGTAACTTCAAATTCAGATAAATTTTTATATCTATGAAAATAACAAGTACATACATATAAATTTTAGAAATTTAGATAAAGTAGATGATTTCAGGGTAAATAGAAATTACCATATGGGAGCAAAGAGAAATAGAAATAAATTTAGAAAGTTTTAGGGCTACCAGTAGATAAATGTTAATTGTGTATGTGTGTGTTTCTATTTGCTAAATAAATAAATTAGTCAACTTTGTAAACAGATGATTTTTTCTTCTTATTTCTTAAATGTGTTCCCAACATTTTCCCCATTAGCCCTGAGTAGCCAGGAACAGGCTCCACTAGAGGTTCTGTTCTTTCCTTATCAGTGGGCATCCTGTCTCATTGCTTTGCTTTCCTGAGTTGTGGGAGCCATGCAGAGAGGTACAGATAGTTTCTGTGTCCACTCAGGTTTCTTCTGCCTCCTTGGCAAGTCACCTGAGGAGGTTAGCACTGAGAAGACAATGACAGGAGCCTAGTTGCTAGACTTGGTTCTTCTATCATTTGCTTGTAATATGTAACCTTTACATGCATTGCTTTATTATTTTTTTAATCTCTCAGAGATTTGGATTAGAGTCATGCTTCATATTGTTTTCCCAGAAAAGTGTACCTGTCGACAAAATTTCAAGGTTTCACAGTCTCCCCAAACCTCCTTCCACCACTGGAATTCTAGTGCCATGTGCTAGATAGATCATTTTAAATTGCTTCACCTCTAATATTTTACAGCAGCGGCGACCACACAGCTTTAAATTAAACACAAATGTCAGATGCAATGATTTTTTTTTAAAGATTTTATTTATTTATTTTTAGAGAGGGAAGGGAGGGAGATAGAGAGAGAGAGAGAGAGAAACATCAATGTGCGGTTGCTGGGGGTTCTGGCCTGCAACCCAGGAATGTACCCTGGCTGGGAATCGAACCTGGGACACTTTGGTTCCCAGCCCGCGCTCAATCCACTGAGCTACGCCAGCCAGGATGCAATGATTTTTATTGTGAAAAGTAGAACATGATGATTATCATTACACTGTGCCTTGGGCAAGTTACTTAGCCTTTCTGTACCTTAGTTTCCTCATCTGTAAAATGGAGAAATTAATAATACTTTATAAGGTTGTTTTGAGGATTAAATGAATACATACATTTACAGCTTTTAGAAAAGTGCATAGCACACAGTAACCTCTGCACTATGAACTGTTACTAATGTCTCCTACTAGCTGTGAAGTATCTTAGCACAAAGACAAAAATCTTTAAACTCCTGAAAAATCCTTATTCACATTTTTCTCATGGCTGAAATAGCACCTTTCCCTTTGAAACTATGATTGGATCCATTGCTCTGCTATTAACTAGTAGTTATGAGTGTCCTTACATGTAGGGTGCTTTGGGAGAAGTTAGAATTAACTTCATTAATTTGGGCCTGTTTATTAAGCATTCCTGATCAGTAGAGTAAGTGATTAAACAAAACTAGGGATTAACTTCATCCTGAATAGAAAATTTCTGTTTATACATTCTTTGTTTTTGTGAAGTTTTATTTATTTTGTGTGTGTATGTATAATCTATGACCCACGGACAACTACTTTATTTGAAAACTACAATAAAGTGCAAAATATAAAATAATTTTATTTAACTATCTCAGCATATGTTGTTCTCTTTGAGTGACATTTAAAGTTGAGAAATTATTAAGAAAAAAACACTGTTGATATTTTGGCATATAAATATCAACTGTCAATTAGAAAACAAAAACACAAAAACTAATATATACAGTTTCAGGTAAGGCATAGTGTACTGTGCCTTTATCTTCATTGGTAGAAAATATTTTGGTGATAATGGTTGTAAAGTGTATCCAAGGTACAATTAAGTTTCAAAATATCAAATTAGCTTATATCAAGCCAATTTTATCTCAAATTTATAAACAGTTGTATAGAGTCACGTAAAGCATCAAAGACTGCCTTGGTTATATATGGAAGATAAAAGCCAAGATTTTTCTTACACTTAAAAGAAATGTTGATTTATGTTGAATTTCAAGGAAAATATTATCTGTGTTCCCTGGTTATCACAATTGTCTCATGTGCTCTAGCCTTAGTTTATTTTTTAAAAAAAACACAGTTAGTGCTTTTCTAGGAAACCAGGAACTATCTCAGTACTATCTCATTTTATATTTTTATATAAAATTTAATATTTTAAAAATGTATGAACCCCACATGACCCCTTTTCTACAGATTTTCTGTTGGGCTGGTGCCATCTGTGGTTGTGAAGCCAAGTGTTCTGTTGGGGCAGAATAATCAAATCAAAGTTAATGGGGTGGCCATCTAAGCAGAGCTCTTTGTCATTAAGGTCCACTCTCATGATAGTAGCACATTATCCTGCTGATTAGATTTGTAGGAAGGCATCCACCTGTGGCCCACATTGGCAAAGAAAAGACTTGCTGCCAAGACAGTCCTGGCAAAGTGGGAGGTAGCTGTCCTCGGCAGTAGATTCTTTTTCTGGACAGCCAAAGTGTGCAGGACAACATGAACCATAGTAGTAGATGGGTGATCCCCACATTATTTGGCTGATTTGGGTCCCAAAGTAAAGTAACCAAAAGCAGAGGAGTAGAAACTACATCTTTAGAGAGGAATGACTGGTCATGATCTGGGGGAAAGCAAGTAGAACACACAGAAACACTGAGCAGACCATTAGACAAGATTTAAGCACATGCGAGCCTTTACCTCTATCTCAGGAATGATTTTCTGTGTTTAGACCAGAGCTGTTGTAAGGATTTCCATGTCTGCTCGGGGCACTGAGGTTCTCACAGACTATGGTAAACACAATTTGGCTTACATGCTCTCATAATCAGGCTGACTTGCACTGGAAATGAGAATGCTCGATAGCAGTGCCAGGCCTCTAGCAGTACCAACTGTTAAATAATAAACAGGCCCTGTTTATGGCAGCCTCTTCCCCTCCCGCCAACATGGAGTGCCCGTTCTCTAGGTTTGGGTGCCTGCGTGTGTTCAGATACTTAGAACAGAGTGCGTGTTGTGCGAGGTGGTGGTGGCATGGAGGCATTAGTCTACATCTAATCTTCTTAGTTTATTAGTCTCCCAGGACCTCTGTGAGCTAGCAAACAAGCAGAGCTTTGGCAGCCTGAACAATGGCTATGCTGTCATTCTAGATAGTGTTACAGACTTTGCAGAGTGCATTGGCTGTTTTTCTTTTTTAAAAGTATTTTTATTGATTATGCTATTACAGTTGTCCCAATTTTTTTCTCCCTTTTATTCGCTCATCCCTGTACCCCCTCTACCCCCCTTAGTTCATGTCCATGGATTGTTCATATAAGTTCTTTGGTTTCTCCATTTCCTATATATTCTTAACCTCCCCCTGTCTATTTTGTGCCTGCCTATTATGCTTCTTATTCCCTGTACCTTTCTCCCCAGTTATTTCCCTCCCTCTCCCCACTGATAACCCTTCATGTGCTCTCCATTTCTGTGAATTCGTTCCTGTTGTAGTTATTTGCTTAGTTGTTTTTTTTTTTAAGGTTCAGTTGTTGATAGTTATCAGTTTGTTGTCATTTTACTGTTCATATTTTTGATCATCTTTTTCTAAGTCCCTTTAACATTTCATAGTAAGAGTTTGGTGATGATGATTTGGTGATGATAGTCATTATTTGTTCAAATAAATTTTCAATATCTTACCCTTCTTCTTCTCCTTCTGGCACCCCTATGATCTGGATGTTGGAGCATTTGAAGTTGTCCCAGAGGTTCCTAAGCCTCTCCTAATTTTTTTTAAATTCTTACTTCTTCATTCTGTTTTGGTTGGATGTTTACTTCTTCCTTTTGTTCCAAATTGTTGATTTGAGTCCCAATTACCTTCCCTTCATTATTGGTCCCCTGTATATTTTTCTTTATTTTACTTTGCATAGCCTTCACTTTTTCCTCTATTTCATGACCATACGCAACCATTTCTCTGAGCATCCTGATTACCAGCGTTGTGAATTCTGCATCAGATATATTGTCTGTCTCCTCATCATTTAGTTCTTTTTCTGGAGTTTTGATCTATTCTTTCTTTTGGGCCATCTTTCTTTGTCTCAGCACACCTGTTACGTGGTAAGGGGTGGAGGCTTAGGTATTTGCCAGGGTGGGGCAACCCTCTTTGCTGCTTTATGGCACTGCCTTTGGGGGAGGGGTCAGAGGGCGCAATAACGCTTGCTTGGCTCTCATCCTACTTTCCCTTACTTCCCTTGCTTCCCACAAGTGAATTGTGCCCTTTCTGGGGCTGATTCACAGTGGGTGGATTTGTGTACGATCTAGGACCCTGTGGGTCTCTCCAATGGACTCTTATGTGAGAGTGGGAATTTTTCCTGCTGCTGCAACCCTACAGATTTTTTATAGCCAGGGGTTTTGAGTCTTTAGTGTCCCATGCTGAAACCCTGGTTTTCCTGGTCTGTCTCGCTCCCCCATTGTTCCTTCTGGCTTATCTGCATGTGAATGTGGGATTTCCTCTGCAGTCAGGCCTTGCCTTGCTGCCCTCCTCTCTCCCCAGGTGCCTGATTTCTGACCCTTTTACTAGTCTGGATGAATGTTTCTTTAACTCCTTGGTTGTTGGATTTTCATGCAAATGATTTTCTGGCAGTTTTAGTTTTTTTAAAAAATTTTTTTCTAATATGTTTTTATTAAGCATTTTATTTCATGCACGTTCTTTTTTTATTGTTATTCAAGTACAGTTATCTCCATTTGTAACATTTATTCTTTGTTTTTAAATTGGTTGTTATCCTTCTTTTGGTTGTGTGAGGAAGTGAAGCATTTCTGCCTACGCCTCCATGTTGGCCAGAACTCTGTTTTTATTATGTTCATTTTCTCTTCATGTTCTTTCTCCTCCTTTGAATTGGTTCAGAGTGAGTGGGGATTAGAAAGGGTAAGAATGGTTCTGTCAGTTCACTACTTTACTTTTGGGAAGTTAGAAAGTATTTACATATTTGTGTCAACTTTTTTCTTTCTTACATGTATTGGGGGTAACATTGGTTAATACAATTTCATAGGCTTCAAGTTACAGTTCTATGACATATCATTTGTATATTGCATTTTGTGCCTACCACCCAAAGTCATCATTTTCCATCACCATGTGTTTGACTCCTTTTATGCTTTAGTACCCCTGTTATTCTCCTTCCCTCTGGTAACTACAATACTTTTGTCTGTGTCTGTGAGTTTCTGCTTTTTTTTTCTTGTTCATTTGTTGTATTTAGTTTTATATCCCACATCTGAGTGAAATCATATGGTTTGTTTTATTTTAATGGCAAGATGTATATGGTATTATTCATATTGATAATGAATCAGACAGTCAGTCAATCAACAAATGCTTACTGAAGGCCCACAGTGTATGTAGAACCCTAGACTAGGTGCTTATATGTAATTCATTGTTCTTTATATACTCTTACTGAACACCTGCCAGGCTGAATTTGGAGTTTTGTCTTGGATTACAGGTACAAAGGGCTGCAGATTCTGGAAGAGCAGTTCAATTAAGAGCCAAACTCAAAACATAAACTCAAACTTCAGAAGAAAACAACCCCTAAAAGTCCCAGATTTGGTTATTGAGAATTTTTTCCATTCACTAGTCCCAAGAAGGATGCCTTGGTAATCTTAGTTTTGTATTGTTTAAGGAGTTTGGTATGCCTCACAGACACAGTGATAAAAAATAGACTCTCTTAATTCCCATAAACCCTGTCCAACCCCCATCCCCAGCAAAACTTAGGATAAATAGACCTGATGCCAGTCTTTAGGAGGAGGCATTCATTAATCAGTGTAAATGAGGCATATTCAAAATAGGGTTATCTGGGGCATGTGATGGTAGGGTTGGGGTAAGTATAAATCAAAAAGACTAGTTTTTCTCAAGAACTAATTCTAAAGGCAATGCCTCAACTTTTTAGTAATGACAATATCTACCAGGATGACCACTATGAAAAAAGCCCTTATTAGAGGTCTATGTTAAAATACACTTGTTTAGAAAATTCACTAGTATTCATTCATGATAGCTCCCACATGAAAAAGCTGTCCTTTGGTTGGAATACCAAAACCACTTGCTTAAGTGAAGTGAAACTCCTCCCATCTCAGGTCACTAAATGTTTTCAACGGTGAGGTAATCGTTCAGGTTCTTGAAGTAGCATAATTTTTAGGTCAAAACTATATATTTGAATTAAAAACTCTGGTGACAGCTCAGAGGGTGTTGTGATTATTGAGGTATACTTTTGCTGGTATTTTCTTTAAGAGAAATGCAAATGCCCATCATTAGAAAGTTTTGGTTAATTTATAGTGTCAAAAGTGGTTTAAAAACTATACCATGTTGAATTCACTCAGAACAGTTTACAAATGCCTGATGGCAAAAATTAATAGGGAAGCAGTCATTTAAAAATCAACTAGCATTGTATTACAAATTAATGCATTTGTATTCACCATTATTCTCCTGTTGGATCCGTATCCTCTTGTTAAAGAACTCTCAAAGGTTTCATCCAAAGGAACTAGACCCAGATTAATAACACTTCATCCTAGAATTGTTGCCTATGTCCAGTAGGCCTCCTTAACCAGCTTGTCAAGCCCTAACCAGGGGCAACTAGGAGGGTACCTAAGTGGGCCCTATCAAAACTCTCCCCCTCTGTTAGGCTACTTGCAGCCACTATCAACCACACACTCACCTAGGCTCTGAATTATCAAGGTTTAATCTGTTGTGGATGGGAAAGTAGATACCCAAAGATTTTAGAATTGTGTCTTAATGGAGAATATGTAGCCTCTGCATAGGGCTTGAGGGAGCTCTCTTAAGAGTAAACTACATCAAGGTGGTGATTTCTGTTGGTGGCTTGATCATTTTATCTCCTGTGTTCCAGTAGGGTCAGTTTTTATTTTATACACACACATAAACACATACACATACATTGTTGGTCTTTGTAGCTACATATACCACACATATTATATGCTATATAATATGTACACTTATAATATTGTGTGTTTATCTACCTACCTTTCTATACCTCTGGTAATTGTTCCTGATTACTTAGATGCTAAAATCTATGAAAGTAAGCTTTTTGGCAGGGATCAGCAGGGAGTACCTATTTAAGCACCCACATATCTAGAAGTCCAAGAAACTTACTTATAAGATGCCGCCAGACCATATGGTCAAGATATGTACAATCGAAGACCAATATAGTACATTACCTTAATACTTATTAGAAAAACCTTTCACTGCCTAATTTAGTGTTTTGTGTAATATAAAAATGTTTAGGTGTATTTAATAGAAAATATGTATATAGTTACAGTTAACTTTGTTTTTTGGGGAAGTGGAATTTCTGGAACAGCACTTAAATAAAATGAATAGTACTGGCCTACTTAGAAAAATTAATTATAAAAGAAAAAATAATGGAGTATAGTTGCAGATAATGGTTTTTGGGTACGTTGCTGGTTGCAATCCATCCTGAGGCTTATTTATAATTGACACAATTAGAGTTTTCAAGAATTCAGTAGCTTTGATTGATTTATAGGGATTCATATAGGATATGAGTTATTGAGGAGGTGGGGAATGAAGATGGGTAGGGTTTACTGCTTTATATATAAGTTCTGTAGAATTTCATACTCATAATTTTTGAAGAAAAAAATTGTCTACAGGAAAAGAGCACCAGGTTCTTTAATAGAGAGGATTTAATACAGTTGGGTCCTTATATCAATAAACTTTTATATTAGATCAGATAATAAAAATCAAACATGCTTTTGCATTAAAGACTACTTTATTTTCTATGTTGTCTACAAACTGTTTCCATAATTTGCTTTTCACTGAATGAAATTTTTATTTTTTTCATCAGATATTTATTGAATACCTACTGTGTATCAGGTACCATTCTAAGCACTTTGGATCAGTCAGTCATGAAGTAGGTTAGGATATGATCAATGCACAAGTCATTTATGCATGACCTATAAAAGAATAAATTGGACTTCACCAAAATTAAAAATGTCAGCTCTTTGAGAACATTATTAATAAAATGAAAAGATAAACCACAGACTGTAAGAAAATATTTGTAAAGAATATGAGGATGGTCCAGAAGGTATTTAGCCATGTGGTATGAAAATAGAGACATTCATTGAAGAAGATACAAGAAACATTGTACATAGGACACTGATGCCTCAGTCCCCTTCAACGTAGGCACCTTAAGCCCTAGCCTGGTGTCTCAATTGGTTGGAGCACTGATCTATGCACCAAAAGGTTGCTGGTTCAATTCTTGGTTGGGGTGCAAAGTAGGCACCTTAGGACCTCACACAGTTCTCCCAATCATGTTCAGTTGCCCCAACCTATTTTCCTGATACCCAGCAATGGTCTGAAATCTCTTCCCTTTCAAAGGTGATTTTGGTTTGGGAAAAGCCAAAAGTCACAGGGTGCCAAATCTGGCCTGTAGAGGGGTTGAGTCACCTGGGTGATTTGATATTTCACCAAAAAACTCTGTATAAGATGTGATGCATGAAGGGGCACGTTGTCATGATGAAGCTGCCAATCACCAGTTGCCCATAATTGCGGCTTTTTGAATCATCTAAATAGTTTCTGTGGAGGAATGTTCAAACTTAATGCAAAATTTGAGGCAGATTTGTTGCTCTGGTTGTACAGTCATTTTAAATGTGAAGGCCACACAGTACACATGCTCATTCAATGGGATCTACAGGCCCTACTAATTAGTGCAGTGAAATTGTCATTTTTCACACATGAGCATTTCAGTCTACTCTCCTTGGCTGCCAGGTTATATCGATGTTACACAAACCATTTTCATTATATTAATAATGGCTGGACTTTTTCCAAACAGACCTCATATATCTGATGAATATATAAAGAAAATATAAAGAACATTCAAAACCCAAAACTGTGGGAAAAATGGGTGTAGCTTGTTAACTCCTGTATTTACAGAGTATCCAGCTTAATAACTCATTTTTGAGTGAATGAACAAATGTTTTTAGAGAAGAGGATACAATAGAAATGGAAACAGTAGGAGGGTCTAAATTCTGAGAAACAGTCGTCCCGTTCCATAGTTTTGCTTTACATTAGCCTTTCTGTTTCTCACAGCAGTTCTAGGTGGCGAGTTTTCTGATATACTATGCACAAAAACATCAACACCTTTACAGATGACACCTAGGCTATTGCTCAGGCTAACACTAGGGAAGAATCCGTAAGCAGCTGATACATGAGAGTAGAATAGTGTATGGAAAGAAACTAAGCTGGAAATTAAAAGGCTCAAGTTCCAGTCAGCATTGATGTGCAGTGGCCTCAGGCCTACCTTTTGGAACTTAAGTTTTAATTTATAAAGAGTTATACTGCCTATGCTGCTTTATCCCATGATCTTGTTTGAGAGTCAAAGACACAATAGGTCTTAAGAGTAAGTGATGAACTGTTGTAGTAACATAAGGGTTTGTGCCTTGGCCTGGTGGTTTTCCTTGGGTGAGGATTTAAAACAAGGAGGGAGTGAAATAAATGTAAGGGTTTGTTGTGAAGGGGGTTAAAATGTCCCATAAAGGCAGTCCTACTTAACCTTTGCAGTATTACAAGTTGGTGTTCTCAGGATTCTCTCTTGGCTCTCTCCTTACTTTGGCCAGTCTTCCTGGTCAAGCACATTTATTTCTGTAGTTTTGAGTAGTACCTTCATATGGATAACCACCACATTATTTTCTTCAACTCAAGCTTACCTCTGAGCACTGCCTTCTTGACCTCTTTTCTTTTTCTTAAATATATTTTATTGATTATGCTATTACAGTTGTCCCATTTCCCCCTTCACTCCCCTCCACCCTGCACACCCTCTCCCACCCACATTCCCCCGCCTTTAGTTCATGTCCATGTGTCATAAGTTCTTTAGCTTCTACATTTCCCATCTATTTTTTACCTACCATCTATGCTACTTATTCTCTGTATCTTTTCCCCCTCTCGCCTCCTCCCACTCCCCTGTTGCTAACCCTCCACATGATCTCCATTTCTGTGGTTCTGTTCCTGTTCTAGTTGCTTGCTTAGTTTGTTTTTGTTTTAGATGTGGTTGTTAATAGTTGTGAGTTTGCTATCATTTTACTATACATGTTTTTGATCTTTTTCTTAGATAAGTCCCTTTAACATTTCATTTAATAAGGGCTTTGTGATGATGAACTCCTTTAACTTGACCTTATCTGAGAAGCACTTTATCTGCCCTTTCATTCTAAATGAAAGCTTAGCTGGATAGAGCAATCTTGGATGTAGGTCCTTGCCTTTCATGACTTGGAATACTTCTTTCCAGCCCCTTCTTGCCTGTAAGGTCTCTTTTGAGAAATCAGCTGACATTCTGATGGGAACTCCTTTGTAGGTAACTGTCTCTTTTTCTCTTGCTGCTTTTAAGATTCTCTCCTTATATGTCATCTTGGGTAATGTAATTATGATGTGCCTTGGTGTGTTCCTCCTAGGGTCCAACTTCTCTGGGACTCTCTGAGCTTCCTGGACTTCCTGCAAGTCTATTTCCTTTGCCAGATTGGGGAAGTTCTCCTTTATTATTTGTTCAAATAGCTTTTCCACTTGTTGCTCTTCCTCTTCCCCTTCTGGTGCCCCTATAATTCAGATGTTGGAATGTTTAAAGATGTCCTGGAGGTTCCTAAGCCTCTTCTCATTTTTTTGAATTATTATTTCTCCATTCTTTTCTATTCGGTTGTTTCTTCCTTCTGGTCCACTCCATTGATCTGATTCCCAGTTTTCTTCCCATCACTATTGGTTCCCTGTGCATTTTCCTTCATTTCACTTATCATAGCCTTCATTTTTTCATCTAATTTGTGGCCAACTTCAACTAATTCTGTGAGCATCTTGATCACCAGTGCTTTGAACTGTGCGTCTGATAGGTTGGCTATCTCTTGGTTGCTTAGTTGTATTTGCTCTGGAGCTTTGATCTGTTCTTCCATTTGGGCCTTTTTGTCTTGTCATACCTGTTATGTATGAGGGTCAGAGCCTTAGGTGTTCACCAGGGCAGGTCAACCCAGTCCCTGGGTTGTGATGCTATATGTAGGGGTTCGGTCCAAGAGGGAACAATGACGCTTGCTCCACTCTCTGTTGGATTTCAGTCCCTTCCACCACTTCCCCCAAGCTAACTGGGCCTTTCTGGTGCTAATTCCCGTGTTGGTGGGTTTGTGCACATTCTAGGACCCTGTGGATCTCTCCAATGAACTCTCCTTTGAGGCTGGGAGTCTCTCCTGGCACCTCAACCCCCACAGGTGTTTTCAATCAGTGCCCTGAGGCTCTATTTCCCGGTGCTGAGACCCTGGGTTGCATGTTCTGTCTCACTGCCCAATTTCACCTGGTTTATGTGTGCGTGAATGTGGGACTGCCTGGACAGCCACCCGCCTTGCATGCAGTGCCTCGTTTCACAATCGCCACCTTGCTGGGTCTGCCAGCTGCCTGCATGCTCAGGGTCCACCCGCTGCGGTCTTATGCCCAGGATGCCTTACAAGCCCAGTGCCACCACTTTTTGTGCTGCAACCCCTCTCTGCCTGGCTGCTTGACTCCGTCCTTCCTACCGATCTGGATGCATGTGCCTATTTTAACTCCTTTGTTGTCCAACTTCCACCGACTTCAGTTTTCTGTCAGATCTGGTTGTTATCTTGTTTCTAAATTGTTGCTGGCCTTATTTTAGTTGTGGGAGGAGGCACAGTGTGTCTACCTATGCCTCTATTTTGGCCAGAAGTCATGCAATCTTGACCTCTTTTCTTGAACAAGCCATAGACACTCCAAACTCCGTATGTCCTGAACTAAACTCCTAACCTTCTTTCCAAACATGTTTGTACCTCCCATGTTGCCACATAATTGCCTGTATTAGAAATATAACATTATTCTTTACTTTATTTATATTTGCTACTGTCATACATTTATTCAGTCTCTTAGTTCTTTTGATTTTTTTCATAAGTATATTTAAATCTGTTAACTCCTCTCTATACCACGGCTGCCACTTTAGTCTAAGGTACCATCTTACCTCACTTAATTATTGCTACATTCTCCTGATCTCCTTAATATTAATCTTAAAACCTGGCCCCTGTCTTCTAGCCTGACTCTATCACTTTTTCCCTAACATTGTTGGGAATACTCTTCTGTTTCTCCCTTCTTCCCCCTTCTACTCAGGTATACTGAAATAACTTAGCAAGAGTCAATATGAAGCTCATTTTTTCCATATGTCTCTCCTAATTCCTTGACTGATTAGGCTTGCCTTACATTGTACACTGAAAATGTGTGCCTTGTTTTTACTGATTGTTTTGCCTAAATCTCCTTTAAGATTGGGAATGGTATATCTCACTCAAGGCTGTATTTCTGGTGCTTAACACAATGCCTGGTATTGAGTAAGCATTTAATAAATATTTGTCAAATATATAAAGTAGCTTGATTTTTTATATCACATAATTTGTATATAGAAAGCCCAGATAAATTTTAACAGCAACAAATGATATTATGGCTAATGTATTACATTTTTAAATATTTTTTAAATCTCTTTTTAAAATTTTTTTAAAGATTTTTAAAATTTATTTTTAGAGAGGGAAGGGAGGGAGAAAAAGAGAGAGAGAGAAACATCAATGTGCAGTTGCTGGGGGCTGTGGCCTGCAACACAGGTATGTGCCCTGACTGGGAATTGAACCTGCGACGCTTTGGTTCGCAGCCCACACTCAATCCACTGAGCTATGCCAGCCAGGACTTACATTTTTAGTTTAACTTTTTTTGTAATATTGGCCCAGTTTTTCCTTAGAAAAGTAAAAAACTGTAAAAAAATTCTTGAAACTTTATTTCACATTTGTTATGTGTATTTTGAATAGTTGTCACTAGAGTTAATTTTCTGGTATTAAGGAATTATTCCAAAATGTGAAACACCTAAAATAATATGATTCCTATGTTTTTTTCCTTTAGGAAAATTATCGTTAGAACTTCTTTCATTTTTTCTGCTATAGTGTCAGGGATAATCAAAGGTGTCCATGATTGGTATGAATTTGACAACTTTGTCATAGAGATTATTATGCTGTTGTCAATTTTCTTAGACTAACATTTCAGAAAATTTTGTTATCACAGACTTTGCCTCTCCATCTAGCTGTCTTAAGTCCAAGCGAGATGCAAATATTTTTTAGTAATGCTGTAGCATTGTTTTTCCATCATTTTTCAATGAGAAACTAGGGAGAATATTAAAAATGCAACAGTAAAGGAACCTGGTCTGACTATGGTGCCACTGATAACCAAGGAGTTTGCTTAAAACGGCATGAATAGTTGGTTTGAAATAAAGGTTTGTCAAAACATTTGTAATTGTGCAACCAGTTTCCACATTGATCAATCCCTTATGCTCAAATTAATACCTTGCTAAAATGGTGATTCTTGAGGAAAACAACAGTTTTTAACTTTTATAGATATGTAGTACACTTTTGAATTTATTAACAGGTTAATTGAGTATTGAATATTGACCTGAATAATATTCTGGTGTTAGCATACTTAGAGTGAGGTACTTCACTTACCATCATTTTATTAATGAGGAACTGAAGATCAAATATATAAAGTAGCTTGATTTTTGATATCACATAATTTGTATATAGAAAGCCCAGATTTAAATCAGAATATGTCTTTATATATTCTTTCTCCTCTCTGCAAAACAATTACTTGTTCTGGGATATTAATATATTACTTTTGAGTAGTTAGATTTGCAAAGACGTTTTTTCCAAATAAGGTCATATTCATAGGTTCTAGGGATTAAGATGTGGGCATGTCTTTCAGGGGGCCACCATTCAACTCACTATACAGGAATACTGTAGGAAATATTTTGGTCTCAAAACAGTAAATATGTTGTTGACATACTTAGTAGTCAAAGTGCAATGGCTAGTTAATGTTGATTCTCCATCAGGACCAGCAGTAGGACAGTGTCACTTTCACTAATACGAAAATAACTATAATATTCTTCTGGGGATGCTGCTCATGCTTTTGGAGTGGTTTAACTAAAGCTGTGACTCATCCTGCCTATTTGGTTGTAAATGGAGACTTCAATAAATAGGTTGAAAGACACCTGGTTTTCCTTCCTGTGGCCAGTCTCAAATCTCTGTGAAGGCAGTGTTTAAGCTGAGAGTAATGACAAGGAGACAGTCATGTAAAGTTGTAGTACATGCAGTATAAGCAGAGGAGAGAGCCAGACTAGGGATAGTAGGAATAGGCTTGGTTTGTTGGAGGAACATGTTGTGCCACTGAGGCAGAAGCACAATGAACAAGGTAAGAGTAGTAGGAGATGAGATCAGAGAGGAAGACAGGAACAGATAATAGAGGGACTTTTTGGTCATGGCTTTACAACATACATACATTGTAGATTTTAAACAAGGGAATGATATGATCTTCCTTGCAGTTTAGGACCCTCAGGCTTCTGTTTAGAAAATGGATTGGAAATGGCAAAAATGGAAGCAGGGAAATCAATTAGGAGACCAGATAAGAGATAATTGTGATTTAGGTTGGTGATAGCAGAAATAGTAAGAAATGGTTGTGTTGGGTTTGGGATGTACTTTTGGGGTTGAGTTAATGGAGATTATTGATGGATTTGATGTGTTGGGGCAGTCAAGAGGAATCGGAGGCTTTTAATGTTCGGCCTGAGCTACTGGGTTGATGGTGGCACCTTTCACTGAGAAGGAGGAAGTGTGATTTGATTGGAGGTGGAGGTGTTGACCAGGGTGCTGTGGAATCAGTTTTGTCTTGGATATATTATGGTGGTCTGTAGTATGTAGAAATATCAAGAGAAGCTCCCATTAATCTCGATTTTGTGCTTTGAGCCAGATTCGTGCTTTGGAAAAACCACACCTAACATCCCATGTATCTTTTTTCTTTTTTTTTTTTAAAGATTTTATTTCTTTATTTTTAGAGAGGAAAGGGAGGGAGATAGAGAGAGAGAGAAGCATCAATGTGCGGTTGCTGGGGGTTATAGCCTGCAACCCAGGCATGTACCCTGGCTGGGAATCGAACCTGCGACACTTTGGTTCGCAGCCCGTGCTCAATCCACTGAGCTACGCCAGCCAGGTTTTTTCTCTAATGAATTTTATTTTTAAAAAATCTTTGTGGCGAAATTTTGTCAGAGGCTATTTGAACGCTTAAATAGATAAAATGACTCCATCTTTTTAATACCATAAATTAGTCAGACATAATTTCTCTTATGGAGTTCTGTAAAATCCACTGAGAAAAAATCAGTGTAGTATTTTTGTTACCATTTATTATAACTTGAATATCAAATACAAAATAACCTTTACTCTATCCTTGATTCAGACTTTGTTATAGCTTCTAATCATGCCTTTCTATATTCATTAGTAATTCATTCATGGCACCTCACTCACCTTAAAAATTTGTAACAGCATTGCTATATGTCCTGTGAGTTCAGTGGGTCATACAAGTGGATCATTGTTTTCCTTCTTCTGCAATAAGTAGTGAGAATGATTATGATTACATGGATGCATTTGTCCCATAAGATGAAGTGATCAGAAAATTACAGAGAAAATGCTAATAATGACAACAACATTTTCTAATGAGTGTGTGAACAACTGTCAAAATCTAAGTCTTAAAGAACTTTAAAAAAGGGCCAATATCATCTAGGCTAGTTGAACAGCAGTGCCCTGCATGAATACTTAGCAAAAATATATCTTTAGATGTATCTCTGTGCTGCCAAATGTTGAGTGATTCTCTAGCCCACTGAAAAATTTAGAATTAACTCTCAGATACTAAAATATGGAACTGAGGGGCATAGATTTGATCGGCTAATTCTAAGCCAATGTATTGTAACTGCTGTGCATTGGGAGATACTTGTGAGCTGGTATATTATAAAATTAAATTGTATTATATAGTGCACTGTATTGTTCTGTCAGATTTTGATATCCTCACTCTAAATAATTCATGGGAAGAAATGATCACTTCATAATGCCACAAACTCAGCAGGCAAAACTAATTTTACACAATATGAAAACAGATTTTATTTATTTAAAAGGAATATTAAAAAACACAACTTTTTTGACACCAGCTGCTGAGAAATAAATAGAATACTTTATGACAAAAAAAATCTAAATCTATAAAAGCTATTCCTGGGAGATCAAGTTAAGAATTGTAAAGATACATTTAAATGCCCTGGTCAATTTTATAAGCTTGTTTTTGAGGAAAAGGAGCCCTTCTGTCTTGCTCACTCCCTGTGGGAATAAAACAGTATTGGGAGAAAATTAGCTTTACAAAAACCCTCTTTACACCTACAGAATAAGGCCAGTTAAGTCAAACACTTTAGGTAGCACTCAAAAGATGCCCCTCCCCATCCTACAAGCCCAAATGACATCTTTAGGTAAATGGTAACTAATATCCATAAGTACAAACTAAAAACTACTGCTTAGCTTTGTCCAAACTAGACCTTAACTAGAAATGAAAAGAATATTTTGGCATGACCACAACAATTTTCCTTCTACTGTGGCTTTAAGAATAGAATGAGAAAATAAAGTGAAAATAAAATGAGTATCTTTGGGGGGGGAGTTTATTAGAGGGACATTTATACAAATATTATATTTTTATGCTAATGGTAAAAATCCAGGCTTGCTGTTCAATTCAATAATAACTCCATATCCAACTCAGTCAGATGCTGATTTTAGACAAAGAACGGGACCCATGCCATGGGTGGATCTGGGTTTAGTGTGAGGAGCCTGAAGGTCCGAGCATTAGGCAGGCCTCTTCCCTGAAGCCCCAGAGAGAGAACAAGTGTGGAGAAGGAGCAGGGGTTGGAGTGAGGGAACTAAGAGATAGAAAGAAGAAAGAAGAGAGTAAAGTCTAAAAGAATCATTTATTTTAGCACCAAAACAATGAAAATGCATTATATTAGTAATATAAAAGTAGTTTATAGAATTTTTACTTTAAAAAATGTTTAACTTAAAAACTCTTGCCGACAGTGGGAATGTAAATCTGAGGCTATGAGACTGACTCACCAGCAGAAGTTTATTATGTCTTTAACAACTGCTGAATTCCAGCCTTCTTCATGTACAGTAAAATGGGGCAGGTTTGTATACCCATGGTGTCATAGGCACCATTGTAAGGGCTTGTCTCTGGTTTTGTTATAAGTTTCCTTCTTCATGGGTTTTAAGTAAGGAGTTAGACATTCATTTTAAATTTCAAAGTGTTAACAAATTTGGAGGGACACCAATTAAGCACTATTATTCTTTAACTTTTCAAGATTTAAAATATTTTAGAATGTAGCTAAGATTTTAAACATTCGGTAGAGTTAGCAAACTCTTTGGTGGAATGGTGTTTTTAGTAGCTTTCTGTATTTTTGAGGGGCCACAGCACATACAGAGATGATGGGTTTCCTTTATTCTTAGCATGTCAGTGCAGTCTAATATGTACATTACCACAATTGTTTTGAGAATAGCAGAAAGAGCACTGAGATTCCAATACAGAAGGCCTGAAGTTCAAATTCCCACTTAATTCCACTTGCATGTTGTTGACCTTATGCAGCTCATTTTAACCTTTCTGTGCCTTATTATTTTTTATTTGTAAAATGGCATTAATAATACATTGTAAGATTCTCTTACCATTCAGTGAAATAACAAAGTTATTAGGAAGTTTAAAGTGCTATGAAAATGTTAATTTAATTGTTTTAATGAATATTATATAACTTTTATTTCTCAAAGGCAACAGTGTTGCATATTAAGGGACGGCTTTGTGCATATGTAACGTAATATATGTAAAAATGACTGTTCTACTGAGCATTTTGCTATAACACAGCTAGTGATTATCATGCTAAAATTAACCAAAACAAAGCTGGTATAGTAATGTTAGTATTAGACAATCTGAGTAATATTGAAATGGTTTTTCAATAAATCATATATGGGCCAGACCGTTTTTTATGTATAGAAAGAAATAAAACCAGAAATTCTGAAATTTCTAATTTCATACTTTTGATTTTTCCAAGATTTCTACCTTTTATAATATAAAGCTCATATCCTTTTTACTCAAATCTCTACATCAGCATCTTCGCACTGCACAAGCTACAGATAGAATGAGACAAACATTATTTAAGTAGAATTATTTAAAGGCCATATTAATTTTATGAAATTGTATATATCCTGAAATAAGTTGTCACCTTTACATCCGTTCAGACAGATGCTGTAAATCAATAATCAAAAACAGAACACTGGCCTAAAATATTCATCTGTTTTTATGTAGAAATGGGAATGTTCACATCTAACTGGGGGAGGGGAGATTCAGTCAATGCACGGATTTAGTATCTAAGATTTGAAACATAGCTGTCTGTGTAATTAAGAACACTTAATTGAACTGAGATGTTGACTTTGAATATAGAGAATTTTAGAAATAGAAAAGATAATATTTTATACCTTTTTAGAAATAGAATGATATCATTGTTATTTATAGAGAGATTTATTGTATTTAGTTGTAAAATGTCAAAGATTTTGTCATTAGTGAATTTGGGGTGATTGTCCCTTTGCCCCTTGCAGAATTTACTTTGTTAGAATAGATTGTCACACTCCTTGAAGACAATTGCTTTGATAACGACATCAGTCCCAGTGCTTTTATCAAATCTGGAGATGAGCAATAAGATGTACGAATGGCACTGACACATTCAGCCATGATACAATTTGCTGAGCATGATATATATCACAGAATAAGGTGATTTTTGGTAGGGAAGTAGTTTAATCTACATGCACTTTTGTGGAAAAAAAAACACTTAGTGATTTTTGTATTAACCTGGCATTTTGTCCAAGCCTGGAATTTATATTTATGCAAAGAGCTGCTCTGAGATTCAACAAAATGACTGAGAATGGACTGGGGCACGTGGGGCAGAGGAGGGCAGGATTCTGCTGACCTGACAGAATATGGCTTTGGGTTATCACCTCCAAAGTAACACTAAATTCCTTTCTGTGCAATTGTAACATGTTTCATTTTACAGGGGACTCATCTATAGAGTACAAGATGTTTGCTGTCTTTCATGGAAATAATGCAGTTAAGCTTCTTGATGTCTCAACAGATTAATATAAATGTTCAGATAAAAAGTTAGTAGTTTAGCCCAGGCTGGTGTGGCTCAGTGGATTGAGTGCGGGGCTGCAAGCAAAAGGGTCGCTGGTTTGATTCCCAGTCAGGGCACATGCCTGGGTTGCAGGCCAGGTGCCCACTAGGGGTGTGCAAGAAGCAACCACACATTGATGTTTCTCTCCTCTTTCTCCCTCCCTTCCCCTCTGTCTAAAAATAAATAAATAAATAAATAAATAAAGCAAGCTTTAAAAATGTTAGTAGTTTAATGGTAGTCTACAAATATAATTAGTAATGAAATTTAAGCAGAGCCTGTGGGAGTAGAATCCTAGAATCCTAGAATCCAATCATATCATTTTAGAGGTAGAAGTATAGGTCATATTTTTCTAGGACATATACTAGTAACAGATGAGGTAAAGATCTCTAAGTTAGGGTGTGCCTTCCACACACCCCAAGAAGCAGGTCTCTCTGGTCTCCAGTTGAGTGCTTTTTCTAGTAGAACTTCACTTCTTTATATCTGGATGATAAATTCAGTCTCACAGAATGATATTGGTCATATTTACTTTTCTAGGCAGTTAAGTATCTATTCACTCCTATTCGAAGGAAACAGACCCACTAAGTGGTAAAGCTTGGATTTGAATGAAAGCGGTCTAGGTTCCAGAGCTTAACCACTATGCTCTGTAGCCTCTCGAGCATTTTTTAATTACATCCATACTTAAAAATGGCATGAATAAGTTCTCAATGCTTCAGAAAAACCAGTTTCAAGAAAGAACAAAATAAATGTAAATGGGAGACATACCCATTATATAAAATTAAAATAGAACTGGAGTGTTTTACCTAGAAAAAAAGAAACCATGAGAAAAATATGGTAGCTAAGGGAAAACAGGGTCATAATTATTTTCACTGACTATAGAGCAAAGCTAGGACCAATAGGTGGGAATTATAAGAAGATAGATTCTGGCTTAACGTCATGGTGCAGTAATCAAAATAGACAACCTTGTTAGTGAGTTCCCTCTTTGTGTATACATAGGTTGCATATCTGGTCCCTGTTGTTGTAGACAGGATTGCTACACTCGAGTGCAACTATGCTTAGTTAGGTGAGAGGTAAGGGGTGACATTAAATTTCATCTGAAACAATATTGTAAGGCATGTAAGGGCAACAGCTCTAGACAGATCTGCCTTTGAATTCTCGCACCACCATTTCTTGCTCCATGAACTTAGTCAAGTTACTTAACTCTAACTTCTGAGTCCCAATTTCTTCATCTATAATTGGGATAATTATATTAATTTCCTAGAGTTGTGTTAAGGAGAAATAAGATCATTATGTAAAATACGTAGCACTGTGAGAGGCACGTAGTAAGTATGTAGAAGAAATTAAATTTGGGGGGAGTTACAAATTCATTAATTTTTTTAAAAAATGAACTACAGTGCTAGTCACTCATTCCTATGGAAAAGATAGCTTGGCTTAGAAGGTAATAAGTGGTAGGACTTTATGCCCACCAATCTTTTGCTGTCTTTGTGGGAGGGACCATGGTCTTTGGATTGTGAAACATGCTTATAAAGGAAGCTTTGTAAATGAACTTATTTAAAACGCACTGGAGCAGCTTACATTTTCAAAGCATCCTGTAGTGGACCCTTTTAAAATGGGAATAATCCACTGCCTAATTTATCTATTTGGTAAGGTCAGAATTTCGCTCATGGAATCTTCTTAAAGCAAAGATAACACCTGCACTGTTATTCCTACAAGGTAGACAGTATTTTCCTGCTGGGCTGATGTTTAGGGAGGTACAGAGTGCCTCATGGATTCAGGATGGATAGGATGGGTAACTGCTGAAACATACCAGGGCTATGCAGTCAGTATCCACATTAACTCTATTTTGTGACGCTTTCATTTTTGTGAGCATGCCTGCTCAAATAGGTCAGTCGATTATGAGACCATTGAATATAGGAATATTGCCTTTGTTGAAGAGTTGGATAATTAAGAGTAATTTTCCTTATCTCTATTTATCTCTCTGACATTTCAGTGTAAATCAACATGAAGTTGTGACATGATACATAGATCCTCCAGGAAAAGCCAAACTGCCTTGGGAAATGTGCAGTACAAAGAGCATTGGGTTAAGGACTCTGAAGAAGATCTGCCACATACCTCCTTCATGGCGTGGGAGAAGATGCCATTTACTCTATATTTTTTAGTCTCCTAGTTATAAAATAATTAGGTTAGATTTAGATCTTTTATGTAACTCTAGCTAAATACTTTTAGTGCATTTGATTCATAAAATTAGGTGAAATTATTTTCTTTCTTCCTTTCCAGTAGAAAGAATGGAACAGGAAATCAAAAAAAGAACAGTTATGAAGTAGTTAAGTGGTTTTCTTATTCCCAGTCAACAATAGTTGTCACTCTGCCTCAGCTTGAACCCTTTTTTGCAGATGTGAAGATTTATGAGACATTTTATTTTACCAAGACATAGAAATGAATATGAACATGGGCAAACTCAAACCAAATAGGTCTTTTCTCCCATCAGCTGGCACACGTTGACCTGTGTTTGGAGAAATTTAAATGTATTTGAGAGAAAACCACCTCACTCATAAATTAATTATATATAATGCTAAAATAATTATATCTTTTCATTGATCCCTTTTATTTTCACAGTATCTGTGGGAATTTTGCCAGTTCTTTATAGAGTTCTTTAAGCTTATTTATAACCAATTTAGATGAAGTACACTTTGAATATATGCTGGTGACTGTCCTCTACAAGTTGAATTGAGGGATAACATGCATCAGATGTGCATGTTTAAACTATCTGGTGCTTCTCAAAGACAGCCCCTTAAGAGCTCAGGTGACTACTGTACAAGAGCTTGAATCCACTTCAAATTTTCCCAAGTTTTTGTGCTTGTAACCCATGCAGGATGTAAAAGGAGCTGGAATTCATAAATGACGCTGGCTTATCTTTTATCAAGTGATAATTTAAAACACATTTTTATACAGATTTATGCATTATAAAAGGGTACTACTATTCAGCCCTGGATTTCTTATTGTCAAATTCTTCAAGCTGATTTTTTCAGAGAAACTGTTAAACTTAATTCAATTAAGGCATAATTAAACTTTGGATTTAACCAAATTGGAAATACAGACAAAGCCTTTGTACTCTACAATTATTTCCAGAGTTATTCTGTCAACCCTAAAGATGCTAAAACCATCAAGATAGCAAGCGTGTGGTATGAAAAGGTCACCGTGATGATGGGCATAATGGCCAGTGGCCATCAGTGGTTCATGAGACTTCACATTCTGAAGGTGAAGAAGAATCTTACTTAGTCTTTTTGAGTCTTGAGAAGAACGTTGCTATGTATGGTTATATATCATTGCCAGTTTTTTAACATGTAGACAAACAAAAAACCTCAGTTTTCCTAATAAATAAAAAATAAATATTAGTCATATAACAAAACAATTTCTATGCTCCATTTTCTAAGAATGTAGCAAACACAGGAAGCATATCGAAAGCAGCTTATATCAGGAATAATTAAAATAAGTCACCTACTATAAATTCAAGAAAGTTGAATCTACAGTTTTGGAAAAAATTCCTAACCTTATAGAGTAGAGATTAAGATTTAATTATATGTCATCCTGTCAGAAACATAGTACAGGGATTTCTCTATGCAATAAAGGATGCAGGAATAATTATTGAGTACTTATTCAGTGCTTAATATTTGATATCATTAAAATATGAATAATAAATATGTAATAATTGCTTGAGAATGAGTCTGTATGACAATAAGATTACCTTACAGGTCCTGTAGAATAATGAAGATATTTTAACTAGATATATATTATGAACCTATTTATTATAAGATTAAATATATTTACAAAAATAGCTCCATCAGTTGAACCCATTTAATCTCACTTTGGTATGTCTGGCAATTTCTGTAGTTATCTAATTGGAATGTAGACTTTGGGAGACTCTAAAATTTCTTGTGAGTTTACATTTGTGAAGCCTACAAGTGTGCTAGAAGTAGAAACAAAGGAATAACAAAGGAAAATAACCAAGCCCAGGTATGCTTGAGTTATTCTTGTATCTGTATTGAAGTATTGGCTATGGGTTCCATGGCGGAGTCCAACTTATGCTAAAGCACAATATATTTTTTAAGCAGTGCTTGGTTTTGTAATTGGAGAATTGGCAACCCATAAAAGCCCAAGAGCACCCTCTAGTGAAAGTTCTGTAGTAGTCCTAAGGGGCCTGCTCTTGACCTTGGCTTTTCTTTTCAGATGACCTTTGATTGCCCCAAAAGGAAGCAGAGGTTTTAGTGACCAGCTTTATCTTAAAACAATTTCCAGATCACAAAGCAGGTGGTATTCTTGCCTCATTTTTGTAGTGGTAGAAATGCTTAAATGCTAGTACCTGATATTCCACCATTTCCATGATTGTTTGTTTTTACTTACAATATCAGCCAGCCACACAAATGTTGTGTGATGATAACACAACATTTCTACTGTAGTCATATGTTCAAATAGTTTCTGGGACTAATATAAGTAAAGAAACAGTGGGAAATGTGTTACCCAATTACAATACTCTTGCCTCCTCCCTCTATTTTTTTCATACCTCTTACTCTTGGCTCATGTAAACTATATTCAGGAAGGCAAGCAATATTAGTCCTTAGCAATATTAGATATCAAGAGTAGCAGTCTGAGATTTAAAGTAGAGGTCAAAAGTGATAGGAGGGGTCAAGAAAAAGTCCCAGTATTTACACACTTTTGAGTTTTTGTATTATCTGATTACTACAAATACATATTTCCACTTAAATCTTGAGCAGAAATGAAAATGACATATTCCACAATGTTTGAGACAGCACCTTATTATATCAGAGCTGCAGTTTGAGAGATGATTATAAAGCAAGCCTGATCTTTGCTATAAATTAGATAAAACTGTGAGCATAATACCACTCATTTAGATTAGTAACTGTTATATAATAAATGAAGCAAAGTGAATCATTTCCTGACTTTGTAGGTAGCTTGTTATGGAATGCTGTTATTGGAAGGAACCTTTGAGATCCAAATATCCCCATTTTAGGAAAACAAAAAATGAAAAAACTTGCCCAAGATGATAAGATTGGATAGTGTCAGCTTCAAGATTATAGGATAGGTCCTTTGTGCCCAATCCAGTGTTCATTATGCTGCAAGAACCCACGTATTAAAGAGCTTGCAATATCATTTCAAACAGTTTCACTCTCACTGGTTATTGGTTTTTATGCCTCTGGTAATTTATAGGTATGTCTTCATACTTATAGTGAGAAAATGTGTTCTTTCAATTTCAACTTAGTCTTCCATCTCTACTTTCATGTGTGGTGGAATAAATTACTCTTGTGGTTGCTATTAGGAAGAATACAGAAAATAATTATTTGATATGAGTCATATTAATTCTTGAAACACTATGTCATACCGTGTTAACTTTGCATGCTGAAAAAAATTAGAGGGACCCATAAGTCAGTTTGATATTCTAGCATTGCTGATAACTACCCCTATGATTCTGTGTTCTAACAACACTTAGCCCCTAGTGTTGATGGAAGGATTACATGGGTGAATGCAGATAAAACATGTGAAACATTGTTGGCATTAATTAAGTGCAGTATCTGTACTGAAGGTTAATGTCTAATTTCAAAAGAGAACATGATACTCAAAGGTTATATCCAGTAGAGGTCAAAGCTATGAACTGTGTAAATACTTTTTTTAGGGTTATAATCTGATTTCTTAAAAAATAAAAACAAAAAACCCCAAGGTCTTTCCAAGGTTTTTAATACAGAATGATTGTATAAGAAATTGCCATCTGTAAAGGCATATTATATGAGTTCAGTAGAATTTTATAACTCATTTCTCAATGTATTATTGTATTATTAGTCTTAGCCTTAAGTTTAATATTACTACATGTGACCTTAATATTCAACCTTTCTTTCATATTATTGATGATGGTTTGTAGTTTAGGTGGTTGTTTGTGGCAACTCAATGCACAATTATGTAACTTCAGTTTTTCTGGAAAGTTAGTAATTTAATGAAATTTTGTGCCTTGTTCTTTCCCTGCTTTGCTATTCATCAATACACAGTGTTGGTATTTAGCATTATAAATTCAGAAAATATTAGATGTGATCATACATATCAACAGATCTGATTCCTTTATATTACAAATGAGGAAACTGACACCCCAACAGGGAAGAATACTGGTTGAGGTTCATTCTACATACTGAGTTTCAGTGATGGAGTATCGTATGTCCTTATTTTTAAAAAGAAAACAATTGAATCTGGAGAAACAAATGATTGTTTAATTTTACATTGATGCTCTGAACCAATACATTGACAATATGAAATAATGCTATCTATGAATAGATAATACATGACATTTTAAACCTATTTATTTGATAGTACAGAATGCCATGTATGCCTGACAGTTTTGTAATTTTTTCCCTTTACAATGAAGTTAAAGCTCACACTGAAACTATTAAATGATTACCTTTAAGGACTGTCTTTTTCAGTTAATGCAACCAAACGGTCTGAGTAATAAGACTGCGTATCTCTGCATGGTCTACTAAATACTTCTAGGAAGTGGAACCCCCTTCTGGAGTTATGAGAGAAACATTTCTTCTAAAATGCCTTTAAAAATAGCTTTAGCATAAACATTGCACTGGAACACTTCATTAGCTTTTTGAGAACAATAAAGAAATGTGGAGCATAATAGGCTAATATGTTTAAGTGGCCTTGGTAGAACCCTACTTAACTCAGTGGGATTTTCAGCAGCATGCAGAGGTGGAAAACCATTTCCTATATATTTATTGTCTAGGACTGCCTCTTTCTTTATTGCATGCAGTTTATATCAAAGAGAAGTGACTTTCCACCTGTAATTCTAAAATGAAGAAAGTCTCAACAAACAACTTTTAGAATAATCAATATTTAGATATGATGATCGGCCAACCAGCAGCACTGGCTTTTGGCAGTCAGGATTTCTGTCAAAAGGATGGAAGAGGGGCCAACTTCAATCTCAGTATTTTCTAGCTTCTTAGGAGTTAAATAACCATCAGGGTATTAAGATTCTTAAGTCCCTAAATTCCTGAAGAAAAAGGCAAGATACAAGCCAAATTTTATTGGTTATGTTTTTTTAAAAAGTAAGTAAATTAATAAAAATTTTCAGTTACTTAAGTCGGCAATAAAACTTATCTACACAATATTTTGAGTTAAATAAAATGACCAGTTAATGGAAAAATGGAAAATGGTAATTTTAAGGTTTTATTAGTATTCCAAGTTACTGCACTGAGTTTATGATTGTTGCCAATTTTCTCTCTCTCTCTCTCTCTCTCTCTCTCTGAGCTGCTGTTTTCTGAGACATAAAAAAAGACTCATGGTGTTAAAAACATTTTGATGATCAAGACTTTCTTGAGATTTTAGGGAAAAAATTGGTGTAAATTAAGCCATAGTTATCATTTTAAATAAGTTCAGACAAATGATGACACATTAAAAGTTTCCCTACAGGTATTGGTTTCCTTTGTGTAAACAAGTCGTCACCAAAATGTATTGAAAAGTAAGTATTCCTATTTGTGTGGCATTGAATTGATGATGCAAAAAAGCCTCTTGAATGACAGCTCTAGTGGCTGAAGTGGCATGTTTAAATCATTCTTTGTTACACTTACTATCAAACTCTGTCTTAAAAATACTATCAACTGGTTTTACTGATAGATGAAATCTGTCTTTAAATTCCAGGATGTGTTTTGCGTCAAAGTTTCTCATCATTGGTTTTTGGAGTCTATAGGCAAAATAATACGTAAACACAAATGTAAATCCAAGCTGTAATTGTTTCTCAGCATTTGGCAATGACATCGTAAATTTCTTAAGATTTATATTCATACTGTATTGTAAATATCACCAGAACCATTCAGTAGGAAAATGAAAACTCTATACAAAACTTGAAAAAAATGCATATGCTTCTTTCTCATTATGGGTAGTGTTTCCTAGCTACCCTATTTACCCCAGTGGAATTTTACAAAAATATTCCTGGCACTCAAAGTGGATCTCACAAAGAATCTAGTGGGCTTATTTAAAAATTCACCTCTAAATATATTAGCTGGTTTTGAAACTCTGATTTTTGTGCTAATGTAATACAAACACAGCTTTGGTTTTAAAACAAAAAAATTGGCAAAAATACGAGTGCATTATGTGTTTGTAATCATGTATGGTGTTTTAAACAGATTCAAAATTGACAAAATTATTTTATCGGCATTGCAGTTCAAATGCATGGCTCTTCTTTCTCACAAGTTGCATAAAATAAAAGTAAAAAAACATTTCTTTACATGAATAGTATATGAACTTAATTGATTTTCATAATATCTAACAACTGTACTACATAAATTTTCATCATGTATTTTTGCATCCTTTGTTTTATAGTTTATTATTTTTTTAGTTTATGGTCAGTTTTGTAAAATGCCTTAGCATTAGTTTTAAAATTTTTGGGTTTCTTTAAAAAATTGTCTCAGTAATATAAATATTGCTCAAATTCTAGTATCAATGGCACAGCTTTCTCTGACTTTTCAAGTGCTTTTTTTTTTCTTTTTTCTTTTTTGGTAAAATAAGTAAACTTAGAAATAGAAGTTTCCCTGGCTTATATTATACTCGAAAGACAATGATGGTACTGAAGTCCTTTTCATAATCAGGGCCTTTGTAAGGTTTGTCCAGGTACTCTTAGCCAAAATACCCTGTTCATTGCACACTACTCCAGGGCAACATGTGGTGTGCCAGCTGGATGCCCTTCCTACATGCCTCAGGTGGCCACATTTCAATGGTGTCTATAGAGCACAGGCCAAATTCTCATTCTCTGTGTTAATCAGTGGGAGAATTCCCATAGAAAATGGGATGGGGCATATTTTAGGGAAACTCAAAGAGATTATCCAGATGATTAGGCCAGGACATTGTAAGTTCAGGTTTTATTTAGGATTTCTATAGTATTATCATACTTGACTAAAGAATGGTAGAAAATTTGGAGGTATTTAGAAATGAAAAATAATCATGTTTTTTATTCCACAGTAATTTTTTCAAAAGATAATCCTACAAAAGTTCTCTTTAGATACAATAGGATTTCATCTTGATTCGTAACACCAAAGACAACTGATATACCTAGTAATACAAATTTATTGAACTTTTTCCCATGATACTGAAAGGATCTGAATTCTATTTATAGAAGTCTCATTATACATCTCTTTTCAGTTAAATTCTAATTAATTCTACAAACATTTTGTAAGTACTTACTATATACAAAATACTGTGATAGGTGTCCTGAGTGATTCTGTATATGGTGCTTTATGGTTTATAACATATTTTCACATTCATTATCTCATTTGTGTGGTAAAGGTTTTATAATTATGACTTATTTAAAATTTCCCCTAGAGCTTCACATGATGGTATATTTTGAATTTGTTTTGGTTTTGGTGAGTCCAGAGACCATTCTAGAAATACATTCAGCATTCTTTGAACAAAAAATAAAGTCATATCATGTATCATCATAGTAGATGGATTTGGGTTGGAACCAGTGGCATTTCCTAAAATTTTCTGTTCATTTTATATGCCATTAGACTCAGTCTAAACTGTATTTTTAATGATTTAATTAAAAAGTTTATCAACATGTTCACACAAATAACTTCATTTACTACTTTTAAGGCAATATTCATTTATTGTTTTTGTTTATTTTTAAAAAGATTTTATTCATTTTGAGAGAGAGGGGAAAGTAGGGAGAGAGAGAAACATTAATGTGTGGTTCACTCCTCTGTGCACTCTACTGTGGACCTGGCCCACAACCCAGGCATGTGCCTGGTCAATTCCTAACTAAGAATTGAACCGGCGACTCTTTTGTTCACAGGCTGGCCCTCAGTCCACTCAACCACACCAGCCAGGGCAATTTATTTTATTTTATATAGTCTTCTTTTTTAAGATAAAAATTGATTCCTCTAAGATCTGCTCATATTTAAAATTATATCAAAATCTATCACTCCACCATGGAGTCTGTTTAAATGCTATATGACTTCTGGAGTATTAGACTGAGAGCTATTATTCTCCATTTAGCATGTGCGTTATTTTCTGATATTGTTGTATCTAATGCAGAGTAAAATGTCCTACTTCTACATTTATATTACACTATAAAGTCTTAGTTTTACATATTTCTGAGATTTTTCCAAGTCTTTCTCTCAAACCAACTTCATAAATACCTTATTTGAGTTACTCATTTTATTTCCTCTCATAGTATTGAAATGCAGTTTATCCATTCTAGAGGATTTTTAATATTTACAAAGAATTTAAAGGGAATCATCTTCATGTTAAGCACCGAACGCATCACTTTTTTCACAAACTCCAAATTCAAGAAACTGGTAGGAACTTTTTAATCTTTCTAACATCAGATTTGCAAAAAGGCACTCTCCATGTAACCCTTCAGCTATGTTACCTTAGATGTTTGGCCAGAGGGCAGTCTTGTTGACCCCATCTGCAAAGGCTGGCTACACTAGAATCTTGGATTATTAGAATCCCATTCATCAAGGTCCACATAAACTAAGGTAGGTAGGAAGCAGGAGGACAGATGGTAGGGTCGGCAGCAAGGAACTTGTTTGTTGACATTGATATAGACCCTTCCTCTTGCCAGAGTGACTCCATGGACATGTTTTGGCATGGAAGACTAGGCTAAAGCTATCATCTTAATAGTAGGTGAGCTGCAGGCAAACTGGAGAGATCCATGCACAGTAGGTGTTTAGGGTTGGCTTAGATTTTATCTATCAGCTTGAGTGTCATACATACTTGATTGATGTGCAGTGGGGCTTGAAAATGCTGCATTGATGTTGAGGACTGTGTCATAGGTTCCGATACTGTGCACATGTCTGAATGGAATTGGACATTGACTATCTTTGCCTATGCCAAGCAACACCACACTTGAGTGCATTATTCTGCGGTTGAGTAGCAGATGGTGAGTGCAGACTTTTGGAGGGGGTGTGCCTTCAAACACAACATGGAGCCAAACTTACTTAGAAGGTTATTGAATGTCTTGACTCTGGAAGCTATTTTTTAAGCACTGATTAAAAAAAAATCAAGTCCCCTCCATTGTTACTTTCAGAATACCCAGAATGGTTGGTGTTCCAGGCAAAAGAAATATGAAAGTCAAATGCACTATTCACTATGATGGTCACAGTTGATTGAAGGTGACTTCTTTGGTGTTGGCTAAACAGGCCAAATAAACATTCTCAGACTGAATATTACTGAAAATGGTTTCAAAACAATTATTAACAAAATAGGCAAACTTTATCTAGAAGAGGTAAAAGAATGGCCATCAGAGCACTGGAAGAACAGTTGTGGTCAAATATGGTACTTAAAATCGAATTTAGAACTTCTGGTCAAGATGGAGGCATAGGTAGACACGCTTGCCTCCTTGTCCAATCACAAAAAGGAATTACAACTAAATCTCAAAAGAAATAACACCAAGAACTGTCAGAAAAATCAAACTGTATGGAAGCCAGACAACTAAGGACTTAAAGAAACCACATTCATCCAGGTGGGTAGGAGGGACGGAGACATGGAGACCGGGCAAAGAGGAGAGGAGATGCAGTGTGGCATGGAGAGGCAGCAGGCCGCCTGGGCGGTCCCACATTCACATGTGGTGGATAAAAATCAGGAGGGACACTGTGGGAGTGATCAACCCAAGTCCCAGGCCAGAGCGCACATCCCACGGTTGTAGCACCAGGAAGATAAATCTCCATAACTTCTGGCTGTAAAAACCCGTGGGGGTTGGGGTGGCAGAAAAAACTGCCAGACTTCCAGAAAACTTCACTTAAAGGGCCTTCATGGTCTTAAAATGTATGCAAACACACCCACTCTAGGCTTCAACTCCAGGGCAACAACTGGAAGGGCGCAAGTCATATATAGGGAGAAAGTGAAGTGACTGGAAACTGGGCAAGAGCTGGTCAAACCTCAGGAGCCAGGCTGTGGTGCAGTTCCCTCTCTGAGCCCTCCCCTGACACAGAGCCACAAAGATGTGAAGTCAGGTGTCCCATTCTGGCAATTATCTAAGGCTCTGCCCCACACAATTTATAGGTGCCTTTCACAGGGAGTCAAAGCAGCTCTACCTAGTACACAGAAATGAACACAGTGAGGCTGTCAACTAAGGAGACAAAGAAATATGGCCCAAAAGAAAGGACAGAACAAAAACCCAGAAAAAAGAACTAAATGAAACAGAGATAGCCAACCTATCAGGTTCAAAACACTGGTGATCAGGATGTTCAAGGACCTCATTGAGTATGGGCAATAACACAAAGGAAGAAATGAAGGTTACACTAAGTGAAATAAAGAAAACTCTACAGGGAACCAACAGTGAAGAGGAAGGAAGCCAGGATTCAAATCAACAATTTGGAACATAAAGAAGAAATAAGCATTCAACCAGAATAGAAAGAAGAAATAAGAATTCAAAAAGCTAGGATAGTATAAGAAGACTCTGGGGTATCTCCAAATGTACAAACATCTGAATCGCAGGAATGGCAGAAGGAGAAAAGGAAAAGCAAGAAATTGAAAACTTATTTGAAAAATTAATGAAAGAAAACTTCCTGAATTTGGTGAAGGAAATAGACATATAAATCCATGAAGCTCAGAGAGTGCCAAGTAAGTTGGACCCAAAGAGGACTATACCAAGACACATCATAATTAAAAAGCCAAAGATTAAAGATAAAGAGAGAATCTCCTAAAAGCAGCAAGAGAAAAGCAGAGAGTTACCTGCAAAGGAGTTCCCATAAGACAATTAGCAGATTTCCCAAATTTTGCAGGGAAGAAGGGGCTGGTAAGAAATACTCAAAGTGTTGGAAAGCAAGGACCTACAACCTAGATTACTCTACCCAGCAAAGCTTTCATTTAGAATGGAAGGGCAGATAAAAAAGCTTCTCAGATAAGGTAAAGTTAAAGGGGTTCATCATCACCAAGCCCTTATGATATGAAATGTTAAAAGGACTTACCTAAAAAAAAAGAAGAACAGAACTATGAATGTTAAAAAGGCAACAAATTCATAACTATCGTCAACTAAATCTCAAAAAAACAAAACAACAACAACAAAAAAAACAGACAAACTAAGCAAACAACCAGAATGGGAACAGAATCATAGGCATGGAGATCATTTTTGGAGTGTAATCAGCTGGAATGGGGAAGGGGAAGAACGGGGGAAAATGATAAGAATAGTATAGGAAATGGAGAAGCCAAAGAATTTATATCCATGACCCATAGACATGAACTAAATGGAAGGGGATTGCTAGAGGGAAGGGGTATACTAGACAGAGGGGGGCAAAGGGGTAATAATTGAGATAACTATTAACATAATTAATAAAATATACTAAAAAAGTTACCTTATTTTCTTTGGTTTTTAATTCACAAAAAGTATTATATACTTCAGAAATAAAAATAAGAAAATTAAACATCTTAGTAGATATTCTTTATATACAAAATTATGGAGATTCTCAGATGCATGAGCATAGTAATTCCACATGTATAGGGAAAGCAGTTTTTATTGGTGTGTGATTATGTTACCCTTAAGTGGATTCTGAACACATAAATTTGTTTGAAGTTTGAAATCATTTTTTCCAGATAAAAAGTAAAGTATATTCATTGAATATATTATAGAAATATAAAAATACATACAGTGTTTAAAATTTAAATCAGGGATGAACAATTCTAAGATATTGCTCTGCCTCCTTCCAATTTTATGTAGATTTTAAAGTATGTATATGCATTATATATGTATGTATGTATGTATGTATATTTTCAAATAAAAAGTTGGATCATATAGTTCATATTATTTTTCTAATTAACATTAATTATAGTAGTTTTCAGATTTAAAAATACTAATTTTTAATGGTTGCATTGTATTATACCAAGATATTTAGGTTATTTATCACCATTATTCGTATTGCTCTGAGGACCATTCTTAACATAAAAGTAGTTGTCTGCATCTTGGATTATGTTTTCAGCATATATTTTTAAAAGGTTGATTTCTAGGCTAAAGGATATAAACTTCTCAAAATTCTTCAGATAATTCAGTTCAAATTTTTTTTGTGTGAGAGTACTTTTTTTTAAAGATTTTATTTATTTATTTTTAGAGAGGGAACCGGGGGGAGAGAGAGAGACAGACAGACAGGCAGACAGATAGACAGACAGACATCAATGTGCGGTTGCTGGGGGTCATGGCCTGCAACCTAGGCATGTGTCCTGACTGGGAATTGAACCTGCGATGCCTGGTTTGCAGCCGGAGTTCAATCCACTGAGCTACGCCAGCCAGGGGTGTGAGAGTACTTTTTAAAACTACATTCTTACCTACTTTTTAAAAATAATTTTATTTTAATTGTTGTTCAAGTACACTTTTCTATCTTTTACTCCCATTCCAGCCCATCCACCCAGCCCTCCTCGCCTCCCTCCTCCCATTTCCACCCACCCCTAGTTTTTGTCCATGTGTCCTTTGTACTTGTTCCTGTATTTTCTTATCTACTTTGAATATCATTTTATATTTATTTCCAATTGGCAGGTAAAAAAGTAGTTTTTGTTTTAATTAGCATTGATTTTATTTATATAGAGTTGAAATGTTTTTATATGCTTATTTGCCATCATTTCCTTTTTTTATAAATTGCTCATGTCCTTTAATCATGTTGTCTTGATGATTTATAAGATTTTTTAAAATGTTAAGTCACTCATTTTGTTAAATGTGTTGCAAAAATGTTTCTGCCAGTTTTCATATGCCATTAAAATGTTTTTGCTGTTGTTGATATGACATTTTAAATATTTGATAGGTTAATTCTATTGTTATTTTTTATGACAGTGGCCTTGCTATTATTACCTTTTTAATAATAGCTTTGAAGTCTGATAAATGTTCACCATTTTTCTAGTATCATTATGGTTGTATTTTGTATTTTTAACTTTCTATTCCTCCCAGAATTTATTTTAGCCTAAGGTATGAGATGTCTTACATAATTTTGTTTTTGATACTTAATCAATTGTCCCAGTATTATTTTCCCATTGATTTTGGTGCCATCTTTATTAGTTACTAATTTTTATGAACATTAGGGTCTAGTTTTGGACTACCGTTTTTTTTTTTGGTTCCTTCACTGGTTCCATAGTATCTTTATTAGAGCTTCAAAGTAAGTTTATACACATGTTAACTCAAATCTTTCCTTATTTTTCATCTTTCAGAAAGAATTTGGCTATTGTCACATACTCTTCTACATTAATTTACTGCATTGAATTCATAAAATGTTTCTTTGGAATTTTATTAAACCTATAAAGTAGTATTGGTGTCTTTGAAATATTCAGTTTTCATTTTTAAAACCATTGTATGTTTCTATTAATGTAATATTTTATGCATAAGTAGATTGCATCTTTCTATTTATATAGTCCCAAAATTCATTATATTTAAGTATAAGCATGCTGTGTTTTTATTATTTTCCTTAAATTCTTACATTCCATTTTCTAGTTCTTCTATAAAAGCCATATTTTCTTCATAATATTTACTCCCTACCTACTTTATTCAACTTTCCTAATTTAATAATTTCTTATGTTTTCTTAAATTTTCAAGGTCATAACTTTTCTGCAGTGATTACTGTATCTTCCCCCCCCCCATTTCTGTTTAATATCCTATTTCATTGACTAGCATTTCCAAAATAGTTAAATAATCATGGTGATAGGAAGAATTCTTGTTCTTTATTATATGGTAATGCCTCTGGTGTTTTTCCTAGTTAAGGTGGATACTCGTTGTTGTTTTATGCCACATCTTTTTTGTTCTATTGGTGAGGTGGATTAGAGTACTATTTTAACCCTTTCTTTGTTTTGACGTATATTGTATGTCTCTTTGGTTAAATACTGTCAAACCCTAATTGATAGACATACTTTTCTTGTGATGTCTTTTTCTATCCAAATCAATTGAAACACACATTTATTCACACTTCCGGCAAGATGGAGGAATAGGTGGACACACCATACCTCCTTGCACAACCAAGATTAGAACAACAATAATTTACAGACAGAATATCACTCAGAACTGATAGAGGATTTATCTGAATGGAAGTCGGACAGCCAAGAAGTTGAAGTAGACCCGTACATCCAGACTGGTAGGAGACGACGAGCCAGGTGGTTGCGGGTCGAGGGTGTGCAGAGGTCAGGGAAAATTTGGCGCGAAATCGGCACAACAGCCATCCAGTGGGCAAGAACGCAGCGGTGATCCCTGAGTACGCAAGCTGCGGCTGGCGGACCCAGTGAGACAGCAATTGTGGACCAGGGCAGAGCTCGTAGCCCAGGATCCCAAAGAATGGTCTGAGCCCAGGAGAACAGAACTACCGCCATTGTTCCCTCCCGCTCCCGCCCCCGACCCCACATATAACGTCACAATCTAGCGACGGGGTGCCCAGCCCCGGTGAACACCTAAGTCTCCACCCCCCACCATAACAAGAGCGACCAGACCAGGGAAAAAAAAAGGGAGAGACAGGGAAAGACATAAGACATGTTTCCAACAGAACAGATCAGTCCCCCAGGACTCATCCTTTTGAGCGACCAAGAAATAGCCAATCTATCAGATGCACAGTTCAAAACACTGGTGATCAGAAAGCTCACGGAATTGGTTGATTTGGGGTGCAATTTAGATGAAAGGATGCAGGTTACCATAAAAGAGATGAAGGAAGATACGCGGAGGAGAGCCAATAGTGAAAGGAAGGAATCTGAGTTTCAAAACAATACAGTGGACCAGAAGGAAGATAGAATCAACCAAGCAGGAAAGCATGATGAAATAAGAATTCAAAAAATCGAGGAAAAGCTTAAGAGCATCCAGGACACCTTTAAACGTTCCAACATCCGAATTATAGGGGTACCAGAATGGGAAGGAGAAAAGCAACAGATTGAGCATGTATTTGAACAAATAATAAAGGAGAACTTCCCCAATCTGGCAAAGGGAACAGTCTTCCAAGAAATCCAAGAAGCTCAGAGAGCCCCAAAGAAGTTGGACCCAAGAAGAAACACACCAAGGCACATCATAAATACATTAGCCAAGGTAAAAATGAAGGAGAGAATCCTAGAAGCAGCAAGAGATAAGGGGAGAGTAACCTACAAAGGAGTTCCCATCAGACTGTCAGCTGATTTCTCTAAAGAGACCTTACAGGCAAAAAGGGGCTGGAAAAAAATATTCCAAGTCATGAAGGACAAGGACCTACATCCCAGATTTATCTATCCAGCAAAGCTCTCATTTAGAATGGAAGGGAAGATAAAGTGCTTTTCAGATAAGGTCAAGTTAAAGGAGTTCATCATCACCAAGCCCTTATTTTATGAAATGCTAAAGGGACTTATCTAAGAAAAGAAGATAAAGAAAAAGACATGTATAGTAAAAGGACAGCAAACTCACAATTATGAACAACCACACCTAAAGCAAAACCAAAAGAAACTAAGTAAACAACTAGAACAGGAACAGAACTACAGAAATGGAGGGCACATGGAGGGCTAGCAGCAGGGGGGGTGGGTGGGAGGAGGAGAGAGGGGGAAAAGGTATAGAGAATAAGTAGCATAGAATGTAGGTTGAAAATAGATAGGGGGAGGGCAAGAATAGTCCAGGAAATGTAGAAGCTAAAGAACTCATAAGTATAGCACATGGACATGAACTAAAGGGGGGGAACGTGGGTGGGAGAGGGGGTACAGGGTGGAGGGGAGAGAAGGGGGGAAATGGGACAAATGTAATAGCATAATCAATAAAATACATTAAAAAAAGAAACACATTTATTCAGCTATTACTATGTGTCAGAAATTGCTCATTAGGCATTGGAATTTGGATGCATAGCTCCTCTTAAAAACATTACAGGACATTTTGGAATATGATAAGTCATCAAGGATCTCATTGATTTTCCATTATTAAATTGCCTCTGCATTGCTAGAAAAACTCTGCAGTTAGGATTTTATTAAGAACATTTTGAAGGCTACCTAATTGTATACCATGTCAACATTTGAATTTAAAAAAATGCTAAATGTAAAATTATGATTTACAATTGAAATTGGGTTTTTACATTTGAAGTAATAGTGTTTAGTTTCTAATTAAGAATGTGTATAATACTTAATAATGTTTCTGAAAATTCATAGACCTCATAATATACATTGTGTATACTGCATACGATCAGAAAATTGGTATTTCTAATCACACTTTATCACTTATTTTTTAAAAAAGATTTTGTTTATTTTTTAGAGAGAGGGGAAAGGAGGGAGAAAGAGAGAGAGACGTCAATGTGACAGAGACACATCGATCAGTTGTCTCTGATATGTATCCTGCTTGGAACTGAGCAACCATGGCATGTGCCCCAACCTAGAATAGAACTGTGGGATGACGCCCAGTCACCTCAGCCACAACAGTCAGGGCCATGCTTTACCACTTCTTATATCATAAGAAATGATGTGTGATGTTGGGCCAAATCACTTTCATGACCATCACTGCATTTTCATTTCTCTGGGAGTCTTTTGAATTACCTGTAGGATTTAAGAATGCATTTACACTGATTTATTTTCAATCGAAGTGGGTTTTTTTGTAATAATTTTATTGCTTCAGTGTACTTTAGCATCATTTATAGTGTTTTCTCCACCTAGTATTATACTTTATTTTTCAGGATCCTTTATTTTGTTCTTTTATATGGTATGCATGAGTGCACATCTGATATTTTTAAACTACACCCTCTTGACCAGATTCTTTATATTTCACACAAATCAAATCAAATATTGATTAAAAATCAATTTTCTACTTAGCATCATGCTTGTTACTATGAATTACAATAAAGAAAAGCATAAATCACATACTTTCAAGAAACTTTCTAGTTGGTAGATAAGATACAAATAAGGAAAAAATGCAGAAATAACAAATTCTAATGGAATGTTTATTCTTTATAGTGGTGATCATAAATACAGTCATATTCTTGTTCTATATTTAAGCAAATGTTCTAGAACTTAAAACATACTTTGTGTTGAACTTACCTTCGCCTTCTTCATGCTTTTGTTATTGTTATTGTACCTTTACAATTATTTCTTCAGTTGCTGCTTAAAAATTATATTTATTTTTGCAATTTAAAAAATTCTTTTTGAAAACACTAGATAGACAAATGTCATACATATTAGTCTCTGAAATATTAGCAGTGATAACTTGTCTCACACCAAGTTGACTCTGTCAGAGTTTGGAAATAGGAATAGTGCAGGCTTCTATAATTGTATACTGAAAATCATTGCTTTCTGAATTTCTTACTTCACTGAAGAACTTGTCCTGACTCATAGAATCATTCACAAAGGAGTTAGTATGCAAAGTAGGAGAAATCCAAATGCTAACATGAAGTAGCATTTCTACTACAAGGGAATTTTAGTAGTAAACTTTGGTATATATTAGGGAAGAAGAGGTCCATCCTTCAGGCTTTGATGAGATTTTTATAATGTGAGCTATTCATTTTAAACTTTACCATTCAATAAATGTTCTAGGCTATAACTTTAAAGATTTATCATATTTTGGAAAATTTATATCCTTACTCAATTTTTAATTCCTGCATTGAGTAATGTTTGACATGGACCACAATACCTGTCCCTGTGGAACTGTTATCCTGTCTTAATTCAGAAGCAGTACTATTGATTAAGTAATGCTTAGCAGTTTCTAAAACTTCAAGGCATTTTTCAGCTTCCGTGTATGCGCTTCCTGTGTGGTATCATTCATTTGAGGTCTTATTAAAATGTAAATAAATTATAGCCAGCTCACTTCCTCTGTTTGTCCAGCTTGGTACTATATGGAAACAACTGTCTTAATGAAACACATGTTGATGTATTGTGTACTTCTGTGCTAAACCAAACTTAGGAGGAAGTTATGTGAATATGTAACAGAACCCACTTCATAACAGTTTTTATTAAAGAATTTTATGAATTGGAGATAATATGAGCCATGGGAAATGATGTAATTCTACATGACAGTCCACAGAAAGAGGATAGCGCCTCACAGAATTGGATTAGATTCTTAAAGATATGTATTAGGGCTTTTTTTTTTTTTTTTTGGTGCTTTACCTTTATAAGCATAGCTAACTCTCACTTTTCCAAACAAATATCACAGTATGATAAAGACAGCTAAAAATAAAAAGTAAGAAACAAGAGTCTTATCTAAAATAATTTGTCTTTTGCCATTGTATAGAATGTTTTCTTTGTATACAAAATGTTTTAGTATCAAATTTACCATTTTATTTTTTGTTTTCCATGGGTTATGAATCTATTTCTCACCTCCATAATATGAAACAGATGTATTCTAACACTTGTGTAATGTCATTGTACTTTGTTATATATAATAGATAATCTTCAGAGGATATGATCAGATAAAACCTAACTCATGCAATAATGAAAATAACGAATAATAAAAATAATCAGTAGCAAACCTATGAAAAATAATACTTTATTAATACTAAATTAATTTGTAGAAAATAGTTACTGTTGCTGGAATACATGCCAAATAGAATAGGAAGCAATTGAGTGATGTGCAGGAGGAAAAAGAGGAAGCTAAACTGAGATTAAAATTCGTCATGTTTGAATGAAATACTGAGGTGCCAGTAGTGGTTGATTGTTTCTGTGTGATCAGACTTTTGGTGTTGGTAATTTTTTCTTATACTTTTCTGTATTTGCCTTTTCCCACCCCAGGTGGGCATGTGTTAACTGTATAAAATCTCTTGGGGAGAATGGAAGCCATGAGCTAAATTTAAAGGCAATATATTCCTTTATACAAATAATCTATTGTATCAGAACTTATTGAAGTTTTGCTATTACTTTTCTTATTGGTTTAAAATTCCAAATTGGAGACAACTTAATCATGGAGAGAATAATAATATGAATAGTATTATACCCTTTACTCATTTCTCAATTCTACTTAGGAAGAAAAGCCCTTAGTATGTTGAGAATATGATCTGATATAAGATATATTGTCATTTATGGAGAAAGACATTATTAGGAGCATTCTTTTCCTCCTGTTCTCTTTCAAAGTACGTCTCCCTGAGGAGGACTGTATATGTAACTAATGTTCTGTTTTTAAAGCATTGTTTATTACAAGTCATGGAGACTCAGGCTCATGAGATGAGGTCATTACTAGGATGCTTACTGGAGTATTTATGTAACATGTGACAGCTAGAGAGCCAGCAAAATACCAATGCAGTTTAATTATATCTTGTCAGAAATACTATAGAAACCTTATAAAAGTGATCTGTTACATATATAGAGGTTTAGTACAACCTTTGTGTAAATTATAAGAAATCCTTTCCTCTGGCTGTTGCAGCTTGTGCCTGGGAGCATGGCTTCTAACAGAGCACACCTCTGGACTGGGTGCCCTTGTGCAGGGCAGAACCTGCATAATCAGTTATGACCGCCCTATGTCATGTGCTCTATAAATGATTTGAAAATAGCTGCTCTTGCTCCATAGGTTCCAAATTGTTCTATTCTTTAACAGAAAGCCAAGAATAACCTTCAGGCGATTTAGCAGAAAGATGATTATCTAAGCTTTAAGTTAGTCTGATGATACAAGTCTGTTACTTTGTTTCAGACATCTGGTTTGAATAGCACCAGGGCAGAAGAAAATGAAATACACTACACAAGCACACATGAGTTTATCAGGTCCAGCTCCTAGAAGTTTTAAGTCAACATTTTTAAATTGCATCTAAATTTGGGGGGTATCCTAGAATATCATATTATATATGGAAGGATAGATAAAAAGAGAGAAACACAAATGAACGTTCTTTGTTCCAAAAGAAATAAAGATGATTTTAAAGGGATACATAGGTATAGCATGTTAGTATATGTATTTAATATAAATGAAAATATATAAATTATAAAGGAAGTATATAATATAAATGAATTATGTAACAAATGAAGTAAATGTAAACTGAAATGGGTAAACAAGGCAAAAAACATGAGACAGGGTGCAGGAATTAGACCTATATTTTAAAAAAAGCATCCTTTATAGAATCTTAGAAACATTTACAAATTGGGTTTCTACCACATGGTTTGAATATATTGCTGACACTAAGACTAGAAAGAAGTATCTTCCTATGATACCTTCAGTATATAAAGGGATCACTGTATTATGCCATGAATATTGTGTTCAATTTTCACTTTTATGAGAAAGCAAGAATATTTTATAGGAGTACCTCAATAGGAGGTAGCCCTCAATACAGATTGATAACATCTCAGTAATGAGCAATTTGGTTTTCTCAGTCTACTAGGTACATATCAGATAGACAGCACTCCATTCTTGAGTAATTCCAAGGAAGATTTTAGAATGTATCCAGATGCTAAACTCCATTGAAAGGGTTACATACCCTTCAGATAATTTTCTAAATGTACCGTTACTCTAAGTTACACACTCGATTGTTATGGGATGGCAATGAATTCTAGATTGTATTATTGGAAAACACTGGGGATGCAGCTATTCTTAATTAATCAATAGCAGAAATACTAATCAATTATGGTGCAGGTTGAAATTGTCTTATGGAAATTGCAAAGCTTAACAAAAACACACAGATAAAAAAATGTCTCCTCACTTTACCCAAGATTTTTAGCTGGAGAGGTATCATTTCATAGGACCAAAATGTTTCTTTAAACATTTACTTTTATTTTACTTTAATATACAGACTAATGGGAGATGGAAACTTCAGGTTGCTTCTTTTTTATGGCTTGAATATTGCCACATTCTGTAATCTCATAGTACAAGGTAATGCAATTTTACCACATACTTCATCACCAGAGTTACTCATGTTCCTAAGCAGTTTATACAATGTTGCTGTGCTTTGTTTTATGGATTAGATTCCTTGTTTTCTAAATAGAAGTAGTCATATTAACTATTACAGTTTCCTGGGTTAAATGTAAATTATTGACATTCTAGTTAGATGAAGTTTAGTGAATACTTTTTTCTTCTTAAATAAAATACAGGCAAAATATATTGCTTTGGGTGCAAAATAATATAACAGAATTGAATTAAATTATTCAATTATCTGAAATAAAAATATACTTTGAAAGTAAGTTTTATCTATTTAGTTTAATCATGTGTTATATTAAATTTTCTTTTTTAAAAAATACATTTTATTGATTATGCTGTTAACAGTTATCCCACTTTTTTCTCCCCTTCGTTCCTCTCTGCATTGCACCTCCCCCTCCTACCATCATTCCCCCACCTAGTTCATGTCCATACATATAAGTTGTTTGCCTTCTCCATTTCCCAAACTCTTCTTAACCTTTGTTTCTCCCTCTAACAAATGCCTCCCCCAACCCCATCTCCACCCAACCCCATCTCCATCTCCCACCCTCAATGAATACTCTGATTTCTTTGACATTTTGTAAATGTGAAGTTGATCCAATAACATCAGTAAGATATTCAAAGTTAATGCTTTAAACATTATGGATTTCTACTGCACAAAGTTTATTTTTCCATTTCTTTCAGTCTCTTTGAAGAAAAAAAGTTTTGAGAATTCCTAGAAGTAGTTGCTACATGTTCATCTCCTTTTATGTGATAGGAGTGATTTTGTAAATCTATTTATAATTTAAATTCTCTAAGAGCATATATTGTCAAGGGAATTTAATTGTGGATTCTCATGTGAAGCAAAAATCATTTTCAACATGTATATTATTCCGTATTTCTATAGAGGGGCTTTCTGATTTACAGGACTTATTTAAGGTGCCAGAGGAGCATATTCCCATAGTGTGTTCCTGAGGAGATATAATCTGGGTAGGACAGGAAATTGAGGGAATAGGTTGATAAAAACGAACCTGCTCCAGTGAAGTATTTGGACCACTTCAGTGAGGTCTCTGAGCTACTGTTCTGTATGAAATTAAGCCTGTGATGTGTTCTCTACAGTTGCTTGGAATGGGTTTATTCCAGCATGGTCCAACTCCAACTTTCCTAGAAATCCATTATAAGCCATGTACTTCTGGCTCTTCTCTTTGAATATTTCCTCTCAGCTCTCTAAAGTAAGGTTAAATTCTGTCTGTCCCATGGGACATGTTTGGTACCCTCATTCACATCCTCCATCCACTTCCCAGTCCTCATGGTTCAAACTAAGGATTTTCAGTATTGGCAGACATTTTTTAATTTTTTAATTGTATTTTATTGATTATGCTATTACAGTTATCCTGATTTCCCTCCCTTTGTCTCCTCCACCCAGCATCCTGCATTCCCCCAGGCAATTCCCCCACCATTGTTCATGTCCATGGGTCATGCATGTAAGTTCTTTGGCTACTCAATTCCTATACTATACTTTACATCCCCATGGCTATTCTGTAACCACCTATTTGTACTTCTTAATCCCCTCACCTCCTTACACTACCTCCAATCTGGCAACCATCAAAATGCTCTTAGTATTCATGATTCTGCCTCTGTTCTTCTTGTGTCCTTAGTCTATTTTTTAGATTCAATTGTTGATAGATATGTATTTTTGCCATTTTATTGTTCAAAGTTTTTATCTTATTTTTCTTAAATAAGCCCCTTTAACATTGCATATAACAATGGTTTCATGATGATGAACTCTTTTAGTTGTTTTCTTGTCTGAGAAAGTCTTTATCTGCCCTTTGATTCTAAATGATAGCTTTGCTGGGTAGATCAATCTTGGCTGTAGGTCCCTGCTTTCCATGACTTTAACTATTTCTTGCCAGTCCTTTCTAGCCTGCAAAGTTTCTTTTGAGAAATCAGCTGACAGTCTTATGGGAACTTCCCTGTGGGTAACTAACTTCTTTTCTCTTGCTGATTTTAAGATTCCCTCTTTATCTTTAACCTTTGGCATTTTGATTATGATGCATCTTGGAGTAGGCCTGTTTGCATCCATCTTGTTTGGGACTCTCTGTGCTTCCTGAACTTGCATGTCTATTTCCTTCACCAAATTAGGGAGGTTTTCTTTCATTACTTTTTTCAGATAGATTTCCAATTTCTTGCTCTTTCTCTTTTCCTTCTGGCACCCATATTATGCCTCTTGGACCTCTTGAAGTTGTCCCAGAGGCTGCATACACTATCCTCAATTTTTTGGATTCTTTTTTGATGGGTTGTTTTTTGCTTCCTTGTGTTTCAGATCATTGATTTGATTGTAGGCTTCATCCACTCTACTGTTGTTTCTCTGTAAATTGTTCTTTGTTTCTATTAGTGTATCCTTCATTTCTGACTGGATCTTTTAGATGCTGCTGAGATCCTCACTAAGTTCCTTTAGCATCCTTATAACCAGTGTTTTGGGCTCTGCCTCTTACAGATTACTTATCTCCATTTTGTTTAGTTCTTTTTCTGGAGTTTTGATCTGTTCTTTCATTTGGGCCATGTTTCTTTGTGTCCTCATTTTGGCAGCCTCCCTGTGCTTATTTCTATGTATTAGTTAGAGCTGCTTTGACTCCATGTCTTGGTAGTTTGGCCTAATGTGGTAGGTGTCCTGTAGGGTCCAGTGGCACAGCCTCCCCTGTCACCTAAGCTCGATACTCAAGGCGCCTTCCATGTGGGCTGAGTACACCTTCTTCTTGTAGTTGAGCCTTAGTTGCTATTGGCAGATCAGTGGAAGGGATTTTCCCAGGCCAGTCAGTTGCGAGGTTTGGCTGTGACCACTTACCATCAACCTCTGCCCTCCATGGAGGATCAGTTGTGCAGGAGCAGGGTGGCACTGCTCTGATGTGATCTGTAGCTGAGTTTGTTGGTTCTGGCATTCCCTGGGTGGCTCAGGCCAAGGTCCAGCCCCATCTCTGTTTTTCTCATAGCCACCTTCCCTGAGCTATAAAGCAATCTGAGATGACTGTTACTTGTACTGGGCTTGGAGATTCCCAGGCAAAGGCAAGCTGTGAATCTAGGCTAAGTGCTGTTAGTGCCTGGCCAGGGGCTCACGAAGGCCAGCTGTTTCTTATTTGATAGGATTTAGGAAGTTGTGAAGCATGAGCCAAGATCAGCCATGCATATGGGAAAGAAGCTTGTGTGGGCCATTTGGGTGGGGCAGAGTCTCTGGAGATCTCCGAGGCAGGTGAAACAGTGTTAACAAGGTTGATGGAACCTCAGGTAAGGCATTAGCTTGCCAGCTCAGTCTGGGTGGATGTAGTTTATTTGATTCCATAATTGTCAGACTTCCATTCAACTAGATTTCTGATGCTTCTGAGTGATGGTTCTATATTTTAGTTGTAATTTTGATGTGGTTGTGTGAAAAGACAAGCCATGTCTGCCTGCGCCACCACCTTGACCAGAAATCTGGCAGATATTCTTAATCCTGCAAACTTTTAGACTTTCTAGAGATAGAGTGAAACAGGCCGTGGAGAATTTCCTGTATACATGTAATCATCATGGAAACTTTCATTCAATGATAGCTGGACCTCTTCACCCACCCACTCACACACACCTGTAGCTGGGTCTCTGATTCTAGCATTATAAGAAAAATAATTAGGCAGTGAGTTGTTTTGTTTGTTTTTGTTTTTACTGAAAGAATATCATGTTATTTATGCTCATTATGTAGAAGGATATAACAAATTATATCACTCAATGTGGATACTTTCAAGAGTAAAAGGGGCCACATTAAATATTATGGTGAGGCAACAAGCATAAATGTGTTGTGTTCTTATAGCTGAACTACCTTCACCTCTTACCCCTCCCAAACTCCATTGATACAATAGTTCTACCAGGGCAGGACAAGCCATGAAAACCCACAACTTTGCTGCTGAAGGGGGCTGACTTGATGGAGTAGAACAGAAATATCAAACTCATTTTTACCATGGGCCACATCAGCCTCGTAGTTGCCTTCAAAGGGCCAAATATAATTTTGGGACTGTATAAATATAACTACTGCTTAACTAGGGACAAGGAGCTTGGCGTTGCTGCCAGGTAGAAACAAGGTGCCCAGCCAGATGAAACGAGGTGCCTGGCTGGATAAAACAAGGTGGAGGGCCAGATTCCACCCATAGGCCTTGTGTTTGCCACCTGTGGAGTAGAACATAAAAAACCACATGTCCCTAGCAGCTTTTAGAAACCATAGCAATCTCAGTGGTAAACACACAAATGAGGTTGCAATTTGTGTTGGGAATGGCAATAGATTGGTATATTAGCCAGAAGTTTAACAAAGGGAATTGGATAAGGAGACTGGTATAGTGGGCCAGTCAAAGCTAATACATACCACTGGTGGTTTGGAAGTCTGTACACATGTTCCAGGAAAAGTCAAGAGAGTGTCCAAGATATCCATATACCCGAGCCTGTCCCTAAGGTTTTGGGCAAAGGGGAGATATGAGAGGACCCAATGCAAAGTACGAGCCAAGGAAGACTTATAAATGCCTGAACTTTGAATACATTCCCCAACCTATGCACATATCCATCAACAAAAGGTGTTAGCTTATTGGCCCAGGGTGTTAAGCAAATAAAAATCACTAATAAAAGCAACAACCCATGGAGGGGTAATCAGAAGCCAGAATCACTATAATGCATTGTACAGAATGTCAGTTTTCAAGAAAAAAATTGCGAGACATGCACAGAACAGGATTGTGACCCATACCCAGTAAAAATGCAGTCAAGTGAAATTTTCTTTGGGTCTCAGGGTGAAATTTAGCAAACAAATACTTGAAAGCAGTTATTACAAATATGTTCAAATAACTAAATAAAACCTTGTTAAATAATTTAATATATATTAGTATAGTTACTCTTCAAATAAAGAGTGTTTATACAATGATAGAATTTTTTTGAACAAATTAGAATTATGGAGTTGAAAAGTACAACCACTAAAATGAAAATATTTCGAAGGTATATTTGGGAAACTATTCAAAGTTCTAAAGGGAAAAGGATGCAGAAAGATGACATTCAAGAATTTTATATCCATCAAAACTGTTCTTCAAAAATTAAGGTAAAGATATTACAAGGTTAACAAAGCCTGAGGTAATTTGTGTCCAGTAGACCAGCCTTATAAGAAATACAGAAGGAAATCTTTTATATTGAAAGGAAATGACAAGAACAAGTAACTAAAATCCACTTAAAGAAAAAAATAGTACTGAAATATAATTATGTAGGCAAAAATAGAAATGGTATAAATATATAATAAAACTCAATTTAAGAGGGAAGGGAATAATAAAGATTAGAACAGAAATCAATGAAATAGAAAATAATAGAGAAGGTGATTCTTTTAAAAGATCAACAAAAGTGACACAACTTTAGCTAGATTGACCAAGGAAAAAGTAGAAAAGATGAGATTACCAAAATCAGGAATTAAATTAAACTCCATAGAAATTTAAAATATTAAAAGGGAATACTGTGAATAAATATATTCCAAGAAATTTGAAAACTTATATAAATTGGTCTAATATGTAAAAATGCACAAATTACCTAAACTGATTCAAGAAGAAATAGAAAATCTAAGTAGACCTATAAAATTAGAGATAAAATTAAGTCACCCCACAAAGAAAACCCTGGATACAGAGAGCTTCACTGCTTCCAATCCAATATTTGGAGAATAAATAATACCAATCTTTCACAAATTTTCCAAAAAAATAGAGGAAGAAGGAAAACTTTTTCAATTTATTCTATGAGAACAGTATTAATCTGAAACCAAAGTCAGACAAAGATTTCTGAGGGGGAAAAAAAAAAGCAGCAGTAGTATCCCTTATGAACATAGACACCAAAATCCTCAACAAGATATTTACAGAGCAAATACAATAATCTGGGAAAGTATTATACCCCAGACAAGTAGGATTTAGCCCAAGAATGCAAGGTTGGTTTAACATCCAGTAGTCACATGACCTCAACAGAGACACAAAAACCATTTGAGAAAATCCAATTATCTACTTGTGACAGTAATTTTCAATGAAGTAGGAATAGAAGAGAACTTCTGTAACTTGTTAAAGGGCATCTATGAATATCCTACACCTAATACCATACCTAATGGTGAAAGATTGACTGGTTTAACTCCAAGACTAGGAGCAAGACAGGGTTGTCATTATCTCTTCTATTCAACATTGTACTCTAATTTATGTTCAGAAAGATACAAACAGAAATAAAGAAAAAGAAAACAAAAGGAAAGAGGAAAGCAACAGAAAAGAAAGAAATCAAAGGTACCCAGATTGAAAAGTGAAAAAATAAATAAAATTTTATTTGCATAAAATATGTAGAAAATCTTAAGGAATGCATTCACACACACACACAAATTAATGAGTTCAGCAAGTTCACTGAATACAAGAACTGATTAATATCAATTGTATTTATATATACTACCAACAAACAATAAAATTAAGAAAACAGTGATTCACTACAGCATCAAAAATAATAAAGGCATTTTTTGTAGAAATTGACAGGCTGATTTGGAAATTTATATGAAAATGCAAATAACCCAGAACAGTAAGAGAACTTTGAAAAGGAGAGCAAAGTTAGATGACTTACACTTGTGGTTTTAAAACTTACTACAAAATTCTAGTAAAGAAGAGAGTATAGTACTGGCATACAGATCAATGGAATATAATTGTAAGTTCAGATAATTAACTTTTAACATTGTTGGTCAATTGGCATTGACTATGGGTGATGAGTACATGGGAGTTCATTTTACAATGTAGCTCTCTATTCTTGCATATATTTGAGATTTTTCATAATAAAAATTTTTAAGTGACAAGAAAAAAGAATAAGAGAAATGATTAAAATATTACAATTTGCTCTCTATACTGACCACAGAAAAGGACTTGTCTCTTAAAAATCAAATCTGAACAGTGTCAGAATGAATAAATCATAGAGAGGTGAGTGAACTCTCAAAAACAATCTGAGCAAGAGACAATGGATGGTGAATAGATGGGATAGCATTTAGAGAAGTGCCTGAATGCTTTGTTATTGTCTCTTTCAAGTTATGTGGCATAGTGATGCCTAAAACTCCTATCTCCAGGAGGATTTTACAAAGTGGAGTGTGGTCAAACAGCCCTTTATTTCTAGTCAGTGTAAAGATCTATAGTTCCTCACCCCCTTTCATTTATTTTTTTTATTGTTTAGGGACTTTGTTTTTTGGCCATGTGCTTACAGTCTAGGTTACCATAATATAATGCATTTATTGCTTCTCTGGAAAGCCATTCAGAGTCCCTAACTAGTGCAAACCATACAGCTCTTTTGCTAACTGGTCTCTGCCAAGAGAAGCATTCTTTTGAGCTTTGTAATTTGCATTGATTACTGAGTTGTATACCAGTGTATCACTGGGTGTTGACTAATCTACAAAGTCTTACATAGTTTGGTCCTGATGAAAGAAGTTTGACACTGGTAGTCAATTTTCTAATGACTGAGACTGGTCTGAGTGACTTGAAAAGATTTAACAGATTTTGGAACCTGAAATATCAGGAACAAGTTAGTCATATTGATGACCCATACTCCAGAAATCTATTTTAAAGGTGAATTCAGCAAACAATACTGAACTTGGTGGGGTGAGGGGTGGGGGCAGGAAGTTGAAAAGTAGACGATAATGCCAAAAATAAAGTTCTAGTTCTAACTTTATGATCTTTAATCTAATCCAAAATGCCTTTAGAAAATCTCATTCTTTGATGACCATTCTTCCAAACATTTTCTACCCAATCCTTAACTCCACTACATAGTGAGAGTTAATGATTTTCTCATGAAGCAGATATGAATAGGAACAGCCTTCAAAGACAACTGGTCTCACTTCCAGGGCCATCTTTGGGCCAAGATACGTAGTCGCCAACAGTGAGTTGGCGACTGTGTTTTTTGAGTCCTGGCGCAAAGTAAGATCCATCTGTTTTGCCCAGCCGTTTGCCTGAGTGCCACAAAATGGTCCTGTTATTAGTCTGATTTGTGGTCCTATTTGAGGTTAGGGGATAATGTAAATAAACTTCAGTCCTGCTTGTGATGAATGTAACATGGGAATTAAAAGTGGTGGTGTCGGTAGTGGTAAGTGATGTTGCGTCTCTATTTTCTCAATTGCTCTGTTTTCTTTGGATTGGGAAACAGACATTTAAGAATGAGTTTGTCATCTGGAAGGATAGTTGTGACCAAGTTTCTCTCAACAGGATACAAGATGTTATTTTTGAGCTTCATTACCCTCACCAAGGGGAAAAAAAGAGAGGGAAAAAATAAATAAGGAAGAAAGTGAAAGTGAAGAAGAAAGTCAGTGAAGTGAAGAGAAGGGTCAGAGAAGAAGGGGGAATGCTGGTGAGGAAAGGTAGAGAATGTCACTTAGACTGTCTATTCATAGAAATGGCTTTATTATTTTGAAGTGATAGTTCAACTCACTCCACATCTGGTGAATCAAGAAAAAGGAAATCTGACTGATTAAATTAAGCTGCTAGTTGTCAGTTAAATCATTTATATATAAATATGCAGCCTAGTTTCCATCACCTTTTCTTGTCTGAACTAGACAGTGAATCAGCTTCACTAACCGAATTTGAGTGGTGAGTAGAACAATACCAGTTGGTGATTCAGATTTATGTAGAGGTGAGCAGTTTTTATATTTCTGAATCAGTTATTGGGGTTTATTGTTATTCTCTATAATTTCTGATTCTGAGTTATTTTTGTCAGTTTCTTTTATAAATGTTTTTTTGCCTTATAAGGATATATATGCACTCTTTTCCTCTCATTCACTTGTCCCTGGTGACGCCTCCATAATTTCTGTCTTTACACTGCTACATTTTTAGTCTAATTCAGGCATGTGAGAAACAGGGGAAAAGTTTAGTCAATGTCAGTGATTTCTTTTTTTTTTTGGATCCATTCATGGATAGATTTAGTGAATCTGAACCAATTTGCATTTAAAATCTATATACATCAAATAGACACAATACTCAAAATATTCCTCCATATGTTTCAAGGGGAAAAAACAGAATTTACAAGTGAGAACTAGATGCATTTCCTAATAAAAGATGCAGTTTTAGGGATGATTTATGATCATGCTCTCATATGTGCGACATTAAAATATTGTCTTGCACTAATGTGAAGGTGGACATAAGCATACCACTTTAGTTTTACAAGTATATAAAAAATGCATTGCCAAGACGTAAAATAAAAGAAAGATAATTGTATTGTCTCCATATTACATTTAAAAAACGATATATTTCTAAATCATGTCATGTCAGTTATTTAAAACTAAAAAACAAGGATGGCTTCATCCAATCTGTTATTTTAAATAACTATTACCTTTTTTATAGAAGGTGTTATATGAAGAAAGGATTGAAAAAATAGTGTGATGTTTAAAGCCCAAATATTTATGACCTACTTGAAGATTTTAATGCTTGGACTCTTAATTTGAAGACTAAAAGTACATGTAAAAATGTGATTACAGTTATTTAAACAAGGAGATCTGGTTCAAACCCTGATGGTCTTCCCGAGTTGCTTCAAACAGCAATGGCTGCATATGATAAGATGTACAATATGATGTGGTATGGGACATGCTGCCCACAGTGCATTGCAGTGGGCATTTTGTATTGCTAAATATGTCCGTTCACCTCCACTTCACCATCTCTCCGACCACCAGTTCACTCATCTGAAAGTAGTGGATCTAACATTGTTTTTTCCAATTCTATTTAAAGTCACGATTTCCCTTCATGTGATCATAGATTTTCTTCTTTATTCTCTAAAATTAACATTTTATGTAATCTTTAGGTTGTGAAGTTGTTTGGGTTTTTTTTTTTTTTTAACCAGATAGAATATTGTTAAAATTCAGAGGCACTGAGCTTCTAGTCATATCATTATGAAGTCCTTAACATGGAGGCATATTTTGTTTTTCAGAATTGTCTTTTTTTTTTCCTCTTTAGATCCTTTTCTTTTCATTAAAAAACTACTCTGGGAAGAGAGGTTTTTTTTTTTTTACAGAAAAAAGAAGCCACGCTTGACTGATAATGCATTGCTTTGGATGGTGAAACATTATGAAAGTTTAATTTTTAATTAAATCTGAAATACCAATTATAACTGAAAGAGATTTTAACCTGTTTCTTTTCAGACTGCCTGAAGTTACATTTAGAGACTGAAATCACTGCACCTTAAAAACAAAAGATTGAGCTGCACTGCATCCCCGTAAGTGAAAGCTTCCTGCACCTTCCTCTGTGTTTTGGTGACCAGTTCAATAAAGGACAAAAAATATTGGTAACATAGTAACCAGACAGGTAAAAATTTGAATGTCCCTGAAGAAATACATGTTTAAATAATTTTCTTATTTAAAAAAAGAAAATTTGTTGGGCTCAATATTCAGTATGTCTTTTTTATCCAATTGTGAATCCTTCCTTTTGACTGGTTTGAATTGTGTTAGGGCGTGTGTCACCCACCGTGCAGCAGCACAGTGACACGTACCCTGTCAGGAAGGATTCTTGCATTTTTGTACCAGTCTCATTGTAACATTTCTTATGGATTCAAAGTAAAGTCATTTTTTTGGTGATGTCATTAGCCTCTGTGTCAATGGAAATGCATTTTTTTGGTGATGTATTTAGCCTCTGTGTCAATGGAAATGCAGAGAAAGTTCATGATGACATCACAAGATTCTGCTGTCTTGAGAACTTTGGGCAAAACTAAGTAAAATGCATAATTCCCTTGTGTGCGTGTGTTCCCCATTCTGCTGTGAAGCAGTCAAAATAGCACATCTTATGTCTTCCCGTGAGCTACAAGGCTGTCTCTCAGAGCCCCATTGTTCCATAAATGCATGTCAGAGTCTACCACAGTCTGGTCTCCCCTTATTTAGCTGCTGTTTTGTCAATGTACTTGGAAGAACAATTAACATTTGGGATTTCAATGTCTGAATAACAGGCAGTGAATAGAACCCGAGCATATAAAAGATTCAGACGCCCAGTGTAAGAAAACTGAAGCTTATCATTGGTGGGGGAAAAAAGAAAAGCATTTTAATGCTGCACTCAAAGGTTGTGAAATACTACAAGGAAAGTTGATTAGGGTTTTTTTTTTCTTTCTTAATTTTAGATCAAAATATACATGTTGGTAATGATATCCAGAAGGTTATGATGTCCTCCTACGTTTTGCAGTTTAATGTATTTCAAGGTCTTTTGCTAGTATATCTTAAAATACTTAAATAACATTCATCTATTTTAGTCATTGTTGGGATGCCAGGTGTGGGGTGTACTGCATCATGGATTTCAGTGTCACAGTGCCTGTCCAGCAGAGTATACTGAAAAGGATTCACACAATTTCTATCATTTTCACTTTGGGTTCACTACAATCTTATTATTTTTGACTATAATTCTTTGTGTGTTGACTATTGACAGTCCTGAAGTTGTTAAATATCTCTGCCTCTTGTTTGAATTTCTGCTCAGTCCTTTTTTTGGAGAGATGATGCATGGACAGAGTAATAGCACCTTACTGTCAGGATATCCAGAGGGAACTTTGGCAGCTTATGCGTGTTGCCCACTGCGCTCAGTGCCTAGCTGATATGAGTGAATAAATGATGGTTATTGTTATTTTCATCATAACTATAATAGTCCTAACCCGTAGATGGTAAGGTCTCTAAAAACAGGTCTATTTTTTATTCATTTTTGTAATCTCCAGAGCTTGGCATAATAATAGTAATCAAGAAATAGCTGTTGTTATTTGTACAATTACAAAATTTATTAAAAATCAGAACTTTAGGATTCATTCTGTCAGAATTTATTTATTTTTTTGTGAAGAGGGGTTGGATAAAATTTTTGACAGAAACATAATTATGAAGGAATTTGTCAAAGACAAACCTACTGTTTATCATATCATATTAGGCACCTGTCTCCCAGTTATTCTACTCTTTGACTTTACACTAATTTCTCCTGGCCAAAATGAGACATTCACATTTTTTTTGTCTGTGAAGTTGTGTTCAGTAGTTTTCTAAGCTGTGTGTCCTGATCCCATACACTGTAGTTGTCTCCAAAGATAACTCTTCCTGACTCAAGATGGATGATGCTCTGCACCTGTCTAATTGTCATGCAGTGATTGCACTTCAAGGAAATAGGGCAAATGGTACAATAGGTGTTGGGTCAAAAGGCCAGGAATTTGGGAAGTTGCCATTAGAAGCTTACACTTTCAGTGCATAAAAAGCCAGGACCAGTTTCTCAGCACTAATAAGACCACAACATTCTTTAGAACGAAGAACCCTTTGCCCTCTCCTAAGTTTAGCTTCCTGGTATTTTTTCTCTTTTTTTATAAGGTTCTCTGCCCTCCCCTACCAATTTTAATTTATTTCCAAAAGGAGTTCCTTTATTTTTATTAAATTAGCTTCTGGTGATGCAAATTAAGGCTCTCATAAAACTTAGCCTCTGAGGCAAACCTAAAATGATAAAATTTAGGTTAAGTGAACAGTACTGTTATTATGTTGAATAACATTGAAGGTTATCAAAGAACTTAATAAACATTTCACATATTTAAAGTTAAAAATTGAGGTGAAAGGGATTTAAGGGCAGAGCATCATCAAATACTATCGGTAGAAAGGATATAAGAAATAAAAGGTCAATCATCTTGTTTTGAAATAAGTAAATTTGAGGCCCAGTGTAGGGCATCAATTTGGGAATTATCAATAGTGAAATAATTGAAGTCACACTGCTGAAAAGCAGTGTCAAATCATGGGAAGAGTATGAATGTGGAGTTTTACAAACATATTCATATCCATATTGGTCGCACCAATGTAGATCATCTTTAGCCATGGAGACCTGAGAGTAGTCCCTCATTTAGAGTCTAGGGTTTTGATGTTTACTTTGTACTCAGGGATTGAGCAGTGTTTCCTGAGGGACAAATTGCCTTTGGCTCATTTTATGAAACCAATTGAACTGTATTTCTTTCTACCATGTAGTCCAAAATTCATGTATAAAGGGGTATTCTGAAAACATTTATGGTTATCCAAAAAGTTTTTTCCCCTGTACATTTTTATATCATGCAACAAGTCACATAGAGGTTAATTTGTTTGGTTGACTTAATATTCTTCATGATGATTTACAAAGTGGACAAAACACCATAGAAACTTCAGTAGTTTAATTGGGTTTGGATGCATGATAATAACAGCAACCAAAACAGAACCCTTGTAACATGGAATTTAGACTTCCCAATAGTATGCATCACACATGGTGTCACCAGGGGTTATGTCCATCAGAGAAAAGTTTTTTAGAGCATGAAAAATGAAATAAACTTTAATAATTTAAAATGAAATACTTGCTCTGGTCTTTTATTTCAGGTTTTCTTTATTGGATTCTGTCATTTAGCAATCCAAAGTGACCAGTGTAGGAACGTTTCTATTATTTTGTCCAGAAGTAAATCCTAGATACATCTTAGTTTCATCCTCAAATCTATTTTATCTCCTCCAGACTTTTTCACCCCCCTACTATGAACAAGCTCAAGTCACTGTATCCAAAAAGTTAGTGACCTAAGTCTTTGTGTCCCAAAAAAGGAGACCAAATATTCTGCCTTAAAAACTTCCATGGAAGATTTGGCATATACAGATGAAGGGAGAATTGAGGTACAAGGATGCCCAAGTAGGGCCTTGGAAGTAGGTACTCAAAAAAAGTTTTCTCCTCAGACTTTTCCTCTCTTTCCTATATGATAATGAATTAAAATTTCTTCTATACCTCTTATGAATGAACCATTTCACCAGGATACATAGATAAATAACACCTATTACCTATCATTAAGAAATTTATAATCTACTTGAGAAATAGATAAAAATCTTTTTATAGACAAAATGTTATGTGGGTAGAGTAGAGGAAATAAATGGTTATTATTTCTTGTGGACCATCAAGGGATAACATGACATTAACAAGCCGTCCAAGCAGAGGGAGTAATAAAAATGAAAGATGAAGGAACAGTGAGTGGTAATGTTGTGATGTGAGTGTAGGATGCTGGTTGAAGACAGTGTTTTCCAAAGTGTGGGTTGCAGCCCATTCATAGGACATGAAATCAGTTTAAAGGATCAGAGTTAATGTGCTTTTAATGAAATAGAATCAAGGGAAAAATAAATTACAAAAACTTTGTTACATATTTTAAGGTAACGACTATAAAATAAATATAGTATTTGTTACTGGAAATCATGCCACCAAAATATAAAAGCAAATCTAAACATGATAGGTATTTTAAAATTCACATGTAATCCTCACTAAGAGATAATACTATTTTTGCCTTCTTATATATGAGAAGATAGAGGGATTAAGCCATTTGTTCATGTAATACAAGAAGTAAATGGTAGAGATAGGATGTGAATATGTCTGTCAAACTCCACATTAATACTCTTCTCATGATTTGACACTGTTTTTCAGCATTGGGTGACTTCAGTTATTTCATTATTGATAATGAACACATTTGTATCTCTATCCCCGATATCATTCCCAAACTCCAGTCCTAGATCTACAATATCCTTATTTAAATCTTCAACTGAATATCATACTAGTTTCTCAGAGTCAGTATATCAGCATTGAATTTATCTGCCTAGTTAAAAATCATTCTCCTTTTGACTTTCTTAACTTTTTTCACCCTAATTCTTCAGGTCTCTTGGATCAAAATACTGTGTTTGTTTTTTGCCTCTTTCACCTCCTTGCCTCCTCACACGTCCAATAAGTGGCCAAGTTTTGTTAAAATAGGTTCTTTGGGACCTCTGTTCTAGTCAGGCTTTTATTCTCCCTTGCCTACAATAATCACCTAATTGGGTGAGACAGGAATAGGGAGACCTGCTTATCCTAAACACTGGTGCCCCATTAGGTTTTCTGAAACAGGAGCCCCGAGATCATGTCACCATTTTTCAGACAAAACTTTAATAATTCTTTATTAATTACTGAAAAATTCTCAACCAATATTTGTGTTATTATAAAACCTAATTCTAACTCCATTTCTGACTTTCATCTTATGGTGTAACATATCATAAACTCAGGCCAAATTCCCTCATCACCTGCACTAGTGTTTTAGGTATTGTTTGTACTAATTCCATGAAACTTTCCTTCCCTGACTTGGTCAGAAATAATCAACCCTCCCCTACTCACCAAGCTCAGCACCAGCAATTTGATTTTGAACTTCTAGCCTTCAAACTTGGGGGAGAATAATTTTCTATTGTTTTAAGTCAACAAGTTTGTAGTAATTTGTTATAACAGCCTAAGAAACTAATAGATTTCTTACCCACACTGGTTTTTGAGACATGAATTACTTTATATATTTTAAAACAATATTTATGTGCACACCTTATGTATTTTTTAAAACTCACCCAAAGATAGATCTTTTATTGATTTTAGAGAGAGAGAAAGAGGGAGAGAGAGAAAGAAACATTAGTGTGAGAAACATTGATCAGTTGCCTCCAGTATGTGCCCCTACTGGGGATCAAACCCACAATCCAGGTATGTGCCTGACTGGGAAGTGAACCTGCAACCTTCCAGTGCATAGGATGATGCTCCAATCAACTGAGCCACCCATCCAGGACCACACCTTGTCCTTTTACTAGAAAATAAATTCTTTAGAGATAGAGTCCACATTTAATTAATATTTCTAAACCTCACAGAAATACCACAGTAGATCATTAATTCATTATTCAGTCATGTTTAAACCTAGTAATATAGAAATAATCCTTTAGCCCTGACTGGTGTAGCTCAGTGGATTGAGCACGGGCCTGTGAACCAAAGGGAAGATGGTTTGATTCCCCATCAGGGCACATGCTTGGGTTGCAGGCCAGGTCCCCAGTAGGAGGTGCGCGAGAGGCAACCACACATTGATGTTTCTCTCTCTCTTTTTCCCTTCTATGCTCTAAAAATAAATAAAACTTTAAAAAAAAAAGAAATAATCCTTTAGGCTCTCACAGAATTTATAATCTCCTAAGGGAATCAGACATTAAATTCATGAACAGATAATTACAAATCATAAATTATAGTCCATTAAAAGAGCTAATAGGTAAATAAAATAATAGTAGATGGGAAAATCTGTTACACTGTCCACTTGGTGCTCAGGAAATAATTTTCAGAGAAAACCTCATTTACATTGAGAGATGAAGGACAAAAACTCCAGCCAGGTAAAAAATTTGGAATGGAGATGGAAACATGTGGAGAAGAGAAAGTTCTGGGCAGAAACAGCATGGACAAAGCCCCAAGGCATGGACAAACTGTGCATTCAAGGAAATAAAAGGATTTGAGTGGCCAGAGCAAAATGAGGTCAGAGAAGTAACCAGAATTTAATTTAGATTGTGTTCTGAACACTCTCAAAAAGTGGGGGACCCTCAAAAAACTGGAGTTATTTTCTTGAGGGCAGGCCCCTTGTAGTACAGGCTCCCCCTGCTCAGTGAGTGTTCTAGGAACCCACTTGTATCGGTGTATCACCTGGTGTTGTTGTGAGAGGCTGCATTCAGCTTCCGTGAATTTTTTTTTTGAAGACTCTTTCAGTGTGTTTGCCCATTTCATGAGGGGTGATTTACGAGTGCACCTGCCCACACTGTGTTGAGTGTTCAGCAGTTTTTGAACAAAAATGGCATGACCCCCATGCCCCACTCTTCCTGTTTACTCGATCTTGCCCAGAGTGACTATTGTTGTTTCCCTGGATGGAAAATGTCCTCAAAGGGAAACATTTTGTTAATGTGGAAGAGGTGAAACAAAAAATGGCAGAAGCACTAAAAGACATCAAAATCTATGACTTCAGAAAGTGTTTTGAGCAGTACAAAAAACATCTCAATAGGTGTATGGCATCAAATGGAGAGTACTCTGAAGGTGACTAAAGTTTAAACATCTAAGAATAAATACACAATTTTTTATAAAAAATTCTGGTGTTTTGGGGGTGTCTCCTTTCATGTAGTGGATATTTAAGTATAGCTCAAGAGTGAAAAAAGATGAAAATAATTCAAAGCTAAATAGTATGCACAATCTCATAGCATCCATGCATTTATTTAGTATTCTCATTGAATGCTTACTTCTAATTTTGAGGAGGGCTTGAACATCTGAAACTGAGGTCTAATAGTTCACAAGATATTTCTATTTGTATAACCAAAGTAGATCTCTGACAACCTTCTAAGGTAAGGTAAAGTTAATTTTATTTCCCTTGTGCTTAATAATTATTAAAATTCTGTTGTTGGTTAATGGATCTTTTATTTTTATATATTTTTAAATGTTCATTGTGAAAGATAGGAATGAGTACTAAAAATGTGTTTTTCTCCTAGAACACATTTTTAACTGTTAAATCATAACCTTATTTTTATATTTGGTGTATTTTATCATATGCAATGACCAAGGTCCTGGAGGCATAGAAAGCCTTGAAAATGAATCATCATTATCCTCATTATTACTACTTACAATTTTACTGAATTTCTGGATTAAAAACAATCCATACTCTTTTCAAGTGTGATGCATTACAATCCTGGAATGTCACAAAGTCAGAATAGAGATAATGGTTTGTTTGCAAAGTGATGGAAATTAACCCCTTTTACAATTAAAGAAAAGAATAGACTAAAGAGAAGAGAATGTAAAAATTAAACCATAGAGAAGTAGGTTAAACTCTAAAGACATGAGGAATTATTTGCTGTAACTTTGGAAAAAGACACTAGAATCATAAAATATTATAGCTCCACAGAACCTTAGGAATTATTTATTCCAGCCTCCTCATTTTGGAGGTGAAAAAAATTCAGGCCTAGAATTCTTATCTATCATACTTTTAAATCTTAGTGCTGGAACTATAAGTCCAGTTCTTAGGAGCTAAGTTAACACAGCCAAACCAGCTAATCTGTGATCAAGGCCTCCACCATAACCCTTTTTAGGTCTTGGGTGGAAAAAGGGATATTTACTACAGGAAATCAATCTATAAGTAAGCTTTAATTAATAAAAATCTGAACAATATATTTTAATCCTTGTTATTACACTCCAAAACCACTCCACATAGTAGGAATCATTTCCTGTTTATAATGAGTATACTGAGCTCCAGAAAGATTAAGTAACATTCAAGATAGCAAAACCAGTGAATTTGTATTAATGCCATACCTGTTTCAAACTCTGTACTTTCTCCTGCTTGGAGAAGTTTCCATCAATTTCATTTTGTTATCACCTTAGCTCACATAACCACAGAGGTTATCAGTACTTTAATAGTGGAAATGTATAAAAATCTTTGAAAAAAGTAGTTAGGAAGGTAAAGAAGAAAGTTATATTTAGCATGTGCTGGCTTTGCATAAAGCTCTGTCTATTTAATTCTCACAACAGTGCCTCAAGATAGATGTTATAATCCTTAGTTTACAGTTGAAGAAACTAAGGCTTCAGTGAGATTAAATTGCCCCGCATATCTGTGCAACCCCAAGTGCTTTTATATGCCACCCACCCCCTACCTCCCTGTCTGCTCTTCTCCTGGATGCTAGTTAGTCTCTGTCATCTGCACACCTCAGCTCTTTATGTGACAACAGAGAATTGTAATACATGCTCTCAAAGACATCCCGAGAAGAAAAAAGAGTATGTCAAGTGAGTGCTTTTATAACTAAGTTATACTATGCCACCTGTATGTTTTCTCTTTGAGAACTGAGGAGCTGGGTAGATTAGTGAAATTTATGACATTAGTCTTTCATCTCTATATCATCTGTGTTTCTGTGCCCAATACCCTCATCATGTTAGATAGTGGTGCCACTAACCTGGATTATAGGAAAACATTTGAAAGTGAGAGAAGTAAAATCATTGTTTATTAGACCAGTATCAAGTGATAAGCCTTGCATTTTCCTGCTGAAGTCTAACTCATTGGAAGCCTTACAAGCCTGATCAACAATGTAGGTCAATGAAAGCATTCATCATTACTGCTACTGAAAAGGCCAAACTGAAAATCCAAAGTACTTAAAAATTATTAGCATTGTATTATAATTAACACCAAGGACTACATTAGAAGTGAACTCCTTGGTAAACGCAGGGTGGGTTGGGGGAGAAAGAGAGGGAGTTTTGAAACATTTGTTAATGGCAGGTTCCACTGCAAACATGATCCTGAATTTTAGCAGCCCTGTATATACACACCTCTGTTTCTGAGTAAGTCATTTTCTGTTACTGATACACTCGAAAAATTATTCTAAAACCAAACATCATTGTAGAGTAGCACCTGTGTACGTAACAAGTTTATGGTAATTAGAACAATGCCTGCATGTTATGGTTCTGGAATTTCCCACCCCCCTCTACTTCTTGAGTTTGACTTCAAGTCTTTCTGTGTAAAAGCCCTCATCCGTCCATTCAAATCTTCTAAATTAACTCAGGGGAAAACATCCTTCCTGCTCCACAGAAGGGACTTCATTCTTTAGCTTAGCCTTGCTCTTTGCAACACTTATGTTGCTTGTACCCCCAAATCAAAAAGTACATTAATATATACGTTGAATTTCTGCATCTCTTTAGGAGAAAAAAATGTTTTAAAAAACCTTATAATATTTTGTTAATTATCCAATTTTGGTTCAAAGGTTTGTTAGGAATTTTAAATGAAGAAAAAGCTTTTGTAAGCTTGAGAAAGCTTATGTAATCTCTTCAGGACAGATGAGAAGCAATCAGGAGACTTGTGACTCTTTGAAGCAGTAAATTTCCAGGGAATTAGGCACAGATTTCTCAAGAACAATAGTGTCACACTCCAGGTTGCAGCACATTGGCTCTAAATGCACCCCTTCTTGTATCTCACATGGCAATTGGAAAGCATCATTCTTTGAGTCAACTGGAAAAAGGAGAAGGCCAACCTGCTATTCTTTCAGCAGGTCATGAGATATTAAATGCAGAATGAAGTCAGTCTTTTGGTTAGGATCAGATTCTCAGAGTTGTAAACCTCTTATGATAAAATGTCTTAAAAAATGTCAGAAAGTAAGTTTACATATGTAATGGTTTCAACTATTAGAAGATTTAGATTTATCAAAGTCATGTATTTGTTTATAATTTCACCAGACTGACCATATGAAACTTGCTTAGCTTTTGCTACTATTTTACAGAAATGTTCTTTGCTTACCTTATTTGAATATTATAGGACTTTAATTAGCAGTGTATGTCTAACATTGTTATCATTGGCATTGTAATAGCTGTAAAACCTTTTTACTTTTTTAAAAAAGATTTTATTTATTTTTAGAGAGGGAAGGAGAGAGGGAAAAAGAGAGGGAGACAAACATCAATGAGTGGTTGCCTCTTGTGAGTCTCCCACTGGGGACCTGGCCTGCAACCCAGGCATGTGCCCTGGCTGAGAATCGAACTAGCAACCCTTTGGTTTGCAGAGGGCACTCAATCCACTGAGCCACACCAGCCTGGGTTACCCTTTTAACACAACATCTGTTTTATCTTCTCATCGCACTGGAAAGCTGAAGTTAATTTATACTCATTTCACCTAGAAAATGTGTTAGGCAGTTTTATTTATAAGCCCTTTTAGCAGATAGAGAGGTAGTTTGCATGATAAGCTCTTTAAAAAATTTTTTTTATTGTTGTTCAAGTACAGTTGCCTCCATGTCTCTCCATCACCGCCCCCCGACCCCAGCCATCCCCACTTCCCACCCTTGATCCTACTTCCTTTGGTTTTGTTCATGTTTGGTTTGGTTTTGTTTACACGCTCCTGAAAACCCTCCCCACCCCATTATCCCCTCCCACCTCCCCTCTGGTTACTGTCAGCTCTTGCTTTTTTAAATAAGAACTTACTCTATCATGCTATGTGAGACTCTGATTAATGACATAATACAATACTATCCACATCATCCCTGCAGTTACTGCAAGGGATGCAGCAAGTGAAACTGAGAGGAAAGAGCATGGGGCTGACTGTATTGATACTTGAGTCAGTTCTCAAAGTTTTGTCTTAAGGTCATTTTCCTTATCTGTAGGGAACATTTTTCTCTATCTTACAGATGTTATACAAAGAAATCAAATTATATACACACGTACATATATATGTATGTATTTAGAGTTCTGTGAAATAAAAATAGTTAAAAAATACAGAATGAACTTAGTCTTTGGGTTAGGATCAGATTCTCAGAGTAAAAATAGAGTACTAGTAGAATTATCTGTTACAGTAAAAACACAGTATTAGTAGAATTATAAATCACTTGGAGGACTTAGGAGTAAGATGCTTTATCTGATGTCTTAGTGGGTAGAAATTCATTTGTTTTTGAGTTACCATATAGGGAAATACTCTGTTGCTACTAAGTACTGTTCATACATTGGAAACAATGACTAAGAATGAATTGCTATTGATATATTACTTCCTTTAAAGATTTATGTTAAAAGCATTTTTTACTATAAATTCTCTGAGCTAGTTTTCTCAAATTAAAACAAAATTATCTGTTTTATCTCCCACAACAGTTAATTCCTTGAGGGAAAGAACCATGAGTAACTGACTAATATTCTTAGTCACTGAAACTGATACCAGATAGGTGTCCAGTAAGTGTTGAGTACTCTGGGTAAAAGTTCAATGAAATTTTAATATTTTTTAAAAATATTTAATTAATCAATTTAACCACTTGCATATCATGTGATATGGACAGATATTATTGAAGATTATACAGTTATTAAAAAAAGAATTAATTATACCTGTTGCTATTGACCTAGACAGATGACTATAATTATTAAATGAAAAGAACAAATTATCATGGCGGTGAATATTTATGAATAAATATGTTATCACATGTTGGTATAAACATGAGAGAAGTCACAGAAAAATCATACCATATTCTTTATAGTGATCATCTCACAGTAAGATTATTTTTTAAATGTTTTATTATTTCATTGTAATAAGTATATATTATGTATATAATATCTATTAAGTACATAATGAGTATCTATTATAAAAGTAAGTTTGAAAATGAATATATAAAATTGTATTTTAAATTACTACCTTTTATATTTTGAAAAAGTAGCCTGAGAAAGATATCACCACACAGAAGTTTTGATTTCATTGTATTGTCTTAACTTCCATAGTAAATAAAGTATATATTCTAAATAGATTGATTCATTTAATCAACAAGTATTTTCTAAGCAAGCAAGAGTTTTGATCCTTTACCATAGCTTCTCTGAGTACATAACCTACAGATGCACCAAAAAAACTTAAGAATTTTTTATTTTTCCATCTCTCACATCCACATGTATCTCCACTTTATAGCTATCCCTGATGTTTCTCTTACCTTTTCCTTACTGTTCTCTTCAAGAGCTCCACTAACCCTTGGTCCAGGTCAATTCATTTTTTCTGCTCATTTTCAAACTCCTTGCTGAGTCTGTCATATTTTCTTTGTTATAAATCTCACTAGATTTACTGACTTCTGTTTCTCTCATTCACTGAGGCGTGGGGCAGGGGGAGTGGCCTTTGTCAGATAGGGTTTCAGAACTATATTTCTAACAGAAAAATTTGTAAAAGAGTTTAAGTAATTGAAGGGGCAGATCCAAAATTCTTAGCTTAAAAACACAAAAGATCCCCTTTAGAATGCCCTTGAATAGACTTGAGCCAATGACATGGGCAGAAGATCCAAACTGGAATCAGGCAAGAGAGGACTGTACAGTTTGAGGGACTTTATTTTCCAGAGCTGTTACATTCTAGATCCCACCCAGAGTAGACCTGGCAATAAACACACCTTTGTGGATGGAAGACAGAGGCACTGCAAACTAAATTTAACAGACAGGAAAGTTCTTGCCCTGCTTAGGTGGCTCAGTTGATTGGAGTATCTTCCTGTGCACCAAAAGGTTGCAGGTTCCTCGCCAATCAGGGCACATGCCTAGGTTTCTGCTGTGATCCCCTATCAGGGTGTATACAGGAGACAACCCATTGATGTTTCTTTCTCACATTGATGTTTCTCTCCCTCTCAAATCTATAAACATATCTTCAGGTGACGATTTAAAAAAAATAAAAAAGACAGGAAAGTTCTAGTATGATAACCTCAACTAGCGCAACTAGTGATAAACAAATACGCTTTACTTCATGTTATAGCCAGTTATGATAGAGGCTTTAAGGAAAAGGAGAGAGAGTGGGGTAGGGATCCAAGGAGAGGGGAGAGAAAGAGGGAGAGACAGAGAAAGAGAATCCCTTCTCCCAAATAAAAAAGAGGAGAGGAGGGTGGAAGAGTGCGAGAAGGTGGTTGGTTACTGGGGTAGAAAGCGTGAAGAAAAAAATAAAATGTATTTGGACACCCCAGTTCTTTCTTTACAACTGCACAAGTCTTCCCTGGTCTGTTATGAGTCCTACTCTGGGTACGCTGGGCCTGTTTGGCACTTCCAGCCAGCCAGCTGTCCTCTCCTTCCATTTACAGAGTACTGACTCAGAGTGAATCACATACAGTTGTTGGAAACTCTTTAAAATATGCTCACAATTATGTTCATTGCTCTTAACATCAGGGGGTTGAAGAATAAGCAGCTGATGATGGCAAGTTTGCCCAAATATGTAGGTGTCCTTCTCTACCCTGTGCCTTTAGTTTAAGAGATTTATGCATAACAAGAATATAAATTCTTTTTTATGTTCTCTGACCCCTATCTGTGCCCCAGTAGTCTGGTGAGAACAGTAAACTCAAGCTAGAAAAATATGAAATGTAGCAGTATAGCTAGGAAAGCAAATAATATATATGAAAATATTTTAATGAGGTAAAAATGCTTATATTTTTAACAGACAAAAGCAAGTACACAACTTACATAAAAAATTAAGTATTTCTGGGTGGTTAATGCTTATTTCTTTTCCATTTTTTCATTTTTCAAAAGGAAGAGAAAAAGGTGCTATTGGGTTATTTCTTCTTTTGATTTATTTGTTTGGCTTTGATCAATGAATTAATTTTAATGGTGGTATCTCTTATAATGAAGAGATATCACCTCAAGTTTGAATTATATTTAAATTTTTTTGTTTTTCAGTTCAGCTGACATGGAATATTACATTAGTTTCAAGTGTACAACACAGTGATTAGACATTTATATAACTTATGAAATGATCCCTTGATAAGTCTAGATCCCCCAGCACTATATATAGTTATTACAGTATTATTGACTATTTCCTATGTTGTACTTTATATCCATGTGACTGTTTTGTAACTGCCAATTTGTACTGCTTAATCCCTTCATCATTCATCATTTTTACCCACCCACAATGCCCTTCCATCTGACAACCATAAGTTTATTCTTTATCTATGAGTTTGCATCTGTTTGTTCATTTATTTTGCTTTATACAATCCATATATAAGTGAAATCATATGATATACTCATATGTCTTTCTATATCTCATTGATATCATTTAGGATAATACCTTCTAGGCTCATCCATGTTGTCACAAATGGCAAGATTTCACACTTTTTATGGCCAAGTAATGTTCCATTGTATATATGTACCACAGTTTATGTATTCATGTATAATGGAAACAGGTTGCTGACATATCTTGGTTATTGTAAATATTGCTGTAATAAACATAAGCATGTGTATGTCTTTTCAAATTAATGTTTTATGTTTCTTTGGAAAAATGCCCAGAATTGGAATGCTGGGTCCTTTTTGTCTCTTGTTATACTCTTTATTTTAAAGTCTATTTTGCCTGATATCAGTATTTTTTCCCCATTTTTTATTTGCATGATATCTTTTTTTTTTTGCTCATTTACTTTCAGTCTATTGTCTTTTGATCTGAAGTGAGTCTCTTATAGGCAGCATATGAATGGATCTTATTTTCTTATTCATTCAGCTATTTTATCCATTTAGTTTTTTGATAGAAGCATTTAATCTGTTTACATTTAAGGTAATTATTGACAGGTCTATAGTTACTGACATTTTATTATTTATATTATTTATATATTTGATCTTTTTCTTCTTCCTCCTACCTGCTCCTTTTCCTTGTTTTCTTCCTTATCTTTTTCTCTTCCTTGTCTTCCTCCTCCTCCCTTCTTCTTCAAGTCCCTTTGATATTACTGGTATAATACTGGTTTGGGGGCAGTGAACTCCTTTAACTTTTTCTTATCTGTGAAACTTTTTATTTGTCCTTTGATTCTAAATCAGGGGTGTCAAACCTTTTGGCATCTCTGGGCCACACTGGAAGAAGAAGAGTTGTCTTGGGCCACAAATTAAATACACAAAGACTAATGAAAACTGATGAGCAAAAAAATGTCTGTGTATAATTTTTGTGATATCCGCCACCACAGATAAGCAAAAAAGTCCTCACATAATAACCCTAATTATGCAGCAGCCCTTTCAATAATCTTTAAAATTGTCAATCAGTCCCAAGTTTTGTGATCACTAATGCAGAAAATGTACATATCTAAGTAATAAAATGTCATTGACTTTTTAAAAATATTTTTATTATAAAAGTAAAAGAAAAGAGGACAACATAAAATGAGTGGGATGTTTGACATTGTATTTGAGAAACTAGTGCATCAATATCTGGTTTGATAGAAGTACCGTATTTTTCGGACTATAAGATGCACCCCCCAAATTTGGGAGGAAATGGGGGTGCGTCTTATAGTCTGAGTGTAGCTTACCTGGCTCGCTGTGGGGTAGGTGGCGGCCTATGTTATTCATGTTATTAAATATTTTACCACATTTTTTTGCTTCAAATTTTTTTTCCTTTTTTCCTCCTGTAAAACCTAGGTGCATTTTACATTCTGAAAAATTCGGTAGTTGCAATTCTCAGTGAGTTCGCAAGGTGTTCATCAGATATTTTTGTTCTAATTTTACTCTTAATGTGTTTCTTTCTTAAAAATAGTTGCTTGCAAATGTAGATGCTGCAGAATAGTGATGACATGAATAAGGTGTGACTGTGAAGCAAGGGATATTTGTCTCTTAGAAGACAGGACCTATAAAAGTCCAGTAAAGAGACATGATCAAATTTTTCTTTAAGTTGAATGTCAGATTTCGGTTCTATGCATTCCATTTGAAAATTGGCAAGTAACATATTTATGTCAACTGAAAATGGAGTCACAAATATAGCAAAATATTGATTATTTTCCCGGAAATCTTGAATCTGTTTTCAAATTCTTGTATCAGATTGAAAAGTAAGGCTGCATATTTTTTGCTGTTCACAGGATTGTGTTTAGCCAACGTGTCTAAATGCATAAAATTGTTTGCCTTAATTTGAGCTTGCCATAATTTCAGTTTCATTTGGAACGCTGTTATAGTTTGAAACATGGTATTGATAAGCTGGTTTTCACCTTGAAGACACCTTTAACTCATCTAAGTGAGTGGTTAAATCCACTGAAAATGCTAAATCTGTAAACCAGTTTTCATCATCAAGTTCCGGCACAAATTTGTTTCTTGATACCATAAACAATTTGATAACATGTTGCAAATCATAAAATCTTTTCAACATTTGGCCTTGACTTAGCCATCTTACTTCTGAAAAGTAAATGATGTCGCCATAGTCAGCATCAGTACTTTTAAGGAATTCCTGGAATTGGCAAAGATTCAATCTCTTGGCTCTAAGGAAATTCACAGTCTTGATGATGATTTGCATGATGTTATCCATTTTTAAAGCTTTTGTGCATAAATTTTCTTTATGTACTATGCAATTATACTTTATCAAATGTGAGTTTTGGGTGGCAATTGCATCATCTTCTATTAGTTTTACAAGTCCTTTTCTTTTATCTACCATTGCCAGAGCACCATCAGTAACTGTACCAAGCATGTTGTCAATGGACAAAGAAAATCACTTTAACATTTTCTTTTAGTGCTTTGTATAAATCTCTTGATTTAGTTGAGTCTTTCAATGGTAGTAAAGAAGGGACATTATATTTATCATCAGTACCTCTAATAAAAGTGGCAAGTTGAACCCTATCTGTAGCATCAGTGCTATCACCCATCACCAAAGCGTAAAATTTAAAATTAGCAGCTTTACTATCCAAACTTCTTTTGATAGATTTTACAGTTTCTTTAATTCACCTGGCTATAGTCTGGTGAGGCAAACTGATTTTAGAAATATACTCCTTTTTTCCAGGGCACAAATTATATCTGCCACACTTTCTAGACATAAATTCACCATCAGTACATGATTTTTTTTTAAGATTTTTTATTTCCTTAGATGGAAAGGAAGGGCATAAGAGAGGGAGAGAAACATCAATGTGTGGTTGCCTCTTGCACACTCCTTACTGGGGACCTGGCCTGCAACCCAGGCATGTGGCCCTTTGGTTTGCAGGCTGGCACTCAATCCACTGAGCAACACCATCCAGGCAGTACATGACTTTGATTTTTTTTGCTATTAAATAGGCTACCATATAACTAGCTTTTACAATGGAACCCACCCAAGTTGTAACTTTTTGAAAAAAATTTTGTTGAGAAGACAGACTTTTTTTTCAGTTCCACTACTTTGTCAATCTGGTTGATAAACTTTACCTTAGCTCCTCTCTTACAGAACATACTAAAGGGGGTTATTTTTTAAAGAAAGAACAAAAACTCAAAAAACTACAAGTAAGATCACCAACAAACTCAACATACGTAAATGGGGATTATTTGTGACAAAAAAGCAACAAAGGGAAGGGGGTTAAGGTCTGAATTTGCAAAGGAAGATGGAGATTAGATGCATTCCAAAGAAAAAGGACTAGGTAATGTATATATGAAAATTTATTTTATATAAGCCTAATAGTAACCACACAATAAAACCCCAACATGTAACTTAAAGGGGGGGGGCAGGGAGTAATTAATACCATCAAACAAAGGGAATAGATAGAAACAAAGTAAAAGAACCAATGGAGGCACAGAGCTATCAGAAAACAAAAGATAAAATAGCTGTAGGAAATACTTATACATAATTACTTTAAATGTAAATGGACAGAAAATGTTAAGAACTGGAAGCAACAAATGAATAGATAAGAAAAATAAACAGACAAAACTCATAGACACAGAATATATAGTATGATGGTTACCAGAGGGAATGGGGGATGAGGAGGTGGTAAGTGTAAAGGGGATAAATATATGGTGATGAAAGATGGTTTGACTTTGGGTGGTGAGGACACAATGCAATATACAGATCATGTAACTTGGAAATACACAGTTGAAACCCATATTAATCAAGTCACTAGAGTAAATTTAATTTTAAAAATCTTATAGGTACATAAAAAAAGAATATGCCTTGAATTTAATTTGTAGGGAAATGGTAGCTGACAGCAGGGTCCAAGGGATGTACAATTGATAGTCAAAAGGTGGAAACAATCCAGGTAGCAATAGAATAGAGGTTACCAGGGGCTGGGAGGAGGGAAGAGCTGGGATTTAATTGTTTAATGGGTATAGAGTTTATTTTGTGAAAACAAAATAGTTCTGGGGATGGACGATGGGGATGTTTCCACAACAGTGTGCTAGTGCCACTGAACTATACGCCTCAAAATGGTTATAATGGTAAAATTGTTATGTATATTTACCACAATAAAAAAGGATTGTATATTTAAAAACTTTTAAGAAATTTCAGTGAAACTGAATTGTTCTTTAAGGGTTCAGAGGCACAATTGAACTGAGTAGCCTATTCACAGGATCATTAGGGCTTTATTAAATATAATAATGTATTAGTTTAAGGAATAGTTTTTACTTTGCTATTGAGGCTTGTCATACTTATGAAATTTAAGCACTGGTATTATTTTTGATTTACAAGCAGCAATGACTATAATAAACTACAGAGACCAAATTTTGAATAAACAGGATTATTATTAAATTCTTGTTGGTATCTTAGAATTCTCATTTTGGTTAACTGATGGCAGAGGCAGAACTGCAGGTTTCTTTTTCACCAACAGTATCTTCTTGATGGGAAAAGCCATGGTTTTGTATGAATCCATATTTTTCAGTAATTCAATATATAAGGCTGTTGCTTTCCTTTTTTCCTGAAAATGTTGAACATTTTTATTGACTTTTATAAATGTCATGGTTTACCAGTCTATGAATTTTAACACATGGGCAGATTTGTGTAACAGCCACCACCATTATCAGGATACAGAGCAGTTCTATCACCCAAAAAACTTCTTCATGCTTGTTTTTTGTCTCTCGTGCAAGCCCCAGCCCCTGGTAACTACTGATCTCTAATGTATCACTATAGTTTTCTTTTGGGGAATTGTCATATAAGTGAAGTCATATAGTATGTAATGTTTTGAGGCTGCCTTCTTTCACTCCTCATAATGCATTTAAGACTCATTTGTGTTGTTTTATGTTTCAAAGGCTTGTTTCTTTTTATTGCTGAGTTGTATTCCTTTGTGTGCCATATCACAGATGGTTAATCCATTCACCCACTGAAAGACATTTAGGTTTCTTTCCCTAGTTTGGGGCAATTATAACTGCTGTAAATATTTGTATACAGGATTTTTTATGAACATAAGTTTTCATTCTCTAGGGTAAATACCCAAGTGCTAGGCGACTGAGTCAGATGCTATATGTAGATTCAATTTTATAAGAAACTGCCAGAGTGTTTTGGTGAGTGGCTGTGACATTTTGCATTCACATCAGAAATGTGTGAGTTCCCATTGTTCCACATCCTTGTCAACACTTGATATTGTCAACATTTTATATTTTAGTAATTGTAATAGGTGTGAAGTGAAAACACTCTTTTTCTTTTAACTACATTTTTAAAAGCTGTAGACAATGATGTGATTCTGGGGCCATAATCATTTCTGACTCCAAATTTTAAATATATTCTATTCCTATGTGCCTTTTTCCACAGGGAAAAAATGTGGCCCATTATTGTTATATTTCTGGATAGTGCATTCATTTAATTTTTGAGAAATTTCTTTCTTGAAGATCTAAAAAACCACTTCTCTATATTTAAATTCTAATGTAGCTGAAAATAGTGTATGCATACATATAAATGCTAAATCACAGATGTAAAAAATTAATATACTCATTCCATAAGTTTCATTGTTCACTTGCTATGTTTTGGACAGGTAGGTGAAAAATATATGGTACAATAGGAGAGGGCAGTCTGAAAATATCAAAGTGTAGTTCTGTTTGCACTTCTAATGTTAAGGTGAATTATATTGAGAATGTAGTAACTGAAACAAAATTCTTTGAGGTCAACACATCAGGTGTTGAATGAGTCTTGATCTCTACTTTAAAATAATATTTTGGAAAAATGAAAATAAACGTATGTCAGTGAATGCATGTTTTCTTTTAGAGGAAAGAGTCCTGTTCTTGGAGTTATAGACCCAGTTCTGCCATTTTGTATCTTTGGAGCTCAAGCAAGTTATTTCACATTTACAAATTTGTTTCCTTGTTCATGAAATTAGAAAGTTGGTCTAATCTCAAAAATTTCCTCCAATTTAAAAATGTTAAACTTACATGGTATCTTTCTAGGATTTATATCTTGCTACCAATGATGGTAGAAAAGCAATATTTGTTATTTTTAACAAATATTTGACTTTACATCATAACATGATTAACTAATTTTTAGTTATTCTTCTTTGCCATAGTACATTGTCTATACCATAATAGAGGCCTATTACCACCTTTTAAAAATGTATTTATTAGGCCCTGGCTGGTGTAGCTCAGTGGATTGAGCGCGGGCTGTGAACCAAAGAGTCACAGGTTCAATTCCCAGTTAGGGTTCATGCCTGGGTTGCAGGCCATAACCGCCAGCAACCACACATTGATGTTTCTCTCTCTCTCTATCTCCCTCCCTTTTCTCTCTAAAAATAAATAAATAAAATCTTTAAAAATGTATTTATTTTTTATTTTTCAGTTCCATTTTACAATCACTATCACCTTAAGGTCTTCGAAGCATTTCATAATGTAATCTAATCCTTTTTTTCCTTTTTTTTGTAATAATGTCATCCCTTGTCTTCTAGATCTCTTTTGCTCCTATCTTACTGACTTGCCAGTCTTTTTAATTAGCTCCCCTTTCTCTACTCTATTATACACCATAGAGAGCTCATTCAGTCCAATAGCTTTAAATGGCATTTATATGCTGGTAACCCCCAGATTTTTATCTAGGGTTCAACCTTAACCTATCACCTGAGCTCCAGACTTATAAACACAGTCAATCACTTGCTATCTTCATTGGACATTTAATACCTTAAACTTTTTGATTCCCCGCCCATCTCTGTGAGGAGCATCATCATTCTGGAAGAAGCCTGCTCCAGTTGTGCTCTGTCTCATCTCTTTTTTTATTCTTATATCTTTGGCAGTACAGTACCCTCAAAAACTTAGCTGGTTTCTGGATCATATGTTTCAGGTAATTTCCATATATGAATAACCACAGCAGGAATTCTCTAGTAGGCATAGATTTTAAGCCTGATAATTGTGTTTATTTTTTAACTGGCCCCATGCTTTTCTCATCTCCACCTTCTCCAATTTAATAGTGGCTCTCTGGAGGCCACTGGAGACAATAGGCAATATGGGAAAGCGTACTCTAAATCTGCTCTTGCTCTGAGCAGGTTGCCATTGTCTGTCTGACAGATAGTCCTTGAAAAGAGAGGCTTACCTTCTGCTAAGGCTACCACTTATTTTAGTTTGTGGTACAGAATAAGCTGGTTCTGTGTTAAACCTTCCTCAAGTTAGCCCTTTACAAGTATTACCCTCCATCGTCTGGTTCCAAGCCCTCTGGATACCACTTAATATGTCCCCTGCAGCTAGATTAGTCATTCCTCTCTTCTTCCTAGAAATGATTTATTCTGAGTGAAGATGGGCAGGTCCCCTACTGAGAAACTTTAAATGACTCCTTATTGTTCTTAGAAGTGCAGTCCAACACCAAAGTGTGACAATTAAGCCTTTCATTATTGAACCATCAGAATTTCTATATATAATAACCCTTGTACATTTAAATGTATTAATATACTTAAAAAGCATATTATACTACTTAGAATATTAAGTGCTAAGTAATAATAATCATTTTATTAACAAAATTACTTGATGTTTTAAACGTTCAAAGAATTCTCCTTGAAAAAAATTTTTAAAGAATATATCTTAAGATCCAATAATCCATTTTTAGTAATCTTTCTATAAGGAGTACTTGCACATATATTACAATGATTTTTATTGCAGCTTTATTCCTAATAGCAAAAATTTCAAAGCATGCTAGATTTCTAGTGGTTTAATATATTGTCACATTAGACTATATTTGGCTAATACAAAGCATAAATTAAATCCACAAATACTGCTCTGAAAAGAATCACGTAGTATATTTTAAATTTAAATAAGAAGTCAGTAAAGGTAATTCTCTTACCTTACACTGACACAGAGCAAAATACTCCTGTCTCAAAAAATGGGAAGAGTATACTCCACAGTGGTTTTCTTAGGGAGTAACTGAAGATTATAGGGACACAGGGTGGTTCTTTCTCTTCTTATTAAATTTATTTTTTAAGTGGTGGGATTATTTTCAATTCTTTTTTTGTTCACCTTTTTTTAAAGATTTTATTTGTTTATTTTTAGACAGACAGGGAGGGAGGGAGAAGAAAGAGAGGGAGAGAAGCATCAGTGTGGGGTTGCCTCTCACGTGCCCCGCACTAGGGATCTGGTCTGCAACTTAGGCATGTGCCCTGACAGGGAATCAAACCTGCAACCCTTTAGATCACAGGCTGGCACTCAATCCACTGAACTACACCAGCCAGGGCTTGTTTTCAATTTTTTTATGCTTCAGTTTACATATGTTTGTGGGGTGAGGTATGGTTTTCCATATTTATGAATTAAGCAAATTTGTAAGTTAAAAAGGCCCTTCTCAAAATTAAAGATACGGCCTTGAGGGAACAATTAGGAACAAACAGCATGAATTCATTTGTTTATTTGTACTTACCTTGGAAAATAAAGTGCAATGTATTGGCAAAATATAAAATAGAATTTGGAGAAAGTGAGCATTCTTGAAGACTTAACTGTTTTATGAGGACCAACTTTATTTAGAACCCTTAAGGTGTTTGTGTGATGCACTATTTTTCTATAAAGTCATCCAGAATTGTTTGTTAATTTTCTATTACTTTGACAGTTACAAATTATGCCTGTTCAAAAATACCTTAAATAATTGATGTCAAGTCACATTTGACCTAAAATGTCAAAGATCAACTTAAAAAATTTTTTTTTGTAAAAGGGCAGTTGAGTGTAAATGAATGTAAACCAGTAAGTTCTTGATATTTTCACTCTAAATGAGGGTGAGAACATTCTTCTTTCTTTGTGTTTTGAAAAGATTCTGTAAATGCTGGAGGCCGTCTGCTTTACTATCTCCCATGAAAACTGTCAATGAGTATGGAAGCTTCCTGAGAAATTCCAATGACTAACTATAGGAGTTTCAACAACAACAACAACAACAACAAAGCAGTATAAAAGCTAAAGTTTGCAAATCCATCATTAATATACATGAAGTATGAATTTAGACTATTAGTTTAAGGTACTATATATTGGCATAGAAATATGGAGTTAAATCATGTGAAGATTACATACCACTTAAGTGTGCTCTTCAACAGAAAGCTTGTTCTTTGGTTATGACATTCAGAGGCCTGTGAAAATGCAATAAAATCTAAATTGTCCTAAGAAAATTAAGAAAACAGTAATCTGCAAGGCAGATATAAATGTTTGATGCAATAGCTACATTCGTCCATTTAGTTAATTATTAGAATATATGGGCCCTGGCTGGTGTAGCTCAGTGGATTGAGCACGGGCTGCTAACCAAAGTGTCGCAGGTTTGATTCCCAGTCAGGGTACATGCCTGGGTTGCAGGCCATGACCCCCAGCAACCACACATTGATGTTTCTCTCTCTCTCTCTTTCTCCCTCCCTTCCCTCTCTAAAAATAAATAAATAAAATCTTTAAAAATATATATGTATATAGAGTATAGGGTTTACAGATTTTATTTTTTATCTAAACGTACTGAGACATTGAAAAATCAAAATTATTATGCTTATAAAGTAAGATAGTACCATAAAATCTTCAAGTTGAAAGAGTTCTTAGAATTCATCTTACACAGTATGGTGTTATCTAGACCAGAGGTTGGTAGTTTGTGGCCCAGGGACCAAATCCAGCTTGCTGTTTCTTTTTATATGACTTGTGAGGTAAGAATGGTTTTTACAAATGAACATTTGCAACTCATTTCATGAAAGGAACACTGTCTTTGAAATCCAATTAAGCAAAACATTATCCTCTAAAAAATAATTCTGTTCTTATTTGTAGACTTGTATGGCAAAATATATTTATATTTAATTATTATTTTTAACTTTTGTTAATGAAATAGCACTGCATTGTATTTTAAATAAATACTTTCATTTTAAATTGTATTTTTAAATTAAATAATTTTATTTTAAAAAATATAATGTGAATTTATGATCTGACTCTTCATAGAAAAAGTTTGCTGACCTCTGTACTAGATGAAAATCAAAAGTCCAAAAAAGCTGAATATTGTTCCCACATTACTAGTTAGATGTCTTTCATCTTTTTGGATCAGAATATTCTAATATTGTATGGGCTCTGGAGTGTCTAGTTTGAATTTTAAATTTAACTTTCACTAGCCTGTTGATCTTTGGCAAGTTATTTAACTTCTCTTTGCCTCAGTTTCCTTATTTGTAATATATTGTTTTTATAAGCCTTAAATGACATAATATATGTATGTAAAATGATTATAACAGGGCTTCACACATTGTTAGTGCTCAGTAATCGTTGTTATAATTAGTGTGAATATGTTTAATTAGTAGATTATCATAACGAGAAGGGATTAGTCCACATTTGATCCTGTCTCTCATTTTCCTATAAATTAAATGAGAGTATCTCGCCTCAGGTTTGGAGAAGAATTGGCATTTATTTACATTCTTATTTTTGCATCATAATTTGTTTATCCTCCTTTACAATAGCTCCACAAGTTAATCCAAGATATCATGTACTTCTAAAAATATAAACATGCATACGTAATTTATAGTATTGATAGGAAAACTTAAACACAGAACACTTAAATGACAACCACATAGCACACCTGACCTGACTCCCACAGGTGAGAGTAAGACCCTTTTGTTCTCCCATCCTCTATGCCCTGGTACTTAGCACTACTTGAACTGATCACATTTCTTTTAGTGATGGGATAGAGTCAGCTGCTGATTTTGTTGTTGCTTTTAATAATTATACTTAATTGTATTCTGTGCAATGGAGAAATGTTGTATTTCTGTTCATCGTTTTCTATGTAATTCACATAAAATGTTATTTGCTGAGGTTATTGATGCTCTTCATCTACCTCTTAGACTACAGAGCCATGATCCTGAACTAGATGAAATCCACCAAGATTAATGTTCTATGTAGGGGATCATTTAGCATTTTAGCCTGTTAGTCTTCTAGCCTGTGGCAGCGCTAGTCAACTATACTTTTTCATGAAAAGAAAAAAAAAAACAAAGACAGTTTTATTCCTCTCCAAGAACTGAAATGAAGGGGGGCAGCATGCTTTCTGCCTTAATAAATCTAGAAGTTTAGTTTCTAAAGTAGACCCACTGTGCAGTTTAAAATTTTGAGGAAATATTTGTTATAAGGATATAGACTATAGTTTGTGTCTGAAGAACCACAACAAAAATTGTCAACACAAACCTTTGCTTATTAAAATAGTAGGGATTTGTGTTGCCTATACATACTTCCTCTGTGATTCCTATGCTGTATTTGTTCAGTTCCCTGGTCCAAACAAGATTTTAGTTTTCTCATGCCTGTAGATATAATCTCACAGAAGAGAGCATGTTTTATCTATTTCATACATCATCACTATTGCTATCATTTATAATAAAAGATGTACCTTAACAGAAAAAGAAACACTGAGGTAGGAAAAATGCTGTCATGTTTAGTCTTTAAAAAGTTAACAAAATAAATGTGTTTTTTGTGCTTGATGTGCCTATCCATAATTAGATAGGTAGTGCAAAAGGCAAGATATTAAATAGCAAACAGTATATGTAAGACACACATATGACAATCTACTCTGTAGATAAACAAGACCAAATCAGAGCAAACTAAAGGTCAGCAAAAACCACTAGCACTTGTATTGTCCAAATGTAGTTCTGCCATATTTTTGGAATGAGTTAAGTATAAATAGCTTATAAGTATGTCTCCCCATAACATCGAGTACCTCACCTAACATAGAATATATCAAATTGTAATTATTAAATTAATTATCTGAATCTACTTCTTGGGCAGAGAGCTTATTCTGTCTTGATCACCATGATATCCAATGTTCTCAGAACAGTTCAGAATCTGATACAGTCAGTAGGTCCTAATATTAGAGTAAAAGAAATTAATGGATGAATTTTTCTAAGGGGCACTCTTTCTTGTTTTATTGGACCAATTGCCATTGCAGGGACAGTTTATCAACTAATCGCCAGCATATATATTAATACTCTGATTTTGGAATTTCTTTAATGTTTATGTCACCCTTCACAGATATTTCTATTAATGTCTGCACATCAATCAATTTCCAAATTATGGTGTAGTACTCTGTCCTCACAGATTTAGATTATTTGCATCAACATTTAGTTCCAATGTCACCACTCCAGTAGAATTGCTTTGATTCTCCAGCTGTAAGTAATTTCTTATTCTTTAATATCCTACAATACTTTATTTAGGACTCTTTTACTGAATTTACTTCCAGACTTTTGCCGTGGTTTTGCAGTTGTATTATATTTGTACCTCACATTATGCTTAGTCTTTTAAATAGTTTCTCTATCTTAGAAAGGGTTACATAGCAGATTCTTAAATATTTGTGACTTTTTTAAAAAAGAAAGTTATGTTTAAAAAAGTCACAAAACTTACACATGGTTATACTTCAGAATGCTTACTGAGTATTCTGAATTTATCCCCAGCACAGAGATCAGAGATCGACTGCCAGTACCATAATGGCAAGTCACTTCCACCTTAGCATTTCCCTCTGTTGCACAGGAGTGCCTGTGAGAGTCTTAGCTCTCCCTTTGGGAATTGCTAACTAGCCTCCCCCGTTGTAGCAGCTATTATAATTAACTAGTTAAGTCATCCAGTAATAGTAAATATTTTACTGAGCAACTATTAAACCACCGTGTATAGAACAGTTTTTTTCCTCAAGTAGATCACTGTGTACTAGGAGAAAGCATATGTAAAAAGATGATTACATAGTAGAAGGTTAATTACTTTGAGACCTGAGTAAGATACTGTAGGCTCTTATAAATGGGGCATTTGATTACTGGAGTCAACACTTGTACTTTCCCTCTCTAAGTGTTCTTTCAAGTTCCCCAACATAAAAGACATATGCATTTTTCTAAGCATTTCCTGCTCCCTTCTTTCCTCCTTTGCCTTTTAAGTGTCACCTCTCAGTTACTATTAGCCAGAGATAAGTGCCACCTTTTAGTTTATTCCTTTTAAAAGGATGATAAACATGGCTCTGGCCAGGTAGCTCAGGTAGTTGGTTAGAGCATCCTCCCAATATGCCAAGGTTGCAGGTTGAATCTCCAGACTGGGCAGGTATAATAATCAACCAATGAATGCATAAATTAGTGGAACAACAAGTCGGTATTTCTCTCTCTTTCTCCCTACTCTCCCCTTCCTTTCTCTCTCATAAATCAATAAAAATTTTTAAAAATAAAAATATGATAAACACATTTCAGCAAAAAAAATGAGGCCTTCTTCATACTATTTCATTATTCATATTGAGTTGAAATGTTGGCATGAGTTAAACTAGGCAACAAATTGAAAGAATACAAAAACAAGTCTCATTAATGAGATGTTTACATTTATAATTTTTCCCTTGAAAATATTTAATAGGCTTGTGCATATTAGTGGTAAGTGCTAGCATTTATTGAGTAATTACTATATACCAGTCTTTGTTCTAAGAGGTTTATATGTAAAATTCTATCCTTCTATTCTCATCAAAGTTCTTTTATATATTCACTATTGTTATCCTAATTTTACTGGTGAGAAAACTAAGGCACAGAGAGGCATAAATTTAGGTAAGGTCAAGTAGGTGACAGATCTAAGCTTCAGTCCCGGAAAGTCTAATTACAGAGCTTGTACTTTTAACAAGTTAACCAATTCGTTAGTAGCAAGTTTCCAAATTATAATTTATCTTTGTATAAATCTAAAAAGCATCCACATTTTCTCTGTTTTAAGGAATGATCTTTATTTTTTTTAAAGATTTTATTTGGGCCCTGGCTGGCTTAGCTCAGTGGATTGAGCGCGGGCTGGGAACCAAAGTGTCCCAGGTTCGATTCCCAGCCAGGGTACATGCCTGGGTTGCAGACCATAACCCCCAGCAACCGCACATTGATGTTTCTCTCTCTCTCTCTCTATCTCCCTCCCTTCCCTCTCTAAAAATAAATAAATACAATTAAAAAAAAAGATTTTATTTATTTTTAGAGAGAGGAGAAGGGAGGGAGGAAGAAAGAGAGAGCAGCATCAATGTGTGGTTGTCTCTCGTGTGCCCCTAACTGGGGACCTAGCCTGCAATCCTGGCATATGCCTTGACTGGGAATTGAAGGGCCAGTGACCCTTTGGTTCACAGGCTGGTGCTCAATCCACTGAGCCACACCAGCCACGGTGGAATGATCATTATTTTAAAAGAGATTTTAATGATGGCCACTGTGTTTCCCTTCAATTTGCAAATGCTGGGGGAGTGAGAGGTGATATTTGTGATTCCCTAGAAGTAAATCTGTCTAAACTGTTTATATGTTAATACTCTGTGCAATTCTTTTTTTAAAAAAAATGGATGCTTCCATCTTTGTAGTATTCAAGTCAGTGTCCAGCAAAGACATGGATGCATATTAGAGAATACATCTCAGCTTAGTGCTCTACCTCCAGTGAAAAAGCCTTACTTTTTCTTTTCCTTTTTCCTGCATTACCCTTCTACTGTTCTTTTCTGCTTCTCTCTTCTTGTAATAGTCATTTTGTCTCAATGCAAATCTTAAAGTAGGCTTTATTAAAATACTCACATATTGTTTCTTCATCTGTAAAATGAGAGATTGGATTAGATGACCCTAAAGTCCCTATGGGAAGACTGTATGATCTATCTATATATTTGATGAAGATCCCATTTTATTAAGAAAAAATATATACAGTCATCTGTAACCAACACACATATAATAGTCATTAATGTAGAAACTTTTAAAAAAGATTTACTTATTTATTTTTAGAGCAAGGGGAAGGGAGGGAGAAAGAGAAGGAGAGGAACATCAATGTGTGGTTGCCTCTCGCATGCCCCAAACTGGGGACCTGGCCTGGAACCCAGTCATGTGCCCTACCTAGGAACTAAACCAGCAAAATCTCTGGTTCACAGGCCGGTGTTCAATCCACTAAGCCACACCAACCAGGGCTGATGTAGAACATTTTAACCTAGCTTTTAAAGTCTGGTTTTATTCATTACAGATTTTTTTTAATTCACTAAATTGCTTCAAAGAAGAAAATATTAATTTTACTTTGTTGTGTGTTTGTAATTTCCCTATGTGGAAGTTGCTATATAAATGTACCCCCTTGGAAGATCTAAGTGCATAATCAAGGGGTGTTTATTGGAAAATGTATACTAACTGATAACCTGGGACTTTGACTAATGCAAGTCCCAGAAACATGATAACTAAAATGCTACAGACAAGTCCTTGTTCATTTAAAAGGTACCCAAGTATATACTATATCTTTCCAAATGCCCTTGATTCTTGATTTTTAAAGCCCCATTCTTCTCAACCATTTCTCCCTCATAGCACTTTTTATCGTACTAAACTCATCCTCCTATATTTGTTATGGTAACAGCATATTTGTTATGGAACAGTGCAGATTATGAGCTTTCAGGATCATAATCTGTGCTAAAGGAGTTAAGGCACTTTTGTATTACGATTTTTAAAACTTTTTTATGTTTTATCTCTTTAGCACTCAGTGTTTTATTACAATGTTTGCAGAGCTAAATGGGCCAATTCCCACTTATCCTGGCCACCCAGTGTTCTGTGTCTTGAATTATCCATCAACTAGTTACTCCTTCACCACTTACTGGGTATCAAAGCTAAGAGGAGCTAGTGAAAAGAAAAACATGTTCCTTGATATCTAGGAACTCATAGAAACAGGTGGGATGGTAAATAAATGGGATGTTAACAATTGCCTTGTGGGTTTTTGGAAGGGTTAATAAATAAATAAAAGTGTAGTTATATGGTTAATAAATAAAGAAAACTATAATCTTATGGTACTGTGAAAACCTACACCACACTCAAAGATATGCATTCTGTCTTTCCAAAGATGAGGTGTACATGGTGTTAAAGCAAAGAAAACAGTGAGACAGTGGAATATGCAGGTGGACTTTACATTGACTGCTCTTAACTCCAGATAGTGAACCCTGAAGTCCTGAGACCTTGAATGGCCTTAGGTCATGCTACAGCTGATAGTCGAAACAAATGGAAAAGGCAGTGTGATAAGATTATTACTATACCTGTTTTTCTAAATGTAGGTGCATGGGGATAAGTACCAATTGCTCCCTGATAATTTGAATGCCCTGGGATATATTTCTTCTGTGCAATAGTTGTATTAATCATCAGTTTCTTATTTGTTTATTTTGTTAAAAATAGAGTATTGTGTTCTTTCTGTTATTAGACCTGTCATCAAATGAATACTTTTACAGTATGGCATATATGTGCCAAATATGGCATGTACATGCCAAATCAGGTGTCACTAAAGTTCATTATAGTGATGATTTATGGAAAACAACTGGCAATGCATTATATGTAAACATTTATTTCAAAGGGAAAATATGATAGATTTGTTTTTATTTGATAAAATATGCAAACTAGTCTTAGAAAATTGGAGCATTTGCATTCTCAATCTGTATAATCTATTAAAAGCCCATATTCACTCTCTTTACCCTATTTATTGTCATTTTCATCTTGCTGTGGATCACATGTTCCATAAGGACTCCTGCATCTCCACAAAAACTTTGTCTTTAAATCTTCGCACCCTGTTTTCCATTCTTCCCTTCTACTATACCAACCTAGGACTGATGATTTCAGGAATATGTTAAACAGTGGTGTCTTGAATCATGATCTGTATTAGTTCCCCATGGTTGCTTTAACAATTACTACAAACTGTTGACTTAAAACACCAGAAATTTATTTTCTCACAATTCTGGAGGCCAGATGTTCAAAATCAGTATCACTGGGATGAAATACAAATGTTGGCAGGGCTATGTTTCTTCTGCAGGCTCTAGGAGAGAGTTTCCCTGCATTTTCCAACTTTTGGTGACTACCAACACTTCTGGACTTGTGGCTGCATCACTTCAATATCTCCTTCCATAGTCACATTGACTTATACTCCTGTGTCTTGTGTGAAATCTCCCACTTACAAGGACACATGTGATTACATTTAGGGCCCATCTAGATAATGCAAAATAATCACCTCATCTCACAATCCTTAACTTAATTGCATCTGCAAAGTCTTTTTCTGCCACGTAAGGTGATATTAATAGGTTCCAGGGATCAGGATGTAGATATCATTTGGAGAGAACAGTGTTCAGCCTAGTATACCACTTCAACCTGTGTGCCTGCTCTCCATCTCCTGCCTTGTCCTTCCTTATCATTTCTACTAGCACCCTCAGCCAAACCAAGAAAATACATGAAATGTCCAAAGACTTTACTTTTCTTCCCACTCTTTGTACTTTAGGTGGAACAGTTGGACAAGTGACATAACAGATCCAAGCATTAAGATTGTATAAGGCTCATCCATGAACAATGGTCTGCAGATTTATGTATTTTCTTTGGCCTGGTTCACATAATTTCTGCTCTAATTCTGAGGACACTTGCCTAAAAAAACCCAGTTCTGCTTTCCTCACTGTTAACCTTTCTCTGTCATTGTGCCTAAGGCAAGGAGAACCCAATGGCTCAATCAAATGTCAGCTCCCTGTCACACTCCATTCAGAAGAACTGTACACCAAAGCAGTGGGTCTTCAGTGTTTATTCTTATGCTACATAATGAAGAGGGACATTCAGAAAGGTGGCTGTGGGGAAAACATCTGGAAGAAATAAATTTCCTAGGATCAAAGGGCTCCGTGTGCAGCCCAGAGGGCCCTCAGGGTGCTCCTCAGAGCAAACAAACAATTCTCTTGATGAGTCACTGCAATTTTCTCCAGCAAAAGCCTCCATGTGTTGTAAGATCTCAAGGAAAAGGGGTGGAGTAAGGAAAGAGAAGGAAAATTAAAGGCAGCAATAAAAGTGGTTTTTAAAAGATCTTAACCTTAAGAATAAAAGAAATTTCAACATGATTACAATCCTCTAATATACCTACCATCCTCATTGTATCACTTATTAATTTAGCACAGTAAAATTGAGTACAACAAAAATATTTTTAAAAACACAAAAACAGATGCAAAGAAAGGATGTTGGGCAAGAATAGAACACTCTAAGACAACATTTTTTTTTCTCTAATACATGAAAATTGGCAGAGGAGGGTAAAGCCCGGGACTGTGTCTCGAACCCTCACTGGTGGCATTTTACTGAGAAAACAAATGTTACTTATGAATCAGTACAGCCATGCTTTGTTCTGCATGAGTGTTTTAATAGAGCGAGTGTAATATAAGGATCAGGTGGGCTCGTGGGAATGGAACAAAAGGTTTTGTAAAATTAAAGCAAAATAATTATAGCTCTAGGTGCAAAGCGAGCACACTCCAGCAGTTGATAGCAAGGACCTGCTCAGAATGGAGAAGGGAGGGGGCATGCTGGAAGTTTTTTCTTTCTTTCTTTTTTTTTTATTCACTAACAAAGGCTTTTAATAGGTAACAGTTGTAAAGCGTCTTTCAAAGTAATTAATGCACCCACACAAAAATTTATTAAAATGAAAATTTAAGGAATTGTCTAAAATGAATTAATTAACAAAAAAAAGAACATCATGTCTTTCTTATTTTTTAAAGAGGGAGAGAAGGTTAAGCAAACTAGATTTTTATGAGATTGCATTTTAAAATGTTATTGGTTTATTTGGTATCTGAATAGCCCTGAAAAAGCGAGTTGGCGGGATTTATTATCATCCACCCCTTTAGAAATATTAAAGTGGGACAGACATAAAATGGGGATTAATTTGCTGTGCCTGAGACATAAAGACCTTCAAAATTATGATATCTCTTTATAAAATGACTGAAGTTTTTAATAAGTTTTTGGGGATCTGTAGAAAGTAGAATGTGGTGTTCAGAAGAGAAAGGTGAGTGTTCTTTTTTCTCAAATGGCCTTCTCCATCCCACACTGCTCTTAACCAGTCTGGTAGAACTATTTCCTGTTTTGGCCTCAAGGAATGTTAAAGGAAAGCTGCAAGGTGTGGTGTAGTGATTTTTCTATCTTAATGTATTTTCTATCTCTACAGAAAAAAAATATTCACTGCATTTATCCTGCTTATAGAACAATTTTTAATCACTGTATTTGTTTTTCCTTCTATTTTCCTTTGTATTACTTCATACTGTGATATAATTATAAAGTGGAATATGTATAACCTGCTGAGAATTTACCCTTTCATGTGAGAACCATTTCCAGTTGATTACAAAGGTATTTATTTTCAGCATGTTATTGTACCTCAAAAAGTTTTAGGTTCTAAAGTTGACTTATTCTTCAAAGGTCAAGTTCTCTAAACTTTCCATGCTGAAAAAAATCACTGGAAATCGTTATCTTTCAGTATTCTTTTGTTCTGTCTAGGCCAGAATTGGGCTTTGTGAAAAAATGTGAATAAGAAAGAAAATTCAGCACTGGTCAGTGTGGCTCAGTTGCTTGAGCATTGTTCAACAAGGTGAAAGGTCATGGGTTCCATCCCTGGTCAGGGCACATGCCTGGGTTATAGGTTTGGTACCAGTTGGGGCATAGACAAGAAGCAACTGATCAGTGTTTCTTTTTTAAAATATATTTTATTGATTATGCTATTACAATTATCTCATTTTCCCCTCTCCCCTCCGCCCTGCGCACATCCTCTCACCCACATTCCGCCCCTTTAGTTCATGTCCATGGGTCTTACATATAAGTTTTCCGGCTTCTACATTTCCTGTACTATTCTTACCCTCCCCCTTTCTATTTTCTACCTACCATCTATGCTACTTATTCTCTGTACCTTTTCCACCTCTCTGCTCTCCCACTCCCCTGTTGATAACCCTCCATGTGATCTCCATTTTTGTGTTTCTGTTCCTGTTGTAGTTGTTTGCTTAGTTTGCTTTTGTTTTTGTTTTAGGTGTGGTTGTTAATAATTGTGAGTTTGCTGTCATTTTACTGTTCATATTTGTTATCTTCTTTTTCTTAGATAAATCCCTTTAACATTTCATATAATAAGGGCTTGGTAATGATGACTCCTTTAACTTGACCTTATCTGAGAAGCACTTTATCTGCCTTTCCATTCTAAATGAAAGCTTTGCTGGATAAAGTAATCTTGGATGTAGGTCCTGGCCGTTCAAGACTTCGAATACTTTTTTCCATCCCCTTCTTGCCTGTAAGGTCTTTTGAGAAATCAGTTGACAGTCTGATGGGAACTCCTTTGTAGGTAATTGTCTCTTTTTCTCTTGCTGCCTTTAAGATTCTCTCCTTATCTTTAATCTTGGGTAATGCAATTATTATGTGCCTTGGTGTGTTCCTCCTTGGGTCCAACTTCTTTGGGATTCTCTGAGCCTCCTGGATGTCTATTTCCTTTCCCAGATTAGGGAAGTTCTCCTTCATTATTTGTTCAAGTAACTTTTCCACTTGTTGCTCTTCCTCTTTTCCTTCTGATACCCCTATAATTCGGATGTTGGAATGTTTAAAGATGTCATGGAGGTTCCTAAGTCTCTGCTCATTTTTTTGAATTCTTGTTTCTTCATTCTTTTCTGGTTGATGTTTCTTTCTTCCTTCTGGTCCACACTGTTGATTTGAGTCCCAGTTTCCTCCCATCAATTGGTTCCCTGTGCATTTTCCTTTATTTCACTTAGTGTAGCCTTCATTTTTTCATCTAATTTGCAACCAAATTCAACCAATTCTGTGAGCATCCTGATTACCAATGTTTTAAACTGTGCATCTGATAGGTTGGCTGTTTCTTCGTCGTTTAGCTGTATTTTTTCTGGAGCTTTGATCTGTTTTTTTTCCTTTGAGCCTTTTTTTTTTTTTTTTGTAGGGGGTGGGGAGTGCATCTTGATATGCCTGTTACTTAGTGAGGAGCAGAGTCTAGGTGTTCACCAGGGTGGGGTAACCCACATCTCTGTGTTGTGACCCTGTATGTAGGGAGGGGGCCAAGAGGGAACAATGGCATTTGTTCCACTCTGTGGCAGATTTCAGTCACTTCCCCTGCTTCCCACAAGCAAATTGGACCCTTCTGGTGCTGATTCTTACGTGGGTTGGTTTGCGCACGTTCTGGGACTGAGTGGGTTTCTCCAATGAACTCTCCTATGAGGCTGGGAGTTTCTCCTGCTGCCTCAACCCCTACAGGTGTTTTCACTCAGTGGTTTGAGGCATTATTTCCCTGAGCTGGGGTCCTGCATTGTGCAGTCCATCTTCCTCCACAGTTGTTTCTCCCAGTTTATCTGCAAGAGAATGTCGGACCACCCAGCCCATAATCTGCCACCTCACTGGGTCCACGAGCCTCGGCCTTGCTGCAAGTCCTATCTGCCTGGCTGCCTGTCTCCACCCCTCCTACCGGTTTAGATGGATGTGTCTTCTTTAACTCCTTGGTTGTTGGACTTCCATACAGTTCGGTTGGTTTTCTGTCAGTTCTGGTTGTTCTTTGTTTTTAAATTGTCATTGTCCTTCTTTGGATTGTGCAGGGAGGCACAGTGTGTCTACCTATGCCTCCATCTTGGCTGGAAGTCAGATCAATGTTTCTTTCTCATATCGATGTTTCTCTCCCTCTCTAAAAATAAATCTTTTTAAAAAAAGAAAATTCATTTTGGAGGGTATATTTGAAAGATAGCTATGGTGATGCCATACAAAAATACAATAATTATAGTTCTGTAAATAATTTCTTTTAAATGTATGCTGATTAGACAATTTGTGTAGTGTTGAAAGCACACCCTAGTATACATATGATATATGAATTTTGAACACAATTGCTTGGATTTTCTTTGTCTTCTTTTCATTATCTCTTAAATGGTCATTATCCTTAGTCTTTATAATCCTTTGAACTCTCGTCAGACTTTTCCATTTTCAACACAGTGGATATTTAAGTGGTGTGAGCAATGTAGCACTGTTAAGCATAGTATTCTGTGAGGAAAAGGTATAATTGTGAAGCAACTCAGAAAGGACATTGCACTCCTCGTATCTTTGTTTGCCCTTCAGTTCTGTATTAGTTCACTTTCTCTGTGGAAATGGCTGAGGAACTAAAATGGAATCAAGAAAAAAATGTGTTTGTAATACCAAGAACATTCTGTTTTTACAGTAGTGGTTTCTGTTCGCACTCTTTACTATGTAATTTTAAACTATTATATCCACTGGACATTGAACTGGAATGGTATATGACTTTTCTATTGCTGCTATAACAATGACCACAAACTTATCAGCTTAAAACATTACAAATTTATTATTTTGTAATTCTGCTGATCTGAAGTTTGGGTTGGGTTAACCAATTTCTCTGATCCTGGTTTTATAAGACCAAAATCAAGAGGTCAGATGACTGGGTTATTATTAATTGGGGGCTCTGGGAAGAATCCACTGACAAGCTTATTCAGTTCTTGTGGTTGTGGGACCAAGATCTCCTTTACTTTGATGGCTGTCAGCTGGAGGCCATTCGTAGCTCCTTGCATGCAGGGTCCTATATCTCGGAGCCAGCAAAAGTGCCTTGACTTATTACCACACTTGGAATCTCTCTGACTTCCCTTCCACAACATCTCGTTTCCAAATTTCAGCCAGAAAAAAATTCTCTGCTTTTAAGGTAATTAGATTGGACCCACCTGTATAATATAGGATTCTCTCCCTGATTTTAAGGACCATAACTTAATAACATTTACAAAGTCCCTTTTCCATCTAAAGCAACACTTTGCCATGTATAACATTTTGGGGGTGTAATTATTTTGCGTACCACAGATGAATTTGAGAAGAATGTGTCACTTCTATTATGTATTTCAGAATGTGTACTCTGAATATTCTTTTCATTTTTTTCTGTTTTGCTCTAGAAGTAGAAGGAAATACTCAGTTTGAATACTTACAAAGTGTATTGGTAGGTTTTCTCCTAAGAATGTAAACATTTATTTATACATCTCATTGAGCTTGGTAAAGAGTGGGTTTTTTTTCCCCCACTCACTTCATAAATACAACAACTAGGACACAGGAAAAAAACCAAGCTGACCAATATGGCTTGAGCTAGACTGGAGATTTTCTGCTTATGGTACAGGTTTTAGTCTTTAACACACTTTTATTCTCCACAAAGCATGCTAGAGCCATAATGGTAGCCCAACTGGAAAATGGAAGTAAGACTGACAGAGCCAGAAATGGGATTAGTAAAATATTAGCAAAGATGATTTACATGGAGGGATGAGGTAAATGCAGTTATAATTTGCCAAGGAATAGGAAAATCTCCAGTTTTTCAATAGTATATAAGGGAGAGTGATTTGGTAAGTGAAGACATGAAAACAAACCTTAGTGAAATTGGTCAGATAGATGGCAGCAGTTTGATTCAAGAGATAACAGGGTGGGCTAGGGATACAGTAGTAGGAATCCAAGCTGAATAAGAATCTCATTTAGTTTACAACTGAAATTAAAGAGAAATGTTCTAGTACACTAGGGAAAAGGAACCAGAAACAAATCTGTTGATAAGGTTGAAGAAAGAACTAAGAAGGCCAAAAGGAAACAAGGACAAAGGGAGATAAGGTAGAGGAGTTTACTCAGGTAGGTTCTGATGTCTGAGGTGGTAAAGGTTGCTTTGGATTTTAGGGGGAAAAAGAGAGAAAGAACTCATGGATGTGGACAACAGTATGTTGGATGTGGAAGATAGTATGGGGGAATAAATGGTAATGGAAAAAGACAATAAAACAAAAAAAGAAATACAGGTAAATTCACTAGATTAAAATTTCTGTTAAACCCTTTCCTTTCCTTCCCTTCTTTTACATTCCCTTCTTCCCTTCCCCCCACTTCTTTTTTGTTTTTCTTTGCAATTGCTCTTCAGAGAAAAAAGCTTAAGCAAACATTATTTTGAGTAAGACCCCCCACTTTAATGCTGTAATGAGGTAATACCCATATAAAAAATATCCCTCCCCTTTTTTAACATTTTGGTTTTTTACTTTAACATTATCATCTATTATGCTAAAATCCCCCAATACAAATAATTAAATTGATTTATGAATTAACATAGAAATAAATGAAGTTACATTGCAATTCTATTTAGTGGTACAGTTGAGGTTTTTTTTTTTTTTTTTAATTTATTGGCTTTAGAGAGACAGAAAAGGGGGACGGGGGGAGAGGGAGAGAGAGAAATACTGATTTGTTGTTCTACTTATGCACTGATTGGTTCATTCTCATATGTGCCTTGACTGGGGATCCAGCCTGCATACTTGGTGTATGGGGATGATGCTCTAATCAATTGAACTACCCAGCAAGGGCTAATTGAGTTATTTTTAGAGATGTAGTCACAGCCATTTCAAACTTCTATGAAGAAAAGAAAGAGATTACAGTTTTTATTTCTGATTTAATCTTTATTATATTTTTTCTATTACCATATAGTCCCCTTATGAGTCCCTTCCCCGAGCAATCACCAAACTGTTTTCCATGTCCATGAGACCTTTTTCCTTTTTGCTCAGTCCCTCCATCCCCTAAAGTCCCCTGCCACTAGATGTCATCCTGCTCTCCATCTGTGAGTTTGTCCCCATTTTCCTTTTTAATTCAGTTTTGTGCATTTGATTCCACGAATGAGTGAAATCATATGGTATTTTTCTTTCTCTGACTGGCTTATTTCACTTAGCATAATGCTCTCCAGGTCCATCTATACTATTGCAAAGGGTAAATTTTCCTCCTCCTTCCTTTTTTTTACGGCCAAGTAGTATTCCAGTGTGTAAATGTGCCATAGTTGTTTCATCCACTTATCTACTGAGGGACACTTGGGCTGCTTCCATATCTTGGCAATTGTAAATAACACTACAATGAACATAGTGGTGCTTATGTTCTTTCGAATTAGTGTTTGGGGTTCCTTTGGAAATATTGCAAGAAGTAGGATCACTGGGTCAAAAGGCAGATTAATTTTTTGAGGTATCTTCATACTGCTAAAGAATACAGTTTTGACTGTCTTGAGCAAAAATTTCTGATTACCATAAAGACTGAAGAATTCTCTTCACTTTTTCATTGCATCCAAGAATATATTTATACCACCATTAATTTTTTTTAGAGAGAATGATTTTAAGAAAGCAAGTACAAGGTGACTCTGTTATTATGGATTTCTTTTAGCAGTTCAAAATGTTGCTATGTAGCTTTCCCTATGCCCTATTCTTGTAGGATTTCAATTTTCCAGTTGGATTGACCTGGCTGTCAAAGAGTCAAGTTGATTTTTCTTTACTCAGATTAAGTTGATAATTGGCTAAATAAAATGTTAAGAACAATTAGGAGAGGTAGGATTTTGAAGCTGTTTAACACAACAAACTCTATGGGACTATTTTTTGTTTTGTTTTGTTTTGTTAAATTCTCCAGGGAACACAATGTGTAAAGTTACAGCTTCCTGTTCCATGAAGTATTTCTTCCTTGACCTACCTGCCATAACAGCTTAGCTTTCACTACAAGAAAAAAAAGTTTCCATTCCACTACCGAATCCTTTTAAAGAAAAATCAAGGTACAGTCTTTCTTTTTCACACAAAAAGTATTCAGAACATTAGTTTTAAAGAGATTAATTCTTACACTAGATGCTTTTAACTCTATTCTTGTTCAGAATACGGGAACGCTACCCTCCCTTGTCCTTCTTATAGACTGCAGACCTTTTATTATTTTCTGGGCCCATTTCAGATTGTTTTACTCCCAATACCCACTAGTCTTCTCATATTCCCTCTGCTACAGTTTCCACACCTTTCCTCTTACTCTTGCTTTCCTTCAGTCTCCTAACTATCCCACAGTATTCCTCATACTTAGAATTATCTGTAACTTCTCACCAAGATGAATGCCTCTTAACTTTGCTATAGACCAAACTTCTGTTTCTTAATAGTCCTCTTCTACATTGGCATCCTCTTTTCTTACTTATAACTGCTCTTGGTAACCATTCCACACTCACTAGGCTATGTATTTTAAACAAATAAAAATAAACTCACGCCCTGGCTGGCGTAGCTCAGTGGATTGAGCGCGGGCTGCGAACCAAAGTGTCGCAGGTTTGATTCCCAGCCAGGGTACATGCTTGGGTTGCAGGCCATAACCCCCAGCAACTGCACATTGATGTTTCTCTCTCTCTCTTTCTCTCCCTCCCCTCTCTAAAAGTGAATAAATTTAAAAAAAATTAGGGAAGTTTAAAAAAATAAATAAATAAACTCACATTTATCTGCTTTGCTAATCAAAATGCTTCTTAGAGGTTGGGTACTCTTTCTTTGGTATCTTCTGTAGACTACCTATCACTTTGTCTTTTTAGTAAAGGTGGTAATATCTTCTTCCATTAGCAAAAATTAAAAACTGTTCCATGTATTTCATTCATCTAGATTTTACTCAAACATCAAATGACTTACTTATTTGAAGCATATTAATGATACCTTTTCTGCAGTGAATCTTATATTTTTCAACCTTCTTAAAGTATTCTGAACATGATTTAATTTTTACATTATAATTACCTAATCATCATTATTATATTAGTTTTCTAAGGCTCCTATAACAAAGTACCACAAACTGAGTGTTTAAACAAGAGAAATGTATTGTATCAGAGTTCTGGTGGCTAGAAAACCAAGATCAAGGTGTCTCAGCATTGGTTTCTTTTAAGGGAATTAAAAATGAATGTTTCATGCCTCTTGGGTAACTTAAGATAGTTTGCTAGCAATCTTTGCTGGCAATCTTTGATGTTCCTTGATTTATAGAAGCAGTTCCCTGATCTCTGCCTTCACCTTTACATAGTGTTCTCCCTGTGTTCATGTCTATGTCCAAATCCCTCCCCTACACCTTTTTAAGGACACAGTTACATTGCATTAGGGGCCCACCCTATTCTAGTATGAGCCCATCTTATATAATTATACCTGGAATGGCCCTATTTCCAAATAAGATCACATTCTGAGGTACTTGGAGGTTAAAATTCAACCTATAATGATTATGAACATTATTTTTTGTTTAAAGCTCTAACACACTGATTTCTACAAGACTTAATTATGGACATGTTTGCCAACTGTATATAGTTCTCAGCCTTGGATACTTCATTCCTCTCCCTCCCACTCTGTCTTCTCTTCATTCAGACACACAGAGTGGTTTATTTCATATAGTTGTCATTGTGATTTCTTCTGAAAGTGTCCCATCTTCCCATCTGATATGAATGGGAGATCCAAGTAATGATGTTACTGTATGTTAAGGAAGAATATATTGGTTCCACGTAAAAGTCTCATTGATGAATAAAGATGAGTCTGGGCAACCACTTTACAGAAACTTTTTGTTTCTCAAGGGCTCCATTTTCTCTTTTCTGGATTGTTGACCATGTTAAATCAAGATAAGCCGATAAGTACATAGATGGATGCTGATAATGGAGGTATTAATGTATTATTTTCCCGTGACCTATATGAAAACTAAAGAAATATATTCGATAAAAATATTAGAAATTGAACTATTACTAGTTGCCCCAGATTTTACTCATTAATGTAGAGAAATTAGAGTTCTCCTTAGAATCTTGTTACCTGTGAAATTTGAGTAGACAGTAATTATGCTTTTGTATGACTCACATAGTGGCATCACACTGAAAGCATTCAATAAACATAATATTAACACAGAATTGTGTTGAGATCAAATGCTATGAGTGGGTAAGGAAATGTGCACAGTTAGTTCTTTACAGCTAGTGCTCCTGAGCTGAGCAGGATGAGGGTGCTGGCCTACCAGGAGTGGCCCACGTGGTTATCAGGGCACCGTGCTGATGAGCCACCACCCACTGTGGTTCCAGTTTTGGCAGGCAGAGCCACATCAACTCTTTGATCTTTGTAGTGGCTTCTGCCACAGTGAGTGCTTATGTTTGTTTTGTCCCTTCCTTTGGTCATTACTCCTACCTGGCACTATAGGACTGAAAAAAAACATGAGATATGGAAGGGAGTGGTGAGGGGACATTTCAGGGACATGACTCTGCCCATTATGGAAAGCTGCTTAAATAGTTTAGGTTCTAAAAACACATGTATAATATCACTGCCAGCCCATTAGTGAATGCCTTTTATTTTCTATATCATGCAACAGTCTGTTAAAAATCAGTTTTCCTTATTCTCTTTTCTCATTACTAGAATTTTGGATCTACCGTAAAATGCAGCCATAAATAAGAATAAAAGGAAGTATTGTTCCTTGTCAATTAATAGTCTTTTTTCATAAGTATCTGAATACTCTTGGAAACATTTACTTCATCTTATGTCTTGATATAGTAAAGCCCCTATACTATATTTGAAAATCAGCATTAGTGGCTTGATTATATGGGTCAATTATTTTTACATTGTATGTAATTTTTGCTGAAAAATGTTAACAGATTTTGCAATGTCTGCATTTTTTCTTTTTTTACTGTTCTTCAATTGCAGTTGTCCCCATTATCCTCCCATTACTCCCCTCTGCCCTACCTACCCACACCTCCCTCTGTATTTTAATATACTATTTGATAAAAAATGTAAACATTACTATACCCATTTTATACATGAAAAAGTAGACACACTGAGCTGCTAAATATGTAGGATTGTACAGGGTGTTGGTCTCATTCTACCGATTTTATACTGGTAGTATCATTTGGATACTCTGGGATTTAGGGCTTTAGCATAGGCTCTGTGATATGAAATTTGCTCCACATTATCTTGATAATGTCATTTAGGTATTATAGATACGAAGACAGAAAACTGAGACATGGAGATGTTAAATGACTTGTGGCAAATCATAAAGCAAGGTCACAGAAAAGCTGATAAGATCCGGATGCCAGCACTCTGTGAACTAGCTACCACTAGTTTTCTGACAAGAAACATTTTTCTACTTCAAGGAATCCCAATTTTCATAATTGTGAAAGCTGGAGACTCTCACTGAGAAAGAATGCCTGAGGGGACAAGGAACTTTTAAGAAAATTTAAGGTTTTCAACCTCGATCTAGTACAGCCCAATATATCAATTAGCACTTAACCTTTTCAGAATATTAGATTTCAAAATTCTTGTTTAGAGAAAAATCTAAATTTGAAACTAGAACTTAATCATCTTTTCCCTCCTTCATTATCTAGTTATTTAGTACAACATTAAGTAATTAATTACTTACATACGTACATAAAATCCATGAGTTTGGAAATTGGTATATGGAATTTATTTGGGAAAAGTTTGTAAAAAATAGCATCTACTTTGAAAGGTTTCTGTGAAAGCTTCTGCTTGTCATTTTCAGCAAGAAGAGACCTAAACAATTAGTTAATAAAGAAGCAGGAACCCTACCAGGCCAAAAGTTTACAAAGTTATTACCAGTTCAGGTATCCCAGGCTAAAAGTACATGAAGTAGTTATCCATATCTTTACTTCCTACCAATTATGATTACCAGTCGAGAAATAAGCAGATGCTAGAAGGTTCTGACTGCCCAGAATGTCCCATTCAGGTTAGTATGGCTCAGGCAGTCTCTGTCCTCATTAAGTCATCTGCTAGTTTTCCCATACAAAACAGATCTCAGCCAGAAGCAGTAAAACAAGAACCAATAATGGAGGGTACAGGCAGCCCCTAACCCCAAAAGAGCCCCCGAAGGAGAGACTTTACATACACATTCAAGTAAATAAGAAGAGCCTTTGTGAACCCCCTCCAGTGACTCCTCCATGAAGAAATACCCCATTTCACCTCATATCAACTTTACCAACATCACTAAATGTGTGTTCCACTAATATTTGTTCCATACTTGAGTCAAGAACTGGAGATGAAAATAAGGTCAAGAGAGAAGAAAATATGTGGAGAGGTCATCAGAGTGCCTGGAGATGGAGAATGCTGATAGTTAAGTTAGCAGCATCAGATTATCTGAGAAGAATGTATGGTTGTACTGAATGGTGGCTTCCCGCATGAATTCCAAATAAGCTTTGAATTCACCATCACCAAGCCCTTATTATATGAAATGTTAAAGGGACTTATTTAAGAAAAAGATCATCAAAAATATGAACAGTAAAATCACAACAAACTCACAACTATCAACAACTGAACCTAAAGAAAAAAACAAAAACTAAGCAAAGACCTAGAAGAGGAATAGAATCACAGATATGGAGATCACCTAGAGGGTTATCATTGGGGAGGGGGAGGGGAAAGAATGGGGGAAAAGGTACAGGGAATGAGAAGCATAAATGGTAGGTACAAAATAGATGGGCAGGGGGGTGGTTAAGAATAGTGTAGGAAATGGAGAAGCCAAAGAACTTATATGTACAACCCATGGGCGTGAACTAAGGGGTGAAATGCTGGTGGGAGAGGGGTGCAGGGCATAGGGGAATAAAGAGAAAAGGGATAACTGTAATAGCATAGTCAATAAATATACTTAAAAATAAATAAATGTAATGTTTTATTAATCACTTGGAAAAGTAAGAATTTTTTCTATTATTAACCGATAAATTCCTGTGTCATCTATCTCTATTTTGTCAGGTCTGCTTTCTAAAACACAACCATTTCAGCTATATTATTAACATTCTCAAAAGAAATTCTACTAGACTACCAAATGCAGTTTGCTTTATCTAAGACTTATTTACTTTCATTGTCTAAGACAGGCATTTGGTCCAGAAATACCAAATCTTAGTTGTATATGATAAGCTTGAACTCTGAATACTTCTAAAACCATATACTGTGCACCTATTCTGGACTAGTTTCTATGCTGTGCACCTAGTATACATTTGCTCCTTCAATTTTCACAACAAACCATTTTACATATAAGAAAACTGAGCCTCCGAGAACCTAACATGCAGATAGTAAGTGGCCAAGCTAGGATTCACACCTAAGCCTTTCTGACTCAAAGGCCCTCTCCCACCTTTTTAAACCACTGTCCCATGCTGCTTCTAAAGATGTAGAAGATTTTGAATTGCCTTTGAAGAGTCCATGCCGTTTTAATAAGGGAGAAGAGGGCTGCTATAGCATGCCATTCAGTGCTGCTGTGCAATTTGCAGAAGCATTTACTGACCTTGAAAGAGCCTTTTGGGGGGATTGGAGGTATCATTTCTTTGATTCAACATTTCAGCCTTAGTACCATACAGAGTGAACTTCCTGGCTAGAGTTGTATTATGATCACTAAATGGATATAGATTTTCCCCATCCTAATGGTCATACAGATAGGATTTATCTTATGGTACAATAAAAACAGAATCTGTATAAGTATGTATATAGTAAAAAAAGATAAATGGGCTGTAAAAAGCAAAAAGACAGCATGTGTCACAAATTCTTCCTATTTGCCTAAGACAACTGAAAAATACTGAAAGCAAGAAAGATATATTGTCACTATTAGTTCTCAAGATGCTGCATACTTTTCTGATCATGTCAAGATATTCTAGGTTTGGGGAACTTTTTATTCTTAAGACATTTATTTTGAAATCCCAAAATGTTTATCATTGTGGATCTGAAATTACCATGCTTTAAATACCATAGTTCCCAAATGGCAATCTCATTATAGTAGGAGGTTTAGAAAGGTTTCCAAGGTTTGCCTCTGCCCACAGTATTCTTCCTACCAGTAATACTCCAACTCTACCTTTAGAAACAGTCCATCATTCACTTGTAGGAGTCCTGCCTTGTACTTACAGGCATATTTGTGTCATTACTCTTGCTATATTGTATTATAGTTTTCTGTTTAGATGTCCATTTTCTCTTTAGAATCTAGTGACTAAATTGCAAGCTTCTTGAAAGGCTGTACTTTGTTTATCTCTTGGTACCTGGAATTATTCTGTTCTCATGGTAGAGTACGTGCTCAATAAATGTTTCCAATAAGCTAATGAACTTGTGGTCACACAGACATGTACACAAATATTAGGCACATGAATAAAATCTCCTACATATTAGCATGATCCTCAAGTACTTATGAACTCTTTAACATTGCTTATGAACAGATTGATATGTTTCTGAGTGCTCTAGTCACTTTGCAGGAAATTTTCTAGTTAAAAAAAACATTTAACCTGTTTGTATTCTTTGTTTTTACTTTGAACATCACTTTTGCACATGAACTCAAGTGTACTCAAAGTATGGATTAGTTGGTTGAACCACACAGACAGTGTTATGAATTTTATTTTTATTCGTGCACCACCTGTTTGTTGGCTTTGTTCAAGCACATTATCTATATATTAGAAAAAAAAACACATGGATTGTGTCACTTAATTGGAAAAGTCTTAACTTTCAAAAAAAATTTTCAGCATTTAATACAGTGCAAGTTGTATAGTTGGGATTCAATAAATGCTTGTGGAATGCCTGAACAAATCAGCCATTATTGTTATCTGTTTTGAGATGAGGCATGAGATTTTTAAAAAAAATTAAAGAAGACTAAATGAAATGCTCTGTATCAGATAGCAGGATAAGAGTAAATGTGACACTCCCAGTTCTTTCCTCTGTGTTTCTAGTATGTTACCCAGGCTTTCAGAAATGCCGTATATTTTTGATTTCTCAACTTCACCCTGCAGTAAACTTTTGCAATCTGGAGGCTCTTTTGTAAATGTTGTCTGCCCGATGACTGCATTGGCACTGAGGAGGCCTTAGCAGATAGAGTGGAGGAACATATGGCTCTCATCTGAATACAAATTAGTGGACATAGCGTGGTAATTCAGCTGAGATGTCCTCTATATTGTAGGCTGAAAGAGTATGATTAGAGGTGTTTATAAAACGGCGTTTGAATTCCCCCCACCCCTCCCCACTCCCTTCCCACTGTAGTTTTATCTGCCTGAATCATAGCCATCTAGCGTCCTGGTCTCACTGCGTTATTTGTTAAAATGGCCAGCATGAGGAATTATTAATTAAAGCTAACAAATCACTCTGACGAGCTGTGCCCTGGCGTGGCTGAAGGTTGATTGGTGAAAGTGTTCTCCTTTGGAGAAAAGACTTTTTGTGCTCGTGACGCAGTCAGGGACGGATTATTGAATATTCAAGTTAGAAGAAAAATCACAGGACAAGCAAATTGAGTATTTACTGGCAAATAATTGCTCTCTTAAGCTGTGGCTCTCTTCCTAAATTCTTAACATTCCCGAGGGTTAGAAAGAAACAGAAAAATGCATCGGTACAGAGTACATTTCAAAAAATATATGTAGACTGATGTTTCAGACTTGTGCAGGTAAGTGTGATTGTGTGTGCCTGGAAAGTGAAAGAACAAGGGGAAGCAAGGGAGAGATGGGGAAATTTTTAATATGGTGAGTTTTTAAGATCCATTTGTTTATTGGAGTAGTGCTCGGTGTAGTTCTGAGTGGACTGAGAATTTAGTTTCATTGCTGCATTTGTTGTGAAAGTTAGAGAAGTGAGAAGGAAGGAAGGTTTTTTGAGTTATTTTATGTCTTTATCAGCAGAAGGATATGTTAATGTTTTGCCCCAATAATAGTTACAAACTTTGTTCAGACATTTGTGGAAATATGTATAAAATTACTGTTTGATTTAAAGATTTTGAGTTATTGTCATCTGTGTTAATTATGACCGGTCTTAACAGTGTCCTAAACACATTTGGCTACAGCTATTGTATTTATTTCTTAAACTAAATTCTGCTTTACATTAGCACCAAGTTAGTCCTTGTTCAGAATTTCTAAAGGGACATTACAGTTTTGGAATACGTAGTTACTAAAACATCGGGCTTCTGTAATAGCCAGAGTGTCCTTATTGTCAATTGTTTGGTTTTTTTTATCTGAAATGTTGATCAGACTACTGAGTTTTGTGGACATTGTGAGATAAGTGAAACTAGTTCAGAGGCTTTTTCAAACCAAATTTAAAAACATAAAAACATAAGTATGGAAATAAAGTTTCATTTTATGTATACAGTATAGATATAAAGAAACAGAGATACTCTCTAATGTATAGCTCGAGTATATGAACAGCATTATCAAAACACATACATATACTTGAGGATGAATTTCATATTCTATGAAAACCTGGATTAATGTGTTTTTATTGACAACAAACTATTTTTGAAGTAAGAATAACTGGCTGACAAAATAGCATTTTAGGGTTATAATAACTATGAATAACATGGATTTAAAACAAATGCATAAACATAATTTAAACTAAGTTAACTAGTTAATAATTGTGGGGTGCTTTAACAATAAAGCATCTACATGATAGTAATAGTAATAGAAATAATGATAAAATTTAGAAATAGAAATGAAATGAAAATGAAAAAATAGAAAATAATGATAAAAATGAAAATCTGGCAATCATTCAGAAATTAAATCAGATGACTCTTATAAGGTTTTAGAGAATAAAAATTTTATAATACAAGTATGTAAAACTTACATTTTACTTTATAGTATATTTCTTGAACCATGTAATATTGTGCTGGTTAAGATTATTCCTTACTCTATTCTATTTTATTGAAAAAAAATAGTTTGCCTTAGTATGTAGAATAGAGCTTATAAGAAAGTTTAGAAAATACATTTTAAAGGCTTAATTCTCATTGGATAAACAATTTGTCCTCAGATTTCAAGAGGCAGCTTCCTTAAAGTTTCTTGTGGCTATCTGGGGGCACAATTTGGTTCATTATTTTGAAATTGCAAAGGGGGCATTTAAAACATATGTTTAGACTAAACCATCTGCCCGCTTTATTATGAATACCAGAAAATTATAAGGACTTGGAAAGGCTGAAAAATTGAACCAGAGTTCTATGCAAGATTAAAAAAAAAAGCACTTTGATTTTAAAAAGTGTTTTGTAACCACTTACTTTTTTGCTAAGTAGTTCATCAGTCTTCTGTGGTAGAATAGTATCATCATCTCCTTTTGATATATGGAGAATGAATGGTAAAGTGTAGTTGAATGATATGAACCTATGGCAAGTTAATGGTAATATTTCTTCTGTGATTTAATGCACTAAATTTAAATACCTTTTAGAGTTTGGGATTTACTTGTCAATAGTGAAACTCACGGTAAATTGGAGAAACATAAAATGGTGACTGCTGGAACAAAAATGAAGTCCAGCTGCTAGCTCTGGACTATCTACAAATGAATTGCCAGAGACATGCGGAGGTCAGACTAAAAGCACTTCTGTAATCCAACTGTGATGTAATGGAATTATGAATCAGCTATTGGTTGCCCATGCTGGGGGGAAAAACAAACAAAAAATGAGCACTACTTGGCATTATTATAGAGTGGCACTGTATTCCCTTGGTATCTTGAAGGATGTAAGACTCAGAAATTAAAAGTAGAGCAAAAAATCACATTTAGGTCCAAAGCACAATAATACTTCAGCCCAGAGTGGTCATATAAAGACAAATCAAGATAAGTATCATTGTTAAGATGTCTAGTGCCCAATTCCAGTTCTTCTAACTTATCTGAGTTTTACTAGAATAAGACTTAAACTAGCTGGCACATTGTCAGAAGAAATGCAGAAAAAAAACTAAACCCAGCCTAAATATCAGCTTTCAATGTTGAGATTACTTATCACTATTTGTTACTTAATAAAAATTATTTACTTAAAAGAGAATAATAATGGAAGCAAAGAATTGAAGTGTTTGGCTTGAAGATTCTAAGTAAAATATATGTATATATATTTTAAATACATATTAGTAAATAATATATGTATATATATATTATTACACGTATACAGACAAAATTTTTAAAAGAAAAGCATTTTCAAATTTGTACATTTTGTTATGCTTATTAAGTCTCTGGACTTTTTATGTACAGTCAGTCTGAAGACCTAGCACACAGCTTTTAACACAGCTATAGTTGGCTTCAAGAACTTAAGGATCTGGTACTGAAAGTATCTATGTCCAGTTTCAAATGGGTCTTCTCATAGTGGTATTTAATTTTGTGCCTCCTTAAATTACAATCCTACTAATAATCAAGCGAACCGAATAGCCCAAAGACTACAAAATATCTTCATTATTTGAGAAGGTTAGTTTTTATTTTTATTTTATATTTTGGGTGTGTGATACATATACCTAACACACACACACAGACACACACAGACACACACTTTTTTTGTTTTGGTTTCTTCATTTCTTTCAACTGTCTTATTCCAATAAAGTAATCAAAATGGCTGACAAAGAAAAAAAACAGATAATACAGTAAGATACATGAATTAGAAGATTAGAAGTAGACAAGAAAGACAAGCAAAATAAAACAAAACAATAAACAAAACAAGGATATAAAAATGAAGTCAAGACTGTAGTTGGAACACAATCTACATTCAGTAAAGTGCTATATATTTGCCCTTAAACTCTCTTGCAGCCAAATCAAAGAGAAAACTATGACAAGTTATGCAATTTACTACATTCATAAGAATAATAAAAGAATATTTTAAATCATTTCAATAAAATATTAACTGATATAAATAAGATAATTTCAATAATTTAAATCATTACAATTTCAATTTAATTTATTAAAATTAATTGATTTTAATAAAAATTAAAATAATTTCCATAAAATAATATCAATCATTAACTAGAGCTCTTGAAGAATGACAGGCTCTAAATTTAGAAAACTTAGTGCTGAGACTTCCATGGAAGATAATTACAGGCTACAGAGACCTAAAGGTGAGGGCAGAGCACAGGCCATTCCTTCCCTGGCACATGTGTGGAGGAGAAGACTTCCAATCACAGGGGTAAATTTTGGGGGGTAGGGGAGCAATGATATTGGCAAGGCCAAGGTCTTATGGAAAGTAGGGAGTTAAAGAGGGATTTTCAAAAAGTGTTTCATATAAATATATACATACATATCTAATAGTGCTTCAAAGATTTAGAATGTGCTTATTTTTATAATAGCCATTAAAACACATTTTATCAAATAAACCTGTTGAGTCAATACTGCTTTCCTAAGTTCATGAAACATTGCTGCATGGCCGCCATTCTTCCCCCACTTTTCCTTTAACACACTGTCAGTCATTGTGAAATTTTAAAGCAAGTGCTTTCTGGCTAGAAATGTACTGTTTCTTGCCCTTGTATCTTCTCTTGGTTCATTTTCAAAAGTCTTAGTAAAGTGCATGGTCTTTTCACAGGTAATTTTAATGGTTAAGTCATATTGAATAAGCTAGTCTTTTCTCCATATTGAAAAAGGTGAATCATAAAGATTTATTTTCATATCTTTACAGCCCAATCCATGGTAAGTACCCTAAGGACCACCTGTATCAGAATTACCATCAGAATTACCTAGGGTGGTTGTCACAAAGAAGATTCCTGAACCCCTTTCCAGAATTTCTGAATTAGAAGTTCTAAGGATAAAGCCTAGGTTTCTGTAGTTTAGAAAGTTACCCAGGTTAGTTATGCACACTAAAGTTTGAAAACCACTGTTTCAAGATTGTGACTTTAAAATTTCTAGTATAGGAATATAAAATTGTAGAATTTCCATGCCACAGTTGATGAGGATTTATTATATTAACATTGACCAAAACCCTAGTGCATGTTCAATAGTAAGTGATGATTACCTGCTAAAATATGAAAAATCAAGCAATTAGAAAAATACTATGCAATTTTTGAACCTTTTAAGCCATGTCACATCATTATAGAAAATATTATTTAAGTTTTTAAGCTATCATTTATTGAAAACTACTGTATGCTCAGTCATATGTTGGAACTGTCATGTTGGAGACACAAAGATGAAAAAGAACAAGTCAGCCTGTTGTCTGAGAAAAACTTATAACTAGGATAATTTATTATTACTAGGATATTATCTTCTTCATACTAGCATGAATTGCCACATAATCTCCTCTTGAGTAAAACTCAAGATTTCCATTGTATTTTCTCCGTGTGTATACATTTATTGATAGCTTCATATAGTAGGACTCTGCTACAATTTTGAAGCTGCAAAACTTAAGAAACCCTTGTAGGTTCCTCCCCTCATTGGTGACAGTATCCACCAAGACTGGGATGGGAAGTATCATGGGGACCCTCTGTTTTAACTTCTCCCACCATCAATCAGTGATTTGTTACCAGGATCCTTTTTGAGAGAAGGAGAGAAATCTGTGTGTGAGTGCACCTGGCATGATGAAGACTTGCATGTTTTTTTCTACTGCCCCTCTGGAGGCTCTGCTGACCTGTAGGAAATGCTAGAGCTTACATGGCAGCAGCTTCTCCAGTTGGCACGTGGGGCAAAGTATGGAGGGGCTCAAGGTGCTTCTGCCTAGTACTCTGCTCCCAAGTCTCAGCAGTGCACGAAATTGGGCATGGACATGCTAGAAGGGACATCTTATGCATGAAGGAATTGGTTGCTGGTCGAGGGATAGGATAAGAGCTTGGAATTCCACCGGTGATTCATGTTTTCCTGGGAAAGTACTGAAGACCCCCACCCACTCTATTAGTTCCAGAACAATTTCCAGAAATGCAATATGAGAAATATTGTATTAGTTCCAGAAATACAATATGAGAAATATTGTTCTAGAACTAGGAAGTAGGGATACAGTGATGAATAAAATAAAGTTTCTAGTTTTATGATATGTATTAAGTATAAAATATATTAGAGTATATAACACATTGGGGTAAAGAGGGAATAAAATTAGTAAATATAAAAATATAAAGTAATATTAGTAAATATAAAAATGTAAAGTAATATAATAAGCTTTCTTTGGAGATGTGGTCTACTTCTTTCTCCCTTCCAATTATGTTTGTGTTACTGCATAATATGTTTGTATGTGTGTGTATAAATATAAATATATTCCTTGATGCATTAATAAACTTCTCTGGGGAACAGAGCAGTCAATTCAGAATACCTCCTGTTGGGGGAAGCTCTTTCTCAGGTGGACCTGTACACAATGTAAGGGGAGAAACGAGCCACCTGCAAGGACCAGAAAGTGCTCATAGTCTATGACAAGATCATTCTTCTTCTTTTTGCTTGTTCTAGCATGCATATGTTGTTTGTTTTTTGGTCAGTGTTTTTTTTTTTTTAATTGAATACTAGCATTCAGAATTCCCAGGGGTCTAAGAGGTATGATAGTTATGGGGTCAATCTTCAAGGCACTAAAGATAAAGGAGAGAAGACAACTAACAATGGAATGTGGCTTTGATAGGGTTCTGCGGAGGACAGAGTAAAGCATACTGTGCAGATCAGAGAGTAGAGTGACAGGAAAGGTTTCCCAGAGGGAGTTATGTGTTAACTGATATAACATAATAGCAAAACAAAACAAAAAAAGATTTTTTAAATAAACTATAGAAATAATTCCTGAAAGTATAATCCTAAAAAGATTTTTTTCTCTTTTCTTTTTTTAGTAGTGCATTTTATTTCTGTTATGAGAAGCTGTCCATACAGCTTAATTACACAAACCTCTAATGTTTTCCACATACTGAACACTCTATATTTAAAAAGAATTTTTTAAGTTCTAATTTTTCAACTGATTGCCTAAATAATATGGCCCTTGGCGAAAGTATTTTAGACAATAGGACAACATATTTTATTAAGAGGGGTGAGAGATGGAAATAATCTGTTAACTTATCACTTATAGAAACTATTGTTAACGTTCATTTGACTTTTTTTTTTTTTTGAGCATGTATTTTATTCTAGGATTATCCAGGCACACCATCTCCTCAGAAGGGAGCATTTTAACTAGCAGACAGTATGAACTCAAACTTTAATTCCTATTAGCTGTTCTCAGATGTGGGCAACTCAAATTTTAACTCCTATTCAGATGTGGGCTTACAACCAGCTGGGTCCCAAACCCAGCTGACATAAGTAGAACAAAACAAATGCAGTATTCTTCTGAACAAACACCATAGGGCCTCCTGTAACTCCCACCTAGTGTAGGTATGAGAGTCAGACTCATTGGCTCTGCTTCTGTATTTGTGTGATCTTGAGCAAGGTTTTTAACTTCTCTGTACCTCTATGTCCTTCTCTGTTAAATTGGATTATTAACGGTACATATCACATGAAATGTTTGGAGAAATGAGTAAGATAATGCATGTAAACTGCTAATCATAGTACCTAGCACATAGTAAAATATTCAATAAATGCTATCATTATTATGATGCTGATTATTATTATTATTACTGTTACAGTTATTTTCATTACCAAGGAAAATATACCAAAAATATCCAATGCCACTCCATAATCACTACTGACCAAACAACTCAAAACACACTTCCTACTGAGGTGGGTCAAAGATACCATCTTTTTGACACACATTAAGAATCTGGGTTTATATTTCACTTAGCATAATGCTTTCCAGGTCCATCCATGCTGTTGCCAAGGGCAAGAGCTCCTTCTTTCTGCTGCATAGTATTCCATTGTGTAAATGTACCATAGTTTTTTGATCCACTCATTTACTGATGGGCACTTAGATTGCTTCCAGCACTTGGCTATTGTAAATTGTGCTGCTGTGAACACTGGGGTGCATAGGTTCTTTTGAATTGATGTTTCAGGATTTTTAGGGTATAATACTAGCAGTAGAATTGCTGGGTCAAAAGGTAGTTCCATTTTTAATTTTTTGAGGAAATTTCTATATTGTTAAAGCCAAGGGAGGTTAGGATTGAGGGTGGGAGTAGAGGTAGATGGGGCAGGGGAGAGTTGGGGGAGAATGGAGACAACTGTACTTGAACAACAGCAACAAAAAAAAAAAAGAAACACACAAAAAATATGGGTTTATGGATGAAAATTGTAATATAATTTAGCTCACTAGCTAGATAACATCATTCAGACTAATTTCCTCTTTCTAGGTAAAGATGATGTTTAAATCTGTCTTAAATGCCTTTCATGTTATGGATTTTGTTTCCACAATTTGTCACTAACTAGGTTTGTTATTGAAATGAGTTTTTAAATCCAAATCCCTAGTGCTTTTCACTCAGTGCTACATTTCTTTATACCATCAGTGACTGGAAAGGATTAGAAATACAATTTTACCTAAAGAGGCCTCTTCAAGGAAGGAGAGGATTCTACATTGTCAAGTTCTGTATTTTAGCATGAGAGTGAACAAAGACATCTAGCCCAACAGGTACCACATAGTAGGTGCTAAAGTATCTTTTAGTTCTGAATTACATTTTATAAGAAAAGGCATGTAAACATCAGTGTAAATATTCTGTAGAAGCATAAACGGTTTGAAGAGAATATTGATCCAATGGAATAACAATGTATTTGGAAAAAGCAATTGTGTGGAACTTGACAACATATTATGTTAACTTTTAAAACTAGGCTTACATCAATATGAAAGGCAGAACTATATAGTGAAAATAACATAGACTCTCTAGTTGCACAGCCATGCATTTGGTTATTGCCTCTATATTTACAAATTACTGTATGATCCACGGACATGCTATCTCTAGTATCTAAGTCCTAAAATGGAAAATGGAGCAATAATGGCTGCATTGCATGGTATATGTGCATTGAACATAGAAGAATTCTTGAAACATAATAGATACTCAATAAGTGATACTCATTAACAGCAATAACAATGATAATACATAAAGGCCCTGTGTACATGAACATAAGCTCATTATATATAGTATTTATAATATATATGACACATATATTTATGTATAAATACTAATACTTAAAATTGTCTTGGTTAATATTTGACACAATAGGAACCCTGTGCAAATTTTTCCTATTTAAATGCCTTCATGAAAAGATTTGCTTTAGTTATTCTAGTTAAATGAAAATAGAATTCAAAAACCTAAAACTAACTTTATTTTTTGAAAAATGACAGTAAAAGAAAACACAACCAACAGACTTGTTACTAAAATAGTCAAATAATTTGGATTTTATGCAAATAAAGAACAGGGGTAGCACTCCAAATGGTAGAAAAAGTGAATTAACTTGAGAAGCTCTTAGGTAACCCCAAATTTGAATAGTATTAATTGTAAGTTTTTTTAAAGGTCAAAAATGCTATTATTCTAGTTGCAGTGGTAGCTACATATGGAAAATGGCTGCAGAGATTCACAATACAAAAATAGTTCATTGCTAAATTCGAAATTCTGTTAATGTCACAAACAGTGGGATGTGAAACACAAATGAATTGTGATGACAGTTGAGTTCCAAGCTGCCTGTTTTTTCCCTTAAAGCTGCCCATATTTGGCTTTATATTTTCCCCAGTCCTGATTTAACCCATCAATATTTGTATTTTCTGAAGCTAGCCCCACCTTGGATCATACCACATAAGGATTTTATTCTGAAATACTCTTCAGGTCCTAGGAATTTTGCTCTCACTGGTTGTCTTTCCCACAGATATGTATTTTTGAATCTTTCTTTACCTCTCTCTCACCTTGGAGTCAATTTTGATCACTTTTTGACCTATGGTCTTTTAGGACTCGATACTGCTCTTTACTCCATTTCTCTCTAGTATTTAAAGAGTCATTCCATTCTTCTTCATCTGCAGTTTGTTTCTACAGGGCACACTTCTCCATGTTGCTTTCAGTTGAGGCACTTCCTGTCATCCTATAACCTATATGCATTTCCTTCTATAGTTTTTGATAATTTGGTTTTCTAAATGTCACCCTTATTCTTTATGGTGGAAGTCCTTTATGATGCTGGGTTTGGGGAACAAGACTAGATACGTAATTTATGAACTGAATAAAGCTCCCTTGCGAATACAGGAATTCCATATAACCATTAGCTAGTTTGTCTTTTGGGAAATGCCATAAAAATTCTCTAAAGATTATTGTAAAAAACACCAAATTATTTTGACATAATGGATTTTGTGGCATGGAAACAGACCTATCTCACAGGCAGCTGTCCTGGCCAAATGTGTTTTATCTGGATTTTACTACAGGTAGTGATTTGGCTGCCATTTATGGAGTGACCTCTCTGCACCAACCATTTTACATTTAATTTTTAAAATAATCCCGTGTGATGGGGGTACCATTGTCTGCACTTAATAGATCAGAAAAATTTGACATAGAAAGGTTAAATGACTTGGTAAGGAGTGGAGACAGGATAGAAATGTAAGTTTCTAAGACTGCAACTCTTTCTTTGTTACCACATGCTTGTGCATGGTTATGTATTCACCCCAGTGGTAGTGGGGAAGAAGTTGGGGTATAATTTAATTGGAGACATAGCCTATTTCATCAAAGCAAACAAAGTGACAAGATTTTACTGTGTTACTTTTATGGAAATGTGAACCCAAGCCTATGGATTCATTAGCTGTCCAGAAGGGGGAAGCACATGAGTGTGGGCAACTTTCTTCGCTGCTCCATTTGGTTTCTGGAAACAGGTTAGTACTAGTTTAGAATAAACTGGATCTTAACATGGGTGGTTCATAGACTAAGGGTTTCTGATTTTTTCATCAAAAACTTCCTGTGACTTGTCCTAGTCTTTTTCTCCAAAATTAAAATTTGATGATTATTTTCAGCAAATGTATTCTGGAGACCTTTCTCCCCACCAAATTTCTGAATACTTAGTATTAGTGGTAGTATTTAGTACTTCATAAGCAAACACATCCATTACCACAAACCTTTATGGTTTCTCTTATGAGACACTAATACCACTTTCCTTTTACATAGCACTTTACGGTTTACAGTTTGAAAAATATATATCAAAAAATAAAAATAAAAAATAACACATTGTCTTTTCCTCATGCTTCTGAAAAGTTGAGATGTATAATTTAGTTGCAATTTTACAGTAAAGCAGTGGTGGGTAGAACCTTCAGATCAAGAATCTTTATAGTCTAGGGTAGTACTCAGTCATGGCTTTCCAATTTGCCCTTGTGCAATTGGACCATTGAGTTTGCCAGTTTACATTCCAAGCCCCAAAACTTTGCTTTGAGGGTTAGTGTGGATTTGCTTTATCACTTTGCCACAACCACTTAAAATTGGTTCAGAACCTTTAAGAGGAGCTCCTGAATTTTCCATGAAATTTAGAGATTTTAGCTATATAAAAAAAAGTATTAAAAAAACAAAAACAAAAAAAACCCCCACAAAACCCTGGGACCATTTCTTCAAATAGTCTCATGAAAAAAAATTATAAAAATTTTATTGTATGATGTTGGGTTTTGGATTACACATAATGAGTGCTTTTCCTGGGCTGCATCTCTCATGCTTACCCTTCCTCTGGTCACAGTGAATGTTCAATTTCTTTCTCTCAAAGTCTGGCCATTGCCAATTTTGATGTGTATCTTCACTATAATTTATTACTCTAAATTTGAAATGAGGTAGATGGTTCACTCTCACTTTTTGAAGATTCAGAAAGTTTTATTGTGTATTTGTCAAAAATCAATCACTGTAGAACTTGGCCCTAAATTCTGTTTTTTAAACAAATATTGGCATTTTCTAAAAATCTGAAAACCATTAGCCATTTTCACCCTTTCTCTTAATTTCAAATTTCTTCAACTTTTTTCTCTCTAAATTATTGAGTCTTAGAAATATAAATGAAAATTATGAGTTCTACTAGACTATCATAGGAAGGCTTACTATTCTTAGTTGTATTCAAAATGGACTTCCTATAATGCTGTTTGTAACCTATAGTGTATTGTTTTCACATATGCAAATTATGTAGATACTAAGGCCTATTCACAGATGCTCATTAGCACAATTATGGAAGAAAATCCCACATGTAAATACCCCACCTTCCCCCTACACTGTGAATCTTGGACATGAGAAAATATATTTCTAACAGTGGGATATCATGTTGTGCTTGGTGAATTTTAACGTTTGCATTCCATGGAGTTCATGTTAATGAAGCATTGAAGACTTATGACTTCTTTTTCCTTTTAGCTGCACATGGCTCCATCTAATAAATTTTGAATACAGATTCAATATGGTTATAATCCCAATCATACCACATTTAAAAGCAATGTTCTAGACTGTTTCTTTGCCAGCATGACTCCACAAAGAAAATGAAACCAACCCTAACAAAACCTTCCTTAAAACAGAATAAAATGGGGCTTGCAAGAACTGCTCTGAAAAATGGTTTGAACGGTGACTAACAATGAATTTTTTCAACACTGCTGTAGCCATTTCAGGCTGTAGAGTGGACAATACACAGGAAAAAATCAATAAAAGGAAAAGATCTAAAAATACCTTTAAGACGAACTCCCTCTCATGCATCTATTATTGCATTCCACCAAAAGGTGTTGAAAAAAATCAGCTAGCTTCTACTGGAACAAAGTGTCCGGACAAGCAAGTCTGTAAATAATTAAAAGAATAAACTAGAGTAGAAGAAGGGAATTAAGGGGTGAGGGGAGGAGATTAGGCTCTTAAAATGTTGAGTGTACCAAAACCAGAAAACCCAGGGGAAGAAAGAAAGTGTTCTTCAAAAGAAGATATTTTCTATCCTTCACCAGGAACTCTGAATTGGTAGTCTGATAATAGAAGCCCTTTGGGTAAGGTTAGTGGGAACACTTCACAATGGCTTCACTAGCTTTTCAGTTGCCCGGAGCAATCTGATCAGTGTGTCTGTGTTTCTAGAATTGAGTAAGCCAAATCAGGATGAACGACATATGGTTTAATAGTTAACTTTTAGAGCAAGGGACAGGGAGATGCTTTATGCCCCAGTCCCAGCGTTCATTCCAATCTCATTGCTAAAGTCTGTTCTGAGAGCATTCACAGCTTTCTGGAGAGTCTGACTTTGGCTGAACCCTGAAGATAAAACTATAGCCTTAATGACCTCCTTGTCCTAGAGTCTCCCTTAATACAGGTGAATCTTTGTGATAAATCATGCGCTAGAATCCAAAGTATTGAAATTAATATCATTATTACTAATATTTTATTACTACTTTTTTATGTTGGTAATTATCTCTCCACTTTTTTATTCTAGAAATAAGTGAAAGTTTTCTGAATATTCAGAGTTGTTTTCTCTGAGTTTCTCTGGGAAAGCCCATCTTATTCCAAGTTGGAAATTTGAGATATGCTGAAATGTAGCTGTATGTGCAAGTTTAATTCTGCTTTTTAATGACCATGGATAGAAAAGATCCTGAAAACAATGTTATTCTACAAAGAGAGAGGACAAAGGAAGGGAGAGAATTTTGTCTGATTTTCAGTTTTTAGTGCTCAATATTGTTTAGATAGTTGTATTTTTACTAAGGCCTCTGCTTTCTTAGAATCCTAATCAGACTCTCCCCTTATGACCAAGAGAATCTTCCCAACTCTAAGCATCTTCTCCATCTCTTCAGAAGTAGAATAACCATGGGCTAGGATTTAGTATACTTGATGAATGGGCATTGGAATATGAACAAATACTAAGGGAAAGAAAACAAGAAAATTGAAGGCAAATTTATGATAAGCACTGAGGTCCTAGAACTATTGGAAGAATCAAGTATGGAGTTCTGTTAGTGTTGTAGATAAAGTAAACAGCAAAAGAAGCAACAAACAAAAAAATCATACTTCTCCCTCCCCTCTCCCTGATTCCATTTAAAAACAACCACTGCTATAAAAATAGCCCAGCAAAGAAAAATACATATATACCTGTATTTTGGGTGTATGACCATGTATCTTCACTGTAGTTCCTCTGCAATGGAACATTACAGGAACATTATTTGTCCCTGATGTTTCTCAAAGATCATCTTTGTGCATGTCTCCCTAGCTGTTCTAATAGTGTTAGTATTTTCTTCATTCTGTTATTTGAACTCTTTTTTTTTAATGTGTACAAAAAGGCTCTTTTCTCTAACCGCTTTGCATGCATTCTCCATTTTACTAGGACAAATGGGTGTCTCTATATGTTGCTTTTTAAAGTGATAAGATAACAAGAACAGATTTTGAACAATATTTTACAAGAATTATTGAAAAATTAGTAACTGTATATCCTATATACACACAGAGTAGCTGGATAAAATGAAAATTCTATTTCTGTCTGATCTCTTCTGCATTTATGTAGCAACTGTTGCAGTAGCATCTAGGTATTTTGTTGTTTCCTTTTATTATTATTTACCACCTGATCATTCCAAAGTGTTTCTTTACAATCAGAGAATTTCATTAACCACCCATTCCCTCGCTCTTTGTTTTTCTGCACCCTTGCATGTAAAAGTATCAAGTGTCTTAGCTATATTAAATAAATTACAGTAAAAAGATCCAGTGTTGCTGACAGTAGAGTTGGGGAGAGGAGGGGATCCCAAAGCATCTCCTGAAATCCAGTTTATATTTTATGGTATCTGAATAATAATATTGTGGAGTGAAAGTACAGTGTGTCTACATGTTTATTTATCATGGTTTCCACTATGGCAATAATCAGAAAGGAGGTGAGCAGTCTGTACTTCACATATAGAGAGATCTAGGCAATTGCACCTACTCACTGTAGAAAACTTGTAATTTCTTACAGCTTCTTGAGCAGCCGTTAGCCCAGAATTATAAAAGTCAATTCATGTTAAAATCCAAAAAAATTACTGTTATATTTTTAAGCTGAGAAGATAGAGACTTGTTTATAAAAAGGTTCATTGTGATTATAGATGAAAATGCATGCTTGGTAACTTAACAGTTTGATTGAATTAAAATCAGGTTCACTCTAGGGTTTCCTTCTCAGCTTTACTCCTTGCGTTTTCTTTGACTCCAAGCTAATTGCATAACCTCTGGTTGACTTGTGCCTGGTCTACACATTCAAAGTGAAATTCAGAAATGAGGTTATTAATCTAACTAATGTAGGCTTAAACATTATTTCTCTAAATACTTCAGTGAGAGAATTTTAGATTTGGATTTCAGCAGATAGTCATAAAAACTAAACATATTACTCACAAGCTCTTTTTATCCTTTGACAACAGCCCTATTGAAGTAGATGCATCAGTCACCTGGAGATGATCAGAGTCTCTTGGTGCCTTATTAAAACACAGATTGCTGGGCCCCACCCCAGACTTTCTGATTCCCAGTCGAGGGTAAAGACTGATGATTTGCATTTCTAACAAGCTTCCAGATAATGCAGGTGGATAGGACACTTTGAAAGTCACTGCAGTAAGAGAGATGTGGCTTAAGTACAGAGAGGGAAACAGGCTGAGAGTGGCCTCAGTCATGGCAGTTCAGTGGCAGAGTACAGACACAAACCCAGGGCTTCTGAGGTGAATCTCACTGTCTTTCTATTACCCACACTTTTTTCTTTACTTCTACTACTTTTATGATTTGAATGGTTTTCGGTTGCCTTGAGATCCTGAGTAAAATAGCATTTGTAAAGGAGTAGTAATTGGTCTTTTTCCCTTGGATCAAGTAGCTATTCTTACTGGATTTGTGAAAGGAGAGGAGCAGGCCATTCTGAATGTTACTGTTTAGCTTTGGTATGAAGGGCTTTGAAGGCCAGCCTTTACTTCCCCTTTGGGAATGAGAGTAATAAACTTGAGCCTTCTTTGTGTTCAGTCATTGTAGCCTGTGGATAGATATGAACAGGTTCTCTTCGGTGGACTTGTGACCTATTGTGCTATGATAATGCTTTGTAAAAATTTCCACATGTATATTACTTCTACAGATAGTCATGAAGAATAAACATGGCAAGAAGTACATGGCAGGGCAGCTGCAGAGCCACTGCAAAGAGACTGCGGACACCTGGTTTCTAGTGCTGTCTTACCCTAGCATGGGTCTGCTGACCTTCCTGGGAGGCAGACAGAGTAGCACAGTGGTTGGCCACCCAGGCTATGTAATTTTTCTAGTCTAGGGGTAGAGACTCAGCATCAGTAGAGTTTTCCCAGCGATTCTAATGTACAGTCTGAATTAAGAACTACTGGCCTACTGGTTAAGAGCCTGGATTTTGAAATCAGACATATCTGAGTTCATATTTTGGCTCTTCCAAACTGTACACCCTTGAACAAGTTACTTAATCTCTCTCAGCTTTAGTTTTCTCACTTATAAAAGACAATGATAACATTTGCCTTGTAAGGTATTTGTAAGAATTAAGTGAGATGATATATTTAAACGTTTAACATAGTTCCTGCCTTGTAATATGGATCTCTTGCATGTTAGCTGCTGTTGTTATTGTAATGCACATTTGGTTTCCTGGTCTGTAAAGTGAGTGGGACACTTTAATTTATGAGATGGAGGACAAATATCTTAGGATTCTTGTAGATCCTTGTCTGTCACCTATGCACAATATTCTGCTCAGTCTCATCTTGCCTTTTTATTTCTTAAATACATTTATTTTGTTAGGTGCAGTCTTTGACACACTCAACATTTATTACCATGTTTAGCCATTTTTAATTGCTATTTTGTCCTCCTCCTTCCTGTTAAGATTGAAAACTTGGAAAATAGAACCAACCCTCCTAAATCCCATATAGAGTAATGGAGGTATGATTTTTGCCAAACAAATGGCAAAGCTTTGTAAACATCTGCAAAAACTAACATGGCTCCTCAGTTGATTGCTGTTTTTCTGCCTTCACCCATTTGAAGAGTCCAGTCATTGGAAGCTTTCATCGCAGAGGAGGAAGAGTGTCTACAACCCACTTCATGAAGATCATTCCAGTTTGTTAATTCTCTTCATTGTCTGTGTTTTCCTTCTGTAAGTCTTAAGTCTTAGAACACAAATGAGTAGTAATGATTTCTTAAGGCAGTCATAGTTTTCTAAGCCCATATGCCTGTTTTCTAGGTTTACTTTTTAGAGCATTTTATATAACCAATTAAAAAAATTAGTCCTGGCTGGCATAGCTCAGTGGATTGAGCGCGGGCTGTGAACCAAAGTGTCGCAGGTTGGATTCCCAGTCAGGGCACATGCCTGGGTTGCAGGCCACGGTCCCCAGCAAGTGCACATTGATGTTTCTCTCTCTCTCTGTGTCTCCCTCCCTTCCCTCTCTAAAAATAAATAAATAAAATCTTTAAAAAAAATTAGACCCTTTTTGAAAAAACTCCTCTCATATCTCCCTTAAAGTATACAAATTATGTTTTTGAATGCACAGAGAGGAATTAGTTGACTGTCTAATAAAAGTGCAGATGATTTCATTTTCTTTGACTCATCTTAACAGTACACATTAGTCAGGTCACATGCCTATTTGGGGATTTTTGTAGCACTAAGTCACTTGCCGAGGTTTGGGACACATAAAAGACTATTTGCCTGGCTTTTAAGTTTGTGGATATTACACTGTGCCTGGCATGGAGATAGGAAGGACTTTTTTTTCTCATTAAGCTTTTTCACTGCGTTTTGAAAGGAAAAGTTGAAACAGAGTCCCTACTGAGATTTTAACATGTTCCATGGTGGTAACCATAGGAAATAGGGAAACAGAAAATTTTTGGACAGAAGGAAGCCAAGGAGTCCATCTCAGCTTGTCCCTCACCTCTCAGATAGCAGTTGGATTCTACAATATTATTTTTATTTAGATGTATATCTAATACTTTGTATTTCTATAGCTTGCCTTCTTTTTTTTAAGATTTTATTTATTTTAGAGAGGGAAGGGGGAGAGAGAGAGAGAGAGAGAGACATCAATGTGCGGTTGCTGGGGGTCATGGCCTGCAACCCAGGCATGTGCCCTGACTGGGAATCAAACCTGTGACACTTTGGTTTGCAGCCTGTACTCAATCCACTGAGCTATGCCAGCCAGGGCTATAGCTTGCCTTCTGATAAGAGGAGAAACATTGCTACCGATCATCATGAAGATTACTCTCTAAACCATACACAGTTCCCTCTTCTGGAAAACTCAGTGGAAACATTCATTCAGATGTTAATAAAGCTAAATCATGGAAGGTTTTATATGGAAGAAAATCATTTTTGATGTTTTAAGGGACTCTCAAAGGTGTTATGATAGAGCCTATATAACCTCCAGTTATGGAGAAAGTGTTTGTTTCATATAAAGACATATAAACACAATAATAGCATTTTTCTTCATTAAATTCAGAGGGGTTAAATTCACACAAGTGAATGCACACACACACATGCACACACTCATCCTCTACCCACTCTCCTCCTTCTCCTGCCCTTGCCATAACCTAGAGGGTCAAAAACTCTGAAATCTAAATCAGTTCCCATTTCTGAAAGATTAAATAATGCCAAGTAAAAGTGCTTACAAACAGATCTATTGGTATTCTTGCCTAAAAACTTAATTATGAACATTTTGATGTATGCTGAGTATATGTGTCGTGTATGTATGTTCTTTCTACCTGCAGGGAACATTTTTCAAATAATCCTATGCACTAGAGTGCTATTGAAACATTGTATCTATGCTAATAGTTTCCATTTTCTTTTATTAAATGGTCATTATAATGAGTGAGATCCTAGAGTGAGATCCTAGAGTACACTTTCCATTGTTACACTCAAATAGTGAAACAGACCTAACCAAGTAGTAGTCTTGGCTATTTGTAATTTTTTGATACACATTCAATGTGGCAGCAGTTATATTTTCTTTCTCATATCCACACTCCCACCATACCTTCAAATGAATTTTGAAAATTCAGAATGACAAGTTTTTAAAAATCTAGCTATTATCAGGTCAGAAATAGTACCTCACAAGACTGATACTAATATCATTGTTACTGCCTTTTCAAAACGGATGGCCCCAGATTGCATAGTCCTATACTAACACAATAAAATTGTTTCTTTTAGTCCATTTTTCAAAGATAAATACCATGTACACATAAGTACCTATGAACTATCTCAGAGATACAGAGCCTGTAACATGGGCATAATCCATAAAGGCAGGGGAAGGTTTGCTCAAGGGGCAGATTAAAAGGCAAGTGCAATAATGTCAGAATACCAGTATTCTAGTTCAGACTTCTGTCACTTAATGGGTTAACTGTAGTTCTAGGATTGCACTTCTGTGTGTATCAGTTCCACATCTGGCCTAATGCCAACCTAAAACGTCCTACATTTTAAAAATCTTTAAAGTAATGTCTTAAAATTATTTTGAAGTGGTTAATATTATATGCAAGTATAGTTTGTCAAAGGTCAACTTTAAAATGAGAATTGGGACCAAATTGTGGAGAAAAGTTTCCTTGTTCCAAATGTTGGAGACCATTTGAACAATGTTAAAGCCGTAAAGACTTGCACAGTTGACAATAAACATAGAGCCAGAGAAGAGGCTGGCTAATGTAGGAGAGTGACAGTAGACTATGGTTTTTAAATTAATAGAAGCAATGAGAGACACTGGAATCTTTGAGGAAGCATATAAAAATCAAATGTGTTAAGTCTCGTGAATTCTCTACTGTTTGACACAAAGGATCAATTGAAAGGGTTTATCTGACAATAGGAAGCTATTGTAAGGTACAGGGGGTTTGCTCTAAGACTGTTCTCAAACTTAATTGTACCACACTACCTGACTTAAGTGCAAATTCTAGTCATGTTCCTCAAATTACAATTCCATGGTAGATCTTGAGTGAGCCCATGATTCCTCATTCCAGCCAACTTCCCTGGCAGTTTGGTTGCTGATGTCCTTGAGAACACACTTTGAATTTTTTTGGCATAACTATTCAATGCTCTAACCTTCAGATTATGTGGTTTCTGGTATGGGAAGCACTGAATGGGTCATTGAATGCTCTGTAAAGCCCCTACAGACAGAACTTTTCATTTGTTTCAATGAAAATTCAGTATCTTTGAAATTTTCTGTTTGTTCCTACTAAATTTGCTGTTTTAATGTTTAGGAAAGAATACAAATAGATCTGTTTGGTCAGAATTTTTACTTAATTGGCACTATAGAACCTATCAGTTTAGGGAGTCTTTTACACATTTTGGTATTTTTTGTCTTCTTTTTATGCATGTGCCCAGCTGTCCTCACAATATTGAAATGAATTTTAAAAACATAAATGAACAGTTACATTTAATATATTTATCACATGTTTTCATATGAGGTACTAATGCCATCAGATCTAACCTCTCTGAAATCTTTTAGTCCATTAGGGTAAGCAAGAACTACCTCCATCACTAAGAAAATTTTGTCACATGAAAGAAAAATCTATCTTATTCCACATATTCAATTCCTGTGTCATTTTACATTATAAATAAATAACAAAGCAATTTGGCACATGCCCACCAATTAAAAATAAAAGTTGTCAGAGTGAGAGGGGAAAGACAAAAATATGAATTATTAATTATAATGTTGAGTAGCACAAAAATGCCTAACATGAAATAATATCACTTAAAAAGAGATTTTATCAAAATAAAAGTGGGACAGTAATATAGTCTTTATTATACAATTTGCATTGTTTTTATTTTAACCCAGAAATATATTTACCATATCTAGCATATTTATATCAAATTTGATATATTATTTTAACCATGACAAGGAAGGTAGTTAATTGCAGAATAGCAGCATAAAAGAAAAGCATGTTTTTAAAGTGATGCATTACATTAACACATTGACCAGGTGGATGTATTTACTTATAATATTCTTACATATTATTTTCCAAATATCCACTACTAGAATAAGAACACTTCATTAGAAGAAAGAATAATGCTTTTCCTTTTAAGATGATTTTAGAAGTTTATATAGTTTATACAGAAATGGGAATGAATTTTTTTTACCTAAATGGAGATTTTAAATGAATATACTTTGAATACTGGTTTGTAACTAAATATGGGTTCTCAGCAGAGTACAGTTATTTTGTCTCAAGAAGGGAAGATGTCAGGGCTTTAATGGAAATATTTCCAACTATATCTTCCTACATCAGAGTTATACACACTTAAGCATTCTTCTAAGTAAGCTAGCCTTTTCTTTTGGGTAATTTAAAGGTTTTATTTCTGGTAAAGCTTCATTTGTTTCATGAAAGGTCTTAACATTTCATTTCTTAATTCCAGAAACATTTTCTGTAATTGGAGTAATCTCATAGGAGTTACCCAAATAAATTGTGACAAAAATTCTTCATTTGCTACCTGCATGAATAGCAAGATTGGTTCTGTTTAGCAGTATTTTTATTTTAACATTATAGAAAGCTTCCTTGACTTGTGTTACATTTGCTTGTTCCTTTTCAGTTGGTTTTGTTCATCCTCTCCTGATAGTTTATTCTCTCAGGTGTGATGTTACATTGCCATCTCAATTTCCTTGGCAGTATCATTTTTTTTTAGTTTTCAACTGAATTTAGTGCTCATTGGAAGTTGAGAAGCAGGTTCATATCTAGGCACAAGGCAAAAAGCCACACATCTGCTTGCATCTCTACAATAAAGCAACTTTAGTTTTGTTGTTGCCTACATTAAATATTTTTCCAACTACCAAATCTTTAGGGTGCTATCTAAGGAAAGCTTTTGTGTCATAGGATACCATGTCCCAATGTCTGCCAACGTGCATTATAATTTTAATTTATCTTGTAAATGAATTTTTAACTTTGGCTCTTAAAAATATCCTCATTGCTATTGGCCTCATCACCAAGAATTTTTTAAGCATCTTATCTGTATTTGTATACACAAAGATATTGTCCCCTAATGTAGGATATACAGTAAAGGAATCAAATACAGTTAAAAATTAGTACTTGTTTTATTTCTCATCTTATTCTTACAAGTAGTTCTCATTTGATTAGAGAACATCAGTCCTTTCAGTGTTACTATCATGTCCCAGTATTCATTCAGAGGTGACTTTCCTGGCTCCACCAGTCTTCAGAGGCTGGTTTCACTTGTAAATCATGTAAGTTTTGTGGCCTTCCATTTCTTTTTCTTTTATTTGGTTGGGATTCACTGATTCCCACCATGTGGAGCTGTTTCATGGTTGTTGTCATCAGTTGCTCTCCCTGGTGTAATATATATAGGGTGGGGTGAAAGTAGATTTACAGCTGTGAGTATGTAAAACAGAGTTTATTTCTTGTATTATTAATTATTAGTATTATTTTCCATATGAACAACTGTAAAACAACTTTTGCCTCCATATTTAATAACATCCCTTTTTGTCTAATTTTGATAACTATTTGTCTCAATGAAGTCCTTGTAATGTTTAGTTCTTCCTTAAGTTTTACTTTTTAAACCACTGTCAGGATGCTCAAAGAACTCATTGTGTATGGGAAAAACATAAGGGAAGAAATGCAGATTACACTAAGTGAAATAAAGGAAAATCTACAGGGAAACAACAGTGGAGAGGATGAAACCGAGACCCAGACCAATACTTGGAACACAAGGAAGGAAAAAGCATCTATTCACAACAGCAGGAAGAAAAAAGAATTCAATAAAATGAGGATAGGCTTAGGAACCTCTGGGACAACTTTAAATATACCAGCATTTGAATCATAGGGGTGCCAGAAGGAGAAGAGGAAGATCGCTACACTGAAAACTTATTTGAAAAAATAATGAAAGTATACTTCCCTAATTTGGCAATGGAGCTAGACATAGAAGTCCTGGAAGCACAGACAATCCCAAACAAGTTGGGCTTGAAGAGGACCACACCAAGACACATCATAATTAAAGTGCCAAAAATTGAAGATAAAGACAGAATCTTAAAAGCAGCAAAAGAAAAGCAGAGAGTTACCTACAAAGGGGTTCCAATAAGAGTGTCAGCTGATTTCTCAAAAGAAACTTTGCAGGCTAGATGGGACTGGCAAGAAATATTCAAAGTGATGAAAAGCAAGGACCTGTAACCTAGATTACTCTATCCAGCAAAGCTATCAATCAGAGTGGAAGGGCAGGTAAAGTGCTTCCCAGACAAGGTAAAGCTAGAGTTCATCATCTCCAAGCCATTATTACATGAAATATTAAAAGAACTTATTTAAGAAAAAGAAGGTAGTCAAATTTATGAACATTAAAATGGAAACAAATTCACAACAATCAACAACTGAATCTAAAAAAAAAAACAACTAAGAAAACAACCAATATAGGAATAGAGTCATATGATTCTGATATGGAGATCATTTGAAGGGTTAACATCTGGGGAGGGGAATGGGGAGAATGGGGGGAAAAGTACAGGGAGTAAGGAGCATAATTGGTAGGTACAAAATAGACAGGGGTATGTCAAGAATAGTATACAAAGTGGAGAAGCCAAAGATCTTATATACATGACCTATGGACAATGAACTAAGGGGGGGAATGCTGGAAAGAAGGGGGTTACTGGGTGAAGGGATGTTAAGGGGGAAAAAATTGGGACCACTGTGGTAGCACATTCACTAAAATATATATTTAAAAATTATGAGTAAAACCAGGTCATAGAAAAAAAATAACCAGAAGAAAACAACTGCCATTTAGCTGTTTCATAATTTTAATACCTATAGTTAATTATATTTATTGGGGGCTTTTTATGTTCTAGGCAACTTGTTAAGCAACTTTCATTTATTATTTTATTCATTTTTATTTCATTTATTCATATTTTACTACAAATCTATGATACTAGGTATTCTTTTTATTTCCTCCATTTTTCAGAAGTGAAAACTGAGGCTTTGACAGTTTAAGTTATTTGCCCAAAGTCACATAGGACTTGGAGCTAGGAAAGAAACTCAGGAGCACTCACTCTTAACCTTTACACTGCGGTGCCATTCATGTGACAGCTTTTCAAAAACAAATGTATACATAATTCTGGCTTGACAACTCTATATAGAGACCATTAAAGACCTCGTCAATTTATTCTTTTTTTTTTAAGATTTTATTTATTTATTTTTAGAGAGGGAAGGGAGAGAAGTAGAGAGAAACATCAATGTGTGGTTGCTGGGGGTCATGACCTGCAACCCAGGCATGTACCCTGACTGGGAATTGAACCTGCAACACTTTGGTTTACAACCCGCACTCAATCCACTAAGCTACACCAGCCAGGACCTCATCAATTTATTCTTGATTTATACTTCAGTCTCATAAAAATTCAAAGTGTTTCCATAGTAGAGCAGACTTCAGGTTTTGGAAAATGGATCTTTCTTCAGGTTTTCTAGTTTCATTCTTTGTAGTGGTGAATAGTCATTTTTGGCTCAGTCTTCCCTAACTACAGATAATGGCTGATTAACATTAGGAAAAAAATGTTGGAGGCTTTTAATATATTTTGAATAAATGTAAAATAAATGAATAAATGTCCATGTATTACATAATTAATATAAGCAATGCTTCTTAGATAATTAAAGAAGTTTCCATTGACTTATTTCTTTGTTACTACTGGTTAAATTTTAAACTAATGTGTTAAATTCTGATAATCTGGCATTCTAAAAATATCTGATAAATTTTATGTACTGGGTAAATTTAAGACAAGGTACCCTTTTCTGAGTCATGATTTTATGATAAATAATCTATTCCTCGGTATAAAAATACCATTTTTCTTAATCTTGAAGGAATAGAAGCCAGCATGTGAAATCTACTTTTGGCCCAATATATCAGCTATATCCAGTGGTCTGAACCAGCAAGTCAATCAACTCAGAAATTGAGCATTCTGGAGCCAGAACAGGAGACTCAAACTGCTTTGAGTTAAAGGGTTCATACATGTTATTTGATCCAGCCAGGGATCAAGTTTCACACCAGCTAGGGCATAGAAAGTTTTAAAGTATACAAAAGAGTGACCAATAATCAAAACTGACTATATCTGTCAAAATTTTTTTTAAAAAATCATGTCCCAAGAGAGAATGTGGTATAAACTATGACATCAACCCAATGACATCAGAGCCAGAACTGTGTGGAATTCAGAACGCTACTGCTTTTTAGCCTTCCATTGGGTTTGGTTATCCAGGTAGGCTTCTCCTTCAGGGAACTACCTATTGTGAAAGTCAGAGTATTACTTGATAAGCCAGTGAAGAAATGAGAGCAAATATAGGGTCCAACACTAATAACTCCCCGTTTTTATTACAAAATAATAAGCATGTAATTATGTAACATAACAGTATCACACTCAAGCACACCATATGGAATTTTAGGTGAAATGTTCAAATTAAAACTATAAATTATTACACCCATATTATTACCCTACCTACCACACTCTAGCAGGCGTTACTTCTGCTGGACCCTGTGTGTATAATATGCTATGAATCTACAGAACCCAAACGAAGTCTGGATTTTTTAAAAATGGGTAACATTTCCTACTAATTTGTTTGAAAAAAATCTTTTTATTATGTGTTTACATAAAACCAATGTTTTGTATATGTTAGAGCATTTTACTTTTATGTCTAGTAGACCATTTACTCTACTTCCTATTCTGTGTCTATTGGAACACGTATTTTATATTCTCTGTTTCATTCCTGTTGGACCATTTATGTATGATTTGTTACTTTTATCACTTGCCTTCCCCATATGCTCATGTCTGACTGGCCTAGTTTCCCACATTCTGTATGTGATCTCTAGCCCTTCTTAAATATTAATTAGTGTAATTGAATTCCCTCCAGTATTTCTAACCTCAGGCACCTGAATCTCAGTGTTTTTATTATAACTGATTTGTTCATTTAAAGTCCAACCTGCCTCCCCATCTTCCATTCCCCAAACAACTTTTCTTGATTAGGTAAGGGTTGGGGTACATGCCTGCCTCAGAGAAAATCTTCATGGGAAAATAAAAGCATTATACATCACAACCTTTCTCAGTTAAAGACTGAAAAAATTCAAAGCTGTCTTGAATCCCTGGCTAAGGAAAGCATCCAGAGTGAATAGAAAAAGGATGTAACCCTGTCCAGGTACACAGCTAGAGGTAAAAACCAGAGTACAGGAAGAGTCATGTGCAGAGATAAAAGCAAAGCCTTGCCTCATCATAGCTCATTCCAGCACAGTTAGGAGCCTAAGGACAATTCCTTGTGTAAGTCCCCTCTATTCTGACAGTTTTCACATCTACTGCTGACCAGCATACCACCTCTGGTAACAGTCACATGAGTGACTCTATTCCTTGGAAGGAAATAGGAAAAAGGAAAAGGAGATGAGCCAGGAAACAGGTTTAGAGAACCATACACTAGTGAGAGGATCTGTCAATGAGATCATCAATTACTGCCATTCATATCTTAGGTGAAGACAAAAAAATGTTAGACAACTAGAGATGTGAAAAATATCCTGATTTTCAGAAAATATAAGAGGCAGTTTACAAGGACAGCTTGTTGTTATTCCTAAACAAGAGCCTAGAATATATTATTAAAATAATGAAGCATAATGCAGTGGTTTATGATTCCGTGAAAGAAGTGGTGCTTGCTGGAAACCAGGTTGGCTTTATGAAAGCGTGTCTACCATATATGATCTGATATCACCTGGGTTAGATGCACAGATATATTAGTAACTAATCTAAGTACAGATAGATTAGCAACTGGTTGAATGACCATGCTTTAGTTCAAGCAAATGGCTCAGTGTCTGAGTAGAAGGGGTTCCTGTGGCCTGTTTTAAGGAATAGGCCATATTTTGAGGAATAGACCATATATTAAGGAACAGGAATATTTTAAGGCTTATTTTGGCTACCATTTTTTCAATGTCTTGGATGAAAACATGTTCATCAGAGTTGAAGGTGACATGAATCCAAGTGCATAAGAAAAGGTATTGAATGAAGTAATCAAGTTCCAATGATATCTTGAAAGACTAAATGATGGGCTCGATGTAACCAAAGGAAATTTCTAAAATGTATAAATACAGTACTTTGTCTTTACATTGTTAAGATATGTCTTAACAAGCCAGCATAAGAAATTTAAACAAACAGGAACATCTTCAGGGATCTGTGACTGGCATGAAGGCTATCTGAAAGTAGCCTAAGCCCTGGCTGGCATAGCTTAGTGGATTGAGCGTGGGCTGTGAACCAAAGTGTTGCAGGTTCGATTCCCAGTCAGGGCACATGCCTGGGTTGCAGGCCACAACCCCCAGCAACCGCACATTGATGTTTCTCTCTCTCTCTCTCTTTCTCCCTCCCTTCCCTCTCTAAAAAATAAATAAAATCTTAAAAAAAAAAGAAAGTAGCCTAAATGAAACATGTGAAGTAAGGAACAGTTAAGGAAACTGGCATTGTTTGGAAATTCATGAGGAGGGAATATGACAACTATGCTCATATATATTAAGGAATTTATCATAGAATATAAATTGTTGTTTTCTGTGACTCCAAGAAGTAGAACAAGAGCCAGTGGTAAACCATACAAGAATAAAATATTCAGGTCAATATAAAAACTAACTTTCAACACCCTATGTGTTCAAAGGCAAAAAACAGGGAAGAAACAATATTGGTCTGGAAGAAAGTTAAATCTCGGCTATTCCACTTTTGATTTTGTGTCTTGGGACATGTCTCAAATCTCCCATAATCTGTTTCTGTGCCTGAAATAAACTTAATTGATATTTACACTGCAAATTATTGTGAGAACTCTAGTTCCTGGAATACTTTGTTGGGACTGCCATGATAAAATATCACAGACTGGGAGACTTAAACAGAAATTTCTTTCTTTTTTTTAAAGATTTTATTTATTTATTTTTAGAGAGGGAAGGGAGGGAGAGAGAGAGAGAAACATCAATGTGCGGTTGCTGGGGGTCATGACCTGCAACCCAGGTATGTACCCTGACCTGGGAATCGAACCTGCAACACTAGAAATTTATTTCTAAGTTTTACAGGCCAGAAGTCCAGGGTCAATGTAGCAGCAGGGTTGGTTTCTACTAAGACCTCTCTCCTTGGCTTTCATATAGCCTTCTTCTTAGTTTCTGTCCTCCCTGGGCCTTTTCTTTGTGTGTGCTCATCCTTAGTGTCTCTTCTTTTCATGAGAACATAGGCCTATTGGAAATAGAGCCCCACCCCTACGACTTCATTAAGCCTGAATTACTTCTTTAAAGGCCATATTGCCAAAAACTGTCACATTGAGGGTTAGAGCTTCAACAATGATGTGGGGTTGGGGTGGGGGGAGACATGCTGAGTCCATAACAGTCCCTAATATCAATAAATATTAATCCCTTAAGTCCAAGGTATGTAAGTATGGACAACTACTTTACAGAGATATTTTATAGGGTGTTCAAGCCTTAGGTGGAAGACTGTAATATATAACTTTAATTAACTCCACTAACACTAATATGGTTATCATAAAAATAAAATCCCAGTATAGCATCAACTCTGAAATTCTGCAGTTTTCTGAAAATGCTCAGTAGCAATTTTGTTGTTCAGCACATACAGCAATCTTCTTTCAATAAATGTTTTCATTTAATACTCAAAACTTCAATCTAATTTTACAAATACTTATATACTAGACCTCCCTTAACCTCTGCAGCCCAAATTCCCAAGATGCCTTCGAGGAGAAACCTTTTGTCTCTTTTGTGGGAAGACATTGCTTGACCAAACCTTTAAATTTGCTAAGTCAGAAGTTTTGCATACACGAGTGGAGAGAGAATATAACTACCTTAAAACAGAAAAGAAAACCAACAAGTTACACAAGTAAATGTATATGAAAAAGTAAATTTTTGTATCTGTTGAATAGGTAAATGCATATAAAAATAAAACAATAGCCCTGGCAGGTGTAACTCAGTGGATTGAGCACTGGCCTGCAAACCAAAGGGTCATGGGTTCAATTCCCAGTCAGGTCACATGCCTAGGTTGCTGGCCAGGTCCCCAGTAGGGTGGCATGCTAGAGGCAACAACACATTATTTCTCTCCCATTCTTTCTCCTTCCCTTGTCCTCTCTCTATAAATAAATAAATATCTTTTAGAAAATAAAATGACATATGGTATTATAGTCAAAGGTTTTGAAGTCTGAATCTGTACCTTTGAGATTTTTGAGTTCAGAACAGTGAATGATTTATTTTGTTCATATACCCTTTGCTATTTTTCCCCATTTTAATATAAATACATATGTATTGGCCACTTATTTGAAGACTTAGTAGTTTATAGTTAAGCCTGTGCCAGAATCTAGCCTTTGAAGTTGGTTAGTCCTTTGGTTTGTTAGCCCATTTCTTGCAATGACTGTTTTGATGGAAATGGAGCTGTGCTGTCTCTTGTGTCCATGGTAACTGGAATAACTTTCTAAAAGTTATTATTCTTGACCATTGAAATACTACATTCTCTGCTTTTTCTTTTGACAGACTGAGTAATATTATAAAGATGTACATCTTCTCAAGGAGTGTGTATCTTTTTTTGTCAGGCTAACTAAAAACAAACAAAAACTCTGAACACTATTGTGGTTGTAGTACTTGCCGATTGAACAAGCCACTCCTTGACAGGACCAGTTGCTGTGACCGGACTGGACATGGACACTGAGAATCCAATTTATGTTCAGTGGAAAGAGCATGGCATCTTATGCTGGATTATTTGCTTTCAAGTCCTTGCTCTGCCATTTGTGACTTTGGGGAGGTACCAGATTCTCTGAGCCTGTTTCATGTTATATAAGACTCTGTATTTGGGTTTCTTTTCAGTCTACACAGAGCTTGACCCAGTGTTGATATTTAGTAAAGATTAATTTATTTCCTTTTTTCTCTGATCCTTAATTCTCTTATCTTCTGATGGGCATAACACTAATGCTTTCCCCACTTACCTATACCATAGGATTGTTGAGACAATCTAATAATATTGATGTTTATGAAGTGCTTTAACCTGTAAAACCCTACTATGCAAATGTTTCTTTCTTCTTATGAGTGGATGGGGATGCTTAACTAGAAATGGAATTGGGACCAACCAGGAATTAATGTTGATACTGTTTCCTAAAAGATGTTAGAAGCCTCATGTTGTTGTCTATTTAAATTGCCTGATCTGTAAAATGAAGATCCTAAGTTTATTGTCTATTTTTCTGTGGTATTTTCCAGCGAGCATAGGAAGGATTTTTTTGTTTCCTTTTTTTGCCCTGTATTATTGGACTGCTGTCTGTTCTTAAAAATACGGAGACAAATTCTTATTGTTTGTTACTATGGGGATCTTAGCCCATGGTTCTTAGTATCATTATTTCTATTGTTCTTGTTGTATATTGTTATTAATTAATTGTGCTTTGTAATTTTATATATTATTTTTTAAAAGATAAATTACTAGGAAATAAAGAAGCTGTCATTATTAAGAAGAGATTTTTGGAGTTTTCAATATTTCAAATCCACTATGACCTTTTTTCACAAAACAAAATTTGAAAACACACTTTTTATTGTCTACTATTGAAAATAAAGTACTAACTTGGGAGATAGTACCATTGGAGTCATACTTGAGAAAGTAGAGTTTCTCAGAGCATTTTATTTCCTCCCTCTGCTTTTAAAAAATATTTCTTAAACTATGGTTACTACATTGTGGAAGTTTATTTTGGAGAAAGATTTTAAATCAGGAGGTAGAAATGCTAAAACTCTAATTTACACCTAAGGGAAGAGGTCTTGTTCCCCTGCTCACTCCTAATTGTTTGTTAAAGCAAAGAAAAAGGTGAATGAAGGGGAGTTGGAAACAACCTCTGGATTAAGGGGGCAGGTAGTTGATTGTAGCCCAAGTACAAAATGTCTGGCATGGATTGATACAAGTTCTTTGAAAAAAAAAATGTCTACCTGAACCCAGTAGAGAGATTAGGAGGTCAGAGTAAGCATTTTTTTTCCATGGGGAATCTCTATGTAGGTTTTTCTATGACTTGGTATGAAAGTGGGGGTGAAACTTTATAGGAAATAAAGAAGGTTACAGTTATTTTTAAGAGGAAGGGAAGCATCAATGCAAGGGAAGCATTGATTGTCTGCCTTCTCATGCACCCAGACTGGGGATCGACACCAGGACTAGGAATTGTAGGTGTCCAGGCTAGGAATCACAGGTGTCAGCAGATGAGGGATGAACCCACAACCTAGGTAATATGCCCGGACTGGGAATCGAACCCACAACCTTTTGGTTACCAGACGACACTCCAACCACTGAGCCATACCAGCCAGGGTAGGTTATTCATTATTGAATTATTTCTTTTGGGAAAACTTCCCTTAAACTTCCCTTATCCAACTCTGTCATATCATCTTCTAAAGCAGTGATTCTCAAAGTGAACAGCAGTATTAGCATCACCTAGGAATATGTTATAAACTCAAACTCTAGGGCCCAATTCTGTCCTACTGAATCAGAACTTTGGGGTGGAGTACAGCAATATGTGTTTGAACAAGCCCTTTAGGCGATTCTGATACATACTACTAAAATTTGAGAACCATTTTTTAAAATATTATATTGTTCATGCTATTACAGTTATCCCAATTTTTCTTCCTCTGCCTCCCTCCACCCTGCCTGCTTTCTGCTTCCATAGACAATCCCCACACCATTGCCCTTGTCCGTGTGTCATTCATATATGTCCTTGGACTAATCGCTTCACCCTCTATCAATCAGTCCCCAACTACTCCCCAGCTCCTCCCTCTCCTCTTGATAGCCGTCAGTCCATTCCATGATTCTATTTGGAAGAACCATTGCTCTAAATAGATGTTGAATTACACTGAGGAAATATGTGGGCAATTGAACCTTATCAAGAAAACAAAATTGACTTTTGGAATTGAGAACCCTCTACTGCTTTACCACAGATCATCTTTTGCAGTTTTATCCTAAACTTACTTAACAGTTCCAAAAATGTTTTACCTCTGACCTGCAGCTCATATCAACAACCACCTCCCAGCCTAAAATGATCTTTGTCCCTCTGTCCAGCCAAAGCTTCTTCATTCTGAAGTATCCAACTCAAATACCATTCCTTGCAAAAACCTTACCATTCATGACAACATTCTCTTAATTGGGGGTTTCTGTAGCTTTCAGTGTCTATACTATTCATTTAAGCCTTACCTGTGACATATCTTGTGTAATAAACTGTCAGCTGTTGCAATAAACAATAGCTTGCATTTACTCAGTACCCACTGTAGTCACCGCAGTCTGCTCAGAGAAGTACTGTGCATGAATTTCTGAGATCTTAAGTAGCTAACCCCAGCACGCACAGTATGTATTAAAACAAAGATTCTTCTTTAGCCTCCCACTTGACCACTAGGCAATATTGTCTTATAAAGTTGATAAACTTTTCTTGTATTGATATCTTTGTTTTTTTCTCTCCAGCTCATCTGTATGCTCATTTGACATAATTCTCTTGTCTTGTAATGATGACTTTTATAGAGAGTTAATGCATATCTGTAGGCATATTGTAATACAAACTTGAAACATATTCTAGTATTTGTCTCACTCTCTTTTCCTTAGGGAAAGTGAAAATTATTAAAATTTCCCTTTAGATCCAGAACAGTCTCTATTTATGGGTGGGTATCTTCATTTTAGCAAATTAATTGACAAGCTGCATTAAAATATTTAATTCTCAATTGTGCATTGATTTTTATCATCAATTTTGATTAATTCATTTTAAAATATTTTATTCTGTAATGCATTTAAATGAGGAAGTAACTTTTTTTATTTAGAGAATTTACCTATTTTCAGAAAGATATTTTATTGTTTTGTAATAAAAGGATGAGTTGATAATGAATTTGGCCCATGCTTGTATACTTACATGTACCTAGTTGTGGTGAAAGAAACTGAAGATAATATTAATGTCTGTATAATAAGCATTCAGTGTATTTAATTGAAGAACAATTAGATTTTTTAACTCTGTGAACATAATCAAACCTGTGAACATGTTCTATTTGTGCATAAGTTAAATTCATCTAACTGAATTCTGACCTAAGGAATAAGATACTTGTCTTCTTTCAGGTCAGCCTACATGGTGTGATTATGTGTGTGTATATGTGTGTATGGATAAATGTTTGGCTAATTTCTTTTCCTTTATAGCTATTTATCCTTTTCCTTTATAACTATTTAAGTGAGGAAACTCATCTCTGACTCAGAATCACCTGAATGGTTGCTAAAATGCATGTTCCTGGATTCTACCCTTACATACTAAATCAGAATCTCTAGGAGTAGAGCCCAGTGTATTACATTTTTAGCAATCACTTCCAGGTGATACTTAGGCACAATAAAATTTGAAAGCCATTTTTATTTAGATTCATCCTTTTTTTCCATTGTAGATCAAACTTTCTAGAAAATGACCTTTGAGTCTCAAAACTGAGTTTTGAAACACAAAGGTTGAGTAACAACCTTAAGTAATTATTGTATTTGTCTTCAACAGGCTTTTATTTAGTTCTAATACCTCTGTTTGTCAGTCACTCTTATTTAGATTAATCAATATAAACCCAAATGGCTTTGGGAGGTAAGTACAATATTCTTGGCTCCATTTTAAAGATGTGGTAATTGAGGCTTAGAGAAGTAAATACCTTTCTGAAGGCCACCAAACTAATAATTGGATTTAGTATAACTCTAGAATGTGTGTTCTTAAACTCCAAAGCAGGACTGAGTCAGAATTTGAAACCATATCTTTTCAATCCTGCCTTTCTTTTTTTAAAAAGAGTGTGAATAGTGAAGATAACAGCTATTTCCAAGTTTGTGTCCAAACTCTTCAGATTTTATGATATTAGTCAATAGTCATCTTAAATTATATGCTGATAACCATAAGGGTATCATGTGATAAGCTCAATCAGTAAACTATCACCTTCAATGTTATTAGACGGATCAATAGAGCATCTTCAACACAAACCTGTTTTATATTCCTCCTTGTCTTTCATTGCCCTTAAGAGACCTGATATATATTATTTATTCTACATAAAGGTTGCTAGAAGAAGCTTTTTATCATTTTATTAAGAGAATTTCCACAGTAATATCAGGTGGCTTCATTTCCCTCAACAATGGCTGGTTTTGATAAATCTTTCACAAATACAGTTTATTCACTATAGAGCTGATTCAGTGGTTCTCATACTGGCAGCCCTGTGGTTGCTCTCAAATCACCTATGCACTTTTAAAAATATACAGATGTTTGCGTCTATTCTGATAGATACCTGAATCATTGGGTCAGGATTCGGGGCTAGATGGATGATTGTTTACAGAGCCTCACAGGTAGGCATCCAGAATTGAGAATCAGCAATCTAGCTCATTACTTGATTTGGAAATATCGTATACATTAAAGGATCAATTGAAGGCAGCAAATTTTCTTTATAAATCCTACAACGAATCCTTTGAAATAAATGTGGAAATATGAGTAATTTGAGAAGCTATTGCTTGGGCCATCCAAATAATCAGAATTGAGTGTCAGATAATGAAAAGGCAAGAAATAAGAAGCCATTAGAACATGGTGCTAAGTGGAATTATGAGAAACCATTTATAAATGCATTGGGGTTTAGAAGGGCTTTTTTTTTTCAATTGACATTTTGTCATAGAAATCAGGGTAATGAAAGTGGCTGTATATTTGAAACTATGTACATTTCCTTTAGATAAAAATAAAAGAGGGAGATAACCTGCAAATGTTTCTTGATCTGATACTATTTTTGCAAGTTAGATATGGGGCTACCGGTCAGCCCGATGAGGGCTGGCTATCAAATCAGAGCTCACTCTTCAAATCTAAGTACTAATCAAAATGATAAAGAGCTACCTTTTGATTAATCCTGCCCTGGACTTTTAGACAAAAGATAGTGCAGTTTAATTACTGAGTGAAATTCACTTTGTTTGATCTGCTTGTCTTTGCTGTAATGTCATAATATGATCAGCATCGCCCCCCTCTGAAACATGCAGTTGTGAAGTCCAAGGACTTCTGTGATTGGAAGAAATAAAATGATGCTCAAACAACAAGCAGCCACAGTGCAGTAATTACTCAGGCCTTGTTTTTATCAGTATGTCATTCTCTCATTGGCTTGTCAAGACAGCAAGGGAGAAAAGGATGGGAGAGAGTGTGATTCAAAAAGAAATTGACCTGATGGAATCAGACTAGGTGTGGGAGGGAAGAACCAAGCTGTATAAGATCTTAAGGCTAATTAAACTTGGTTTTTCTTTAGTATATATCCCACTGGCTGCTACTGATCCCACAAGTCTAAGCTAAACCATTCAGCTGATATGTCTCCCTGCAATTAAAATCTCCCTTTCAGTTGAAACTCTATAGTTTTTACTTGTGAAAGTAATGTATTTTTTAAAAAACAGGCAATTAGTTTGCAGACTTTTTTTGTGTAGGTACCAATACAGTTTTTATAAATGCAACTCAATAAGAGAAGAGGGTTGCAGATTTTCTTTTGTCAGAGATGGTGGCCTCTGGTGGCATTCTTTTCTAGGTTTTCATAGGCCCACTGCCTTACATAGGAGCATTGAATCCAGAAAGATACCTAGCTTTCCCATGAATTACCCCATGGGGTATTATTACCCCAGATGATGCAAGATCTTTAACTAACTTGCTTTAGATCCTATGGTTGGAAAGTTACTAAGCCATGATTTGAACAAAGAATTGTGTGATTCTGAGTCATGTTCTTTTTACTCTACTGTCCTCTTTATTCTCATTTATGATTAATACTCCTCCAATTGGTCCATTTAACACATTAGTGTTGAGCATCTATATAACCGAGATCAAAATCTATGCATACTTTACATTTACATTAGTGAAATTAGGAAGGAAGAATCAGCTAATACCTATTTTCAAAAAACTTTAAGTTTGGTGGTTCAGTTAATTTTCTGACACTATAGTGTCAATTTAGAAATTCACACTATAATTCCAAAAATCAATTAGAACATTAAGAACAAAAGGCCTATTTTATTTCCTTGCTTTTATTCATAGTATCACCATTATAACCATCACCCAAAAGTCTCAGAATCAAGATTCCCAAGAATCTTGGGGTCTTATGACTCATATGTAATCATTTATCAAGTTTAATATTTGTCACATCTGATGCACCATGATGTTCCTTAAGCCTAGGAAAAACAGAAAGCCTAGAGTTATGATAAGCAGGCAAGCTCTGGCATCAGATGACCTGGGTTTGAATCCTGATTTATTACTTATTAACTGTATAAACTTGACAGAGTTGCTTAATCCTCATCTGTAAAATAGAAACAATAAAGTTACTTGCCCTTTAGAGTTGGCATGCCAATTAAATGGGTTAATCCAGGGGAAGCACATAGTTCAGTGCCTGGCACAAAGTAGAGGTTTTATAAATATTAATTACCATGTCTTTGCTCACAGCGTCTCTAGAATTCTTTTCCATTTCTAGTGTGACACTATTGAGATCAGATGGTACTCAGGTTTTTACAATGGATTTCTCTCTCGATCTCTCTTTCTCTTACTACCTCCAGGCTCTCCCTGTTTCAATTTATTCTTTTCTTCATTCCCAATTATTTATATTAAAATACCACTGTAATGATGCCACTTTCTTACTTACAAGCCTTTAATAGACCTCTTTTGCCAGCAGAATAAAGTGATTTAGCCTAATATTCAAGGACCCCCTTCACATTTTAAAGCTCAACCTCTTTTCAACATTACTTCCTATTACAATTCCAGCTAACTTGTTTATTTATTGCTGTAAATATATTTTTCAATTACCTGCTTCTACACCTTTTCTCATGCTCTGCACATAACCTGAATTTTCTTATCACTTCCCAAATCTTACACATCTTTTCAACGATCAGCTATATTTCTTCATTGTAATGAAGTTTTCCATTCAACTTGCATATAAGAAATCATTTTCTCTAAACCCCTATTCTAAATATATGAATTGCTTTGTATTGCAATTATTTTTGGACATTATCTCAATAACTAGATAGATATTAAGTACTTCAGGCATAGGTCAGTGTCTCAATACACATCGTTTGCTCAATGGCATACAGAGAAACTCAAACATAGTAGCTATACAATTGATATATGCCAATGAATAAGTGATCTGAATTTCAGAGTTTCTGCCTTGCTCTAACTACTTTTTTGTTCCTAGAAGTCACTTTGAATCTTGCCCTTTATTCCTATTGTTCATCTGTACTTCCTTTTGAATATTTTTAAATGTCTTCCACTTTAATTCCTTTTCTCTGATCACTCACATGTATAGTCCTTCTGTTCCACTGTTATCATGCTATTCCCTCACTGATCACATTCATATGACTAGCCAGGCTGCTACTCTGTCCTGGTTCTTGTGTTCTGGCTCATGCTGTACCAACTACATCAATGTTAGAATGATACATGTTTCTCTATACGACAGAGTTGTTAGAAACTGTTCTTTTTACTTTTTGGAGTTGTCAGGAAAGCAAAAGATGATTTATGTGAAAGTATTTTATAAACTGGGAAAAGCTCTACAAGGTATAGTCTACTGTGTCTAAATATTTTCCAGTAAGCATGTGTTCCTGTATTAAACACATTCTTAAAAATATCAAAAGACCTGATGAGCTGTATCATATTTCTTTAATCTAAATAAGATATACATGTGTACCTAAGGATTGTTCCTTCTACATTCATGTAATTTTCCCTTTTTTCCCATTTAGTCTAACTGTTCTGTTGAGCATCTTACATTATTTGACCTTATTCTTTCCATCTACAGGGCAAATGGGAGTATGGGAGTCTTCCTTCAAAGACCTTCACTGGCAATAAATTTTTAAGTTTTTTTTTAATCATCAGGACAACTGATAGGAATAATCTTAACAGTTTCTAACCATTCCTAAAACCTCATTTAAAATAAATCAATGTTGCCCTGGCTGGCGTAGCTCAGTGGATTGAGCGCGGGCTGCGAACCAAAGTGTCGCAGGTTTGATTCCCAGTCAGGGTACATGCCTGGGTTGCAGGCTATAACCCCCAGCAACCGCACATTGATGTTTCTCTTTCTCTATCTCCCTCCCTTCCCACTCTGAAAATAAATAAATAAAAGCTTTAAAAAAAAAAAACAGCACGAAGCTTAACGTATTAAAAAAAATTAAAAAAAAATAAATCAATGCTATCCTATACCACAGATATCAAGATGGAGCAAATTATTTGGCCATGTAGATTTTGTTGAAATTTTTGAAACAAAAACCTAACCATAAGCTTATATGGATGGTAATACCATTCAGACATTGGTCTACTGCCTTGATCAAATTTTTTTCTTAGGTGATATATTTCTATTAAGCAGAGGGTATATTGATGGATAGTGTGATGATGGCTTAGAACTTACACAGTCCCTAAACCTTAGTACTACAGGGAGATATTTCAGCTTTGTTTTATTACCATTAAATAAACCTGGACAGGCAGATCAGTCTTCATTCCATTGTTTCTTGTGGGAGAGTGGTCCCAGAATGCTTCTTGTGAGTTCCATAGTAGGCAGGCAGTGTGGGCCAGCCAACCTTGAACTGGATATCTTACCTATGTGGGTAAGAAATAAAATAAAGTAAAAGTGTCCATATCTAGAAGCAAATACCTCTATTATCTCAGAATTCCAAATTCCTGTGGACATTATTAGTACATTCATATTCCCATGAATTTTCTTTTCCATGAGGTCTGACCTCATTGCTCTAAGTTTTGAGATTTTGGTAATAAGCAGCAGGTGTCTTCCAGGCTTTTTGCTTGCTCCCCTCACCCTTCACCCTCATTCCTACACATAATCCAGCTGCCACCAAAATACTCTCTCGCCTTACTGTGTTACTCCCTTCCAAGGGAACTGGATGCACCAGAGGCAGTGAAATCTTTACTCCTTCCTACTGGCCTTTTGGCTACTCCTGTTTGTTTGGAGCTTTGAGTTAAATTTTTGAAGTTAACATTTAACTCATGAGATAACTGTTTATAAAATTGTTAGTTGATAATCAGGGATTTTTCCCCCTGTATTAATATGGTTAAAGTTTAACTTACTGGAACAGCTCATAAAAAGTAAATATATATTTATATCATTAAATAAAAGTATTAACTCTGGGAATTTTGCTGATGTGTACTCATGACTTGAAATGGACTATTTGTTCTTGTCTAAATTAAAGAAAAACCTTGGTTATAGGCCAGGCAGGTTGACTCTATGGGAGAACTTAAGCTGAAAGATGAGCCAGATTCTACTCCTAGGTGGCCAGTGATGTGCAAATAATGGGAACATCTCTTTTTTCCCCTTAAGAAAATGTTCTTTATTCTTATTCTTGGTAATATCATGTTCAAAATAAGTTGTTGAGATTTTCTGCAAATAGTGTATTTTGGATAATTTTTGGCTTTGATCAGCCTGTACTATCTTGTGCTATTTTACCATGTCAGTGACCATTACATGGTACAACATTACAGATACAGAGTGAGAAGTCACCCTTCAGCTCTCACCCCTCAGTCACACTTGTAAGTCAGGAAGGACTGTCTTTTCCTGAGATGAATGCAACTTCCATCTGATGATTGCTAGAAGTGTATCTTGTGTTCTAGAAAAGAAATCTTCATGCTTTTGCTAGGATTCAGTGGTAAATCTAGCACTGAAACCATATTCATTTTTCTTTGGTTGATTTGGGAATGGTTTCATTTTTACTTATTGCAGTGTAGACCTCAAGGACAATTGTTGGAAGAAACTGGGTGGAGTAATTGAGTGAATCTGGTAAAACTATGAGATGCTACATATATGTGAATTTCAAGTTCAATATGGAGGTCTCAGATTCTGGGCCATTGAATTTTTTCTGTGTTTTGCCCATTTGTAGAAATATGTCCATTCACTTACTTTCCACTTAAAGGATCATTTATGCATATTCAAAAGTTAGTTCCTAATAATTTTTGCTATAAGAGTAAACAAGCTTCAAGCCAAACCAAGACCTAGATTTTCTGCTTTATTCTCATTTCAAACTCATAAAGGCAGACATTCAAAACTTGAATATCTCACAAGCACCTTCTAAGGGTTCATTGTTTTTGCCAAATATGCTGCATTTATCCCAAATCGGAAGAAACGAGATTGAGTTACTAGTAACAGACTTCGTATTTGATGAGACTTAAATAGGTTTTAAGTGTCCAGTAAGGTAGTAGGAAAAACTAGAAAGAGAGGTGTCCTAGAAGATAGCTAGTGTTTCAAGTAGAAGGAAGTGGTTAACCATGTTAAATTGTTGCTGAGAAGTTGAGTAAGATGAGAATAAAAATGTGATCATTGAACTTGGCAACAGCAGATATGGTAGAATGAAATGGATAAAACTTCATTGGAATAGGTTGAAAAAAGAGTAGAAAGTAAAGATTTGGTAATAGCTAATATAGACAGTTCTTTCAATAAATTCTGCTATGAAAGGAAGAAGACAAATGAAATGGGAAACAGCTGGAGAGAAATGTGGAATCAGGAGAGTATCATAAAAATTTACAAAGTATGGTAGTTTTTTATCTTGTTTTGTGTTTTTTGTTTGTTTATTCTGCTTCCTCTGTTGAAAAATAACATGAACAAGAATCAAAGCCTCAAGCCTGGAGTTAAAAAAGACATGGAAAAGGCAAAACCAGTCTGGTAAAATGTAAAAGATATTGGCTAAGATTCAACAGATCTTGGTTCTAGTTCAAGTTCTACAAGCTACTGGTAAAATAACCTTAAATGATATTGCTGTGACTATCAGTCTAGTTATTTATTGATAACATCTAAAGTCCATTTATAATATTCTGGTTCTATGAAGGGAAAAATAACAGACTATTTTAGAACTCTCTCTGTAGTAGAAATAAAATTTTTATCATTTTAAACCATTTACAAGCCACTTTATTATTTAGGAAGTACATATATCTTGGTAGTTAACCCTCACACAGCTATTCAGTTGGTAGTTATACTGTTTTATTTAACAGATAAGGAAACAAAGGCTCTAAAAGATCAAGTAACTGGCAAGATCTTGCAGTGTGCCGACAGCGGAAGCAGAGCTTAAACCCAGATTTTCAGAATATAATTCAGAGGTTCTTCTCACTAAAGTGCTCTCCTTCTACTTTCCCTGTAGTCTTTTGTTTTGTTTTCCTCCTACTCCTCAGTGAATTCCCTTTTTTCTCCCCCATTTCTGGTCCCGGTTTCCATGGTTTTTCTTTCCATTCCACTTTCCCCAGGACTATCTGGACATGGCTACCTCCCTAAATATCTGCATTTCTTCATAAAACAGAACCAAGTACACAAGGTTGGGGTCTGTAATAAGTACATAGGAAGAACAGTCCTACACCAAAACATTTTTAGCAGTCTAGTTAAATTTTGTTTCAAACAGCTCATGGAAAATCGAGGCTCTAACCACAATGGCCAGTGTTATGAAACACCTTTGTAATATCTTGTCATTTGGGCTTACAAGCTTTTAAGACCAGAGAATGGAAATAGAAGAGCAAGAAGGTAGGAGGGGGAAATGGGAAATATGAAGCAAGAGAAGAGGTGGCACAGAGGGGAACATGCGTTGCTTAGTGTAGGCCCTGCAGACCAAAAATTATAGTGTTTCTAACACTATTGATTTTTTTCAGCAGCTGATATTTCAATCTGGGTGCAGTGTGTCTGTGAGTCTACGCACACTGTCAAGAAGAAATATGATAGTGTCTTAAAAGATTAATAATATCGCTGGTCCTCTGGAGGCCTGTCTTAATTCACTGGCCTGTTCCCTGGCATGTACTGTAATTTATCTAGTCTGATTTGAATAGCAAATGGCAATCGGCTGCCATTAGGGAAATGGGCATCATTCTTATTGATCCAGCATGGGCTGGATTTTATTTAAGGAGAACTGCAAAATGTTATTACCTTCAGGAAGAGAAACTGAAAAGGGAGCTTTTCCCTCGTGTATTTTGGAGGTGTTCTACCTTAAAATGGAGGGAATGGTTTGTAGACTTAGGAGAACAGAGGGAAAAGATGATCCCATTGTGTGATCAGATACATGTACAGGCTGTTTTCAGCGTAATTGTTTACCAGCAGGAACGAGTACTCTTGATTATGAGGCAGAGGCCATGGCCCCAGAGGTAAAATGGGACAGTTAGTCAGGTCTGACTTCTTTCATCATCCTACTTAGTGAAAAGCCCCTGGTTGCTCAGAATCAATTTGTCAATCTGTAAAATGGGCTAAAAACATCTACTGGACAAGTGAAGATTTATTTACAGTTTGTTTCACATCCTGGGAGCCCTTGGGTAAAGGATGCTTTGCAATAAAACAGAAAACACACAGAGGGCTTTATGTAATACTGGGGGTGGGTTCCAATATTTTTTTATTGCTCTTCATTTAGAACTCTTGAAAAGACAGGTAATGCAATGAGTGAAGCATGATAAACTAGCCTCATAATTCTCATTAACCATAATAGTTATCTTTAAGGTTAACATCAAATACTGACTTTAATTTTCACTGGTTAAGGGCAAATTTAAACCGGCATTTTTACCTTATTTTACAGAATGAAGGAAAACTGTCAGCCTTATGGTGGAAAATGTGGGCAACAGTTAGACCTGCCTTTTTACCTCTCCTCTAGCCTTTTTGCCACAGGGATAGGAGCTGAATGTACTATTCCAATTAGACAGAGCTTGTTGGAGATTTGCTATGAAGAAGCCCATGCATATCCTATGCTTAACCTTCCTTATCAGCTCCAGGAAGGGGAAAGGCTATGACAAAGGTGGCTAAAGGAAGTACTCAATGCTACTTAAATTCTTCTCCATTCCACCTCGGGTTGTTACAGAAAGAAATGATAATATGCTACAGGAAATGGCCAAGTATAAAAGCAATAAAATAAATTGAAAATGACTTTGTTTTTTTGAGCGGCAGTAATTGCTATATGTTGTGATGTTTGCATAAGGAATTAGTTAATGTGTAGCAGAATGGCATGTGATACTTTTTATTTGCCTGATGACTATAGTCTCTGAGTGAATGACTTATTAAGGTTAATAAAGAAAAATTTGCTTGTGACTTGTAATGATCCAATTGCTAGAATTTAGCATCCCCTTATGCATTGTTGCCTAAAGGGGAGAAGGAAAAAAACCCACACACATTAATGGCCGACTGGCTATGATTTTTTATAGTGGTGTGAGAACAAACAATGTCTTCTAAATTGTTGGTCTGTCTATCTTTCTGCCTGCCTGGGCAGGAACGTTATGGCTTTCTTAATTCTCCTGTGTGATTTATCATCCTAAATTCATTGTTTTGCATAACTCTGCTCAAAATGAAGAAATGTCATTATTTTGCAGCGAAAAAGTTGTCATTTGCATAATGCCTGCCATTAATTATTGTGAGACTAATGCAGTTGTTGATATTTTTAGGGCACAGTGGTACAGCCTGCACCTTGTATAATGTCATTCTGAAAACATTGGTAGTTAATAGGTGCCACAACATTGCACAAATGGAAAAGAAGATGATGAAGAAGAAGGGGACACAATAGAACAGGCTGTGATCTTTATTTAGCTTTTTTCTTTTTCTTTTTCTTTTTTTCCTGAAATGCTTGCTGAGGAAAGACTATAAAAGGAAGCGAATAGAGCAGGGAGCTGTGACATCCAAGAGAACAAAGGGATTGAAAAGCAGAGGTTTTCTATTTAGGCTGAATTGATATAACCTGGGTTCCAGCCAGTTTAATGGAGGAAGTCGTGTCTCCTCTGTTTTGACTTACCTACTAATCCAAAGTCCTGAACAAATTAGTGGGGTGGGGTCTTTTTAAACCATCAATTAGGATAAGAGTTTGCTCTGAAACATGCTCATCTTGGAAGAATTATTTTACCTGGGGCACTTGGCCAAAGTTAAGAGGACATACCAGGGTGTCATAGAAGAGAGCTGAAGACTGTGATATTCAGGTTTTGATTAATCAGTCTTCTGTACTTAATTTATTTCAGTATTTATATTGAGGGCCATAGCTTTCCTTTCGTGCAAAAAGCAGAGGAGTACTGCAATAACAGAGTAATGATTTTTTTTCCTTTTGTTTCATGCAATAGAACAAACTTTTGCATCTGATTCTTTAGGGCAAGAGCCTACCAAGTCTTTCTATTTCACAGGTAAATGAAAGTCAGTTATAAAAATTCGATCAGAGATGAAACTCATTACACTGAGTCTGGGAGGCATAAATATTACAAATGTAGGTAACTGTTGATCTTTTTAGTCATGGGAGCTTAAAAAAGATTCACATCAAATAGAATTTTTTTCCTAATTTGACTGTTTCATGTGTATTATAAATTTAGCTATTTCTTTTTTATCATTATATTTAAAAGACATAAAAGAAATGGAACCTCAGCAATAGGTCTGGCTGCTAAGACTGACCAGAGATATTTAAAAAGAAGACATTGCCTTTCAATATTTAAAGCCCAGCATTATAAATTCTGGAAAAGGCAATATTTTTCAGACTGTAATCCAGATTCTGCTGGCTATTGTGCCCAAAGGCCAACTACTATTTTGGAGCCTGCTTAAAGCCAGATTATGTCTTGAGGGAGTGTTGTAAGGACCTGGAGGAGTCCACGTGGAACTGTCCCAGTTTGCCTTATAATAAGTACCTCAGAAGACCTCGGGCCAGGATAGTCTTGTAGACCTCACCTTGGGTTTCAAAACTTAATCTGCACTGCATGTGCTCAGTTCTGGAATATGTAGAAAACACAAATTTTGGGTTAGGAAAACTTTAATTCCCCACAGTGACGTCACCATCATAAATCACCACATTTAAGGTTGTAGAAAACAGATGAGCCCATGCATCAATCGAGACCAATCTCCATTGCTAATTCTTGTTTTTCTCTTTCTTCTGAAGAACTGAAATTGCCCCAACACCCCAAATTAATATCCCTTGACTATTATAAAATCAATACAAGCATACAATTTTAAAACCTAAGGAAGAGGTCCAAAGGAGAGGAAATGAAAAAAGGGATTTGCACTTCATATGGCACCCTAGGACAAGACTAATTCTTCATCTTCTTGTGGTTGTAGCCTACTAATGCCTAGTTGTCTATCATACATTCTGCATCTATATATAAATCCTAAAAATAAGTACAAATAAATATTTTATAATTAAATTAGCAGGTTGCACCATGATTAGGGTTACCAACTCATCTGGGCTAGCCCAGAATGTTCCCTATTTTAACACTGAAAATCCCACATTCCAGGAATCTCTTCACTCTGAGGCAGTCCAAGACAGTTGGTTACAATAACCCTGATGGATACTCACAAGGCATATTGATTTAATAGTTTCATCATCTTAAATTTGAAGAGGCTTTTATATTTAGTGAAAAAAAACTGCTGTTAGGAACCTTTTTTAAATAGCATTTGTTACTAAAGCATTTTATCTAAAAGAGAATTGAGTAAAGAGGTGTGTAGATTTTCATGCGTTCTGTGTCTAGAACTTTGATCAGCAATGTTCTGGGAAGTAGTAGTTTCAGAGTAAATAATCAGCATCAGCTCTGATCCCCCTGAGCTCAGGAAATAATTTAGAGCTCAAGTCTTCCATAGAAGCAGAGTAGGAATCCATATGTTAGTTGGCATGATTTTTATCACCTAACATCTGATAATCATGTCAGACTGGCATTCTTTAATACTCACTGATTCCTGCCAGAAATTCGAACTTTTCTATCCTTTGCTTTGGAGTTTTTCTCCTTTTACAGCCCAACTTCATGCTAAGAACTGAGTATACAAGGTGGATAAAATGTGGTCCTTAAAGAGAGTTTTTTAATCTAATCTATGAGGGAAAAAGTAGCAAGGATGAATTTTCCATAGCATATGTCTAATGGAGGCAATTGCCTCAGTAAAGACTCACTGAGATTAGTTAACACTATCGAATGCTTAGCCTTAGACAAAGAGAATAGCACTTAAAATTTTGGTATCATTCATTTCATGGATCAGTTTGTTCATTTGTTTAATAAATATTGATTGAAGCTCTACTCTCTGTTCAGCAATGTCCTGAACATTGTGGATACAAAGATGAGTTATACTTGGTACTTTTACAAAACAAAAAGTATAAAAAGATACTCCACCCCCTCTCCACATTTGGAGCGCCTCAAGCACAGTTTGCCACATCAGCAGTCCATGCCAGTCTAAGTCACCAGGACCGGTTGGACTTGGAAAACTTCTCGCTGTATAGACTCAAAGGAGACATTACTTTTAGTTAACTATCTAAGTTGACTTTTCTTCTCCCAAGAACTTTATTCTAAGACCCAAGCTCTGCTGTGTAGCTGGGTTCCTCTGGGACAACCCAGAGTAGCCACTACACCATGCAGAATAAAGATATTCCATTTAAAGTTCATGTGACTGAGGTAAGATTTATAAGTACTGAAATTCCATTTATTCACTGAGTCATTTAATATCTATCAAGCACTTACAATATTTCAGACATTGTTTTAATTACTGGAAATATGGTGAGCAACTAAACAAAGGTCCCTATAAAACTTACTTTATAGTGGAAGGAAAGAGAGCCAATAATTAAGTAAACACAAAATATATTATTTTAAATACTGGTAAAACCTGGGAAGAAAATAATGCAGGGTAAGGGGATAGAATATGGGCTAGGTGATGGAGAAAGTGCTATTTGAAATAAGGTCCATAGGGAAGGTCTCACTGAGTGGGAGACATTTTAGCAAAGATTCAAATAATGAGAAGGAGCTAAGTACATGCTGATGCCAGATGATGATTTTAGACAGACAGAACAGATGTTGTAAAGAAAGTTAAGAACAATTTGAAATATTCCAGGAAGAGTAAGAAGAAATGTATAGTTTAAGTGGAGTAAAGCAAGAATGATCATGTAGCTAGGTTGGGAACAGGTCACATAAGGCATAATAAGGACTGGCAGGAAAGCCATAAGATCGTTTAAAAAGTGACTGTGATCTAATTCATAGATTAAAAGACATACATGGTCCAGCAGAAGTAAGGCCTGCTTGAGTGTGGTTGGTAGGGTAATTATATAGATATAGTAATTTATAGTTTTAATTTGAACATTTTACCTAAAATGTCATGTGGTGTGCTTGAGTGTGATATTGTTATGTTACAGAATTACATGCTATGATTTTATAATAAAAGAGTTTGTCCCTGGCTGGTGTAGCTCAGTGGATTGAGCGCGGGCTGTGAACCAAAGTGTCGCGGGTTCGATTCCCAGTCAGGGTACATGCCTGAGTTGCAGGCCATGACCCCCAGCAACCGTACATTGATGTTTCTCTCTCTCTCTCTTTCTCCCTCCCTTCCCTCTCTAAAAATAAATAAATAAAATCTTAAAAAAAAAAGATTAAAAAAACGCACATCCTAAACAACATGCAAGGCTGTGCCAGTTTGTCTTTAAATAAATAAATAAATAAATAAATAAATAAATAAATAAATAAATAAATAATAAAAGAGTTTGTAATAAAAAGCGGGGGGCATTATTTGTGCCTCACCCTGTATGTCGCTACTCCATGGAGCATGCACTAAAAGGATCAAGGGTAGAGCAGGAAGACCAGATGGGGGTTACTGTGGTAGCTCAGTATGAGATGGGTGATGGCAGTGAAGGAGAAGAAAACTGGTTCAATTCTGAATAATTTTAAGGCAGTATCTGAGGGATTTGATGTGGTGTATATTAGAAAGAGAAACATCAGGTGTGATGAGTCCCAGGGGTTTGGCCTGAGTAACTAGATAATTGGCAATATCATTAACTCAGTGGAGCTGGGAGCTATGGGATCTATGGAGGAAAGAGCAGGTTTAGGAGAAGAGATAATTATGAATTAATTCAAAGGTGTATTGACTTTGAGATTCTTATTCAAGTAAAGAAATTGAGTGGGCATTTGAATTTATGACTCAGGAACTCATAGGAGGACTGGAAATGCAAACTTATTTTTTCCATTTCTACATATGTATGTTCTTTAGCATATAAGCCTACAGAATACAAGGATGGACTCTGAACAGTTTATGGAGGTAAAATGCATGCCCTATGTTATTTAATAATGAATATGCACATGCTACTTTTATTCATTCTATCTTTTGAAAGTCCTGGATGTTTGTAGCAAAGAGGTACCAACAAAACCATGTGAACACTTCCTGAGGTTATATGTGGTTTTTAATCCCACTAGATGTAAGGCAAACATGAATTATTGTTTCTATCATGAGATAACACAGCATTTTATTAATGTGGGTAGAATCAGTGTTAGAAGAAGGAAAGTAGAACTTGGACCCAGTTTAGGAAGTGCAGAGGAATTAAACAAGCACTAAGAAGCAGGCAGGTCACTCCAGATAAGGAAGAGGTCAAGAAGAGATGCAGAAAGACATAAATGAACTTTCTCTTTGGGGGTGCGGGACCAAGGATGGAGAACAAGGATATTGACATAGCAGGAGAAGAATTTTTTGTGATTTGGAAAGTTAAGGGAGATGAATTTATTTTGGTTGAATTTACCCAGTAGCACACTGGTCTTCAATCTCTGAGGTATTTCAGAATCACTTTTAGAGCTTAGAAATGTGGATGCCTGCATATCACTTCTGGAAGTCCAGTTCCATAGATCTTGGGAGGGCTCTGGAATTTGTATTTTTTACAGGGAGCTTACCATAACACATATCCTTCCGAAAGCTGTGGTTAATTCATTGTCCTACTGGACTCCTATGTAGAGTTGTTTCCAGTCACCATTCCTGTGTGGGCTCCCAAGCTGGCTCTTCTTGTTTTGGATTTTTTTTTTCTGGTTACACAGAACTTGAAGGCTATAGCTCTCCCTGTCTTTAGTTATGGTATAGGCATAAATTACGGTTTTCTTTTCTCTCCCTGTTGATCAACATTACCTTTAGAGAATATTTGGAGAGTTCAAATTTAGTTAGCTGCCATTAAGAACTCAGATGACTGCAGATTGGTTTCAAGAGTAAATGTGTGCCTTTGTGATTGCTATATTGTTGTATACCATGGACACCTACATTTATAATTCTATAGACCTGACATATAAACTTGTGATGCTCCACTTCAGCTATTTAAAATTTCCATGGTGAAATAAAAATCTCAGGTTTTTAAAAAGTCTGTATTTTAGAGTATAAAGCTTGGGTGTCAGATGCCATTACTACTACTACTACTACTACTACTACTACTACTAGCATTATTATTATTTTAAAGGAACAGAGACTCACTCAACTTGCTCAAGTGATGGGATATGTTTTTGAGATGTATGTGGCACAATAAGGGATTTTAAAGGGAGATTCTGGTGAGGTCATTCCAAGATCCAGGGCTGCTTCTGGGACCTTTGGGGCAGGAGTTCATGAACTTGACTCTACGAGAGTAGGTATCATGGGTAGGCTTTTAGTCACATCTCTGCTTAATTCCGTTTTTTAGTATTAACAGACTATATATTGTTTTACTGTTTTATAACTTGGGACTCCTTGGGGCCTGTCATGGCTTCTCCATCTTCTTCCTATTTCGACAGCCCCTTGTACAGTCACCAGTTGCTGCGTGTGGTGGCTATATGGGTAAGTAAAAGCCGTGGAAGGGGCGAAATCCCTTACGAGGAGCTATAGGTGTCAGAAGTACCATAATCATCACCTGGAGCACTGTACAGGGAATTAGACTGCCCTGAACTAAGCTGCTTCTTATTTGACCACAGCTGATAATGTTTCCTGGATGATTTATTTTCTACAGCATCAACATCTATTAAATAGATATAGGACTGATGAACTAAAGAAAAGAGATTAGAAATCAAAAAGGACAAAAGTGTTATGCTGTGGGCCTAAATAATAAAACTTAATGATATTAATTGCTATTATGGAGCCTGAATAGAAAGGAAAATTTATGGCATTAAGAGAAATAAATATAGAAGCCCCATTGTAATTCTTGACTCCATATCCTGAACTCACAGTCCACTGGAATTTTTTTTAAGGAGAAGCTTAAGACTAAAATCATAGGGATATTTAAGGTTTTTATTTAAGAAGTAGACTCTTTAATATAACTATATTGTCTCAAACACTTAAAATTTTTGAAAGCAATACCTACTATCTATAAAAACAAGAGAGGGAAGACTCCTAGGGACAAAAATGCCTGCAAAAAGTCACCTTTTAGGCCTTTAAGGAAGGAAGCCTTGTAGAGATTAATATTTAAGTGATATTTTGCTATATAAAGTTAACATGCTTTCATTATGGAAAAGTTAAAAATAAACAAAAATAATTTTAAATTCCTCTACCCAGAAACAACTACTTTCAGTGTTTTCTTGCATATTTTCCAGAGTTTTCCACTGTATTTGTACACATCTATCATTTCATAAACAATATTTAGCTTAGAAATATTTACTTAAACAATAGATCAGCTTTGGCATACTATACTCTTGGTTAATATGCCTTTTCATTTGACTGTATTCCAAAAACATTTCTTCATGTTATTAAGCAGTATTCAAAATATAATTTTAATGAATATATAGTAATCCAGTACATTGATGCACTATATTTATTTTATCAAACCTCTGTTGTCAGTTTCCAGTTTTCACAATTGTGTGAAATACCATGATAAACACTCTTGCTTCTTCTAAATCTTTATAGATATCTTTGATCATTTCCTTTATATAAATTCCTACACATGAAACTTCTGGGCAAACAATATTCATATATTTTATAATTTTTGATGCATATTGCTAGGATGCTCTCCAGAGAGTTGTGCCAATTTTTTCTTCCTGTGGTAACATGTTAAAGTTTCCTTCCAAAAGGAACTTGATTTAAAGCCTGCTATTTTCTCTGGGTCCTATCTGGTCCACCAGTTATACCTGACTCAGTTGAATTCTTACCTCAAGTTTATACGATAGTAGTAATGGAAACATTTCTGTAGATTATTTATGCTGCAAATGAGACAGTTTAAGGAACATAATTTAACACTGGGATCAGAAAGTTTTTACCTTATGCCTGCTTTCTGCAAGTATTTTTTATCATGAGGGTTGGGGAGAAAGGGGACAGACAGAGAGGTAGAGATAGAGACAGAGAGAAGGGAAGGAGGGAGGGAGGGAGGAGAGAGGGAGCAGAGGAGGGAGCATAGGAATGGAGAAGGGAATGAGAGAGAGAGGGAGGAAAGAAACTTACCTCATTTATTTGGGCTGGTTGAGTACTCACAATATGGTAGGCACTGAATTGAACGTGCAAGAGATATGAGTCCTGCCTTCTAAAGCCCTACAATTCCATGTGCCATGATTCATAAGGCAAAATATGAATAATGGGCTTTTATTGTTAAAGTGCTTGAACCATATGGTGCAGACAATCCACAGGACATCTGTGATCCACATCTGCAGGTGGATGTGTAAGTCTTAATGTGTGTAGCTTCTGGGAGAAGAGGACACCTGGGTATCTGTATCAAGTCTAGAATTATATAGAAAACCCAAGGAGTCCCTGCAGGTATAAAGGCAGATAAGTAGTAGACTAGATAGAGGTAATGGGGATAAGGAGAGAGAAAAAACCTGCTCATTCCCACTTCTCCTGCTGTGTCCCCTCCACTGGTAGAAGGCCATTTTCCTCCATGTGGCAGCTTTGAGTTCCTGAGATTTTAAAAATGTTTAAGGGAGGGTGTGGCATGGATGTACAGACTATTTTCTTGTGATGACAATGGGACTGTATTTGAAATTGAGCCTCTCATGGATAATCAGAAAGGTTGTGGTGGATCTGGGGCCTCCTGTAGTATTGGAGAGCTGTAGTGAAATGGCCAGGAAGAGGGATGAGGATGGGGATTACTTGACTGAGAATTAAAGAAGTAAAAGTCCCTATCCCATTGCTTGGACTAGAAAGACTTTCTGGATGGTTACTTGTTTAGCTGAAACTGGCATGAATTAGAGGGACAATTGTAACATTAACATAAAAATTCCAAATAGCCCTTCTAAATAGATATGCATGAATTTAGAAAATGCATAACCAATGACATATAGTGAAAATGTAAACAAGCCATTTAATAACATTTTAATGCTTGATTCTGACCTCTTAATTAAAATGTGCATAAAAGAAAACAGTGATGGAACATCTGTGTGTGTTATTGGAATGGTGGGACTTACACTGCCCCCTGGGCTTTTTTGTTCACTTCTCAGTGTGTGTGAATGTGGAAAGGTTTCCTCTGTGAGGAGCAGTTGCCCTAACCAGGTTGAGCCTGAGGGTCTGTGTTCCCACCCACCTTCATTTGGTTGGGTTGCCTCCCCTTTTCTTTCCTCTTATATTAAATACTGTATGGCTTGTTCTCTGCTAAAATTAAACTCCTCTCATCATTTGATCTGAAAGCCACTCTTCACCCCACCCTTATAACCTATAACGCTGACCTAACCTTGACTCACCCTTCTTATCTCAGCAGATGTACACAGCATTACCTAATGTTTTGGGATGGAGTGAATGATCTCAAAGAGCTTTGGGGAAAGCATGGTTTTTTCTATCTGTGACCTTGAAGTAGTTATTACTCAGCTGGACACTATGAGGTTTAGATGTTAAATACAGAAATTCTACTCACCATTACTGGTGATTGTTTTAAAAATTATTATTCATTTGGGAAATGTATTTCTGAGCTTCATTTTGCCCAATTGTTAAATGAGAGCACCAGCAGTCACAGAAGTCAAGGGTTATTAAGTGCTTTAAGATCTTCCAGTGAAAATGTTATACCACAATACGCTTTTATTTCTATCATTATTTCAAACATACATGATCAACAAAAAGTTTGCCTTTTATTAAACCAGATATAAAGTATCTAATATCTTGTTTTACTCCCAGGAGAGTTCTGTATCATTTGTACAACAGAAAGTCACAGCCAAAAGGCTTTCTTAAACATCATAATTTAATGGTTCCCTTTATGAGGGGCCACCTCTGGGGCTATCTCTAATCCTCAAAATGTTTCTGCAAAATACATGATTTTATTCTTCATTTTTGGTGATGAAACTGAGATTCAGAACCATTTAAATGATGTGCCTAAATCTATACTATTAATAAGTAGAAGACCTGGAATTCAAATTCAAGTCAGTCTTTCCCTCCCAAGGCCTTTATTTATCCTTATTATCAGGCCCTATCCGGTTACGGCTCCCATTTCCTGTAGCCAGTAGTGAGATGATGTTCTGAAAGAGTTAAGTAAGATGTAACTGTTGGTAACAAATATCTGAAACTTGTTTTTATAACTTGGATTTAATTCACAAATAAAGAGTAATTATCAATATGTCACAGATGAAGAGCTGCATGTATGGATCAGTATAATTTCGGTTCCTTGGCTTATGGATGAGGTATCCCCAGGGAGTTTCACAAGTCCACATGGCACCTCCTAACACTGGGTTCTGTGTAAGCTGAGCAAATTGTGAAACTCTTCTGTGTGAGGATAGCTCACAACTGGTGACTATCTGAGGAAATTTGTATAAAATTACCTTGCCATATGTAGATGTAGTTTCTTTTCTGAATCTGTTCTTAACACTTGAGTTGGGGCAAAACACCAATTTTTGGTGCTGGCTTTGTATGTTTTTCATGGATGGTTAGTTTTGGAAGTGTCACCCCAAAGGAAGAAGAATAGAGGTTGTGATTCTTTCTTACTTTTGCTATCTTCCCTCTGCCTTTTTATGCCTCTATTTCCCATCTTATTTAATTTTATCAGTTTGTTATAATCCTTTGCTGAAAAAGACAAAATATTCAGACTAGAAGTTACTGGAACTTTAAATCCCATAAGACTATCCTTGTGATTATTTTCGTGCATATTTTAGTTTCTAGTTCAGGGTATGCACTGCATACTGGGAATGTATAACTTATACCTGTCCCACTCCTCTTGTTTTTTCTCAGTCTGAGAGTCTCTGCTTTAGACTTGTGATACATCCTGAAACACACCAGTTGCTAGATGTTATGATGGTGAGGGTATGGCTACAGTATGATTTCCTAGAATACTCTAAAGGGCCAAAATAATTTTAGGACTGTATAAATGTAACTACTTCTTAACTGTTAATGGGTTGAAATTACATCGGCCCTTTGAAGGCAACCACGAGGCTGATGTGGCCCCTGGTGAAACTAAGTTTGACACCCCTGGTCTAGTGGGAGAAACATGGGCCTTGGTGGATCCCAGCAGCTCAGCTCTTCTCACTAGTTGCGTAGGTCTAGAGGAGTTAATTAACCCTACAAGCCTCAGATTTTTTTATTTGTAAAGTGGACATGAATAATAATACCTACTTTATAGAGATATTATACAGAATGAGATAGCATATTTAAAACATTTAGAATAGTGCCTGACCCTCAGTGAATGTTGTTTGCTTATATTTCATGCGGTAAATAAAAGGAAAAAAATGGGAAAAAGTGAAAATTAGAACATGATACTGGGTTTGAGAAAATTTTTCATCATTTCAATGCAGCATAGCAGAGTATTTCTCTAGAGAGTGGAGACCCAGGTTCTATTTCCAGCTCTGCCACATATAAAGTCTTTGCCCTTAACCTCTCAACATCTCAGTTTCCTCATCTTTAAAATGAAGAAATAAGTTGGAGTGTATGATCTCTTTTTAGTTATACAGTTTTGCCTACAGAAGGTTTTTCTCCTTCCCAGAGTAGTCAATGGCTGTCACTCAGCAGTGTGTAAGTCTCAGAAGCCAACAGCCAAGTATTGTAAACAAGCCTATTGTTAAGATATGCTTTTCTCTGTGCAACTATGTTTACATGTACATTTATGTCATTTGTATTTTTGTCATGTGTCTGAGTATTTATGCACCTGCTTGCTTGTTAAAGTAAGAACACTAGAATAGTCATACATTTTTGTGGGTATGTATGTTTATATATAAGCTATATATATACAGTATGTGTGTATATATATAAATATATGTCTGTGTGTATGAGAAACAGATGCACTGTAGGCAGATAAAGCAGATAAATATAGATTCAAATAGAAGCAATGCATATAAATATAGACGTTGTATCGAGTGAAAGCAAACAGATCAGCACCATTTCATTAGTGCTTGAAGTCTTTGTAATAAAAAGAGTTGAAAATCAGTAACTGAAATTAAAATTATTGATTGAATGACGCTGTCAGATCAGAGGCATGGTATAAGGTAAGAAAATAACCTTTCTTTCCACTTTGAAGAGTAATTAACAGGAAGATATAATACTTTCAATTGTTTGACTTACACAAGTTTTTTGATGCTATGTAGTATGGTATTTCTTAAGAATACAGATGTGTTATCTTCCCTAAAAATACTACCATATAACAAAAAATAATACATAAAAGAATACCTGTTCCAGTCCTGAGCAAGGACTTGACAAAGGTGATAAGATCCCTTTTGTTTGTATGCTGGGATTGGCAGCTCCTTCCTGTTTCCAGGTACGATAGCTGAGTTGGTTTCTTTTTGCATCACTTCCACAAGCCCTCTGAAGTCTTCAAGAAAACCCTCCTAAAGGAGATGTCTTGAAGCACAAGGCCAGAGTCACCATTGTTAAGTTATTTTTGTGAGTGTGTTGTGTGAGTAAAACTGGGCTTCCATCTGCTCCTTTCATGTCACTGTTTTCACCAGTCAAAATAATTGGTTGTGAATGTTTGCTTTATTTTGTTTTGTTTTAGTGGGGAGGGTATTATAAGTTAATTTTAGCAGGTTCAAGTTAGTTAACTTGAATGTCAGTGTTTTACAATGTTGAAAGTTATATCTTGGTCATGTGTTTAAATACTGTAGGAAAGAAATGAGTGTCTCCACTCGTCCCCCAAATCTCACCTATTTCCCAGAACAGATTGCATCTTTTCTTCAGCTTTGTTATAAGGACATCCAGAGAAGCTAAAATTTGAAGGAAGCCCTAAAATTGTGCAGATACAAATTCTGCTTTTCCCTAATACCACAAAATCATCAAAGTTGTTGTTACTTTTTCTGTTGTTTAGTTTACTATTGCTTTTCCTTAAAAGGATGAGAAAAGAAGGCTGGGAAGAAGTTCTAGTTCTCTCCTCTTTTGTGCTTCTTTAATCCCTGCTAGTGTTTCTTCCTTCCTGCTCCCAATCAAGTTTAGACTTGAAGAAGAGCAGGCAGAAAGGACAAAGCAATAGGACTCATTAAAAATTGTGAGATAAATTCGAGCTGCCTAAAAAACTGAATTCTTTCTTTCAAATGTGTTTGGCTATAATTACTTTGTTGTTAAGTTCTTCAGCAAATTACGGATTTTAAAAGTGTCTCAGTGATCTTAAGAATGGTACATAATACACACAGGCACACATACACACATATACAGTAATAAAGTTGTAAAATATTTATTCCAAAAAAAAACTGTATTATATGAGAAAATGGAGTATATTTTCCTTTTAGAAATTATTTTGAAAGAATGCTCCATAGCAATGTATAAAGTTGATAAGCTCTATAATACTTCAAAGCATAGATTCTTCAAACCTTGCTGTTTGCCTGATGAGTTCTAAAGTAAACTTCAACAAGTAAAATTATTATAAAATATCTGTATGGAAAAGATTCAATAGACTTTTAAAAAATATAAAAACTGTGGTACATTTACATAATGGAATACTACACACAGAAAGAAGGAGCTCCTACCCTTCACAACAGCATGGATGGAACTAGAGAGCATTATGCTAAGTGAAATGAGTCAGGCAGTGAAAGACAAATACCATATGATCTCACCTGTAAGTGGAACCTAATCAACAAAACAAACAAGTAGGAAAATATAACCAGAGACAGTGAAATAAAGAACAAACTGGCAGTAACCATAGGGGAGGGAGGAGAGGGATAATGGGTAAAAATAGGGGAAGGGTCAGCAAGGAACATATATCAAGGACACATGGACAAAGCCAAAGGGGGTAGGCTCAAGGGAAGGATGTGGGGATGGGCTGTGAGGGGGAAGTGGTGGAGGGAAAATGCAGAGAACTGTACTTGAATAAAGTTTTAAAATATGTAAAATAAGTCAACAAATAAAACATTTTAAAAAATAATCATTTGCCAAATTAATGTAGTAAAACTTCTTTATAATTACACAAGCACACACACACATACATGAACAATCTAGACTTAAAGCATTATGGCCTATTTAGGGAGTGTTCCAGGATTAAAATTCTCAGGGAATTTATGTACATAAACATACACACACATGCATTCCTCTTTTTTGTTCATTTCTTTTCTTTACTCCTGCATTAACATACTGCTTAACATTTCATCAAGTACTTTAGATTACCAAAAAATGTTTACAAGAGAAAAAACAATGTGTGCACATATATAGACACACATAACACAGAGACACACACATTAAATTGTTAATGTATCAATCATCTGATTTTATATGCAGTATATTTTTTAAACTTTTATCTAGTATAAATCTTTAAAGAAATTTTTATAAACACGTATCTGGTCTGATTTAAAGGTCCCTGGGAAATAACACGTTTCCTTATCTATGACAAAGAACATTTTCCAAATAAGCATTTGAAAAACAGGAACTTATCGGAGCCAAGAACAAAGTAAAGACCTGTTTCTTTTTAGGAGTCATTTACCCCTTTTAGCTCTATTTGGAGCATGTGGTGACTCTCATGATTGGCATGGATAATTTTTTTTTAAATCACTTCATATTCTGCTCTGGCTTTGTGGTATATTACAGTACATGTGGGCCTGGGAATACATAATTTTGATCCTCGCCTGCCCAACTTTTTAATTAGCTCTGTGTCCTTAAGAAGGTTAGCTAATGGCTCTGTAACTAGGTTGCTAATCTATGAAATTTAGGCCAATCTTACTTCACAGGACATTAGTATTAACTAGTATAATATTAGTGAAGTATGTGGCATATAATATGTACTCAGTAAATGCTAGGTTTTTTTTCTGGCCTATTAATTTTAATTTATGTCTGTGATTACCTCCTCTTACCCCTCCTCAACACTGCAAGGCTTAGCACAATACTGTACCATTACACCTAATAACCAATGCTAGACAATAAGAGCAAGAGGTATTAAAAATTATTAATTGTCTAATAATGCACCCTGAGGATGAGTCTATGAGGAAAGAGATCTAAGGAAACCAACAGGAATTCTTGCCTCCTATAATTGTAATGTTTTCTAGTTAGTAAACAGGAGTAGGAGAATTTTCCACAAAGTGTTGTTGGAATTCTAGTCACATCAATAAAGTAGAATGAAATATCTAACCAAGTGACATGCATTAAACCCTTTAAAGTAATAGTGCATCCTCTTTATTATTGCCATTTATATACCAAGTTTTAATGTTCTTCATTCCACAGTGGATGTTGCTTACCTTACCTTACTGTAGATCAGGCTCTTTAATTAACACCAACAATATTTTAGGGAAAGTTATGTGGTCACAATTCCAACGTCATTGACATTGCTAAATAGTTTTTTCTTTTAAGGAATAGGGATTAAAAAATAACTTTCGCTGTAAGATATCTAGAGCTGTATTTCAGCCTGGAGTCGATCATTTTAGCTGAATTGTAAGTCCCATAAGACTTAAAGTTTAGAAGGGAAACAGTGACACAATCTTAATGACATTGGTTTGTGCAGCAAAGTCCCTGTTACCAGTTCTCTCTTACTATGTAACTGTTTCTGAGTTATCTTTGGAATTGAGAATTTGGCCAATATCATTAAGCCGCATTAAGCCTCTAAGATTTCTCACTATCTCCTCCTTCTATGCCATAATTAAATCTCTAAATAGTTGTATCTGTGGAATGGGAAAAAAAAAGAAAAGGGAAAAGAAAGGTCACCTGGTACAATGGGAAATGAGTGGTCTAGAGATTGTAAGCCTTTGCTAGAGTCCATATAACACTAGGCCCAGTCTGCTTCCTGACAATGCGGAGGCCTAGGCAACAGTGACCTTTTGGCTCAGCCTAGAGCTGTAGTTTGCCCTCAGGTTCTCAGTGTCTTGTTGCTGTTTCTGTACTGTATATTACTAAATTTAAAATTTTTATTCCCTTTTGATTTCTGAGGACCTCAAAGTACATTAACAAAAAAGTTACTTTTATGAGGAAGAATAACAAATAAAAGTTGGAAAAACAGATGAAAATTGAGAGAAAGGGAAGACTTTGTGATCAGGAATGGGTATAAATCAAGGTAGAATCAAGAAAAGTACTTCTCCCCACACATCCCAAGAATAGGGAGGAAGGACAAGATAAAAAAATTAAGTATAAAGCCCTGGCTGGCATAGCTCAGTGGATTGAGCCCGGGCTGCGAACCAAAGCATTGCATGTTCGATTCCCAGTCAGGGTACATGCCTGGGTTGCAGGCCACAGCCCCCAGCAACCACACATTGATGTTTCTTTCTCTCTCTATCTCCCTCCCTTCTTTCTCTAAAAATAAATAAATAAAATCTTTTTAAAAAATTAAGTAAGATAGCTTTCAAAACGTAAGGATTTCTTATAAAAGAATTTTTTGAAATCTTTATGGCATTTACAGTGAGATTCAATTTATACAACCTTTACTTATTCTATGCTGTGGAGAAATGATTTATGAGTTCTCAATACTAGTCTTCAATCTATCTCAAAATATATACCCTTGTGAAAGTTGCCTTCTGAGCTTCAGAATCTTCATTTATAAAATGAAGAAGCCAGGCAAGTTCTCATCCACTTTTAAGAATCCATGAATGAAACAGCACTTGGAATGGCCTGTTGACATGGTACAAGAATGCTTATTGAAGTATGTTGCTGAAATTGATTAGATTTTACTTATGACCAGTTTAAAGAAAAACTTTGTGAACAGTTTGACTGAAATGTGCATGCTTAGCTCTATATGAGTTAATAAGATAGTCCTACTTTATTTAAAGAAAAAAAGTACTATGGCTACCATTGCTGAACTTGCTTTCAGCTGAATTTTCAACTGGAATTTTTTAAGAGATTATATTTGCAACTCTTCTCTAAAGGTTTTATTCTCTAATTAACTGAAAAATGGCATTTCTGAATTTCTAATCCAGAATTTTTTTCTCATAAAACTCCTGTTTAACCAAGAAAATGGAAATCAGTACATTCTTGGTTGCCCTTGTATTAGTTTAAATTTGCATAACCTACTCAAAACTCAACCTGCCTTGCCCTTCAACTAAAAACTATATTCTCTCCCATCACTAAATGGCTACATTCTTCTCAGTATTTTTTAGAAGATTTTATCTATTTATTTTTAAAGAGAGGGGAAGGGAGAAACAGAGAGAAACATCAATGTGTGGTTGCCTCTCTCACACTTCCCACTGGGGACCTGGCCTGCAACCCAGGCACATGCCCTGACTGGGAATCAAACTGGTGACCCTTTGTTTCAAAGGCAGGTGCTCAGTTCACTGAGCCACACCAGCAGGGCTCTTCTCCTTTAGAATGTGTGCATGAAAATGAAAATGGACATTTCTGTGCCCAAGACTGAAATGAAAAATAGTCCAAAAATGCTGATGAAATGAACACAAAATTTTGCAGATGTTGTTGGTTTTATAATTTTGTTTAAGGTTTTTTTTGGTTAATCAAATGGGACTTAGATCAAATGACCACCCCCTCCCCCCAAATAATGATAGAGAGGAAGTATACCTCCTCATTATTTTGTGTCTACAGCCTAAGTCCAGCCTAAGATTTCCTGTGAATGACTGAAATATATTTTTCTGAGGCTTTTCTAGTATACTTTTCCTTCAGAGATATTTATCCTATAATCATTTTACTGTTTCAACAAGTGTTTGTTGAGCATAGAGAATGTGCCAAGCACTGTGCTAGGTGCTGGGTATAAGCCACATGCACACAGCCATCAGTCATAAAAATCCCTGACAAATGGATGGGGTAGGCACCTTTTTAATATTTTGTAAGTTAAAATGGGTGAAAAGACATTGGATCATCAGAAATGAAACCCCATATTTTTGTTCTTTCCTTTGAATGACCTCCTGTGATTTCTCCCATTCGACATTTACAAACCCATATCCAGGAAGGAAACAGGCTCCCTGCCTTGCTCTCTAGCTGGCTGCTAAAAAGGAGAACTTCTGTTTCTCCTCCTCACCTTAGTGGTTGTTTTCAGCTATAGGGGGGCACTGAGGAACAGGAAGGCCCTGTGCATAGCAGCAGAATCAAGCCTTACTCTCTGGCCTCAGCTGTGGGAACCGGGTGCGTGGGAAGCACTGAGCGGCTGCGGGGAACTGGGAATGTCTATAATCATCCAGATCAAAAGTTAAAATTTAACTCTTCTCCATGGGCATAATATGAAAAGTTATTTAAATTTTTTTACAAGCATTATTTATCAGTTTAGAATCTTTCCTTATTTTGCCCATTTTTTTCATTATCTTGTATTGGGCGTTCTATTTAGCCCACTAATTTGTTGCTTTTTTTTCCCTAAATAGTGACCTATTCAAAGATTTCTGAATGCATTCTTTATGCATTTTTAAAGGAGATGGGTAAAAATGGAACATATTTCTGTTTGCCATTTTGTGCCTTGCAAATAATAGTCGTGATTAGGTAAACTAGTTGGACCATAGCATTGGCTCTCTGAAGTACAGATTTATGAAAGCATAGGGAGAATGATAAATAGGTGCATATGGAGAAGTCTGACAGGTTTAGTGAAATTGCTATCAAGTAATCTGACACATTAGTACTTTCAGACATTCACCTGCCAGTGATCCTCATTATGTATAAGATTGGAATTTTGGGGTCACTGGCTCAAGCCCATTTTTCTGAAACCTGAACAATAACCAAAAGTCAGAGCTAAAGGGAATAAGAATAAAACTATTCCAGGCATTAGAATTATTTCTCTAAATGAGCTCTTTCTCTCTCCCCTCTCTGTTCCTCCTTTTTTCTCCTCTCCCTGTTCCTCTCTCTTTTTCCTCCCTCCCTCTCCCACTCCTTTCTTTTTAGTGTTTTGAATTCATTAGATGGCATAGTGTAAATCAATAGTAAATGCTAACCGCCTACTCAGTACTCAGTTACGCAACATCATGTAACTGGGTACACAGAGACAAAAAGGGAAAAAGCATACACAGCCTTTACATTCAAAAGCTCTTGCATAATTTTACTTTTCCACAGCCAAAAAGGAAAAAAAAAAAGAAAAGAAAATAGCAGATGGGGAAACTTACAGTGTTTTTATTCCCCCTTTCTCAGACTGTTGAAAAGGAGTTAGTTAATATCCATGGCCATTTCTAGTTGCCCTAGGCTGCAGCCAAACATCCCATAATACTCAGTGCCTTAACTGGCTTTAAAACAGGATTTTGTGACCCTCTTTGATATGGTGTATTTTTCAGGTAATATAAAACTAAAATTATTCAGAGGTGTTTAATGCTGACTTGGTTTTTACTTATTTTATGAAAATTAACAGCATTTAAAGCACAAAATGAATTTTAAAATTGAAAGAGGATAAGGAAGGCAGCTGTGTGTGTATGTGTGTGTTTTTATTTGAAATGTATCCTGATGTAATATTTATGTAAAAAGCCAGTTACATAATCCCTATCTTTTGCTTCTGACTTTTGGGGCTGTACAAAGCTCTAATGTTTTGTTTTGTTTTGTTTTGTTTTGTTTTGTTTTTGCTCATGACAAAATATATCCAAACACCAAAGTCCTAGTGAAAGAGAAAACAGCTGTAGATGCTACAGCAGAGTCAATTCAAAGTCCCTATAGAACACATTCCCTAAACAGTAGTTCTATTGAAGAGACTCGACTTTCTGGAATTCTCATTTAGAACTTTCTGTCACACTACTCCCTGGAATACTGTTTACTTGCTGTATGCCTTTAAGTCCCAAATATATAATAAACACTCCCGCCCCTTTGTAGCCTTCACTCCTTTCCCACACCCACCAACTTTTTCATTGGAGTAACTCCCCCAGCTTAAGTAGGAACACAGTGAAATTTGTATGAAATTGATCTGTCTTCCTTTCCAGTTATAATATTTTGCTTCACTTAACTGACTGATGTCCTCTGGGAACCAAGCATTTGTCTGACCAGGGAGGTTGGAGGGATTTTGAGTTTGGTTTTGTTCTTCCTTTTCTGTTTCTGCCTCTAAATGCTTATAAAATGGATACAGAGTGATGAGAGCATGGCACTAGGCGTTATTAGTTATCTGCTAGAAGGAAGTTAGAGCCCCTCTGTGAGCTGTGCAGTGGTAATTCTAAGTGTTATCAGTGCAATTAGAAAAGATGAAAGTAGGCAGAAGCGAGGATGGATCTGAGCAGGAACTGTTGAGGTACTTCACCTCCTTGTATGTGGGACCTTTAGGCCATGCTTTATCTCTGGATGGTAATGTCATATAAAATTGGTTTATTTGATTTTACTGAAGGTAAGAGGTAAGTTTCCTTTAGTATTTTAAAAAAGAGTCAGGTTCTTTTGTGGTCTGTTCAACTTTCTCTTATGTGTTAGAATTTAGGATTTCTTTTGTATGGAAAAATCTAGTGCATAAAGATAAAAATCAAAGTCAGGAGAGTTTTGTCTGTTTTTTCAGGTTTTGTTGTCTGAGCATGTGGCTTTCTGTTGTTAAAAACTATGTGATCAAGGTCATGGGGACTGTGGTGTCTCTATTTCTGATGACATGGAGACACCTTCTGTTGTCTTAAATGTGAATAATTACTAAGCTAGTATTATTTTAAGTACTTTATAAATACATTTGCTTAAGTACTTTATAAATACATTTTCTTTCTTAAAAGAATCTAAAGCTCAGAAAAATATATTGAAAAATAGTGAATATAGGTCAGAATATTCTAATCTTTAACCAGGTAATCATATTCACAGGTATATTTTTTCTAAGTATCCCTCTGCATCGGGTTATAGTTAAGTTTGGATTCTAATATACAGTTTCCTATGTATGTTCTTGAATATCAAAATGAATTCTGAACCATATAAAATATATTCTTTGTAATATAATTTTAACATTTATCATCTGTAACCAAGCACTTCTGTGTAGTGCTTGGTGTGTAGTTCTGTATATAGGAAGTCATTTAGAGTACCCTGATTTTCAAATGGAAGTCATTTAGAGTACCCTGACTTTCAAATAGATTGCCCAGATTTAAAGGAAAACTTAGAACTCCATACAGTAGCATTTTCTTGGTTGTCAAAAATAGGTAGAAGCATCTGGTTATGAAAGAAATAAAGGAAAATGTCTTTGAGTAAAACATCTTTGAATTTTTTTCCTGCTTCAGACTGTAAGAAGAGTTCCCATTTTCATCTTGATGGATTTTTATACTCTCTGAACCATATTTAAGACAGACTTGACCTTTCAATGTCCAATAGATGCCAACTAATTCATTTCAACCCTCATTTTGAGTTGTAACCGTGGCCCTGGGAATGTATAGATTACTTGTGGTTTTTCTTTTGCAATATGGTATCCAGGCTTAGGAAGGACTGGCAGGCCTAAACTTTCTATTTCCTGGGCATGCAAGAAGCTAGGGAGGGTTTTAAATACTTTCCAATTTTTCAAAAGTCCTTCACAACTATTTCAACCTTGCTTCTAGTTGCTGTTGGCAGTAGTAATAGATACTTTTAAATGTTGCAACAAGAACCTCAGTCACTGACTTACCCTCTCAACAGAATCACTCTAGTTGTGTCTGGCACATAGTAGCTGCTTCACAGATGTTTTGCCATACTTTGGTAAGCTGGTGAGGGGAGCTGCTGTGTCCTTTCTCTCATGGTGCTTTGCAGGTAAGCAGCAGCAAGCCGTGTGAATAATAAAGGGGTAAGATGAAAGAGGATACAGAGCTCTTCAAGCATCAGAAATGGACTGATCGTTTTATAAGAAAGCCCTTATTATCCTGTCTCTGTCTTTATGAAAGTAGCAAATTGCAGAAGGCAATTTTATATTTTTCCAAGAGGTACTCAGTGCTGCATAGACCATTGGGTCATTTAAAAAACATAAATTTTGGCAAGCTTCTTTGGTGATTCTCATTAAGTTTAATATGCAAATGTATTAGTTATGATTCTGGATCTCAGATATACTCCCCTTGCACTCTGCCATAGGGTCCTTTGAATCTTAGCTTTTCTCATTTTTTTTCTGGTCAATTATATTTTAGGCTTATTTTATTTATATAAGTCCAAGGATGATAACTACAGATGAATTTCATGTGGAGTTCTTCTCTCTAGTATTTCATTTTAGCTATAGTAATTCCTGATCTTCCTAAATAAATTTTGGTATAAGTGAGTTATGCTCGTTATTTTCAAAGCTTCATTCTGGTGATAATATTGGGGGTGGGAGATGATCTGCTGGTATAAACCACGTATGGCTTCTAAATTATAAAGTAGTGAAAAGACAAGCATGTGGAATTATTGATAGATTGCTGCTTGTTAGGCAAGCATTTTTAAAATGCAGATTATATAGTTTTGGGGGATTTTGTTGTTTCACACTAGAAACTCTTTAAATGTTAATTTGGGGTTTGTTTTGTTGCTCTGTGACTTAGCCTAAAAGGGTTTGGTTTCAAAAGGTTTCAGTTCACTCATTCCCTTTGTTACAGGACTCGGGATATAATACCATACATTCACTTACACTCATGAAGGAGGATAAGACCAGTAACTCACAACTCATGAAATCAGGGGTAAATAATCCATAGCTTGTTCTCCAACCATTGCCACAATATTTATATCTAGAACATAAAGAGCAAACAACCAAAAAGAAGGAAAAACCAGTTTGTTTTTATTTATAAAATGTTTAAGCAAAAGTACAGTAAAGTTCAAATGGAGCTGCAAATCTGGTGGTTCACAATGGTTTGATTTATTTTTTTAAACAGACCATGGATAATTAACCATAAAACATAACTTTCCCAAGACAAGTTACAGTGAATTGCAGAAATGGGTGGCAAGTCATTCACAACTGGTTAGAGCCCTTAAAGTTAAACATGCAGGCAGTTCCAGGAGCTGCTTTCTCAGAGTACAGTTGTATCTTCGTTCCTAAAGGGAAGCATCCCTTACTTTTTATATAATATCACCATGTCGGTGTCCCCAAGAGAAAAGTAAATGGATACTTTTGCATGATTGCCATGTTGTCATACACATACTAAATACCTAGCATTTATGGTACTCTTTTCATTTCAGGCTGATTCACCATCACTAACTGAATATTCCTCTCACGACATTGCTGCCTGGTAAGTAACTTCCATTATCTCTAAACGTCAGTCCAAACTAGTGTGTAAAGAGTCAAGTATATTTCTCCCAACCTCAGAAAGAATTAGACCTAAAGGTGCAGTGACTCTACCACTGCAAAAGCAAATTTTGAGCAGAACATATTTTAGCATTATTGGTAAAACATATAGATTTCATATCCTATTTATTCATTTAAAATATCATCATTTAGAATGGCAAGAAACTATGATTCCAAGGACATATTCTCACAGATTTTTGACAGCTATTTTACAATGATTTTGCCACACAGAAGTAGAAGCATTCAAAGGATTTGTTTGGATCTCCTAAGACCCACAGTATGTATTGGCAAAGGTGATACCTGTGTGCACAAAAGAGGGTGATATGGGGAAGTTGGTGCTGACATCTCCCACATGGAATGCTAGATGTTTTGGCATCAAACGAACACACACACAACCCTCCAAACATTTTGTGATGCTTTGAAATACCTATTATTATTCTATAACATGCTGCAAAGGAGAAATACACTTGCTTCATTTGGATTAATCTTAAAATTAGGTATGATTCCATGTATGTACACCAACAAACAGCAGGGGAACATGTCATTTAGGAACATGAAACCCCAACCCCCTGCCTTTACCAGTTAAATGAAAGGACGAAGACCAGGGCTGCAAGTGAACATAAGTTTGAAACTTTGAGGTCTATGTGTCTTTTAGTGAGAATGTGTGAAGTTTCAAAAAGGTTAGTATTGTGGCCTTCTAGAATTCTTGAGATTTCAGTGGCTAGAAGGAGGGTGCAGGTCAAGGCTGAGGGTATACTGGTAGATTATCATGTAGTCAGACACAGCCTGAAAGAGCCTAGTTTGCGAGAGGCTGGCCTGCATTGAAATGCACTGGTAAATATACTAGAGAGGGAGCGGCAGGGAAGGGGTGACTTGCCTGGCATCTGACAAGATTCTGCCTGGCTCCAGTCAAGCCTGTTTAGTCATGAGCATCATATTCATCCAAACCTTTAAAAGTTACTCTCTTGACTTCACTTTATATGAATGTGCATAAAATGAGGAAAATAATCTCTTGAGATAATAAAGATAGCTTTCTAACAGGGACTTTCCATATCCATTGCACATAATCCATAGTTGTCACTATATTTTTGTCTCTAGTTCTCTTGCACATCTATCTCTGCCTCTCTGAACAAATCCATCTCACCAGTGAAGGCCACAAGCTTTAAAGTTGTAACTACCCCTTCTTCCTCACCCCCTCCCATGCTTTACTTTTTATACTGCACAAAAAGAAACTCCTATCAGTATGAGCGTCAGTAGCTCAGGGAACAGGCTTATTTGGTAACTTTAATTTGTGGCTCCCAATGATCTCATCACAAAATGGCCTGAATTTCACACTCTGGCTTGTAAAGAAGCCAATTCCTCCCCTATTCCTATCCAGCACACAGAAAGCTCTTTATGTTTCTATGATCAGATAAAATCTGTATTGATGTTTCTTTTCCTGTGGGTGTATTTCCTTTCTAGGTATGAAGATTTAAAGTAATCAGGGAAGTGCTGTGTGTTTGCAGTTTCTCTGTTTTAGTACATGAAAAGCTGCTTGGGAAAGGACAGCACATCTTATCCATGAATGAATATTTATTTTAATTTTAAAATGATACATGCTCATTAAAAATAACTTGGAAAAACACATAGTAGTAAAATAAAGAAAAATTAAAGTAATTATTTCCATAATTTAAATCTAATCATCAATAACCATTTGATATATGTCCTTACTCTCATGTTCCCCTAAGGACATATCTTCTATATAATTTTGTGTCCTGCTTTCAAAATATAACCTAAGAATTCTACATGTAATTACACAGTTTTTATAAATATTATTTTAAATAAGTATATACTATTGAAGAAGAATAGCTTACTTAACCTAAATGTTCAATAAGAGCATTGTTTTGTTTTTGTCTTTTCTTTTACTTACTATATTTCCATATCTTGCATACAATGAGTAAATGAATCAACCAATAAATGAGTAAATGAATAAAAGTTCAGATCAGTATATATTTCTAAAATTTTATTATGAGGAATTTAAAATATATTAATGTAGACAGATTTACTACATTGAACTCCAGTACACCTGTTTACCCAGCTCATACAATGATTAACTCATGACCCATCATTTTCCCAGGCTACCACCATGTTATTCTGAAGCAAACCCCAGACAGCATAACATTTAGTTCATCAAATTTCAGGCCCATCATGATTTTTTATATGTTAATATTAAAAAACATTTAGATAAATAGTTATAATTATTATATATAGGAGTATTTTTCTTATGAGTATACTCTTATCATATTTTCCAAAATGGAACAATTAATCATAAGAACTCATTAGTTTTATAATATTCTTCAACACATCTGTAAGCCAAAGGGCAATTTGGTTTACTAGAGAGACATTTCACAGATTTGGCTAGGTTTCTTGGAGGAACTATTATGTTGTGGGGAGGGGACACTTTCTTTATTTGACTTAGATATAGGACAGTAATTTGCATGCCAGATCTAATCAGATCTATTGATTATGCTCATTATTTGATATGTGCTGTATTATATGCAATTCTGTATCTAAAGTAAAAGGAAAACATGGTCCTCTGACTAGTTAGAAGTGCAGTGTGGTTTCAGCAAACCCATACTAGATAAATATTATGAACCTACTTAAACTAAATGTAACACTAGATTTAAAAGTTTGTAATTTTTACTCACCAACACTTGCTTTTTTGGTTTTTGTTTTTGTTTTTAATTTTACTTATTTATTTTTAGAGAGGGAAGGGAGGGAGATAGAAAGAGAGAGAGAACCATCAATGTGCAGTTGCTGGGGGTCATGGCCTGCAACCCAGGTATGTACCCTGACTGGGAATCGAACCTGCAACACTTTGGTTCGCAGCCCGCACTCAATCCACTGAGCTATGCTAGCCAGGGCAACACTTGTTGTTTATTGATTTACTAATGATAGCCATTATGACAGTTGTGAGTTCATATCTCATTGTGGTTTTAATTTGCTTTTCTCTGATGATTAGTGACATTGGGCATCTTGTATGTCCTCTTTAGAGAAATGTCTATTCACGTCTTTTGCCGGTTCTTAACTGGATTGTTTATTTGGTGTTGAGTTTTATAAGTTTCTTATACATTTTTTAGGGTTTTATTTATTTATTTTTAGAGAAAGTGGGAAGGTGGGAAAAAGAGAGGGAGAGAAACATCAAGGTGTGATTGCCTCTCACATGCCCCAACTGGGGACCTGACCAGCAACCCGGACATGTGCCCTGACTGGGAATCAAACCTATAATCCTTTGGTTCCCAGGCTGGCACTTAATCCACTAAGCCACACCAGCCAGGGCTGGGTAATTTTTTTAAGTGCTATGTTTGGGAAGTGGGAACAGAAGTAGATGGTGTATTACAGGACAAAGGGGCCTCCCCATGTGCCTGTATGTATGTTCTTGATTTTTCTACAAACACTTCAAGAACCCTGTATGAGCCAGCTTTCCATGGCTAGACTGGATTCTTTACACTCAGAGCTCCAGCAGTGAGGAATGCTCTATGCAAGTTAGCTCTCAGTAGAGAGCCTCCAGTTCAGGTTTTTCCCTACCTCTCTGTCTGCAAATTGCAGGTTAGTGACTGTTCAGTAGCTGTGTGTTATCCAACAGGTGTATTCCACTCATCAGTAATTCAGGGTGTGAGTAAGTATGTAACATAATACATCAGTATAAACTGAATTTATGTGTTACTCAGGTCTATTTAATCTTAGGAACACATTTTCCATTGGCCTCGAAAGTGAGTAGGTAGAATATTGATGTGTCTAAGCCTTGGCGAAGGAAAAAAAGGAGCTACTCCACCACACTAAATCTCTAGAAAAATATGAGAGTTTTACAGTACAGACACATACAAAATATTTTGAGCCAAATTTGGTAGAGGCAAGCACATGGGGGGAAGAAAGAAAGAAAACACAGAAGTAACATAGACAATAAACTACTCAAAGCAAACAGAAAGCATTTGTAAAATTTGTCAGACTAAATGGTATAAACAATACAAACTCTTTTTTTCTTTCTATTTCTTATTTTGTCCCCTCAGTTTTCTGATCAATTCTGTTTCTCCTTTATGATGGCCTGGCATTATCATCATTGGAATGTCCTCAAAAGTCTGAGAATGAATGTAATGACACTGAGACAGGCATTCCAAGATAGGTAGAATCTAGCCACTATAGTATTTTAAAGCTATAAGGATATTTTATCATATCTCACAATACCCATATTTTAAAACAGGTAACCAGACCATCATTATTTTAAGATTGATATTGACAACACAAAACTGAAATAAGCCTTCCTCCTGCATTTTTTTTCTTACATGTGGCTTTGGATTATGTAACTCATTTTATATAAACCTAAAATATAAACTGCCTTTTAAAGAGTATAGTAAGTTTACCCATGGTTCTTTCTAGTTAATGTATTTTACATTAAACCCAAGTGAACTATCAGTGCATCATCATGATAATAGCTATAATAGTAATTATTATCTTTTTATCATTTTTATTAATGTTCGAATACAGTTGTCTCCTTTTCCCCAGCACCACTTTCAATCTTACCCCCCTTTGGTTTTATCCATAGGTCCTTTATACGTGTTCTTTGATGAACCTTTCCCTTCTATCCCCCATTATTTCCCTCCCTCCTGCCCTCTGGTTACTGTTCGTTTGTTCTTAATTTCAATTTCTCGTTATATTTTGCTTGCTTGTTTGTTTTGTTGATTAAATTCCACTTACAGGTGAGATCGTATGGTATTTGTCTTTCACCACCTGGCTTATTTCACTTAGCATAATGCTCTCTAGTCCCATCCACACTGTCATGAAGAGTAGGAGCTCCTTTCTTTCTTCTGCATAGTATTCCACTGTTATTATTAATGATAGTAGTTGATTCTTTGTATATCCGTGTGGCATTTTCTTATGTTTTTGGTCTTTGGGCCTGATGTTTGTTCACTTTTTGTTGCATTTGTGACCATATGTATCCTCAAGCTATAAAATAACATTTCTTGGAATAAAATTGTATTCCATATCTCTTACTCCCTTCCCCCTAGTCAAGTTTGGAATCATGGTTAGATGATTCTCCTTATATAGGACAAGGAATTATTTGCAAATACCACCATCAAGCCAAGATTTTCATTTTAGAGCTAAAGACACCGATAGTTACAAAAGAATAAAAAGGTTTGTTCAAATCATCAGATCCATGTTTCATAAAGTTGGCATATTTTCTGGATAAACTTTATTGGACATGAAACATACTGTCACACACAGCTATCATAAAGATGGGAATTTTAGATTCTCTTACTGAGTGAGACAACTTTGGTGAATCTGTCTCACCTGAAGTTGTGAGGGAGGGATGAAAACCCAGCTGAAGGCAAAGATATTCAAGGGGATGATTTTGCAGCCAGCTCAGTACTTTTTCTCTGGAAATGTTTAGGAAAAGTCTTCATTTTTTCCCCCTCACTGGAGATTTTGCACATAGGCTCCTATAGAAAGAGCATATTTTTGGATATAATCTTCTCTTTGGGGGACTGCTTCACTAGCAAATCATGATAGGCTCCATAGAGAATTGGTTCTATTTGTTCTATCCTGTTCTATGAAATATTCTTAATGAGCTGTCGATGTATACTTCTTGGTCAAAAGTAAATTGCTCTCTGGGTTTTTGACAGCCACTTTGTGAATCAACCATGCATTTGTGGTGTAGAGATCTGTAACTTCTGAATACTAAGATTAAAGACTTTTATAATTCATTATTTAAAGACATTTTAACCCTTAACTCTTTCTTGCTCTTTGTGCACAAACAAGTTGATTGGTTAATCATATCTTTGTTTAATTTTATTGTTGCTATACACATTGCACATAAAACAGGAAAGAGGAGAGGCTGTTTGTAAGAGGTAAAACTACTTTCTCTGACTGTTCTCATTTTCTAATGTTTGATTGCATCAAGACCTGCACTCTAAGAAGTGTGTTTTTGTTTTGCTAGAAAAAAAATGATAGAGGGGAAGGATAAATCCAGTTGTATAAAAATCTTGTCAAGCACAACTTGGCACAATTACAAATATCAATATGTCTTTCAAACTCTATTCCTCCACCCCTGGAGGACCTTGATTTCAGTACTTGATAAGGATCCAGAGCAAAGAAAAAACAGAGACTACTTTTGAGACCCTTAGAGGTCTGATCTTTTATGAGGATATGAGAGATTCAGTGGGTTCTTAGAAGTCTGAGTTAAATCTGAGATGGCTTATTCAGCCCTAGTTTGGATCAGAACTCACACAGTTTTCTGCAGATCAAATACGAAACCCAGAGGCTAAGTGAAACTTTAAGATTTTCTTCAGGTCATTCTTTCAACAAACTTTTACCTATGCTTACTATATGGCAAGTAAATATGAACCTATTTCTAATTTATTTATTTATGTATGTATGCATGTAGGTATTTATGTATTTATTACTTAAGCAAGGGCAAATCTCCTTACAGATTTCTAAAGGCCCTATGCATCTCTTCATGTAGCCAAAGTTCCATCCCTTCCAGGAATTCTAGTTGTCACCGGTGATCTTGTCTTTGTCTTTTCTCATAGTTCTGCCTGTGGCGCCTGTCACTAGCAGTCAAATAAGGACAATTTTACCATTCTCTTCTGCTGCTCTAATTTCTTTTTTAGTGCTGGTACATGAATTTGTTATTCTTTATAATTCCCTTTGAAGTCAGAAATCCAAGGGGAATCTAAAACCAACCAGATGTTTCTGCTTCTGGAGCAGGAAGAGAGTAAGGATTCTAAATTTAACAAAACTCGATCTCAAGGAAAAACACAATCATTTCAAATAGAAATCATCTTTAAACCCATTTATTTGCTATATATTAGTTAATTTATATTTATTAGTCAGTTGTAGAAAATATAACCTATCGATTTGCTCTGGGGAAAGTTTATAAATTTTGTGAAGAAATAAACTCATGTTGTAGTTTGCTGAAGCCTATTACCTTTTCAGAGTTTTAGTTCTGTTGCTCTACACATTTTCCTCACACACTTTACAGTGAAAGTTTTTTGTTATTGTTGTTATCGTTATTATTGTTGTTGAAGGATCACTACCATGTCACATGAGGCTGGGAGGCCTATTTTGCAGACTATCCCAAGAGGGTGAGGTCAATGCAGCCAGCAGTAAGGGAGAGAAAGAAAGGAGATTTGCCAAATGGAGTACTTCAACCTCTTTTGAAATATGTAGATCAAAACAAGAATAAGAGTTACGAAGACCTTCTGTGTAAAATAAAGAAAAGCCTTGTGGTCTTTCAATGAATCAAATGATGTTGCAAGCAGCATGAATAAACAGGGTGTGATATAGAGAAAGTTAGATATATTAAAATACAAAAGAGAAAAAGGTGTCAGTGAGATGATAATTGTGGGGTCTCTCAGACTGTGTGTCCAAGGTTTTAAGCCCTTATACAGACAGAAGAATGGTTAAAAATGAAATTTGAGAGAAGTGCATCTAAGATGGGGGTACAAGGAGACCCTGAACTCACCTCCTTCCACAGAAATACCTAATATACATCTGCATATAAAACAATTCCTCTTAAAGCACTGATGCCCAATAGAACAGCTTCTGTACAATAAACAGGAGAGGGACCACATGGAGAAGGGTAGGAGAGATCCAACAGGGCAACCTTCAGTAGAGAGTGGTGCCACTGAAGTTCCCCTACACAGACTTGCCTGCCCTGGGGCACAGTGATAAAACAGCAATTTAAAGGACACCTAGCAGATGATGACTAAATTTATCATGGTCATCACTTCTTAAGGTATATAAATGTCTAATTACTATATTGTACACCTGAAACATAATATCGTATTTCAACTATAATTTAAAAAATAAAAATAAATTAAAAATAAAGTTCACTTAGACTATACATGAAAAAGATACATTTACTAATCCAAAGCATCTTCCAGAGGGAAGGAACTACAGGAATTCTCTGGATCTGTGGAAAGCCTCTAGGATAAGAGTGGCCAGGGAGCACCATTATTTACATTTAATTTTTACCTGTATAGCAGGGATGGGAACTTGGTCCAAATAGTCTATCCAGCCTGCAGGACTGCCACATTGTGCCCTGGGCCACCTTGGCCAGCACACATCCTAACTCCAGCCAGCTTGCAAGTCATGGTGCACTCAGAGCTGCATGCCCTGGGATGCCCCAACTTGTGCTTGCCCCAGATCCCCCCAGCTGGTCTGCCGAGGTATCCCCAGAGATGTGAACTGTGGGACACTACACCCAGAGCCCACTCAGACCCAGGCAGTTTGCCCATCAGGGCACCCTAGTTAGTGCGTATATAGTCTACACAGAGGTTGCTCCTACACAAGACCACTCATTAAAGATCAGGAAAAATATCTGACTCATCTAATTCATACCAACAAACACAAAAAGGCAAACAAAATGAAGACATAAAGAAATATTTTCCAAAAGGAACAACCCCCCCCCCCACCTCCCAAAAAACTCTTTAATGAGATGGAGATAAGTAAAAATAAAAAAAAATTAAAGTAATGGTCATACAGATACTTATCAAACTTTTGAAAAAGAATAGAGGAACACAGTGATAACTTTACTGGAGTGTTAGAAAATATAAAAATGAACCAATCAGAGCTGAAGAATACAATAATTTAAATGAAAAGAAAAATACACTGGAGAGAACCAACATCAGGTTAATTTATACAGAAGAGTGTATTAGGTACCTGAAAAATAAAATAATCAAAATAGCAAAAAGAAAAAAGTAATTTAAAAAAAGAGGATAATTTAGGCTCATTGGAACAATATCAAGCATACTAACATTTGAATTATGGGGGTTCCAGAAAAGGAAGAGAGAGAACGAGACAGAAAACTTATATGAAAAATAATTGCTGAAAACTTTACTAACCTGGGAAAGAAAACATACATTTAGGTTCAGGAAGCACAAAGAGTCCCACACAAGATTAACCCAAAGAGTCCAAACCAAGATATTTTATCATTGAAGCTAGAAAAGTTAGAGATAAAAAGATCATCTTAAAGGCAGCTAGAGGAAAACAACTAGTCACATACCAGAGAAACTCCATAAGGCCATCATTTGATTTCTCAACAGAAATTTTATAGGCCAGAAGAGAGTGGCAGGATATATTTAAAGTATGAAAAGAAAGAATCTACAACCAATAATACTTTATCTAACAAGGCTATCATTCAGAATTGAAGCAGAGATAAAGGGTTTTCTAGACAAGCAAAAACTAAAGCACTTTATCACCACTAAACAGGCTTTACAAGAAGTGTTAAAGGGTCTTTAAGCAGAAAAGACCATAACCATGTATTAGAAAATACATGAAAGAAAAAAATCTCACTGACAAAGGTTAGTATGAGTATATAGTAAAGACAGTGAATCAGCCACTTGAAAAGCTAGTGTGAAGTTTTATGAAAGAAAAAACATTTTATCTTCAGACTACAGAGTACATGTTCTTTTCAAGTGCATGTGGAATAATCTCTAGGATTTATCACATATTAAGCCACAAAATAAGCCTCAATAAATTCAAGAAGACTGAAATCATATCAAGCATCTTTTCTTACCACAATGTTATGAAACTAGAAATCAGATATGGAAGAAAACTAGAAAAAAATCACAAACACATGAAAAATAAACATGCTACTAAACAACCAATTGGTCAACATGAAAATCAAAAAGAAAATCAAGCAGTACCTTGAGAGAAATGAAAATGGAAACGCAACTAACAAAATTTATGGGATTCAGCAAAAACAATCCTAAAAGTATAATGCCTAGCAATACAGGCCAATTTCAAGAAACAAGAAAAATCTCAGATGAACAATCATACTTTACAACTGAAGGAACTAGAAAGTAAAGAACAAACAAAACATAAAGTTAGTAGAAGGAAGAACATAATAAAGATCAGTGTGGAAATAACTGAAGTAGAAATTAAAAGACAATAATAAAGGTCAGTGAAACTAGGAAATTCTTCCTTGAAAAGAGCAAAATTGATAACCCTTAAGCCACACTCATCATTAAAAAAAAAGAGAGTGGGCCCAAATAAATAAAATTAGAAGTGAAAAAGAAGTTACAGCTGATACCACAAGAAGTACAAAGAATCATAAAAGAATACTGTGAAAAATTATATGCCAACATATAATATATAAATTTCTAGAAACATACAACCTTTTGGGACTGAATCTAGAAGAAACAGAAAATTTGAACAAACTAATTACTAGGAACAAAATTGAATCAGTAATCGGAAAACTCCCAAGAAACTTATAAGAACAGGACCACCCAACTTCACAGGTAAATTCTACCAAACTTTTAAAGAAGAATCGATACATATACTTTTCAAACAATTTCCAAAAAATGGAAGGAAAAAAAAGTGCTTCCAAACTCATTGTATGATACTAAAATCATACCAAGACATTAGAAAATTACAGGCCATTATTCCTAGCAAACATAAATACAAACATTCTGAACAAAATATTACCAAACCAAGTTCAATAATGCATTAAAAGGATCATACACCACAATCAATTGGGATTTATTCCAGGGATGTAAGGATGATTTCATATCCACAAATCAGTCAGTGTGATATACCACATTAACACAACCACGAATAAAAATCACATGATCATCTCAATAGAGCAGAAAGAGTATTTAAGAAAATGCAACATTTATTTATGATTTTCAAAAACTTAACAACTAAGTAGGTATATAAGGAACATACCTCAGCATAATAAAGGCTGTATGACAAATCCACAGTTAACATCCTCAGTGGCGAAAAGCTAAAAGCTTTTCCTCTAAAATTTGGAAAAAGACAAAGATACCCACTCTCACCACTTCTACTAACATAGTTTTGGAATCCTTTGCCACAGCAATCAGAAAAGAAAAAGAAGTGAAAGAGGCATTCATACTGGAAAGGAAGAAGTAAAACTGTCACTATTTGCAGGTGGCATGATACTATTATGCAGAAAATCTTATAGACTCCATAAAAAAAGCATTAGAACTAATCAATGAATTTAGGAAAGCTTCAGGATACAAAATTAATATATAGAAATCTGTTGTGTTTAACCAGTCATCACAAAGAATAATTAAGAAAATAATCCCATTTACAAGTGAATCAAAAAGAATAAAGTATCAAGGAATAAATTTAATCATGTAGGTAAAAGACCTGTGCTTTGAAAACAATAAGACATTGATGAAAGAAACTGAAGATTACACAAATAAATGGAAGAGTAGACCATGCTAGTGGTTTAGAAGTATTAATATTGTTAAAATGCCCATAATACCAAAAACAATATACAGATTCATTGCAACCCTTATCAAAATACCAGTGGCACATTTCAAAGAACTAGAATAAATAATCCTAAATTTTATATGGAACCACAAAAGACCCTCAATAGCCAGAGCAATCTTGGAGAAAGAACAAAGTTGAAGGTATTATATTCCCTGATTTCAGACTATATACAAAAGGATAATAATTAAAACAGTTCGGTACCAGCGCAAAAACCGTGGTGATCACATAATAAGATATATAAATGTTGAATCACTATGCTGTGCATCTGAAACTAATACAATATTGTCTGTCAACTATACTTTATTAAAAAATATTTTTTTAATTGGAGAAGAGTCTTAGAAACCAATCAGAATGTTTTGGTGGTTTGCTTAATACTTCACAAAAGTGCCGGATTGCAGAGACAGATTTTTATTTGCTCACCTCCTGCACAGCATTTGTCAAACATCTCCTCAAACATTGTTCTCATGTTCTCTGGGTTTCCCAGGTATCACTACGTTTCCAGGAGGACAACTTCTTTGCACCCCTTACCTACTCAGTCAGTTAAATGTTTGGGTACGTTTCCTACACATCATGAAGAATGAATACTCACAATTCATAGTTTCTATCACCTTAGCTATCTTATTTTTAAATAGAAAGTCTGAGTCCTTGGTAATCATATTAAACTTCTTAAGCAGCACATATCAATTGCATGTATCATTTTAAGCATTTTTCCAACCTTTCAAGAAAGAAAGTAGGGAAAGAGACAGAGAGAAATCACTTAGCAGCTAATTCACTTATTTTAAGCAGCTCTCCCCATTTTAGAGTATAAAAAATTCAGGTCCCAGAACATTGGGTGATTTGAACGTTCTGTGAGGATTTGAAAAAAGATTTTTTTAATCACATGTTCTACATTTAGGGACCGAGGTTTTTAATTATATTTTAAAAAATAGGTTGAAATAAGAGAGTTTCAACCTAAACAGTTTTTCTTCTTTTTCACTTATTTAACATTATTATTGTCGTTGTTGTTGTTGTTATTGTTATTGTCAAAGCGGGTGGTATGAAAAGCGTTTATGTTCATCTCACTGCTGGCAGAGCTCACCCTAATAATCCAAGACTTGGAAGTTGGTGTTTCAATAAAGGAAACACAGTTTGAGGTATTTTCCATTCAAACCAGCATCAAAAGTTTTTAATTAACACCATCAGAAATTAATGGACTAAATGCAGGACAGGGTTCCTACATAACCCACTACTGGGAACAAGACATCAAGAGGGACCCATTGTGCATGTTTGTATTTTGTAATGTATTTTTATTTACTTACTGAAGCAGAGTCCCAGCTGCACATTGCATGCAGAGCCATGGGAGTAAAACCTGCCGAGGGCTGCTTCACTCCAGCAGTTTCATTTTGCTCACTGATTATTGTCCTGAGTCCTTTGTGATTGTAATTGGTTAGAAAGTTTGAAATTAGCAATTCCTTGTCAGCCCATGTAAGCTTTGAAATCATGAGGCTTGGTACAGCTATCAAGTTTGCTGAAGCCAAATGGCTTGTTGGGTTAAGAGCCTCAGAGCAGCGAGCACTCTCTTCTTCCTCAGGCTTTGCCCCAAGCACCACCCACCACCCTCTGCAGTTCCTGTCTTGCAAGACAGCTTTGTTTGAGGCCCTTTCTTTATCATCACTGAAGCCTATTTCAGGATGAACAGATTATGAACTGACTAATGGGGCTGGTGGAAATGAGAGCAAATGGGGTAAAGAGTGAAGTAGATGCTCAAGGGAACAGGGAGAAAGGAAAGGGGAAGAAAAGGCATAAAAGAAAAAAAGAAGTGGGATATAAGATGGAAAGAGCTTTGTAAATACTGGTTTTTGTGTAGCTAGACTTGATGTCTCCGAATAGAACTAACTCATTGACAGAGCTTAAATGGACCTCGGGTTCTGTTCTGGTTTTTTTTCTTTCCTTTTTTTTCTTTTTCAGAATTTTTGTTAAAGACTTGCCCACTCACTGTCAAAGAGAAACCACATATGTTTACATAAGGGACCCACCCACCAACACTGCCATTACATTTTCTAGGGATTAGGGATATAGTTATTTCCTTTATATATTATAATAAAAGTATGAGGAGTTTATGAATTCTTCTCCATTAACCATAAAAGTATCCATTCAGTCTTATGCTCTGACCCTAAACCAAAATCCTCTAGAAAACTTGTACACTGCTTGGTGAATTTCAAAATAAATTCACCTTCAGCCATAGAACAATGCAGGAGTTGCTTGGGCAGGGATAAAGTAGATAATCGTCACCATTGATGAAATGCTTATAGAAGCTAAAGATCTTAATAATTTTCTGTAAATCTTCTCATGTTGAAAGCCTTTATGCTTAATACATTTCAGTGCAATCTTTAATTTTCCCCCATTTCTCCTCTACTGTAATACAAAACAAAAAATACAAACCAATTACAGTAACAACACAAATATTATCATCATGAATTCATAATGTAAGGAAATTATTCAATGGCCCAGTTATGACAAAATAATGCAAAAATATATCACCATTTTTAGAAGAGCTGCCTAAAGCAGTTGAAAGGCTTCTTCCCTGAACACAGGGAGAATAATACATATTAACTGCTAGAGGAAAATCGATGAATGAGTGTCACGATTTTCATAAGAACTGCTAAGGGTTTGATCTTGACATCATAACCAGAGAATCAGGTGAACCAATTAGCAAATCATCCTTTTTCTGTTCTTAGTTGCACAGTGTCAGGATTTACTGGCCCAAAGTTTAACTTCTTGCAGGAATCAAAGATATTTTATATGAAATATAATTTAGTAAAAAAGATAGCAGTCCAATCTTTCCCCAGATGACACTTTAGGGGCTGCAAGAGTCTATTGCACAGTATATTATGTTCAAGCCCCTGAAAGTACTACTATTTGCTATTTTAGCAAATATGTCTGGCATTCTACCATAGTCCCTAAACTCAACTCTGATTTCAGCTACTACCAAAGCAGTTCTGTGTTTGCCCAAATTTCCACCTCAAGACTGTTTTTCTGCATTCTGCCCCAGAACCTCTTCCAATGCTGCGAGAGCTCAATAAATCTACATTGGTTTAAGAAGTAGGGGTTGGCAGCTTAATGACCTGGGAGTAATTCTCAAGCAAAACAGGAATAGATCTGGAGAAAAAAAATGTTCTAGCCTCTTTATTTCAGATGCATACCTTTGGAGGCATATGTACAAGTCTCAGAGATGCCGGTAGATCTGCACTTCAGATGCTAATCAGGTAACCTCTGACACATACTTATTGCCTTGTCCTCTTTTCTGACTCACTCTCATCACTCCTTTACTCCTGCCTCCGAGGTCACCTTTCAAATTGCTACCTGTACCCAAGTTCTTGTCTCAGACTCTTTTCTTTTGAGCAAACCAAAAATTAGACAAGTACTCAGATTTGTTGTTATAATCAGTTTTCACCATCTTCTTCTCTACAGTGTACTACACACAATGAATTGTTGCCTGTTCATTGCTTGGTTCCAAAAGCTGAATAGAAGGCCAGTTGCTCACATCAATAGACTAACATTCTGAGGGAGAGATATTGTTTTATTTATCTGTGGTCTCCTGTATGTACCACTTCCCTGGCACATAGTAGGTACTCAATTAATGTTTCTTGCATGAATGAATAAATGCATAATTTATACCAATGACTTTTATTAGCAGTAATAAGAAATACTGGTATGTTTTTCAATTATGAGGTATATTACAACAAATTTGTTATGAATAATAAATATATGAAGTATTTTATTTACATATGATTAACTTTTTATTTATTTTTTTAAAGATTTTATTTACTTTCAGAGAGAATGGAAGGGAGGGAATAAGAGAGGGAGAGAAACATCAATGTGTGGTTGTCTCTCACACACCCCCTACTGAGGACGTGGCCCGCAACCCAGGCCTGTACCTGGCTGGGAATTGAACTGACGACCCTTTGGCTCACAGACCAACACTAAATCCACTGAGCCTCACCAGCCAGGGGTGATTAAGTCTTTTAAAAATTAAATTAAAACAAACACAAGATTGTTCTTTTAATAAAGTTATACACTGAAACATAATATGCTTTATTATGTTGGAGAAAAATGGATACTAGACTGCTATCATTTGAAGTATCTGGTCAGATCCAACAGATTTTTGAGTGACTCTTGGTTTGGGATATTTGTAGCTATAATCATGTGAAGCCAGTCTGGGGTGAGACATGGTGAAGTCTTGATTGTGCCTGATTTATAGACATAACTATAAGATATATCCTCTTTATAATCAGTACCAGGGAAGAGTCCACATTCAGAGAGAGACCTTAACAAGATCCAGAATGCCAATAACAATGAGATTGAATGTTCAAAACTCCCTTTCTGCCTCTCAGAGGCAAAGGCATGGATATATTTTTATTTTAATTTTGCTTTTATTTTATTTTTTGTGTTTTTTTTTTAATTTCATTGTTGTTCAAGTATAGTTGTCTGCATTTTCTCCCTATCACTCTCCCTGACCTTAGCCATCCCCACCTCCCTCCCCTGATCCCACCCACTGTTGGTTTTGTCCATGTGTCCTTTATAGTTGTCCCTGAAAACCCTTCCCTGTTTTCCCCCCATTATCCCCTCCAACCTCCCCTGTGGTTACTGTCCATTTGTTCTTTATTTCAATATCTTTGGTTATATTTTGCTTGCTTATTTGTTTTGGTGATAAAGTTCCACTTAAAAATGAGATGATATGGTATTTTTCTTTCACCGCCTGGCTTATTTCATTTAGCATAATGCTCTCCAGTCCATCCATGCTGTCACAAAGGGTAAGAGCTCCTTCTTTCTTTCTGCTATGTAATATGCCATCATGTAAATGTGCCATAGTTTTTTAATCCATTCATTTACTGATGGGCACTTAGGTTGCTTCCAGCAATTGGCTATTGTAAATTGTGCTGCTGTGAACATTGGGGTGCATAGGTTCTTTTGAGTTGGTGTTTCAGGGGTCTAGGATATAATCCCAGCAGTGGAATTCCTGGGTCAAAAGGTGGTTCTATTTCTTGTTTTCTGGAGAAATTCCATACTGTTTCCCACAGTGGCTGCCCCAGTCTACATTCCCACCAACAGTGCCCTAGGGTTCCCTTTTCTCTACATCCTCTCCAACACTTGTTTATTGATTTGTTTACGATGGCCATTGTCAGTATTGTGAAGTGGTATCTCACTGTGGTTTTAATTTGTATCTCTCTGATGGCTAGTGATGCTGAGCAACTTATCATATGTCTCTGGGCCCTCTGTATGTCCTCCATGGAGAAATGAGTGTTCAAGTCTTTTGCCTATTTTTTAATTGGGTTGTTTGTCTTCCTGGAGTGGTCTCATATGAGTTCTTTATATATTTTGGAAATCAAACCCTTGTCTGAGGTATCATTGGGAAATATGTTTTCCCACATGGTTGGTTCTCTTCATTTTCATGCTGTTTTCTTTAGCTGTGAAGAAGCTTTTTATTTTGATGAGATCCTATTTGTTTATTCTTTCCTTTATGTCCCTTGCTCTAGGGGACATACTGGTGAAAATGTTGCTGCGTGGGATATCTCATATTTTCCTGCCTATGTTTTCCTCTAGGACTTGTATGTTGCACGACTTATATTTAAGTCTTTTATCCACCTTAAATTTCTCTTTGTGTGTGGTATAAGTTGGTGATCGAGTTTCATTTTTTTGTACATAACTGTCCAGCTTTCCCAACACCATTTGTTGAAGAGGCTAGTTTTACTCCATTTTATGCTCCTGCCTCCTTTCTCAAATATTAATTGACCTTAGAGACTTAGGTTTATTTCCAGGCTCTCTGTTCTGTTCCATTGAGCTATGTGTCTGTTCTTATGCCAGTACCAGGCTGTTTTGATTATAGTGGCCTTGTAATACAGTTTGATATCAGTTATTGTGATCCTCTCCTACTTTGTTCTTTTTTCTCAAAATTGCTGTGGCTATTTGGGGTCATTTATGGTTCATTATAAATTTTTGAAATGTTTGTTCTATATTTGTGAAATACATCATTGGTACTTTAATAGGGATAACTTTGAATCTATAAATTGCTTTGGGTCATATGGACATTTTGATGATGTTAATTCTTCTAATCCATGAACATGGTATATACTTCCATTTGTTTGTGTCTTCCTTAGTTTCTTTTTTCAGTGTTGTGTAGTTTTCTGAGTACAGGTCTTTTACCTCCTTGGTTAGGTTTATTCCTAAGTACGTTATTTTTCTGGTTGCTATATCAAATGGGATTTTTTTTACTGATTTCTGATTCTGATATTTTATTGTTGTACAAAAATGCCTTTGATTTCTGAATATTGACTTTGTATCCTGCTCTTTTGCCAAATTCACTTATTAGGTCAAGTAGTTTTTTTGCTGGAATCTATAGGATTTTCTGTGTACACGATCATGTTATCTGCAAACAATGACAGTTTTGCTTCCTTCCTCCTCTCCAATTTGGATATAAGGCATGGATATTTTAAAGTTTTCTGTACAGTGGGGTGACCAAGATGATCACCCTAATGTCACAGACCTCCTCTTTCTTAACTGGTGTCCCAGTCTGGACTGAAGAAGGTAAGGGATGAGGAACACTTCAGGAAAAGGCACCTTTGTTTTCCAAGTCATTTATTTTAGCCCCAGCTGAGTACAAAAGTACTTCATGTTGCATGCTAACTATATTCCTCTGGTGGGGGTGCCAGGAGGGGAGAGATTTTCTTTCCTACTTTAAAAAATGTTTTTAACGTATGTTCTAGAAAGATAAACTATTGATAAATTCTGAATTTGTTTAAAATAGCATGCTTCATGAAGAAATGGTGATTTTTTTTTTACTTTTTTAACATTGTGACATCTGGAGGGGTATAAAATTATAAGTATTTAAAAAACACTCTTTTTAAGAGAAATCTATCTGATCTGCTGTTTTCTAAAGTGGACTTATTTGGAATTTATGCTGTGCCTTCCAGCATAATTTTTGAAATACACTTATCTTTTTTACAGTGGTTATTGAGCAACCTCCTAGGAAACCCCTTTCCAATTAGTGTTTTCTAGAAAATATCAGTTTAACTGTGAAAGATTCAAAATGAGAGCGAGAGACAGTGATTATAATGTTTGATGCTCTTTGTGCTCTGAGGATTTTATAGTTGTGTCCAGTGTTTAGGTTGCCAAACTCTGTGGGATGGTTCTTGATTGCTCAGGGGGACCTAGTGGCAGCTAGAGCCCCAAGGGTTAGTCATATCTGGCCAAGCAGAGCCCCTCCAGATGCCCCTACTGCTCAAGTCCCTCCCAGTTTATCCCAGCAAGCAGGACAAATATATCCTTTAGTATGGGTGCCATGACCTGAAAACGTTTGGGAAGAACAAGTGTTACAGGTTGGATGTTGTGTCCCCCAAATTCATATGTGGAAGCCCTAACACCAATGTGATGCTATTAGCAGGTGGAGCCTTTGAGAGGTCATTAGCTTTAGATGAGATAATGGAATAGACCCCGCATGGTGGGGTTAGTGCCCTTATAAGAGGAAGAAGGGAAACCAAAGCTTCCCCTCTCTGCCATGTGAGGACACAGTAAGAAGGTGACCATCTGCAGGCCAGCAGGGCTCTCACTAGAACCCACCCATGCTGGCACCTTGGACTTGAACTCCTCCCCCTCTAGAACAGTAAGAAATAAATTTCTGCTGTTTAGATACCCAGTTTGAGTTACATTTTTATGGCGAGCTTGATCCAACTAAGACAACTAGTCTAATGGATTTCAGTAAAGAGTAAATTAAGTGTAGAAAAGACAAAATAGATAAAGGTAAGTTAACTGTTAGAAAGCTATATTACAGAAAGTGAACTTACATGAAAGATTTTTTGTATGACAGGGCTGCAAGGTTGCAGGTTTATCAGTATATATGTTCATACAGAATACACTAGGAGGCTAATTTTCAGTGTTTGAGGGGGACCCTGGTACTAGTCATCAACAGGCATGTGTATGTGTGTGACTGGGAACCTGTATTCACCATTAGCTTGAGGGCTATCATTAGATTTGTTTGCAGGGTCTATTTTTTTGTCTCTTCTGCCTCTTACCTGAAGTGTTTTGTTATCAGATAAATTTTTTAAAAATTATCAAAATTATCTGCATTCTTATTTGCTTTATTCCAGACCATCTTCCGTTTGTGGTGGTTTCTTGCAGCAGCCAGCCAGTCACATCACTGGCGGCTGTGGTTCCCTTAACATTTTCGTTCTGACTTTGCCTCAGTTCAGCTCACTTGTGTCTATAGCTACCATTGTCTTTCCTCTGTGCCTTTGCTACTCAGTGTAGGAGTATTAGTATCTCCTGTGAACTTGTTGGAAATACAGAATCTGAGGCCCCACCTCAGACCTACTGAAAGAGAATATACATTTTAATAAGATCCCAGAGTGTTTGTCTATTCAGGAAAATGTCAGAAGCATATAAATGTCTGACTAAAAAGCATAGTAGCAGCTTCTCCATTTGTGAACTTTCAACTGACTACCTTTTAAAAATATATATGAGTATTTATACACCTATATGAAAAAAACCTACATGAAAAAAATGTATAAATATCAGCAAAAGTGTACATAATATGCCCTTACAGGTAGCATGAACAGCTATTGTATATTAGTCATTGCTGTAATAATGCTGCATAACAAACAACTCCCATATTTAAATGGCTTATAACTATATTGACTTCCACTTATAGATCTGTATAGTAACTGGGCACCTCTGTTTTAGGCTCTGGGTTCATATCTTCTCTATGCTTCTCATGCTGGGACCCTGGATGAAGGGACCAGAAGCCTGAGACAAAGTTTTCTTATTGCAAATTCCAGGGACAAAAGAGGCCAACCCAAATCACGCAATTTAAATTAAATCTCTGCTTATTGCATGTCTGCTAACATTCTAATTGTTCAGAAAAAGTCTCTTAACCAAACTCAAAGCCAGTGGACAGAGATATATGCCCCACTGCCTACATTAACACATACTATACTGAGAGAGTAAAGTCAGATGGTAAAGGGTATGGGCGTATATTGTAAAGTATATGGATATGCAGTTGTGTTATAGAGACAGTGTGAGGAATTAGGGAAAATCAACCTACAGAACATGTAGTATTAATTTGGACTCAGAAACAAAATGACTTACAAAGTTGCATAAGCAATTTAAGAAGCCTGATGTTATATAAGGGACTTTTTGTGTGTGCATGCTGATAGCACATTTACAATCACAATATCTCTAAACACCCTCCTGAGGTCCACTTTATAGATTACCTTTGAATTCCTTAATGATAACCTCTGAATAGAGAATAGGATGTCAGAGAAAACACACTAGGTCAGAAATGAGGAGTCTTAAGTTCTTTTCAAGCTCCATCTCTAAATAAGTGTGGAATTTCACACAATTCTAATATTGCTGGTTAGTATTTTATCTTTAAAATAGAAATGTTCCTGTCCTAGCTATTTTTTTAAATTTTATGTTTCTTATTATGAAAGCAAATATTCCCATTGTGGACTATAGAAACTACAAGTGGACAATTAAAATCACCCACAATTATCCAGAAATAATCTCCTTTCAAACTTTATCTTCATGAGGATATACCTTTCTAGTCATTTTTTTCCTGTGCCTTTTAATTTTTGAAAAAACACCATGCACACTTTTTTATCCTACTTTATCTCCTTAATTTATATTATGAATAGCATTCTATATTGTTGAATACTCTTCAACATCATTTTAACATTAGCTTCTTATGTTCTACATTTATTATCCTATTTTTGTGAAATCAGGTGTTATAGTCTTTTTTAAAAAGAATGTACTTTAAAAATAAAGATATTATAAATAGAACTATAGAATTTTAAAGATTGAATACAAAGAGAGGCAGTAACTAAAATTTCATAAAGGACTGCTCTGTGCCATGCCGTGTGCCATGAACCTTATTTAAGAGGTCTCATCCAGCAATCTTTCAACCCAATAAGCCACATAGCATGATAGTTCAATTCTGTGGGCTGCAGGCAGGGAAGCCTGACTACACAGCCACTTCGTGATCTTGTGAAAGTTTATTATCTTCTCTTTGGCTCAGTTTCCATATATTAAAGTCGCAACAATTTAAAAAATCATCTTGTAAGGACTGAGTGAATATATCCAAAATGTTTAGAACAGTAGTAAATACTCAATAAATATTAGCTATTATTGTCTATCTTTCAATAACTCTACTAAAGTCCCACTCTTCTGTGAATCCTTCCACTAAAATATAAATTCATATTGATTTCAACTTCCTTGGTTTGGAAGTATTATCTAGGAAGTAATGTAAAATAAACAGAAAAATTCTCGAAGCTTTTTAATTCTGGTTTCTCAAACTCCTAATAATGTGGCTTCTGGGAATTTAGTTAAGATTCTCACACTCAGTTATGTTTTTATTTAAAAATGGGTAAATACTATCATCTTATTTAAAATGGGTAAATAGTAGCCATGTTAGTGTTAGTGTTTTTATGAGGATGTAAATGAGGTAGTATATCTTTAGAGTCTGCTACCTTGCCTAGTCAATAACGGCTTTATGAATGTTAGACTTTTCTCCCTTGTATTCCTATATTGTTTTATTTGGTTTAACAACTACTATCTCTGAGAAAATAATTTCTATAGTTTTGCTGGTAACAGATACTCACACATCAATGTGAGACAACCAATAAATGTGTCTAGACTCTAGGGAGACAGCGATGTTAAATAATGAGGTGGTTCTCCATTTTCTCCAGTTTATCACCGGTTTTCCTCATTCTGTTATGCCATATACACTTTAGATGTACCCATTATTTGTTTGATTCAATAACAGTAATTATTTTATAATAGACTTATCTTTCTTAGCCTGTTGATTTGTAGTATATTTTTACTCAACTAGAAAACATTTTTTGTGTCTTTTTTAAAATTTTATTTCTTTTTAGAGCAAGGGTAAGGGAGAAAGAGAGGGAGAGAAATGTCAATGTGTGCTTGCCTCTCACACGCTCTCCGCTGAGGACCTAGCCCACAACCCAGGCATGTGCCCTGGCTGATAATTGAACCAGTGGCCCTGTAGTTTGCAGGCAGGCACTCAATCCACTGAGCCACACCAGCCAGGGCAGAAAACATTTGCATAAAGCAACCTTTAGTTCCTTTAATATAAGCATATAGAATTATTGAATGAATCAAGAAGTGAGTGAATAATTTAATGAATGACTATTTTGTTCATTTAACAGTGACTGAGCACTGATTATGACAGTGTAGCATTTGGACATCATTACTTGACCAAGTATATCAATACAGTTCTTTTTTTCCTCTTTTTTTATTTGCAAAACTTCTATGGAAGACTTAAGGCCAGTACCATCTAGATTCTAAAAGGAGAGAGACTTAGAAACAAAAGGCTTCAATATAAAGTGGAATGAAAAAGTTACTGTTAAAAAAGCATAGGCAAGACACTGTGCAAAACTAGAGAAACTGGTTGGTTCTAAGGTGAATGAAAAGAAAAAAAACTTTGGTAAGAAAGTTATCTTTCAAGTAGATGTTGGAGAGTGAATGAGAATTTCACCTGGGAGAAGAGAGGACTGAGGCAGTCTGGGCTGATGAATCATTAGGAGAACTGAGGCAGGAAGCCATGACAGAAAGTGGTATGTTTCAGGAAGGGTGAGGAGACTAGTATAGCAAGACCTCATGGGATTATGGTATTTAGTGGGTGTGAGGCTTACAGTTTTCAGGAGCAGCTAGGCACATGCCAGCAACTGGCAAACAACAACAAACTATGCATCTAAAACATTCTTGTCAAAGCAATTACAGAGTTAATGCCACTTCACTTACCATAATTTTCTGTATCTACTTGTATAAAAATGCAACTTCTGCGCGGGTTGTGAACCAAAGTGTCGCAGGTTCGATTCCCAGTCAGGGTACATGCCTGGGTTGCAGGCCGTGACCCCCAGCAACCGCACATTGAGGTTTCTCTCTCTCTCTCTCTATCTCCCTCCCTTCCCTCTCTAAAAATAAATAAATAAAATCTTTAAAAAAAATTTCAACTTCTTCCTCTCTCCTCTCTCCTTTTCTCTCCCTGCCCACTCTTCTTATTCCTTCTTTTAAACCTAAGTTTCATAGTATTAACTTTACACAGATTTTTACCTATAAGAAGCTTATATTGTCAAGGCAAAGAACTATTTTAATTATATTTACTCTTCATTTTGATTATATTTCTTTTTCATATCTGACAAAGACTTTTGAAGTGACAATGAAAGGCAAAGCAACCTGATTTAAAGCTGAGATATTATGGATATCTCAGAATGAAGTTTTAGAGGTTAGTTTTAGGAATCATTAAAGGTAACTTTTTTGGAAAATAAACAACAATGACATCCAGTCTATGTTTTTCAGAAGCCAGGTATTGCATTACTTAACTCATAGTGGGCTCCATTGGTATTGAACTTTGGATCAATTAGAAAATCATAGTTTCACTAAAAAAAAAATCATTTTTGTAGGGTAGACACTTTAGCCAGTGAAAGTGGTACTATATCAAAAATGGGCACAACACCAAAGTTACCTTTCTAAAACAAAAATTTGATCATATCATTCTTTAACTTAAAAATGTTTCCTCATTACTTATAAAATAAAATCTTCCAAACTTATAAAATACTCCAATTAGAATAAAGAATTACAATAATTCAATATCAAATAAAATAAAATCTAAACTTTGTTTTATATCATTACAAGTCAAGCCTTTTTGTAATCAATGAAGCCTTTGGTTTTCTTATCCGTGAGATGATAATGCCTATCCTGCAGCTTTGGTGTTAGTGGTTCATATAAAGCACCTAGTATATTGTTCCCATACATGATAAACCCTCACATCATCAAATCGTTGTATTATCTAATCTCTGTTTTTTTCTTACCAGCCCCATCTGTACTGTCACTGCTGTTTTTCAGATCAGGTTGATTGTTTTTTGTATTGTTATGGATTAGCACATAGTAGGTGCACAACAAATGTATCTTTAATGCATTAATAAGTTATAACTTTCTAATCCTGAGGTCACTCTTATGCTCATGTATTCTAGGTAAATATAAAACTCTTCTTTGGCATTGTATTTTAAATAATTCCCTATAATTGAGCCATTTAATGACAGAATTTCAGGAGGGCTTTCTTTCATTGAAAATCCCTCCTTTTCAAATCATCAGCTCATTACAACTTAAAGTCATGTATAAGAAATAATGTTGCTACAAATGTATCTGAAGACTACTGATTGTATAATTATCCGATTCAAACCCTATTTAAATAGATATTGTTTAAAATAATAGACAAACACATCTATAATTTTCAGTGTGGATATGAAGGAGACATTGACAAGACCTGCTACCTGACTGGAGAGTTTGTTACATCAGGCATGATGGCCTTACATTTCCCTTTAAATTTGTTCTGTCCTTAAGACAGCAGGCTTGTTTTGAATTTGTTTGTGTGTGTGTGTGTGTGTGCGTATGTGCATTTTCAACTCTTTTTTAAAAAAGAACAAGAACACAGTTTTCAGAGTGATGCTGATATTAGTTAATGATGCCAAGGCACCAATGAAGAGTGTATTTGTTAAGTTGAATATGTTCTTATTTTTTGTTTGTTGATTTTAAAGCCAATCTAAACACGTGAAGGGAGAAAAATCAAATTTTGCCAATTTGAAAAGAACAAAAACAGCTAAAACCTTCTTTTATAATTTCTAAGCCATTATGAGAATATTACAGACAAAAGATTGTACATGAAAGAATTTTTTAAATCAGGTTGCTTTGCTTTTCATTAGTCACTTCAAAAGTCTTTGTCAGATATGAAAAAGAAATATAATCAAAATGAAGAGTAAATACAATTAAAATAGTTCTTTGCCTTGACATATAAGCTTCTTATGGGCAAAAATCTGTGTAAAGTTAATACTATGAAACTTAGGTTTAAAAGAAGGAATAAGAAGAGTGGGCAGGGAGAGAAAAGGAGAGAGGAGAGAGGAAGAAGTTGAATTTTTATACAAGGAGACACAGAAAATTATGGTAAGTGAAGTGGCATTAAGTCTGTAATTGCTTTGACAAGAATGTTTTAGATGCATAGTTTGTTGTTGTTTGCCAGTTACTGGCATGTGCCTAGCTGCCCAGCACATAATATTTTTTTTTCTTGCGAGTTAACTGGATAGGCCACAATGTTTGCTATCAGCACAAAGTTTTTGATAACAAAAATAATTGAGTTCAAATGATTCATAACAAGACCTAATATTTATTGAACACCTACCTTAAATTCATTCTTCAGCAGGTAGGATAGGGAGGTGGTTGAAGGTTCACATTCCTGGGCACTTAGTTGTGTGACCTTCATGAGCCTCACTTTTCTCCTGTGTAAAGTGGAGACTTTGAAAGTCCTTAGTTCAGAGGCTTATCGGGGAATAGACTTGACAGAGTTCATAGAACACGTAGTTAAGTGCTCATTAAATATTAAGTATTGCTATAAATGCTACGTATAAAAGTATAAGTAAATATATTATCTGATAGAATTGTTACTAAGATATAACAAGTTAATACGTGTTATTACTAGAACCTCTAAGAGATCTACAACATACATAAATATCTGGAAAGCCCTACACAAAACAATGAGGATTAGAATTGATAATTTCTCTAAAATGAAATTACAGTCTAAATGGTGAAAGGGATTATGTGTATTAAGAGATAAAAATCCATAGAAGTAGAACTAACATTTATTAAGCATTGACCCTTCATGGAGGTCTAATGTGCATTATCCCATATAACCCCCACAACAACTGCATGAACTTAGTGTTATTATTTCAGTTTTGCACAGGAGGAAACTGAGGCATGGATGTCAGTAGAGTGAAGTACTACTCATATCTAGGGTTAAACTTTTATCTGACTTCACATCCCGAGCTTTTAACTACTATGTTATTCAAAACAAGCTCTGTGCAAACAAATGTGTAACTGTTCAGAAGGGGAAATGAGCACAGAGAGCTGGTCAGCTGGGGAAGAGCTTCAGAAAAGGTAAGAAGGACTCCATCTTATGGGACCAAATACTCATCATGTGGCAGAGTTGGGCTCCATTAGGTTGAGTCCTGGCTCCTCTACTTACCGGCTATATGATCTTAAGCAAGTTTTTAAACTCTCTGTGTATATTTTCTCATCTGCAAGACATGAGTAATAATAGTATTACCTGGCAGAGTTGTGGGGAAGATTAAATGAATCAGTATGTGTGACTTCAGCGGTGCCTAGGACATCTATGACTTCGATAAATGTTCGCTGGTGTTAATATTATTGTTGCTTCTAGTGTTGTTATTAGTGACAGCAGTACTTTGAAATTTTTTCCTTCCGAATGAGTTAGCATTTAAAAGAAGAAGCTAGTATTTCAAAGGTGTAGGTCAGTAGAAGACTTAAAGCACCGTTTTTCTACTTTCAGCCCAAGAACTATGCTTCAGCCTAACATGATAGGAAGACAAAACACGATGTCAGAGGGTTCCATTGTATATTTAGGTGAAAGGACATCGGTAAGGCAGCAGGTTTGCTGCCCTCATGTGTTTTCCTTTGCTTCGTGCCTGTCCACTGAGGTTCTCAGCCTTCTTAAGAAAATAATATCAACTAAAAAATTAGTGTCATTTTTTACTTCTTGTGGACATACAAAGATTATTTTTTAAAAAATATTCACACAGAGTCTTTAAAGTAGAACCTTGGGAATGGTAAGCCACAGCTCACCCTGTCACGTGTAGCCCATTTCATTAAAGCAACAGTAATATGCTTAGTGGTGAGTGTGCAGAAGTGCAAGAAAAAAAAGAATATGATAATATTCATTGACAGGGGAACTACAAGGAACAGTTATCCCAAGCTGTGCCTTTCAGACAATTCTGTTAGTTTTTCCACTTTGATGAGTACAGCTGGACTTGTGATGTAAGGTCAAGAAATTCCATTGTGACTAGAAGACCAGGTCATTGTCCACCATCTTTGCTATACCCAAGGAACAGAATCTGTCAAGGAAAGATGGATTTTAAAGACATTTGTAATAGGAATGATTATTGACAGCACTTGCCTGGTTTTGCTCTCTGCTAGCAGTTTATCAGACATTCTTTTTTTTTTCTGCCCTTTCAAAGGCCTTTTGAAGCCTGATAGCTGTACCAGAACACTCACACTTTTGAAGTATGTGTGTGTGTTTACGTATGTTATATGTTTAAACACACATCGCATTTGGATTATTTTGCACTATTGGATATTATGCATCATAAGACTTTTTATAAGTCAAAAGGCATTTCTAATATTTACTGCTTCATGAAAAGAAAATCATTTGTAACTCTTGCTCTTTTATTTTTGCCTACCTGTGTCCCTCCTTCCTTCTTTCCTTCCTTCCTTCCTTCCTTCCTCTTTCTCTCTCTCTCTCTCTTTCAGTCTCCCTCTGTCCCTCTCTTTTTCTTTCTGTCCCTTATAGATGAAGTAAAGATTAATTTCAACATTTACAAGATAATTTTGAGTTATATTAACTTTATTTTCTGGTACTTGTTCACCTTAGTCTATACCTGTTTTTACTCACTCATTACTGGATTTTTTAAAATGTAAATCTTTGAGCTAGAAGTTAATTATTAAAGTAGATCAAGGTACCACATGCTCATTCCTCTCCGTACTTGCTTTCTTTCCCTTTCAGAATACTCCACTACAAACTTTATTACATGGAAGTACAGTACCTCTTTACATACACATCAAAACTGCTTTGTGTGTGAGCTATAAAACAACTAGAATTAAAACTTGTCTAAGGCCGCAAAGCCTGTTCTTCACAAAAGAACCTTTCAAATCAGGCGATTTGGAAAGTGTTTTGAATGATGCATAACTAAGTAGAGTAACTAAACAATTGCTTTTGAGCATCTGAAGCTTTCCCATTAAGTTTTCTATAGCCTTTTCTTTTGCTTTTTGTGGTTTAAGAAGTGATTCATGTTCAGTATATGAAAGTTCTGGGTTCAGCCCCCCTTCAGCTTTTAGTGGAAGGGTCTCTATGAGTCTAGTAAATAAAACAAATAAATGTAAGAATTTAGGCCAGTTGAACTGATGTGAGTTTATGCACTAAAGAATTTTCTTTCTGGGGGAAAGAAGGTATCCCTTATATGTTTTATTTTCCTAAATTCAGATGCAGAAATGTACCCTTGTTTTCTTTGGAAGATACACAGAAGTCAAATTGATTGTAAACAACTGATTCAAATTTTACATGGAACTTCATAGAATAGCATCAATACTTTTCAGATAGAAAAATCATTACCTACCAATATGGATGAATTAGGAACATATTCCATCAAAGCAAAGCATAGCCAAGTGCCTTAATAATGCTTAATTTTGGATGCTGTGTTGGTAAGATTACCCACCCCCCACAAAAAAGACCAAATTATATAAAACCTCAGGATGTTTGCCAGAGTTAGAATTACAATGTAGCTGTCATTTTTGCATTTCTTGGCTTTTATGAAACATTGCTACTGATCCTCTGTCATTTAAATCAGTGGAGAACATGGATTTATCTTAATTTTCACCCTATTTTCCTCCTCTTGTGATAACAGCTATGAGATATGATGATGTAAAGTGTTCCTACTTATAATGGTTTCAGCCTGTCCCTTGGCAGCCTAAATCTTCTGGCTAATTCACCAATCAGTTAAATAGACGAGGTTATTATTATTATAATTATTATTTTAAATTTATATAGCACTTTCCTCCAAGGGGCTCAACAGTAAATTACCAAATAGGAATTAATCCTTACATAGCCCTGTGGGGTAGGTACAGTCACAAGAAATGAAATTCCACAGAAGTCCTGCCTGTGTCACAACTCTCAGCTGTACTTCCCCAGCCCACAGTGAACCTGCCCAGCTGAAGATAAAGTGAATGCTTTTGGCATGGCAAAGAATGACTTGAACTAGATCTTTGGGAAAGTGGTCCTGTGTTTTTTCTTTAGTGCTTTGAGCTACCCTGGAAAATACCACTAATGAGAGCAGCCAAAAATATACATCTTGATTTGCAGTTCACAGATAAGTTTCACCTACATAGTTTAATTTAATCCTGACTCTAGACAATGTAGGATGTGGTCTTATAGCTTGCATGTGTAAAAAAATTATTTGTGAAGTGGGTTTCAGAGGATGATTCCAAGGCTTTCTAGCTCAGAGAGTCTAACTTAATCAGTCAGGAAAAGGGCCTGGAATTTGTATTTCCACCACAAGTGACGTGAGGCAGGTGATGCTGACTAGTGCTTTGAAAAATTTGAACTGATAAGGAAGAATTGTTGGTCCCTATTCTATTTTTCAGAAAATGATGGCTCAGGAAAGCAGTATGTCACAGGATTTGGCAGAACCTGTACTGGAAACCAAGTTTTCAAATTCCAAAACCTGTGTTCTTATTGTTATGCAGCAGTGCTTCCCAGAGAGGGGAAGCAAAGACTCAAACTAAACAGGATTTGAATGTAAAGGAAAGGAGAATAAAACAACATGCATGTCAAACACTTTGCTGTGTCTTGGACTGGCATCTGCTGGCTCCTTTGATGTCTGATGGATGCCTGAGCGGAGAAGACCATCTGTAGGCAGGGCTAGACCAAGGAAGCCTGTTCCTTGATTTCAAGAGCGACCTTGTTCTCCTAGCCTTCGAGTCAGTCAGCGAACTCCAGACCAGAGGGTGCCCATTAGATTTGCAGTGTCTAATTTTTCACTCTGCCCACAGAAAGAGTCTTCTCCTTCATAGGTGCTGCCACCAAAATAAAGAGTGGGTTTTGCCAGGAAACCAAGAAAAGCTCTTTTAATAACCTTCCTGTTTACGTGAGTGGGCCCTTTATGGGATGGGATTGGTTTTACATTTTTTTTATTTGAAGCATTCTTACTCCATTTCTGAGAGAGAGAGAAAAATATAACAGGAAATGGTTATGAACAATTTAACTATTATTTTTCAATTTAGTATTCCATTTGGGGTAATTTCATTCATTTTTTTCTTGAATTAATTTTTATTTCGTTTTCTTCAAAAAACTGGGACAAGGCATTATAGGAAAAACTACAGACAGACACAGTGCATCTAAAGCTTTTATTTTGTTCTGAAGTTCTTATTCTAAGGGTCAGAATTCCACAGTGGGGTTTAGAGGTGCTTGTGGGATTCATTTGGGATTTTCAGAAACCAGAAAAACAGACACATAATGTTACTCATGGTAAAAATTCCCACACTCTCCATAAACTCACCAGGCTTTCAGTGGGTACTACTGTAAATTGCATTAAGAGAATTTCCATGTCCTTCTTTTTCTCAAATGCATGTAACCCTAGCTATAAATAATAATTATTATTGTTTTAGTGAAGAATTGTATGAGTCTCATGTACCTTTTTATTCTTAGAAATTATCTTCTGCCTTTGAATTTTTTATCTTAAAAAACAAAAGCAAAAGTACAGTGATTATTCCCAATCATTGAATAGACAGCTTTTATTGAAAAGGATCCACTAACTTTGTTACGGTGGGGTGAGGTGGCATTTATTCTTTGGCAGGGGTGGAAGGCAGCAACAATAGGAAAAATACATTTGATATGATGTATATGATATCCTTGTAAAAGTACAATTTGTATCTGCAGAATTGGCCTCTCAGGACTATCGGGTTTGATCCCTTCAAGATTACTTTATACCTAAGATGGATCAAGATTTTGTCAGAAACTTAAACTATTTGGGGGATCCTCTTTAAGAAAAAGAATACAACATTATGATTACAAATTAACTACAGGGCCTTGGAAGGGGCCACACAAGGGAGGGGCCCTGAAGTTTAAGCTCCATTAAATTCACAGTAAATCCACAAATGCATATTCCCATTTAGGGCTTCACAGATGCACCCTTAATAAATTGTATTGTTTCATATAATAAGATTATTCGAGGATAATTCTCTGTTTTAGATATCTAGTCTTTAGGTGAAAAGTAGTAAAACATTATAAAAATAATGCAACAAACAGTCTGACTAACTGGTTCCCTGTACTGCTCCTCTCCGTTTATTCAGGCTTACCCTAACCTAGTGCAGGTCAACAAATGCCATTAGAACAAACATCCTTGCTTGTAGCCTGGTATTTCAAGCTATTCTTGAGATAATAAACTACAGGGCAGTAAAAAAAAAAATGTCAAGGGTTCCTTGAAGTTCTTTATGATGGGATTGTGGTTGTATTATGAAACTAATATCAGAACTACAGTGGGTTGCATTACACATTGTCTCTCTCCTTCAAGTTGAAAAGGATGTGAGAGACACAGTTTCCCCACAGCTCTTTGCTCTTTTTTTACACTTAATTATACTGTTTCTTATTTTTCTTCAGCTAAGTGAATTCATATTTTTTCTCTAGAACAAGATTGTAGGCATCTTGAAAGCAGAGATTAGATTTTTTCTGAATCTTATACCAGAACACTGCTGTTTCCTTCCCATTTATTTCCTTATTTAAAGTTCTTCCTTTGCTTTGTTTTAGAAGTAAACTTTAGTGGTGGTCTCTTGGTAGGAAGTACTTAACAATTTTGAACTGAACTGCTATGAAAACCTAAACCATCTCCTCTTCTGACCCTAGAACTTCCCCTAAAGGGGGAAAGAGCAAATGTTTGGACCTAACTCTAAAGATTATAATGGAAAAAAGGAGAGAAAAAGATACTGACAGCTCAGAAATTATTGAGTTTCACCTTTGTTTCCTTTTCATCAGTAAGAAGTGCCTGCCTTGGAAGCAGTTTCTCTGGCTTCTAAGAGAAAAACAATAAAAAACAATCTTTCCTGAGACCCTCAATACATTTTAGCTGTTACTACTAACCAAAATAAAATTCAAAAGCAAGTGGTTAGTGAATTGTTCAAGATCACACACTGGTAGTGTCCAAATGTTCACTGAATGTCAGTTTTAAGCATCCTCTTCCATCACAAAAATATGTACTGCCTTTGATAGGAACACCCTTAAAAAATTAAATGTCACATGTGTGAATTTTAGCCATAGTATAAATAATGTTCATATTTTATTCATTTTCAAATTTCATTTACTTGATTCTTTCATATGTAATCAACATTCTTTAGCAGTGGCATAGTGCTGAGTTAAATATTTGCAAAATAGTTGTGGCTTATTTAAAAAATAAATTTCATACCTACCTTAGGGCTTATGTTATGCTCCCTTAGCTAAAAACGACTCTTGTATAGAAAGGATTCTTAAAGTCTCAGCTTTAGCCTGATTTGTCTGTAAAGAGAAGTAGTGTTAGAAGTCTGGTGCTATGATTTACACAAATAAATGCTTGTGATATATATGGAAAATACTATGTGTAAAAAAAATCTGTCCTGAGAAAATGACTCCTAACTTTTATAACTCATTTATGCTTTTTTTTCAATGTGTTCACTGCTTTTTAGAAACCATTTCAAAATATCTCTGTGTCAGGATAATGTTGCATAGTCTTATAACTTCATACTTTTAAATGCCCTAGAATGAAAAAAAGGATATTAATGAAGTAACATTACATGATTCAGTAATATAAAATTATCTGTTTATAATTTTTGGTATAATTAGCTACCAAACAACTACTTGCTTTGCCAGTTCTTTCCTTAGCAACATATCCAGATTTGTCAGGTTATATATGAGTTTTAAGTGCTGTTCCTTCTATCTTCAACTGTTAAGACTATCCCATAGACTGAGTATCTTAAATGTTGACAAAGCTGATGGTTTAAAGCCTGCCTCAGGGAGATACCAAGTCAGTACAAGGTTCCTCAATAACAGCACTGTGGACATTTTGGACCAGGTATCAGCAGGTAGGTGCTCTTCTACACAGTGTAGGATGTTCAGCAGTGTTCCTAGCCTCTACCCATTAGATGCCATTAGCACCCTTCAGTTGTGATTATCAAAATTGCCTCCAGACATTATCAATTGTCTCTTAGGAGTAGGAGGTACAATTTTTTTCCCATTAAGAACCACTGGATTAGTAGTATACATTACATGCAACCAGAACCATTGTCGTCATTCCTTTGTTTGTTTTGTTGTTATTTTTAATGGAGTACGGGAAAATCTGATCTGAAGAAAGTCAGTAGTTCTTGGCTATGAGTTTCTTTCATAGAGCTGTGATGGGTTCTATTTTAAATGTCAAATTACATACGCAGGACTCAGAGTTTCCTTTAATGGCTTATGTGTTAGAGAAAGGGTTCTAAGATTCTGCATAGATGTATATTTTATCCTTTTTATTTATTTATTGGTTTCCTTATTACAGTGGTCTTCTGAAAGGCAGACCAACCTGGCATATTGCTATTGACTTAACTAAACTCCCCTTTCAACATTTGCTTGCTTCAAATAGTTTAATAGTTGATATTTTACCCTTAATAGTGATCCAGTGAAAACTAAAACCAACAGGTAAAATCCATCTTGGAGGCAGAATGATGTCAAATACACAAGCACGGCTTAACTCCACTGATTTTAGAAGGTCAGAGGCCAGAAGTGGTATTTGGAGATCACTAGCCAAACAAAGAAACCAGAGCTTTGCTTAACTTACCTGATTTCAAATACTTCCAAGGACTGAGAGAAGCAGCTTCACACTAACTGCATAAAACTCATTACTCCTCATAGTAACCATTGGAGGTAGGTACTGTTGTTGCCATTCTCACAGATGAAGAAACTTAGCTTGCTCTAAGTCACACAGCCTGTAAGAGGTAGAGGCAGGTTCCAAATTAAGCCGTACTCCACAATTCATGCCCTCCTAAATACCTTGAAAATATGTTAGAATTTAAAGGAAAACTGATAGGCACATTCCAAGTGTCTATGAACAAAATATTTATCTGAAAGAAGAAATGAAGAAAATAACTGAACTTTCAGATTTAAGGGAGGGAGATGATCAGGAAATAAAGGGGTTACATCTTTAATAATCAGCTATATTATAATTGTACTATTTTAAAAAATACATAGCATAAAATTTTCATAGTATATCTCAGTTCTGTCCACAGAGTCTCATTTTATAATTCCCCATTTCCATTTGAGGATTGAGAGAATATTATTTTACCCATGAACATGCTTAACTTCTACTCTCCAGTAGCCGTTAGATAATGCTATTTCTCATTAATATTTTCTCCAAAAAATACAAGAACTTGGACTATAAATAAAGCAGATGTTATATTTTCAATTATGCATTTTTATGCATCATGTTTAATGTTACACCCACTAAAAATCCTAGATCCAGAACTGTGGTTAAAAAGTTTTCATGATACTTAAAATTTTCTGTGCATCAATATTAGTCAATAGGTAAATGCCCTTAGTTGCTAATTTATACTCTGATGATATTCACTAAAACATTTGTGTCACTTCTTTCGATAAATTGTAATTAAAAAAAAATAATGCCCAAATGTTTTGCCCAATTCTCTTATTACTTTTTTTGGCTAGAAATTAGGTTACCATTGATCTACAGAGGAAGAGAAGCAGAGGGATGGGGCAGTTTGAGAAATATAAGATAGACCTATTTCCAAGTGTGTTTAATCGCTGGGGTCTGCAATTAAATAAAAATTTGGTTGATATCAGAATATGTTGATTCAGTCAACAGGTTATCTTCAAGTCCAATGACTCCCATGTTTCTAGAAATAATGAAATTATATATGTTAACTCTTTCTTTTAGTAATTATTTTGCTTAGAGCTGTGCTGTGCTTATCGCCAGTTCTCTATAGACCTAACAAAGTTGCTTTTGACACATTTTAAGATTCATGATTACAGTATAAGGGAAATTCTGATACAGCATAAAAAGTAGAAAGCTTTCGCTCTGGCTGGCATAGCTCAGTGGATTGAGTGCAGGCTGCGAACCAGGTATCACAGGTTCGATTCCCAGTCAGGGTACATGCCCAGGTTGTAGGCCATGGCCCCCAGCAACCACACATTAATGTTTCTCTTTCTCTCTCTCTTTCTCCCTCCCTTCCCTCTCTAAAAATAAATAAATAAAATCTTTAAAAAAATAGAAAGCTTTCATTTTATTGTTTTACATATTTCATATGTAATCTAGACTATCACAGTAGCTTTTATTGTTTTCTACCTATTTTTAAAAATTATGTTACCCAACCCATATCTATTCTTAGTATTTGCATCCCCCCAGTAGCGGTAATAACTGGTATGTCTTTTTGCAAAGCACTGTCACTGATGAGATTTCCACCTGTAGAAATGAGATAGTACATTTACCATAGTGACCCTATTTGTAAGGAGAGCCTCATGGATAGGTGTTAAAAAGAAAGCCAAGAGAAGAGTGTACCATTTCCTTTGTTTAAAAATGTCTTTAGCAATTTACCAGTCGCTAGCATATGTAAAATCATAGAACGGAATCCCCGTTCTCAAATTTTGAACAGCAAGTTCCTGATAACTGAACCATGATTGCCTCAGAAGAAACCTATCACCACTCACTAGAAGTTATTATAAACAAAAAAAGAATCATACTTCTTTCTCTCTGCATACAAAAAGAAGTAGCTAATCCATCTTTGTTGCCAAATGAATTAACTGTATTCAGAGGAAAAAGGCATCTTGTAGAAAGAAAGTCTAACAGGTATTTCATAATTCTTATAATACCATGTAGTAACTGATGGTGGTGAGCAGATTGCTGTAGTTATTTGTAATAGGAGAACCACTGTTAACTTTTAATATTTCCACTGAGTCAAAGGAAATCAAATTGTTTCTTGATGGTGGAAAGGACATTATACCTCTTCAACAAGAAAATGTGTTTGAGGCTGATGGAGCTCCACTAGAGATAGCTCTGTGACCACTGCTAAGAGCTATAGTGTCTTGCCTCTTCATAGGAAGACAGACACAGGGTGAAAGGAAATAAAGCAAGAAAAATAGGTGGGAAAGGAGCAGGGATCAGGGATCTGAATGTGTGATCACGATGGATAACCCCGAGTAAAAATCAGAAAGCAAGGGGACAAAGGAAGTATGGGGTCCATTTAGGATAGTTACAACACCTGAAGGACCCAGTGTGATCTTACCAGACTAGCACAGCTGGAGGAAGCAGTAAATAAAACTTTCTTGAATGAATAAATAAATGTAAACACCCAAAGCTACAAGATCATGAGCTCAGAGACTGCAGAAAATCAGACTTATGAGGAAGCTGCTATGGTAGCCAATTGTTAATACCACATCTACAAAATAATATTTGTTAACAACCATACTTGTTTGCATCATCTCATACTCAATGAATTGTTATGATATCACAAAATATTTTGTTTTGTATTATATTACATTTAGTAATCGAGTTTGAATTCTTTAATGACTGCCCAGTCTGAGAGACTCTGGGGTATGATGTGATAGGAACATGGTACTCTAAGTGCAAATAATTTTATATAAGTGCAGAAGTTTTAATATAAGAAAAGAAGAATGTTATTTTCATTACTTCTTTTAATAATGACTAACATTTTCAAGGCCTTTTTATTCAAATGAGCCTAGTGACCCTTAAGGCTCTTTTCTGGTTAAGACTCAAAGCTATTCTTTTCATATATTTGAATATTTCAGTTGTCCATGTTCAACTGGCACCTTTCTGCTCACCTGAACAAATAATGTGCCCCATCAGCTTAGCTTTTTCCTGCTCCAGAAAGTTTAATTTCATCCACATATTGGATAATTTATTATACAGTCCTTGTTTTAGATTATTCATTCATTCAGTAAAAATTAATTGAGCTTCCACTTTACGTCAGGCTCAGTGCAAAACATGGGGGTGAGCAAGTCATTTATAAATGTGTTGAGCAAGGTTAGTCCTATTACTAATTCCTAAGGAATTCTAACTTGGTCTCTGTGTTCACCACTGTCCATTTTACCTCCAGCTTTCTCTAAGCCTATTTTCTTTCTTTGTTGTGTTAAACAAAAACCATGGGTATGCCAGTTTTCTCATTTTCATCTTTCTGCAATGTACATAAAGTAACTGCTTAGTGTCTCACAGATGCAAGTTTAAGAGTAGTCCTACTCTAATGATATTTGTGTATCTGCATGTGTGCATGTGTGCATGTGTGTTTGTGTTGGGGAGAAGGGGGAGTAAATAGAACTGTGAAAACTGTTTCTTACAGATCCTACTCAAGTAGTGCTTCAAGTACTGTACATAAAAATATCTCCATTGGTGCTGAGGCTGTCCTTTGGTTAGTTTTCTTATATTAATTGTCTACATAATAACATACCGGTACAGTTCTACTTTTGTTTCTAAACTCAAATATTGTTTAATCCCCTTCTTCTTAGGGTTGGTATGTTCATAGGCTGTTAGTTCCTTGGTTTTTAGCATTAATCCTACTGTTCTGTTTAGCATATAAAAAAGGTTTCTTTGTACCTCAGTTTACTACAGAGCTTGAGGAGAAGTTACCATAAGTAATGATTTTGCTTTATTCATTGGTAGTGCAATGTGAACTAGAGACAGTGGCTCAAAATCTCAGGTTTTGCTAGGGATTGTGAGAGATTATATGCAGCCTCAGGGAACTGCTAAAATGCTTAGAAAGATTGTCTAGATACAAGTTTATGAGTCTCATGAACATTTACTTTAGAAGTAGAAGAAACTCTAAAAATCACTAAGCCACTACTTAATGTCACTGTAAACTACTTGATTTATTAGAGGAAAATGGGAATACATTTAAGAAACAAAATCCCAATTTTAAGGTAAAGTTAATATAGAATAGAACATGAAGGAGGAGCATCCATGAAACGTGTGGCAATAATTTTGGCCTCTGTAGACTTTGTTCCATGTTGCTGCTCTTGCCTTTCCCAAATTCACATTACCAAGTTTTTGTTTATTCACATGAGTAGACAAACTCATAAAATGGTGTCAGCAGCAAATGGTGTTGGAAGCCAAACAGAGTGAACTGATCTTTGGTTTACAAATGTGCTGTGATGCTGAAGAAGTAGCTGCATTGTTAGTCAATTCTAACAGCGAATCACGAATCACGGGTTTGAGGTTAAGAAGCTGAAATGGGTAACAAACAACAATGCTCAGAGCAAATGACATGCCTAAAAAGTAAACTTCCTCATTTGAAGGAGACTATGCAAAAGCTAGCTTGAAAATAATGAGTGAGAGGGCCAGCTTGATATGTTTTAAAGAGAGTTGGTTCAGATTAAGCCTCACTTTGGCTTTGGCAGGCTGTTGCTAAATGTGGGGAGAGTGAGGTTCACATCCCCTAAAATCACATCTTTCAATCTTTTTTCCCCCCAGACTATAAATTAATTAACTAGCAGGGTCATTTTTGAGAGCTTTTGTAATGCCAAGAGACACCAAATGGTGATGTGTAGATCAAAGGAAAAAAGTTATAGAAGCACTGAGCCATTTTCCTTAGGACTCTGAGTATAATGTGAATAGCCTACTGAACTCCAGACCCCAAATGAAGCATTGTGCAGCAGACCAGTCTGAGTTTCTTGGGAAGTCTCCCTGTTGCTTTTCATAGTTTAGGTAACCCACAGGAACAGTCCTGATTAAATCAGTTACCCCCACTCCCCAGGCTATGGGCAAAAGCATATGGCTTTTAGGGGGGAAAAAATGGTCCAAAAACCAGCCTGCTGTCCACACCCCCCTCTCTATCTCTTTATCTTCCCCACCCCCTACTCTCTTTTCTCTATGTATTTTCCTGTTTTGTTTTGTTTTGTTTTTCAGTTATTCTTGTTCCCTGTCCCACCCCCCACCCTTTAAAATTCTATCTAGCCAACATAATGGTTAAATAGAGGGTATTACTGAAAAAGCGCTGTTACCCTCATTTCATGATTCAAGTTTTGATACTGAATTGCATTACTTATCTGGTTGTACTTACTATGAACAGTTTATTTTTTTTAAGTCTGTTATCTAGAGGCTGCTTATCCGAAAATATTATGGAGGGTTATGGAAGGTTACCAGCCATTTGTTTCTCATGTCTGATTCTTTTTAAACCAGGCAATTACTCTATCATTTAATAATTCTTACCTCAAAGTTCACTTGAAAGAAAACTCATAAGATTTGAGGGGAAAAAATCCCTAAAAATAAAAGTTAGGCTAGACTAGGCCAGGGTGGGAAATTCCATTGTGGCTAGAAGCCCATGGCAGGTAGAGTGGAATTTAATGAAGGAAACTGCTGTGTTTTTGTGTCTTTCTGTATGTTTTTCCTTTAAAACCAAGAGCTGGGCAGGCATCCCATTCGACCTGACGTGACCCAAGCAAATTGCTTCTTATATAAAAACAACTGCAGACTTTGAGAATGTGAAAATGCACTGTACCCTTCTCCAGCCGAGGGAAACGAAAGCCTGAGAAACAGGACGGCCCTGTCAATACTCGTTGAGCAGAACTATCACTCAAACCTGATAAAGGGAGATCAGAACAGGCTTCCTTGTGCCACAGAGATTCATTATAAGTTGGACTTCTTTATTTTTTATTTTCTTAAACAAGCACGGTGGTAGATGGAAAATGGATTTTTAAAAGACATGTTTTTGTGTAGGAAACAATAGTATGCACAATTTTTAAGTCTTTTCATAGAATTAGCATTTTTAATATTTTTAAAAACTAAGATTAAGTAAAAAAGACAAAGAGAAGATTTTTCTTTGCCTTTTTTCTCCACAGTCTTGGACTAGGAAAGGAGAAGAGAGTCAGGGTGTGTCCACTGATATTGCATTCAGATGTGTTGTCTTGGCTTGTGTACTGACAGATTTATTTTAAAAACAAAGTTTAAAAAATGCATTGTGTGTGAGTGAAGTCACTTCATAAATCTTTTCCTTTATGAATTATTTTGATCACAAGGCTCGTTGTTTGAATCACTGAAGGACTATTCTCCCTAGAAGAAAAATGCCTTCATTTCCAAACTGTCAGTTCCAAAGCCAGCAACTTCCCCTGAACAGCATGCAGGGATCCAGTGGGGCAGAGAAAAGGGGACCACATGAGCACTGAGTCTAACACAAGGCATAATCCAGTTTAGATTTGCCATGGTTCACAGAAAAGACATGTTTTGAAAATTTAGATCCAGATTTTTTACTTTTGGAATAGCTGACTTAGTTTGAAATGGTGATTCTGCATCAGGAAGAAAAAGAAAAAAACAAAACAAACCAAGGGAACACAGTCTTTGATGCAGCTGGTCCATCAGAGGGCGGAAGGTTAGAGTTAGAATACTCCTCAAGCTGTTGCTGAATAATGAAGGGTAGGGCTTCCTAGCTGGGCAGTTACAAAAGTCTCCTGGGAGTACAGAGGACAAATATTACCTAATGTGTACAAAGACTTTAAAAGTTAGTTAATTACAAGTTTAGTGAGGAAAGTTGGAAAAGGCAGCAAGGACCAAATTCCACCAGAAGGACCTGATAGGAGCCACAGCACTCTACTTAGCCCCCAGTTCCTATAGTTAAATGTGTGGATACCAATAGGAAGTTAATTGGGTTCTTAAAATGAATACCCTTAAAATGAATTACAAAAAAAGAAAGAAAAGTGACATTGAAATATATGCATACACAGAGATCAATAAACTGGATGAAGATTATACTGTGTGATGGGTAAGAGACTCCCTAACCAAAGTATAATGTGTTTTTGACTAAGGACCTTGCCTTGTTCTTCACTTGTTTTCCATACAGCACCCAGAATGCTGTTGAGATACAAATGTAAATAATTAGTAATTGGCCTGTTATATCAATTTGCCAAAGTAATTGGTCAGGTGGAATGGTAGGTGGTTCCAGGTTAAATATTGGAAGCTCTCTGGAAGAGATGAATTTGAAATTAATTTGTAAAGACAAGAGGGGTATAGACAGAGCTGAAAAGGCTATCTCAGGTTCATTGATTCCTGAGGTATTTCTTGACTGCTCACTGCTCCAATCAAATGAATAAGAATTATATGATAAGGATGGAGAGCAAGTTTACATGACATAGGAAGCAAGTTGTTAATGTAGAAGATGGAAACAATATTTATAGGAGACATTGTTACAAGTGATAAGTGCTATGAATGACTTTAATGTCAATTCTAAGTAGGCAGTAAGAGAGAATGGTTGGAATTTAACTTTGGAGTCTGACTAACTGGGCCACTTTCTAAGTTCATCTATATAAAATACTTAGCAAATGCCTCTCTTAGAATAGGCTTTTAAAATGGTGAGAATAATGGTGATACCCATTTTCCCTGCACAGTGATACCACATGTTCAGATTCTCTGTCATAATTAGATATATCTCATATCATTGATCTCCCAAACACATTTCTTAAAGTGGTTTTCTTTATTGGTAATGCTGTTTATTTCACTCTTATAGATTACTCTGTCGAATTTAGTTGTACAAATATTCATTGGCCATATTTAGTAAGTAGAACATATGCCATTTTCCTAGGCCCTGTGAATTATTTTTAAGATATAAAACATAAGAGTTTCTCATAATGAACAAGCAGTCTATTAGAAGAGGAAAGCCTATTGACACTTTGATTATAATGCAACTTTCCAAATCAGTTTCTAAATATTATTGTTCTGATTTTGATAATAAAAGAAGTAACTTGTACTATTCCAGAACAAACATTTCTACAGATAACAATTCCAAAGTCTAGTTATGATTCTTTAGAAATAACTAAACTGCAATTAAAAGCTAACAAACAATTATTTGAAGACATTGGAGAATGACCAAAAGCAGACAGAATCTGGAGTGAACTGTACTGGGTGCAATTCACATTTATTATAGATTTTCCCATGAAGGAACTTCCCTGTCTCTGTGGGGTGGGACAATTAGAATTCAAACAGCCAGCCATAATCGTATTGGTTTGAGGTGCCAGAGGATGAAGTTTGGAGTTGGCAGAGTGGCTGAAACTGAAGAAGAAAATCTTGGAAAGGATGAAGCCACAGAAGGAGGGGACCTGTAAATCTCTATATAAACTCTCCTCTTGTCTTGGCTGACTTGTGAACTGTGAACACGGCAGTGGGGCAGGGTGGGGGTGGGTATTGGGACCTGGAAAAAAGGAACAACTAGAAAGCTAGAAGTGCTAGCAAATACATCTGATGAAGGGGAGACAAAATTCGAAGTTGAGAGTCTTACTAAATTAGAAGACTTTGGTAAATGTCTGAGACCTTAAAACCCAGAAGGGCCACACTTAGGATGACCCTTCCTAAGGGTATGACTCAGGACTGAGAAATTAAATTTAAAAAAAAAAGGAACAAAATGGCAACATTGAAAGGATCTAGTGAAGCATCAAACTAAGTCATCACAGTGCCAAAGTGATCAACCAGTAATTTAATTGCTTGCGAGAATGGAAATTCATTCTTTAGAGAAAGATAACAGAACCCAAAGTCTCTATTACATGTTATACATTTCCCCAAATGCCATTAAATAATGACTGGATGTGGAAACAGGAAAATGTGACTTCTAACTTAAAACACAGAAAATAATGCCCAGAACCAAATCCCTGAACAGTGCAGATTTTCAAATTAGCAGACAAGGACTTCAAAGCAAAAGTGATAAGTATATGCAGGACCTAAATGAAAATATGGTCATAATGAGGGAATAGATGAGAAAATAAGCAGAGAAGTAGAAAGTACTAAAAAGAACTAAAAAGTCAAAGTATATCCGAAACCTACAAACTGAAAATAATGGTAGGGGCTTAAAAGTAGATTAGGAATGGTAAAAGGAAGTGTCAGTGAACTTGAATGCAGATCAATAAAAATTATTAATATAAAGAAAAAATATCCCGTGTCAGTGATTTGTAGAACGATGTCAAATTGTCCAATAACCTTGGAGGGTCTCAGAAAAAGAGAAAATACATGGAATTATGAAAAAGTACCAAAAGATTAATGTACAATATCTGAAATTAATTTATTGGGGAGGAATAAATGTAGATGGAAGATGGTTGAAGAGAGAATGGTACAAAAATGATATTTAAAGAAATGATAGCTGAGTCCTGACTGGTGTTTCTCAGTGGATTGAGCACCAGGCCTACTGACCAAGGGGTTGCCAGTTCAATTCCCAGTCAGGGCACATGCCTGGGTTACAGGCCAGACAGTGAGAGGGGCTTGGGAAGCAACCACACATTGGTGTTTCTCTCCCTCTCTTTCTCCCTCCCTTCCCCTCTTTAAAAATAAATTTTAAAATATTTTTAAGCCAGAAATGATAGCTGAAAATGTCCCCAAAATGGAGAAAAAGCAAAATTATACAAGTAAAATCACATGTATGTACTGTTTTCAAACTTTTTTGAACCAAAGATATAGAGAAAAATCTTGAAAGTAGCCAGAGGGGTGTGGGGAATAGATTGCCTATAGAGGAACAATTAAGTAAATGTCAACCAATTCCTAATCATAAACAATGAAGGCTAGAATCAGGGAAAGCCACTTTGTGTGTATGCATGTGTGTTAACTTCTTTTTTTATTGTTCTATGACAATTGTCCCAATTTTCCCTCTTGCTCTTCCCTGCCCTGCCCACCCCGTTCTCTCACAGTCAGTACCCACCCTGCTGTCCATGTCCATGGATCATTTATACCTGTTCCTTGACTAGACCCCTTCCCCTTCTTTCTCCCCTTATCCCACTCCCCTCTCCCCTCTGGTCACTGTCAGTCTGTTCCTTGTTTCCATGCCTTTGGTTCTCTTTTGCTCATTTGATTGTTTTGTTCATTAAGTTACTCTTTTTAAAAAAAATATTTTGTTTTGTTTTGTTTTAGAGAGAGGGGAGGGAGAGAGAAAGAGAGGGAGAGATACATCAATGTGTGGTTGCCTCTCGCATGGCCCCTACTGGGGACCTGGCCAGCAACCCAGGCATGTGCCCTGACTGGGAATTGAACCAGTGACCCTTTGGTTTGCAGGCCAGCATTAGGTCCACTGAGCCATACCAGCCAGGGCTGGAATTATACTCCTTTTTTTATATAAAGAGATTTTATTTATTTATTTTTTTAGAGAGGGAAGGGAGGGAGAAAGAGAGAGAGAGAAACATCAATGTGCAGTTGCTGGGGGCCGAGGCCTGCAATCCAGGCATGTGCCCTGACTGGGAATTGAACCTGCGATGCTTTGGTTCGCAGCCCGGGCTCAATCCACTGAGTTGCGCCAGCCAGTGCTTGGAATTATACTCTTATAAGGCTCATACATTTACATGAAGTGGTATAATATTCAATCTAAGTAGATAGTGCTAAATTCAAGAGATATATGGTAATCCCTAGAACAACTGCTAAAAACTAATGCCCCCCCCCAAAAAAAATACAGCCAAAAAGCTTATATTTGATTTGAGATGCATTCATATATTACCAATTAATTGCATTGAAAGTGAAATCAGAGGAGCAAAAAAAAAAAGGCAGATAATAAAAAGACAGTAAATCTAAATTCAACCATAGAAATAATTCTATTCAATATAAATGGGCTAACTACTACAATTAAAGGGCAGAGACTGTCAGACTGGATTAAAACAGTAGGACTTGACTATATACAGTCTATAAGGAATGCACTATCTTGAGAGTAAAAGAATGGGGAAAACATTGAATACAAGCAGCAAACATAAAAATGTTATATTGGCCATATTAATTTAGAGTAGACTTTAAAAGAGGGAGTATTATTGGAGATGAACAGGGATATTTTACAATGATATATGTCAAATTATCATGAAGACATAAGTAATAAACATGTATGTAGAAACTGGCAGAAAAACAGAAAAATAGACAAATTCAAAATAACAATTAGAGATTTTAATACTTTTACCCCAGTACTTGATAGAATAAGTAGACAAAATCAGTAAGCGTATACAAGATATTAAAAACACCATCAAATACCTTACCTACTTGACATTTGTAAAACACTATTCCCACCTGCAAAATATGGATTCTTTAAAACTACACATGGGACTATTACCAAGGAAGAACACAGTCTGGGCCATCAAATCAGTTTTAAACATTTTCAGAAGATTGAGATACTATAAAATATGTTCTCTGATCCTAATTTAATTGAATTAGAAATTAAAAAAATAAAATATCTAGAAAAGACCATTTGGAAATTGACCAACAAACTCATAAATATCTCACACTTGAAATGATAAATTCATGAGGAAAATTATAAAATACTTTTAAATCAAGTTTTACTGAAAATGCAGTATATTAAAATTTATAGCATGGGTGAAAGAAGGATATAGCAGAAAGAAGAAAGGTTTAAAGTCATTGAGATAGATTTCCACTTAAATAAAGAAGAATAATGTGATCATATTAAACCCCAAAGTAGTTGAAGAAAAAATAAATAATGAGGCAAAACTCCAAGAAATAAAAAACAAACAGTATTTAAGGGTAAAGCTTGATATTTTGAAAAGATAAGTAAAATTGGTAAGCCTCTAACAAGAATGAAAAGATACAAACTACCAATAGCAGCAATAAAAGAGGGGATGTCATTACATATCACAAACATTGGAAGGATAATGAGGGAATACTATGAAAATTTCATGCCAATAATTTCAACAACTTCAATGAAATAGATAGGTTCCTTAGAAAACATGTTGCCAAAATTATGCAGGAAACAGAAAATCTGAATAACCCTGTATTTATTAAAGAAATTGAATTTGTTATCAAAAACATTCCTAAAAAGACAACCCTAGGCTCAGATAGTTTTCTAGGATAATTCTATAAAATACTTAAGAAGAAATTAATATAAACTCTACATAAACTCTCAGAAAATACAGGAGAAAACACTTCCTGATTTGTTTTATGAGGCCAAAATAATCCTCATAGCAAAACCTGAAGAAGGTATAAGAAAATCACAGGTCAGTACGCCTCAGTGGTCTGGACATAATAATCTTTTTAAAATATTAGCAAATAAAGTCCAGCAATTCATAAAATGGGTTAATAACTCATGACCAACTGGAGTTTATCTTGGGAGTGCAAGTTTAGTTTAACATTTGAAAATAAGTCAGTGTATATTTATCATATTATTAGAATAAGAGAAAAAATATCTCAATAGATACAAAAATCATTTGAAGTAATTTAACAGGAATTTATAATAAAAACTCTCAGAAAAATAAAAGAGATAGAATTTCCTTAGTCTAATGAAGAGCTTCTATGAAAATCCTACAATTAATACAATACTTAATGAAGGACTGAATAAATGCTTTATTCCTAAGATCTAGTAGAAGGCAACAAGATCTATTCTTACTATTTCTGTTCAATTTTGTACTAAAGATCCTATCCAAAATAATAAAACAGGAAAAAATAAATTAAAGGAATATAGAGAAGAAATGAATTATAATGATCTATATCACATATAATATGATCGATTGCATTAGAAAATGCTAAGGAATATACGAAACAACTGCTGGAGCTAATAAGTGTATTTAGGAAGGTCACACAATCATTATGCAAATAATTAATTAAATTTTATATAGTGGTGGCAAACAATCTGCCTATGAAATTTAAAGTCAATTTACAAAAGCATACAAATATAAAATACTTAGGAATAAGTTTAATAAAGGAATATGAGGCCTCTACAGTCAAAATTAAATAGGTCTTAGAGAAATACCTGTTGTTTATTGGATGAACACTCAGTGTTGTTAAAGTGGCTTTTCTTTCCCAGTTGATCTATGAAGTCAACAATCCGAGTGAAGATCTCAACAGAGTTGGGTTTTGTTTTGTTTTCTGGGTTGTTTTGTATTTTTAGAGAGAGTGTCAAGTTGGTTTTAGAATTCATATTGAATTGCAAATAACCTAGAAAAAGAAGAATGTGTTGGGACATTCATGTTATCTAATTTCAAGACTTTCCATAAATACAGTAATAAAGACATATTATGCCAATCCCACCAAAAAACCCACGTACAGACCATTGTAACACAAAAGAGATACCAGATATCAACTGATATCAATTGAACATACGTATGATATATATTCAATCATATATTGTGACAACATAATTTAATTGGGAGAAGGAAAGTCTTTTAAACAAATGGTGCTTGAAAAACTGGTTAGACATTTGGAAAAATTCATCGTTGGCCTCTTATCTTACACTACACATCACAATTAATTTAATATGTATTTTATACCTGCAAGAGCTAAGATTATAATGCTTCTAAAATGACACATAGGGAAAAAAATCTCATAACCTTTGCTTAAGGGGACACAGACAGTCCACACAGAACAGAAAAAATTGATAGATCAGACCTCATCCAAATTAAAGACTTCTAATTTTCAAGAAATTAAGAAAATGAAAGGGCAAGCAACATATTGAATGAAAATGTTCCCAATACATTTAACAACAAAGAACTCATGTCCAGATTCTGTAAGGAATGCCTACAAATCAGTAACAAGTAGACAAACAAAACCTTAAAATGGGCAAATGACTTAAGTAGGCATTTCACAATGGAAGATCTAAAATGGCCAATAAGCTCATAGAAACAGGTATTCAGCATCATTAGATATTAGGGAAATTTAAAATAAAACCAAAACCAGATCATAGTTCATGCTTACTAAAATAACTAAAATATTTAAAAACTGACATATTTAGTTTTGACAAGGATATAGATAGAATACTTGACACTCTTACATTTACTAGTGGGAATGTTCCACTTTGGAGCATTGAGTCAGTATCTTATGAAGTTAAACATATAACTACCCTGTAATTTTGTAATTGCATTCCTGAGTATTTACCAGTAAGACATAAAAACTATGCACTCAAAAAGATTTGTACAAGAACATTCATAGTAACTTTATTCATAATTGCTTAAAAATGAAAACACCCAACTGTAGAAAATGGATATGCAAAATATGGTATGTTTATAGAATAGAATGCTAATAAGCAAATAAAACAAAATGAAATGGACCATATAAATACAAACAACACTGTAGATGAATTTCAGAAACATGTTATGCAAAATAAGTCAGGACCCCAAAAAACTACACACTGTATGATACCATTCATATGAAGGCAGCACTAATCTATGGAGATACAAATTAGAATATTGGTTGTTTATGAAACGTTGAAATTGACTGGAAGGGGGCCACACAGAAAGATTCTATATCTTTTTTAGAATACAGTTGTCACTCCTTACCTGCAGGGTTCCAGGATACCCCATAGATACCAAAATTCGAGGGTGCTCAAGTCCCTTATATAGAATGGCATTGTATTTGCATATAACCTATGTACATCCTTCTGTACACTTTAAATTATAATTCATAATGGAATGTAAATGCTATATAAGTAGTTGTTGATAATGACAAGAGAAAGTCTTCAAGTGTTCAGCACAGACCAAAACATTGCAGGCCTACCTAACTGCATATAGGACATGTCCTCAACAACATGACTTTGTTTTTGAAATAGTTTTGATCCAACATTGGTTGAATCTGTGGATGCAAAATCTGAGGATATGGAACCTGAGGATATAGAGGGCCTACAGTACATTTATCAAAACTCTGTGTGTTGTACACTTTAAAATCAGTAAATTTTGCTTTATATAAATCTTACCTGTGTTTGCTTTACTCTAGTCAATGCTTGCCTGAAGTGCTTCCTCCATTTTACTAACTGTTGCCCTGAACCCTGTCCTAGTTAACCTTCAAAGCTATATTGAAACTTTTCTGCCTATTATTATTTCTTATTTCCAAGAGATTTGGTAATACATGGTAGTACATAAATTGTCAACATTTGGAAGCCCAGGGAATGTTCAGGGTTAAAGAGAGAATTATCTATAACGAGCTCAGATACGGCCTTAGACAGACATTGATTGACACTCGGGACAAGTTTTCACTGCTCATGTTCAGGTTTGCGTGAGTGCACACACACACATGCTTAAAAACTTCGAAGAATGCTAGGGCCTTTTAATTTTTCCTTCTTTCTACTATCCACCCAAAACTTTGCCTACTCCCTAGTTTATTGTATACTTTTAAATAGTCTTAGGCAAAGAAAAGAATAATTGAATGTTCAAAGCTGACAATAAACAAGATTTCAGTTTCTTCCTAAGTGTAGGCTTACCGCTTCCCTGTGTTTAACTGTGAAGCTAACATTCCAGCAGTATTGTCATATGATTGAGAATTCTGCTTTACATAAAACACTTCTTTGTTTTTAGCTTATGTAAGTATCATCAGGTCTTACCTTATTTTACTCCTCCACCACCCCCAACAAACATTGTCCAGATCTGATTATACTGCATCCTTTCTTTTGTAGCTAATATTTATTAAAGCACTTAATACCTGAATTATGAAATGTAGACAAGAGCACATTAACCTGGCTGAGTTACTTCCTTTCTTTTTTTTTAACACATATCCTAAGTCTATCAACATCAGATGGCAACTACATTTTGATACACTGAATATTTACCAAGTCTTGTGCTGTGCTTTTGAAGTTTTTTTTTTACCCTTTCCCTCATATGAGCTGACTCACCCCTCATTCATTTATTCCTGCTTTTAACAAGTTGCACTTTTAGAAACTTGACCTCAGCCTTATTACAATGATAAATGATGTTTTAAAGTGATACATCACAAGTTCTGAGGGTTGGACTGCATGTTAAGTCTTATAACTACCATATATATTGTTTAATTTTTAAATGTTAATAATGTACCAGTGTTTTCACACATACTTTTCATTATTTTTAATTTATGGATTTTTAGAGAGAGAGGAAGGGAGGGAGCAAGACAGACAAACATCGGTTTACTGTTCCATTTATTGATGCATTCATTGGTTGATTCTTGTATGTTCCCTGACCAGGATCAAACCCATGACTGGCTTATCAGAACCATGCTCTAACCAAATGAGCTACCCAGCCAGGGCCTCTCATATATTTTAATGAAACTTTACTCTAACTACATTACCAGGTTAACATAGAGGAATATATTTGTACTTAGACAGCTTTAGGATGTTCAGGGAGTTAAAGAATTTATGGTTGAAATAACTTAAAATGACCATGAAAATAACAACTGAGCAACTGATATGTTCAAGTCATAAGTAAAGAGCCCTATGTTTTGGGCCCAATGAAAGATTCAGCCTATTAGAAGTTGTAGGCCTAATAATAGTAGTAGTCATAAGAAAAAAGAAGAAAACTAAAGGACCTTAGAATACTATAACTCTCATATTTTCTTCCTGCTTTCTTGATCTTCATAGGAATAAGCATTTGTGGGAACACTCTCAGGATATTTCTGTAAATAAATTTTGGTGTTCTTTAATCTAGGAATAAAAAAATAACAGAAGAGAATGTTGCCAGATAAAAAGTACATGGCATTGAAAAATGTGGGTGGAGGCCAATGTATAGTCTTAAGAATTCTTCCTGGCCTTTTGATCTCTGAAGACTATTTTCAGTTATTATTTAAATTTTCTGACTACTTGTCAGTGATTTTACAGAAATAGTAGAGAATATTATGTGTCTTAAGTTAAGAATCAGTACTTTATATAAAGAGTGGGAGTTTTCTTTGTGAATAATTTTTTCAAAATTATTACAGTTTTTTTTTAAAAAGCAGACATTAGAGATATTTGGAGAGAGTCAATGCAGAAATATGAAAGGGCCTATTCAGTTTTATGAAAAAAATCTTCCATGATACTCTTATCCATTATATTTTCTAGTTCTGTTATGTAATTCAAATTGCTTCTATCTTTTGTGTGTGACACATTTTGTATAGTGTCTAGTCTAAAATGTGTTCTCAAAAGTATTGATTGTTTTATTAATTTATTGATGAATATAAAACACTAAGCATAATGCCTAATATGGTATTTAATTATTAGTTATTGTCTTAATGTTACTATCATTACTATTATTACTTTTGAAAGGAAATCTCCAATTTGCCTTTACACATTATTTCATATAACCTATCTTTTTCTAAAAGAGTTGGGAAATGCATAACTTACTAGTGTACATTTGAATTATATTCTAGAGGCAAAAAAAAAAAGTCATTCTAGAGGCAAAACGCTACCAACAGTACTGAATTCATTGGGATTTGGATCACAGTTTTTATTTGTATGCGGGACTTGAGATCAAACAAATTTTATCCCTATGACACATGCAGAATTTTTGTTTCAGTAGACTCTCAGCTTATTCGCCCATATGACCCTCTACCAGAGGAAGTATATCCTGAGAAGTACACCTGTGAGTCACAAAGCAGAGACTTGAGTCCATTATGCACCTTTTTAGGTTTTCTAGATCTACAACGTTGTTAATGGTTTATTTAGAAAAGAATCTCATGGAATTCCACATCTCTTTTTTTTTTAAAGAAACCCAGAAATTTTCTACTAACCCTTTCACTTTGAAGCATTTTTGTGTGTAATCAGCTTCTCAAAACTGGAATTTCTGGAGTCTATTTATTTTCTTTATTTTATAAATTTCACTTACAATGTCTCCAATGCTGTGGAGCCTCATCTGATGGAATGGTAACATTTTGCATTTGATCAGCAACAGAGTCAATAGTGAAAGCATTGTGGTTGACACACAAAGGTACAGATGTCCATATTGTTAATAATGTATTTATTTCCTTGAAGTAAGATAACAATGAAATAATATCCTATCTTCTCTGTCTCTTCTGCCAAATTACACTGTAGGGTAATTAAGTTACTATATTAATTGGGAAGGTAGGAAATCAATGGGCATAGGTTAAATTTTTGAACTGTGAGACACTGTAAATGTAAAGAGGATAATTTTATTTAGTAGCATATTGGTGGACTACGTAAAGTTATATTAGATTTAAATCTTTAAATATTTAATTTCTGAGCCTGCTGGTTAGTGAAAAGAATAGGAGCTAGAATAAATTGTGGTATTTGCTTTACTTTTATTTTAGGAGGCACTACTTTCTATATCTATCTACGTTGCTTGAGTTTGTTGCCTTTGGGTTGAAATTTAATGATAATCCCCGACAATGTCAATGATCTTCACCCAGTATATTTATGAATTTTGAAATACATTGGGCTGAATTCCAGTCAAGCTAAAGTATTTGATTTTTCTACATTCTGTCTGTATTTCAGATAGAATTTTGTTCCTTTCTTAACCTGTTATTCTAATAGACTATTATGTAAAATTTATCAAATGCTATGTATTAGGGGGGAATCCCTGTGTAATGTAGCGTTATTGTTGCATAGAGTACAAATTTGTTAAGTAGTTAACAGTACACTTTTATGAGTGGCACTTTCTAAATTTAAGATATTACCATTTAATTCTATGATTTTATGGAAGGTTAAGACATGGTGACTTTTCCTTTAACAAGAAAGGATTGTCTTGTGTCCTCATTTATCTAATGCTACTTAGCTTATTAGGTCTTTGAGTGTATTAACTGTGAAAATTTATATAAAATGCTTAGCATAAAATGTGGCATACAATAGCATTCAACAAATGATCCCTACTGTTACTATACATATGTTTATAGCTATTAATGATATTAAAAATACTGAGTGTGATTAGCATAATGTCTAGTATATAATAATAAATTACTATTTATTATTACTATTATTAGGGCAGTGTCTAGCATATAACAGTAACTAATTATGTTAATTAATAGTTTCCTTAATAGAAATTTTATTAGCTGGGGTGCTAAGACAATAATGGAAGGAATGACATAACAAATTCAATACCACAGGTACAAGTAGTCAAAGATAGCACAAAATTTAGTTACAATTTACACTTAACGTACCTCTTTTTACTCTTCTGAGAGAGAAGAATGTCCATGTATAAGCGGAGAACACATTCTATAATGTGGGAACATTGAGCACCATATGCTGGTAAAAAAAAAAAATCTCTAAACAATTAACCTTAAAAGTTATCTAGTGTTGTCTTCTGTTTCTTAGGTATAATTTTTTTTCAAATGATAGAGGTTACAGAATAATCCTTTTTCTACCACTTCTAAGATTTTATCAATTAGCTCATGGAGAGATGTCAACAAAGTACCACTGGTCATTTGGCCCTGAGAGCTGTGAGTGCATTCTGGGTCAAATATCTTTTTTTTCTCTGCATAAAGTTTATGATTTCTAGCTACTTAAAATCCAGCTTAGAGAGATATTAAAGAAGTACTGAGTACCTAACTGACTTCCTGCATAATATTGGGTTGGCCAAAAAGTCCGTTTAGTTTTTTCCATAATCTAAAGCACACATTTTTCATTTTCACCAGTAAGTTTCTTGATTTGGATATTTTGAGTATATCAGTTATCTTCCTCTGCATGGTATAACATTGATTATTCTCAAGTAATGTCTTGATTCAATTGCTATCAATTTCAACTGGTCTATCCAGTTGTGGGGCATTGTCCAGTGAGAAATCTCCAGCACTTCACAAACCACATTGGACATGTTACATCCATCAGAACACCTTCTCCGTACACTGTACAAACTTTTTTTTTTTTTGCATTTCAGTTGCACCTTTAACTTTCTTGAAATAATAAAACATAATATGCCAAAAATGTCGCTTTTCTTCCATCTACAATATTAAAATGGCTACACAAAAATTTACCAATTTTGATCAGTTTTTTAATGCAGATTTATATGACAGCTGTCACAATACAATCTAACAAAATTGTTTCAAATGTAGTTAAAGACAACTAAGCTCTACTAGAGCCATCTTACAGGAAAAAAACAGGAAATGTTTGGCCAATCCAATACAAGGTGTGGCGAAAGTAGGTTTATAGTTGTTCACATAGAAGATACAGTAATTAATAAATAATAATAATACAAGAATAAACTCTGTGTTTTTGCAGACTTACAATTCTAAACCCTACCCTATATATGTATCACGGGTTCCATTGGTAATCACCATTTTAGAGATGACTCTACTGAGGTTTAAATAGGTTGGCTAACCTGCTCAACATGATGCTGATAATAAGTGCTAGAATTTGGTTTCAAATTCATGGCTGTCTGCCCTAAACCCATGCTTTTCCTAGCATATCATATTGGTTCTTTTACTCACCTAACTAAGAAAATTGTCAAAAGCTTTTCCCAGAAGTTTAACCTCACTTTTAGACCTTTGAGACCTCCCAGCTGTCACCTATGGCTTCCTATGCTTAGGTCCTTTATCTCTGAGTTACCTAAGGAAGAGCTGTGAAAGGTGCAGGAGGAAGAAAAAGATTATGTGGGCGTGGGAGGCCAGTGGGGGAGACGGAGAATGCTGAACATTCCTCTCCAGCTTTCTCTAGGTGCTCTTACCTTTCTTCCCAAGAGGAAAAATGTAAACGTCCTCCCTTCTTGGGAAGTGTAAAAACTACCTTGCTTAAATTTCTTCCAATCAGTGATTAACTAGCAACTCTAGCCCAGAATTCTAAATCTTTTCCTTTCTAAAGATAATTCTTAAACCTTCTCTTCTACTTAATCTGCATATTGTACTAAGGTTATTTATCTTGCAACGTTTTTTTGCAGGTTTCCCTTAGGAATTCTCTTAGCAACTGACTTTCATACAAACTGCCTGGGAAAGTTTAAGAGGATCAAATCCCTTGTAACTAAACAAAATAGAGCATTTGAATGGAAATTTAATAGCAAATTAGACTGGCATCATTACAGAAAGATGAATGAAACTTTTGTTTTCTTTACATTTACAATATAAAAGTCAACTCTTCATTTAACAATAGATTAGAGGAAAGAGATTATTCTATTTTTTGGCTTATTGTACAATATAGCTTGTTTTCACCACATTCCATCAATTCAACCTCCAAAGCAAATCTTAAACCTGGTGTCTCTTTCCCTGTGCCATTGCCTAGTGCCTTGTGCCTTGACTATTGCAAAAGTCCCTAATCGGATTTTCATTAAGAAGTTTCCTTAGAAGGAGGTAGAAACTTCTTTCTCCAAATGTAAACTGTAGCACAAGGGAGGAAGTGTAACTTTTATTCTCTTTAAATTAGGGCTTCAACCTTTTCTCACTCCCCCTAAAAGTTTTCCCAACTTCTTTCATCCACCACAGCCTTACTGAGGGAGGGCATCAAGGCAAGGGCTGATTTGGGAAGCCTTTTTTTCAGTCCACAGACTCTTATTACCTCCCACTTAGCTGCTTTGCATATAGTCCTTCTTTCTTGTGTACAGTTTTTTTGAAAACTGGGAAATTTAAGAAAAACAGTTATTCCTAAAATGATTGTATCCTATTATTTATAAAGGGCCTGAGGAAAATGACTAAAGATGAAAAGGTGATTCTCCTCCAGCAGTACACATAGTCACCTTCAGGAATCCTGCTATAATCTGCATTCTTTTTTGACCTGCTCCATGCTTTGGACTTTCTGCCATAGCTGAGGGCTCCCTTTCATCAATCTTTATTTTCTTTCTAGTCCTCAAACCTGTACATTCTGTTAAGTGAAGAACTAAGAATGAAATATTTCCTGCTTTATAAATCATTTTCACATGCATTCTTTGTGATTGTGTCATGCCAGAGAAAAGTATGTCTATTTGGTAAAGTCAAATGGCTAAATAAATCCAGATTTAATGGGTAAAATTAATTTTGTTGCTCCAAAACAAAAGTCTACTTGTTCCAGAAGTCTAGTTAGCTTAAGGAGTCATATTATATATCCAGGACTCAACATCCCTCTTTGAAGCATTGGGGGAAGGGGGGACAATGCAGAGGAACTAATAATAACATTAAAATAAAATAACTTTGACATTCAACAGTACTACCCATTGTAAGGTAATGCCAGCCTGAAAGATATCAGAAAACAGCTGGCTAAAACAAATGTAGTTGAAACATTTCTGGAATTAACAAATGAAGCCCGTTTCTGGATAGTGCTATCAAGACAAAAGAATATCCATAATCTTTGAGCAATTTGGAAGAAGGTGAGAGGTGAGGTTCAGAGATCCTCACCACTTGGCTTATATAATTAATTAGATTTGTCAGTAATGCTTTAGATTATATTTGTAAAGTTTTAAGGTGGTTATTAAGTAATCATGTAAAGGAATTCTTTGATAATGTATGTGTTTGATAATGGTAGAAAAGAAAATCTCTGTATATAAATATTATTTACATTAAAATATATGAATTCTTAAGAGTAGATTATATTTGGTATTCACTTACCCATAAAGCAGTCTCCCACAATGGGTTCTTTAAAACACTAGCATTTTATTTCTATCTAGGCAACTGTTACTATATTTTCATATATCTTTGAACTTTGTGATGTCATTTCAGCAAACATCCGTGGGGCCCATGGTCTGTGTTTATTATATGTGTATATAATGAACTGTATTACAGTAACAATAAACCTTTATGATTTACTAACATATGCTATTAAATATCAATTATCCATACAGAAATTTTTTTAGTTTCTAAATTAATTTTGATATTTTTTATTTCTAGAGATAATTCATTCATTTAAATTATATCCCAAATATGCTTTATCCTGACTACCCACAACTACATAATTCTGCATTGTAAGGCCTTCCTAGTCTCATTTTCCTTTCTGATCACGTTGGCAGCATCAATAATCAGACAAAAAATGAATGAATTACAGTAACATGTAACAGTATGGATAAACCTTAACAATATAATATTAAGTGAAAATAATTAAATCCCAAAAGCATTATGTAGAGAGCATCAGTGTTTTATAAAGTTAAAAGCATCCAAAATATATATTGGCTATACAATAGATACATATAGGTATATATGCAAACAAATTTATGAATAGCCACACATATGATAAAGCATCACAAGAAAAAGACATGGTGAACATAAGAATCAGGATAGTGGTTATCTGAGGTAGAAGAGGCAAGGATGTAAGATGGGGTAAACTGTGTGGATAGATGCAGGTTATTATGAAGCTCTAAGCTCTTTTTTCAGGAATTTAGTTTGCTGGTGTTTATTAATTCACTGAAAAATAACTACATGAATAAAAAAAAGTAAGCCAAGCATGGACCAATACTAAGTATGTGTCAAATACCAAGGATTATGATCAATCCAATTCTGTGTACCAGAGGGACCAAAAAAAAAAAAAAGCCATGATCATTATATTAGCTATTGTATCTATTGCTACATAAAAAAAAATTTAAAACCTTCAAAACCTAATGACTTGAAATAATAAGCATGTATGCATGTATTACTGCTCAGGAATCTCTCATGATCAGGAATTCAGGAGCAGCTTAGTGGGATGGTGGTGGTTTCCCATCTTTCATGATGTGGTGATCAAGATGTCAGCAGAGGTTGCAGTCATCGGGGGTTTGGCTGGAGCTAGAGAACCCAATTCCAAGTACACTCCCTCACATGGCTCACAAGCTAGTATTAACTATTGATCTTAGTTCTTTGCCACATGGACCTTTCCACACGGCTGCATGAGTGCCCTCACAGCACAGGGGCTGGCTTCCCTGGAGTAAGTGGTTGCAGAGAGTAGGGATAAACCTTAATGGCTTTTGGAACCTAGCATTGAGATTCACACCCCATTACTTGTACCATATGTATTGGTCGCACACCCCAACCCTCATACAATGGAGGCAGGACTATACAAAAGCCTGAATACCAGGAAGCAGGGATCATACGGGGTCATCTTGAAAGCTGGTTACCACACAAATCATGTGACTTACCTTGAACATCTAGCTTTTTATCTCCTGCAACTCTTAAATTCCAAACTTTACCCCTTCTCTGCTTTTGGTGGTGTTGGATAATTGTTCTCTCTAAAATTGGGGCAGAAAGAAATGACTTATTGCTTCTCTGTCTTTTAATTTTTATGAGTTTCAGCCAAACTGATGACAGTTGCTGGGAAGCAAACTTTTAAAGAATTAAGAAAATACTGCAGAGAATGGCAGTTTTGCAACTTCTTTTATATATTACAATCAAAGGAGAAGATGTAAAGGGCGGGGTTATGTGAAATCCACTGGAGGCAGATTAGGGAGGTGGGAGAAAGCAAAGCAGGGAAATCTCTGAGACTGGACAGAAAGTGAAATGCAGACACACAGCTTCCACACTGGTGGGACAGGGTAGTTAGCAGTGAACATCGGCAGCACCACGTGGAGACGGTATCCGGGAGGAGATAACAGGGAGGGGCTCTGTGGTCTCCTGCTGTGGTGGGGGATTGTGCCCTGAGGGGCCTGGGAAAGGCAGTACTCTGAAGTTCCAGAGGTCTGTTATCTCAGATGCAAAAAGACAATAGAGAGGCTCTCTTTAGGTAAAAATTGGCCTTTGTCACGGAGGCTTCAGGCCTAGGATGTAACTAAGAGTCATGACCCGCTGTTAGGAATGTTTATGTTCAGACCATCCTGTGTGGTTTCTGGCCTTCAGCCTCCCTTGAGCTTGTCAAGTTTAGTATGTAGTGCCTTTTCCATCTGTATTTCCCCCTTTTGGTCATCAGTCAACCTAAAGGATGCATTGATGCCTAAGCTCTTGGTTGGATAATGTGGTCCCACAATGGCTAGGAAGGCTCATTCTTAGGAAGTCTTACTGTTGTCATTTGTCATGCTAAAATGGTAGCCCATTGGGGATGGAGCAAGACTATAAACTCAGATGCAAGTCAAAGCCATGTTTTTTCTCAAACAGGAATGACAGGTAAATAGGAGGCACTCAGATCTTATGGGCCTTCATTGAGAATAAACACGCTGGATCATTTCTAACCTACAGGCTATCATGATCCATGTTTTGCTATCTGTCTCACTTTTCTGTATTTTGCATCTAGTATCACATTTACTTCTAGCTGGAAGGCACATCATACACCTCTTCAGTTTTCACAGTCTGACCATTTACTAGATTGGTTCCCATTTACTAGTGCTGTTGTTCTTGTTGTTGTTGTTACTATTTTACTATGGCACATTTACTTCCCATTGGAAGCACGCAAGTACTATTCATTACTAATCGGATTCCTGCTAGTTCTGCAATTAGGAATTGTAACTTTAAGGTTTAATTGGGGCCATGGCTGTAAGAACACAATAGTGTAATATAAATTACAGTTACCATCTAAAAGTTTTCAGAGGCCAGGAAGACAGTAAGAGTTTCATAAGGAAGTTTCCTGTGCCTCAGCAGCCATTACAGTAGGCTGTTTTTTTTTATCAGCTTTCATCTGAATTAATATAATTACTAGTGTTTGCTGGGTTAGGGGGTAAATGTGTTCCCATAATTGGGTTCTAGGGTTTATACATAAAATTCCTTTCTCATTATTCCTTTTCCAATAACCATCTACAGCTTTCTCTTATCCTTCTTAATTTTCTCTTTTTACTCACTCAGAAATAACTAACATATTAGGACAAACTACTTCCTTTTAACTTCTTTCAGAACACACACACTTCCCTTTCCTTTTTTCTGCAATAACATTCCTTCTAAATTTCAAAAGAAAAATCTTAAAAAGACTGTGATTGATAATACAAAAATTATCTTATATATGTTTAGCATTTATTAACAGTTGGGCTATATGAGGGGGGACCCAAAAATGGAATTATCTTCTGAGTGTAGTCCCCTTGTAGTATAGGCTCCCCCCACTGGATGGTGTTCTAAAAACCCATCTGTAACTGTACCCTCTGGTATTGTTGTGAGAGGCTGTGTTAGACTTGAGTAAATTTTTTTTTGAAGACTCAATTAATACGTTTGCCCTTTTCATGACCGGTGATTTATGAGCATACCTGCCCACATGGCGCTGAGTGTTCAGCAGTTTTTGACCAAATCTGTATGACTCCTATGCCCCAACCTCCCTCTTCACTTGACCTTACCCCGAGTGACTTTTTTTGTTTCCATGGATGAAAAAAGTCCTCAAAGGGAAATGTTTTGCCTATGTGGAAGAGGTGAAACAAAAAATGGCAGAAGCACTAAAAGGCACCAAAATCGCTGAGTTCAAAACTGTTTTGAGCAGTGGAAAAGACAAGACATCTCAATAGATATATTGAATCAATGGAGAGTACTTTAAAGGTGACTGAAGTTTAACATGTAAGAAAAAATACACAATTTTAATAAGTATTATAAATTCTGGGTTTGGGGCATCACTGCTCCTATAAGAACAAGGTTTGAGAAAAGCCCAAAGAACAATTGTAGCTATTATTATGACTAATATTGTTACCAGACAAGTAAAGGCAATAGAACAAGTGTTTTTTTGTGTGTGTGATTTTTTTTAATCCTCACCTGAGGATATGTTTTTATTGACTTTAGAGCAAGAGGAAGGGAGAGAGAGAAAGAGAAGGGGGAGAAAGAAAAAAAGATAGAAGTAAAAGAGAAACATCAATCAGTTGTCTCCTTTACGCACCCTGACCTAGGATCCAAACTACAACCTAGATATGTGCACTGACAGGGGACTGAACCTGCAACCTTTTGGTGTCATGGGACAATGCTCCAACCAACTGAGCAATGCAGGCAGGGCCAAACAAATGGCTTTTTAAGTTCACCATCAATTATGTAAGTATACAGGCCTTCTCAATTTCTTACAATAGCTGTCTCCATCTGACGTTGGCAGCTTGTCATCCTCAAGGAGTCTTTGATGTCCACTCTAGGAGGGAAGTGGGTGTCAGAGACAGGCAGATTCATGATTAGGATTCCTTTTTTTTTTTTAATGAAAAATGTGAATCCATGAGTTAACACTTTTAAATTTAGCTGCACATGGATTAGTTAGTAATACCTGATAAGATCTCTTACAGTGAAGTCAGAGTCTTCAATTGCTATCTTTTCCAATAGACAAAAATCTCCCGTTGTAAGTTGAGTTCTTTGAAGTCTTTGTCTCCAGGAGACAGAGATCACTGGCTTATCATAAAAGGACATAACACCAGAGCAGCCAGATGGAAGAGGTGCATAGGCAGGGGATGGGGAAGGGGTGCAGAGCTTCCATGCCCTCACCAAGCACACCACTCTGCACAGCTTCTTGTCTTCGCCGACCTGGAAGCTCATGGTTTTTTACGTTGGGTATCATTATACCAACTAGCATTCTAATTTCAGCTTTTCTATTTAATTTTTTAATAAACAATAGATCAGCTTCCTTTTACATGTGCTTTCAATTCTCTTGAGCTGTATATATACATATATATTTTTCTTTTCTGATTATAGAATTTCTCATTTTTAACAGTCTAGGCTTTGTCCTTCCTAAATATCCTTGGAATTTTTAATCATTGGTACTCTCATGAACTTTCCTTCCAAAGTTGTAGGTTTATTAATTTGCCTAATTAAAAGCTTTTCTATTGTTTATAATTCTTCCAAGTGGTTATTCTTGCACTCATCAAGTATTTATAGAGAGCCCATCATGTGTCAAAACCATAGCGCCTCACTGTTGAGCAGAATTGGGAAGGTGTTAGAGTTAAAATGTGTAGAGAAAGGAGGAGGAGTGTGATAAGGAAAGGTAAGGGAGAAATATAAAGTGAGAAGTCAGATTAAATCATTGGAGGGATTCTTAGTTTTTCTACATTACCTTCCATTTGAAAGAACTACACTTTGACCATGCCAACTGAATATCTGACTGTTGCACTCAAAGAAAAACTGAAAATCATATACCAAAACTTCAAGGCCAGGCTTGGTGAAATTTTAATACTTTTGGGACTTTCCACTTCTCCTTATGGACAAGATACTTTAAAATGGTGATCTGATGGAAAATAAAAATGTGTAGATTTATGTTTAGTAATAAGAAAAACTTGTCTAATACTTCATAGGAAATTGCAAATTAGCCACACAAATAATCTCTTTTCTACTGTTGCTTCACTACTTGTCAAAATACATTCAGGTGACTAAACCACAAAGGGATCAACTGATTGAAGAATGTGCATCATAATGTTTGCTGTCCCCCTGTGTCCTACCTCAGTTCCCTGCCCTCAAGAAAGGGATTTTCATCAGAGGGTTTTTTTTCCCCCTTATTAGAATTCATTTCATTAACACTGGAAAAGGAATAAAATTATTTAAAACAAGAAGCCATCAGCACAGCAAAATAGCACTTGGAACAACTGAGGAAAATTTTGCAGGCTCAAAAGAGGAATGCTCATGAAGGAAGAAGCATGTTCCAACCATATGTTTTCATGTAATAGTTTACAAATGTATCCAACCACATAAAAACTAAAATTAGCCATTTTGGCAGGAAAGATGACCTCTTTTCTTAACAGTGAAGATTTTAGCATATTTATTTTTCATATAAAAGGAGAGGTGATTAATAATGTTATAAGATGCCATAAAATATTTTTTCCTTGAATTTCTGCCCAGCTAAGACTTGTAGCTTAAGTGAACTAAAGTCTAATTTAAATTTTGCAACCTTTTGGTATCAGATGAAGTGGGACTTACTAAAACATACAGAATTAATATGTCACCTTATATTCTTTCGAAACTACTGACAGTATGTTCTGGGATTACATACCATAATCTCCAAAAAGGTGAAGAATGAGAAAAACAATGAAAAGAGACTGGACCACATTTTCTTAAATTCGTTTATCAGATGAGCTTCAAACCTAGGAAGTTGAACCAGAGGAGTCTCAGAGTAGTCCAAGGGTGATGAGTTGTGAAGATAGTGAGAATCAGCTAGAAAGCTCTCCAGGATAGACAAAACTGAACTAACGTGCTATGGTTAAATGTTTAAAACTTGAAGTTTGTAGGTTTCCAGACCTCTTCTGATCTTAGCCAGACATTGATAAACTGAAAAGTGTTCATTTTGTGGTACCCAAGCTATTGCCATTTTCCTAGAGAAAACTGAAAAATATTAGTATGTTCTATTGCCCACAGATGAAACCCCTTATACTACCACCTCCAGCCCCACTCACCAAAACTACTTTTTCCACCCGGAGCTATTTATTCATTCCTAGATTGCCAATATCAGATAAGTGTTGATCATATTGTAGAACATCAAAGTAATTAACAATAAGGTGTGAATGAGGTTTACAGGTTCACAAGGCAGATTTGCATTTTAAAAGAGGGGCTTGTTAAACACAAATGAACTAATAGATGGAATGTGTGAGAGAGATGTTTCTCTCCAAGAGATGGGGGAAGATTTCTGGTGCTCTTTTTCAGCCCAGGAATACCAAAATACAGTCCTGTTAGCATTCCTTTCCCCTCTGCGGTCTCTTGCCATTCACTCCTTTTCATCCTATCACGTTTGCAATTAGAGTATATGTAAAATAGAGAATCCTTAGCTACAGTGTTCCTTGATAGAGCCTGTCAAACCTAAAGACCAATTGACTACCCAAATTACGTACTAGATCCCTAATTCTCAGAGTAGTCAATTTAAACAGATAAAAATGTCATACATTACAGGATTAGCTCTCCAGTTAGTGTCTTTGCCTGTTTAATTATTTGGATGAAGGATAATTTATAAGAACTTTTTATATAATTACTAAAAGCTCCAAAGAAATGTGTCTTAAACAATGAGGAGAGAAGGTGTCAGAGACTTTTTTAAAAAATTGAATTGTTTTATTACATTCATATAGATGAAAAAAATGAAAACATTTTCTATGTAATTTTGATATCAGGTAGACTAAGAGAATTAAGTCTGAAAACCCAGATTTTTTTCTGAGCCAAAAAAAATAGAATTCTAGAGAAGATAGAGGAGAGATCGTCAACAAGAAGAAAGAGGAGTATATCTCATTTAAACTGTGACAAGTAAAAAGAAAATTTTTCTGCTCCACAAACAAGCCTTTCTACTCCAGCCCCTCTTACTCCCAAGTTTCCCTTTCCTTTTGAGGAAAGATTATCTATATCAGAAACTCATGGAACCACTAACAAAACTTTTGACCAAAGTCATATACTTTAAACTCCAGCCTTTCATCTAGCCACTGGGCACAAGGTCCATAGCCTTTCCTTCCTAGGTTTTTGGGCCATAAATCTCCATGCACAGATGTCACCTAGAAATGTCATGCAGCTGTGTCAGAGGAGAGTCTAGAGAAAGGCCCTGCTCCAACCCGGGTGGCTCAGTCTTAGCTGCTGTGGGCAATTTTTCTGCAGTTCATTCAAGTGGCTAGGAATTGAAAAGGGAGAATTATCTGTCTTAATTATGAAAAGAAATAATAGTAACTATGTAAAAATTATCTTAGCTTTTTAAGCTCTTTCATGTCTGGTTTTTTAAATGTCCTTAAAGGCATTTTAGAAGGGGTTAATAATAATAACGTTTACAGAGATTATCTGAATTTGCCAACTTAGCAAATAGTTGAAATAGGATTCAAATATAAGATTCAAGAATTTCATTTCAGATCTTGTGCTTTTTTCATTACAACAAATTTTAAGGGTAGATATGCCTTCTTCTATAAAGTAGGACTTTTAAAAAGTACTGCCTAAAATTAGGAACCCTAAGTAATTTATACAAATGTAATTTTCCTATATTCTCATCTTGAAATGAAATGGAAAGATCTCTGTCTGGTTCAAGCATGGGGAATAAAGTGAAAAAGTTTTAGTTTATCTCCCTTCACTGATGTTGACCAATAGTAACTATTTAAATTCACCCTAAAGAGAACAATTGTCATTCTAAATGGTGTTATAATTTCTTTTAGCTTATATGTAGGGTAACTCCATAATTTATCAACCAAACTAGGGCACTTAGGAGAGTGTAAATGGCCACTATTAGTAATTGGGCTTGTACAATTCAAACTGGAACTGGAACTGTCCTAGGTGAATTGGGAGATAGGGTCACCCAACCTATAAGACACAGTTGTGAGTCTGAGGGTGGAGAGTTTTGAAATTAAAAAAAAAAAAGCCAGCAGAGTGAAAATCCATATAACTTGCCTTGATTCCACAGTTCCCATGAAGCTGGTTCTTAAGCACAATGAGCACTGTTGACTGTTTCAATCTCATGCTTAGCCTAAGAGATGACAGAGTGTTGGGACATCGGTTTAGGATCAAGTTAGAAGGAAGACTGCCACCTGCAGAAATTCAGACCCCCAATATTTTATACCACGTGTTAGTTGGAGGCTCCCATCTAAACTCTGTGCACAACACAGATTCTCAGACAAAAAGCCATGTCCTGTGCAGTATTCCCCAGTAAACCTTGGTCACTTTCATGGCTTTCTAAGTGACAAATATTAAATCAGTATTTGGCATGTCAAAAGGGAAAAATGTATTCAGCACTTAAATTATTTTTTACAGCTGATCAAAATAATATTATATAATGGAAGGCTCTTAAGTTAGTAATTGATAAAAAATTAAACTGCTAAAAAATAGATTTTTTATATGCCAAAGCTAAATTTGATAGCATGGACTTTAATCTAAGGATATTCTCATAACTGGCATAAAAACAAATTTTATTTTGAAAAAAGATACTATTTATGAGAATATTGCTATGCACCATCCATCCTATCTATCTTTCAATTTCACATGTAAAATGCTGTATTGAAAAGTAACCCTCTAAGAGGGTTACACTTAGCAGACTAACACTACCAGAAAATGATAGTTTGAAATTATTCCTAACTATTGCTGAATTACTTGGAAATTCTTCCTATGAAATTACTTTTGTCCACCTAACGCAAGAATTATTTTCCCAGTGAGTGTAAAGTTCAAATGAATTTGGTTTGGTTTCTGGGGGAAAATGTTAGTTTTCTTGCAATTTAAAGTTTTATTTGTATAGAAAGTTTCCCTTCCGGACAACAAGTTGCAGCCTGGAAGTGGTAAAATGTCTGGGGGGGGGGGGTTACTAATGAAACTTTGTTGTGGAATAGTTCACAAAGGAATACGAGATGGGTTACATAATGCAGCCCTTTGTTTGTGGAGCCTCTGACAGAATCCTGCAGTTTTAGCTCAGGCTGAAAGCTGCCACCAAAGTCCTCCCTAACTCCAGGCAGCTCTGAGTCTTTTTCCCTACTTCCTGCCATGATTACTCTGGCTTCTGATTAAATCACACCTTATATTTATTTGTCACTAACCTAAAATGACCCAAAGCTGCTTATTTCTCTCCTCTGCAGTTCCCCAGTACTTGTAATATTTGGATGCCTTGAAAATAGCTTCTATCCCAGCTTATGTAGTCTTTTCTCCAAAAGCAAATGCTATAATAGTTTCCTTACTCGTGGGTTCAAACCTCAGGTGAAAAATTTTGGAAGCTAATTAGCATGCTGAGGAGTCTGGAGCATGTGGGTGAGTCACAGTATGCTTCCTAAGGGACAGAGAAAACGTCTTGTTGCTAGTGGTGTTTAACAAGTGCTGTTTCCTCACTGAGTTTAAACAGGGTTGGAACTGCCTTGCGCTGTCTTCTTTGTATTTAATAAAAATCGTGTTTATATCATCTCATCTTCCAAACATCTATCCCTTTGGGGGTTATTCTAATGTTTTATTTCTTAAAATATATGTCTACTAATTTTGGGAAACTTTTAAAAGTTTGCTTTTATTATATTAATAATTGAGCCAGGTTGTAACAAATTCTTCTTGTGAAACTTACTAGACTCAACTGTTTCTTTTTTGACCTGGTTTAACCCTCTTTTCTTAGCTTAATACAAATTTCCACCTTGCTTTCAAAGGGAGAATTTTATTACATATGTTGACTGTCATATATATATATATATATATATATATATATATATATGATCAAGATATGTAGCAAATGAATATTTATTAAATGCCAAGAATGTGACCAGTGTTTGCCATCCAGTTAAGAAAAACAGTTTAGATCATTCAAATTATGCAAGTTATTTCTTGGTTAGAAATGTGTTCAGTACCAGAAATCCTGACTTGAGTGGCTTAAACAAACAGGGGTTTGTATGTCTCATGTAACAAGACGTCCAGAGATAGGGAGTTGCTGGTGTGTGATAAAAGTCAAGGCCAACATCTGTGGGACTGTTGGCCTTTTTTGCATGCTTGTTGCTTTATGATCACAAAATTGCTGCAGCTCTTAGCATTGTGTCCATGTTCAAAGAAGGAAGAAGGGAGAAGGAGAAGGATTGTCTTTTACCTCTGACTTTATCAAAAGAGAAATAAACTTTCTCAAAAACCAGCCTCTCAAACAGATTGCTACTTAGATCTTATTGACTAAGAACTGGGTCCCAAGGCCATCCTTGGTTGCTAGGGAGGCAAGGAAATCAGGGAATCGATTTGTCATAATTGGCTTAGAAATATCATAATGTCATCCAGGACTGAGCACATTGCCACTCTGTAACTAGGGGTCTATAACCAGGAGAATTGGGGGAATGGATATTGGGTGGGCAATAGTATTTACTCCAGCTGTAGTAGTCAAAAAAGGAAAGTTAATGTGGACTATAAAAACTAAAAATGCTTTATGGCAGAGGTAGAACATAAGCTGGACTAAAGATAACTAAAGCAATTAGATCCATTAAACAGTAGGACTAGGACACTTTAAGGGGAGAGCAGAAGCTTAACAGCAGGAAAATATATGCTATCTATGGAAAGTAGCTACTACATTGTGAATGAATTCCCTAATTCTTTGACGATAGGAAGTAAGGCTTATTCTTATTTATTTTCCTAGTATCTCACACATAGTAGATGCTCATTGAATCATAGTAAAATATGTATAATATTCTAACCCAGAAGTCCAGATATGATTTCACAGGTTATGGAGATAATAGAACAGAAAATTTAAAATTTAGGACTCCCTGGCAATACCAGGATGAAGGGAAACATTCATATAATCTGATATACTCCTGAATACTTTTTGGGAAGTATTGAAACCTGGGATGCCCTCAGCAAGGTAAAGCAAGAAATGGAGGCTGAAATACCAAGTTAAGAATTTGAACCTGATCTGTGAATGCCTGATTATGTTTCCGGAATCAAATGTTGTTAAAACACAAGCAATAATATCCAACAGACCCTTGCTCTATTAAAAGTATTTATCCTGTTGCTGTCAGTTGCTCCCCTTTTCTCTGAATTCGGTTCACTATGACCTTCTGGTATGAAGGGAGCTTTGGAAAAACAGAAAGTACTTCATTGGAAATTTCTAAATTCCTAGTACAATAATTGAAATATTACATTTATTCAGTTTCTGTTTTATGTCAGCCACTCTGCTGCAGTTTTTAGGAGATTATTAAAACAACCTTGACTACAAATTATTTACATTCTAAGCAAGAATTTAAATATCTTGATTGATTTGAGGTAAAGAAAATGAAAGAAATAATAATAGTGTTCAGAAAAGAAACCAAGTCAATCAAAAGAATAGTTTGACTTGCTTTTATTGTCATGGTGCTGATTTAACCAGACTACTTAGCCAGGATTCAAGCAAACTTTTTTCTGCAAATACCACACAAGTAACTTCCACTAAAGGGAAAACACCTTACTCACTATAGGTCTGTTTATTTTTTATTTAACAAAGGATACAGTGTCTTGTCCTATTTTGTTTACTGAACCATAGATATTAATTTGGTTTATAGGCAGGGGTGTCCAAACTATTGGCATCTCTGGGCCACACTGGAAGAAGAAGAGTTGTCTTGGGCCACACATTAAATATATCTTGAGACATAATCACAAAAAAAATCTCACAATGTTTTAAGTAAACTTATGATTTTGTGTTGGGCCACATTCATAGCCATCCTGGGCTGCACATGGCCCAGGGGGCCACAGGTTGAACACCCCTGGTTACAGTATGGCTTAATAGTAGACTAAAATAATAAATGAAAGTAATTTTATTTTTGAATTGTGCCTCCATGAATCTCATAATTTTAAGGATCTGACATTACTTTTGTTTTTATGGCCTTAATTTTACCTGAAAAATAAGCCAGTAGATTCCAGAATAGACACGGCATTAAAATGTATAACCTTAACAACTTGGCATTTCTAGCACACTTACTGTCTGGCCATTTAGTGAGGTTTCCCTTGTAACTTTAAGCTTCAGCCTTCCTGGTTAGATTAGAATACTTCAGATTATTTGAACTGAAGAGTGCTTCTCATTCTGACAAAAGAACATCGATTTTGTTTTAATTGATTGAATAATATATTTTCAGTGGCAGATCTTTAACAACTCCTCTAAAGACTTGTAGCATTATTAATATTGCATTTGGATAAGTAACTCAATTTATCTGGGCCTCAGTTATCATCTGCAAAATGAGGTAACTATACTTACATGATCTCTAGCTAATTTCATCTCTAAAGTTTTATGATTTCATTTTTCAATTCAATTCAACAAATATTAATGGAATACTTATATAAGGCAAACCAATATGGTAGGACCTGGATGGATCCAGGGATAAATAATGTGACCTTTCCATGCAAATACCTTATAATGTGATGCATTCAAGGTTGAGGTGTATATTTATCAACACATTTTTTATCTGCTTCTGTTTGGGATGTCACTTAGGAATGAGGGCATATGATTTATTCCCACATGGGCAGAAATTAAGTGTTTTGTTAAGGTTTCTCATATCTGGATTTGGAGAACCAAAAAAGGGTCAGAACTACCATTTTAATAATGTGCCTTTGTATCTATCCCACCTTCAGTGCCAAAAATTTAGAGCATTCAGAACCGTAACCTGATTTATCCCTAAAGGAGCTCAATGCATGTAGAACAGATAAATATAGTTATTTCCATTTTAGTGATTAGATAACAGGACCCGAAGTTTCCTGGAGTTATATAATGAGCCAGTGAATAAGCACAGGTGAAAATCTAGGAACTCTCACTCCAGGACTGCATAGCCAGCCATCTTCCTTTTTGTGTGACAGATTCTTTTAGCAAGTTCTGCAGAGCCTGATTGTAAACCACATTCCACACTGATCCTTCCTCACTCCCTTTCCGAACAGCAGCTTAGTATTGATGATTTCAGATGTATCAACAGGAGGAACAAAAAGGTACAGGGGAAGAGTGAGATACGTGCCGCAACAGATGTGATATGCAAGCTGTGATACAAATGATATAATATTTCAGCCTTTGGTTTGCATTAAAATTAGAAGTGAAGAAAAATTGGGGATTCCTCTATAAATAGTAGCCATAAAGAAACCCATATTTTTGCTGGGTGAAGACATCATTCTAAACATGCCATCCTGGACACTCTGCCTCAGTTCTGGTATCACAGAATTTCCCTTACCTGCTTTTGAGAATACTCAGGAACATGAGAAATTTATTTTTTAACAGGTCTTGGAAGCACCTACTTGGAAACAGGTGATTATATTTCCTTCTTTACCTAAATCTTCCTGCATAGTAAAGAAAAAAGAGGTATGTCCATGTTTCATCTCATGGCTTCTTTAGTCAAAAAAAATTTGCATCTGAGGCTTAGGAAAATGTTCGGCCTTCATAATTGAATGTTTAAACAGGTGCATGCTGCACTGGTCTGGCTGAGGAAAGGTAGTCTCCTCCTTCTGGAAATCCTGACGTTAGAGAATGATTCTTGTTGCAGCTTTCACAAGTTCTTATGAAGGAAAGTTCAGGTGATTCTTAGATCATATTACCTGGTTACCAACCCACTTGCCTCACTCCCATTCTGTATCCTCATGAAGAAATTGATTTAATAGATTCAAGATATTATTAAATACATTCTGCATTAATATTATATGTCCTCTTTGAATCCAAGTGGCAATACAATAGAATTTCATTTTATAAATAACACCCTTCAAGCTAACACCACAGGGCACAGTACAAAAGAATCAAAATAGAACACAAATGCTGTAATCAAATGCAGACCCCAGGAAGGCTGATTAAAAAGGCATGTTGCTGGTAAGAGCAGCTGACAGGGTAAGTGTAGTGGGTCAGCACAGAAAAGCCAGCTGAACAGAAGGGCAAACTGAAATAAAATGGACTTGCCTGCCTGATACATATGGACTTACCGCTCTCCTTTGTCATTGTCTCCTTTCAGAACCAAGAATTGCAGGGGAGAGGAGTGTGCGTATGTTTGTGGGGAGGCAGGGATCAAATGTATATAGGGTCATGAGGTTTACCCTCAGTCCTCCAACACAACACAAGTAAACCAACGAAAATCCTAAAGAGAACCGATGGCAGCTGACAGCAATGCCCACAATGGGAGTGTGAGACAATCCAGTGAGGCTTACTTTGCTTGACAATACCACTGGTTTTCAGGAAACACAACTGTGAGGAAACAAGTAGGTCCCTCCCATGATAGTGAGAGCGGATAGTTGTGGCAGGGCTGGGCATAGGGCAATGTGGAAATTGAGTGAGAATGGGTGCTTTGTGGCCTTGGCCTGGTAGGAGCCTCCTCTCCTCACGATCATCTTGTCACCCCATCTGCTTTCTTTGCTTTTAGCTCCTCACCACCACAGCCTTTTCTAATGTCAAGTGTTTGTGCTTCAAAATTCTGCCTCTAATTAGAGGATAAAAGGTTCAGTCCTCTTAGTAAAGGAATTAAGGAATTAGGCAAAAATTGAGGAGGTATTTTGGCACATATTTCTCTACCTATCTGTCAAACCAGTGTTAACAGTGATCACTGTATACCCTGAGGCATGCACCAAATTGGTCATTTACTGGTCCTTCTCTGTTTAATACTAGAGGGTAAAACAATAGAGGACAGGAGTCACATGATCAATTCCCTACAAAATATATGCTACATTTTACTGAAAAATAGCAACCTATAGTTAATAGTCGTGGAACACCAAATATGGGTTTTGCAGTCAATAAAAAGAAAAGGGGAGAGAAAGGAAAACGATAATTGAGGTCATTTTTACCACTCTTGAAGCTGTGGGTTGTTTGCAATGACTCTCCTGATTACCCAATTAGCTGAAACTGGACTAAAATCATTGATGCATAAAGTTAGGTCAATAATTTAGTATTTCTGTACATCATTTTTCTTAATCTTTCAATTATAAACAACTTAAACATGTGGGCAATATTTGGGGAAAATACTATTTTACAAATGCTAGTACTGCTACCTTTATTGAATAGAATCGTATTTTCCTTAATTCTGTCAGTATTTATTTATCTATGCAGAGAGCCAATTTATTAGCAAAGCTGAACAGTGGTGTAGTAAGTTGAGAACACTGGGTTGTAATCTCCAAAGCGAGTTACTTCATAAAGTGTGTGAACAAATAACTATGCCAGTAATCAATATATTGCTGCTCAGACCCAGATTTACCCTTCCTTGCCTACTCTACAAAAGTGTATCTGGATTCTTTAAGTACTTTTCCTTTCCCAGCTGTATGATTGTGCCTTGTCCATAGAGGGTTCAGAGAGACATGATAGGAGGAAGAGATTTTTCCTCCCAGCTTCCCATACACTCCTGAGTCAGGCCCCTTCAGTGTGCATGGTTTCTCTGGGGCCTGGATCCTGCACACACACAGCTGCCTTGGTGCCCAGCAGCTGAAGCACAGAGAGTTCCTCCAGTGCCTGGCGGCCAACCGCTTCCCCCAGCACCTGCCACACATGTACATAAACACATACACACACGTACATACATTGGCTGGGTCAGATAATAGCGTACCTCAGATAGGACACTTCACTGCGAAGAGCTTCCCTGACACCCCAGAGTACAGATTTCCAGCAAGTTGTGCTTACAGCTACATCGCAATTTCTCTGCCATTCATTCATTTAATGGCTGTGCCTCATCCAATAGTGTCTGGGTCCCAGTCCAGGGGTGGAGGAGACTCTTCCTTGAACACTCTATCTCAGTCCTACAAATAGTTATTCCCCTTATATTTGCTTATTCTTATGTAATTTTGAGTTCTCTTATTACTGGCTACTCCCTCATTACTCCAGTCCCCTGGTATAGTTAATAATTCTTTATATTAAACTTTTCCTATTCAAATTGTTATGTGGTTTCTCTCTCCTGATGGACCCTGACTGATCACATTGCCAAAGAATATTAAAATAATCTATATTCTTTGGGAGTAGGGAAAGTAAATAGATAAGCCATCTTTTTATGGAACGGATTAGCATTGGTACCATGCGCCTTATCTAGACTTAACTGTTAGATGAACAAAAACTTGCGAGAATTGGATGCTAGATGGAAAGGTGAAATAATCATATGATGCTATATACTATTTATACTGTAAATATGATTTTAAAGACCAGTTTTTAAATATTTAATTTCACCAAGAGTTTTTTAAATTGTAAACTGTAATAAAGCAGACAACAAAAGTCTGAATTCAAAAGCAATTTGTTGATCTTCAAAGAATGTTGTAAAATAACACTTTAATGCAAATTTGTAGATTATTAATGTTCGGGTAATAATGATACCCATTGCCTACTGAGAACTCAGAGGGTCCTCAGCACTTTACACTGGTTTACTGAATCCCTATAGCAATAGAGGGGGATGCTCTTGTTATTTCTGTTTTACAAATTGGAAAACAGAGGCTCAAAAGGTTAAAGAACTGACCTAACATGATACATGTAGCAAGTTCCAGAGCTAGAGTTTGAACCTAGATCTGCCTGTGAGCCCTGGTTTTTAACCACTGCACTTAGCTCCCAGAATACTCCCACTGAAGCAAATAGCAAGCAGCCTGGGAACCACACACAGAATAATTGTTTTGCTGTTTTCATCAAAAATCCAGAAGAAACTCAGAAGTATTCCTAGGATGTATGGCACACCCTGAGATATTTCTGAAAGGTGATCTATTATTTTTACCTAACAAGATACGGACAAACTGCATGGACATTGGTGACCAAATCCCCAGAACCAAAGTGTTAACAGTGTATCAAAAACCCAGCAGCCTTTATTCAGAGCTGAATTGAAGGCAGATGAAATATTAACAGCAGTTCTAGCAGCACAAAATGAAATATGAGATCCTGTATCAGAAATTATTAGTAACCTGTAAAAAGAAATGCTGAAAAATGGCAGTTACCAAATTAAAACTGAGAAACAGAGCTCAAATGGGAAATTTCGAAAAGTTTGGAGGAAAATAAATGACAGATTGTCCTCTTGGCTCTTATTACTATGCCATCCTAAATCCTACTTGGCATTACATGGTGGAGGTGAAATAAGAACTGCATCACTGCCAATGCTGGCCCTCAAATTTGTAGTCCTGAGTGTCTGTGATGGTGTCTGAGATTGATTAGGAAAGTAGCAGGAATTTGGTAGCATTTAGCTTTATCTAAATTGAAGAGTCTGAGACTCTTATTATGAAAGGCTTCCTCTCAATTGTGAATTGGCCCCTTTGCTCCACTTTTGGATGGCTGGCTTCCTTCATGCCAAGCTGCACTAAATGTTCTACATGGGAAAGCTATTCTCCTTAAACGCCTTCAAATTTAAAGCATCTATCTGGATATGTTCATATTTATGACTCAAAGTATCTAGCATCAAAAAAAGAAAGAGAGGTTACAGATACCAAACACCGGGTAGCAAATGAAGGAGATATTTTTCCATCAGGAACTGAGAGCAGAGAAATGACTATAAGCAGAGTTGTTAAGCAGTTGATGCCAGAGAGAGAAAGGAAATGAGCTATAGAACCATAGAATCTTAGTGTTGGCAGAGACTGTGGAGTTCATGCAGTCCTACCCTATCATTTTTCAATGAAAAGACTGAGACGTGGGGAGTTAAGGGACTTGACTTGCCCTAGACACACAGTTGTTTACTGATAGTCAGGCCAAAATCATTTCCCAACTCCCAGTCTGGAACTCTGTAGTTCAGCATGCTACTGCCATCCTCTACTGAAAATTAACACTAACTCAGCCTGGAACATAGAAGAACTCAGCATAGAATGGAGAACAAAAAAAAACGATGAATTTGGAGATGGTAATCGGTCTGTGAAAAGAAGAGGAGAAATAGACGGCCCTCCTTTGTTGTGACTCGTTGGCCAAGCTTGAACAAGACATTTTTTGGGGTTTCCTCCCCAATACCTTCCCGTGAAAAGCAGTAAAATATTTTGATTTTTATTCCTCAGGGTTTATATGTATGCATTGAGATTTGATTTGCTTGGAGAATTATCCCACATACAGGTTAGCTCCAAGCGTAGATTGGTTTGTGGCTAGTCAGTGCTGTTATTGAGCCCTGTTATTTACATGACCTTGTGCTTTCCCTGGTAGTGAAATGTGCTCCAGAGTTCTCATGGGGGAAATCCTCTCTGTGGGACACTAACAACTGAGGATCAGATACAGGTTTAAGATGTAAGAATTATCTTCTATTAACCCTTGTGTTCGATTAACCTCAGGCCATATATATATATGAGCCTTTTAATCAAGCTCATGAGTTAAGTAAAATAATTTTCTTTATTTGAATGTACAGAGTAATTTGAAATAAACCAATAGCAAAGGAGATATAATAAAAATGTCTTGATAGGAGTCCTCATGAAATAGCAATACAAGTCTTTTAGACCAGTCAAATATTTTTCTGAATAGAGCAACCGGAAATGAGAGCATCAGACAATATGATGAAAACTACAGATGGAATGCTTTGCATGAAAAGTGATTATATAAAAAAGAGAGCTCAGGAGAAGGTAGGCGTGGGGCTGGAAAGGAGGGGGGTAACTGAAATAAGAGAAGATAATGCTTGACCAGGTCTAGTAAAATATTCCCTGCCACAACCGCTATTCCATGAAGAGACTGAGCCAAGAGGCCTGAATAAACCAGCCTGAAGTTCAGAGTTGCCATTATTGTGGGAGGCATCGGGGAGAGCACATCCGGATTTGTGTTACACAGCAATCACTGTTGGGTGTCAGCATTCATCAGCCAGATGGTCAGACCCACAATTAATCAATTAGGCTGGGATGATCAACTGGACCAAGTTTTCCCCTTTGGTGAAAAGCCTTCATCATGCGGTCAAGGCCAACAACACTTTTATCCTGTTGCTTTTGGAGAAGCTTCTAAACATCCCTCTTCTTATTTAGGCCTCTAGTTACAGGATATTGTTAAGCTCCAAGCTGCTTTGGCAACATAGATACCCCAAATCAAGATTTCAACATAATAGATTTTCAACATACTCTGTGTTCAAGTATCTTTTGTGTACCCTGACAGAAATAACCTTGTTAAAGCAGAATTCTCTGAAGACTGTTATTCAACTGATTTTACTAGAGTCCTCTTGTTGGCTCCACTCAGTCAGGTGGAACAACACTGAAAATGACTCTTTCACTGGGCACCTATAAGGATATGATAGTCGAATCAAAATAATAGCAAATTATTGAGTGTTCACCATGTGACAGATGCTGCTGTGATAAGAACTAAACATTGCCCAAATGTTGATTCAGTCCTTGTAATAATTCAGTGAGTGTGATAATGTTCCATTTCAAAGAGAAGGAAACTGAGACTAGAATGTTCATTAGCCCAAAGTTAAGCATTTATTAAAGATGTATTGAGATAATTTAATGCTCTCTGGAGTGAGGCTAAATAAAATTTACTCTGCATTTTTTACACATCTTATACATTTGTGCATTTCTAAAAAATGGAGATTAGGAATTTATGGTGGGTTCTTATTTTTCCTCTTCAAAGAACTCTTTCACTAGTGTTTCCTGACTATGTTGATCTTACTCTCTTTGCATGCTATTCCTGATGCAAACCATTTGACTTGAGATGGCTTTCTTTCTTATTTTGGGCCATCCATCGCTACTGTCTGCTGCTAATTGTAAGTCTCCACTTCTGTTTCCTTATCTATATATGGTTCTTCTAAGTTTGTTTGGGATACTAAGACTTTATCAGTTGGCTTATAAGTCAATTCACCTCCTCCAGAACAAAATATCTGCTACTAACTTATTTCTTATGTTGAACCTGATATTTCCCTCCAACTATTTTATTTCCCCCCTGCTCTTGCTTTATTACTGTCCTACTGCTGTGGAGAAGTGTTGGAATCTCCTAGTGGTGGGATGTGTCACTTCCTGATAGAGGTCTTCACTGACCCCATTGAATCAAAATACAGACAGGGCATATTTCTGTAGTGTTTCATCATTGAACTTAGGCCTTTCTTTCCTCTCAGCTCTTCTCTACCTCCACCCAAGTTGAGAAGTGCTTCTCTTTAACTGTTTGTGACCGGTGTTTTGCAGGCTATACAAGGACACTATTGACCTAAATGTACCTTTTTGAGATAGGCTCTTATATTATTTTATGCAGTATGAGGCTTCTTTTTGTTATTTAACTGCAATGCTTTGCTTTTGTTTGTTTGTTTTGCTACTTATCAAATCAGGAAAGCAGTACCAAAATACCAGGGTAGTATATAGGCAACCACTTGATTTCTGAAATCAAGTTCAGGAGCACATGGAAGAAAAGGTATTCCAGAAATCTTAATGAGCATCTTTTCTCCTCCAGGGCTCTACCAGTGCCCTCTTTTTCTAACTGTGGTACTCTAATTTGTTCTTGCTGTATTTGGTAGGCAGCTGTTTTACATTTTTCCCTTGCTGCTCCTTTTTTCTGTAATCCTACAATCCTCACCCCAGAGCTGATGAGGCGCTTTCATTTTAACCAGCAGTATCTCCGTGTATTGCAGAGCTGAGCCCTGCCATCTAGACTGCCTCTCTGCTTCATTTTGCTCCTGACCTAACCCCCCCTGCCATTCCAGGCCTGGCCTCTCATGACCAGAGACTGCTGACTCATCCTGGCCTGTGCCAAGCTGTGCAGTCGCTTAGCGATGTGGACAGGAGTCGAAGGACTAGAATGAGATCACTGAACTCATTTCACTTGTTGCTTACGGTACAGTCCAGCATGAGCTGGAAATGTAGGAACCTCAGCCTCCCGAGCAGAAAGAGTAAGTAGATTGAACACACCGCATCACCAAGTCCTCAACAAGCAGTAGTTGGGTGGAGGGTGGGGCTGGCTTTCTCATGGCTGTGGCTAGGGCATTCCGGTTCACCAGGAGTGTTCCTTTGTCCTCTCTTCTTCCTCTCCTCCACAGTCAGACCCTCCCCCCACCTTCCCTGAACTTCCCTCCTGAAAATGTCCGGATGGCACAGCAATGATCTGGGCAGAAATGAAATTTTGCTAATAAGCAGCCTCCGCAAGAAATCCTGGAACAGTGACACTGCTGAAACTGCTTAGTTTAGCTCGTCTACTGGGAACACACATGAACTTCCCAACAGAATTCAAGAGGGTGAAAAATTCCTTTTTTGTTCTCCTTTTCTTCTTGATTCTCTGTTTTCTTTCTGTTTTGAGGGAGGTGGCTTCAGGAGACATAGCTGCATTCTGGTGTGGTGTCAAGTTTTCCGTCGGGAGACAATAATGTACATTCCTCTGGCAGGACGGGATGGTTTTTTTTTTTTGTTTCTGTTGCTGTTGTTTATTTATAAGACATTTCCTCTTAGTTAGTGGAAGTTAGATCGTAAGAGGCTCCAGTGATTTTCCTTCCACCTCCCCTCCCTAATTTCTGTGCTTCAGCACTCTGGAACACTGTGAACTCGACAAACTAATCAAAGCAGGGAGCTTAGCAGCCAGGCCTGGACACTCTCAAGAGACTGTGCTGATTCTCAGTCGACACTCCTTGGATCAGGAACCACAGTCTTGGTGAGTGGTGAGGTTCCAGAATTTGATGTGTCAAGGATTCTATTCTTGGTGTGTCTGGGGCAGTCAGGAAATAATGGGTGTTTTTTAAAAAGAAAAAAAAATACACTCTTTAAAATAGCTATCAAACAATCCAGCCAGATGGTGAAGATGTTACCGTGCACAGCTGAGAACACTCTATGGACAATAGCAGAGCCTTGAGTCTATGCTCAGAAGGAGCATAGGCATAGGTTTCGTGTTGCCAGCAATGGATGTCAGCCTTGACATGCCCAGCACACATGCTGGTAGGAGGAGGGAGATAAGTGAATGAGTGGGGAGGGAGGCAGTGTTTACGGTGGTAGGAGGGGGAAGTGAAAGTGAGATTCATCGTACATTTGAAGTTTCTGTCTACCAACTTTTCGTGCATCTCTATTCTGAACATTGACATTATGCTCAGGATATGTATGTACTCAGCTAAGCAAGAAAGAAAAGTAGATGCATAGCAAAAGAATATTGTTAATACTGTTCTTCTAAAGATCTCTTTGCTAAAAACTAGTTGCTTTTAAATGTTAGGGAACCTCCCTCTGCCTGACCATTGGAAAATGTTATTTGTTACACCCTCTTCTTTATTCCTCTGCATTCATGGAATTGAGCAGAAGAGTGCAATGAGAATCTTTATTTGGCTTCAGAGAAATGTATTATCCTGACATAGGAAAACTAGATGACTGTCCTCACAGTGTTAAACCCAAATATAGTTATTGTCCTCAATATAAGAGACTCTGATGAAGTGGGCTGTGGAAAGTTGTTGAAGGGGTGGAATAGGGGTAATTGCATCCTGTCTGATATGAGACTAGCAGAGCAGTCAACAGACCAGCTCTTGGAGTCAATATGTGCCTTCTATGTCCTCATTGATAACTGACGCTCTCCCTGGAAGTGGAATTTCAGGTGGAATATGTATTTCTTCTTTACCATCGTCTCTCTGCATGGTTGGTTCTTCAACAATATTTGGTTTTACTGTGTTTTCTTGCCTTCTTTCAATTTTAAGAATCTGGCATGTTCCAAAATATTGAGTGGAAAAAACGAACAAGCAAACAAACAAAAAAACATGGTGGCCATAAAAGCATTTGACTGTGTGGCAGCATCTGAAGTGAATTGCTCTTTGGAGAGAGGGACGAGCCTTTGATGTCCCCAATATGGTTCTCATAGGCTAAAAGTTCCAAGAACCACAATCCAGCCTAAGGGGCACTTATTCGATGTTCTTAAATATTTGGAAAGAGATGCTATTTTATTGTTTTAGTGTTCCTTGCTGTTAACACATTGCCAGTAGATTCCTCCTAAAAGTTGAAAATGCTTTAGCAATAGTTGATTTCACATTTAACCAGATGTGTATTGAGTGTGTCTGTTGTGTATATTCTTCTCCAAGCTGGTAGAGTCATCCAACATATTACATTGGTACTTAGCTTTGGAATTTTGTTTGCTACTCAGGACGATTTAGACCCTTAATCATGTAACCCATGCATACTCATATATAACCAAGTTTCCTACAGACTGCCCTCTGCTGCAGCCTCATCAGGGTCTGTCAGTGACCTCTAGAGCGAAGAGTCAGCTTCCTATCACAATTCCTATAGTTTGTGAGGCACATCAAATTCCTCAGCTGTCACTGTGACAGGAAGCAGTCTCAGAGTTTAATTAGGACCAGTATGCTATGAATTTAATGTATATAATCTGTCTATTTTGGTTAAGCCATGTTAATTATGACCATATTATTTGTAAATACAATGTTTCTTTGGGATTTTCCATAAGGTACTTCTTTTCTTTTCTAAAGAAAGAAATTGAATGGGAAAATGGTATCAAATTTTCTTTTAATAGGACCTGGCCCGGTATCTCAATTGGGTGGAGCATTGTCCCACACACCAAAATGTTTGTGGGCTCAATTCCCAGTAAATGCACATACTTAGGTTGCTGGTTAGATCCCCAGTCAGGGGATTTAAATATTTTTTAATTTTAAATATGGTGTAAAACATATAACTAACTTTTAGCCCATTACAGCCAATGCATACATAGGAGGCTGTGCCTCCCCCAGTTAGTACTCAGGCTGCACAGATTCCCAGAAGAGATTTCTGTTAGTCTCTGGCAGGGATATCTGTTGGGACTACACAGAGGGCAAGCTGAATTTCTAGCACTCTGAAGACATTTTCTTATTGAAATCTTCTCTGTCTGTATAAAAAATTTTGTCAGCGTTGTTAAGCAGAGAATAGGTAAACACAAATATCTAAGAGATGACATTTAACAAATACAACCCACCAAAGAGATTTTCCTTCTTGTTGCCAAGATCCAGAGTCCCACATGGCCCTGGAAGAATTACATGGCTAAGCTGGAGAAGAAAGTCAGCATTCGATCAGTACACTTCTGATAGAAAGACAGGATAATGATGTGTTTCTTTCTGCTTAAATGGTTGTGTTAATATTACCTGATTTTTTTTCAATACCTATATTTAAACTTTTATAATATACTATCAAGAATTTAGTCTTCTAGTGTTCACCCCATTTCAGAAGATGCATATTTTAAAACATGTATTTTCTTACATGGACATCAGCTGTAAGAACTCCCTATGTGTTATATTCATTTAATTAGGTCATTACACTTAGACACAAATGACATTGCTAAATAAAAGAATTTTGTTTACCAAGTAGGAAATTGTTCTTTCTTGTCTGTGTATAAATGCTTTTTGATATTTAGGTGATTCCTTTAAAAAGATATATGTTTTAAAAAGTTAAGAAGTGGTTGATTAATAGGATCATATGATTATGTATCTTTGTTACCTTGTCAAAGCATATTTACACTCATTATCACATACCTATATCCGACTGTTAAAATAATATAAGCTTACGTTCTTTGAATTCAATCAAACGTTTTTCATATTGGCCGTAAGTGAAGTGTAGTTGACATTTATCGCACTTAAAACTAATTTTACTCAACTCTTTTTGAGCCGTACTTGCAAAAGTTAAGATTTGGTTAGCTGATAAGATTGGTAATTATCCTTCATCAAATATGTGTGTTAGATTATAAGCCTAAATTCTATTACACACAACTTCAAAGTATTAATTGCTGTGTGTATGAAGTAGTTTAAAATTAAATAGAAAGTAATTAAATTGCTATAAATTATCTTAAAATTGAGACTACCTTTAATGAATTCACGATTTTGGAAGAATGAATTTATGCACAAATGACCCAGTTTATTCTAGTTTCTCGATTATTAGTTGTACTTTAAATACTTTGATGCTATATTTACACATCAACATAAGCAACTATAATTTTCTAGAATACCTTTCAAGATACCCAGCCAAGTCATATATTTGTCAAGTCACACTTTTTTCTCTGAAGCTTTCTGTAATAACCCAAACTCCAAGTGAACTTCTCCTCCAATGACAGCATTTTTAAAATCTGTAGCTTTCATTTGTTACTTATCATATACTGCTTTGAAGTGGGTTTTTTTTTAAATCTATGAAAACTATAAGTGGTTAGAGGGTAGGTACTACATTATATTTTTCTCCCTCCCAAATAATGTCAAATTGCCTCAATCTGAATGGAAGATCAATGAATACATCTTTCTTATCATAATGGAAGAAATATGTTCAGAAAATAAATCACTAAATTCTTGTATTTCTAAACCTCTTAAACTCACATATGAGATCTTTCAACTAGCTGGCAGCATCCCCTATCATTTGCAAAGGTAGGTTCTCTAATCCCCACAACATCCAGGTGATTTTTCATGGGACATACCATACAGTCTTGAGCTTGCAGCAGTTCAGTTTATATTCCAGGACTCACGAGGGTGACCAAATATCCAGCTTGGTCTGCTTGTGCAGTTGGAAGATACTAAACTCAACTATAATGTATCACATTAACCAAAGGTCTCTCCAGCTTGGAAATACTTGGATTACAGTCAATCAGTGGTTCTTTCTTTCCTCAAACTCAACATCTAAGAAGCTCAGGCTGCCTGCTGTGGGAAGGCGTGACAATTGGCTATAAATGCCCCATGAACGAGATTAGGCAGGGGTAGGGCAGACAGACAGTAAAATAAAGAGAGGGGCAAGAGGACAGGCAGACAAATCATTTCCACTGTCTTAACAAGCACTAATTAAATGCCTTGTTTTAGGCAAGTAAGAGCCAAGTGCAGTTGTTTCTCATGGATGCATAGAGAAATGCATAGGTTGGTGCTGCTTTAGTCATTAAGCTACAGCACACTAAGGTGCCTTCAGTGCTCTGGGGACGTCAGTGGGAAGGGACCCATTTCAGCACCCTAAATGGTACACTGCTGACGTGAAGCTCATCGAGGGAGTAACTTCATGTACTACAAACTGACTGCAACAAATAATATTTAAAAGAAAACAAAATACTGTGTAAAATATGCTTTAATTACATGTTATCGGTGTTCAGTCAACTTGGCAAACCCCAGACTACATCGGATTCTGTCTCCTACGCTGAACTATTTGTAGAGCTTCTAATATATATAAAGGAAACACACTGGTTTCATTTTCATCTCTTTATCTTTCCTGCTTTATCCTCTAGTAAACTGAATTCCTAGAGGTAAGCAGCCAGAGGGAGAAAGAGGAATGATTCACATAATGGATAATTAACCCTTGAAAAATGGAAAGTTAACTCTCTGTAGGCATGCCAAAAACTGGAATGTTTTGTTGTTGAATTTGTTCTCCTTTGGGTGTTAACACATAGAGCACACCTCCATCAGCACCGACTTGACACCAAACAACCGGTTCACCCGCAAGCTACAAATGCCACACTCACCTTCCAGTTCATTCTGGCAGGATTTGTAGCATGCTGTCCTCTTGGGTAGTCATGTACAATCCATGGTGAGGGATAAAATTGTATGAGTGCCTAATCCACTTTTGAAAATGAAAGAAAAGGATCTGTTTTATGAAAAGGACCTAATAAGGAAAGACACAAACTGTAACAAAAAGTATTACCACCTTGCACCTCCTGCTAATTACCTTCCTAGGCAAAAGGAATCAAAATAGTGTAATAAATGTGAAAGGTACATCACGAACCTAGTGTAAAGAATTGTTTCTTCCTTTTAATTGTGAATTAAAAAGAGTAGCAAACATTAAGCTACCCATGTAGCTTTAATTTAACCTCCTAACCTTCCTGGAATTCATCTACTTCATTTATCTAATAAGGATAATAGTACGTATTCAACTTATTTTCCAGCATTGTTATGAAGATCAAGCTACAAAGACGGTTTCTTCATTATATTTGTTAAACATGGATTTAACATTAATTCATTAATTCACTGTTTTATTTATTAAAAAATTATTTTTGAACCCATATTCTGCATCGTATAACTCTAGAAGCTAAAGACTGATTAATTTATTAACAAATATTTATTGATGAACACATATGCATCCAACACTTTTCCAAGGTCTGGGATACTACAGTAAATAAAATAAAGAAGTCTCTAATCTTGTAATGCTTACTTTGTAGGCATGGGAGAAAGATGAAAAACAAGTACATGCATGAAATATATAGCATGTAAGACAGTTATAAGTGTTATGGGGAAAAGTGGAAAAGGAAAAGGAGAGAGAGATTGAGAGAATGGGTGTAAGTGTACTGGTGGTAAAGCTGCAAATTTAAATTGGATGGAGAGGGAATGCCTCATTGAAGGGACAGCACTTGAGAAAGGCGAGGAAGCAAGTTTTGTGGATGTCTGGGCCAGAGCATTTTTGGCAGTGGAGCCACCAACTGCAAAGGCCCTGGACAAAAATGTGTGTGGCAAGTTTGAATGAAAATGGCATGGGAGTGGGCAAGCAGGAAAATGGTAGGAGGTGATGTGTGTGAGGCGGCGGGGGCCTGAGCACATAGGCCTTAATATACTGTTGTGAAGGTTTTGGCTCTGTCGTTGACAATACAAAGGTAAATCAGACATGGCTCTAACTGCTCACTAAAGGAGAAACAAGTCTGCTAATGCCCTATGCTAGGTGTCATAATCGAAGGATGTTTAAGGAACCTCGGAAGCACAAAATAGTGAGTGTTTAGCTGAGTGTACCTTTGGGTGGAGGGTCAGGGAAAGCTTTACAGAAGAGCTAATAAATCCATTCTGGGCTTTGAATGGTTTGCTCAGATAGCCAGACAGAGAACATTCACTAAGAGGACCAGCAGAAGTAAAGGCACTTAAATAGAAAATAACTTGGCAGAGTTGGGGGTCAGTACCAGTGAAGCTTAGTAGAGGAGTAATGATGCTGTAGATGTAGGCTGGGAACAATCATTTCGGGCCTTGATTTTCATGCAAAGAAATTTTAACTTCATCGTGTGGCATTTGGGGACCCATTGAAAGATTTTAAGTAGAGAGGGTTAATTATCAAATTGTGTTATAGAAGATCACCCTGGCGGAAAAGTAGAGGGGTAGATTGGAGATATGGGAGAATAGAGACAGGAAAATGAATTAGGAGGCAACCGAAATTGTTCAGACAGGAAACAATGAAGCCCTGAACTAGGACAGTAAGTATGGGAATAGAGAGGAGGAGACATGTTCAACAGATAAGAGGCAGAATGGACACAATTTAATGACCTTTGGGCTGGGCATTGAGAGAAGAGGAATTTCAGATTGCTCCCAGCATTCTGCCTTACACATTAGCAAGAAAAGCTATGAGGAGGAGGAGCAGGTTTGTAGGATGGGGCTGGAGGTGTGGAGAGATGATAAATTTGCTTTTGAATGTGTTAAGTTTGAGATGTTGGGGGGAAATTCAGACTGATATCTGGTACACTGCTGGATTTAGTCAGGAAAGCTGGGAATCAGTCAGGGATAGAGATACATTTGGCAGTCTTCTGAATTAACAGCATCATGGTGGTAGTGAAAACTATGGAGTGGACTTTTCTCAAGGAAACTATGTGGACAGAAAGCAAAAGGGTGTACCACATTTATGAAACAGAGAGTAAGAGAAGCCTTAGAGAAGGTTGTTTGTGAGTAACTACTATGTTCTCGCAATTGTGCTAGGTAGAGGTGGACCAGGATGACTGGCGCTCAGACGCTGCCCTGAAAGCTTGTAAAAACATAAGAGGTTATTGTTACTATCACCGTCAACCATGTGGCAGTGCTAACAGGGGAGATGCCCAAGCCTAAAAAGAAAGTCATACAGAATATTTAACTAGCACCAGAGGAGACTATTATGAAGGGAGAATCCTGGAAAGTTTTCCACATGCATTTTTGCTGTACAGTTTTCTGATTTCTCTAGTATGTGAATGTGTATATTCCAGTGTTAGCATGGGTTCAAGCTATTGGCAAAACAAGCCAGGTGTAAATTATGGTAGAATTGAAATCGATAGCGCTTTCAAGCACTGGAGTGCCCAGTTCACATCAGGACATGCGTCTGTGTTCACTGAAACATGGCTATCAAGTGCACCCCGAGTCATTAGATGTGTTATCCAGTGAATAACAGCATAATTATATTTTAGCAGAGCAGCCTTATGATAAATTCTGCTTTAGTGAAACTCCATATACAGAGCAATTTCTCCCGGCCGTGTACATTGCATGGCAAAGAAAGGATATCCTGCTGCGTATCAGAAGGCTGTAATTTCATTTAGGGGTTCTATTGACATCGTAAACTGCAAGAGCAGAGCTCAAGTGGCTATTTAAGTCATAGGAACTTCAAGCTAAAATTACTGCCTAGTCCTAATCGCCACCTCCAGGGGACTCCTGCCTATACATGTGTGCTTTATGTTTCTATCTTTGTGTCTATAAATAGTCAATCACTCCAGGGTTGAGGTGATAAGCTATACAAAAATATGGCAGGTATATGTCACCTTTGCAGCTGGTGCAGGCTAAGGGATAAAAGCAATTTTACTATTCATTGAAAGTCAAATGCTAAAAGGGGCCAGCTGCTCCTGACAAGTTCAGAGTATAGGTGTTCCGGTTTTTCTGCTTGAAGAATTCTCTACTCAGTTTAAGGTCAGGGTCTTCCAACATGTTGAGGCTAGAAAAATAGGGACTTTTAGGCTTACCTGTGTACAGCATGGTTTACAGCCCCAGTCCTTGCCCAATTCTTTCCCCTCTTTGACTTGACCCAGCTCACTTGTGAGAGTAATAGTACTGGGTGGCCTGAGCATCCAGTAAGGTACAGGTTATACACTGCCCCTCAAAAGTCATTTCCTAGATATTTAGAGATAACGGTGTGTCTTCAGATAGAGTCAAGCTGAAAATTATGAGCCATAATAATTGACCTGAATGTTTGTACTCTAAGGAAAATAAATTTATATAAAATTGCAAATTCTTAAATAGTATTTACTAGTTGATGCTTTGGAAATGATTCTAGGAGACCAACAAGGAGAGACTCAAAGCTAAGATACTTTTCTCCTTGGTTTTTAATGAAAAGTTCCTGTTCATTCTGCCACGTTAGCAGTCAACTTTGTCAAGAGTAAACAGTACAAAATTGGGCACTAGAGTCCAAACCTCTTCAGTCATTATGGTGCTGATGTTTTATTTGGTCACTCCTTCCTGGGCTTGAGGGTCATCTGTGTACATACTGTCTTAATAAGAAATCCCAGCAGAATTATCATGGTTCAGAAAATCACAGTAGTAATAAAACTTCTCATAAGGTAAATGTTTTATAGCCACCTTATTAATACTTATTTCACCCTGTGGAGAAATGGAAGATGGAGAGGTAGAGAACTGGACCCACACTTAGCAGCTGACTGAGACCAAAATTTTACTTTTCATATTAGCTTGTCTATTGCCCTACTGCTTGATCACAGTATTTCTTTATTGTTTAAATAGTATAATTAAAACCTAAAGTCTTAAAGAGACGAATCTCTCTCATCTGTTACCATGATGCTTTTATTATATGCCTGAACAACATAATATGCCATTGTCATGTGTCTGAGAGAAGCTACTGCTCTGGTAAGAGTAGCCTCAAATTGTTTCTACCCATGGAATGTAAAAAAGAAGATGTTAGGCAGACATAGATAAGCTTCCGTGTGAGGTAGTACAACTCTCCTGTTGTTCTCCTGGATCTAGGCCGCAGAGCAGAGTGATTAAGTGTGCAGACTGCCTGGGTCCTACAACTTACTAGCTCTGTGACCTTGGGGAAGCTGTAATTTTCACTGCCTCAGTTTCTTAATCTATAAAATGGGGATGATACCTTCATCATAAAATTACTGAAGGGAGTATATGATTTAATAAATGTAAAATATTTAAACCAAGGAAACCAAGACATGGTGTATAGTGAGCTACAATAAACATTAGGTGTTGTTATAATCACCATTGTTATCTTCCTCATCCTCACTTATTACTAGGCTGTGGGGTCATGGTTAATACCTGTTTAGGATAAAACCTACACACATGCAGGTATGTACACACACACACACACACACACACAAACCATTCACCTAGGAACATTTGCTTGCCCCAGATGTGGGCTTAAGTTTCAACAACATGTTATCCTAAATGTCTTTCTAGGCAGAGAACACATGAGGAATTCATGCTTTGGATAAGGTGGTCTTTTTACTGAGTTCATCCTTAATACTGGTTTTAAGTACTTGATGAAGAATTACTCAGTTCCTGGGCCTCACTCATTACCTATTTACTCTATCTAGTTGGTCTTATCTCATCATAGGTCCTTCCTAAACTATGAATTCTATTAAGCATAGCCTAGTTAAGATCTATTGATAGAGTCACCATTATAGTTCCAGCTCAATAAATAAATATAGGGTGAATGAATGAATGAATGAGTGAGCTTCTATTCCCAGCCTCTTCCTGTAGTTCATAGTACTGGCTATCTGATGTTCTAAACAGTGACTTCATTGTCCATGCAGGCCACTGTATTCACTATCCCTAGTTACTATTCCCAGTCTTTCAGTGCAAACTCTGCTACTTATTTTTGTCTTCTTGCCTGATTTGAAACTGTCAGTACTGATATCCAGTCAATATAGTAGGCCTAGCCTCCTATCTGCTTCATCTTTTCCTTCATGAAACCATGGACACCACCCACACAGCTGTATCTTTGTGACTCTGTCAGTGCCTTTTTCCTATTGAAATCTGTGAACTAGATGCTTGCTTTAATTTTACAAGTGATTCGTTACCCATTTGCATTTTAACTTAATGCTCTTGGTTCTAACCTTGATTTTGATCTTCATAGGTTATACATACCTTTTTATAGTTATTATGTTTTGAGAAAAACATACTTATATCAATAATAAGTAAGTAAAAGCTGACATCAAATCTTATCTGCAAGAAACAACATTCAACAACCTTGGATACTATGTGTTGTATTATTTGTTATGCCTCCCACAATAGTCCTTATAGTAGCTCCTTCCATTGCCCTTACACCTGTTCTAACCCTAGGCTGATGCTAACAATATTCAAAGCTCAATTATTGTAAAGTTTGACTGAACAATGTTGGCATTATATAGAGTGTGTCTAATAGTAAATATCACACATAAAAGGAAGAGGAACTAACAGCAAAATGTAACATTGTTGCAGCTGGTACAGACCACCAACCATTACATATTGACATATTTATTGTGTTCCCTTTATTGTCACTATTTTTTGACTTGTGAAAAAGGGAAAAATAATTTTTAAAAGAGGAAAAGATACAATTTAAACTTAGAAACAAGCATGATGCTTATCTTAATTAGTATCTATCATACTAGCTAACAGGGACACAGCACCTACTTGCAAGGAGCTTCTAGTTTGTACAATTTTATTGCGGAGAGTAGTATTAAGTACTAAATCTAATCAGGTAGAAATTATTATTCTATGATGATGTACCAAAATGAGCAGTAAAGAAAGACAGTGACTGCTGTAAGAATTCACGTCAGGATACCCCTAATGGTACATGGAAGGCTTAAAGTTGAGCATTGAAGGATGAAGGAAAAGGGTCTTTTGGAGAGAAGGGGATATGGAATATGACGGTCTAGTATCAGAAACCAGGGAGGGAGGAAGAATGAAGAAAAATTTCAACCTGAAAGGAGGCATGGCAGTGGGCATAAAGTCGATATGTATAGGAAGTAATGAAATAGAGATAAGATACACGTGAAGGTGAGGATATGAATTTGGAAAGGTCAGGTGGGATCCAGAATTTATTCTTTGTGAGTGATGAGGACAATGACTGTTGTAGAATTGGAACTCAATAAGGGTTTGCTAAACAATGGAAACATTTTAGAGATGCAAACAAAAAATAATAAAAGCAATGTTTTAAGAGTTAACCTGGCTATAGTACACAGGGTAGATTGAGGGGTTTGAGAACCGTCTGGTGCCAGCTGGACGGCAATCACAGTTATTGAGATGTAGAGCACTCAAAACTCAAATATAATCATGACTGTGGAGATTAAAAAAAGGGATATTAAAAAACACATTAACAGCACTCTTCATTTTTTTTCCCTACCAACCCTAACCCTAGTCTCACCTAACCATAACTTTAACTGGAAAATATCTCCCAAATCCTTTTTGCCTTTTGATTTGATTTCAGTGAAGTCTATCACTGCATGGAGGGTAGGGACAGGCAAGGAAGTGGGCGCTAAGGCCCACTCAAGCCTCCCACCAGTGAGGGCTTTATTGTATGACATTCCTGAACAGCATAATGTGCTCTCAAAGTTTGACTGCTTGAGAATAAACGCAGGGGACACACAGACCCCTGTGGATTTTCCCTGACAGGCAGGACTCTGGGAAACCTCACTTGTCACAGAATGCCAATCAAATCTCAGGGAGTTCAAGATCCATTCTGGGTTCTTAACTTTTTAGTTCTTAGTTTTTACTTAATTTTTTATTTTAGAACAGTTTTAGATTTATAGAAAATCTGCAAAGGTAGCACAGTTTTCATATACCCTTACCTAGATTCCCCTGTTAATAACATCTTACATTACTGTGCTACACCTGTCATAACTAAGAAACCAACATTGGCAAGTACTTTAATATTAGCTAGATTTCACACTTCACTCCGATTTCACTATTTTTCCCCCAGTGCCCTTTTTCTATTCCAGGACCACACCCAGGAGCACATTATATTTAGTTGTCATGTCTCCTCAGGCTTCTCTGGTCTGTGTCAGTTCTTCAGATTTTCCTTGTTTTTTACAAACTTGAAAAATTGAGGAGTACTGATTTAGGTATCTTATAGAATGTCCCTCAGTTTGGGTTTGTCCAGTATTTTTCTCATAGCCTGGGGTTATGGGTGTGGGAAGAAGACCACAGAGGTAAAGTGCCATTCTCGTTATGTTATATCATTACTACCATTAAAATTTTAAAGCTAAATATTTCATTCTTCTATCTTTGGTTTAGTTCTTGATTCTTACTGTGTGACATATATCCTGAAATAGCTCTAGGACCCCTCTCCTACATTTTCTCCATTCCTCCTTCAGTTCAACCAGATCAGCACCGACAGGAAACCTCCAGGGGGACTATATGCTGGCAGAAATTCCAAGACCATCCCAAGTTCTTTCTTTACCCCTGAGACAGTCTCAGAAGTCCCAAAGGTGTTCTGGGACTTGGCTGTGGGAAACAATACTCATTAACCTGTCTGTGCTGTGTACCTAGTCCACCCATTATTATCATGCATCCAAGTGGCCTTTTTTTTTTTCTTGGACGGTTCTGACACTTCTTTGAGGGGAGCAGATTGGCTAATATAGCACATCTAAATTCAGCTTCCTGTTGATCAAGAATTGTGTAGACACATCTTAAGGCAAGTGTCCCATTTTATATTATGGTTATTTGAATGGGTGCCTTTTCTTGCCTACTCAGAGCTCCTTGTAGGTGGGGACCATGCCTTACTTTTCACTATATCTTCGTGATTCAGTATAATATATGTATCCCCCCACCCCAAGTAGACCACAATACATATCTCTGGACTCTCCTGATTTCATGAATTTGGAAAAGGAACAAGCTTCCTTGAGGTTTCCATTCCAAGTTTTGAGTTTTTAATGTGGAAAATACCTCCCAAGTGCCAAACTCACTTGCCTCCCCCAGCCAGTCAATCCCAGGTACATACGAGGCCTAATTTTTCCCAGCAGCTGGCATTACGAATGAGAAATTGATGTCTCTGCTCATCAACCTGTCTGTCTGCACAGTGTAGAGTAGCACTATTTAGAGGCAGGGTATTTGGAAAATTAAACAAGGACTGTCTGAATAGGAAACCTATCAGCCTGCAATGGAATGACGTTTTTTTGCCCACAAACTGGGGTTAAGATCTGCATATTGATGCTTAATGTCACCCATTTGTGAGTAATGGATCTCACCCCATTAGTGGGTAAATGTGTTACATCACTGGAAGCTGTTATTTTCTGTAGGTCTGTATGGGGGAGCAGTAGATATACACATGTACTTGCCAACAGATCTCTGTATTTATCTGCCCGTCAGTGGGAGCAGACAGGGCACACCTCTTTGATGGACAAGAACCACAGGTCAAAGCCATGCTCTTACTGCTGCTGCTGCTCTGTGATTGCTGTGGCTGTATCATCTGCGTCTAGAAAGAGGCTAGGGGCAGCTTGTTAGTTGTTGTTCCAGTCTAATCTGGAGGTTGGCTCTGGTCACTGACATAATTAAAGAGACTTTGCAAACGTGGACTGCAAATGCTGTGGCCAGTGAGATGGGCACAAAAAAATCCGCTGTCACCTACTATCTCTAATCTTCTATAATGTCTCAAGAGTCCATACATCTGTCCTATCTGCAGGCACCATCCCTAATGCTGTTCTGATGCTATCTGGTCCTCCTGGACTCTGCCTGTCAAGTGTATTTCCTGCTGCAGGCTGTACTACTCACTGTCTCTCAGCCTCACCTCCACTCAAGAGACACATTCTCTCCCAGTAGAAAAAAATCATTGTGGTTTAATCTTCTAAAAAATAGTCTACTTATAGCCCTACAACCATATACATCATTGAACTTGGTCTTCATCATCTCAACATTCAATATGCCTTTTGAGGAACAAGACCCTTTTCCCCCCAGTTAAAACATACCAGTGATGGCAAACTGAATTTCTAATTATTTTGTATGGAGTGGGCAAAAGTAGGTTAATAGTAATTAATACAATAAATAATAATACAAGAATAAACTGTTTCATGTACTCACAACTGTAAACCTACTTTTTCCCACTGAGGAAAACAAGCAGAGCAAACTTATGTTTTCAGTCTAGGCCTGTTTACCAGTGTAATTTGATAGTGGGAATTAATTGTGTGATTCTTAGTACAACTACAGTACAGTCACAATTAATAGACATTCCTTACAGTTATCACCCCTCCCTCTCATGCTTGTAAGAGGGCATGGACCATTCTTTTCCCCAAAATTTAATTTCCCTCAAGATTGCGGGATTATTGCAAGAAAAAAAAAGTGATAGCACTATATGTGTTTTCTGGTTGGTTTGTATGGTATCCATTCAATAAAACTGTGGCTGAAAGACACAAGGAGGTGAATTCATATTAGACAGTGTTTCCTGGTTGTCCCTTTCTAAAAGGTAGGTGAAAGAGTGAAGAGTTTTGTCTCAGACAGAATTTGGAAGGAAATAGCCTGACTTATCAAAAAGGTGAGATGATGTGAAAGGGCTTATTTCTGTGTGTCAGAAAGGCCTATGACAGATGTTTCACTGGGTAGAGGGGGGACTGGGCTCAAATACAGAGGTTTCTCTCCCCACACATTTTTGTGTAGAGTTCTTTCTTATTATTATTACCGTTGATATATATGGGACACAAAAAGGCAGACTGATCTTTCTGATGATTGCCTTGGCCTGGGTAGAAATTTGTAATTTCATCAACTAGATTGGCAGACCATAAAATAAAAGTGAAAAAAAATAAAAGAAACCCTGTATTCAATTAAAGTATGTTGACTAAGCACAGACTTTTTAAAAAAATAAATCAGGCAGTGATACTTGGAAAGTGTAAGTTGACACTTCTGTCAGTGAGAGGGGAGCTAGGTAAGAACCCCATTTGACTTTTTGCTATTGCTAAAAGCTTTAAAATTCAGTCAATATATCTAAAATTATTTTAAAGGAACATATGAGGTCAGTGTTTGGTATGAGAGTCTTCACCTGCTTAAAAGACACAACAGAAACATTGAAATGGAACAATTCGTTAGAAATGAAAAAAATTTTTAATGCTGTGACAAGTTTCTCTAGAGCAGTGTCATCTGATCCTAAGACTCCTCGAGGGTCACCTGTGAAATACACACATTTCTGGGCCCCACCCCAGACCTAGAGAATCAGAAATTCCCATGTGACAACCTTAGTATTTGTACCTGAAACAAGAAGCCTACTCAAATGTTATGATCAGGGAAGTCTGGGAAACTGCTCTAAGAGATACTTTTTCAGAACACATAAAGAGGGAGAATATTGTATTAATATATTTCATATAAAAGTGATTATATACATTTCTCCTGTGCTCTTCCCAGTAATTCAGAGGTATTTCAAGTGAGTAAAAGAAAAGTTTTTCTCTAGACTAGTGTTTTGGTTTTTTATTTTGGGGGTTTTTTTTTAGCATCTCATATCTTTTTGTCCTTCCATGTCAGTGATCTCAAGATTTTGTATTCACCTTTTTATCACTCCTCACCCCTACCTAATAAACGGTCATTACATAAAAATACCTACATTAGGAATTTGGAACTTGAGTTCTAGTTCTGGATGGAAGTTGGAGCTGGTGACGTTGGACCTTCTTATCACTTTAGTTTCACATCAGAACACTGATGAGGTTGCACAAAGTGTTTCTTCTGAACTGTACCAGCTCTACCTGGTTACAAATATTAACTATCTTCTCCAGCCTTGTTTGGGGATCATAACCACATAGGATGGTTTTTGTACTTGATGGGAATGTATGTCCAGACATGTGCATGAGTATTATTTACAGACTTTTACTTATTTCTGAAACCAACTTGAGTTCCAGTTTAATCTAAGATAAACTCTGGAATATATATTTTCTGCCACTATTAAAAGGATCTTTCAGGGAAATCATTGACTAGGGTTTTTCTGATTTGTAAGAAGAGTAAGAGAATAAATAAATGAGCTACCTGATAGCTGTTCTAGGTGCAAGTCCATGGAGGCAGGGAGAATTACACTCTTCAGCTAAAGGATGGGGATGGGTAGTGAAAATAATTTTTTAAATACATATAAATGGCTATGGTTCCATGTTGCTACAAAACTGTATGGAAAATGCTTGGCTGGGCATAACAATAAAAATAAAAACAAGAAAAAGTGCCACTGCCATTTCAAAGGCAAAGGTAGAGAAATGTACTGGTAGAAGTTCACATTTCCTAAAACCGCTCGTCATCCCAGCATGTACTTTGTGTAAATACACATGTGACAGTGGCCTGTGCACTAATTCACACTTCAGAGAAGCCTCTGGTTTCCTTTTCTCCCTCCACTTTAGCAGTGGGCAGCCTGCAACCTTTTGATCAAGCTAACTTTGTACATTACATGACTGAACTCAGCTATGCCAAACATCCTTGAGGAAGTTGACATTTGTGTACTTTGAAAGAAAAAAAAAGAAAAGTGAATCCCAACTGCTTCCTCTGCCCTTTTGATTAAGAGAACAGTAAGTCAGCAGGAGAGGTGCTGCTTTTAACAACCAGGGGTGTGCAGAACTGATTGGTATCTTTCTTTGAAAAAAAGTAGAAAAGATTGATGTTAAACAACACTAATCAGAGTTGATTACAGGGACTGAATGAATTCATTGATGGGAGAGAGCCATGGTTCCAGAGACAACAAAACAGATTGGATAATAGTCAGGGGAATTGTATTCGGAAGAGTTCTGCTCATCTTTGCAACCAGGAATAAGCGAGTCCAGGTCTTTAACCACTCCTTGGAATAGACTTACCTGTATGCTAAGCGCAGTTCTCTGGAGTGAAATCTCTTCTTCTCCCTGAGCTTTGTATGGCTGACCCTTTCCCTTCATTCACGTCTCAGCTTTCCCTGATCACAAATCTAAAGCGGTGCTTCCTTCACAACCTAGGTGGGCCCTAACCACCTCTGAAACCTCATTTTCTGCTATTCCCAGTGGCTCCCAGAGCTCTGTCTGGGACCACCTGCAATTCCCTGAATGGACTAGACTCTGCCTTGCTCTGTGATTTTGTTTTTCTGTTACCTCTACCTGGTGTCCCTTTCCATCCTCTCTAGTCTTTGCCTGATCTATTCTTCCCATCCTTCAAGTTTCAGCTCCAGCATCATCTCCTCTAAACTTGTTCCACAAACTCCTAACGAAAAACCAGCACCGCATGCCTCTGTCCTTCCATGGTATTTATACTTAACTCTGGGTTATAACTAGTTGGATATTTACTTTCCCTTCTCTCCAACAGACTGAAATATCTGAGGGCAGGGATTGTGTCTTTTATCTGTATTTTTAATGGCAGTAAAATACCCAGAATGTATTGGTGTTTAATTAAGAAAGAGAATGAATCAGTCAATCAATGCTCCCTTTCTACCTCCATGTTTTAAAATAATTGCCTCAAATAAATAACAGAACCCAGAAGAAGAAATTCTTATACAAAATAGATAACTCACTGGTTATTTACCAAAAAAGTAATAGTACCTAGGATATGACAGATCATATCTAGCAGCTTCTACCCCTGCTCTTTTCTATGACTTCTAGGTTGTTCCAGATAGTACTTTGACTATAAATATGAGGAAACCTTGGGGGAAACAGTTTGTTGGACTGATGCTATAATTTCTGACCAGTGCATGAATGTGTTGCTTATCTTACAAAAATTAGGCTGCTGCTATTAAATTTATTATTAAATATAATAAGGCTTCTTCTTTAGGAACTCCCAAGCACTCCACATGCATCATCAGCCTCATGCTGTATTTTCCTGCCTCATGTTAATAATCTTATGCATACTGAATGCATAACCTGAGCACTTTAGAATTCTGATATGTATTCCCTAATAAGTGAATATATTATACTCACTGTAGTTAATAATATCATGCACTTAAACTCTTAGAGAGGTGTATTTTCTTCTTCTTAGATAGCAGCAAGTGGATAACCAGATCTTCTCCACCCAACACATGGGCACATGGAAGGTGGAACATGTGGGAAGCACCCTAGGCTTTTAAAAGGTATTTGTCCAGCTAGTTCATGGTTGTAACATTTTAATGCCATTGTAGGTTCTAGTAGAAACACCATTGGGATTAGAAAGGAGCAGTTATTTAAAAACATCATTGGAATGGTACAGTGCTACAGAGGAAGGAACCTGAAGCATTTTATGGTCCAAGGAGATAGAATCCCAAGTATGTCAAATATTGGCCACATTTGCCCAAATGTTGGCTGGACCAGTGGCTAAAAGATGGGAAATATGGGAAGCCTTTTATTATTACTGTGACACTTTCAGTTTCACTTTAATGTGAGATTATTCTTGAATTAGTCAGTCTTGCATTTTTCAATGCATTTTCAAGGCAGTTCTCAATCTTGTATTCTCCAGGTATGTATATGTATCTTGGAGATCTTTTCATATCGGTACGTAAAAGCTCTCTTAATCATTTATTTAGTTGTATAGTATTCCATTATGTAAATATATCATAGTTTATTCTACCAGTCCCTATTTATAAACAACTTTTACCATTTCCAACAATGCTTCAGTGAACAACTTTGGACATAAATCATTTCATAGATGTGCAGGCTTTCTGGAGGCTAGATCCTGAGAAGTAAAGTTGTTGGTCAAAGGGTTACATGCATTTTAAATTTTGACAAATTTTGTCCAATGAATCTCAGCAGGGTTTGTATTAGTGAGAAGCCCTATTTGTGAATGATAAAAGTGCCTCTTTACCCTTAGTCTCAACAAAATAGTGGTTTCATAGACCCTGGATTTTTCCCAATTGCATAGGTAAAAGATTGATATTTCTCTGTATTTAAATTTGCCTTTTCCTTATTATGAGTATTTTTTGATATGTTTAATGATTTTGGTGTTTAATTTTCTATAATGTATCTATTTATTTTCTTCCTATCAGTTTCTTGTTCTTTTCCATATGGATTTCTTGCTTTTTATACATTAAGGAGATAATCCTTTTGTCTATATGTGTTGCAAACATTTTTCGCAGTTTGTCATTTTTAAATTATTTTGTTTATGATGTATATATTTTTTGCCATATAGAAGTTTGTTTTTCATATAATCAGATTTGCCAGTCTTTCTATTATGGCTTCTAGATATTGAATCATAGATAGAAAGTTTTTCCCCCATGTCAAGATTCTGAAAGGATTTACCAGTTTTTTCTTTTAGCACTTGAATAATTTAGATTTTATGTCGAAAAATATCCATTGAATGAGATTTTTTAATCCAGAAGATATTTTCAGGATAAAGGAGGATCTGAGGGAAGAGAGGCCACAATGTTCCCAGAGCCTGACGAGCCATGGCTGACCTACCATCATTTGCATAGCATGCTAAATCTCATTCCTTTCTGCCAGCTGGATACAATAAAATTATGATGAACAAGAACAATCTGGATCTCAAAGTTAAAATTAAGAATAACCATGTTTAGCTTTTGGAGGTATTCACCTTTTCCTCTTTCCATATTGCTGTTTGTTTCATTTGTTTGTTTGTTTGTTCCTTTGTTTCCGTTAGAAGGCCATGTGCTAGCAGAGAGGCCATAAGCTAATTGCATTATTTATTGGTTCAAATTCTAGCATCCTATGCAATTTAGCACTAAAATCTCATTAATTATGAAATACAAACTGGTATAAAATAGTGCAAAGAACCTAGGCCTTGGAGTCCGAGGCCCTACATTCATCTGCTGTACCCCCAGAGCATCCCTCTTTGCCATGATTTACATCTATATAAAATGGAAGTAATGAGCTATTTCAGCAAGTAAGAAAGCAAATAGATACATTTTTAAAAGCGCTTTGGGTTCTATAGAAAATTAGTTCATGAAGTTACTAGCTGATAATATTTTTCAATTATATGCTGCATGAATTTTTGGAGGGAGGCTTTATGTAGAAAGCTTTATTCTCCCAGTCTAGCTCATATTTGCTCACCCTCTTCAGCAATTTTCTTTTCATTTTTACAAGTGGCCTTTCAACAAGTATCTGTTCCAGGTGCTCAGGTTACAACAGTAAACAAAACAGACATAAAAAATTCTTCAGCCCTGGCTGTGTGGCTCATTTGGAGCATCATCCCAAACACCAAAAGGCTACGGGTTCAAGTCCCGGTCAGAACACATACCTACATTGCAGGTTCGATTCCCAGTTGGGGTGTGTATGGGAGGCAACTCACTGACGTTTCTTTTCCGACCCCTCTCTCTCTTAAATAAGTAAACATCCTCAGGTGAGGATTTAAAAAATTATTCAAAGAGCTAACTAATATTTGGAGGGAAAAAGCAGAAAATAAAGAAATACACATAAAATATTAAACTTATCAGAAGTCAGTAAGTGCAATAGCAGCATTGAAGGTGGGGATAAGAAATGCTAGGAAAGGGGTGTTTCTATGATGACTAGAATCCAAGAATCCCACACAGTTAGCAGTGAACCTTCAAGGATACGTAAGGATATCTCAGAATTCCAAAAACACTGAAATGACTTTTGGTAACCTAGGGAGAACCAGAACTAAACACATATAAGTAACCAATCATTTATAAACATATTGATTCTATTCAGGGTCAAATGACAGCATATACGAAACTTTTCTACAGCCATCTCACATGCTCAGGATGCTCACCTCTGTCATATGAGCCAGACTCACTATCAGGCTTTGGCCACCATAGAATTTGTGAATGAGAATGAAGGACCAATGCCGATGTGATTAGGAGCTGGTGAAAGTCTTGTTTATATCATGTAATATGATTAACCTCAATGGATGAAGCATGATAATCTCTGCTGGAGTAAGACTCATTTGCTGTGTGGACCTTTTCTCTATCCCTAACATAGCATCCTCCCTGTGGATCCCAAAACCTCAGGGTAGTGACATATTACTATACTCAATTGAAATTATGATGATGGTCAGTTGTTTAATGAACTTTCTTTGGACTAAGATTATTAACAGAGTCATGTTCTTTGTTTGGCACTCAAGTTGCCCTGTTATCTAGCCCTAATCTACCTAAAAATCACCAATTTTACTTTATACTACTTCCTTGCACAAACTAAAAGATTGCTTTTCTCAATGCATAATTACCTTTCTGTTCACGCAGTTTATGCTACTTGAAATCTCTATATTTTGAATTTGTTTTATACCTCAATACCTGGTTTAAAGGACTCTTCATCTGGGATCCCCTTCCTTAGTCATTTTTTTTAGGTAATTTCTCATATTTTGTCTAGCTAGCTGTGTAGTATTTACCTACTGATCAATCTGTTTATCCATTATTTATCTACCCCTCCTCCGAGAGTACTTGACAATTATTGTATAATGAATAAATGAATAAGCGCTAAAATGGGGGATAACAGGCAGATATGGAGATATAGACAAGCAGTAAAACAAAGGTGGTCTTGAGTAGATGCTTCTGACCAAGTATAAAAATATAAGCGCACCTTGTTTGAACTGGCCCAGAATCTGAGAGGTTGTCTGGTGGCTTCCCAGACAGCTGTCATGTATGAAATAATCTGGAACGTGGTCTCCTTTAGAATCTATGAAGAATACTTCTAGCTGATGTGTCCAGGCTACGTCATAAGGGTGTAGACCTTGCTGACCTCTCTCACTTGATAACTGTTGCTGTGCTGAGATTGGATCTTGTTTCCTACCTGAGCTCTAAAGATGAGAAAGCTAATATATTTAATAAGGCTTTTGTGCCTCTGATTAGTTGACTCTGATGTTTTCAGACATCACTGATTTTCCCAAGGTCTGGTAACACATGGTTTATTTTTAAAATTCCATTCTTTTTTAATATTTCCCACAAATAAAGGATGTTCTGAGAGAGAGAAAATAAGGCATTAATTTAAGAATAAGTCCTGGTGCCACAAGACAGTGCAAGCACCAAGATGCAACTGATTGTTAGGAAGAAGTGCATGGTGGGAGCTTATAGCTTGGCCTCCGTCAGTAACATGACACACTCATATCTGATGAGACTAGTGAGAGAAAATAGCACTCTGGGCCCAGAGTCAGGTTTAGTTAGGAGCTGAAGGTGAAGTCAGTACTATTTAAAGTGTCATTTTATTTATAGGACTCACTTGTAAGTGTAAGGTTTCCGAGAAAGTAGAAGACATGGTTCCTGACCCAGAAGCCTTTTAATATAATGAATATGATGAAGGTAACACAAGTACTATTGATACATATAGAATAGAAACTTACAACCAAACAGAATAAGTAGGACACTAATGAAATTACCTAATTGGAAATCTCAGCGGAATTTTCTAACTATTCTATATCATGTGTGGGCCATCAGGTGACACATTGCTGTTGTATACAAATTTTCATTGAATGAAAGGAAAAGAAAGAAAACATCTCTGGAAATTGCTGGAGTAGATTCAGAAAGTACCAGACCAAGGAGGCTGAACAGAGGGAGATGAGAGGACCTAGAAAGTGCTGCCCACACACAGACTGCTCCCAGTATGATTCTCACAGACCCAACCTCCACCTGAACCTTCCATCAAGTCTTTGTTTCAGTCTGTTAGGAATCTTTTTTGTATGATTTTATAATGTAATTGCTCTGTGATTTGATAATAGAAGTTAAGCCTATACATTTTCATAATCACCTTCACTAGAACACATCCATTATGCAAAGAAGGAAAATTTGTATAGCAATAATGATAATGTTTTGTCTTAGGTGTACTAAGTGCTTTCACTTATATTATCTCATTTGGCCCTCACAATAAACCTCTGAGATAGGTGTTCTCCATTTTAGAGGTGAGGAAAATGGAGTCCTAGAGGAATTTTATAACATTTTATTTGGACCCCTCCCCTCCCCTCCCCTCCCCTCCCCTCCCAACCTCTCCACCTCTCTCCTCTCTTCCCCTCTCCTCTCTTTTCCCTGACACACACACACACGCGCGCGCGCGCACACACACACACACACACACACACAGTAATAGATAAGAAAGCTCTGGGCATGGTGTGTACCTCTGAATAAGGATTCATGTAAATCTAACCTGAAAGATGATCTTAAGATTTGGAATCAGCTTGATGCAGATTTGAATCTTCACTTGCCTCTTACTAGATTTGTGACATTTGGCAAGTTTTTTCAACATTTCTAAGTCTGGGTTTTCTAATCTATAAAATAGGGATAACAATAACAGCAAGAGAGGTATTTTGAGGATTAAATAAAAGTACGTAAACTGCCCAGTGTTAGAAAACACGATGGAAGTTAGCCATAATAAAAATAATGATGATCACTATTAACTTATTTTCAATAAATGTGAGAAAGTTAGCAACAAAAGTGAGAGAGTTCTTAAATTTTGAAAGGTGGATAAGATACTTAAAAGATGAATGTTAACACCAAGTGTTTACATGGAAGAGAGTTTAATACCTTCTTCAGCAATGATCCTCAACAAATAAGGTGTTTAAAGGTCAGTTTCCTGAGAAATAACTCCAAGTCTGTCACCTCTGTGTTCTTCCTTCAACTTCCTTACCCTTTGAAGAAGTTTTGGGGCTTAGCACCTGGTAAAGAAGGATCTCTCTGTGTTCTGAAGAATGGACCACTTCTGAGTCCTCCAAAAACTATTTCACTGTGAACTCTATAATAATTTGGGCCATCATGAGGCCAGTTGTGCTCCCTTATGAGATGTCGTGTACTACTATGAGGTAACATAAGGGCCATGCTTTCATGGAGCAATACTAGCTGAAAGGGGACCTGTATAATTTTAACTAGTGTCACATAGAGCTTATTCTGCTCCAGAGCTGTCAAAATGCCTTGGCTATCAAAACAGTGTGGTGATGAGGGGCATCAGGAAGGTGCAAAACAGAACAGACCAACAAACATGGTTTGCGCCCCCCGGCCTAAAGGTATGAAAAGAATCTTTCTTACTCCCAAGTAGAGGAGAGAAGGCACTTAGCAAACTGGACACACCCACCAAAAATCAGACAGCAGTTATTGTTGAGTCAGAGAATTACAAATTGTTAGGGGTTTTTTTTAACCTTAATTTATGCTGTTGTAGCACTCTCACATTTCTTATAACTAACATGAATTACTTTTATTTAATTTATTTTAGAGATAATTTCTTTTAAAATACCACATATTATGTTTTTTAATACATAAAAAAATAAAGGGAAAAATCTTCAAAGCCTTGCCACTCAGATATCCTTATTGGCATTATTTTTTATACAGATATTTGGAAAATTCAAATAGTATAGAAAATATATACTTAAAAGTAATATTTCATCTAATCAAAAGTGCTTTGTATATCCTCTCAGTGTGTGTGTGTGTGTATATATACTTTTACATATATATCAGTATGTTTTTATATATATGCCAGTATATATATAAATATATATATTCAAATATATGTATTTTCATACAACAGGGATTATACCATATATGTCTTATATTTTGTCATATAGCATATACATCTACCTTATTCTTTTTTAGCAACTTCACAGTGTTCCTTATAGGAGTGTACCACAGTTGTTTAACCAGTTACTGAATATTTGGTAAAATATTCAGAAAAATTCGGTACCATTTTTTTTAAAATGTGTTTGCTAGACCTTAGTCTGAAGTAAACCAAAACCTCTCTGCTTATTATATGGTCACAGATGAACAATCACTGTATGTATGTACATGTAGTGTGTACATATGCATATGTATGTGTAACATTAGAGGTGATTGTCTTAACCTTTAATTTTACAATATAAAAATTTTCCAATATATAATGTCAGAATGGCCACAGGAAAAGTGGAAATGTCTTGTTGTGATCCTGGCTGAACATGGAAGTTGGCATCCTTCTTGAAAGTTTTAATGCAGTCGCTGATTACAGTGTCTGAGATTTTACTGCAATTTCCATTTGAGCTAAAACTATTTTATCCTCAAAATAAAAGCATTTAAAAACAGAGAAAATAATTATTTTTTTTCCATGGCAGGAAGTCTAAATTCTTCCATTTTATCTCCTAATATAAAAAGAAATGTACTAAAAAGTCATTGAAAAGTCGATACTAAGACAATATCCCTTTTGAATAGCTGAGCTTCAGAACTTCATTCTCCAGGTACCTGCTAATGTTCCAGGTAGCCAAGGCAGAGAGGGCCAGATGCAGAAAAAGAAATTTATACCAAGACTTAGTGTGATGCTAGTAAAAAAGGTGTTAAGGCTGTTCAAAACCACTTTGCTTCAGGTTAAAAAAAATTTTTTTAACCCATGTGCTTTTGAATAGGAGGAAGAATTTTGTTTGTGGGCATTGGCATGATTGCCCTATGTAAAATGCAGATTGCACAGCTCTAATACAGAAAATTAAGTGCACAAGCAGGCCATATTCTATCCTTGAAAATGTGGTTGCTGTTAATAACACAGTGCATCAAGGTCAAGAGAAGGTGCCCTCAGCAGATGAAAGACTTTCAAAGTGAAAAGGCTTCATTTACATCTAAAATATATTGAATTACACAGGATTTCTAAGGAACACTTGGTTGTTCTAGTTACAACCATAGTTCATTTCTGTTCTCAAGTGTCAAGTAAGTGATTTACTTCATATAGTTCCATGGCAAGTATTTTCCATGGAAGGCAGGTAGAGGTGAAGGAGGAAGGTGTTCCTCAGTATCCTGTCATAAACCCACTCGGTGTCACTGCTTTCAGTGGGACTGTGGCAAGACCATCAGAGGACACATGTGTGCCTTGGTGAAAAATGTGTTTCATGGCACCTTGAGTTTTCATGTCTACTGTACACAGAGAACTGCTTAGGAGACTTTCTCATATTTATTTGTGCCTATTGTTCCCCTACTTTATTTTTATTTTGAATTTTTAATATTAACTTTTTGAAATATTTAGTTGAACCATATTTTGTTCAGAAATTGTTTGTTAAAGGAATTCTGTAACATGTATCTCTCTGAATTTTTTAAATACACAATGAAATTATTAAAGGTGTTTGAGTACTTTGGGAACAGAATGCATTCAGAAGGCTTGATCTCACATCCTTGTGAGGCACTTTAGAGATGAGAGGCCACATGCTTTCATGGCAGTGATATGGAAGTGATTTCCTCTTTCTTTTTTTTCTTATCCTGCCCCTCATTCTGTGTTCTTTCTCTCTTCTTGCTCTTTCTCTCTCCCAATTTCATGAAAATTCATTTATCTGTGACATTTAAAGACTGTCTGAGAGGTGTCTGGAGCTGTGGCCGGCTGTGTGCATCAATAGTGTCTTAGAATCTGACACTCTGTCAATATTTGGGGGCCTCAGTAACCGCACTTAAATGCAGTGTCTGCCAACCATCATGCTCTTAGTGTCTCAGTAATGAATCCCAGTGAATGGATATTAGCATGTCAGATCCTTTTGTAACTGGCAACACTTTGTAAATGGTATATGGGATTCTTGCATTCACCCTCTGCACCCCTTTATTTATCTAATCCATTTATATGATGTCATTTTCCCTTTATATACAAAAGTTGCAGTCTTCAAAAAATACTATTGTGAAACTGAAGAAAACAGCATCATTGTACAATCTTGATTTAGTGGGTTTTATAGTATATAGCTATATATATAGGCAACACATTTTAAAAATAGTATTCTAGGTGTTTCTTTTTGCTTAGATTATGATATTTGTATCAAAACTTTTGTTGCTATTTTACAGTAGAAATACACACACACATATATTATATATATATAGACTTACTAGGTAAAGTTTCCTGAGTTTATGTATGAGCCTAATGTGACAGATTTAGCTACATAAAGAAGAAATATTGATTGGAGAGACAAGTTTGTTCTCTGAAACAAAACTATTTACATTTTCAAATGTTTCTTATTGTCTTCCCACCATGCCAGTGAAGTGTCTCATTTATAAATTGAATCATTAAAGCATTATTATATCAACTTTCCCATGAACTTCTTCCAGATTATAGCATATTGTCCTTTCAGGGTTGGGAAGGCAAACCAATAGGGCGACGTTATAGTTACTGAACTGCTGTGTGCTCTCAACCCTTGTGTAACCTTGACCATGTCTTATGATGAGAATACTTGAGGAACTGAACTTTAAAGAAAGAAACAAGAATTGGAATTTACCAGATACCAGTCTTATATCTTAGAGATCTGCCTTCAAACTAGGATAAGTATGGAAAAATTTGGCAAGTTTTAGATCATGCTCAGATCAAATAATCCAGGTGTCCAGATATCTAAGAAACTATCCTAGAACACTCAACTCCCCTGGATGGTGTCATTAACAGCTTGGTCCTTGGCCATTGCATCAGCAATAATTCCTAAGTTTAGTGAACTTACCCAAGCTTCATGTCACTCACAAATCTTTCTCAGTCTGGATTTTTAAGTCAGGTCCCTAACCATTGAGTACTTTCTTTCATGTGGGCTTCCAGAATCTGCTATACATCAATGGTCCCCAACCTTTTTGGCACTAGGGACCGGTTTCATTGAAGACAGTTTTATCACAGACCAGGGGTGGAGAGTAGGGAGCGATAGTTTCGGGGTGATTCAAGCACATTACAATCTGCTCACCTCTTGTTGTACAGCCTGGTTCCTAACAGGTCTGGACCGGTACCAGTCTGAGGCCCGGAGGTTGGGGACCCCTGCTATACACCATAGGAATCTTAGGGTAGCTCTTATTAGGACTAAAAAAGAACTGTCTAATGAAAAGCATTAACGATACAGTTAGTACAACCACTGAAGATAAACTCAGGACATATTTATTTGCCTCATAATTATGAGTCATTTGTAAGGTTAAAAGTTTATTTGAACAGTTATAAATGCTGCCTCTAGATTTTACGTCATAATACAGAAGTCATTTTTTAAGTTCAATCAGTCATCTTTTTAAGAGAAATGCCACTGGGAATTTGTGTTGAACTAGACAGCATGGATAGACAAAGGGATGTCACAAGAGCCCCAACCACCAGAAGTCAACCAGCAATATAAGGGCATGCCTCAAACTCAAAAAAGGAAAATAGGCATGAGGATTGAGAAAAGAGAAAAAAGGAAAGTACGGGTATAAATGGATCTGTACATCGTCTGTATCAAGGGATGGTGGCATTTTTCTTTCTAATTCATGTCTTATAGAATATAGTAACACATACAGCTTCTAATGAAGAAAAACATGCGCTCCTGCCTCTATCTATGCTTAGATCTGTGTTTGTGTTGTCAGAGAGGAGGGAAAGAAAACCCCAACAATATGCCACGTAAACCACAAAGTTTTTACACCACCAAAATTTCACCTCAAGATATAATAGAGAACATTTTCAGTACCTTCCGAGAATGAATCATGTCTCTATTACTGTCAGTAAGACTTACATGCTGCTAAGAACTCACTCTCCTCTTGCTCTGGATCCAGAACTTTATAAGTATACATTATATGTGGTCTTTATTGTATACTGTTTGTTTAATGTTAGACAGCGATCCTTTCTGGGGCAAAGTAAAAAACAGGAATGAGATGAGAACGTAGAATCAGCCTGCAGAATTTGTAGCTAAGGACAGGAGAAATTTTGTTTTCTTTTGGATCTCTTTTGACACACTTTGGAATTGTACTTGAAATTTGATGGGTTGCAGTTTAACCATCTCTTTCCATTAATGCTAAAGTACTCTGTTGCCTAAAACAGGCAAGATTTGGGTTCTTTCTCCTTAGATATCCTAGCAACTTCTTTAGCTCTTTCTTCTCTAGCATATATTTCATTGACTGATCACAGAGTGAAGTGAGAGAGAAGAGAACAGCAGGATGAAAATGATGCCTGAGTATGTCTGATCCCACCTCAGCAGGGAAGACACATATATATTAAGGCTTAAGCTTTGGCCATCCCAGCCAGAAACAAGAGAGCTGCTTGGCTGTATGGCTAAAAATCAGCAAAACCCTGGAAGGGTTTGTTTAAAATGTCTATCTTCACATGAAGTAGAATCTCCTATATTATGGAGATGAGCTTTGTTTGTGTCTCTGTGCTGCCTTAGTGGTAGACATACCCACAATCCCCACCCCAAAACACACAAGAGGCATTTGGCCTGTCTAATTCCAGTTCTTTGTTATGTCCCAGTCACGGGGGGCACCTTTATTCAGAAACCTGCCCCCTTTCTTATTGGCCAAAAAGTTGTCATTCTTGTTTTTACAATGGTTTTGAAGGATTGAATGATTTTGTAACAATTACTATCTCCACCCTCCTAACAAGTCCACTTGCTAACTTTTAACTCAAAAGGATCCCCAGTAAGAGGTGTTATAACTACTAAAGGAGTTCTTCTTAGTACTCACCTCCAGATCTACTTAAAGAAAAAATAGGTAGTACTGAATTTCTGATGTATATGCACCAGAATGCAGGCAATTGCCTTTGTTCTCCTTGAAAAAATAAGCATTTCTGTGTATAAACATAGCTGTATGCTTCTCGATAACGAAGTCCTTTTTTCCTCATTAATTATAAGGCATATAGATTTCAGTTTCTACTCATGTAATAGTGGCCTGGAAACTACCGGTTAACTAGCAGTCATGGACCCAGTGATCATGTGTGTCCAGAAGTGATGAATGTTGAGTGATGCATATGAATCTCTTGGAATTTTATGCTAGGAGTAAAACAGATTGGGTAAGTAGAAGAATATATTGGTAGAAAATATATAATACAGATTTTTATGGAATAAATTTCTACAAAGATAATAGATTGGTCAAAATAGAGAAGAGATTGGACAAAAGAATATACTGAATGAATTATTTGTAGAGGAAAGTTCTCTATAAATTTAATAAATGAACTGCTTATTAGCAACATTGTTGCATTTATATTCAATGCAATTTAAAAATAAGATCGGTTTAGAAAGTCAAACTCTCACATCAGTGGATTTTAGGGTTGACTCCCAGGAGGCTGCAGTCACACTCTAGCTCAACTCTCTGCTTGTGGGTGATGGGACTTGAACACTGGCCTTTGTTGTCTCTTCTCTGCCAAAATAAAAGGCACGGTTTGGGAACCTGCACATGTATATAACCATTTAAGTACTTCTATCTACAAGTTGTAGACGTGAAAATTTAACCTCCAGGCAATGAAACAACCCTTGGAAAGTCCTGCTAAAACTGACTTGGCAGTCCTTTGATGACACCAGTCACTAGGTTATGACCAATACAATGCCATGCCAGTTGTCGTCTCCCTTGTGGCCCCAGGGGGAGCTCTGGTGAACTAGGACAATGGTGGAGTTATGCTCTAACTCCACTGAACTAGCAGAGCTTTTAATTTTATCTCAAATGACAAAAAAGGAACTCTATTTATTTGGTGCCAAGCACTTCAGATTCTCAGGAAATGATTATTAGGGTATCAGAGCCAATATGGAAAATGTAGAAATGGTATGCCATTGAGGTCTGCCCTGAATGCTGGTTTTTGATTACCTTAATTATCGAAACGTGTTTCCTAATACTAACAAACCCAGTGTATTCTAAATTACTGGTAGCAGCCTTTCAAAGTCTCAAAACAAAGTTAATTTTAATTTAAAATTATACTTTAAGAAGTAGTCAGGGAAGAGCAATGCAAAATTACCTTAACTACAGGACATCAGAGATGGTAAAGAGTTGTAAATCATTATGTTAGATATCAAGGACAGGAAATGCATATTTTCAAAGTACAGTGGTTCTATGCACAGTGTACAAATAGCAGCAATTTGACACATAGGTATAACCACCACCTCAGAGGGAAGACAATCATTTGAAAGGAATACTCGGTAAAACAGAAAATTATCAGAACATCATTAGCATTCTTTTTTAAAAATTTTATTGATTGATTTTAGAAAGAGAGAACAGAAAAAATAGAGTGAGAGAGATATTGATTTGTTTTTCCACTTATTTATGCATTCATTGGTTGATTCTTGTATGTGCTCTCGCCAGGGATCAAACCCACAACCTTGGTGTATCAGACCCAGACTCTAACCAGCTGAGCTACGTGGCCCAGACATTGGTAGCGTTCTTCAGAAGAGAAAGCAAACGTCACAAGTAGCAGTTCACCCTACCACTCTCTCTTCACTTACATATAAAATTTTGAATGGCTGTGTTAGCTTGTGTGTGTTAACAGCTGCTAAACTAACACCACATGCCTGCATATGCATATCCCATTGCTTCTTTTATGTGGGGTTGTCTTCTTTCTCCATAAATTTATTATACATAAGGAAAAGCATATGACTCTGTTTCTTTTGAATCTTGCAATTCTCAGATATTCCATTATCTATTACATTTTGGTAAATGCCATTGATAAACTGAAAATAAAAAATGACTATGTGGGCAAAATAGCATCTAGAAGTAGAGCAAAGAAAGTTAATCAAGAGTATGAAATGTAAAACTGAAATTTAAAAATAGCTGTAATAGTAGAATGTAAAAGAAGCATATAAAATATACACATTGCTACTATTTCCTCTGACTATAATCAGACATTTAATCATACTTTGTGTGAATTCAGGTAAAATTGGATATGAACATCTTGGAGAAAAATACTTATAATCCCTCCCAATAAATTTGCACTTAACATTTTGACAAAAAATTTCTTTAAAAAAAAGTAGAAAACAGAGATTTTTTTTTAAGAAAATTTTTTAAGATTTTATTTATTTATTTTTAGAGAGGGAAGGGAAGGAGAGAGAGAGAAAGAGAGAGAATCATCAATGTGCGGTTGCTGGGGGCTGTGGCCTGCAACCTAGGCTTGTGCCCTGACTGGGAATCGAACCTGCGATGCCTGGTTCGCAGCCCACACTCAACCCACTGAGCTACGCCAGCCAGGGTGAGATTTTTTTTCCTCTTAGAAAAAAAGAAGATTGAGATAGTGAGTTGATACGACTTTTAAAGCAAGTTATGGGAAGTAAAAAAAAAATCAGACTTCCTTATTTTCACTGATGTTGATGGTGATAAAATATGCTTATACAGCAACAGAAAATCTTTAGGTTTGATAATGAGATAGGCTCTTGATAATGCAGCTTCTAAACACTGAAAGGGAAATTATGGATTTGTCTTTTATGAAGCTCTTTAACTTAAAACAGGATAGACTCCTATCTTTCTGGAATGTTCTAAATGTGTCAGGGAAAAGGAAAGGAATGTCTTCTCTAGGTGTTTCACATTTTCAGGAGTTTCTTCCATCTCTTTTTTAAAGATTTTATTTATTTATTTTTAGAGGGAAAGGGAGGGAGAAAGAGAGGAAAGAAGACATCATTGGTTGCCTCTCACACACCCTCTACTGGTGACCTGGACCACAACCCAAGCATCTGCCCTGACTGGGAATTGAACCAATGACCCCTTGCTTCGCAGGCCAGTACTCAGTCCGCTGAGCCACACCAGCCAGGGCCCACTGTCTCTTTTTTAAATCCACTGTTGCACAGAAGCTAAAACTGCTGGGAGTCACCAGGACTTCTAAATGTGCTTGGCCAACTTAAGCAATAGAAGTGCCACCAATATTTTATTTTAGTGGAGAATTCTCAGGAATCATACTATGTTACCCTTTCTTACATACAGTCACATATGTAGCCATCACACTATGTTACCATCATTCCTTTAGTAATTGATTCACTACAAACTTAGAATTCTTGGTATAGCAGCTGAAGAAATTTACTTGCGAACAAAGAGATTAGAGCATGTTATTCAGTGTTCTATAAAAGGGTACAATATACAATAGACTTAGTGGAAAAGATCACATTTCATTCTCTGCTTGTTGCTGTCAATATTCAAAATCAAACCCATTACCATTGAAGTTAAACCATTCCATTTTTATGGCACTAAAGGAAATATTTTTTATTTATCTTCAAAAATAAGCCAATATGTGTTGGTAGTATTTGTTATAAAATAAGGGGAGACTTCTACACAATGAGATTAAGGAAAAATCCCCTCAATCCAAAAAAAAAAATCTACCAAGCTCTTTAAATTTTTCAAATATTCTTCTAGGAATTAGAGATAGGCAGGCAAATAAGTGCCCATCACCAAAGAGGGCTCACAGACTGGTGGGAAAAACAGACATGGAAGAAGATACCATATTTTTAAGACCATAAGATGCACTTAGATTTTAGAGGAGGAAAATAGGAAAACAATTTTTGAAGCAAAAAAAATGTGATAAAATATTTAATAACATAAATATAATATTTCACCAGTGTAAATGTAAACAGAACTCAACAGCAGCATTAACAACCATTATTTGTCCCAAAGTGGGGGGGGGGAGTGTCTTATAGTCTGAAAAATATAGTAACTACAGTACAGTGAAATAGGTATTGTAGTAAAGGTGTGTGGAAGGTGCTGTATAGATTTGCCTAGGATGTTTCTGGTTCATGTCTGTGGTCATGGTCTAAATATTCATAGGATCCTCTAAATAGCTATATCAGTCAAGTCTACATGAGGTTGCCTAGCAAGATTTTCCACAGAATAGGACAGAAAATCAAAGATTAAGAATGCTTTGCCACACACACTATCTACCTCCAAAAGGAAATGAAGAACTAGCTATACTGATTTCCATTTGTCCCAGGGTTATCAAAGGGTACAGTGGAAATTTAACTGATGTGTGGTGAGGGGAGCAGGACAAGGCAGGACAGTCTAAACTCACTTGTTGGTGTATGATATGTGCAAGAGCTGTCATTAAATGAGCCATAGAATTATCAATTCCCTGAACCTCTCAGGACTGAAAGATGGGGTGAGAAAAAAATAGAAGCTATGGGGTAAATTTTAGAATAGCAGGTTGAGGTTCAACATCAGGAAAATATTTTGTGTAAGTGGAAAAGTCCTAAAGCAGGATTAGGGTCACCTGTGAGGCTGAGAGCCCATGCCCCTCGTGGTCCCCACGAGCAAATTCGGGTGCCGCACCAAGACTCAGACCACAGGTCCTCCACACATCACCCTGTGGTGTAATGATTCTGCATTATGTGTGGTATAGCTTTGAGTATTGTTTAAGTATGAATCCTGTGCTTGGGGGAACCCCTACAAGCAAAAAGAAAAAAAGCAGAAATATCATTAAAATATCATTCAATTTATGAGAGCTAAACCTCTTGTGAAATCCGAACACACTAAAAAGACACAAAGGAATGTCACTGCAGATCTTATTCTTTGCCACACAGGCAAGAAAAGCTGCCATTACACACGTAATATTCAAAAAATATGCCTCATTCAGAGGTTTCCACCTCTTGGACACATTTATTTTAAGACAGAGTAGCTGCAAAGTCTTGCTTACCAGTTCGATTTGCATAGTTCTGAGTTACATGCGAATGGGACCTGTGGCAAAGCTATCATTAGAGAAAAACAAAGCAGAAGACTGAACAAAGGATGCATTCTGTGCAAAGTTTGAAGTTTAGGCTGTTTCAGTAATCCTTGTCATGGTGAGAAAGATGTCTGCCTCTTCCCCCACCTGAAAAGAATTGCAGACAAGTGACAAAAGAAGGCTCCCTGGAGGTAACATGGGAGCAGAGAGTAGGGTGAACTAAAGGCTATACACACGGAGAGAAAGGAGTTGGCATGGACACGAGGAGATGCAGCCAAACAGCCTGCATTCATAGCACAGAGATATGTGATTAGGCTAGAACCAGTTTCACCTCATCTCCAATGTATGAAAGTAGGAATAGGTCAGGCCAGGGCGAAAGGAATGACATGTTGATGGTGGTGCTCAGCTTTCCCAGAGGCCTCAGAAGGGTGGCAACACAGCTAGAGCCAGAATACTCCCATTGGCCCTTTATATCCAATTCTTGAATGCCTGCATTTACCAATTAAAATGTTTTCCAGTAAACTCTAAAGTCTTCTGAAGGCAGTGGAAATGACTTTAGTTCCTCCATGGTTTAAAAGTATAAGAGCTTTGGAATAAGTAAAAACTAGTTTAAAATCTCTACTACTTACAGATTTATGGTAAAGTATTTAAATTTCTCTGACTTGTAGTTCCACCATGTGAACTACAAAAAAAGTGATAATACATACACCGTAGAGTTAGGTAAAGATTACATTACACATGTAAATTGTATAACACATGTAGTGCCTGGTGAATGATTATTAACAATGAAATTTTGATGCAGCGGGGATTATCATACATTTCTGTAGCATTCTGTGTCACCCCTACCAAGCTCTGCCTCCCTCCGCATCTTGACTTTCTGTCTGGTTCTTGACAGTTCACCCTCCGGTCCAGCTTTGCCCTGCTTCTCCCTGCCATGTCCCCGCTTCCAAACTCATGATTCCATGTTCTTTAAGAGGTATAGCTAGAATTATTTATAAAGTCACTACCAAAATAGACAAAAATTTTAAATCATTTTGATTTTAAAAGGACACATTCATGACTTTTCAGAAATACTAGCCTTGCTCTTGAGTTCCGAATGTGCTCTTCTTTTAACATTGACCCTAAGACCATTCCTGTCAGGTGAACAAGGAGTAGGTATTATTATTTTGTATCTTCCCTCCCACGGGTTTAAAATGACTCACCAAAAGTCACTCAGGGATCTTGGGTGAAGAAGCCAATGTGATAATCTTGAATTCTTGATTCAAAACCTGCCAGAGCCTCCATTTACTACGAAAAAGTCAACCTAGAGAGGATGATAGCAAGTGTTAATCTTATATTACGATATTACTTTTTATACTTACAATTCTTCTGGATTTGGATTGGCTCTCTGCTTACCCACAGAACACAGGGAGAAGGCCGTGTAAATTCCCTTCTCGACAGTTAAAGCAGTCCCTGTCACTAAGCCTCTCACATGAGATCACATGTCGGTGTCTGTGACAAGAGTCAGGCCTTGGCTTCTCAGGATCTACTCATTACAAACAAGTTTATGTGCCTTGAAGCATATGGCCTTGATATATGATCCTGGAGCAAGAGAGCAAGGTATTTTAAGCTGGCCACAATTTTACTGACTCTCACAGGCTTGCTTTGTAGTCATTCCAATAAACTCAATGAGAAATCTCTGATGCTCCGAGCTATCCAGTCCCCAGGACTCCGTTTCATGATTCAGTCCAACTAAACAACTCAAGATTGTGCTTCTTGTGACACTGTGACCACAGGGATAAATAATTGCTTCGTAATTCTCTTTGAGGCAGAAAATTCTAAATATGGAGGAACCATTTCCCCTTAATGGGAGCCAGGAATCCTGTAAGTGCTTGAAATGGCATTCACAAGTCTGAATGGTAAACAGATAAAAACAGGAGCGCACCAGTTGCACAAATGACTTGCTTGTCACAAACTTGTCATTGCAGTAATCTAACATTTTTTTCACAGAGCCCGATGGAAAGTATGGAACAAACAGACCCTGCTGACGTTTTGGCTCTGCTAAGCCTTCCTCTGAGCTAAAGCATCTGCAGCATCTTCCTGTTCTAGACCCTTTATCTGCTGAAGTTAGCTGATACTGTACATGTCAAAGAAATGTTTGACTATTGCATTAACAAGTTGATGACAAGCAAGTTATTCCCGCAACTGAAATACTGCTGCTTTTAGCAGGCTGCCATTTTGACCTTCATCTTATTATGCAAAAGAACCCAAACAGAGCAGAGCACAAGGGAGATACCAGTATTGTTGCCTCAGGCCTGTCAGACAAACAAGGACCACCTGTTTAGGGCTTAGGGGCAGTGGTGTGGGGGACACACCAGGCAGAGTAGCATCAGGGTTTAGATGGCAGTTCCTAATAAAATGTAAATGTTGCAAACGCATTGGACTGTCTCAAGATTCTTGAGATAAAGGGAGCTGAACAGAAATTCATTTTTTTTCTGTATCTCCTCCCCCCACACACGTGTCCACACATAGGCCCGTATAGGCTTTATAGAATTTTAATAGCTGGAAACATTAATGAAAATCGTATACCAGCTTTACACACAGTTTTTGCCCATTCTTGGAGTTCCTCCTATCAATATCCTCTCCTCACCTTCTACTCATTCAGCATAACATCTGGAACTCTCTTGAACTAATCAGAACCACACTTCTATCCCTGAGGAGTGAGGTATATCCTTTAGCCTCCTTACAGAAACCTTCGTCACCACTGAGAAACCACCTGTTCATCCTCAACCTCGGTGGCCAGCAGGGAGTGCTCATACACTGTGCAATTGCTGACTCCTGTCTTTCCGTTGGTGGAGCCTTCCTCCCCTGGGGCATCCACCCTTGGTGTCCCCAGAGTGTGCAGACCCCGTGGGTGTCAGCCCTATCAGCGAGCAGAGTGGAGCTGGAGCCTGTAACCGGAGCCTTGCTGGTTGCTTGAGCGCTCTGCCCCTGCTGGTGCCACAGGCATATTGGTCCTGGGAACAATGGAGTATTTGCCCTAAGACTGTGGCCTTTTTATAGAGCTGAGCTTCTCTTATTCACCAAGGTGTCAGGTGCCCTGTATTCTTTTTAGACCCTTCGTTAAGGGTGCATTGATAGTGTCTTATCTGGTTTAAATACCGATGGGAAACACTTGCATTCTCAGACATTTTCTGACTGTTGCTCTAGGTGCTTTCATTTTTAAAAGTCTTGTGTAAAAATGATTATCATTGTTGAGCCATGAGAACCCAAACTTGACGCCAAAATAATGATGGGGCTTCACTTTCTTGTATATTTGGCAAATTGACTGCAGTACTGCCTCCTAGATGAAATGTTTTACTCCTGTCCCAAATATCTCATGCTGTAATCTATACCTCAGCTTTGTTCCCTCAGAAGACAGGTGGGAAGGCTATGAGAATAGGGTCCCAATGTTTGATACAGTTCAGTATATTGTTCCTGAAAAAGGAAGTGGAGATAGTTTGAGGAGGCACTTGTATTTCTGTAAAAGAAAACGTAGAAACAAATGATTTGAATTTTAAATGGAGTTTTAGTGTCCTCTTTCTTTTGAAAGTTCCTACTAGGATTTCTGTAATGATTTTGTGTTTTATTTTTCAATAGAACTTAAATGGCAAAGACATGATAAGCTATTTTTTGATTCGGAAAAAAATAAAAATCTTTTTTATGGGAACCCTCTTTTTTAAATACACATTAGGGAATAGGTAATGGCAACAACAAAAATTTTTTCTCTTCCTATTTAGAGGGATAGCTGATTAGTGTCTGTGTATGTGTTTTTAATATACATTTACTTATTTGAGTATTTATTTGGCTATTTATTTTAAGAAAGTACCAAGGGAGGGAAAAAAAGAAAAATTCTTACGCTGGAGTAATTTCATTAGATCCTTAGGGCAAGAAAGGAGCTTGATGATAGGGCTGTGACTTTTGTCACACTCCCACTTCAGCGAGGTGGGTACCACGACCAAGAGAGGTTTAATGACATAAGACGAGATACACAGCAGGGTTGTGGCAGAACTGGGCCTAATCAAGAAATTACATAAATTGTTTAAAACTTTCTTTTAAACAAGGACAATCCTATTTGAATAATTTACACTGATGTGCTTAAATCAAATAAGATATTTGCTTTGTAATAACTAGAGTTATGTACTGGCTAAAAACTAAGGGATATATACTTGAATAGTTTGGAGACATTTCTTTCTAAGCTGTATTTTATCTGAGTCCTGTAAGGAATTGTAATTTCAATTAATTTTTTTTGTTTTACAAAATTTCAAAGAAACAGTCCGTTCCCATTTAGACACCTGAAAACATACATTTTCAAATGGGTCTTTTCCTTTAGTAAGTACTCATTTAAGCAGGTCACACTCTAACATTCTTGGAGATAAAATACCTTTTATTAGATTAAAAGAAATCTGTTCTTTATTCCCACTTTTAGCAATGTTTTGGTTGGTTCTCGAGAAAACACTGATTAAGTCAAAACATCAATGGTTTTGTTTGTTTTGGTTCTTTTAGTTTAACACAAGGGGATAAATAAAAAATGCACTTACCTTTTTGTAGCTATGATAATTATATACTCTATTTTTCATTTATGCAAAACTTATTTTTGAGGGTTTTCTCTTTGTTTCATTTCTCCATTTTCGCATTTTCCAAACATCTGCACCGTGGCTGGTGACAAGAGTAGCAGTGGCTGGCACTTTTCCTCCACGTTTTGAGAGCAAGAGAATTGGCTGGAATAAAACCTTGCTTTCCATATGGTCAACTTGAAATACTGCATAGAAAAGGTATCGTCTCTTCTTCTTTTCTGAAACCAGAGGTGAGCCCATAAACAAATAGCCATATCAATGCCAAACCACCTGTTGAGCATTCCCCGCTTCATCGGTTGAACAGTCTAAATGGACGGAGGTTCCTTGGGCACTGGTGGCGTCGTATCAACAACATATGCTGCTGGTCACTTACTTAAGGTAGCCTAGGTTTTACAGGTAGTTGAGAAATAAATTGAGTTGTGCTTTTGATTCAACAAAATGATCAATTTTTAAGTATATTTGACTATGAAGTGCTTATTGATCCCTGGAATATTGGAATCTGTTGTCAGGGCCAATAAAGAGAAGATGACCCTAGTGCTTTCTTTTACCTTAATTCTAGTTAGGAAAAGCAGTAGTCTTTGTCTTATCAATTCTTTTCATTTAAAATATTTCAAACACATAAAAGTACAAAGAGTAATGTGAAAATGCAAGAATTCAGTACCCAGGTAAAACAAACCTTAATTAATTTGGAACATTTATTTCTAAGCCTTTTTTTATTTTTTATTTTTCCATTATAAGTCACATACAGTGAAGTTCACAAATTAAGTGTATAGCCTGATGAACTTTTATGTAAGTGTACATTCATATGACATCTAATACAAGCTATAAAATATTCATTATACCTAGGAAGGGTCCTTATATTCCCTTACAGGTCATATTCTCTAAAGCTTTCACAAAAGGTTGAAAACAAGTAAAACTATTCTGGCTTCTATCATCAAGAATAATTTTACATAAGGCATGTGTTATGGCTTATACAAAATGCATCCCACTAAACCCAAAATTAAAATTTATTTATTGAGTCTCTCATTGTTAGACATTATTTCCAGTGTTTCCCCTTCACAAATAATACTGCAGTTAACATTTTTATGCATATTTAAACATAGAGAGGAATTGCTAAACTGGAAGAAATAATGCGTTTTCAACTTTACTAGAGATTGTAAAATGTCTCCCTAAAGTGATAGTAGCAATGTCTGTTCACATGAGCAGTCTATACGAGCTTCTCCATATGTTTCATAATACTTGGAATGGGAAGACTTTTTAAATTTATGTCAGTCAGATAAGGTATTAAATAATGTCTCACTTAAAAGTTTTTTTCACTTATAATCCATTGGGATTTGCTCATGTGTGTTGCCTATTTGTATCCTTGTCCATCTCTTTGTTGGGTTTTTGTTTTGTTTTGTTTTTTTGCTATTGTTTGTTTGGATGGCTTTTGGCTTTGGTCTCAGTTGTCGTAATATTTTGGATTCCCATCCTTTGGGCAATATGGAATACAAGGATCTCTTCCCAATTTGTAGTTCCTCTTTTAACTGTGTCTATCCTAGCATGCATTTTTAAGAGTTTCTAATTTTAGTGCAATTAAATTAATTGATACTTCCTTTATAATGTGTCCTTTTAAGTCATTTAAGAAATCCTTTCATATGATAAGTCATTATGAAACCTTCCTATATTTTGTTCTAACAGTTTTAAAGTTTTGCCTTTCTAGATCTCTTAATCTTCTTGGCATTTGTTTTGTATATGGAATCTTACATGACCCCTATTTTAATTCTTTTTCATGTGCATAACCTTACTCCAGCACCATTTAACAAATTAGTCATCCTTACCACTAATTTGTAATGCCATATTTCCCCTACATCAAATCTGTTTTTACGATCTTCATTTCATCCAGTGGACTTGTTTCTCTATTCTTGTATTCTCTATTCTGGCACCATAGTGCCTCAGTTACCACAGCTTTATAATATTCTTGTTATTTGGTAAGGAAATCTCTGTACATTGTTTTCTTGCAAGTTCTCTTAGCTCCTCTTGGCCTCTTGTTATTCAGTGTGAAGTTTAGGGTTACCTAGTCATTTGGTAAAAGCCCTGTGAATTTTATTTGTAATTACCAAGAGAGTAATACTCTAGAGAGTAATCTGGGGGAGAATTGACAGTTTTATGACATCGTGTCTTTCTGCCCATTAACACTCCTCTACTTAATCAGGTCTTCTTTTATGCTCCTTAATAATATTTTATAGTTCTCCCCATACAAGTGTCACTTGAATCTATTTTGTTAGATGTCTTCTTATGTAAATTAGATTTTCTTGCTCTTATGTATAGAATCTGTTTTTATTTCATTATTTATTGATTATCATTGTTGAATATTCAGCAGCTTTTCTGAATCCCCTTATTAGTTTTAATGGGTAAGCTGGAAATTCTCTTAGGTTTTCTTCATACACACATATACAATCAGCAAATAAAGACACATTTTTCTCTTAAATTTCATTTCTTAAATGCTCAATTTCTTTTTCCTGTCATATTGCATTAATAAGACCTCTATATAGTGTTGAATAGAAACTGTGATACTAGGAATATCTGTTTTGTTTCATACTTTAATAAAATGTTTTAGAAATACAATATTTGCTTAAGAATTTTAATAAATCAAAATTATTGCATTAAGGAAGTTTTCAACCTCTATTTATAATTTGCTGGCATTTTTATCATAATGTCTAATATATTTTCTGTATCAACAAAATAGTAAAATTTATCATTTATATGTTAATACTTTATATAATATTAATACATTTTCTGATATTAAGCATATCTTACATTCCAGAGAAAAATTTACTTGGTGTATTTTTTAATCCACTGTGAAGTTCAATTTGCTGATATTTCCTGTAATATTTTTGCATGGGGATTAGTTTTTTAATTTTTCTTTTTAAACTGTTATTGTAGATATCGTTGTAGTATCATGGTAGTACCAGCCTCATAAAATAAGTTGAGTTGCATTCCTTTTTTTTTTTTTCTATTTCTGAAACTGTTTTTATATTATAAGGATTATCTATTTTAAAGATTTGGTTAAACTTGCCTCTAAAATCATTTGGACCTGACATTTTCTGTCAGTGGGAGTAGGTAGTATAGGGTGGATTTTGATTATCAGTTCAGCTATTTCCATGGTCATTGGTTTATTTCTTCTTAAGTCAATTTTGGGAAAGTTTGTTGTTTATTTGTTTTAGAAAAGTGTACAATTAACACTTAATCTGTACTTCCACATTTTTTGGCATAAAATTGCTTATAACAGTTGATGATTTTTTATTTTATCTCTATTGATCCCCTCTTATTTCTAATATTATTCATCTGAGCCTCTTCTCTTCCTTTACTATTTGTTACACATTATTCTGTTTTCTTTGCTTCTTTTAAAATCTAGCTTTTGATTTTGCTTATCTACTTTATTATGTCTTTGTATTCAATATCATTACTTTCTGCTTTTATCAACATGGTTCATTCTACTTCCTTATAGTTTAGACCATTTTCCCCCCAAGTTACTGAGTTGAATTACTACTCATTTAAATTCAGTACTGTCTTACTATTTTTAAAAATGAATTTTAATCTCAAAATTCTTCAAATTTCTGATTAGCTGCATAATATGTTTTAATATGTAGTCTTGTTCAGTTTTAAATATTTTATGTCTGTTTTGATTCATATTTACCCCTTGAGTTATTTAGAAGTGTGTGTGTGTTCTCACTTCCTAAATACATATTTGCTCTATATCTATTACCTATTCTGAATTTAATTGCATTATGATACGATTTGTTTTATATCTTTTTAAGTGAAAAAAAAATTTTGAGCTATTTTTTTGCGACCTGGTACATGGATTTTACTGCTGGACTTAAAATCTATAAGTGACTTATCTGTTTTTTTAGTGATCATGCTAATATTTTTATATACATGCCTAACTATGTGTTTTTCTAATAAAAATTAAAATTCACTTTGTAGTATTTCTGGCTTTCTCTTTAATCAAGAAAAAAAAGAGTGCCTAGCATGCTTTATCTACTTACTAAGTATCAGTCTTGTTATATAACTTGAATGAAGGTTTAGTTTTACCTATTTGTTTCAAACATATACAAGAAGTGGTTACCATTGCTTTTGATAGTCAATAATTATATTACTCATATATTTTAGTAATTGCTGTGGCAACCACTATCCTTGGAGTCTATGGCTTCCTTTCTTCTTGTTGAATTACACCTTTTAGTAATTCTCTAGGGAGTGGCCTGGGAGGTGCACTCATTTTGTATATATAAAAGTATCTGTATTTTATCTTTAATACTAAATAACAACTTATCTGGGAATTTTGCTCAGCATTTGAAGATAGTACTCAAATATATCTTAGGTTGTTGTTCTGTCATTTATCATTACTTAAGAGAAATCTGCTACCAGTCTCTTCTTCCTTTCTTTGTAGGTATTCTACCTTTTTCCTCTAGCAACTAAGAGTTTTTGTCCTGGATGTATTCTGTACAGGTCTTCTGAAATATGTCTAGCTGTTGAATTATTTTGATTTATTAGTTATGAATTCAAGATATACTGTCTAATCTCAGGACTCTAATTCTGGAAAATTCTCAGGTATTTTCTTTTTCTTTATTGTTTCTTTGTCACTACCTTCATTTTCTTTTGGGATTCTTATAAGATATATATTGGTGTTTCCTACTCAATTTACCCAAATCTCTGCTGCTCTTTCATTTTCTAAAAATTATGTTTTACTTTCTGTGATTTCTATTCTGAGTAAATTTCTTAATATTAACTTTTAACTCACTTAATCCTCTCCTTAAAATTGCGCAATCTTAAATTATTCTGTGTGTTGCATTTTTATGTCAATGAACATATTTTTGAGTTTTTAGATGTGTTTGCTTTTTTATCATGTATTCTTACCTTATTGCTTTGTTTTTATTAACATTTCTTTTACAGATACATTTTATTTATCTTTGAGCAATGTAAACATACTCACATTGAAGTCATTGTCAGGCAATTCTATAAAATCAAATTCATCTGGAGTGAATGTTCCAATGATTAATTTTGTTGGTTGCTTTTCTAAACATTAGATTTTTTGCTATGTTTTAGATTTGGGGTAGGGGTCAGGTTAATGTTGGTCATAGGCTTTTTTTTTTTTTTTTGTCTTGTCTCTTTGTTCTCCCTCCCTCTCTCCCCCCCCTCTCCCTCCCTCTCCATACACTCCTCACTAGCAGTTTTGCAGTTGACTCTATCTGGATTCCTGGGTTTCTAGTCCCAATACAAATCTTACAATGGTAGCTTTCAGCTTCTTCATTGTAAAAAGATCATGAAATTGTGTTTTTATCCTCCCACCTCCCAGAACCTACCGGTGTATATAAGTTAACTGCCTCAAGCAATGTTGAACAAATTTTTTATAGCCTCTTGCTAAAATAGTGAGCCAGGCTCAGGTCCACCATTTCACATGGAGCCTTTTTGGCCCTGTTGCTTACTCCAAAGAGCTGAACTCTCAGCCTCCTCTGTGTGCTTCTGGACATAGATTTCACCTGGCTTATGGCTTTGGCATCCTTTGCTGCTTCTAGGTTTTTGTGCAGAAATGATCACCTTCTTTCTAAGTCTCAGTTTTCCTCTTTGCTTTTCTTATTTTTTATTGCATCTATTGTTTCAGTTAACAATATATCTTGGACAATATTCTTTGCATTTTACGTCTCTGATATTTATTTAGACACATTATTTAAAAACAAATAATATAATATTATTGCTGAATGTTTAGTTGGCTAGGCACTGAACTTTATAGATTTTATTTTATTCAATCCTTTTATTCCCATTTTATAAACTAGGAAATTGAAGCAAATAGGTTAAATAAATTCCCCTTTAGGAAAGAGATTATAACTAGTAAATGGCAGAAGTAAGATTTGAACTCAGTTTTCTCCACTATCAAAAGCAGTTCTTTTAAAGTACCATCCTATGTTTAGATTTTGTGGAGTCTTTTCAAACCTACATTATGGTGTTTATCTTTAATACATTCATTAATATCATAAAAATATATCTGGTTCTATCTCAGAAATTGTATTCAATATTATCTGTGTTTTTACACATTGTTGGTTCTCCCTCGATGTATGACTGTTTGGTTTGTTATCAGTCCAGTAATTTGGAAGACTTACAGCATCATTTTTCTTCTAGTAATGGTTGCTGTTGTTTTTTAAAAAACTATTTAGGCCTGTTTCCTTAAATTATCATCATTAATGAAATTGTATGCTATATGAGATGAGAAATTTAGAATGCTACTTTTTTATTCCTTGACTGATGCCCAATTTCTCAAATTTGTAGTAATATATTATCTCATGTATAGGTTATTATTCATTTTTATGATTCAGCTTTGGAGAGGATGCTCACAAAGAGCTGGATCATTTATTTGGGTATTAGAGACCTTCTAGCACAAAGTAGGTGCTCAGTAAATATTTGTTTTGCATGAAATAAATGGACCTGTTTTGTGTGCACACGCATGTCCACAGAGAAAGAAAGCATAGCTGAGATCTCTTCAAATCTCTCTCTACTGCTGGATGACCCACCTATTCATTGAAACCTTAGATTTTGTAAATGATTGAATAGTCATATGATTTAATAAATACTCTTGCTGTCAATACTTTTGTCAGGCAAACACATACTTTGTGAACCAACCCTTTACAATCAATAAGCCCCTATTCAAATTACTTCCATTCATAGTTATTTCCACATTTGCCCCTCTGCCCAACCCTACTTCTACAAATAATAAATATATTTGGCAACTCCCATTCTCATATCAGTGACTATTGTTAAGTTTTCATTTGACAAATACTGTGTGATTCTTGAATATAAAATAGTGATTAAATAGCAATAATTGTATCATTTTCAATTGCTCATGGCCCATGTTCTTGCAGAATAGTTCATGTTGTTAATTATTTAAATAGAGGCATTTTCAAATAGCTCTTATTGTTTTATTTTTTAAGGATAGTTCTTAAAATCCTCAATTGTAGTCAAAGGAAATTGTTTATAGAAGTTGCTAGGAAAATTTGATTTTTCCTTGAGTATCACTAGCTATTAACCAAAAACTTAATGATGATCTGTAACATGCTAGAATAAAAATTTCAGTGCTTCTGCTGTAGTAAATCAGACTAATAAAACAGTGTGATTAACAAGAAAAAAAAGCAAGGTAGTGTAAACTGTATCATTTGCTGATGTGCAAATTTTATGGAAACTTTGATGATATTTGATCAACTTACAAGAAGTACAAATCTTAAATATTTTAACAGAAAAATCATTAAACATTATGGAACATCCATGTATATTATTGCATGTAATAATGATTAATTATATAGTTATTAAAGATATTTTAAATAATTTTTACTAAAGAATGCTAATGATATAATGTAATTAAAAATACCTAATCCAAAAGAAATTCTTATACCTGACATGATCCCAAATTAGAAAAATGAAAGCATTTTATTATAATCAAAGGAAACATTAAAATGCGAATAGTTACCTCTGTACAGTAGAATTGAGTAGTATCTTATTTCGTTTTTCTTAAACTTTTTAAGTGTTCTAAAACAAATACTCTGAATAAAAAAGTAAAAGTTAGAACAAATAGCAGAAAACCTAATCGAATTCAAATTTGATAATTCGACTTAAGAATGCATGTCTATAATTTGTCACCTCTTAAAGGAATTCAAATGTTTTGTTTTTCCTAGTAAGCTTCTGAAATATCCAAGATAGAGATTTTAGGAGTCATGTCATATCAACTATTATATATATATATTTTCCAAATCATATCACATTGTTCCTATTGCCCAGTGTTTTTCAGATTCTGTTTGTTTGTTTGTTTGTTTGTTTGAAATGGGAGGTGGAGATTCCCATACACATGCCTTAGGTTATCAGCCTGCACTTGACATTCCAGAACCTCATTTTCCTTAGTCCATCAGTCAGGTCTGAGATTCATGTGCCCATATCACACTTATGTGTATATGATATTATCACAAGGGAAGAAATCTAGATCATGCTTTTTATGTTTTCAACTCTTTTTAAGTTATAAATTTCTCACCATGTAAAGATTTCATAATCTAATAATAGAATTTTGAGTAATTAAAATATGAAAATGAAGTGTAGAGGACACAGCCAATATCACTATAGAATCACTTTTATTGGGTGGAACAAACTACTACTAATAAAATTTATCAGGCACCCATCTCAAAAACAGAATGTCAGCTGCTCTATGTAAGAATGAATAAACATCACAACTTACTTGGTTCTGTACCCAGAATTTAGCCAGAAAAGAAACCCAATTGGAGGACAGAAAGAATGAATTAGATGAAGTTTTATCAGCTCAAAATATACAATGAACTTATCTGCCTCTTTTCTAACAAAACTGTATAAGTAAACATGTTATGTTTTTTAAAAGTCTACATTCATTACACTAGCCAATGACAAAGTGCTGGAGAAACTAAAAATTTCCAGACCACACCCTCTCTTTCTTCTTCTGCCAAGAGAATGAACCAGTTTCTCCCCAGCCCATGCTCCCCTGACTACAGGTTAACCCAGAACCATCTGTACATGAGCTTATGTCTTTTTCAGAAGTGCACATCCTGTGAGGGCAGAGGCTGTGTCCTATTTGTCTTTGTTGCCTCAGGTTCTGCCAAAGTTCATAATTGTTGAATGAACTAATGAAAGATTAGCAGTTTAACTTAGATGTTTTGTTTAACTATAAAAATAATCTAAAGACAAAGTTACTTATATATAAAGGCTCACATCCTACGTATTATTATATAACCAATTTTACTAGAATTTAGGCAAGTTTTTTTTATAATGATGCTATCACCAAATCATGAACATCTTTGGGAGTAAACATCTTTCAAAACATATTTTCCTGCAAGGCTATGAGTAAAGGCTATGTAGTTAAGAGCTCTTGCAATGATTAGTGTGACACCCATAACAAGTTATTAAATCTCTTTGAATCTCAATTTCCTCATCTGAAAGATGGGAATAGTAATAATACTTGCCTCATAGTCCCTGCCGTGGATGAGATCTTACATATTAAATAGCATCATGCCTGGCTAAGCCCTTGAGCTATTATTACTAGAATTAATGGCTCCCAGGAAAGCCGCTTGTATTTACACATGCATCTTGACAACTAGGACTGAGGGTACAGATATACCAGCAGGGGCTCTCAGTGGATATAGAATTAGAGAATTTAAGTGCATAAACCACAGCTTTTTTGAAGCTTCAGTATAAGAGTTACTTGGGAAACTCGTTTAAAATGTAGTTGTTTGAGTTTCACCTCAAGAGATACTTACTCAATTTATTTTCTCTGGGGTGAGACCATGAAATATGTCTTTTTCACATGCTACTCATGTGATTCTGGTGTAGCTAGTCCCAGGCCAAGCTCTCAGTAACCTTGAAATCCTGACTCCATCCCAGCTTTGACTGCAGATCCTTCCAGCCCCAGGGTGCCATTCCTCAGGACTTGCCTTGTCCATATCTTGTGGCTTGCCTCCCCCTACCCCCTCACCCTGCCCCACTGAAAGTAGAAAAGAATAAGGAAGACAGGGTCACTTGGGAAAACTAGAATAACTACAGTAAATTATCTGTTATTTTTGTGTTATTTTGATTAGTAATCTGCATTGGTCCAAAGTGAGCTGACTTAAGAAGTGAGCTTGAACTTTAGAGCAAGAGTTTCCCCTCACTCACTGTGGAATGACTGGCTTTATAGTGAAGTTTATCTCCCCTTTCCCATGGAAATGCTATCTGTGGAACTTAGATGAATAAGCACAATTGAAGTGCAAAGTGTTAAATGCATGCTTCAATTTAGTCAATGCATTTGCACATTGAAGTAATTAGGATGTATTTAAAAGCATTCTGCTTGCAATACTTTGTTCTCCATTTCCTACAAATCAAATTAGTGAGGGGTAGATTTGATTTTGACATCATTTTGAAAATATTTTCTTTTTCTTTTTTTAATTTTCTTAGTATTATATTTCTACAAAGTTCAAAACACAACCAACTGTAACTAAATTCATAAAAACAAAACAAAAAGTCCATAGTGCAAGAAAATGAAAACCAGGACAGAGTAGTATGCAGTAGAACAATGTAAATCATACCTTACAAATATAGTTGTAACAACACACCTTATCCATGTCTGATCAATTAATAGCAAATACTTATTCCAATAGCAAATAGCACACTTTCACTTTGAGAGCCCCAAATGTAATTATTCATCTCAGTTCAACTAAATATGAAAAGACAAATCCACTGAGAAAAATCTTAACCACCTCTTGTTTTAATTGTACTATATGTAATGCAATGAATCAATGTAAAGAAAGATTATAAAAGATGTTTCCTTTGTTAACAAAGCCTTCAAGCAAAATTGTTTATTTTTTAAGTAGTTATATTTGGCAGAGCCAAGAATTGTTATGGAGCTGTGTGTCACAAAGACAGACATGTGCTGATACCCCAACTCCCCACATTGTCTTCATTATCTGTAATAATTAACAAATGATTTCACCTCTTTGAGCATCAGACTTCACATCTGTAAAGGTAATAATATCTATACTACAGAGTTGTTTTCCTGGCATGCAATTATATATTTGAAGTACCTGGAGTTTAATATGGACTCAATAAATGACAGTTAGTATTAATGCAGGAAAGAAAATTTGGAGGATAAGAACCCCAAATCCTGAGAGAAAATAAGACTAAACAAAAAATATTCTGTCTTCCCACTTTCCTATACACTATATACAGGGGTCACAAATTTTATCATAGGATTTTATTGCTGAGTGATTATTTTACCTGTATATCTTTCTTGCCACCCGAATTGTCCTTTTTAAAAAATTTTATTTATTTTATTTTTTAGAGAGGGGAAGGGACAGAGAAAGAGAGGGAGAGAAATATCAATGTGTGGTTGCCTCTCACACACCCCCTACTGGGGACCTGGCCCACAACCCAGGCATGTGCCCTGACAGGGAATCGAACCAGCAACCCTTTGGTTTGCAGGCCGGCACTCAACCACTGAGCCACACCAGCCAGGGCACGTTGTTGTCCTTAATATAAATCACACCTGAAAATATATGTTGAGAAATTCCCTTTATTTAAATTACTACAATTTTCTAATACAAAGTATTATCTTATTCTTTTGTTGAGATAAACAGTACTTTGGATTGGACACAGATTAGTTAAGTCCAATTCCTCTTATTTTTCTAGACTGATTTTATAGTTTTAGATGCCTGTGTATTTATGCATTATGCATGGAATCGACAAAAAGCAGATTCCTTTGTCTTAGGGAGCAGAGATGGTATCCTGTTCAACCGTATCTTCAATAAGTAGTGCTGTGTTCCATATGTATGTAGAAAGTGCTCATTCGATATTAGTTGAATTAAGTAAATGAGCAGAAACAAAATGCTGAGAAAATATTTATATAGCATAAAGAACAACTCAAGAGCAGTGTGTGCTGATAGTAGACAGGGAGCTGAAAAGGTACTTATGGGCTTCAACACCCCATCAGTTAGGATGGCTCCATGTAGAATAGCAGCTCTTTTAATTCAGAGCCTCTAATTCATAACTGGAGGAAGCACATGAACCAGAGGAGCCAACTGACCTTCAGTCAAGTAGCTGCGACATGCTCTTCCTGTCAGAGCTGGAAGGGAACATAGAGGTCTCCTAATCCAAGGGCCTCATGTTTCAGTTGAAGGAACTGAATGACTTACTCAAACAGGTGATGGCAAAGTTTATTGATACTCAAACTTTGGTTCCCTGATTCTGGCCCAATTCATTTGATATTGTACCATGTTGCCTTTGTGTCCTCAGACCGTCCCCTTGGGGGTTCCCATGTACCCACAGTGGTTTCTCTTCCTTTGACCAGACAATGCAATGGAAGATCCAGCAGTGGCTCTGTTTGGAATTATTTTGCCTATTATGACATTTTCTATAGAGTCTAGGAGGCCACAATAAATGGGTTCTTTCATTGATTCTTAAATTCATTTTTTTACCAAGAAATAATCTATATTAAATTGTTACTAACCATTAACAGTTCATCCAAATTACTTAAGCTCCCTTTTAGGTGAACATTAGCAGGAGCGGAAAGGAGTGGAAAATTAGGAACTGTTATAATTTGAGTGAGGAGAAAGTGTTGGAAGAGTTCTGCGTTTGGGGTGTTACCCAGGGAAGGGCAAGGCCAGTTTGGCTGTGGCAGAGGATGGAGGAGTGGGTGTCCAGATTACCCAGAAAGTAACTCAAGGGTTTGAATCTTTGAGAAGAGAAATAAGGAGAGGTGAAGGAACAGAAAAACAAGGGAGTAAAAAAGTGGGGGGAGGGAGTACTGCAGTACACTTAATAATTTGGTCTTTTGGTTCATTGTTTACTGTATTGGTAACTCTTATATTCAACGGAGAAGCCTTATGTTCAGGTCATTCATGATCTATTACAATTTATATTGCTACTATCAAGAAATGACAAGAATTCCTTGAGTCAACTATAAATGACATCCATGAAACACACAGTAAAGCATTTGGTAGGTAAATATCTTCCCTATTCACCTAAAGAGTGGAGGACGTATTGATGGGCTGTTGATGGTGAATTAAACTGGCATACCAGGAATTTTTATAAATGGTTTCCCATGCTCCATTGAATCTGTTGCTGAGACTTTAGTTGTATACCAGCTGTGCATGCAAAATCTCATAATTATTCTTACTGTATTAAGCATTTTATAGCAATTTTAGCTCTAAAATGCTATGCAATACTTTTTTATGCAAGTGTACCAGACATGTAAGCTGTTCCAATGAAAACATTTCCTTTCATTTAGACACGTGGTTTTAGGATTCCAAACTTAGCTGTCTGCATTGACAGAAGAATCTTTAGGACAGATATCAGTTTTTTTATTGGGGAAGAAGGGGCAAGTGCATTTTCTTGCATATGCTTTAGTTCTTCAAGCAGCTTCATCAGAAAGGAGGCATTTCACTAATTGCACAAGACACTGATATTAGCAAATAGTTACTCAGCCCTAGCTCCTCCCCAGCCTGTCCTGTTGAGAAGGCACTGGAAAGGAAACTAGGGTGATCTCTGCATCCCTCTGGGGTATAATGACAAGCAGGCAGAAGGATTTGGACTTAACCTCTCTGCAAAAGGCGGACACCTTTAACACTACTGCATGTGCTTCTGCGCCCTGCAGTGGCAAGTCTTGGGCCTGAGCCCAAAGCTGGCGTGGAGTTTGAACCCTTGGCATTCTGGCCCAGGGCCAAGTGCTATCAATGGAACCCCACTGACACCTTTAGTTATTCTTCCTAGATTAGGATAGTAATTTACTTGTCTCTTTGATTTCAAGTGTCTGGTTTTGTTTCCAGATGCCTCCCAGCTCATCTGTATTCCAGGGGTTTCAAAAGACTTTAACCCCATTGGTTCTTTTCTTTGTCAGTTCCACTTGGTGCACACAGGAGGGATACAGAGCTAGAGAGAGGCAAGGGAGGGTTGTGTGTGTGTGTGTGTGGAATGGGGCATGTTGGGAGGGCTTGGTGAGACTGCAGGAGTAAATGAAAGGAGTATTCACTTTCAGAATATGAGCTATTGTAGCAGAGCAAGTCAGGATGGAGGATAAGAGGTGATGTGTAGGACAATGTAGTGAGAAGTGTCATCAGATAGATTCATGTATGAAAGCCTTCCAACAGCAGCAGTCTCAGAACCCCCCCCCCACAATGACTGAAATATATGAAAGAGGAGAGACCATAGAAATTATACCCCAGTGCCAATAAGATAATAGCACTTGGATTTTAACATGCTATGGTAGGAAAAGGCATTTATGCAGGGGTGTCATTTCATGTTTACAAGGGCCTGTCTAGCACTGTTTATTGATTTTAGTGCATTTCTTTCTCCGGGACCCTGTAGATAGATAATTGCTAGAAATGTCCATCATTACCAGAGCAATGAGTGCAAATATCACACTAGGAAATAGATACACATAGGACCCTGCAATCAGACATCAAATGGGGGAAGGGTCACACAACAACATGTGCAGCTATAACTCCAGGCAAACACACACATAACACCCTGTGTAGCCATTGCACTGAGAAAATACACAGAGCCCCCTGTGCAGCCATCACACATCAGGAAAATACACACATGACACCCCTATGCAACCATCACACCAGGCAAAAGCATAGACATAAAATGCTAAGTCAATAGGAATGAACAGCTCATAAAAGCCTACTGGAATAGATCACATCACAGCCAGGTACATCTGTTCTCAGCACTAACCATTATCGTTAGCTTAAAATGCTTAAAATCACTACACATCCTCAGGTCTAGGGACATATTATTCCATGAAGATTCTGCTAAATAGATTTGGCAATGCAGTGAAGGGGACCTCTACTACATTAAAGTGATGCATTTTGCATCTCAAAGGCTGTCAGCTGTATTTAGAGGCACTGTGTGATTGAAGAACAATGCTCGAGGATGGGATAGCAATTTTCCCAGCCCTTCTAAATCTGGGGATGATTTTTACCCCAACATGATGAGTTAAGTGTACAATTGAATGGGCAGCTATCAGTTTGGAAGGTGACTAATAAAAGCAGAATTGGAAAGTTTTCATCTGTACCGTATTTTAAACTGGAACACTCAGGGGAGATGTCGTATCTAGAGGTCTTAGTGAAGTCCGACTTCAAGCCATCAGCTTGAGATAAATAAGTAGTAACTTCAGTCCTTGCTTCATAGGATTGACCGCCCAACTGGGGGAAATAAAGGAACCACCCACCTCTTCTTTTGCAGTGCCTTCTCTTTATCCTCTTGCCTTGGTCTGTGATGTTCTCCCAGCTGTGTGACACAGGGGTTACAGCACTGCAAGGGAAACTCAGTGTGTCCTTCTGAAGAGTGGCCCAAAAAAATAGAAAGAGTTTCAGGCTTCCCGTTCCATGTTTCAATTACAGTGGCGTTATGTGTTTCTACTGAGCGAGACAAGTTTCAAGCTAGCTTGTTAAGAATGATTTACACCATAATTCTAGGAAAAAACAAATGTGACTGAGATTTGAAAGGGAAGAGTGGGGGGAGAAGTGCCAGACTAAACGAATTTTAAGTAAACAGGGAAGGGTTGGGTTGGGTAGGTTTTTTTTGGGGGGTGTTTATTTGTTTTGCTCTTTACTTTTTGAAAAAAACAAAAGAGAAGGTGTATGTATTGCTGATAATTACTTCACTCACCTGGGTGGAATGAAGCAAAAGAAAACAGAGTTGCTCCATTTGCTCCTTGTGAAAGCAAATTTTCAGAGAGGGACAGGTGTTTCTCTTAAATCCACATGACAACATCTTACTGGGAATGAGCAGAACTGGAAATGAGAACTAAGAATTCCACTTTTTCCCCCCAAATGTGGCAGGGAAGGTTTTGTTAGAGTGAGATAAGCATTTTCCATAAAACAATGCAGTCGTGACATGAGGTAATTACATAGTGACTGGGACACACCGCATGGCATGCTGAAGAAATTGCATGATACCTACGTGATAACTATAGTAACTACTTACCACTACCTTATTATCTCCTGGTAGCTATATAATTAGTTTGTGTCACCAAAGCACCCTAAATGTATGCCTATTCCAGCTACTCTGGTAGGAAAAAAATAAACTTCTTTGCAAGGGGGAAAAAAGCTAATGAAGAAAGTTGCCAAGAACAGATATTTTGTAATCTGTGCTAAATCTCTGCTGGAAAACATGAACAGTAACGAAGCTGAGAAGACAGTAAAAGAAAATCGGGGCAAGGTGCCAGACGCCCAGACGGAAGGAGAATGTGGACCAAAAGATTGCGACAATCGGGTAATTATGGTTTATGAATTTCAGCTTTAATCTGTAGTTCAGTGAGTCCTGATTAAATATCTGTTAAACACAATTAAAGTTTGTTTTTGTATTTCACCGTCTTGATCAGAATAATTAGAGACTGCGTGTTTCATGTCAAAAGTAGCAAGAGAAATTTTAGTGAATGAACATCGTTTTTAAAAGCCATTTGTAGCACCAGCTGTTGGCATTATTTTATATTTTAGTGTTATCAGCATAAAGATGGTCCTCTGGATGCTGAATAGTTTCCAGCAGGACAAGGATGTTATGCTGTTGTGATGGGCCTGTGCCAATGAAGCTTAAATGTTTCAGGACCGATGTTCATGGGACGTGGTGAACAGGGGAGATGTGGGTCAGGGAAGCACATATTTTAGGTGAGAGAAGAAGAAAGACAGTTAAATTTATCAGACCGAGGTTGCTGTGGGAGGAAATTTTTCATGGTAGATTCACTTGTGTTACCATCTGCAAATGCTGGTTAGCTTACAGAGACAGGATGTACACAGTGCCTGAGGGATGGATACAAGAAAGGTGTGATGAGAAGTGTCAGAGCTCTGTCCTGGTTGGATCTTGGCTAAAATGTATGTATCTTTTATTCCTAGAGTTAGTAGAAGGTATAGCTGAAAGAACTTACCATATCAGTAATTCTTTGCCTAGGGATAGCAGTGTGAATTGTGCAGAAAGGACAAGTTGGAGTATAAATAGGATCAACTGAAAATTGGGTAAAGGGGTAAAATAAGATTCTACCAACCAAAACTAAGAGTAGGGTTTCCATACACATGTGCCAAACATAAAGCTGGAGAGTTGTAAATTACTATCTCTTTAAACATTTTTGAAGGCATTCGTAAAAATTCTATGCAGCTGACCGTGATAGGAACTTTAAAGAAACAAGATACTGTCTTTCTTGCCATTTGAAATTTGGGTGTCAGGGGTATTTTGCTCCCTGTGATAGACAGAATAATGAATGACCTCCTCCACCTCCAAGATGTCCATATTCAAATCCTCAGGACTTGTGGCAAAGGGAAGGACTTCCTTACATGGCAAAAGGAACTTTTCAGATGTAAATTAAGGTTCTTGAAATGGGAAGATGATTTTGGATTATTTGGGTAAGCCTAATGTAATCAAAAGGGTCCTTTTAAGGGAAAGAAGGAGGCAGGAGGGTCAGAGAAGATGCAATGATGGAAGCACAATCAGAGGGAGAGAGAGGTGGGGGAAAGAAAAAGAGTCAAAGCTGCTACATTGCTGGTTTTGAAGATGGAGGAAGAGGCCACAAGCCAAGGAAAGCAGGCAGCCTCTATTGGAAAAGACAAAAGAAGAATTCTCCCCTAGAGTCCCCTTTATTTCTAAGCAGCCCTTCTGATACCACCATTTAAGAACTACCAACCTTCACACCTATAATTATTTTCTGTTGTTTAAATCATTAGTTTGTGGTACTTTGTTATAGCAGCAACAGGAAACCAATACAGTCCCCATGAACCTGCTCCACAACTTTGATAACCATTTAGAAGTGTTCCAGTTAAAACTGCATCTAGGTATGAGAAAAACAAGCCTCTGTTAATTTAATTTTCTAAGGCCCATTCTTTACACTTTCCCTGTGGCATCATTTGGAGGTAGCTGAAATGGTAAAAATTAGGAAAACCTATGTATTATAAATTAAAATCATGGGCAAATTCAGCCCCATCCCCAACACCATTACCAACAATACACTCTGCATGGGTAGGAATGTTTACAGGAAAGGAGGATTGTAGAATGAGAATAATTTCTCTAACAATGATAACAGTTAGCATTTGAATACTTAGCACAGGTTGAACATTTCACTTTACCCATACTCAACCATTTTTGACCTGCAGAAGTGGCAATTTCATGTGGTTCAGCAATCCCAGTGTTATCTCATTTAAACCTTCTAAGACTTAGATAAAAAATTTTCCCAAGATTATGTAATTAATTAATGTCAGAGCTATGTATAGTTTAGACTAATAAAATGCTCATACCCAACATATACAGGTAAAAATGAGATTAAATCCCAATTGGCCAAAGATGTTTTAGTAGAGTTTAGGATACAGGCATACATCTCATTTGCTGTTCCAAAAAGTGACAGTTTAAAAGTTAGGAGAACTATGTTGGGTAAAGTGAGCATAAACCACGCAGATGGAGACAATGATTGAAATTTGTTGCCTGGCATCTTTGTATTCCAAAGAGCTTTTACTACCATAGAGGAAGATGAGATAGTGTAGTGTCTCAGAATGGTATTACTTAAAAGGATTCCTAGTTTCTTTTTGTTTATGACTTCCCTTGATAACTGATGAAAGTTGTGGACCTTCACCCCAAAAGAGGACATAGTACCTCTTCAATGAATCCATAGGCCCTTAAAGCCTATCAGATTAATTATCCCTAGTTTGTAATTGTACTCTAAGAACATTGTAGGACTGCCTGGTCTGATGTGATTTGAGACCAGAATTGTGCAGTACTTACTCAGCACATGATTTGGCCCTGTCATTTATGTACACTGCAGTCCAGGCTTTTAACTAGTAAAATTAGTACTTCCAATGCTAATGTTCAAGGAAAGTAAATTTTTGCTTTTAAAGCATTTTGAGGTATATTTAAAGAACCACTTGGATGAAAAACACTGATATTGCCCTTGTTTACTGTTCATTTTTAAAATCATTTAGCTGTTAATTTATTCATTCATTTAGCAGTAAGTCAGCAGGACTCCCAAGGTCTTCTTTCCTCATGGAACATTCTAGTTAGAGGAGATAGTTAATAAATATGTAAACATATTAACACATATTGATGAGTAACATGAAGGAAATAAGAGTATAACCTAGTAGAGATAGTATGTAACCAGATGGCATCTGGCTGAGACTTGAATGATTTTAGGAACCAGCCATTTGAGGATCTGGAAGAAGAGCATTTCATCCAGATTGGAACAGCAACTGCAAAGACTCTGAAACAAAAGCAAGCTGAGTATGTGAATTATGACAGATGAATTATTGACTTCTTAGTCAACAAGAAGTATATTGGAAAGGTGATAAGAAGTCAGGAACCAGATTATACAGGCTTTGTGGTGGTAATTTTGGATTTTATTCTAATTGCAATGAGCAGCCTTTGGAGATTTATGTGGTAGGATCTGATTGTGCACTTAAGGAAATCATTGTAGTTGCTGTATAGAGAATGGAGAGTAGGGGGTCAGGAAGAGAATTAACCCCAACTAATAGTTAAGAAAATGTCCAAAGATGAAGATAGGAAGGAATCTCATGACAGTGTAATATATTGCCTCATGGAGGGTTTGAGCTGTTTTATGTTGAGCAGCCAAAGAAGCAAGAACTGATTATGAAGTGTAGCATCTCCTCTTGTCTTTGGTCTATTAAAGAATCATTATGGCCAAAAAATGTTCTTCCTGAGAGGCAGAGGAAAAGGATTTGTGAGCACCGTCCAGTGCTGTGTGCAAATGGAGTAGTTATTTGATAGGGAGAGGATTATCAAAGTAACTGAGAAAGTCACCAGCAACTGGGAACCTCAGTGAGTAAGGGAGCTATTGAGAGTGTGGGCCCATCTTATTAAGGTTCATCACAAGTCTGCCACCTCTGTTAACTGAAATCTGCTTAAGGTCACAATCATTCTAAACTCTCCTGCCCTTTTTGAATATAGGTTTAAATGTCCTGCTTCTTTGCCACCATTCAGCCCTCAAAGTCATCTACAGAGATGGCTACAGGAGTTGGGGACAAATATGATTTGAATGAATGGCACAAAAGGGAGAACTTCTGTTATGGTTATAGATGTTTCCCAATAGAATTAAAAGATTAAGTCCAAGGGTAGATATTAGCACAACATATTGGGGCTTTTGTGAATTGCCAACATTGCTTGAAAGGTTAGTTCTGTTATACTTTGTCAACCAATTGAAATCTTTAATAAATAGTAAATCATAATAAATACACCCAGTAATAATGGCCTGAATAAAAATATTGTACTGTTAGCTTCTAGACAACTTATTTTCACTAATAAACAATGAATTATTTATCAGTTATATTCATAAAAATACAAATTGGTAAACTATGCAATTATATATGAAAACATAACTAGAAAATCATTTAGAAGGTGAGGGGCAGGAGCCTTTTCCAAAGGGGCGTTCCTAAGAGACTGTAGGTTACAGATACAGGGTAAGTGGGAAGAGACGAGAAAACTGCCTTAGAGTTAAGTGTAACCAACTGGGAGTGATTTTTATAATCAGAGTTCCTAAAATAACCTTACAAGTTGTATTTCCAGGGAAACATGAGCATCATAGTATAGTATTACGGAATAGCCATATTCCATAATACTATAAACCTAAAACAATTAGGTACTATATATGAAAGACATATTGCAAATACTGGATGTACTGAGCTTATTTAAATGAAGGTTTAACAACTGGTGGTTATTATAGTATTGTTGTTGTTTTAATTAAAGTTGAAAAATCCTATTATAGAATCACCTGCCCTTCTGCCATCCCAGGTCTTCATGCTGCTTTAAATACTTCACTCCCTTCAGTTTCCAAACTGCCCTTTCTCTGGGGAACAGCATATAAGTTATCCTATGTAAGTTTCAATAATGACTATTCCCATGTGAGAGCATATCAAAGCTGAGAAGAAAGTATAGAACTTTTAACAGCCAGTACTATTCACACCAACTCATATGCTACCTTCTAATAAAACTGGCTGTTAATCTTACCTGATTTTGTCTACATCTCTCAGGTAATAAACTTATCTAAACCATAGTGCATCCTTCCAGAAAAAATCAACAGGTAACCCAATTCCAAAATATCTCAGGTAACTCTGCTCAGTAACACAATGTCCCTTTGTCCCAGTCCTGAACTGGATTGGCGTTTCTAGTTGACACATCACATCAAGGGTCATTTTGCTCAGTTCACTATCTGATTTTTTTTATTTTTTTTCTAGTATATTCCTAACTCTTAAAAATAGTTCTTCATCACTGGTGGCATACTGAGAGTTTCCAATTTCATTATCTCATTTCTATATTTCATTAATTATTAAGATCTCTCTAATTGTACATTTCTCTTCCCAGGAAACTATGAGTTCTACCACTGGAAACATTAATAATCAGAATATTGTGAACATCAAAAGTATAATGAAGTTGGGCATAACCCTAAACTGCCAAGGGAAAAGAGAGTAGAAAGAGCCCTCCTAACTATAATGATTTCATGAATTCATACTTAGTAAATTTTCTTAAAATGAAATGAGTCATGTGAGTAAAAGTTTCAGTTTCTCTTCATTTATATTGAGCCATTCAAATCATACAGGTTGGAAAACATTTTCTGAGGCAAGACCAACTTGTGTTTGTGACTTAATATAGATGCTGAATCCTAAAGAGTATCTTTATTTTCCCTTCAGTTTTGGCTGTTGCTAATTTACACCCTTAAAAAAAATCATAAAAACATATTATGATCTAATAAAGTAACAGAACTTCCAAAACTTATTTACTAAAAAAAAAAACAAAACTGTAATCATTAAGTGTTTAATATTATCAGGGTTACTGACAAAAAAGATTGGACAGAAATTTACAGTCATAGGTACATTAGGAAATAACATCACAGAAATATGAAAAACATGGTTCCTTTACTAGAATGTAAAAGCCTTGAAGACACAGTATTACTAGTAGAACTAAGGGAGATAGAATCAAAAGAGAAATCACAAGAGAGTATCCAGCTTTAAAAAGGATGTCTGAGAGCTGAGGAAGAGATGTATCTTGGACTAAATTTTCATAGCAGTAGAGCATTTACAAGGTATGCTCAAGGTATGAATAGTCTATAGAGTGCAAGTTATCCTATTTCCCAGGGAGATTTGATAATAAACACAGATAAGATTGGGAGAGAAGGCAGGGTTTAAAGGAAAAGGTCATTATAGGTTAGTTGAGGAAATAGACCTGTTGGAAGATCTTTTGAAAATCATGAGTTTTTACTATGAACTACTGTTCATCTTTATCCTACTTTGTAGAAACTATGAGCAAACAAATTCAGAGATGAAGGGAAGCCCACAGAAAGGAAACAAACAGTTAACTTTTCACTGGCATGCTTATTTTGTTCTTGTTTTTTATTGTGTTTATATTGGATGGTGGGATGCCGTTACCTTCCATTGATAGAGAGGATTTTAAAAAAGAAAAGGAAACGGAATGGAAGGCAACAATACCTATGTTATTTCCCAATGTATTTTTGAATGACTCTGATCCAACTTTCAGTTTCAAGCTGTTTAAATCTATCTCACTGATGGGTTCACATCTAGTACTCATGTGTTTGGGACAATTAAAGTCAGCAGGGTCTGTGGCTCCCTAACCCAGGCTTTATTGTATAAGAAGTAAACAGCCACTTGTAATTTAGTGAGTACAGGTCTTTCATGATGCACATACCAGCCCCACTGAAAACCGATCAATTTCTGTGCTTGGCAGTGGCATTCATAAGGCCCCTATGGAGCATTATCTCATGCCTGAGGGTCATTACTCTTCCACAGAAGCACTGACAGTTGTGATGAATGGCGGTACCTGGGAAGAGGAGTGCTTGGATGTTTAAACAGATTACATTTTCCTTTTAGAGCAGTAGACATTAGATCACATCTTAGGCTGTCTACCCATGTAGACAATGAGAATGAAATCAGAGCACATGTGAACTACTGAGATTCAGGTGTACCAATCATCATTTCTATTGGGTAAATGGACTTGACTTTGCATCCTGTCACAATATTTTATAGGTTGCTTTGCAATGGGTGATGGCCATATACAGCTGCTGCAACGCTGGGCTGTAAACAGCATGAGATTCCTTCGATCATTATTATGCACAAGACTCGTTACCTGCCGGCCAACAAACACCCATTTACGCCATCTGCATTGAATTAAAAAGTGATGAAAAGAATCAGTATCTGTTTTAGTTGCAGCTTGATTGTCAAGTTCATTTTCATCTCTGGAAGCCCTTGTTTTTTGAGAGACTTTAAAGGAAAATATATGATGAAGAAACCCAGGAAGAGCCTGGCAGTGACAATTGTCAGGTTTTTAAGCAGGAATTTACAAATACAGTTAGCTTCTTAAAGGTGTAAGAAAAGTCCAGGCCTTTGTCAATTCTCCTTTGCAGCTCTTCCTTCTCTCTGGTTTTCTGGTATAGTGAAACTGGGATTCAATGTTTGATACTCCTTAATTGATGCTGACTACAGTGAGAAATAGTTAATAAAAATGTATATTTCAACATAAATTCTTAGGCAAAGCTGCCACTGTATCAGGGATGAAGTGATGATTACTTACTAATTTACACGTGCAGTGATTTCTTTGGCAAGTGTGAATTCCATGTCCTATGGTAAGGTTCTCTGTAGCTGTTCTTACTTGAAGCAGTTATTGAGGTAAATATATAGAGGTCTACTGGAACTTGAGGCTACTTAATTTATGTATAAGCAAACTAGCTGTCTGTCCAGATTACACAGGTTAGTGGTCCGTTGATAGAAACCGCAGAGTAAAAGATCAAAGAGAAGTGTCACACACAAACCACATGACAAACAGCAGAAGCGTTTGACATTTATTCATATGCATCACCTTTTATTAGCAGAATCTCTTATTTTTTCATCTTCCTTTTTCTTCATCATATATTCCAACAATAAGGAAATAACTTTCATTTTTACCTTGAAGATGGGAGGTTCTTGGTGTTTTCCAAAGTATTGCTCTGAGAAAATAGACCAATTCTGAAATGAGGATATTGAAGATAAGCCCTTCTGAAAATAGCCCTGGCTATGCAGTAGTTATTTCACTCCCAGAAATCCATCTCCTCCTCCCACAAATTGCCCTTGTGGTAGTAATATAGAAAGGAGATTATATATTACCTCATCTCCTTACAGAGAAAAGGACAAGCACTGTGGGAAAGCTTTGTTTCTTTTAATCATTCCAGACATCCCCTGCCTTCAATATTTCACTAAAGAGGTCCTCGGTTGCCTTTAGAAAGACACTCTAGTGAGACAGGAAGAAACAGAGTAATGAGAATGATGACCTCATCTGGAAAGGCTTTCTAACCAAAAGGGAACAACTAGTTGTGACCCTCATCCTCAAATCTGTGAATCACACAAGGATGGGAGAGCATGAAGTTACAACTTACCTCTTCAAAGTTTTGCTTTGTAAATGTTCTCTCTGATACTACAGTTTAGCAGGAGACATCATCTTTTAATCACAAGCTCGCCTTTATGTTTTTAGGGGGAAAGATGCAAACCTCTACGTAGATGATTTTTAGGGCCATTGACTTTAACCATGCTAGCAATAAGGAAGCGAAATGTTACATTATGGGAATAGGGAAGCTGTTTTGCAGAACTTAGCAAAGGAATGAATGAGTTTTATTCTCCCTTCCTCTTCTCATGTACCCATTCCTGAACTTGTACACTGTGTTAATTCCAGTAGTGTAAAGTTAATTCCTGATGGGTTCATGTAGAAGTGTACATTTTGATTCCCTGGGAATAAATTATGATTATATGTGAGTCATTTCAGTACTGACCAGCACATTTTCATTCTATAAGTAGAAGGAATGTACAAAATTTTACTGTGAATTTATGGTGTTCATGTTAACTAGTGAGTTTGACCAGCCTAATACTAAGGTTGGATTTGAAAAGCTATAATCCACCTCTAATAACATCAGAAAAAGGAAAACTCAGTATACTTTTAGTAAGTGCATATATAATCAAAAACAAAATTCTGATTTTTCACTGATGTGCCAAGAATCAAAGATATACTTTAAGAAAGATGGTAAGAAGAGACCAAGTGTTTGGGAAAATGGAAACTAAATTGTACTTTAATTTATTACATTTTTCCTACAAAATAACTTAATATACATGACAGAAATTGTTATAAATTGAGCCACTGTGCTCATGAAGTGTTGATTAATACTTTATGTACTACATCATAGATATATAGACAGTACAAGATGGCGAAGTCCTGCATATGTCACTAATTTCCAGTTATTTTGGCAATCTTATGGTAAAGTCTTGGACTGGATTGCTTCTCAAGTCTAAATGCCCAATTAAACATGAGATATTACTTCCAGTTGCTCTCTTGACAAAACTCCATATAACCATTTCATAAAATGAACCTAGATTTGTAGAGAGGAGAGTAAATTCTTTAAACTACATTGGGGCCACTTCTTGGAGTGACCCAACATCAGTATGCCTGCTTGGACTTATTTCTTGTGTTTCTACAAAATAACATTGTTGAAAAGAGTAATTCTGAGATTAAAAGTGAATAGGCACAATCTTCACTTGCATTATTAAACTTTGAAGCTTTCACCTTGGTCGTGAACAAACAAATAGAAACAATATAGGAAAACCTAGCCTCTACCCCTAGCTTCATCTTACTCTACCAAATACAGGACGGTTTGTCCATGTGTGCATGTGCGCATGTGCCTGTGTTTAAGGAACAGACATAGACCAAATTGCCTGGTGTAGCAGCCAGTGACCACATCTGCAGCAAAGACATTTATGTGGGAGCTCCTAAAGCTCATAACCATGGAGCAAACCATAATTATGTTGTGTTTAGAAATCCATGTCAGAGAAAAAACTCTTTTGACTTTAACCATTTTCCCCATTAATTTGGGGGTGTTTGGAAACACTGTTTTGTTTTGTTTTTTTTTTACACAGCGCTTGTACATCCCTTATCTTTATTTTCATCTCTCAGATGTTATTTATCCTAAAGGCCCATCTTAAATACCACTACCTTTACAAAGCCATTTCTTTATACTTCTCATGCAGCAAAAGTCAGTGATTTCTGCTATGAAACTCCCACCCCAACAAATTCTTTGGTGTTTCTTTTATGAAATGAAGTGCTTAATTTGCATCATCATCTGTAATTTGTCTAAGCATTGTGCATCCTATAAGTGAAAGAAATTTTCTCAGTATAATGTCTTAGCCACAGCAGATTCTCAATAAATACTATAACTTAACATTGAATCTCTTTCATTGTAAACAGGAAAAATTTGTTTATTTTTCATACTACTTAGAGGAGAGACTAATGTTTTTTAAAGGATCTCTAATATTCAAAATTAGAAAGGCAATAAAAATAATTTTGAATCTTGTAATTCTATAAGCTCCCTCTATTTTAGACACTCAGGCATCTTCTACTCCAGATTCTCTTTTTAAAAATTATCATAGACTCTGTATGTTCAAAAGATCACTCATAAAATATGACTTTTACAAAAGAGAACAACTATACACCTGGAAGAAAATAAAGAAACCAAAAATGGGACCAGAAAATAAGAAATTATAATTTTTTCCCTAAAGGTTGAATGGAATTCCTTAAAGACAACCAAAAGTAAAAAATTAGAAAACTGAACAACACACCTGTAATTTTCAAGACTTCCTCTATAAATGAAGAGGAAACAGTATTAAAGAATAGCTGTCTTGTCCACTTTCATGCTTACAGGTAGCTATGGATACATCCAGTTGCAGTTTAGACTTCAATCTATTCACAGTGAATGTGAATCTGTTTGATAAATGTATTTGCTCTATGAAACCATCAACCAAACTATGGAATAAGTGATGTAAATAGCACTAACCACTGAACCAAAATGTACTCAGGAAGTATTTTAATTGCATAAGAAAAATAGAATCAAATTTGATAAAGTGAGGAAAAATACTAAAAAAGATAAAGTTATATAGAAGTAGATAGAATAGTTTATGGAAGGAAAATTGAGTAAACACCATGATAAAAGCAAAATCGTAGAAATGGAGTGGTTGGGGTCAGTCAGGCAGGCAGGAATAACACCAGGCACAAAGTATACTTCTTAACTGATAGGTTCACCAAAAGTCTAATATCAGCATCAGTTCTAAAAAAGTCAACTTGTAACATGATGAATTCAACCCTGCCCACAGCTTTCTAGGAAATAATATTCCTAGGATGATGATTAGAGAAAACAGAGAAAAGCTCAAAGGAGGACAGCAGTAAATTGTTTATGTCCTAAATTGGGCATCATTAGCACTTTTATAGTTTGGTGGGAATTGCTGTGTGAAAGCCAAATTTCTGTTTACACAAAGAAAATGATGCTATAGCAGAGAGTAGAGAGTGCTGCACCGATTGAAGACGTGAGAAACCACCATGGTGCCAATAATAGTACTGTGGTGAAAAAAAATTAATAGTGAGGATATACATTGAACATTTAACGGGATTCTTCCATTCATTTGATAAAATTTTACTAAAGGAAGTAGAAATATAGGGCTGAGAAGAATTGGTGTATTTAACTGTCCACTGCACTTGGTCACATCCTGCAAGTTAACACTGAATCCATTTTAAAGAATGTATTTAACACACTAACACACAAGGTGACCTGCTAAAGGAAAAGTATCATTTATGGTTGTAAGAGCCAATGAACAAGACTAGCTAAAATGAACACAAAAAATGCTCTTTGGTTAGACAAGTATTTAATTCCATTTTGTAAAACAATTTTGTTTCCTGAATAAGAAGAGCATCTGCCATTATACAGAATAGCTATGGAATCATCCTCCTTCATGTGTTTGTGTATTTGGGTACTTTTCTCTTTAACCACTATGAAGAAGTTCTTTTCTTATCCATGACAAGTTTCCTTCAAAGGTTTTCAGGTCTTAATAATTATGAAGAAAGATTTCCACATCCATTTTTTGTCCTTCTTCTGCTTTATACATGGTGGGGCAAAAGTAGGTTTACAGTTGTGAGTACACAGAACACATAATTTATTATTTTATTATTATTTATTAATTATTGTATTCCATATGAACAATGATAATCCTACTTTTGTCCCACCTTGTATTAATGTGTAAGAAATAATTTTTAAGTGGTTTCTCATGGTTACTTGTAGATGGACTCAAGTCTAAGACTAACTCATCTCCTGAGCCTCTTCAGTTCCTTAGACATCAGTTGCATGAGAGAAGAGAGGTGGTGAGAAGGATCAGCACTGCAGGTGACTGCCCCCAGGTGCCCATCATATCTGGACTGATGGTGAATAGAGACCACGGCCATTGGATTCCTGAATGGTGCCTTGTGCAAAATAAGTGTGAACTTCCCTTTCTCTTCTCACCTCCAAACAAGCAGGAATCCACAGTATAACTGATTGTAGCTCCAGTGCTGTGGCCAGAAGGCCAGAATCTGAGTGAAGCATGGAACATGCACATACACACCATCCCTTCCAGAAAACCACATGGTTTGTCATCAGGACTGATCTTAGTGGATATTGGAGCCTGCTGCCACCCAAAGCCATCTTATTCACTAGCTTCATTTAAATGCTTAAATGCTATTTGAGAAAAAGAAGCTATCCAAGTATACTAAGAAAAATTACCTGATTATAAATTGTATTGAGATGGCACATCTATCAGTGATGAAAGCACTGCTATGTCAGTGATCTGCAAATTACAAACAATAGAAAATTAATATAAAAAATGAAAATGCACCCTTTAAATAATGTTGCAATAATGTTTAAACCATTTTGTACTCAGTGGTGGAACTTTCTGTCTCCTTATCATAAGCCTTACATGGTTTTATTATAAACCTCACACATAGTAGGCACTTAATACATACCTTTTATATACCGAATTTGGTAATTGAAAGAATGTTGTACGCTCTTATCTAATATTAGGGAGAAGAAGGCATTGCTCCTAAATCTGCATGGCTATACTTTAGAGACACACACACACACACACACACACACACACACCCCTTTCCTCATCATTTGTGTGTCCCGTCACTGTCCGAAGCATCTTCCACCCCTGACATTCTTTTTTTTCCTCCTATTTACCATTTATGGGATCCTTTCCTCAGGCCCCTACAGTAAGATCATTTTAAGTCTCTTCTTTTGCCCTTGACTTCTATTCAGTCAGTCACTAAATTCTACCAGCCATCTCTGACCATTGTCTTTCCATTGCTCCCTTTCTTATCTTTATTTTCAGGATCTCACAGTATGTCTTCGAAAGGGGAGCTCTTATCCCCTGTCTGAACCACTGGAAATAGGCCACCCTTACATCAGGCTGTTTGCATAAAACAGTCCTTTTAAGCATCTGAAATAATTGCTTCCATCCATCATTTTCCTCATCTCATTTCTTGGCCTAGGATTCTACACTGCTTCTTTTCTACCTATCAGTTAAAATCCAAATTCCTCATCTGGCTGTAAAGCTCCTCTGCTACCAGTTTTTCTCCTTGGCCTCTTTTTCTTCCCCAACTCCAAGGTCCCCATCACCTTCTGTTTCCTGTAAAATAGAATAAAGGAGGTTTTGGTCTAGTGTCTTGGCAATCTTTGTGAACCAGGTGGGTCAGTTCCTCATAGAGCTCCATGCACCTGCAGTGACCTTCCTGCTCTTGATTGCCATGCTTTCTCTACATCAGCCAAGTCCACCAACTTGCCCTTTCCCTCCTCTGTGCCCTAGTTTATGCTCTGTCTCCACTCTGCAATGCTCTTGTCTTGTGCTCCAGAAAATGTCTATCTACCACTCCCTTCCATATTCTTTTTCTCAAGATGCTTTTATAAGCATCTTGACACAGTAGAGAGCATTTTCTTCTTTTTCTTTTTAAAAAATATTTATTAATTTTAAAGAGAGAGAGATACTTTGTTGTTCCACTTATTTATACATTCATTGGTTGTTTCCTCTGTGCCCTGACTGAGGATGGAACCCACAACCTTGGCATATTGGGACTGTGTTCTAACCAATGTAGCTAGCTATCCAGGGCTGAGAGCCTTTTTTTAAATGTGGTATGGAATTCTCCACATAGAACTTCAGTAAATGTTTACTGACTTCTTAATGAAGCCTATGATTACTAGATCTCAATGAAACATTGGATTCTCCGTTGATGACTTAATAAAATATAGTAGTAAGTTGTAAAATGACTTACTGCATGTCTAAAACCCTCTGATCCAGACCAGAGGCATGAAGATGTCAGAAGACCAGGTAAAGCACCAGGGACTCTTATACTACATATTTAGTGAAGGCCTTGAATGTGGTCTATCATGGGAAGGACATCAAAGGACCTATGTTTCCTGGACAAGCAATAGTTCTCAGAGGCAGTGGGCCAGCCTTGCCATTCAGTAGAGGAAGTCTGCCAAATGTTGTCATAATATTCAAATGGGTTTGTCCTTAAATGAACACATCTGATGAGCATCCCCACCCAGGCTGCCCTCTGAAGATGTAAGTGGGCAACAAAGCACAAGTGTGAGTCAGTTAGCTGCCATAGACTGACTGGCTCCAAAAACATCCACACCCACCACTCTGCACTGTGAAAAAAGTACTATTTTACTCTGGCTATGCCAGCCTGATGTTTAAGAATTATCAATGAACCAGTAAGAGAAAGAGTTCACCAGGATTTTCCCTGTACTTATGGATATCGAAAATTCTGTATTAGAAAAATTTAACTGGCTCTCCGAAGGTCCCATAGGAACAGCTATTATGTAAGAAAACTTCTGACTCAATTTTAGCCCACCTAATAAAATCTGATGGCATCACATGAATTGCTTCAGGACATGCAGTTTCAGGGTTTAAAAAAGCCCAGGATTAAGTTTTGTATCTTGTTCCCAAACAAGGACTGTCTCTTGAGAGTATGTGGAAAGGCTTCTTGCGGCCATGAATTAAAGACCTATTTTATGAAAATGGTTTAGATCTAAGGTGTGAAGACACTATTCCTTTAACTGGAGGCTTGGGTCATGCAGTCTTAGGTCACAGTGAAGCCCTCCTTCCTCCACCCTGAAAAAGAGAAGCAGACTATTGAGGAACCCTGGATGTCCCTGCTATGGGTTCTCAATGATACCATTTTAGCTGCACCATCTACCTCACTACAAGGCAGGAATTATTTTCCCCAATTTACAAATAAGAAAATCGAGGCCAAAGTGGTGAAGTGGCTTGAACCACAGTATATAACTAGTAAGTGGTTATGGTGAACACCCAGATGTCTCTGGTACCAAAGCCAGTGAGTGCCCTTAATCGCCACCACTGCTGATTTCTGAGTAAGTGACCCAGTGCCCATGAAAGCTTTTTGCAAACTTTAAGTAGGTATACAAATGGTAGTCTATGTGGGAGACAGAAAGTTCTGAAGACAATTTCCAGAATACCCTGAAAGGGAATAAATGGTTTTTATTCCGAACACTCTAAAGATTCTAGCAGCTCTTATGGTTATATACAAAAAGCCGTAAGTTGTTCTTCTGTGGCATCCAGAAGCATCCAGAAGCATCCAGTAATAAGAGAGTTCATATTCCTTTTGACTAGCCTAACAGGGAGCACAAATAACCAAAGCAGGTGTTCCTTCCTTCATATACAGGCACTCTCAAGATAACGCCGTCCCAAGGAGAAGAAAGAAGTGTGAGCAGAATTCCTGTATTTTAATATATACATCAACTTCATAAGTCGATTCATTTCAGGTTTCTGACAGGGCTTCTTCGTGATAATCACATGAACTTGGTAGTTATTCTTCTGAATTTATTGATGGAGTAAAATTCTCTCCTAGAGATACTGTCTCCTATGTTCTAGACTCTAAGCAAATAGAGACTGAGTGAATGAGTCAGAATTTGACATAGGTGATACCCTATCAGGGATGTCCAGCCTTTTGGCATCTCTGGCCACACTGGAAGGAGAAGAGCTGTCTTGGGTCACACATTAAATATGTTGTGACATGTAATCAGACAAAAAATCTCATAATGTTTTAAGTAAATTCACAATTTTGTGTTGTGCCACATTCACAGGCTCCCTGGGCCACATGCAGCCTGTGGGCTGTGGGTTAAACACCCTTGCTTTGAAAATGTTGTTTTTAAGAACACTTCACATAATTTTATTGGCCTTAGGTTATATGCCTTTTTTATAAAATACATTTCTTCCTTTGTATTTTTCATTGATTTGTTTTTGTTATTTTAAAAATGGCTCTAGCTGGCAATACTCAGCACTTTAGCAAGAAAATAATTTGTAAATAAATACCTATATGATATGAATAAACTATTATTTGAAAAATTCTTTAATGAAATGAAATTTAAGTGATCAGTGTTTTTTAATTTCATTTACTCTCTGACCAAACCCACTAATCCTAACTATGGGTAGCCTTTCCTTAATGGTAACAGGAGATAGTACTGAGCATGGTAGGTGCTCAACAAATAGTTGCTGACTGATTTATGAATGAATGACTTCTAAATTGTTGGTCATTTCATTTTGTGAGGTTTCCTGGAGTGGGGAAGGAGGTGTTAAAACTAGCAATTTACCTATTTTTTTAGATTATTTTATGTTTACTCTCAAATATAATTTTTGTATGGAAATCTTTAAAGGAAAATACTTTAAAAGTTTTTGAGTTAAGCTACTATATAAAGAGCATACTTTCTGTCTCAGAAAATATTCATTGTTTTCATTTTTGTTTATATGGTCTTTGAAATCTTAACTTCTTTCATGGTCTTAAAAGTATAAATTGTATAATTGTAAATATGTGCTGATATTGTTTAAAATACTTGGAGAATATAAGTCTTTGGGTGTAGACAGGTAGGGTCCTTGGTTTCTTCTGGAAAAAAGCCCTTTTTCTAGTAGAATTCACATTAAAGGGTTTTTTAAGTATATTTTATTGATTTTGCTATTACAGTTGTCCCAACTTTTCCCCATTTGTTCCCCTCCTCCTGGTATTCCCCTTCCTTCCAAATACCACCCCTACCCTGCTTAGTTCATGTCCATGGGTAGTACATGTAAGTTCTTTTGCTTTCCATTTCCTGTACTATTCTTAAATCCCACTGTCTGTGTTATACCTACCAATTATGCTCCTTAATCCTTGTACCTTTTCTCCCATTCTCCCTGCTCCCTGTCCTTCCTGATAACCCTCCGTGTGATCTCCATTTCTGTGATTCTGTTCCTGTTCTGGTTGTTTGCTTAATTTGTTTTTGTATTTGTTTTTTAGATTTAGTTGTTAATTGTGAGTTTGTTTTCATTCTAATGTTCATAGTTTTGATCTTCTTTTTCTTAAATAAGTCCCTTTAACATTTCATGTAGTAATGGCTTAGTGATGATGAATCCTTTTAGCATTACCTTGTCTGGGAAACACTTTATCTGCCCTTCCATCCTGATTGATAGCTTTGCTGGATAGAGTAATCTAGGTTGTAGGTCCTTGCTGTTCATCACTTTGAATACTTCTTGCCAGTCCCTTCCTGCCTGCAAAGATGCTTTTGAGAAATCAGCTGACAGTCTTATGGGAACGCCTTTGTAGGTAACTGTCTTCTTTTCTCTTGCGGCTTTTAAGATTCTCTCTTTATCTTTAATCTTTGGCATTTTAATTATGATGTGTCTTGATGTGGAGCTCTTTGGGTACAACTTGTTTGGGACTCTGTGCTTCCTGCACTTGTATGTCTATTTCCTTTGCCAAATTAGGGAGGTTCTCCTTCATTATTTTTTCAAATAAGTTTTCAATTTCTTGCTCTTTCTCTTCTCCTAACATCCCTATGATTTGGATGTTGGCACATTTGAAGATGTCCCAGAGTCTTCTTATACTCTCTCTCCCCTTTTTTTTTTTTTTTTTGTATTCTTGTTTCCTCATTCTGTTCTGGTTGAATGTTTATTTCTTCCTTATGTTCCAAACTGTTGATTTGAATCCAGGCTTGCTTCTCTTCACTGTTGGTTTCCTGTAGATTTTTCTTTATTTTACTTAGTGTAACCTTCATTTCTTCCCTTATGTTTTTGCCATACACAATGAGTTCTCTGAGCAACCTGATCACCAGAGTTTTGAACTCTGTACCTGATAGGTTGGCTATCTCCATTTTGTTTAGTTCTTTTTCTGGGGTTTTGTTCTGTTCTTTCATTTGGGCCATATTTCTTTGTCTCTTCAATCTGGTAGCCTCCCTGTGTTTGTTTTGTGTATTAGGTAGAGCTGCTTTGACTCTGTGTCTTACTGCACCTGTTATGTTGTAAGGGGCAGAGCCTTAGGTATTTTCCAGGGCAGGGCAACCCACTTCACTGCTTTGTGGTGCTTTGTGGAGGATGGGGTCAGAGAGGAAACAGCGCCACTGTCTGTCTTCTGGATGTTGCCCAGCACTTGTCCTGTTTTTAGCCACTTCAACCACTTTCCATATGTGACTGGTTCCCTTCTAACTGTTGCCCTGGTAGCAATTCCCAGAGTAGGTTACTCAGAGTAGGTGGGTTTGCATACATTCCAAGTCCATGAGGGCCCCTTAAATGGACTCTTCTGAGTAACCAACAGTTTCTTCCATCACCCCAACTCTGACAGGTTTTTATAGCCAGAAGTTATGAGGCTTTCTCTTCCCAGCACTGGAACTCTGGGCTGCACAGTCTGGTCTGGGGCTGGGATGCTCATTTCCAAGGAATCCCTCTGACTTTTATCCACTGCACATGAGTGTGCCGATAAGGGACCCCCTTATCTGCTGATGTCTCTCTGCACCATACCATGTCCTCTCCAACCCAGCTCCCCATCCCCACCCCTCTTACCCATCTGGCTTCTTTGAATATGACTTCTTTAAATCCTTGGCAGTCAGATTTCTATATAGTTTGATTTTCTGGCAGTTCTGGGTGTTTTTGTTTTGAGGTTAGTTGTGATGCTTTGTCTGGTTTTGTGAGGGATTGAAGCATGTCCACCTACACCTCCATCCTGACCGGAAGTCCCACATTAGCTAAAGGTTTTATAGTCCACTTTTATTCCCATTGAGAAAAGGAAGTATCAAGTAGTAGGCAAGCTGGTCCACATCACAGGAAGTTAAAGATGATAAGTGGTACTGTGTTCATTGATTCAACTTCTCCCCTGTGTCGAAATCTTAACTACACCATTGGTTTAACATAGGAACCAGGAAATTGTTGGTTATTTATGTTTTTCAGAGTACTGTTGGTATGCGAGATTTTTTCGTTTCAGTAATTGTTATCAGTTGTGAGTCATGATTTCAGAATAGATCTGTCCACCTTTCATTTAAACCCATATGTGGCATTGCAGTACTTCCAGCAGCAAACCCTGGCTGTGGATATGCCAAGAACTGTGCAATAAGTTATCAGTCTGTTGAAGAGAGCTGTTGAAGAATCATATTTGTACCTTTGCAAAGGAATTTGGTTATATTATTTTGAATGGGTCTGGTTCACCTGAACCCTGCCTGTGTACCTCATTGCTGGAGGAGAAAAACCAAGTAGGTGGAACACTGGTATTTTTTGTGTACCAGTCTGCTGGACCTCAAATGAGATTGCTGTGGACAGGAAAAAACAACTTGCCTTTTCATTCCACGAGGTAACTTAGCTGCTCTCAGATGCAAAAGCCTTTCCTTCCACCTCCATTCTCCCTCCCTTACCCCATCCCTTTAATTCCTGTATAGAATGGATTCCTCCCAAATGAGGATAATCCTGCCTTAGCTGTTTACTCACTTGGTGCCCTTCCTGGGCTCTGCACAGTACTCGGCAGGCTTTGTCGCTTTTATTTATTCCTGCCAGAACACACTTAAGAGTTTTTATTATTGTTATGGTTGAGGTGGCACTTTAGCTCTAAGCCCTTATATTTATGATTTATAACTTTCCCTCTAAATTACATGTTGGACTAGAATTTCTCAAGCATGTTCTCTATTTAGATACAAATGCTTCATAAAATTTGAACAAAGTATTGGGCATGGAAACACAATATCCAAAAATTCATTTCACTCACCTGCCTTCAGAGTTACCTGATACCCCTTGATGCCTCATGCGTTGAACATATCTGGGTGCTCAGGAATAAACCATAGACACATACCTAACCTAAGAACACTATTATGGGGAAAAAAGAAAACCTGTATGTACCTTTCAAGAAAATGAATGTAAATGATCATTGTTTTGTGTTTCAGAAATACCTTGGTCGGTCAAGTGATGGTTAAATTATAGTTATCCGTGCTTTAATAGTAATAGCTGATATGGTGCTATAAACTCCAAGACAGTTTTGCAAAGCCTATGTTACATATATTACTTCATTTAATCTTCCTAACAACCCTAAGAAGTAGTTGTTATTACTGTGATAATAAGACTCAGAGAGGTTAAAAACTATGCTCAAAGTCAGCTTGGCTAGTGAGTAGCATTAAAAGGTTTAAATCCCTATTTACTCATCTCTGGAGCCTTTGCTTATTCTACTAATTATACTCATGAACCTAAATATTCCATTAGTCCCTAAAAGAGTGGTCCCACATGAATACATTTTGTCATATGTTGAAGGAACACATACACTGTCATAACCCACAGGTTATTTGTTTTGTTTATTTGTTTTTATGTACATTCTCTTCTCCAGAACATGGATAGGTTGTAATAAGAAGTAAAGGATAAGAGACTTATAGGATAAATGGACAAATTCCTACACAGAAATATAGTAATCACTTACATGGGTCATTGAAATTTTAAAACAATTGTGCTTTTTCAGGATTGCTGATCACATAAAACACTAGGCAGACATCTACAAGTTGAAACCTAATCTATGGTGCTTTATATTCTTCCCTAGGAACTATGTCACAGACACATTTAAATTAAACACATATTATAGAAAATCATGTGAGGAGTGTTGTAGAACTGACAGCGAGTGGCACTGGAGACCTTCATTTGACAATTAGAAGCTAAAAGTTAACATTGCATTAACTTGGCTATTTTGCATTTAAGTATAAATATTGGACTAAAGCTATGGAAGTTAATATTTTAAGCCTCCATTAGTGGTTATAATCAATTTTTGTATTATTTTTTGCCATAATAATCAAAACAGCATTTAACCTGGACAAGAAATAAATCCAGGATTCTAGAGATTAATATTAAATCTACTAATGTATCATCCTGCCATTTCTGGAAGCCTAGGTCATCTGATGCTCTATACAAGTTCTTACAGGTGACTAGAGTCTCTGGAAAGTGGCCAAGGTTTCAATATTTCTCTTAGAATTGTCATATTAGCATTTTTTTTAGTTTCACAGTGGGATATATTTCAAGCAAATGGAGAGTGGGGACTCAAGATAAAAATATCAACATAAAAAACTAAAGGAATTGCTTGATTTGTAAATTTAACCCTGTATCATGATTCTTCATTAGGAATATTTGCGACACTGACTCAGTACCAAGCACAGGGGGCAAATGGGACAGAAAGGACACTAACTATATTGAAGATGGCACTAGAAATTTAGAGGGCTCTTAATAATTAGGTACTTAAGCTCACCTAGAGAAGTGATTAGTGTTTAGAAGTGGAGACATGGCTACAGTAACATAGATAAATTAGAAGGGAACAAAATGTCCAGCTCACCAGTTATTTCAAACACTTGTAGCCTGCACACGCCATGCGGGGATGCCCATTCATGCTGCTCACACAGGCCCCCACAGCCTGTTTGGTCCTGGTGCCTTTGACTCTAGCGCTACAGACGTAGCCTGAGCATGAAGGTCCTGGGAGGGTTTTGTTTTGTTTTGTTTTTCATGTCTCTATCACTTACTCACCAGATACTCTCAAATAAACCATTCACTCTCCTGATTTTTCCACTCTCCTACTTATGACATGGATGAAATGCCTTCCGCTCAGATAACACTAACATTTATAACATTTTCGAAAAACTCGTGGGTTGGAGACAGGTTACAACTGAAAGAAGATGAACATTTATATAGCACAGAGTCACTTGGCAAGCATGCAGTAGGAACTGGACCAGGGGCCGGAGATGCAAATGTCGTGGGTAAAATGTCATCCTGGGGTTGCGCTCAGTCTAATGGGAGCTGTGGGGAATGAAAGGGTGGGTACAGCTTAGTGAAGACAACAAATAGAATATGACAGGAATGATATTAGTATAGTGCAAAGGACATGATGTTGGATATTTGAAAAGCAACAATACATATGTGATGGTAAGTAAATATTAATAATAATGTGATGTAGTGGAAAGAACCCTGGACTAAGCATTTGGCCTACCCTTGCTGCTTATCATATGTTATCCAGAGCAGTACGCTCTGCTCCTGTGTTTTTTTTATCTCCATAATGGGTGTAGTATATGATTACTTATGCCACAAAGTATACTGAGAATCAAACAAAACCCGTGTATTAGCAGCGCCTTGAACACTTTATTGTGCTATGCAAATGCATTGTAACTATCATATCACCAAGAATGGTGGAAAACCAACATAAATAAATGGGTGATTCAGACCAAAGTTCTTTTCACCAAAAAAAAAAGCCAAATAATTGTAACAGAAGTAAACTTTGACGCTTAAATTGTATGATTGATGCCCCTGACTAAATTTTTATTATATGGAATTGATATGTTCTGGCTATATATGAGCAAAATAATTGTGACTTCTCAAAATTATAATCTTCAGAAGCTAAGAGAGAGAAAACTAAAATTGGAAAAAGCCTGGACACTTATACATTAAAAATGACAGGAAGAAAAAGAAGAGGATTGTGCTTTTCCAAATGTCAAAATTTAAAATGCTAATAAAATCCAATAAACAGGATATTTACCATGGCTTCAACAACCAGCAAAGGTTAGTGTGGACAAGGACTGGAAACCATTGGAGGTACTAAGGGACAACAATCAATGAGAATGCTAGCCCTGAGTGAGTTTTAATCTCATTGGCATGTGCTCAAGTCACGGAACTGCCTCTTTCATAGACTGAACCTGACTGTAATCATTATTTAAAAGAGAATTTTTAAATGCACATATTATTTCATTACTGTGCTTTCTTTTTGCAGAGCAGAAGTTAGTTTTGAATCTAAGTAAGAAAACTGTTCTTACATGATTTAACTTCAACAGTTTGAGTAAGACGACAGAACACGCAGGCACAAGCAAGACCTGCCTCTATACAGCTTAGACAGAGAGCAGAATATTCAAACATGTGTATCTTGCACTTAATTTAAACTGCGTGGTTGGTTACCTATCTCTTTGGCAATTCAGTATAAAGTTTTATTACTGTGAAATAGAATAGGGTAGGGATTTATGTCACACAAAAATGAATTTCCATGGATGGGAACACACATGAAATAATTTAGGTAAGCAGTATGTCAAATGAAAATTTAAGATGTTAGAGTTCATGATGCAAAGGGAGGAAGCCAGGAGAAGGTTTGTGTAATAGATGATAAATATATCATCAGAAGGAAAAAAGGACCACAGTTGCTATAGGAAATTATTACTAATATTGAAAAATTGTGAAAAACATTAAAAATGAGTTTTAGGGCCAAGAAACTAAAGCAATTGATTATTAGATCAAGAGGAAGTTCTTATTTGAATGTCAATAGAAAATATAACACTTAAAATAAATGTGAACTTTTACCATTATACCCAAGAATGGATGAAAACCACAGGCCTATAGTTTCTGTAGGTTTAGCCATTAGGGACTTTTTTTTTTTAACTTTTCTTTTGCAGAGGTTACCAAAGAAGCAGCAGTGAGCAAAGCATCTGTCACTTCTGCAAAAATCCTTCCAATTTATTGATTCCCTTTTTGTTTCAAAGCTGTCCTAATTGTGAAAAATAGGATGTGAGCATAGTCACTCTCTGAACACTCTCATGGTTCCTTGCTGGTTTGCAGTGTAACTTGGGTATGATGGGAGGTTGTGAAAATCTTCTTTTTGTTATTCTGTACTTCCTGCCTTTTTTTTAATGTCTGTGTGAAGAAACTCATAGTAGTGGGTCTCTCACATTGAGTCAGAGAAGTCCTACTGTTAATCTGCTTTCACTTTTCTAGTCCTTGAATTTAGGCTACAGTTTTCTAAAAGCTGGTGAAAAAAGTACTATAGTATTTAAAATTTAATTAGTTAATTTATATATGGGACAAAGGACAAAGATAAGGAGATCTTAGTGTGTCTGACTTGATGTCATCCACCAAGAGAGGGAACATGGAGGAGGAAGAAAAGGTTTGCCAAGCAGGAATAAGTAATGCTTTTGATTTAGGACCACTCATAGATAAGGTGGCTGCAGGATGTGTAGGTTTTGCTAAAGTGTCCAAGAGCCTATAGACCCTACAGGTTTGAAGCTGCAAAGAAAGCTCTGTGCTAGAGACAGAGATTTGGGAGCTATGTGTGAGGAAGCGGTAGGTGGAGTCCTGAGACTGGGTGAGATGACTGGAGGAGAAGTTGTGAGGAGGAAACCCAGAGTAGAATACTAGTAAATTCCAATACTTCAAGACTGGACAAGAAAAAGGAGCGAAAGAAAAGATGGGAGGAAATTGTGAGAGACAGAATGGGAAATCAAGCTAGTATTGAGGAAAGTAAGAGTAAAGTGTTGCAGGGAGGGGCTGTGGTGAGGCCAATGACAAATAAAACAGCAAATGTCCAAGGAATCTGGTTCATAGAAAGTCAATACTGACACAGAGGGTAAAGTACCAAAAGTACAGTGATCTATTTGAGATAATAGTTTATAGCTATAATTTCATAAGTGGTAGAGGTGATTGAAGCCCCATGCACAATAAATAGCTCAAGATATTTTTATTAAAAATCCCTTAGTTCTCATATTTCTCAATTTGTCTCTTCTCCTATATCCCTCCCTTTGGTACTATTTTAATTTTTCAAAATATTGAATTTGTACTTTATTTTGATAGCATGTATATTAGGAAGGCAGTACACAAAATATATTAAAAGGCTGTGGTTGTCACAATAACAGTTGCACACTGGCACGTATACACACACACACACACACACACACACACACTTGTCATTGCTACCTTCTACCTAAGTTGAACAGCACAAAAAGGTAGGATTTGTTTTTACTCAAAACTGCTTTACCACATTCCATACTTTTCAAATGAGGCATGTTCTATTTAGGATTTATTCAACTAGCTAGAGTCCTGCAGAGGAAGAGAAAAATGAATCAAACACATGCAATCCTGGAAGATCTTACATATCAGTAAAGAATTCATTACAAGGTGAAATCACAGTCAAAGAGACATAAAGTGCCTTGAAGGGAAAGCCATTCTCTGGTTTAGAGGGTTCTTAGTTAAGGTAATATTAGTTTCTATAATACATAAACCTCCAAATTTTAGTGGCTTAATACAATGGAAGTTTATCTCTTGCTCATGCAAAGACTGGCCAGGGATCCAGATTGTCAGAGGCTCTGTCTTCTTTAGCACAGAACTTCCAAGGTCACCTTGGGTGTGACCTGCAGCCAGCCAACTGGTCACGAGAGAACAGTCATTGCACAGGCACTTTTTGTGGCCTGGGCCTGGAGAGGCACGTGCCACTTCTGCCGACATCCCACTGGCCTGAATTGGGTCATGAGAGAGGGCTGGAAAATGGAGTTTAGCTCTGCGCCCAACAGAAGAGGTAGGGTTTTTTTAATACCTACAGGTCGGAGAAGCCCTCTGGGTTGGGATTTAGACTTACTGACAATGAGGAAGTCCATAGAAGAGTGATACAGAATGGGAAAGGAGGGGACAGGATTGAAGGGACAGTCAATTCCAGCATCATCTCCATGCATGGGCCCATAGTGCTGGTTAGGACATGTTAACTTTTAATATAAGCAACTAAACAATATTCTTCTCTCATCTGAGAAAAATCATGTATTTCAGAGAAAAATTCTGCAACACGTAGTAGTTTACTAGATATTGAATGTTAAAGCAGAGAGGGATCATAGAGTTTCTTCTTAACACCCCTCATTGCAGGAGGACCCTGGTGAGGCCTTGCTGTCTGGCCTGGGACCCAGTGAAGCATCATCAAAACTAGCATAGAACCCAGTCCTTGGCTTCCATTCCATGCTCTTTCAATGAAGGAGAAACAAGTTTTAGTATTTGGGGATGGGAGGGCTGAGGTTAAATTCTGTTCACCACCAGAGAAGTATGTAGAAATATCTGTGGAGCTTCATCATAAATTGTTTCCATCATTGTATTTTAAATTCTACTGTCAAACTGAAGGAAGTCTGCTGATGTAGAATCTCTTCCATGGCAATCAGTATAGTCCATATTTATTTCCTATTTTTTAAATCTTACTTTTATTCAATAGATCACTGTATATGTCCTCTTCTCATGTCTCATGTGTACATTTAACAGTACAACTATACAAAACAAGGATAGATGAAATCAACATGCTTATTGTTATTCTTTTACCTAAATATTAGCAGAAAGAGGGAACAAAAGGTGACTGATGAGTGAGTGGTATGGCTATAATTGAGTTTTGTTGCTTTCATTGTTACAAAATTTTAATTGGCATGGATACTTAAATGTATATCAAAATGCATGTCACAGCTTTTGTACAAAAATAAATTTGACTTTAGAACATGTTTTCTTATGTGAGAATGATAAATTATCTCAAAACTTGTGATTCTTTACTTTTAAAAAATCAAAAGGTCAGTTCTTTAATTAAAAGATAAAGGAAAGTACTCAGCGTTCGTGCAGTCAAATCATTTATATCAGGATAATCTAGCAACCAAAAAATTAGAAAAAAAATATGAGGGGAGGGATTCAATCTGTCTTCAGAATAATTGGCCTAAGAATGACTTCTTTTGTAGTTTCCCAAGATCCACTTCTAGCTGTCTCCCATCTCAGTGCAAGAAAGAAATAATACTGAGTACAACAATGAATTTATTATAAATTTACTCACATCAGTTTCAATCGTGGGGTTTAATTATTTTTTCTGTTTAATAATAAGTCTCTTATATGTTAACATTCTCTTTTCCAAAAACAGTATGAATATATGGTGTAGGAAATACAGGTACAGTTGGCCCCCCATATCTGTGGCTTTCACATCCTGAGATTCTCAACTGCAGATTGAAAATATGTTCAATCCTCACTTAACTGAATCTGCAGATATGAAGGGCTAACAGTATGCATTGTTCTGTGCCGTTTTATGTAAGGGAGTTGAACATCAAGGATTTGGGTATCTGCTGGGTTGTCCTGGAACCAACCAGTTCTCCACAGACACCAGGGGACAACTGTGTGTGTGTGTGTGTGTGTGTGTGTGTGTGTGTGAGTGTGTATTCATTCTATGTGTATATGATGAATAAAATACTGCATTGGAGTTACAGTTGACCCTTGAACAATGCAGGGGTTAGGGACAACCCCCACATAGTCAAAAGTATACCTTTGACTCCTCAGAAAGTTGACTATAGTCCTTTGTATCCATGGGTTTCACATTCATGGATTCAACCAACTGTGGCTCTAAAACAGTATTTTTGATCTGCAGTTGGGAATCTGTGGATGTGGAAGCCAACTATACTAGTGACCTATTGCTGGCAAGAAGTCTTACCAATAAAATAAACAGCTGATTAACACATATTTTGTGTTAGATGTATTACATACTATATTCTTACTATACTATATTCTTACAATAGAGTAAGCCACAGAAAAGAAAATGTTATTTAAGAAAATCAGCAAACTATTGAAAAACTCCACATACAAGTAGACACATGCTGTTCAAACCTGTATTCTTTAAGGGTCAACTATACTGGTAAGTATGTGTTGTTAAGTGCTACAGAATACAGCTGTGTATACCTTCAGCCCAGCCTGTTTGAGTCTTCTTCGTGTATTTTTACAGAGGCAGGTTAGACAATTACTTTTTATACCCCTTAGATTATGGCAAGGCATTGCAAAGACCATTAGATAATGAAACACAGCTGAACATATAAAAGCCAGATCTGAGAATGTCAGTTGGCCGAAGTCTAGGGATCTAGCTGCATCTGGGTGCATAGGCGATGACAACGCCCTACAAACCTGGGTGCTAAAGAACTGCCTTCTCCCCACACCCCTGGTAAGTGGTGTGGATATTGTCTCATCCACCTAATGTTCTGGCAAGCAGCAGAGGCTTATTGATAAGCTAATGCTGAATTGAGTGCAAGATCATTCCACTTCCCATGTAAGAATTGCTCTTCTGTGAGGTTCCAACCAGATTTTTGGGCCTGCCATCTAGTGGCCACTGCAGTCATAAGGCAACCATAACATGTTGGTCTTATTTGAAACCTAGAGTTGAAATGTGTCCACCTATTAAGCTACAGTCCCCTCCTCCTCCATTAGACACACTGTCGTTTTCATAGAGCAGCTTCAAATCAGAACATTTGTAATATTCACAGGAAAAAAACAGACTTTTCACTGAAAATGATACACTTCCCACCTGGAATTTATAAAAGAAGAAGAAAAGAAAGAAAACAAGTCTTCCATTATGGAAAAGAGGTGTGGAGTGGTGAAGGGAAAGGGGAGGGGGAGGAAGGCATCGCTGGAGAGCAGGCATATATTCTGTCAAGTAGTTCTACTTGTGAGACTAATTCTTGCCAACTGTGCACCCAGCAGAGTAAACCTCTTATTTTGCTGCTTTTGCTCTGATCCCCCACATAGCTGTAATATTCTAGTTTTACCCTGTCCTATAAACCACATAGGTATTCAGTATGATACATAAAGTTGGCAAAGGAACAATTTACAAATGACTTAAGTAGGTAATTATTTATTAGAATATAGGTCTACAGAAGTTTATGTTACTGTAGCAAAACCTGGTAAGAAGTTTTTTTTTTTTTCAGTGTTTCTATTATAATCCCTGGTTATTAGTTTTCCTTTTCCAGGGACTTATGAGTGGAATGTAAAAACTCACAGTGGGCTATTATTATTACTTATTATTTGTCAAAGAAACATGAACACACAGAGCAAAGGCCAGTTTGTGAACCACGCCAGACAGTCCCCAGCCCCAAAGACCTCACAACATAGCTCTTAAGCAGGTCTGAAAAATGCAAGACAGAATGAAAACAGATGGATGAATGATACTTATTCAATATTGTAAATATAGAACTCAGTGGTGCAGGTGTATCTTCAGATGTTATTTGAAAGAAAAGACAGAATATCTTGGCATTGTGCCATTTATTCATAAATATTATAAATTTCATATCATTTGAGAAACTATTCTAAACATACAGGATGGTTTGAAAGAAGGTGTGAGAGCCGATCTCCTCAAATGAGACAAAGGGCACATCGAGTGAGAAGCAGGACTGAACATAGAGAAAATGGGGAAGAACCAGGTCAGGGATGGAGCCACGGAAAAATTAATCCCAAGGGAATATATAAGGATTGGTGGAAAAGAATTGTGAGAATTTTTTTTAAATAAAAATCAAATCAACCAAGGAAAAGGATGATCTTGGCAGCTATGTCCTGAAATATTATAATTACCAAGAGATTTCAGGAACCATAATGACAAAGACAATGCTTTGGTTATGGAAATCGCAGTGCAAGGGCACCGACTTCTGTGTGGTGGACAGAGGGCATGGTCCAGAAGACAGTAGGGAATATAATAGGAAGAATAGTCAGATTTAGCCTAAAGCAGAATAAAAGGTGGGAATGGAGTCAAGTTTTTCAGATTGTTAAGGAAGACAGAGTCAATGAAACTATCCAATAAAGCCATGATACTTTTTTAGAACATCCGTTACCCATTGTGTATTCATTTGTTCATTATGGCTACATTAAATTAGTTGTTATGGAGTGTACTACAGATGTAAGTCAGGATTACCGAACCAAAAACAAACCTATGTTTAGGCTGAAAAGATAAGATTAACACACCATAGCAATCAGAACATATAAGACAGCTGATGTTATTAGGCATAGCAGCATTCTCAAGAAGAGCGAAGTCAGCAGGCCTCAGAGTAATCACGGAAAAGCTATCCAGGAGGTGAGACCCCACTCAACCTTGCAAAATTGGGGGGTGGGAGAGGGACTGGCATTAAAAATAGGGGAGACCTATGATGAAATCATCAGTACAGAAATTAACAAGATGTTTTGGGAAGCAGTGAAATGTCCTTACTGAGTGAAATATATGGATTGAACAGAAGAGTAAGGAGAAAGAGGTAGGATAGTAAAGTGAGGCCAGTGTGTGAAGCTGAGAGAATAAGGATTCATCAGCATGTGATGGAGGCCATTCATTAATTCATTGTAGAAATACTTATTGACAGTACAATATGTCTCAGACACAAAATAGACAAGCCTTTTCCCCTAAGGGCTTACATTCCAATGAGGGAAAATAGAACCTTCTTCCAACAAAAAGCAAGCAAATAAATGAAAAAGGTAATTTCAGATAATTATTAGTGCCATGAAGAACATTAAACTGAGTGGCAAGAGTAGTGATGGCCCAACATAGGTAGAAAGAAGAGTAAATGTTTGAAAGCAGAAATTCTTAGGACTTGGAGATAATTTGAATGGAAAGGACAAAGGGACATGACAGGTGATTTATAGCCCTCTAGCCTGGGAAGTCCAAGGTTTGCTAACACCAGTCATGTAATCTGGGAAGATGGAAGGTGAGAGAGGAAAGCTCACTATTCCCATCATCACACCTCGTGGCTGTGATCTACTAAGCCCCTGGATGTCGCCCCCAATTTCTTGAAGACTTTAGCCACTATCTCACTAATGCCCTTTTTCATTTCTAGCTCATCACAATTCTTGTTCACATCTGTGTCTAAATGTAAAATCCTTCTAATACTTTGCCTCTCAGCCTCTCAGTTCCTTGATTCTCTCATGATCTATCTTCTACCATGCCATAGCTGCTCATTCCCATGTATGTATTTTTCACCTTTTAAAAAAAAATTACCAACAATTACAGCTTTTCCATAAACTTCATTTCAAACATCACATTCTCCAACCACCACCTAATATTTTCACAGCCCAATCCCTCTGTTCCCTATATTACAATTCCTAAAACCTGCCAGGACCTCTAGCTCATTGATTCTACCCCTCGCCCCTCATAGTGTCACTTCCATATTGGGCTTAGAGTCCATGAACAATGATTTTAGTCATTTCCTTGCATACACCCTGAATTCCCTTGATCTTCTCTTGCTTCGCTGTTTTTTCCTGACAGATCTAAACTCCAGCAATCATACGCAACTCCCTACCTATTTCACGCCTGCGTGCCCACTGGAAGTGGCTGGAGAAAAACACAAGTAAACCGATGACTCTCAATTTAGACTCATGATCACTCAAAGAGGTTCTTAGCTCTGCTCTGCAGTTAGGTTATGCTTCCTTGTCCATTCACTTTCCCATATCTCTAGAAGAGTATTTCATATCTTTCCCTCTCTCAAACTTCTAACACCTCCTCCCCTATTCTTACTCTCAACTTGTGACCCTCCTTCCCACTTCACTGACAAAATAGAAGCAATCAAAAAAGAACTTGCACAAACACTCACTCTCCAGCACCTACCCTCCCATCTGTATTCATGCCCACATACTCTGTTTTCTCATCTATAACTGGGGGGGCACTGTTTGCTCCTGTCTCAGCCCACCCCTCATTGTGCATTACATTCCGCCCCCTCTCACATAATTACAAACAGTACTCCCAAAAGAGCTCCCCTTTCTCTCATTTTAGCAAATTTTCCCTATCTACCAAATTTGTCCAACATGTAATTCCTCTCAGCCTAAAGAACACTCTTCTGACCCCACACTGCCCAGCAGCTACTGCCCCATTTTTTTGATTCCTATTACAACAAAACTTATCAAGAAATGGCTACAATCACTATAGACACTCTCCAACCCAGTTTTCTATTTCTCTCTCGATTCTTCTCTGTCTTTTGCACCCATCAGCATAGTAAAACTGTTCCAGTAAGATCACCAATGGTTTCCATTTGCCAAATCCATTAACCAATTTGCAGTCTTCCTGATCTCTCAGCATCATTCTGCTTGGCTCTTTATTCTTTCTTCATTAAAACACTTTCTTCATTCGGCTGTAAGTCCACCACACCTGATTTTTTTCCTACCTAACAGCTCATTTCTTCTCAGTCTGCTTTGCTGGAGTATGCTCATTTCCCCAGTACGTAAACACTAGAGAGTCCTAGGGTGCCCAATCCTTAACCCTCTTTATTTCTATTCACGCCCTTAATAATCACACTCAAGATTCTGGTTCAAGCTTGTACCTCTAATTCAGGCCCTTACTCTGAATTTTGAACTCACATTTCAACTACCTACTCAATATCTCACCATAAGCCTACTAGTCATCACAAATTTAACATCCTCAAATGGAATTTCTTATTTTACCCAACAAATGTGCGCTCTTCCCCACCTCGGGAAACATCTCCATCCTTAGAGTTGCTCAAGTGAAAAATTATTTATCTCCTATCCCTTCATTTCTCTCATAACTCCAACCTATCAACAAATTATGCAGTTCTATCTTCAAAATACACCCAGAATCTAACCACTTCTCATTCTTACCCCCTCTACTACCCTGAATCAAACTATTATCATCTCTTGCCTGGATTATTGCAATAGCCTCCTATTGATCTTTTCTGCTTCTGGCCTACCCACTTACAGTCTGTTCTCAAAAGGGTAGCCAGAATGATTCTTTGTGATCTGTGTAATGTAATTTAGACCACGTCACTCCTCTGCTCAGAACTCTCTAATGGTCCCTCGTCTACTCAGAGGAAAAGCCAAAGCCTTTGCAGTTGTCCAGAAGACCCTGTACATTCAGTTTCTCTGTTACTTCTGTTCCTCATTTAGCACTTTGCCCCTCATTCATTCTTCTCAAGTTTCCTTACCCTTCTTGCTTTCCTACTACCATTGAATATTTTACCGCAGGGCCTTTGCACATGCTTTTCTCACTGCCTGCGATGCTTTCCCCAGACAAAACCTGTTTGCTCCCCATCTTCAGATCTTTGTTTAATTTTTACTCCTAAAAAAGGCCTTTCATAACCACCATGTTTAAAATTGTACCACCTCTGCCTTGACTGCTGTGGCTCTGTGGGCTGTCAGAGCACAGGCCTGGGTTGCGGGCCCGTCCCCTGTCGAGGCATGTATGAGAGGCAACTGGTCATTGTTTTCCTCTCACATTGATGTTTCTCTCCTTCTCTCCTCCTTCCCTTCCCCTCTCTCTAAGAATAAATAAATAAAATCTTAAAATATTTGAAATAAATAAAATTGTACCACCTCCTAATTCATTTTTCTTAATTGTACATACTTTCATCAGATATAATGTATGTTTTACTTACATGTTTATTTTCTCTTACCCTGAGATATAAACACCCATGAGGGCAGGGTTTTGGCTTTTTCATTTTTTGGTTTGATTTGGTTTGGTTTGGTTTTTTTCCTGTTTTACACTTTTAAGAAATCCCCAGGGTCTAGAACAGTGCCTGGTTCATAAAGGGTATTCAGTGAATATTTTGCTGGATGAATTAAGAGAAAGAATGAGTGTTTCTTTCCCTGAGTTCGCAGGTGTGTCTATTAATGTAAAAATTAATATCGTGGCATGGGCCCCATGATTCTCCAAAGCAAAATTTTCAGATTCTTCAAAATTAATTTTGAAAGTAAAAGCACTTTATGCAGGTTTATCCAGAATATTAAATAGGCTACTATTTCTGTTCAGAACCCAAAGCAGCAACATCTAAAACATTTATTATTTTTTCATTGGTAAATGTTTATCAGGGAATATGGGTGTTGTAGACACAAGTAGTGACATGTGCAAAGATTCAGAAACATAAGAGGACTTAGTACAATGAACTGTTATCACAAGTGGCAGATAACGGAGGCCTGAGCTGATGTGGTGCACTGGGAATGAGAAACCTAGAAATGTGACAAACTTCAATAAATAAAAGGACACTAGACTTAGGAGACCTGGGTGATAGGAAAAACAAAATACAGTCCACATTTATCATGCTATAAAGTGGAGAGTGACTTAAAAGAATTAGGTAAGAGTAGAGCTTAAACAAAGAGGACATGAGCTATAAAATTCTCTTTGTAGGATATAGGCTAAGAATTCCTCATTGTTCTTGTTATTATGAAAATAATCAGTGTATTCATTAGTGACTCTGGAAGAATCATTCTGGAAGCTATTCCCAAGTCAAACTTTCTCATTCTTCCAACCTCCTGACAATTGAAATAGTTTGAGATTGCAAATTTTCTACCTAGTAACCTCACCGTTTCTGAAAGTGATGTTTCTAATTTTATACAGCTATTATTAGGATATTAAGTAGAATAATGTGTGTATATAGATAGCTATGCACACATAATAGTTTAAAATTCAACTAACTGTAAATATTGGTTTCTATGCCAAAACATCCTTTGGCTATTAAATGAAATTCCATTTGAATTACAAATCTGGTGATTATTTGAGGTGTGATGAAAGGCAACAAATGGTTCCCAGGTAGGGGGCTTGGGTGATGGGTGAATGGTGATGCTATTTGCTTATGTAGGGAACATAGAAGGGAGAGAAACGTTGAAGGGGAAGATAATTCAGCTTTAGACCTAGTGAGATATCCACTTGGTGTTTCCAGTAGGCCATTTGATAGAGAGGGTTAGAGGTCAGGAGAAAACTAATGGCTCAAGATATAGATTTGAGATATATTAACATATTGATGATGATTAAAATTGGGAGGCATGTTTGTTCTTTATTTCCATGTCTCTGGTTCTGTTTACTCATTTGTTTGTTTTGTTGATTAGGTTCCACTTATGGGTGAGATCATATGGTATTTGTCTTTCAGCCCCTGGCTTATTTCCCTTAGAGGGCAGAGGGGAGGGGGACAATGGGGGAAAGAAGGGGAAGGGACAAGTCAAGGAACATGAATAGAGGACTCGTGGTCAAAGACAACAGGGTGGGGATTCACTGTGGGATCCGGGGTGAGGGGTTAGGTAGGGCAGGGGAGAGCAATGGGGGAAAAGGTGGGACAACTGTAATTGAACAATAAAAAAAAAATTAGTAGACATGGATTGCAGTGGGCAGTGGATATATATATAATGTATGAGTATTGAGACATCACCAAATATAGACCTGGACATCAAGGAACTTATAAGCACTTACACAACATTTTCCTAGGCTGGTTTTCTTTTAAATTTACTGCTACTGATCCCCTACACCAAACTGCATCCTATCTCCAACCTTTGTTTCCATTCAAAAAGTCTGCAATTCAACACCTGGACCCTTTATACTTCAGACGTGCTTTTATCTCCACAATAACTGTAGACCTCAAAATTGTATACAGAGAAAAAGTATACTTGAGATCACACTGTCAGTGAACTCTAAGCTCTCATTATTTTAAGAGACTATGGAATGAACCTGTTGGCATTGTGAACAATGTTCCATAATTTATGTATTCTCTAAGAGTTTTGTCAGACTTTCTTTGACTGGCGTGCATCATATTCATCTGTTAGAGCATCAAACCATTGGGATGTTTAAGGAGACCCTTGTTAAAAAGTGAGAGGGAAATCATCTTTATTCTTTTTCTCTCCACTTGCGGGGACCAAAACAGAGGGTCTCACTTATTTCTTGAAGGCCAGCCTCCCTGTAAGTCAGCCAGTTTTATTTTTCTCCTAGATTCCTTTTTTTTTTCCTTGCCTTGAATCATTTAAAAAGTACTTTCTTGCAATACCACTTTTGCCACCTCTATACCTTGGTAGGTTCACTTTATTTACTTCATTATTTTAGAATACCTTATGTCTGGTCTTTTTCCTCATACTTGAAATTTTCCTGACAAAGGCAGGAAAGTTTGTTTGTTTTATAGTAGCACTTATGGTCTCTGTTGTCCCAAATTTCTAGAATCTGTGGTTTCAGGGACTTCTCTTTGCTGTGCCACTTTACTAGCAGTCTCACATTCTTTTTTGTGTCTTATCTTTATCCCTCAAAAAAAAAAACAAAGCTGCAAAATTTGTCTTCCCCACCCATCATAAGGCCACACTGTTAGTATGTTCAGTCTCTATGGCAATGGGATGCATGCCATAATACCAAGGTTTCTGGAACCACCATCACAGTGGGGAAATTGGCACACGCATTCCTCTGGCACCATGGAAGTTGCCCCATTGAAACCAGAATCAGATACTACTATTTTAATATGCAGGGCAAGGAAGGAAGCAAAAAAGATGCTATAAACCCAGTCGCTCTACAGGCACAATATTGGGTTTTGGTGAAATTCTTAAAGCTGATCTTACTTATCATGTGTAAAATTAGCCTGATGTGCAGATCCTGACCAGACACGAATAGAATGGTTAAATTGGGGTGGGGGCACTAATTTTACCTGAAATTAGGATATATTCTTAGATAAGCTCAGGGTAATTCCAATAAGATATAAAAACTGCTCACTGACATTGTAGAGACAAACGTTTTCAGGTGCTTTCCCCAGCAACTACGTTTGACCGAGTGAGGACAAAAGGCCAAAATGACTGTCTCTGAATTTGGTTTAGAGTGAGGACACTTTGGTTAGGTCATGAAGGGAACTTGAATGAAACAAAGAGACTCCTCTGGCTCTTTCCTCCAGGACTGAACTTCCTCCCAAACATATGGAGGACCACACTCCCAGGTACAGTCCAGTAGAAACAAAGGGCCTAAAAGGAGGGTTCTATACCACTGGCCCTGTTGAGATTCGAGGGGCCAGATATATGTTTGTTGTGCAGGGCTGTCCTGTGCACTGCAGGATGTTTAGCAGCATCCCTGGCCTCTGCCTACTAGACTCCAGTTGCAATTTCTCCAGTCTTGACAACCAAAAATGTCTTTAAACATTGCCAAATGTTTCCTGGTGGGGGCAATTTTTGCCCCAGGTTAAAAATGACTGGCCTAAAGCACAATTGTGGTATAAGAAAAGAGAGTTGGAGTATTCCTTCAAAGGCCCAGAATATTCATTCAGCAGGTGTTTACTGAGTCCCTACTGTCTTCCAGGCACTCTTTGTTGTATCAGGGATACAGCTCTGAACAAACCAAGTCCTGATCTCATGGGGCTTACGTTCTAGTGGACGTACGCCACACGTTTTTGACTGGCTGGTTCCCTTTTCCTTTATAAAGACTAACAGCAAATGCTTCAAGCCAACTGAGGGCCAAGAAAAGAAAAACATGAGTTCATATTTGAAGACTCTTTTACAGTTTATGGACCTCAAAAACGGCTTTGATTTAAAAATGAAACTTGGCAAGTGATTAGTTCATATGTTTTAGTTTATAATATGTTTTAATCATTTTGGGTGTTTTCAAAACAAATGGTGAGATTGGGGGGGGGGGTTCTCTTCTATTTTTGGCTCCTTTCCTCTGGAGAGTCCTTCTCATGCTTAGTGTTGGTGTTCTTAGTATATTTGAAGAACACTTTAAGTATTTGAAATGTGTACATGTAGATGAAAAGAGATGCGGAAGAGGAAGCATAGAATTCCATGATCCCTGCTCAGACCAATGCCCATTCCCCATCCCCAAACTAGTGTTCAGGCGTTACTTCCTCAAAGCAGTCTTGTCACAACCCTTCCTGACAAAAGCCCCTGACCCATGTACTCTCCTCTACTCGTCATATGATATCCTTACCACGGTCATAATTAAGGGATGGGCTGTAAAATGAGTTGCTCAGGTGTTTCCCTTTAGGATGTAAGCTCAGTGGGGCTCGGTGCCATGCCTGCTCTGTCCACAGTCGTTCTATCTTCAGCACAGGGGCTGGCACACAGGCAGTCCTTAAGAAATTCACATTCAATAACTGAGCAAGCAACCCAGCTTTGCGGGGTGTCCTGCCCATATACTTTTAACCTGTGCCATCCCCACTCTCAGACTTCATTGCGTTGATCATTATATTATAGATGCTGAAATAACATGTAAAATCTTAAAACCGTGCTTAAGTCAGAAAGTCCAGAAAACTGCTTAAAAGTTCATTAATCTTAAGAATAGTTCAGGGTTATATAGAGACCACAGGAATGTAAGGGAACTAACAGGCCATTGTATTTAGGAGTATATATATTTTTATGCATTGATTTTAGAGAGAAAGAGAGAGGAAGGGAAAGAGAAAGACATCGGTTTGTTGTTCCACTTACTTAATGCTCATTGGTTGATTCTTATATGTGCTGTGACCGGGATCCAGCCTACAGCCTTATACCCTTAATGTGTTGGGAGCATGCCCTAACCAAGTAAGCTACCAGGCCAGAGCCAGGAATAGTTTTAAGTATTACTAATACCCAGAGCATCGTTCAAGAGACAGGGGGTTTAGAGGATAAATGTTTATGTCAGTGTGGGGCAAAAAATAAAATCATATCATTTAATTTTTTTGTTTTCTTTGTTGATGTTTGTTTCCCTCATTAGAATTTAAGCTTCACAAAGTTGGAGAACTTGTCATATCAATAACTTTATCCTCTGTGTCTAAAATGGTATTTGACACATAGTAAGTATTGATTATAAATATTGATTGAATAAATGGTAGGCATTCAATCAACCCTATATTAATTGATAGAATAATTGCTTATCAGTGCACCAAAAATTCAGTAACCTGCTATTCTTATTAATTCATTCCACAAGTATATTTTGCATTTTTCCTACATGACATACCTCTTAATATCCTACCTAGACCGGTACCTAGTACATGGTAGGTACCCAGTGAGTATTTGATGAGTCAGCAGGGTTGGTTCCTTGCCCAGGGCTCTAAGAAAAATCTGTTCCATGCCTCTCTCCTAACTTTTTGTGGTTTGCTGGAAATCTTCAGTGTTCCTTGGCTTATAGAAACATCACCCTGTTCTCTGCCTTCATCTTCACATGGTGTTCTCCCTGTGGGCATGTCTGTGTCCAAATTTCCTCTTGTAAAGGATACCAGTCATACTGGATTAGGGACCCACCCTGCTTCAGGATTACTTCATCTTAACTTTATTTATCACATCTGCTATGACACTCTTCCCAAATAAGGTCACATTCTGTGTTACTAGAGGCTGAAACTGAAGCATATGAATTTGAGGAGAACACAGTTCAATTCATGACACTAAAATAGTGGGGATCTTCAGATAGTAATATTTTAAAGGTTAATTTCTATTTTGACAACGTCAGCTTATCAAAATAATATCTGATTTTATGATTTTTCGTGATATTAATGGCATTTACTATATTATATGAAAACTTGTGTTTATAGAGAGGAAACATGAAGAAAGGCCAAGAGGCATGAATGTATGTAGCACATTTTGTTACATAAATGGTGTGTGCCCAGACAATGGATAATGTTGGGAACACTGTTGAGATTCTGAAGGGGTTTGTATGTGAACCAAAGCCATTGGGACTTGACTTTACAGTCATCAAGAAACCAGCATAGGAGTCAAAATTTCTTGAACTATGGAAGAGTAGAAATAGGGTGAATTTAGTGTATGTAAATTGTTCATCAATGAATCTGACTTTTTAAAAAAGAAATAAAACAGTGAGGTTAAAGAATGGACCTTGGGAATAGCAATTCAGAGGTTTTTGAGTAACCTTGGAACTATAATTAGAAACAGCTAGAGAAACCAGATTTTGCTGTGTTGAGGAATAAATCAGAGTTTAGGAAGCTGGAAGGTGCTACAAAGGAGGAAAAAATCAGGTCCACAGAATACAGTCTTTTGTTTGTTAGTTATGGTTATTGTTTGTTTTATATGAGGGCTGCTGAAGCATGTTGGCAGGCAGTAGGAAAATGGAAAATATAGAAGAAAGAAGGAGTAATTGATACAATAAGATCCTGGAGAAGGCCATCTATGCCGGAGAGGAAGTCTCTGACATGTTCTGTGTGGGTTCTGATAGAGACGGAGTGATGGGAATGCCATTTGTTTGCCTCTGTCTTCACTGTAAAAAAGGGGGGAGGGGGGCAAGGTTAATAGTGAGAATGGAGGGTAGGAGGTGCATCATACGGAGTTAGAGTGATAAATGGAAACTGGGAAATGAAAAAGGAAACTGATGAGGAACAAATGAGTTGTAAAGTAGCTCTGAAACCCCAGCTCAAGTGGAAAACCAGGACTCTGGACGTACATTGGGCCATCCAGTTTTATCATTTTCCTTCTGCATTGCTCAGTAGCCTCGGAGCTGAGGAGAACACATGCGAACAGGTTCGTCTGGGCTCAAGGACCGGCTAGGTGCAGTTGAGAACCACAGAGGAGGGAACTCATGGAGTTGTGCATGTGTTTATGGCTAACAACCATGAGGGTCTAGACTGGTAGAGACAGAACTGGAGACTAGTACTCTAGAAGAAAAGAGAAAAAAATGAAAATCAAAAAGTCATGGTGAGTAGGTAGAATACTTATTTTCTGGAGGCATGTGTATTCCAGGAAGGAAGCCTGCTGCTGCCACATGTATCTTTTGCCGTTGGTCCCAGAGAAACCACTGAAAGTAAACTGAACACTGGAGGACAGAGACTGGCCTTAGGAACATAGTCTGGAGGTCAAGGTTTCATTCCCAACTTTGCCAATAACTTAAGGCTGCTATTATTACCATGTTATCATACAAGCCTGGTCCTTAGTTAGGAAAAGAATGTCCTCACGTATGTAAAAGTAGAACAAACGGGGCCCTCCCATGGGGCTATGATGATAATTACAAGAGGTTAATTTTGTTTACTTTTCCTTCGGAATCCAAAAGTGTACTGATGTTTTCTCAAAGCATGCTCTTTTGTTTCTCTTAGTTTATGATTCTTTATTTTCTTCTGTTAGAAAGTCTCCAGAGCTGGCACCCTTTTCCTTGCTTCCTCTTGTCTTTAGGCATTGAATGTTGTTATATGTCTCAGCAAAACTTCCCTCTCTTAATGACCAAATAAATATTCCCATAAGCTTTGTATTGGACTTTTTTTCAATAAGACAGGGCTAAAATGTTGGTGTTTAGTTAGGGAATACTTTTACATACCCTGCAGATAACACCACATGACAAATCTCTCATGTCCTATGTATTCACATGAACATGGGTGTCTCTCTGTTCCCCCTATGGTATTCGTCAGAGGGCCCCTGCTCCTGTGAGCCCTGCCTCTGTATGTCAGACCAACATGTTATTCATTGGGAAATACCATGCCGTCCTTGACTTGCTTGAGTGACTGCGATGAACATAATACACAGGGTTTAGTTGTGTCCTAAACCCCATGAGAATTCCTAAGCTCATGATATTGTTTACACATAAGTTCAAAAAATAATTGGGTGGGCATTTCAACAAATGATTTTTGAAAGTCCCTTTTCCTTTCAAATATATGTCTTTATGTAATTTCACCCTCCTCCACCCCCACCCCCGTTTCTTTTCCTACTCATGATTCTCTTATAGCTCTTTCCAGCAATGCTAAAAACCAACTGGTCTGGAGATTAATATGACCAGACATACCATGAATTTTTTAAGTCTCAAAAGTCCCAGATTCTAGTCCATGATCAATCATATATACATTGTATTCTCTTGTATATATAAATGTACAATATATTATCATGTCTTCTTTAAAATACATTTTTTTTTAATTTTACCGACCCCTAAGTTGCTCCTAAATGCTTCTTTGTTATAAAGAGGCAGAGCAAAGACCTGAAGGATGAAGGGGGAAAGAACATGGAGTGATAATGGAAAGAAGAAGCACTCTAGGGAAGAAGGAAAACCAATGAGGGAGGGAAAAAGTAGTGATTTCCCTTTTCTCCTCAGAGTGCTTCTATGTTGGTTTTGATATTCCTCCCTCTAATGCCCCCAGATGATTTCTTCCTAGCCATTTGTTCTACAACAAAATATTTTGTTCACTGCCAGCAAATATCTCCTACCTATCCAATGGATCAAAATCTCCTGCCCTAGCAGCTTAACATCCTCTCCAGCCTGCCAAGCAAGGCCCTTGCCTGCCCCTTACCCTCTGGCCCTGGGGACCCAGACCCAACGCCATTAGTCTCACCCTGCCCAACCTCATGCTGGCATGGAGAGTGTTAACGTTGATGTGAGTCTGAAAAGAACTTAAGCATCGTTTGGTTTTACTTTATTAACATTCAAAATATAAACAGGTAAACAACATGTTGAATTCATTAATTCTTCCTCCACTATTTAGAATGATGAAAACTGCATTTTTTACAAAGGGATTGATTGGTGTCATGTATTTATTCACTTCTGTTTATGCAAGATAATAAGAATATTAACATGGAGGTAGAACAATGGTGTTTATAATTCCATCACCATTGTTTATATAAGAAGGAAATATCTGAAAAGAAACAGGGAAAGAACATTTGCTGCTCTTTACATACATTAAATTCTTCCATTTTTGTTTAAAAGGGTATGAGGAAGAATAAAAAGTTTAACAAGTTAAGGAGGATTTATACCATGTTCACTGATATTGACCTAAGAAAGCTAGGTTAAGAAAAGACAAAAATAGTTAGAGAGGTACCTTCTTATAAGGAGCATAGGGACCAGGGACATGTATTCCATTAATTCCTCTCTGAGATCGAGATGACTTTCATGAGGTTATGATCCTCTGTGGGGTGCTGAACTGTTCTATCCCAAAGAGTAATGAGGGCTGTGTCTATGAGAACATTGATTCGTGATTTGCCTGTAGCTCAAGATATGCTTTCTAGGGCCCAAGGCCCCATTAATTGTTTCAAAAATAAACATAAGAAGGAGAAAATACTGCTTTCAAATAAGATCGTAAGGACCTATTTCAAATACTTAAGTAGTTCTAGAATGACCTTTATAATATTTTCTTGACTATTTGAGAAAAAAATTGTAGTTGGGAGTGGAGAAAGGGTTCCCTAGCTAAGTAAAAATTACCTGAGTTGATAATATAGGCCACAAAGGGTCAGGTCATTCATGAGGGCTTAATGGATCTCACAGGGCAATTGAAAAGAATGAATGGAATAAGAAGCTGTTATGGGCAGGTTGTTATGTTTATTGTAACTTACCTAAGTGGGCTAACAACCTGTCAGTGATCATGGAGACACAAAAACTCTCTAAAACATACATTAGAGTGGAAGATCCTCAAGAACAAGAACAGCATCTAAATTAGCACAGTAATTAATAATAAAATTTTTAAAATCTGTTAAATTAATGAATAAATACAACCTCCATCTGGGCAATGCTTTGCATATTCTCCCTTATCTAGACTAATTCTCAAGGAAAGTTCAGAAATACTGTTAAGTTCAGTTATAAATACAGTTATCTCTCCAATGAAAGTGTTGAGTTTTAACAAGGGTGCAGTCAGTAATTTTTATTGATTTATCCCTTTTAATCCCCATTTACATTCCAATTTCTGTCCACCCTCTTAGGTTACCATATTCGGTTGCCAGTTGGAACAATTTTTCATGAAAGCGATAGGAAATAAAATCAGAGAAGTAGTAAGAGGTTGGGCCTTATAGACCATGGTAAAACTTGGAATCCCAAGCATCAAGGAGCCTGAAAAAGTCTGGTCGGCAGGGAAGCGTCTTTGAAATCATAACAACCCTATTATAGGATGACCAGATGAGGCAGCTCCAGCAAAAGGCTGGAGGCAAAGGTGTATGTGCTGGAATTAGGCTGTATGTCAAATGTAAAATTCTGACCAGTGTAAATAAAATCAAACTGTGCCTCACTGTACCCTGTCTTTTGCCTGTTGGGCCAGTTTTACCCACCTTATACTCCCAGTTGGCAGCCATGCCTTTGAGAAGCTTAAATCACTCCTCAGAGGAAAGCAAGGTTGAAAGTTCGGACAAGACTTGCACATTCTGTGACCACATCCTACCAAAATGGGCAATTTTGCCCTGGCCCAGTGGTTCAGCTGGTTGGAGCATCTCCAAAATGTTGCACACTCCATCCCCAAGTAGGGCACATACCTAGGGTGCAGGTTCAGTGCCCCATCGGGGCACATATGGGAGGCAACTGATCCATGTTTTTCTGTCACTCTCATTCACTCACTCTCTTCTTTCTCTAAAAATTAATAAAGAGATCCTCAGATGAGGATTTTAAAGGATTTTAAAACAGTTTTTTAAACAAAACAAAATGGGCAAATTTGCCACACATACTTTTGAGAATGGGAGAGATCTGACAGCTGGCCTAAATGGGACACTGAGGAGAGGTCATTTTCCTGTCCACTTATGTGTAACTCTAACACTCTGAAGCCATGACGTACAAGTGTAACTGAGGGAACTAGCCCAGAATGTTTCTTCTCATGTACCAGAGATGGGAGACTTAAAATCTCATGGCTCTTTCAATAGCTCCTAAAAGAACTAGAAATTGTCTGGCTCCATTTGTCTGGCCAGGATGTACTTCTGTGATTTATCCATGGAGGTTTTTAGCAGAATCTCACACTTAGTGTCTAAATTAATGATATTCCTTTCTTTTGCCATGACAAAAACCACTCTACACAATATACATTATGTTAAAGATTTTTTATTTTAGCATGTGGACATGTTCTGTTAAAGCTTTTTTGGTTTCATCATGTTGACAAGCTGATTCCATTAAATCACCCTCCATCATCATGTTCACTTTTTTTTTTCCTTTTCGAAAAGTTAGAAAACAGCGATCATCTTAGAGTTTTCAAGGCACTCACTTTGGCCAAAAAAAAAAAAAAAAAATCTGGAAAACCATGTGCCTATTCCTTTCCTTGAAATGGAAAAAAGATGAGTTATGTTATTCTTCTCTTTGGAACCGTCTCTTGAAACTCTTAAAGATAGGGAAGGAGACTGGAAGTCTTTTTAATTTTTTTCCAATAAAATAGGATTTAAAAAAAAATTTTGGATAAAGATCAGACTTCTCTACCTCAGTATTTATTATGGATTACTTGTTATTTAAAATAGAAACATCAATAAGTTGGGTGAATAACATGAAAGAGTTTACTTTAAATATTTTTTAACATTTCCACCCTCTGATAAAATGATTTTTGGTAATGTTTTAGGGCCACAACACTGGTTTGAATTAGAACAGCTACACCCCAAGTCTCCTACCACCATGAATTCCTCACTGAGAAGGGAAAAAAAGTCATCTGATCATGCACTGCTGGGTCATTTAAAGCACTAAGTGGATGTGTGAAATGAGGGGAAAAATGCTCGATATGGGGTTAATTAGCTCTGTGGTATTGTGGGTGGGTCACTTCCTCAGGACCAAACCATGCAGGAGAAACCATGCATGTGCGTGCAGACTTAGAAAATGAAAAGGAAGCTACGAACCCTCAGACTCTGGGGCACAAATGGATTGCCTTTGGGGACAAGAAAGTGAGTACTTTGGGCTTCACTGGTCAGAGTCCAGTGGACTTCCCTCGGAGTGTCTGGTGCAGACACTGAAAGTGAATCCGAGGCTTCAGAAAGCCCTGGCAAATCAGGCAGTTTTTGAAATTTACCTCTGGGGACTCTTATTAAAATCGTATCTTGCTCAGTTTCTTTTGATGTGCCTATTTTTTAGGTTTCATCTTGAAAACAACATAATTTCTTTCTGAAAGTAAGAGGGAATCCTTCCCATTTTCATAATTGTATTTGGAGACTGCCTCAGGTACCCTACCTGCTGAGATCAGCTGGCCATGGTTTGCCCTGAAGGATTCCCGCTAGGTTGTTTACAAGCTAATCCTTTCATGAAGTGGGAGGTGAAAGAGCAGACAGAAAACATCCTCAATTCCTAAAGCACTGATAGGTGAATGGGAGAATTCAGGTATTTATACTCAAATTTCACAGGCAGAGTTTTCTAGGGCAGAAAGATACTGTGAAAAAGTCTTCTTGCCTGAATGCTAACAAAGAGCTAGGAAGCAATGGAGATGAACCATGAGGAAACCACTAATAAAGAATATGTTAGTAAAGTTTCAATGTATTTATGTTTCTGCCTAACTTACTCTGACATCAGTAGGAACAACACTTCATAGTGTGTATGGATAGAAAGTCCCTAAATGTTTATCACTTTTGAAAGAAAAAATATATATGTTGTATGCATGTATATGCCTGTCTTCATTTGCAGTTAAACATTGGCTTCTTGAGATAAGGAAGCAGGTGACCTCCTTGACAGTAAAACTGAAAAACGGAAAGAGCCCAGAGCAGAATCCAGCACCATCACACACACACACACACACACACACACACAGATCCTCACATGCCGCCGTCAGACCTCATCGCCTGTGGAAAAGCCTGAATTTGGACTGTAGAGGAGAGATAGTTAATGAAAAATGCAAATTCCCCTGAGAGAAAGTATCAAGCAATTAAATTAATAAATTTTCAGATAACTGAGAGCAAGCTGGGGTTGGGAGGATAGAGAGCTGAGAGTGGCCTGGATGTGGAAATGAGAAGGGATGGAGGGAGGGAAGCCAAGAGTAAGTTTTGTGAATTCTGACAACCTACATTATCAGTGTATTGTACCAAAGCTTTTCAAAATTCAAGTTGCTAGTTAGTCTGATACCTTTGCTGTTCAGTCCATTCCTAACATTTGAAACAGCAAAGCAATGGTTACATGCACCAACCACTGCCCTGGTTAGGTTGTCAGTTAGTACAATGTTGCCTTTATTTTCTGTGGTGATACTAAACAAAATGTTTCTTTTGGAAGGTCTTAGACCTCTATCCTCCCAACTCCTGCTCATTGTAATAACCAATCTCAAGCAGTTATTAGTGAAGACTAGAACAGTATCCTATAACAAGTCAGCTATGAAGAAATTGGCATAGTTTATCTCTTTTATTCATGTTCTTATGAAATTAATGGGTTGCAAAATAAAACTACATTTCTCTCTCTCAATTTCTTTTTTTAACTGGATCTTTACAAGTTACACTGGGACTGATTTTTTTTCTAACAAAGGTTAAATAACACTTAAAGGCTTTAACAGCCAAAGTCCATCTTTAGAAATACCTCTCTTCTATAATGTACTGCCAATTTCTTATGTGTGTGTATTTGACCTTTCTGATGCCTCAGCTATGGGCTGCCTGTTGATTGGTACATGTTAGTGCTTTGCTTATAAGAGTTGGGCAATAGTTCAGTGATCCAGTCCAAACCTGGGCCACAGATAGAATGGACTCATCTTCTATTTAAGATATGTGGCAAACTGCTTTAAATGAATTTGGTTCAGACAAGGTCATTGGAACTGTTCATCTAACCCTGTGCGCTGTATGTAATGGACACTTCTGCTGAGCTCCAAAGCTGCAAGGTAAAGACAAGAAAGCCAGTAACTTGCCTCTCCTGTTAGAGCTTTTCCTGGTCGTTAAATTTACATTCCTAATCACACGGAACCCATTGTGGTCACGTAAAAGGACTCATTCCCTGGTTCTACTGATGTCTTTGAAGATAGTCCTGGGAATAATAATAGTGAGTTTTTATATTATTTTCTGGCCTTTTTTCCTGTTGTTTTTTTTAATTGGAGATTTAGTTTATATGCATATTTATACCAGGTTTATGAACTATTTGGTTAAATGTCTCAAACAGGAAAGACTTAATTGTTAGAATGTTTTACTTTAGCTAATTATTATGTTAAAAACTGTGGTAGATTCAAAGCATTTTTCCTCAATTCTCTTTGTGTCATATACACTTGGCAAATTGAATTGTAATTCCCAAATTGAAACGAAGCCCTTTTTAATACTATTTTGAATTTAGTAACTTACAGATTCTCTGTATACTTTTCAAACTGTAAATATATTTTATTCAACTGTGTTGTGATTCTGTACAACTTTTAGAGTCAACATGTTACGGAATTTTGTAATCATATAAAACTAAACAACATGAAAAAAGTGATTGAATTCATCCTCCTGAGTGTGGAGGCAAAGCTGCATTTATTCTGACCAAAATAAATGAGGATCTTTCCTATGTTTAAATAGATGTAAAGATAGAAATTTCTTAACTGCTCTTAGCAATCTATTTGGTTATTTAACACTTGTACATTTAGGTTGTTCATCTTTAAGTCTTAACGTAGTTCTTCACTCTGGACAGTTCAATACTGTTTTGCTCTAGGACAAAAATACCAGTCATTATCTTCTTTATAACAACTCTTCTTATAGTCAGAAAACTGTGAAGATACACCTCAGCTCTGTCTTTCCTAAATGAAATTATCCTAGTTTTTAAACATTTACTTTTGTTTTTATAACTCTTGCTGTACAAGAGTGGCAGAGGGGACTATTTTAAAAAGTCTTGTCATATGCGATCCCTCTAAGAAAGGCACTGCATATTTTAATTTTACTGTGCCGATGTGGAAATAGCCGCAGCTTTTTCATTATATGCTGATGGGCAGAGCATTTGTGTTCATTTAACCTTGAGGTTGAAATTTGTTCCCAAAAAAGTAACTGACTCATAGCATTGGCTAGACCCAAGAATAAAGAGCATCAGTTTTCTTAATCTTAAAGCTCATCTTGCCCCCACTCCTAAAACTCACTAAAATTAACTTTTCCTTGACCTCTCTCCGGTGCTATTTATTCACTGATACAGCAACTTTTCTCTATCATCTTTGTCTCCTAAAATAGATGGACAGCGTTTATTCAACAAATGAAGCGTCACGCTGTGTTTAAGATACTATGCTAGGCTCGGGAGATGCCAGTGTGAACTGTGAGCAAAGGCTGAGTCAAAGCCATCCTAGGCGTGTTCAGAGAGGAGCAAATAGCCTGTCACAGAATGTAAGGAAACAGTGGTGAGAAAACAAAACAAAAAAAAATTGAGAGAGGTGGATTGGGGCCAGATTGTGAAAGATCTTGGATGCTCTTAAGCAAATAGTTGGTGATGACAAGGACAAAAGTAACATTTTTCAATCTATATTATGGCAAGATCTTTCCAAGTCTTTAACACGCAGACTGTGCCCACAGGGCCTCTTGGTTTAGTATCTAACAGAATGTCAGGTGTAAGTACCTGCTTAATTTATATCTTTTAATATAAACTTTGTGTCATGATTTTTCTCTTTGTATTTTAAAAAGGTGGGGGGGGCATTTGAGTGAAAAATTCAAGTAAAAAGAGCGTTCTGTTCACACTGTTCTGGATCTTTCTTTCTCCTGCCGAGCCTGTATTTATTCTGAATCCCTTTGTCCTACTGACATGTTACTGTCTGTGTTTGCACACCAAGGAGTCTCAGGATGAGTTTGCCTGATCATAGGCACCACCTTTTTTGTACCAGATGTCATTAATGGTAGGTTGTGAGCACCACTGTGAACAAGTGTCTCCAATTCATTGGCCCATATGATAGCAATGCCAGACCTGTCAAGGATATCAATGTACTGTACAAAAGGTCCTGATATTCCAATCCATTTGGAATCCATAAAACTACAACTTCAAGTGTTTGCAGTACAGAAGGAAAAGTTGTTTGGGATCAGAATTGCATCATGCCATAGAGTTTGGTCTATTTTAGGAGCTATAAGAAATCCTCCTAAATGTAATAAACAGATTTTGTCACTGCCACCCCTCTCAACACTTCTGCTTTTTCTTCATTGTAATCTATCAGGCCCAACACCTGTAAGAATCAGGAAGACTCAGGAGGGTTTGTATGGGGTGAGGTTTCATGGCAAGTTGTATCTCAGCAATGTCTCAGGCTGGGAAGCAGTCCCAAACTGAATTATTGGACTTTACTTCTTGAATAGCCTCTTTTCATTGATCATTATTTCATCATTTAACTTTCTGAAGGATGACATCCTTCGGAGTTATCACAGCTTATTAAGAAAAAGGTAAGGCATCACTGTTGATTCCCTTATTGTTCTCCTCAAGATGGATTCAAAAAATGGAGGATGGTCTTAAAAAGCAGACCCCGAGAAAAAACTATGAAAAACTACTTGTAACATTTATAGTCTTCCTAAGACTGACCAAAAGGAATGCAAATACTTCAAGAAACTTGCCTATAGAGACCCTAAAGTACCTCGTGGGCGATTGCACACTCTCTGTATGCACGTCTGAATAACCCTTCCATCTGACTTTAACTTATAAACCTTTGCAAGATAGAAAATAGAGAATTAAAAGCCTCCAAATCCTGGTTGCATGAAATGTCATTAAATCTAGCGTAAAATTTCTTGAATCTGTGAGATAAAGGAAGTCGTGTATCCAGAGCAAAGATGGAATATCAATTGATAGGAACCTATGAAGCTGGCACTTGTTCTGAGAGATGTATGAATCTAAAAATCCAATAGTGCTTCATCCTTTGAAAACACTGGGAGCCAGAAAGGTATTAGGAAAGTCAATAAGGTAAAATCTTCATCCTACCATTTGGAATGACTCCCACATAAGAATTAATTAACATAATACTTCTAGAACATTAAAAGGATATTAAAATGTTATCTCTACCCATAGAAAACAAAGATATAAACCCACCTAACTTGTAGAGAGAGTAGTTGAAAAGAGAAGATTGAAAAGATTAAAGGCATGTCTAAGAGGCCATCTCTGTTCTGTTGTCACTCGATTTACCCTCTTCAGATGGGAGGATAAGTGTTGAACTTCAGTTCATCTGAATTCCTCAGTTCTGTCATCAATGCAGTGACACATTCTAATTTTCTGATTCATTCGTGATGAATAAGCTCTCCCTTTTCTATTCACAATGCTAAAAGTAACCAATTTCTGTAGTTATTATGATTACTTATTTTCTACTTTTTTAAAATTTCTCTTTTTTCCATTACCATTTATCCCCCTTGTACCCTCTTCCATCTCCACTCACCCCTCCCCCTCACAGTCACCACACACACCGTTGTCCATGTCCATGAGTCTTTTCTGACCCATCCATCTACCCCCTAAGCTTTCCCACCCCAGAGCTGTCAACTTCCTCTCTGTCTATGAATCTGTCTCTATTTTGCTTGTGAGTTCAGTTTGTTCATAGATTCCACATATGAGTGAGATCATATGGTATTTATCTTTCTCTGACTGGCTTATTTCACTTAGCATAATATTATTTTCTCTTAGCAAAGTTTGTCTCACTCTTTCTCAGCCAGTGTGAATTCTGTGTGCAGAAAAGCCCTTGGACAGTACCAGTACTTAGGCTTGGAGTTAGTCAAATGGAATGAGAAACTGACGACCCGGATTCTGTTTTTAACCCAGCCAGATACCTCAGCTGGCAAGTGGCTCAGCTTCCGCACCATAAAATGGGTATAATAATAGCTTTCCCTTACCACTGTGAAATATTTAGAATGCAAATCAAGCCAAACCTGTCTCCTTCCAAAGGAGAAGCTTAAACTAGCCTGCAAAATCCTGAATGAGCCCAGATTTCAAGAGGAAACATAAAATGGGAACCACCTAGAGGTAATGTAATTTAGTGGTTAAAAATATGTAGACTTTGGAATGGTACAGCCTTATTCAGATCCCAGCAGCTGTGTGATTTGGGGTAAGTTTCCCAATTTCTTAAATCTCCCTTTTTTCTCTAGTGAATTGGAAGTATCAGTATTTACTCCTGTAGTCAGGATTAAAAGATGGACAGTTAGTGGTGCTTTTCAAATTCTTCCACGTAGGTGATCTCACGTTAGAGTGAGTGATCTGGTACTCAGGGTGCTGGGACACTGCCTGAAGCAGTCTGCCACACATGAGACCTGTCAGTGAGCTCTCAGGTTTCACCCTAAAAATACCTACAGATTTTGCATTCTGCTCCTCAATATAGTCTTGTTTGTTTCACTAAACTGGAAGTTCCACGAGGCCAAGAACAGTATCTGTTTTATTTCTTCTGTAACATTCAGTAAACAATTATTGGAGAAATGAATACATGTACAAATAAGAGTTTAAATTACTCAGCCACAAGGACAACTGCCCCACCAAATAGACAACCGTGTCTTTATTATTTATTTTGTGTCTTTGCATACTCATTATACTGCTCCACCTCCCTGGGCATACCCATAATCAAATTTGAGAAGCATTTATTTAGCAGGATGCCGGAAGCCACAGAAGGTACTCAGTAAATAGTAACTCATTTCTCTGCTCTGCTTCTCTACCTCATTGCTCACAAGGCTCTATGGACTTTTTTTTTAAAGACATTATAAAGGACTAGGTAAGTCAGAGTCAGAGGCCTTTAAAGGAGCCTGTGTGTCTCTAGCCACATACTTAACCCGGGTATTTTTCTATATACTTTGTTTACTCCTGGCTTCAACTAATCACAACCTGTAGAAACGTCCTAGAGGTGATGCACATCAGGATTGAAAGAGCTCTTTCTCCTCCTCCCCTTAGGCCAAGAGTTACTAACCAGGAATTCATGGATGACCTTCATGGAGTCTAGGAGCTCCTTGAAACTTGGTGTTTGAGGGGAATTTCTAGAGAGAAGGAGTCTCGTAGGGATCTGCGTTACTATTGCCCTAAAACATTATATAAGTTGAAATCAGAATTGACTACTATTTAAGTTACAATTAATAATATCTTTAGTTCCTTGGAGATAAGATAGTGTATAATAATTTCTACTTGGAAATCACAAAACTAAGATTAGACTTCCACAAGTCACCCCTTCTCCCCCTCTCTACTCGTGTTTCCTTCACCATGTTTCAAGGTCCTTATCATTTGGGCTTTGCAGTTATATATTCCTTGCTAGATATTTGTGCTTTGAACCTAGCATGCTTAATGCAAATGTTTTTATTCTTATGCAAAAATATTATAGATAATTCTTGAAATGTCTAATGAAAACAAGTTATAGACATATGAGGTGAATATTACTTAGGCAGAAAGGATCAATAAAATAACATGTGAACTCAGTAAAAATAAACATATATAGATTAGTACATATTCTCAAAATTGCCTAGCAGTTTGTAATTCAATCAAGAAGTTGGGGCCTTTGGACATTTATGAACATTTATGAATTGTATAAGAACTCTGAAATTAAATATTTGGTCTTAATATTAAATTTGGGATAGGTATTATTGTTTTTCATTAAGATATAAAGACAACAATTACATCCAATAAAATCTTCAATTTAACTTGGCTTTAATTTGTCTTAGACCATGACATACACACTGTGGTTTTTCTCTCCATCTTGGATTCCTGTTATTGACAGCCTGTATGTAGTTGACATCCAGAAAGATAGTTTTTTTTATTCCAGATCTTGGATGTATTGGTTAATCTGGGTACAATATACTATTGATTTCTTCTGATCACATCAAAAATTTAATTTTGACTGATTAACTCTTATGAAAAAAATGCTCCTTGAAATTTAAAAAGTCATGTTATATGCTTAGGTATAAGAACATAAATACAAAGTGTATTTTAAAAAATAGAATGGGGGTATAGGAAGATAGACTTTGCCTTCTTGCACAACCAAAAGAAGGACAGCAATGAGTTTAAAACCAAAAAATAGTCAGAACTGCCAGAAAATCAAACTGTATGAAAGTCCGACAACCAAGGAATTAAAGAAGAAACATTCATTCAGACCAGTAGGAGGGGGCGGAAACAGGCATCCTGGATGGAAAGGACACGTGGCAAGGTGGCGGCTGGAGGACTAGGCAGGTGAGGCAGCAGCTGGCACACCAGAGCGCTCAAGGCCACAGCTGGCTGACGGAGTACTCCCACATTTACAGGTGGATAAACTGGGAGGTACAATTGGGCCAAGCAACCCAGGGTTCCAGCGCAGGGGAAAATAAAGCCTCAAAACTTCTGACTAAAGACCTGTGAGGGTTGCAGTGGTGGGAGAAAGTCCCACCCTCACAGAAGAGTTGGTTGGAGAGACCCATGGAGTTTTAGAATGCACGCAAACCCACCCACCAAGGAATCAGCACCAGAAGGGCCCAATTTGCTTGTGAGTAAAAAGGGGAGTGACTGAAAGCCAGCTGAAAGCCAAGCAAGCAGGCATTGTTCCTCTATGACCCCTCCCCTAGACACAATGATGACACAACACAGCAACTTGGGTTGCCCTGCCCTGGCAAATACCTAAGGCACCACCCCTTATAATGTAACAGGCGGGTGGAAACAAAGAAATACGGCCCAAATGAAAGAATATATTAAAGCTTCAAAAATAGAACTGAGTGACAAAGAGATAGACAACCTATTAGATACAGAGTTCAAACACTGGTAATCAGGATGCTCACAGAAATGGTTGTGTAAGGTCACAAATAGAAGAAAAAGTGAAGGCTATGTAAGATGAAATAAAGGAAAATATACAGGAAAACAACAGTGAGGAGAAGGAAACCAGGACTCAAATCAATGACTTGGAGCAGAAGGAAGAAATGAGCATTCAACCAGAACAGAATGAAGAAACAAGAATTCAAAAGAATGAGGAGAGGCTTAGGAACCTATGGGACAACTTTAAGTGTTCCAATATCCAATCATAGGGGGGTGTCAGAAGGAGAAGAGGGAGAGCAAGAAATTGAAAACTTATTTGAAAACATAAAGACAGAGAACTTTCCTAATCTGGCAAAGGAAATAGACTTCCAGGAAGTTCAGGAAGCTCAGAGAGTCCCAAAAAAAGTTGGACCCAAGAAAGCACACACCAAAGCACATCATAATTACATTACCCAAGATGAAAGAGGAGAGACTCTTAAAAGCAGCAAGAGAAAAGGAGAGAGTTACCTGCAAAGGAGTTCCCATAAGACTATCAGCTGATTTCTCAAAAGAAACTTTATAGGCAAGAAAGGGCTGGAAAGAAATACTCAAAATCATGAAAGGCAGGGACCTACATCCAAGATTACTCTATCTAGAAAATATCATTTGAAATGGAAGGGCAGATAAAGTGCTTCCCAGATAAGGTCAAGTTAAAGGAGTTCATCATCACCAATCCCTTATTATATGAAATGTTAAAGGGACTTATCTAAGAGAAAGAAGAAAATCAGAACTATGAACATTAAAATGGCAACAAAACTCACAACTATCAATAACTGAACCAAAAAACAAAAACTAAACAAATAACTACAACAGGTACAGAATCACAGAAATGGAGATCACATGGAAGGTTATCAATGGGGAGGGGGAAGAATGGGGGAAAAGGTGTACAGGCAATAAGAAGCATATTTGGTAGGTATAAAATAGTCAGGGGGGGTTAAGAATAGTATAGGAAATGTGGAAACCAAAGAACTTACATGTATGACCCATGGACATGAACTAAGGGGGTGATGCTAGTGGGAGGTGGCATGTAGGGTGCAAGGGAATAAAGGAGATAAAAAATGGGACAACTGTAATAGCATAATCAATGAAATATACTGTTAAATAATAAAATTAAATTAAAAATAATATATTACTGAGTTATTGAGTTTATAATGTGCAACACAAAAATGATAAGTGAGCATGTTTCATAGATAACCAGTAATCATGTTTTTCTCCTTCCCCTCAGATTAGGATAGAAAGCAAGCTGAAAAGAAGTTGTGGGAAAGGGAGGAAAAAAAAAGGGAGGAAGGAAGGAAGGAAGGAAGGAAGGAAGGAAGGAGGGAGGGAGGAAGGAGGGAGAGGGGGCATAAAAATATGTATTTTAAATGTATTTATTGATTTTTAGAGAAGAAAGGAGAGAGAGAGAGAATCATCAATTTGTTGTTCCCCTTATTTATGTGTTCATTGGTTGATGTTTGTGTGGGCCCTCACCAGGGATGGAACATGTCGGGATGATGATCTAATCAACTGAGCTACGCAGTCAAGTTCAGGGAAAACATTTTAAAAGATGCACCAGTACAATTGTCTAGGATCCTGGCTTGCCAAAGAGACTACAATATAGCAAAACTTAGAGTTTTAAAGTCCTTAGAACATATAATACATACATTTCAGGTTTGTATGTACTCTCAATAAACAATAAATAATCTAATTATTTTACTTAAAATATTCATTAAGTTCATCAATTTTGTGAAAGAATTTAAAAGCTTAAAAGCATCAGAGACCCCCAGTCTCTCTTGTGTTAACATACATTATGATCAAATCTTCATCTCGACTCTTCTTGTCGGTGGAGAGTAACACCAGCCTGTCCACCTGCACGTGCGTGGACAGAGTTTCGCCTCGGAGATGAAGGAGTAGCTCGTTCTTTGGAGGAACATCTATGATCATGCATTTGTCCAGAAAATTTGTTGAGAAGTGAAGTCTTATATGCCAGTTTTCTGCTTTAGCTTTATTCTATGCTGAGTTGTTTAATCAAATCCTTCTTGATCTCTTTTAATATGGTTTGTTTTGCATATTTCTGGAGGCCTTATGTGAAGTGGTTATAATCATGGTGTCAGAGAGACAAGAATTCAATCAGTGTTGAGTCTTTGATATATTTGAATGTGAGGTGGTGGGGATACCTGCTTTGTTTCTCAGCTTCCTTGGTTGGTTTATTTATTTGTTGTGGATCTTATGTTACTTTAGTTTTATTCGTCTGTAAGGGAAGGCATCAAAATAATGGTGAGCAGGCCAATTCCATAATAGCCTATTTGGCTCATAAGTTGAAGACTACAAAGGAGAATTACTAGATTTCAAACACAGAATGAGAACCTGTTAAGCTCACCTCCCCCAAACCTGAAGTTGTCATCATTAGAGACATGTTTTGAAGGACAAATGCTTTGCCTAATATCATTTTGTCAGAGGGGACACTGCTAGGCTGGTAAGGTAGGAGGAGGAGGCATCATCAAGTCCTCAACCAGCACCACCCCCAGTCCTGAAGTGAGTGTTAACAATACATGGAGGCGGTGAATTAGTCCACAGGATCTTATGGGCATTGAATATAAGTTTATCCTTAAAAGAACCAAAGTTTATTAGAGGTTGACTCATCCTTCTCAAAATTATCTCAGATTTCTCAAGTACTACACAGTAAAGCTTTTACCTATTCTATCTTTTTTCTTTCTTTTTTAAGGTTTTATTTATTTACTTTTAGAGAGAGGGAAGGAAGAGAGAAAGGGAGGGAAACATTGATTTGAGAGAGAAACATCAATCAGTTGCCTGTTGAACAAGCCCCGACTAGGAACCAAACCCACAACCCAGGCATGTGCCCTCACCAGGAATTGAACCAGAGATCTTCTGCTTTGCAGGATGATGCCCAACAAACTGAGCACACCAGTCAGGGCACTTTTACCTATTCCAGCCAATGCTGCCCAATAGACATTTATGTATGCACCAACAAAAATGTTGAGTACTTGAAATGTCACTAGTGTGACAGGGGAACCTAAATGTTTAATTTTTCATTAAATTTTAATTAATTTAAATTTAATAGATAAATATGGCTAGTGACTACTGTACTGTACAGCACAGCTCTATAAAATATATGATTCAGATCAGAAACAACTTTACAAGGAAAAAGGTTGGCACTTCTTGCACTGGGAAGTACTGTGCTGGTCACACAGCAGGAAGTCACACCTTTGGAAAATGTCATGAGGTTGGATCTCCTTTTTCTTTGGGCTCCAGGTGACAAAACCATGGACTTCTACAACTCATCCTTTAGGGACAACCAGTCCCATCTCTACGATACTTCGACTTACTTTCCTTCTCTCCACAGTACCATTGGGTTCATGTGTAATTCCTGTTTTTTCTTTGATTTTCAGTTCCTTGACCATCAGTCTGTGGCCTGCCCCTTCTCTTTATGTAAGTAAAATTGGTTTCTTTACTTTTCAAAGAAGTGTCAGATGGGGGAAATTTGAGTCTTTATGGGCAAGTTGTCTAGTTGACCTTTTTGCGGTTCCCAGCACTTTTTCAGGATGTATTAGCCCCTTTTGTGTGTGGAGTTAACGCTGGTGGTGGTAGTAGCAGTAGTTGCCATCCATGAGGGGCTGCAAAGGCCAGCGGGCCCAGCAACTGGACTCATATAAAGACTGCCTTTTACTCAGCCGCAGCTGCTGTTTGCAAAAGTGACTGCTATTCCAAACTAGAGCGTACATTCTTCAGCCAGATACCCGCAACAGTTGGGCTTTTGCTCCACTGTCAATAAATGGGCAATTATTCATTCTTCAGTGATACACCCATTCCTAGGTTCAATGGTTTTTAATTTCAACTATGTCATTTACTGACAAAATTTCTAATGCCCTTTTACTAAGAAGTACCAGACTTCAGCCATTTAGGTTAAAATTGTGTGAGAAACTGTAAAGTCCAGGGAGGAGGGAAGGAAAGAGAAATTTAGGGTTACATGTACCAGAAGGTTTATAAAGGGTACCATGCTTTTTTTAGAAGAGAATTAATCATTTAGAGAGAAAAAAAATCCTGATTTTAGATGAAAAGAGAGAATATTTATTATTTAAAGCCCAAACTAGGCTTCACTCAGTGGGTTTGGATAAATTTTACCTTGAGCTGCTTGAAAGAGGTTCTGGGGCAGTGAACCTAAATAATCGAAGTCATTGCATGAGATATCACCTGAGAGATGCTACAAGTAGTGGCAGTCACCTTATGTGATAAATAATCATTTATTTACTCAAATAAATGATTCCTTCCAGCTACTCTCTCACTCTCTGGTGAGCCCAACTGGTTCCCATTCACAACATTCTATATTACTTCACTGGCTCCTCACTCCGAGGATTTCTTGTAATCATTTGCACAGAAAGGGGGTTCCCATGGCTCTTTTGCTTATGTGGGGCTTCCACTAATATTCTTAGAAGCTAGGTAAATATATTTAGGAGGAACAGAATCCTCCAAAGGATGCCTAGGCGAAAGCCTGAAGTGACAGTTATTTGACAGAAAAAGGAGATTGATTAAACTCCCCAAATGCTGGTGCTGTGCATAATACATTTATACAGCAGGGGTGGATCCTCCCTGCCCCTGGCAAGCCTTGTTATTCCTTATTCTCAGTGTTGATAGAGTGGGTCTGTCAATGCTTTGGAGGGTGTCCATGTGCATGCTTATGGTTACCACTTTTATGTCTCTGTGTCCCTACCTCAGTTACCTAGGACTGCATATTTCTAGTCTTCTGACTGGCAAATCATTTTGTTACAGTTCTTTGTGTAAAAACAGTTCACATAATAGCTCTGTGTCAGACAAGGCATTAATCCTCACATCAGCAGGGATGAGTCAGCACAGCGCACTCCTGCCCGCACGGCTCAGCTATTATGACGTCAGCACTGGGGGGGCGAGCCTCAGGCACAGGCAGTACAGGGGACTGGAGACCTGTGTCACAATTACAGATCAAGATGGAGACCTTTGAGATAAAAAAATGTAACTGACAGGCTGACTCTGGCTCATAGGAAAATGTGAAACTGATTTTTTGCTGTATCAACCATCAATTGAGCGCTTGTGGAGAAAACCTAGCTTTTAAGCAGAGAGAAGGCTGGGAGAATGACCTGTGATGGGCCGATAGTCCATTACTGTACCCACTGACCTTATCCCAGCCTGAGCTAAGCTTCACTCACTGGAATTGTTCTAAATACTGAGGCTTGCCTTTATATCAAGGGTGGCAGGGCTTATGACAGTCTTGCTGTCCTCAAGTGCCCCACAGACAAGCTGATGGCTCCAGAGGTGGTGCCCCAGATGCCCATCAAAGAGAGAGGAAAGTTCTTGGGAACAGATTAGAACTTTATCTCCCCAGTGCTTCTAGCTCCAGAGTTTTCTCCATGGCCTCCTTCAGGCACAGGCACAATTCTGCCTGTTTGACCCTCCCTCCTTGGCATTGCATTTAGTCCAAAGTCCCAATCTGTATTTGTCACAGACTTTAATAGGAACTGAATAGCTTCCAGATGTTCCCCCAAGAGTTTTCCATTTCATTATTCTTTAGCAGAAATGAAGAGGAGCCCTTCACAACCTGCCATGCTGCCTTGAAGCAGGTATCACAGTCTAGCCCTAAGTGGGACCTCAGTACAGTTCAGACCCTGATCCATTCTCAGGACAGTACCTTTCAGTATTGAAAACTAAGTGTTGAGAGAGCTGAACATTCACCGCTTCAGTGACATTCTCTGTTAGCAAGACATTCCCCCATCACACCCTCTACCCCTGATTCTTACTCTCAACCTGTGAGTCATCAGAAAGTACCTTACTTCTGGGATCTTCTGCCCTCATTAGATTTCTAAGAGGCTCCTACCATGCGTATGGAAGCTAATACTACTGCTTGGTTTAGTTTTGATTAATTATCATGCACAGCTCACTATTCAGTTTTCAGTCGACAAACATTTATGGAAAGCTAGTCACTCTGCTTGGTCCCTGGAACTCCAAGACAAATAAGAAGTGCTGCCTGTTATTAAGAATCCCACAGCCTGGTAGGGGAGCTAAATAGTAAACAAAGGCTCTACCATGTGGTAGGAGCTGGAATGGAAGTATATACCAGATGTAGCAAGGGTTATGAGAAAGGAGTGCCTACCTACACGTGAAGAGGTACCCAGGCAAGGCCTTAAAGTCTAAAGAATGAATTGCACCTTACCAAATGGGTATGGATGAGGGGAAAGCAAAAGGGACTCAGCATCAGGAAAAGCAAAGTCAAAGCATTTGCAAAGTCAGGAAGCATCTAGCAGCAGCCAGATCCAGAGGACGGTAGTCAGTGCAGCCAGCACATGGTGGCTGGAGGAGGAGCTGGAGCCGAAGCTGAGAAGTGGTACAAGGCAGATCACAGAGGGCCTAGAAGGCTGTACATAGGAAGGAGTTTGAACTTGATGCTGCAGGACTGAGGAGACTTTGAAGACTTCTAGCCAGATTTGTGTTTTAGAAAAAGAGCTTCCTGGTGATGGTAGTGATGGCTGACTGAAAAGGGGAGATCAAGTCAAAGGTGAAGATCGAAGACCTGAACCATGCAGTGGGAGCAGAGAAGAGAGGGTGTTTGGTAGTGTCGGTATAGACACTGACACTGTGTAATGCCAGCACATCTTGGCCCAATGAAAAGTCCTTGCCTTCTAGGAGAAAAGCTGATGTGTTGTACGGGGCCAAATATCAGATCAAAGTATATCTTTATGGGAGCTTCACTAGAGGCCTCAATTTGAATCTGACCTCACCCTGAGCTGCTGCCTGCTGGTCTCCAGAGATGTGTGTCTCCTCCCACAGGGGACATGGGTGTGGAGCAGGCCGGTAGGGGAACATTCCCAGTGTTCTGCCTTTCTCACTTTTCACCTGAAAACGAAACAGTTTCTTAAGACTTGCCCCCTAAAGCCAATCAATGCCTTGATTTTCTATCATTTTCCCATTGCTGCCTTTTTCTAAGCAGAAGTTTCAAGTCATTGAGCTGAATTCCAACTTATGCACAGCCGGGTGTCGAAACAATTCAGTATATTCATTCCTGCTTTCTGAATTAGAGTTCACCATAAGTGTGCTTTTCTCTTGTTCACTTTGGGCTGCCAGGACAATTTAAAGGAAATTTTCAACAGCTTATGTTTCATGTACCATGTTCTCTTTTGCAAATGGGAGTATATGTGTGGGTGTGTTTAAGTCTTCTCTATATTGCTTTCTGGAGAAAGGTTTCAGAAGATGAACAAGACAAGAAATGAGGACCTATGCAAAGCCCAGGTCCCTCCAGTGACCTGAGTGCAGAATGTAGGCTGGTGATCAGATGGTCAATTATGTGTTTGTCAAAACACAGTGGGCTGCATTCCAGACTGCCAGCTTTGGAGGCCCAGCTTCTGCCAACCAAATGTCATCTGGGAACATGCAACACTGGGCACTGTGAAGGAGTTTGAAATAGACCATGCCACAGCCAACCTACTGCCAGTCTTATAGCACCAATATGGCATGCACAGACGGGCCCCATGTCTCAGAGCTCAGGAATTCACTGTACTAAATTCAAGAGGTCAGATGGGTTCATGTTTTCAAAGCCTATGTTCTCTGCTTTGAACATTCTGACTTGCTCCTCAGCAATTTCCAAGGGATTTTTCCAGTCACATCTCTGTGGAAACCACTCTTTATTGATGGTTATGAGAGCCTTGTAAATGTCCCAGAGGAGAGAAAAAAAATAAGCTTGCTCTGACAGTGACTGTGATTCCGACAGAGGGATTCCAACTCTTAGGAAATTACATTAAAGGTGCATAGCTTTTAAAATATCAGGAACCACCTTGGCAACTTATAAAAACCAGAAGGGCTTTGCCTATTTTATAAAGTGATTTGCATATACCTGCATAAATAATGTCCCCACCTGTACTTTTATGCATTTAGGTTGAATAAATTAAATTCAGTGATCTTTAAAATATTCACTGTCTTTCATGGCTCAGATACCATTCTCAGGACCCTTCCTTCTTATTTTTTTTCTTGTGGTCATAGTGGCTATTTTTTTTAAATATTTCAACTAATTTAGAGAATCCACACACTCTGAATATCAGTCTACCACAGCCAGAAGCATTACCTTCTTCTGCTTACATTTCTCTTAGCCTTTCTACCTAAGACAATGAGGTCCATATGCTTTTCATAAAGGAAAATGGGGAGTATGTTACGAAGATAAAAAGATAGCATAAGACAGAAGCAAGCACTACTACCTGTATGTACATCTAGACTTGCACTGATACATATCTCAGGGAGACACTCAGTTGGCCTTTTCTGTATTGCGCACTGCCACCACTCCTTGAGGAACCATGCAGCCACTAAGCCAGGGGTGTCAAACTCATCTTCACAGGGGCCACATCAGCCTTGCTGTTGCTTTCAAAGGGCCGAATGTAATTTTAGGACTGTATAAATGTAACTACTCCTTAACTAGGAGCAAGGAGCTTGGTGCTGCCACCATGTAGAAACACGGTGCCAGGCCAGATAAAACAAGGTGGAGGGTCGGATTTGGCCCGCAGGCCTTATGTTTGCCACCTGTGCACTAAGCCATATCAGTTATAAATTGGGCCTTCAAATCAAAGCCTCATCTGTAGGCCAGCCTCAAGCACAATCACCCATGATATATTATTAAGCACTTACTATATACAAAGAATCATGATTAGTGGGGAGTTAAACTATAAGTCTAGATCACTGCCCTTGCTCGCTCTTAAGGAAGTTAAAATTAAATTAGGAAAAGAAGTTATACCTTTGAGTGTTCCAGATGCATATGAGACAATCAATGATAATTCCAAAAGGAATGATAAAGTCCAGCAAGTAGTACAGGATTTTATTCATGAAAGAGATTTAAGGGTTAGAAAGCTTCATGTAAAATGTGATTCAGCTGGCTCTCAAAAGATGGCTAGAATGTAAAAAAAGATAAAGAGTCAGAGAAAGATATTCCAAGCAAAAGCACAAACCTAAGTGTTGGAATTTGGAGGGGATCTAATAAATAGCATCGCTCTTCCTCACTCAGATTCCAAACCCATTGACAATAAGATAAAAGAACTTACGGCTGGGGAAACAAATCTTTTTATAAAGTCCAGATTGAAGATTGTAGTTTAATTTGAGTGGTAAAATGGGTTTGCTGACTCCCTTTCCTTCAATCCAAATCTTGGAAAAGTGCTCCCAAGGGAAAATTTAGATCCGCATAAGAGCAATGCTTTTTCAGGTCACTAACTCCAGCTAGTCTCAGTAGGAAAGGAAGGAGAAAGAGACTAAATTTCTGCACTTACAAACTTTGATGGATCGGTTTCACCTGGGAAACATGGACCAAGTGCTGTCTCACCAACAGGGTGATTTTCCTCCACTGGAAAGCATAAAGAGTGAAGCAAGAGGCAAGGTGTGTTTAGAAAACTTCCTCTGGAGACCAGGAGTCAGCAAGGGGCATTCCTAACCACACTTTAAGATCTACAGGCTGGAAAACAAAAGGAGGAAGTACTGAGTGAGATGAAAATGAGAACCAAAGCCCAGAAGCCAAACAAGGGGGGGCAGAGCTGTGGTTGGGACCAGTAGTCATAGCAGTATTGAAGCTCTAAGCTAAGGGTTCCTTTTCAGACTCTCAGAGTTACCAGAACTGGATCCCCAGGGAATAGGCAAGAAATAAAGATAATGGACTAAAACCTCACTGCGGGGGTGGAGCAAACACAAAAACTCTTAATCTTTTATTAAACTAATAATAACAAGAAATAACACATTTTTTAGTCCTTACCTGAGGATATGTTTATTGGTTTTAGAGAGAGAGAGGAAGGGAAGGCGAGAGACAGAGAGAAACAGCAACATGAGAGAAAAACATCAGTCAGTTGCCCCCCACCAGGGATCGAACATGCAACCTTTTGGTACATGGGATGATGCTCCAAGCAAGTGACCCACCCAGCCAGGGCAAATATAACATTTGTTGAGTGCTTGCTTTGCTGCAGGGACTGGACAAAATAATTTTAATGGCTATCTGATTTAACATTTAAAACTACTGTTATTAATTAGATGCTGTTATAATCCTAATTTTGAAGATGAAATGGAGATTTCACATGTTTTGAGTAAACTTTCCAAGAATATCTAGTGAGTAATAGACATAGAGCTTGAATCCAAGACTACCTGTCTTAAAAGCCATGGCAAAATTTTGTTAAACACAAAATGGGTGTCTGCTAAATGCTGAAGATGTAATGGTGAGCAAAACACACATAATCTCTGCCCTACTAGAATTTATAATCTGAGAAAAGGAATGGCACATTTATCAAATGGTCACATGAAAGAACTTATAATTACAAACTGTGCTTATTGCTGTGAATTAAAAGTGCCAGGCGCTCTAAGAGCAAATGTAAGAGGGAAATCTGAGTCTGGAAGTTCAAGAGAAGCTTCCCTGAGGAAGTGACGCTTGAGCTGACATCTGAAGAAGAAATACAATAGGTGAGATTAGGTGGTGGAAGAGGTTTCCAGCATAGGGAACAGCAAGGGTGTTCCCTCACCCTTTTATGAAGCCCTCGTGTACAGCTGGATCGTGAGAATGAGGTAACGAACATCCCAGTGGAAGTTGAAAAGATATAGCAGGGCCTGATGACACTGGGATCTGTGTGGGTGTACTAGGGGTTTTCTTCATGGAGATGGGAAAACAAACTTAAGAAAGAATGTGGTATAATCAATTATATATTCTAAAAAGATATGCTACTCTTGGACACTTATCCCAGACAAATGGAAACATCCACACAAAAACCCGTACACCCGTATTCACAGCACTTTTATTCGTAATAGTCCCAAACTGAAAAGAACCCAAATTGCTTTCGATAAGTGAAGGGTTAAACAAACTTGTGCGTCCATACCATGGAATACTTCTCAGCACTAAAAAGTAATGAACTCTTGATACGTACAACTTGGATTAATTACAAAGATATTATGCTGAGTGAAAAAAGCCAATCTCAAGATTATATACTTTATGATTCTACTTATATATAATTCTTGAAATGACACAATTATGCAGGTGGAGAATGGATTAATGGTTGACAGAGGTTAGGGAGAAGGGAAAAGATGGAGCTGACTATGGCTATAAAAGGGTAGCAAGAAATATCCTTATGATGGAACTGTTCTGTATCTTGACTGTGGTGGTGGCCATGTGAATCTACACAGGCAATACCATAGCACAAAACGAAATACCCACACACACAAGTGAGTACATATAAAATTGGTGAAGTCTGAATAAGGTGAATGGATTGTACCATTGACAGTTTCCTGGTTACACTATTGTACTACAGTTATACAAGATATTACTACTGGGTAAAACTGGGCAAAGGGTATGCCAGATCTCTCGGTATTATTGTCTCTTACAGCTGTTTGTGAAACTTCAGTAATCCTGAAAGTGAAGGTTTAAAAAAATCAAGCTAGCTTCATTGTAGTGAATCATTTGGAAGGAGCAAAAGTAAGAAGACTATTGTAGTAGACTAGACAAAACCTGGACTAGAGTAGTGACAAGGAGAATGGAAGAAAATAAATGGAACTGACAGTCCAGAAGTAACATACACAGGATTTTCTACGAAGGAGAAAGAAGTGACCACTCCGACTCTTGGCTTTATGCTTATAAACCAATATGGAGGATGGTGCCATTCACAATTTTATGAAACACCAAAGAAGGACTGGGGTAGAGGGGAGACTATAAGATCTGTTTTTGAGATGCTTCGTGTGAGGTGCTTTTGAAATAACTAAGCATATCAAATAGGCAGCTGAATATATACAACTGGAACTTAGAAGTAAAGTAAAAGCAAATGAAGCTGTTGGCATGGATGATATTGCCTAGGGACAGGGTTAGATTGAGAAAAAAGGCCCAAACTGGGACTTGAGCAACTCTTAATATTTCATCAGCTGGTAGGGAAAAATAAGGCTATCAAATCCTTGCAGAAGGAACAGGTAAAGAAGTAGTAGCAGATTCAGAAAATGTTGGCCCAGAACCCAAGAGAAGAGCGTGTTTCAAAGAGAGTGGGCAGTAGTGAGAAGTGTTACTGAAAGATAAGTAAGTTAAGGATTGAAAAATATACTTTTAATATATCAATTTGGAAGTTGTTGATTTTAGCATAAGCTGTTTTGCTGAAAGTAGTTGAAGCAATTGTCTGTTTGCAGTGGGATGAAGAAAAAGTGAGAGGTGAAGAAAGAGAGGCAGCAAGTATGGATAATTCTTAGTTTTATTACAAAGAAATAAAGGGGAGAAGTGAAGGGGAAGGGGAGAGTGAAGTAAAAGCAAAGGGTTGGAAAAAATGGAAAACACTGGCATTTTTAGGTGCTCATGGGAAGACTACAGAAGAGAGGATAGATTTTGTATCCAGAAGAGAGATGGGGATTGGATGATCAGTATAACAAGATTTCTGATAAAGCTGGAGACCTTGAATGCTGAGCATAAGGACAAAAGGAGGAATCCCTTGGCTATTGTTACAAGAAAGAAGAAAGGGAAGGATAGGGGAAGATACAAGATCTCTGTAGATTTGGTGCTGAGAGGATGAGAAGTTTCCCCAGTGATGGCTCCTAGGCAGCAAGGTCCTTCTAAGAATAGATAGATATGAGATTTGGGGGAAAGTAAAAGTTTTAAAATACTTAGGGGAAAGGGACAGCAAGTTGACTAGAGAAGCATAGTAGGTTTCTCCTTGGCAAGGTGGAAGGCCTGGGCGCATCTGGCAAGTTAGTGTTGATAACCCATCTGCCTTGTGTGATTTTCTTCAGTGGTTGAGTGACCAAGGTAGAAGATCAGAAATGTATATTTGAGTTCAAATTAGGATGTAATTCTGCCAGTATGTATGACATGGCATTCAGGGTTTCAGCTTCTTTTTTGGTGCTAGCTGAGGCCAGAAGGAAAGGGCAATAAATGGGCTCACTTCAACTCTCCAAGTCTCTGGTGAGCACTGACACTGTGATTGTACAGAAACATCAGAGGTGAATAAGGCACCATCTCTGACCTCAAATTGTTCAGTCAAGGGAAGTTTGAAGATTGCTACTTGGTTCAGAAGGCCAGGAACAGGTGATTAGAAAATGTTGCCAAAAGACACACTGAGCTATGTCATTCTTTTTTTTTTCCCCCCCTTAAGACTGCTCCTGCCTCCCATCTTGGCATTACCCAGTTATGGGTAATGCTTTTTCAAAACATCTACTGTATGCCTTATTGCCTCTAATATATATTGCATCTAATATATAAGGTCTGTCTGGAACTTAGAAGGCAACCACTTTGTAGTATGAAAAATAGAGACACTTACTGAAGAAGATACAAGATATAAGCAAAATTGTACACGGGACAGTGACACCTTAGTCTCCTTCAAAGTAGTCACCTTCGGACCTCACACAGTTCTCCCAGTCATCTTCAGCTGCCCCATTATGTTTTCCTGAATCTCATTGAAAGTATGAAATCTCTTCCCTTTCAAAAGTGATTTTAGTTTTTGGGAAAGCCAGAAGTCACAGCAGGGCACCAAATCTGGGCTGTAGCAGGGCTGAGTCACCTGGGTGATTTGATGTTTCTCAAAAAAACTCTGTATGAGACATGATATATGAGTGGGTGCATTGTCATGATGAAGCTGCCGATCATGAGTTGCCCATAGCTGTGGCCTCCTGAACCATCCAAATAGTTTACATGGAAGAATGTTCAAGCTTAACACAAAGTTTGATGCAGATTCATTGCTCTATTTACTCAGTCATTTTGAATGCAATGACTACACAGTACACATCTTCACTCAAGAGTGTCTACTACCCCTACTGACTAGTACAGTGAAGTCATCATCGTTCACCCATGCACATTCCAGTTTACTCTCCTTGGCTTCCAGGTTACATTGATGTCATGCAAACTGTTCTTGTTATATTAACAGTGGTTGGGCTTTTTCTGGACAGACCTCATGTGAATGACAACTCTGATGTCTTCCTCATCACTTTGCTAAAATATGATAATTTAGGAATAATTAGATAACCTACTGGAAGTGTGGTATTGGTACTGGCTGAATTCTCTCTAAATTGTAAGAGTTGCCATCTAACCATACAGAAAGACTATTTATTAAAAGAGGGATGAAGAGAGAAGAGTGGGTAGATAAGAGAGTGGAAGAAAAAGAAAGTGAATTATCTATTGAAGATGGATAATTCTATCTATTATGAAATAGCTCGTCCTTGTTATTTAGGGAAACTCCCATTTGAAATTAATAGATGAGCCTCTGTTTCTAATGGTGACCCACACCATCAGCCTCCAAAAACAGCTTCCAGACCTGGAGACATGCCAGGGTCCTATAGGGTAATTAAGTTCTAGCTTCTAGGAATGCAAGACAAGATGTGGAAAAGACCTGAAGAATGGCAAACCTTCTAATTTCCAATAGAAGGAGGATTCCTTACTCAGATTTCTCCTAAGCATTATAAACCCTGCAGAGGTCATGGCTGATCTGAGAGATACAAAAAATTCTTTTCTTCAATGTTGTTAGATATATCTGGTGCATAGGTTCAAGGTCAGGACTAGCTGTGCATTTGTACCTGACTAATGTTAAGGCACAACATTTAAGCTGCCAGTTTGGTTATAACACATGTTTCATAATGGTGTGTGATACATGCAACCTACACTGTAATTTTTTTGACCGCAACCTTTGCAGGGTAAAATGTGGCTTAGAAAGAGGTGATGGCAGTAATGGCTTCCCTTTATTTCAACACATTCCATTCTGCTAGATTCCCTGTAGGAAATGACATCAGGGCTATTTGACTCAAAAGTAAATTGCAGATACATCTGGGGTAAAATTTGGCAGCTGTTGAGCAAAGCAGCTGTATTTTTTTTTAATATTTACTTCTTTCATGATCCTATAATTCACAGTTATTGTAAAATATTAAGAAAGTATAGGGTAAGGAGAAAACATCCATAATCCCACAGCATAGAGACAATTATCACAAACAATTTTATAGATCCCTCTCTAGTCTTTTCTCTGAATTTTAACATAATTGAGCATACATTGTATCTGTGTGGTTGTACCCTATTTTAACTAAATATTATATAATAAGTATTTTCCATTATAATTGCAAACTCTGTAATGTCCGAATAGTTTTCTATTATACAAAATCCCCCAATTTACCTAACTATGCCCTAGATATAAATATCCAGGTTATATCCGGTATTTGAGCTTTAAAGTCCTTTAAGGTAAGCACTACAATGTATCGCCTGACTTGTCGAACGTGGAGGAGAATGGAGGAGCAGTGACATCACCCATCAAGAAAATGTGCAGGCAGTGATGTTACCCTGTTAAAGAGGGTTACTCATTGCTACTGGTCATGAAGCTCATATTTGAGCTATTAAGTAATTGTTGTAGCATGCATCTATGCTGTTTTTCTCCTCAAAGTAAAAGATCTAATTTTTATTTCTAAAAAAAATAAAATACATTTAGTTTGTTTGGTTTTGTTACAATACAGATATATAAAGAAGGTAAAATTCATTCAAAATCTCACCTCCCAGAGATAATCATTATTAACACTTTGGTAAATATATTTTCATACACATCTATTTGTCTGTCTCTCTCTTTATCTTTGTCTTTCTCTTTCCAAAAGGAAAGGAAAAGCTACTTGCTGTTCTGTAACCTGCTTTTCCACTCAACATTGTAATAAGCATTTTACATTTAATAAATATAGATCTCCATTATCTTTTTGACAGCTATATTATACTCCAGTACATGAATAATTTATTGAATCAATTACTTACTATTGTATATTTAAGATATTTGGTATTTTTTCTAATTGAACAGTGTTACAGTAACTATTTTTATTCACATATGCATTTTTTTAAATGCATGTGCCTAATTACCTCCTTAGAATCAATTTCAACTAGTGGAACTGCCATAGTTAAATGTATCTATTGCTAAACAGTCCTCCCAGAAAACTGTCTGATGCATCTTTCCCAGCAAAGCAAAGATTGCCAATTTCTCTTCATCTGCACAAATTCTGTGATTGTTCATTGTGGTTTTTGCTATACAGGTGATTTTTTTATATTGGGAATATGAGATTTTTTTTCTCAAGCCTAAAACCAAAATCTGAAAATGTAAATAAAAATATATAAAATTATATTACATGAAAAAATCACTGTGGTAGAAAATATTTTTTTAAAAACTGGGAAATATATTTGTGACATATTTCTAATATTTTAAGAGTGGTTATAATTCAACAATGAAAAGGTGACTAACACAAAAATTTGGAAAGGGCAAATGAGCAGTGTAACACATATTTCATGATTTAGTTCCATTTTATGCTGCAAAGGCAGTGCTCCCTGAAACCCTGCGAAGCCACCTCAGCCGCTGTTTACTGTGCCCTGATAGCAGCACCCACCGCGCTGCCCTCCCGGGAATGCTGGCGAGCAGGGCACATGCAGAGTGTCTGGGTAGGAGCAGTAGTACTTCCTGGTCATATATGTTTATGTTTATTTGGCACCACCATCCCCCAAAGGGGCAGGATAATTGTTCACTCATATGAATGTAAAAATGATCATCTGAGCTCTGCCATCAGACTCCAGAATCAGTAAATTATTGGGAAGGGAGAAATACACACTGGCAATATTGCCTGATCCATGTCTCCAGGGCAGAATTGACACTATTCTTCTACCAGATGTAGATAGAGATTTCTGGATGTTCTTATAAATAAAGTGCTAGAGGCCATGCCATCAATGTCCTCCACCTTTCTCTCTCCCTCTCTCTCTGACTCCCATGTGTATTACTACATACTTAATGAAGTGGAATATTTTTCAGCAACTTCAGGGAAAGTGAAAGACGCTAGAGAGGAAGAAATGCCACACTGACAGCGTCAGTCCCTGCCTCCACAATCTAAACTGTGACAGTGTGTCTTCCCTGTGTTTTGGGATAGGGAACATCTTTCAGAAGGACGGGGCTGTGCAAAGCTGTTCCAAGTGGTAATTGGAACATCCCTCAGCGTGTGCTCTGGGGCATTCTTTCTCCCTTTTTGGTGGAAAACTGTGTATGTCAAAGTTGTGCATGCCTTAAATCCTTAGGCTATGTCCAGAAAGGGGGAAAAAGAAAGACAAACCCTGCTAAAGATTGAATGGAAAGCCTTTAAGCCAACCACAAGCTAAGCAGAGAGGCAGAAACCAGGCCTAGTAAACAGCTTGTTCTCCACCTGAGCAGTGAAACACCCAGAAGGTGAGATGTTGTGGTTCCAGCCAGGCTTTAGTGCTTCCCGCAGTGCAGCCAGATCAGTGGACCCAGGCCTCAGTGCTGAAGTCTGGCTTTCTTAATGATGCTCTTAGAAAACTTCACGTGTTATACACTTGCCTCCATACCATAGCCTGTACTTAGAGGCCAAATGGGGACACAGGTAATGATGATTAACGTTGAAAGTTATTAATTGGCATTATAAGTGTTCCTTATTCAAAGAATTTTTCTACTAGGGTACTTGCAGAGGCATCTTATACAACAAGTCTTTGCAGTGATAAAATTAAGATGTCTTTGTTTCATTAGACTCTTCTTTTATGTACCCTTTGTGTAGTCTCTTTGTTATTCCTCATTTCCCCATTGTGGGGTTATTAAAGACAAATCAGGCATACCTACCTTATCCCAGAGAATGATTTCTAGATATTTACTTAGAATGGGCTGCCTTACCTCTCACACTTTGATAGACAAAAATGGATTCCGCCTTTAGTTCCTTCCTGTCAATTTCAAGGCATTTTGGTACATGATAAATAATTGTCACCTCTAATTTAACTTTAACCCTGTATTTTGGATGAGAGAAGCAAATCATGTCTCCTGACATGATTTGAGGAAAAGATAGACATAAATTTTTTAACAACGTCCTTGGGTCTTTTGGTCCTTATAGGCTAGTCAAGGTTGCATAAGAAAAGTAATAGGAAATCTCTGCTTTGAATCATTTTCTGGGATTTTCTTCCTGCTCTTTTTCATCATGACTATGCTTGAATAATGCCTACTGTGTTGGTTCTCCACCGATAGGTTGCATATGCTCCTTTGGCAGTTTTAGAACAGTACTTTTTAAGAAAGGTTAGGAAGAACCTTAATACTGTTTACTTCCCCCAAAATGCAGGAAGTATCTGTTGACAGAGTGCCTAAGCACTATCTTTCCATTAACTTCTAAAGAATCAATTTCTTCATCTTACAACCACCAGTCATTAGCATCGCCCATCTAGAACAGACACAGAAGCCAACTACCTCACAGTATGTTCATGCCTCCACCCAACCCTCTAAGATCCCTAGGAAAAGAGTTTCAGAAATGTACACTACCACCCAGAAAACCTCTTCAGAGACTTGAATCTTCGTTCAGGAACCCAAGAGAAATCTTACTGGGCACCATTATTTGAAAATTTTCCCTTTTACCCAAATAGCAAAGAACCACAGGCAAGAGTTTGAAGAATTTCTTTTGAGCCATTTGGGTGTTGGATTATAGTTTATTCCTTCTGAGAAAAAGGGAGGTTACATTCAAATTCCAATAAACACTTTTACCTAATAAGAAATGAATGTATAATTTTTGACTTGTGATAAAATGATCTTTCATGAAGTGCAGCATTTATCATTCATCTCCACTCTAGTAATGACCAAGAGATAGAGGCCTTCTTTGAAGAGAAGACCAGAGCTCTATGAGTAGCTCACCAAAGGATGCAGACTTGAAAACTGGAACAGATGTAACCAGAAGCCAGAAAAACAACAGAGAGTTGTGTTCATATTAATTGCACCAGCTATCCTAAAATGAGATAGGCTTTAGTTAAGGTGGAATCAAAACCACACACTCTAGATATTCGTCCATTTCTAGGATTGTGCAGGGTTTTAGTGTCTACTCATCTCTTAGTAAAACTCTTTTTGTAAAAATAACTTGATCTAAAAAGAATGATTTCTCCACACCCCGGTCCGATTATTTCATGGGAACAGCATACCCCTTGGCAGACCACACTGACTTGTGGACCAGCCTGAGGATCCAGGGAAAATAGACTGGGTGACCCACAGGGACAGAGTCAGGGCCAGCTGTGGACATGAGCCTTCACCATCTTCCAAAAGCTACCCAAACTCAGCCATTTATTTCCTTTCTCAACAATAGGCATTGGAAAACTTAAAGATCAAAGTTCCTTTTGAGGCCTGAGCTATTGATGTATTTATAGAGAGATTATTTCTAGGTCAGCGGCAGTTACCTTTGTCTGTGGCTCAGGACCTCAAAGCAGTCCCACACCAGAACACGTGCGCACACACGTGCACACACACACACACAGGCTATTGGCATGGGCCTTTCTCCTGCCTATTAGATGCATTACAAATTTGCTTTTAATGGGGCCTCTCTGAATTCCAACAATAATATTTCTGGAGCTCTCCTGGCTCCCACAACGTTTGCTGGGTGCACATTTAATATGTTTTAGCTTTACTGCCTAAAGATGGAATCAGGGACATCTACCTGCACATGACAGTGCTTTGGCTCTTGCAGTTACAGAACTTAATGTATGTATCAGTAATGAAAATCTTAATTAAGAAAGCTGCATCATTGTCCATGAACACTCATTTTTCTCCTCCTGCACAGCCCTTTGTGTATAGCAGTATATACCTGGTCCAGACAGACAGAGCCCTTGAAGAGCTTGTCTGGCAGATCTTCTCTTGATTATTAACAGCTAGTGAATGACAAAGTCTCGCTCTCCTTTTGTCTTGAAGCTGAGGCTTGGAACAGCAGAGCACACAATGTACTGGAAGGTTTGTTTGTGTTTTTGAAACTTGCTTTTATTACATTGGTGGGTTTAAAAATTTGACAGTGTTGATCGAAACTAACTTAGCTAACTTAGTGTTGCCAAAACACTAGCAGATGCATATTTACACATATACTCCCAGAGAAATGTAATTCTCCATATAGAAACAATGCACAGACCTAAAAAGGGGACAATGTTAAGCTGTCTGCCCATGTTTCTGGTGCCTTTGGCCCCCAGTGCTTGAGGCCTGCCCTGTCCCTGCTTATGTGACCTTAGGAGTTACTTTTTTTCTTGCACCAGTGTGCATGACATGCCAATTTGTCATTTATGCAGAGAGTAAGAGGCTTTAAAAGATGGAATAACTTTAGGCAGACAAAGACCTAGACTTTGGGTGGTGAGCACACAACACAACATACAGATGATGTATTGTAGAATTGTACACTTGAAATGTAGAATCTTATTAACTGATATCCTCCAATAAATTCTAAAAAGGTCTTTTGAAAAGGTGGCCTACAATTACATGTATAAAACAATGTCCAATTACCATGTTGTAATAATGTCCAAGACATAATTCTCAAAATAAAAAATTAATTCATTTGAAATTCCAGAATAGGAGGTCCTGCCCCCTTAAATGGGTTCTAGTGATAAGTATTTAGGACCTGTCTTCCTACCGTACATACACTATCCTCATCAAAAAGGGCACAGGCATGTGGTCTGGTAGTACTGCTGTACTCTGTTTATTTGCGCTACTTCTTAAAACTCCACATGCTTCAGCCATTTATTTTAAAAATCATTGTAAAGTAAGGTGATGGTCAGTTTTCTGCCTATCTGTAGCTTGAGAAAATTTGTGTAAATGTTTTCTGTGTGTCATGTAAGGTGTGAGGAAAACTTTATTATGGGAAAATTATTTTGTAATATTCTGACATTAAAATCTCATCATTGCCTTTAATAGTTTAATGTTGAATATGACAAGTAAATAATAATAGACTTGTTATTTTATACTAGAACCATAATAAGAGGTTAGAAGAGATGCTATCATGGCTTTTGGTTGCTAGATAGAAAATACTATGAACTCATTGTTTGCCTCTGGAAGATTTTCCTCCTCAAGAACCCTCTGGTCCAACCTATCATTAATCCTAAAACAACTATGAGGTAATCGTCCTGGAAATGTATTGCAGGTATGTAATGTAAGGCATATAGTAGGCTATCAATAAATGTTTGAAGAATTAATAAATGAATAATTATGAATGAATAAAGGAAAGAATGAATTTTGGGGGCATTTCAAAGACTAAACCAGATAATCAGGTCTATTTTTTACATTTGGAAAACCCTAGGTTAGAAGTTTGAAGTGTGCTGAATTCCTAGACCTTGATCTTCAACTTTCCAAACAATAAAACATTCAACAGAATTATGAAGAATTTTAAGATTTAAAATGCAGATAGATCAGTTACCCTCTGGAACATACACACTTGTGCATGTGTGTATTCATGTATGTGTGTGAACAATCCATGGATCACAGTGTAAAACATACTTCTTACTGTGAAGCATGAATAGATGTTTGAAAACCAAAAGGGCGGGGTAGCTCAATATCATATCTACTCCCGTTCAACATATCTACAATTCGCTTAAAATAGGAGAGTGACAAGACCCATTAGAAATAGCAGGTGGCGCGGCCTTCTGATGATATCCCCTCATCTCTGCCTCTCTGCAGAGACCTCAGTGTGTCTCCTCACCATTTTTGTGTTTGAAATACCATATGTTGCATCAACCTTGGCCCAGTTAACAGCTGGGGAATCAAGCAGGTTTAGAGCCAAGAACTGCCATGAAATTGGAGTAAAGGTCTTTCGAAAGCCAACAATAAGGATGCTCTTCATTTCAAACCTGGTCACCCTCTGCTCACACACAGGATGTGTCCACTAGCAGTTCATAAGTGATCCTGTCAGCAAGCATGTGCCTCAGTGGTCCTCCAAATACTTGTTGTGGTGTTTAATGAGATGTTCACGAAACAAGGTGTATTTTGTTATGTTTAAATTCCTCTGACTTCCTTATTTCAAAAGAGAGTATCTTTAAACATAGTAATAGCATTCCTCTATATGCAAACCTCTGTACATAAAAAGGTTTACATTTTAAAACAAACATGTTTTTGAGTTTTATCCAAATTCAAAAACAGCATCTGAAAAATTTAACAGCTGAAAAACACTTTCTCCTTGCTGAGAAAACTTAAACCTTGCTAGGCTTTATGCAACTTTAAAAAAAAAATCACTTCTGTGCTGAGAACTAGCTTGAGAAATCTCAGCATGAAAGGTTGTTGGAATTTTCTTTTTCGTGGAGCTAAAACCATTTGTTGGTTTTACAGTGATGCCACAATATGCATATGCTTTGTCAGGAATAAATATGATATCATTTCAAGGGCATCTTCAACAAAAATTAGGGGGAAATGATAAAGTCTCCTTAAACAGTGATCTGGTGTCTGAAAGCAAAGGTTGAGGACATTGCTGTACCATCAAGGTCTAGAAATGCTGCTACCCCTGAGCTGGTTGTTAGTGCTTGAAAGCCTAAGGGTATTTGCTTTATTATTGTCTCACTCAGTCCTTACTTAGCCCTTAGCCTAGAGGAGCTCACAAGGGAAGTGCTGCTCTCTGCCAGTGTCCGAGACTTTGTTTTCTATTTGTTCCAGCACTTCAATAAGTGGTGTGTTACCGCCATTATGACCTGCATGCTTTTGCTGAGCAGTTTTTCAAATCAAAACAAATTATGCGGCTGTGTTTCTAGAAAGCTGAACCATTTTCAAGATAATATGGAATTGGAAACACACATAGACATGTCTATGCAGTTGCATGTTTATACTGACGCATATGTTCAGGCATATTCAGGAAAATAAGAAAATAGACTGGACAATGCAAATATGGAAATACAGCTTGCTCAAACATTTGCAGCCCATGCCTAACAGTGCACATATGTAGAAATGAGTTTATAAAGAAAGCCCTCATACAAGCATGTTCTTCTCACTAATCTCCTGAGAATAAAGGACACAAAGTAATTTTTAAAATATACTGCTACTTTTAGAGTGTAATACTCAGGGTACTGTGTTAGATGGGCCATGGATGGGAGAAGAGACAACATAGCTATTGTTTACGGGGTGATTTTTGAGACAAACAAGTCCTTCCTTGAAGACAGGCTTAGATATTTCAAGACCTCCTCAGAAAAATTTTTCAGCACCTTCTGTGCTCCAAATTGAGGCAGTTTGCATAATGTTTCAGTATAACTGAGTAACAGGCTGGCAAATTCCCTGCTTTCTTATTCACCAAAATCCAAAATAGAGCTCACAAAAACTCTCTCTTTCAAATCCTCACCCGGCAAAAACACCCCACTGTGCCCACCCCCCAGGAAGGAATAGACAAAAAATATATATAAAAAAACTCAGTAAATAGAGCCAGCCCTGAAAAACAAATTCCCAGCTATAACTGTAGCACTTTGCTCAGTACTGTGAGCTTGCTAGAGATGTCACATTTTTTGTAATACAGATGCATAAATGGGCTATCTGAGGCGGAGGAACTGCAGCATCCCCTGTGGTGTTTCTTGTCTAGAGTATCTTGCACAAGAGTAGTCTCCCAGACCCACAAAAAAAGAATTACTTTGCCATCTGACTATTTTTTTTAATTATACTCTTATGTCACTTAATTTTCCTTGCTTGTAGAAAACCACCTTTTCTAGACTTTCACAGCGTTTTCCAAATTCAGACTTTCACTGTGTCCTACTCACACATACATGCATATGAATACTCATTAACAGGTTACATATTTAAAATGAAATATGTAAACATAGACCATGTTATAGGTTTTCTAAAGAGTGTACATATGTATGTTGTTGATAATGAGCTATTTTACAAAGGACGGAAGATAATCAAACCAATGGGAAGTCATCGTTTAAAACCAAGATGGATGAAAAAAAATACATACACCCCTATGTTAATTGCATCTTTACTTAACAATAACCAAAATATGAAAGCCACCTAGGTGTCCATTGATAGATGACTAGATAAAGAAGATGTGGTACGTACAATGGAATACTAGTCAGCTATTCAAAAGAATGAAATTGTGCCATTTGGGACAACACTGCAGGGGGACCCAGAGAATATTATGCTAAGGGAATTAAGTCAGACAGAAAAAGACAAATACTATATGATTTCACTTATATATGGATTCTTAAAAAAAAAAAAACAAAGCAAATAAACAAAACAGAAACAGATCCATAGATACAAAGAATAAGTTGATGGTTGCCAAAGGGGAAGGGATATATGGGATGGTTAAATAAATAAATAAAACTATGAAGAATATTAATAAGATAGGCATTCTTAAAGAGCATCTTATTTTATAGAGTATGCCTTTTCATTCTCTTGAAATCATCTTCTAGAATAAATTTTAAAAACAATACTAATTAAAGTGAAAGAAAAGAAAAATATGCTCCAATCAGAGATTAAGTTAAACTTCGTAATTGGGCCATAATTCACATCCGGCCTCTGAAGTATGAAGATGAGAAACACTGAGTTCTGTGCACTGCAGAAGGGCCCAAGATCCAAAGGCCATTCCAGTAGTCCAGGGGCGAATTCCAGAGGTTCGGACCTGTGTTTGCCAACAGGCCCTGCCTGTTCCTGTGTTCTTTGGAGCAAGTTAATTAATCTTTAAGCCCCGGTTTTCTTAGCTATAAAATAAGGATAGTAATAGTACTTGCTTCAGAGAACTCTTGTAAAGATTAAATAAGATAATATATAGGAAGCATTTAGCCCAGTATTAACCACATAGAAAATACTCCATAGTGGTCATTAACTAATCTCTATTATTTCAACATTGGCTGTATCTTTGGAATAAGTGCCTAACCTGGAGATGGAGATGATGCATACTTCAGTGTGTTATTTCTAGCATGTTTCTCAGTTTATACATCATGATTTTTTATAACCACAACACATATAAATATGCAACCAGAATGTTGTTTTTTCAATGTAATATTTACATATTTACTACCCACTAACACTATGCCAGGCACTGCGGAAGGTGTTTGATGCACATCATCTTGTATAATTCTTACAATAGCCTTTTAAGCTACCATTTCTATACCCTTTTTTCAGATGAAGGAAGTGGAGCAAAGAAGCATCAGTAGTTTGCCCACAGTTACATAACTAGGCAATAATGGAGTCAAACTTTGAACCAGGCAGCCAGTACTAACTCTAACAATGAAAATAATTGCAAATAAACAAACCATTGTATACAGATGGTTATCATAGATTTTATATTTTTACCTTTTTATTGTAGACATTTCAAATGTACATAAAAGTAGAAAAAGCATCATGATAAATAAACCTTCACTCATCTTCAACAATTATCAGCCAAAAACAAATCATGTTACATGTAACTACATTATAACACTGGAAAGAAGCTCTATGTTCAGCTTTAGGGGGCTGGTTAAGTGTATAATGACATATTCACTAAATAGAATTTTTGAACCATTAAAATGTTTATGAAGAGCTTAAAATAACCTGGGCTTTTTTGCCACATATTAAAGGCAGCTTTATAATTATACATATTGTTTAATCACAACTATTCTTTAAACAATAAATTATGGATCTTGGAAATCTAAGATTTTTAAAAAAATTTGTCTTACTACTTTCCTATATGTCCTAAGTTGTATCTCATAAGTATATTTTATTTTTTAATGATGCAAAAATTATTTCCCTAATATTCAGAAAAATATATAGGTGGTACATTCATGTGCAAAGAGAGAAAGCTTATGTATCTGACTGAACAATGGAAATCAGTTTATGTAACGGAACATCCCATATAATAGAAGTTTGTCTCCTCTTAATTATTAATTTTTTATTTTATGAATATTGTTTAGATGTAGTATCTTTATTTATATGCATATTCAGCTCTCTTAGAATATATTTATGATAATTTAAACTTTTCTGAGTGACTCAGGTCATCATCTTCAACAACAATTGTGTTATGTTTTTACTGATGCTGTTGGGAATGTGGGAGTACAAAAATAACACTGTGTATTTGAATATTGTTTTGTGATTTCCAAGCAATTTATTATGTCATTAACCATTAGGTCTTTTTTTAGTATATTTTATTAATTATTACAGGACAACTATTACAGTTGTCCCATTTTTTTTCTCCCCTTTATTCTCCTCCACCCTGTACCCCCCTCCCACCAGCATTCCACCCCCCTTAGTTCTTGTCCATGGGTTGTACATATAAGTTCTTTGGCTTCTACATTTCCCATACTATTCTTAACCTCCCCCTATTTTGCACCTGCCATTTATGACACTTATTCCCTGTACCTTTTCCTCCATTCTTCTCCCTTCCCCTCCCCACTGATAACCCTCCATGTGATCTCCATTTCTGTGATTCTATTCCTGTTCTAGTTGTTTGCTTAGTTTTTGATTTTGTTCTTTTTTAGGTTCAGTTGTTGATAGTTGTGAGTTTGTTGTCACTTTAATGTTCATAGTTGTGATCTCTTTTTTTTTTTTTTTGGATAAGTCCTTTTAACATTTCTTATAATAAGGGCTTGGTGATGATGAGCTCCTTTAACTTGACCTTATCTGGGAAGCACTTTATCTGCCCTTCCATTCCAAATGATATTTTTGCTGGATAGAGTGTTCTTGGATGTAGGTCTTTGCCTTTCATGACTTTGAATATTTCTTTCCAGCCCCTTCTTGCCTATAAAGTTTCTTTTGAGAAATCAGCTGATAGTCTTATGGGAACTCCTTTGTAGGTAACTGTCTCTTTTTCTCTTGCTGCTTTTAAGAGTCTCTCCTTCTATTTAATCTTGGGTAATGTAATTATGATGTGCCCTGGTGCATGCTTCCTTCTTTGGAACTCTCTGAGCTTCCTGAGCTTCCTGGAAGTCTATTTCCTTTGCCAGATTGGGGAAGTTCTCCTTCATTATGTTTTCAAATAAGTTTTCAGTTTCTTGCTCTTCCTCTTTTTCTGGCACTCCTATGATTTGGATGTTGGAATGTTTAAAATTGTTCCAGAGGTTCCTAAGCCTCTCCTCATTTTTTTTTTGAATTCTTGTTTCTTTACTCTGTTCTGGTTGAATGTTGGTTTCTTCCTTCTGCTCCAAGCTGTTGAATTAAGTCCTGGTTTCCTTCCCCTCACTGTTGTTTTCCTGTATATTTTTCTTTATTTCACTTTTCATAGCCTTTACTGTTTCCTCTATTTTGCAACCATACTCAGCCATTTCTCTCAGCATCCTGATAACCAGTGTTTTCAGTTGGGTTGGCTCTGTCCTCGTCACTTAGTTCTCTTTTTTTTGGAGTTTTGATTCATTCTTTCATTTGGGCCATACTTATTTGTCTCGGTGCACTTGTTATGTTGTAAGGGGCAGAGCCTTAGATATTAGCCAGGGTAGGGCAACCTACATTGCTGTGTTGTGGTGCTGTATGTGGGGAAGGGTCAGAGAGGGAGTAATTCCACTTGCTTGGCTCTTGGAGGGCTTTCAGTCACTTCCCCCCCTACCCACAAGTGAATTGGGCCCTTCTGGTGCTGATTCCCAGGCAGGTAGATTTGTGTACATTCTAAAACCCTTTGTGTCTCTCCAACCAACTCTCCTGTGAGGCTGGAAGTTCTTCCCCTGCTATAACACCCACCAGTTTTTACAGCCAGGGGTTTTGAGGCTTTCTTTTCCCATGCTAGAGCCCTGGGTTGCACAGTCTGTCTCACTCCCCAGTTGTTTCTTCTGGTTTATTTGCATGTAAATGTGGGACTGCCATCAGCCACCTCACCACCAGTCCTCTCCACCCTTCCTACCAGTCTGGATGAATGTTTCTTAACTCCTTGGTTGTCAGACTTCCATACAGTTCGATTCTCTGGCAGTTCTGGTTGTTTTTTGTTTTTCTTTTTAAATTTGTTGTTGTCCTTTTGGTTGTGCAAGGAGGCAAAATGTATCTACCTATGCCTCCATCTTGGCCGGAAGTTGGTCTTTATAAGATTATTTGCTTCTGTGTGTATTTACCACTAGACTGCTATAATATTTTTAGTTTTCATGTCTTCTTTCTAGAGTTTTATTTTTGCTTCTTTAGTTATCAAGTTACTTCTTGTTGTGCAAGACTCTAAAATCCTCATTCCTTTTTTAATGCACTACTTCTAATCTGCTTTGAACTAGAGAAACAACCAGCCAACATTGTTTAGGTTGCATATAAAGCTCATGCTTTAACCCATGCACTTGGCAAATATTTGTGAGCAATGCACTGTGTACTCAGCACTGGTGATGGTACACAGATAAATAAGACACCAGTCCTGCCCTCATAAAAGTTTTAATCTAGCAGCAGAGCTGAGATATCTGCCTACTTTGCTGAAATCCAGAGTAAAAAGTGGTGTGCTCTCCAAAAGTAGTTCAGTCAGATAAAGTACTATTGGAGCTCAGAGGAAGGCTAACTGGGGGTTTTACCAGAAGAGGTGACACTGGATTTGAGCCTTGAAAGACAAAGGGAAATTGAAATACAAAGGTAGAAAAAGATCATTTCTGAATGTTCTGGAAGAATCAAAGGGCATAGGTTCTGCTGAGAAGTAGTTGGAGTTAACTAGAGCGTGGAGTGAGTAAAGGTGAGTAGTGGGAAATAAAGTGGTAAAAGTAGATTAGGACCAGAAAGTGAAAGGACTTGATTACCAAGCCAGAGAACTTGGACTTTATTCAGTAGACAATGGGGAGCTGTTGAAAGTTTTTAGTAGGAGAGGAACATCATCAGAGCTGTGCCTCAGACAGATTAACCTGGCAACAGTGAGTATAATGGATTGGAGTAGAGAGAGACCAGAAGACACAGATCAGGTGGGAGACTATCACAGTCGTCCAGGAACAGACAACTAGGGCAGGGGCAGAGGGAACGAACAGAGCCAGTGAGCTGATTTATGAGACGTGGTAGAATAAGAACTAATTCATTATATTTGGGGAACAAGGGAGAGAAAGGCATCAGAGGCATCGCTCTGATTTGGAGCTTGAGTGGGGCCATAAACAGAAGCAGAGAGTACAGAACAGAAGCAGGTTGGGGAGGAGAGTGCGCAGCTTTAATTAGGAGCACACTGAGCAGAGTGCTGACTGGGCATTGGGAGCAGTCCATTGGGCTTTTGGAGACATGAGACTATAGTGAAGCAGGAAGGCCAGGCTTGGAGATGAAGAGTTGGAGTTATCTGTGTCTCAAAAACAAAGAGGACAAAGAAGCAAGAGGCAGAGCTTATCAGAGAGACTTCAGGGATTTAGGCATGGTCTACTTGATGCCAGTTTTGCTGCTTGCATGTCTTTTTCACTTTCTTTCTGTTCTTAACCACATTTGGAATGCCACATAAGTGGCTTGCAGATGAGTGTATTATTACTTTGTACATGCAAATACACAAAATATATTCTAAAGTAATGAAGAAATTTAGAATATGGCTAATGGGGTTAATTTCACAATATCCACAATTGTTATCTTCACATATAATATATTCCTGTGTGACCATAGGGAAGTCGATGTACCTCTCTGAGCCTCAAAGATAAAAGTATCCAGCAGCTCTTCCCTTCACTGTATACCTGTGTGAACAAAAAGGGAGCCACATACTAAATCTGACAAGCTCAGAGGGAGATGCAGGCCTTACAAACTTGGTAACCTAAAGTAACCACACAGGATGGTCTGAACATTAAAATTTCTAACTGGGCAGGTCATGGCAGCTAGTCATATCCCATGCCTATAGCTTCCTCAGGAAAGGTCAGTCTTTACCTTAAGTGAGTCCTGTCCACTGTGATTATACATTTAGGATAATATACCTTTGACATACCAGAGTAATTTTCTTTTCTAGACCCCTCGAAGGCACAACCAAAGAACACAAGACCACCAGAGCATGAGACCACAGAACTCACATGTCTCATTAGTTTAATGAAGATAAGATCCTTGGTCTCCATAACTGGCTGCAAGCACCCAGAGCTGACATTATATCAGAATCCCTTGGGAAGGGAAAGGAGGAGGCCAAGGCTCAGGAATCAGAGTTGTTTTTTTTTTTTTAAGTAACTTTTTTTTTAAGATTTTATTTATTTATTTTTAGAGAGGGAAGGGGGGAGAGAGAGAGAGAGAGAGAGAGAGAGAGAGAGAGAGAAACAGAAACATCAATGTGTGGTTGCTGGGGGCTGTGGTCTGCAACCCAGGCATGTGCCCTGACTGGGAATCGAACCTGCGATGCTTTGGTTCACAGCCCATGCTCTATCCACTGAGCTATGCCAGCCAGGGCAGGAATCAGAATTTTTTAAACTTCCCTAGGTGATTCTGATATGCAGCCTAGGTTAGTAACCACTGGGCTAAACAGCCCAGCTCTCACATCCTGAAGTGTCATCATTATTTAGACAAAGTGTGGGCTTTTTTGCTACAACTCCAAAATAAGAAAACATATCCAAAGAAATTTAGTTTGTGTATAAATTCCTCTTTCCCCTTTAAGTTAGGAGCAAGATACAAAGTGTATTTGAAAAGCACTATAATTTAGAAGGCTCCTGTGATATTATAAAGTGTGAAAGATTGCTTGGGGGAAGGTGGAGGGGGTGGAAAACCAGGGAGGGCAAGGCTCTGCACACATACAGCATGCTCCTCTGCAGCCACACCTGGAGACTGTCCCCATACCCAGAACTCGCTACACGTGTGCTCTGCAGTTGATTTGTAACACTCCAGTGATGCTTGCTGGTGTGTGTAGTCGTGTACTGTCTCTGGTTGTACCTGTCAGATGGTATACATGCTCATTTCAGAAGTACCTATGCAGACTGCCCTAGTCCATCCAGGCTGCTATAACAAACACCATGGATTGGTTGACTTATAAACAACAGAAATTTATTTCTCACAGTTCTAGAGGTTGAAAGTCCAGACCACATGCAAGTATGGTCATGTGAGGGCCCTCTTCCAGGTCGCAGACTTCTCTTTGTAACTTCACACAGCAGAGAGAGTAACAGGGACTTGGGGTCTCTGTGGGGCCCCTTTTACAAGAGGAGATCTAATCCCATTCAGAAGGGCTCTGCTCTCATAACCTAATCACCTCCCCACCCACCTTCTAACACTATCACACTGATTGTTAGGGTTCCAGCATGTGAACTTGGGGGACACAAATATTCAGACCACACCACAAATCCAGCATAGATCAATCTGCAGTGGAAATAAAGAGCCTGTTGAGATTACAGTGCGGGCAGATGAGAATTCTCATTAACAGGCTCATCTTTAACATACCTCTTTGTCAGTTTTCTGTCACATGTTTCATAATTTAACTTTTACCTAGCTCCCTTATTACAGCCTTGCATCAGCATTCATAGATGATACATTCTGAAGGCCCCATAGAGCATGCTATCCTGGGCCACACAGGTGGGAAGAGGACTGAGGTATCATCTCTTCCTTCACTTTCTACATTTTTTTCTCCCTTCCACTGAGGAAACACTTTGCTAAATTTGACAGGTTGGGCTGGGTTGATCTAGACTGGAGAAACAGATTGAAATTTGGCAAATCTGAAAGTTTCCAACTTCCAAACTAATCTTGACATCTTATTTGCTCAACAAGTATTTACTGAGGTGCTGCTATATGTAGGGTATTCTGCTCAATATTTACATCAGAAATGAGCAACCAATTGTGATTCTGACTCCACACTGGCTACTAGCACAATTCCAGACATAAATGCAGAGTAGGACAAATGATAATAATTCTGCTGTACACTTAATGTAGCTTTACACTTATGTAGCTCTTCACAGTGTTTTCACAGAATTGTATTTGGTCCCCTCCTACTCCTCTAGGGAAAGCCTTCTCTCATCCTCATTTACCCTTGTTCCCCTTTCAGCTCCACAGTTGTCCATTACCTTTCCCCAGTCACGCTGGGGCTTTTTGACTTCAATTACACTCAGTCAGGTGATCTGGTAACCTCTTTAAAGTAATTTAATCCAAGGTGTGAATGAGGTTTAACCCTCCTGGAGATATTTATATTTTTAAAATGAAGCTTAATAGACAACCGGGTATTTCCCCCTTCAGTCGCTAACATGTGAACAGAGATGTTTGCAGGGCTCCCAGGCACTTCTTCTTTGCCCCCATGCTGAAACACACAATTTTATTTACATTTATCAGAGAGAGTAACTTAGGAAATTAGCCAAGCAGTTCAACTTCTCTTATCTACCACCCCCACAGGTTCATTCTCTCTCTCTCTCTCCCCCACACACACCCCGCACCCGCCCCCCGCTGCCTCAGCTCTACATGTCACTGTACTTTTAATGTCACATAACAACCTGTATGTCAGACACCAGCTGGCCTCCACCATGTTGGACCCGTGCCTTAGTTTCTGATCTGTTCCTACTCCAAACCTTGAATCCCAGTTCCATCTTCCATTTATAATCTTATAAACGCTCTTTAAATTTGCCTCTTTAGATTTTGTTCTTCTGTTCCTGGAGATGGTTTAGTAAAATAAGTGAAGCATAAGCACTGGCATCAGATGCTACCTACTAGGCATGTGAGTTATTTATCATCTCTAAGCCTCTATGTCCTCATATGTAATGGGCATATTATGAAAATCAAATACAATATATAAATAGGATCAGGAACATTTTGTTAAGAGCTCAATGCATGTAGTTACTATTATTAATATTATTTCTTATCTCCACTTCCGTCAACAACTTTGATTTGGATTCCCGCTGCTGGTTCTGCCTTGGAGGATGTAATTCTTGAGTGTTATGTACTAGTCAGAACTAGTTTCCTGTACCTGACCTTTTCAGCTACTGTTCATACACAAAGTAGATGATGATAGAGACCATATTTTCTGAACAAAGGCAGGACATAATTTTATAAATATGGCATATTTGTGCAAATGATAAAGGCAAGATTTGAAACCAGGTCTGCTATAGGAAATCAGAGATTTAAGACTTCTTTACCTATGCTTACAATGTGAATTTTATGCTCTGGATGAAGATGAATTTCCAAGTCACAAGGCAGTGCTAAACATAATTAAGGATGTGACCTCATGGTAACACATTGTATTGAGAAAGCAAGGTTGATTACATAGGGAAAAGTTGTCTACATTTCTGGGAGGTATTTTTCTTCCCCTAAACAGAAAGCAGAGTCTTTTAAGTCAGATCTGAGGTTATATCCAAACTCTACCATTTAAAGTCCATGGACAAAAGGATTCCAAAGCCCCTATTATTAATGAAGAAACTGAGGCTCGGTTAAATAATTTAACCAAGGTTATTGATACCCATCTTGTAGACATATTATGGAAATTAGAAATTATGTATAAAATACTGGCATTGTTTGGTCTAAATAAATACATTTCCTGGAACTCTAGAACCAGGTTTCTCTTCAAGATGAAAAGAAACTGAAATTATGCCCACCTTCCATATAACCAAGTTCTACATTTTTTATAATCTTTTTTAAAGATTTTATTTATTTATTTTTAAAGAGGGAAGGGAGGGAGAAAGAGAGGGAAACATCAGTGTGTGGCTGTCACTTGAGTGCCCCCTACTGGAGAGCTGGCCCACAACCCAGGTATGTGCTCTAACTGGGAATCAAACCAGGAACCCTTTGGTTCACAATCCACTGAGCCACACCAGCCAGGGCCCAAGTTCTATATTTTAAAGCAAACAAAAACTTACAAAGCTAGTATAAAAGTGGAAATAAACATTTTCCATATTTACATTTAACCCTAACTTGTCCAATAAGTATATTTAAATAGACAACTTAGATATAAAGTACTTTTTCAATATTTGTTTCTAAAAAGGAAGTATTCAAAGGATTCCTAATGTTCTTTGCAGTACTTTGTTATTATGTAAGTGAAACATTGGGTAATCTGAAGCTTTGTCATTTTAAAAAGCCATAAAAAATTATCACTTAACATTTTATAGAGAAATAAGGAGAATATTTCTGAGCTCATGGAGGCACTTAGTGAGCCCTCACAAAAAAAGAGACTCCATATTTCTATATATTTAATGCCTAATTTTCAAGTAGAAATATTTCTCTTATCTAAATAAATCTTGAACATTTTAGATATGTTGAAAAATTGTATGCTGAGTGTTTTTTGTTTTTTATTCCTAATGAATCAGGATTTTGACCTTCATTCCATATGCCCCTTTAATTTATGATGAATAAAGTAATACTGATTTTTCAAAAATTAATACACACTCTCAAGCCACCAAGTTTCCAAATTATGATATTTCCATTGGCAAATGAAATAACATGCTGTCCATGCAGTTAGTGATTTGAGGCAATTTGAACATCATGATAAAAGGAGGGGGGGTTACAAGCAGTGTTATAATTAAAGGTCTGTTGATTCTTCAGTTTAAATGCCATTGTTGAAAGATTTTTCACTCAGATGTCAAAGTCTGTGGCCAGCCAAAACTTGGCATGCTAGAACTCAGCCCAGGGAAACATTGTGTTCTACAGATTTAAAAACCAAAATCTGTCAAGAACAGAAATGTTGGGCTTGGGCTGATTTCTCATGAATCAGAACCAGAGCATAGCCAAATACCACCTCCTCTTTACAAAAGAAAGTAGTGCAGGTGGATGTTAATGGGAAATGTTTGTTCAGATGGGAAATGAAGAGAAATTATTGTTAGATGTCATCATACTGAGCACTGGGTTAAAGTGTTATGCAATTAAAGCATGTTTCTTTGAGAAGTCTGAAACATTTCAGAAGTTTGTGGTTAATCTTTCGTGATTAAATGGGGAGTAGTACTGACCCATCTTCCAACATTTGTGTATTGAGATTCAGTTTCTCCACATCGCTTCCCTTGTTACTGGAAACACTTGAAGCAAAACTTTATCGGCTTAACTCACCACCTAGAAATATATTTGCATATACCAGGCTTCCCTTTCTTTAATTTGAAGGTTATTAGGGCCTATGAGCTGCATCTAGCTAGCCCATGGAAGTAATTTTGGTGCAAAGAGTATTTTAAAATAATTTGAGACTTTGAGCCAACTTTAAAAGATCAAGAGATCTCACCAAAAAATACCCGGATTATTTTCAGCCTCTCTTGAAAATGCGAAGATCTGGCAGTATTAGACCTGCATTTGCGCACGGCGCCAGTATTTGGAACAGAGCGGTGGCTGTTCCCTTCAGACAAGCCATTTCCTCTCCAGTTTGACAAAGCCTCCCTCCATCACCCCAGACTGTATGCCATACCTGCTTCACTCCTTCTCCCCACCACCCTGGATCCTGGAGGCATTTTCCTTTTCTTTCTTTGCTTGTGATAGAAGGTATCGTTTCCTTGCTTTTGATACCAAGTTTTAAAACTTCCAATAATTTCTTCCCAATAAATAATAGCATAGCAGAAGCTGTGAGTACTTGATGCTTAACAGAGCATTATTGAAAATGACAAAAAGTGAAATGTAACCAAAATGGTCAGAAAATAGGGGATCACTTAAATATATGTTGCTTTGTCCATGGAATAAAGACTATACAGGGCTTAAAAATGTATGTCCTGAAAGAATGTGGGTACAAAACAATATATACAGCAAGATTCCTATTTTGTAGGAGAAAAGTATTTGTACATACAATAGAAAGCTAAAGTGATGCCTCAGGCCAATATTAGAAAAATATGTACATATACAATATCATATATGTGCCCCAAGGGTAGCTTTTATAGTTCTTCTTCCATACGGTTTCCTTACTTCATTTGACCCAAGATTTGGAAGATATTCTGAAACTATTTTTTAGTTGTCTATCTAAAGCTGATTATTCTTCTTCATTTATTCTTCAGAGGATACAGTCAAGAATAAGATTTTCATGGTCATTTTAAATGCTTGAAAAAGTATTCTTACCCATATAACAGACTACCACCATGGCAAAGAACGAGAACCAGTTCCTGTGACAGACTGGAGTTGGTTTGCTCTTCTGAAGCACCTTCTGCTCATACCAAAAATTATTTAAAGCATTTTGAAAGCATCTTGAAACAGAAGAATTACACATAAATATGCAACTTAATAAAATGAACACAGAAACTCTTAGGGGCTGGAATTGAAACTCATCATCACAGAGGCATCAACTTCACGCCAACCACAGGAAGCAAAGCTCACAGGTAAAAGCCATCTAAGCATTTATGGAAATTCTTCTGATCCCAGCACTTAGCACAATGCCTAGCAGAAATGAAAGTCCCCCAAAGTATTCATTGAATTAAATATGAATAAATTTGCACTCCCATCAAGGAACAATTAACCTGTGCATCAAAGTCAGTCATCTTTTAAATAAAACTCAAGCAATAAAATTCAGACTTTACTCATAAAACTTCCAGATACAGTTTGAGTGCTTCAAAGTAAATAATGCCATAGCAGGGGTGAGGGGGGACATTGGTTTGTGTGTGTGGTTGAGTGCTTGTATGAGTTTGGGGAAAGGGTGCAAAGAAACAAGAGGCAATTCTTCAAAGATGACTCTAGTCCTGAAGACTCTAACTCTTAAATATGCCTCTTCCTCATGGCAGCACTAGCTTCACTGAAGCACTCGGTTGAATGCTTCAACTGAGAGCATTCTTCACCTTTGGGCTCCATAGCATCTGTTTTTATGACATATGGATGATCTTTTCTTGCTCCTTCATCCATTCTTCCTTCATCCGCCCACAGAATGTAAGTTTTCTTTTTCTTTCTTTCATCGCTGCATTCTTGCAGTCTGTGGGCAATTTTATAGAACCATAACACTATAGCCACACATTTATATCACCTCCCTGAAGATCTGAGCATCTAGTCCTAGCCTACAGACTCTGGTACTACAGATATGGGTGTCCAGCTGCCAACTGGACATTTCCATCTGGATGTGCCACCCACAACATCTCAAACTCCCACTGCTATCCTTAGAGTATTCTAGAAACTAATCAAATCAACCCCAAATATATTTTGTGCTTTTCTATCCTTATGCTTTAATTCTGTGCCCCTTGCCTAAGACCTATCTCTCCAAATTCTATCAGAACCTTTTCCGTGTTCCAGAGTCCATCTCAAACACTACCTTCTGCAGGTAACTTTTTTCAGTGTCTGTCATCAAGTGATATTCCTCTTGCCACAGAACTGACAGAATTTTGTTAACAACTCTTTATGATATTCACTTTATTTTGTATTGTATTTTAGTCATGTGCTATTTATTTTCTCCTTAGATGCTAGATTCATGGTTTCTTACTTATCTTTGTGGCCATTTTCTAGAGGTTAGGTCTTAGCAAAGTCTTTTGCTCATAGCACATGCTCATTAAATACATGAAGTCGGTCCGGAAAAAATCCAACCATTGTTAATATAACCAGAACAGTTTGTGCAACATCACTGATATAACCTGGCAGCCAAGGAAAGTGGACTGAAACACACATGTGTGGACAAGGGCGACTTCACTGTACTAGTCAGTGGGGGTAGTAGACACTGTTGAGGGAGCATGTGTACTTTGTGGCTGTGGCATTCAAAATGACTGAGCAAGTAGAGCAACAACTCTGCATCAAACTTTGCATTAAGCTTGAACATTCCTCCACGGAAACTATTTGGATGATTCAGAAGGCCACAGCTATGGGCAACTGGTGATTGGCAGCTTCATCACAACAACATTCCCACTCATGCATCACATCCCATGCAGAGTTTTTTTTGGAGAAACATCAAATCACCTAGGTGACTCAGCTACCCCTATGGCTCAGATTTGGTGCCCTGGAACTTCTGTCTTTTCCCAAAACTAAAATCACTTTTGAAAGGAAAGAGATTACAGACCTTTGAGGAGATTCAGGAAAATGTTACAGGGCAGCTAAGGGTGATTGGGAGAACTGTGTAAGGTCCCAAGGTGCCTTCTTTGAAGGACACTGAGGCATTATTGTCCTATGTACAGTGTTTCTTGTATCTTCTTTCTTCTTCAATAAATGTCTATTTTTCACAGTACATGGCTGTATACTTTCTGGACAGGCCTCATATATTGAATGAAAGTGGGTTTATATACTGATAGTTGTATATGTGTTATAATTTGGAAGACCCAGAAAGTTCAGCTAACCAAAGTGTACCCCCTATTTTCCAGGCCATAAGATCTGGCTTTCTCCTTTTTAAATGGGGATTTTCCACTAACTTGTGTTTTCTTTTTTCCTAGCAGGTAAACTGTTGACTAGTTAATAGTTGAGTTCTCCCACCTTCTAAGATCTATTCATTGTCACCTAAGAGGAATAAAGTCTTAAAAGAATAGGCCATACTCTGGTTTCTCTTCAGATCGTATAAATCTTTCGCCTTTTACTAAAGAATAGGCCAGAAGTCAAATACATTATCAAGGGGTAACAAGTAGTAAAAAGTCCATGAGAGAGGAAGAGGAATAGAAAGTTGCTTGGGCTCTGCCACTTATAAGTTGTATGCCTTACTTTTCTCATCTGTAAAACTGAATGATAATAATTTCTACCTTATAGAGATGTTAGGAGAACTAAATAGTACTAAATACTAATTAATAAATAATAAAGTGCTTCAAATAATATTTGACACTGTAAGTGCTAATAAGTGTTGACCATTAAGTATTTATATATATAAGTATATACAAACACACAGTGTATATAATATGTCTATTGAGTGCATGTATATACTTAATAGATAATGCATATACCTATATATTTAACAATTATTATAATTGTTGTCATTGTTATTCCACTGTATGAACCTGATGGCAGGTTCCAAAGAAACTCCTGAATGGCCAAAGACCTTACATGTCTGGGCTGCAGTATGTAGAAGAAAAGAGAACATACAGAGAACAAACAGATAGTTGCCAGTGGAGAGGGAGATGGGGGGTTGAGTGAAAAAGTCGAAGGGGCATAAGAGATACAAACTTCCAGTCATGGGCTACTCAGTACAGCAGAGGGAACGCAGTCAATAATATAGTAACTCGGTGCTGTGACAGGTGGTTACTAGACTTGTAGTGATCACATCGTAAGGTACATAAGTGTCAAATCACTATGGTGTATACCTGAAACTAACATAATATTGTATGTCAACTATACTTTAATAAAAAGAAAAATTCTTTTTATTTCTAAATTCTAAAAAGAACAGAGAACCAGCTTTGTCAGACAGACAGGGGTTTGGCACTCAGCTCTGCCACCTCTTAACAGCATACTGGGGAAGTTACTCAGCCTCTCTGAGCCTCAGCTTCTTCATCTACAGAAGGAATGCCTTATCTCTTATATTTGCTTTGAGGATTAAGTGTGTTTTGTTCTCCCTAATGATTTTGAGATAGGATCTCATCCTTTTCATGATTCCTATTCTTTTTCTGAACTTCACATTTTGTTGTCTTGACAAATTAGATGCCAGACTTTTTGTTTTCAACCAAACATAGAACAAACAGGTGGCACTATTTCTGGGGCCGGGGGGTGGGGGTGGGGGGGCAGGGAACATGGCTGTACCAGCTAATAATTTCAAATTAGTGATTTAATGCAGTGGTGAAATGTTAAAATATGTACCAATTAATATGCACCATGTCTAATAGAGAACAAATATCAAGCTAGTTAAATCCTTAACCTAGAACAAACTTACCAGTCAGACCCAGGTTTTCTTTTCTTTTTCATGAAATATGTTCTATCTATGGAAATAATTAAAAGTACTAATCCACATGTTTTGCAGTTGGTCATATTTTAGAAGTACAAGAATTCGGATTTTTACTAAAAACAAAAAGTCCTTTCCACATAATCCTGTAGAAAGGAGTATGTAGGGATTGGTGGGAGAAAGAAAACAGGAAAAAAATGATCTGGAAAATATCTACCAACTCCTGGATATTTAGGACTGAAAGAAAAAGAACCTTGTAACGTACCTTCTCACATTTAGTCCTATTCTTGTAGTGCTGTGATGTGGCACTTAATGCTCTAGGGGACCCACAGCAAGTGTTACAAATGCAACCAAAAGTCTCATGAAAATGAGCCTCTTAATGGTGTGTGAGCTGGTCTGCAATGGCCTCAGGAAATCCCCCCAGCTATTCCCATCCTTTTTATCCACTACATTCTCTGACTCTAAGGGAAACTTCACTTCACCTCCTTGACCAGAATTGAGCAGACATTGATATGGGAACTCAGGGTTTTATTTATTCATGTATTAGTCTTCATCAGTTGTATTCCACCAGAACAAAAGAATATATATATATATATATATATATATATATTCTTTGCATTAATTTAAATTTAAGGATGTGCAAATATGTGTTTGTGGGAAATGCATATTTATGTTTATGTAATTTTATGGGCAGCTTGCTTTAATTTAAAATATTTTCCATCAAATCTGTATTATTACTTAGAGCCTCACCATCACCTCTGCTTGACATATTAGCTGAATTTCTCAAAATGTTGTATGTAAAGTGAGCTTTCTAAAAGAGAATCATGTTTTTTATTCACTTCTATAATTAGTCAGGTTAAGTGTCACATGGGAAAAAATAAGTGGCCCAATGCATAATTTAAAAAAAAAATTAAGAACCGCAACTTCACCTCAGTGATAATGATGCATTTATCTATGGGCACTTTATGTGCCTTAATTGCCCCCAAGAAATGTCCATAAGAAGTGCATCCAATTAAACAGCAGGTATTTTGGAAGCAAATGCTATGTGTAAACCACTGTACTGGAGGCAAAGGGAAATGTAGAGAAATATAAGTCAGGGATTATCCTCAGGGAGTATATAGTCTAGTTAAGAATAGTACAAGGCAGATAAGGTAGGACTGTATACAACAATTGAAAGTTTAAGTAACGGTTCAAGATATTCTGGCATAGTCTTTGCACAGTTATGTTAATGACTAATTTTAAAATATACCACGTGGTTAATTGCCCTTTTATTGGAAGGACTCAATGATTGGGTACCATATATACTTACAGCTACTTAAAAAGCAACAATGCTTGAGAACATCATCTCAACTCGACCCATATGTCTGTTTAAACACAATTTGGGCAATTCAAGCAATAATAATTTTTATTGTAGTAGAATACATGTTCCTTTCTTTTAAATGGTGAATATCCAGTAGCCTCACTACAGACTTTTGTTGAGGAATGTTTGTTGAGCAATAGACATTTCTAAGTAGATGTTTGATGTTAAGCTGCCCAGGAATGGCCTTTGAAGACATTTTCACTCCTGGACACACTCAGCCTTGGGTGCCATGATTCCTTCAATTTTTTAATACTGAATTTGTTTTTACTTGGGGAATATATTTAAAGCAGAGTTGTCCAGATCACCACCATAATGAATTCTGCAGCAGTGCTTATTTAGTGTATAACTGATGAGAATCAACTCAGAGATCATATAGGGACTTAATCTTTAGTTACCACTTCAGTTATAACCTGTCAGGGAGATTGGGGTAAATTCAGTGGAAAACCATAGAAGTTTGTACAGCTTAAAGGTTTAAAAATATGCAGGCTACTATACCCAATATTTCTATACATACCTTTACTCTTCTACTGAAGTGTAAATAAAAATAACATCAATAATGCCAAGCAAATGGGATCATTAGCTTACAAAGCATTTTGGATACATCGTTCCCTATTGATCCTCAACTTGTGATGTTGACAACTTGTGAGATGGTAAGGCAAATATTACCCACATTTTACAAATGAAAAACATATGAAGTTTAAAAGGACAGGTGAGCTGGTTATGACACAGAACTCTTAAAAGGTGCAGCTGGTTGTCCTGATGCACACGCTGTGACTGGCTCAGAGGATGCACACAGAACCTTTTCCACGCCACAGCTATACTGGAGGGCACGGGGGAGAAGCCAAGATGGAAACCTGTAGGCTCTATTCTTTAGAAGACAGAAGAGCCCTCAGGCCAAAAGACATACCTGCTATGATTTCATGCAAGACTGGGAAGGTATAGTTAGCTATCTTTTATAGAGTGTTTCTTCCCACTTATACAGTGCCATTGATAAATACTGTGAACTTTTATTACTCAGATTGGATAAAATCCTGATGGTTTTCCATGAAAATTTTAGTTGTGTTTAATCTGGTTGTGTCACAGTTTTTTCAGACTCCTAATCACTTCAGTCTCTACAAAAGTGGCAATCCTGATATGGACAATCCTCCCCACCTACCAGAATTTATGGGGTGGGGGGTTATTCCTGTTGAAAAATCTGTGAATATAACCAGTTGTCTTTGACCTGGCTTCCTGGAGCTTCTTACTTATTTAATAATGTGGTGTGGATATAATGGAAATCATGGACCACTTCACTAAAACTGAGTGTCACTGGGAACTGATAAAGAAGTGTGGTTTTGAATCCCACTAGACACAGGCTCTCATTGGCAATATAGAATTCAGAACTGTCACTAAATTTTGCTTCCTGATGAGTAGAAAAGGTAGAGAGACTAATAAAAAGGTAGAATGTCAAATCAAGAAATTCAACATTTAATTCCAGAAACACTGGTCAGTGGGTCCTCTATACAATATCACATCCTTTAAAAGTCTACAAACTTCCAGCCTTCATTTTGTCTTGAAGAATTGGACCTGACATATCAAGGCTTTTTAATTTTCTTGCTGTTATTACTTTGGAGCCTCAGTTAATATGAAATAGCAAGGTGATACCCCCAACACCTTGGTCTTAGGGCATTCACAATACTTAATGTTTTTTCCATAGTAATAATCCTGGTTGCAGTTATAAAATATTTTCATATTTATGACCTTATTTAGTCCTACGTTAGTTAGCCTTTTGCTTAGACAGCGGGATTATTGTTGTTGTTATTGTCATCATTCCCATTTTGTAGATGAGGAGCTACACAGAGTGAGAATCTGATCTAAGGTCACATAGCTGGCAACAGAGCCACAATTACACCCAGGTGAGCAGGCGATCTTACTCATAGTTCAGTAGACTTGCCAAACCTCATAGATTTGCTATGACAGTGGTTCTCAGCCAGGCTCTAGAATTACCTAAAGGACTTTTTAAAATATAGGCACCCAGATATCTACCTCTGAGTGTCTGATTTAGTAGTCTGAAGTAAGGATTTATTTTTCTTACAAGTTTCTAGTCAATGCTGATGCTGCCCAAATCCACGCTTTTAGGAGCCCTGTCCTACAGATTGTATGCAGTAACTTAATGGTAATGATACATTAAGGCAAGATAGTCAAATAAGAAGGATGTTTATTTTGCGTGATGCTTCCTCATGCTGCTGCTTTTTTCTATTTCTGATCTCTATTGGGAAAGAGCAGAACAAATGCGGGATGCACACTAGCCAAAGAGTATCACATTTTTTAGAATGAGTTTAGATCTTCTCACACTGAAGAATTGAGCAGCATAATCCTTCTGTTTGCTTCTACCTAGGAACTACTATTGTAGATTATCTTGGAGTTATGCTCGCCAACCCAGCAATGAAGAGCCCCTATAATACTGGACGGGGGAAATAAGATTAGGTGGATCTATAGGCAACTGATCCATTAAACAACAAGCTTCAGATAGCTATCTCCATGTCAACCTAGAAGGAAGTTCTTAATGGCAAGAGGGAGAGAGAGACTTATTCTTGACCTATCCTAGTCAATATTTTTTCTAAAGACTGGTAAGAATGTCTTATATCACAGGCTCAGTTTGAGTCAACATGGTAGTATAACAGCTCTTTTAAAAAGCTAAGAAATATTTGAGCTGTGCTGTGAGATAATGTTCAGATCAAAGTAGCTGATAATGGTAGGGCTGGTTGCTCTGGATGTTCTAAGGGATAGCCAGTATCCTTGCCTTTTCTAGCTTCCAAAAGCCATCTGCAATCTTTTCCTCATGATCCCTTCTATGAGTAAATCCAAACCCTTGTTTCTGTCATCACATCTCCTACTGTTAGCTCTGGTCCTCCTGCCTTTCACATATAAGAATTCTTGTGATTACATTTACAGACTACCAAGATAATTCAGGGTAATCTGCCAATCTCAGTACTCTTAAATTTAATCACATTCACAAGATCCCTTTTCCATGTAAGGTAACATTTATAGGTTCTGGGATTAGGACATGGACATCTTTTGCAGGGTCATTATTCAGCCGACCACAGTCCCTTTCTAGTGTGTTTATTAGACTACATTAGGAATGGCGTACTCCTTTCTCAGCACCAGAATTTAAAAGTTTCTTTAATAAAATATGTCCTACATGAGGGTGGCAGGGTTATATGAAAGGCAAGGGTGTGACTGAAGAAGGCATGGGAACGGGAGACAGGAGAACTGGGTTCGAATACTAACTTTGCTTCTACCAGCTTTTGTGACCTTAAGTTTATTCGATAAAATGTCTCCACCACTTAGTTCTTCTCTATAGACTAAGAGAACCAGAAAATCCCTTAAATACCTCCTAGGTCTAAGAGTCTATGCTTCTATAAACTCTATCAGACTGTTCTTAGGTGACATTTAAATTTAAAACCAAGTGCTAACTTACCACCTCTAATAGTCAATGTAAATCTTGTCCGGTTTTCTTTTGAATTCAAAATTCACTTAAATTTCAAATTTGAAATGTGTTATCAAAGGACATATTTATCTTGCTATTAAAATAGTGATAAGGGAAAATCACAAATACAAGTGCCTTTCACTAGCTAATTTTTAAATATCTTCCCAACAGTGCTACTTTAGTCTAAGCATCAAATCACTAATCTTAGGGTGATACTATACCTTTTACATATTAGAAACTTGGGGCACAGTAAGAATAAATTGCAATAGCATAAGATGGACTAAGAGAGTTAGGCCAAGACAAAGAAATATGGCCTAAGTGAAAGAATAGATCGAAACTCCAGAAAAAGAACTAAGTGATGAGGAGATAGACAACCTTTCAGATGGAGAGTTCAAAACACTGGTAATCAGGATGCTCAGAGAAATGATTGAGTACAGATGCAAAATAAAGGAAGAAGTGAAGGGTATACAAAGTGAAATAAAGAAAAACATACAGGGAACCAACAGTGAAGGGAAGGAGACTGGGACTCAAATCAATAATTTAGAACAAAAGGAAGAAATAAACATTCAACCAGAACAGAATGAAGAAACACGAATTCAAAAAAAATGAGAAGCTTAGGAACCTCTGGGACAATTTTAAATGTTCCAACATCCAGATCATAGGGGTGCCAAAAGGAAAAGTGGAAGAGCAACAAATTGAAAATGTATTTGAAAAAAATAATGAAGGAGAACTTCTCCAATCTGGAGAAGGAAAAAGACTTCCAGGAAGTCCAGGAAGCTCAGAAAGTTGCAAACAAGTCGAACCCGAAGAGGAGCACACCAAGACACATCATAATTAAACTGCCCAAGATTAAAGATAAGGAGAGAACCTTAAGAGCGGCAAGAGAAAGGAAGAGAGTTACCTACAAAAGAGTTCCCATAAGACTATCATCCGATTTCTCTAAAGAAATCTTGCAGGCAAGAAGAGGCTGGGAAGAAGTATTCCAAGTCATGAAAAGCAAGGAGGACCTACAACCTAGATTACTCTTTCCAGCAAAGCTATCTTTTAGAATGGAAGGGCAGATAAAGTGCTTCCCAGATAAGGTAAATTTAAAGGAGTTCATCATCACCAACCCCTTATTACAAGAAATGTTAAAGGGGCTTATCTAAGGAAAAGAAGATCCAAAACTGAACAATAAAATGACAACAAACTCACAACTATCAACAACTGAACCTATAAAAACAAAACAAACTAAGCAAACAACTAGAGCAGGAACAGAATCACAGAAATGGAGATCACATGGAAGGTTATCAGTGGAGAGAGGGAGAGGGGAGAATGGGAGAAAAGTTACAGGGAATAAGAAGCATAAATGGATGATACAAAATAGACAGGGGGTGGTTAAGAATAGTATGGGAAATGTAGAAGCCAAAGAACTTATATACAACCAATGGACATGAACTGAGGGTGGGAGGATGCTGGAGGAAATGAGGTACCAGGTGGAGGGGGATAATTAGGAGAGAAAAAATGGGACAACGATAATAGAATAATCAATGAAATATACTTAAAAAATAAAAATTCACACCAACAAAAAAAAAGAAAAGAAGAGTGTTAGCAGCTGTTGCCTCCAGGTTTTTCTACCACCATGGGAGGCATGATACCAAACAATACATGAAGTAGGTCAAGCAGAGTGCAAAGACCTTGTCCTGAACATCTCAGTCTCAGGGTATGAGTGACCAACTAGAACACAGTCACTGAGTGACTGCTGTCACTATTACTGGGGTCAAAGAGATGGGAAAGGGCTGGCATATCACTCTTTTTTTTAATTTGGCATGGAACTTGGCCACTGATTCCCGAAAGGAAATAGGGCTAGTTTCATACAGATCTCACTACAGCATTCAAGTTGTCCCACAAACACCAATTTTAAATGATTTACAGAAGACCACAAAGAAGAATTTGGAGGAAGTTTATAGGAAGGAACCTATAAACTTTGAGAGCTGAACCAGAAAAGGTGCTTGAAAGTAAATCAAATTATGGCATACATTGAATTATGGCATTTATTATTATGTGCAGAGTATGCATGGAATTTTGAACTAAAAGCTGGGAAGCAAAGGTCTAGAAACTCTCATGCATAGTAAATAACTTAACCCTTTATTCTCTTCCTTTTTATGCATCCTGTATTTGGTGACTTGTTCATAAAAATGTCCGCTGAAAAGGACTATTAAACCATGTTCTGCCGTGGATGCATTTGTGTTTTCATAACTAAAATATATGCTTCCAGGAGATTTTCTCCAGTGTCATGTGGACACAGTCTTTTCAAGTATTTCAAGGACAAGTATTCTTTGGGAAGAGGGGAAGCGTTTTGTCTGTTCAGGACTGACCAAGTTTCCTAAACTTATTAAATTGAGATCCCTTGTCCTTTTCTTCTGTAAGTTGAAAACTATTCTAATACATTATTTGGCAAAGAAAAAAAAACCTGCCAAATCCAAATCCAATGTAATAACTGAATTAATGACTGTTCTAGAACCCATGAGTTCAGTACACAGTACCATTCACGATCCATCCTCACTTTCTACTTTATGCTGGAAACTAAATAGTATAAGGAAATGAGCTTATCATGAGCAGGTCATCAGCTCTTGAAATATGTGCCCATGAGAAAAAAAATATGATTGTAATCCTGTCACCAAGGAAATGGTTTAAAAATTTGTTTATTTCAGTGCCAAACAAAAATCTTAACTTCAACTGGTGATGCTTATTTTGCAACAATTTTAATTCTTTTGTCCATTCATTCATTTGTTACATGGCTACTATATACTAGTCATTTAGAAAAAAGAACACCCTATGGATTATGCAAACCTAAAATATCACTGTATGTTTGTATGTATTCATATGCATTTTTGAAGAGGACATTTGTGTCAGGAAGTAAAGAATGGCATGGTCAGGGAAAAATTAAAGAGACACGATGTAATTATCTGAACTGGAATGAAGCCAATTAATAACCCATGTGCTAACACTCCCTTCAAAGCTCTGGAAATGCCGTCAGATATTTCAATGTCTTGCGTGGTCATAGCCAGCAATCTTCACCTCATCCATTTTCAACACCACTCAGGGACTAGCTCCCCCCAGCTCCTGAGGACGGGCTGCCACCTGAGGTGAGCTGGAGAAGAGGTACAGATTGCATAATCTGAGCACAGGGTTCTCACAAGAGACTGTGCACAGATTTTCACTTACTATTTTAATGTGATCAAAACCCTGGTGTTTTATGCATTTGCTTATCTATTCAACTCACATTTACCAATACCTACTGCACGTCAGTCCAGCATCATGGCTGAGAGTGGAGGCTTTAAAGTTAGGTGTCTGGATTTCATCTCCAATTCCACACTTTCTAGCTATGTGTTTTTGAGCAAGTTACCTAACCCTTCTAGGCCTTGATTTCCTTTTCTATGAAATGAGGGTTGGTAGTACCTAATTCATAGGGCTGTTATGACACTAATGTATAATAAAATATGGAAAGTACTAAGCAGAGTGCTTAGCACGAATCAAGCAAGGGCATTATTATGAGCCAGGAAATATTCCAAAGTCTGGGAACAAAGAGATCAAACAACCCTGCAATGATCCTTGAATTTTAGATTCTAGAACTTTGGGGTTCTAAACTTCGTAGTCTCTATCACCAACCCTTTCTACTAGAAGTCCATATATTATATCTTTGCTTTGCTATGTGTATTCATATCTTGTACCCACATGGTTTGAATATGACACACTCAGCACAACCATGGTATGCAGTTCTGTTTATACACACCCTCATTTTATGCTTTCCTCAATAATAATTGCTATGTAATGAACAGCTGTGGACTTTATATATGTTAACTCATGTCGTACTGAAAACAGCCTTATGGGATCAATTATGTTACCTTTTACAAATAGGGAAACTGAATCTTTGAGAGGGTCTGTGTCTTAGACAATATTATCAAGGTCTGTTGGACCCCAAAGCTTACTCTTCCATTCAGTTCACGCAGCATGCATTTAGCAAGCACTTCACTGCTCTGCCCTGGGCTCTTGCCTATCAGGTGCTTTGAGACCTGCAGAAGGACCTACCAATGTCAGATTCACTGAACCCTTATTCCTCTAAACTGATCGACTGTGGTCCATGTGTTTTAGACCTGTCACAGCAGCCGTTGTTAACAGGGTTGGTGTACAAATAAACTGAATTACTCTGGCTATGACTTCCGTCAGATTACCTGCCTTTGAGTGGGCTCCCAGGTGTCTATGACATTTTTCAGTCTTCTTCTTTCACCCCAAGTAGCAACATCATTGCTGAAGCATGACTGAGAGATAGTTTTCACTTTCATATACACCATGATTCTTGTTTTAGGACAAGAAACTTACCGGTAATCTCTCCAGTAACATCTGATGGCACTGTTCTCTTCATAAGCACCTCTTTCCCCCTTTAAAAAAATTACTTTCCTTTATCTGTAGTCAAGAGGGAAATCCTTACTGAATATGATCATATGTGTCCCCAAAAGAGATACCATCAAGTACATGGACATGTACTACAGTTTCCCCTTGCTATTTTAGTAGCTCGTTTCAGTTGAAATATATAGGAAAAGTCACCCATACCTAATCTTTCAGGTGGAAAATCTGAGCTGTGATTTCAAACGACATTGTAAGCAGAAAAACTCAATCTCTTTCACCCCATAGTATGCCTATATTTTAAAAATGAGTTGTATGAGAGAACCACATCTTTTTATACAGTGATCTATAGCACACAATATTCACAGAGAGAATTGCAAACTCCAGAACAGGTCTTTGTAGACTGATGCACTGGCCTTCGCTGGCCTGGAGTGTGGCACCAGCTGTACCTTGCTGAGATGGGGCTTGTACAATGTTATATTTTTCTGCTTTTCTCTGAGAAGGAGTTAAGGATTCACATCCTTAGAATTCAAAATGCACAAAAATATTGCTACTTAGATATTTTTAAAAATTGGAGGTTTGTGCCCTAGCTGTATAGATGAGAGAGTCCTGTTATTCTGGAGATGGGTGATTTTCATACCTGTTGGGCCAGAATCTTTAAAGAGAGCTGCAGGTTAGCTGGTGTGCTGGAAAGAGTACTGGCCTGGAGGGCTGTGGGAGCCCCAGGTTCCAGTGTCATCGACATCGCTATAGCCTTCATGATTTATTAGCCCAAGTCTCTGGGCCTCAGTTTCCTTATCTGCTGAATTAGGGCATCGGAGAGATTGATCTCTGTGGCTTTTCCTGGCTCTGGTATCCTCTGGGTCTGCGAATCGCCTTCAGTGTCTGCCATAGTCTGCCTTGCCAGCTCTGTTTGTCACAAAGATTAATCCGTTTTAACTGTACCTTGGAGTGCTCCTGGGAGAGGAGGCTGGATGGATTGTTTTGCACCTATTATTGCATCAGAACTTTTGCCTTTTTAGATGAGATCGTGCCGTGCCTAAAATCTGTCTGCCTCTCTGCCCACTGACTTTGTCTATGCTGATCTCTTGCCATGGTGCCTCTTCTTCCAGCATCCATCTCCCTCTAAGATCTAGACTCGGCATCCGACTGTACCTGTCTTGTTCTCTGCAGCATCTGTCTGCTGCACTCCTAGACCATCGTTAATAAACTTTCACACATTACATGCAGACCCTAATATGTTGGCACCTACACATAAATATCTACTGTTCATAAAACTAGGGGAGAAAACTCCATTTAAAAAAAAAAAAAGACCTCTATCTAAATGCCATTTGTATTTGCACTTTTTGTTTAGTTGTAAGTTTTAATAGTTCCCCCTTTGAGGATTTGTCAGTACGAGCAGTATTGCTTATCAGAACACACCAACAGTCTTTTTGTAATATTCGCTTTTCCCCTTTGGTTCAGCCGAGCCCGCTGACAGATCATTCAAATTCAATTGTTTTATGTCTAAGCCGAACAGCTAATTAAAGTAGGGATGATTAACCTGACTGGCAGTGTCGCTCTCCCTCTCGCGCTCTCTCTCCCTCTCCCTTTCTCTCTCTCCCTCCCTCCTGTTCCAATCAGTCTTTTTCTCACACACTCTCTCCCTCCGTCTCTCTCTCCCTCTCTCTCACTCTCCCCTCTCCTCTCCCCTCTCTCCGTCTCTCCCTCCCTTGGTTGGTCTCTCTCTCTCTCTCTCTCTCTCTCTCTCTCTCTCTCTCTCTCTCGCTCTCTCTCTCTGTCTGTCTCTTGCTCTACTGTTTTTTTTTTCCCTCTCTCTCTCTCTCTCCTAAACGTGGTCTGCTTGCTGATGGCAGAATGGCACTCGGAGATTTGTGCATTGTGTCTGGTTTCCTACGGGCAGGCTGACCCAGTGCCTCCAGGGACTTATCAATAGACCACTCAGAAGAGACACAGACAGGAGAGAGGAGGAGGGGTGGGGGGAGAGAGAGAGAATCAATATCAAGAATAGAAGGAGCTCCGAAGCCATTTTTTTTTTAAAGAAGTATCGGGACTTGGGAGAGGGTGACAAAGAAGGTTTTTCAAAGAGGCAGTGGAGGAGGTTCTAATAAATTTGGAAGGAAACAGTTCCCTGTCTTGGGAAAAGGAGAACTCCTGACTGATTAGCATTCATACCAGGTATGAGATGTTCGCTACCCCTTATCACTGTGTCGCAACCGAGATGGAAAAGCCTTTTTTTTTTTTTAAGGAGACTGAGGGAGCATGTATTTCTCTGTGTTTGTTGTTGGGGGGTAAGGAGGGTGGCGTGAGATCTGTGGGCATTTGTGTATGGGAGCAGAAAGAATGGAAGCAGTACAACGGGGGGTGGGAAAGAGTATGGAGTATGTTACTGTCTTCCCTGTCTTTGTGCACCCCTGGGGGGTTACCCAAGTTCATTTCTAGCAGGTGGATTTAGACAGGAGTTACTTAACGCTTGACCGCCAGTTTTGAAAAAAAGAAAAAGAAAAAAAATGTTGCTTCCTATGTCTATTAAAGGAAGCTCCAATTTCTCTCTCTCTCTCTCTCTCTCTCTCTCTCTCTCTCTCTCTCTCTCTGTCTCTCCCTCTCTCTCTCTCTCCTTCACTGTGTCTCTCTGCACGCCCCCCCCCCCCATCTCTCTTCCCCTCTCTCCCTCTCCCTCTCTCTTCTTTTTTTCCTCTTCTAACCAGACAGCGGGAGGGTTCCTGGCTCCCAGCCAGCCCAAAAGCCTCTAAGTGTTTTGCACTTGTTTCAGGGAGTAGCTGCCCGGGGATTTTTCAGCATTTTCACTAGAGAACAAAGAGTTCTTTACAAAGGGAAGGGGGGTGGTGGGGGGAGTCAGCTTAATGTCTGATATATGTTTTTCTATTTTTATTAGTTTTTCGCCTAAAAAGAAAGAGACGGGAACAGAACATTCACTCTATAAAGACACAGACATTCAAAAGAAACCCAGTTATCTTTTTTCCCCATCACCTCAATATATATACATAAAAAAATAAAAAGGAAAAAGACTAATTAAGTTGGGTATGTTGCTCTTTTCTCCTCTTTTAATCTTTCTAAATCCAACTGTCCTTATGCTCACTCTATGCTATTTTTTTCTACTCATAATAAAAGTTGTTCTGAATACATCTCTTCAGATTATCTCTTTACCTTTCCTGGGTCCCCAAAATCCTGCGGAGGACCAAACAAGAGTCCACCAAATAACCAGTTTAGTGTTGAGAATCATCTACTTTTGCCACTTGGGTAAAAAGTTAATCGTGGAATTTAGGCTCCCAAAATTCCAGTGGGGTACAGTAGTTCATCGGGTCTCACAAGTGTTTGCACCCGTCCGTTTAGAAGGTGCCTTGTGTCACTTGTCAGTTATTAAGAAAGGTAGAAGGGAGTAAATATTTGTATTTTATTTGTTCCTTTCTAATTACATAAATGGCAAACTCCCCCCCCCCCAAGAGTCCACTTGCCCCATCCGGGATACGTTAGTTCAGCCGAGATTTCCCAGTGACTCTGATAGCCATGGAGCTTTGTGTTCTCCACCTGACCGTTTCTGCCTGGGCATGTGTATTTTTACCATGGATTTGTGTTTGTAGCAAACATTCCAGAGTGCTCATCATTTTCAAATTAGGGCTCCAACAAAAGAAAAAGAAATCAGCATGTGAGCAGTGTGTGCAAAATGTAGTAAACAATCCCATCTTTTCTATCTGTTGTACTTTTGTGTCTTTATACTAATATTCTTCAATTATAAACCCAAGAAAATGTTTCTGTCTAAAAGTTCTCCCCTAATGCATTCATATTTTGATTGTCATTTGGAAATCACATTAAGGTACATAATAGACACAAAACTAAACAAGGGGAAAATTTACAAGCACCACAAAAATTCTTCTATGTTATGTGCAGTACCTAACTACGAGTAAGTGTTTTAGTACGTGGAAACTAGCTACAGCAGTGATTTCAAAATTCAGAAACACTTTTTTTTTCACTCTGAAAATATGTTTCTGTCCCTAGGGAAGGAAACTGGAGGAAAAATATAGATGTATACATTTTGCCATATTTTTTAGAATGCATTTTATAATTGCTTCTTAAGGGTGCGATGCATATCAGGGCAAAGCGTGATGTTTAGTCAGTAAACCCCTCTTGCTGGGAGGTGTCAGCGCCTTATGTTTTAAATAACTTGATAACAAGGAGTCTTTGGGGGGAAACCTTGCTATGTATGTGTTGCCTCAGTAATAACCCTACAGAGGAAAAAAAAAACAAAAAAAAAAAAAACAAGAGCTAGGTGGCCAGTGTTTGCACTTGAGCTCACTGAAGGACCTTAGAATTAGGGGAACTCTTGGCAAATCCAAAATTTTCTAGGGTAGCTCACTTCTTACAGTTAGTTATGTGTTTTCTTCAGGAAAATTCTTGTACTGCCTTCCGACTTTTCTATACTTCTGTAGAGATTATGAATGCTTTTAATAGTGCTAGAGGAGAAAAACATCTTTAAAGAGAAAGTCATCAAAATAAGAAAAAAGAAACTTGGTCTTTAAAAAGTTTTATATTGAAGGCAAGAGCTTTTTTTCCCCCTTTTGGCTTGTTTCTGATTTTTTTTCTCAACTCTTTTGTTGCTGTGGACTGTTGTGCTTACATTTTTGGGTTTTGTGTTGTTTTTTGTTTTTTCTTTTTTTGGGGGGAGGTATATCTGTTTGTGATGTCTCCAAGGAGAGTCTGTGAAAGGGGAAGAAGGGTTCTGGTAAAAGGCTGTTGCTGAACCCTGCACTAGCCCCTCCTGATCCCAACTTAGTCCGCACCTATCAGCTAGCTGTGCCGCCAAGAGTACAGTGAAAGGTGATAGCTGTCATTCTGGGGTTCTTCGTGGATCTGACCTGAGAGTAACACATTCACAGGCGAGGAGAAAAGGGAAAAAAAATAGAGGAGGAGGAAAGAAAAGCTCTTTGAGCTGGAATACACTGGCCCTTTCTTCCTGTAGGCAATCCGCTCCGGTTCTTGGCGACGTGTCCTGCACTATCAGATATCATATGACTTTTTATTTAGATTCCTTTTCGGAGAATGGCCTGTTAGGACTCTGTTTGTTTTCTTTTATTTAATTTCCTTCTCCCCTCACCCGCTAGTTTTGTGTATCTGTGTGTGTGAGAGAGTGTGTGTGTGCGCATGCATATGTGTGCAATTTTTATCTTTGTTTTTGTTCTGTTGATCTGATGCTTTATTTAAGGACAAAGCTTTAATTATTTCAGTATACTGGTTTAATCATTTGCCAAAAAGAAACCTCATTCTAGGCTTTTTGGGGGTCGATTTTTAAACATCCATTAACACATGAGTCTGAGGATCCTAAATGCTTGGTGGTCGGGCACTTGGCCCACTCCCTCACCTTAATTTAACCCTGCCCCTCATCAGCATGCACAGTAGTATAAGTTAGGAAACACCTGTGCTGAGTTGAGAGGGAAATAAAAGTAGAAGCAACTTCTTCAAATCTGCACTCCTAGTTTCACTTTAATAAACTTTTTTTTCATCAATTTTTTTTGGACACCCTCTGCTGAACTTGAAAGCATCAGAGATACTAAGAGATGTCTGTGGAGCTTTTGTGAGGCAAGCTGAGCACCCCTGGAAAGTAGAGCAGGGCTGAAAGTCATTCAGAGACTTAAGAATTAAGTGCAAGATTTAAATAAGATCTGTGAGATCTGTGGGGCGTGTAGGGTTTGGTTTGGTGATTGATGGTAAAATGGAATACTTAGGGGAACTCAAGGAGAAGAAAGAGAAATTCCCAGCCAGGGGTTAATACAGGCATTCCTGCTGCAATTAATACTTTAAAAGCCATATTTGATCATTTTTAAATTTTGTATGACATGAGATTTAACCAGCTGATATGTGATTGCCTTCCTCTTTATGTTGCTGTGTTAAAGCAGAGGAATTCTACTGACATTATTGTGGGGTTTCTCCTAAACTTTTGACGTATTTGTCGGTTTTCAATAGTTCAGATTTTAGTTAGCAAAAGAAAAATACAACTTTTCTAGGTATGCAGATGTTTATCTATACCTTATTCTTATCACTACATAACTTCTGTATATATACAGAATACATCCTGTTTGTATCAGGATTTTTTTTTTGTATAGTAAAAAGCAAGTCTGCCTTGAAGATTCAGATGACCATTGCATTCTTTAAAACCCATAGTTTTTAGTACCTTGTTACTTTCTCTACATTCATTTTTTATAGACCTTGAATTTATAATGCCTTATCTTAGCCGGAGATGAATTTTGTTGAAACTTGGAGGAAAATCTATTCCACCCCTTTAAGAGTACCCAAAAGGGAAGGGAGAACTATTTTTCGTTCAACAGAAAATTTTAGAAGCCTTTTCTCCCCCAGCGGAAAACTCCAAAACAGCTTTGTCTCAGAATGTTAAACTTGGCATGGATAAGAAATGTGAGTTTTGCTTTGTTTGAGGAAATTTGTTTTTGAAACAACAATGTTATAAATATTTTTAAATTGCCTGCTGAGCATGCGCTGTGTCTGACTTTATTCATAGTTTTAACACACACCAAAGTGCAGTCTTCTGAATGGCCACAGGTAAGGCTGTTGATTTGTATGATCTTTCTCAGGGCCACCTTCAGTGAGTCTTCTCAGTTTTCCAGAAGGGAAAAGGGTAAGAGCTGAGTGTAGACCTGGACTCATTTCTAAAAATCATAGAGCAAGAGTAGAGTCCCCCATTAAGGCTTGCACATTATACTTAGGGTAAGTACTATTCAACTTTCCTTTCTAATAGGAGTTGCCTGCCTTAACTTTTCAGCTTAATACTAGCAGAGTAAGTTTTGGGGGGTTTTGTTTTTGTTTTTGTTTTTAAATTTAACCAAGGGGGTATTTGACTGAAGTAGAAAATTTGCAGATTTTTAAGGGCATCTATTGTGCATAAATTTGGGTTTATGAGAATTTGCCAGTGAAATATAGCAGCCCTGTGCTTGCAGAGCAAAGATGTGCTAGTCTGAACATGCCTGATCTCATCTGGAATCGAAAGCTAAATCTAGGTGGGCCTGTAATAATACCAGAAAAGGAACACATGTATCTTTTGTGCAATCTTTTTTTTTTTAAGCCAGGCTTCCAAAGGGAATGACAAAGAAATAGGTTCTCTCTTGCTTAACAAGTAGTCATACTCTGCTTCTGGAGATAGATATTTCTAGTTGTTTTGTTTTGTTTTGTTTTGTTTTGTTTTTGTCATTACTGTTGAAGTATATTCTTTCTTGTCAGTGATTCTTAACACTTTCCATTTTTCAGGATGTTTTATCTCCATTAACTGTTTGATGTTTCCTTTCTTGGTTACCTTTCTCATGTCTGCGGTGACCTTCTCAGGCTTTGCAATTCTTATTGATTCTTGCCAGAATATATTTATGTATTAGTTGTTTGTTAGATTATGGTGGAGATGATCTCATTTTTCAAGCCTTTATGACTATCCAACAATTTTTCATTTTGAGGTGGAATTTCTCGCAGTTATTTTTGACTCAGAATTGAACTTGTCTTGTAAAAGCTGGAAGAAAATCCAATTAGCAATTTTTTGAGAACTAAATATTCTAATAAATGCAAATATTTTTTTACAAAATACATAATGATATGCATTGCTTTTCTAATTTGTTTTTCTCATGCTTTAAAACAGAACCTGAAAATTAAATGTATTTTTTAAAAAGGGAAAGAAATCTGCCAGGTTAATGCTTATATTTTAAATGCCCAGTTTGAAATAATTCAAAGTTTTGATTTCTATGTAACATACCACCTTTCTAAGTCATTCATTACTGCTTGGTGCAGATATACATATATATGCACACATACACACAGAGAAACAACTCCACTTTAATTTATATTAATTCTATTTTTACGTAAAAGAGGATTAGCATTAATGCAAAATTTTTTAATTTATTATATTTCTATTTTTTGTAATTTAAAAACCCAATTACTTGTTGCCTCCATGAGATTATTTAATTATATGTGTATGTAGTTATTAATATCTATTTGTATTCTAATAATGTATCTTTATAAAGTATTTTTATGTCTTATACACTCCTGAATATTATGCAGCTATATTATATTAAAGTTTATTCAGATATAATTTGCTTTGTTCCATATCTGTGTTAAGAATCATTTTACTCTCCCAATCTAGAGCGACTATGATCATTTTTTCCCATATGTGATTTCTGTATGTCTTCAGTATTCTGAAGAAGAAACTTTTTAACCTTGTAATCTCCTGGGAAGCTTTCAAACAAGTAGGAGAACTAATTTTTACCTTGCTACTCCTTGGTCTGTCTGATGGCTCTCACTCACTGTACCACCCCTCATCACCAGCAGCCCTGAAAAAAAACAACAATAATAAACATGATATGATAATTCTTCTGATCACAGAACCAGGAAATACCAAAGAAAATTGTGGCATATGAAGGAAAATGCCAAGAGCTTCTCCAGTAAGATCAGCTGTTTCCTCGTACTTTTTTTCTCTCTCTTGAATTTGTTTGTGACTTTTTTGGCCTGCTGAAGCATATCCCCATAATCTTATGAAGCCACAGCAAATTCCCAATGCCACAACACCACTGTGCAGCAAGGGAGAGCGCAGAAAAGCTGGTCCTGGGTGGCTGCAGAATTCTCCAGCAATGGTGCAAGGCAGGAAGAGTAAGTAGGCCACTCTTCTCTTTGCTTCTTACCTGAGCTGTTCAACTGGCCAGGTGGGGTGATTTTCTTTTCCTTGCTTTCCTTTCATCTATCTGGGTTTTTTCGTTCAATAACCAATGACCTTCTACCTCTTTCCAGGGACAGTATACATAGCAGAGCATCTCATTTTTCTTTTATATTGAAACATGGAAAGCTTTGGAGATTGGGAATGGCAGAGGAAGGGGGCTTAGGGTATCTGGGAAATATTCAAAGTGGCACCAGACTCAAAGCTGGGTGTTTTGATCCATAATTTTTGTCTTCTCTCCAGAGCCTCTAAGAGGTTGAAAGTGGTGAATGGGATAACTACAGGGTGCAAACAATGATCTAACTGATTCAGTAGATGGAGCTCTTCCCCCTAAGTCTGTATTTAAATTAACGTCCCACTCTAGTTTGTGGGGCTCTCTGTTTTAAGGTGTGTTCCACTACACATGTAAAATCAAGATGATTGGAGAAGAGATTTCCTTGTACTTTTCAAAAGAGATGAAGCATTTGTTCTAACACTCAAAACAGTGCAGGGAAGAAATAAAGACAAGGTGGAAATAAAGTTTACATATCTAAGTTTTCCCTTTTTGTTGGTGTTCTTAAGTATGAATTCAAATCCTAGTACTTATTACACAAGTGATTATTACTGGAGATGTAGAAAATATATGGAATATATAATATTTTGGCTATATTTATTGCAAATCTTTCAGGCTATCTGAACTGTATAGATCTCTTCTCATTTGATTCTGCTAAGGAATCTTAATACTGTAATGCGATTGTTTCATCCAATTAGTCTACGAACCTGGCTGAAATGTTAGAGACTCTGCATTGTGACAGTGCAGAGGAGGGCAAAGCAGCTGTGTTAGGAAGGTGCCTTTAGGAAAGCCAAAATATTTTCAGCAATAACTGAAAATAGATCTCCAGTATCTGTTTTAATAAGGAAAGAACTACTTCTTTCCTTTTTAATTGATTGAAATAAATAGTAGTCATAAAATTTATGTCAGTATTGTATTATTCTCAGTACCAAGAGAATAAGTTTGATTAGGTCCCTCCCTGGTTTCAGGAAGGAAAATATATGTATACTATATGTAACACATTATCTTCCTTAGTAGAAGGTCTTTTCACAGACTGGAGATATTACTGAATATCTCTGGTTAAATCTTGATAAGATCATTTGGCCAAAGTAGAACTGGGCTTGGCTTTAGTACCAAATGAAATAGCATTTTTAAAGGATTTGGATTTCCTTTGCATACCACGTGTCTGTGTCTGATATGGTCCAGGAAAATAGAGAGGATGAGACAAAATTATTCCTAAGCAGCCGCCGTAGGCCAAACACTGAAACACTGCCAACCTGGACCAATCAGGCCAGCTTCTCAGAAGATACATGCTTTTGTCAAACACTTACATGAAGAAAAAGAGGGAGGGAGCCCTTGACATTGCATTCGTGTGAAGGATTCCTCATTAATTTCAGTGAAGTCTATGGGGTTAAATTCAATGATTTTTATTCTTTTTTTTTTTTTGGTAAAGCAGAAAATGTGAATTTTCTTGTCCAGCTAAAATCATGCATTCTGACATCTTTTAAACAAAACTGTCCTTCTGAATTTAACAGAATAAAAAACTTCTCACAGAGAGTAAAGAGTAAAATTGATGGAAACTTAAAATCAATTCCAAACCCATTTCTGGCATGATGAGAATAACATTTGTGCTGTGTTTAAAGCAGTTTAAAACAAGAAAATGATAAAATGATCAATATACTTACAGCCAAAAATAACCAGGAGAGAACGATCCGTAATCCATTCCCAGACCTGAAACTCTACACTTTCGATTGAACGTGAAAATAAACAAATATATCTTTTATAAGGTGGCATATATGCCTTACAATATAAAAAGATGATGAGATGCCAAGCTTTTGACTCTATTTAAGCTATGTTTTCAGAGTTTAACCTAACAAAAATTCCTAGACTTAAACTATTGTGGATCCATTTATCTATATATTACCTGGCCATAGAAACAGCAAGAGTTAAGGAATATATGGAATGTCACAGTGAACTACACTGCCACTTCACAGCCTCTGAACTGTTTTTTTAAAAAGGTTTAAGCTACAAGAAAAAAAGAATGTTTTAGACTACCGTTGAAAGTCAGAATTAGTCAGTGTGGAGCAGACTGAATATTTCTTTAAAATAGCTTGACTTTTGACTAATTTATCAAGTTTAATACACACAAATGTAAGTCCTGCATATTGTATGCTTATTGCTGCAATAGATTGAAAGACTAAGTTGACACTAATAAAGTTCAAAACTGTGGGTTCAAGGTCAGTGAAATGTCCCTGTCCAGATTTACACAAACCTTGCTCGACTTAAGATTTTGCCCCAGTGAACTATTCCCTACCAATTTTTCCCAGAGTCTATTTATTGATCAGATAAAATAAAATTATCCTTCTGGATGAAGAAATCCTAGCTGAAAAATTAAAATGACAACAGGTTGCATAAGCACATTTAATTTGGTTGACCTAAGGTGAAGTAGGAATGACGGTAATTCCAATAAGCACTGTGACGAATGTAACTACAAAAAGCATGTGTGATTACATCAGTGAGAGTGAACTCCCCGGGCAAGGTCAGAAGGGTGAGACGCAGGAGCGGTGACAAAGTGAGCACTAATGATGAAAGTTATCGGAGAAGTTTAAAGTTCGAGGCTAGCTGCAAAATTAACAGATACCCAAATGAAGAGTCAGTCAATTTTAAAAGTAGGTAGATAGTACTGACTTTTTTCTACAGGATGTAAATAACTGTAGAGTTAAGTTTTGCAGTGAATTATAACAACCTCACAAAGCTTTAAATGTCCAGTGTGATAGTAATTGTAAAGAGCTATTAGGCATATCTGTTTAAAGATTCATATAAGTGTAATTGTTATGGGAACTTGTCATGCTATTGTTTGAAACTAAAAAGCTTTGCTTTTTAAGTGTTGACAAAGCAAATGTCAGCATCATAGGATCATAATGATTGCATCTTATAGTTTAAAGGAGACTGAGATATGTCACTATGGGTGAGTGGGTTAGTAAACTCTCCAAAAAGGAATATTGCAATATCTGGTGTAGAACTTGAAATAAATAAATAAATAAATAAATATATATATATATATATATAATATCTTATGATGACTCATATTTGGAAACACAGTTTAAAAGGAAAGCTTAAAAAGTAGAGAATGTAAAGCTCCACAATTCATCTTGACTAGTGCTGCTATACATTCATTTCTATGAACCAGGGGTTCTACATAAGGAAGAGTAGAGAATTCATAGAGAAGCACAAGGTTTTATTTTCATCAAAGGGGGCAAAGGGGTTAACAGATTAAGAAATGCTGTTAGGGATTAAAACATTTACTTTGCCATAAGAAAATTGAAAAGTGACAAAACTTTCTCAAGATGTGAAAGGCAAATTGTACTATAACTTAAATTTTCTAGCTGTTATACCACAAGCCTGACCCCTAAAACAGATTTATAAAAATAAAAAGTGGATGATATTTCAAAAGTAATTGAAGAACAGAGCAAAGGAACCCAGCCCTTGGGGCTTCTATTTCTGTACCAATAACCCCAGTTTAGATAGGGCAGGAGCAAATATGTATGGCAAGGATAAGGCATTCTGGGGATAAAAGAATGCACCTAGATCATGCAGTTCCCAGACACCCTGTCATCACCACTGTTCCCTGATCCTCATATTGCCTCCAAAGTAACCTTGTATCTCATTTCTCTTCTTTCTCCTACCCTATCCCCCTGAAAAAAAGAAAAGAAAGAAAGAAAGAAAAAACTGTTTAAGAAATTGTAGTGAGATGACCTTTTAGAAAGAAGTTTTTCTGAGAAACCTTGTACAGATTGGTGTATCAAAGTATGAATTCTAATCAGAGGATGATGATTCAACAAGTTTAAACACATTGTAAACTGGGCCACTCCTCGTTCCCTGAGCACATATCCCGTACATTAACACGTCCCTGTTCCTTTCCCCCTGGTGTTTCCAAAACAAGCAAACTCTGTTTTTATTGTGTTTTTTCATTATCATTTGTCCCCCTTATATCCTGCCCTGCAATCCCACACTGTAGTCCATGTCCTTGAGTCCTCCTTCCTTTTTGCTCAATCCCTCCACCCCTAACCTCCTCCCAGAGCTGTCAGCCTGCTTTCTATGAGTCTGTCTCTATTTTCCTTGTTAGTTCAGTTTGTTGATTAGACTCCACATGTGAGTGAGATCATATGGTATTTGTCTTCCTCTGACTGGCTTATTTCACTTAGCATAATGTTCTCCAGGTCCATCCATGCTATTGCAAACGGTAAAATTTTTCTTTTTTTAAGGCTGAGTAGTATTCCATTGTGTAAATGTCCCATGGTTGTTTTATCCACTCATCTATTGATGGACACTTGGGCTGCTTCTATATCTTGACGATTGTAAATAATGCTGCAATGAACCTAGGAGTGCTTATGTTCTTTCAAATTAGTGTTTTGGGTTTCTTCGGAAAAATTTCCAGGAGTGGAATCACTGGGTCGTAAGGCAGTTCCATTTTCAATTTTTTTAGGTATCTCCATATTGCTTTTCACAGTGGCTGTACCAGTCTGCATTCCTACCAACAGTGTAGAAGTGTTCCCCTTTCTCTACATCCTCACCAGCACTTGCTGTTTGTTGATTTGTTGATGATAGCCATTCTGACCTGTGTCAGGTGATACCTCACTGTGGTTTTAATTTGCATTTCTCTGATGATTAGTGATGCTGAGCATCTTTTCATGGCTCTTGTCACATTCTGTCTTAGAGATTAGCCATTTGTGTGTCTATTTGTAATGCGAGGAAGTTGTCTATGTAACTTTGGGCAATGCCTTTCATTTCACTGGGTCTCACTTTCCACATCTGTAAATAAGAAAACGATAACTACCTTGCTGGGACACTGTAAGAATTCCATGAAAAAGAGGATATAAAGTGCTTTGTACAATGACTAGCACATAGTCACCATTCACTATCATTGTTGGTATTGCTGCTGTTACTACTACTGTTATTAATATCCCCTTGCCTCTAGTTCTTTTCCAGCCATATTCTTCTTGAGGTCACAGATTGATCTTGTTGAAGTCAACATCTCCTCAAGCAACAAACCCAGTGACTTTTACATAGTAGGAACTGAATAAAAATGTATTCAATCTTCTTATACAAGTCCATAGGGTCCATTATTTCCTTACAGAAGTCCTTAATTTTTTTCCCTGGAAGTTCAGAACAGGGGATGGCTGCAGCCAGGGCCATGCCGTGTGCACTAGAGATGTGTTGGCGTTGCACACTGTGGACTGTCAGGACCACCCCCTCTGACAGACTCTCCTCGGACCCGTCAACCAGTTAGGACTGTTCTTTGCAGCACTCCAAAGTGTTAGCTTGTAGTTCTGGTTCATGTGATTAATGAGCTTGTTATACCTCTGTCTGTAGCCTGAACTAGAAACTTTCACTTTAGAGCAGGTCAAGATATTGAATTTAATTTTAGTTGCATCTGTTATAAGCCAATTGTGTATTCATTACATTTATAGATTCCCCCTCCAGCCATATATTTTCATGGCTGTTGAGAGCACCTGACTCTGTGTTGAATGTCCTTAGATTTTACTTTCAGGACCTGAAAATGAGGCATTGAGACATTTTTGATAGCTAGCTGTCTTCTTTGGCATTTCTTCCCTTTAGTGTCTAATCTGATCTGTTTGAACAAGGGGGCAAGTATAGAATTTTTATCTGAATTGAGTATGGCACGATGCTTCTGCATTAATGAGGTTTGTGGTCAAAACAATTTATCTACACATTTCTGATTTTCCTATCATGCAACTACATTCTATGGAAATGGGAAATTTCTAAAAATGAAAATAATGAAGTAACTTGAGGCATGTCCGGGTAGAGATGTGGCATTAAGCGCACAGGTTCAGCTGTAGTCAGGACAGCACACAGAGTGGATTTGGTGTGTATGTGGACCTTGCTGGTCCTTTGAGGTTACAGTGAATAGTGAGAAAATTAAAAAGGGGCAAATCACATGGCCATGGCCAAGGAGACACTGACAGCAGGATGTGCTCAAGTCAGGAAGAATGTTGCATCTTAATCAGCTAGAAGTTCCAATTATTTGAGAGTGAGCTGGTGTTTGTGAGGGGAACAAGGTCACATTTAATAAAACTGGTAATTCAATAAAGTGTTCTGACTTTGCCAGAATAATGGTATTGGCATCAAAAGAAGAAAGTTTTGTAGATTTTTGCGTGTGCACTTGCTGTTACTGGTGTTCCTGGTGGGTGGCTGAATCATCCTTATGGCATTCAACAGGAACCAGCTGCTGAGAATATTAAAATGCAAGCATTTATTCCTCTAGAGAGACAGTAGCATCTGCAAAGTTTTCCTATCTTGGTAGTACAGATAATCCCAGGGAGCGTTCTCTAGTAGTTTTAACTCTCTATTCCTTTGTACATTTTTTTAAATCATTATTGTCAGTATCTCAGGTTCCAACTGGAGAGAAGAATGCCTGAGGCTGCACCAGGTTGTAGAGACAGAGAGTATGCACTTGGCCAAGGACATGGCATTGCCTCTTGGGCTTTACCTTGAATTATGATCCTCAAGAGGAAAAATGGGCATCTCCTTCCTTTGGCCTGTCTTCATAGCAGAGAGCTGCCGCCGCCCTCAGCTCCACCAGCAGTGTGGAAAGGCTTCGGACTTCCCCACACTCAGTACCAGCTTCTTGGGAGCTTTCCTTTTGACTTGCAAAACTTGTGAATTTGTTGCTTTCCTAGTGTGATTTGTCATTGGTTTTGATTTTGTTTTTGAGCTAGCATCAACAATTGGGGGGAAGGGAGGGGCAGAACGGAGGTTTGGACTCAGTAATCTACTAGGTCTTTTCCCTCTCTAATATTTATGAATAATGTATTGAACTGATGGAAAAAATGTTGAATATGTTCATTATGAATTATATTCACCGGTGTGTTGCCTAGAATATTAAAGAGCAAAGCAGTTGCAGTATAACTAGTTTCTTACAATAAATGTACTCGTACGACAGAGCTCTGTACCCTTTTCTATTCCACTGTGTGTTGTCCCCAAACACACGCTCTACATGTCTGAGTGGCAACTGCAGACTGGGTACCTGAGGAGACGAACCGAGACATTCCTCATGGAGTCTGGGTCCTAAACCAAAGCAGCTTTCTTCAAGGGGTGGAAAGTGCAGTCTCCCTCCTGAGAAATCACTGAAGCCAGTTCACACAGCAGACGTCACTCAGGGGCAATATTTCCGCAGGGATTGCAGTTCTTATCTTTAGAAAAGAAACTTATAATTTTGTTCCTTCATTAAAAAAAGGCTAGGTATGGATAACTGATTTGTTGACAATGTTATATTCTGATATAAATGAGTAACAGTGGCAGATATTTCAGAATAAAGTAACTTACATTTAGCTTCAAAATTCATTACATGTTTTCTCTATTGGTTTTCTCACAATCGTGTTTAGCTCAGATGTATTAAAATAAAACAGTTTTTCCTAAGCATTTACCAGATAACATTGGGAAACATGAACCAGAAACATGACAAGAGGCAAGAAATCTGGGGTGTTTTTTCTTAATTCACATAAGTAATCAACAAAATAAATAATACAGAGTTAAAATACTACCAACGTAGTTTTTCCCTGACCACCAAAAACCAGTGGGGCTTCTCTTTAAAAATGAAATACAGCACTATAAATGACATGCAAGTAGGTACCAAAGTAGAGAAAGGTCAAGAACTTAGAGGACGCAGCTCTAATGTACAGTAGAGAACAGTTCCAGGTGGAGCAGTTTACAGAAGGGAGCAGCAGAAAGCTCCAGCCCTTGTCTGTGATCCCAAGAGAACAGCAGGGTGCTGATGAGCCAGTTCTGCTTCAAAAAAGCCTTTGCTTCTTGTTGTATCGCTTCAGAACCAGTGGACTAGTTTTTCTGAAAGGGGAGTCCACAACCTCATGTGTACCAATAACCAACTTTTTACTGTGACATTAAGTCCAACTAGCTGTCCCAGCATTATCTGCATTACAATGGTGATTTTTCTTCCTTACACTCTCTTAAGAGCTAAAACTTATCAGAGCCCATAAGGAGCAAGTATAAACTCAGCAGTCACATTTATCAATAGTTTATCATGTTAGGAAAGAGAAAGTACAAGGGAGAGGAAGAAACAGTAAAATATTTTTTTAGGAAATTTCCTGGCCCAACACTTACATTATGTCACTCAAAAGCAAGAATGGCTACCTAAGTCTAGAGTGGTAGAACATGAGAGCAGATGAGGCAGGTTTTTCCCAGCTCCACCCTTCATCACAGAACACATCCCTTAACCCGTCTGTGTAATCGTGTGTTTGTCAAATAAATGGAAAACCATCTATCCTCATCTCCTTCACAGCGGTATTGCTCGGGCTGATTGTGCACACGTATATAAATGTATATATTATAGCTATACCTATTTACAGCAGGGGAGAACAATTTAAAAATAAATAAATCTGAATTTTATATATGCATCTGTTGTGAAGGTCAATCACTTTTTTAAAAAAATTAAAACCTCCTCTGCTAATTACTAATTGTGAAACACTTGAAAATAATGACTGAGCCTATATCACCTCTGTGGTAAGGAAGAATTTTTTTTTAAATCTAAGCATGATTTTAGAGATTCAGACACATTTTCATCTACTTATGGACCTTAGTGGCCTTACTCAAATACAAACCTATTAAGCAAAATAAAAGGTTAGCTTTGCCATTATATATCTTTTAAAAATCCTAAATCAGAGTCTAGTATCAAAATATAATTCTGACTGTAGGAATGAACTGGTTCTCTACATTAGACACTTATATTTTAGAAAATGGGACAAAGATATATCATAAGGAGCAGATAAGCTTCAGCGTGCACAAACATTCCCGGCATCTGCCCAAGCTACTGGTCTGCCCCAACGTGAATCAGCCTCAGTGTATTTAAAGGCGCTAAGATCATTGGAAAAGAGGCCACATTTATCTGTTTTGTGCCGCTGTTATTCTTTTGATGTTCATCTTGGCTATTTAATCTCTGCTTTCTATATACAGACTTCAGAGGAATGACAATGACACGAGGAGGGCAGGTGAAGATAAATAAATGTGATTTTTTAGACATGACCGTTACCCCCTAATAGCTTTTCTCTGCTCCATTCCAAGCATCCATGAAAGAGAAACTGAGCTTCCATGAAGAGTGAAGTCATAGCTCCAACTTAGCATGATAAGGAGAGGGAGCAAGTGTACTGTTAGTAAAACAAGTGAGTTTCTACTGGGCTATGACCAGCTTCTCTTATTTCCTCTACTTTTTCCAAACTGAAAGGAGTTATTGTAGTAATTCACCTGTGCCTCTGAGCCCGTGTGCACATACCCCAGACCTGCTCAGAGTGAGGCCAGAAAGAATTCAGGGGCAGGACTTACATCCGGGAAACTCAGCGTCTTTTTAGTAGCGTCTGCTTGTTTTGTTTTGTCTTTTTTTTTTTCCCAGGGAAACTTGTGTTTTTAGAAAATATGTTTCAATTCCCAGACATTGATATCCTGGGCATCTTTCGGTTGTGACAGAAGTGGGGATTAGTGGCTGTGACAAATGTAGCAGAAGCCAGTGCAATTGCAATCTATCAAACATGTTGGCAGACCCCAGATTTTTCTGATCCTTGCTACGGGCATCCTTCCCCAAGGAAGACAGAGGTAACTGAGAGTTCTCAGAGTAGTGGTACATCTTTCTTAATTTCAGTTTTGGTAACTATGGGGCTAGTATGCATTGGTGGAAACAATAGCTAGAATCAGGAGCACTTTCCTGGGTGTACGCCGTGTGCGGTTGCACAGGACCCCACACAAAGAAGGGCCCTATGCCTGGTTTCATGTTCTGCTGTTGCTGTCTCAAAATTCGCAATGATTTTTTAAATGAGGAGCTCCACATTTTTACTTCGCCTTGAGCCCTCAATATCATGCAGCCGGTCCTGCCTAGAATGTATCTTCTTCCCCTGACACTCCAGCTGAAGGTATCAGCCACCTGTCTTTTCCTACAGAAAATGACCCCCTTTTTTGATTCCTCAGAAGCTAATTCCTGGGTTAATCTCTGAAGATTTCTGCCCATTCAGTGTGGTTAAGAAAAACCTATCTCTCCTTCCTCCAAACACCTTGAGATGATTATAATCAAGATGGTGTTGATTTGTAATCAGAAACTTGGTAGTTGTCTCAGCCAAGTATTTCTTGCTAGAGGTTAATACTTGGGAGAAATAGTGTGGTAGTGAAGTCTTTGCCCTTTATTGGATAGTTAAAATAGGCTTCAACCATTAAATTCAGATTTTTTAAAAAAAGAACGCCTAACAGTCAGGTTATTTTAAAGTAGAAATTCCAAACCATTATCAAATGCAGCATCTTCTAAAACCAAGGCCTCCGAGCCCTGACCCTCGGCTCCGGTGTCTCTCAGATCCCCACCACTGCTGCTGCCGCCGCTGCTGCCGCCGCCGCTGCTGCTGCTGCTGCTGCTGCACCCTATGTCCTTCTGGCTGTCCCTTCTGCCATCAGCTCATATCAAGCTTTCATCCTTTTTACTTAAAATTGGTGCTAATGGGAGGAAGTTCCTCTCTTTAGTCTACATATGCCACCTAATGAGAATAATTCTTGCTAGGTTTTATACTGTACAGACACACTATCCTCACCACCCCTTGGTGAACATGAGTGACAGAATTGTAAGGACTGGCCCAGATCCCACAGAGGTCCAGGGGCCTGCCCCCAGTAACAGTTTGTTAGGGCCACGCCTCAACCAGAAGAATCCAGGCCTCCTCACTCACAGCCAAATATGCTTTTGATGACTCAGGGCATCCTCAACATTCCTAAAAGATACATTCTACATGACTGGCCCATGAGCCAGGTTTTAATCACCTATTACCAGGGGAGGAGGAAATGTGCTACAGGAACCAGGAGAATCGTGTGGGAGAAAGAACCAGACTGGCCACTTGAAGCTAGTTAGGTGAACCTATAAAATGCTTCCTACCACTAATAATGTCTCTGGGATTGTTGGGAGTATCCAGAGAGATGGTAGCCTATCACAAAGCTGCACTCACAGCAGAAACTCAGGTAGAGTTAGCTTCTTTGTTTCTTCCATCTCCTTTGCCTCCTCTTCCACACATCTATTCTTCCTCCTCCATGAAAGGAAGAAAAGGAGAATCTGGTGGGAAGGTGCTAGACTGGGTAGTCTAGATGAGTTTAAATTGTAGATCAGAATAACCTGTCATTGCCTAAACCAACTGGGATGAAGGTTGCAGGTTTTTAAATCAGTGCTGACCTCCTATCTACTAACAAACAGCCTGACATAGCACAAGGGTCAGAGCATTCCTCATCTCCCAAGGGACTTGGCCAGTGGTTCACCAGTTCCAGACATGGCCCAGGGCAAAAACTGCAAAGGAGATTGAGTCCTTTTTGGGTGTAGCCACTCCCATACCCCTGTCGTCTACCTCCTGCGCTCAGAGTCCTGGAATTAATGTTATTCCCTCCCACCTACCCCAGTTCAAAGCTGTCCCTATGCCTCCCCCAGCTGCAATTTAAAACTTGACACTTAGGAACTGGTCTTAGGGTTGAAGTGATTAGAGCACCAAGGCATGAATGGCCTAGCCCCCTACGGGATGTTTTCATCTCAGAAGTGTAGGAAATTGAATTGTGCCTCATTAACAAGGGGACTTCTTATGCTCCTTTCTCACTGTAGGTGACTGTCCCTCTGAGCCAAACCATTCTGTGTAGAATCAGTCAGGTCCTGATGAGCTGTACCCACCCCCCCCTTCTTTATCTTTGGTCACACATGTGATGTGAACCCAGAAGAGCAAACTTTCTTCCTTGGAGAGAGAGAGAGAGGAAAAAATGTAGGGTTGCACAGAGAATAATCAAACTAGGGATGATTGCAGAGGGTCTGTCTTATAAAACATGCCACAGTATCATCTTTTTATATGAAAGTAAGTTTCTAATGTGGACAAAAAAAGGGCCCCATATTAAACCTGACAAGCTCAGGGGAGGCCTGCGTGGCAGCCTTACAAACTCTCTTACAGAGACAGAAAGTAACCACATAGGATGGTCTAAACATAAAAATTCCTAACTGAAAGCAAGTTATGGCAGGCAGTCCTACATCCTAAGCAGGTATCTTCCTTGACAAAGGTCAGTCTTTAAGTGAGCCTCTGTATTGTCTTTTTACATCTGAGATAACATACCTCTGGAACATGAGAGTACTGCCTTTCCCAGGCCCCTCAGGGCACAATCCCCCACCACAGCAGGAGACCACAGAGCCCCTCCCTGTTATCTCCTCCCAGATACCGTCTCCACGTGGTGCTGCCGATGTTCACTGCTAACTACCCTGTCCCACCAGTATGGAAGCCGTGTGTCTGCATTTCACTCTCTGTCCAGTCTCAGAGATTTCCCTGCTTAGCTTTCTCCCACTCCCTAATCTGCCTCCAGTGGATTTCACATAACACTCCTTATATCTTCTCCTCTGATTCTAACATAAAATAAGCTGTAAAACTGCCATTCTCTGGAGCATTTTCTCAACCTGTTGAGATTTCGATTCCCCGCAATTGTCCATTTGGCTGAAGTAAAAACTCTTGTAAGACTTTCTCTTAGGCTGGATGTTCCTTTGTGGACACTCCCGTGGATAGGCAGAGCGCTGATGTGTATGGTTATGAAAGTCCTGGCAGTGACTTTAAAACCTGGCTGCTTTGCAATAAATCAAGGCTCCTACCTCCTGTGAACTCTATGAGCATTTTGCAAATTTGAATAATCAGTCATTTTGAGTTTCCTCTTTTTATAGAGGAGGGTGTTACAGCTCCTATGGGACAGACCTTTTCCCCTGCTCACAGGGTTCACATGCAGAGCTGTGTTCGGGGCCCCAGGGAAGTGTAAGTTCTATATTCCGTAGTCAGGGGAGCTCCTGAGAGCACCTCCGTCCACTGCAGCCAGCTTTTCCATCTTCTAGTCATTTCTCTTTATTAGTTGTTGCTTCTGCAACATGAGAGAAAATGTTAGCACGAGAATCAAAGGGAGGTGAAGGAGCATTACGGGAGCATTAGTAACTATTGAAAAGACATTTTGACCTATTTCTGAGTTATCAATTTAATAGTATTTGTTGCCAGGAAATGCACCGATGGCAGGTGGGAGGCTGGATCACACCAGCAGTCTGCTCTCGGGGGTCCTCCAGTTACAGGAGGTGGTAATTCTAGTTAATAAAAGGGTGAACTTCAAACACATTTTAACCAAATAAAATTGTAGTGGGAAATATCGTATTACTGATGTTCAAGCCGACTCACAGCTGGGAACATTAGTCAGTATATAGGCCCCAAATTCTGACTTTTCAGCATTTTCAGAGGAGTTTCTGGCAGTGAGAAAGCTCCCCAGGCACATTCTTAGGTAGGAGTGGGAGATTTTTAACTAATGTAGGAGCTAGCATAAACGAAAAATATTTTATTCTTTTAGACTTTTTAGAAATCGTCAGATATTTAAATAATATGGAACCCAGACAGACTTCAGGTGGTTGATCGAAATCTCTGAGAGCCAGGAGTTCTAATTTTTTTGTTGTTTTGGTTTTTTCTATGACATGTTGGCAAATGATAAAAGCAATTCACTCTGCTCACCAGAGATGCTGGGCAGAGTGCCCCCAGCACTGGTCTCGTGCCACGAGAGCGCACAGCGTGGCGAGGAGCACAGCCTTTGTGTCCTGCCGTTCGGATTTGAATCTCGGTTCAGCCCCTACCAGCGGTGAGACCAGAGCATAGTCGCCTACCCTCTCTGAACCTTAGGTGCCCCACGTAGAAAATGGGCAAAATATCAGTCTTTCATATTGGTAGGAGGGCCGGATGAGACAACATAGAAAGAAATCCACGTATAAAGAAAAGCGGTGGGCATGTACCAAGCATACAGAGGTGAACATTGTTATCTTCTGCCCTTTCTTTGTCTATGGTTTGCAAGGCTTTTCTTTTCTAAGACTTATTTTTTCCCAATAAAATGCATAGCTTTTAGCATGACAATAAAAGGAAAGGCTGCTATGAATACCCTGCAAGCCGATCTGCTCAGTCCTTTTTGAGTGAATATCCGTTGGCCACTTCACCTTAACACCAGTTGGCCTAGACTTCCCTTTATTAGCCTCCTCTGGGCTCCTGCAGGCAGATAGATCACAGGGCACATTGTAACTAAGTCAGCTGCACCACCACCCCCCCAATAGCACAGACCCGTGTCATAGGGGCGCAGGTGAGGCAGTGCAGCACCTGGCGCCTAGAACTCTCTGTGCTGCTTTCCCGCCTGTCCTACCCCAGCTAACCTTGAATTAGGAAAGATGTCAGACATCTTTCTGTGGGGTTGCCTCCTGCCCGGATTTTTTCTAAACTTTTTCCATGTGCTTGAGTTTCTGTTTTCACAGAGATTAGTTCTGATTTGGTTCGCCTACACTTTTGAAGCTCTAAAAGCTTTCCATTGTGGGCAGATTGTCTCAAATACTGTATTTGAGGATGGAAAAAGAAAATTCTGCCCAAATGTAAGCACCATTGAATCAAAGAAACAGTATATTTTTTTAAATTGCATTCTTCGAGAATCCAGACAACCTTGAATCCTTTACAAAAAAGCATGTCAGTAATGCTGTCCTCCCTCTTAAAATGACACACACACACAAATGACAGAGGGCCACCGTTCATGATGTAAGGGGCTAAGGTGTCCGAGAGGCATGCATATGGAAAAAGGGGGTGGTTCTGTAGCTGGAACCCAGACCTAGAAGTCAGAACATCCACATTCTGTTTCCTACTACATGGGAACCTTCTTGTGTGAATCCCAACGTATCCACTGCACCCCAAGTCCACTGTCATTATTTCTAAGGAGCACAGATTCTGACTCATCCTCTGGAAAGGCTATCAGGGAATTCATCTGTTCCTTTTGAAAGACACTGTGATACCTGTACCAAGAGCACTTGACGTGGGCAAAGAGCACTCACTTAGAAGGGTGCATCCCTGAATTGTGCCTCCCATCCCTCTGGAGTGGATGAAAGACCAAGTTTTTCACACTAGTATGGGGAGAAAATGATGTCATCCTAATTCCGACTTCTTGTGAGGTACTAACAATCATCTTACTATCCAGGGCTGATGCAGACCCACTGACCTGGCCTGTCATCCATACTGACTTCTCTTTCTCCCTACATGCTCTTGGGAAACATTAATTACAGGACAACTCAGTGTAAGAGGTATTGTGGCTACAGAGTACATATCCCTTCCCTCACAGCCTAGATAAACCCCTGTGCACACGGATAGCTAGTTGATGAAGCCTGGCCAGATCTCTTCCCTTTTGTGCATTGAACCATTTTAGTAGGTCCACAGAAGGGCTCTTCCACAGCCAGCAAGTCTTGCTGCTTCTGAACTGTTCATCCCACATGTATGTGCCGCATGTGGCACTGATTATGTCCTGTCCTACCCCAGAGTAGATTTATACAGGTCTCATTCTGCCCCCACTGACAGAAAGCTTCCTAAATACGAGATTGCATTTATACATGGTTTGTATCCCCTCAGAATACACCCTCAGAAATAAAAAGTACATAGCGAATATTGTAATTTGAATGAATGAAATTAACAAGAGCACATAAGTATTTGGCAACAAACTATCTTTTCTGAACTCCAGAAGTGCCGACCCATAAAAGAACATCACTCGATTATATCTGTAAACCTTAAGAATTTTTTTTTCCAATTTAGTATTTATAGGTTTTCTTCTTCCCTATTCTTGGTTGACAGTATCTGCACACAGTAAGTGTTTAATAAAAGGCTATTGATTTATTAATTAGAACCATAGAATCAAACAGTGACTTCTCATGGCTTTATCTTAAGATAGTCACTTTGATCCCATTTACATCTTTGTCTTCAGACTTGGTCAACCCACGCAGCACAGACCTTCTGGGACTTCATTCCAAGTGGCACTCAGCTTAGACTTAGAAGTGGTCATGAGCTTTAATTTGGCCTCTTTATCAGCCCTCTTACAGGGCAGAAGCAAAAAGTGTTTTTCTGTCTCCCCCTCATTCTCATACGATTGTTACAGAGTTGAATGAGACCTGTATAAAAACCATTTAATTCCTGGAACAAACATAATATCAGATTAATAATGTCAGATTGCAGAAGCTGTGGTATCCCAGCACACCAGATCATTTTGTACATCCCATTTTCTGTGCTTATCCGTGGACCTGAGGGGTGAGGAGTTTATTGCTCTTAGCCTTTAGGTCAGGTGCATATGATCTGTACCAACTGCATTAAGCGGTGTGCTCAGCACAAATCAGATAGCTGACATCATAGGTAGGTCCTCTGCAGCCACACAAAAGCTTCACCATTACTCTCCAACCTGATTAGATCCTAACATTCATTCACACAAAATCATCTGAAACCAGTCAGCTTTCATGCTAGCTCACAAGACGTGAATTAGCAAAGAAGTCCAAAATAGATAACACTGTTCCAGTTTTTCTTCGGTTCTGCCTCGGAGAGCTTGTCTCACAGAAAGCTGGGGAGCCAGTCTCTCTCTCCCTGTTGAGTCATGTTTACTGTCCCCCGCAGAAAGGTTCCAAAAGCAAATGTAAGAGGTTGCCGAATGCAGGGACATGTGGTGTGCGTGCTACTGAAGTGAGAGGCATAGCATACACCTGCTTTTTGGCTGTGGCAGGCCATCTTGACTGTGCCATGCCACAAGTTAGCATTTTGGATGAGCAATTGCCATTCTGTTGTTTTCTTCTCAACACATGGTGTTCAAAAACAGTTAAAAGAAAACTGTACCCATTTGCTCATCCCAGAAATGTAAAATTTCAAAGAAGCATGCCAAATTAATTTTCACATAATATTTTCCAAGCCTTTTCTTTGCACTGAGAAATGATATTTCACTTTTTGAACTCTTGGCATCCCGGCCTGAGGTAAGTGGGTGCAGTTTCTCTTTAAATGGCATTAAACATATCAAAGCAGGATTATATCTGTCACCGTTTTTTTTTTTTTCTAATGGAATCAAAATCCTTCAGGGAGTGTCCCAAATCCACATTAATGTCTTTGAGTGCTAATGTTTCCACTGGGACTTTTACATTAGCAAAATACAAGTGTGTGGTTTCCGCCCCCTCTGCTGTCTGTGTGAGAAAGAGATGATGGTGCATCCGCGGGTCTCCGTGGCCTTCGGCTCACCCGTGTCAGGGTGGTAGAGGATGACTGGAGATTTTTGGTGCCAGTGTTTCCTTCTTCCCTCCCGTGCGTGGCTCTCCTGTGAAGCTAATGTGAATGCTGTTTCCAGCATGGGTGAATCTGTGGAATCCCAGCCATAAATTTTATTCAAAAACAACTAAACTGCAGTAACCGTCCGTACCATCTATTGAGAGCCTATTACAGCCTACATTTGACCTTTGGTTCTGATTGTGAAAAAAAAATTAGACAAACACCTATGATTTCAAACCTCACTCTTGACATTTTTGTTGTTGCTTTTGTGGAATATCAGTCACGTGTTCTTATTGCAATGCAATTTCTATCTACTTCAATCTCTCTTTCTTCTTTCTTTAACAAAGCAATTAAAGTGATATGTTGTCAATTCTTGATTACCAAGTGGCAATGCAAGATTGCAGTGTCATAGATAATAATTATAAGTAAACAATTATAGTATAATAAAAAATAATAAATAATTCTCACATCACATTTAACCTTAGAGTGCACCTTTTTCTTCCATTTGAATATATTCTAGAAAGTTATAGTATTTCTAGAATAGTTTTTACGTGTGACATAGAAGGGGCTGGAAAGCTCTGTAGCATCCCTTTCCAACCCCTGCCCAGAGTCTCCCTTCTTTCAGAGCCCTCCTGGCCACAGAGGGCTTTCGTTCTGGCACTGATGGGAAGAGCCAGCCCTGGGAAGCTGGGAGGTGCCCGGCGCTCTCAGCTCGCTCTTTGCATACTTTCACTTTCCAGAGCACTGTGGAGAACGAGACTACTTCCTTAGACACGCTTCCTACCCCTTCCTCTTCTATTTCCCACTTTTCTTTTCTTCCCTTTCTTTCTCTACCACACATGAAACTAGGTGTGGAAGCTTGAACTGGGGTGTGTGTCTGTGTGGATGGTGGAGCGAAGAGAGAAGGGGGATCTCCCGATGCCTGAGCCTACCACTAGGAAAGAAACACAGTTTTTAGTTAAACAACCTTTCCCCACAGCTAAGCCTGCATATGTGAAAGAAAAGCTCAAACCTTTTGCCTTTCCACACTTTGCAGAAGACAAGGTAAGCAGAGACAGTGATAATATCAACTCTGTATTGAAAGAAAAGCCTTTATACACAAACTATGTGCTCACCTTAAATATTTTTGAGGATAAATCTCTGTCTACGGGAAGTTAATGGAGTGTTGACTGTGCTAGATTTTTGTGGGGACTCTGCATGGTTTTTTTTGGTGTTGAAAGAGTTTTGGGGTTCTTGGATTATTTACATTTTTCAGCATTCATTGTACAAAAGCTTTGCAGTGTCCTGTAGACTGTCTTCTATAACTGGAAGAAAAAAGAAGTACCCTTTTATACATAAGTCATTTGAATTTACTACATTAATATCTTCATGGTGGGTCCAGTATCAGTTTGTTCATATTACCATATTTAAATATTAAGATGGCAGAAAATATGTGTTTATATTTGTATAAACTCTACACAGCATAGCATCATATAGCAGATACTCACTAAAATTATTGCTGACAGCATTCATAGTTGTTTCATCTTTGGAAATGGAGGTGATGGTCTCTACTCTGGAAGGTTTTTATAAGGATTAAATGAGATGATAGGTGTAAATCCTGTAGCATAGTACCTGAAGCATGGCGGCACTCAAATGCTAGTTCTCCCCTCCCTTCCTTTTAAGAGACATGCCTAGGTGACATGAGCATTTCTTTGGTCTTAAGCTTAATAGTAGTGATTTTTTTCCCCATAACCAGATTACCTGAATCACTTATATTAATCAGGTGTTAGCCACTCAGTTTTTATTCATTTCAAAGGAAATTGCTGTTCTCTGCCATATGCTAAAATACAAGTGAGGTGACTCAGAGGTTGGGGAGTGTTGGAGCTGATAGACACGGCCCTGCCAGGCCCTCTGTCTTTCCCCGGCCGTACCTCATCTGTGTCCTGAGTGCCCTCACAGAGACCGAGCAGGAGCAGAGCAGCATAGCCCCCTTCCTCAGCTACCTAGGGCAGTGGGCTTGGGGTGGATTCTGAAAGAAAAACATGCCCAAATGCATAGAACAGCTGAAATTAATGGCTCAAGCTTTAGATTTGGGATACCAGAAACATTCCAGTCACCTCTGACTAAAATATAATGTAGAGTTTATGCCTTCTCTCCTGATTCAAAATTAACAGTTGTGTTTTCTGTTCATCCAAGGGGCATTAGTTTGACTATTCAATTAGTTTGGGTGGCATGTGTTAAAGATGTAGAAGAACTGTATTGTAAACTCTCTAAAACAACATGAACTATGTCTGATCATACACTTTTTACTTTCATGATACTTGCACATAGCTGGAACTCAAAAAATGTTTGTTGAACGAGCAGATGAATCTAGCCAGTGGCTTCTTCACCGTGACAGTGGCCATGCTGCAACACAGGCCCTACTTTTACTGCCCAGCAGTACAGTTTACATAGACATATTTTTATCTCTATATCTCTCCCTCTCCATGAATGTGTGTGTGTTTATATATATTTGCATATACAATTCTTCAAATAAAAGTCCTTAAGGACCCAATTCCACTGGATTACTGATAGTCCTGAATCCATCTGTGGGCTCATTACTGATAAAATTGCCAGCTGTGTAATTAACTCTGTGACTGTTGACAAGTCCTCAGTTTCCTCATTTGCAAAATGACTAGATTAAATAATCACAAAGGTAGAAAACCTTTCCAACTCCATAATTCTATTCTTTCTCTCTAGTGAGAAATGACGTGTGCTTTCGAGAGATAGGCTATTGTATGAACTAAGTGCAAGTTTTTACCTTAATGTAAGATTCACAAATGAAACCTAGTAGGGGGCTAGGAACTTGTACTTGCTCTTAAAACTCAGGGCAGCCATTGAACTAGGTATCTTCTCATTCAATTATTGATGATTTAGACACTGGGACTCAACATGTCAGTGCCAACCTGACCCCCAGAGGGGCCTGCCTTGCCTCTGTCATTCCAGAACAAGAAACTGAAAGCTGCCCAGGTTCGCCTTCTAAGATCCATAAGGGCACGTCCTCTTTGGTGGAACTGAGGCCTGCTCCTTGCATTCTAGCTTTGTGCATGCTCTTCTAGAATCACAGGTGTGCTTGGTATTAGTGACACATCTGCCTTAGTCAGCATCACCATTTCAAGAGCGAGATGTTTCTGGTATTTTCTATTTTTTTTAAAGATTTTGTTTGTTTGTTTGTTTGTTTGTTTGTTTGTTTGTTTGTTTGTTTTGAGAGAGAAGGGAGGGAGGAAGAAAGAGAGGGAGAGAAACATCAATGTGTGGTTGCCTCTTGCATGCTTCCCACAGGGGACCTGGCCCACAACCCAGGCATGTGCCCGGACTGGGAATCAAACTGGCAACCCTTTGGTTCCCAGTCCAGCATTCAATCCACCAAGCCACACCAGCCAGGGCCTGTTATTTCTTTTTACTACCTGCATATGTAAAATGCATTGTGTGTGTGATAGATAGAGCCTGGTTGTTCCCCAACAGGAACGTATGTTTTCATATCATTAATACGCTGATTTGGATTCATGAGAGAGAGAGTAAACTGCCTGTATGGTCCAGTACTTCTGAGTTGTGTTTCTATTTTCTCTTCTACGTATGAAAAAGACCTTAAATGTGTCCTTTGGATTATCATCTCCTCCTTGTATATTTGAACTTTAAAATTCTCTTCAAATGAACAATTCTTGAGGCTTCCATTAGGACAGCTGCCTTTGGGTGTGTCCCTGATGACTTTATGACTGTGGGCATCTCTTCCTTTTAGCTCTTCGTGAATATTCTGAGTCCTGGCCCTCTCTCAGAGTCACGTGGGCATTCAAACAGTCACCTCTGCCCTAGTTGGTGCTTCTTGACTACCCAAATCACTGCTGGGCCTGTATTGCTTCATCTCTCTTCCAGATGACCCCCACATTTCTGAATAAAAAGAAAATCTTAACATTTAATTTCTTACATGATAAATTTGGATAAGCACCAAAGTATTAGATTTTGATGAGTGCTAAGGGGAAGACTCAGACAACAGACACCAAATTTTATTTTTGGAGACTACTTTATAAATGCACAGCACTCAGGGGTTGCCAAGTCTTGCACATTTCAATGAAAATACAGCATTGTTGTCTTGTCTGTGTCAGGATCTCCTCTCTGGTCTGCAGTTCAGTCCTGCTTTGGTTTAATTAATCCATTAAGGTCTATCTTAACCCTAGTCAGTAATGATGGAGGGGCTCACCGGAGCCATCTAGAATGGGAGAAATTAGATGGATAATGATTTCTGTGCTGATGATGTGTTCTGTCTTTTTATATAGTTGATCCCGTGAGGGACATATTTCTTTGGTGTATTCCTGCTGATGTTCTCAAGACAGATATATTACAGAGAAATAAATCAGACTATGAGATTCTGCCAGTGTCTAATTCTTAGTGTGTAAAATTTAGTGTTTTAAAATCAAAGCTATTTTTAAAAGTATATTTTTTATCAATATAATATTAAATAATCAAGAGGATGAGAGGAATCTGAGAAACTCTCATTTGGATATTATTTTTTATTACACTTAGATGCCATTATGGAATATTTATGTTAATAGTCGTCTTCTGATTACTCCCTCCTCCATGAGTAAACTGTTTAAGATGATTCCCCCTCAGTCCAGTTCAACAAGTGCTTACTGATACATACCACACGCAGGGTAGTTGACAGCTCACAAAAAATCAGGAGACTTAAATGGCTTTATATTTCTTAAATATAAAGTAATGAAATAGTACAGTTTTTTCTTTAATATAGCTATCAGAAGTCAAGACCTGAAGTTGCGAGGCAATACATTAATCAAACTGTATTGGTGAATACCCACTATGTTTTTCCCCACTATGGGTGAAATTTATAAGCAACTACAATACACATTTAAAATACAACAAATTTATTTAAAGTATGGTTAGGCAGGTGGAGTGCTTTTTACCTTGTGGTAGAGGGTTGGCAATTGGCTGATAATAATCTCAGAAATCTTTCCAGCAGAGCAAGGTTTAGGTTACAATTGGAAGGAGGATAGGTGTTCTTTAGTGCATGAGGGATTGTTCCCCCCATTGAGGCTTATGTGGGAAAGGTTCAGAGATGGACTTCCCCCACTCGAAGGGAGCACTCTCAACAGGATGAAACCAGAAGGCAGAGGAGATTTACTTAGTTTGACTGATTATATGTGCAAACCTGCTTGGGAGCTTTCAGTGCTGAGAGTTTGGAATTCACAATTGCTCTGAAGTAGGTAGAAATCTACTGGAGGACTGAAGAGGAAACTGTGACCATCCAACCACTGAGGGCATGTTTGGAGTGAGGAGGCAATTTTCATGTTTTAGGAACAGTGTAAGCAGGAGCTGGCCGAGGATAATATTAAAAAATGTTTCTTCGAGTTAAGATCATTATAAGAATTTGGATAGCAGAAGGATTTTAAATGAAAAAGACATTGCTCTATACAAAATTTGTGGTGCTAGCAGAACATCTAATCAGAGATATTCTAAAGAGGAAGTGTTAACTGAGTTAATGTAATTAGCCATAACTAAGAGAGGTGGGTTATAAAAAAAGGTACATGAGTACATACATCTACCCTTCAAATGAGCCTTAACGTGGTGCCTATTTGGGGACAGATAGTAAAGGAATGTTGAAAGAATAATTGAAGGGGTAGGATTGAGCCAAGATTTTAAACTACAGAAACCAGAGACAGAGAAAGAAGACATTTGGAGAAGCTTTTTACAGAAACAGTAACAACAAACTGGAAGGAACCTTGCAGGATCATCTCAGCTACTAACCAAATTCTGTGTACAGGGAAAAGGAGGCCAAGAAGAGAGAAGTGGTCCAAGAAAGCAGGAATGACTCGTAGAAGAGCCAGGACTTAGACACAGGGGTCTTTGGTCATGGTCAAGTGGTCCTTCCACTGTGCTGTGCTGCCTCAGTGAAGGACTTGCCTCACCACCTCTTGCAAGTATCATGAGTTAAGCAAAGAAAGGCTGGATTTCTAGAGAAAGGCCAGCCAGGTTGACACAAACTGACTTGTTCAAATCCACCGATGAGAGAAAAGGAGAGGGTGGTATAAAATCTCTGTCACTGTTTGAGCTGTGGCTGGGATGATCAACAGAAGAAGGGGAGTGGATGGTTTTGAGCGTTTCAGAGTAACTTTTACTGCCTGCTCAGTATCAGAATCACGTGTACATGGGCACTGAGAGGCACACAGCGACACAGTTTTTCAAGTGTAGAAGCATATTTATATTTTTTTATGTATCAACTCCTTTCACTTTGGTCCTTAATATTGATGGAACATTATAGGGATCGCATGTCAAATTAAAATAATTAAATTGAACCTAGACTTAGTTGGTTTAAAACAAAAACACTGAAACTGAAGAATCCTTTGTTCTAACCTGAGCTGAAAGATGGGTTTGCTTTGGACCTTGACTGGCTTTCTGCAGTCCAGCCACTCAAAGACTTGGCCAGTGCTATAGTCCAGAAAACATGCCATGCTTTGTTGCTACATATTTCTAAACTGGCCCCTTTTCTTCAGGAAGACTTCCTAGGTTTTGCCTGAGTAAGGACCATAAAGTGGAGCCCATGCTAACTACAACCGTTAAGGCCTCGTGAGGGATAGAGAAGACTCGGTGCAAGTGTGACATGTTGAAGGGACTCCCCTGCATAATGTGATCCATGTCTTTAGGAATAGAGCTTTGCTCTCATATTAATACATTCTGGAAATTGCTCAAGAGGCAGCTTTGGCATTAGAATAGCAACTTTCAAAGCAGTGAACGTCAGCACTTCTATTTCTCCTTCTTCTTGGCGTGCATTACATGAAGCTGGAAAGACTAATTGGCTAAATGAAGGGACTCAGTGTCGCAGAGTTGAAAACCTGGCATGTAAATGGAGAGGTGGGGAAACACTTTGCATGCATATCTATATGGCCTCCCTTTGTGAATTATCATAATAGAAATGGTTCTGCCCCTTCTCTAGTTTCCCTGCTAGATGAGTTGGGGTGTGAAGTGCATGGCACAGAAATTCACCAGGCTTTGTATCTGTGATTACTTGTCTCCGTGTGCATCTTTTCCACTCCTAAATTGCATGCTTACCTAAGGTCACTGAATAATACATTGCTTTAAAAGATGTGTCCCTGAATTAAAGTTCCTATATGACAGGGATAATGTGGCTGCATATAGCTAAATACAATAGAGAAAAAAATGAGCAAATGTCATTTTTAAAGGCAAACAAGAAAATACTTGATTTTGTATAGGTGTTAGATTTGCTTCCTTGACCCCTGTCAGGAATGTGTAAGGACTGATCAATAATGGGCTTGAACAGCTCGTACAAAATCGGCTCCCTGTGGCAGGAGCCATCTCTGCATGTAGGGTGGTTAAGTCGCTGTATCCTAGAGATGCTTTGTGTGAATGAGTATTTCCTGATAAGCTGTACAACTCATTTTTAACTTTCATAAAAAGCCAAGGTCTAAAACACATTTGGTTCATCTGCTCTGCCTTCTAGCAATACTTTACCTAAATTGTCACAGACAAAAGGAGACAAAATGTATTTTATAAAACTTATAATGGGACATCACAGTATTTCATATGAGGATTTAACATCTCCTGAAATGTGTCAGAATTTTATAAATAAAGTAAATCCCTGATCTTCTTAAGCCCCCTTTTTAAATGTTCAATCTGAATTATAGATAAAGAACATCTATTAACACATCATCTTACTGAGAACCATTATCAAATCACCTCTTAAAATATTTGGGGCCAGAAGGAGGGAAAGCTCTTTGACCTTTGCCCTGAACCCTCTCTAAGCTTTTCCCATTTCCATTAATTATGGAACTTTGAATCCCAAGGTTGATATAAAACATGGGGTGAATTTAAGTTACATACTTTTTTGTTAACTTTTGTCATCATTTTATTTTGAAAGCACATTTTAAGCTGAGTGAAATTTATGAAAGCTGAACCTGATACAGTAAGAGTCTGGATTATAAACACCTCACAGACTAGTAATGGTTAAACGGTTGATCACTGAGAAAGTAATTTGAAGTCACTGGCTATCATTATATGAAATGTTGTGGTTGAAGAGTAGTCTGTGGGAGCTCGTCACTGAAAGAGGGCTTTGGTGACTCAGCTAACAGCAAGGTGAATATTAAACATTGATAAAACCAAATTCAAGGATATAAAACTTAATTCAGATAGCAAATATTCAAGTGTTGCCCTTTGGTCATGGAAGAGCAGGGTTTGCCTAGAGAAGAATGTGGGTAGAGCTTGGCCCTTGCAGCCAATTAGTAGGAAGTGCCATTTGCATGTTGCATTCTACCCAAGAGGGGATAAAATGCAGTGAACTTTGACTCCTGTCTGTCATTGGTCATGCCACTCTAGAGGTGACGTGCTTTAAAAATATATATAACATGTTTTGCCCTGTAGCTTATCATATCATTCCATTCATCTCCTCGGTAAATGAATAGAAGTGAATATAACTACGAATGAATATAAAGGTACAGGTACCATTCTCCTCAGACGGGAAATGGGGAAGCTGAAGTTCCGTGAAGTTAAGTACCTGACATAGTGTTATCTATCCAATCAGTGGTAGAATCAAAACCAAAACTAGGCTTGATGTCGGGAATCTGCAGTATTGTTTTCCAGGCCAAGTGGAGCAAGTTATGTTTAGTTTGATTTCAATTCATTTCAGAATCTGGGCAACATCTTATAAAATGCCTGATTGTGTCCTGTTTTCCCTGTAGATTTCTAGAAAGGGAGCCACAATTGGGGGGTGGAGGATAAATCTATTTCCTGACAGTGAAATGTCTTTGCTCTTACAATCTCATCAGCTAAATTACCAGAAAATTCATAAGCAGTGTCAAACTCACACAAGCTGAGTAATGACAGGTAGTGATAGAGTCACAAAATGTACCTTCTTGCTGTGTGTTCCTCACACGTCAGGCTAAAGTGGCTTTCACAGAGCTCTCACTGGTGATTATATAAGGTCCTACTTCACTGCCACCAGGTTTGCAGATCTTTGGCGCCAGGGAAGAGGCAGCAACAAACCAAAGGGGCTCTGCCCTTTGTCATCTTAGAACGGCTGCCAGGTGTGCTGTGAATCCCAGTGTGAGAAATCCCGGGACAAGGTAGGAAAGCAATAGCATGTGCAAAGGGCGCAGTGTTCTACACAAAATGTAATTAGTCCCCATTTTTCTTTATTTGTGACCCTACTGTTGTGCCTGATTTAAATCGAATAAGAAGTCCTCCAAATTTCATCTCCTTCCCCATTCCGGAAGGAACTGTGTACAGAGATTCCCTCCTGCTCAGCCCATGCATAAGACTACTCTTTGGGGTCATTCTGTGAGAGATCAAACAGGGATATGGCCATAAACTCAGTGAGGTGGGGGCTGGGGGAGGCCAAGGGATATCGACCAGATGAGGGACACTGAAGGAGAGGGAATGTTTTCCCTGAGAGGTTTCCAACCACAGAGAATTTTATTTTAAAAATGACAGCTATAGTCTTAAATGACTTTCATGTCTTATTTTTCCCCTCATCAGGAAATTAGCATTCTGAAAGTTAGGTTTTGAGTGTGTCCTGATGTGTGTCTAAATCTAGAGTGCATTTTTATGGCTGGGCTATAAACCCATCATAATCGTGAGGGGTTAACATGGAACGCCTTCAAAAGATAACCTATACCTACTGCAGGCTTGGAACTCGATTAGCCCAGCTATTAAAATCAGGAGGACAAACTGTTTCTTCCCTGGATACAAAAGCTGTTAGGCTACGGCCTGACCCAGTACAAAAGTTTTCTGAATCTCTCTCCACTTTACTAAACGTCGGCTCATTGCTGCTGTCTGCAGTGAAGCTGTTTACAGCTCTTTGCTAAGTGGAAAGTTCAAATCAATTATTGTCCATTAGAGTTTAGGTATAACTGATGAAATATCCCCAGAGGAGTATTGTAAATGTATCAAGATGTCCTTCCCCATTATAGAAATGGGGACGCATAGTGAATTACTTACCTTCTCTCTTACCCTTAATGCCTCTGAAAGGCTGCTGGGCAAACAGAGCTTATCTTGTCTTGCTGGGGTTTAGAGTGAGGACTTCATCATTTGCTGAACACATGTAGTGAGCCAGCAGAAATTTTAGGTTCCAACTCCCATTATAGCCTCCCTAAACTCCCTTGTGGGCATAAAGGTCTAAGAAACAAAAGATATAAAGAACACCCTAATAAATTATAATAACTGCCCCCGAAAAGTGCCCTACAACCAGGTTCTTTTAGAAATGATAAGTTTCTTGTTAACAAATAAGAAAAGCTTTGACTCCAAATTTTCGGCAAGTGACAGTAAGATTGAGTCCCAGATAATTTGTGCCAGGATTCTTTCTGCCATAAAACTAGGTCTTCTGTATCAAGCTTCAGCAGGGTAGAAAAGGAGACCCACTCACTGCTCAGGTGCAAAAGGGATTCTGTTATCAGTAACAGAATTGAACAGTGCCTTTACCCTATAGAGACTAGAACCAAGGGGGGGAAAGAGAGTCTCGTTTGTGATCTGCCGTGCCAGGAGATGGAATAGAGGTTCTTGACTTCCTTTTAAAGTTGTCTGTTCTCTTCCCCTAGTCCTGCCCCATAGCAATCTTCACACCCTAAAGACCCTGATACTGAAATACATGTGCACTCATCTTGTCATGGGAAAACCTGGGTATTATTCCTCAGAGGACTATGATTTTTCAAAAACCAGAAAGTAGCAGAGAAAGGTCAAAGGAGACATCATTCTCCTGTATCAGCCTTTCCTTCTTCCATGTGAACAGGTGGGCAAGACACCTTTTTATCAGGAGCCAGTCCTGTTCGGCTCCAGTGGCTGCACTGTGGGGGAAACAGTGGACACAGTTCCAACGTGATTCCACAGACCAGTCATACTGGAGATGAGAAGCACCTTTAAAATGCAGCACTGGTTTCTTTGTGTTCCTCATAACTCCGAGGATAACCTCAAAGATGTCTCTTTGTGCTGACAGCTCTGTCCGTGGTGCTAAGTAGGAAATTGGCTTGACTTCTTCCTTGTGTCCCATACTGCCTACCCCCAGCTCTCCTGGGTCTCCCAGTCTTCTGTCTATAAAGGTACTAATTGCTGTGCAGTAAATCTGGTTGAAATGGAAACCAAGCTTCCAGGTTACTTATAGGGTCAGATTTTCTTCTAGGTCACTCAGATAATGAGAGATTTCATGTTGTTTTACACTTTTACCTAGGTAGATCTGTTGCCTTTTTTTTTTTTAAGTTGACAAGACATCCTCTGGAATCTACCTTTAATTGTTAAACCATCGCTCCTTTACCAGACAGTGTACTGCAGACACTGTCACCCATGCAAAGGGGACAATACAGTTTCATGCCCATCCAAATACCCCTCCCCTCAAATGTACATGTAGTTTCTGATAATTTATGATATTCAAAGAATTACTTCATTTCTTTCCCCGAATTTGTACCAGTGGCCATTGCACTGCAACACTCAGCATGCATAGGATATATTTCTCTTCATTCCAATTTCATTTACTCTACCTGGTATATCAGTTGTTTTTGCAACTCAGACTGAATGGTTGTTTCCTCTCAGTATGTTAGGAGGATTATCTTACATGCTAAATTTGAGACTAAAATTTAGTGATTAAAGTCTAAATCCTTTAAGGTGGCATTATACAAAGAGAACTGTCTTCAGATTTGTCCTGTGTCTTAATGACAAAATGCTAAACAACTATAAAGATCCCTATTTTTCTTTAGTGAGGAGAGCATCTGGATTCTCCACTTAAAACGCAGCCTGAATATGAGAGTCTGAAAGATATACCCACAGCACCAAATATGTGTTGAAAATTATTTTTCTGCCTCACTACTTAGGTAAGGGTGTGTTTAGTCAGTCCCTTTCAAACCAGCTTCCCTGTTCTGTAGCCCATTTTGCCGGCCCTCTTCTGAGTACCAGCCAGCACACCCTCAGCTGCTAACACGCTTGCTCAGATTTAAGGAGCAATCCTGATTATCGAGTTTCTTCTAGCCATTATTTGTGTTCCAAATTATCTTACTATGTCTGTATTAATTTTCTGTTTCCAAAAGTAAACTCCATGTATTTTAAGGCAGTACAGTTTCTTTTTTACATTTTCCAGGGAACTGGTGTTTTTAATGTCATGTGAGGACAACATTACACAATGGATCTTTGGCAGGGATACACAGAAATGAATACCGTGTGCGAACAAACATTAAATGGCAGTCTTAATTACAGAGTTTGACTCTGTTGTTTTTAATGCCCTTCAATTTTATAATTTGATGGAAAATGCATCAACACAGCTATTTTCTTTCTACCCTAAATGATTAAGGATTGATATACCCCCAAGCCATACTAGCTTGTTAGTTAGGTCTGTCGGATCAGGTAGGTCCTACATTTCATCCACTAGAGGGCAGTAAGGATACACATCCACACCAACCAATATGTGCAACATATGGTCGATGTGGAAACATAGTAGCCATAGCTTTCGTGTGTATGAAAAATTCCCATTACAGTGTTGCTTCACTTATAATTATATTGAAAGTAAACACTAATTCACAGACGGACTACGCATATTTTATTTCAACATACCCCACTAGTGTTTTGTCTGTTCTAGTTTAAAACGCCCTGAGTAATGAAACTTCTACTACTTCCCTTGAGAAGCTGTATCAAAACCCAACTGTTTTTTGCCACTTTTTTTTTAGCGTGTGTGTTCAAGATCTATTATTCCTCCTGCAAGTTCATTTAGAATTCTATTATGTACTCCCTTTTCCCTCACAATAAGTTTAATTCCATTCAGGAAACCAAATGTTTATTGAGCTCCTACTATGTGTAAGACATCACTAAGTGAATGGGTGGCCTCACAAAAAGGGTTGTAGCCCTGCATCAGATAGGTTTGCATGAGTCAGAAAGCTAAACCAGGTCAAACATCCAAAGAAAAACTGGTCTGAGTTCTATATTAAGTGATATCCAGAAAGCTGTGAGAGCACTGGGAAATTTTTATTTGTGCTTAGGTTTCTGTATCAGAACTCAAAAGGTATTACAAATGCATGGCAATATCAGATATCACATAGAGAACAGTGAGGTGTGCAGCTGACGCGGCAGTGGGTTCATGCCAAGCAAATGACCTGGATGCTTACTAATGAAGGTTTGATCCTTCTTCCTTTTACAGCTGGTTGTCAGCTTCGCCAAGAAGCGTCAGGACCTATACTGGGGCTCTTTATACCCATTTACGAAGGCTAGGAAATGGGTCTGTGAGTCTCTCCAGGGGATTGGCACCTTGCTGTACATCGTGTTCTATCGTCCATTTTCAATTATTGACTTTCTGGGTCCAGTCTTGGTCACACTACACAGTGGGAAAGAGCTCCAAGTTCATGTGCAATACTCTCGTTTGCATCATTAGTTTCTTGGCATATGCTTTGATTATTAAGTATCTGAGGGGGAGGGTGGAAGGAATTCAAGCCAAGAAAGTTCCTTTAAGGCTAGGACTCATAATTACACTGTTGTTTAAGTGTCTTTTTTCCCCTTCACATAAGAGACATAGCAAGATCTTTTGCTCTCTTGAGTGTATTCACCTGGAAGGATTTCTGTGAGGCTTCCCTAACCACCAGGAGCAGTCTCCGGTGGACATGTGTGCAAACAAGAACAGCTCAGACTCCAACTGTAAAAACTGAATATTGTAGAAATTCTAGAAAGGATACTATTATTTTACTAACATCCTTTGAGACTCTGTAGGAAGTAACCTATTCTCTAGGATTTTTAAAATAAAGTCATTTCTGTTGACAATCAAGAGAGCAACTATGTGGTTTCATAGATTCGTTCTTGAGGAAAGTAGTAGGGAAGAGTACAGAATTTGCACAATAACATAGCCCAGGTGTTCTATCGCAAACAAAGCTTAGAGCTGAAATTTATGTCACCTGTAAATAAATCCACATGGGTGTTTCATATGGAAGTAATTAAGTGCAAATGTGCAATAGCCATTTTTGTGTTTTTGTTTGTTTCAAAATACCAAAGGTGATTAGGCCATATTATGAACTAATTACTTAATTTATTTAAGTTGAGACAAGTTTTCGAGTTATACGAGGGCTGAAACCAAGAACTCATTAATTCATTTTGCACATCACTGAAAGAAACAAAACAAAGAGGGTAACACCTTTATTTTATTATGTTAGAACACACCAATATTTTGAACACTGATGAGGACCCAAGTGGTCAAAACATCTGTATTTAGTAAAAAAATAAAATAAATAAACTTTTCTCCCCACCATTTGGTGCTTTCAGTGGTGTGCTGAAATTCAGAATGAATTACTAAAGGTACTAAAATAGTGTGTCTTTTTTAATACATTTTCCTATGGAAAGTTCAAAGGACTCTTCAAACATATTTGAAAACAGTAAATAAATAATCTACAAAACTCAATATTTTCTTAAATTTGAAAGCAAACCACAGTCATTCTGGAGCTTTGGACTCTGTACACCAAGTTTCAAACCAGAGCATATTTTGGTATTTTGATGGTTGAGTTATAATCCCCTGAAAAGAGGGACTGCTTGTGTACAGTAAAGACAGCTGCCACGGAACTACAACGGAGCTACTAAAATAAAACCAGTGTTTCCTTGTTACTGCTGACCAGGAGATGTGAGACTCAGGAGTCCGGTTCCATGGGCCATAGGAGGAGCTCTGTTGGCACTCCATGACTGTGTGCGTGGCAGCACCGCATAGGTACGTGGCCAGGCAGGAGAAGGAGAGGAAAGGAGGAACACAGCACACTCATGGAACCAAAGCAAAGGGATATGAAACACAACCCTAGATGTCAGAAGCGAACCGAAGGTGTCAGAGAACAGTTCTGACCTGAGGTTACTTGTTCTAATGTTTGACCTCCTATCTTCTGGGTTCTAATCCCTCTTTTAGTTAGTTTTTAAAGTACTGCTGAGGAATTCAAAAGATGGTATAGCTGACCATTGATCAGGTGGTTGATATTATTGCCTGACTTAATTTATATTTTTACATACTCTTTTATGACGTGAATCTCATTAGCTGAGGTGAAATTCTGGCATGTGATTCCCTCCTAAATCACTGAGTGTCCTACACCTGGTCAAAGTCAAGGCTCAAATATTTGCCAAAGAGGTAGGGGCTCAAGCTTTCATACTGGTCAGTTTGTTTCCTGTCACTAAGGAACTGGGGTGGTCTGCAGCAGAGGCAGGCTTCTCTTTTCCCATGTGAAAACGGGGAGAAAAATACCTATAATTTTCTATTGTTATGAGGATTTGCTGAACTATTTGTGTAATTTTAAATTCAGGGAATTCTCTTTGGATTAATATCTCCTGGGAAGCACACCCTCGGCTGATTTGAGGGGTGACAAATTGTAATCTTGTTCTTATACCACAACAAGCTCTAGCAATACCGTTGGCTCCCATTGGCTTTGAATTATTTTGCCCAGGGGCTCAGATGTATTGGTACTAAGCCCTATGATCTCTTTTGGCAGCTCTCCATTTTAACCTAAATTAGAATCTTTGACTATGAAATAGTTTTTCTCTCTACCAAAAACATTTATCCATTGACCAAATATTTATCGAGCAAGTAGTAAGTGTGAACCACTCTACTGGGCTATCCTATTTTGTATGGGAACTGAATCTGTGATGTTAAAACCTCACTAAACCTATTCTCTAACCAAGAAAACCAGCCAGACAAGACTCACAAAATTGGAACTTTATCTTTTTGAAGATTTTATTTATTGATTTTTAGAGAGAGAGGAAGGGAGGGAGAGAAACATCAATATGTGGTTGCCTCTCACGTGGCCCCCACTGGGAGCCTGGCTCACAACCCAGGCATGTGCCCTGACTGGGAATTGAACCAGCAACCTTTTGGTTTGCAGCCCACGCTCAATCCACTGAGATATATCAGCCAGGACAAAATTGGAACTTTAGATTTGAAAGGAGTCCTTTACTATACAGATGAAGGCATTTAGGCCTAGACTGTTAAGTCATTTTGTCCAACTCAACACATCCAATTAGTATCAAGAGCCAGAACCAGAACTCAGAGCTGCTGGTCATCACTCTAATGTTCTGTCCACTATCCGCTCCCCTTTGCTCAAGGCAAAGGGGATGAGCCAAACAGATCAGCCTCAGCAACCAAGCTCTGGCAAGATTAAATCCAAGGGGCTGAGCTGACTGGTCTTCACTGGCATTTTTTTACCAGGATGATGCTATGAAAATTAAGTATTATATTTAAGATTGCTGCATGGAAGGAAAGTCCAGTCAATAGATGATGTTGCGAGTCTTCTTTTTTTTTTTAATGCATATAACGTCTTTGTTGAGAAGTTTTTCTCTGGGTTTAGACAATAACCCCTGACATTTTCCTCTTTCTTCTTTGAGCATATCAGTCCCTTTAGTTCAGTTAAGCAATGACATCATGACATAGCTTTGCCAGGTTCAGGCCTTATTTGCAGTGAGATTGTCAAATTATCATTGAGGGAAAATAAGTCTTTAGGTAGGATGTGTTCTTAAATAGTAAAATAATTTCTGCTAAGAGAATTATTTCAATCCTTTCTAAATGATTTCTTTTTTTTTAATTGGCCAGTGATACTCACTGTTGGGTAGTCCATCTCCAAGGTATTTGAGTATTTGTCAAAGCAGTGAGTTGCCGATCAGTGTTACAAAAACCCATTTCATCTGTGGATAAAATCCTGGAACACAGAAAAGGGAACAGAAATGTAAAGAAGGAAAGGGGGGGAAATCCTGGAAAAAAAAGACTATAGATGACTTTACTTTTACCTGAATTTTTAATAATATGCATAAATAGTATTACATTCACTTGTAAACAAAAACAATAATCCTGAATATATAAAAATGAGTGGCATCATGTTACAAGGACAGAAATAAAGATACAAGTATTTACCAACATATTCAAAGGCACAAATAATTTTGAAAGGTTTTTTTGCTTTTGTTATGAGGGACTGAAAGCCCCTAACATCTGTTGTCACAGCCTTTATGTCAGCAACACTCCTGTATCCCAGAGTCTCCTGCAACTAAATTTAAACTCTACAAAATAAGGAGGAAACCATCCAGCGTCTGGGAAAGTAAACTCTGGATTTTTCTTTAATTTCTCTTCTCCCCTTCACCATATTTCTTCTCACCACCTAGGTACAGCTCATCTTCCATTTTATAATCCAGACAACATTATCACGAGTCTGGCAGCCAGGTTGCTAGAGTCCATGATGTTCCTGTACTTCTTAGATGTTAATTTTGTTGAAATATATCAGCTTATATTAGGAGCACTAAGAATGAATCTTTAGACAAACTGATAGAGAAGAAACAATTACATTGTAGTCTGAAGTACTCTATGGCTTCATGCATTGCTAACCATATGTCTTCACCTTCTCATAATCTGCTTGCTCTTGTTTCCTCTTAATGAAAGCTGGACACATCTTAATGTAGAGCCGTAGATGTTCACATGGTTTCATAGCAAGGAGCTACTGCACACACAATTTAGATACTGAGGGAAACGAACAACAAGACCTCACGAAGCTTTAGCAGGTTACACTGGTCATCTTCAAATGTTCATGTATCAGGTGACTGGGCAGAAAACAGCAGCAGTATGGGAGTAGCTTTGGAAGCAGACAGCCCTGAGTTCAAATCCAAGGTCTGCCACTCACCAGCTGTGTGAATGCTATTAAGTTACCTTTCCTCTCTGAACTTTTCTGATCCTGAGTTCTCTCTGTAACATGAAGGCAATCGCTGCTAAGAAAGAACAGCATGAGATGACTTAGGCAGTGTGACGTGTGTGGCTATAGGTTCAAGAATTTGTGGCACTTCTGGCTCGTGTGTCTAATGTCAGCACTACAGCTGGCCCCTACTTTCTTATGATCGTGTGGTTGTGAGAAAAGCACCACTGGGTCAGGCATAGGACCCGTCAGCTCCGCATTCATTCACCTCTGGTCACAGGACCAGGAAATTGTTATGTAAGACACAGTTGTCCTTGTTGCTAATTTCAGGAATTAGAGTTACTTTCCTCCAGACATCCTAGTTTCCCTGAATAAACCACTATAGATGTATTATCCACAAATTTAGCTAAGCCTTTGTGATACTCTTTCTGTCATCAACCTTTAATGAATTTTACAAGTTTACTACCTACCATGTAAAGTAGTTTTTTATTTTGTCTTAAATTGTTTCTTTTAAGGAGTAGTTAGATGACTTCTAATCCACATATACTAGAATTTGATAGATAAATGCATATTCACTTTACTCTGGGCTTTCATTCCTTTATAGACATTTACCATATTCTTTTCAGGATTTGATCATTCTAAATGGAAATCTTCATCTTATATCATGGTTATTTTAACTGAGGTTGAGCTTTCTCTTGTATTTATTTATTTATTTTATGAGGTACTTCATCCACAAACAGTGTCCTACACAGGGGTTGCCATTACGTTGTGCTAGAGTTGTTGTGATTTAACTCCCCCCTTCCTTCGTCAAAATTGCATCCTAAGTATGTTCTGGGCTCAACCCAGAACGATCTTAATGTGAATGCGATTGTATTTGAGCCCAGGTTCAGGGTGGGGGCAGCTGGCAAAGTGTTCAACAACAGGACCAAAGAGGAAAAAATATAACCGAATATGTGATTCTGTCTGTAGCAAGGTGAGCCTTAAGGAAAAGGCAGAGTTTACTCACTCTGAGGGTCCTGAAGAAGGAGGTACCAGGCAATGCTTCCCTAGCCCATTGGTTCCCCTGGAGCCGGAACTTGGACAGGGAGCGCTAGTGGGCCCAGAACCAAGTCTAGGTTGGGTGGGCTGGTCTGCATTGCTGTAAGAGGCGGGGGCTACCATTTTGACAATGCCAGCAGAAATCTAAGACTAAAGAGCCTAAAACTGCTTACCTCTCCATTAGCATTGCTAGCACAAAGTAAGATTTGAACTTTGTATGACTCATTATGAGTGGGTGGCAACCTACTGAGGAGGCAATCTGTGAACCCAAGGTCAACATCCTGGTGAGAAACCCCTGCGCACAGCAGGCAGCACTGAATCAGAGAGCTCTGTCCTCCTCAGCTTGGTCAGAGCATTTCCTGCTCTGTTTCCAGTCCAGTTTCTAAAGATGTTTGTTGGCACATTGTCTGGCCTGTACTTGGCCCCATGGTCTCCAGGAAATAAGAATGACATTTCCACAGTTCTTTTGAGAATACTTTTACATAGGTATCTTGCTTCATCCTAACAACCCTATGGTAACTGTCCATATTCCCATTTTATGAATGAGGAAAACTGGTCAAATTCAGTGATGCATACAACACTAGCTAGCAGAGGATGGAGGGAGAACTGGTCTCACACACTAACCTATGTCCTTTCCACGTTAGCACCACGGTGAAGGCCAGGTCTTCCCCGGACACCATCCTGAAAATACGCTTTCATTTTTCCCTAAATGTAGTTATATTCACTTATACTGAAGTTGATCTGAATTATTTTGGACAACAGCAAAGCTCATGAGATCACCCTGAAGATTTGGCCTTTTAGTGGCCAGAATTCCAGTAATATAGAGATTTCCCTGTCTTCTATGACATCCACGTCACGTGGACAGTGGAGAGTGTTCACTATGTGTGTGGACATACAAGGACATCCAGAGGGGAGGTCATTTACCCCAGCCTCTTCTCTTTTTCCTGAATTTCCTTTCCACATTAAAGCCCCACTCCCACACATTAATTTAAATGAGCTTCAATATTATTTTAATAAAACTCAGTGGTGTATGTGCCTTACATCTTTCTGTACCCTTCCCTTCTTTCTGATGGGATAGAATCCCTGAATGATCCTAGTAAATTCTGAAAAGCCTTAGCAGGGGGGATAATGGGTAAAGATCATTGCATTTCAGCTCCCTGATCTATTACACTCCTGCCTTTCACCAGCATGCAGAGTGCTGTGTTTTTTTCCTAACAGAATAAATTAAATATGAAAGAGAAGGACTAATGTAATTCAAATAAACATGTTAATGACCCTATTTTTCCATTTGGTAACTAGACCGGATGTGGTGGAATGCCAGTTTTTTACTGAGCCTGTAATTTAAAACTTTCAACAAGGACATTTTTTTTTTTTGCTTTTATTTCCATCCTCCACTCCCACCCCTTTTTATTCTTGCAGACACTCCTTACTGTCCAATTGGTTTTGGAACATGAAAACTGTCCTCATTGCTCCCCGGAGTCACAGGGGAACCTGGGGTAGCTTATCTCTGTGGGGTGGCTTGTAAGTCTTTACTGGTGATTACCCTGCCCAAGCTCTGGGCTGTTGAGGGGTGTGGGAAAGGAGGCAACCAGTGCATTCACGCACCTCCTCTCTGGCCCTGAACCCCCATTTTGTGGGGTTTTGGTGTTTGGCGTTTACATGCTTGCTGCTCTAGGCAGTACTTTGGCATTCAGATTTGGGACCGGAAGAGCATTTAGTGTTTTTAACCCTGTATGTAGCCATCAATTCCGGTGACATTTTTATGCATCAAAACTGAGAGCTTGTTGTCATCCGTACCGAAACCCTGACTGACTTCGGCGTGCCCCCAGATGACTCCCTAATGTATTCTCTCCCCTGCCACCTCTAAGCCACCTATCTCCCTCTGCACCCCAAGAGTAGTCATTGGCCTAGCAGTCCTCTACTCCTCCCCCAGAAAATGGACTGCCCAAAATGAAGTTCTTCCTCTCTTCCAGACTTCAAATTTGCCACCTGTCTGCTACATTTACAGTTGGTTACTGAAGAGCCTGACTTTTCTCCAAACGGTGTGTATTTAATCCCTAAATTCTCTGCCACCCACAAAATGGGGTGACCCGTTGGCGTTTTACCTGCTAGATTAGCTCTCTCTTATTTCTTTTACTTTGGTCACTTTCCAGTGTTTGAAGGAAAACTTTTTGATCTAAACACATTTCAGTTTTTTCCAATTTACACGCGGTGGAGGGAGAGGGGGCTCTGGCCCTGTTACTTCCTGTTTGTTTTTGCTCTGGAGAATGCAGACCATCTGTGTCTCAGAAACTAGTCTACAGCCATCGTGCTGATTCTGGTTTTTAACTTCTTAGTTTTTCCCTCATTTCTCTTGCAATAATTTTCTATTCGTCTTCCCAAAACTCCTAAACCCCTCATTAAATCTTTCTTCCTGAAATTTCTTATCTTAATAGTACCTCTGGATACAGTTCCGTCCCCATTAAGGCCAGGATTCTAATTAAGTAAACAATAATGGGAGAGGGAAAGGGGGGAGAGAGGAAGCAGTAGGCGAAGGGAAAAAAAATTAGGATTACTCTTTAAAAATGGATTTCACTGATTTCCAGACCCAGTTCCCAGGTCCTCAGATCCTCAGATCCTTGAACCGCACGGCCTCACCTGTCATGTGGCCTTTGCCTTTTTCTGAAGAAATGTCATGGATGTTGGGTCTGAGTGGCCTGAGCAGGTTCCTCCCAAGGATCTCTTTCCAGCCATGTAGGCTTTAGTTAATGTTGTACTTTTTCATAACAACCCAGATGCTCGTTTCCCAGAACTAGTAGAGATCTCACTTTCCTGAGGACTGCCTGATGACTCCAGACATACCTCACCCTGTATAAAAGTCCTGTATTCTTTCTTTGTTTCTTGTTTGTTTTTGTTGTTGTTGTTGTTGTTTTGGGGTTTGTTTGTTTTTTCATGCAATTGCAGCAACCAAGGTCTCTAAACAACTAGATCCCCTTTTGGTAGATGACTCTAACTCTGCAACTTATGAAAATATAACTTTCTCACACTCAAATAGGCTGGTTCCCATCTTCATTTCAGATGTCATTGCAATTTAGAACATGATATTTCCCCCGTTCTCATTTTATTTTTTAAACCAAAGGACTTTGATTTTTTTCTTTAATTCTTACAGTCAAAATTAAAAAGCTAAATGAATTCCAGGCTTCAAACTCTGAGAATTATATTTCAGCCAGTTTGAGTCTAAAATGTGCTACCGAGAGCCCACTGGTGACATGCTCGTGGCTCCCCTCCATGGAGCGCCGAGCTTCATGTAAGCCTGTGGCTGTCCGGAGCTGCAGCCTCTGGTCTCCCGTCCCTGTTCCTTCACAGCTTCTGCGTGTTCCTGCCGTAGCACCTTCAGCCATGAACATGCCATTTAATCAGTGGTATATGAAAATGGACTTGGTACAGTCAGCAATAGCTAGGCCAGAATCGATTGGCTATTTTTCAAAGGGAAAAAAAAAAGAGAGAAAATTGCTCTTTTAATCTAGGTAAATCAAATCGTGCCTGCTTGCTTTCCACCTGTAGCTAAGTGTAGGCAGTGCATTCAGACTGAGGATAGTACTTTTTAGTGCTTTTTTTCATGCTTATCTACTAAGGGGAAAGCACCAGGGTGTCTACCGAGCTGAGTTTTCACATTCACATAAGAAAGCTTGTGCTCTTTTTCTCTTAAGAAAAAAAATCTTCCCTTTTGCCCCATCTTAGAAGATTTGAATGAAAGCAGAATACATTCAGCCTCTTTTGCCTTTTTTGCCTTTTTTTGTCCTGCCACAAAAGCATATCGGACTGTGTCATTACAGTGTGTTGCTTTGGGCAGCCTCGTGCTGTATAAAGGCGAAGACCTTAATTGGGTTAACAGAACTCAGCAGGAGCGAATGTCCGGCGAGCACTGCTTTCCCACTAGGCACTTCTCCGCTTTCGGTAGTGTGTACAAAGCGGACACCAGCTTGGGAGGAGCTGCTTTTCCTACGGATTTGTTTTTGTAATGCTGGGGCTTTCTCTTTTAGTGTATTACCAACAAGTGAAATTAATTTTTAAATGAAAACTGGGCTTTGTTTTTCAAACTACAAAGGTAGGGGGTGAGGTAGGAATGTGCTGTCAGGTTTGTTCAGTAGCATTGATTTGTAACCAACAAAGGAAATGTCTACTTATGAGACACAAATCAATGCAACCAGACTGCAAAAGTGCAAAGAGAGATGTGAGAAAATTATTCAATCGTTAGTCTTCTATGGAATTTAAAAACATGAAGGCTTTTGATTGTTCCAATCCCAAAAAAGAAAAAAGGAAGTGAGTAACTGAAAGAAAGGAAGGGAGGACATGATGACGGGTTCTAATTTCATCAAGGTTTTTCTCTCATGATTATGGAAAGGTCAGACAAGGTTATAAGATTCCTGAAAGATTAGCAGTGTTGTGAATGAATTTCAGAACTCATTAACCATGTCCTCAGATGCTATTGTGGAAACTGGTAAAAAACCAGTTTATGCCAGAACTCCTGCTTTCGTCTGCCTAACCTTCGCTACTGTAAAATTGACAGTTTCTTGCAAGCTCTCTTTATCCAAAAATAATCTATAACTAGTAGACCTAACTCTTACATGGTAGTTTTCATCATATAAACACATTGCAAATATTAACAAATAAATCAAACAAATAAAAATTATAACTCAAGGAAGCGAAGATATTAATTTTGTAAAACTTTCCCAGTTCAGAAAGAGACGACTGATCAGAGCTGAAAGTATGATATGCAGAATATTTTATATAGTCTGGCCTGAGGTTTCAAAGTGTTAACAAGTTTCTTGAGCACTGACTTCAAGAATTGTCCTTAGCTTATCAGATGTGTGTATTTTAAAGTTATGCTAAAAGGCTCTTTTCCCCTCCTTATAGGTCAAACGTGATTCTCCTTTCTCCTTTCTACCAAAAATCATAACACTGTTAGGTTGCTTAGCAGCCTTCTTTTCAGAAGCAGGGGAAAAGTACATTTCAACACAATCCATATCCTAACTTTCACAGATTATGAATTATACTGATTTCTCTTTTGGGGGGAAGGGAGAAAAGATAAGATGTCACTTTCTAAACACTTAATATAAAAAACTGCACAATGTTTTATGTTTTTCTAATGTCCAGTAATGCCAGAGTCGATATTCAAAATCTAGGGGAAAAATTAGAAATGCAGAGAAATTTTTTATCTTGACTATGTGATTTTGCTTCTGTTCCTATGATAAAGTCAATTACCAAGATTCTTACCTCATCCTAAAAAAATGTGCTATTTCTTTACTTCTCACCATATCATGTTAGTACATTACCTGCAGAAATCAAGGGAGTGAAATGGAATGGATCCGAGTCCTATAAGTAAAGTAATCAGGAATGGATTTCTGGGCAACCCCTTTGAAAATAAGAATCCTTGCAATAAAAGAGCATGAATGTCTCACTCTGTGTTACACAATAATACCCCGAAGTCTGATTTCTGGCAGTTCTGACTTCTGAATTACAACCCTGAACAAAGAAGTAAATGGAGAACAAGGAAGACCTTAGAACATCCAAATGAGTGTCCCGGAGTCTCTGACCAAACTCTGCTTTCAAGCAGTATTGTCTCTATAACACTCATTTATCTGATTTTCCAACCCAAAGCAGACTAGAAAATACATCTAGAATGGAGGGCTGGAAGGAGATGGCTCACAAAAGCAGGGCCACCAGTGAGCTATGACAGTGAGAGTGGGCTGCAGCTCGGCCTGTGGCCGTTAGACTGAGTGGTGAGGGGCGAGGCCAACTTTCAAGAGAAGTAAAAGTGTATTACTGAGAAACTGGAGCATTGAGTATTCACAAGGATGACCCTGCATCATAAGAGAAAAAAGTGAGATAAGCATACTCCCTTTCAGAAAACAGGGATACATAAATGTTTTCTATTAAAAAACAACGTAAAACATATTTTATTGCTTAATGAGTCAAGTTTATGTAATTAAAAATATATATGGGACATTTCATTTCCCAGTATAGCTTTTTTGTTATTCTCTTAATAATTTAGAATAAATTAGAAATGGTTTTGTAGTGACATTACAAAATCTATCCAAAATTACTCAAACAAACACCTTAAAAGGAAGGATATTTATTCTTGAATATTTTTTAAGCTCAAATTTCCTAAAATAAAGATACTCTCTGTCACTGACCATAGTTACATATGTTATGATCTGGAGTGAGGCACAGTGCTCATATTTAGCTGGTTTACTGTTTACTTTGTAATGCGTCATTATAACTGACCAAAAGCATGCTACAGGAAGTTGTTAGTGTGTTTTTTCATTGCTTATGCAACTTCCAAGTAGAAAATGTTCTTGAGACCAGATGGTAAAGAACAGTCGATTGCAAGTTCTATTCTCCAGATGTATTGATGTTTTATGTCTTCTTGAAGCCAGTTCAAATACATTTGTGAATTCAAGTCTTGACTTTGAGTAACCCTTTCACTTCTGCTAGCTCTTATTTCAACTGACAAAGAATCGGGCTAGAATATTTAATTCCCTCTGCAGCCAGCTGTACCGTGGGGTGGCAATGCCATGCCACATAATTCAGCTGAGTAAAAGTTCATCACGCGCTTCCATACACGTCCAGGCACCGTGCTGCCGTGACTGCTCCGTGTTTATGTGCACAGTACTGAACCTCTCTCCAACGTTGTCCTTTTCCAAAGTGCACTTGTTAAAGACTTTTTTTTTAAAAGACACTTACCCAGTGTTTCTGCTTGGCATCTAGGTGTTTTTTTTTGTGGTCTGTTTGTCTGTTTGTTTGTTTGTAATGTGCTCAGCAATTTAGGAGTTTGCTGGAACACAGATGAGTTAAGATAAAAAGCTGTTTTTCAAAAAAAAAGCCTCTAGTAAGTAAAAATGAAGATACTATATCTGAATGAAAGTGAAAAGTTATCCCCTTGTATATTTTTAAAGCTTCCCAAACCATCCCCAGCTCTCAGCCAAATGTAGCCTACCCAGATTGTCTTTAGGAAAGTAGCGATTCACAGAGATTCGCAGTTAACCATATATCAAACTGCACACTGTCTTCAGTCCCTGCTCACAGCTCACCATTTTAGAATGTAGTGAGATATGCCAGAGCCCTACCATCTGTTTAATGGGCTAATTATGTTTGCCACATGCCTACTTCACGGGAATACCATGAGTGAGGTTGCCAAACATCATACAAATATATATGTTTGTATATATAGATATAAAAATATACACATAAATAAAATCATATACATATATAACACATCCAGCATTTCTGAGTTTCATTCTATCTTTTGCTATCAGAATATATTACAGCTCATCACATAAACCCAGCTAGGGACTGTCAGAGTTTATTATAACGCATGTCATGGCCGTCAGACTGAGGGGTGCTGGGGACAGACACTCAGATTCTATATGCATACCTCTGTCGTTGCCCTTGTTAGCTGTGCCCTGTTTCTGTTAAAATCTTGAGATTTTAGCTTCATAATTAAGAGAAATTTTATGATACTTTGTTGTTGTATCCAATGTTTTAACTCCTTCTTTTGAGAAAGGATATTTTTTTCCCTTATTTAAAAAAAAAAAAAGTCAGGCTATTTCTATCTCTTTCATACAAGACTAGAACTTTTTAAAAAAGATTTTATTTACCTATTTTTAGAGGGGAAGGGAGGAAGAAAGAGAGAGAAACATCCATCAGTTGCCTCTCACAGGGTGCCCCAACTGGGGCCTGAACCCACAATCCAGGCTTCTGCCCTGACCGGGAATTGAACTTTGTGGGATGACACCCAACCACCTGAGCCACGCCAGTCGGGGCAGGACAACAACTTTTCTTTACAGGTCTATGACTTTTCTCTTATGTACCACAGTTTCTATATTGGGCCTGCTCTAAATGCTTGCCTGTTTGTCCTTTTAGGAGGATGCTGCAACTCCTAACAATCTTTTTCCCTGGTGTTCCCTAAGCACTTTCTGGATAAGTATTTTTCACTGGCTCCCATTATCACAAGGGCTAGTTATCACTGCGAAATTATCCCTGGGTCTCAAGTTAGGTCAACCTAAGTAGCTTCTTGGATGTAGGTGGGTCTTGAAAGACACAGGTGGGTCTTGAAAGACAAGAGGGATTTTAAGCAGTAAAGGGAGGTAAACGAAAAGCACTCTAGGTGAAGGGAATTAAACTGGCAAAGGAACAGGACAAAGATGGAAAGAGCGAGTCACCAGTACCTGGAGTGTCTGGTCGGGATATGATATAAGCTCCCAGTATTGGGTGTTCCATGGGGCACCTTTGTCTGTGTAAAGGTAGCTCAGCAAGCACAAGCCTTCTTGGCTTTGAGGATGTCGTGACCTAAGAAATATTGGGAGAAATATCCACACCAGACTGTAAATCTAATAAGTATCATTTTCTTTAAAAATGAGAAACAGTAACAATATATTAAACTATTATTGCTGTAACATTTTATGTAGTCTTTTGTAAGCTACAGAAGAATTTTTAAAAGCTTTATTTTTTTACAAGTGTTAGAATGTCTTCATATACTGCCTTAACTGAAGTAAATTATTCAGACAGAGCTGTTTTGTTTTATTTGTTTTGTTTTTCCAGCTTTATGCTTACCAGGGATTTCACAAATGAGTTGGAAGAGGAAAAAGAGCCAGGATGTAAATATAGAAGTAACCCCGTCAGATAGGCTTGCGTGAGCATGAACAAGGGCTCTGACAGGATGAGGAAGAATCCTCGTCAGTGCCAGAACGGCCATGTTCTTGTCTTCCTCGTGGAAGTCTGATTCGAAAAGAGGCACTGGTATGGGAAGAAAGCGAGAATTAGTCCCCTATTATTTTCCCATGTATGTAAGGAAAAACGACTTGCACGTTTACTATGTGACTTCTAGAACCCAGAAACCTAAAACCTGATGCAAACCACACAGGCATATCAGGACATGGCAATGTATGTACCAAAACGAGCCGAGTTGGAGGCAGAGGGAAGGTTACTTTGTCACCTGTCTTATTTACACTCATTGAATGTTACAACTGGAAAGACTCTTAGAGACCATCCAATCCAAGATTCCCATTTGGCATGTGAGAACGGTGAGACTTAGGAGAAGTCTGATGACTTGTAATATCATGCGACGGTTGGCAAACGTGGCTGGGGACACCGGCCTCCTGACTTACAGTCGGATGCCTTCCACCCACACCTCGCTGTCATTCCTCCCGTTTCCCTGTAATCACTGCTGAGAACTTGGACTTTGCCTCATCCCACCAACGTTGCTTTGTGTATCTTGATTGTCAACGAGCTCCTCAATGAATTGCTTTGGATTAAAGTTTATTTTACAATGATAAACTGTCAGATTCTTATAAATGATACCAAAATTAGGATGGGTTCTCAGAAGCATTCTGAGTATTCTATATACAAATACCAAGAAGCTCACAAGATAAACATGTATACCTCTTTTTCACCAGGATCCTATCATTCCTATAAAAATGACGTGATTGTATTGTTGCGGTTTTTAAGGTTTCTGGAGTTCCAGACGTTTGTTGGAACATGTAAATAGGTCAGACCAGATCTGCTCGTTTAACCTCTCGAACTGTGCCTGAGACGCTCTTAAACTGCTGTGCCTGGGGAAGAAGTCGTTCCCACCACTGTCAGTATCTCCAGTTCCTTCTGTTACACTGATTGCCTGTTGGGCGCAAAACAAAGCTGTGCTTGGTGTTTTACTGGTATTCTGTCCCATGATAGAGGAGGGAGAATATGATGAAAGTCTGGCATAGTCCAGCTCCCTTTCGTGAAGTGAGTCCATCATTGACAGCAGGCATTTGATAAATGCTTACTAAAAGGATGGAAAAAGCATCCATGCTTTCTCCTTTTCAAAAAAAGGCTCCGTTTCATTTGAAAATTGACTGTAAGCTTCTGATACAATGTCATGTGGTTTGTTGCACCACAATGGTTATTATGATCTACTTGTCAGCAAAAACCCAGAAATACTTACTGTGGCAATGGAAGATAATGTAATAACCCAATTTACATTTTAAGTGTGTCTGACCCACCAAGTCCTTGCTCAGGTACCAAACACAGCACTGTGAAGGAACTAGCTGACATAGTGCCCTGAAATTTCAGGTGCATGTAGTCACCTCACAGATGCACAGCTAGCCTGGTTTTTGAGGCCAAGAGAAGGAGAGGAGGCCAATTTCCCACTATTCTAGAAGCAAGAACCACTCAGTAACACATTTACAGGAGTTAGAGGGAAGAACCTTTTTTAAAGAAAGCTGTTATCTCATGGCTGTTTTTATCAAAACATTGAGTCTATCAGCATTCCAACTGTAAGAACAATTTAATTCACAAAGCAAATGAGATAAGCGGAAGAGTCCGGCCCCATCAGCCACATCCCACCACCATGGTCCTCTTTTCTGTGGGGTGATTTAGTGATCAAGATCCCTGTTGTTCTGCACTGAGATGTTCGTGGGGGAAAGCTCGAGCTCCTCTCCTCCAGAAACCACGTCCGTATGGCTTATAGCAAAACCACCAGAGGGCAGTTGTAGAGGTTTCGTGATCCACTCCAGCCAGGTTTGCAGGTGGGGATAATGGAACCTGAGCAATTTCCCTTCCTCTTCCTCTTCCTCTTCCTCTCTCCTCTCTTCCTTTTAATTCTTTTTCTTTCTCTTCTTTCCTTCTATTCAAAACTATTTTGTTTACTGATTTGGAGAATATTCCAAAAGGAAAGAGGCAGCATAAATCCTATTTTGAGGGAACACACAATCATCTTGACATGTAACTATATCCATATGCCTTTTTCTATTTCTAAACAACTGTAGAGCGTGCGGAATAGCCCAGGTGCTGGTCTTCAAAGTGGGTGTGTTCTAAGACATTCTTTGCTGAAGCAACCTCCTTCACTGTTTCATGTTGTCGAGCAATCAAAACAGAGAAGCAAGTTTTCCTTCTGTGGTCCTAGCCCAAATGAGTGGCAGTGTTTGGCCTCCATCAGTGATGTTCCACAAAGCCCTCCCTCTGTCCAATATACATGGTGTCTAGGGCTCCTGGGAATGCACAGTCAAAACAGAGAGCCTGCCGCCATGGTTCTTAGTGAGGGACTGGTGACATGGATGTGACAAATTTCTGTTAGTGTTTTCCTCACCCACCTTTTAACTTGCTAGCTAAGACCTATTTTTTTCCTTAACCAAATTAGTGGTTTGAAGAAAAACTTTTCTTCATAATTTTGAGTCATTTTTTTCAGACTGTCTTATTATTTTGCATTTTGGTAATCACCTTAACAGGTGGCTGAGTGGGGATCATGTCTGAAAAGACCTCACCATGTCTTACAAGGCAGAAATTATTCTCATGGGAAAAATACAAGTATTCAGGTGCAGGGCTCTCTCTACCAAAGAAAGTGGCTCAGATAACAGTGCCTAATACCGTATAGCCTGCAGAGTGGGTCTTCACAGCCGTGCTTTCAGTTCCTTTTCACTTGCTGGAATTTTATGCAATGACTGTAGCCAAGAACCTTTGGAATAGCTCTCTCTGGTCATACAAAAAGGAGAGGAGGAAAAAGTCCTTTGGAAAGTATGCCTTGTTGGTACAAGCTAGTGGCCAGTCTAATGAAACTTCTACCCCACTCCCAACCCCCTCCCTGCACCTCCCTTTCCGTCTTCGGGGTTTTTATATGTTAGAGAACACATCTGTCTGGTGTGTTTGGGGTACCTTGATATTTCAAATACTTGGAAGAACACTTGTTTTCTACACTTTATTAAACTAGCTCAGTTAAACATATTGGTCATCAGGCCGTGTGATGCACAATTATTCAATGTATTTTAAAATCCAAATAAAAATCAATCGTGCTGGCCAGCCCCTTTCTCCCTCTGCCTCCTCCATCTGTCTCGCTTTACTGCGAGGCACAAGGAGTAGCGCGCGTCTGCGTCTGTGTCTGTGTGTGTGTCTGGGAGGAAGACAGACTCCCTACCTGTAAATGGCTTGCTATTATTAGACGTTCGGTTACCAGGGGTTATGTAAGACAATTGAAGCTCTGTTTTTTAACAGAGACATGATTCATGCTGCTTGTAGTAACAGTAACCACCTCCAAACGAGACAGAAACCAGACGCAGACAAAGGCTGGAGAAATCAATGCCGACTCGGTGCAGCCATTCTGCTGATACCCTCTGCCTTTCAATCAGAGCACTTAGGTTATCAGGAGAGGAGGCTCCTCCGAATTCTGGGTCTTTTCTGCCTCCTGGGGCTGCCAGGTGAAATCATGTGGGCTGAAGCTGTGTGCACAAGAAAGCTGGGCCTCAGGGGCAGGGATGTCTGATCTCCCTCCCGGGCCTCCCCAGTGTTTCAGACGCACCTGGAGGAACAGTATTGGTGACCTCCACTGTGGCTCAGAATTCTCTGTATGTTATACTCAGAAAGGCTGGAACCTGAGTGTTTGGCTCAGCCACTTAACTAACTTTGCTCAAGAGATGCTCTGCAGCACTGCTGGAAGAGGAGAGGATAGAGTGGGATTTGAGCTGGTGCCAGTGCTTTATTACAGCTTCTCCCAAAACCTGAATGGAAGTGGACTGGCTGTCAGCTCCCACACACAGGGAACTCTCCTCATTCTTCCGGTAGTCATTCTTGAGACTTCATTGATTTAGCATTTCACAGAATGCAAAGCACTCTCACATGCATCAGCTTGTTTTAGCCTCATGACTTCATGAGATAGGCAGAGCACACATCATTAACCAACACCGTGTTGCAGGTGAGAGGTTGTGCAGCACGATGGTGATTATGTCATTTATTGATTCCTCGCCTGTGATTTTATAGGGCTCAGAAAACTTAGTGACTTGACAGCAGTCATACAGCTAGTTCTTATCAGATCCAGGACGACAATGCACATCTTGTGATTCTCCATCTAGTGCTCCACCTCTAAGATTTGCCACAAAGCTTCTTGGCAACTATGGCATTTTGGGGGGGAACCCCAGGATTTTCTACTGAAAACTGGTTTTAGATGAAGTTTCTCTGCTCATAAGCTGGGCAACTGAAAACTCCCTTTCCCACCTCAATCTCCTCATCTATGTAACTCATGATGGGGAGGACTCATTTTTAGAGAGTGTCTGTGAAACTACCACACAGCCTTCAGTGTGTCTAAATCAGTGTAAATCATTGCCAGTAGTATCCGCCTGTCTCCTCCGTGGGTGACGTGCAGGAGAGAGATGGAGAGATCTCCGACTTCACCCAGAACACAAAAGTAAACTCTCTATTTTTACTACCAAAAGAAGAAACTAAGATACTTTCCTGCAGAAAGTGCCCTGGCTCTCAGAAAACCGTAGCCTTGACCCAGTGGGCGGCAACACATCCAAAAGGTAGGCTACCCTTCATTTTCATGCCTAAACATTCGAATTGTCCAGAAAAGCAACTCTAAACAGGAGCATGACAGAAAAATATCTAAGCCATTTAGCTTTACCCACCCAATAACCCCCCTAATAAGAATTCCAGTTTTAAAAATACTTATTTATTGGTTACTACTACCACTAAATACTACATTGTTAGGAATTTTAACTAGGGACCAACACAGAATTTTCTGACACAGAATTTGTAGCATGATCTTACTATTTTCATGTGTTATATAATATAATCTAAATCTATTTTAAAGTAAACACAAATAAACACTCTCATTTATAACTAGTTTTTAATTAAATCTTTTGTTTGAGTACTAGTTTTTATCCAGGAAGGTAGCGAAATACTTCACAGACTATACTTTAATGAAATGTATTTTCTCTTCTGCTCACACGTGAAAATCATTTATTGTAGTACTTTTAAGGAAGAAGGGCTCTATGCTGCTCTCTCACGTAATAACACTCCCTGACTAGGCACCACAAGAACAAATTTCCAGTTCTAGCCTCACTGCAAATTCATTATTAGGTAACATTAAGTCCCAACTTCAGATAACATCTAATCTGAAAAACACAAAGTTCCTTAATATCTGGATGTGGCACACTCCCCTGAGATATATGCCCGCTGTGTGCCCATAAATGCAGCAGTAAAAGGGCTTCATGGGAAAGATGGAGTTCACTGCTTGGGGGTTACAGTTTGTGCTAGTAGCAGCAACGCTGCCTGGGCCTCTCCAGTGTCGTGTGTCTCTAGAACACAGGTGGCAAACAAGGCCCACAGGCCAAATCCAGCCTGGCACCTTGTTACTACCTGTGGCGGTACCAAGCTCCTTGCCCCTAGTTAAGGAGTAGTTACATTTATACAGACCTAAAATTACACTCGGCCCTTTGAAGGCAACCCCAAGACTGATGTGGCCCCCGGTGAAAATGAGTTTGACACCCCTGCTCTAGACTGACCCCGAGAGAGAGAGGTCGGAATGGGACGAGAAGGCAGGACAGCACTCTGCAAGTTGTTGCTGCATTCTCTGTATACCGGGCACAGTGATAAGCGGTGGATCCTTGCACCTCACTACCCCTGACTTCCTCGTGGAAGAAACAGCCTTTTCTCTTTCATCAGGTTACCACGATTTAATGATCACAAATGGTAGTCTCGTCATTACACAGGCACTTATTCCAGTGGTTCCTTTCATGAGTCCTTTGATGTTCCTAGGTTATTTTATGCTTCTCCCCATTTGGTGTCAACTAGTGCAAATTCTTATTTGTACCTGGGAACGGAGCTGCCTTTGCTCTCCAGACCTAGCCTTTACCTCTCCAAACACACATACTACCACTTGTGAAGGTGAAGACAGTGACGGTGAGTGGTTTTTCTTCCCGCCAGGGTGGTGGTGCAGACCACCCAGGCCTGCAACCTACTAAACTGTGCCAATAACTACCGAAATCAACCTCTGCTCTCCCAGGCCCCAATGTCACCCATCCTGTCTCTGGCGACCTTTAACGTAGTTATGACCCTGTGCTATGCACAAAGGGCTATGCTCAGTGCTGTCTGAAATTCACAGAACAAGTTCCACATCCCAGAGAATTTACAGTCTCACCAGTGATATAGAAAACAGGCATTGAACTGTAGCAATTTATCTAAGTGCTAAACGAAGGTCAAAAGTCGATATGGGCCGAAGCCATTTTCATAAGAAAAAGTTTCATAAGGAATACATGACCTAATATGGGCCTAAAGGAGGGGAAAGGCCTAGATGAAAAAAAGGTGTAAATCACATTCCAAACAGCCAAAATGGTATGTTCAGGGGCTCAGAGATACAAATGTGCTTTATAAGTTAACTGTTTTGGACCAGATGGAGTATTGATGGGAAGGACATCTGAGAGGGCTTACTCGACATAGATTTTACATACCCAGGCTAAAGAGTTTGGAACCAGGAGAAATCCATTAAAGCATCTTTTCTCTAAGCACATTCTAAGGTTAGTAAGTGTTCCAGCCCTGGCCAGGCAGCTCATCCAAATATGCCAGGAGTTCAGGATCAATCTGCAGTCAGATGACACACAAGAATTGACCAATGAATGCATAAATAAGTCAAATAAGAAATCTGTGTGTCTGTCTGTCTGTTTCTCTCTCTTTCCTGTCCTCTTTCTCTCTAAAAATCATTAAATAAAAAAAAATAAGTGTTCCACTAAAATGGGTGGGGGTACAGGGGAGAGGTCTGTAATCCATTAAGTTTGGACAATGCTGGGGTCTTCAGCACCTTTAATATACTTATGTGCATTATGAGTTTGCAAGAGGGACATAGAGTATGCAGTATTTCCTATATTTGTTTGACCAAGGAACTTTTTTTGAGATGTATCTTGATGTTCTAGTGTTCTGTAGAACTCACTTTGAGATATACCACCTGGAAAGATTTAGAAGGCCAGGAGTTAAAAGCAGGGCAAAACACTATATCGTGACAAGTAATCTAGTACCATCCACTACGGAGAAGAAGATACCACTGATGGACCCAAAGGGAAGGATAAAGATCCGAAGTACAGAGGATAACCTCCAAGATGTGTAGAGAATGTAGAAAAAGGTATAATATATCTTGAAGAAACAAAATGATGAAAATTTAGTGATACTGGAGAAGGAGATGAGAGCCAATGACTTTGCCACACTGGGTGGTCGAGATCCCCTTACTAAGGCAGGAGGGAATGTCATCAGCTGAAAAGAGAATGGAGAATGGAATTTGGTAAAGTAGGACATATTAAGAGAAAACTACTGTAGGCGTGTACTTAGGAACAACACAAAGCAGGAAGGAGAGTACAGATTACATGCATGTATAGGGTTTTGTACTGAGAAGGAGGGGATGGGAAGTTTTGATATGAATTCAAGGTTGAAGAAAATAAGAAGAGGCCAATATATAAAAGGTCATGGAAAAGAAAATTCAGAGGGTTATTGAGACCAGTGTTAATGTGGTTGATTAGGGGGTTCAGTCAGACTGGACAAAGACATCCAGGAAAGCCACCAGGGGTCTACTAATGGGTCAGGTGGAAAGAGTAGATTCCTTAGGCATTAAGGAAGAGGCGTTCTCAAACTGGGGCTGGAACACGTAAGGTTGAATGTGAGGTCTTGAAAGAGCAAATTGGAGTAAGAATTGGGGCTAAGAAGTAGCTGGAGAAGATGGAGGTAAAGCTCTGCTTAAAAGAAAAAAAGATAATGTGTTCTGGGATTGACGTACCAATCAAAGTAGAGAGAGAAAACATAAATGAAGTGTAGGAGATTTTGGAGAAGGAGGAAAACAGGTTCAAGAAGGTGTTAGAGGACCATGATGGGGAAGCTCATCTAAGCCTCTGTTGAGGACCTCACATGAATAGGAGTAGAGTGAGGGCAGGAGATCAGTGGTTCAGTGATCACAAGCTACCTGTAGGTTAGATGTACAGCATCACAACTAAAACCTGTCTTTTGAACCCTACTTTGCTCTTCTCTGGCTTCATGATCTATGGCAAATACAGTTATATAAAGTTATAACTTTACCTTTCCTAAGCACCAGTGTCCTCATCTACAAAATTAGAATGTAATTCCCACCCCCAAAGGGTAGTTATAAGACATAAAGTTAAACAGTGTATGAAGAGTGCCCAGCATGAGAGCTGCCACACAGTAAGCATTTAGTTAACGACAGCCAGGTTAGTGTGGTGAGGCAGGAAAAGGTAAGTGATGTTCACTTTGGGGGCAGGGACAGTGTGTCCCTCCGTATGATGCCATTTCAGTGTTTCTTGGTACCTGGTTTTTACCATTTAGGCACAAACAGCAATAATTAGTCCAGAAAATATACTCAGGGCAAGAGACAAGGTAATATATACCTGTGATAAAACACCAATAACATGCTGCACCACGAATCGTGCTCATGTCGGGATCCTTGTTATAGAGTTGAAAACAACCCCAGAACCAGAACCCGTGGCAGGCTTTCTGACAGGAAGATTCCAGAGTCAAATGACTTAGAGAAGGGGTTTCCATCATCAGGTATCCAATAAAACCAGAAAAATCATCATCATATGTGTATATGCATTATGTATATGCATGTACATATCTCACCCAGTCCCCAAAGATCTCTTATTATAAAAACAAGAGTCAACTGCATCTGATAGCACTCAGGCTCCTGGGATGTGCAGGTCTTCTAAACAGAGTTTGTGAATCATCAAAGAGGAATCAAGCAGTCTCTACAGACAAAATTAACATAGATTTAATGTGACAAACGGGGACCTTCTATTGGCAGGGCCATCTGGGGGCCTTCAAGCCATCAGAGGTATTTCTTCTGGACATGGGTATTAACTAGTGGCTCATTAAGGAGATAAAAATATTTTAAGTAAAAGATTGACTGTAGCCTTGGAAAGCTAAAGCTGGGACTCCAGATTAGTTTGTCTGGCTGTGATGCCTGTGGTACCTTCTTCACTAAATGGTTTTCTCACCAGTTTTCAGAGAGGGAGATTAGTGATGTAGACTTGGGAATTCACTTTAGGTAATTAGTTAAAAAGTTAGAAGTCAAATAGATTTCTTTAACAGGTATAATGGTTTAACAGGTTGATGAGCTACTTAATTCCCACATCTTTCTTCTCAGGGGACTATTAGAGTTTTTAAGGGACCTTACAAATCATAAAATCCATCTCCTTTTCCTACAGGTGGAAAAAATGACCTAGAGATGAAATGACTCATCCAAGGTCATCTAGCTAGTTCTGTGGTTTTATTTTCTTTTTTCTACTCCTAGTTTTTTTAACTCTCCTTCCTTCTTTCTGTCTCCAACATTCTGTTCCCCCACAGCCACATCTCTGCTGATTATTTTTTGGACTTACCCTTGCTGTACGAAATTCCCTATGCCTTAAATTATGAGCTGGTGGGTCCTTGACAATTAGTAACCCCTCACCACTAATTCTTCACTACATTTGGGACAAAGAGAGGAAGGAAGTGGAACAATTTTAAATTTACTGTGATCTTTGAGACAGCTTTATCCACACCTGGGAATTGCTGTTAGACAATTAAGGTTAGTAAAGCTCATTGAATTTCTCAGAGGAAAGGTGTTATTTGAATTATTACCAGATAATTATTGTTAAAAATAACAATAATGGAAAAAATAGAAACTTTACATGTTAGAGACATTATCATTTTAATTTCCAGTGGGGGGAGGAAAGCCCCAGGGGACATAGAAATGATATTTTTAATAATGTACTCTATGCCAAAAACTCCTTGAATTCTGTCTAATGCCTGATGACCTGACACACTGGCCCAGAATCAGAAGCCAGTTGAGCCTTGTGAGCTGTTAGCCAAGTTATTCAGCTTAAACTGCTCCTTCGGAAACAACCCTCAGTGGGAAGGTGAGTGTCAGACGTAAGACCTGTGGTACCCAGACCAGTGTCATCAGCATCACCTGGGAGCTCGTTAGAAATGCACAATCACAGACTCCATCCCAGACATGCTGAACCAGAACTCCCGGATGATTCATTTGATCACTAGAGTTTGAGAAGACAGGTGTAAGATAGATGAGAAGACTGTTCTCATCTTTAGAAAAGAAGGAGCTAGGAGGGAGCTATACTTACTGATAATTTCTGCAAGAACCCCGTAAAGGGTTTCTTCACCTGAGGCCTATGCTCTCAGCTCTTTCAATGGCTCTGAACTGTCATCGAAACAGCATAAGCATCTTTCCTGTGCTGAGATCACAGTGGGAACTAGAAATGTGCGCATGCTGTGTTGGAGCAGTTGGTACAGAGTGAGAGAAGCACAGATTTAAAGTCAGAGGAAAATCTGAGTTTGAATTCCAACCTCACTGTCCACAGCCCTCTAATCTTGGAGAGGTTACTTGAGCTCTCTCAGCCTCACTTTTCCTCATCTGCAAAATGGGTATGGTAACACCTGCAGGGTGGCATTTCTGTGAGGATTAAATGAATGCATTTACATACAAAAAATGCCTGGTGCAGTCCCTGACAAAATTTACAGGCCTAATGAATGGCAATTATTATTGTAACTATTATCTTTCTGTAAGCTATAGTCACGAAGTCACTATCTGTTATGTTATAATGATTTGGTGTGATTTCAAAAGGACGGGAAGGGCCATCCTGCAGTGAGACCTCTGCAGAAAGTCCCTGACAGTGGTGTGTGGCAGTGTTACATAACAGTTCTGCTCTCTGAGGGCTTCTAAGACAGAGCTGCTAAGATGTCACCGGGAAAACAGGCTGCAATGGAAATGGCCCACAGTTCCCCTCTGCCCCTGACCCCACCAAGTGCCTTCTAGCTGGGTTCCAAGGGCAGATTCGTTATCACAGGGATGAGGTAAGAGGCAGAGGGAGCAGTTCTGGGAAGGATGTGAGGCCCCAGCAGCCTCTCAAAATGGTCTTTTGACTTAAAAACTGGCTATATTGGATATGGAACTCACTGAAAAAGAATAAATATGAAACTTCATGAAGTCATTTCACTGAGTCCTTTTTAGGGGAGAACCACCCTTTAAGCAATAAAACATGACCTGCCATGCAGCACTTCTGATTAAGAGACCCTCGGGTGTGTGCTGAGGCAGGAGGGGAAAGGAGAAGGGGACAGGTGACAATTTGCCAAAAAATGAAAGGGAGATCGTAACGGCAGGCTGTGAGACTGAGACAGAGGAATTTAATGAGAGGATGGAAAGATTATGTCTCCATTTAATTATAAAATGCACGATTTAAATCAAATGTTAGGCATATTTGAAATGTACAACACTCATCTAATTACACAATGGATTTGTATGCATCTAGGAGGTTTTTCACTACAATGTACTAGACATATTGATCGGTGATTTCCTTTATTATTTTAATGTAGTTGCCAGGGGGAGACCAGATGAGGCAGCTCTGTCTGGTGAAGTGCTGATAACCTTCCCAGCCCTCTGATGGTTTGGTAAGAATGATGGAGAGCTCTTGAGCCCAGTTTTACTGTTTATGTGGCTACTGGAGTGTTGAGAGTTAATGGACATTTCAGTGCATAGCATGGCTCCACCACAGTGGCTGAAAAGGATATGATTAACAGCACCAAGTTTTTCCTCTGGTGAGTAATGATGAGTAAAGTGCTCACCTGGGAGGCAGAGGAAGTCTTGTAGCACCGAAGCCTGAACTTCTGTGGCCAAATAGGAACTACTGAGGTCTCCTAGAAAAAGTTAGTTTTCTTAACCCAGAGAAGCTGAACCAAACATATTATTCCCACAATATGTTTGGTTCAGCTTCTCATCTGTGGGTGAGAGAATATGATTCTGTCTGAGGATAAAGATAAGATTAAACAATTAATGTTTCTTCTACCAAAAGAGAACAGGAAAGGAAATCAGACAGACATGGGAGCAGTCATCTGTGTGTTTCTACAAGTAAATTAGTGATATAATGAAGGAAAAGTAAGTAAAAATTTAAACTCATAAATATGGGACAAAGCTAGGTTGAAAAGAAAGTGTTGATGTGGCATAATAGCAGAATTGCCAATAGCCTCTGTTTCTCTAAGGTAATGAATTTAACCATAAAATTACTGTAGCATGTTTGTACCAAGAACTTCAGCTGAACCCACTGCTTTTCCAAAGCATGAGAAATTTCTTCATTCTAGTTTTCACCCTGAGTTTATCACCCCAGTGGTATTTGCAATATTGTCATATTGTGTCTGCTGGTATGTTTAGAAAGGTTTGCTTCCATGCTTTTTAAAATCTACCTCATTTTTAAAGCATTATTTAACTATAAACAGGTATTTATTTGTTTGGTTTATTAAAGGGAATTAGTGAAACAAAGTTTTTTTTATTTTTTGGAACCTAGTATATCCTTGCAGGGGGTGCATTCCAAACCCTCACTCTCTCTTGTCTAGTCTTTGCTGATGGTCTGCTGGGCCCCTGGGTGCTGAGCAAGCACTAGGAGATATTTAGACACTTGTGACTTTTTATATAAACTATCATTGCTCAGCCAGTAACAAGGATGTGGTGTTGAGTAAGTCAGTTCCCTTAATCTCCTCATCTGAAAAATGAGGGGGGTGGAGGAGATAAACTCTAAGGTCTTTCCAATTCAGTCTCAGTTTCCATGAAGAGTCAAAAATCTTTTTTTCCCTTTAAATTCAGTTCGGCATACATCAACTGAGTGCACGACCTGAGTGCAAGGCATTGCAACCACAAGGCACTCAAAGTAACATTGTCTCTGCCTCCAAGGCACTTATAGAAGGGGGAGATAAACTACACAAAAAATTATTAGAGTCTATAGAATGTACAAAAGGCTTAGTGCATAAGCACTTAAGGATTCCAGAAGGGAACCTTCCTTTGGCTAATGCTTCATAAATGAGTTGGCATGTGGATGACCCTTAAAGAAGCTGCATGAAGACAGTGGGAAAGGGAGGGAACTCCGTGTGTATGGTGGGAATGAGGAGGACTTGGCAGCAGTGGAGAATGGACTGTAGAGATAAGAGTGGGAAATTAGATTGGGGCTATATCACAGGGGCCTTGAATGCCAAACTGAGAAGTAAGCAAAAGAGCAAAGAAGTAGTACATTTAGAATGGTCCTTTAGAAAAGTTAAGTGTTCGTATTGATAATGAAGGATGAGCTAGTGATAAGGAGCATCTAGAGAAAGTGAAGGCCATTAGGAGGGCCTCACAGAAACCCTAGGAACAGGTGATGAAAGGGTAAGTCAGTGTCGGGGTAGAACACAAGTATTGATTCAGAAAGCACAGCCTGGGTGAAAAACCACAGAACTTGGCAGCTGATGAGATTTGGGGAGTAAAAGAAAAGGGGGCATTAAAGATGACTGCTCAATTGTAGACCCAAGTTACTGGATGAAGGTGATACCAATGGCAAGAAATGAGAAGGCTAGAGAAGGAGCATGTTTTGAGGGAAAGGCAGTACATTCTGTCTTAAACTTTCTGCATTTCAAATGCCTGTACAGTATTCGATGGAGACATGGGCTTCTCAAAGTTAGAGGCCCCATCTTATTCATCTTTCCAGGTGCCTATATAAACACTGAATGAGTGAATGAATGAATGAATGAATGAGCCAATTGCTGCAGTCGTTTAGAATGTGGGTCTGGAGCTCTGCAGACAAGCAAAAACTAAAGATAGCAATGTGGGTGTTCTGTATGCAGAAGTGATTGTCGAGGTCATGGAGGGTGCTTGTAGGCAAAGCCTGGGGAGAGAATCTTGAGGAATATCTAAATTGAGGAAGAGGGGAGAGAAGATCAGCCATTGAGGGAGGCAGAAGAGGGAACTGAAGGCAGGAGGAAAGTCAGAATAATGCAGGATCCCGATGTGAAGGGAGGAGAGTTTCGGGAATCAAGTGGTCATTTAAGCCCAGTATGGCCAAAGGGGTGAGGCCTGCGAAAAGGCCTCTGGGTGTGAGGCTCTGAGACAGATGGCAGTCAGTTCCGTAGCCCCTACAGCTGCACTCCACAGGTCGGAGGATATGGAGGATACGGAGGAAATTGAGACTTTGTAGTGAAGGGGGGAGAAAAGGTAAGAGCCCAGAAGCATGGCCCTGTCAGTGGACATCTGGAGAGTAGGTAAGAGCTGAGCGCTAAAGGCGGAGAGACTGCAGTGGAATCAGGAACACTGGAAGAAGGGTGGGCTGTGGCAAAGCTGAAGGACACTGCTCCCACTTCCCCCACCCTTACCTCCACCTCAGCACCACAAAATCAGTTCAGCCTGCACCAGCCAGTGCTGTTGAGGCTGTCACACCCTGCAGGCCATCAGGCAGAAATGCTGAAAATGGAACCTGGATGGCATCGTCTCCAGTCCCCCTTCCCTGACTCTCCATCCTCTGGTGCAAAGGGGCACACCCCGCCTCTCACCCACGTCCCACTGTTCTGTCTCCATCAGAACGAATGATCACTTTCACCTACTCATTTAACAGACTGATTTTTGTTTGTTTTTCCTCTGATCTAGATGCAGTCACTCTCTGTCCCCTGCCCCAATGAACATCTGCACTAGGCCCAAGCCTTGGAGTGACTTACCTGAAGAGTGACACCATTTATTTGGAAACTACTGTGAGTACCTTATGCCTCCAACAAAAAACCTCTCTAGTTCACTGTTTAATTAAAACACACTCGCACACACAATTGCAAAAGCAGGTGAAGTTTTAGACGGCTTCATCTGCTGGGTGCAGCAAGGTCATCAGCCTGAGCCCCCCGGTGCCCACAGCAGTTCTCAGCTCCCAGCCTGCAGTCGCACCTGTGCAGCGTCATGCCCCCCTCTCCAGGTGGCTGAGCTGGGCTGGTTCTGAGCGCACCTTGCAGGCACTGGTGCTGTTCTGCTTAGTCATCTGCACCTCTACCTGAGGCTCCTACCAGCTTGTTCACCTCTTATCATGCCATTGTGCCACTCTGTTGAGTGTCACTAGAGCTTGTCATTTCATGCCACCCTAGTCAAATCGGGGAGCCCGCTTTCCTCACCCATCTCTACCTGCCTGCTCTCTGAGCTGCATCTCGTGCTTGCCCTGTTGCCTCCTTCCTACTCTAGGGGACCACAGCCTGCCCTCTGGGGCTCTGGGTTCCTTCAACCACATCTCTCAGCCATTGTATCCAGCTCAGCTGTGCCCTCGGAATGCATAGCTCTGTATACTGGATTTAGTTTCCTCCATAACAGGCATTTATGCTGGAGGGATACAGCCCTTGCAAGGCAGGGTGCAGAGATAAGTTGGGCTAGGAGATGGGATGCCTATAGGAAGACGCTGATGAAAGATTGACATCAAGCGTTTATTAATCATTGCTAACAGTAACAGATAAATATATGGATTTGTGTTTCACTAGAAAAGCCAGTGATTTAAATTATTCAAAGGTTATGCATGCAAAATAACTCAATTGCACATTTTAAAACAAAAACTCATTCTATTTGTTGTATTCACAAGTTTTCCTTTACGGTATGAGGCAGCTAATGGGATAGTATTTGACAGCAATCTGTTACGGGAAAACGCTAACCCTGGGAGGCTAACATCCCTCTTAGGCTTCAGGTCGGACTTTTCATATTTATATTTTCTGTGTCTTTAGCTATTCTGACAAAAATCAACCCCAAAGGGATAAAGCCAGTGTTTTTGCTTTGTTTTGTTTTGTGTTGCTTTTTCCTTGAATGTTTTAAGTCAGCTTGTAATTGATGGTAGCGGATGTGTAGGGCATAGGCAGGCCGCCTGGCCCGAATGGACGTGGGGGCCGTCAGAGTGCTCTGCAGTCTCAGTGGGTTCAGATGACGGGGGACCGAAGACATGACATAAGAGTGTCTTCATTTCCTACGTAGGCAAGGAACTTACTTTTGTGACCACGTTCATTTATCCTTAAGTTCAAGTGCAAGGTATGCCTTAGAAAATCTCACATGTGCCTGGTTCTCTGAGTTTTTCTTCATCACAGAGTGACTGTGTTGTGCTAGAGCACAGCTGTACCAGGATGCAGACAGGCTTCAAAGTCTCTGTACCCTTTGGCAGAGGACAAAGTCGTTAGCACTCCCACCTTCCTGTGCTACAAAGAACCCAGATCCAGACCCAGAAATCAGAACCTAAAGTTTCCTGAAAACCACCAGGCAGCCCACAAGTGAGCGTCCACTTCTGCCATTGGAAGTGTTTCCCCTGTGCAGATGCCAGTGCCTGCTTTCACACTTCACAGGTCCTAGCGAATGGACAGATTGGGTCTAATCCTTGTAGCCTCTGCTTTTCAGAAACTCAGCTCCTTCATATGTGAAAGAGAAATAATAATAAGACTTAAAGACACTTGCTGGGTGCAAAAAGCAATAAGGTGATTAAAGTATAAAAAACATGGACTAATTACAAAAATGTGTCCCTTCCTGTGGGTTGACAATGCCCTGGGCCAGATCTCCAGGCTTGGGGGTGGGTAGGAAGGGGCAAGTGCTAGATTTTAAAACCTGCGCACTCCTATACCACCCAGACAACCGTGCTCAATGGTCCTGCCTACTGACCCAGACTGTTGTGGAAATTAAAGGAGGGAGTGTACAGGTGGTGTCTGGCACAGCAGAGACGAGTGTACTTACTCAGTCAGCTGAAATGTATTGGACATTTACTGTGTGCCAGGCACTTTTCTAGGCACTAGAGTTATGGCAACAAGCAAACAAAAATATCTGCTTGCATCAAGTTTGCGTTCAGTTTTCTTCTCCTATAAATGGCAAACAGACAAAAAAAAGTATGTGGGTGCTAAAAGAGAACTGTTTCATTTTACTGTGCTGCGTATTTCATCCCAGACAGTGAAATTAGAGGAAGAGGGTGAAGGAATGGAGAGGGAAAGAACAGGCAGGCCTGTTAGTCTCCTGCCGAAACCCCAGAACCATTCTCTGCCCTGATTTGTGGCCCAGGAGGCTGTCTTCTCCTCTGGCTTCCCTTCCACCTTGTCCTAAAGGAGACAACAGGGAGAGATGTGAGAGTAGGAGGAAAGTGAGGTCACAGCATGTATTACTCCAGCCTCCTTCCCAACTCCAGTTTGGACTCTACTTAGAGAACTCCACACCTTTCCTTGCTCCTTCAGTGTGAAAAACACTGATTGGTTGCCTTCTCATACACATCCCAACAGGGGGTCAAACCCACGACCTGGGTATGTGCCCTGACCAGGAATCAAACGTGCAACCTTTCAGTCTGTGGGGCAATGCTCCAACCAACTGACCTGCGGGCTAGGGCCAGCTTAACAGTTTTAAGCTGAGATTTAACAGCTTCCCGCCACTGCTACTCCCTGATGCTCCACCTTCCCTTGAGGTTCCCTTAACCTCGTCTGTACCTCAGTGTACAGCCCTTTCATTAAACTCTCTTCAGTGAAAACCTTTGAGTGTGCCATCTGTTTGTTGCCAGGATCCCAACTGATACAGTGAGGGAGAGATACACTGAAAAACACTTTAAATGAGCCTTGCCAAGAACGTTTAAAAAATTGAGAGAATAAAATGTTTTAAACATGAAAACATCTTAAATTGATCTGAGAACATTACACCAAGTAGTGAAAGAACAAATTGTAAGAACACGTGATGAGAGAGAGTACCAAAGGTTGGTTTTCATGAATAGACCATCGTGCTCATGTTTGATGGGCTTCCATAGGCCCAGTGAGGCTTGTTTGACCCCTAGCATCAAGAGCAGCTCTTGGCGTGGCAGCAGCAGTAACAAACCCGTGGACGGAAAGAAGGTGTCAGGAGGGTGATGCAGTAAGATGAAAGTGCTCAAGAAGAGATTGCTTACCCTAGCATTCCTTCCACCTTGGCTACAATTACCATGCACTTGCCTCTGCCCAAATCTAAATGTTAAGAAAGATTACTAAGGTAAAGAAAGTGCCCCACTGTGGCTAGCCGAAATGACAAACCACAGAAATGATGCTGTCTGTGAAAAGAGCTACCACCCTTGGGCACTGACCATGTGTTGGGACTGTGCCAGTCACTTGACATGAATTATCTTACATAATTCTCACATCAGCCCTTGAAGGTAGGTATCGTTATTTCTACTTAGCAGATGAGGAAACTGAGGCCCAGAGAAGCAGAGTAATCCATCTAGAACACACGGCTCCTAGATGGTGGAACTCAGTTCTGCCACCAGGCCCTGGGGGGCTTGTTTCCACCTGCCCTGTACCCCCATCCCCAAACACTCTACTAAGCTTTTCCCAATGTACTGTTGGGAAAGAGAAAAAGATTGGCGGGGGGGACAGAGGGGAATCATTGGTCTAAATTATCTTGATTTAATGACTAGGTAATTACTAATCAAAAGGAGGTTCTTACTAATTCTTTTCTATCCAACCAGGCTGATGAGTGAAAGGCATGTTAATGTGCAGGAGAGGGTGGGAGCCCAGTGAAGAGAGAAAATTGGGAGAGGGAGATAGAAGAGAGCACTCTTCTCTCAACAGACCCTGGAGACTGATAAGAGCTCACACAGATAAAATATTTATTTTCCATATGTTGCAGAAAGCATTGCCATCACTGTGTGTGCAATATGTGCAAAGAAGTGTGAAATATATACATCAAATGCCACCGATCTGGTTAATTTCCATGCATTTCACATGCATGATACCTACCATCTCATCAATATGTTTTAATGCATATTTCTTTCCACATACAATATGGTCTAGTACTGAAAAAGCCAACATCTTTCTCACTGCTATGTTTCAGCCTAAAACTTGTTGCTGGGGCCGGCACGATGAGAGTTAAAAACCAGAAGGTCCTGCTGGCTAACCCAGCTGCCAGTCACCTAAAATGCCTTTCCAGTTCTTTTTCTCATAACAAAAATGCTTGCAGTGGGGAGATGAAAATATTTTTGTTCTCTTTGGACAATTGAGAGATACTCGGTCAGAATGGTCAGAACTAACTGTTGAAAGGCAGGTGCCTGTGGCCACACTTTTTTTTTTTTTTTTTTGAATGCTGAGCTCCCACCAGTGTGGCAGGAGGAAGTGCACAATGATTGGTCTGTTTCTCTATGGAAGTGTTCAGGGTACGTCCAGTTTTGCTTTGCATATATTTACGAAACATCTGCCCTTTTCTTGTTCTTAAATCCTTCCCCCTCACCAGCCCCCTTTCCCCTTTCTCCCAGTTTCTTTCTTTGTTGTTGTTGGCTTGTCTAACTTTTTCATTGGAGCTTTCATTTTCCGGTTGAGGGGCGACTTCATCAGAGTGTATAATTTTAACATCGAGGGAGGGAAGGAGGGAAGAAGGGTGGAGGGGGGAGACACACACACACACACACACACACACACACACACACACAGACACACACACACACAGTGTGCTGAGAACTGAAAAGAAAGAAAGAGGCTGAACGGCCAGAGCTTGGCAAACCAACCTTTGGCATGGTGACCAGGAGGAAGGTTCTGGTCTGGTCGGGAGTTTGCCTCTTTGAAATGCTGTCTGGAGTCAGCCGGTATGCTGCTGCTGCCCTCTAAAGGCTCCAGGGAATAATGTACTGCCACAGAGGCTTGGAGAGACTGGTCCTTAGATACCGGGTTTGTATAATTCTTTTCACACAACCAAAGGAGATATTCTCAATTAATTAATGTAGGAATTGCTCTTTACCCCTTAATAAACTGCAAACTGCAAATTTGGGGCCAAAATAAGAACCTATGCATTTGTAGACAAAAACTGAAGCTATATCTCAGTATTTCTCAACTCTGGACAAAGGAGCCCAAAAGGACTATTAGAGAAGGTGAGATGGAGAATGAATTGCTTCCAAAGGCAGTGAGTGGCTCTCTGTTATCTGTGCAGTTGGGAAACAGTCCAGTGGCATACAGACAAGTTAGGCAAGTGGGGGTACAAACTACTGAAGGTTGAGTTTTTCATATTTTCTATCCATAAAGGTGTCTCCAATGCCTCTGCTCTATAAATGTTCCCCAAAGGTGATCCTTGGGATAACAAACAGGAGGGTGTGGTACACGATGTCAGGTAGGAAGCAGGATCAAATCTAGGGAAGGAAGCAAGGGCATTTACGTAGAGAACAATACAAGTTGTGCACTCGTAAAAAGAAAAGAGTAATGTTGGCCACGCACTCACGTTTGGAAGAGGGCTTTAATTCCCTAAAGCACACATCTGAAACTAGCCTGGGCCTTGTCGTAGAGCAGCAGAGATAAACATTTTTTTTCTGTTAAGTGATATGTCATCAGTGTTTCATTCCTGTATTTAAATGAATTGTGAGGATCAGCCGAACTTTGTGAGCAAAATGGCCCTACTTTTACCAAGTGCCCTTCATGGACTCAGAGTAAAAGCAACCACTCAAGGTAGATTTCACTGCTGTATAAAGAGTAGGAAACTTAATGGGACTCAGACTATGACTATCCTCAAACTATACTTTAATTTCTGCTCCATTTCATTTTATCAACAAGTGTGTATTGGATGATAGCTATGTCTACACTCTTTGGCTTAACAGTATACACTAGAGAGCAAATTCTGGAAAGGCAAAAACCAGCCTTGTTTTAATCCCCTAACCCATGCTGGCACGTCAGAGTCACACAGGAAGTATTGGGAATGAATACGTGACTAATGGGTAGTGGGAGGGGAGGAAGACGGGAACAGCGCACGAACACAGGGAACTCAAAACCGGCAAGGACCTTTCCTCACCCTCAGAGAGTTCGCAGTGTCATAGAGGAGGGATAAGCACATAAAATAACCATTATTGAAACAAAATGTAGTGAGTAAAATAAAGGAAGAAAAAGTGTTTTGGGATGTCAGAGAAAGATGGAAGGGAGGAGAGTTTGAGAGAAAGAAGTCCTATCTGGTAGAGAGAAATCAACAGTTATAAGATGGAGACAACATTGAGTAAATATAAAGGATAAATAGGACTTCAACAATTGAAAAAAAGGCATTTAAAGCAAGAGAAATAATTTGAGCAAGGATGAAGATTCCCCAGGATGTTCTGTAAATATTCAAGAAATTTGAGGGTTCAGTATGGCCAACGTGTAGGGCATGGGAGCTAGGCTAGAAGCAGACGTGGAACGCACCTTGAGGGTCAGGCTGATGTGGCCGCCTCAGATGCAGAGAAGTGGGGCTGCAGGAGCCATGGAGGTGGAGAGCCAGAAAGTAAGCAGCAGCCTAAATAAAGTGTCCAGGTGATTGGCAGTGGAAATGGAAAGGAAAAATGGATGTGAAAAAACATAGAGAAAGCAGAGTTTTCGGGTCTTGCTGACTGACCCTATGGCAGAGGAAGGTGTGTGACCCATGGTCTCCAAGATGCTGACAGACAGTGGTGATAGAAATGAGGACCTCAGAGGAGGCTCTGGTTTTCATAGAGAAAGAAAAAGGAGTTGGGCGCTGGAGACTTTCATCTTGGGGAACCTCATTAAACTGAAAACCAGAAACCAGGCCTTTGGGGTCTGTGGAGACACTCAGAATTCGAGGTTAGTTCCCCTGTCACCCACTCAACAAACAGTGGGTAAAGCATTCCAGTTTGTTCTTTCTCTTGTATCAGCTTCCTCCAACTGAAAAATACTCCTAAAAGCTTTTCCTCTGTTTTCATCTTTACCTTGCCATCTCTGCCCCACACCCTCTGAAAAAGCATACTTTATTTCACAACCTACTGGACCAGAAACACAGCATGGTAATCGTAACACCATATTCTGTGAGGGCATATTTAACTATCGAATACAACAAATTCCAATAGAAAATGTGTATCAAGTCCATTGCCATGCTTATAGAAATGAGGGGAACATGGAAACAATTCTATTTACAACAACTTCTGTACCACACATAATTTTCTACCAAAATATAAAACAAAGCCCTTTCTCTGGTCACCATGCATATAATGATAGAAAAGGGCAGAGAGCCAAGGAAACTGGGGGGAAATTTTAGGGTGTGATTAATAATCGAGAGTGGCTGAGATCTAGGGGTACATTCAGTCTAAACTAAGTGTTTATTCATTTGTATATCAGTTGCATTGTCCAAGGGCGAGAACAGTGGACCTGACCAATAGCTGAGCTCTTTCTCTTCCTATTCCTTACCCCAAATAACGTTTAGCAATAATTATTCTCTAACTCTCTTTACCCATCCCTTTGTCACACCTCAAACACACAGTCACACTCCTGTGCTCAAGAGTCATGCACTAGGTCAAAGAACAAAGGGAATCTTAAGCTTTGGATGAGTAGTGAGTTTGGATAGTCACCCATGTGACACCTTCCCTTTACCTTTTGGGATCTAAGCTCTTCTTTTCACTTTTCCTTTGCTACTTCATTAAAAACCTCCATCACTACCCCCCGTCATCTGTACAGCCTGCAGATTTAGATTGTGATTTGAGATTATGTGTAGATCTAAAATAAAATCTAATGAAACTGCAAGAAAGTTGAATGTTCATAATGTGTTCCATGCATAGAAATGAAAGCTGGAAGGAACATCTAAGGCCTTCTAATCCAAGCCCTTTATTTTACAGATGAGGAAACTGAAGCCCAGAGAGGTGAAGTGAGGTGCCCAAGGCCACACAGCAAGTTAGAGGCACAGCTAGTACCGTAGCTCAAGTCTCCTGACTCCCAGTCCAGTGCTCCTCCCATTACTCCACGGGTCCTGTCTCTAAGCTTCCTGACAAATGCTAGAACGGTAAACACCCACTAGTATTTTTCCAGACCATGTTAAAACTCTTAAGGGGGGAAGAAGGATGCTTTCTTGGATAATGTCAGCCATACGTAGCTCAAGCTGTCTAAAGTTCTGGGACAGGGTCTTTTTATGCAGCCAACAGAGTCCAAATGTGGCGCTGTTTGCTCGGCCCATATGCTTTCATGTGTTCCCAGTTAGGCCATTACTGGAGGGGAAAAAAAAAACAAGAATCAGCTTGTTTTAAAACAAGGGACATACTGGACTCCCTCCCATCCCCCCTCAGAAAAAAATCAAGTTATCTTTAACAGATTCTAAAAATGCCTTTTCCCAAATATGCAGTCAGTTCCTTCAAAGGGCCCTTTGTTTATTTTCAGGAAGAAACCCAAGACAGCTGAAAACCAGAAGGCATCTGAGGAGAATGAGATTACTCAGCCGGGTGGATCCAGCGCCAAGCCGGGCCTTCCCTGCCTGAACTTTGAAGCTGTTTTGTCTCCAGACCCGGCCCTCATCCACTCAACACATTCACTGACAAACTCTCACGCTCACACCGGGTCATCTGATTGTGAGTACACCAGGAAGGTGATGGTGTCTTCGCGGTGCTTGGAGCATGCTTCTCCCCTGGGTTCTGGCTTTTTTTGCATTCAGAGCAAGCTGTTTCCATTTGGTCTTCTCAAGTAGCCAAAAGTGACTTGCCACCATTTTGATTCAGCCAACATCTATATTTTCAAAGCTGGAGTGTTAAAACCAGGTGACCAGCCATTTGTCCCCAAAAGGCCGATTGATTACACAAACCACATTCTCTTCCATAACAGTAACTCAGAAAAGGAAATTGTGACGTGGTGTTGCTGCTTTCTGATTATTCCTTTGCCCCCATGATCCGAATAACAGCACTTTCACCATGGCTTACCCGAGCAACCAAATAGGGACCTCTGAAGGCCGGGTAGAGGCGAGGAAACGCCCATTATGAAATTACATAACACAAGTCAGCTTTGCATTAGTTATTGGAGACTCATGCAGCTTGGCTGCATTTCTGTCTTTCCAGTTTTTAATTTATTTTGAAGTGGTTAAAGGATAGCATAAATTTACAGAAGAAAGGAGAATAGCTTCCAAGAATTCAGAAGCCACCCAGACTTCACGTAGCCAATAAGAATTCAGGTTAAAAATAATTTTTAATTAAAAAAAAATGCCTACGGGCTAAATTTGGAAATGGGCAGCTTAGTGAGATCGTTGGTATTGAAATCACTCCATTGCTGTTTGTTTTTGCTGTTTTCTCACTAAACTGGGAGTTACTTCTTTAAATTCTATTTTAAGGAAGTTGATAAATCACTTTTAGGAGACTTCATTCTCTTTCTGCAACGTAACCCAATACTCCAGAGAGAAAAGAAATACGTGTGTTGACAAAGGAAAGGAATGGAAAAACTTTGGGGTCCAATCTGAAAGAATATTCCTTTTAGTCTTGAGATACCCAACAACAGTTCTGAACTCATCTCCATAAAGGAAACATGGTAACAAGCAAGGAGCTGGCGTATTCTTCTTTAGAATGACCAAGACATTTTTATTTTCCATAATAAAAAAGACTCCATTTACTCTGTCCACAAAGGCATAGATTATGAACTAGGAAAGGAGATTCTTAATTTTCTAGTAGTATTATTCTGGCAAAAACAATGTAAAACTCTGCAAAGAGGGCAAGAGGTAGATGAGTCTAGGAGATTCCATTCCCTACTTGCTTTCTTCATAAAAGTCTGTAGACAAAGGGACAAGATCTCGGGTTGGGGTTGGGGTGCAGGAAAATTGTTCTGTTCCTGGCTGGGCCGAAACCACGCTCCAGAAGTCACTAGAAAATGAAACAAGAAGTAAGAACATCCAAGTCTTTACAGCCTGTGTAATTTGTACACAGTTGCTGCTTCTCTAGAGAAACCTGGGGTCAGAAGGGGCAACTGCTTTCTGTGGGCCATTGTAGTAGTAACATCCTTGGCCCTTCTTGCCTGGTAGTCTCTGGCCTAATAGTAATTACAGGAAGAATTGGAAAACAGCGTGGCACAGAGCCCACAGACATGTGCACACTGTCCCTACCTACCAGGAAGGTAGCCTGTTCCTGTGGAGAAGGGCCTGGAGCTCCTGCACGCAGACCTTCATCGCCTGGCTTTCTGCCACACCTTATGGGGAAGATTACATAGAATGGCCATAGCCCAGAAGTCCCCTGTTGCAGCAAAATGAATGTTTTTTTCTGAGTAGGAGCAGCACTGGGCTTCACTTATTGTACTTGACTGTAAGCGTCCTCCCACCAGGCCTTGGCACGGAACATGGACAAGGAACCAGACGAGCGAGGTGCCGCCGGACTGCTCCTCGCGCGGGGAGGCCAGGCAGCAAGCAGGGTGTGCGAGAGGGAGGAGAAGCCCGCTCTCCAGCTGTTTAAAAAGTCATTTTCATTTTCCCATTAAGATGTGAAAGTCCTCTGTGCTCCAACCTGTTGTTTAAATTGATTATACTTTCCTCCAAATATATTCAAATTGTAGTTTGTCCTGATTTGAGCTTACAGTTAGAAGAAAATTGTTTTTAGGAAAGATTCACAGAAATCTGGCCATTTGGAGATTGCTTAAGAGAAGACAGGAAAGAGATTTATTTTAAGCTGTTAAAATTTCTGGATGCTCTTCTTGCATTCAGGAGGATTTTTCCTTTACTTTCTTTGTTTTATTTATTTTGTTTTTACTTTCAAATGTCACTCTTACCATAGATCAATTTAAAAGCTTAATTTCTTTAAGGTAAATTATTCAGTTCTGTTTAGAACTAACAGATTTGGGGCATTTAAAAATAATGTCCTTGACTTTCGAGTCTCTTTAACTTCAGAAACACTCCAGTAGTGTTCGGTGCTCCAAGCTTTCGCAAGTGCCTGAATTTTCACAGCACCTTTTCATTTGTCATGTGTTTAGCAAAATTATTCTTAGTCATGCTTTAACGCCCATTTCCTGTCAGTCATTATAACTATTCCCAGCTTACAGATGAGAAAACTGAGAAAACTGACGGCCAGATACATGAATGACTTGCTCAGTAATTAACTCTTTCAGATACTGAGGATATCTGTGGCTTTGCTCTTGCTGTGAACAGCCTGAATTCTCTGTTCCAAGCCCAGAGACGGTATTCCTGGCTCTAAACAGGCACCTTGAAAATGTGCAACTATTCACATCAGTGACGGGGTTATAAAATACGATGTATGCACATCCCCACTAAAGAAAAGCCAGCTCTGAGTATGAACTGGTAAGGGTGGGGAAGCCACAATGCTGTTGCATCTGAAGGGCACAGGCCAAATCGTAGAGCGAAGAGGATGAGTCTGACCCACTTAAATTCTCAGTGGACTATTTAACGGGCTGAACCACTTCAAATTTGGCCAAAGATCCCAGCAGTATTCAAAACAAGAAGGAATATGGTTGAGAAGTGCTGTCCGTTGTGAGACGATGAGGTTAGTGTTGCTACTGAGATGTGTGCTGCTTTGCAGCATGTGCACTAACAATTTCCTTTTAGTACCATTCCCCCATTACCTCATAGGCTTTCACCTCTGCACCATTTCTAAGAGTCCAATGCAGACAAACTCAGACAACAATAATGGAAGGAGTTGAGACAAGTTCTGAAATGGGTACAAAATCCCAAGGTGTTTGACAGGACAGTTACCCACTGAGCAGGCTGAGGGGCCAAGACCTGCCTTCAAGTGCTGAAGCAGGACTAAACCAGGAAAGCAGACGAGGCGCTCCACGAGAAGCCTTCCCTGGCAAATATCAAGATGAGCATCACAGTCATGTATACATGAGAGGCAACTTGCACTTGCATATTTCTTCCACGTCAGTTTTCCCAAAATAAGCCTCCCCTGGAAGTGAGTGGAGAAGTGGCCCTTCCCCCTCGGGCAGTCCTCCCCACTTTCGACTGTGGACTCACGGACTCTGTTGTCTCGCTGTTTGAAGCTGCCACCCGTGGTTACTTACCTTCTCATGATTTGCACTGGTCTCATCAAACTGTCTTTATTTTTGTGTGTCCTTGCCAAGATGCACTTACGCATTAGCAGTTTTTATTTATTTTTAATTTAGCCTTTACACATTACCAAACTGCTGTGTGGGTGGCTCTAACTTTAGCTCTGTAGGTAGCATGACTCTGCAGGGGCTGAGCCCTGGCAGGGAGGCCGGTGGGCTCATCCTTCTGCCTGCCTTGCCGTCCACCTTCACGGGCCTTCCCCTGCCCCCAGCCCTTTGCTTCACCCGTCCGAGTCCCCGAGATTAAAATTTTTAGTACACTTGGTTCAGTTTGAACTTTTAAGCAATTTTTTAGAGAACAAAGCAAAGAGGATTTTTTTATGGCAAACTCCATTAATGCCACATTAAGGCTGACATTTTAATTACCCCAAAGTCAGGAAATGCAAAGTTCAGGTTCCCACAGCAACAGAAACTGTCCCTTAAGTGGCGGCATCAGAGCAGATTCTTCCACCCCGATTACACAACACCGGGCCTGGGACATTGTTCTTGTCCACATGGTGGAAAGGGGCACAGCTTCTGTCCTTTGTTTTTTCCTGTAACTACAGTTGAGGATATGGGTCGTTAGCTCCCTCCCCACACCATCTATATGTATGATCCGCGAACGGAAGGCGATTATGGCTCTGCGTGTGCACACGGACAGAATTAAAGTTGCTGTGGGAACATTAACTCTGATTTCCGGACTTCCGTGCCAGTCACATTTAAACCATAATGTTGTAATTTTTGGCATGTAATAAATGTGCATTTCATGTACACAGACAGAAAAAAGCATAAAATGTATTTTAAAGAGCAATTAATTACTAACTTTGTGATTAAAAAACATTTGGTGCCTGTTCCTTCCCATTTCGCATCAGCTGCTGGTCTTAGCCAGGCCTAATAGATGACATACTGTTTCTCATCCTGTATCTCAGATGTACTTACTGTATGTTCCTGTTCTTTTAGATAATTAATTCTCTTAGTAAAGCTGTAGGGGGGAAACAAAATGGAAGGAATATGCAAGCATGTAAATAGGGTAAAGGATATTTTGAAGGAAATGATTCATTTCTTCAAATAAACCTCTTAGTCCCTGATAAAGAGCCAGAAATCTGCTAAGTGCAGGAAGACTACGGTTCCCGGCCACCTTAGAGCATCTGGTCCAGGGCCATAAGAACAACTTGAAAGCAGACTTCCCCTAGAATTCTGGGCATACCCAATGGGGGAGTGATTTTATTAATAACTTTTCAGAATTCAGGCTGAAAATAATATTTTACTCTATAACAATTTTTCGGTTTATCTTCAAGCTGGAAAAGAAAAAGCGCAGGGAATCAAGTAAGACACGGGTTTTGCCAGGGGAAAAAAAATTTAGAGAGTAGTGTTTTGTCCTTCATTTAGATTTGAATCTAGTTGACCTATTTGTGTTGGAGAAGGAAGTGTTTCAAAATAAGTGTTTGAACAAGATTGTGAGTGAAAGGAGTTGGTAGCAATACTCTAGGGTGCAGTGTTGAGAAATGCAAATGCTTGAGCATTTATTTGAAATTAAGTGAGATGGAATTTTTACTGAAAGGATGTGTAGTTTGAACTCTCAGGTAAAGCTTTAACATATTAAGCTTTAAGGGGAACATGCTCAGGAAGAACCTGAACCCCCGTTCTTGCTGTTTACTCATTACCTCTCCCATGAGTATTTCTTTTGGTTCAGTTTGGTTGCATACGGTGTTTAACCTCTGAGAAAGACACTCCGTTTTACAGGGCTTTCAGGGTTTTTACAGGATTTGCTTTCACTTGCGTTGTCTATACGTGTGATTGCACGTCTGTGTGAGTGAGAACTGCTCGCACAGGTCTGAAGGTCTCTGGCAAATTTGACTGCATGTTCAGGAATTTTCCGATCAGAAACCTGATTCAGTGTAAAACCTTCCAAAAACTTCCTGAGGCACCTGTTCGCATGCAAAGATTGGATTTCTGCTGGAGGTGTTCAGAAGGCGGTGTTTATAACTGAACATCTCTGTTTGGAGTGCCAAAAAATGAAAAACATTTTGGCCCCCAAAAACCTCCATAAATGTTCAAAATGTATAATCAAACAAAAGCTTCATTTGGATTCAAATCCATGTATCTCAGCAGATGTGACTAAACTCACTGGAATCCCACAGGAGCAGCTGAACTGGATTTTGGTATGTCTTGATAACTGAAAGAGTTATTCTTAGACTTTGGAAGGACAAAAATGGTCCATCTGTGAAGAACTGTAATAGAGGCATGGCAAAAAAAAAAAAAAAAAGGCATCCTCTGAGTGTATTTATGGAATTTAGGACAAGTTGGACAATCCTGGACACATTTTGGGGTCACGCTAATTTGCAGAAGAAAGATAGCCAAAATGAGGTGGAATAAGCAACCATAGATTGTTATTATCCTGTGACTTGCTATTAACTTCTAATCACTTCCATATCAGTTAAAGAGTAAGTAGAGCATCTTTGGTATAAATGCTCTCAGTGTCTCCAAATACCCTACATTCCTCTTTATTCTAATTCCTAAAAAGAATTGTATATTTACCTTTTCATTGCTAACAATTTAAACTGTTTTTCTGCTGTTTCATTAACCAAGTACGGTAAGCCTCCGGCCTGTTAAGTGTGCATTGATTTCTTTAAACATAGACTTTCCTTTTTTAAAAAGTTACTTTTTCTGAGTTAATTGATACATAATCTCTTTGGAATTATTTTCATTACCTTTGATAACCTCTTGTTTAGAGATTTCAGTGCTTAGCCAGCCTTTATACATTGTCAGCTAATTTATCTATTTCCTTAAATTTCTTAGAGTTTGCACTCAGTATATCTAGGGACACATTCACTTTGAAAATCACATTTATTGAAGTTTCTGTCACAGTCTGCGTCCTTCTGTAACACCTGCCCTCTCCCTACCACACTAATTCCATTGGGTATTTTCTCTGGTCACTTCATGCAGTAACTTCTGTCCATCAGTCTCACCTCGGGCATTCATGCATTCCTTCATTCAGTCATTCATCCGATGGATTGAGCCCCTGCTTCTGTGCCAAGTCTTCACCTAGGACCAGGGGTGAAAAGACAAACAAGACACCATCCCTCATTGTAGGAACTCACAGCATCTGCAAATGCTTTCCTAACCCTGCAATCCTGTAAAGGAGGACACACAAATGCGGTGTTGAAAGTGTTCGGTGATGCACAGAAAGCTACCAAGCTCCTGAGGAGGGAGCTGAAGCAGTGGGAGGGGCTTCACAGGGAATCACAGGGAAGGTGACTTTCAACCTGGATCATGAAGTAAATGTGTGTCAAGTAGAAGAGAAGGAAATAACATTCCAGGTGGAAGGAACAATAGCAAAACCATAGAGGCACAAACACAGCATGGTACACTCAGAAAATAGAACAGTTCCGTTACAATACCTTCTCATAGTTCATTTTAATCATGGGACAGTTTGTATTTAGGTAAAATTATCTGTCATTAAAATTCAGCTGCACTGAACTGTGTGTCCCTTTTAGAGATATTTGCTTTCTAAACGAATAATAAAGCAAGGTCCCCACTTATTTTCTGATCGGCAGAAGTGCCCTTCATTCCATGCAGTCAGTGGATGGAGGAAGTATCTACTGATAATTGATGGACAAATTTTAGAACAATTTTTCTTATTGGGAAAGACTCATTCTTGGACCCCCAGCGTCACCTGTGTCAAGCTGGACCTCTGTCACTGACTCATAGTCTCTGAGATTCTAGCGGTCTGTCCTCTTATGAAATCCTCTCAGGTCCCTTGGCAAATCTGGTCTCATGGCCCATTGCCTCGAGTTACACCATGCCACATTGCTTTCCCAGATACCACACGAAAGTGCTGATGATCGTCAACATGTAATTTTTGAGACTGACTCTGGATTTTCAGGTCTTCGTCTTGCGGTCTCATATCTCACAGGAGTACATCTTTAATTCTTATCTGCAGCTACTAGTGCCAGTTTCATATGTGCTTCCTCTGCTCGTGGCAAATTTCATTATATGAAATTAGTGTTCCTCCAAATCTGTCAGGGCTTCTCACATCTGACTTGAAAAAAATCGCATACTACTGCCCTCAGAGATGGATCATTTAGGATCAATTGAGAACATGTGTGAGGATTCTAGGACTTCTCTGCTTTAAGGAAATTTTAAGTCAGACCCTCCCACCAGTCCCAACAGGAGCCGTGTAGTCAGACCCCTCATTACCTCAGCTTTCTCTGCTTTCCTTCTGCTTCTGCATCCTTTGTTCTAAGGATTGGGAGCAGTTAGCACTTTTTATCAGCACCAAAAGAGAGTACAGGTTGGCTGGTCTAAACCCAGTATTGTACAGGTGAGGAGACCAAGGTCCAAAGAGTGCAGGTGTTGTACCAGGAGGTTTCCAGCAGAGTGGACCACCCCAAATAGAACCCTGCTAAGTACGGGCTCATACTGTACTGCCTGTTACTGAGTCTGCTCCTAAGACAAGGCAGTCAGGACTATTCACCTCATCAACTTACTGAATGCTTTCGATGTGTAAGACCAAGGCTAGATTGGAACGCTGTGCTCACACTGAGAGTCTCATAGAGAAGATAGGATGCATTCACAAACGACCGCCCTGCAGGGTGGGTCAAGCTATGTCCCTTATACCTGGATCCACCAGAACACTGGTTCGCTCGTGTGGCCAGCGTGTGTGGAGTATGTCTTGTGTGCCTGGCACTACACTGGGTTCTACTGGGTACAAAGCAAAGACGGAACCGAACAGACACTGCCACTGGGAATCTTAAAATTTAGTACATGTCTTCAAATCCCCAGTATCTTAGATAAAAGTTAGAAAGTTAATAAAATACATTTAATACAGTTAACAGTAACATCCAGTCCAGTGTATCAGAGAAGATTCCATTTGAGCTCTCTTGAAAGACAAATGGAGTTTCATGGCAAGTGAGGCATTTGAGGAAGGTAGAAGGATTTTGCATTCCGGTGCAGATCTGTGGAAGTGTTGGAGAAGGGATAGCCAGGATCAGGACTTCGCTGTGGGAAGGTCTAATTTAGCCTCGAGTGTGTGGAGCATGCATGGATGTGGGAGAGGGTGGCTGGAGGGAGGAGAGAGCCCTGGAAGCCTTGGCAATAGTTCGTTCGAACTATTAGTAACATGAAGGAGGCTGGTGACAGAGGGGTGGGGGCGGGAATGAGGAAGAGCCAGATTCATCAGACTGTGGAAAAAGGTGGACAGCTTCGGGAGCTGACTGTTCAGTGAAAGAGGAGATCATCAAAGATAACACCGAGATATCAAAAAGAGAAGGTGGAAAGGAAGTATTTAGAGGCAAAGAATAAAGTTTAGCCTTATATGATGCTGAGCAGGAGATACCAGGAGAAGACTACTATGGTGTCACAAATAGATTTGAAATTAAGGCTAGCAAATACTTTGGCCAAGAGATCATACTTTAAGCCGTGAATGTGGGAGTAAATTCAAAGATGGCTTTTGTTGACAGAAAAAAAGAAAAATATAACCTTGGGGAATATTTACAATGATTGATAAAACAGAGGATGAAGTACCATCGAAGGAGGAGACGAAAAGGGCCTGAGACAGAGGAGGAAAACCAGGGTAGTGCAGAGAGACCATCAGGGAGGGGGAGGGTCCACAGTGCTGGGCGCCATGGACACCAAGGATCGGTAGCTGCCTGGGACTGTCGAGAGAGCAGTCAGGTGCATCCCGAAATGCCATGAAGAGGGATTCAGGAGCAAACGGAGGATGAGTGGGAAAGCATCGATTATGAACTGCTTTTTAAAGAAGTTTAATGATTTAAAAAGAAATAATAAACAGGTTACACAAAAGCAGAGTAGTGGATATATTTATGATACAGGAATCCCAAGCCAGTGTTAAAGGAGACTGCAATTAAAGAGGTGAGGTGTGAGAATTGGGTCTCCCCATTTCACAGGGCAATGGGAATGGTAAATATATGTAAATGAAATTTGAAGCCATTACCCAAACCCAACGAATCAGTAATTTTATTATATTGTTTCTTCCTCTACTTCCTTCCAACATTGCTTTCCCTTTCTTTTAGCTTATAAGAACTAATGTTTTGAAAGAATTGTTGCATGTCTTTTTCGGATGACTTCCAAATATTCACCCTTTCTCTGTAATCTCTGAGCATTAGGCAGAAGACAGGCATCATATACTTTGAACATTTACATTTTCTAAAAATTTTCAAACAAGTTATCTTCAAGCATAATCTTTCTAACATGCCACATTCTGTGAACTTCTTTCCTGATAAGCCCAATTCAAGTAGCTCTGCGGTAATTAATAACAGACCTACATGACCTTCTCATGTACTGCTTCATCGTCACCAGACACCCTCAAGCTCATTATCTGCGGGATTTTTTAAACTTGTTTACTCACACTGTATTGCTTTTCTGATGGTCAAACACATCCCTAAGGCCACTGTCACTTGGACACACAAAATCTGAAATTTCTTCTACTTCAGAATGGCACTCTGGAACCAACTAAATCAAATGTTTCTTAACTCTGCTGTTAAATTACCTATAATAAAAAAAATGTTATCACTGTTGTGAGTTACATAAACAACCACATGGGAGAATTTTGAATATGAGTCTTTGTAATTTGACAAGGAAGAATGAATTCCAAGTTGACGTCAAAGTGGACCTTGAGGAGTTCTTCCTGCCCTCTCCAACTCCCCAAAAGAATTTCCTCCTACTCATTTATTCTCAGTGGTTCCAGATAGGTTCGTGTGGTCAGTTTCATTCCAAGATTTCATGCAGTATTATTCCAGGCTATGCATAATTTTTAAGAAAGCTTGGTGTGGCACTTAGAATACCACATGACAAATGTCAAGAAGTAGTAACTAAATTAACTTCGTCATTTAGTTTTTTTACTGTAATCATTTCCTTTCCTGTATAATCACTTATTGTCTTTTTGCCTTACATCTCAATTAGGTATTTTGATATAAGAGAGATAATGGAAGAAAAGTGTATATAAATTCAAGCTACAGAGCTTAATTCCATGGAAAATACACATGCAAATTCTGAACTGCAACCATTAGAAGCTACCTAATGGGAAAAGAATGCATATCCTTTCCTCAGGGAAATTCTATAGGTCTCTCCAGGCAGGCCTGGGTGCTTTTTTCTAATTTTAAGAAAACTCCCCAAAAGCTAGTCTTGCCATTTTATTCCTGACCTAAAAGTCCCAGAGGGATGGTTGGATCCTGGGCTCCTGGAGAAGCCTCATAGCCCTGGGTTAACATGCTGAGACACAAGCAGACTTCCTGTCCTTGGGCAGTGACACAGGCAGGGGCTTTCGGCAGGCGGTACCCCTCCCTCCAGAGGAGGCATTCTCAACCTGGATACCTTAAACTCCACTGGTCCTGTGACTGGGCCTCCCTTTAAGAGTCTATAAACTTCTTAAGATGTGCCCACACACATCCTCACTTATGTGTGTGCTGTTCTGGGACACGAGTGAAGAAACTTTCATTAGATCAGGGCCAGGAAACTATATAAAAGTAAAAGGAGCCGCTTCACTGGGATATCCCAGTTCAGAATCTGCATCTTCAAACCTGGCCCCCATGAGTAAACTAAGAACCAAGGAGGAGAAGTCGGATGTGAACCTCCAAAGGCAGACTGACTCCTGAAGCTCTCTCTTTCAGGTCCCCTCAGTGTGCCCGCAGGTCAGGGGTAGGTTTGGTAACAGACTTCTAAAGCTATTTCTGAAACATGTTGATAATGGACTAATTTGCACCATAGTTTGCTCAGAAAATGTTTTTTCACCCCCATGGTCTAGTTGTGTGTTCTTTTTAATGTGAACTTTAGCCTCTGAATACATTTACATGCCTTTACTTAACCTCCCTATATTTCCATTTCCTCATATGCATAATGAGAATGAAAATAGTATCTGTCTTACTGGGTTATTCTAAGAATTAGACGGAATGCTGTATGTAAAGCCCCTAAAACAGCGCCAGACAGGCAGCCAGCACTCAGTGAACTTGTGCACTCGCTATAGTGTTTTAAATTATTAAGTAAAAATGTACTAAAATCGATGCAACATAAAGGAAGATTGTGGCAGGTGCCTGTCCTTCCCCCTGAGAGTGACAGAGACAGAAGCTCTGGGTCAGTGGGAGGAGAGCGTGCGGGCGACTCTCTCTCCTCCCTTCAAGGACAGGCCATTCCCTCTTCTTGCCCCTTCTTGGAGTCGGGCCTGGGGAGACTGGGAAGCCCCTCCCTTATCTTTTTACCTTCTTTTATTCCCCCACTTGTCTTGTCCTCTAAACTTGGATGAGGACTACTATTCACTAAGCATCTACTCTGTGTAAAATACACTACACCATCCTTATAAAGCACCCCATTTTACAGATAAGGAAACCATGACACAGAGAAGTTGAAAAACTTTCTGAATGTTTTGTTCTCGGTATAAGGAAGGTTTAAAGTATTATTTATATTATACTAACCTATTAAGTTCCTTCATGTCCTAAAGTGCATTGTAATCCATGGGAGGTTTTAAGAGATACAGAATGCATTTGTGTCTGTCTTATCTCAGAATATATTGCAGAGCCTTCATGTGCCCCCACTGTGCACCCTTAGGTGTCCTTCAGATGTGGCCATCTGTCAGCCCTCACACCTGCAGAGGCCAAAACATCTGGTCCTTAAAGTGGGTACGTGGCTGTGCTGACACATCACAGAGCCTTTTCCAAAGAGGTACAAGGGGGAAGCCCCCAAAACCATTTATTTATAAAAATTGTATATTTATTCTTACATGTTTAAATTTCAGTCACCTTCAAAGTACTCTGCATTTGATGCAATACACCTATTGAGACATTTTTTCCACTGCTCAAAAGAGTTTTTGAACTCATTGATTTTGATGCCTTTTAGTGCTTCTGCTGTTTTTTGTTTCACCTCTCCCACATCAGCAAAATGTTTCCCTTTGAGGACTTTTTTCATCCAGGGAAATAAAAAAAAATACTGCCCCGGGTAGATGGGAGGGTGGGGCACAGGGATATGCCATTTTTGGTCAAAAACTGCTGAACACTCAGTGCAGTGTGGACGGGTACGCTTGTAAATCACCCATCATGAAATGGGCAAATGCACTGAAAGTTTTCCAAAAAAAGATTCACTGAGGCTGAATGCAGCCTCTCACAACAATGCCAGCTGGTACACTGATACAGATGGGTTCCCAGTGGGGGAAGTCTATAGTACAAGGGGCCTGTCATGCAGAAGATAATTCCAGTTTGGGGGAGGTCTCCAAATAAATGCATCTTTTATCTTTTTGAAAGACACTCTTCCTGATGGCTTCAGAGTATTTTGAAATAATTCAAAATAGAGGTAAAGATAGGAGAGTAAATGTGTTTCACTGCAGAGGATTGCTCTTAATCACCCAGCTCACTTACCTTCTTCCATTCAGAAACAGTTTGTAATAGTTGAAGAAATTATATTATCTTAAGATATTCACTAAGACGTGTTGGCTCATTGCAGCTAGTAAACCTTTCCTGTCCACGGTGCCCACATAGTATTTGGTAATGCATGGAGATGATGTCAGACATTTGCTTCTCTTAACTCCTGAGTACTTTTGCTGCTGAATATAGAATTCCAGAGACACATGGGCACGAAACTTGAAACAAGTCTCTTAGTAATAGCTGTAGATCAAATGCTCAACTGGATTGTATGCAAGTCTGTATGAATCCCAAGTCAGAGCTTTAAAATAATAACTTACTGAGTCATGATTTCTGCATCTCATATGCAGTATTCCTTAAATCATATGTTGATGGCTAATCAGCAGAAGCCAAAGACGCAAATTAGATGGTACAATATTTACAGAGAAAATACATTTGTCGCTTGAAAAACAAAGATCCTCAATCCTCAGATCCTCAGGGTTACAGTCCCACCAAAAAAAAAAAAAAAAAGTAGCAGTTGCAATCTGAACTGTCAACAGTGTAACCAACAAAGGAGTGAATATAACAGTAGAAAGAGAGCTTTAAGACAGAACTTCTTGGTTAAAGGAGTTGAGACCTTCAAGAAATATGTTTGAAAGGATTCAGAAGAAATACTAGGTAAGATGAATTATTCCTGTTTCTCAAATAACATTCTAGCAGTTAGATTTTTAAATGCTTATTTTGGCCAGGCAGAGGAATGTGTGAGGGCAGGAATCCAGTCTGTCTTGTTCACTGCTGGATCCTTAGCAGAGTGCTGAGACATACTAGGTGCTCAGCAAAAATTTGTTGAATGAATGAACAAGGTGGAGAGAAAAAGTAAGAGTATAGTGCACTTGTGAGCATTTCACCCATTTGTAAAAGTAAAGGCACTGATTTTTTTTACCTGATTTTTTTTCATTCAGCACACTTACAAAACCAAGTGTATCCTAGATGCCCTCTGGTTTTCATGTTGGGAGAACAGAATCGCTTCTGTTCAGTATAGGCTGCTCCATGTTTTGATTCTAATAGCAATATGGCAGGGTTAAGGTCAACTTTGTAGTATAATCTGGTGCCTGTTTTTGATAGATATCATGAAAATAGATAAATTTTCAAGATGCTCAAACAGATGATTAGACAAAAGCTCCGGCAAAACTTGAAACAACAAAAAGGCAAGGTTTTCCCACTCCCACCTCCCGTGACTGTACCATCCTGCACAGTTTTCTGCAACCCCATAGCCTCCTCCTGGTTTCATCCTTTTCCCAGCTCTCATCTTTGTCTAGGGAATATGGCATGTGACTGCTGGGCTAGCAATGAGACAGTTCTTGCAAAATCCACCCCCCACACACACACACAGGGCTTTTAAGCTTCTCTCATGAGAATGGCATGGTCCGACCAGCAGCAGGCAGAGCTGGCCCAGGGAAACAAGAGCTTGGCAAAGAGTCTTTGTGCCCTCCTGCTGGAAGGGCCCTAAGAGGGTTCTTCACGCCCACCCTCATTCAGCTGACTGGACAGTAGAGGGATATGTAGGGAAACAAATTCCTGGCTGAATGAATAGTGGATTAAATGAATGAGAGATGAGTTCACTCCTCCAGAAGTCTCTGCCATCCTACTTGAATAGAAAGCTAACTTTGAAGCCACTCTGTTCTCTACGGCACGATTTTGTATATACTCAGCATTGGAATATGGTCACCATCTGCTGCCAGCGCATAGGACTAAGGAAGTATTGGGGTAGATGGGAAGAGGCCGGGAGGGAAGAAAAGAGACACTTAAAACGAGCTAATGATCTCCTTTGTGTTGGAGTCTAGATTTCAGAACATCAGTCTTGTACTTGAAGAACAAAAACACCAGTGTGTCTTAGACCACACCAGGCGCCGGCACATCAGATAAGACCTGCACCATAAAGTATTTAGCCATCGAATCTCAAGAAGTTCTAAAAGTGAAATTAAAGGAGCAAACTGAGGAAGCTGAAAGGTGAAAAGGCTTAGGGGAAAACACAACCAGGAGAGCTCAGCAGATTATGTCTTCAGGGTTGCAGTAGTTCAAAAATGAATCTACTAATTAAAGAGTCAAAAATGCTATATAAACCCCAGAAACTTAAGGATCTGTGGAAGAAATGAGACACTTCTCCATACACTCTGAGTGCAGTGGAACCTCAGGGTTCAATAGAACCCTCAGGGTGAAAGTGACCAGGCTGTTGTGCGTTGTTGCAGATTTGAACAGTTAATTAAGAGTTAGAGACAGTTGTGCCAGAGGCACAACAGGGAAAAGTTGTTAAACAAAGCTAGTAAGACCAGAGAACATCTCTGAAAGGCAGTGAATAGCTCACAGAGATCTTCCTAGAGTTTCCCTAATATTATTTGTATAAACTGTTGGTTACAGCACAGAATCATATCAATAATTTGTATACTGAAATGACATGCCGGAGAATACTAATTAAGCTGGGGATATACACTAGTGAAAAAATTATTACAGTAAAGTTAACTTTGCTTTTGGAAAAGGTTAGCTAATAAGCTTGACATTTGAAAGCAAGTATTATATATTCAGTGGTGGTTCTGTATCTCAAGTTAGAGAAAATTACAAGGTGGGGAGATAGAAACCCTTTGGCTGCACAAGGAAAGAATCTCTTCAGATATGTGTGTAATAGAAATGTTGAAGCATTGACAATCCTAGGCACGCAAAACTCACTTTAGGGAGCACAAAGTGATTGCTCAGCAGTGGATCACACTTGGCACTTGGAGTGCTCAATCAGTAAATACGTGTTAGCTGTGTGGGCCTGTCCTTGACTCCTCTCTGCCATGAGGGACACGTCACAACTGTGGCTCGACCACAGTTGGAATAGTAGCAGTATCTTCCATCCATCCCGTGTATGGGCTCCCTTCCTGGCAAACCTTTGTGCCTCCATATTCTGTTTTATTTGTCCTACAGCATCGCTGTGAAGCACAAGCATCTTTATTTTATAGGCGAGATAACTGGTCCATGCAGGAATGACTCAGTTCTTTACCTTTAAATTTGAAATGATTGATAATCATCATATGACTCAGCTGCTTGGTACTGTTTTTCACATTATTTCAGGTTTTCCAGGTAAAAGACATATTTTATTTTTCTCATTATTATTTTAATTGGCTTTCAGAGAAGTTGAGATAAAAACAGAATCTAACAAATATCCCATGGTGATATGTGGTGTTCTCTTTTTTTTTTTTTTTTCAAGAATAAATTAAGACCTTCTCTGTTGCTCCCTCCTGGCCCTCTCCGTAGATAGTCCAAGTCCCATGCCAATTTTCAAATGAGTAAAGGCTCACTGGAATAGCTGGATCACAGTCCCCTCTATTGAGAAAATAGCCTTGTAAATTCATGTCTGGAACCTGTAGAAGTTACTTTTGGTTATAAAACTTAACAGTTTGACCTGAAAGTTTTTTAACAGTATAATATGTGACCTGGTTGTGAGTTCAGCAATAAATTTATACCAGGCATGTGAAAGGCCAAAAAGAAAACTAGTGTCTTTTTTCTCTCTGGTGACCTACACTAAACATCGCATATTTACTTTGTAAATGAGGACACCCAGTGGCCACCAAGTGAAAATATTCTAAACAATCCCTGACATTGTTTAGACAAATATAAATACCCATTATCAAAGCTGATTGATAGAGATCTCTGTAACATCTGTTCCCAAGCAGTTTGGCTTCTCTAAGGCAGGCAGGAGTGGTGGGCGCCTGCCTGGCCTGATCATTTTTATATCATATCACAGATTGTGTTTTTCTCTCTTAACACTGGTTACAAGGTACGGCTCAACTTTGAGTTCCACAGAATTCTCAGCTGACAGAAAGACCCAAGAGGTGCCCCTTGGGGGAAATGGAATCAGGAAGATGGGGATAGTATGGTGTGTGTCAAAAATTGTACATGAACGAGCACAGTTTGTGGGAAAGTCAGAGAACACATAAGAAACCAACTGCCTTAGACTTTAAATCCGTACTGAAAATAGAACCGTGGCTGTTCCCCAATGAGAGAGGGTAGCGTAACCAAGGACAGGAGAGCATCACACAGAATTTCAGGGATGGAAACACCCCCTGGGCCTACAACACATGCGGACACGCCTCAGAGAAATGGCACCGTGCATGTGCCACTTATTGTCAGCATGTTCGTTAAGGGCATTAGAGAGCTGACTGAACAAATACTCAGATAGGAACCCCTCAGAATAAAGGCATGTGCAGGCAGTGTGGGAGATCATTAATTTGTAGTTAGAGTTAGAGTTATAACAATGCAAGGTACTAGCCTTCTTAGAGTCTTTTCATAGAGATAAGACAGGCACAATGACAAGAAAATGAAGAGAGACCATCGATAATATACTATTAAGGACTAAATGTGCTGCACATGTAAAAAGTTCAGATTTATTCTTCAAAATTCACGTGCAAGAAACATAGCTTTAATGTCTAAAGCAAATTAAATCCAGGGCCACTAAATTAGCAAAAACTTCAGTGATATTCCAAGGTCTCCCTTTCCCTCTTCAGACCTGTACAAGATGCATGAAGTTTAGGGCAGGGTCAGCCCCTTAGTCCATGGCATCTCCATCGTTGACATCACTTGTCTGCCGACAAAGCCACCGCTGAGCCTTGTCCGTCTGACTGCCTAAAACTACTACATTAGCTGGGTTTACAGATGTCCTTCGTGGCGGTACTCGAGCATGGGCCCAGCCCCAAGGTCATCCCTGTTAATCTCAAGACAGCAGCCTTTTTATTTGAGCCTCTAAAATCGTGACAAGCAATTACCCCAACTGGAGTAATGTGCAAGCAGAGACCTCAGACCTTGTCACCGTCCCCATTTGAGGGGAAATTGTTTTTCTCCTTCTCAGGCCACCTCAATCTAACTCCAAAGCATCCCCCTGCCTGCCCCTCCTCACCCAGAAAGGGCCCAGCATAATTCTCCCTAGAGAAGGTAGATTCCAAACAAAGCTCTTTGTCTTAAGGCTTCATTTTTAAGGCTTAACAGATGATTCAGGCTCCGAAGCCCCAATTTCCTGGGGCAGGGGAGCCCGGACCTATGTAAAGGCTTGGCCTTTCCTAATTGCCTGTGAAAGTTTACTAATTCGGTGGGTAAAAAACTGCTTCAGTTTATTACCTCACCAAGCAGTGGGTGAAAAACAACTTAGAATGGACTCTAGTTATCAAAGAAGTCTCCACAGAGAAGGAAGAACTTTGAATAGGCTTCTCAAGTGACACATAAGATTTGGTAAGGAGAGAAAGCACAATAGTTTCAGAACAGGACAAACTCAGCAGGAGAGGGAAAAATGGGTGCAGTGCAGGCAAGGGATGGCAAAATGTTTAGCTTCTCGGATTAGCACAGAAATTTTACTTGAGTGAAGAGAGAATAATTAGATTCTTACCTGTAGCTACAAAAGACTCTTACAGCTTAATATCTTTTTTCCTATAACATATAAATAATAAAAATACATACAGAATATAAAAATAAAATACCTTACTCCTTAGTAGAGTAATTACAACGTCTGCCTTCCCCTTCACTTACTTACCAGTGCCTTCCAAGGTGTTAAGTTCTGACAACACTTACTTGGGATCTTCTTCATCCCAGCATGAGCCAAAAAGGAACTTCCACCTTATGTTTTCTTAAGGAAGCCCTGTGCCTGGTTCTAGAATGGATCGCCCCAGGTGGGCTGTTGAGATGTAGTTCCAGCTACTTTCTTAAACTGACCACGTAAATCACCACTGTGCTTCCCTCTTAACTAGTCATCCAGCAAAACAGTTACCCCTTTCCTTGTTGTTGTTGTTGTTGCTTTAAGATAGAAATCCTTCATTCCTGAGTAAAACAATCTAGCATGCCTTCCCTAGAGAAATAGTGTAGCCCCTCCTATACTAACAAACAGCTTTGCTTGAAAACCAGTTCGTCAAGGAGTGTGTATCAAGGACCCATGGACAAAGCTGAATGGAGGGTAGGATTGAGGGAGGAAGGTGGGGATGGGTGGAGCAGGGAGGAGTGGTGGGGGGAAGTGGAGACAAGTGTACTTGAACAACAATTAAAAAAATGGAAAAAAAGAAAACCAGTTGTCACATCGGAAACAACTTACTTTTTCTAGGAAGACACAGGCAAAAGCAATTTCAGTCCTGTGCAGCAGCAGAGGACAAAAGGAAGTTCTGTGAATTGAGGAGGTCTGATTATTTTAGTCAAGCTTTTTCTAAATGACACTATAGGGTTCCATTTTCTCACTCAGTGAAGTTCAATTAAATCAAAAATTTATTTCTTGCCTAACTATACTTTACCACCAATTAATGATATTTTCAAAAAAAAAAAAAAAAAGAATGCCATTTCTGGGAGTTATGCTTGATGTTCAAACTCACTAGAGTTAAAAATTTATTTTTCCTTTAAAATATGTATATGATGATACAGCGATAAAAAGAATAACAGATTAGTAAGAAAATGCTGGTTTTCATATATACACATTGAATTAATCATTTCTTTTCTAGCAAAATAAAGGACAGAATTTATTAATTGTACATTTGGATATATGGATCCTTCTTTAAGGCCTATGCAAAGCCAAGTTCAAACTGCGTACTTTGTGAATTTAAGTAGATTCTTTTGTTCACTTTTCTATCCCACCCACAGATGTAGCATCTCTGTGTTTTTGTTCCCCAGATTTAGTGAACAAAGGAAAAGGTTACAATAGGGCAGCAGCTAAATTTGTAAGGAAAGAGCTTTAGAAAAAAAAATTCAAACTCCTAAAATGTGTCTCAAAAGGTTTACAATATAAGAGGACTTAAAGGCATCAACCTCAGATTTCATTGACTTCCCTCCTTGGTCCCAGCAGGTCCTCCCTCCTCAAGCAGCCATTTCATCTCAGCTTTAGAATGAGAGCGTAGGTGGCGCTCAGAATGTCGTCTGGAATCGTAGCTGTCCAACACCTTTGTTCACAGAGTTAGAACTTGGCTTTCACAAGAGAGTAGAGAAGGTGTTTGAACTTCCAGTGTTTTATTCCACTGGAATCAGATGCTCAAAGTATAGAAATTCATAAAGCATGTAGCTTGATAATACCCAAAATTGAATATTTAGAATTGGTTCCATAAAGCCGATAGTCAATTACTTGCCATTTGTTTTACTGTATTCTCATCTCATAACTAAAAATTAATGCCAAAAACTTTTTCAATTCATTAGTAAATATGTATAAAAATACTCTTATTTTTCTTTCCCATCAATTTTTAAAATTTGTGTTTTTCTAATTACAGTTGGCCATTAATAGTGTTTTATATTAGTTTCAGGGGTACAGCATAGTAGTTAGACATTTATATAATTTTGAAGTGATTTCCCCCTATAAGTCTAATGCCCACCTGGCACCACACATAGTTATTACAATGTTATTAACTATGAGAGTTAATAACATTGAATTACATTGATTTACATTTACATTCAATGTAATGAATTTAATGAATTACATTGAATAACTCTATGTATATAGAGTTAATAACATTGACTATAGAATATATGTATATTCCCTATGCTGTACATTATATCCCCATGACTATTTTATGACTACCGATCGTAATCCTTACTCCCTTCACCTTTTTCACCCATCCCTTCCTCCCACCTCCTACGTGGCAGCCATCAGTTTGTTCTATCTCTAAGTTTATTTCTGTTTTATTTGTTGTTTTGTATTGTTCTTCAGGTTCCTTTAGATTCCACATGTAAGTGAAATCATATGGTATTTGTCTTTCTCTGTACAACTCATTTCACTTAGCATAATATGTAATATCCTCTAGGTCTGTCCATGTTTCACAAATGGTAAGATTTTATTATTATTTTTATGGCCAAGTAATATTCCACCGTATGTAGGTACCACTTCTTTATCCAGTCGTGTGTTGGTGGACACTTGGGTTTCCTCATATCTTGGCTATGGTAACTAATGCTGCAGTGAACATAGGGGTGCCTGTATTTTTTGAATTAGGGGTTTGGATTTCTTCTGATAAATACCCAGAATTGGAATTGCTGGGTCATAAGGTAGTTCTATTTTTAATTTTTTGAGGCTGAACCAATTTGCAATCCCACCAACAGTGCACTAGGGTTCCCTTTGCACCACACCCGCACCAGCACGTGTTTGTAGATTTATTGATGATGGCCATTCTGACAAGTGTGAGGTGATATCTCATTGTGGTTTTAATTTGATTTCTCTGATGATTAGTGACATTGAACATCTTTCCATATGTCCATTGTCCATGTGTATGTTCTCTTTGGAGAAATGTCTGTTCAGGTCTTCTGCCCACTTTTTAATTGGATTTTTTTTGTTTCTTTGTTTTTATGTTGTATGAATTTTTTATAAATTTTGGATATTAACCTCTAATCAGATGTATCATTGTTGCATATCTTCTCCCAAACTGTAGTTTGTCTTTTCATTTTGTTCATGGTTTCCTTTGCTGAGTGAAAACTTTTTGTTTGATGTAGTACCTTTCGTTTGGTTTTTTTCTTCTGTTTCCCTTGCCCCAGGAGATGTATCGGCAAAAACATTACTCAGAGTGATGTCAGACATTTTACTGCCTATGTTTTCTTCTAGGAGTGTTATGGTTTGGGGGTCTTACATTTAAGTCTTTAATCCATTTTGAGTTTATTCTTTCTATATTGTATAAGAAGATGGTCTAGTCTTTTTTTGCATGTATCTGTCCAATTTTTCCAACACCATTTATTGAACAGACTATCTGTATCCCATCATGTTCTTTCCTCCATTGTCACAGATAAATGAGTATTTAGGCATGGGTTTATTTGGGGGCTCTCTATTTGTTCCATGATCTATGTGTCTGTCTGTATGCCAGTACAGTTTAGTTTGAGATCAGGTAATATGATACCTTAAACTTTGTTCTTCTTTCTCAAGATTGCTTTGGCTATTCAGGGTCTTTTGTGGTTCCATATGAATTTTAGGGTTATTTGTTCTAGTTCCATGAGTTTGGTTGAAGGTCAATCTTGTTATCATTTATCTTTTCAAAGAACCAGGTCTTGGTTTTATTGATATTTTGTATTGTTTTTTCAATTTATTTTGTTTATTTCTGCTCTGATTTTTACTTCTGCTCACTTTGGGCTTAGTTCTTCTAATTCCTTTAATTGTAAGGTTAGATGGTTTATTGGAGGATTTTCTTGTTTTTTGAAATAGGCTTACAAGTACTATGGATTTTCCTCTTAGGACTGTTTTAGCTGTGTCCCATAGGTGTTTGGGTTTTTGTATTTTTATTTCATGTTTCTTAAGGTATCTTTGATTTCTTTCTTGATCTCATTGTTAACCCCTTCATTGTTTAGTAGCATGATATTTAGCCTCCATGTGTTTGTGTGTTTTTCAGGGGTTTTTTCTTGTGGCTGATTTCTAGTTTCTTTCCATTATGGTCAAAGAAGATACTTGATATGATTTGTCTTTCGTAATCTATGGGGACTTGTTTTGTGTCCTAATGTGGTCTGTCCTGGAAAATGATCCACTTGTGCTTGAAAAGAATGTATATTCTGCTGCTTTGTGAAATGTTCTAAATATACCAATTAAATCCATCTGGTCTAAAACATTATTTAAGGCCTCTGTTTTCTTTTTGATCTGTCTGGATGATCCAGTGATGCCAACGGGCTGTTAAAGTCCCCTACTTCAACTCTGCTACTATCCCTCTCTCCCTTTGTATTCATCAATATTTGCTTTATTTATTTAGGTGCTCTTATATTGGGTGCATAAACATTTAGCAGGGTTATATAGCCTTTTGCTGGATTAATTCCTTTTTCATTATCTTTATAATTCCTTTTCATTATCTTCTAATTCCTTTTTCTTTATCTTTATCTTTTCATTATCAGTATATTCTTTGTCTCTTGTTATAATCGTTGTTTTAGTCTACTTTGTTTGATATAAGTATTGCTACACCAGCTTAATTTTTTGTTTCTGTTTACATGAAATATCTTTTTTCATCTTTTAAGTCTGTGTATCTTTCAATCTGAAATGGGTCTCCTGTAGACAGCACATGTGTAGGTCTTGCTTTCTATTTATTCTGCTACCCTATATATTTTTATTAAAGCACTTAATCTGTTTACATTTAAAGTGGTTAAGTAATCTTGGTTATAGGTCCTTGCTTTTTATCACTTCAAATATTTCGTGCTGGTCCCTTCTGGCTTACACAGTTTCTGATGAGAAATCAGCTGACAGTTTTATGGGAGCTCCCTTGCAGGTAACTAACTACTTTCCTCTTTCTTTTTTTAATATTCTTTCTTTGTCTCTTTAACCTTTGGCATTTTAATTATGATGTTTTTTTGGTGTGGGTCTTTTTAGGTTCATCTTGTCTGGTACTTCCTGGACTTGTGTGCCTGTTTCCTTCACCAGGTTGGGGAACTTTTCAGTTGTTTTTTCGTCAAATAGGTTTTCAATTCCTCGCTCTCTTTCGTCTCCTGTTACTCCCATGTTGTGAATGTTGTTACGGTGATGTTGTCCCAGAGATCCTCTAAACTATCCTCATTTTTAAAAATTTCTTTTTTCTTTTTGTTGTTCTGACTGTGTGTTTTCTCCTACCTTGTCTTGCAAATAGCTGATTTGATCCTCTGCTTCATCTGGTCTACTCTTGATTCCTTCTAATATGATCTTTATTTCAGTTATTATATTCTTCATTTCTGACTTTTTTTAATGGTTCTATGTCTCTTTTTATGTTTTCTATATCTTTGTTGAAGTTCTTGATGAGTTGATCTGTTCATCTCCTAGTTCACTGAGCATCCTGTAACCAGTGTTTTGAACTCTGTATCTGGTAGATTGCTTGTCTCCATTTGGTTTAGTTCTTTTTCCAAAGTTTTCTCTTGTTCTTTCATTTGGGATGTGTTTCTTTGTCTCCTCATTTTGGCTGCCTCTGCATGTTTGTTTCTGTGTATTAGCTAGAGCCGCTACATCTCCCAGTCTTGGCAGGGTGGCCTTGTGTAGCAGGCATCCTGCAGGGCCCAGTGGCACAGTCTCCCCAGTCACATGAGCTGGGTGCTCCAGAAGTGTCCCTTGTGTAGATTGTGTGTGCCCTCCTGTTATAATTTAGCCTTAATTGGTGCTTGCTCATGCCCACCTGCTCAATTTATCTGTGATACTTAGGCTGATGGGCTGTGAGGACTGGCCATGACCCCAGCATGGGCTGACCTTATGGAGCAGGATTCACCCCAGCAGGGTTCTGGTGCCTGCTGAGGTCATCCTTTGGGTGTGCCCTTTGCGTAGCTTTACAGTTGGTGCTCTGTTGTGGTCTGAGGCCAGCCAGCAGGTTATTGGTTTTCTGGCCTCTGGAGAAGGGTTCTGGTGCAGGCTGAAGTCAGCCACTGCCTGTGCCTGACCAAGGCCACCTGGTGGAAGTTACTGAGTACCTGCAGTTGACAGGTGTTTGTGTTGGGCCTGGAGACACATGGGAGAGGCCACTGCAACTCAAAACCAGCTGTCACCTGCGCTAGGCCTGGGGCCATTTAGCAAAAAGCGCAATGCCCACTGAGGCCAGCCACCACCTGCCTGGGGTCTGCAGACATTGTGGAGCTTTAAAGAAAGTGTGCAGTAAGGACCAAGGCTGCCCATGAGGCACAGCCATGAAAAGAACCAAAGGCAGTGTGTGAGTTGGGTGGAATGTGGCCTCAGGGAATCAGCAGGGTGGGGCAAGCAGTGTTCAGCAGATTAATGCAAATTCAGATTTAGCATCACCTGCCCTGCAGGCTGTGTCAGGGGAGCGTTCAACATGGGACAATGGCAGCACTCACCCCAAAGCCACACTATTCATTTTCTCCTTGTATAACTCTGGTGCCTTGTGAGCTACTGTCCCTTCACTGGAGCTCCGGGTGAGTGCCTGTGAGCCAATGATTTTGTGCTCAGGCCCTTTAAGAAGGTACCTGGGTTTCCAGCCAGTTTACATCTCCCATGCAGGACAGAATTGCCACTGGTCTTCACAGCCAGCTGCTGTGGGGACTACTTTTCCCAGCACCAGATTCCTGGGCTAGGAAGCCTGGTGTGGGACTGAGACCCTGTGCTCCTTGGCAGCGACCTCTGCCAATGAGATATCCTTCCCAATTCTCAACTGCCACACATGCGTGTGGGACCAGCCTATTTTACCTCTCCACCCTCCTCCTAATCTTGATGTGGTCTGTTCATTATATCTTTAGTTAGAGATCTGTTCAGCTAGTCTTCAGGTGGTTCTCCAGGTTGATTGCTCTATAGTTGTCATTTTGATATGGTCATGAGAAGAGAGGAGCAGAGCACTTCCATATTCTGCCACCTTGACTGGAACTCATTAGAAAATGTATTTATATATAAATATGAAAAAGAAATCAGAATAGAAGTAAAATAAGGAATTGACACTAGAATGAGGCTGGGGGGAATTTTACATAGGAAAGCATACCATGAGGCGGCCCTGGCCATCTCACCCGGCAGCTGTCTGTCCCACCATCGCTGCCGCCAGCATATGCTCCACTCAGTTCAAAAGGAGCCCTCATGTGGGCTTTTAGTCGAGGTCAAAAACTGGCTCCTGTCCACATGTGACCCTCAGAAGAAGGCAGAGCTCCTCAGCTGGATCTAGGGACTCACCAGCCTATTATCATTTCTAACTTCCAGAAGGGTCTGAAGAACAGCATTGTCCTGTGCACACTCATGAATAAGCTGCAGCCCAGCTCAGTCTCCAAGATCAACCGTTCCACAAAAAACTGGCACCAGCTAGAAAAACTCTCTGACTTCATCAAAGCTGTGGTCAGCAATGGCATGAAGTCCATGGGCCTGTCTCTCCTGGCTCTGGCAGACAAAGGGGCTGCAGAGCGGCCCAGGCATTGGCATCAAGTACTCGGAAAAGCAGGAGTGGAACTTTGATGACGCAACCACGAGGGCAGGCCAATGTGTCAGTTGTCTCCAGATGGGCACCAACAAGTGTGCCAGCCAGTCAGGCATATGAGACAAGGAGACATCTGTTAGGACCCCAAGAACGATATCCTGCCACCAATGGACCACTCAACCATCAGCCTCCAAATGGGTACCAATAAGTGTGCCAGCCAGGTGGGCATGACGGCTCCCAGCACCCAGCGGCACATTTTTGACATCAAGCTGGGGACCAACAAATGTGACAGTTCCTCCACACCTCTGCATATGAGCTACGTGCAGGGCACCAACCAGAGTGGCCAGGTCTTTGGCTTGGGCCGGCAGATATACGACCCCAAGTACTTCCCACAAGGCCCAGTGGCCAACGGGGCTCCAGCAACAGCAGTGACTGCCCAAGCCCAGGAAAGGCCCCGGAGTACCCCCCCACTGCCACTACCAAGAGGAGGCAGGCTACTGAGGCCCCTTTTGTGAGATGTCTCCCTATATCATCACCCCATCTGGGATTTCAGGTTTTTCTGTGTCTTCATCTTGTTTTTCTATGTGTTCAAGTGCTCCCAGCTGAGGCTCTGTGAAGGCCAGATCCTGATGCTGGTGGGGTGGGCCCTTCCAGGGCACATCCAGGTAGCAAATTTCCCAGCAGGCTTTGGGCCAAGCTGTGGGTGGGGAGAAGAAACCTGTGCAGGGAGGGAAACTGGCCCCAAAAAGCTTCCAGTTGCTACTGTCCCTCTTCCCTTTTCTCTGCTGATCTGTTTGTGGTTTCTGTACCCACAAAAGTTTCAGGCAGTGTTAATAAAACAAAAGTGATTTTTTTTGGGGGGGGGGGTGAGGATGGTGGAGGGTGCTGGGAAGGAAGTCCCCTGGGAGAGGGCCAGGCCACAGTCCCCAGATATTTTAGGCATCACAAGGGACTGGATTTCCCCAGGACCCCCCCAGGGGCCCAGTGAGGACAGTGGAGTTCTGAGTGGTTGAGACAAAGCCAGACCCCCCATTCCATACAAGTCTCTTCTCCCCTAAGAAGTACTACGCAGGGACCCCCACCAGGAGGCCTTCTCTGGAAACAACCCCACCCAGAAGCCCCAGGAACAAAAGATAATGTGAAATATGAACTGTGGACTGAAGGCAATAAAAACCTTTTCAGGGGAAAAAGAAAAGCATATCATGAAGTCTTTTGTTTTTTAAAGATTTTATTTATTTATTTTTAGACAAAGGGGAATAGAAGGAGAAAGAGAGGTAGAGAAACATCAATGTGTGGTTGCCTCTCACACACTCCCTACTGGGGGCCTGGCCTACAACCCAGGCATGTGCCCTGACTGGGAATCGAACCAGCAACCCTTTGGTTCGCAGGCTGGCACTCAATCCACTGAGCCACATCAGCCAGGGCATGAAGTCTTATATAATTGCTGAAATGTGGCCTAAATTTTGATTCTGACCTCCAGTTATGATATTCACAGGGTCCAAAAACTTAAAAGTAGAACCAGCTTTTCCTGGGCCAGGAGTCTGGGAGAAATTGATTGATTAAGGTACATTTCAAATATCAAACGTCCTTAAGGATGAGTTTCTTCCAGTGGTTTAGATTTCAGATCTTCCCTGGCTTCATGGGTCCATTTACACTGGGGTATTCTCAGTAAATGTTTCATTTATAAATTGGTGAAAATGGAAGTGACCCCAAAAGCAACTTCATCCATCAGTCAGTTATATTTGCAATGTTAGACATGAGGTCAGGCATTCCCTAGTCCCTTCTGGGAAGTAACAGTGGGCTTCATTTGAAATCAGGCAAACGAAAGACCTGGGCTCACTAAGCAGGAGCCTCCAGGGCCCAGTGAAAAGGCTTCCCTGGAATTACTTCTTCCTTTGGACCTGAAAATCTCACTAGTAATATCAGTCTGGTCTCATCCTTCAGATGCAGTTTAAAGCTCTTACTTTTGGGTAGAGTGAAAAGCAAGAAAGGAGGCCAGGAATGGAGGAGCAGTCCAGGTCTGGGGACTGGCTGAAGGTCCTAGGACATGTTGTCCTAGTTCAGAATTTTCCCTCTTGTTGCCCATACTTGGAGCCTAGTGAAGCTTAATGGTTCAATGGAAGGAAAGCGGGGAGGAGAGCAGGGTGGGAGGGAAGAAGGATGGAAAGAAGGCCAGGGGCTGGAGAGAGAAAAAGAAAAGCCTGCGGCCTGTTTGAAGTTCCCCAGAGCTTTCATGTGAACCCTATCTTGTCGGCGAGATTAAAATTGCATATTAAGTTTGTATTTATTTTTTATTCAATATATACTACAAAATCTAATTCTTAACAGTTAATCAAATTTTAAGGGTTCATTCCTAATTCTTCTCTGGATTTTGTTAACTGTCAAAGGGACATACTCTGATAACAACCTGATTCAGGCCAGGTTGTGCTAAACAGTATTTGGCTTCAACAGTTGTAAACCTGTTGTCTCCATTACATTCTTTCCTGTTTCAACCAGGGTTCATATTTTATCATCTACATTTATCTTCTCTTTTTCTTCTCTCTCCCCTACTTTTAACTCATTCTCTTCTGAAAGGTGACTTCTGTCAGTTTGGCCACGGTTGTTGAGTTTATTGTATAAAATAATATCAGCTCAACTTAAGTAAATGGAAAATATCAGCTCAACAGGCCCCATGCATCAGATGTGGTCATGAAGGCTGCATCAGTTTTAAAGGCTTTGATTATTGAAAGTTTTTACGAGGTGCTTAAAGAGAGATCATTCAATCTCAATCCATGGGCCTTAACTTGGGAGAGGAGACCTTTTTGAGATTTTCATAAAAGTCACCGACTGTATTCCTATGAAAGAAGAAACATGTCCATTCATGAAAAAAATATACAGATACTCCCTAAACCCACATATACTTCTTAAGGACCTATAAATACTTAAAGTGAGCTCCAGAAATGTTACATGTATGTATGAAAATTTAGGAAATATGAAAGACATACTCAATTACACTATTGAGACCATAGATAGGATGGTGTTATAAATGCTTTAAACACATTAGTAATTTTTAATATTTCTGCCCAGCTAACATAAGAGGCCACACCTACAAAAGTATAGACAGGCTGTCCCCAATTTTCATAGGTGGTATATTTCTGAAAATACGTTTAAAAGTCAAATTTCTGAAAGTTGAACAATTTATATGTGCTTTATGAGAAGAATTCTGTTACCAGTGATCAAAAATAAACAAACAAAAAAAAAAGATGATTTCTAATGGTTCTTGTACCCTGGGCCTAAATAATCTGGAAGGTGGAGGAGAACAGTCACTGGCAGCTGGCCCAAAGCATCCCCCTTTCCACTATGGGAGGGGCTGCTCTCCCTCCTCTCAGGTGGATGGCCTTCTCAGGTTCACCTACGCAGCAGTGACACCGCGATGTGCTAGGTGCCAGGAGCCAGGGCAGGAGAAAGGGATCTTGTTCTGCCTGTCACCTTCCACTTACATAAGTGATTTCTCCGGTGTTGCCAGCCACCTTCCCTCCAAAGATCGTGAACAAGCCAGGGAAGTAGAGAGGGCCTTCTGCCCTAGATGGTGGAAGCTGTGAGCAAGCAACCTCAACCCTCCTGTAGTACACAGGCTCAGCCAGTGCCCCCTAGAATGTAGGTGAGGTAGACACTGAAGTCCCACCCCTGGCAGGGCAACAGATGCTGATTTAGGGAGTAAAGAACCTGAGTTACCACATGCATCCCTGTTTTTTTCACCAGAGGAATGGCTCTTTCCTAGTGTGACTAACTTGGTAAGGGCACCAATCAGCTAACACATGAAAGAGCAACCTCAGCCTACTAAAGGTACCAAGGTACAAGGTGGAAAAGTGTGATGGAAGAGGCTGAGGTGCAGAGGCCTGGCTGACCTATTTCATGTGCCGACTCACTTTCCTCATGTGAGCCAGGTGGCCTGGATTGAAAGCTCATGGGCTTTTCAGTCCTGCCATTTGATCTAGGCCTTTTGACATGACCAAAATTCCTATTGGTTTTAATTTGAGAGCTTGTGTTTCCTCCCAAGTCTCACAAACCAAATTCCCATCTCCCTGCAGGGGTGTCCAACCTGTGGCCCACGGGCTGCAAGTGGCCCAAGAAGGCTATGAATGCCGCCCAACACAAAATCATAGATTTACTTAAAACTTTTTTTTGCTCATCAGTTTTCATTAGTGTTTGTGTATTTAATATGTAGCTCAAGACAACTCTTCTTCCAGCGTGGCCCAGAGACGCCAAAAGGTTGGACACCCCTGCTATAGCATCTCACGCTTTCTCTGTTCTCATTTTATATATCTGAACTGAGGAAGGGCTGGATTTCACACCTAATTAAAAGAGATTGTATTGCCTGCTGTTTCCTTTCTTGTTCATTTTCCCTTGTGCAGAGGAAGCTTTTTATTCTCATGCTAAGTCCTATCCTGGATACCTGCAGTTTAAGGGACTGAGAACAGCTGGGTTCCTACCAAACAGAGAGCGGGGCCCTTGGTCACCTGTTTCACCACAAGCAGGTTCTCCCTCCGATGCCCGCTCCTGTGCCGGCCCTGTCCGTGTTGCGCTCACTCAAGGACACCGTCAGTTAGAACACTTGCTCACTCTCGGCGGTGGCATTCCTTGCATGTTTCCAGTGAATGCCCCCACAGGCTGGCTCAGTATTTTTACTCTAGTGAAAAAGAGATAGGCTAGTATTTTAAAACACACAGAGAACTATTTTAATCACTTTTTTCAATTTGCCATCAGTTCTGTGTCCCTACCACTGTGGGGGTTGTTAGGTGGGGTGGTGTTCCCAAGTACTCATCATCTTTGTGAAGTTGTGTGGTTTTATAGAGTGAGAATTTTTTTCTTGTTTTTTTTGAATAGCCCAAATGCCTATTCAGTGCCAATCTAGGAAGAATGCAGTCAGCATTTTCACACCATTCCTTCCTCCATGGTCCCTGAATAACCACCTCATCAAGATTTGTTTTCAGTGGGGGACAAATCTTCCACCACAGAGTATTTCAGACAACCCCGTTGGAATCTATACATTAATGCCCACTGGATGAAAAGGACATCTTTCACAAAAGCCTGGACATTGCCTTGCTGTAGCAGAAACTTTTTCCCACTGTATTAGTGTTAAAAAAACACAAAAGAAAGCCTGGGAAAGGAATTGCCTCAGCATTGTGTGCTAGAAGGACAAGGCGTGCCTGAATGGAGAGCAGGGTCCCCATCGCATCTGTACCCACATCAGCAGAACCACGTCAGCCTTTCCTGGCTGCTCACTGTTGTGCGGGACCAGTGCATAGGGAGGTGTTGAAAGGGGTGTCTCCGGACACCCGGTAGGCTTGTCGGGTCGGCTTGTATACGTGCGCAGGTTTGAGTTTCTCTCTGTGGTTCTCCGTGAACATGGCGACCCTGTTACTGCAATCACCATAATTCAGACAGTTTAACAGATGTGTGTGTGTGTGTGATTACCCCGTAGGCTACCTGATTGCTTAGATAGACTCAACCACTTCTGTCAAACAAGTGGTATAAATCTTTCTCAGATTGTGTGTGATATAATGACAGTTTTTGCTGTTAACCGTTTCCACCTCTAAAACAACCTCCTTCAGTACTTTCAGTGTCTATTTTTTCCTTTTATGTCCTGAGAACTAGGATGGCCCTAGATCTCTGGGCCGTCCAGCTTTCATTCCTCTGCAGTCCAGTGTTATGCATTGAAAAGACCATCAGGGTCATGGGTTCTAATCCCAACACTGCAACTTACTGGCTGTGTAAAACTTTGGGTAAATTAGACCCTTTGAGGGCCTCAAGCTCATCTTTTATCAAATAGTAATAGTAGGACCTGTCCTAAGAGCACGTAAGATTGTTGTAAATAGTAAATGAGATGCTGCATGTGAAAGAGTTCTGGACACTGTAAAAACTGCATGGATGTTAACTATGATGGTAATGTGGTCACATTTCTGCCCAGACTAATCAGAAAGAGGACAGGTGTCCATCATGTATGACATCTCCAGAGACATGCTTGTGACTGGTGCTGTGATCAGGTGTGCATTTAAAGAGTGTTCGCGCCTGTGTGGGAGAAGAACAGTTTCCCTGTGGCAGTGGGTCAGGCCATCACAGCCTCCATCTCGCCACCTGTTGCCTTCCTACTGGGAGCTGTTTGATACTTCCCTCGGAGATTCAGTTTTATCAGAGAATCAACTAGTTGTAGTGATTATGGGCCTTGGTGATAGTAACATTGTATTGTATATAGAAAACTCTACATTTTAATGCCAGGATAAGTTGTTTTATCTCTCTCGTTGTTCCATTTATAAACCTAAAAAATATGTTCGTTATTAGCTGTCTGAGGCTATGTTGAAGACCCGAGACCTAGAAAGACAAAGACCATGCCAGTCGATGAATATGTATAGAAGTAGCTGCAGGGGATTCTGGAGAAACCTTTTCACACAGATTTACAGCAGACCCATGGACACCTAAGGGCCAGACTTCATTCAGGGGAAAAGCATGCAGAAATAGCCAAGCAGATAAGAGTACCAGACTGCCTGGGTCCAAGTGCCAACTCAGCTACCAACTGCCTCGGTGGCCTTGAGCAAATTTCTTAATTTCTCTCACCTCAGTTTCCTCATCTGAAAAATGAGGATAATAATTCTAGCTACATCACAGGGTTGTTCTGAGAATTAAATGAAATAATATAATAAAGTAGACAGACCAGTTCTATCAGTGGTTAGGATCTGACACATGGTAAGCTAAAAAAAAAAATTAGTTTTCTCTTGTTATCGTTATCATGGCACAAAGGCATGCTGGACTCAGAAAGAACTTGGGACTTGGTCCGCTGACTTCATTCCCGAATATTCCTTCCTGGGTTATTAGGGCCTTCTTCTGGGGCCATATTTTGTATTAACACAGTTATAGAGGATTCACCATGATTCTTTAATCTAGCAAAGACAATTTGTTTTACATGATTGAAAAAAAGTAAACACAATAGCCTAATGAACTATTTTAGGCAAGAAACAGACCCAATGGAAGTTGAAAAAGGAAGGAATTCTCTTACGTAAACATTTATGCAAATCATATTACTGAAAGTGAACCGACAGCCTGCAGGCATTTCCTAAGTGGATATATGTGAGGCTGACTAAGTGAACTGGGAAGAGAGAAATGAATGACTATATAAAAGGATGTGGTCACACTGACGAAGCTAGGGCAGCATGAGGAGATTGCGTGAAGCAAGGCAGGAATTCTAGCTGAGCTCAGACTTCCCTGAGCAGGTCCTCTCTCCTAAGGCCGAGGAGAAGGAACCTGAGGAGCTGTCTGCAGGCCATTACCTCTGGGGCTACTTCCAACAAGACACAGGGAGCTGGGTCCCAGGCCAACAATCGGTGGTACTTTGGCCACCTGGTTTTGAAAGCCCACTCTCTCAAGCTGATGGTTCAGCTGTGAAGACAAAAACAGGGAATCTGACTGAAGACTCGTTCGGAGACTGGGATTCTTTAGAGTCATTTGAAAGGTGAGGTAGAAAAAGAAAAAAGCCGCAAGACTGATTGTTACAGCTCCGGTGTTCTTTCTCAGTCTGCGACCTCGATGTTACTGACATTGTCCCTGGTCTTCCCAGTCTGGAGCATAGTGATGGCAGTGGCTCAGGCTGTCCACAGCCTCCAGTCGCTGACCATCGCCTTCCTCCTGGGAGCTATTTGATAATTCCCTCCAGCAAGTGCGTAGAGCACCGATTACACTCGGTGTGTTCGCACATCCCGCTCCTGGTTCACTCCTGCTATCTTGACCTAATTGTTAACAGTGCTCCTGGGCCGAGGTGCCCAGTTTGGTGAATGTGACCATCTCGTGTCCTCCAGGTTCCCAGATCAGTGCTGCTTTCATTAAGCCCCAGAAAATTCAGAAAATCACCACATTGCATACAGCCACCCTAGAAAGTTCCCTGATTATCAGGGATGACAAGAAGAACATCATCAGTAGAATGTCCTGTAGATACAGGAAGTAGCAGGCAAACACCCCTTTCGCTGCAGACTGCACTCCATAACCTCTCCCTTGACCAGAAAACAAGGTGCCACTGTTTGGTGAGCATCTTAGTCTGGGTTCGGTTTTCCAAGAATTTTTGTATGCACAGTGTGGATTTGGGGAATACGCCCCATAAATTAATAGGAAGGGGATTTATTTTTTACTATGAATATTGTTGCAGTCCATGTATAAAATAAGGAACTTTGATAAGCTAGGGGAAGTATAAGCTTTCCCAAAAGACTTGGGCTTAGGCCTGTCCAACGCAGAGTTAGAACAAGAGGAGAACAAGCCTCCATTTGCCTTTCAGTTCTCATTTGCCAGAGTTGTAGGAGTGGCAGGCAAATGGTCCATCTGTTTATTAGGCTATTCCAACTGACAACCCTGGCTGAGTCTCTAGGGGACTGACGAGGATTCAATGCCCCAATAGCTGGGATACTGTTGGGACACAATTCAAGGTCCTGTCTCCATAAGATATCATACTGCAGCTTGACCTCTGTGCAAACCTGCCCGTCTCCCACCGAGCTCTCCTGTCCCTTCAAGGGTGGGGTGGTGCTTCTAGGAGCCATGAGGGTTGTTCACCTGAGGCCCAGGTGTTAGGGGTGCAGCCAGCTAGCTCTGACCCACACTCTGTTTGTGTCTGCCTTGGCATGCAGGTGACATCAGTTGCAAGGGGATGACCGAGCGCATTCACAGCATCAACCTTCACAACTTCAGCAATTCCGTGCTCGAGACCCTCAACGAGCAGCGCAACCGTGGCCACTTCTGTGACGTGACGGTGCGCATCCACGGGAGCATGCTGCGCGCACACCGCTGCGTGCTGGCTGCCGGCAGCCCCTTCTTCCAGGACAAGCTGCTGCTGGGCTACAGCGACATCGAGATCCCATCCGTGGTGTCAGTGCAGTCGGTGCAAAAGCTCATTGACTTCATGTACAGCGGCGTGCTGCGCGTCTCGCAGTCGGAAGCGCTACAGATACTCACGGCCGCCAGCATCCTGCAGATCAAAACAGTCATCGATGAGTGCACGCGCATAGTGTCCCAGAATGTGGGCGATGTGTTCCCGGGGATCCAGGACTCGGGCCAGGACACGCCGCGGGGCACTCCCGAGTCAGGCACCTCGGGCCAGAGCAGCGACACCGAGTCAGGGTACCTGCAGAGCCATCCGCAGCACAGCGTGGACAGGATCTACTCCGCGCTGTACGCATGCTCCATGCAGAATGGCAGTGGCGAGCGCTCCTTCTACAGCGGTGCGGTGGTTAGCCACCACGAGACTGCGCTCGGCCTTCCCCGAGACCACCACATGGAAGACCCCAGCTGGATCACTCGCATCCACGAGCGCTCACAGCAGATGGAGCGCTACCTCTCCACCACCCCCGAGACCACGCACTGCCGCAAGCAGCCCAGGCCTGTGCGCATCCAGACCCTGGTGGGTAATATCCACATCAAGCAGGAGATGGAGGACGATTACGACTACTATGGGCAGCAAAGGGTGCAGATCTTGGAGCGCAATGAATCCGAAGAGTGCACGGAAGACACCGACCAGGCCGAGGGCACCGAGAGTGAGCCCAAGGGCGAAAGTTTCGACTCGGGTGTCAGCTCCTCCATAGGCACCGAGCCTGACTCCGTGGAGCAGCAGTTCGGGCCTGGGGCAGCTCGGGACGGCCAGGCTGAACCCGCCCAGCCTGAGCAGGCTGCAGAAGCCCCTGCGGAGGGCGGCCCGCAGCCCCACCAGCCAGAGACAGGTGCCTCCTCTCCAGAAAGAAGCAACGAGGTGGAGATGGACAATACAGTCATCACTGTCAGCAACAGCTCTGACAAAAGCATCCTGCAGCAGCCTTCAGTCAACACGTCCATCGGGCAGCCATTGCCAAGTACCCAGCTCTACTTACGCCAGACAGAAACCCTCACCAGCAACTTGAGGATGCCTCTGACCTTGACCAGCAACACACAGGTCATTGGCACAGCCGGCAACACCTACCTGCCGGCCCTCTTCACTACCCAGCCCGCGGGCAGCGGCCCCAAGCCTTTCCTCTTCAGCCTGCCACAACCCCTGGCAGGTCAGCAGACCCAGTTTGTGACAGTGTCCCAGCCCGGCCTGTCGACCTTTACTGCACAGCTGCCAGCGCCACAGCCCCTGGCCCCATCTGCAGGCCACAGCACAGCCAGTGGGCAGGGCGAAAAAAAGCCTTATGAGTGCACTCTCTGCAACAAGACTTTCACCGCCAAACAGAACTACGTCAAGCACATGTTTGTACACACAGGTGAGTGCAGGCCCCCGGGGGTGGGGGGGGCGGCTGGCAGCCGGGGGGATGTGCGGAGGGACTTGGGAAGGGACAGGCAGGGCAGCAGGTAGAAGGGAAGTTTGGGAGTCATTTTTTAGATACTAAGGAAACCCCACTGCAAGCCATCTTTTAGAAGCCCCAGCTGTGCCCCCACCCTAGGAGTAGAGCACCTGGACCAAAGACAAAAATCACAGAAACCCTTTATGGAGAAGGGCCAAGTGGGGAAAACCCTGATAAAGAATTTGCAGGCACAACATCCCTTAAATACGCTGAAGTCTGTAACACATTCTTTGATCCAAGGTGTGCAAAACTGGAAAAGTCCTTGCAGACCATACTCTCCAGTCACCTCAATGTGCACACTAAAGTCACTAGGCAGAGCAAGGACAAGCATTTTAGTCTGTAGTGAGCTCTGTGTGAACCAGCAGCTTGAAGAGGCCACAGCAAGGCTGGTGCAAGCTTAAGCTGCATGTGTGGTCCCTGAAATGAGGAGGAGTGATAGACTCACTATTTTCCACTCTCCATTTTCAGTATCTAGAAACTACAGTCGGTTCTGGGTACAACCTTTTAAAGGACCGCAGACTAATCCGGACACAGTGAGGGGAGTGTGAGTAGGGCGAGGAAGGGATGCAAAGCCAGGGCACTTGAATCATGGTGGAAGGTCCTGGGGTGTTCAGATTGCAGGGAAGAAGACTCAGGGCGTCACACGAGCCATCCTCGGGTATTCTAGCTGCAGGGACAGCATGATGTCCTTGTCACGCTGGAGCTCTGGAGCCAGATTGCTTGGGTTTGGACTTAGATTTAGCGACTACTGATCTTTATCATCCTGGGAAAAATTACTGAACCTTTCTATACTTCCGTTTCCTTGTCAACATAAGGGGGATAATAGTGATAGATCTTTCCTACAGTGCTGTTTCAAGGATTAAATAAATTCATAGACATGAGGTTCTTTAAACAATTCCTAGAGAGCACATAAGCACTCTATAATTGATAGCTATTATTAGCACTTTTAACATTATTTAAATGGTTAAGAGGAAAGAAGGGAGTAAGCTTGTTTTGTTTGGGTCCAAAAGGTAGAACTGGACCAGTGACTGGACACAATAAGGAGATTCTTTCAACCAAATGAAATGATTGTGGACAATCAGAGCCACTCTCAGATGGGACAGACAGCCTCCAAAGGGAACGAGTTCCTAGAATTAGAGGTGTTCAAGGAGACAATGGTCATTTCCTAAGGATGTTGTAGGAGGGATTCAATCTGCAGGTGAGCAGTTGGGCCAGACAGTGCTTCATCCCTGGATTCTGTGGTTCTAAGATCTGACCTCCCAGCCAGTGCTCTTTCCTCGCTCCGTAATGGGACAGACATAGAAGCTAGAACTACATGGATGCTCTGCCATGTGAGGGGCCACACATGCGATACGATTTCACAAAGACTCTCTTGTACCTGAAAATTCCTATTCCAACAATGGTCACCATATTTGAAATTTCTGTTTTGAGAGTCACTCCTCTGGTAAACCTCTGGTTCCGTCATATCCTTGCTGAAGGACAAATAAGTTGCAAGGAGAAAGTTACATATTGAATCACAATACACAGAAGCAAATTAGCTCCCCAAAGCAACCTTGTTTCTCAGATCAGCTAGCAGAAATAGCCAGGCATAGGACACAAAGCACATAATTGTGAACTGGGGGGTAGAAGGGAAGGAGAGCAGCAGACACTGAGAGGAGGTGCACAACATGGGCATGAACAACCACACTAGGATGTTACTGAAGGCAAACTTTTCCTTCTTTGCAGTTCAGCTTAAGGCAGGACATCATGTAACTCCATGTACTTATGTTTATGCAAATGAGTTGTTTTGAAAGAGGACAGTTTTCATACCTCCAAAATCATGCAGAGGCACTGCAGAATTTAGGAAGAAAATCAGATCGTGGTGAACCACTGTTTACTTGGGGTTAATGTGAATGTACCCAGTAACCCGCAGTCAATCGAGGAAATTTTCCATGTGGTGTGGGTATCATAGTTATTTGGTATTAATCAAATAGTAATACTTTTATTTATGATTTACAGAGTGCTTTAGGTAGTTTATGTTCTTTCCTCCTCTAAATAGCTGTCTAGAAACCATCAAATTAAGGATAAGGGGAAAAAGAAACCATTTGTGGAAGTGTCCTCTTAGGCAAAGTTGACTTTGTTGGTCTTGAATAAACATTTCTATGCTCTTCTGTGTATCTCTTCCAGTAGACCTAGCAGAATAAAATCCACACATTCTTGTAGATCACATATTGCAATGACACTTTAAATTTGCAACATAATATTTTCAGCATACCACTAAAATTTGTCTTTTTAGTGCATGAATACATTTGTCCAGTGGATTCACCAGAGGATTCTGTGGTTAACCTAAATAACTAGATCTGCCCATAAGAAAACCAACAATGGGTTTGTATATTTATGCATCATAGATACAAAAGCTACAAGTAGAATCATTTTATAAATTTAAGTAATGCTTAAAGTGTAGCCTTCAAATATGTAGTAAATTATGAGGGTCTCAGTAAATTACCAAGGTGTCTGTGTTAGTGTGTATAATATGGACACATCTGAGAACAATTAATAATGTACATATATCAGTCTTAGCACCCCATTCAAAAGAACAACTCTTCTCTTTCACCGCAGAATTATTTGGCAATGTCAGGTTAGAAGGGCCATCTGTCTATCAAGACTTTATCTGACTGAAGGAGTCCATAACCTTACAAAGTTTAAGAATAACTAGCCTAGATTTTCAAAGCAAGACAGCTTGATCACCAGGAAGTAATGCAGGACCTGGATTCACTGTGGCCCACATTTCTAAAGAAAGTTTTCTCCTACTTCTTGGGAAAACATCAAAAAAGTGGAGCCTCTCAATCTTACAGGATCCCAGTAGAAATGACAAAAATTTAGAGCAGAAGTCCAAATGTTGGTCTAAAAAGACTCTAGAAAGTACTGGGTCTACTTGGAAGAGTAAGGATGGATTCAGAATTCTTAACTGTAGTCTAAGCAAAATAGAAACCTCCCAATAAGGAGTATTAACAGAGCTCAAAGGATGGAGATCTGGGTCCTTGGTATCACAGCTACTCTCTATAGGAACTAGCTTTGCATTTCAGTAGCTCCAGGTTTTAATGTAAAGGACACTTGCATTCAACAACTGCAGAAAAATCAATTTTGAAATTGAATTCCAAGTAAAATTTTGTGGAGGGGTACTTTAATGGTTGACATAGTCTTTGAAAAGGAAGTGTTTGAGACAAATCAGTAGTCTATCGTATTGACTTGAGAGCAAAGCTCTACCTTAGAGAACCAAGGAAGCCCTGGTTGGAAAGCATATTCCAGAACACTTACAATACTAAAACTGAGACTGGGGACATAAGTGAGACGTGATTGTATTAGAATTAGATTATTTGGGTAGAGTTTGGTTCCTCTAATTGTGGCCTTATACAAGTCACTTAACTTTATAACCCTCCGTTTCTTTGAGTTTAAAATGGAAATAATAATTTGCCTGCCTTTCTAGTAGCTGTAAAGGTATGATGCATGTGAGAGCTTTTCATAAAAGGTGAAGTACTACTTACAGTTTAAAAAAATTATCATCGTTACTACGTTAGCCCCCTCCTCCCAGGAGACATTGAGTTTCTTTGCTCTGTATCCAATCTCTGAATAATAAGCTCTCATCGTGTTTCCTTCCTCTGTGGAATTCAAATGCCGAAGTAATGTGATACTCCTTGGGTTTCCCTTGCACTTCTGTCATAAAATGAACATATTTTTTTGATATGTTATGGATTTTTTTTTTAAGAGAAAAAGAAAATCTCTCACCGGATTGCTTTCTTCTACCAACTAACCACAGTAGGACTCCACCTCTTCTAGGAGTTTCTCGAGTTCACTTTACTGCAGCTTTATAAAATTTCTGAGGAAGTAAACCAAGAATTAGGAAATATTTGAAAACATGAGAATCAGAGAAAAAATAAGATAACACAAATAATCCTGTCATGGAACAAAGGAGGATTTCTCTATGCTTTCTCCCAAGAGAAAAAAACAAAAGTCAGTGTGAATCTAATGAACAAGCTGAACTAACAAGCAAATACAGACAGACTCATAGATGGAGAGCAGGCTGATGGCTGGAGGGGCATTGGTGATGGGGTGGAGGGATGGAGCAAAAAGGAAAAGGACTCATGGACATGGACAACAGTGTGGTGATTGCTGGGAGGAGGGTGTATAAGGGGGATAAATAGTCATGGGAAAATACAATAAAAAACTTTGAAAGAGTCCAAGGAGTGGGAATGAAAGGGAAAGACAGGATGAGAGGGTGTAGGCCTTGGTGTCAGCGTGGACGTGGAAGGCACATACTAGAGAAAATTCAAAGGTAACTTTGGAGCACTGGTTCTGGAAGTGTGATTCCCATGCCTGCAGCATGCAGATTCTCTGGCCCAACCCAGAGCTGAATCAGAACCTCTGGGGATGGAACCCACAATCTGCGCTTTAACAAGCCCTGATTCACAAGTTGGGAATCGCTCCCCTAGATGGCCTACGTGATTAAGAGGAGGATGGCCTCAGGTTGCTTTTGTTTCATAACATTGTTCTCTAAAATTCCACTCATAAGAATCTATGTGTTTGGAAAAAGTAAGTCAGAGTTATGAATAACAGCTTGATTTTATTATGGAAGCAAATATCTTTCATATGAGAGGTGAACGAAGTCTCTCCAACTGCACAGGTACCATGGCCCAAGTTCCCCTTCAGGCACTTAGCAGGACGGGCTGTCGTGTCATTCTGTGTGTGTCTTTATACCTTCCTGTTAGGGTGTAAACTCTGTGAGAGCAGAAATAAGCTTTATATATAATTATATGTCTATAAAAGACACATACAGATATATATCTTATACCTCAAATATACCCAGCATAATACCTTATAGACAATAAATATTGATTAATAAATGAATCAAATTCTCTTGTGATGATGTCTAATCACTTCCAAAAGGAAAAGTGGTTTATTTCCACAGAGTGGTTTACTTATTGTATCATGTAGCTCCATAGACATAATGCAAAAATACTTTGCACATTTATATAGTAAGTGCCTTCTCCAAATATGTGAACATGTTCCAAATACCATGTTCTATTTGTCCTTACTTTGCTCTATATAATAAAATTGCACACATAATAGGACCAACCAAGATGCTCTTCAGCATCTTTATTCACCACCAGGTATAGGGTTATTAAAGTTAGCAAACAGAAATACAGAATATCCATTAAATTTGAATTTTGGATGAACAGTAAGTATTTTTTAGTCTCAGTATGTCTCATACAATATTTGTTACATTCAGTAAAAAATCATTCTTTATCAGAAATTCAGATTTTACTGGGTATCATGTATGTTATCTGGCAATGCTATCTAAGTGAAACTTTCTTTTTTTACATTTTTATTTTAGTTTGTGTGTATAGCATTTTTATTGTTTGTTCTATTACAGTTGTCCCAATTTTTTCCCTTTCACCCCCCTCCACCCAGCCGACCCCTCTCTCCCACAGTCAGTCCCCTCCCCATTGTCCACATCCATGAGTCATTCGTATATGCTCCCTGACTGATCCCTTCCCCTTCCTTCCACCATTACCCCCGTCCCTCCTCCCCTCCTGCAGCTATCAGTCTGTTCCATGTTTCTGTGCACCTGGTTCTATTTTTCCCATTAGTTTGTTTTGTTCATTATATTCCAGTTATAAGTGAGGTCATAAGGTATCTGTTTTTTGCCAACTGGCTTATTTCACTTAGCATAATACTTTCCTTTTCCATCCATGCTGTCACGAAGGGTAGGAGTTCCTTCTTTCTTTCAGTTGCGTAGTATTCCATTGTGTAAATGTACCACAGTTTTTAATCCACTCATCTACAGATGGGCACTTGACTATTGTAAAGAGCACTGCTGTGAACATAAGGCCGCATAAGTTCTGAATTGGTGTTTCAGGGTTCTTAGGGTATATTCCCAGCAGTGGAATCACTGGGTCATAAGACAGTTCCATTTTTAATTTTTTGAGGAAATTCCATACCATTTTCCACAATGGCTGTACCAGTCTGCATTCCCACTAACAGTGCACTAGGGTTCCCTTTTCTCTGCAACCTCGCCAGCACTTGTTTGTTGATTTATTAATGGTGGTCATTTTGGCAGGTGTGAGGTGATGTCTCATTGTGGTTTTAATTTGCCTCTCTCTGATGGCGAGTGATGTTGAGCATCTTTTCAGATGTCTATGGGCCATCTGTATGTTCTCATTGGAGAAGTGTCTGCTCAGGTCCTTTGCCCATTTTTAAATTGAGTTATTTGTATTTCTGGTGTTGAGTCATATGAGCTTGTTATATATTTTGGAGATTAAACCCTTGTCTGATGTATCATTGGCAAATATATTTTCCCATAGAGTCAGTTCCCTTTTCATTTTGCTGATGGTTTCTTTTGCTGTGCAGAAACTTTTTGATTTGTTGTAGTCCTCTTTGTTTATTTTCTCCTTTACTTCTCTTGCTCTAGGAGGTATAGCAGCAAAAATATTGCTACATGGGTTGTCTCAAATTTTACTGCCTGTGTTTTCCACTAGGGCTTTTATAGGATCATGACTTATAGTTAAGTCCTTTATCCATTTTGAGTTTAGTGTGGTGTATGGTGTAAGTTGGTGGTCTAGTTTCATTTTTTTTGCATGTACCAGTCCAGTTCTCCCAACACCATTTATTGAAGAGACTGTTTTGACTCCATTGTATGCTCATATCCCTTTTGTTAAATATTAGTTGAAATAGATACATGGGTTTATTTCTGGGCTTTCTGTTCTGTTCCATTGATCTATGTGTCTGTTCTTATGCCAGTACCAGGCTGTTTTGATTGCAGTGGACTTGTAGTGTAGTTTGATATCAGGTATTGTGATCCCTCCAATTCTGTTCTTCTTTCTCTGGAACTTTCTTTTGAAACCCAATCTCAGGACTTTCTGCCTTAAAACCTATATATGAACATAGGTTAGCATATGTAGTTGCTTAAAAAAAATTTGTTGAGTAAGTGAGTGAGTATTCAGAAATGTGATCATGCTTTCCAGGAGAATTTAATTCAAGGAACTTATACATAAATGCATTATTTTCTCAGCAAGACTTGAATTTCTTTTCTTTCCTTTTTTTTATTTGCCAGAGAATATATTGTATCTGTGTTTCCACTTGTGTCTTCTTCACCAGCAAATGGTATGTGTTTGGGCTTTTTACTGAATTATATTATCAACAGCCCATTCAGTGGTTTTTAGTATCCTCTACGTGTATGATAATTTTGTTTACTTTGAGAAACTCAGCAATTTCAGCCATGAATTTGATATAAATACATATAGCAATGATAGTAACATAATAATATCAATAGAGTAATAATTGTGAGGTCAAGATAATAATATGAAAATTCTCAAATAGAGATTGGGTTATTAATTAAATCAAGCTGTGGAATAATGAATGAATATAAGGTGTGAAGCAAGAAAGGCTTAGTTTTACCACTTTCCAACTTTACCACTTTCTGAATGACTTTAGGTAAATTCTATTATCAATCTGAGCCTCATATTTTTGCCATGTAAGGAATAGAGCTTAATAGTAGTTCCTTTCATGGTTGCGATGAAAACCAAATAACATAATTTTATGTAAAAGCACTTAACTGCAAATTCTGTAAAATTGTCAAACCACTTGGGAACATCTATGTTACACATTATAGTGGCATCGTATATTTTGCAGCGAAGCCCAGAGAGAGTTCATTGTTGACAGGAGACAGAGGGGATGACCTCTGTGGGCTGGGGTCGTACTCTCAGCAGTTACTGACCTGCTGAGTGCCCTTCAGAATGTTACTATGCCTTTCTAATGGAGATACCATTTTCTGGGGATGTTAATATCTACCCCAGTCCTAACTCTGTAAGAAAAGTCAAGTAATATGGGTGAAATTCCCTGAGATCTTCAAATTTATCTTTAACACTAAAATATTTTAGTTGTCTTTGAAGCCACAGATGTTATGTGAATGCAGTGTGTCCCCAGTGGGCAACCTCCCTCCCCACCCCACTCCCCACCCTCCACAGCGGGCCTCATAGTCCAAGCCAGTGTTGGGATGGCGCCCCAGAACTGGAGAGAAAGGCTGGCAGGCAGTTACACCAACTGTGGCTCAGGTGTGTGGGCTCTCCTCCATGGACTTCTCTGGTGGAGAGAAAACTCTGTACTCAGTGAGGCCGATTCCATCTGACCACCCTCCTGTTGCTGTCACTGAACCTTTCCACTCTCTGTTCCAAACTGGATTTTCCCCATTTAGAGGGCCTGCACTTTCAGGGCCCCCTCCTGCTTTCCTGGCCCATAACCACCTTCCCCAGACCATACTCCCCTCGTGCTTCCCTGATGCCTGCTCTCTTACCAAGTACCAGGCCCGGTTTTCTGACCACTCACTGTACACCTAAGAAGGGTATTGTGCTAAAGCAGGTGATGGAGCAGCCTAGAGAAGGGGAGAGACAGGTGGGAACAGTGCTCAGAAAAACATCCTGGTAACAGCATTCGGTGTCCTTTCTGCAGCCCAGGAAAAGCCTGGTGAGAATGAGAAAGAATCAGGGAAATAAATGGATTCTTGCAGAGCTCCCAATATGCAGTCACTATTGAGAATTGGGTGGCTTGGCCCATTAGGATATCTTTTATCTGAACTTTGGGCAGACTCTCTGCATCTATTAATCAATCAATCAGTCTCTCTCTCTCCCTCTCCCGCCCCCCACACACACACTTGTTAGTCATGGTAGAGTGTCAGTACTGGTCCACGAGCTGAAAAGTGGCTGTTTAGAGAGGATGCATCAAAAAAAGTGGAGTAAAGCATATGTGTTCACTACCCTCCCACCCTTGGAATAGTAAAGGACACTGCCTCCCCTCAATTTCTCTATTTGCCATTGAGTTTCTCTGTCTCCAGAGCTCAGCTGTTGCTTGCTAGGAAGTCCTCTGTCTGCGCTATCTGCTGACATTGTATTCATGGCACCGTTTCTTCCCATTAGCAGATGTCCCTGAGAGTAGACTGTATACCCTTAACTCTGAATTATTACATAGCTGCAATATTGATCATCTGAAACCATTGTTTTTTAAATCCTGAGCTGGCTTCCCTACACCATGTAAGTAATTTCTCCGTTGATTTCACTTATTGTCAGTTCGTTTGCGCTAAAGGGAAGAGTGGAATTTTTCTTAAAATGATCACATACTCTGTGCTAAGTGCCTTATCTTTTAATTTTCAAAATACCTTCACAAGACAGGTACTTACTATATTATTCTCAAGTTACAGATAAGGAAACTGAGGCTTAGAGAGATTAAGTAACATGCCCAATTCACTGGGCCAAGGAAATTGAATTCATATGTGACTCTTGCCTCTGATTAGCCCCCAAATGGATCATTTTAAAGCTAAGGAACTTATATGAGCTTCCCTCTCACATTATAATTCCAGTGTCTGTTTTGTACTCTGTGTTTTTTGCTTTGAATCTAACGATCAGACTTGCCATTTCTGGCCATAGGTTCAGACCTGGAAAACCATCCACAGCCACTCATGTAAACTTCCTTTCTCTGCCCTGAGAGCAACAGCCAGCAGACCACATCCGTTTCACATATAATGTTGAAAGCCTTTTTGGAATTGCTATAAGTAATATGCAGGAAAATAACAGGAAAGAAAAATACTTAACATTTCTACTAAGTGACATTGTTTCAAATCCAAACATATAGAAAGGAAAGCTGAGGACACCTGCCTACTCTGAAAGCACACCCCATTTAGTAAGACAGTCCCTGAAATGCCTACGTTCCACCAGGACAGCGCCTTAATAATTATTGAGAGCACATTCCTTTACAGAGCTGCCAAGTACTTCTTTCACAAACACTTTCCCTCATTAGCTATCATACCATTTTTCCATGGCAGCGAAGGCCACAGGATACCTTGCCCTATTTAAAATGTGGAACTGCTGATGTGCTGAGTGATTTAAGCAGGTTGCCCTCAGGTCCCACGGACAAGGCCTGGGCTGGAGTCCTCAGGGGCTGTGGGCACAGTGGGCAGAAGGCAAGGCAACCAATTGTGCAAGGACCACGGCAAGTGCTCGGTGCTGCTCCTCACTTTCAGAAGGAAACAAACCCAGACAGATGAAATCACTTGGGAAGGCCAGGGTCATGCATAAGTAACGGCCAAACCACACTCTGTGCATATAAACAACACACAGATCTGTGCTACGAAGGGAAAGATGACAACTGTGAAGAATCGATTTAAAGTCAGAGTAGAAGGGTGTGAAAGTGAAAAGCTTCCTCAGTGACCTTGCCCAAAGGAAAAACACACTAGAAGAAGGAAAAAGTTTCAAACAGCGAGAGCTCCTTAACATAGAAATTTCAGCTTCCTAGCAACCAAAATGCCATCTGGTACTTAAGAAGTCGTGTTTCCCAATGAAGGTGACAGGTGGACATGTTTTAAAAGATAGTGGGCCGGCCTACCATAGCCTCTAGAAAATGTGCCGAAAGTACCAGGAGGGCAAAGGCCAGCTTGAGCTCCAAACATGTTTATAGTTGACAGAAATGTTTCAACTAAAAATACCACGCATGACTATCTCTCCTAGGGAGTCTCTCAGTTCAAAAAATGTATCTGTGTAAACACCACACATAGGCTGAACTCTTTGCTTAGGAAGGAGGCTTCCTGAAATTCTCTCCTTTTAGTCTAAAAGTGAAACAAATGGTTCTCTTCTAACCCTGTGATCCTGTGGAGGATAGGGTCCCTTCAGCGGGATTGAGGGGAAGGAGATCAGACCAGAGTTGAGAGGGGCAGGCGGCAGGCCAGGACGATTGTGAATAAGTAAAGGAGAAGACTGAAAAGGTCCATGAAATTAAGAAATTGGTGGAGTAATTCCCTAACCATACAGCCATTTCTTCAAGTCATGTGCTTCAAAACATATCCTTTTATGCTTACAAACACAATGAGAAAGCTTTCTAATGGGACGAAGTTTCATAACACAGATCATGAGCACAAAGCACCAACACTGCGCCCCGCAGACAGCGACTGTTCTCGTGGCCGCTGTTACCTGGACACATCCAACCTCTTCTGTTTCACAATGGAAAAAACCAGAAACACAAATAGAGGCACATGTTTTAATGGGAAATTAGCTTAAATTTAGGAAATAGATGTCCTCCTACCTTGGTGCGTAGTCCAGATATTGAAATATTACCCTACAGAGCTCCAAAGGCTTGGGGGCTGGGGGCCTTTCAGCTGGGTTGTGAACGAGAGTATGGGAAGGCCTTTCTCCTGTCAGGTCGGCAATCAGAAATGAGGGAAGAGATGGAAACACCTTAAAGTGGTTCATCTCATCTGTCAAGAGCAGGGCGGAGAACAAACAGCACCAACAAAACACAAGTCTGTTATTGAGCGCGGGCTGGGAACCAAAGTGTCCCAGGTTCGATTCCCAGCCAGGGTACATTCCTGGGTTGCAGGCCATAACCCCCAGCAACCGCATATTGATGTTTCTCTCTCTCTCTCTCTCTAGCTCCCTCCCTTCCCTCCCTAAAAATAAATAAATAAAATCTTTAAAAAAAAAAACACACACACACAAGTCTGTTTATCCAAAGAGATGTCACAGTCCTGTGGACTACATTACTTAGAGCAGACCCCCTCATGTGGTCCTTCGGTGACAACATTCATACTTGCCTTACTATTTTTAACAAACCTGATGGTTAGGTTTCTTAAGTCAGCAGCAAACCAAATCAGTAAACTGAGGAGAAAGAAGAGTTTCGGCCAACAGACTGAGAGCAAAGGAGAAAACTATTTTTAAAATTGACCCAAGAGTTCAAAAAAAAGCGTATGGAAACAGTTAATGGGCAGAGGGGAGTGGGTGAGTAGTGTTGTAATAAGAATACCATGCAATTATTCCCACATCACTCTGGGTGGTCTGCAAAGTGATTTCATATGTTTTCTTGTGTCAACGCCAACACAGTGAGGTGAGTAGGACTGTATACATACCTCAGAGGCATTTGGAGCTTCGTCAGAGTCGGGTGCCACATGTTGGGGCCTGGATCTGAATAGGACCACCTGAGATCACCACGGTGTCCACCACTTACTCGACCTCAAGCCAACAGGGCAGATCTGCAGTTCAGTCCAGTCAAGGCAGAATAGCCAGTTAATTCTTAAGTTACATTTTGAGAAGATTTCTATCTAAACTAGGTAAATTGAAAGTGTAGGTCTTCAGAATGACCTCTTCCAATGTTGGCCAATAATTACCTAAAATCTAGGTATGAATGTGCCCAACAGGTAGAACACTGGAGGTGGAGAGGGTCCCCAAGGAGCCAAGCTGTGTAAGCACTGTTCTTAGTTCCCGAAGATTATAGAGAACCCCTTGTCTCCAAAGATCTCTCCTCTCTCTTATTTCTTATGTTTTTTTGATACAGTTAATGGGAAACACAGTTAAATCCCCTAATGATGACACTGAAATTGACCCCCTTAAAGTAGCCCTCCCTTTTCTCTACAGGATGACCTTTGAAGACTTTTAGTGGGGAATGTCTTGTAGCTTTCCAAGGAAGGCATTTCCTGACACCAGCAAACAGAAAGCTCTAGGCTGCCTTGCAGCACCTTACAGCAAGTTTTCTTAAAACACGAGAGGCCAGGAAGGATTGGATCTTTCCAATCAAGAGTGATCCATTAATGAATCAGACTTAATTTTTTTTAATTTTTTTGTTTTTGTTTTTTGTTGTCTTGTTTTTCTGTCTCTCATTCTCTCTCCCTCACTATGTCTCGCCCTGTCCTGCTTGCTGTCTCTTCCCACATCAACAGGTGAGAAGCCCCACCAATGCAGCATCTGCTGGCGCTCCTTCTCCTTAAAGGATTATCTTATCAAGCACATGGTGACACACACAGGAGTGAGGGCGTACCAGTGTAGCATCTGCAACAAGCGCTTCACCCAGAAGAGCTCTCTCAATGTGCACATGCGCCTCCACCGGGGGGAGAAGTCCTATGAATGCTACATCTGCAAAAAGAAGTTCTCCCACAAGACCCTCCTAGAGCGACACGTGGCCCTGCACAGTGCCAGCAACGGGACCCCTCCCGCAGGCACGCCCCCCGGAGCCCGCGCTGGCCCCCCAGGGGTGGTGGCCTGCACGGAGGGGACCACTTACGTCTGCTCCGTCTGTCCCGCAAAGTTTGACCAAATTGAGCAGTTCAACGACCACATGAGGATGCACGTGTCTGACGGATAAGTAGTATCTTTCTCTCTTTCTCATGAACAACACAAAAGAAACAAACACACACACAAAAGCTATGGCACTAGAATTTAAGAAATGTTTTGGTTTCGTTTTTACTTTCTCATTTTTGTTTTTGTTTTGTTTCATTTTGTACTACATGAAGAACTGTTTTTTGCCTGCTGGTACATTACATTTCCGGAGGCTCGGGTAAATAATAGTTTTCCCAGCCTCCCTCGGATGGTGGCCTTAAGGCCTGGTAGTGCTTCAAGAGGTCCACTGGTTGGATCTCTAGCTACTGGCCTCTAAATACAACCCTTCTTTACAAAAAAAAAATATTTTAAAAAAAGTAAAAAAAAATTTTTTTTTCACTTGTGAAGAGCACTACAAAAATATATAACAAAATCTAAAAGGCCGACTGTCTTTAAGTACACCGCTTGCAGTGTTTCAGTGGACATTTTCACAATTCTGGCCGCTTGGACTTCACAGTAACCAGTTAAAACTGTGGAATGTCACTTCTGGTTGAAAACCCAGAGGAAAGGCCCTGCTGTTTCCACCTACCACGATGTCTGATTTCATAAAAGGGCTGTGGAGGCGGGAAGGGGCAGTGGGTTTGGTGATGTGGGAAAGGCGAACGGCAGGCTTCTCCCCAGCTTCTGCCCAGGTCCACACACCCTGGCCCACCTCCTCCATGTCCCCGCTTTCAGCAGAAGCCAGGAAGACGTGGACAAGCATCAAGCAACAGTGGCTATCGTATTTATTCAGTGTCTTCGCTGAGCCACAGCCTCAGCACAATCAAGAGGGACTTTCATGAAAGGCAGGAATGCAGATAAAACAAAGATATCAGAGGTTTGCACCTACGTTTCTAGGTACAAGAGAAGGATTATTTCCAACAATCTTTGCAAAAAAAAAAAACAAAAACAAAAAAGTCAGGATATATTCTTGTGGAGAGAAAAAGAAAGAGGAATGGAGGGTGGGGGGAATAATAAAAAGTTCTTGAGGCTTTTTTAATTCAAAATTTTATAGAGGGGCAAAAGTGACGTTTACCAGATAGAATGCTGATTTTTTTAATATATTTACAACAGTATTTGTGTAAAAAAAAACAAAAAAGTGAGATTGTTAAAAGTCATTTTTTTCCATTTTGGGTTTGCATACACTGCCACCAATCCCTTCTCTTTTATTTTATTTCACACACATATATATATTTTTTGGTAAGTCAAGACTGTTAAGGTTAGCGATACTGCTTCCAGATAGAAAGAATAAAAGGCAATTATAGTTATATTTGAAAGAGAGGAAGGATATTTTCTTCATATTTTTTTTAATTTTTCTTAATTTTTATTTTAAGTATTGCCTGGGTTGATGAGGGCCCCTGGGCCCGCCCATCCCTGCTGTAATTTGAACTGCTGCTTTGTATTTTGATATGTAGTTCCTTGACTTTTAGCAAGCTTAGGTTGCTCCACTGAATATTTCGTTCAAATGATCCATTTAGAACTCTGTTCTTTTTCATGGGAGGGACTTCAGCTTTCAGAAATAGATTTCTTGGTTCTCTAAAAGTTCATTGATTCTAGGATTTCTATTGACTTTTCTTTTTTCTTTGATGAAACACTAGTGGGTTAGAGGTCTTGACAAATGGACTCTTTCCCTTTGTGGTCAGCCCGGAGGAGGAGTTCACCAGACTCTGCCGTAGCTCCTCACCCTTCACAGCTACAGAGAGCAGAGATATCCAAAACCTGTTGCAGAGCAGGACGCCTTGATGCCAAAATTACTTTCTTCCTTTCAAATATTACCTTCCAACTATTTACACCATGGTTGAGAGGGCAAAGTAAGATGATCGTTCTTTAGTTGATTTATTAACCTTTGCTTTTTGGAAAGGTTTTAAAGAAAGGAACAAAAATTTCCCAGATGCCAACATCCATCATTCAAAGGCCACCAATCCACTGCATCATCCTAGGTGCCACTCTCTCTTCCTAGTTGGGATTTCTCTCCTCAGTCCTGATCAAGATATTATAATAGAGATTTTCCCATTTGCACCAGACAGTGTCTGGAAGGGATTCCAACTCCAATGTAGAGTTTTTAAACCTATCAGAAATGCCAAAGGTGATTACATTGCTGGGCATATGTTTAACACACTTAAGAGGAAAATTAGTACTCCAAACAAAGCAGAAACACCAAACTAGAATTTTAAAAGAGAAGAAAATAGAATATTTTAGTTTTAAAATTACTTCGTATTTTAACTACTTTTTCTTTCAGCAACTTATTTTCAAAAACTGTGCAGCAAAGGAAGTCTTCCAAGGGAAGCAACTCTGTAATGACTAAAATGGTTTTACCCATATAGTTTAGATTTTTGGTTAATTCGGATCTTTTCCAGAAGTTCTCGTTGATGTTTAGTAGAGTTAGTGCAGCTGGAGAATATGTGAGCTTGATTCGTTCCCATGGTCCTTAATTCAGTAAATATTTTGCTAGAGGTTTTAATGTACATTCGGATGGTTAATTGACTGTTGTATATCACCCATCATGATTTCTAAGTGGAGTCCTGCCAAGAACTGTGTGTCCAAAATTGACCTGTTTTAAAAGTTAGTAAAAAACAGCTTCAGAACTAAGAAGAAGTCCACTCTTCTCTCGCTAATTTGGCTTTTTAAAATAGCAATGTGGAAAGACTCTCTATTTCCACTTAATACCAACAGAGGGAGCATCAGTTAATTAACCATGTCATGGAACTCTTGATATTTTGAAAACAAGTTATTCAGCCCACGAAATAAAAAAGAAAAAATTGACGTTAAAAGAAAAAATTGTTTTAATCTAGAGGGAAATGACATGATAGCACTCAGCATACATTATAAACGAACAAAGGCCAAAAGCCACTTTAAAATATTTTCAATCATTTCACAGTAGCTTTTAAAACTGTGTCCTTATTTAAACCTTAGCAAATTAGACAGAATTCATGATACCTCCAGAAGACTTGATCCTAGATGATGCCCTTATGGGCCACACGTAGCTTTCTGCTTCTCAAATTCAAAGGAGATTCATCTGCCTTAATACTGATTTGCCATGTAAAAAGCTAAGCAATTGGATTAAGGAACATGTAGGGGGAAAAGTTCCAACTGGGCTTGAAAAGCTAATATTCATTCCTTCAAAGGAAGTATCTCTTTTTTAAAAATGTCGGAGGATCCCTAAAGAATTCTGGCAGGGTCGCGTTCTCATTATGACACCATGGACCATTCAAGTTTGCATAGCTGTAGACTTTTCCTGCATGTCTTCTTGTGCGTCTCTTCCTCCCAAACACCTCACAGCCCAACGCTGATGACAGGTTGTTCTCTGGACAGATGAAGAAGCTGGACTGGAGTGGAAGGTCTAATCTGAAGGAGCTGTGTAACTGCTGCAGAGCCATTGCCGTATGTTCTGGCCTCTGAAAGGGCTGCTTTCCAAACTGAGCTACATTCTAGAGCACAAACCAGTCATTCCTATTTCAAAAGGACAGAGGTGCTTTTAGGTGGCCAGTCTTTACTTTTAAATAATCACAGACATCTTAGGAAATGGGGAAACATTTTGCTTCTAGAATAGAAGATGACCATGAATCCTTCTATTTCTTGACTTCAGACCCAACAATTGCCTTGCATTTAGTGCTTCATGCTAGGACACTACAAGTGCTAGGGAAGTTTTTGTCAGTAGCCGGGGAAAACGCGTAGGGAACATGGAAGCAAGTGTCCCACATTGAACATCTCTTAGGCTGCGTATGGGATGAATACAAGAACTGGTGTGGAAATAACATTTTTTAAGCAATTTATAATTTTAAACTGGACTAGCTAAACAAAGGTAAGGAAAATGTCAAAGAGGAATAGGTATCTCAAGGCATTTAGATACAGTTTATGAAGAAAAAAATTCCTAGCACTAAAAACTTGGTAGCATCTCAGCATAGCGGACTATATCCCCCCTATTAAATGGTAATGTTTGTACCCCCAAAACCTCGAATGTGTAAAATATAGCCTTAAAAAGGAAGGAATTGGAACACATGGATCTGAATGAGAACCCCCCCATCTGAAATACTTGCATATCAAAATGTCTTTTATTATATATTATAACTGACTCGTAAACTTTAGCTCTAAATAAGAGTTTTATGGACTTGCTCCTCCCCCGATTTCTAGTGCTCTGACCCTGAGCCATGAGAAACTCTGGTGGATAACGTCGTGCTTCTGTCCCAGCTGCAGTGCATTTCTTTCCCTCGGCATCCTGGAGTCTCACTAGCTCCTGGTCTTAGAAAGAATGAATTGGATCTGCTTTGTTTAGAAGTCATAGGGGTCTTATTTTGTGTCATCCCAGTATTCTACAAGGACCAAGAAAACCCTTTCCCAACATATGAACAGTTGGAATCTGTGCATTCTTATGTGAACAGAGAAAGGGTTTCCTTGGGCTGTGTTTGTTTCACCTCAGTCCTAATGGCCTCACCTACGTGTACTTCCATCATAAAAGCAAACCAGTAGCATGTACCCAGCCCATGCCCCAAATTGGTGTTTTCTCTCAGCACAGAAGTTAAAAATAACGTGTGCCCCCTGTAAGGCCCTCAGATCCCCAAGGGAACACAGTAAAGGTTCATGTTGCTTCCTGGTGTGGCTCCCATAATGGTCTCAACACCTGTTGCCCTTAGGAAAGGGGGCAATGAAGTAGTTCTGACCAGCATTCACACTGGATGTGCCCATTCTGGAGTCTTCCTCTGTTGTTACAGATGTTATTTAATCAGTTGGGGCTGGGAGTGAAGGATATGTGACTCTACAGCAAAGGTATTAGATAACCCATCTGCCTCCACTGTAGCCAGTGTGCTGCTGTAGCACAAAGAAACAAAACAAAGGTGCAGCGTAAGAGCATACACAACCCGAGATGCCCTTGGGATCTGGGATAATGCGAGAGTGCCCTTTGTGTTGTGACCTGATTCTTAAAAGAAATCTTCTGAAAGAATTCTTTAATTTAGGATTGAGTTGAAGTCCAGGGTAATGGAAGCCCTGGGGAAGAGAACAAAAAGATTGCAAAATGTATTCAGCACCCAAAAATGCAAAACCAAAAATCCCATCAGAATACTAGTTAGTTTGGCAAGAGGTACTTGGAGAAATCTCTGGGCTTTTCCATGGGTAGGGTTGATAGACTTCCTTTTCAGTGATTTCTGGCTGTGAGAAGCCTCTTAACTCACTAGAAAGGAACGTTATTTAAATGGCTAATTTTGTGTCCCAGAAAGAGAAATTTAAAAAAAAAAAGAAAGAAAAACAGGACACTAAAGACAGAACCATGTGACTTGGTGACAAACAGAAGGCAGGGCGCACTAGAATTTCAATAGATTCCCCAATTCCATGGAAGAAGCAAGGCCGCCCAACACCTCTCTGTCTGCAATGAAGAGAGTGCCCAAGCTGATCAGGCCACGGGGCTGCCGAGACTAGACACTACTTTCCAACTGGGATGTCCACAGCTCTTTCTGTTTACACAAAGAAAAGGGCTGTTCTTCTAGGTGCCCAGGAAGTAAGACTGCATGGGGCAAACTTTCAGAAGCAATCTCTACCCAGTGTTCAGGTTGCATATGGAGACAGGAAGAGAAACAGAAGTGCCCTTGATCTGGAGAAAATATTTTCCCAAGAGCCCTCTGTGTAGAGTTGCCATGTCTGAACCGGCTTCAGCCTCCCCAGAGGAAAAGCTCTGGTGACTCAGTGTTCCTGCAAACAGAGACCGTGGAGATCAGTTACCCAAAGCATCATTTCTGGAACTAGGTGTTAAAATGATTAGCCTGACCAAAATACCCCAAAGATTTTTCTAAGTCTCTGAACATTGTTTTTTCTTGGACACTAAGTCCATAGTAGTCAGTGGTGTACATTAACAGAGTCCAGAAAACAGGAATGCTAGGGTTTGTTGATTTTTAGGGTGCACAGGTAGAGGAAGAGGGCTGTGTGGCACTGGTTCTTTTTCAGAACTATGCATTTCACTGAAGGAGGGGTGGCAATACCCCATGTTGAAACAAGGAACATCACCTTTTCACACCACTAACTAAAACACCTGGACGCCAGTGTCTCTTCAGGCCCAGCCTATTGCTCCATATACTGAATACTTTCAGACTAAAATCTAATCTGAAGTGACCTCAGCTAAGGTATTTTTACAAGAAGCCACTTGTAGTAAAGAGTGATTGCCTTAAATCAGAAAGCCCAGAGGAGAGGACAGAAGATAGAGAAATTGGAAGGGTGTGCAAACATGGACATTTCTTGCTTTTTAGTAGCTGCATTATCACAAAAATGAGCCCTATTCGTGACTAATGGAAACAGTGGGTTTGGGAGGGGAGGCACCAAACTTGTCCAGAATTGGCTGCTCTCAGGAAATAGATGCTATTTCCTATCCTATTTCAGTAACATAGCTCTAGCTCTGAGCTAGAGGTAAAATAAACATCAGATTAGCTAAACAGTGAATTCCATAGGACAGGATCACAGGTGTCTGGGGTTCCATTCTGAATCATTAATGGAGAACAATCTCAACAAAACTTTCTTTCCTATTCAGTGTATATCTCTAAACTTTTTTCTCAGTTTTAGTGAGCATCTGGTTTATCTGGTGGTTCTTTGTTAAGTGTAAACTCACAACTTTCGAGTCTTCAGTGAAGGAACCTACTCTGAGATCGAAGGGGAAATCTAGCCACAGTAATAGGAGTCCCGGGTTTTGAGATACCTGATTAGGGCATAAAAAGTCCCTACTAGCCCACTTTCAAATTCAGAGGTTTCCTTGGTTCAATCAAAATGCCTCGATGAGATTCTGATACACCCAAGACAGAAAAAAAAATTAACCTCATAGTATACGTTTGTTTCTACTACTGTTGGATCTGAAGTTCGTTATTGCCCAGCAAAATCATTGCAGTTTATATGCAGATTCTAGTACTGAAAGGGACTTAACCCCCCAGTTTGGCACAGCTGCTGGCCAACATGTCTATAGATAAGTGTACATTATGCATGTACACACCCAGTGTGGGATGCTCTCAGTGCAAAAGTGTTCCAAATTCACAGTCCCCAGCGACAAGGTAGATCCTGGCACTTCCACTCTGTTGCCTTAGTTGGGTGTCACTGCCATCCACTATCTGTGACAAGGCTTTGGGGTGTTCTGCAGGAGCCCACCCATCAGTAATTTCTCTGAGAAACTTGAATAAGCTTTTGTGGAGTCAAGTGCACTTAACCAACTCTGCACTTCTATTGGATTTACTGGTGTGTGTGAATGTGTGTTTGTGTGGACACTTGTAGTCTGGGAGTGTGTGTGTGTGTCTCGAAGGAAGCACACACAGGAGTAGGTCCTGGTGCACAGACACAGTCTCTTCTTCCCACCATTGTGCTCCAGACTTGTGGCTCTCTTCCCAGGAAGCAGTCACCTGCCCACTCTGTTGCTTTTTGTAGCGTTTCAGAGTTGGGAGAAACAAAGGCAGCTTGTTGGATCCACAGCAAACCCACAGTGGCAGGCTGTTTTCCTCCAGAAGAAGGTAAAACAGAAGCACTCAACCAGCTAGTCAACAAGAGGGAGCGGCAGCCAGGGCACCTCCCCGGGTCTCCTGGGAGAAAGGGGCACTGAGGCCACGCAGGCAAGGCCCATAGGAACTTTGGCCTGAGCCATTCCGTGGCTTAATGGCCTCCATTTCTTTCCGCTATGCAACCCAGCGTGTGCACACAAACACCCACCCACTTGTATGTCCTACTCCCAAACTAAAGCTTCCTGACCCTGTCCGCCTCTGCAGGACATCATAAACTGTGTCTCCTGAAACCGATGTGGCCTTTGCCAAAGTCTTTCCAGGAGTGGGTTGTTTACTATGCCTAGCGAACCAATAGACTCTTGGGGAAATACTCTTTGGTGATCTCTAAGAACTGATGGCTCTCACCTATCTCAAACGTTAAAGTAGGTATACTATTCTATGTAAATGGGCCTGGCTCTCATAGCTGACTTTGAAGGGTGGCCTGGAAACATTCAGTTTTCTCACTCCCATGTCCTTTTACTAGAAGTTTTATTATTTTTTATGACATGTAGGTTACTTCTGCTAATTTACAGAATTCAGAGGACATTTTCTTTCCTCTTCTATTTTGGTGACTTTCCCCTCTTCCATTAAGTAAGGCTACTTACAGTTGCAATCTTTTCCTTGTTATTATTTTTTAAAATGTATATTGTCTTTCTATATCCAAAAGAATCTGTGACTGCAACCATAGGTATTTCTTTTTACTGGAAAAAATGAGGTTTTTCTTTTTTAATTAACAGTACTAGTGACTTTGTGGAAAAATTTGAGTTACTATTAAGGTATGCTTACTTAAGTACAGTACACTACATTGCAGTATTTCTGAAAGCTAGAACATACACATTATAACAACTGTATATTGAAATATATATTACATTATATTCATTTTAACTTTTGAATCTGCCTATGTTCATGAGTTGATTGAAATATTATTTCTTTGCATTTATCACCCATCACCAACCTGCTGCAGTTAATCTGGTGCATTTAATAATAATCATTACTGCTCTAGTTTGCTTTTTTAATCATTAGCTTCAGTATTGTCTTTACAGGATTTTAGGATATTTTTAAGCTCAGACTTAGCAAATGTAGGAAAGTGAAAACTTTTTGTAAAAAAAAAAACAAAACCTTTTTTTTGGTGTGGCTAATACAAAGAGGTTCATATTCAAAGTGATGCTGTTAAGCTGACCCTCTCAATATCTGAAGAACAAAGAAGTGCATATGAATGTGTCTGTGATTTCCCCTCTAGGACTGTCACTGTCTATATTTGCTTTAGAAAACATGGCCGAGAGCCTGCTTAATCTCCACACGACCTGACCAACCGCTACAGGCTGCGCCTCAAAGGGCTGCTCATCTGAAAGCATCAGGCAGCGAGATGCCTGGTTGTTCCTACTCTGTTTTCAAACATTGATTTTCAGGATTGGTTCTTTACTAACTACTTTCTTTTTTCAGTATGCTTACAATTATTTTAACTAGTCTTTAATGCTTCCCTGGAGGCAGCTCGGCAGTGTAATATTCATTTCCCTAGGAGAGTTTTTAAAAAATAAAACCGGAGTTTGGGGAACTTTTCATGACAGAGGCTAAGAGAAATATATATAAAATTTTTTAGTCTGCAGGATCAATAAAATAAGTGATGGCGCATGGGTACCTGGCCCTCAGTATCTCCAGCTGTCTGTTAAGGTGTGGTTTTGGTTCCCTTCTCCTTTAACCAGGCCATCATGGAAACTTCAGAAATTAGGCATCTTGTCTTCCTAGCAAGAAATAATGTCAAATACTGTTTTCAGAAAAAGACCTCTCTCATCTTCCTTCAGCCATTCAGACCAATGTCTTGGGAAACTGCCCAAGTGGATAAACTTTACGTCCATCCTGGGTGCCTGAAACCCGTCTCATTCTCTCCCTCCTGTTTTCATGATAGAACGAAAATAGCTGTTCATACTACTCAGCGTGGAAGCCTTTCCCACACTGGACCAATATTAAGGCTTCTCAGTGTGAAGAACACCAGTTTCTTCCTTTTGTCTTTCCTGGTGTATTCTTATTTTCAAGCCTCACCCCATTCTGCAGTGCCCCTGCAACACATGCTTCCCCGCCCCTGCCCCTGCACTTTCCTCAGTGCGCCCTGTTCTGGAGCCCGGCACTCAGGAAGGAGCTGCCTGCTCTAGACTACTTTGAAGGAGCTAACATGGAGTCTGATAGCAAAATTCTCAATCTGTTTTTCCAAAATTTTCAACGAAATCTATTTCTACTAGACAACATATACATAAATTGAGAGTTAGGGAAGCTGTGTCCTTTTCCAATGATCACATAATAACCAAATTGTGTTCACGCCATTACTTCCCTCACCTTTTCTCTTCATTTCTTGTTTCTCTGTAAGACTACTTTAAATCGCCTGTTTCTACCACCTTGCCAAGAACTCTAATAATTATGACACCTGAGCACCCATTTCCCTTCCCTTCCCCTACCCCGCTGTAAATGTCCTTCTTTAAGCTTTATACTTGAAGAGCATTGACGTGAGTTCATCAACTTGAGACTCGTAGGCAGAGTGAAGCACATCTTCACAGCACCTTCGGGTTCTAAAAGTTATCAATATTCTTTCAGAGTAGGAGGACCTGAGTCATAGTTTTAAATGTCAACTGTACTAGCTGAGGTCATTAATTCCTTTCACCTTCACATTTGGCCAAAGATAAAGAGAAAAATATTTTCTGTTTTTTTTCTTTAAATACCACAGTGTTCAATTCCTGATATGAGTGCACCATATCTGAGGGAGAAAAAAAATAATGTTAACTATTTTAACACCTGCTCATATTTAGCCAAATTACCAGAGACTACATTTACAGAAATCTAGCAAAAGGGCTAACATTTCAAAATAATTTGGATAACTGCTCAAGCCTTAGTGAGCTCTTCTAAAATAAGTAAAACACATTGTAGGAGACAATTAGGAACTTTTGTCATTTGTTATCTTTTGGAAAAAACAAATAATTATTAATTGGTTAGAACTTTAAGCAGTAATGTACTAAGACATTGAAAGATTCAAAACTTTTCTAAAGTATCTACTTTGTAACCAGCTATTTTTAAACATAAACTTAATGTATGTTTAAATGAAATACTAGGGACTGACTAGATCCTGTGTGATACACCCCCCAGTTCCTAAACTCTTACCGTATAATTCGGTCCTTGTGCTAGATCTCGTTTCTCCAGAGTGTGGCCCCAAAGACAGTGCTGTTCTGGGTGTGGCATCTGCATTAGTCTAGGTTAATGTCTAAATCCTCCTTAATATCCTAGAGAGTCCAGGGTGTGGATTTCTTATTGCTTATGAGCCTCCTGCTTTCCCAAGCTGACACCTATCAAGAGCACCAATAGCCCTCACAGTAACTAATGCAGCAAAAGAATGGTCAGAAACATTATCATATAGATTTGGGAGGATTGGAAGGAATTTCTTTTTTTTTCCTTGTAAAAAGCTTGCTTCCTCCCCCAAACCCCACCACAATGCATTTCAGAAAGTCTGCATCTCATTTTACAGATCTGTAGTTTTAGTATTTACAAATATAGCTTAGGAAATCTAATGAGATTGAGGCTGGTAGCAGACCAGTTTATTTTCTGCACTGGACTTTAGGACAAGTGTGACAGATGCAATTCCTTTAAAGAAAGTGAAACTAACATAGTAAAGCCAAGGGATAATACTTTTACACATTAAAACAGTTGTTTGCTATCTATAAACCTTGATTTAAGCATAATTACTATTTTTTAGAAATATGAAACTGGAGGAATGTGTATTTCAGTAAAGTTTGTCTGTTAATTTATTTGTTTACCTTTATCTCTTTCTTCTCAAGATAGTAAAGATTTGGATTCTTTAATTTGGTGGCCGTAAGCAGCAGTTGGGTAACTGCAGGCCCTCTCCATACTCCTCTCCCTCTTGCAGTGAAAAAGCCTTCCATCCTACCATTTAAGGAGTCTTTTCTCCATGAAAATCTTATCTTTCTTTTCTAGTAGCCACGTGAGAGCTTTGCAGAGAGAAAGTCTCTCTGCACTTTCAGGGTAGAATAGTTAAAATAACTGTTCCTTGAAAAAGACACCCCATTTACCTAAACTAACAGGTCTTGGGCCAAAGAATAGGAGTTGACTGCAGGTGAAGGTCATTTATTTTACACTACATATCTTATCATCTCCTCAAATTTTAGAAACACGGCTGGGAATAAGTTAATTTAATGAGAATTCTCTTTGGGTGTGTCTTGTTAATATCTAGTGCGGAATACCCAGAAAAGGAAAAAGAAAAAAAGAATTGCTGCTAAAATCCATTAATCTATACCTTTCTGTGTCCATGAGGTCTTCAATAGAAAAATGCCCTCCCTCCACTGCTTCTCACCTCTCCCACCTGGCACTGCAGGTGCAAGGGGCCGAGGGAGACTGGCCCAGACTGGAGAGTGCTCCACCAACCACACACCCCCACACAAGCAGGACAGGCCCAAGTAGAAACTTTTATTTTTAAAGGAAAATTGTAGTGTTTCATTTGAAAGCATACTGCTTTCAACTCAGCTCAATTTACAGATAGCCTGGCAACCTTTTTATAACATGTGTTTTGTGCTATAATTTGTGTTCTTAGCTCAATCTTAAAAATAATTGCCATTTCAATTAAATGAACAGAGGAAAAGCGAGAGGGAAACAGGGCAATGCGATGGGACTAAATCTGATACAGTTGTGGTTACCAGAGACAGTTAACACCATTCACCCGTCGCCATTCTTGCCCACCTCTCACTATTACAGTCCCAAGAATTAGTAAGATAACCTCTCTTCTTTGTGATTTGAGACTTCTCTTCATACTGTCAAACCCCTGTTGAGAAGTTGTGGAAACCCTTGACTGCTCCAGATCTAACCTGCCTCGAGGGGACATGCAGAGAGACAACTGAAAATAAACCAGTGGTTCAGATTTGATACCAGATTCAGGCATAACTGGAAGTGCTTTGTGCATGTCCACTGCCAGGGGGTCTTTGAAAAATAAGGCTGGTTGCTCAGCATCTGCCCTCCTTGGGACAAACTTTGGTTTGGAACCATCTGTATGTCCACTTGTAGGAGAAAATGGTCTAGGACATGGTCGGCAGTGAAGCTCCTTCCTTCATCCCATGGATTTGAACCTCAGATTTCCGGTGGGGGGGGGCTCTTAAGATATAAACTAACCGTAACTTTCATATATCTTATTATTAAATTTTTTTGCACTATTGTTAAAAGAACTGTGGTTTTCAGAGTACGTGAAAGCAGACTATCTTAGTAATCTTCATCATAGCAAACAAAGGCAAAAAGTTGACAGAATCGAGAGTATCTAAGTAATTTGAGTGTGCCCAACCCACTATGCCAAACACTTCTGTTTATATAATCTGTTCTAAACTATATAGTCATTCTCCTGAGGCTTCCAGCATGTGTGCGTGTGTGTGCGTGTGTGTGTGTGTGTGTGTGTGTGTGTGTGAGAGAGAGAGAGAGAGAGAGAGAGAGAGAGAGAGAGAGAGAGAGAGAGAAGACAGCAGATTCATATTTGGAGAGTGGAGACCCAGACAAACTTACTCTTGAGGATTCCCAAATGCACAGCATTTCTCCAGAATCAGTACTGCCATATCCTAAACTAATTCCAGATTAATCTTAAGTGAGAAGTAAGCTCCCTAAGATATCCTACTATGAATGTTTTTTCTTACAGAATAATACAATAAAAGGTACAATGCAGACTCTTTAATAATTTGCTTTTATATTTAGTAACTACACTTTTCATGTGAGTGTGTCATTGAGCTATTTGTACCAATTTTCAACCTATCATCCTAAGAGGGGCCTTGATAATTTTTGTGTATGTGTATTTAGATGTATTTATGTGTATTCAGAAAAAAAGTGAATAGGAGAAGAATGAGGCAAGGGAGAGGGTGGTCAAGTGAAGAAGTGAGTGTCCCTCCTGCCCCTATTTATGTTAGGTGAAGCGGCTGCTGTCCGAGGCCTTGGAGGAAGCGCTGATTGCACTATTCCACAATAAGAGCCTGGCACTGTTAAATTTAGGACCACATTTTTGAGAAACAGGAATGCTTTGTCTTTTCCTGTATCCATTCCCTTTAGCATCAGAGCCATTTGACATGATGAAAACCATTCAATAAAACCACTACTGACCTTTGCATTAAGTAGTTATTTTCCTTTTCTAAATAGTACCCTTGTTTTCAACTCGACTGCTTCCCTTTGTTTTCTGCCAATTGGTGTAACGGTTCACAGAACAATGCATAGGTGCATGTGAGTTGTTTCTCTCCCCTGAGCTGAAACAAACAGAGGCAGCAAAAGAGATGACTCACAGAGGTGTAAGGTGGAGACTGAATTTCCCACTTTTGTGGCACTGGTAACCTTTAGTAAGAGCTGTTCAGGGTTGAGCTTGGGTCTGTTGTGATAGGGCTTTTTTCTTTTTCTTTTTTTTTTTGCACTAAATATGACTGCACTGCATTGCACTACTGAAATGTATTTACTTGTGCTGGGAGAGAGTGTGTGAGGTATGACAAAGAAAGAAACAAGTTATGAAACTAGAAGTATCACAAAAATGGAGAGTTATTTCCATCGTGATTGGTCTTAGTGGGGTTGGTGAAAATCTGTGGAATCTGCCAATTCTTAATAAGGCCTAGAAACTGCCATGCTGACGGGATCTGTTTCCTTATTATCGGGAAGCTGGGTTAGTGTAGTAAACATAAGATGTTTAAGAGAAATTTGGCCAATGTCATCTCCAACTGAACTCTCAGTAAGAGCTGCAGTGGTAAGGAAGCCAGCCGCAGAGGTGGGAAAACCTTCACTTTGGCCTGCCCACCAGACCCCTTGCTGATGCATATTCCAGTGTGGCAGAGTGCAGTGGTAATGTCCCCCTTTCAAAAAATAAACCAAACCTGTAGTGATGTCCACATTGGAGAGACCCTTTCAGCCTGAGCATACTTTCCATCCGTGGGTAAAACCTAGTTCAAGCTAACCAAAGAGGAAGGCTATGCATGTGGTAAAAACCCTTTAAGATGACAGTAAGGGAACAGTGCAATAAACACAGAAAACCAGTGAGGTGAGAAGCTTATTTTGAAACATGCTAAGCCAACTTTGAAATTGGAGGAAAGGGTTGGAGGATTGAACAGAACCTACTTACTAGCTGCTCTGGTGTAGACTATCCTTTATTAAGCAGAAGACCTCCACAGTGCCTAAAAGTTTAATTTGAAGTTGTTGGTTTCTTCAATTTTTTAATTGGATTTATTTTTATTGCCTTGTTTAATCTTAGAAATAATTAGAGGTTATGGCTCTGTAGTGTCCATTAATAATCTTACATCACAAGAAAAACAATAGGTTGTATAGGGAATAATAACACGAGGGGGAAAATGCTGAAGACTCTTCCAGAATCCAAGGTGACAGCTCTGATGATTCTGGCTATCGCATGTGGAGGTATCAATTTAGAGATCGCTCAGTGGAGGCCTCTTTACTAAGTTTATAACATTGATGCCTATCTCTTCCTCTCTCCTCCTTAAAGCTCCATCCAAGTCTACTATCCCAAAGTAAAAAAAAAAAAAAAAATTAAGGAAGCTGTCAGCCCTGCTAGTTGGGAAAACTCCATTTAGAGCTTTCAGAACTAACATAACCAACCCCTTAAATATTCAAAGCATTAGCTCCATTTTAAATAAGAAGCTCTAAATTCAGAGCTCTTAACAGGTACTTAGAGATGTGCATTGGGTGGGCACCAAACAGATACTGACCGCAGCAAACCAAAGTTATAGAAAGAAATAATTGACTATGTACACAATATATTCACATTGATTGTCCTAGGACACTTCTCTGGAGACTTTGGGAAAACAACTTCTTCCTTGAAACTTGCATACCCACTGCAGTTTTCTCACCAAAGATTTGAATCTCTAGAGCCTGACCTCCTCTCTCCCAGACAAAAGTAATGCAACGAGCTCAAGAGATACGCCTTGGTGGTGAAGGAATGACGCTTTGCTTTTCATTCAGTTTATAGTGACATTTACAGGAGATTTGTTAGTGGAGGAGCTACTGAACTGTCTTTAAGACTTAGGGTTTGGTCAGAGGTTGAGAAAACAGGAAAATAATAAACAGCAGTACTTGACACTGTAATCTAGTAAAAATAGAGTCATGACCTGGACACTGATGGAGAAAAAGAAACTTCCGTGGAAGAGAGTGAGCTGAGTCATTTTAGAACCAAACGAGGGTCACTAGTGAGACACGGGGCCACACGGACCCAGAGCACATCAGTGCTCTTCACGGCCAGAGCCAACCTCAGCGGCCAGTGCGGAGTCAGAGAGCTGGCCCATGAATTCAAGTGTTAAAAAGGCCAGTCTGGGTTTCATTGTGGTTGTGAGAGTGGTTAAAATGCCCATGCTCATGACAAGGCAAATGCTGAGGCTGATCTGTTGTGATAGTGCCTTTCTTGTTATAGTGAGTACTATATTACTAATTTGTTCAGTTATGCTTTTCTGGATCATTGCCCCCAGTCTTCTGAGGAGGTCTGAAGGGATAGTGTTCTCGTAGGATGAAGGGATAGGATATTGCTCCTGGAATGCTGTGATTTGATGATATTTGCACTAGATTCTAAACTCTACTTTAAACTGGAGCAACTGAATGAGAGAAAAACCAAGGATGGTTTGAGGTTAGAAGAAACCAAAAACAGTATTTTCTGACTGATGCCATTTCTTTTTCTTCTTCCATTTTTTTCCTGAAAGAAAAACTTTATACTTGTTGATTAACCAAGCTCAACTCTTACCCATTCTTGTCCTTCATATTCTTTTTCCCACACTGAAATATCAGTATGACCAACTGTCGGGTAGGAAAGGCTAATGTAAAGAGCCTCTGTCAGTACAACTTCGCATCTCTCTTCTGCCTCGTCAGGGGCCTGGAATGTGGGGGCAGGGAACCTCCAGAGGCACGTAACCCTCAGGAACGTCAGTGAGCCTGGATATCAGATTGAGAGTTAAGCTGACACATGTTTTCTTAGAGGACACTGGGGCCTGTAGTGAATCCTAAAGGATGCCCAGAACGAGAAAGAAAACAATTATTGAAAACAAAGGGAGGTGAAGATGTTGCCCGAAGTTTGCCTATTGCAACTTTCTCTTCTCTTTCCCACCTCACTGCCATGTCCTATCAGAATTATATTTCATCTCATATATTTTATGTCAACAAAAGAATTATTTGGTTCCTTGGTTTCCCTCTTTATTGGTGGGCTGGGAACTCCTCCGAAATTAAAAACAGATACCATCAGCTGCTCCCCTGTGGCCAAACAGTTTCTCAAATGCTGTCCATCTGGTCTTGACCGGTCAACTAAGATAACTTGGAAGCTTTGGCTGGCTCAACCACCTGTCCACTTTATTTTTGTTTTGTTTCCATTTCTGTTTGAATTTCAAGTGATCCTATGAAAAGGTGGAAATCATGGGTAAGGCTTGAAGGCTGCAGTTTTAGGGTATAGCTTATCAGGAGTTTGTATGATCCAAAATACATCTTTCTACACCTGTTTTCAGTTTAATCCATTGCCCTGATTATAATTTCTATATATTTGTGGTTATTTTTATAAGACTAGAGTCCACTTGCTATGTCTGTTTGAGTACTTTTTTCTATTTTCCCCGTGTGGATGCAGTACCAACCTGTTCATGAAATATCTTATTATTATATTATTAATATGTAATTCTACTGTAGACCAAAAATATAAAAACAAATTTGTTCATTTTAGAGATGTAAAGAACTAGTGAGTGAAAGATTCAGAGTTGAAGGAAAAGACAGAAAAGCAGTGGTTAACTATGTCGAGTTAGAAATCTAAGAGTAGCCTTACCTATTTTTTAACCAGTGCTTGCCAATCATACCATAGTTGAGATTGTATAGTCTTGGCTCCTTCATTCTTGTGCTCTATAATTCTTGTTTGTCTGTTTGTTTTTCTTTTATGTAATTGAGGTTGCACATCATGCTATTTTTGGAAATGCCTGATTTTATTATATTGTACTTTTATCAGTCATTTTCTTTAGAAGGATGGGGGAAAGTTTTATTTCTTCTTTTAATTTAAAATTTGTTGAATGCACTGGAAATAAAATTGGACACATTTCACTGTTTAAAAAATCAGAAACAAAACAAAACAAAAACCACAAAGAAAAAACCAGCAACCCAATAAGCGACAGGGAAAAAAGGTATGAAAAAAATCAACTTGTACCAAATACACATACAACATATATCCCACACAAAAGAGAAATACCATCAAATAAGAAAAATATTTAAGCTACAATGCCGAAAACAGAAAAGAAACCTGGCTTCAACAGGGAAGATTCCTCTCAAAGAGCATGCCTTTGAGATCTGAGAGCCTGTCATTGTCCCAGTTAATGATGCCCAATCCCAGTAAATGTGGGACAGGCGACTGTGGAGGAAGTCACTTTGACCTTCCTCATCCACCGGAGCTCTCCATCACCTTGTATCCCATGCTTGAGCTCCATTTTGAGAGACAAAAAAAAAAAGATGTGCTGTGGTTGAGAAAGTGGCTTGTATAGAGGTATGCATGCTGCACACATGGACAGAGCTTAGGGCTCTGCCCAGGTACTGCCTCACGGGATTCTTTTCTCCGTGGCGATTTGCAGCGGATAGGCCTGCAGCGTGGGAGGCTGTCAATGACGTGTACATCATCAGCTGTTGCTAAACAGCCTCTTGACTCCAACCTGATCTGGCCTCTTCAGCAGCCCCAGATACCAGCAGAGCCAGTGCACCCATACACAGGCACAGGAAATGCAAAGGCAGAGATAGTTTTCCTAGCCAACTGGCTGTGTCATTTGCTCAGTGTTTGCTGGGGTTTTCTGGTTTTGTTTTGTTTTAGAGTAGGGGTGGGAGTGGATGTAACTTTACAATCTTAATACAGTAATTGTTTTGCATCTTCCATGTTTTATGCAAAAACAGACATTTAAATCAATAAATAATTGTGCCCTAGACTGAAAGTTAATGTTTAGGAGAGGAAAAAAATTGTTGGAATTTTTTCTACATTTTTTTGTGAAGAATCTTTTTTGGAAAGGAAGGATACATATTTTTGTTGTGTAATATTTTCTATTTTTGAATGCATTTTATTGGTACAAGACTGTTTTTTTGGTGAAGACATTATTTAAAAAAGAAAAAAAAGAAAAAAACTAATTGAAAAGTTTGCCCTTAAGGATATGCTGCAGTTTTGAGGTTAAAAAAAAATAACTGATTCAAGATGCGTGTTTAAAGTTGGGATTATATTGTTGTTTTTTGTAATTGTTACAAGAAGAAGTTTGTACCCACTGCTGTTTATTTTGTTTCAGATGAGTAAGTAAAGGGATTGTTCTTGTTTTATTCTTTTTTTAGAGAAAAAAATGCTATTTATGAAATGTCAAAAACACTGGACTGTGAGTTTAAGTGTGGAAGCATTTTACCACCCTGTGTCTTCAACCGATTATGGGAACCCCTTTTCTCTTCCTCCCACCTTAGCCTTGCCAAATGAGAAAAAAATATAACAGCAGTCAGATGATTGAAGCCACTGAAGCCCTGCTTTAATTGTTATGGTTTGAGGAAGTCAGAAAACCAAAGTTAAATTTGTTTCAGAAATCCCACTGTCTGTAGCCCTTTTTGTATGACACAGCCCGTTGCTCTGCCTCACCGTCTTGGACCAGTGCCTTCCAAAGGACTGGGGCCAACTCCGGTTCAGAGAGAGGCTAAAAGGTGGTGAGCCTGGAAGTTGAGGCCTTACGAAGCAAATGTGAATGAGACTTCAACCTCTCAGTGGGCAACCACGCTTTACCATCCTGTGGTGAGGCTGCCCAGAGCACGCTGCTTACGGGGCGCCTGAGGAGAGAGCTTCTCCTAGCTACTAAGAGTCTCCTGTTAACTAACCATCGCTCTCCGGAAGGGCTTTGCCTTTGTCGGCAGCCCACAAGCCAAGGCTGGGATAGGGGCAGAGGGATTCAGCTGAAAGAAATGGCTGTTCGAGCTGTGAAGGCACGCCCTGCCCGGAGGAAGGTAGGGCAAGGGGCGCCTGCCTCCTCTCTGATTCTGTAGATTGTCCATCTGCTCACTGTGAAGACGGACAGGCAGAGTGCCCTCAGGCTGTTCAATAGCTTTTCCATATGTTTTCAACATTTAAAAAATAATCTTTAAAAACTGTGATTTTAAAAAAATCATTTGGCTGGAGGGAAGGGAAAAGGGAAACACCAAAAGCTGTAACATGATTAACTGGAGATATTTAACTGGGGGCACTTTCTAGACCAAGACAAATGAATTCCATTCTGGACCCCAAAGCAGCCAAATCTCGAGACTGTCAATGACAGAAAGCTGAAGAGAGGCCTCCATTTCCTCCTTTCTTCCTTCTTCTCTCTGTCTCAAAATTCTCTTGTTCTCCTTTCCCAGCCTCCTTTGGACTGCTGCCCCAGTGGCCCTTGGACTCCCATTTCGTGTGTGCACACATGTGCACACACCCCCACACACACCAACTTGCAAAACACCATTTTTCTGGGACCGAATAAAATCATGTGCCTTCATTTTTTCCTTTTATAGTTAGGTGAACCTTTTCATTTTTACAGTGTATTAAAAAATAGGGGAGGTTGAAGTGTTGGAGGACTTGAGCATCATTTGAGAAGTAATTTTTGTCTAGCACATTCCCCCTAAACATTGAACACAAACATTTCAACCCCTTCATGACTTTCTGAACATTTAGAATATCACGTAACTAGATACATAACAGCCTAAACCCATTTGATCTTAGAGCAATTCCTGAAAATTCTATTTCATACACTTCTTTGATCTTTTTCAAAAATGAGGTGAACAATGGCAAGCAGCCTTGTTCCCCCGATCTGGTGCTTTTGCGTGTGGCGTGGGGTGGGGTGGGGGTGCATTCCTACAGGTCTCCGGTGCTGAAGGGCCTCAAGTTCCTTTCAGAGACAGCATTGGACACACTTTAGGTACACACAGATGACTGGTATCACATGCAATACTTTAATGGAGCAATGGGAGCGGCTCTTTGAAATGGGGTTTTGCGTCTTTTTGTAACATTTTGATTTCTCTGGTGCCTTATTCCTAATCAGTGCTGGCACTCACATACCCACAGGGAACTGACAGGAAGTCAGCCTCGAGAGAGGGGACGCATGGGCGATGCTTGAACGTGCGGGCACATGGGCAGCTTGGTGTCAGTTGGTGGGGAGGAGATAAGATGGTGTCCCTTAGCTGAAGCCAAGCAGGAACTGCACAAATCCATACAAAGTTGACAATTCCAACCTGTAAACGCACCGCAAACTCATCCTTCCTCATCTGAGCTTTCCTTCCTTCTTCCTCTTCTATCTCCGCCTTCTCCTAAAGGTGCTGCTGCTGCTGCTGCTGCTGCTAAGGTGCCGGAGTCCAGAATGCCCAGTAATCACTCAGGCACGAGCCTGGCACTGCCACGTCAGCCCCTGGCACGACCAAACCCAGGTTTCTCTTGTTTGGGGCTGAGAACCGTCAGATTTTTCTCATCAAAAGTGTTTTCCAAGGAATCAGTGGATTACAGCTATTCTGCATTGAAAATGCACTTTAAAAAATGAATAGAAGCTCCATACTGTTTAAAATGGGCAGAGGGAGCAGGGGAAAGATAAACGCGTGCTAGTGTCTGAACCCAGTTCAGTTTATCTCCAGTTGAAACAATATACACTATAATATGTATAAATGTATACACACCTCTTATACATATCCATATATATAGTGTATATATTATACATGTATAGGTGTGTATATGTGCATCTATACACATGTGCACACAACAAGATCAGATGCTCATTACAAATCCAGATGCTCATACAAACCCAGATGCTACACAAACAGCAGCAGAGGAAACAAGGTTGGACTCTTGCAACAGATCACAAAAAATAAAAACAGCTACTTGCAGTGACTTCGGTCATTTCTTTGTGTTCACAAGGAATGGATTGTAACAGATTAAAAAAGGAACAGTGTTAGTGAAAGAGGAAAAGTGGGCGAAACCATCTTGATCCAATGGGAATGCAGTAATGTTCTATACCATTTCGTGTTACTTCCTTTAGTCATGTTGATTTGATTTCAGTTTTTGGCTATTAAATAAATTTTTAAACTCAAGTGACCCACAACAAACTGAATAAAACAACTACAGTGAAAGCCCTTTTCAAGGAAGATGTCAGTAATCTCAAAACCCTTGGCCTGGCTCAGAACTACCATGTGCAAATCAGTACTCTTAATGTTTGAAATAAAAACTGAAAAAAAAAAAACTTTTTTGAAGCACCTTAATGTGGCCATCCATTCGAGGAGTGGGTGCCACTTTTTTCTTTGAGCACCTTATTGACATGTTTTGCTATCTGCTGTCTTTCTGTTACCTGTTGGCTGAATGGCTAGCTGTTAACACACACGTGCGCTCAGACCAGGCGTCTGGGCACGTGTGGTCTCGATGAAGTTTACTGTGGTGACTGCTGGAAGGTGAACCTGTTTCCTGATTTTCCTGCCACAGTGTTGTGATAAGATTCGAAGAAACCCTATTTCCTGCACAGAAATGTTTCTTATCACAGTGTATCTTCATATGGAAAGGAATGTGGTCCCTTTTTTGCAATTGCTACTGTACACACACACACACACACACACACACAAAAAAAAAATGTATCCATTCATCCAAGTGGTATTTTCAAAGTCTGTGTGGGTGTCGCTGTTTATGCAGTTTCTATTTCCCAGTGAATTTTGAAGGGAGGGCAACTTTTGTAACCAGATCTTTTGTTCAGACAGAAGACCCGGGAATTGGGGAGGAGTTTGGAAAGAGGGGGAGGCAAGGAAAAAGAGAGCTTTGAATCAAAAAAGTAATTTCCCAAGAGGAACTTGGGCTCAATGACTTCAGAGACTATAGCCTCCGACCCTTGCAGGTGGGCATGGAACACTGCTCCCACCAGTCCGTGTGCCGTAGAACCCCTGTAAACACAAGCACACACCCACCCATCAGCATACACGTGGTTTGGGATGAGCAGGTCAATAGTTTTGAGAGGGAGTTTGTTCCTTTTTTTTTCCTCATTATACTCTTAAATTGTTGTCAGTTATCAAACAAAAAGTTGTTTTGAAAAACCTTGCATACGCCTTTTCTATCAAGTGCTTTAAAATATAGACTAAATACACACATCCTGCCAGTTTTTTCTTACAGTGACAGTATCCTTACCTGCCATTTAATATTAGCCTCGTATTTTTCTCACGTATATTTACCTGTGACTTGTATTTGTTATTTAAACAGGAAAAAAACATTCAAAAAAAGAAAAATTAACTGTAGCGCTTCATTATACTATTATATTATTATTATTGTGACATTTTGGAATACTGTGAAGTTTTATCTCTTGCATATACTTTATACAGAAGTATTACGCCTTAAAAATACGAAAATAAATTTTACAAGGTTTCTGTTTTGTGTGGAAGAGTAATTGATGTTGCTAAGAATGATGTTTGTTTTTTGGGGTTTTTGTTGTTTTTTTTAAATGTTACCAGCACTTTTTTTGTAAGTTTCACTTTCCGAGGTATTGTACAAGTTCACACTGTTTGTGAAGTTTGAATATGAAGGAATAATTAAAAAAAAAACTCTTCTCTTGGTTTCTTACTGTGTCTTTTTTATACCATGACAGTTTTTCCACATTCTTTTATACTGGGTCCATCACAAATAACACCTCTTTTTCATTACAAAATCATAAGCATGTAATTCAGTAACATAACAACATCACACTCAAGCACACCATATGACATTTTTGGTGAAATGTTCAAATTAAAACTATGAATTACTACACCCGTATTACTATCCTACCAACCACACTCAACGCAGGCCTCCCTTCTGCTGGACCCTGTACATTGTAATCTGAGTCTAGTCTAAGATTATCCAAAATGAGAACTGTCCCTGAAAGGCCAGAAAAAATTCTCAGCATATCAGTTCTCTTAGTACAAGAGAATTTCAAGATTGGTAATATCGAGGTCAGCAGGGAAATATAAGGCAAATTTGTATTTTTCTTCCCCTGTCCAAACCTCACAAATGATCCCATGGCTCATTTACTGCTATCTGAATCATTCAACTGTTTTTCCTTCCTCACATTCAAATCAGTATCTATCTGCCTCTTGTGGAAATAACCAATCCTGTGTAACACTATGTCCATCTATCCTGTATCCTTTTATCTAAGGAAGGTTCATGGCTCGAAATATGTCCCCATTTGATGACTTTGGAGACCCCTAAGAGACTATCATTTGCTACAAAGACCCTTTCTCATATGCCACTCTACCCACAGGGCTCTCTGACGTCCTCATTCTTGCAGAAATTGGTGGTGCAACGGAGAAGCCAACCCAACTGAATTAGATTCGCTGAGCCTTCAGTAAAAGCATTTACGTTCCACTCACACTGCAGTGTGTGAAGGAAAGAGAGTACATTCTTTCAGCCCTGGTAAACCTTAAAACCTAAAAACTAAATGATCCACATAAAATCAAAAGCTACGTTATACCATTCAAACTCTCAGTATCTTGGGAGTTTATCAACTGGCGAAGATGCATGAGCAGAGTAAGTCAGGGAAGGATCCAAGAAAAGCAGTCTCATTTGGGGGCTGCCGAGGACATGCAGGCCTTGGGTTGGGGAGCGTTCATGAGAATTCTGGACTGAAAGGTGACCTCTGTGAATCTAAACATTGACTTCTCTGAGCTCAACCACTGAACCCTTAAGTTCACCTGATATTCAATGAAATAGAAAATAAAGAAAAACATTTTCATGAAGCATAATTTGTCCCTATTGGGTTTCTGTGAACCTCAGCAGCATCTTGATGATGCCAGCCAGCTTCACCCAGAGTCTGTGGTCTCTCTGCACAATCCCCAAACTCTTGAGGCTTCTTTCTGCCTGTTGAAATGTTGCGGTGTGGTTTACATAAAGGCTCTAGCAATTGGAAAGGGCACATAGGTTATTCATATGGTACTTAATAGTTTCTAAGTTTCTCTGTCATTTGCTTTATCCACCCTCACAAATACCCTGTGAAACATTGTGAAGTCGTCACTATTACACCAGTTTATAGAAAGAGAGGTTCAGAAATGTTTTTCCCATTATAAAACAATAAGCTATTGCTTGAAGTCAAGGTTTCGGAAACCAAAGCGATATGTATATCACACCAGTGTTTCTCAAACTTGAGTAATGTATATACCCCTACAAAAGAAAAGCAATACTTCTCACAGACTGCAAAACCTGCACATAGGAGGAACCTGTGATTGTTTTTATTGTTTAGAAATATATTAGTAATTAATATAGAGTATAATTACTTCATTATAATCTTTGCTTTTTATCTCATTTTATTGTTATTCTAGGACACTTGTCCCAGTTTTTCCCCCTTTGCCCTCCTCTGCACATTCGGACCCCACCCCCAGTCAGCCCCTCCCCCTTGTCCATGTCCATGGGTCATTCATGCACGTTCTTTCACCCCTCCCCTTCGTGTTATTTTAACCTATTAATTTCATAGTTTTATTATGTTTTACTTGTATTTTAAATTTATTTAACATTTCTTTTTATTTTGATCTTAGTTTTACAATTCTGTAAGAGCTATAAGGTTTACCAGGTTGTATGTTTGAGCATATTTAAGAAAGATTATAAAATATAATCTTTATAAACTTTGTAAAAATACTATTTCATTAAATTTTTCAAATATTGTATTAGAATATAATCTGTATGAAAATATTAGAATCTTAAAAATTATGTTTTATAATCTTTCTTAAATATGCTCATACGACCTGGTAAACCTTATAGCTCCTCCAGAATTGTAAGAGCTGCTGCGTGGGCAACTGCGCCCCCGGGGCAGCATCTGCGCACAGCAGGCCTCGCGCAGCGAGGGCGCCCCTCCCGCCACCCCCAGTCCCCGGACTCCGCCGCTCCGCCCCCTCGGAGCATATGAATTGTTTATGAATGGAGCCTCCATACCTTGAATCAACTTAATTATAAACACAAATACGAAGACTGAAGATATTGACAGCATTCTGTCATAGGAAGGTCATCGAAACCCAAGACACGTTCGACTTTTTCAAAGATTATCGTCTCACAACACAAAATTTTAAAATGCTTACAGATAACTTGCAAACCCCAAAGACATATCTACAATTCTTAGCAATCCTTAAGTCCTAGTGATTAAGGGTTTGATAATTCCAGATACCTTAGTTGATCCCAACAAGATTCGCTGTCCCCTCGGGGCCCTCTGCGGCACCGTTAGCGGTGCCGGGCGCGCGTGTTTGTGGCACGAAACACAACAGGAACGTGAACTCGGCATTTTACAGCTTACAAAGAGTCAACCACATTACCTTACTGTGTCTTCCCATGAACCCTACAGAATAGATGTTATTACTGCCATCGTGTAAATGAAACGTTTGCAATGAGGGTGGGCAAGTTAAGGAGCTCATTCCAATGCCATGAAGCGGCATGGCAGTGCTCAACACTCGGACCGAGGACCTTGACGCCGGGCCACCACACGCTGGAGCCACTTCTCTATTGACCTCTATGAAACCAGTCAGACTTCCCGCCGCAGAGAAGGTATTCCTCACCACCTGCATGACGTCAGAACGACAGTTACGCTGCAAGTCTATTCCTGCATAACACCTATGAGTTGCAAACTTCTTCACTGCCCCGATCCTGTGTTCAATAACTGGACCACTTAGCTACCTCAGATAACTTTTAGAAAGAGTCTGAGATAAATTCACATCCTGCTTTTGACCTCATGTTTTGTCTTAATCAAAGCAAGGCTACAGGACACTGGGAGAGAATCTCTACGTTTCCTCCTGGTCACAGTTCTTTCAAATGGATAACGTGTAGAGCGAGCCAATGGCCTATAAATACACTTCTCCATGTTTTCTCCTATGCAAGGCAATTACTAGGACTGCAATGCCTAATATACTAGCTACCAGTCACATGTTACCACTTGCATTTGAATTAATTTAAATAAAATTTAAAATGCAGTTTCTTAATCACAGTAGCCTCCTTTCAAGTCTGCAATAGCTATGTATGGCTCATGGCTGCCATGTTGCATCTTCATCACAGAAAGTTCTGTGGGACTGTCCTGGCCTAGACTGCATCCTATGCAAATTCACCCACTGAAACATCAAAGTACATAGTCTCATCCTCTACAAGATCAGGCTCTCACACACATAAGGCTCCCCTGGGCCTCCTGACAGGTATGATGTGGGGTGGAGGTGCAGGATTACTTCACTAGTTACAGTGTTGAAGCAGGACTGGAAAGAACCAGAAGACTGAACAAAACTCGCACCGCACAGCTGACAGCACAGCCATGCTGCTGACTCCCTCCTCTTTGTTGGTGCAGTTGGCCACCAGGACACTGCCCTTCCCGTGCAGCACACAGCCAGCCCGCTCGTCCAGCTCACTACCGGTGGAGTCTGTGGGACCCTGGCTGTGCGGTGACACACGGACTCCAGGGGCTCGTGGGGTGAGAAGGGCAACTCAGGAAATGAAACTGCATGCAAAGTCCTGTCCACTCGGGAAGATCATCTCCCTCCAAGCTCCCTGACTCGATTTTCTCACATTTGTTCATTATAATTCTTTGGATGATAGATCAGACTCTATGTGCCCAGGCTTCGAATGCGGGGTGATAAGGAGTCGGGCATCAGTAGACTAATTTCTCCATGAACCCTCCTCCCCTTTTGTTCTCCTCTCCTGTGAAGGAATTCAAGAGGGGATCCAAGACAGCCTAGGGTCTCTTCCTGCTTGCACTTAGTGGTCCCCTGCCTCAGACTCCCCTGTGATTCTTCCCTATGAATTTCTAGAAAGACATAATAAAAGGAAAAAGTGTAATGAAACCCCACTTGAATGAGAGAGTGACAGAGACTACCAGTCAAAGAGAAACACTGCCCTGGACGCCCTCGTAGCTCTGGTTTAGAGCCTGGAGCTCCGTGGTCCAGTGGAAATGCAATGGGAGCCACAGATGCAATTTTAGAGTTTCCAGCAGTCACATTAGGAGAATAAAAGTAAATAGGGGAAATTCATCTTAATAATATATTTTATTTAACCCAGCATATCCAAAACATTTTCATTTTGACATGTGACCAACATTTTAAGTTACTAATGTGATACTTTACATTCTTATTATTCATAGTAAGTCTTCAAAATCTGGTGTGTATTACCCTTCAAGCAGCGCACAGCTCCATTCAGACCAGCCTCATCTCATGTGTTTGTAGCTGCCGGTGGAGAGCAGTGGCTGGACCGGACCGTGCATGACCCCCTGAACCGAGCTTCTGCCGCTTTGTCTCCTCTGGCTCTCCAAGGAAAATTTGTTTATTGAATTCCTCTATACAATGTATTTTCTGTTGAATTCAATCTCATTTTAGTTACCTGACCAACTTACAGCATCCATGGGTCCTTTTGTATTTTTATCAACTTCAAATGGTATTTGTAAATGTTTCCCAGTTACAATAATGTCAAATAACACCCAACTCTCAGTCTACCTCGGCCTAAAACACATCTCCATCAAATCAAAACACCACTCTTTTTTCATCATTACACCTTAGTCCATTTCCTGCCTGTGAATTGTGTTCTACTCCCAACCAATTTGCACTAGTTTTGCCAGAAAAAATGCTGTGTACTGCCGTGGCAAATAGCAGCGTTTTCCACATATCTTTCTTCCAAAAACCTTGCACTCTGGACAGATTTCAGCTCATTGCTCCTAACTACAGATCTGTTTGGTTGATAAGTGAGAAATATAAAAATAAAAATTCAAGGAGGAGTAGGAATTGAATTGTCTTCTTGCTCAACCAGCCTAATTTCCAGGGAGCAGGGCAATGCTTTATTTTAACAGTTGGCAAGAGGCAGCTTGCTTCCCATTCTCTCTCGGTTCCCTTGCCCGCAGAAGAAAATCGCTCACCTGTAAGCCAGCCTCCCTCCGCCTTTCTCAAGAGAGGCAGCTGGAGGGTAAAGCCTCATGCCACTTAAACAGAGATGAACAGCTCCGATGTCACCCTGGCCCCAGCACAAAGGTGTTTTAAGGGCTGAATTGAAGGGTTCAGAGAAGATAGTTTGGGAGCATACATTTTTTAAAACTCTCTACCACCTTCCTTTTATTTTTTTTTCCCTAGGAATAGTCCTTATTTAAAAAATCCAGGTTTTCCTTTTAGTGGAAAGCAGATTATTTCTTCAAACCTTAATGGTGGGTGGGTAGAGCAGAGGTGGGTCACTTCCCAAGAGCTAAGATGCCGCCCACGGTGAGTGGGCACCGTAGCCAGAGCTTCCCAGCACATGGTGGGAAGAGCCCAGAGTCCTCTTCATCAGTCATCGCTACACTCTGAGCAATCACCTGCCCAGATAAAATCTGAAGTGTCATTGGTTCCCTTGGTACCAGGGTCTTCCTTGTGGGACTTTCAGCTCCTTGGACAAAACAAGTTCTTTGGACAAAAGTCCTGCCCTCACCAGACCAGCCTCACTGTTCCCTGCATCCGCCTAGACTGCTTCATCACAGACGAGCCCATCCTGGCCGCCCCGCTCCAGAGGAGACGGGCACGTCTTCCCCAAGGCCCGTGTCTCCTGTCCTTGTCTCCTGGCCACCCTCCCAGTGCCTGTGATCTCCCCCCTTGCCTGTAAGTTCTTAAAGGGTTAAGACTCATGACCACGGTTTAGTCATCCTGGAACCTCCCCGCAGAAGCTGGTCCCACCCCTTAATCATGAAATGCCTTGAATGTGTGACAATGACACCATAACCTGACCCCTTGCTCAGTGACATGAGGAGGTGGAATGAACCGCTCAGAGCCACAGTACGGGCTCAAACCTCCAGATTCAAAACCAGGTCAAAAATTTTTTAACATGGCATTCATAATCAAGTCAAGCTGCTCACCCTGGTCTGCCACGATAGAGTGGAAGGGAAGGGTAGAGGAAATGCAGACAAAGGAGAAGGCAACATTCATTCACTCAGCTGAACACACACACACACACACACACACACACACACACACAGCAGTGAGGAGAGCATGGACCCTAAACGTCCAGTTGTAATAGAGCAGCGGCTGGGTCTCTAGGAGCTAACCAGTCTCCGCTGGGAAGCTGATGTCCCCAAGGCTTCTGTAACTCAGGACGTTGAAGTAGTCGTGTGGCTCAGCATAGTCCTCTCCACTAGGCTCTCTGCAGAGGCCGGCAGGTGCGGCGCCTGCCTGCACACAGCTGCCAGGGGATGACAGGACGCTGGGACCCCATCCTTCCTGTTCAGGTGGCACTCTCCGGAGGCCGCTTCCCGCAGAACGAATTCGAAGAAATTTCCTCTAAAACAAACAAAGTACAAAGTGAGTATGTAGGGATGGTATTCAAAAATTACTCCTCAACATGATACATGATTACAATGATCTGTTTTTTCCTTTCTTACACACACACACACACACACACACACACACACACACGCAAAGCTGTGTTCTCACCAACACCAACTTCTCAACCCTTAATGTTTCACCTTTGTCACCGCTGGGCTGCAGCACTAACCACTCTGCTGGAACACTTGCTGCACACGCAGTGTGCCCGCACGCAGTGTGCCCACACACATTCCTTCCTGTTCACTAAGCCTCAGGGAGCACCTGCACCCGACTTCTCTCTTCCTCTCCACCACCCCAGCCCCGAGGACCTCTTCCTCTGTGAGTGGTCTCCTTCCCAGCTTCCTCGGCACTGCTCCCTCCTGCTCTCCTCCTCCTCCTGGGAACCCCACCTCCATCTTCGCTGGCCTTGCTCTTTGTTCTGCTTGCACATCAGCTCCTCAAATAAAGGGTTTTCCCAGGGTTCAGCCCTCTGCTTTCTCACATTCAACACTCTCTCTGAGTCACTGCATCTAAATGAACATCAATAACCACCCTCTTCCCTCTGGTGATTCCCAAATCTCTACCTGAACCAGCCCTGGCTTCTGCCCTAAGATCCAGACCCAGGCGCCCCCACCTGTTCACTGGGAAAGTCTCCTGGCGACACCCCGCAGCAAGCTCAGGCTCAGCCTGCCTCCGAGGCACCCAACACCCCACATGTACTGCTCCTGCCCCACAGCCTCTAACATTCCTTACGGCACCGTCTACCTGGCCAAAGCCTGGGGGCTAATGTTAAACTCCAGGTGGAGGTAAAATCCCCTCCTGTTTTACTCCTAAGAAAATCTGAAACCTACTCCCTTTCCTATCCCTACTTTCACCAGACTTTCGTACTCACCTGCCTCTATAGCCCCTGGTAGCTCTCTCTAACTTCCACATGGCCACCAGCAGGTGGTCCTTCAAAGATGGGAGCCGGACTGTGCCATGCTCCTGCCCAAAACCCTTGGCTGTCTCTCATTGTGTACAGTGGCCACAAGAGGACTTCAAGGGATCTATAAAACCACTTAAGTTGTGAAAAGAAAGAAGGAAGGAAGGAAGGGAGGGAGGGAGGGAGGGAGGAGGGAGGGAGGGAGGGAGGGAGGGAGGGAGGACCATTGCAAGAGGTGCATTCTGCTGGGAAGGAAGTCCACCACTCAGGAGGCTGTGTGTGATGCCCCCCAAATGCCTGTGACTTGGTCACACTCACCTTCCCAGCTTCATGTCCTGCAGCCCTTCCCTAGCCAACACCGCAACTTCCAGTGTGGGGCCTGATGCCAGAGAGCTACCGTTTCCTGAGAAGCCGCTGTGAGCCTGCACTGGGTTATCTTCTCCTGTAATCTCGCCAACACCCCTACGGAAGTTCTGAGCTAGCTCCTAGGCCCAGACCAGTGCAGTCATCTGCCCAAGGACCAATCCGATTCTTACTTATGTCCATGTGACTCCAGCTATGCTTTCTCCTCAACCAAGCTACCTCTCACCCTGTGGCTTCTAGAAAGCCAGGCACTGTTTCCTGACACCCCAGGTTTGTATATGTTGCATCCATTGTCTGTTATCTGTGGTTCCCTGAAAAAGTTGTCAGCTCCATCCTCTAGACTCGGCTCCACAGCACACTGTCCACGAAGCCTTCTCTGGCCCTGGCTGGGTGGTTCCATTGGTTGAAATGGCAACTCATACAGCAAACTGTTGTGGGTTCTAATTCCTGTCAGACAACCAATTGATGTTTGTCTCTCACATCAATGTTTCTCTCTCTCCCTCTCTCCTTCTTTCTCCCTCTCAAATCGATAAAAAACATGTCCTCAGGTGAGGATTAAAAAAGAAATGAAACCCTTCTGACTTTCCAGGAGGGCTACATTCCCCACCCTGGGCTAGCGTATATATGGTCCTGAATGTTTGCTGTGTAACACCGAATGCTGCCTCCTGACACTTTCTGTTTGCCCTCCGTTGCCTCCAACTGCAGCCCCCTGCGGGCGGGGGCTGGGCTGTGTTCCTCTGTGTGACCCCAGGGCCCATAACTGGTGCTTGAGATGTCTTAGGACACAGACACACACATGCACACACACACACATTCTTCGACAGCCCTGTACCTAAAAGAACTGGACTTTCCAAATCAAAGTAGGGGCTCATGGTCAAACACCTGAGGCTGCACCTGGCGGGCAACAGGCCACAACAGTGAAACCTATTGGGGAAAAGCAAGGACGCGAAGCCAGCCCTTTGAGAGCAGCACAGGTGAGGGCTGCGCTAAGGCGAGGAAGCCAAACACAGCAGGCCCCCACAGAACAGCACCCGAAATGCTTAATGACACCCGTACAAAGATGACACCCTCTCAGTTCTCCTGGGAACCACCCCAGAGCAAGTCACTCACCCGCAGCAAAGACCTGAAGGACAGAATCACGAAGAGCCACACACAGCGTTGGAAAACAACAACGAACAAGCCACATTTCATTCTGCCCCACGCCCCTTGCCCCCACCCCCTCCTTCCAGGGTAGGGCATACCAGCACCACCTCTGGTGGCACCCCTGGCATCAAGCTCAGTGGCACACAAATGTGTGCGGGGTGCTGAGTGGGAGGGTGGACAGGGCTGCAGGGACGTTCGCAGCAAACAGACAAGAAAAATCTGAGTGGCACCAGCTGCAGGCCCGAGGAGCTGGGCTGGGGAGAAGCCATAGTCTCAGAAGCACACACAAGAGTCAGGCAGTCTCTCCCCTCCTACTGTTTCATTCATTCCTTTTCAGTAGGAGGGGCTGCACCTTATCGTCAACTAGTGTGAGAAAAAGGGTGGTTATCAAAGCTCTTGCTGGTGCTGTGCTTAAAAGGCTGCTACGCCCACGAGACAGCCCATCCATCGTTAGGGCGCGCGCAACCTGTTCTCAGAGAGCTGCCTGCCCCTCACGCTGTGCATTCTCGTCCGGTTCTTAGACCAGCCACACTGGCCTCTGAATCTGGGGACTCCTTTGGCTTCCAAAAATCCCCTGAGAACCGGAAATGTGCCCGAGGTGGGTCTCTCAGCTGCTCTGCTTCCTTCCATCTTGCACGGGGGACTCTGTAATTGGAGTCAGTGTAAAAAAAAAGTCTGAAATTAACTCACTGATGTCCTAAAGCAGGGGTGTCAAACTCACTTTCACCTGGGCCACATCAGCCTCATGGTTGCCTCCGAAGGGCCAAACATAACTTTAGGACTGTATACATGTAACTATTCCTTAACAGTTAAGTGAGAGCTCGGTGCTGCCGCCAGGTAGAAACAAGGTGCTGGCCGGATAAAACAAGGTGGAGGGCCGGATTCGGCCCATGGGCCTTGTGTGTGCCACCTGTGTCCAAAAGGATCAGAGGCAGCTGCTGAGATTGCAGCTGGGTCTGGCAGGGATAGCACTGCCCCCGGGGGACGGTGAGGAGACAGGACAACGCACTGGGCAGCCCTGGTCCAGCAGCAGGACACACCCTCCTCCCTGAACCTCACGGAGGATGCCCTGGGGGCATGTCTGCCAAAGCTGCTGGCAAAGAATATTCCTTCTTTTAGTCTAGTAGACCCATGCACTGTAAATATTTATTGAGCACCGAGTGTTATGCGGTAACATAGTAAATAAAATTTATAATAATTATAAAACCATATATTTACAGGAGTGATGGTTATTAATACATGCCAGGAAAAATGCCAAGTGGCTTACTTGAATTATTTGACTTAAGTTTCCCACAACCCCACGAGAACAGCACCACAATTATTTCCGAGTCACTGATGCTGAAGCTGAGGGTTGGCAAGGCCAGTGACACAGCCAGAGTCCTGGTCCACCCAAGGTCTGTCTGACTCCCAAGGCCACGGTCCCAAATACCGCAGGCTGCTGGTTCTCGGGGACTGTCGGGGACGCTGTTAGAGCCCAGCTCAGACCCCGCCTGCCTGACCAGAGCCCCATCCCCCAGACCTGGCAGTGCAGACTGAGGGCCTCCCTGGTGAGCAGCCAGCAGGCAGTGATTGACTGAGGTGGGGTTTTACAAGGCCGGCTCCCTGCCTCAAGGTGCAACCAACTCTGCACACAATTCTTGCTTCAACCAAGTCTCCAGCTGAGCCCACTTCTTGCAGAGCTTTCTCCCCTTGGCCCCATGCTGCTTCCTTCAATGCCCTTCACCTGAGCACTCACTCGCCCTACTGTCACCAGAATCCAGACATCAGGCTCTCTTTCCTGCACCTGATCTAAAACAGCTGCCCCTGGGAATGGCCTCGATGGACTGTGGAAGGAGACTCCCCTGGGCGGGCGGGGTGGAAGTCCAGACCCCACCCCCGGTGCTGAGTGTGGTGGGGCACAGACGGGAGGCCACTTGAGCGGTGCCAGGGCTCCGGCTCTGACATTGGAGAAAGAAATGTGGGGGAAGCAGTGGTTATTAGGACCTGGGAATTAGGTGGCTTTTGCTAGACTCTCCTGGTGTACTGTGCAGGAAAAGAAAAATCTGTCAGCAACCGAGAGCAAAGTGTGAGAGTCAAAGGCCCTCTTCAGTAGCATTTACAGAAGCGCCCTCTCCGGCTCGGAACCTGACCCCCAGAGGCGGAACTTCCAAGGGAGGCTGGACTTGAGCCTGAGTGAGTCTCCTCTACCAGGGCCTTGGTGGGAAATCAGGGGTCTCACATGCTTTTTTATTTCTCATCCTGCAGAGTCTCTGGGTAGCCCAGCACTGCTGAAGGATTGTTAAAATTCAATGAGTTAATGTACAGAAACGCCTAGCACAGACTACAGTCCCAGGATGCATCGAAGTCGGGGTAGATCCATCAGTCTCCCAGGGGACTGGCATGAGGGACAGGCAGGTGACAGGTCCAACCTTCCAGGAGCTCCCAGATAAGGTAAGGGACAGAAGAAGAATATGAACAACTTCACAAAAAGGCAAAACAAGGACCCTGGAAAAGGCACAAACAGCAATGGGGAGATCGCCTCTAAGTCTCTCTCTGGACAGGGCGAGGGTGGCAGGGTGGGGTGCCATGACTGGGATGTGCAGCCAAAATCATTACCTTTCTGGTCAACGCGACCACCACCGTGACCGCTGTGCAGGTGACCACCAGCAATAGGACTCCAAGCAATAGGATCTGGAAGCCAGCGCCTTGCTCAGCCCCTGGTGGGAGGACAGAACAAAGAAAATGGGCCGACCACTCCCCAGCATCGGGGGCCCAGAGGTGGGGACTGGCCCTGCCTTCCTCCAGCCACAGGACTGGACATCGGCCCAGCTCTTCGGACGGCAGAGCACCGGCAGGGCCGGCAGGGGCGGCCGACACCCAGCGGCCATCTGCCTCACATGCCGGACACCAGCGCAGACCGGGTCTAGCACTCCCTCCCTCGATTCCACAAAACCACTCTTAGTGACTATCATGAAATGAAACAAATGATAACATCCAGAAAAAAAATGGAAAAGGAATATTTTTATTAAACTTCATATGTATAACCAAGCTAGTAGAAAAATAACTTAGAAATTAAAATAAAATTAATACTAATGTACAAAAAGGAAAAAAAGCACATAGCCTTGCACCTCAAGCCTCTAGCGCTTGTCCAACCCAGCCGTGAGACCCAGCGGAGTACAGACGGCCCTTTTGCTGCTCCTCTTTCATTCATATCGCACATGGAGCCTTGTAAATGTCTGTGGTATGAATTGAGGTGTGAACAAGTGAATGTCCAGTGACATAAAATGTCACTGGAAGGAGGAAGAGGCAGGAGAGAGTTTTGAGGAGAGGAGTGATTTTTGGCCCAACGGGTGTGAGAGACACAGGACAGTCACCCGCCAAGCGCCAAGCGTGTGCCGTGCTGTAGGCGGGAGGGTTTCCGGCGCTCCACCGCATCTCCCCTCCTTCCCAGCTTGGACAGAACTCGATGTCCAGGGAGCAACAAGAAGGGTGTCGCAGAGGCTGGGGCCTCTTCCCTCCAGTGATGGGCTGAGATTGCGGGGAAGGTGGCTAAGGAATGCTGCCCTAGGACAGGGCAGTGCCCACAGCCCCCACACAGAGCCAGGAGGGGGAGCCCACATTTCCAGAGCGAGTTTCTTCTGCCCAGAGGATTCAGTTCCCTGCTCTGGCCACAGGTGAAGAAAGAGGGCAGGCGGGGAGCAAAGAGGTGGTGGAAGGCAGCTGCAGAGGGCTGTGCACAGAGGCAGGAAAAGACACTGGCCGGCTCTGGTCTGCGAGCTTTGTGGGCCTATGTCAGAGCCAGCCGAGAAAGAGCACTTGAGAAGAAACTTGAAGGTAACAGTTTCACAGACTTTGCTAACTCATAAAATTTAACCTCCAACACAATAAGCAAATTGAAGTTCCGAGGGCGCAGTTTAGGGGAACCAGAGCACCTGTGTCAAAATCCGCTCGGATGCTCTGAGCAAGCCAGTGGGAGAGGACTTGTGTGCACAGCTGAGACTGACTTAGTGTTTACCACACCTGTTCCAGGTGCTGTTCTCTAGGCATTTTCTTGCAGTAAGGAGTTCAGTCCTGTGTTAGCACCTCACAAGGGCTTACAATTCACTAATGAGAAAACCAGAGCACAGAGGAACTAAGTAGTCTTGTCTGAGGTCAACAGCAGCACCTGGGTTTGGACACGGGCTGTCTGGTGTCGGTCTGAGCTCATAACCACTCTGCTACGTTGTCTCTCAGGTGTGATAACAATCCTTTCTCACCTTCCAGACAACTGGTTCACGTGTCCAGATGGATAATGAACATGAGGTTATTTTGGAAACTATGAAGTATGCACAAATGTAAATTATCGTAAATTAAAGATAGAACTACCATATGTATGACCCAGCAATTCCACTTCTAGGTATTTATGTGAAGAAATCCAAAACACTAATTTGAAAAGCTATATGCACCCTTAGTTTCACTGCAGCACATTTACAATGTCTGAGACATGGCAGCCGCCTCATGTCCATTGACAGACGGGTGTGTGGAGACGACGTGGTGCGTGTGCACAGCGAAATGCTGGTCAGATGGGAAGAGGAGGAAGCCTCACCATTTGCAACATCATGGATGGACCTGGAGGGTATTATGCTGAGTGAAATAAGTCAGGCAGAAAAGACAAATACCATATGATTTCACGTATATGTAGAATCTAAAAAACAAATAAATGAGCAAACAAGACAGAAATAAACTCATAGAAACAGAGAGCAAACTGATGGTCGCCAGATGGGAAGAGAGTTGGGGGAATGGGTGAGAGAGAGGAAGGGATTAAGACACAGGAATTGCCAGATAGAAAAACAGTCACAGGGGCGTGAGGTACAGCACAGGGAACATCGTCAGTGATGTTGTCGACACTGCACGATGACCGACCGATGGGCACCAGACTTACCAGGGTGATCACTTTATAAGTTATGTAAACTTCTAATCACTATGTTGTTTACCTGAAACTAATATAATATTGCATGTCAACTGTAATGAAAAAAAATGTTTAAACGTTTTTAAGCTTCGTTTTTAATCAGCTCTAATGCTTTATAAATTTGGGGGCTGATTCTAATTTGCATGATCCATGCAAATTAATAAATTATTTAATAAATAATTTAACAAATTTAATAAATTTATTTAACTAATAAATGAGAACATTTTCCAGATGACCTTATCAACTGGTTTTTCTAGTAAACACGCACACAAAATGTCCTTCTTCCACCCAAAAGTGTGGGTCTCAGCCGTGGCTGCACATTCGAGTCACCAGGGATGCCCGTAGAGCCTGTCACACCCTGGCTCTGCCCCCTGGAACGGTGATGGAGTCGGAGGGGGACGGGGGTGTTGGCATCAGCGTTATGTAAAAGCTCCCAGGTGACGTGAACGTGAGCCCCGGGTGAGAGGCCCTGCTCCACCATGTCTGGCAGGGATACCTTTTCTATCCTAGAGGATGAGATTCAGCAGCCCCTCTGCCCAGAGGGCGTACCTGAGCTTTGCAGGACCTCCAGAAAGAGTCTCCCTCTGTACATGCCATCAGGGAAGGTGTGATAGATGCAGGAGTACTCCCCTGTGTCGTTCGTGGTCAGTGACTTGAGGGTGAGGTCCAGGCTGGGGCTGGGGGCCACCCGCTCCCTGAAGTCTGGGTAGATGTGCCATCCCATTTTAGTGTGGTGAATGGCCAGCATTTGGTCCTGCTGCTTCCAGTCCACCTGAGTCACTGTGGCAGTGGTGGAGGAAAGGTGACACTGTAAGGTGACAGAGCCTCCTTCCTCTGCAGAAATATTCCCTGTGGTTATTATTCTGCCTGTTGCAGCTCCTAGGGCAGGAAAAAAAGCATGCATGAGTATCAGGGTCAACAGCTGGCCTTGGACCTTCCCGTGGAAATTCCAAGGGGCTTTGCGTCCAGAATTGGCCTTTGGAATGTTAGTCTCTGCAGTCCCTCCTGTCCCTCCCCCAGGGGGACTGTAATTGTCACACAGTGGAGCACTTCACCACCCCAGGGTACACCACTGCGATACAGGTCCACGGCTGCTCCCGCGTGGCTCTCCTGTGCATACTTTGTCTCCCACCCAGAATGTAGACCCCAGGAGCCACTCTTGTGTTCCACTGTATCGCCCAGCAGCTCAGTTCCATGCTGGACTCATTCTCCTTCGAAATAAAATCTGGCTGTTTGGGTGACTGCCACTTGGGGGACCCAGAAAGCCCTCCGGGAAAGCCATGGGGTCCAAAGAGAAGGAGCACTGGACAGAAACTGTTTCTCTGAGGCAAGGCCGCCTTTCGGCCCTTACACACCTTCGATGGTTCAGAAAGCAACATAAAAACTAATGTGTGCTGCAGTTTTTAAATATCCGTGTCCCTTTTAATACAGAAGGAAACAGATTTAATATGGATGCAATCCACAATGGTAGAACCTCTAGAATCTGTGAAGAAAACATTTTGATCCACAGAAAATGTACAATGTGTTTCTAGAAGTTTCCTCAAGGACAGAAGAAAGGAAGATGGAGCAGTAGCAAAATTCTATAAGCAAATTGATTATTCCTCCTTCTTAGTTCCTTTCTCTCCCTCTGCCTCCTTTCTTGGGTGGGCCAGCCAGGTTCACTCAACCTCAGGTCCTTCATCCACCACCCATGACAGACCTGTGCCTCCTTCTCAAAGGAGGAGAGTGGGGTACAGGGCTCCAAAAACTGTGGTTCTCTTCCTGCAGACAGATGCAGCATTCATTCCCAGCCACCCGTCTTCTTCCCCACTCTCCCTCAACCTTAGGTTCTATCTCGGCTGGATTTGCAGCCCTTACCTGAAGCCAGGATGGCAGCCTGCCTCAGCCCCTGGGCCCAGATCAGCAGGAGGCCCCACTGCATGCTTCTGCCCAGAGGGCCTCCAGGAAGCAGATGTGGCCTTGTCTGCCACGGAAACGGGCCCACTGCAGATGGCGAGGCGAAACTGAGCCTATGAGGAGAGAGGGTCTCGGAAAAACTGAGTTCAGCAAAACCAAAGGCAGATAAATTTCTCAGCAAGTACACACAGTGCATAGGGCGAGCCACAAGAAAGATCGTGAAGGAAACACATTAAAAAATAAGCAAAGATGTGGTTAAAGGTACATTATACTGGTCTTCGGATTACTATTAGTCAATCTGCTGTTTTAAATTCTCTTACTGAACTTTTTTTTTTTAAATCAGCCTTTATTTCATAAGCTCAGGACATCTGTGGCATGCCTAGGATTTATAGAGCCTATTACCAACAGGTTCACTGTCTCTCCCTGACTTCACCCTGCTAGAGAGTATGCAAAGATAAGAGAAACTCAAGTCTGTTCACTTTTAGGCTAGGAACTGTACTCGAAATCTAATGAGCCAGTGAGCAAGAGGCATTGACTATGGGGGGCCAGACATGGGCCAGACACAAGTCTTGAACAAACATAGCCATTTAGCTTGAATGAGGTCCTCTCCTTGAATTCTCTGTCTTCTGTCTTGTTTATAGGGATTGAGACTGTTGAATTCCAGCTTAATCTCTCTGACCCAGTGTTATCAGAGGAGACCAGAAGAATGAGTTTTCTTGCTCATGGCAACCTCAGGAAAACCAGGAATGCTGGTTAGGATGAGCCTCCAGCTGCCTGGCCCAGGGAACAGACTGGCTGACCCTCGCTTCCTTCGTTCGTTTGAAAGTCCCCAGGTGCCTGCAAAGCACCAGACTCAACAGCCAGCTCTGGAGATATGAGCATAAATAATTGTAGCCCTGCCCTCAGCCAGTGCACAGTCAAAGCAGACTTTCTGGTGAAGCCACACTCTGAGGAGAGGAGGTGGAGGGTCCACATTCACCTGCCTTCAGGGCTCCCCACTGCTTCTTTGGGCATGCCCCACAGTGTGTACCCCAAAACTACACAGCTCTACCAGGGGAAGCATCTGAAGCCTGGAGCTCTGTCCCCGCCCTTCCTGGCAAGCACCCTGAGCATCCCACACCCTCCAGGCTCCTGTCATCCTTCTGCACTGATGCTTCACTTCAGACCAGCCCCTTCCCCTCTCTAGTCTTGCCTATTCCCAACTCTGCACCAGGGCCCGTTCATGTCCCACAGCCCACCGCCAGCTCCTTAGAAAATACATACCTCACCAGCTTCTCGCTGCCTTTCCCAAGTCAGCCTGTCCTTCCAGGCTCACATCAAAATACAACACCCTCTTCAACAGTCATGGCCCCCTTAGCTAAAGGAGCAATAATGCCTAACGTGTGTCCAAGGAAAGGTGGTGAGGTTGAACTTGTGGGGTGGACCCAAAACTGGTTGCCAAGCCAAGGGAGCCAGGAGTGGGAAAGCCAGGAGCAGCTGGTAGGAACAGAGCGCACAGCAGGGCAGACGCTGGGCCGGGATGAATGTACAGCCTGTGTTTCTATAGCAGGGACAGTTGGAAACCACAGAGGCAAGGCCTGTCTTATATAACGAAAAATACAAAGATATTCAGACTGGGTTAAAAAAAAGTTAAGGAATTGTTCTATTTGTTTCTGAGCAATCAGTTCAAAGAGGAACACGGTCAAGTCCATTGCTCTCCAGAGACATTGGAGCTGGCGATTAACAGGCTCCAGAGCAGCAAATACCTGGGTCCACATTCCCCCTGGTTTGGTCACCTTAAGAAAGTTACTCAACCTTAGGACTCAGTTTCCTTATCTGCAGTAAAAAAAAAAAAAAAAAAAGAAAAGAAAATATCCTCTTCCCCTTTTCACGGGTCATTGTGAAGATTTGGTGGATTACAGTTTGGGAGAGTATTCAGAACAGTGTCTGGAACACAGGAAGGGTCCAATTCATGGATGGCAGTATTGATCATAATATTAGTTAAGGAAGTAAAGAGAAAATCAGAAGAGAGTCTCTCTCTGTCTAGGTAATGTGTTTTGCCAGAGTAAACCCTGGTCTCTGGACTCCAAGGCCTCCTCATACTGTCCATGCATCTGACATAAGAATATGAGGATAAAATGTCCCAGCCACTGTACCAGCCGGACCCTGAAGAGGCCTTGGAGGAAGGTGAATAATGGAGGATTCTCCCCAGGGAAGCTTCCAGAAGTCCCTGTTTGGAGCCTCCTACTGGGTGGGGCTCCATCTGGAACACTTGCTGGTCTGACCAGCCACTCCAAGGAGCAGGCCTGCACTGAGAGCCCCCAGGCCGCCAGAGCCTTTGGGTCAGCTGGCCGCCTCTTGGCACGGCATGAACCTCTGTGGTCAGTCAGACATTGACTCACCTCTCAATTCAAAAGTCTTAAAAGGAGCCCCATAGTTTTTTCTGCCCTCACTTCTGCAGTTGTGGCCAAACAGGTCTGGTTAGTCTTGTTGCAGCCACATCTGTTTGCACGTGAAGGGGAAGTGGTGCTGCCCTAGAATGCAGGCCCCTCGTTCTTTTCACAGACCAACCTTCCCCTTGCCCTTCAAGCCCTGTGTGGGCCCACACACATCCACCCCCCTCCACCCCCCAGGCTACAGACGGGAACCTGCGGCCATAGGCAGAGGTCACGGAACCAAAAGAACAGAGCTGACGTGGTCACACTTTATATAAGACCTTTGATTTGTACACAGGAAACACTACCTAGATTTTTCTCTGGGTGCAGACCAATCTCTCAGCAGTGTCTTTGATCCTCAGCCTCTCCAAAGTCTTCCCTCCAGCTCCGACATGGTTGGGGAGCTTCAGGGATATCACAACTTTCTTTCTCTTTTCCCAGCCTCTCATCAAGTGCAACAGCTGGCAGCAGCAGAGGTGAGCCTCTCAGCCACGGGCTCTCTCTTCCTCTCTGTCTCGCAGACCAGCGCCTCCTGGTAGCGGGCGGTCTTCTGGCCAAGGGGACAGAGGGCCCTGTTGCCTGCAGGTCTGCAGAGGGCTCTGGGAGTGGGAAAGAGAGAATACAGAAGGGCCTGCCCTGTGTCCCCTCCCCCATCTACCCCTTGTCATAGCAAGCCTTCTCCCAGGGGAGCCATTGGAGCAAAGGGGTGGTTGTTTGCAAGCCCCTTGTGGAGAGAGCTGCCTCAGAAAATCAAAGGCCCAGTGTGAAAGGAATGGCTATCGCCTGAAGTGTTTTAATAAGTCTGTGACCCCGGGGTTTGTTGGTGGAAACTGGCTCCTGGTAAATGCCAGTGGATAGAGTCTGGGGGTGGGATTGCTGACTCTACAACTGTAGTCAGTCCAGCTCCCCCGGCGAGGCGACTCTGAGGACCTCCCTGACAAGGCTGACAAGGACCTCAGTAGACTACAGGGAACTCCCTTCCCCTCGCACCCGTGAAAGAGGACAGAGAGCCCCACAAGAGGCCGGAGTGAACAATCATTGAAAATACTTTGGGAAGAAGCCGCTGATCTCTCCTCCACTCAGGCTTCTCTGGCACATTTCTCCACAGCCCTCTCACCCACAACACCACCCCCTCAACACTCCTCCCCCGTCCTACATAGGACCATCCTGTCCGTCCACCCCTAGTCCCATCTGCCTTGGGAAAGGTGTCCTGTATCCTGGAAACTTTCATCCTGCATCCTACTCCCTGGGGCCCTCAGCCTCCAGGACAGCCAGGACTGGGATGAACGTATCTGTGAACACATCAGTCATTCTGGGGGCCGCACAATCACCAAGGGCTCTCCCTCCACCAGCAAACAGAATGCCAGGCCTAGGGGATTTCACGGGCCGGCTACAATGAACCTTTCAAGGGCAGGTAATTTCAATGTTGGTTAAATTATACACACACAAGATGTAAAGGAAAACTTCTAAATTAGTTTTATGATGCGAACTTCAAAATGATATAAAAATTGTTACAATCACGCACAGTCCTAATCTCACAAGTGTTGAGGGAGAAAAATTCTAAATAAAATAGTCATGCAGACCCCAATAGCATATTAAGCAAAATACATAATATGAGGTAGAATATATTCCAGGAAATTCAATGCTAGGAGATCTATTAATATTAAATACTAGATCTACATAGAAAAATCATATGGTTATTTCCTTTAATGCTGAAAAGAAAATTCAATCCCCATGACTGATTAAATAAAAAACACTCAGTGAAGTAAATATTGATAAGTTCTTTCTTGACATAGTTACACACACACACAGCCCCAACATCTTTTCTGATGGGAAAACACTAGAGATTTTCCCAAGGTAGTCAAGAATAAGACAGGGATACTCACTATCGCCACAACTAGTGACACTTCAGAAATGTTAGCTGACTTTATTAGGTCGGAGCAGCAGTTAGAGAATTAAAAGTAAGTATATTAACTATTTCTAGTTATATTGATGGAAAACCCAAGAGAATCAATGGGGGGGAACTCACAAAAATTTAAATTCTGCAAAATTTGCAGGATATAAAATTAATATAAATAAACAAGTAGTCTTTCAATATATAACCATTAACCAGTTAGAAGATATTTTGGAAGAGAAGCTCATTTACAATGGCACCGAAAAAAGATAAAATACTTAAGAATAAATTGGAAGAAAAATGTGCAAAGCCCACATGAAAAAACTTCACTCAAATAAATTAGCCATCCAAATATAATTTTGAATGAACCATACAAATACTAAAAGAAAACCTAGGTGACTTCCTTTAAAACCTGGAAGTAGAGAAACCCTTTTTAACTATGACTCAAAATCTTGAATTGTAAGTATAATTTTGTAAGGAATTTGACTACATAAAATTTTTAAATATATTTCAAATATTATGCTATTACAGTTGTCCCAATTTTCCCTCTTTGCCCCACTCCACCTAGTACCCTCATTCCTTCCAGCAGTTCTCCCTTAGTTCATGAATATGGATCATACCTATAAGTTCTTTGGCTTCTCCATTTCCTATGCTATTCTTAACTTCCCCCTGTCTATGTTACACCTACCAGTTATGCCTCTTAAATCTCTACCTTTTCCCCCTATTTCTCCATTTCCCCCTCCCAACTGATAACCCTCCAAATGATCTCCATATTTATGATTTTGTTCTTATTATGCTTGCTTGCTTGGTTTGTTATTTGGATTCAATTATTGATAGTTATGAATTTACTGGCATTTTAATATTCATTGTTTTGATTTTTTTTTTTTTGCTTACATAGTTCCCTTTAACATCTCATATAATAAGGGCTTGGTGATGATTAACTCCTTTAACTTGACCTTGTTGGGGAGGCACTTTATCTGCCCTTCCATTCTAAATGAAATCTTTGTTGGATAGAGCAATCTTGGATGTAGGTCCTTGCCTTTCATGACTTGGAATATTTCTTTCCAGCCCCTTCTTGCCTGCAAGGTCTCTTTTGAGAAATCAGCTGATAATCTCATGGGAACTCCTCTGTAGGTAACTATCTGCTTTTCTCTTTAGGATTTAAGATTCTCTCTTTAGGAGTAAAAACCGCCTCTTCAACAAATGGTGTTGGGAGATCTGGACAGCTACATGCAAAAAACTGAAACTCAACCACCAACCTACACCATACACAAAAATAAACTCAAGATAGGTTAAGAGACTTAAATATAAGTCGTGGCACCATAAAAGTCCTAGAGGAGCACATAGGCAGGAAAATCTCAACCATTCCACACAGCAATATTTTCACTGATATGTCCCCTAGAACAAGGGACATAAAGGAAGAATAAACAAATGGGACCTCATCAAAATAAAAAGACCCCTACACCCCTAAAGAAAACATCAGCAAAATGAAAAGGGAACCAACTGTGTGGGAAAATATATTTGCCAATGATACCTGGGAAAAGGGTTTGATCTCCAAAATATATAAAGAACTCACATGACTCCACTCTAGGAAGACAAACAATCCAATTCAAAAATGGGCAAAGGACCTGAAGAGACACTTCTCCAAGGAGGACATACAGAGGGACTAGAGACATATGAAAGGATACTCAGCATCACTAGCTATCAGAGAGATGCAAATTAAAGCCATAATGAAATACCACTTCACACTGGTCAGAATGGCCATTATAAACAAATTAACAAAAAACAAGTGTTGAGAGGATGGGGAGAAAAGGGAACCCTAGTACACTGTTGGTGGAAATGCAGACTGGTGCAGCCACTGTGGAAAACGGTATGGCATTTCCTCTTAGAAAACTAAAAATGGAACTGCCTTTTGACCAGGCAATTCCACTGCTGGGACTATACCTGAAACCTAAGAATCCTGAAACACCAATTCAAAAGAACCTATACATCCCAATGTTTATAGCAGCACAATTTACACTAGCCAAGTGCTAGAAACAGCATAAATGCCCATCAGTAAATGAGTGGATCAAAAAACTGTGGCACAGTTACACAAATGGAATACTACACAGCAGAAAGAAAGAAGGAGCTCCTACCCTTTGTGACAACATGGATGGAACTGGAGAGCATTATGCTAAGTGAAATAATCCAAGCAGTGAAAGATGAATACCACATGATCTCACATATAAGTGGAACCTAATCAACCAAACAACAAGCAAGCAAAATATAACCAGAGACATTGAAATAAAGAATAAACTGACAGTAACCAGATGGGAGGCAGGGGTGAGGAATAACAGGGGAAAGAAGAGGAAGGATCATCAAGGAACATGTATAAAGGACCAATGGACAAAGCCACAGGAGGGTAGGATTGAGGGTGGTAGGTGGGGGTGGATGGGGGGTGGGGTAAAGTAAAGTGGTGGCAGGAAAATGGAGACAACTGTACCTGAACAACGATTTTAAAAATACGTATCAAACAACAACAAAAAAAGATTCTCTTTTTAGCTTTAAACTTTGGCATTTTATTTTTTTTAAATATTTGCATTTAAAACAATCATAAAGAACAAAAGACAATGGCAAGCTAGAAAAGAATATTTGGAGCTCATTTCTCAACCAAATGATTTTTCTCCTTACAATAAGGGGATCCTAAAAATCAAGGGAAAAAAAGACCAAGAACCCTGAAGATGTCAAAATATGTAAACTGATAATTCATAGAAAAAGAAATACAAATGTTCCTGAAACACATGGAAATTTCCTCCATCCTAGTCAGAAAAGAGAGACGTACAGTAAAACTACACTGTGAAACCATTTCTCACCCACCAAATTAGCAAAAATCAAAATTTTTACACTATACTGGTGAGGCTACAGAGAAACAGGTGCTACCATGTATTGCTGTTAGCACCATAGGAATACAAAATGATACAACTTTTTTTGGATGAGAATTTGTCAATATCTGTTCAGAGCTCAGCTGGGTTGGTGTAGGAGTCCCACTTCTAGAAATCTATTCTAAGGACATAACTGCACAAATGTGAAGTGACATAGGCACAAAGTTATTCATTAAAGCATTATATGTACTAGCAAGAAGAAAAAAACATGAAACAACAACAGTAGGTGACACGGACACCAGCTGGCAGTGTCCATGGCATTGTGGATGCATGAGACATGAGAGAAATTCACACAGACTACCGAGTTCTGTGTAGGAAAAGGGATGGCATGGCTACCCTCTCAAGGGGAGGGTGCCTCGGAGTGGCCTGGCAACTCTCTCAAGAGGAGAGCACCCGGATCCTTGTCTTCATGGGGTTTTTATTAGCTGTTAATTTGCACAAAAATATAGGTAAAGTTCATTAATCATTGTCAGGCAGTAAGGATCAAACAATAGACAACATACAAAGAACTCTGAGGGTCTATTCTGAGACAGGGTCTGTTAGCTAAAAGGCTACAAAACTTTAGGAAGCAAATTCATTTCCTGCTTGTACCTTTATCATTTAACTGAGAGCATTCTTAGCAAAGTAGGTTTCACAGGAGTTTATGTATTCTTTTTCAGGCCTGATCACCTGGGGAACCTGCCCTTTCCAGCAAAGGGCTGCACCACCCTTTGTCATTGTTTCAGGATTAAGTCAGGCAGAGGAGGCAAAATAGCCAAGAAATTAGGAGACTTCTCGAAGACAGAATGAGGACTCAGGCTTTGTCAAAGCTAAGGGGCGAGGGTCCCTCACCCCTTTTCTTCATAGCCCCCCAAGTCCTTCCCTGGGGCCTCCACGTGATCACCCCCCTTGAGGAATCTTACCCGTCATTGGCTAACTGATCGAGCACTGGGGGCCAGTTATGGAAAAAGTTGCAGAAGCAGCGCTCCTGCCAGGGAGATAAGTTTTGTCTCCTTAGTGGCTTATCATTCGAAGGTGGCTCACTCAGCCTTAGCCATGGGGTGGTTATAGCTCATGAAACCAGGCAGGCAGCTCCCAACAAGCAGGGACCCGGCTGCATAAGCCACAACACCTTGGCCCTTCCTGAATAAACTGCGCTCTCTGCACACCTTGGAGAACTTGGCAGCCAAAGCACAAGAGCACCTCCTGGTACAGACCGTGCAGTGGTCTCCAGAGACTTTGTTCAGCAAAAAATGGATGTGCCAAATGGATGTCACGGTACACTGCCTTTGTGGAAAGGGATAAAAGGAAGTAAATATGTGAGTACACATTTGTTCATATTTATAATATGCTGTAAGAATTACTCAGAAATTAATTTTTTAAATTGGTCACCATTAGGTGATGGGAAAGGGGGTGGGAGGAGGGGATTGGGATGGAAGAGAAACTTATTTAGGTGTAGCTTTTAACTTCTAAGACATGGAACTGTTTTACATATTGAAACATTCATATTGTATTAAAAACAAAAAAGCAACACCATCCTTAAAATTGAAAGAAAAATGAAACAAATTAATCCACTTGCCTATAAAATTATTAACAATCACACAGGGAAAAAGTCATTTCAACTGATTTCAAAACTTAGCTCCTTTATTTTCAGGGTGGGATATATTGTAGGGTAAAAAATATGTTCTATTTATTCAAGTGTATGGTTATTTTGAATAAGTAATAACATTAAAGTTGTTTAAAACCAAGCTTTCAGAAAATAGCTTGGTTTTAAATAGCTTAAAAGAAAATAGAAGTATAAATTCAAATAAGTAAAACCCTGTAATGTTAAATTTGAAGTTGAACTCTCATTATAAAGTCATGATTTAGTAGAATATACATATTGTCTAGCAAAGCCCATTGAGTGAGTTTAAAAAATAATATTCTGGTAGCAAAGAGTGTTCCAGGAGCCAGATCGTGGTCAGGGAGGCTGTTCTGCACTCGGGGAGCCAGAGCTCCTAAGGGAAATGCCTGGCTCCAGGTTTGGGGCCACAAATGTACAAGGCAAGTGTGGGGCATCCCATCCTCATAGGAAATAAAGAATCTTTCAGAGATTAATGGGATCATGTCAAAAAGACCAGACCAATATGCAGGGACCACAGCTCGGCCAGAGTTGAACCAATTAAAGTGTGAAAAAGAAAAATGGCTGTAAGAATATATTAAAGGCCTTAAATCTATAAATGACAGTCCCAAAACAGAAAACTCCACCCTCCCCGCGAAAAGAGCTAAGCTTCAATTGTTACTATTGGAGGTAGTTACTATACCAACTCCTTGTTTTGAAAATTGGTAATTAAAGTTCAAAGCATTTATTTTGTCTTTCCATTTGGAACTGTATTTAAGGATAATTAAATAGCCCCAGTTGATGAGGGAAACCGCTTCTTCGCAGAATAATTCCAGCTAATAAATATAAAATAAATTTGGTAAACCCTAATGGAAGAGTTGATTTAATTAAGGATCATCAATGGAAACTAAATTCATTATGTAGAACGTGCTGGCAAAGCTGACGCTGCAATATAACTGCTCAAAGAGAGATTGCGCTGTCTGCACTCTGTCCCGTTGACTAAATCCAAACACTTCTTAAGTCTGAACAACCAGACGTACCATGCCATCTGCTGGGACCCGATGTGCAGTATACAGCGTTAGCCATGAAATATTCTTGCCTGAAATATTTACCCTGAATCTAAACAGGCCTTTAGGCCTGACTTCTAGTTTATAGGAAGCCCAGCACAGCACACAGGTGAACGAATTGAATTACTCCACTATGAAGCAGAGAAAAAGGCAAGTGCGGGCAATTGTTTCAAAAAACAATGTAAGAAAAAAAAGAGGGGAGGAAGACTACTTTAAATTAACATAAATGTAGGAGATATGACAGCTAAATGCAATTCATGGTCCTTGATTAGCCTTTGGTTTAAACAAAGACATTCTAAGAACAATTGAAAGAAATCAAACATGAACTGAGCATGAATTATATTAATAAACTATTGTTAGTTTTGTTAAGGGCTACGACCTCAATTGTGTTCCTCCCCTCCCCAAATTCTTTTGTTGAGGCCCTATTTCCCAGCAGTACCCCAGAGTGTAACGTAGTCAGAGATAAGACTTTTGAACTCGGTGACTGTTAAAAGGAGGTCTTCACCATGAGCCCTCACCCCATAGGATTGCTGTGCTTATAGAAAGAGGAAACCTGGACACAGAGAATCTGACATGTGCCCAGAGGGACCACCCAGGGAAGAGACAGTGAGGAGGGGCCATCTGCACGTGCAGGAGAGAGGCCTCAGAGGAAATCTACCCTGCTGACAGCTCAATCTTGGACTTCCAGCCTTCAGACTGCGAGACAATAAATTTCTGTGTGTAAGCCACCTAGTCTGTGGTATTTTGTTATGGCAGCCCTGGCAACTAATACAGTGTGACAGTGATAATTTATGTAGGAAAATTTTTTAGAGATTTTGACTGGAGTTTTTAAGTGTAAAATGTCATAATGTCTGTAATTTTAAAATCCCTCTAAAATAATGAAGAAAAGGTGGTAAAATGATTGGTAAATTAAGGTGATGGGAATGTGGATATTAATTATCTTTCTACTTCTCTGTAAATTCAAAATTCATAGTAAAACGTCAAAGTTAAAAGAAAGGAAATGTGCAGAGCAGCCAGGAGAAGGAGGGCACCAGGCAGGGGGCACAAGCAGCAGGAAAGAGCAGGAGACAAAGAACCCAGTGGGACAGCCCCTGCCACTGTGGGATTGAACTCAGCACCCGTCTTTTGGTACATCTGAACGTGGTACCGGGCGATTGGAATGGAAGCGCACATGGCATCAGAGGAATTGCCAACAGCAAGGCTGAGAGAAGGGAACGATTGAAAATGAATCTTCCCTGGCAGTAGCTCCGTTGCCTGGAGTATTGTCTGGATGTGCCCAGGTTGAGGGTTCGATCCCCAATCAGGCACATGCGCAAGAGCTCAATCTGTCTTTCTCTTTCCCTCCCTCCCTGCCTTCCTTTCTGTCTATCAAATAAATAAATAAATAAATAAATAATAAAAGTTAATTTGGTTTGGCTGTAAAACATTACTAATTTTAGCCACTTACATGAACTACTAAACATCTAAGTATAAATACTGTTTAGCATAATAATAATTATGCATACAACTGAAAAATGCAGTTGGAAATATATAATTATTTTAAAATGTCGTAATAATTAAAGAAGCTTTTCAGTATTTAGCCAGACTCCTCACATTGGAAAGGCAGCTCCTAGTCTGAGCTAAGGCTGCTTCATTCTCTGTCATAACAAATCCACCAGCTAACACGTTTCTCCATGTCATTCAGTCAGCAAATATTGAGCACTTACTTTGCAAAACTGCTCTGCGAGGCATTATGGTTGATATGAAGAAGAAGTTTACCCAAGAAGTTTACCATCTAATTAGAAAGTTTTATACCCAAACAAATATATTGTAAAATATAAGATAAGCTAAAATTGCAAATGACTGGTACAGATGAGCAAAGGTAGATTTGTAGGATAGTCATGTGTAACAGATAAAAGGTGAAAGAGGCAGATGAATCAAGGATGTCTAATTTCAGAGCAAGGAGACCTCCTGAATAATATCAGGTCTAATGCAAAAGCAGTAGCAGCTTTCAGCCTGCAGCCGATGCAGAGACAGGGCTGTGGGGACAGTGTTGGCCCATACATCCAGGTTCAAGTGCTCCTAACACCTCAGAAACAGGACAGGACACTGGGCCATGCTTAAACCGAATGCTTGCACACATGGATTATGAAAAACAAAACACATTATGATTGTGGATGGTTTGTGGCTCAAGGGAAGGAATGAACTAAGTCTCAGTAAAAAAAGGGTTATTCATAAGGCCCCACCTGGTCGCACAGGGGTTGACACGCATTGCGGGCTCCCTTGGTCAAGGTCAAGTGGGAAACACAAATGCTTGATGCTCCTGAGAACAGCTGGGGGAGCAAACGAGCACCCTGTGAGGCTGCAGGGCGCCCGGGTGTCAGATTGTGCCCCACAGTCGTCCTGGCTCAACACAGGCTGTCGGGCTGTCGTTCTCTTTGCCTTAAGGAATTGAAGCTACCTGGACAGAGTGTCTGAGAGAAAACTTCAAGGGAGGAGAGACACAATTTGAGGTCTGAAGAAGAGCATGTAGAATTCTGCCGGTGAAAAAGAGGGGTCAAAACTGAGGGGTGGCCTCCTGACCTCTGTTTGGTTCTCAGTAAAGCCTTACCCCTTTCCCCTCCACCACCAAGCCAAACCGCCTCCCACCTCCCCACCTCCCACCTCGCACCACAGTCTGCAGCGGTGAGCCCAGCGTGGCTTACCTCGCTCCTGCGTTAGCTGGCACCAGAAACCCATGCCTCTGTGGTCCATGCTCATCGTCTGGGTTCCTCTTCCTGTAGGTCTGTAATCTGACCCAGTCTCCCACCCTTCCTGCCTCCCCATTCCAAACTCCCCCACTCTGTCCCCTGAGTCTCATGGGTTTTCATCACAATACTCCTTTTATCTTCGAAATCACTGGTTTTCATTAAACACTTCGAAGAAATGCAAATTCCCAGGCCTCACCCCAGGCCTAGTGAATCCAATTCTGGTGGCGAGGTGGGGGACAGAAGTCTACACGGTGAGGAGCCCCCCGGGTGACCGCACAGTGGCCGAAGTCCATCTGCAAGGACTCTCCTTCCAGGTCTCTGCGGAGCAACCTCCGGCCGCCCCGATCACTGTGGTGGTCCACCTCCCTTGCTGCATGTTCCCTGAAGCCCCCCAGCCTGAAACAGGAGGGGGGCTGCCTCTCTGCCTTCTGTCTTCACCTCTGACTTCTGGCAGCACACATGCCCGACGTTGGCACACACACAGCTCCGGAATCACCCTGTCTGAACTTCTCAAAAGTAATCCTCTTTCCTTTACCCTAAAACAATGGTCTCCACATTTTTCCCTTTTATCTCATGCACCATCGCTTAAAAAGAATTTAAGTAGTGACCTCCCAATGTGTGTTTTCATATAAAGTATGCACACATGTGACTATAGTTATATTTTATATATTATAAAATAAAAACTGAGAATAAAAAAATTAGAGATTAGGTAAAAATATTTAAATAACAAACGTGAGGAGGTCTTCTTGATGCGCCCCAATGACTTATGTGGTGCAAATTACTTTGTAGACATCGGCTTCAAGAAACCAAGACCTTGCAAGGACCATGCTTCCACTACAAGTTTCTAGACCCAGAGACAGGAGGGTCTGCTGACTAGAAGTACAGGTTAGACCTTTGCAAGTGTGTGATAGTAAATAGTTAACAGCAGGTGTCAGAGGGGAAAAGTGCTGGGTTTGTAGCCTTCGTCAGTGTCAGTGGCATTTCAAGGCTACCAGCATGATGCAGCTGAATGTGAGTGCACAGTCGTCTTGAGCAAGCAGGTGCAAGTCAGTTCTAGTGCTAGGTTTTGGGTTAGGTCTATTTTTCAGTTAATTCCCTTTCTTCTTGGGAACTGGTTTCCTAATTAAGCATTTTCTAATTAACGTGCTCCCTTTTAATTTCTCAAAGCGCCTGCTATTGTTGGGGTAATTCTTTAGTCATTCCGGCTTTGGTGGGGGCCCCCAGGTCTGATTCAGGAGCCAGATGGGCACCTGGGACTTGTCCCTTTGGGAATGAGAGTGGGTGGGGCAGAGAAACAGTGACAGCCAACCCTCGGAAATCCCTGTCACCTGGCCCTGTGTCAAAGCTACGGGTTCATGCAAGTGCACGAGCCTATACTAAAGGCACTGGGATTTCAGTAGATTGCTCCAGCACCCACGCTCCTTAACGCCAATGACTGCTGCCTCCCTGCTGCCCTCCCCACGTGCAAACCCTGATCCTGGCAGCAGCGAGTAGGTAGGAGGTCTTGAACTTTTTCATTGAGAGCCAACTGAAAGTGAACAGTGTTGATTAATGCAAGTGTCACTAATGTGAATGGAGTATTTACTAGGTGCCAGGCACAACTGCTTTCTGCGGTAGGTGCTATCAGTATTCCCATTTTGCAGATAAGGAAACAGGTATGGAGAGGTTAGACCCTCTGTTCAAGGTCACATAGCTAAGAGGTAAAATTTGAGTTTGGACACAGCCAGGCTGACCCCAGAGCCCGTGCTTATAGTGACTCATGTTCTGCTGCTGACCAACATCCTCTGGGTGGTCGGCACAGAGGCAGGCTCTGCGTGGGAAGAAAACCAGAGAGGTGTGCCCCTGTCCTCAAGATGCTTCCTGAAAGCTTCCAGGCTCCTTAGAAAAGCAAGACTAATGTAAGTGAAGTAATTAGAAAATCTTAGCAGACAGTCTGTAATTAGCTCTAGTTTAATATCCCCCACGGCTAAGAAAAGCGCTTCCTGGCGACGGCTGTGAGACCTGACCCCTGCCTCTAGAGCTATAATCACTCTTTTAAAAAATCAGAATCTGGGTTAGACGGGGGCCCTTGGCCTGCAATCTGGTACTGTAATTCTCTCTCCCAGGGAATCCCCCCGACTGAATGACATATCCATAAAATAGCTATATAAACCTGCATTGTATGGAAAGTTTTTTCCAGTTTTCTCAGACTAATGAGAAAATATTTTCAAACCTCTTTTTAAAAGTTCCTGGTTCTCAAGGGCCACGGAAGTCTGTGTTCTGGCCCCCCACCTCAGCCTCTCTCTCTGGTAGTATCAGTTCTTCAAAGTTGTGCACGGGGGTCCACCTTAGATAGACAAGGTGTGTAGAAAATTAGCTACCCTGAGAGAAAGAGGAACTTTGAAAGTCCAAGCTTGTTCCTATTCCCATCGCTGTGGAACAAGCTACCCTGTAACTCAGTGACTTAAAGCAGCAGACACTTACTATCTTTCACAATGTATGTGGATGATAAATTCTTGGCTGGGTCAGCGTATTGGTTTGCTAGGGCTGGCACAACAGAGGACCACAGGCTGGGTGGTTTAAATACCGGAAACGTATCGTTCTAGAAGCTAGAAGTCTAAGACCAAGGTGTTGGCAGAGAGGGTTAATTTCTTCTGAGGCCTGTTAAAGTAACAAGATTAAACCCTGGGTAAAGCTGCCCATGCTAGGGCCCACATCGGCAAACCAAAGCTTAACTCAGTTTCTTTTAAAAAAAAATGTTTTTTATTGTTGTTTAAGTACAGTTGTCTCCATTCTCCCGCCACTTCCCCCATCCCACCCACACCCACCTCCCACCCTCAGTCCTTCCCTCCTTTGGCTTTGTCATGGCTTCACATATGATCCTGGATGACCCTTCCACTTCTTTCCCCTGTTATTTCCCTCCTCTTCCCCTCTGATTACTGTCAGTTTGTTCTTTATTTCAATGTCTCTGGTTCTATTTTGCTTGCTTATTTTGTTGATTAGGTCCCACTTATATGTGAGATCATATGGTATTTGTCCCTCATAGCCTAGCTTATTTCACTTAGCAGAATGCTCTCCAATTCCATCCATGCTGTCACAAAAGGTAGGAGCTCCTTCTTTCCTTCTGCTGCATAGAATTCCATCATATGGAATTCTTTCTACCACAGTTTTTTGATCCATTCATTTACTGATGGGCACTTAGGTTGCTTCCAGTACTTGGCTATTGTAAATTGTGCTGCTATAAACATTGGGATGCATACGTTCTTTTGAATTGGTGTTTCAGGGTTCTTAGGGTATAGTCCCAGAAGTGGAATTGTCTGGTCAAAAGGCAGTTCCATTTTTAGTTTCCTGAGGAAACGCCATACTGTTTTCAATAGTAGCTGTGCCAGTCTGCATTCCCCGCAACAGTGCCCTAGGGCTCCCTTTTCTATGTTCAGCAATTCCAGAAAAGGAAGCCCTGGTTACCTGTTTACCTTCCCTGACTTAGCTCCAAATCTTCCCTTTCCTCCAAATAAGCAAATAGCCCTCTTTTAACCAATCAGGAAATGCCCAGTATAACTTCCTTATTTTCAGTTTGGTCTTTAAAACGGTTTGTACAACTCTTTGGAGCCTCTTTCTATCTGCTAGATTGGATGTTGTCTGATTCGTGAATCATTAAATAAAAACCTACTAGATCAGTAAATTGTCAGTGGAAAACTTTCTTTTAACAGGCCCCTTTCCTTGGCTTGTATATATTCTCCCTGTGTCTTCTCCTCTGTGTGTGCTGTGTCCTAATCTCCTCTTCTGGTAAGGACATAGTCAGAAGGGGCAGGGCCCACCCATATGGCCTCATCTTACCTTAATCACCTCTTCAAAGGCTCTGCCTCCAAATACACTCACGTTCTGTGGTTCTGGGGAATGGGGAGGGGTGATATAATTTAGGCTGTAGCACGGAGTTCTTTATTCCTTGTGCCTTCACTGTTGTACTCAGTGGCTCTAAGTTGGCAGGTGGGCTGATCTGGAGGGTCCAACAGCTTCAGTAGCATGTCTGGGGCTTTGGTAGGGAAGGCTGGAAAGACAAGCTCCGCTGTGCCTGCTCACAGGAGAAACTTCCCGTGGCCTCTTCATCGTGGCTGTCCTGGGGTGATTGGATGTATTTACATGGTGAGTGGTACCCCAAGACAACTGTGCAAGACCTTTTAAGATCTAGCCTCAAAAGTCTCACAGCACCATCTTATCATGGTCTGTTAGTCAAAGCAGTCACAAATCTGCCCCAAGGCGGGGGCGGGGGGGTGGGGGTTGGGTAACATGGACCCCCACTCTCAATGGAAGGAATCTCAAAGAATTTTGGCCCATTTTTTTAAAAAATTGCCACAACTGTTTATAGTTTGGCCATACTATCTACAAAATTTAATCTTGTCCCAATTGAAAAGATCTTGATAAACACTATACTTATTCTCAATCCCCTGGGTTCCTCCCTGCTCCTTGAGGACTGGTGGAGGGGGCTCAGGGTCATAAGAAGCAAATGGTCCCTTTGGGGTCTTGATCTGCCACCTGACCTTACTAATTTCTCAGAATGTTTTCTAGTGATCCAAACACTAGGCTCTGTGGATCTTCTTCACTAACTTGGCCGCTCTCCCGGCCCCAGGGAGTCCTGATTCCTGCAGTCTCCACCCCATCCACTTCTCCAACAGGATCCCCTCCACTTTCCTTTTCGAGCTATTTTACTGGGCTCAGCTCTCTCACTCCTGCACCTCGGAGCTACTGTTTTGCATTTTGCATTCCACTTGCTCTCCTTCCACCTTTTTATTGTAAAAAATGTAATTTGGGTATGTCTGACCTAGATGGGACAGGCCTGCCAGAAACCTATTTGCTGGAGAGATTCTCCCTAAGAGAAGACAGCACAAAGCACTGACAGGCTGACTGAGGAACAAGCTTCGGTTCTCAGAGTTTCTGCTCCTGTCAGGAGTGACACGTGTCACTTGGATACATCCTGGCTCGCACCTCTTATACACAGTCCAAAGTCTGGATCCTGGTGAGAAATAGGACTTAAAATAAAAACTGAAAGATGTATTCCCCTCCATACTTTAGGATCTCCTGTAACTAGTGTGTCACTAAGAAAGGGGCTGGCCTTCTGCTTGTCCATGGAGGAGGGTCCCAAAGCGTCCTGTGAGACGCCTGTTTTCACTGGCAGAGAGAGTCCACAGGAACGAAGGTGAGGGTGGTTCCAAGAAATCACTAGGTAGGAATGTGCCAGGGGCAGAAAGCCTACACTAAGAGTTAGGGGCACCAGGGAGTGGCATACATTTGTTTCTGCAGAGGCCTGGGAAACTCAAGAAGAGAAAATTCATTACTTTGTCCCTTCTCCTTGTTTTGCTCCCCTTTTCCATTTCTGGGCAGGCAGTGTCTCTTCCAGCCCAGTGGTTTTCATTGGGCATTATCAGCAATCTCCTTCTGTGAGGCAAGGCATGGAGCTGCGGCACAGCCCCTGCCAGTTCTAAGCCTTGTACCCTCACTCACGGGGAGTTGTCTGAACTCAGTGTCTTCTCTGCATTTCTGGGTTATATCACCTGCTCATTAACCTCAAAGGGCTGTTTTAACAACCAAATTTTGTAAATGTCTTAAAATGGATAGAATGACTATGTAAATATAAATATCCGTATTATCCCATGTCTTTGAATATCTCCTTTGTGACTTCAAAGGGCATGGAATGATTTTAATACCAACTTCTAGACTATACCTTCACCTGAGTACATAGCTCTTTCTCTTCCACACTGTAGACCTTTGGAAGGTAGGGACAATGTCTCATGTAGGGACAGTGTCTGGTGTATCTTCATATTCCCTGAGGTACCAACTGCAGAGCTTAACAAACCATTGGGACTTAAACAAATCACTAATAACCAACTTAATTTTAAAACCTGCCCACCCTGTTCTTCCTCATCATGGGGCATCTCTGTAACCAACCACCTTATCTTTTTTCTGGATTAAGGCAAAGCATTAATGATTGATTAATTAAATTTCACCATCACCTCTGTGGGACTATGGGGCTAAAATTGTGTCTTTTCCCAGAGACTGCCTCAATTATCAGGGGTTGTGAGTGTGAATCACACCTTCCCTCTTCCTGTGCACAAAGGAGTTTCTGCAAGGCCTGGGAGCTGAGCTCCTCCTGAGCTGTTAATCTGAGGTCTTCAGATCTGCAGATCTGGATGCTGCTGGCTGCCTCTGCAGAGAGGCCTCAAGACTCAAGGAAATTAGGCTTCTCTGGGTCTCCAGAGAAAGGCACCCTGTTGAGACTGTCTCTGGCCATCCCAGGTGGTAATGACAGTGGAGTTTGGGAAGGGAGCACAGGCTAAGTGCTAGCATTTTTCTTCCACTGCACAAATTCTCTTCTTCCTTCAACTCAACTGAAACTAAAGCCAGTGTCCTTTGCAGCTCTCCTCGTAGGGGCCTGCTGCTGCAGCAGTCACTCACCCTTCCCTCTCCCGGCACCAATCAGAGTGGCATTTGGGGAGGAGGGGCAGGGGTGCTCCCATTTGAATGGTCTTTTAAAGAATCCTTACCTCTGTTCAAAGAGTGTCAGTTAAAACAGGAGCTCCCTGGGAGTTTAATTTCATCTAACATATGTGTCACATAGATACTGAGTGCCCAGGTCTTAAAAAAAAAAAAAAATCCTGGGCTCTTTCTAGATGTGTAGTACCATGGAAAGAAAATGATGGAAAGGCCCTGGTTGAATCTGGAGGGAATAACCCTGCTCCAGTTATGACCATGCACTCCAGCCCCATTTACACAGGTGAGTCATTATGGGTGAGTCCATGCACCCAGACTCATTTGCATAGGTGAGTCATTATGGGTGAGTCCATGCACCCCAGACTCATTTGCATAGGACGAGGAGTCCCAGGTTGTTAGTGACATACTAATTGGGTACTAACCTACTACCACTCTGACAGATCCCTCCGGCTTGTACAACTGATGACGTGGGGGAAATTCTCTACTGTGGTGACCCACAGGCACTTCCAACTCACCATGTTCAAAGCTAAATTCAACATTTCCACCCCCAAACTTGCTCATTACTTTGTGCTTTCTATTTCTGCTGGTGACACCCCATCTATACAGTCATTCAAGTTAGAAACCAAGAAGCTATTCTTGATACCTAGTTTTCCTTCACCACCACACCCAACAGACATTTACTAAATCCTTAAATTTTTGGCATCTTTCCCCACCCCTACATCTTCAATGTCCATGTCCAAATGGAGCTTTCACCATCCCTCACTTGGAATACTGCAATAGCCCCTCTCCGCCATGAGCCTTTGGAATGATCCACCTAAAACTCAAATCTGATGCTGTTGTTATTTCCTTAAGTCATGTCTGTAGCTCCCCTAAACCTATGAAAGAGAGTCCAAATATTTTGACAATGGTGCTTATCTGTTACTCAAGATCCTTCCCCTGTTTAGGCCCTGCCCCTACCTTTAATCTGGTCTCTCTGCATTCACTCTGTACTTTACACATGTATCACCACAAACTGATCATTGTTTTTTCCTTTGGCACTTGGCTGGAGTATGCCAGGTATTATCAAAAAGATTTTCTGTTCTGTTTAGGTTACTCTTTCACTAGAGAGAGAAGAATTGTAGGGAAGGGTTTTTCTTGGTCTTTGCCTATTGGGATTTCCAAGTTTGAAGGTGTCTCCATCAGCCTGCAATTTTGGATATACGGGAGGCAAAAAGAAAACCCAGGGAGCTCACTACGGTGTTGTTCTTCAAGTCCTAAGGCTTGAGGCAGTCCACCCTTTTCCTTCCACCTACCAGGGTCTTCCTGTGTTTGTTGTGTTATGTCTGGGAGGTTTTTAGTTGTAGCAGGGAGGACTAGTGAGAAATGCAGCTATTCCATCTTGGCCAGGACCAAAGGCCGTCAATTAAGCTATAATAAATAAATCAAAGGAGCTGCTTGAGAAATACATTTGGACTAGACCAGCTGGGTAGTTTGAAGGAAGTGTATTCCTGTTTATGGAGAATGTCGAAGAAGGGCTTCCCCAGGGAAGGCCTGTGCTGGAGTTTTGGGATATACCCTGAGTATCAGAGTTATGAAGAGTTATTTTCACCCTGGCCATTGTGGCTCAGTGGGTTGGAGCATCATGGGTTTGATTCCTGGTCAGGGCACATACTCAGGTTGTGGGTTTGATTCCCAGTTGGGTGCATACGAGAAAGCGACTGATCAATGTTTCTCTCCACATAGATATTTTTCGCTCTTTTTCTCTCTCTTCCTCTCAATGAAAACAAAACAAAAAGCATTTTCAAGTGAGGATTTTTAAAAAAGAGAGAGCTTTTCTCTATCAAATCCTAGAGGAGTTTATTATGGGGAAAAACTCATAAAATTGAACACTTTTATGAAGAGTCTGAGGAGAGAGAGTAGCTAGAATAAATCCAACTGTCTTAATAAGGCTAACCAGACACCATCACCACAGTAACCAGTCCACCCTCTACCGAAGGTCGGGATACCCTTAGGGCACCCCCATATGAACTGCATTTACTCCCTTCTTGAAAGGGAAGCCCAAAAAATCTGCAAAAAGACAATTTAAGTTTTCATATAGCAATAGCCACACATGTCCAGCCACTAATAAAATAGCCTTCAAGTTGGCAGCTTTGGGCAACATTATGCAGCAGCTTTTAATTGGACAAAAAAAAAAAAAAGAAGAAGCTATGGGCAAGGACTGGGACAGCCTAGATTGGAGAAGCATGGTTTGGGAAACCCCCTACTTAGGTTTTAGTATGATGTTCAGGATCCATCCTTCTTTCCCTTAACCCATGTCCTATGGCTAGGAATGGCTTATTGAGAAGGATAGAAATGAAAGAAGTTAATGAGGTTTTGGATATGTGTATGATCACACCTATCCACATCGTTAAAGACTGCCAAGACTGGACCAGACTGGCTGACAGAGACTTTGAGAGTTTTGAAATGGGGAATCCTGAGATCCATTCAATTAAAATGGAACACAGTGGTCCATCTGATATTTTCCTCTTAAATCCCAAATTGGAGTTATAAATGTAATTATGGTTCTATGAATTGAAGAATTCTGCTCTGACAGCATTATCTCTTTCATATTTCCTTGCTGTCCTGAGATTTATTAATTTTTCACTCTTGGACTTATATGACCCATATCATATAGTGTCACTGCAGGCTGAGATAGCCTGAAGGTGGTAAGGGGGAAGATCTGGACAATCTGATCTAATCTCAGGCAAAGAAACCAAAGTGTGAAGTGAATTTCCCAAGGTTGTTTAACAAGTCGGTCCTATCTCAAACCTGCGCCTCCTCACTTTGAATTACCAAACCATCCTTGACTAAGAAACGATGAATTTTCCTGTTTTCTATTTGTGAATCTTTTTAGTGGGATATTACAGAGTGAGACTTTGACATCTAATAACCTCTGAAGCATCTGCTGTTGGCTTGGTAATGAAAAACAAGCCAAGAAATAGAAATTTATTTATTTATATGTAAATAATTGAGGAGTCAGGCAATCTGTCAGCAAATGGTAGACAAGTAGAACAGACAAAAAGCACATGGGAAACCTCCAGTCAGAAAGAATATCTTCTGACAAGAAGAGAAACTCATTCTCCCCACAGCAGCGACCATGGGGAGAGGCTTCAGAGTCCACTGGGCATCTGTGAGACAGGTGCTGAGCTCTGCCAAGCAGCTCCAGGGCCCAAAGGCAACTCACACACTGAGAAAAGGAGGAGGAAATGGTCCTAAAACTGTGGCAGAAGTAACGGTTTGCTTTTGTGTTGGAAGTGAACGGCTCTCCTGAGGCAGAAATAGCTGTCCCACACAAAGGGAAGTAAGCTCCCCAAACCTATAACCAAAGGTGATGCTATACTGGTGTTCGGGGTTTTTTGTTTATTGTTGGCGGGGATTTCCGTTTCAAAGCCTGTAAGTGGTTGTGAAAGACCTCTACTCGGGAAAGTCATTCTCATCTTGGTGTCACACTTCTCTTAGTTGGTCAAAAGGGTGTAAAACACCTTTTGCTGAGTTATAAGACAAATCAAATTAGACAAGACAGGTATTTGCTCTGGGACCACATGCAAGGCACAGTGTTTCTTACTCTGGGAGATATAAAGATGAATTCGACAGAAGTTTATAATCCAGAGAGAGAGCCAGGCTGTGCACGCCATCAGCCTCATCGCCAGGCAGCAGGTGAAAAGCGATGCTATGAGACAGAGGATGAAGGACTAGAGAAATACAAAGGAGAGTTTATTCCCAATATGGCCAATAAAAGAGAACTGATATTTTTAGAGGGAATGGCATTCTAGTTGGGCCTTGGACATTTAGAGAGGGAATAGGACATTCCAGGTGAGGGCAAGACACCAGCAAAGAAGTGAAAACCAGCAGGCACTGAGTCTGGAAAGTGTAAATACTTCAAGAGATTTGGGGCACAGGAGAAATAAGGAAACTGAATTCAAAAGCTTCTAGGATCTGGCAGATTCCCTGAGTGCCTGGGGAGATTTAGTTGTTTCTTTGATCCTTTTTGCTTTAAATACACTCTTAAGCTCCCATTGAGCTCCACTCTCCTAAGAGCCTGGGATGGACAGGGGTGGAGGCACTAAGAAGACCACCAACACAAAGCTGCTTGAACTCACCTCCAAAGACATTTCAAGACTTTTCCTTTCTATTGGACTTGCTTTATTTTTTTATTGAAGGTAGGAAATGTGCCAGCATTAAAATATGTCACCCATGTCAGTCTCTTTAAAAGTCATAATTTTTATTTTCCTTTTCCTGCCTGCATGTCAGGGGACCCTGTTGCTAAAGGCCCAGGGCCCATCAGATTTTTCCATTTCTCTTCCACCACCTCCTTACTGAAACATTTGAAGGGCCAGCTTCACAGGCTTGCTGTGGCGACAGGAGTGGGACTCGCTGCATGGAGATACCTGTGGTATGTGACTGAGGGCAGGAGTGGCAGCCCCACTGGGCAATTGGGTCAGCAGCAGCAACAGGGGACTATCTGAGCAAGGCCAGGTGCCACCGAGTTCTCTGCCATTTCCCCTCCTCTCACCATCCCCAGGGAAAAGGGAGAGGAAGGCGTAGTTCCATAACAGGGCCCTGGATGGGCTCAGGCGGAAGTTCCTCTTCCTCCTCCTCCTCCTCTGCGCTTTACACAGATAACGTGGTAGATGGATCCCAGACTGTGAGGAAGGATTTCTCTGAGTGTTTGGGAGGATAAATTTGGAGAAGTCTCTAGGCCTATCAGCACAGATGAACCAGTGAAGGACCTGCTGCTGAGGGGGAAAGAAGTCCAAAATCACCCTGCCCGGCTCGGAGACCTCCCCGGTGGGAATGGCCAGCGCACTGGCATTCTTCACTGCTGTATAGCTGAACTCCGGCCCAGATTCCAAGACATAGTGATAGAAATATTCTGTTTCTACTACATGGCAACAGAACAGATTGAGAGAATAAAATGCACGCTTTTAGAAAAGGTGAAACACGGAGCTCACCAGTTAGCCATACTGAAACACCTCCTAAAAGAAGTGGAGACCACAGGGAGATAGAGGTGATAGAGCAGCTGTGGTTCCGGGAAGCTGAATTTCTTGTGTGCGCCTGTGGCTTGAGGCAGGACACTCTTCGCCTCCCTCGGGGTGGCTGGAAAGAGATGCCCACGGGTCCTGTGGAAACACGGCCTGGGGTACACCGGGGAGGTCCCCTGGAAGGTGTTACTCAAAACTGCACATGCGGGCCTTTGGAAAGTCAAACATAAAAAGGGTAATATGTGATTATAAATATTATATAATGTGCATGAATAAATACACATTTTTTTGTAGGCAGATATATATATAAATGCAAAGGTAGCAGATGTATAAAACATTCAAGAAATGATACATGTCAGGTTCACCTCTTATAAACAACTTAGTTACTTCCAGAGGCAGCATCAGGTTCTTGAATCAAGAAGAAATACATAGGGGGCTTCCATTACATCTGTAGGATTTTCTTTATTAAGCTGCACAGTAAGTATACGGGAGATCATTATATTATTGTCTATTTGCCTGAATTGAAATGTTTTAGAACACAAATATGGTTCTTTTAAAACAATTTGAGATATAGTTCCCACATGTGTAATGCACCCATTTAAATTGTGCAATTTGATGGTGTTTAGTAATATTCACAGAGTTGTACAGCCATCAGCACAATCTAATTTTAGGACAGATTCCTCACCCCCAGAACAAACTCCATATGTACCAGCAGTGAGTTACCATCCCTTCCTCCCAACCTCCACCCTGTTTTCTGTCTCTATAAATTTACTTACTCTAGACAGTCCAGGTAGATGGAATCAAACAGCATGTGTTCTTTTGTGTCTGGCTTCTTTCACACAGAAAATGTTTCTAATGTTCATTCATTTCGTAGCAGGTACCAGTGCGTCACTCCTTGTGGCTGAATAATATTCCTCTGTACAGGTGTACCACATGTTGCTTCTCCTTTTATCTGTTGATGGACATTTGGGTTGTTTCCATGTTTTTCTATTATGAAATAGGCTGTTATAAACACTCTTGCACAGATTTTTTGTGTGGACATAATGATAAGTTTCTTGGGCACCTACCTAGGTGTAAAAATTCTGGGCTCCCTCTTTAACTTTTGGAGGGACTACCAGATTGCTTTCCACCATGGGTGCACCATTTTACATCCTCGCCAGTGATGAGGTTTCCAGTTTCTCCACACTCTCTTCAATACTTGTTATTGTCTTTTAAATTTTAAGTTATCTCAGTGGGTGTGAAGTGGTATCTTATTGTGGGTTTGATTTTCACTTCCCTAGTGGCTAAAACAGTAAGCATCTTTTTGCATGCTTTTGGCCACTTATGTATCCTTTATTTAGAAATATCTATTCAAATCCTTTGCCCATTTTAATTGAGCTTTTTGTCTTTTCATTATTAAGTTGTAAGATTTATTTATATACATATTCTGGATAAAAATCCTCAAATATAATATATAATTTGCAAATATTTCTCCCTATTGTATGGGCTGTTTTTTCACTTTACCCATGGTGTCCTCTGAAGTACAGAATGTTTTCATTTTAATAAAGCCAAATTTATCTATTTCTTCTTTTGTTGTTCATGCTTTTAGTGCCATGTCTAAGAGACAATTACCTATCCCAAGACCACAGAAATTTACACCTATGTTTTCCTCTAAGAGTTTTATAGATTTAGCTCGTACATTTTTTGTGTCTAGTTCATTTTTGTCTAGTGTAATGTATGAATCCACCTTTATTTTGCATGTGGATTCAGTTGTCCCAGCACCATTTGTTGAAAATATCATTTTTTGGAAAATATTATTCTTTCCCATCTTAATTACCCTTTTTAACAAAAGAAGCTTTCTTTTTTTTTTCTGAACCTTATTTTTATAAGGACACACTCATACTAGGCTAAGGCTTACCTTACTGACCTCATTTTATTTTATTTATCTTTTCTTAAATATATTTTATTGATTATGCTATTACAGCTGTCCCATTTTTTTTCTCCCCTTTATTCCACTCCACCCTGTACCCACCCTCGCAGCATCATTCCCTCACCTTGGTTCATGTCCATGGGTGATACATATAAGTTCTTTGGCTTCTCCATTTCCTACACTATTCTTAACCTCTCCCTCTCTATTTTGTACCTACCAATTATGCTTCTTATTCCCTGTACCTTTTCCCCCATTCCTCTCCCTCTCCATCCCTACTGATAACCTTCCATGTGATCTCTATTTCTGTTATTCTGTTCCTGTTCTAGTTGTACATTTAGTTCATTTTTGGTTTTCTTTTTCTAAGTTTGGTTGTTGATAGTTGTGAGTTTGTTGTCATTTTACTGTTCATAGTTTTGATCATATTCTTTTTCTTAGATAAGTCCCTTTAACATTTCCCTTTAACAAATAAGGGCTTGGTGATGATGAACTCCCTTAACTTGACCTTATCTGAGAAGCACTTGATCTTTATCTGCCCTTCCAGTCTAAATGATACTTTTGCTGAATAGAGCAATCTTGGATGTTGGTCCTTGCCTTTTATGACTTGGAATACTTCTTTCCAGTCCCTTCTTGCCTGTAAGGTTTCTTTTGAGAAATCAGCTGATTGTCTTATGGGCACTCCTTTGTAGGTAACTATCTCCTTTTCTCTTGCTGCTTTTAAGAGTCTCTCCTTATCTTTAATCTTGGCTAATGTAATTATGATGTACCTTAGTGTGTGCTTCCTTGGATCCAACTTTTGGGGACTCTCTGAGCTTCTTGGACTTCCTGAAAGTATATTTCCTTTGCCAGATTGGGGAAGTTCTCCTTCATTATGATTTCAAATTAGTTTTCAATTTCTTTTCTCCTTCTGACACCCCTATGATTCACTTGTTGGAATATTTAAAGTTATCTTGGAGGGTCCTAAGCTTCTCCTCATTTTTTTGAATTCTTGTTTCTTCATTATTTTCTGGTTGAAGATGTATTTCTTCCTTCAGGTCCAAACCATTAATTTGAGTTCCTTCCCTTCACTGTTGGTTCCCTATACATTTTCCTTTATTTCACTTTTCATAGCCTTCATTTCTCCTCTATTTTGCAACCATACTCAACCTTTTCTTTGAGCATCCTGATTACCAGTGTTTTGAACTCTGCATCTGATAGGTTGGCATCGCTTAGTTGTCTTTTTTCTGGAGCTCTGATCTGTTCTTTCATTTGGGCCATATTTCTTTGTCTCAGTGCATCTGTTATGTTCTAAGGGGTGGAGCCTTATGTATTCACCAGGGCAGGGCAACCCACATCACTGCATTGTGGTGCTGTATGTGGGGGAGGGGTCAGAGAAAGAATAATGCCACTTGCTTGGCTCTCGGCCAGCTTTCAGTCACTTCCTCCCACAAGCAAATTGGGCCTTCTAGAGTTGATTCCTGGGTGGGTGGTCCTGTGTACATTCTAGGACCCTGTGGGTCTCCCCAATGAACTTTCCTGGGAGGCTGGGAGCTTCTCCCACTGCCACCTAAATCCCCACAGATTTTTTTCAGTCAGGGGTTCTGAGTCTTTACTTCCCCACGCTGGAACCATGGGTTGTGTGGTCTGTCTCACTCCCCATTTGTTCCTCCTTGTTTATCCACATGCAAATGTTGGGACTACCCGCACCAGAAGCTGCCACCTTGCCATGAGTCTTCTCCTCCCTGGCTTCCCACTAATGACCTCATTTTCACTTGATCAACTGCAAAGACAATATTTCCAAATACAGTCATATTTACAGGTTAGGACTCCAACAGCTTCAACCTATAACAGTAAATGTGTACATCCTGTAGAAATGTTGTTCTATTGTATCCCAAAGTGATGCACTATTGGAGACATGAGGTAAGGCCAATACTATGTGAACAGGGGTCGAGTCCCCACTAAAAAAAGTAGAGGCTACACAGATCAATCACCCTTAAAGGGAAAAGATGAGAACAGAAAATGGGGAAGGCAGGCCTGAGATGGGTTCCTGTCTCTGAACCTTGCCTTGGGCCTAGACTCTGGGGAACTGAGGCATGCCTAAGGTATTTCTGGATGGCAGAGGAAGCCTGGCCTCTTCCTTAAGGGGAAATAATGGTCTCTGAACAGAAAGGCAGTCTTGTGGGATTCCTAGGAAGACAGACTGGGAACTGAGGGCTCTGAGAACACCCACAGCTCATAGCCAGTGGTAAGTTATTCTCTCTGTGGAAGTCCCTCTGCAATCTCCAGCCATCAGCAAAGTCTTGTTAAACTCACAGCCTGATCTTATATTAGAGAAAAAGTCTATGTTCACACTTGGACTACAGAGCTAAAGGAAGGCATAATGGTGGCAGACACTCGGCCCATGAGTATGTCCAAGGGCCAAAAATTACAGGTGACAATCTACAGTCACAATGGTTTAGTTACCTGCAGTAGCCCAAGCTCACACAGTAGCCCTTGTAAAAAGCCCCCTGAGAAAGCAGACTCTGAGTATAAAATAATTATTTCTGTGACCTAACTTATGCCAACTTCCTACTGAGCTATTTGGGTTATTTAAAAGCAGTGCTACTGATGGTTTGAATGACAGAAAATGTTAATGATTTCAGAAATATCTATATATCATTAAAGCCATCTGGTAAAAGATAGACTCATTAAAGAAAAATTAGTCTTTTCCAAGAAGCACAGATAATTTATTATGTAATTGCCCACATCATCACGGTTACGATGCCATTTTACAGTGACCAGCCTTTCTTGAACTCTTAAAAGTGGATATGACTAAGACCAAGGACCACACTTCGAGAACCACTGCTGGAAAGAACTTTGTCTAAAATGTGTAGCATCCTGATAGTGATGGGGCCACCTGTCCAGCACCTATTGAGATCAGCTTCTGCATAGCTGCCTGAGTCACAGCCATCTACTACTGCTTCCCACACTGGGGAGAGTCCTACTTCCTGAAAACAGAGCAGAGCACTTTGCCTTGTGTCCTGATTGTACTGACGGCCACTAAATCCTTCGGGTGAGAAAACCATGTCTGATTTTCCCAGGTGGTGCTCCTGCTTGGTCTTTCAATTCTCTGACAGTAACACCTACATATATTATAAAAGTGATCAAGCAGATAAGAGCAACAAAAATCCATACTATATGCATTTTCAATTATGAAATATTAGATTTATTTAGATCAGGAAAGTGAAAAGAGCATTTTTTCTGCCACACTTCTTCATCAACATTGTAGATGGAGGTTCTGACTGGAACATAAGACAGAAAAATAAAGTTTAAGGTTTCAATGAAAGTCGTCCTGCCAGCCATTTTGCTGGGAAACCAGCAATATCAGCATCATCATGTCTCTTCTCTTGCACTGGTCAGAGTCTCAGAAGAGAACATTCCAAACAGTTGCAGGGAGACAGCAAGACAGGTGGAGGTCCCAGCACTCAGAGTGTCAACGACCACCAGTCCTCTTCTTTCCACTGCTTCCCAGCACCTTCCAGTTTGCCTCTCCTTCTCTAATCCCAAGATCCTCTCTTTGCTTTAACAACCAGCTCCAGCTTGGTCAGGGGAGGGCAGAGGACCAGGGTCCAGCTCAAACTGCCATCACCATTGTCCACAAGGTGGCCTCCCCTCCTTGCCAGCTCCAGAGGGACTTGGCACTGCTGGGTGCTTAATTTACTGGAAGATTCTGCAGCATGAGTTGTGTTCCCCCATTATAGCAGTGGGCCAGAGCACCCTCGGGCTGCAGAATAAGGTTCCATTCTGTAGAGAAACATCCATCTTCTCTCCTGGACTCCCTCCAGTGTTTGCTATTGTGAATATTCTTGTACATGTCTCCTGGGACAATTGTGGGAAAACCTCTTTCTGGAAAAGACCTTTAGAGGTGAGGCCAGATCTTTTTAACATGGTTTTACTAATGACAGAACTATCAGCAATGTGAAAGAGATCCTGAATTTCCATGTCTTCTCCAAGACTCAGTAGTTGTACTAGGCTGACTTTAGCACCCAGCCCCTGGGTACAGTTTGAAATAGGTCAGCAGGTAAAATAAAGTGGTAATTGGGGCTCTTTCTCTCCCCAAACCCTGCATTACCAAATCCTTGCAAGCATGTTCACATGCACGTTCATGTGCATTTTTGGAGGCTCTCCATGACATAACCAAAGTCAACTTCCAAACACACATGTGAACTTCCTTCCAGAATAATTGAAAATTCAATTCCCAGATATTTAAAAAAAGTGAAACTGGGGCTCCCTCCACTTGTAGTCCGGCTGGCGGCAGCTGCACACAATGCTTTCAGGGATCCACTCTGCAGCATGCATGGACGTTTGTGTTGCAGAATTGCAGCGGTTCTAGGCAGCAGTGTTGGCTGATCCATGACCTTCACTCAGAAGGAGTGGGAGCAGCTGGACCAGGTCCAGACGACTCTATCCTGAAGTGACAGTGGACACCTGCAGACTCTTGGTCTCACCGGGGCTTGTGGTTCCCAGATCAGAATTGATCTGATAGCCAAAGAACAGGTAAGAGACAAGGAAGAAAGTCCTTTGCTGAAGCCACCTTTCCAGGTGACAAGTAAAACCCAAGACCAGCCAGCTTTGTGTTAAGAAGGATTGCTCCAGAGCAGACTGACTCAGAGAGCCAGAAGGTCCTCCTCGTTGGGGCAAGTCAGACAGAGGTCAGGAATGGTTGTTGGAAATGCAGGAAGGGAACTTGAGGCCAGCCACTGTCTTCCACAAGGAGACCATCTTTAGGAAGATGAGCCTTGAACACAATGGCTCCAGGACAGATGATCGCTTGTACTCAAGGGTTTTGCAGAAGCAAGATTCTGCAGGAGATACTCTCTATGAATGTGACTCACAGGGACCAAGTAAAGACACCTTGGTTCATGCAAGGAAGAGCCTCTACAAATGCAAAAAATGTAGGAAATGTTTAGCAAGTGCCTCCTTGTTCAGCATCACACTGGAATGAAGGGTTACAAATGCCAGGAGTGTGGGAAAGCCTTTCATGAATAGCTCTGGTTCAGCTCATAAAGATTCATTGGAGAGAGGCCTGTAAGTGTGTGGAGTATAGGAAGGTCTTCAGCCGTAGGTCACACATCACATGCCACAGTGGGCTCACTGGTGAGAAGCCCTATGAGTACAGTGAATGTGGAAAGACCTTCACCTACCCACTCTGTTTTTTCATCACAGTATGACCTACGCTGTACGAAAGCCCTCTGAGTGAAAGGAATGTGGGAAAGGTTTTTGCTACAGCTATTTCCTCACTACATACACAGGGACACACTTGGGAGAAGCCCTGTAAGTGCAGTGAATGTGGAAAGGCCTTTGCTTTTGTCCAGAATAATAAGATCCACACTAGAGAGAAAAACCTTTGAGAGCAAATAATGTGGGCAAACCCTTTGTGACAGATTTTCTTTCCTTTGACACTTGAGGAGTGGTGCTGGAGAGAAGCACTCTGAATGCACTGACTATAGGGAAGCCTGTAGTCGCGCTGCTCATCCTTTCACCAGCAGCGGACAGTTCTCACTGGAGAGCAAGATAGGCAGAAAGGCCCTTTGCCCATGGGCCTACCTCAGTCAACAGCAGAGAACTTATACTAGGAAAAGACCTTTTGGATATAACTACAAAGGAAAATCTTTTGACCATGGGAAATATCTTATTTGGCTTCGGAGAACTCAGCCAGGAGAGAAGCCTCTTGGTTATTGTGCACTTAGAAGAAACTTTATCACCTAGACAGGAATATTATAAAAAGAACAAGGAAGCAGTGTGCTGCAGAAAAGAAAAAAAGTGTGTGCACAGCTTCTTTCACACTTTTCTGAAAGCTAAGCCTATGAAAATTTGAATACATTTCTCTATTTGGAGACATCTGAAAGGTAAAGGGACCTTGTCCCTTTATTGTCATATACAGAATAGTCACTCCTGTCTAATGGCATGAATGCTGGGCAGTTGAGAGCAGATTTGTTTAATAGATTTCTAGAAAGCACTCTTTGTTCCAAAACGTTGTCTCTGATGTTGAAGAGCATAAGTCTTTGTGAGAAGTAGTCTTTGTAGGCTTAAGTCATAAAATACTTGAAACTTGTAAGAAATTAGAATATTAAAAATACCGCCTTTTGAAATTACTTTAGGAGATAAGGATCCACATATGAATGGTACATTCCACCTACATCACTTAAAACTAAGGCTTTACTTTTTTTCTAATCTTTCCTCCAGTGGTTTTGAACACCTAGTACTCATTGTTTTTTCTTGACTTGGGGACACTTGTTTGTTTTCATTCATTTTCTCAGGGATATCCTCTGGTTTCTCAGCTTCTTTAGCTAAAGAAGGGGCTTCTCCATGTCAACAGCTTTCTAAAGGTTAAACTGGAGCTAAAACAAACTAAATAAAATTCAGCTACCTTAAACTAGCAAAAAACTCAGGAAAAATGTAAATTTTAAAAAATGAACACAATGTATTAAAATGTAAAACATGTTTTACATTTGATATATTAATTCAATTTCTAGACATCTGCCTAAAAGAAATGTTCTCACAAATGTGCACAGGTATGTGTACAAAAAATAATCCCTTTAATTTTGTTTTTCTACATGAACATTGAAAACAACTGAAATGTCCATCAGTAAGGAAATAAACTGTGGTAACTCTGTTCTGTGAAATACTGTGAAACAATAATGTGTCTCTGAATGTGCTGATGTTAAAACATCTCCCGGGTGCAGTACCAGGTAAAAGAGAAGGTTGAATGTAATAAATGTGAATCTGGAAAGATGAACATGGCACCGTCAGCAGTGGCTCTCTGTGCGGAAGGAGCCGATCCAGAACTATAGGAAACATTCCATGTTTACTTTATAAACTTCAGTATTGCTTGTACTTTTAAAAATAAAGAGCATGTATTATTTTGGCAGTAAGTGTTTCAAACATTCTAGTAAAAATGGCTCCTTGAAATATAGGAAGTGACTCCTATTATTTCTCATAAAGCATGAATTTTACAGGACTTCTAATGTCCTCATGTTATTATGCCTTAAAAAAATAGATCAAGGATTCAGAGCTATTTGGCCATAATTGGTAAATAATAAGGTAGTTTTAAAAATGAGTCAACGTATAGATATGTGCAAAGAATGAAACTAGACCACTTTCTTACACCATATGCAAGAGCAAACTCAAAATAGATTGAACACTTAAATGTAAGACTCAAAACCATAAAAATCCTGTAAGAAAACATAGGCAGTAAAATCGCAGACATTTCTCACATAGCAATATTTTTATTGCTATATCTCCTCAAGCAAGGGAAACAAAAGAAAAAATAAACAAATGGGACTACATTAAACTAAAAAGTTTTTGCACAGCAAAGGAAACTGTCAACAAAATGAAAAGACAAGCCACTAAATGGGAAAATATATTCATCAATGATACATTTGATAAGGAGTTAATATCCAAAATTTATAGAAAATGTTTCAAACTCAACCATGAAAACAATCTAATTAAAAATGGGCAAAAGATCTGAATTGACACTTCCCCCAAAGAGAACATACAGATGGCCAATAGACATATGAAAAAATGCTCAGCATCACTAATCATCAGAGAAATGCAAATTAAAACTACAATGAGATATCACCTCACACCTCACCTGTCAGAATGGTTATCATCAATAAATCAACAAACATGTGCTGGCAAGGATGTGGAGAAAAAGGAACCCTCATTCACTTTTGGTGGGAATGTAGATTGGTGCAGCCACTGTCGAAAGCAGTATGGAACTTCCTCAAAGAATTAGAAATGGAACTGCCTTATGACCCAGTGATTCCACTACTTGGAATACATGCTAAGAAACCTGAAATACTGATTCAAAAGAATATATGCACCCCTATGTTCACTACAGCATTATTTACAATAGCCAAGATTTGGAAGCAGCCCAAATGCCCATCAGCAGATGAGAAAGAAAGAAACATTCAACCAGAAAATAATGAAGAAACAAGAATTCAAAAAGTGAGGAGAGGTGTAGGAACCTCCAGGACAACTTTAAACATTTCAATGTCCAAATCATAGGGGTTCCAGAAGGAGAAAAGAAAGAGCAAGAAATTGAAAACTTATTTGAAAAAAATAATGAAGGAGAACTTCCCCAATATGGCAAGGGAAATAGACTTTCAGGAAGTCCAAGAAGCTCAGAGAGTCCCAAAGAAGTTGGACCCAAGGAGGAACACACCAAGATACATCATAATTACATTAGCCAAGATTAAAGATAAGGAGAGACTCTTAAAAGCAGCAAGAGAAAAGGAGATAGTTACCTACAAAGGAGTGCCCATAAGATTCTCAGCTGATTTCTCAAAAGAAACCTTACAAGCAAGAAGGGACTGGAAAGAAGTATTCCAAGTCATAAAAGGCAAGGACCAACATCCAAGATTACTCTCTCCAGCAAAGCTATCATTTAGACTAGAAGGGCAGATAAAGATCAAGTGCTTCCTAGATAAGGTCAAGTTAAGGGAGTTCATCATCACCAAGCCCTTATTTATATAAAATGTTAAGGGGACTAATCTAAGAAAAAGAAGGCAAAAACTGTGAACAGTAAAATGACAACAAACTCACAAACTCATAGTTACTAACAACCGAACCTAAAAAAACAACAAACAAAAACAAACTAAGCAAACAAGTAGAACAGGAACAAAATCACAAAAATGGAGATCACATGGAGGGTTATCAGTGGGGGAGTGGGAAGGGGAGAGAGGGGGAAAAGGTACAGAAAAATAAGAAGCATGAATGGTAGGTAGAAAATAGACAGGGGAAGGTTAAGAATAGTGTAGGAAATGTAGAAGCCAAAAAACTTATATGTACAACCCATGGACATGAACTAAAGGTGGGGAATGTGGGTGGTAGGGGATGTGCAGGGTGGAGTGGAGTAAAGAGGGGAAATGGGACAACTATAATAGCATAATCAATAAAATATATTTTTAAATAAATAAATAAGCAAGCAAGCAAGCAAGCAAGCAAAGGACCTGAATAGATGTTTCTCAAAAGAAAGCACACAGTGGCCAAAAAGGGATATGAAAAAATGCTCGGCATCACTAATCATCAAGGACATGCAAGTCAAAACCACAATGAGGTGTCACCTGACATCTGTTAGAACAACAACAACAAAAAGCTCCAAGTACATTTACACAAAGGAATACTACTCAGCCATAAAAATGAAGGGAATCTTTCTTTTTGCAATAGCATGGATGGGCCTGGGGAATATTATGTTAAGTGAAATAAGCCAGTCAGAGAGAGACAAGCACTGTATGATTTCACTTATATGTGGAATGTAATGAACAAAATAAACTAACAAACAAAATAGAAACAGACTCATAGATACAGAGAATAGGCTGACAACTGTCAGAGAGGTGAGCAGTTGGAGGATTGGGTGGAAAAGGTGAAGGGAGTAAACAAAAAGAAAAAAGAAAAGAACTAATAGACACAGGCAACAGTATGGTGATTGCCAGAAGGAAAGGGTGTTGGGAGGAGGTAGAAGAGGGTGAGAAGGGGCGTACATGGTGACAGAAGGAGACCTGACTTTGGGTGATGGACACACAATACAATATATAGATGATGTGTTGTAGAGTTGTACACCTAAAACCTATACAATTTTATTATCCAATGTCACTCCAATAGATTTAATAAAAATTTAAAAAGTAAAAATAAAAATGAGTCAACATAAAGGTAGAATAATACATGTTTAAATGTGAGTTTTAGATAGGCACTTGTCAGTGAAAGATTTACTTTCCTTAAAATCCTAGTAACTCATAAATGCTTGTTTGCAAATGGTTAGGTTTTGCATCAGGTTTTATCTCCTTGGAGTTGATCATAAGGAAAGTACTTTGGTTGCTATTAAGGTCAATTGACTGAGTATAAAAATACACACACACACACACACACACACACACACATACACACACACATTTGCTGGCCACAGGTAAGTTCTGAGTGTTTGCTGTTGAATGGATGTGGTTTGGTTATACTGGATTTAGTTTCAGACTGTGTGATACATGTTAGCATTCTGAGTGAAGAGATGCATAGTTGCTTTTTTCCAGCATAATATTCATGCCAAGCAATCAGATGTATTTTCCAGTAAGGGAAAACAAGTTTGATATCCACTGATTATACCTTAGGATTTGCCTGTATTCTCCCTCACAGTATTTGTTAACATCATTTCATTGGGAATCATACATCATCAGAAATATTTTCCCCATTTAGAAATAAACAAGGAGTGGGGTTTTCACACAAACAAATCTGGAACCCACAGGTACAACCCTGTTTGGGGATTTTAGTTGTACAGTTTGCCCAGTGAAATTGCCCTACAAGAGATTGACTTTGTAAGTTTTATTCTTTTTTTAGCAAGAGAAGTTGGGAGCTGTGTTGTGATATAAGTAAATTCTGCCCATTTGGGGTCAGTTCCTGAGAGTGTATTGTGAAAGAGAAGAAGACCATACTGGCTTTGGAGAATGTCTTAATTTGGGCTGCTGTAACAAAACACTATCATCTCGGTGGCTTATAAACAACAGAAATTTATTTCTCACAGTTCTGGAGGGTGGGACATTCAAAGCTAAGGAAGGTACTGGCAGATTCAGTGTCTGGTGAGAGCCCACTTGTGGGACAAGAGAGATCTGTGGGGTCTCTTTTATAAGTAAGGGTATTAATCCCATTCATGAAGGCCCATCCTATGGCCTAGTCACCTCCCAAAGACCTCACCACCACATACCATCTCAGTGGAGTAAGGGTTCGACTGTGAGTCCTGGCAAGACACAAACTGTGGCAGAGGAGATGGTGCCTCCTCGAGATCTCCTTTCTGTGAGAGCCATCGAGCTATAAAGCCATCTCCCTGGTCATATAAGTGCAGACTCAGTAGGCCACGGAGTGAGAGCCCAGTGTTTTTAGATAATTCAATACAAGGAGCACAAGAGCCCTCAGAAGAAGATGCGGAGTTTCGTGATAATGAGACATACAAGGCATGTGAGCGAGCAATCCAGTGGCTAAATGGAAAATAGAGGGAAAATCCACATTTAAACTCCAAGTTTGTGGGGCAGCTCATTCCAGTTACAGGTGAAAAAGTGTTTTCTTAAAGCTAATAAAATCTAGGACATTTGGAGGTGTAATTCCTTATGTATTACATTTGGCTTGTCAAATATTTTTCATTGCAGGATTTTGAATATATATCTCTCCTTCAATTTCCACTAATGCTGTTAAGAAGTCAGCTACCAGCTTACTATGATTCCTTTACAGGCCATTTTTCTTTTCTCTGTAGCTTCTTTAAAGATCTGTTTGTCTTTGGCGTTCTGTGATTTCTATAGGGTGTATCAGGGTGTGGCTTGCTATTTTATTATGCTTGGTATTCACAAGGATTCCTGTATTTCATCAGGCCTGGACATTTTTCATTTGTCATAGCTCTGGATGATATGCATTTCCCCCATTATCTATCCCTAGCATGACTTTCTGTAATTCCAATCAGATGTACATTTTACCTTTCTCGCTCTGTCTTCTCTTTCCCTTCACTTACCTTCCCTATTTCCAGACTCTTTGTGCCTCCATGCTGTCAGAATAATTTTTTCATATCTATCTTCAAGTTTATTCATTCTCTTTCCATCTGTGTAACGGAAGTTATTAAATGCCAGTAGTCCTATTTTTCATTTTTACAAGTTCTAATTGGTTCTTTTTTAAAAAAGTTTTTGGTAGTTTCTTCCATTTTCAGTACTCCTCTTATTTTATATTTTGTACCCAGTATTTCCAGTATCTGAAGTTTTTAAAGTTTTGATTCTGCTTCTTGATGTTTCTCTTGATTTCTTCCTATGACGTCTTATTTCCTCATGTATTTTGTGATTTTTAATTATGAGCTAATGTTAATTAAAATCACATCTGTAAGAATTCTTTACCTTCAGAAAAAATGTATGTGTGTTCCTGTCAGGCACGTGGAAGCACTCCCCAACTTAGACTATTGTGGATTTTCAACCCGGGATTTTCAGTTCCTGTTGCTACTGGGGACTCCAGCCTTAGATCCAATGAAAGTGACTCATGGTTATAAACTCCTCAGGAGAAAGGTATCCTTCCTAGCATCCCGAGGCTAGGACAGACAGTTGTATTTATGGGGCTTTCCTTGAAGGGCACTTTTCATCCCCTATTTTCTTGTCCCACCAAGGATATCATCTTTTAGGAGTACCACCTTTAAGCAAGAATCTTTGACCCCATTTCCCACCTTGCTGGCACCTTGAGATCTGTTTTCTTTCTCCCAAATGTAGTTTTCTCTGAGTTGTGCTTTCTTGTCATGTTTGGCCTCTAGGAATTTTCCTTTCTTGCCAATACAACTATGCATTTCTTAAATATATAATTTTTCCAATTTTACATTCTTTTTAGGTGCATTGCACCAGAAGGATATTTTTAATATCTAGCATTCCATATTGCCAGAAATAGAACTTCTATTTTTCATTTAGTTAGCTATATCAGGTTTCTGCAGTCTTTAGAATTTACCAAACAGTAAATTTTACCAAAAAAAAAAAAAAGACAGACATAGGCTTGGCAACTTTTTATTGCATAAAATAATAGAAATGAACAAACAAAAATCTAACTACCTTCTACCAACACTATCATTCCATAGTAGAATGTTGAAAAAACAGATCATGACTTTAGTTTGTATTTTGCTGACATTGGTGACAACGTTGTCATACACCATCTTTGGCCCAGGGACTGGCATTTGGAAACCACTAAGCTGTGTCATGTCATGAATCTTCCTCTATCTGAACACATACTCACTGTGAAATCTATTAACCAGAAATTTGAACTATGAACATCAAGTCAACTGCCAACTGACATAATGCCATTAAATTACTTGTTTGCAACTAAGCAAATAACTTCCAATTTATAAAAGAAAGAGAGCATGAGATGTCAAGTCAAAGTCTTAAGTCCTGCCTCCATTCGGGAAAGTCCCTTAGCCTCTTAGCCTCAGTTTCTTCATTAGTGACAATGTATTACTCACGTGGGTACTTTGAGAACTAATAGGAGAAGTGTTCACTGGGGTTACTAATTTCTCTATTACCCTCCTCCCTTGCAAAATACAAACTGAATCCCCCCAAAAGGAGTACATGGCAAACTCCAAACAATAGGACTTTCTTTTCAATATAGGTCTAGAATGGGAAATGTGTTCCATTAGATCCTTTGATTCCTATCATGAAGGAAGAAGTCAGGGCCAGCTAAGTCTTCTGGGAGAATAAAAGGTACTGGCAAGAGAGATAAGCCTGCCAAAATTTAAGCTTCACAGAAGCTAGGACTTTGTTCATGGCTGCCTCCCCAGTACTTATAACAGTGCTTGGCACACGATCAATGTTCAGTAACTGAATGAAGAATAAGAAAACAAAGCAGAGCCCTAGAACAAAATAAGTCACAACAAAACGACGACCCAAATTACCCAATAGGAGCAGAAATGCTGTGTTCCACTTCACAGTCTTCCCCGATCTCTCCTGGACGCTCTCTGCTTCCCATCATCCCAACATGCAGTGCTTCTCCCCAGCAAGTCCACACAGTCCCAGAGACCAAACCTGGCTTTGAGAGAACACAGGCAAAATTTAAAAATCAATATGTTGAACCACCTTTCCAGAGTCCTTGCGATCTGTACACAAGCCTGGCATAAGTGAGCGCGTGCACAGTGCTCGGCGCTGGCTCTAAAGGCCCACACAAGCATCAATCAACTGTGTACCAAGAGAATGGTCAGCTAAAAGCTATGAATAACACCGTTAACATTTATCGAGCATTTTCATTATGCCGGGCTCTATACTAATGGCCTTTTATGGATTACCTCATTTAATTCTCAGAGCAACCTACCCAGACAGGTACTATTTTTATCCCCATTTTATAGAAGCTTAGAAAAGGTGAAATAGCTCATTGGGGGGTCACAATGCTAATACTCTTGTCTGCAAAATTCATGCGCTTAAAGCACTATGTGTAATACAGATTTTATACCACTTCTAAGTCTTTGGCATGGGCTACATGTAAGCATATCCATATTGTAGGGTTTTTCTTTTCAAAAAACATGTTTGTTGATTTCAGAGAGAGAGGAAGGAAGAAACATTGATCAGTTGCCTCCCATACATGCCCCAACCAGGGATCAAACCCACAACCTACATATGTGTCCTGATTGGGAATCAAACCCCCACCCTCTTGGTGTATGGGATGATGCTCCAACCAACTGAGCCACACTGGTCAGGGCATGATGTTACTTTTCTTAAATAAATCTATTCTCTTTGATTTTATTATACTAGCATATCAAGTTGAAAAGATAAATATGGGAAAAGAAAACCAAGTCTAAAAGTGAAAATAAAGTTTGAAGTGACCTAGAGTAAAAAGAAAAAGAACAAAACTGCTCCCCTTTATCATACTGTCTTTTTTTTTCTTCCTCTAAACATCTTTGTCCTGTCCCTTTCTCTTTGTTACCACTGCCCTCATCCTCTGACTTGCTACCTTCATTGCTGCTACAGAGGCTCCTACCCAATCTCTCTACATCTACTCTGAACACCCTCCAATCCTAGTGATCCTTCAAGAAAGAAATAAAGCATGGATGTCTTTAAAATTGTAGAGCAACTTTTAAAAGCTGATCTGACTGTGTTCATTCTCCCACCTAAAACCCTTTGCAATGGCTTCCCTTTTCCCTCAGAGGAAAGCAAAAGTCCATGATGGGGCCCTCATGGCCCAGCTTGTCCAACCCTTACCCATTCCCCAGCCACACTGCCTCTGGTTACTTCCATTTCAGCCTCAGGGCTGCTGCACGCGCTGTTCTCTCACCTGAGACGCTCTTCCATTACTTCTGCATCTGAGGCAGTCTGACTCCTCTTTCAGAGTGCTTGCCATTATGTCACTATGCAGGGCACACCCGTGCCTGCTGCGCATCAAGACATGTGGTTCAGTGCATGAGAAAAGGAGTGAATCCATGGTGGTTCATACACCAGTTTTCCTTCTGAACCCTCCTGAATGATGGTGCTGGAGCTCTTCCACCTCCTGCCTCTGCCATGATTGGCTCGGGGTCTGGATTAGACTGGGCCTGCAGGTAGATGTTACAGCTTAGGTTTGTATGACTTCAGGCTGTCACGGCTGAGATTATTCTTGGAAACTCATCCAGAACCAGTTCTTCCAGCCCTCAAATAATTTTTGTAGCCACTTAACATCTGGTAATATTTCTGCTGAAATTCACTAGAGCGACTTCTGTTGTATAAAGCTGAATCCAACCATACAAGGCTCAAAAAGAGAGCCATGAGCCTCTGGGGCTCTGGGCGTAGACCTGTTCAGTCTACCCAGAGGCCAGTCCTTAAATTGCTGCCTCTAATTGCCTTTTTCTATAACCCTGTTTACTGACTGGCTTCTTCTTTGTCTGTCCCAAGAGTCAGTTTATGGACTCTCCCAAAGAACTCCTCACTGCCCCTACTTCTTAAGCCATAAAAAAAAAGTTTAAGGTGGTTGGCTTGCCCAGAAGTGGTCCCAGCTGAGAGGGTGAGCAGAGTGGCAGTGAGACTGTTGGGGACAGAGTAGTGTAGGCCTAGTCTGGTCAAGCAGCAAGGTGTGATGCGAGGAAGAAAAAAGATCCTCCATGGTCTTCTGATTTGCAGGTTAAGGCTACCTCTCCAGATAGTCCAACAGCTACGTCACCAGTTCCCAAGGGCATTTGCACCACCTGTGGAAAACATCGGGTCCATGTGCACCAGATGGTCTTGACAGCTCATCCCACCCACCACATAATTTGCTGCATCAGCAGACTCTGAAGGCAAGCCACTGAGTTTCTTTTCATTACCAAGTAGATATGATACCCTGGCAACAAAACAGAGGACACAAGTGTCTCCTCACAATATCATAACCAGTTGAGACCACGGTAAGAAAATCAGCTTGCCTGGATGAGGACCCTTTCTCTTCTTGGGTAGCCAGGATTTAAAGGAGAGACTCTGACCTGTGCCACTGGTAATCGACGAACAATTTTACACACTGAACTGACCCTGAGAACTGAGATATCTTCTTTGTAAGTGAAGAATATACAACATGATCTGGAAGAACTGCACAATGGTGCAAGCCAGAGGCAAAAGGTGTGTGTGGTGGACTCAGAAACAGGCAAGTTAATCTTGTTGAATGGATTTTTCAGCTTTTGTTTGTGTTTGCCAGTGTTAGTGCTTTGCAGGCTTAACTTGTTACCTTATTCTGGTTCTTTCTCCTGCTCTATTCTAATGGGACCCAGAAATCCCTCTCCTGACTGTTTATCAGAATCAGAAAGTGAGGAAGAATAAAGTGCTAACTACCTAAATGAGAGTTCCAGGAAAGAGTATGATTCCTCTGAAGAACAGGACCTGGTGGTGCCCAAACTAACACCTCTTGAGAGTCTTAGCTGGCAGGTTAAGTGCCTTTTAAAATACTCAACAACTTGGCCCTGGCTGCTGTGGCTCAGTGGGCTGAGTGCCAGCCTGTGAACCAAAGAGTCACTGGTTTGATTCCCAGTCAGGGCACATGTCTGGGTTGTGGGCCAGATCCCCAGTAGGGGGTGCACAAGAGGCAACCACATATTGATGTTTCTCTCCCTCTGTTTTTCCCTTTCCCTCCCTCCCTCCCTCTAAAAATAAATAAATGAAACCAAAAAAAATATTAAAAATATAAAATATTCAACAACTTGGAAACCTTTAAATCCTAATTCATGGTTACATCATGCTAAACTTTTAGATCCAGGCACACTGGTCCATGTACTTCAAGAGATAGGTCTAAGACTCTCCCATTGCTCCCACTGTGTACCCAAATTGGAACCAGTTCCTGAATGGCCACCTCTGGCTTCTTGTGGAAGCCCCACCTCAAAAGCCCCTGACAAGTCCCAGCTTTTCTAGAGATCATGTCACTCCGAATGGAACACTGCAATTTGCCACCAAATGGTTAAGCCAAACCTTGAGTATAGCCACTCCCATAACTGAATACCTAAAACAGATCCCTCATTCATGCCTTCTGGTTTTTGCTGTGGCTGCTTAACTAGAACAGTAAGGAAACAACCCACACTGAACCCATCAACAGTACTTACGCCGACTTCCAAAAGGCAGTTAACAAACTCTTACCTGCATCACTATAAAGATCCACCATTTGTTCTGATATCTATCGTGTTGCTGATTGAGAAAGCAGTACAAAGTCACACAGCCCAGAGTGAAAAGGGAATGTGCCCTCAACCAACTGCCCTTCCCTGACAAGCCAAATATGCCGAGTATACCAAGTGCTGGATATATATCCCAGAGGCCTGTGACTCAGCTGCAGAGAATGTGTGAGCTTTCCCTTTGGTAGACCCTGTGGATACAATGAGAACTTCAGTGGAGAATTAGTCAAAGGGGACCATATTGCAAAAGACAAATGAACTATTCTCCACATGCAGTTCTCTCCTCCATTTACTCTGCCTATCTGAATGGACCCTAACTAGATATCTAATTATTAGTGGGAAGGAAAAGGTAGGCTGCTACCCCTTTTGCTACCTATCCTTCACAACAGTCGCTGTGGAAAGTGGAAAGTCAGCTGGTCCCAATAACACCTTCCTGAGTGTAGTCTTCTCGGGCACTCATTTATTAGGAAGGTAGTTGAATTAAATCGAATAACTAGGCAGAAGAACATGGTGGGAGTATGGTTTATGTCCTAGCTTTTATATGGCTAGGTCTACACGTGGTACACTTTAGGGGTTCCTAGTTGTGGGGGAGAAAGTGCAGCTTCAAACCTAGCTCATACTATTCTGGACCTATTTATAGTACCTTCAATTACAGCATGAACATCTTATAAGTTCCCACCAGGCTCTCTCTAGCTCAGTTGACCTGTAAGGTGATACCTGGGGATTAAACAGACACCTTTTCTATAGGGCATATATTTCCTGCATTTTAGCACCCAGACTTAAGTCAAGAGGTAGAATATGAAAACATATCCCAAAAGACCAAAGGGGAAGTATTATTAAGAAGACATTTATGTTTTCAACACTACCTACTAATGAGTTAAAGTATTTCAGTCCGTATGCTTCCTGGGGCTGTACTTCTTGCACTTTCCGCATCTACCGCAAACTTTCCAGGATCACTTCTAACTCTAAAGAACCTTTCTACAGAAAACCTCAGCCTAATACAACCTGAAGTTACAGTTTTTTAGTATCACTGTTTTTCTACACAGAGTAGCTTTAGATGTATCTGAGCAAGGAAAGGTACATACTGTTGTAAATTAGTCGTGCAGTGTTTATTTAGTTGAGTCAAAATGTAGAAGTCAACACAAAGCACATGAGACCATTGGACCTTTTCCCACACCCACAATGAAGAGTGAAACCTGAAAAAAAAAGGCTGAAGCTACTTCTATCAGTCACTTCAAACGTAAACAGCTCCCCCTCTTATACAGCCCATACACTCTGCACAGCACACTGCAGTGTATAGCTTGTCACGTTGTGTTAGACGTAACTGTTTACTTCTAACTCCCACTAGACTGTATCTGCATCAGAATGAGGTCAAGGTGAGCCTATTTTGTGCAGCATTGATCCCTAGTGTTTCACATTATGCCCGGCATGTAGTAGATGCTCAACAAATAGTTCTAGAATTCGTTAATGAATACATAAATGTCTGATGTTAGTGTGGTACTTCTTGCTGAATCCCAGGGTCTTTCCCCAGCTCCTCTGACTAAATTCTCAGCCAGCCAACAAAACACTGCTACAGGGAGAGAGAAAATTGCCAAAAGTTCACTGCTTGGATAAATAAACTCTTCTCAATTTGGTCAATCATATAAAAATTTCATAGTCTCACACTTCCTCTTGGGAATGTCAAAATTCTATAAAGGAAGTATTGTGTAACCTCTGCAAAGCACTTTCCTCAAGTTATGGTTGTCTTTGTCTTGAAACTGAATAGATCTCAATATTGTCTGTTGAGGTATAATTGTGATGAGATTTCTGAAAGGCAAAATAAAGTTCCTTGACCACATCACAGTTCTCGTTGGCAGCTCCTTGTCTTAAAGATGGGCACTCACAGATCTTCTTTCATACCCATGGTCCTGCTTGCAGCAAACAACACACACATGAATAGAAAGTGGTGTCAAAAAAACTATCTTGAACACCTGTGTGTGTTTGTTTGCTTTTGGCATTTCATTCAACTGCTAGCTATGAATTAATTCTCCCAGTCAAAAGAAATTTCTCCCTCTTCTGTTGCACAATACTACTTCCTTTTCCTTTATTCTGTAATTATAGCATCTAGCACTTCTTCTCATATATTGCAGAATCAAGTTCCCCAGCAGCCTTGTTTAGGAGCTGCTACACCATTTACTCAAGGCTGGAGGAGAACAACAAACTTTCATTATGATGAGTGTTCTAGAGGTTAAGTAGCTTCTCTCACTAGATATAAGACTAGTTCTCATACACCAGGCTCGAAACACTTGCATTCAAATTTACATGACAGCAGTGTCATAAATGATATTCCTTACATGCATATAAGGTGTAAGTCTGCTACACTGTTAGTCAACAAGTGCATCTCTGAATACCTGAATCAGAATCACTCAGGGTTGTGATTCGTTAATCCATGCAGACTCAGGCTCCATGGCAGTAGAGCTGCTGAATCAGAGATCCCGCCTGGAAGAGAGGACTCAGTAACACAAAATACATGCTGGGACCCCATCTATTTGGTAGTCCACTATGTTTTCAACTGTAGGCCTCACATCATTACATATTGTTCAATAGATTGTTGTTATTGCTGCTGCTTTGAAATTATTTTGCCCATCGAAGTTTGAGGAGGACTGCTGATTAGCGATATAACACATAGCCATAGGAGATATAAGGATACATAATAAAATCAAATAATAAATTAACTAAATATTAATAAGAGAGAGAAATGTGAACAAAATATTACAAAGGGCTGACATAGAGATAATTCTGCATAGAAGTCTCTAGAAAGACATAGAGCAGATTATTGTTGAACTGGGTCATTCAGAATGCCCTGGAAAAAGCCAATCCGAGAAGCGATGCAGAAAACTCCAGGTTGGGCAAGCATGAGCTGTTTTGGAGAGGCAAACAAGTCTTGTGTGCCCGAGATGAGCAAGTCTGTCATGATAGCTCACGGGGCCTGGGGTGGAGAGTAGAGGTGGGATGGGAGAAACTGGGAGAGGTAGGTTGGCTGTAATGACCAAGACCAGGCTGTGAGGCCCCTTGGCCATATGCACTTGCCCCTGTATTCTCAGAGCTGGAAGCCATCTCAAAAGGCACACTGGCACAGCTGTGGTCTGACTCAGTGAAAGAACAGGTTGCTCTCAGACACAGAGCTTCCACACACTCACTCGCTTTGAAGTATGTAGTGGTCCTTCCATTCCCCCCAGGTGAGCATTTTCAGTTAGTTAGAGGCCTTGCTGTTACATTAACCAGTCAGCTCAGAGAGCCAAACACACTGGACTTGTCTGACTTATGATTTATCTGAAAAGGAATCCTGAGTGGGGCTATGAGTTATTTTCAGTGACCACAGCTTTACAGCCCAACAGTAAATTCTGAGAAACTGTGGGCAGAGCCCAGCTCCCAGTGTCTAATCATTTGTTCAAGTTTCAGAATGAAGAAAGTTGAGGAGACACTCGGTGACAGGTTCGGCCTGACCACGTTTGCTAAGGGGATCGCAGATCTTGGAGACAAGGGCAGGCTCTCTCTGTCCCTGCCTCTCAGTAGAGCGGGGTGAGGGCAGGCTTCCTGCTGGCACAGTCAGACTTCAGGCCCAGAAATCAAAGCAAGAGTGAGGTCTGCAGTGGGGAGGAAAGCCTTGCTGGGCCACAAGAAAGGTGGGCAGTAACCCAAACCAAAGAGTTATTCTGGACCTTTCCCTGAGGTTCTATGAGAGAGGAAAAGCGCCCTGGACAAGGTCTGGCCACTACTCTCATCTCATCGACCTACTTCTGCCTCCAACTGGGTCCTGTCCCTCCAGTCTCATGTGCAAACAGCACAGCACAGCCCTTTGCTCAGCATCAGCCTGTCCAGCTCTGCCCCTAAGCTTGTGCTCTGCTATTCAGAGGCCCACACTCAGCAGTAATCACCAGTGCTTCCTAAATCCTGACCTTTACACCAGCGGTCTGCTTAACCCTCCCAGCACCGCATGGGGTGCATTCTGCAATGAAACCACGGCACAAACAGGAAACAGTGGCACAGAAAGGTGCCATCACCCAGCCCCCGTGGCGCCCACTGCAGAGCAGCAGGACTGGGACGTGCACCCAGGCAGGCCCGCTCCAGCCCCACACCCACCTGCCTGGCCTCTGCACCACACTCCTTCTCAGGCAGAAGTGAAGCTTGATCATAAAGGCAACTCAGGGTCCATGAGAAATTTGAAAACAATATAGAAAAGTCACAAAAAGGAAAACAAAAATCACCTACCATTTCACCACTTCCACCTTTCGGCAAGTGTATAATGGAAAAACTGGAAATTCCTTCATATTTCTAACTTTGGCTCTCAAAAGTATCCTTTTCCTTTAATGCTTACACACATGTGTATATATGCACATACAGTGTTATCTTAAGAAATAATGTCTGTTTCCACTTGCACAATATGGTTACTTTGGTGCATTGCTTTATCATTTAATATGACATCTTTAATGATTGCGTAGTTATCCACTGTCTGCTGGACCATAATCTATTCAACCAGTGTTACAACAAATATCCTAGTCCGTGTATCTTTATGTACCCATGCTAGTAGTTCTGTAAGATATATTTCAGTGACTCAGAGCATATGCATTTTTCATTTTTCCAGTTGTCAAATCACCCAGTGGATTTTAACTCTTTTTGATGGCAAAAGGGGTGCCGCTGGTAATGCATCTACATTAAGTAATGAAAGTCACACATAACTCACTTAAGCATGATGGTATACAGCACTGAGTAAGTGATATAAAAGGGGTTCCTCACGTACATCTCAAATTCTTTCTCCCTAAGAAACTAGAGAAATACCTTACTTGTTGTGGGTAAGAAAATGTGTCTCTTTCTGGCCCCTCTGGGATTCTCCCCTCTGCTGGGCGCTGAGGAGAACTGCGTCCAGGATCTATGTTCCTTGTATATGCGACTTTGTTCATGATTTTCTGAAAATGGACATTCTTGATACCTTTACTAGTTCAAAATAGTTTTTTTCATTCATAAATTTTATTTTTTTATTCTTAGGAACAATGAAAGAGTCTCAATATGCTAGAAGCAAGCAACACTGAGCACAATTTTAAAATTTTTGAAATAGATTCTTATATTTTATTAAACAACGCTATTCAGAACATACTTCAAATACCAAATCTTTATGAATAGCGCTCCTCAAATGGCTGCTCCCTCCAATACCTTCAGCAAAACACTTTCTGCTGATTTTTCTGGTTGCCTGGCCTGCCCCTCTGCTCCTGGGCTGCCGAACTTGATGGCTCCATGTGCTCTGCTCAGTGCGGGGAGGGCAGAGTGTAGCATCCAGCAAACGCGAGAACAAATATCGGAGACTTTCAGGGTATCAAAGATGTTACTTTATTGGCCAAGTTTAACCTGCGCAGGGGCGAACTCTCAAAGTGTCCAGCGACACAGTGCCCACAAGGAGCTGCAAACGAGAGCCGCGCCGAGCGCTTACAACTATGTCCTTATATAGGGGCGGGCAAGCAAGCGTTATACAGAAGCAGATGTGGCAGTTAGTAATTCACTTACAAAGACCGCGCACGGGAATTTCAAACCAAACATTCTTTCATAAGGCAGGAAGGCAGGATGTTTGTTCATTAACCTAGTAATCTCCTGGCTCTAGCTAGCTAGTTTTCTATTTTCTCATTAAAAACTACAAAGCACTGCTTATCTAGCCTACCCAGGGGAGAGCGTCTGCTAGACACAGGATGTTTGCTTTAACTGTACTTTGTCTCTTTTATCATTTCTTTTTGGCTACAATGTGGTTCTTGTCTATTAAGGTTAAATTTAGTTCTTAATTTCCTTGTTCCCAACAAGAGTCGCTGGTTTTGTTTCTGTTTTTTTTTTTTTTAAGAGTACCTTCCAGATTGAGTTGGTCCCGGTCAAACCGTTCAACTTCCCTCCTGACTTCTGGCACCCGCTCCCACTCGCTGTCCTTCCAGCCAAACGGCCCATTTCCTCAGGAACCTTCTGCTGTCAGCCACACTCAGAATGCCCTCTTTTTAGATCAACAGAACCTCCCTCCTTGACCCGGCCCTCCTTGTATTAACTGCTCATCCGAGGGAGAGACAGTATAGCCAAATGCAGAGGAGGTGGGGCTTTGGAATCAGGAACGGGGGCATTCAAACCTGACTCTTAACCCTGGTGTCTGAGTGATCTTAAGCAAGGCATTGAACCTCTCTGGGCCTCAATTTCCTCCATTATACAATGGGGGTAATGAAAAAAAAAAAAAAACTCACAGGACTGTTGAAAGAACCTGGTATACGGTGTCTGGCACACACAGAGGTAATAATTTGTGACTATTCTTGATACCACTCCACAGCCAAACATCCCAAGGGAGACGTTACTAGTAATGTCATATAAAATTGTTTCAGACTTGGGAATTTTATCAAGTTTCTTTCATACACGAGCTTGGGAAGAGGCTCTGCCTCTTCAGCTTCAGCCTTAGTGTCAGTCCCCCTCTGCGGGCGGACTGTGTGCAAGCGGGCCACTCACACAGCCCTTCCAGGAAGGGTCGCATCCCCAAGGAGGAACAGGCAGGAGCTGCAATCTTTAAGGACTTGCTCAGGTAAGAGAGCTCTCTCTGCCAGCCCCTCTATTCGAGACCCGGCATCAAGAAGTGGCCCAGCTGAGGCCAGGCAGCAGGCCGGCAAGCTGGTGGACAGGCATATTCTGGGGAAGGACACTCAGACTGTTGTCCCTCGTATGGTGGCTCCCAACCAGAGGCGGTTAGGACCTGTGTGGGGTCTGTGTAGTAGTGCCTGTGAGGAGAGCGGCCACTGACATCTCGTAGGCTGGGGCCCCAGGCACCATAGATCCGGCATTGCCTGGGACAGCCCCACCCAGTGAGAAAGGTACCCACCCACCCACCCCCCCCCACCCCCGCCCCAAATGCCAATGACACTCCTTTGGAGAACCATCTGTAGGGCTTGGACCTCGATGAGTCATTATTATTGTTTCCCAACCTGGTAAACTGGGCTGGAGCATAGGCGAGCTGCCAGGCGCCCTTTGCCCCTCTGAATGGGGGCTGGGTTACAACGACAGACGTCCCAGGCCATGCCTCCTTCCTGAGCACCAACCACATCGGCGCTCACCTGGCTGCCCATGCAGAGCAGGCAGAAGGCAAAAGCATACCGTCTAGTCAATAAAGCTTTGAGTTCAAACCCCTAGGAAGTACCTTGCTGGTAAACTGCTATTTGGCATCTTGCCTACAAGCTTATGCCCAAAGAAAAGCCGACTCAAGGTAAAAAATCATTCCACCGAACCTCGGGTCTCCCAAGGGGGATATAACCCACTGCTCCATGGCCTAGTGGTGGCACTGATTCTCCCGCAACTCTGCTCCCATCCCCGGAGCTCGGAGTGTGCCAAATATGGACAGCCTCTGAGTCTTATCCGAAAGACCCCTCAAAATAATAAATAATTAATGATCAACACTTTCTGACTGATTGCTATGTGCCAGGATCTATGCTAACACTTTATATACATTATCTCACTTAATACCAAGTGACTTAAAATCAAGCCCACATGAGAAAAAAAGCAATTCCATTCAAACTAATGCAGTCCCTTGGCCTCTGCGGGTGAGTCACTCTGGGCCTGCTGCACTCCCAGAATCCCTCGGGTGTCTCACGGCTAGAATCCTGAGTTGGGGGGCTCACCCACACAGGGAGACAGGGAGGATTTGTTTCTCACGTGCCTTCTGCCATTAACAGAGACAAATCCAGGCATTGTCATTACAGTAATGGCCTCTGAGACTAAGAGGAGTTAAATAGAAAGTCAGCGAATGTCAAATATCTTGAAAAATCTATTCATTATGAAGTCACCTTCTAATGTGTTCGAAGGAAACAATAACATCCATTTTCACTCCAGACACTGCACTCTATGGTAAATAATATCACGAGGTGGCTCTATCCTCTAAGTCCCCAGAAACTGTTTCTAATTATTGTCAGAGGCACATCAATTACCAATAGAGCCTCCAGGCAGCCCTCGATGTGGCTCTGATTAGAAACATGTTTTACTTCCATTTCTTCCGTCAAGCCCCTCAGCCCTGTGCATATTAATTGCTCTGTCTTGGCCACGGGCCTGCTTTCCTCACCCTCCTCTCTGAACCGTGTGGCCTCTCAGGGCTAAGTCAGCATCTTTGTTTGGCCTTGGCCCTGCACCTCACCCTCTTTGACAAGCAACTCAGCACCTGCCAAGGGGCTCAGTCTCCCTTCAAAAATACTGGGGCTCTGGAACAGATATTTGATAAATGGATATTTGATAAGACTGCTTCAATTTAAAAAGAAAGAGAGAGAACAAGAGAGAGAGAAAGAAAAGAAAAAGAGAGGGAGGGAGGGAGCGGGGGAGGGAGGGAAAAGGAAGGAAGGGAGGGAGGGTGGGAGGGATTGAGGGAGGAAGAAAAATGAAAAGCCTCAACTGGGTGGCTCAGTTGGTTGGAGCATTGTCCCATATGTCAAAATGTTGTGGTTTCCATCCCTGGTCAGGGCACATACCTAGGTAGTAGGTTTGATCCCTGGTCTGGGAGCTTAAGGGGGGCAACCAATTGATGTTTCTCTCTCACATCAATGTTTCTCAAACTCTCTGTCTCTCTCCCCACTGCCTTCTTCTCTCTCTAAATGCAATGAAAAAATGTCCTCGGGCAAGAATAAAAAAGAAAACATTCTGGGTCAGGTACTATGATAAGCACACTGCACACATATCTCTGAATCTTCCAGAAAGACACTGTGAGGGAGGTATGATCATTCATTTTATGTTTAGGAAAACTGAGACACAAGGAGCTTAAGTAATTCTCTCAGAATCACATAACTAAGGAACAGAGAACCAACAGCCACACAAGTAGAGTCTGTCTTTGCTCCCAATTCCCGCCCCCCGCCCTGAGTCCTTGGGCTTAGGGGTAAGTTGGGTTTCTCCCTTCCTGTCCCTCCCCCTTCTCATTACTGACTTCTGCATCCCTCCCACTCATTCCTTTAAGATTTTGGTTTAGGTGGACCCTTTCCAAAGCTACATCTATTATGATTCTCAGTTCTTTCAGCTAGACTTCCTGGAGTTGGGTTCTAGGGAGCACCCTCCTGGCCAACTACAACATGAAGGGTTGTACCTGCCGTACAGAGAAATGCCCCCCCAATGACTTCACCCCCTCTCTTTGGTTCTGCCCTACCTCAGTAGCTATCCCATGCCGCTGCCCTGCCTAGATGTCACTAACAACCACGACTGCAGCTGCGCTGTTTCGACATCTCCCTCTCCAACCACCGCCCCCTGCCTTTGCAGCTCACCTTCTCTAGTCGTCCAGCTCCAGCAATTCATAGGCCACACCAGGACCTACAAACATTGTTCTTGGCAAGTTTTTGTTGTTCCTCATTCTTTCCTTGCCTCCTGCCCGCCTTACCCAACTGAGATCTGCGGGCCATCATTGTGTTACGCTGTGTGTATACCTTCAGCTGCCTCAGCCCACTCTCCCTTCATTGCTCTCTGCCTCCAAAACTCTACATCTCCTCCAAACCATCAACCCTCACTGCATGCCCACAGCTGGACAGTTAAGCAAGACTGAAGAAAACAACCAATTAAATGTAATTGTTTGTTTATTTATATTTGTCTCCCTTTGGTGGAACCTAAGTCACAAAAGAGATTGAACTGCTCCTTCCTCAACATCTAGAACAGTGCAGGATCACAGTGGGCACTCCCCTCAAGCGTACTTCGAATGAATGAATTTGCGATTGGAACCCGTGCTGTCTGACTCCAGGGACCTCAAGTCAGAGTGGTCGAAGAGGGACATCCTTGTCACGGAGGACTCTCAGAACTATTTGAGAATTTGAAAAATTGGCATTCTTGCCTAGTAAGCACAGAATCAGAAAAACAAAAGTTGTGTATCATAACCTTATTTTTGCCTCCTCTCTAGTGGGCGGAGAAACCCCATTTTTACATCTGTGTTGCTATGAGATGAAAAACGCCCCTGTATCCTGAGAACATGCGGTTTGACCTGACTCGTAATTGCATCCGCAGATCATTATAGGTTTCATATCAGTCTTTTATTTCTTTTTTTAATTAACCAATCTCTATTTCAACTGCCATGTTCTCACCCCACCTCCTACCTCTGCCCTGTGGCATTTTCCCCATCCGACTAGCCCTGTACCCATTCATGGGTAAATCTGCACCCACGCAGGCAGCCAGAGCCATCTTGCCCTGCTTAGTTGAGAAATTTGTAACATTATAATCACACCTGCCATCTGAGCAGAGCTGGACAGAATCAGAGCCCTTACTGAAGTAAGGATGGGCTCTCAGCGCTGTTCTATTTTGCATTCACCTAGATATTTGTGCTAGACCTTGCATGAGAAAGAAAAACACTTGTTTCTGACCCCTGTAGCGATCACCTGGTGCCTTGAAGCAGGAAATTTGATTGCCCTCATCTCGGCTGAGTTTCAGCTTTACCAATCACAGAATGACTCAAACCCTTTTTAAAAGCCAGCTGTGACCATTGACTCTGTGACCTCCTGTGGCGGAGAATTCAGCTGAAAAAATAATAATGATAAAATAACAAAGGTTATCGAAGCTATTATGCTTCAATTATCAACCCTTTGGGGGCTGGAGAAAATAAAGCAAGTTGGCTGGACCCAGGGAGTTGGGGGTGCACATTTCCTTCCTCCAGAAGCATCTTGCGATGTGCCCCACACCAGTGGTGACTTCCCAGGACAGCTTTCTCCCCGCCACTCCCCAGCAGCAAGAGCATGCTGACACACAAGCTGACTGAGCAGCACTGAAACTTATTGAGTGTGTCCTTCCTGCTTCAAACCTCCTGGCCTGTCCTCCCCTGTTGTCACCCAGCTCTTGCTCATTCGCTCACCACTCACACTAACCTACCAAATGATCAAATTAAAACTCCACTGACTCACCCCCACACAGTTCTGCATGAGGACTGGTCAAGGATGTGCGTTAACTATTACTAGATTCTAATCTATTCTTTTCACCCGGCTCGCTGCCTTGCTCGCTCACACTCTCTCCCTTCCTCGTTCTCATTTTTCAAAAAATAAATAAATGAATTCCAGGTTGGCTGAAGATTTCAGCGCGGTGACTGCTGTGCAGCTGGATCCCACTGAAGCCGGTGCCGGCTCTCTGGGGAGTAGCATGAAATGCTGGTTTTCAAAACCTGAGCAGCGTGTAAATGGCAGCTAAAAAGGAAATGCAGACTGGTGCTGAGTGTTAATTGTCTCTTCCTCCCTTCCTCACATACTTCAGAGAACGTGTGGTGGCAGAAGACAGGAGAGGGGCCTGCCCCCTCGTGGGGTGGGCTTTCTTTCTTTCAAGCTGGACTGAGAGAATAACACCTGGAGTCTAAGTCAAAACATGGAACGGGATTTTGTTTTATTTTTTTTTCCTTTTTCCTTTTTCAAGTTCTCATCTGATGAAAGCCAGAGAGGTGGCACCGAGCTTGTAATGAAAGTAAGATTCTGCTGAGAATGAGTCAATGAGATGTGACACGGAAAGGGGAAACAGGGTGTCTTTGGTTTGAAATGACAGGCGATAAACCACGGGGGTGCCTGGTGAGATTTTAGTCCATAACTAGGTAGCAACCTGTCAAATACAGGCCCCTTAAATGCATCACAAGAATTCTCACTTGAGATGATTTCAATTCCAGCTCTGCCTGAGTGAGTGTGCGAGTGTATGAAAGCACGCATAGCAAACAGAACTGAATGCCCAAAAACACCGCCATGTCCTGTTAAGGGCACAGCAGGAATCCCATCGGGGCAAGGGCTCGAATTCCCTCTGTTATCTTCCTGCTTAGGCAGAGACAAGGTCTTGCGACCACATCCCAGGCTCGGAGACATTTGTTTTCATCCCTGACCACGCATGTTAGCTTTCTCCCAAGACGGCAATCAGGCAGAATCTCAATTGACCATATTTTTTGGTATGTGTTTTGTCTGAATGAAGTGGGGTTATTTGAATGTATGCAGCTTTGAATAAGATGAGGAAATAGAAAAGCAACTGAGAAAATTAACTATCAATTGGCAGGAGAAAAGAAGGATCTGGAACTTTTTCTTTAATCATAAAATCCCTGGGGCCCACCTGAGCCCTCGAACCCTGGTCCTGTGGCCTTCCTGTTTCTCCACACATTTCTGAAAAGGCTGCAACTCATGCTGCTGTTGCTGAGTGCCAGCTCCGTTCTAGCTCATCAGCTGGAGACAAAGATGAGCGATCACAAATGAAAGCAAGTCACTGCCTGGATCCACTCTCTCCTGCGTGATCAGGAATATGCAGGCAAGCTGGTCCCCACCCTTGTACTTCACATACACGACCAAGAAGCGTGTGCAGCCACACTTTCCAAAGAAATGGCTCCCTCCTGCCGCTGCCCCAGCTCAGCTGGGTTGGGTGCTCCACACTCCAGCCTTTCCTCCCACCTTTCCTGACCACAGAGTGAGCTCAACCAAGAATGGGAAAACCATCAACTGACCTTGCTCCGAGTACAAAGTGGACTCACTCAAGCTGCATGTGCGTGAAGGAGGCAAGCAGACAGACAAGGAATGTCTTTTCAAGGAACTGGCAAGAAGGTGGTTGTGGGGTTAGGAGGGTGTTCACCTTGGCTGATACCACCCCTGAAAGAGCTTCCCAGGCTAGAAATGGGGCTCAGCTATGGAACAATCTCCTGGGCAGCCAGGCCTCTCTCATTAGAGGCACTTCTTGAGTCTGAGTCCAGTCACCTTCCAGTTGCAGTCTGATTTTCCCTATCTATTTTTCTCTCAAAAATGGAGTGGCCCCCACATGCAGGTCCCCTAGACAAAATAACTACAGAGTCACCACCAGTACATGGGAGAACTGGTGTTTGCCATTGAAGATGGTGACGTTGGCTAATGGGCTTTCAAGTGTGACTTGGTCTTCTCAGCCCTGTTTGTTCTAGGAGTCTGTCCCTTAAAAGGGATCCTAGAGCAGGTGTCTAGACAGAGGTGCAAAGGGATGGGGTTCATGTTTTCTCTCAGCATTAACTTGATTCCAGTGGTAGGTTATATGTGAGCCAACAGGAGTTTCAGGCAAGGTCTCAAAGCTACTTAAATGTCACTGGCTGCCTCACAGTGAGTGCTGAAGGAAGCTATTGTCAGAAACATCACCTCTCTTCTGTCGCGTAAGCTGGGGACCTACCGAAGTGGCTCGCCTATAGCCTGGCTGCAATTTGACCACAGCAACCAAGAGAGATGACACCATCACTGCTGCCAGTGCAGGCCTTCCCACAAGTAACTGAAATGAACCCTCATAAATCAGTTCTCCAAATCTATGGGACAGAAGTTCAAACTGAGATTATTTGGCAGAAGGATGTGATGGAGGGTGGGGGGAAGGTTGATTGAGAAGGGACGTGATGTGATGGAAATGTCTCTGGAGTGAGGGAAATGTTCTCTGTCTTGATCAAACAAGGGTTACGTGAGCATCTGCATTCATCAAAACTGAGCAAACCGTACATTTTGCGTCTGTTCACTTCAATGTACGTATACTTTCAGGATGAAAAAGCTACTCTATTTCTTCTAGGCCACAAGAAGGGCAATTCTGCTAGTCCTCACCTCCAATCTCCCTTCTGGTGCCACTGAGGAGGAACAGCCCAGCAGTTGCATTCCTGGCTCCCTCTGTGCCATGGTGTACCACAGCAGATCACGCCCAGGCCTTCCATCTAAAGCCTGCATCTGAAACCCTGCCCACCACTTGCCAAGCCTGTGAGTTTTGGAAAGCCCCTTGATCTCTCTAAGGCTCTGTTTCTACATCTGTAAAATAGAGGGTAGGATCCCTGTCTGCCCTATAAGATCATTGGAGGAAACAAAAAATAATGTTTTATAAACTAGAAAGAGCTACAGGAATACATGTTGTACACTGTTTCAAAAAGATTATCACATATGTTTAGACATATGGCAGAAATGGACAAGTTTCTTGGTATAGTGTTAAAACTCCAGTTGGACAAGCTGCTTTGAAAGTCTCCATAAACAAGATATAACTAAATAATCATAATAAGTAGTATGAATTTTTACTCCACAGCATCCAAATGTGAATAATGTTGTATCTCCTTATTTCTTTAATCATAACATCTATTCCAAGTTTCCACTGACCTGACAGTAGGAAGTTCACTTTCAATCAGTTTGCAGGTATGCTGATCGATTCTAAGCATAGGCATTTCTATTGACACTTTCAGATTAATCATGTACTATGAGACTGGAAAATATAGTTCTTTACTCTCTCTGCTACCACTCTTGTGACAGGGATGGTAGAGTCAGACTTCACTGCCATGTTGGCTTCTCTTTTCAGGGTGACACACACAGTGTTAACACCTAATTTTCAAAAAAATTCATATATATATATATATGTGTGTGTGTGTGTGTGTGTGTGTGTATGTATATATATATATAGATATATATATCTATATCTATATATATATCACCATGTATGTTTTTACATAACATTAACATCTCCTTCAGCATCTAGAGCCCCCACCTATAAATCACAATATAAACTGATGGAGAAAAGCAGACTAATGGGTGCAACTCATTTCAAGAAGAATGTGAGGTAAGAAGAAAAACACTGTCCCTAACTCGGGACCATCAGATGCTCTTGGGTTGGATGAGATGAGGTGGGTCAAAACCTGACATGAACAACTCTTAAGGTAACTTGAGTTGAGAGTTGTCTTCAATTATTGTAATGGCTGCCAAGGTTGGAGAAGAAAGAGAGCCCTCGGATTGTCCTAGGGAGAGAATAAAGACCTATGGGTAGGAGGAACAGAAAAACATAGAGAACCTTAAAGTAAAGAAGGTATTTCTAAAAAAAGTTGTCCAAAATGGATTAGGATCTTTCCAAGGGTTATAGAAATTCCTCACTGCTGAAGAACTTCAAGGAGACTGTAATAAGATAAAATAGATGTTGGGCTAGAGTTCTTCTACATTTAATCTAGTTGATTATGATTCTGACACTAGGGAAGAGATTAGAACTGCCAAAGCATCTTCTTGGAATTATCAGGTATGCTTAAATTGCTCTGAGAGAGAGAAGCAACAACACAGAGGAGATTTGCAGCAGGCCCCCAGGGAGAGGGATTTAGACTCTGTTGACTGGACCCGAGGTCCCTTTAGAAGGGTGTCTGGCCATCCCAGGCACTGTTTCTTGAGAAGCTGTGGCTTCCCTGGGCCCAAAGTGAGCTGCTGTCAGCATCCAAAGGTCCAGTCAGATGATCTAAGAAACAAAAGGAGGCTCTAGAGAGCATAACAGGTCCATCCTGATTTAAGATTTGAGACAGTGATATAAAATTACAGCCAGAAGTGGGTATGCTGATAAAAAAAAACAAACAAAAAAACAAAAAACAAGCAGTGGTTCTTAACTGTTTCAGGATCCCTTTGAGAATCTTGAGAAAGTGATAGCAACCTCTCTGCAGGAAGAAAAAAAAGTACATTTGCACAAACATACCATCATGCTTAAAATTTCAAGGACTTCTTTAAATGCCCTATAGTTTATTTAAGAACTAGAAGCTCATAATATGAGGCACCATCAATAGTTGTTGCTGTTGATAATATGGTGGTAATGATTGATTAGCTTACTTGTACAGCAGTTTTCCCAAAGCCTGAACAACTCTGGTAAATAAACATTGTGGTTGCAATCCAACAAGTTCTAAAGTAGGAAGAAATCATAACCCATTTATCTCTTTCCCTGGTATCTTTTCACCCAATGGCAGAACAAAGAGAAGCCAGGGAAGTAGGTAAAGATGTCTTAGAAGGTAGCTCTTTTGTGCTCCGGTGGAGGCCAGAATGTCAGCCAAACCTGAACCATCACAAAGTTCATGCACAAGTACATTTTCAGTTTAATATCCACAAGTACAGAGTTTGACTATTGCCACTTGCCAATCAGCAATTCTTTTAGGCTGTCCCAAGCTGCTGTGCCCAAACAAGTCCAGAGACAGTACTGGCTCCATTATCTTCTTTTAAAATACCTTTGTCTGGCATCTAAACCCATTTGAGGTTCTTACCAAAAGAGCAGTAAATATGGCATGTTAGTTATAAGTTGCTGTATAACAAATTACCCCACAACCTAGCAGCTTAAAACAGTAGACATTTATTATCTCACAGTTTTTGTGAATCAAGAATCTGGGCACAGCTTACTCAGAAGCCTGTCTCTCAAGGTCTCTTACAAGCTGCAGTCAAGATGCTGGCTAGGACTGCAGTCTCATCCAGAGCTTGACTGAAGGAGGAACCACTTCTCGGCTCTTCACATAGCTGTTGGCAGAAATCAACTCCTCTTTGTCTTCTGGACTGCAGGCCTCATGTCCTCACTGGCTGCTGCCAGAGGCCTCCTTCAGTTCCTTGCCACATGAGTCTCTCCACCACATAGCTCACAACACGGCAGCTGGCTTCCCTCAGAACGAACAAGCAAGAGAATGAATGAGAACAAACAAAATGGAAGTCACATTTTTTTGCAATCTAATCTCAGAAGTGGTATCACATCTCTTTTGCTGTATTCTACTCATTATAAATGAGTCATTAACATCAGCCCACACTCAAGGGAGGGAATTATATAAGGGTGTGAATACCAGGAGGGGAGCATCATGGGAAGCCATCTTAGAGACTGCCCACCACAAATGTTCAAATTCTGATTCTGTCACTTATTATAGGACCTCAGGTAAGAAACCCAATCTCTCTCTGACTTGGTTTTCCTCTGTGAAGTTAGAGTAATAATGCTTAATTTGCAGGGTTGTGATGAAGATGAAAGGTAATGAATATTATCATTCCAATACCTAAAATGAAAAACAGCAACTCAGTGAAGAATGGGCAAAGTACTTGAATACGTATTTCTCCAAAAAAGATACACAATGGGCAATAAACACATAAAAAGATGCTTAATATTATTAGTCATTAGGGAAATGCAAATTAAAACCAAAATGAGATATCATTTCATACATACTAATATGGTTATCATTTAAGAAAAAAACAGGAAATAAGTGTTGGTAAGGATGTGAAGAAAATGGAATCTTTGTATGCTGCTGATAAGAATGTATATGATGCAGTAGCTATAGAGTTTTACTGTTTCTCAAAAGGTTAAACAGAATTACTGTGTGACCCAGAAATTCTACTCAAAAGAATTGAAAACAGAGACTCAAACAAATACTTGTATGCAATATTCATAACAGCATTATTTGCAATAGCCAAAGGTAGAAATAACCCTTGTCCATTAACAGATAAATACTACAATGTTCTTCATATACATATACGTGCACAACAGAATCAATAGAATATTTTTCAGTCATAAAAAAGAATGAGATTTTCATGGACTTCCAGCCAAGATGGAGGCATAGGTAGACACACTGCACCTCCTCGCACAACCAAAAGAAGGATACCAACAAATTTAAAAACAAAAAACAACCAGAGCTTCCAGAAAAATGAACTGTATGGAAGTCTGACAACCAAGGAGTCAAAGAAGAAACATTCATCCAGACCGGTAGAAGGGGTGGAAACAGGCATCCGGGGTAGAGAGGACTCTCAGCAAGGCAGCAGCTGGTGGAGTGGATGGTCCCACATTTGCATGTAGATAAACCAGGAGAAACAACTGGAAAGTGAGACAGACCGCGCAACCCAGAGTTCCAGAGTGGGGAAATAAAGCCTCAAACCTCAGACTGAAAACTCCTGTGGGGGTTGTGGCATCCAGAGAAACTGCCAGCCTCACAGGAGAGTTCGTTGGAGAGACCCACAGGGTCCTAGAATGTACACAAACCCACCCACCTGGGAATCAGCACCAGAAGGGCCCAATTTGATTGTGGGTAGTAGAGGAAGTGACTGAAATCTGGCAGAGAGTGAAGCAAGCAGCACTGTTTCCTCTCCGACCCCTCCCCCACTGACAGCATCACAACACTGCGTTGTGGGTTGCCCCGTCCTGGTGAATACCTAAGGCTACACCCCTCACTACATAACAGGCACACTGAGACCAAAAGAAAAAGAAAAGCCCAAACAAAAGGATATATCAAAGCTCCAGAAAAAAATACAACTAATTGACAAAGAGATAGCCAGCCTATCAGATGCACAGTTCAAAACACTGATAATCAGAAAACTCACAGAATTGGTTGAATATCGTCACAAAATAGAGGAAAAATGAGGCCTATGAAAAGTGAAATAAAGGAAAATGCACAGGGAGCCAACAGTGGCAGGAAGGTAACCGGGACTCAAATCAATCGTTACTGCTCAAGAGGCACGGAGTTTCCACGTGGGATGATGAAAGTGTTTGGGAAACAGAATAGTAGTGATGGTTGCACAACATCAGGAATGTAATTAATGCCATTGAACTGTATGCCTAAAAATAAGTAAAATGGCCAATTTTATGTTAACACATACTTGACAATTTTTTTTTAAAGAAGAGAATATAGTATAGTAGCTGGTCAACAAATTGCAGACTTAAATACTTAACCAGCATCAGAGATCACACAGGCAGTAGCTTTGAATGCCTGGGACTATGGCTCCACCAAATCTGGGATGTGAAAGATCTCCTGGGGCAGGGGATGGAGGTCAACTACGTTTCCACTGACAGCTGCTTCCTTGCTTGCCTTTTTTGGGGGCACTGCATTTTCCACAAGTTCTGGGCTCTAATAATCTGAGAAAGAATGAGGGGAGAGATTGCTGTATCCCCTATGATAGTTTGGGGGACAGAAATATGCTCATGGTCTCAGGTAAAATTTACACAAAAGCAAAATTTGCCTTCCTTAGATCATCTTTTCACCTCAGTTCCCTTCAGGATATGAAGTAATTTCACAAAGTGTTCTAAAATTGCCCCGCTGTCTTTTTATAGTGGTTACTTTCACAACCAGTGTTTAAGGGCTCAGGCTTGAAACCAGGTGCCCAGGGGTTTGAATCCCAGCTCTGCCATTCTTGAAAGAGTGATCTTGAGCTGATTACCCATTCTTTCTAATGTTTCACTTTCTTTCTTTGCAAAATGATAATGACAATGCCAAACTTATAAGGTATTGTAAAGTATAAATAAAATAATGCCTGTAAATGATTTAGAAAGGTGTCTGGCACATATCATGTCAAAGTCACAATAAATGGCAGCTAATATTATTTTAGAGCACTATAAATTTTCTACTGAAGATTATAAACATCCATCTGTGAAACTTTAAGTGAGAGAAGGATTATTTACCTTGATTCCAGGTATCTGATGAATAAAATAGACCATTCATTTCTCCATTCAAATATTTGATGGACATGTGATGTGAATGGTATTCTATTGTACTTTATTAAACAATTTTGATTCACATTACTAAGATGTGGGGGCAGGGAAGGGTGGTATAAATTGCATAATAGTCATGACAGAAGTCACTGTAAGAATTAGATGAAATTCCTAAAACAATTGGTATCTCTCAGGTAGCTTCTAGTGCCCAGATCACCTGTGTTACAAAAGTTTTTGAAAAGCCAGTGTGACTGTGCCAACATCTTTATATAGGGCACACTGCTTCCTGAGTATGACTAATTATGAAGACAAAGTCTAACCCTGCTTAGAAGGAAATAAGACTCATTTTGGTACTGTTTATTATGATTATTTGATAGCTACGCCAGAAGGCCAAGGAACACCTGTTTGAGTTCAAATTCTGCAACACTCCAACAGACAGCTTTTTCTTTAAGAACATAATAGAGAAAGATGCAGCGTGAACCTATGAACCCTTCTGGGGTATGAGAGCATGCTATGAACCATTACATCCTGGTTCAAATTTCCCCTCTAGGATATGTTAAAATTATTTTAAAAGAACTATTGTAGTAGCCAGTTTCATATCCTGATTGTTTTATATAATTGATTGTAATCAAATAATTGCTTTTCTTTTAAAATATTTCAATACCTTATCCATGCCTCCTTACATCAAAATATTCTAAATTAAAGATATTAGACAACATTTACTGTAGTCTTCAATTCTCACTCTTCAGAGTGCAAATATACCATATTTTTAGGACTATAAGACACACCAGACCATAAGACACACCTCGGTTTTAGAGGAGGAAAATAGGAAAAACAAAATTTTGAAGCAAAAAATGTGCTAAAATGTTTAATAACCTGTGACCCTGCTCTACTGCCACCCCCCCATTGTGAGCTAGGTAAGCTACACTCAGACTATGAGACACACCCCAATTTTCCTCCCAAATGGGGGGTGTGTCTTATAATCTGAAAAATACAGTACCTTTTCACAACACAAAAAAAAACTCTCCTTTTATTTATTTATGCAATGAATTCAATAAATATTTATTTATTCAACCTTTAGTTATTGGGTGCCTACTATGTACAAAGAAGAAAGCAATAACATATTCTCCCACTACCCATTATAGTAAAAGTAGCAGTGATAATAACAAAGCACAAATGATCATCAAGCTTCCACTTGAATGATTTTAGTGGCACTTAACTCACTATATATAAGGGATCAAATTCAGTATTGACAAACGCTAATTGTTAAAAAGTCATTCATATACTGAGTTGAGTATAGGTGAGTTCTAGTTCCAACATAACATCTGGCATAAGTTGCCCTGCCAGGCAAAAAATTGGGGACACTGCCAAGGCTATTCCATATCAAATACTGAAAAGATCCCCTTTGGCACAGAGACAAAATTCCCTATAGAGTTTTCTTCTGGCTCCAGCTATTTCTCTACTCCCTTAAGCTTTCAACATCTCTACACTGGTAACACAGATTTACAAAATAAGTAAACACTCACATTATACTTTTTTCTTCATTTTCAACTTGGAGGTTGAGAAGCTAACCACCTTAACCTCTTAAAGAGCCCACTCTATTATTATTTTGTAATTATTTTATTGATTATGCTATTACAGTTGTCCCACTTTATCTCCCTCCACCCAGCACTCCCACTCCCTCAGGCAATCCCCCAACCATTGTTCATGTTCATGGGTCATGCATATAAATTCTTTGGCTACTCCATTTCCTAGGCTGTACTTTACATCCCCAAGGCTATTCTGTAACTACCTATTTGCACTTCTTAATCCCCTCACCTCATCACCCATTCCCCAATACCCCCTCCCATCAAAACGCTCTCTGTATCCATGATTTTGTCTCTGTTCTTCTTGCTTGCTTAGTTTATTTTTTTAGATTCAATTGTTGATAGATATGTATTTATTGCCATTTTATCGTTCAGAATTTTGATCTTTTTTTCTTAAATAAGTTTCTTTAACATTTCATATGGTAATGGTTTGGTGATAATAGAACTCCCTTACTTTTTTCTTGTCTGGGGAGCTCTTTATCTGCCCCTTGATTCTAATTGATACATTTGCTGGGTAGAGTAATCTTGGCTATAGGTCCTTGCTCTTCATGACTTTGAATATTTCTGGCCAATCCCTTCCAGCTGGCAAAGTTTCATTTAAGAAATCAGTTGACAGTCATATGGGAATTCCCCAGTAGGTAACTAACTTCTTTTCTCTTGCTGCTTTTAAGATTCTCTATTTATCTTTAACCTTTGGCCTTTTAAGGCTTAGAATGGGCCTCTTTGCATCCATCATAATTGGGACTCTCTGTGCTTCCTGAACTTGCATGTCTATTTCCTTTACCAAATTAGGGAAGTTTTCTTTCACTATTTTTTTTCAGATAGACTTCCAATTTCTTGCTCTTTCTTTTCTCCCTCCAGCACCCCTGTGATATGAATGTTGACCTCTTGAAGTTGTCCCAGAAGCTGCTTATACTATCCTCATTTTTTTTTATTCTTTTTCCTTCTTGTTTGGTTGTTTTTTGTTTCTTTATGTTCCAAATCATTGATTTGATTCTCAGCTTCATTCACTCTACTATTGTTTCCCTGTAAATTGTTCTTTATTTCAATTAGTGAACCCTGCATTTCTGACTGGGTCTTTTTTATGCTGCTGAGGTCCTCACTAAGTTCCTTGAGCATCCTTATAAACAGTGTTTTGAACCATGCTTCTGACAGATTGCTTATCTCTATTTTGTTTAGCTCTTTTTCTGGAGTTTTGATCTGTTCTTTCATGTGGGCCATGTTTCTTTGTCTTCTCATTTTGTCAGCCTCCCTATTTTTGTTTCTGTGTATTAGGTAGAGCTGCTTTGACTCCATGTCTTGGTAGTGTGACCCAATGTACTATGTGTCCTGTAGGGTCCCGTGGCACAGCCTCCCCTATCACCCCACCTGGGTACTCAAGGTGTGCACTTTGTGTGGGCTGAGTACACACTCATTTTGTACTTGAGACTTGATTGTTGTTGGCAGATCGATGGGAGGGATTTACCCAGGCCAGTCAGCTGCAAGGACTGGCTGTGACAACTTACCACCAACCTCTGCCCTCCACGGAAGATCAGCTGTGCAGAGACAGGGTGGTGGTTCTCCATTGGGTGTGTTGGCCCGGGGTTTCCCAGGTGGTGCAGGCCAAGGTCAGACCCCACCTGTGTTTTACCCAGGAACACCCTGCCTGAGCTATAAAGCAATCTAAGATGGCTACTACTTGTGCTGGGCTTAGAAATTCCCAGGCAAAGCCAAGCTATGAATCTAGGCTGGCTGCTGCTAGTGCCATGCCTGGGGCTCACTGAGGACAGCTATTGTTTGTTTGATAGGATTTAGGAAGTTGTGAGGCATGAGCCAAGACCAGTCATTCATATAGAGAAGCAGTTTTGGTGGGCCCATAAGTTGGGTGGCACAGATTTTCTGGGGATCTACAAGGCTAACCAGTGTTAACCAGGTAGATGGAGTCTCAGATATGGCATAAGCTTACTGATTCTGTGGGCAGAGGGTTTAGAAAAGGGATAGTAGCCTCTGCTCACCTTGAAGCCAGTTACTTCACTTCTTCCCTATGTTACCCAAGCTGCTACCCCAGTGCTGAAGCTCAGAGTGAGTGAATCTGCGTAGGTGAGTCCATGTGTGGGATCTTTAAGAGGAACTGCTTGGGACTCTAGAAGTATATTCCACTGACTCAATCCCCACTGGTTTTTGCATCCAGAAGTTGTAGGGACTGATTTTCCTGGCACTGAACCCTGGGCTGGGAACCTGGTGTAGGCCTGGGACTCTTTGCTCCTGAGATCTGTCTCCTGAAGTTTTTATCCACCACATGTGGGTGTGGGACCAGCCCACTCCAGGTTTATTCCCCTCCTGCCAGTCTGGATGGATGTGGTTCTTTAACTCTGTAGTTGTCAGACTTCCATTCAACTCAATTTTTGACAGTAATGAATGGTGGTTGTTCTATATTTTAGTTGTAATGTTGATGTGGTTGTGAGAAGAGGTGAGCCATGTCTGCCTATACCACTATCTTAACCAGAAGTCCTCTAACTATAAATTTAGAGCAAGCTAATGATTGTGGAACGTAACTCAACTTCCTTAAAATGAGTAAGCAGAGGAAAATTACTGGATTTTTGTAAAAGTTTTGTAATTAAAAAGAAAGAACTTTGGTTCCTATTCCAGTATGGCAAAGTTAGATACAATTAGACTGATTCTCCTACATACAACAGCTGTAAACTTTGCATAAAATATAAAAAGTGAACTATCTGAAGGTACTGGAAAGTATACAAAAATAGCCAGATTCTAGAGAAGTGTGGGAACTTGTAAAAATGAATGAACACATGGTGCATTTCCCTTTTTTATTATGCTGTTTATCATGAAGGCGGGCCGCAGTCAGCAACTGCTCAGAACAACTGAAACTTCAGTAGGAAATTAGAACCTATCTGGTTGGATGAACCAGAAGACAGAATTGGAGGAACCACAGCCACTGGAAGTTGAGAGATGAATCCCAGAAAAGACAGAACCAGAGTGGGTGAGCCTTACACTCTGTGTATAAATTCTGCCTTAATATCTGGTTGACTCCTGAACCACACATCTGTGAGGAACACTCCAACTAAAGATAAAAGAAATGAATTAAGACTTCAGTTTCCACCTAAAAGACAAAGTTTGCATTTTAAGAGCAATCAGGTCAATTTTCTAGTAAAACAACAAAAGCAAAATAAATTGTTAGAATAATGGGGCAGAATCCACACTTATCATTCACAATGTCCAGGATAAAATGCAAAATCTCTCACTATACAAAGAACAAGGAAAAAATGACATTCTCAGGAGAAAAAGAGATTAATGGAGAACAGCTCTAAGGTGACTCCAATATTATATTAGCAGCTATTATAACTATAATTAACAAGTTAAGGAAAATGATGCTTTCAATGAATTAAATGATAGGAAATCTCAGCAGAGAAGTAGAAACTATATTTAAAAGCAAATGTAAACTCAAGAACTAAAAACATACACATTTAAAAAAATCACTGCATGGATATACAATGGAATGAAGATGACAAAAGAAGGAATCAGTTAAATTAAAGGTAAGTCAATAAAAATTACTCCAATCTGCAGAAATAAGAGAAAAATAATTAGAAGAAAAAATGAACAGTGCTTTCAGAGACCAATAGACAATGTCAAAATATGAAACACATGTAATTAGAGTCGCTGATGGTGCAAAATATTGAGAGGAGCATAAAAATATTTGAAAAAATAATGGCCAGACTTTTCCTAATTTTGGTGAAAAACATAAATTTACAGACTCAGTTTTAGGCAGATTTAACTACTTAAAAAATAAACTATAAACAGCATCACAGTCAATCATGGAATAAATAGCATCATAGTCAAACCACTGATTATTAAAGATAAAGAGAAAATCACTTTAAAGTCCTGAAAGAAAAAAAAAGTCCTGGATTTTATATCCAGAAAAAAAATCCTTCAAAAAAGAACACAAAATAAAGAAGACTAAAGAATTCATTACCAGCAGACATGCAAGTATACCCAAAAGTATACAGGAAGTTTTTCAGGCTAAAGGAAAATGAAACCAAATGGAAATAAAACCATCCACAAGGAATGAGGAACATCAGAAACAATAATACCTGGTAATACATAGGACTATTTATTCTATTCATTTCCTTGAAATATATACAACTGTTTCAAGCAAAAACAATAACATTACCTTGATGGAGTTTACAATGTATGTAGATAAAATACATATCACAACTACAGTATAAAAGATAAAGGTGGAAATAAATGGACCTATATAGTTCAAAGATTTCTATATTTCATGTGGAGTGGGACAATATTAACCCTAACTAGAAAATAGAAAGTTAAAGATGCATATTATAAACCCTCTAGCAACCAATAAGATGTAATACAAATAGGTATAGCTAGCAAGCCAATAAACAAATTAAAATGTAATTCAGAAAATATAAAAATAATCCCAAAGGAAAGGATCACTAACACAGGAAAAAAATGTTTTTGAAAGGAGAAATTCCTTCAAAACATTCGTGTTTTCTTTTATGATTCTCAAGCAAGAACATTTTATATATGAAACTAACACCAATAATAAAAAGAGAAAGCAGTATAAAAGAAGGGAAGACTTCATGGAGAATTAAAAGAAGCAAACCATTGTGATAATTGGAAACACTCATAAAACAAATAAATAACAGAGTGAAAACTGCAAAAAAAAACAACCCTGAAGAACAAGATTAAAAACATTGCAATTAGAGGAAATAGGAATGGTGGGGCATTTTGGGGAGAGAAGTACGAGAGGGCAGGACTCGGAAATCCCACCTAGGAAACATGAGTGGACTGAGTGCGAAGTTGAACCATGATGTGTCTCCACCTCTGCTTCCCAGGGAAGACTACCTACAATTCTTTATAATGAAAAAGAATTTCTCTTCACTGTTTTAAAAATAATAATAATAATGCCAAGTATAATTCTTTAGTCAGAAAGATGATGAATCATCTAAAAGATAATAAAAAATAACCTGGATATGAAATCTCTAATTTTATCAATAAAATCTGGGACTTGGGGGAGGAGACAGGAGAGTAAATGAATAATAAAATTTTTATACAACCCAGAGGCTATCATTATACTTTTATTTCCTTTTTAAATAAAAGCAATGAGATATCATTTTACTTGAATATAACAGGAAAAACAAACTAAAAGGAAACTTCTGCATTATTGAACTTCAGAAAATTATTTCTTCAAAACAAGAAATTTTCCTTTCAAAAATATTTTCTTTGAGGTAAAAAAATAAGAAAATAACATTAAGAGGGTTAAATGGTTTTGTGAGAGTTTTTCAATGTTTCCTAATGTGTATCAGTTTAAGTTTCTAAGAAGTAATACTTCAGTTGTTCCTTAAGCATCTGAAGAAACCACCAAGGCTAAATGGAAAGAACAAAAAAATGTTTTTTTAATGTTAAAAAAGAACAAATTTTGAAATTTGGGGGGAAATTAATAGGAACAAGCTGCTCTGAAATGAAAAATAATCTATAAAAAAGGCAGTTTTAAGAGGGGAAAACTAATACATCACAGGAATATGATTAAATCTAGTTATTATGACAAGCCTGAAGAAACTACACATGAATATAAAACATCAGTTGGTTCTCTTCATCTTCCTGGAATATCTGAAATTTTGTTTCATTATTTCATAAAATGCCACTTTTTCATTTCCATCAATTGCTCAAATCACACAGTGTAATTTACTTCAGTTTTGTAACATAACTTTCTCATATGCACTTGGTTTTCTCTGAATTTCTCATTGTATTTCTTTGTTGTTGCTGCTGCTGTTACTTTTCTCCATTCATAGATATTTTTTTCACCTTTCTCTCATCAATAACATACTTTGTACCTCCAGGTTCTTAATGATCAGTTCATAATATATGTGCCTCTTTTTGATGATATTTTTCATAGATCTTGTGATTTAAATATATAACTTAGATTTTTAAATTTTTGTCCTGCTAATCAGTAGTTAAACTAAGAAATTTTAAAATTTCTTCCAGGGCTTAATTTAAATAGTTATTAACTCCTCGTACTAAGGGGGAAAATCAATCAAAAATAACCCAGAACTGACACAGGTATTAAATTTGGAAGATAAAGATATCAAAACCATCATTACAACTGCATTCTTAAAATTCAAAAAGTAGAGGCATGCAAAAAGAATAAATTAAAGTTCTAGATATAAATAACTACAATACGGGAGATTATTTGTTGGATGGAATTAATGTCAGGTTAGACATTGCAGAAGAAAAGATTAGTGAAGCTGGCATGAAACAGAAAGTATCAAAACTGAAACACTAAGAATTTTTAAATATGAGACAGAGAGAGAGAAATAAAAGTCAGCCAAATTGGAAAGAAATAAAACTGTCATTTTCAAATGACATGATCATCTATGTATAAAATCCAAAAGAATGTTTAACAAAATCTACTAGAATTAATAAGTGCAAATAAATACTAGAACTAATAAGTACAAGATTACAGGATACCAAATCAATACATAAAAAAGACAATTAAATTTCTACATACTAGCAACAATCAGAAATTGAAATTATAGAATAATATAATTTACATTAGTATGAAGAATATGAGATCCTTAGAGATAATATCTCACAAAAGAAGTGAAAGAACTGTACATTAAAATCTATAAAATATTGCTGAGAAAAACCAAGGAAGACCTAAGTGAAGAAGAGATATACTTTTGTCCATGTGTTGAAAGATTCAATATTGATTTATTAGGAAGACCCTAAAGTAGGTCTACAGAAAAAAATGCATTCCAACAAAAATCCCTGCAGACTTTTTTGGGTAGAAGCTAAAAAGCTCATTTCAAAGTTCACATGGAAATGCAAAGTACCTGGAATAGCTGAACAATTCTGAAAAAGATCGGTCAAAGAGGCTGGCCACTGTTTGATTTCAGGGCTTACACAGCTACAGTGCTGGCGTCGACACAAACGTGTAGATCCAGGGAACGAGAGCCAGAAATACACCTTACATGTACGGACATTCATTTTTGTACAAAGGTATGAAGGCAATTCAATGGAAAACATATACTTTTTAAAAAATTGGGGTAGAAAACTGAATATCCTTAAGTAAAAATCTGAATTTCAACCCAAGTCCTTTACCATAAACAAAAATTAAGTCAATATGTATCATAGATCTAAATGTAAAACCTAAGACTATGTAATTTCTTTTTAAAAAATGGAAAAAAAGCTTTGTGACTTTGGATTAGACAAAAGTGTCTTACCTAAGACACCAAAGCATAATCCCTTAAAAAGAAAATATTAGTAAATTTGATAAATTGTACTTAATTGAAATTTAAAATCTTTGCTCTCAAAAGATAAAACTTAGAGAATGAAAAGACACATGCAGACCTGAAAGAATGTATTGCCAAATCATACAGTACATAAAGGACTTGTATCAAAAATGTAAAGTGAACTCTCAAAACTCAATAAGAACAAGTACCCAACATAAAGTAGGGAGCAGATTTGAATAGACCACCAACACAAAATATAAAAATAGTAAAAAAGCACATGAAAATATGCTTAATATCATTATTCATTAGGGAAACACAAAATCACAATGAGATATTGCCTCATATATATTAGTATGACTAATTAATGTTAGTCAAACAAGTGTTAATATTAGTCATAAAGACTGTTCATACAAGTGTTGCCAAATGTAGGGGACTAGAACTTTCATACACTGCTGGTGGGAATGTAAAATAGTACAACCACTTCAGACAACAGGGTCATACATATCACAGGAGCCAGTCATTCCACTCCTCCTAGGTCTTTATTCAAGAGAAAAGATGCACATATCTACAGAAAGATTTTTAGGTTTATGCTCATAGATGCTTTATTTGTAATAACCAAAAACTAGAAATGGATAAACAATGGAACACTACTCAACATTAAAAAGAAATGAATTAGAGTTTTGGCCAAGATGAAGGTGTTAGTAGAGACCTTTCGCTTCCTTGCACAACCAAAAGGAGGATAACCACCAATCTGAAATCAATAAACAACCAAAAGCACCAGAAAATCAAACTGCATGGAACTCCAACAACCAAGAAATTGAAGAAAAAATCAACCAGAACAACCAGACCAGTAAGGCAGCGGACCACATAGGCCAACTCAGAAAAGTCGCAGTGACGCAGCAGACCTTGCGGGGCAGGGCTGGGTGCCAAGCTCGGCAGGCTGCTCAGGAGGGACTGACTTAAGGGGACTCGGAGGGGGCTGTGGGCTATGGTGGTTGCAGCAGTAGGAGAAGCTCCCAGTCTCACACGAGAGTCTGTTAGAAAGTGCGCTAGAGCTGAGCAGGTGAGTTGCATTGTTCCCTCTCTGGCCCCTCCCACGCAGGCAGTGCCACAACACAGCAAGGAGGGTTGCCCTTCCCTGGGTAAAAACCTAAGGCCCCATCCCCTTACAACCTATTAGCTGTGCCAAGACAAAGAAATATGGCCCAAATGAAAGAACAGAGTAGAGCCTCTGAAAGAGAGCTAAGCGAGGAGATCACCAACCTATCTGATGGAGAGAATTTAAAGCCCTGGTAATCAAAATGCTCACAGATTTGATTGAGCTTGGTCGAAAAATGAAAAAAACAAATTTCACTATTTCCAAAGTGAAATAAAGCAGAATGTTCATGGAACCAACAGGGACCGGAAGGAAACCAGGACGCAAACCAACAATTTGAAACAAAAGGAAAAAATCAACATTCATCCAGAACAAAATGAAGAAACAAGAATTTGAAAAAGTGAAGAGTGTCTTACAAACTTCTGGGACAACCTGAAACGTTCCAATATCCAAATTATAGGGGTGCCAGAAGGAAAAGAGGAAGACCAAGAAATTGAAAACTTATTTGAACAAATAATGAAGCAAAACTTCCCCAGTCTGGAGAAGGAAGTAGACTTCCAGGAAGTCTAGGGAGCTCAGAGAGTCCCAAAGAAGTTGGACCCAAAGAGGTACACCCCAAGACACATCATAATTACATTACCCAAGATTAAACATAAAGAATCTTAGAAGAAGCAAGAGGGAAGGAGAGAATTACCTACAAAGGAGTTCCCTTTAGACTATCAGCTGATTTCTCAAAAGAAACCTTGCAGGCAACAAGGGGCCTAAAAGAAGTATTCGAAGTCATGAAAGGTGAGGCCCTACATCCAAGATTACTCTGTCCAGCAAAGCTTTCATTTAGAATGGAAAAGCAGATAAAGTGCTTCTCAGATAAGGTGAAGTTAAAGGAGTTCCTCATCACCAAGCCCTTATTATATGAAATGTTAAAGGGACTTATCTAAGAAAAAGAAGATGAAAAATATGAACAAATAAAATTACAACAAACACAACTATCAACAAGTGAATCTAAAAGAAAAGAAAAACAACAAAAACAAAAATCCACCAAACAACTAGAACAGGAACAGAATCAGAAATGGACATCATGTGGAGAGAGTTCAGTGGGGAGAGGCAAGGGAGGAATGGCGGGAAAGGTACAGGGAAGAAGAAGCATGGTTAGTAGGCATAAGGTAGATAGAGAGGGATAAAAAATGGTATAGGAAACAGAGGACTCAAAGAACTTATATGTACAACCCATGGACATGAACTAAAGCGGGGGAATGTTAGAGGGTTGGGGAGGCAGGGCGGAATGGGGATAGAGGAGGAAATTTAGGAAAACTGTACTAGCATAATCAATAAAAATATTTTTTAAAAATGAATTATTGATATATATACAACATGCAAGAATATAAAATATGCCAAGTGAAAGGCAAAAAAGAGTGCATGCTGTATAATTCTATTTAAATAAAATTCTTAACAATGCAAACTAGTTTATAGTGACAGAGAGCAGAGAAGTGGTTGCCTGGCACTGGGTTGGATACAGAAAGGGACAGTTGGGGGAGATCACAAATGGACATAGGGAACTTTGGGTGGTGATGAATATGTTCACTATCTCAATCATAGTGATGTTTTCAAGGTTGTCAGACTTACACTGAAACTTACCAAATTCCACACTTTAAATACAGGCAGACATTTTATTGTGCTTCACTACATGGTGCCCCACAGATGCTGCATTTTGTATAATTTGAAGGCAGACCCTCCACCAGCAAAAATATTGTGACACTTTTTTTTTATGATTCCTGCTTTTTTTTATAATACTTCTGTTATTGAGGTGGGTCTGGGACCTAACCCACAATATCTTTGAGGTATGCCTATCTGTGAGGTTTGTCAATTACATTCTAATTTTAAAAAGAACTTTAGGGGTGATTATGAAGCGTAGTTTGCATAGGAGACACTGCATTAGTCCTCCACCTTGGGTACCAATTCCTCCACCAATGTGGCCCTTCTGCTCAAAATGTGCTCTGTTCCACAAAAGCATTGCAAAGACCTGGATGGTCCAGAGCACAAATGGAACATTCCCCTCCTGGTTTTGTAAACTGTTTTATAAAGTTGTTTATACAGCCTGAATTTGAACAGTTTTAAATGTTTTGTGAATGTTTCCTTTATTTTAATCAGACTGCTAAATCTTTTTAAACTTATGATCTGGCTTCCAGTCAAGATGATGACATAGGCAGACATAGCTCACCTCTGCACACAACCACATTAAAATTACAGCTAAAATATAGGACAACTATCACTCAGGAATGTCAGAAATTGAGTTGAATGGAAGTCTGACAACTACAGAATGGAAGAAACCCCATCCATCCAGATTGGTAGAGGGGGTTCAGGCAAGGAACAGACTGGCCCCACACCCATGTGGATAAAAATTCAGTAGGGATATCTCAGGAGTGAGGAGTCCCACACCCATATCAGGCCCTCCAGCCCAGGATTCCAGTGCCAGGAAGGCAAGTCCCCATAACTTCTGGCTGCAAAATCTAGCAGCGATTGAGTCAGTGGAGGAGGCTTCTGAAGCCCTAAGCAGCTCCTCTTGGGGAACCCACAAACAGACTCACCAACTCAGACTCCTTCCCTCTCAGCTCTAGCACTTGGGTGGCAGCTTGAAAGGCACCAGTGGTATACATGGAGAGACTGAAGTATCTGGCATCGAAGTGAGCAGAGGCCATTGTTTATTTGTTGAGCCTTTTTCCCAGAGAACCGGTAGGCTGGTGCCATATCTGAGGCTCCATCAGCCTGGCCAACACTGTGTGACCTACCTGGAGAATCCATAGAGCTTCTTCCCCACCCAACTTATGGGCCCACCCATGCTGCTTTTCCATAGAATGTCTAGTCATGGGTCCTAAATCCTGTCAAAGAAGTAACAGCTGGCTTCAGTGAGCCCTAGGCAGCCAGATTAGAGTCACAGTTTGGCTTCACCTCAGGATCTCCAAGCCCAGCACAAGTAGCAGCCATCTTAGATTGCTTTACAGCTCAGGCAGAGTGCCCTGGGCAAAACACAGGTGGAGGCTGATCCTGGTCTGCACTACCCGGGCGACCCCAGGGCCAATGCACCCAGTGGACAGCTAGCTACAGACCACATCAGAGCACCACCACTCTAACCCTACCTACACAGCGGATCCTCCACAGATGGTGGAGGTTGACAGTCAGTGGTCACAGCCAATCTTTGCAGCTCACTGGGCTGGGTAAATCCCTCCCATTGATCTGCCAACAACAACCAAGTTTCAACTACAAGAAGAGTATGTACTCAGCCCACACAAAGGGCACACCTCAAGTACCCAGCTTGGGTGATAGGGGAGGCTGTGCCACGGGACCCTACAGGACACCTACATTAGGCCACACTACCAAGATATGGAGTCAAAGCAGCTCTGCCTAGTATATAGAAATAAACCCTGGGAAGCTGCCAAGATGAGAAGACAAAGAAACATGGCCCACATGAAAGAACAGATCAAAACTCCAGAAAAAGAGCTAAACGAATTGGAGATAAGCAATACATCAATGCGGAGTTCAAAATACTGTTTATAAGGATTCTCAAGGAACTTAGTGAGGACCTCAGCAGCATAAAAAAGACCCCATCAGAAATGCAGGATTCACCAATTGAAATAAAGAACAATTTACAGGGAAAAAACAATAGAATGGATGAAGCCAAGAATAAATCAATGATTTGGAACATAAGGAAGCAAAAAACAACCACATAGAACAGAAACAAGAAGAAAGAATCCAGCATCTAATCTGCAAAACAAACAATCAAAGAAAATATAACCAGGATACTGAAATAAAGAACAAACTGACAATAGACAGAGGTGGGCAGAGGGGGATAATGGGGAAAGAAGGGAAAGGGTTATCAAGGAACATGTGTAAAGGACTCATGGACAAAACCAAATGGGGCTAGGATTGAGGGTGGGAGGTATGGGTGGGTGGGGTGGAGAAAAGTGGTGATGGGAAAATGGGGACAACTTTAGCTGAATAACAATACAAAAATAAACAAATAAATAAATTTTTAAAAGAATCTGAAAAATGAGGATATTATAAACAGCCTCTGGAACAACTTTAAGAGGTCCAATATTTGGACCTCTTAGGGGTGCCAGAAGGAAAAGAGAAAGAGCAAGAAATTGGAAATCTATCTGAAAAGTTAGTGAAAGAAAACTTTCTTAATTTGGTGAAGTAATTATACATGCAAGTCCAGAAAGCACAGAGAGTCCCAATTATGATGGATGCAAAGAGGCCCACTCCAAGACACATCATTTTTAAAAGGCCAAAGGTTGCCCTGGCTGGTGTGGCTTAGTGGATTGAGTGCTGGCCTGTGGACCAAAGAGCTCAATTCCCAGTCAGGGTACATGCCTGGTTGCAGGCCAGGTCCCCAGTGAGGGATGGTTCAGAGGCAACTACACATTGATGTTTCTATCCCTCTCTTTCTTCCTCCCTTCCTCTCTCTAAAAATAAATAAATAAAATATTTTTGTTAGAAAAAAAGCCAAAAAGTAAAGATAAAGAGAGACCCTAAAAAGCAAGATAAAAGAAGTTAGTTATGGAAAGGTCACCAGATGGGAGGAGCAAGGGGTAGAATGGGTGAAGAGGTGAGGGGAGTAAGAAGTACAAATAGTCAGTTACAGAATGGCCTTGGGGATATACAGCACAGGAAATGGAGAAGCCAAAGAATTTATATGCATGACCCATGGACACGAACAATGGTGGGGAATTGCCTAAGGGACTGGGAGGTGCTGGGTAGAGGGGGTAAAGGGGGAGAAGTCAAGACAACTGTAATAGCATAATCAATAAAATATAATTAAAAAATAAATAAACTTATGATCCAATCACCCAATTCTTCCCAGTCTTAGTTGCACAAGTAGTGTGGAGTCAGATCTCCATAGCCTCTAACTAGATAAACTGGTGTTTTACATGTGGCAAATATATTTTATAATTTTAAACTTTTTATGTTATAAATATAAATTCTTTCTATTTAACCCTTTTGAATTTTAATTGCACTAACACTGAAATATACTAGCTATCCCTCCCCACTTTGCATTAACTTCAAACTGGAAAGTAAAATTATCTAGTTTAACTACAAGGCCACAACTTTAAGTCACTTCACATCTTAATTGTCTCTATTTTCCAGACTTTGTTACTGTGTGAGTAATAAAGACTGCTATAGAACTCAGTTACTTTGCTTAACTAACTAATGAATAATTGAAATATGTATACTTATATGTATTTACATAATATATGAATATATATTTCATATTTATAGATATTTATAGAGATATTTATTTATATATAAAGAAAATATATTTATATATACATATCTAATTCTCACCCAGGGATATGGTTTTTTATTGATTTTAAAGAGACAGTAAGGGAGAGAAAGAAACATCGATGTGAGAGACAAGTGAGAGAAATGTTGATCCATTGCCTCCCATACACACCTGACCGGGGATCATACCTGCAACCTAGGAATGTACCCTGACCAGGGATTGAACCTGCAGCCTTTCGGTGTACAGGACAAGGCTCCAAACAACTTAGCCACCCAGCCAGGGCTGAAATGTTTTTATAATGTTATGTTTCATTGACTATGTGACTGCAGACACTTAACATGGCCTCATGTCAATGGTCACACTTGCTAGGGTGCATTGCCACCCATGGACGTGCCTGTTAGAACAGCACAATGTCAGCTGCATTTCTTAACCATATTAAGGCTACACATACTTGGCTTACATTTTATGCAGATTTCTGAAAGTATTTCCCAGTTACCACAAATAAGACAAAAATGAAACAAAAGTAACTTACATGAAATAACATTGTCCCCTTAGAATCCAGGGTCTTCCTCTAGAAAAGGTTTTACTGGTATTTGGTAGCAGATGCATAAGCTCCCCCAGCTCTCCCTTTATTCCCCCACCCTTCTCATCTCCCCCCTGCTTCCCACAAGGCCAAAAGCACTTGACAAGCCTCTGGCTCAGCATCAGGGGGATTCCTTTTCAAAGAAAATCACTGAAGAGTAGATTAGAGCTGACTGGAGATACCTACCTGGAGGAATTTCCTAAGAATTGACCACAGACGAGCTTCCCCTATGTCTTAGGAACGTTGTTTCTCCTTCACAGTAGATGACTAGAGAAGCAGGTTTTGCTCTGAACATTAGTGACAAATGACTTGAAAGCAAGAGGAGAATTTGTTTGACCTGAGTGATTTCAAAGGAAAGAAATCTCTGCAATGTGATCCAAGACTATGTCAGTCTTTCCTACGGAAGAAGGCAAGGTAGGAAGCAACTTTTGCTAGACAAGACAGCATGTTTGCTTTCAAAGGAACAGAGAAAAGCAAGTAGTTAAGTCCAAGTTCATCACAAGGAAAATTGACAACAGGATGCACTACAGTTTTGTAGGATGAGAAACACTAGCATTTCTGGCACACCTTTAGAGATTGTGCAGGATGGAAAGTATAATGGATTGAGGGTTCCGAGGGGACCTACCAGGGTGTGCCTTCTAAAACACAGCTAGACAGGAAAACCATCAGCTGCATGGAAACAGAACAAGGAAACTGAGTCTAAAACACTGACTTGGAAGAGGACAAAAACCACATTGGCTGTGTCATTTGGGGAGGTCCTTTAGGGTGCACTGTCTAGGTCACTAAGGTGAGGAAGGATAGATGTTGACTGACACCTTGACCATATTTTATGAAGCGAAAATCAGAACATGCAATCTGACAGGTATAGATTTACTGTAAGGACAGAATGTTTTAAATTGGAATTGACTGGGTGCCGCGGCCAGCGAGGCAGTGGGTTCGAGACGCGCAGTGACGGACTGAAAAGAGAGAGCGACCAGTTGCTCTGGTGGCAAAAGGCAAGTTTATTGAAAACTCTTGTCATTATATAGTGAGATGTTCTAAAAAATAGAATGCTTGCTACACGAAGAGAGTCTTTGTTCAAGAAAGTTTACACACCCCTTCAGGTCACGTACAGAACATCCTGGTTTAGATTAACTCCAAGGACACGACGCATCGCCCCCAAGGCTCCGGCACCTCCCCATCCTTCTCTTGGGAACAATCCGATAACACACAAGGCCGGGGGTAGTGTCAGGTCACCTCCCCGAGGCCAAGGAACAGGCCCAAGCATCATTCTCACAATGCAGGACCCTAACTCTTGACCCCTTCCTGGGGGGCTTGGTTCCCCACATCTCCCCCCTTTCTTGTTTAGGACAATTAAGGCAGATATTCCTGCAATGAGCATTCCTACGAACCATTTTGTGCGGGCCAACATTAAGTCATTAACCTTTTGGATGATAGCAAAACCAGGGTCCTCATACCAAGGGGTGGAAAGGTTAACAGGTACAAAGGCAAAAGAAGGTTGTTTCAATACAGCAAATGAACTAACATTCATAGATAGATTAAGGCAGTTAGTTAGATAGCACTGATCACAGGTTAGGTTATATACAGTATTATGAGAGACCTGCAAGTCTCCAGCGATGAACGCGAAAGGGTCGGGTACACAAGCTATCACAGAAACATTCTTCTGATTTCCAGACCAAGAGATGGCGTTTTGGGCTCCTATGTGCATCCACTGGACCGCTCTCTTTGCTATGGTAATATACTGAAGAGAGGCCACAGCTTTCCACAACATAGTCTGATAGGTTCTATTGTTTTTGGTCCAAATTCCGTAGAGAAGATTTTGAGGCCGCAACGAGCCGTTGCGAAAGTCACTCCAGTCACAAACCCCTTGGTCGCAAACTGTTTGATTGAGATGGCAAATCCTCCAGGCCGGTCCCCATTGGCTGGGCGATGGGGGTCCGACTTCTGCAAGTTGGAATGTCGGCAGGGGGAGTTCCTACGCCAATCGTGGCGGAGGTATTGTTGCGTTTCAAATACAGCATATCAACACCCCAGTGAGTCCCATTACTAAAGTCACTGTCCCAGTCCTCATACCTCTGAATAAGAGTACAGTTTGCCAGAGAGATGGAGAAGCAAAGCGGCTGCGTCGTAGATATGCCTGAATAATTGACCATCGCACTCACTGGTATCACGTGTCCGATGGAAGGGGTGCCCAGTACCTGGGTGTTGTTGACATAAACTGGAATGAACTCGTTGTCTTCCCAAGTGACTGGGTGCATGACGAACACAGCGTTCAGGCAGCCAACGAGGAGTCTCAGCATCTGTGGGAAAAACACACACATACCCTCTTCCCCATATTAATACTGGGTCTGGGCCATGGCGTGACCCGTCAATGGGATCTCTCCAATAAACTTGTGGGTATTGACTCATACGTGGGCTCCAATGACGGTCAGCTGCAGAGCGCCCCTCGGTATCTAGAGTGAGGAAATTTAAAACGAAAAGAGAATGGGCTAACAGTAATTTCAGGGACCGAGGATCATACCATCTCCCCCCTTTTAGTTTAGTAAGCTGGTGTTTCAAAGTAAGATGGGCACGTTCAACAAGCCCTTGGCCCTGTGGATTATAAGGGATACCGGTTTTGTGAATAATTCGAAAAGAGAGACAAAAAATTGTGGAAAAGTACGGCTGGCATAGGCGGGAGCATTATCAGTTTTCAGTACACGAGGGGTTCCTAAAATGGCAAAACAGGAAAGGAGGTGAAGAATAACGTTACGGGGTATTTTTCGCGGGGAAGGGGTGTAGCGCATAAAAAATGAGAACAGGTGTCAATCGTAACATGCAAATATTGAAGTTTTCCCGAAGGAGGGAAGGTGGGTTACATCCATCTGCCAGAGATCGTTAGGGCGAAGGCCCCTAGGGTTGACGCCAAAATGAGGAACAGGGGATAAAGGGAGCACAGGAAGAGCATGACTTGACAATCTGTCGTGCGGCATTCCTGGTCAAGCGGAATTGATATCGTAACGAGCGGGCTGACTGATGGTGAAGGGCATGAGAATCCGTAGCTTGCTGTACCTGTGACAGATAGACTTGTGTATGAAGATCAGCAAAATGATTACTTTGCGTAAGAGGACCAGGGAGCCGGGAGTGACCTCGAATATGTCCGACAAAACAAGGGGAAGAACGAGATTGAAGGAGGGATTGAATTGTAAGGAATAATTGGAAAATAGTAGGGTTGTGAGTATGGATCAGAGGGACTGTTTCAAGGACAGATAAGGCACGAACGATATATTGACTGTCAGTGTAAAGATTGATTGCCTGCTGAAAAAGCTCCAACGCGTGGGATACTGCATAGAGCTCAACTTCCTGTGCAGATGAAAAGGAGGTGGACCATACAAAAGTTTTATCAGGAGTAACTAAAGATGCTCTGCCATTAGAAGAGCCGTCAGTGAAGAGAGAAATGGCTCCTGCGATGGGGTCACTGACGACAACCTTAGGAAAAAGTGAAAGAGGCAACGTGCGCGAACTGTAGAATCTTGTCATGCGGGAGGTGATGAGCTATTTCACCTGCAAACCCTTCAAAGGCAAGAGCAAAGGAGTCATTAAAATTCATCAACCAAGAATATTGCTCTGCAGTATAGGGGATAATAATTGTGGGAGGATCCCTGCCTAGGACTTGTATAGATAATTTACGGCCTTGCTGAACGCGCTCCGCCACCAGGGTAGGGTAGGAAAGAAGGGCTTTCCGCGGGGGTGGCAGAGCCATGGAGCCATTGCAAAATACCCTGTTGGTAGAGAACGCCTGTTGGTGTCAGCGAGGTGGGAATGATAATTAACTGCCAGGGCCGAGCGCGGCGACGGTCTCGGCTTCCTCGGCCCCGGGATGCGGCGAGCGCTGCTGCCGGGGGGCTGTAACACTCGGGAGGGTGGGCCCCCGCCCGACCCCCCCGCGAGGGGGGAACGAGACAGGGGCCCCCGAGCCACCTTCCCCTGCCGGCCTTCCCAGCCGTCCCGGGAGCGGTCGCGGCGCACCGCCGCGGTAGAAATGCACCCTGCGGTGGCGGTCGCCGGCCGGGGGTGGTCCCCGGCGACCCCACCCCCGGCCCCGCCCGCCCGGCCCCACGCACCCGCCGGGTGGCGGGGGGAGGGGAAGGGCGGGGGAGGGACCGGGAGGCACGGGGAAGCGGGAAAGATCCGCCGGGCCGCCGGCACGGCCGGACCCGCCGCCGGGTTGAATCCTCCGGGCGGACTGCGCGGACCGCACCCGTTTACTTCTTAACGGTTTCACGCCTTCTTGAACTCGCTCATCCCTTAATTCTTTAAGCACAGACAATAATTCTTTTAGGGTTGGATCCGCCTCGCCGGCCGGCTTCTTATCCTCAGCCGAGGCGAGGAACACCTCCTGAGGGGGGGTGATACGATGCTGTCTGCTCAGCAAGGTCCCCCCAATCAACTTCTGCTGGACCGGGAACCCGCGGTTTCTCCGATAAGTTCACTTCTGACTGATCATACTTCGGCGGTTCCCATTTTAGGGGAGGGGCGGTCGGCGGAGGTGGTGGGGAATATAGATTCTCCGCCGAGCGAGCAGCACGGAGACTGCCCCCGCGTGCTGCGCTCCCACTTGGCAAGCTCAGAATCCCCCCTTAAGCAGTCTCGAACAAGAGACCAAAGAGAGAACGCATCTACAGGTGTCTTCTCAGGGCCATTAGCTTGATAATGCTCTTTGATGCGCTCCCCCACTTTCTTCCACGTATCTATATTTATAGTCCCTTCTTCCGGAAACCACGGGCAGATCTGCTGAATGAAATCTACAAAGTGATGGATTTGCCCTTTCGACGTGGAAATTCCCCGTCCCCTCAATAGTGAACATAATACCTGCTCAAAGAGTTCCCTCTCGGTAGAAAGTGAAACCCCCCATTTTTATTAGCTCTCTTCGTCTGCTCCCTGCTACTTCCGTTTTTCTTTTTTCTTTCGTATACTTACTGGGCCCCTGTAGCAGCGGTCCTGTCAGGCTCTGCTGTCGTCAATCTCAGGACTCTGGTGGTCCCCCGAAGACCTCTGGTTCCGGTCCCTTGTTCGGGCGCCACTTGCCGCGGCCAGCGAGGCAGTGGGTTCGAGACGCGCAGTGACGGACTGAAAAGAGAGAGCGACCAGTTGCTCTGGTGGCAAAAGGCAAGTTTATTGAAAACTCTTGTCATTATATAGTGAGATGTTCTAAAAATAGAATGCTTGCTACACGAAGAGAGTCTTTGTTCAAGAAAGTTTACACACCCCCTTCAGGTCACGTACAGAACATCCTGGTTTAGATTAACTCCAAGGACACGACGCATCGCCCCCAAGGCTCCGGCACCTCCCCGTCCCTTCTCTTGGGAACAATCCGATAACACACAAGGCCGGGGGTAGTGTCAGGTCACCTCCCCCGAGGCCAAGGAACAGGCCCAAGCATCATTCTCACAATGCAGGACCCTAACTCTTGACCCCTTCCTGGGGGCTTGGTTCCCCACAACTGGGAGCCTCTGCAAATGTATGGTGGCCAAGGATAGGACAAAAAGACAATCTAATTTTTACCTATTCAGTGAACTCAACAGAAAAGCTAACTGAAACTGTAACAGTGGAAAATGGTAGTGGTGGGAAATTCTAACCCAACCCTCCACCCTTTGACATTATTTCTGTAAGTGCTCACTCTGACTATCATGTAACCATGGAGCAGGGGTGTCAAACTCATTTTCAGTGGGGGTCATATCAGCCTTGCGGTTGCCTTCAAAGGGCTGAATGTAACTTTAGGACTGTAGAAATGTAACTACTCCTTAACAGTTAAGCGAGAGCTCAGTGCTGCCGATGGGTAGAAACAAGGTGCCGGGTCAGATAAAACAAGCAACTGGAGGGCTGGATTCGGGCCACGGGCCTTGTGTTTGCCACCTGTGCCACAGATAAACAGCATGCTTACATAAGAATCCTAGGAACTAACTTCAAAAGACACAGACTCCAACCTTCAGGCATTTCAGCTCCAGGAGAGCTGCTGACCTTCACCATGGAGCCAGGATGACATGAAGCCAGGATGAACAAACTAGGATGATGCACACCTGGTTCACTGCATCAGACCATCACACACCTTATCGGAATGGACTGTGCTAGTCGGCACTAAGAGAACTTTGCAACTGCCTCCCTTGATCTCTTGTTCTGTTCCTCTCTCCCTCCTTATAAAAACCTCTGCCTCCACTGAGAGGTGAAAATGAACTTTGAGCCGTGAGTCCCCCAACTTCCAAGTGCCAAGCACCTGAAAATAAACCACTTTCCTTTTTATCAGCGCCTGCCTCTCAAATGTTGGCTTTCATAGCTGCAGGCAGCTGGACCTGCTTTTGGTTACAAAAGGGTTGACATAATCAAACTATGTGTGCACAATCACTTCAACCCAGAAAAACTGAAAATTAAAATTTAGGATGCTTGTTTTAAGATTTCCTCTTCTAGACTTTGATGTTGCATCCCTCTGTGTCTTTAATGGGTGAAGGAAGCCAAATTTAGACACACATAAGGCCCAACAAGGGGAGGTGAGAGTGTTTGAGAGCAATTCCAGTTAGGATACAAGGAAATGTGCTCCTCAGCTCCCTCCTCCCCACACCACTTCTGCCCACCAAGCCGTAGCACGCTTTCCTATACAGTAGGGATGCTCTGTGTCAGCAAAGCTTGTGAAACAGAAGCCCAGTGCAACCCCTATTGACTCAAGAAACCCTCTGAGAGGTTGGCAGAGAGAGTCTCTGGGCTGGTAGACAGCCCTTCCTTAGTCAGGTCCAACACAGGTCTCTGACCCCACGTGTAAGCATCAACTATTCACTATCCTCTCAATTCCTCTTCTCATTCCAGCTGTTCAAGGGCTGGCCTCTGTAAGGGATCCACACAGTACTTCTCAAACTGTCTGTTATCGAGGCAGGATAGTTAAATGTTAGGAGAATTTTGCACATGTGGGAAAAGGAAGCTGAGGCAAATGTTAGACAATAGGGCCAAACAATTCCCACTAGTAAATTGGGAAAGACCTTGTCTTCCCTAACTGAGGACACCTGAGAGCAAATAGTTTACGCCTGTCCTCCCTAGCCAAAGAGTAAATAGCTTATGTGGTCAGGGAGACAGGTAACAGAGATGCACTTATGCCAGTTGTGCCAGCTAAACCCAAGGATGGATGAAGTCCGGGGAACAAATTATAAAAACCCAACAAGAGCCAAACAAATCCAAGATAGAAGCAAAGCTGGCCAGAAATGACCCTGGTCCCTTGATGTACTCATTTTGACACATCAACATATTGAAGAGCACACCTGACAAGCTGATGAATGTTCTGCTGAAAGCCTTCCCTGAGACCTCCCTAGGATTTCTGCCCCCTAGAGAGATAAAATAGAGATGAAAGCCTCAAGAAAAAGGATGCTGGCAGGGGCTCTCCCAAGAGCACCCAGCACAGCTTATCTCAGGCGTGAACTCTTTTTTCCCTCCTAAACTCTTGCCGTCCCCAGCTTTAATAAATAAACTCTTAAAATCACCTGGACTTGTGTTGTGAAATCTTTCCTGCACAAAGTCAAGAACCCACAAGCCTCCAGCCAGGCTAAGGCAGATTCAGCCTGGTCCCCATCTGGTAACACTGTCAAAGTCCAGGCCTTTTTTCTTCTAACTCACAATTCACACTTTGAATTGATGAAATGGGGGAAGGGGGAAGAGACATAAGCCTAAAATTTAAAGTTTGACAGATATCAAATTATTTAGTCAAATGACTGTAAATGTTTCTGAAGGCTCCCTGCCCGTTTCTATATTTATGTTGTCTTAGACCAGAAACAAAGTTCACCTGTCAGCACCACTTGGGAAACACTGTGAACTCTAGAGAATGTTCTTTTTTCAGTGGGAATATGTGGATGTAAAATGTCATTAAGTAACTCTGGGCTTTAGGATTGAAAGCTCAACGAGTATGTCATAATAGTGTCAGATGGGTACTAGACTAGATGGGAGTGATCACTTCCTAAGTTATGGAAATGTCTAATCACTATGTTGTACACTGGAAACTAATCTAATATTGTATGTCAATTATAATTAAAAATGGTTTAATTGTTAAATAAATAAATAAAAGAGTCATCTAAGAGAGGAGACAGCTGTAGGAGCCATTTGTTAGAAATGCTTCAGAGGCAGACAGGAGGAGCTGGATGGTCTGATCCCAGTGCCTTTATCTGATGCTGCACTTACAGGTGGGCTGAGTCTGGACAGACTGCTGCCCTGAGGGGAGGCAAGCACAGGGTTTTTAAAAGAAAAAGTGCAGGGTTTGGGGGGGAATGAGGGAAGGGTTAGTCTCTTGTTCTTCTAGGCAGGTGCCTCAGGGTTCCAGGATGTGAGCCGGGCAATGGTTAGGTAAAGGGCTGGACAGTTCCCAGGTGCAGGAAGCTCCGTCTGACCACCGGGCATTGTGGCTGGTGCCAGATGTCTATTGTGGGAGGTGAGAGAGAGTTTCAATTAAGCCGTGAGCTATCAGGTGAGTTGGGATAACTGAGTCATGTGCCGTCCAACAGGTCGGAAAACTGGCCTGACTGGGTCACACTCAGTCTGGTGGGCTGGGAAATAAGCCCAACCCTGTCACCATTGAAAGACAGTCTAATCTCCAATGGAAAGCTGAGGTTGGAGCAGGTAGACACAGGGAACAATGAAGAGATGAGGTGATATAAACTTGCAGGAGCTTAAAGAAGGTCCCATATATAAATTTATAACCTGCTTTGAAAATAAAAACAAGTACATTAAGACATTGAGAGACTGAATATACAATTGTAAAATGGCCAGGGCAGACCATATATAAAAATAGAACTTCGGACCCTGGCTGGTGAAGCTCAGTGGATTAAGCGCAGACCTGCAAACCAAAGGGTCTCTTGTTTGATTCACAGTCAGGGCACATGTCTGGATTGCGGGCCAGGTCCTTAGTAGGGGACACATGAGAGGCAACCACACATTGACGTTTCTCTCACTCTCTTTCTCCCTCCCTTCTCTTCTCTCTAAAAGTAAATAAATAAAATCTTTTTTTTAAAAAAATAGAACTTTGCCCTATGAAATGCATCAAGCCCCCCGGAATCTAACCCATTATCTACAAATAAACAACCCAGAGAGCAAGGTACCTATAAGTCAGACTTTCCAGAACAGAGATTACTGTCTGTAATGACAATAAGGAAGCTAACAAACAAATAACTTATGTAACAATCAGCCCCAAATGGCCAGGGCTTGATTAGTAACTGACAGCTTCCCTATGTTTTGTCCTCACTTGCATCTCAGGGCCAATCAAAAGAAAAGCCAAATAAGTACCCTTAACCATCACATAAGATGCCTCACTTCCTGCTGGCCTGTCTACAGCTCCCCATGCTAACAGCCTCCCACTGGGGCATACCTGAAGCCTCTTTTTGCCACAAGAAGGCTGACTGCTTTTGCGTTTCTGCCTAACTTTGAGCTTCTGCCAAAACACAAGCGACACTGGCTGACTCCTCTGCTGTAGCAAGTTCTGAATAAATAGCCATTGGTTTTCTCCTTTGGCCATTCTTCATTAATCCCACAATATGCTTATTTTTGTTTGGAGAACTCAGTGCTGTGATAGAGGTTCCATAAGCATTTCAGAGAAACCAGCACACCCTTAATAATCGAGTCCAACTCTGTCACTATTTTAGCAACTCCATTTCCTTCACACCCAAATCCAATCTATAGGTAAATCCTATCATCTCTATTTCCAAAATGTAACCCAAACATAACCACTTCTCCCCCACCTCCAGTAATTCCACTGGAGTCCAAAGAATCATCAGTGCGCCTCTGGACTGCCACAGTGACCTCTTTACTGATCGCTGCTTCCCCTCTTGTTCCTGCTGTGATTCATTCTCCTACAACAGCCAGAGATCCGCATATCAGACACAGCATTTCTCTTCTTATGCCTTCAAATGGCTTCTATCCCACTTGGAATAAAATACAAACTCCAATACCACCTGGCATATTGCCTCTCCAGCCTCACCCTCTTCTATTCCTCCCGTCATCCAATACATTTCAATGACACTGGCCTTCTCAAATGTGCCGAACATGTCCCACCTCAGGGAACATGCACCAGCTGTTCCCTCTGCAGGGAATGCTCTTCCTCTGACTTTTGCATGGCTGGCTGCTTCTTTTTGTTCAAATATGAGCTTAGCCATCACCTCTTCAGAGAAGCAAAGAAAGTACCTATTCTACCGTTGACACCCAATCATTGTCATGTCACCCAATTCTACCTCTCTGCATAAAGCTCACCACCTGAGACTTTCCTTTGTTAGTTTATTTTCTATCTCTTTCTATCAGAGCAGAGATTCTATGCCAGGCTTGTTTGCTCAATAATTTACTTGCTTATAATGTTCAATAAGTATTTGCTGAACAAATGAATGAATGAATGAACAAAAGAATGAATGAATGAATGAACCCTCTGAGACTTTAGTTGCTGGTAGGTGAAACTGTTCTTCCTTACCATACCCTAGCTCAGGCCTAACTCCTATGTACCTTGAAAGGCCCAAATCAGTTCTCAGCTTCTCTGGAAAGTCTTCCTATTCCACTCTAATGCTGTGCCTTTACCTCCTCCTCCCACATAGCTGTCTGAAGGGTCCATTTGGATTTGATCATATCTGACCTTGAAGTTATTCTCTTGAAGCCTGCTTCCCAGTTCGGTTAAACTCTTCCCTTTCTTCTTAACTTAGTACATCTGCATTTTCTACCTACCCAGACACACTTCTTTGTATCTTCCATAAAACAGTGCAGTAAACATAGTGGAAACTCAATAACTAGTTGTTGAATGATTTTTAAAATGTATATCAGGTAAAATTGGAGTAGTGTAAAAGTTATACAGAATAGGGCCCACAATGGAATGAGGTCAAAACTGAGACCTCAGAGCACTTCCACATGGATTCCCTGCTGGTGTAAATGGACTGTATTTTCCACAGCCCATCCGTTGGTTTGCTCTGTACAAAGCCTATTGCAACTCCTTTTTCGTCCCTAGAATGAATTATGTGCCGCAACAGCAATGCTAGGCATGGACTAGGATAACATTTACTGAGGCCAGGTTTATATACCCAATGGGCAGCCAGCCAGTAATTGCAGCTTGCATGACATTTTTTTTTTTTTGCTTGTCAAAGAAAGAGTTGCTTTACCACCCCAGAGCTTAAGCACCAGTTCACCTGGTTGGTGAAGGCTTCTTGCTATTTTATTGAAATTACACTCTTGAAAGCTTAGTAGTCACTCCCCTAGAGTCTGGTTTGTGATACTGGCTCTTTCTAAAGTATGTTAAAAAAAAGCTAAAATAATGTTTTCAGGAGTGAATTTTCAAAAAAGGATCAGCAATTCCACAGGTTATTCCAAACTCTTTTCCCCATCTGCTGTGACAGCAGGTGTGATTTCACAAGCCCACTCCCATCAATCATCCTCTCCAACCTGTCTCTGGTGCCTGACAAGGTGTTTATGTGCATAACATGGAAACCATCACTAGATCCTGCGAACAAACAAGGCTGCCTTTCACAATACTCTGAAAGAAGACTTCCGTGGAAACTTGAGTCCTGGGTTCAGGTGAGTGATTTGTTTCATTGTCACAGTCTCCCCTCCTTGCAGAGGATGCAAACTCAAAGCCCTTCAGGGGCGAAATAGGTGCTATGAAAGTGCCCTGGAGCAAAACAACAAAAGTGGAGAAAACTGTGGCTAAACGGATAACGCATGCTCTATTGAAAATGTATTCGCATTCACTTTACATTGAAATATGCTGGCTAAACCAAGGTATTCTAAGTCCAGCTTTCAATCTCTGTGCCTCTACTAAGTATTCTAACCTGAGGTCCAAGCACTTACACTACTCAAACGATCTGAGAAATCACAAAATTGTGGACAATTGGAGCTGGAAATGACCTTAGAATTTTATTGCAACTTTACCTTTTCTGAATAAGACAACTGAGACCCAAAAGATTGATAAATGAGTCCAGAGTACACAGCAAGCATGTAGCAAATGAGGTTAACAAAATTCTTGACTCCAGTTCCAAGTCTAGTGATCTTTCGGCTGCTTGCCATCATTTTTCCTATGTGTCAGTCAATATAAATATCCATTTTAAAGGTTTATTATAGTGTTGTCCATAATAAGAAAAGATCCCTTCAAATTGGCAGTAGTCCTGAGATCTGGAAACTTCGGTTTAGAGGGAACCCAATCATCCTTTGTTAACTTCATTTCTCTTACGGAGATTAAAAGCAGTAGTTAATGCAAATGATAGAATGGATTAAAATGTTATGTCAACTCAATAAAAGAGAATTTGATTATTAAAGGTGATAATAATAATATAAAATACATATAAATATTATACAGACTACAAAATTAAGATTTCAACTATGTAAAAGTATATATGCACATGGAAAAAGACTAGAGTGAAATTTGTAAAACAAAATTAATTCAACTGGCATGATTGTTGTTATTCTTTTTTAATCATTTTATTTTTTGTTTTTATTGTTCAATTATAGTTGTCCCCATTTTCCCCCATTACTCTCCCCGGCCCTGCCACCTCCCACATTCAATCCCCCGACCCTGTTGTCTTGGCCCATGGGTCCTCTACACATGTTCCTTGACTTGACCCTTCCCCTTATTTTTTAATCATTTTAATACTGTTATAATATTCTTTATAGGATTTTAGATGATTCTCTAACATGGGTGTTCATTCTCATTTCAGGACTAGCTATTTGCCACTTACTATCTTTTTCCTTGCTGGCAAAACACTGCATTTTGCTCAGTAACCGAGGTGTAGGGTAAGTGGAGGCAGTCTGGCTTCCCCACCCAGGTGTCTGGGTAACTAAGGGGAGCAGTGTTCCCACAGCCTTGGAGAGGCCTGATGAGTCGTGTTCTCATAGCCTTGAGACTGGGTCCGATACACTGTTCCTGTAATATGAAGTGGGCTCACTTGCGCAGAATCGTGCTACATTATATAATTTCCTGGCCTGAAGCTGGCTTTTCTCGCCTCTAATACTTGAGCAGGTAGGGACTCCCTGCTGGGAGCCACCACATGTGCCACACTGGGGAGCAAGAGCCACACCACATGCCGTGCAGAAGGGACAGGTGACATGCATAGACTGGCAGAGACATGCAGAGGGACACACAGTTTGCAGTGTGCAGGGCTCGCCCACCCGTGAATACAGGCATGCCAGACATCCCAAACGGCCCGTGAATACTCTTCCGTCTGCATGAATACCATGAGCCTGTCAGGCCTTAAACAGTCTCAACACACCAGGCTTTTCCCTTGAGACCTGGGAGACTGTCCTGATAAATCTGTCAACGGCAGTGTTCCCATTTCCTTTGCAGTGACTGGTTCAGGCACGAACAGATGATGTAAATTTGGCAAATGAAATATAAAGAGAATTTGCTAAGGGACTGCTTGGAAAACCTTTCCTCAATTTTAAAAGCAGGTTTCTTCACCTACTTCCTGTCGTTGCCAGGAGAATATGAGGACCTGGGGCTGCTGCAGCCTCCTCTGCCCTTGAGGCCAGCCAGCCTGAGGACAAGACGTGTGCGTATACTGAGACTGGCGGAGCAGAGAGATAGAAATAAACCCTAACGAGTTAATACAAAGTCACCTACCTCTGGACTTCTTATGTGAGATCAACTCCGTATCATTTAATTCCATTGAGAAGGGCGATTTCTGTTGTCTGCAAAAGCCTCAACAAAAATAACAAACTCAGCCCTGGCTGGCGTAGCTCAGTGGATTGAGTGCGGGCTGCGAACCAAAGTGTCACAGGTTCAATTCTCAGTCAGGGTACATGCCTGGGTTGCAGGACATGACCCCCAGCAACTGCACATTAATGTTTCTCTCTCTCTTTCTCCCTTCCTTCCCTCTCCAAAAAATAAATAAATAAAATCTTTAAAAAAAATTAAAAAAAGATTAAAAAAAGAACAAACTCAATTCTCCCCCTTGTATTTTGGAAGGCATTCTTGGATATCTTTATAGAGAAGGGAGTACACCTTCATATATCCTTTCCCCTTCCTAAGGCATAGATAGTATGACTACATTTAAATTCTCAAGTGTCTCATTTCAGGGATGTGGTCAGGATGCATATAAGCATAATCCATTTGCCTAAGTGACCAGTTATAGTTCTAACACATATCTTAATATGCCTGGTGGCCATTAGATCTTTCATATGGCATCTTTAAAATATAAGAGAGTTGTAACCTGTTTGAGAGAGAAATCACCTCTTATGAGAAAATAGGGTCAGAAAGAGGAGAAAATAGGCATTTCTAGGATAAAGATGTCATCCCAATAAATCTGAGATTTTTAGCTCCTGTAAGAGTCCTAGTGACACCAAATGCTCTTCTTTGGATGCTTGTATTTGTCCATTTTCAAACCAGCTACCTTGTAACAGTCCGTCACTTTTCTACTCTCTGTAAGTGACAATACTGCAGTCATGGCAGCACAGTGTGATACCTGGACAACTGTAGAGGCAAGAAAGCTACCTAAATGCAATATTATTGTCATCAACATACAAAGTTCTACAAAGGGCTCTAAGATCCTTGCTTTCCCAGCCATCTCTACTTCTATCATGACACTTCTTCTGCATCTCCCTCATCCTCAACCCCCACACATATAGCCTCCTGATTTCTAAGGGGGCAATAAAAGCAAATGAAAAGTAAACAATGAATTCTTTGTCTAGCATCTATAGCTGCATCTGTGTTACTGATTTGTTCTTTATACCAGTACTTCTCACACTCTAATAAAAAATCTGAGCCCTGGCTGGCATAGCTCAGTGGATTGAGCGCAGGCTGCAAACCAAAGTGTCACAGGTTCGATTCCCAGTCAGGGTACATGCCTGGGTTGCAGGCCATGACCCCCAGCAACCACACATTGATGTTTCTCTCTCTATCTCCCTCCCTTCCCTTTCTAAAAATAAATAAATAAAATCTTTTTTAAAAATCTGGGTGGGCATCTTGTTAAAATGCAGATTCTGAATTCAGTAAGTCTTGGGTAGGGCCCTAGATTCCCCATATCTAGCAATGTCCAAAGTGAAGCTGATGCTCTTGGTCCTGGTCCCAGGCCCAGACTTTGAGTGACAAGATTTTATAAAATTTGCAAGATAAATAGCACATGAGATTCAAACAAAACACACTAAATAATTAAATGGCAATTCCTTTAAAATGCGATGGAATTTGATAGAATTTGAGATGTGCTCTCCTAAACACTAAATATGAAAAGTTCTAGAAAAAATTGAATTTCAGTGTATCTATTATCTATCACTACACAATAAAATTATTGGCTTAAAATAATACATTTATTTTGCTCATGAATCTGAAATTTGGGTAGAGCTTTTAAGAAATAGCTTGTCTCTGTTCTCTGTAGCGTCAACTGGGACAGCTCAATTAGAGATTGGAGAAGCCATTTTCAAAATGTCTCACTCTTCTTTTTTTATTATTGAATTAATTTTGGGGGTGACGTTGGATAATAAAATTATATAGACTTCTAGTTTATAGTTCTATAATGCATCATCTGTATATTGTATTGTTCACCATCCAAAGTCAAGTTTCCTTCCCTCTCCACTTACCCCCCTTTACCCTTTTCTACCTTCCCCACCCTCTTTCCCTCTTGTAATCACCATGCTGTCGTCTCTGTTTATGAGTTTTTTCTCTTTGTTTAATCCCTTCACCTTTGCTCCCAACCCCACAACCCCCCTCCTCTCTGACAACTGTCAGTCTGTTCTCTGTAGCTATGAGTTTGTCTCTATTTTGTTTATTAGTTTATTTTGTTCATTACATTCCACATACAAGTGAAATCATATAGTATGACTGGCTTATTTCACTTAGTATAATACTTTCCAGGTCCATCCATGCTGTCACAAAATGCAAGATTTTCTTCTCTTAACGGCCAAGTAGTATTCCATAGTGTAAATGTACCACCACTTTTTTCAGTTTATGGAATGATGCTCCAACCAATTGAGCCACACTGACCAGGGTGTGTACCACAGCTTTTTTATACATTCTTCTACTGATGGGCATTTAAGATGCTTCTAACTTTTGGCTATAGTAAATAACACTGCAATAAACGTAAGGGTGCATATGTTCTTTTGAATTAGCATTTCAAGTTTCTTCAGATATATTTCCAGGAGTGGAATCTCTGGGTCATAAGGCAGTTCTATTTTTAATTTTTTGAGGTACCTCCACACTGTTTTCCGCAGTGGCTGCACCAGTCTGCATTCCCACCACCAGTACACAAGGGTTCCCTTTTCTCCACACCCTCCCCAACACTTGTTGTTTGTTGTTTATTGATGACAGACATTCTTTTTATTTTAATTCTCACATGAAGAAATTTTCTCATTGCTTTTTAGAGAGAGCAAGAGAGAGAAGAAGGGAGAGAGAGAAACATCAATGAGAGAAGCACTGATTGGTAGCCTTCTGAATGCACCCAGGGGACCAGGGATCATATGCTTCCTACCGGGGACCAAAACCACAATCCAGGTATATGCCCTGACCAGGAATCAAACTGGCAGCCCTTTGGTTACAGAACTACACTCCAATCAACTGAACCACATCAACCAAGGCAATGATAGACATTCTGATAAACATGAGGTGATATTTCTTTGTGGTTTTAATTTGCATTTCTCTGATAGTTAGTGACATTGAACATACTTTTATACAACTACGGGCCCTCTGTATGTCCTCTTTGGAGAAGTGTCTGTTCAGTTACTTTGCCTATTTTTTAAAAGATTTTATTTATTCTTTTTTTTAAGAGAGAGAGAGAGGAAGGGAGGGAGAAGAAGGAGAGAAACATGTGTGGTTGCCTCTCACATGCCCCCACTAGGTACCCGGCCCACAACCCAGGCATGTGCCCGAGACTGGGAATTGAACCAGCAACCCATTGGTTTGCAGCCCACGCTCAATCCACTGAGCTACACCAGCCAGGGCAACTTTGCCTATTTTTTTAATTAGATTGTTTGGGGTTTTTTGGTGTTGAGTTGTATAAGTTCAGTATAAATTTTGGATATTAACCCCTTATCAGATGTATCATTGGTGAATGTGTTCTCCCATTCAGTGGACTATCTTTTCATTTTGTTGATGGTTTCCATTGCTGTGCAAAAAATTATTAGTTTAATATAGTCCCATTTGTTTATTTTTTCTTTTGTTTCCCTTGCTGAGGAGATATAGAGAAAAAATGTTGCTACAAGAAATGTCCAAGATTTTACTTTCTGTGCTTGTTCTGAGATTATTATGGTTTTTGAGTCCTGCATTTAAGTCTTTAACATATTTTGAGGTTATTCTTGTGTGTGGTGTAAGAAAGTGGTCTAGTTTTTGTTGTTGTTGTTGTTGTTGTTGGCACTTATCTGTCCAATTTTCCCACTGTATGTTCTTGCTTCCTTTGTCAAATATTAATTGACCATAAAGGCATGGGTTTATTTCTGGGTTCTCTATTCTGCTCTGTTGATCCATATGTCTGTTTTTATGCCAGCATGATGCTGTTTTGATTACTATGATCTTGTAGTATATTTTGATATTAGATAATATAATTCCTCCAACTTTGTTCTTCTTTCTCTGTTTTTTTTGTGTGGTTCCATATAAAATTTTGAAGTTCTAATTGTATAAAAATATACCATTGGTATATTTTTCTGTATCTGATTTCTAATCCATCTGGGATTTTCTTTTTCAAATAACCAAAATGCAATTTCAGATAAAAACAAAACTATGTGAGCAGACACAAATAGGCACCTATTGTAAAAATCTATTTATAGGAAACATTCAGAATAGGTAAAAGAACAGAGACAGAAAACAGGTCAGGGGGTTCCAGAGGTGGGAGGAGCAGGGTGAGTACTTTTGGTGCAGAGTTTCCTTTTGGGATGATGGAAGATTCTGCAGCTAGACAGTGGTGATTGTTGCACAGCATCATGAGTGTACTTCATGCTCAGGAATGGCGCAATTTAAAATACAAACAATAACTTTTACTTATAACTTAAATAAACCACACTGTAAAGAATTTAAAAAGAAAACATAAAAATTAACAAAAATGAAAGGTCAAAGCAAGGGGTAAAACAAATTATGATGGGAGTGGGTGAGCAGGTTGTACAAGCAGCTCGAGAGCTGACCCTGAGATATTTTTCAGAGCCAGCTCCTTGTCCCTGGGAGGAGCCAGGACAGATTCTGAGGAGGGCTCTTCAGGCAGAGGTGGTGGGCCTCAGTTAGATCAAGAGGTACTGCGCAGGCCAGCCCCAGCTCCAGAGTTGCAACTGGAATGGTTGCCACAGTGGCATGGCCTCTGGAGGTGGCACAACCACTGGAAGTGGACATCCCTGCAGGTCTGGAGCAGCCTCCTGGTCTACATCTGGTTCCTCAGGATGTACATCAGGTGTTAAACAGGAGCTAGCTCTGCTTCCTAGGCTGGTACTGGAGTTTTCCTACCTGCCTCTCTTTCCATGTGCCCCACCCCCACCAAAAGATAGAACACAGCCAGAACCTTCCCCAGAAGCCTCAGCCCAGGACATCCTTCTTGCTGGCAGTCCAGCAGATGGCTGGTTTGAGGCCGGTCTTTGCTCCTACTGGGATGCCAGTCTCTGAGGGTTCTCCCTATGTGTCTGGCACCAATCTCTCCCCACAAGCTCACATGTACCTCAACCCCCTATCTCACCCTCACCTCCTCCACCTTCTCACCCTTGGGATGTGCCTCCATGAACTCCAGGTCTTTCAGTCTGGTTGGTTGAACATGGCCACTGTGCTCCAAATTGGAGTTGGAAGTCATGACCTGCTTGTAGAGTTTGGGTGGCTTCAGAAGAGGAATCCTCCAGCCATCCCCAGGCCCTGATTCCCCAAACACACCACCCCCCCACACAGTGGCCACGCTCACTTTTAGAGTGTGCTAGCCTTCAGTGGGTATGGTGTACCTACTCCTCACTGGTGGAGATGGAGTGAGGGCTCCATTGGCCAGCTGCTCCCCAGTGACTTGGATTGATGTTTGCAATGACAGTGACCAACAGCTGGTCTAGAGGCCTCAAGCCCTGCCCTGCCCTAGTTGTTGCTGCTTCTGCCCATTGGACCTTTTGCACCCTGATCAGGCCCATCCCTCTGTCTGCACAGACCTCCATGCAGGGGAAATGAGCCCCTTCAGGGCTCCAGATAAATCTTAGCATAGGATGCCACCTGAGTGTTTCTCAATGAAAACATTTCAGACCAGAAGGGATTGTCACAAAATATTCAAAGTGACAAAAAGCAAGGACCTATAATCTAGACTATCAAGCAAGGTTATCCTTTAAAATGGGAACAAGGAATAAAGAGCTTCCCAGACAAGAAAAATCTGAAGGAGCTCATTACCACCCAACCAGTATTGTAAGAAATGTTAAAGACTCTTCTTTAAGAAAAGGAAGAAAAAAAAACACAGAGGAACATTGTTATAAACAATAAAATGGCAATAAATACTATCAATAATTAGTTTAAAGGTAAATAGCTTAAATGTGCCAATGAAAAGACACAGGGTAGCTGAATGGCTATGAAAACAAGGTCTGATCCACATATATGCTCTCCAAAAGAGACCCATCTCAGAATAAACAGAAAGACTGAAAGTACAGGGTTGGAAAAGATGTTTCATGAAAAGAAATGGAAAAAACCTGGGGTAGCAATACTTATATCAGACAAAAAGACTGTAAAACAAAGACTATAATAAGAGACAAAGACATTACAAATGATAAAGAGAGCAACCCTACAAGAGAATATAACCCTTGTAAGCATTTTGCACCCAACATAGGAGCACCTAAATATATAAAGCAAATCTTGATGTACATAGATGGAGGGATCAACAGAAATGCAGTCATAGTAGGGGTTTTTAACACTTCATTGATATCACTGGATAGATCTTCCAGAAGGAAAATAAACAAGGAAATAGCAGCATTAAACAACAAACTATACCAGATGGATTTAATTGATATCTTCAGAGCAAAATAACTCACTCTTATGGCTACCAAGGTGATGATGGCTTTCAGCTGGAAAGTCAGCCAGGGCTTGTACAACCATCTTAGTTCTTCTGTATTTGGGCCCCTCCAGGGGATGCTTAAGCTTTCTCATATCATGGTGACTGAATTCCCAGACTGAGTATCTCAAGATAACACAGTCATACTCTATTGGCCAAGGCAGTCACAAAGTCCTACCATGTTCAAGAAGGGGAACATATGCCTCTACTTCTTGATGGTGGAGGGGCAAGGTTCTAGAAGAGCATGAGAGGGTGGAAATATAATTGTGGTCATGTTTGGAAAATACAATCTGCCATACTCATAAAACCAAAATATTTTTGAAGTACTGATAAATTCATTAAGATACAAACTTTTCTAATTCTAGCCCAGTCCCATTCCTACTTATGAGTATTCATATTTGGGGAAATGAGAAAAGAAATATAGACTAGCTTGTAAGAAATTGAGAAAATGGTAGAAGAATATAACATGGTGAGTAGGAAAAAAGGAAGAAAATAGGCGGAAAACAAAGAAGGTAGTATAAAATGGAAGTAAGATGCAAGCACACAGAAAAATAGGTGTAAATATGAAGACAAATATCCCTTATACACTTCCTTCCCTACTCTCATTCCACTACCTGTGAAAGAGTAGGGTGAGCACCCATCTGATTGGTTGGGAAGCCTCCTCTGGTATTTGCTGCCATTCTCCAGTGGAAAGGAAGCAAGACTGGAGGCCAGCACTGGAAAATAATGAGTGGATTTAGCTGTTCTTTTCTTTCAATCCATTTTTTACTTCAGCACAGTGAATTTAAACATAAAACCTAGGGCTCCCTCCAACAGCTGTCATCTACAGCAAAATCATAGTGTCATTGGAAGAGGAATGGCGGCTGATGTTGGGTAGAAGCAACATCATATTGCCTGGTCCACTTACTATATTTTCCAGCTTACACTTACACTCTATGACTTGAGAGCTGATTCCAGTGAAAAATACACCAAAGGGCTGTTCTTTGAAGCAGATATAGATATCCATGTAACTTAAGATCATCAATCTCAACCTGCCAATTTACAGTAAGAAATTATAGTTATAGTAAGATATGGAAACAAATGTCCCTCTGTTATACAAGGTTCTGCAAATTGTGCCCTCATGCTGCCTCATTTGGTCTCCACACTGTCCTGCTAAGTGTGAGCTCTGGGGAACATTAGAGTGGCGTGAGAAAGTCACATTGCAGTCCAGGTTTGATGCTGAAGGCAAGATTTTTTTTAATATATTTTATTGATTATGCTATTACAGTTGTCCCATTTTCCCCCTTCACTCCCCTCCACCCTGTATACCCTCTCCCACCCACTACCCCCCCTTTAGTTCATGTCCATGTGTCATATTTATAAGTTCTTCAGCTTCTACATTTCTCATACTATTCTTACCCTCCCCCTGTCTATTTCCTACCTACAATCTATGCTACTTATTCTCTGTACCTTTTCCCCCTCTTTCCTCCTCCCACTCCCCTGTTGCTAACCCTCCATGTGATCTCCATTTCTGTGGTTCTGTTCCTGTTCTAGTTGTTTGCTTAGTTTCTTTTGGCTTTGCTTTAGGTGTAGTTGTTAATAATTGTGAGTTTGTTGTCCTTTTACTATACATGTTTCTTTTTAATCTTCTTTTCTTAGATAAGTCCCTTTAACATTTCATAAAATAAGGGCTTGGTGATGATGAACTCCTTTGACTTGACCTTATCTGAGAAGCACTTTATCTGCCCTTCCATTCTAAATGAAAGCTTTACTGGATAGAGTAATCTGGGGTATAGGTCCCTGTCTTTCATGACTTGAAATACTTCTTTCCAGCCCCTTCTTGCCTGGAAGGTTTCTTTTGAGAAATCATCTGACAGTCTGATGGGAACTCCTTTGTAGGTTACTGTCCCCTTATCTCTTGCTGCTTCTAGGATTCTCTCCTTCATTTTTACCTTGGCTAATGTAATTATGAGGTGCCTTGGTATGTTTCTTCTTGGGTCCAAATTCTTTGAGACTCTCTGAGCTTCCTGGACTTCCTGGAAGTCTATTTCCTTTGCCAGAATGGGGAAGTTCTCCTTTATTGTTTGTTCAAATACATTTTCAATCTGTTGCTCTACCTCTTCTCCTGCTAGTACCCCTATAATTCGGATGTTGTAACATTTAAAGATGTCCTGGAGGTTCCTATGCTTCTCCTCATTTTTTCTGAATTCTTATTTCTCCATTCTTCCCTGTTTGGTTGTTTCTTTCTTCCTTCTGGTCCACTATACTATTTTGAGTTCCAGTTTCCTTCTCATCACTGTTGGTTCCCTGTGCATTTTTCTTCATTTCTTTTATGGTAACCTAACCTGAATTTTTTCACCTAATTTGCAACCACAATCAACCAATTCTGTGAGCTTCCTGATCACCAGTGTTTTGAACTGTGCATCTGATAGGTTAGCTATCTCTTGGTTGCTCAAAAGGATGAGTTCTGGGGCACTGATTTGTGCTTCTGTTTGAGCCATCTCTCTCTCTCTTTTATTTATTTATTTTTTTGGACTGGTCGCTCCTGTTACGGTGAGGGGCAGAGCCTAAGGTATTCACCAGGGCTGGGCACCCCAGTCACTAGATTGTATGTGAGGGCGGGGTTCAGAGGGAACTATGGCAGTAGCTCCATTCTCCGAGGGATCTCAGTCCCTTCTCTGGGATCCTGGGTTGCGCGCTCTGCCCTGATCCCCAATTGCCACCTCACTGGTTCTGCCAGCTGCCACTTGCATATTCAGGGTTCACCCACTGTGATCTTGCATGCCCCATATGCCTTATACGCTCCCAGTTGCCTTATGCGCCCTGTTCTCTGCACCGCAACCCCACACCCAGCTGCTTGTCTCTGCCCCTCCTGCTGGTCTGGATAAATGGGTCTATTTCAACTTCTTGGCTGTCCAACTTCCATTCAGATAAATCGTCTATCAGTTCTGGGTGTTATTCTGCCTCTAAATTGTCGTTCCAATCTTGGTTGTACATGGAGGTATGGTGCATCCACCTATGCCTCCATCTTGCTGAAAGTCGAAGGCAAGATTCTTGTGATGAAACCAAAGAATTGCTACCCTGGGGCAGCATTTCAAAGAATAGAAAGGAATATTTTCACCACAAACTCACACCAATTCCCTTCAAACAAAACCATTGAGCATGCCTATGAATCAGACACCCAATACCTCTTAACTCTACCTTTAAACCTTCCACTTCAGGTTTAAAAGATAAAGCTTTCCCCGATGAAGCATTGTTGGCTAGTACATGAGAATGTTGCAGCCATGCTATTGAAATTGGTTCCTGGAAGGAACATGAGGAAAAAATCTGTATTTTTCTTGATTTCTGCCCAAGTATGTCAGTTTTGTAGGCATCCTGGAGTTCTTCCCAGAAGGAAGATCTCAACATCTTCAATGCCAATCATGAATAAGAGTTCCATTTACTTAAAAGAATGAAACTTGTTCAGTGTTGTATGAATAAAATGTGCCAGATTAAAAGAAACAATTATTGATCTTCACCTAAACTGATGTCCTCAAACAAAGGACCAAATCACTCACCACCCACTTTTCTTTCTCTACACCAGTCCCTATCCATATCCACTCACCATGGCTGTCATAGAGTCTACTAGAGAGATGTTGGAGTCCAAACTGAGTCGACTGCCTTGATGCGTGACTTTTGGCATGTCAGTTAATTTCTCTATCTCTTGCTTCTATATAGTATTAGAATAAAAGTCTTTATTCTTCCTTATCTTCCTTTGAACTTTTTCAAAGAAAGGCATTACAAAAATGCTAAGAAAAATTCTACCAAAAACATTTATAGCTGCCCTTTGAGGATACACCATGTTATTTCAATACACAAATTTTAGAAATATGACCTTTCCTGCTACATTTATGCATTGTCAGGGCAGTGTTATCATTAGATACAATATCCTCACAATCTTCAAATGTTAAAGAAATAAACATAAGATACTCAAAGGTGGAACCATGATGCCAAAAATGAGTAATTAAGACTCTCAACTCTTCAATATGCCTGTGTTCTGTTCTTCTCACTTTCTGTCTCTCTGTTTTTAAATAACAGACATACCAACTTTTGACAGTACACGTTCTCTTGGCCCCCTAACCCAAGGGGAGAAGAGTTTGGGGGTTCACATTCAAGCAGGAGTTCTAGTCTTAGGACATGTTCAAAGAATTATGTCATATAACAATACACATATGACCTATAAGTCATGAGCAACCTTCAACACAGTACCTAACTTCTCTAAGCCTTTGTATTAGTTTTCTATGGCTAACATAACAAAATACCACAGACTAGGTGGCTTAAAGAACATAAATTAATTTTCTCACAGTTTTAGAGTCTAGAAGTTCAAGATCAACATGTCAGCAGATTTAGTTTCTTCTGAGGTCTCTCTTCTTGGCTTGCAGATGGCTCCTTCTTGCTATGTCTTCACATGTGTCTCCCTGGTGTTTTTCTCTTCTTATAAGGACATCAGTCAGGTCAGATGAGGGCACACCATACCAGCTTCATTTTAACTTAATCACCTCTTTAGAGACCTTACCTCCAAATACAGTCACATTCTGAGGTTAAGTCCTCAAATTATGAATTGGTGGGGCAAGGGGGGATAATTTAATTCATAACAGCCTCATAAGGGCATCGTGAGGATTTATGTAAAATGCAGACAAGACCATGAATTGGAAAATGCTTTATAAATTATGTCACTATACAAATATTGTATAATTGATGTCATTATTTTTGCCATTATAATTATTATTTTCTATGACATATTGTCAGTTTCTTGGGAAATATAACTTTTTCACCTTTTAAAGAATTATTGCATAGTGGTTAAGAGAACATGCTCCAGAATTAAGATGTCTAGATCCAAATCTTGGCTAGCTGTGTGATCTTTAAAAATTATTTTAACCTCTCTAAGCTTCAGTTTTCCTATTTATAAATTAGAGATGTAAAAAGAGTACCTACCTTTTGGGGTTTTGAAAGTATTAGAAGATGGAATGCATTAAAATGACAAGCTAATAGTACATGTTCCATAAGTGATGGCTGCTGTTAATAGCAGCATTTAGACCTTGTTGTTGCCGCCACCTCTTCCTTAGCCAGCAGAGGTCTCCATCACAGCCAAACTTGGACTGGTTTCCCCATGGCAGCCTGCATTGCAGCTGCCAAGCACATCCATTGTCGTCAAAGAAAGCAGTGAAAGAATTAGCATGCTGTATGAAGGAAGAAGAAGAAATCAAAACAAAAGAATAAGAAATAGTCAGGATTCCATGGTAGAATGCTATGTGAACAGGTGTTTGGCCATGAATTAAGATTGCCTAAGTTCTAGCGCTGCTTCAGAGACAGACTTTCACTGACATCGTCCTTAGTAGCACCTCACTCTAGCCAGTCCTGAAGTTAACAAAAATTACTCATGTAGATTCCAAGGAGCAGTAAGTTTGAATCTGTGAGAAATATTTTTGTAAAGTTCTCTGAAAACAAAGCGTGCTGTTAAATGAACATTTAACATTTCTCACAGTACTAAGAAGCTTATTTCATGTCTATCACCAATTATATTCCACGCCCCAGTTTTTCTTCCACTGTAATATATATTTTTTAATATTCTTTTCCCACACAGGCTTACACCTCCAAGTTCAATTATTCTGTCAGTTGTGTTTTAAATTGCACTGCTTTCTATTAACCCCTTGTGGCATCAATTTGTTGGTCTGCTCCTTCTGCTGAACCAATCATCTTCACACCCACCAAAAGCTAAAACGGCAATTAAATGGAGGAAGATGAAGAAATTAAAGCATAGAAGTAAAGACAGTGGGAAAGTGGGATTAAAAAGAGCACCGAGGGGGAAACACACATGTGCTAAAAAGCATAGCACGGAACAGATAGAGGCACAGAGGGTAGAGCAAGGTAGAAAACGGATCCTTCGTGCGTCTAGCACACCTCTTTCAGCACCAAGGACAGAGACTCCGAAGGGCTGCCCCAAGCCACATTCAGTTTAGGGTCCCTCTAAAATCCTCTAGAGAAAACGGATGCATTCGAAAGCTGCTATGACACATGCAGTAAGGTCTATTAGGGAAGCTGGGAAAGCAGCACACAAGTGATTTCACCTCAGAGGCAAAAATGGGTGATTTTCTTTCTGTTCATTTCCACAGTTTCTGTGTCGTGGGAAAGGCAAAGTTTGCTTTGCTTGGGCATGTCTGCAGTCAGTAAATGGCTACAGGAGCTGAGGCGAATAAACTTCACAGTCTCCGTAAATCAAAAGAAATTTTCAGGGTAAGTAATTTTTCTTTTTGTTTCTACTTTAATACGCAGTGTTTTCCTGGAAGATTATTTAATCAGTTTGGGGTTCTGTGGCTCTCTAAGAAAATGCATTAAAATGCTGTGCCCTCTCTTACTTAAAAATCTGAAACTCTGGGGTAACTGTTTCATTTTTTCTCATTTTGGGGGCAGTATAAACCTGTTCTACTTTTCCCCCCAAAATTAGATCCTCATGGGCTCTAGCAGATATATCAAGGCAGTGTTAAAAGAAGGAAAATAAAAAACTGTTAGTATTCCTGGGGTTTGTATGATTGTATTACTCTTAACAGTTTTACTTACTTGTAAGGTTCTGTTTTTTATAAACTCCTCCAGTACAGCACCCTGGTAATCCAGGACTGAAGTCTTGGAGAGACACTGTTTTCAATGGTCTATTTCAAGCAAGTCTGTTTCCAAGTCAGAATTCATTTATTCCTAACAGAGATATGTAGTGCTTGAGATGATGATTGTGTATGTTTTCTTTAATGATAACACATAATTTTGAGGGTATTGTTGTTTTTTAATTGTGGGACTTTCATACTTACTGTAGCTTATTGGATCAATGAAGTTGTTGAAATTAGGCATTTGTTCCAGTTCATGCACTTAGTTTAATCAAATACTATTAAAATGCATACACAAATAATAATGCTGCAATAGCAAATTGGAACTTGGATTCTAAACTTATGCTGCCTACTTGTTTGTACTTTATAGGTGAAGCCCTTTGCTTATTAATGCTAAAAGATCAGCAAGATGTACATCCTTGGATAAAAATAAAGAATTATTGCTTTGCACTACATTGGTTGGATTTCTTATAGCCAAAGAGAAGCAAATACAATATGAGAAAGAGTCTTACTCGGGTGCTTGTTTAGTTTTATAACTGAACATTCTTCAAGGGTCTGCGTGGTTAGCAGTGAGCAGGGGTGTTAACAAGGAAAATACTGACAGTATCCAAATAAATATCTGATATTAAAGCATCTATACAGAAAGCTGCTTATTATGAAATATGAATTAAAGCAAATACCAAATAGGTTTTACTTGATATTAAATTCAATTTCTAATATATTGAAGTAATTAATGCATCAATTAATATTTGCTCATTGATTGACTGATACACTAAGTTCCCTGTTTTGACTCTGATTAGAAGGATAGGATGCTCAGTCCTTAGAGGTTGTGATGAAAAATGAGGATGCTCTGCTTTACTGAGCAGATTTAATTAGGAAAAAAAGTATATTACCTTAGCTGTGAGATCTCAGTAACCAGCTATGGTTTTCCTCTGCACATTTGCCAATAATGTAAATGTGTCCAAATATATAAATATGCTATACATTTCAATGCACTTGTGAATATTCATTAGGAAAATAAACTAGACTCCAACTTTCAAGAATAAAGTGCCACACAAATGCTGAAGACAACCTCTAATAATAATGACAATGTAACTCCCACTGTTTCCATGTGCAGTGTGCACCTGCACTGACTTTGCTGAGCAAGGTCAGACAACATGCACACATTACTCCTAAAAGGGGAGGTTTGAAAATCAGTCCCCATTTCAGGTTTGTGTTCCTCACCCCAATACTGGAGTACTTAAGAACATGAACTCTATCCAGAAACAAACAGTTCTTGGTTTGAATCAGCTCCATCATTTACTGGTGTACAACTGCAGCAATATACTTAACCTTTCTGCTACTTACTTTCTTCATCTGCAAAAGTGGGAATTATAACAGCACCTACTTCTTTTATTAGGTTGTTGTGAGGTTTACACACGATAATGCTTATAAATGTTAGCTATAAGTATTAATTTTTTCAGGCAATATAGTAAGTCTGCATTGAAGCCCAGAACCAGAAAATCTCTGGAGACTAGAGGTCAGAACACAACTAAGTAAGAAATTAGAGACAGCAAAAGACAGGAATCTATGATACATGGAACCCTGCTATCAAGGTGTTTTGTTCTGGGTTTAGGAAAAACCATTCCTGCCTGAAGATGACTGCCATGTCAACACCACTGCCAGCATGGACACAGAAAATAGGTTATGAGTTTTGGATTTGGGGAAACTGCAGATCTAAGCTGGCTCAACACAGGCCCCTCCACGTTGTGTGACCTTGAAAAGGTTCCTGGGCCTCTCTCTCTCAGCTTTCTAATCTATAAAAGAAAGATATCAACATGTATCTTCAGGTCCACTATAAATATTAAAATGAGATAATATGTATATAGTGGCAGTAGTTGGCACACAGTAGCAGCCAGAAGTGGTAGTAACTACTGTTTTCAGAAGGAGGTCAAGAACTACAAGTGTTTGTGGGTTTTGTTTGTTTGTTTGTGGTTTTTGCTTAACTCAATAACCTTAAGGAAAAAATTACAACCCTGTAAATCCTAATAAGCATCTTTCTAACAAACTCAGTGGGAGCCTGGTATGGAACCAGGTGCCGAAGAGGCACTGCACACACATTCCAGGCAGACTGCATGGAGTTCAGAACTGAGGTACTGAGTATCAGCAAAGCAGGATGAGCAGCAGAGCGGTCAGGGACCTAACCACTCTCTGCCCCTCTGCTTTTTAAAGCAGATTACACTCTCACTCTAAAAGATACTAAAATAAACTATAAAGACCAACATTAGTCAATACTTTGTAAGAAACTGAAAGGCTCATTAAAATTTGTAATTGGTGTTACATGTAATGAATCTAAAAGAGTACACCCAGCAGCAACCTTTGAGTCCTTGCCATCTTCACTTTCTCACCTCCCATTCACTCTTATCTGCTAACACTCTTTCTGGGGTCATCAGTCATCTCCTAATTTCTGAGTGCATTGGCACTCGGCAGCTGTACCTCATTTGACAACCCTTTTACCTATTCCCACTTTTCCTTTAACAATAGAGCTGCACTATTTCAAGTGCTACATGCCAGACATTATGCTATAGCTGTGATTCTCAATGGGAGAGCAATTTTGCCCCACAAAGGACAACTGAGCATGTCTGGAGACATTTTTGGTTGTCACAATTTAGGGGAAGGGGAGCACTACTGGCACCTACTAGGTGGATGTCAGGGATGCTGCTAATCATCCAATGGATTCACAGGACAACCCCCCCACAACCAACTGTCAATGGTTACAAGCCTTTGCATATATAATTTTATTTGATTATTATAATAGCCCTGTAGAGTGCATATGATTATTCTCATTTTGCTGATGAGGAAACCAGGCTATCATTATGAATTACTTAGAGAGTGATCATTCAGTTAATGAATTCTCTAGGCTCTCTACTTCTCCTACCTGAGACCCATTTACTATCTGTCAGCACTCCATCAGAGGGAAAAGGAAAGGAGAAAGGCAGGCTGAGCTTTGTGTTATATAAGCAATGCTGGTTTAAAAGAAAAATCTAAGGAGAGAGGAAGTTGAAACAGCTGAGAGACGGGGAGCCATCTAGCATCTTACTCATTTTCTGCCTTTGTCTCCCACACCCACAACTCACCAGGGCTGCCGCACAACCAAGGCCTACCCCCACCTGCTGCTATACAGGATCAGAGACCAGAGACAGCACACGGCAAAATAAATAAAAAATCAGAAATGTAAGAGACTGTGGTTCCATCACCAGGCTCAGAATTGATTTTCAGAGTTGAAGGTCTCCCTTCACATAATTAGTCATTGACATTCAGCTGTGCTGCTTCTAATTAGCTGTCAAACCTTGGCAGAGTAAAATGTCCAGCAAGATGGTAACAAATATCCCAAGGTTTCCTCTTCTCTCTTACGTGACAAGTGAGAAAAGGGTAAGACATTAGCCAACTGCAGACCCCCAAGAAAGAGTGATTCCTGGCCACTGCTTTCCAGGTTGCAGAAGAAAAGGCTTTCTGGGCCTGAGCCTGCCTCAGAGGTGAAAATATCCCCAAACAATCAGAAAGCATTGTACTTTCCAAAAGCCCTTGGCTGCAGCTGCACTATCTCCCAGATGAAGGCTGCCCTTCTCCAAATAATGAGGAAATTGTAATTATTATCAAAAAATATTATTATGCTTTAAAATATATTGAGTGCAAGCAGTGCACCAAGATAAAGAAAATTTTTAAATTGTCTGAATTCAGTCCAAGCTAGTCTCCCCTTACAATCATTTGTTCATTTTTAACACTTAGACATTCCAGGCTGAAATATTTCAAAACGAGACATGAAATGACAGCCATGATTAGGCCAATCTCCTAATCACAGAAGAGCTGCAGATATCAAAAGTGAGAGCAGCTCCAGGCCACCAAGCCAGCCTCTACCTCTGCCAGGGCCTGGAACAAGAGTTCCCATGGAGACCCACATACTCCATGTCTAAATATTTTAGTTATAACCAACAAACCACTGAACAAAATGTTTAATCCTCTGCCTTGACAATCCTCTTCCTAACAATCTGAAAGACCAGGTTTGAATTTAACATTCCTAGGCCCTTAATAATCCCATATAAAATGTAAGAGGGGAGGAGAAACTACCCCCCACCCCAGGGCACATGCAATAGGCAGCTAATCTGTCTCTCTCTCCCTCCTCCCTCTTTTCTTCCCTCTCTCCCTCCCTCCCTCCCTCCCTCTCTCTCTAAAATCAATAAAAATATATCTTTGGGTAAGGATTTAAAATTTTTTAATAATAAATTAAAAATAAACTGTGTGACTTAAAAGATGTCATTCACCTCTCTGGGTCTCAATTTCCCTGTTTGAAAAGTAAGGCACTGGACTAGATCAGAGCATGAAAACAGGGGGTTCATGGGTCATTCACTGACCTCTGAATGTGGCATCAGGGCAGCAGGGAAGACTTCATGGAGCTTAAATATTTCTCTAATTGGTAACCAATCTTTAAAAATTAGGTTTCAAATGAGATTCCACACATGTATTTTCCCAAAATATAAAACCACTATATTGCCTCTTGACTCCATTACTCTTGAGATTTTCTCTCCCAACCCTACCAGGCCCCATGTAAGATACAAGAGAGAGAATGGTAGATTGAAGGAAGTTAAGAGATACAGAGGAAGGCAGGGAAAGGCAAACAGTGGCAATAGAGAATGCAAGGGAGGAAACAAAGACAGGGGTGGGAAGCTAATAGAAACAGACCAGTAAAAGAAAAAGAGCTAATGCTCATGTGTCACATATGGCTTTCAATGTCTTACATGTAAAATAGCTCATGCAATCCTCACAAAAACCTTATGGACAGATTCCATCATGTCCCTCATTTTACAGAAGAGGAAAATGAAGCTCAGAGAGGTGCAGTGACCTGCCCAAGGTCCCAGAGTTAGGAGGTGGTAGAGCTAGGATTCTCATTTTGCAACAGCTCCCCATCTTACTCAGAGTCCAAGCCTGGTTCTTGCAGCAGCCTCGCACAACCTCTCCATCTCGCACCCTCCCACACTGCCCCGCCTCACTTGGTTCCAGCCACACTGGCCTCTCTGCTGTCCCTTCTATATGCCAGCCATTTGTCTTTGTACCTGCTGTTCCTTGTGCTTGAACAACTCTCCCCCCAGGAATCTGCAGACTTGGCTTCCTCAGATGCTCTGGGTCTCGACTCAGTTGTCACCTGCTCCCCAAGGGCTTCATTACCCTAATTAAAAATGGCACTCAGACACCCTGCTCACATACACATGATCCTCTCCCTCTCCTCACTCTCATCTCTGATTTACCATTCTCCAAAATATGTATCATCAAACGTACTACATCTTTTATTTATCTTGTTTATTAGGCTTTTCCTCTGGAATGGAGGCTTCCAGAGGACAGGAATTTTTATCATCCCTTTGTTCAGTGCTGTATTTCTAGTGCTTAGAACAGTGCCTGTCATATAGAAAGTACTCAATAAATGTATGTTGAAATCAAATATTTGCATGCAAGCAGCCTAGCTCCAAAGAGTCTGATTTTACCAACATTTTTTTTCTGTCTTCCCCTCAGGACACCTATTGAGGTCGTTCCTCTCCCTCTGGGCTATGGTGCCACTAAATCAGCTGAGTGGCCACATCAATTCCACCTGTGGGGCAGACAACTCCACAGGGGCCAGCTGGGCCCGCCCACATGCCTACTACGCCCTGTCCTACTGTGCGCTCATCCTTGCCATTGTCTTTGGCAATGGTCTGGTGTGTGTTGCTGTGCTAAGGGAACGGGCCCTGCAGACCACCACCAACTACCTGGTGGTGAGCCTGGCTGTGGCGGACTTGCTGGTGGCCACCTTGGTGATGCCCTGGGTGGTGTACCTGGAGGTAAGTGAGCCCAGGTTTGGGCTGCTCACGTGACTGTGTTTGTCTTTGTCATCCCTGAGCTCCTGTGCTTCTGAGCTCAGAATGCTTTCTGCTGTGATCTGGGGACTGGGAAGGAGGGAGAGTTCCTGTCCTTCTACCTTTCATGAGGAAGCCAAAAGTTTGGAGAGCAGTCATTATCTAGCACCACTTGTGCACATCAGAACCAGGGAGCTGGGAATGATTCTGTTCTCAGGTCTCCAGTATCCAGGTAGCCAGACTTGAGTGATAGGACTACTCATCCTGAAAATGCACCAAGTTTACTCTCTGCCAGGCATGTCACAAAGACATGAGGGGTTGGGGGAGGCAGTTCAATAGGCGCCTTCATCAGGGTTTCCATGTGTGTGGAGGTGAGAGTGTGCAGGAGGAATTCAGGACAAAGATGGGGAGGGAAAAAGGAATTACAGGAAAAAAATAATGAATGAGGAAAAAAAGAGAGAAAGAATAGCCTACAAATAGATCAGACTTCTTTACATGGGTCAGTTGTCTTTAGACTTGGCTCTTTCCACTTGGACATAAGCTATCCATAGACTACTACCTAAAGAACCAACCAGACCTTCCAATTCACATTTTTGGTGCCTCTATTAATAGTAAAGCACCTTCACCAATCAGATAATGCAACAGACCCCAGAGAATTCTTTTGGAGAGAAACATTTCTTAAATTTGAAAGTATTTTCATTCAAAGGTGCAAAGCAGAGTCAGAAGGTGATAAAGATAAAACATTCATTTGCTAACAGAGATACCAGGGTGCCTATACCTGTTCAAGAAATAGATATTCTTACTGGGAAAGCATGCAATTGACTGAAGACTTTTCTTAAAGACATCCTAATATGCTATTAATATTTCTTCTCTGCACTGTGTATCATTCTAAAGAGGTATCCAATGAAGGACAAAATGATGCTATGATTAAGAGAAATTAAAATTCATCAAATTAATATCTCAGTTAATATTAATAGTGAAGACGACAGTTAATTAAGTATGACATATCACAGGAGAGCAAAAATCTCAAACATAGACTGCCTATGCTAGTTCTCATATTAAAGGATGACTGGAAACTAAAATTAGACATGATCTCAACAGGGAGACATAAAAAAAGAAAATAAAAAAGACAAAGAAAAGAAAAAAAAACAACTAGGATTATTAGGAATAGATTTAACTGCTAACACAGCAATTTTCAACCTTTTTCATCTCAGGACACACATAAACTAATTGCTAAAATTCTGTGACATACCAAAAAATGTATCTTTTGCCAATCTGACAAAAATAGGTATAATTTTAGTTGATTTACCAAAAAAAAAAATAACAGTAATTACCTACTCTTTTTGCTCCAAAGTGACTTTTTAAAAGTCAGGTGCTTATACCTGTACATAAGGATTTCTGGTACCAAGATTTAACCAATCAGACTCAACCTTATTATGCAACGTGACAAATAAGATACAACTCTATTATATGACCTATATATTTATGGTTCAAGACAAGGCATCCATACCAAATTACTATTGTTGTGTTAGCTATTGTCATTTTCTTAATTTGACAATCTAAGGGGAAAGAAGCCAGCACTTCTGACTAAATAAGTATTGAATGTTTTAAAAATTCTTGTGGCACAACAGTTGTAAATCACAGGGCTAGGGGGATACTCAGAGTATCCTGATGGCAAAGGGTCTTGTGGTTATCTTGACTTTTATGTCAACCCAATTACTCTGAGACAATCTTGAAATCAGAGGCTATGTCTCTGTTCTTTTTTTCCTGTAGTCCAAATACACTACCTGGCACATAATATGTGCTAAATAAATATTTGATATGTGATTGATTAAATGAGTCTGTTCTGTAATGTCTGCATTAGATGGCCAATTCCTGTTTATACCAGTTGCTACTGTGTCTGTTGTAACAATGAACTATTTATTTTTACATTCAATAATAATGAGACTGAAAGGAGTTAAAAGCATGTGATGTTTTTGTTCAAAAGTAAGGCAGATTTTAGGTGCTATAATCCAGTATGGATTAGTCAATAATTCATACCACCACCGTCCCTCCACCAAAGTGTTTCTGTCCATCCCTATACCTTAGAAGGATTCCTAAGTCTTTCAGAAAGATGGACCTCAGAAGCAAAGGCAGGAAGAGGACTTTCAGCCTAATAAGCATTTTAATTGCCCCCAGATAAAACCAGGCTTTCCACATCTGTAACAAAGTCATTCAGGCACACTCTTTTAGTGTCCATTTGTGATAGCTTCCAGGACTCTGGATGGACCATACTGGAAAATCTCTGTAGCTATCGGTATAAGAGATGCACATTGTGATTTTTCCACACCATGCCAGCTCTTTCAAGCCACACCTGCCAATAAAGATAATCAACCCCTTCTACGGCTGAGCATGAAGAACAGCTGAGTCTATAGAGGGCGGGCACGAAATCTTGCCAAAGGTTCAGTGAACCCTCAGCAGTTTGGATCTATGTGTTTTCCCCTACGAGGAGAATGGTGGTGGAGCTCCTGATCTCCTCTCATAAAAACCAATATGCTATCTTCCCAAAAAGCTATTTGGTGTAGGTGCTCAGTAATCAAGAGCATGGTCAAATGAGTCTATGACCATATAAAGAAGATTTGAGGCAGCAGAGACACCTCTCCACTGAGAAATGGGCTTTAGCACCTTGATTTGGCCCTTCCCACTTGCTTCAAGGCTGTAGTCAATGCAACTTAATATCTCTGCACCACTTTCTCCAACAGTACACTCAGGGTCTACCTCAATAAAAGATAGAATATGACTTAAAGTAGCCATCATTAACAGATGACTGGTTAAAATATTAGCAGTCTGAAGTCCAAAGGACCAGATCTCCCTTTTCCACCCCAGTATATACTTGTCTTAATCTTAAATACCTGCCTGCTTTCTGTGGAACTTGGGAGTAGATGGGGTACCTTAACAAGAGAAAAGAATACTTAAAGCCTCAACGGGCCTTAAAGGAACTGTGAATATATAAATCCATGTGTCTCAGAGAAGGTCAAAGCATTATTCCCAGTAACTTGTCCTAATGACAAGTTACTACAGGTGGTTGAGTAGCTGGTCTAGTAATTGAATGACTATACATAAGAGCTCCCTTGAAAAGAGGGAAGAATGCAGTGCTAACCGCAGGGACTGCTGTAAGCTTGAGAGCCCTCAAGATGAAAGGACAGAAATGAGAAGAACATCATGTGGGGGACAAATTAGCTGCCCAATTCACAGCTTCTTGTGTTTGATTTGAATACATCCATCTTCTTTGAAGGGAATATTGGCTCATATTGGCCAGATACCTTCCTTCAAAGGTAAATTGACACTAGTATGTATGAGTTAGGAATGTTTAGGCTGTACATATTGGAACATTTGACTAACTGTGGCTTAAATAAATGAGTTATTTTGTTCACATAGCAGAACTGTGGAAGAAGACAGTTGTTGATGGTTTAGCTGCCCCATTGTGTCATCAAGAACCAGGCTGTTCCATCCTTTCTGTTCACCATCTTTGACAAGCTGGCTTACTTCCTCATGCTGCTCACAGGATGGCTGCCATAGACCCAACATCATGGCTGTATTCAAAATAGGATAAATGGGGGTTGCAGAGGGGGTGAAAAGCCATTTCCCTAGCGTGGCTCAAAACTCCTCCCTAAGGGACTTCACTTAAGTCTAAGTAGCCAGAAGTGGATCATAAATCCACTTACGCATGCAAGGGAAGATAGAAAGAAAGAGTGAAAATGTGAATTTCTTTAAAAAAAGATGTGGAGATGAGGAATTGCTGAGGCAGACAATAAAATGTCACATATCACATAACATTATGCTTCTTATCGAATTCACTGGGATAACTCTCATTCTAACACAGAGTTATGCTATGAGAAAGACTCCGAAATTTGGAATCAAAAGATCTGGGAATTAAGTGAATGAAATGGAGGTGACAACTATACTTTTCTTATCACATAGGCTATGTGTTAGGCTCAACCATCATCAGCTGAGGAAGTGTTTTGATAACTAAAAAGTGTAATCTATAACTATCTCAGTTAAGACACTTTTAGTTATAAGTAAAAAAGAAAATTTAACTCCAAAATTTGACCTAAAGAGTAAACAGAAAGCATTGACTCACATACCAGGAACTTTTAAAGTCTTATGGTAAGGTGGACTACAGGCACAGTTGGGACAAGGGTCCATCTCATTTCTCTACAATTCTCTCAGCTCTGTCTTTTTCTATATTTTGGCTGTATCCATAGGCAAAGGGTAAGCAATAAGCCTCACATGTGTACAATACAAGCAAGAGAGAACATCTGTGTCCACAGACTTCTAGTACATGCATTGAGATGTATTTCGATTGGATGGTCTTATGGCACATGATTTTCTCTGAACTACTCACTGAACAGAAAAGCTAGCTTAGCAAAGAAGAGTTTCTTCCATGAAACACATCAACTGCTCAGGAATCTCATGGATTACCAGGAGAACCCAAGGACTGCTAGAAGGAGGGACAAGCATAGTCAGCAAGTGGGTGCCATGGTGGCTTTCATTGTTATCATTCTCATCATTAAGGCACACAGGAACCTGAGCTTGAGCAATATAGAAAGGTGAACAAGCAGCAACCAATCACTCATCCTCTTCCGTTTTCTCTGCCCCCAGGTCTAGCAGAGAAATTTGTGATAAAAACCATGCAGGCGACTTCAGCATAGTTACATTCCATAGGGCCCTGGCCTGGTTGTCTTTTTAATTCAGTTTGCAGCAGTTTCTCAAAAACTCTTTTCTGTGCCATACCAAATAGTTCTATCTCAGATTCCCACTCAAGTTTTTAATTTCCCACTTTAGAAGCTACAGTCAGTTTGGAACTTTCCTCTCCAAGCACAACCGTCCCATTTTGTCCCACGCAGTTAAGCACCTTTTGTGATGTGTGATGCACTTATATCAGAAGAGAAAGGCAACATAAGCAGCCAGGGGACATCTGAAAAACTGAACTCAGAGTATGTGAGTCCCGGTGTAGGCAGGAGAAAAGACTCAAGGGTTAAGCAATGTAGACAAGCCAAAGAGAGCAGGGTGGGTTCAAGCTGGGAAACTCGCCACACAGAGAGTGAAAGAACAGCACTGTCGGGGGGAGAGAGGAGTTTTTAGCCTTGTAATAGCATTGATTATTAGAAATAAAAGAGAGCCTGCATTTTAAATGGGTTCCTCTATGATTTTTTGTGCACTTGAAATATGGACCATTGGGTTTATCTCAGATCTACCAAACTGGAGTTTCCAGGGTGGCCTTGGAAATATATAGTAATTATAACCAGTCACCCAACCCCAGCCCTAGCCAGCCCCAGCCCCAGCCCCACTCCCACCCCAAGGGATTTGCAGCCAGCCAGCCATCTGCTACAAACTGATGTTCAGGAACCACTAATCTGTACAAACCCCACTTCACAGATAAAGACATTGGAATTCAGAGACGTAAATCCTCTGTCTTACTCCACAGAAATCCCCCTTCTGTGAAAAAAAATCCCAAATGTGGCAAACAAAAATGAAATGAAGAGGCTAATTTGAGAAGTAATTCCATCTTTGCTCCTTGGCTATCCCCCCAAAGCAACTACAAATCCATCCTTGAGAGCAAGAATTCTTAATCCGGGGAGTCCATCGACCTGGTTGTAAATAAAACTATTTTCTCATTTTCACTAAGCTGAAATTTAGCACTTTCATCAATTATGAATGTAGATATCAACCCACAGCAGAAGAAATCCTTCATGTCACCAGTAGACATCCAGATATTTCTACTTTCAAATCACATTCCAGTTGTTGCACACACCTTGAAATACCATTTACATTCATCGGTACTTTGAAATTATAGGAATTTTGGACCTGCCACTAAGTCTTGTCACTTAATGCATTATTAAAGAAGCACATATATTTAAAATACTTTGGTAAAGATATTTCAATGTAATTGGCATCTTTTGTGATCCATTGTATTTTATGTATGCACTTCTAAGAAGGGAACCAGAGGCTAAAGTCTCCCCTGGAACAAAGAATGCTCAAGGAGCCCTACTTTAGGACAACCATTTCTGAAGATAATGTCACACACACACACAGCTGTTTCCCAAACTTCCCAGGCAGCAGGAATCATTGGAGGGACTTATTATTCTGAGAGGAACCTGAGAATCATTTTGTTTAGCAAAAGCCTCCGGTGATTTGGGAAATGCTGCCTTATAAAAAGTAAATTAGGGAAATGCTGCCGCAGGCTATGTCTGTTGAAAATTCAGTAGCCAACTTCTGTACCTGAAGACAATTTCTTGCTTACTCCCACCTTCTGTATTGCCAAAGGGAGTTAGTTATATTCATTAGCAAGTGAGAGTAACACCACCTGGCTGCTGTATGATTCTGAAGTGAGTTATTCATTAGAGTTTAGGAGAAAGGTAGAATCATGTCTCTAAAGAGCCTTAAATCAATCAGATTTTTCTTGCTTTTTTTTCCCCATTTAATTTCAAAAATCACTTTACTTTTCAAGTTCTCTCAACACTTTCTACTTATCTCACTGTCAGCACTTACCACATTATATTATAGTTATTTTCTTAGCATCCATCTCCTGAGCCCTCAGTTCATCCTCACTAGTTCACACATTTCTCTCCCTAACATGCACACACTACATTCTGAGGTCTTGGGGACAAAAACAGCTTTAATTCATTCCTGTACACCTACCCCTGTGGAGTATCAGGCATATAATGGGCACTTGATAAATATGGGATATGGGTGGATGGAGGAACACACACCTACTCTTTCCTCCTCTGTTATTAGAATGAAGTTAAATTGCATGCTTCCCAGAAGCAGAGTGTTAAAGGTGCTGACATTTTTTTAAAGATTTTATTTACTTTCTCCCTGGCTGGCATAGCTCAGTGGATTGAGCGCGGGCTGTGAACCAAAGTGTCGCAGGTTCGATTCCCAGTCAGGGCACATGCCTAGGTTGCAGGCCACGGCCCCCAGCAACCGCACATTGATGTTTCTCTCTCTCTCTCTTTCTCCCTCCCTTCCCTCTCTAAAAATAAATAAATAAAACCTTTTAAAAAAAGATTTTATTTACTTTCAGAGAGAGGGGAAGGAAGGGAGAGAAACATCAATGTGTGGCTGCCTCCCACATGTGCCCCACACCAGGGGACCTGGCCCACAACCCAGGCATGTGTCCCGACTGGGAATCAAATCAGTGACCCTTGAGTTTTCAGGCTGCCACTCATCTACTGAGCCACACCAGCCAGGCCTAAGGTGCTGACTTTTGAGAGTCATGATCAATATTAGGAGTTTGAAATGTTAGCTCCTTTTACTGGCTATGTATTCTTTTTTTAGTACATTTTATTGGTTTTGTTATTACAGCTGTCACACATTTTCTCCCTTTGCCCCCTCCATCCAGTACCCCTCTACCCTCCATCAATCCCTCCCTTAGTTCATTTCCATGGGTCTTGCATATGAGTTCTTTGGCTTCTCCATTTCCTATATCATTGTTAATGTCCACCTGTCTATTTTGTACCTACCAATTATGCTTTTTTAATCCCTGCACCTTCCCTGCCCATTCTCCCCTTTCCCCCTCCAAGCTGATGACCCTCCAAATGATCTCCATGTCTATAATTCCATCCTTGTTCTGTTTGTTTGCTTTGTTTGTTTTTATAGATTCAGTTGTCAGTAGCTATGAGTTTGTTGTCGCTTTAATGTTTATGATTTTGATCTTCTTCTTTTTCTTAAATAAGTCCCTTTAACATTTTATATAATAATGGTTTAGTGATGATGAACTCCTTTAGCTTTACCTTGTCTGGGAAGCACTTTATCTGCCCTTCAATTCTAAATGATAGATTTGCTGGATAGAGTAATCTTGGTTGTAGGTCCTTGCTTTTCATCACTTTAAATACTTTTTTCCAATCCCTTCTTGCCTGCAGGGTTTCTTTTGAGAAATCAGCTGCTAGTCTAATGGGAACTCCTTTGTACATAACTGTCTGCTTATCTCTTGCTGTTTTTAAATTCTCTCCTTACCTTTAATCTTCGGCATTTTAATTATCATGTATCTTGGTGTGGTCCTCTTTGGGTCCAACTTGTTTGGGATTCTCTGTGCTTCCTGAACTGGTATGTCTATTTCCTTTGACAAATTACAGAAGTTTTCTTTAATTATTTTTCCAAATAACTTTTCAATGTCTTCATCTTCCTCTTCTCCTAGCACCCCTATTATTTGGATGTTGGCACATTTGGAGATATCCCAGAGCCTCCTTGTACTATCCTCATTTTTTTTGAATTCTTGTTTCTTCTTTCTGTTCTAGTTGAATGTTTAGTTCTTCCTTATGTTCCAAATCATTGATTTGAATCCCAGCTTCCTTGCCTTCATTGTTGGTTCCCTGCAGATTTTTCTTTATTTCACTTAGTGTAACCTTCATTTCTTCTCTTATGTTTTTGCCATACTCAATGAGTTCTTTGAGCATCCTGATCACCAGTGTTTTGAACTCTGCATCTGGTAAGTTGACTATCCCAGTTTCATTTAGTTCTTTTTCTGGGATTTTGTTCTGTTCTTTCATTTGAGCCATATTTCTTTGTCTCCTCAATTCAGCAGCCTCCCTGTGTTTGTTTCTGTGTATTAGGTAGAGCTGCTTTGACTCCCTGTAAAAGTAGCCTGTAAATTGTGTCAGGTGGAGGCCTAGGTAATTGCCAGGGCAGGGCAACCCGCTTCACAGCTTTGTGGCTCTGTGTTGGTGGACAACTTAGAGAGGGGACTGTACCACTGCCTGGCTTCTGGGGGTTTGCCCAGCATTCACCCCATTTCCCATCACTTCACCCACTCCCGCTATGAGACTGGTTCCCTTTCAGCTGTTGCCGTGGTTTTGAATCCCAGAGGGGGCGGGTTTACATATGCTCTAAGATGCAGGCCCTTTAAGCAAAGTTTTCTGAAAGTCCAGAAGTTTCTTCTGCTGCCCCAAATCTCACTGGTTTTTACAGCCAGAAGTTATGGGTACTTATCTTCCCAGTGCTGAAACTCTGGGCTGTGTGATCTGGCCTGGGCTGGGATCACTCACTCCCATGGTATCCCTCACAATTTTTATCCACCACACGTGAATGTGGGATTGCCCATGCCCTGCCTGTTCCGCACTGCTGCCTCTCCACACCACACTGCACCTCATCACATCTCCAACCAGTCTCCGCATCTTCGCCCCTCCTACCCATCTCAATGAATGTGGCTTCTTTAAATCCATTGTTGTCAGACTTCCATACAGTTCGATTTTCTGACAGTTCTGAGTGTTATTTATTTTGAGATTTAGTTGTAATTCCTTTCTGTGGTTGCATGAGGAGGTGAAGCATGTCTACCCATGCTTCCATCTTGACTGGAAGTGACTCTGGCTATGTAGTCTTAGGCAAATTACTCAACCCCTTTCAATCACCATTTTGTTATTGAAAAATTGGAAATAATATTTAACTCATTGGATTGCTTTGGGAGTTATTTGATCTTGGCCCTTCACAGCTCTTTATTCATCACTTATTATTTACTTGGTGTGGAGGACTCCATAGATAAAAAGTATTTCCATTACACATCCCACCAATTAGAGACTCATTTTAATGAGTAAGCTCTGAGGAAGGCTTACTTATTACTAGAACCAGCTAATCAAATTGTTTTCTTCTTGTGACTTAGCTGAGCTCAAGGAGAGGATGGAAATTTTGATGGCAGAATTGGAGAATAAAAGAAAAGATAGCCAAAATACGGAGGTATAGTTGGGGAGTGGAAGCAGTGGAGAGGTTGAGGGGTTTGGCCCATAGGAGCTAAAGAAGCAGGGTACCAAGGAAACCTGCCCAGCGTGTACTTTCTTGAGGCCCCAAAGTCAGCAGCCACCACCGCTTTTTGCAGCCCTGAGATAGAGGAAATCAGGAGGGCATCCTAGAAGGGAGATGACAAATTCTGTCACACACAAAAATCCTTGATGTGCACAAGGTTTTCTCCTTTCCTCTTGCATTCACCCAGTTCCATCCCTTTTCATTAACTGCCCCCTCCTCACTTGACACTTCTACATAGCAGAGCATGAAGCAACCAACACTCCAATGCCCTGTCTGACCTGAGGAGTTGTGCCACCTCAGGAAAGGCATGGAACCTCTCTAAGCTTGAGTCTCTTTGTTTGTGATGAAGATGACAGTGTTACCAGACAGGAGCCTGGCCCCAAATAAGTCTGCCTAGTGCCAGCTGTAGTGTGTTGGTTCTTGACTTCATATAGGAAAGATTTCACAACATGACCCCAGGTGACTATGAGGATCCATTTATTAAAGCTGAGGACACTGAAACAAGGAAGGGCTTAGCACAGAAGAAGCAACAAGAGAGCCTAGGCTGGGCTACTGTAGCTCACTGGGAAGTCAGAGAAAAGGGGGCCTTTGGGACAGGTTCAGGGGACTAGCCTGAGACCAGCTGCCACTGCTGCCTATTGCTGTAGAGTTTAGGAGACATGTGCCTCTGGGGAAAGAAGTGGAGGGAGAAGAGGGCAAAGAGAATGGCAAGGGCTGCTCCCCAGAGGGAAAGCACATGCTGGGTCCTCTCTCTTGAGGCTTTTATCTCTTTCCTGATGGTGGCTGGGAATCTTAGAGGAGGTCTCAGAGGAGGGTTTCATCAGAATATTCATCAGTTCTCCAGGTGTGCCCTTTCAAGGTCATGGTCTCCACTGATTGGTCAGTGGCAGGACAGAGGGTCTTTAGTCATTGAAGTTGGTCCTGGTGCTTTTCTGGGCCTGGAACAGAAATAGACCTGAGACCTCCAAGGAGGAAAAACGAGAGAAGGAAAGGTTACCCTGGGGAGTGAGGTCCTTGTTTTCCCAGTTTTGCCCCTGCCAGGCACCTGGGTGACCATCTGCCCCTGGCTGTAAATTGCTCAGCCATTATGTTCAGCTATCTGTTGGTCTCCCTAATCCACTTACCAAGGAATTTCCCTAGATTCTCACTATCCTGTCTCAACAGTAGTCCTCTCTCATTGGATTATAATCATCAGTGGAGTCCGTGTACGTAAAGTGCTTTGCAGAACATCAAGACCCAGTAAGCCAGAGAAAGACAGGGACCCTTATATTTGGAATCTAATGAACAAAATAAACTAACAAAATAGAAACAAACACATAAATAGAAACAGACTCATAAGTAGAGAACAGACTGTCATAGGGAAGGGGGGTTGTGGGGCTGGGTGAAAAAGGTGAAGGGATTAAGAAAAAAAAAAAAACCTCATCAATACAGAAAACAATATGGTGATTACCAGAGGGAAAGGGAGGGTAGGGGGGAGTAGAAGAAAGTCAAGGAGAGATAGTGGTGATGGGAAGAGAAATGACTTGGGGTGGTGAACACACAATATAATATACAGATAATATAGAACTGTACACCTGAAACCTGTATTATTTTATTAGCCAATGTCACCCCAATAAATTGAATTTAAAAAAATAGGAAGAAGGAAAAAAGTAGGCATTCAGCAAACACTAGCTATTAGTATTAATATAGATTGTGTCAGAGACCAGTCATTCTTTCAGAACAGACTTGCATGCCAGGCATTGCTCTAGGTGCCGAGGATGCAGCAATACACAAGTACAAGTCCCTGCTCCTACGGAGTTTATTAAGTAACAGTCATTTAATTTCCTATCAAAGAAGTGTATGCTTTGCCCTGAAAACCTGTATGAGCACATTCAGTTTTCTGAATCTGAAGTTTTAAAGCTACAGAAATCCTAAAATAGGTTATGTGGGTCAGTGGCGCATAATAGGGTAAGTTCTAAAAAAATGTTAGATTGTATTAATAACATTAGGATCTTGTGATAATCTCTAGTTATGTTACTTACAAATGACTTGCTTCTTCAATAATCTTATAAATTCTTCAAGGACAGGGCCTGAAGTACACTCAGTAAAACCTCTTAAAACACATAGCATATACCCTCTTTCTATGAACTAAGTATTAGGACCTTCACAACTACTAGCTTCATGGATGGATGAGTGAGTGAAGGAGTGACAGAGTTTCTGTTGTTCTAAATAACCCTCTCATCTATTTTGCACCTTTAACACAGACACAAATAGGCAATCGAAGTTTGGAAGGAAAAGTGTTTTTTCCTCAATTTAGGACATAAATTACATAATAGACATATGTTAAAATGAGAGTTAGAATACAAAATTCAACTTTTTGCAAGAAGCTTTTACAGCAAACAATCATCCTGTGTAAAAAGCAACACTATCTTTTATTCTCCTTACTTCCTTAAATCATTGTGTTATTATGACTATATACATACTCCTTTTTTAAAGTTTTTCATTGTAAGAATTCCTATAAATGCGAATTCCTAAATTCACATTAGGTCTTTTTATATACACAGCCAAATAAGCAAAAAATGGTGATTTCAGAGCTAGTTTGAACTTTTCATCATTGCTTTTATTTTCTTATTTTAAGATCCTTATTTGTTTATTTATTTATCCATTCATTCATTTTTAAATATATTTTATTGATTAGGCTATTACAGTTGTCCCACTTTTTTCTCCCCTTTACTCCCCTCCACCTTGCCAACCACATTGCCCCCTCTTAGTTCATGGCCATGGGTCATACCTATAAGTTCTTTGGCTTCTCCATTTCCTACACTATTCTTACCCTCCCCCTGTCTATTTTGTACCTACCATTTACGCTTCTTATTCCCTGTACCTTTTCCTTCATTTTCTCCCCTCCCCCTCCCTGCTGGTAACCCTCCAGGTGATCTCCATTTCTGTGATTCTGTTCCTGTTCTAGTTGTTTGCTTAGTGTGTTTTTGTTTTTGTTTTAGGTTCATTTGTTAATAGTTGCGAATTTGTTGTCATTTTATTTTAGGTTCAGTTGTTAATAGTTGTGAGTTTGTTGGCATTTTACATTTATCATAGTTTTGATTTTTTTTTTAGATAAGTCCCTTTAACACAGGGGTGTCAAACTCATTTTCACCGGGGGCCACATCAGCCTCATGGTTGACTTCAAAGGGCTGAATGTAATTTTAGGACAGTAAAACTGTAACTACTCCTTAACTAGGGGCAAGGAGCTTGGCTCTGCCACCAGGTAGAAACAAGGTGCCAGGTCGGATAAAACAAGGTGGAAAGCTGGATTTGGCCCTTAGGCCTTTTGTGTGCCACCTGTGCTTTAACATTTCATATGAATAAGGGCTTTGTGACGATAAACTCCTTTAACTTGACTTTGTCTGGGAAGCACTTTATCTGCCCTTCCATTCTAAATGATAGCTTTGATGGATAGAATAATTTTGGATGTTGGTCCTTGCATTTTAAGACTGAATACTTCTTTCTAGCTCCTTCTTGCCTGCAAGGTTTCTTTCAAAAAGTCCTTTGTAGGTAACTGTCTCCTTTTCTCTTGCTGCTTTTAAGAGTTTCTCCTTACCTTTAATCTTGGGTAACATAATTATGATGTGCTTTGGTGTGTGCTTCCTTCCAACTTTTTGGGACTCTCTGAGCTTCCTGGACTTCCTGAAAGTCTATTTCCTTTGCCAGATTGGGGAAGTTCTCCTACATTATTTTTTCAAATAAACTTTCCATTTCTTCCTCTTTCTTTTCTCCTTCTGGCACCCCTACAATTCAGATGTTGGATGTTTAAAGTTATCCCAGAGGTTCCTAAGCCTCTCCTTATTTTTTGAATTCTTATTTCTTCATTCTGTTCTGGTTGAATGTTTATTTCTTTCTTCTGCTCCAAATCATTGATTTGAGTCCCAGTTTCTTTCCCTTCACTGTTGGTTCCCTGTATATTTTTCTTTATTTCACTTTTCATAGCCTTCACTTGTCCCCTCTATTTTGCAACAATACTCAACCATTTCTGTGAGCATCCTGATTACCAGTGTTTTGAACTGTGCATCTGATAGGTTAGCTATCTCTTCATCACTTAGCTCTGTTTTTGCAGCTTTGATCTGTTCTTTCATTTGGGCCATATTTTTTTTTGTCTCAGTGCACCTGTTACATTTAAAGGGCAGAACCTTAGGTATGTACCAGGATGGGGCAACCCACATTGCTGCATTGTCAGGCTGTGTGTGCAGGTGGGGTCAGAGAGGAAACAATGCCGCTTGCTTGCCCAGCTTTCAGTCACTTCCCTCACTACTTACAAGCAAACTGGGCCTTCTGGTGCTAATTCCCTGGTGAGTGGGTTTGTGAAAGTTCTAGGACCCTGTGGGTCTCTCCAATGGACTCTCCTGTGAGGCTGGGAGATTCTCCCACCACCACAACCTCCACAGGTTTTTACTGCCAGAGGTTTTGAGGTTTTATTTCCCTGGATTGGAACCCTGGGTTGCATGATCTGTGTCGCTCCCCAGTTGTTCCTCCCGGTTTATCCAGATGCAAATGTGGGACTGCCTGGTCTGCCAGCTACTGCCTTGCCCTTCTGGTCCACCAGCTGGTGCCTTGCCACTAGTCCTCTCCTTTCTGGCTGCCTGTCTCTGCCTCTCCTACCAGTCTGGGCAAATGTTTCTTCTTTAACTCCTTAGTTGCCTGACTTCCATACAGTTTGATTTTCTGATAGTTCTGGTTATTTTTGTCTTTAAATTTGTTGTTGTCCTTCTTTTGGTTGTGCAAGGCAAACTATATCTACCTATGCCTCCATCTTTGCCGGAAGTCTTGAACTTTTCATTGTTGCTTTTAAACAAAATAACTTTGCTCAGAGTTTCTCAAAATAGGGTCTGGAGATGACCAAATATAGTGATAAAATCAAATGCCACAGCACTATTTTAAGCACTGTTTCAACAATGTCTCTTTTTTCCTTGAGAAGATACTTCAGAGGCAAGTGTACCTATTTTTCACTCTCCCTTCCTCTTAATTAGCCATTGGGCCTGCGCAGCAAGGACACACAGCTACAGCCTGGGACCCAAAGCTTCCCAGGTTTCTCTTTGAGAGCCATGATTCTGAGAACGGCATGATTGCTCCCCACAGGCAGGAAGCCAGTAAATGAACAAAGGCCTCAGGCCCAAGATGGGCATTTGTGGACACTCTCAGGTGGCAGTCTCCCTGACAGATCTCTCTGGTACAATAAGGTTATATAAATTTTTTTAATAAAATAGAAATGTACCAGAATGGAAATTAAATTGCTTTATTCCTGACTTTTTTCAAGTGTTACTGGAAGTTCTAGAGCTTGAGACACACATAAAAATGAACAAGGTCATAGCCATCCTCACTAATTCTGTGAGTGGTAGGGAGGATCTGGGACCCTTTCCAATGCTCTGGTCCAGTCTGTCTTCTCAACTCTTGGTGCCTGGGACCTGAGTGTCAAAAGCAGGCACATTGGCATAGACTTAACTTACATAGGTTTTTAGAGATATGTTCCAGGGTGTTTCCAAACTTTAAAACCAGAAGCCAGATAGAATTCCACTTGGGAGGTAAGTTTTATGAAAAATGTGTCTCTGGTTATTTTCTGGGTGCATGAAAAGCTTGCCATTGGATGGAGAGCTTCAGAGAGGCAGTTTTGCCTCACTGCACACATCTGGCGGTGACCCAAGCTCACTGACTGCCTGCTATGCACCTATGGGCATATCACTTCACCACATAGAGCTTTAGTTGCCTCTAGAGTTTGAATCAAATCAGTGATTCTCAAATGTTGGTGTGATTAGAGATAGAGGAGTTATTTTTTTAAAATGAAGATTCATGGGCCCTAGGTCCAGAAAGTCTAACTCAGCAGGTCTAGGAAAGAGTTCCAAAATCTTCATCTTTAATGAATACCCCACTCTGGACCAGACTGAGAAATACTGAACTAGTTGATTTGGAAGATCCCTTCCATCTCCAACTTTCTAACATTCTGTGACTTTGTCCTTTTTGCGTGTGACCCATCTTGGGCAGCCTGTCACTCCCTTGGTGTCTGCCTGTCCTTAGTCATGATGATGTACCGACAGGGAAGGCATGTCAGCCTGTTATCTACAGAGGGCAGCCTAGGGAAGGCATAGAGTTGTTTGGCTTGCTGTCCCTTCACTGGGGGAACACTAACATCCTTGTCTCCGATGCTCAGGTGACAGGTGGAGTCTGGAATTTCAGCCGCCTTTGCTGCGATGTTTTCGTCACCCTGGATGTCATGATGTGTACAGCCAGCATCCTAAACCTCTGTGCCATCAGCATCGATAGGTAGGGCTGGGGCTCCCCCTTCCTGGCTTAGGAGAGGGGTGGCCTAGACCGGGTGGGGAAGCTGCCCTTGCTGTATTTGAGACACACACAGGCTTTGCATCTGCAAAGTAGAACTTAGCGCTGGGACATTTTCCTTCTTCTTTTTCTCTTTAACTATGGTTTGTGGGTGAAAAGAAACCCCTGTGACAGGAAAGAAATGATTATTCTATAGGCTTCCCAACTTTTCCTTCCACCCAGGTCACAGAAGAGGATTCTGTTTGGGGTTTTTGTGATTCCTAATTGGGAGGAGGGGGTTGGAAAACAAGGATGAAAGGTGAGCTGATTTGGGTTGGGAAGAAAATTTCCTGTTACTACTTTGTTTTTGGTAAAAGGAGGGCAGACGGGAGTCTTTTGTGTGATTTCTGGACATTTATTACATAAAAAATGTTTTTTACAGAAGTAACACAGAGCATCCAGTTTTCTATATCACCACCTCTACCACCTAAATTCTAGTCCTAGCTCCTTATTGACTGTGAATCTCCCTTCCGAGTCTATTACAGAGCCTTGAACAAAGAATATTAAACTGAATTCAGGAGTCCCTGCCTGAGGGTAGCCAGTGCTTATATCACAAGTGTGCACCTTCAGAAAGGACATGAGAGAGTGGGAGAAGGTCAGCCTCAGAAGAAGGAGGAAAGAACTATATAAAGAGAGCTTCTAGAAGAGGCTCTGGGACAGCTCCCACCCAGCCTGCTAGTCTGACTGTGCTCTCTCCCCCCTCGAGAACACGTCTGTCCACTCCATCCACACACATTCACACAGGCAGCTGGTGGGTGAGGCCCTGCGGGTTGTGCCTTGCTCAAGGGTGTGGGGGTCGAATTCAGCCAGTGCTTCCTTTGCCAAGCCTTAAGTCCACCAGGAGAGGGTGCATTTTCTAATTTGCACAGGTGTGCCATTCTACTGGCAGCAGTCATGACACACCCTTCTACTTTGACCACTGAAGATACAACCAACAAGAATAAATCTTGAATCAACTTCTGTCTCATACAGGAAAACTCCCAGAGTGCATAGCACTCACCTACCTGAAACCTGAAGGGACAATTGGCTTATGCCTTAGATCCCAATGGAGAAGGATGCTCCTTGCGTGGCTCAATCTCGATATAAACAAATCCTCACCAAACCTCAAAATGGAGCCTTTTTTCTATCCTAGGAATGAACATAGGCCTTGGAAAAATGGTCTCCATTATCCTGCACAAGCAGTTGGTGGTACACAGAATTAAATTCTGTTCGTGTGATGCCAAATAACTGGTCAATTCATTAAAAATGCAGTCATTCATGCAGACCTTTGGTCTTCACACAATGCTGACAAACCAGTCACACCAGTCTGACAAATCTGACCAAATGGATTCAGCATTTTTTGGTCATGAAGCCCTGATCTGTAATAGCAGGGGAGTAAGAGATAGGAAAGAAAAGGAAATGATGAAAGGGTTTTTGAAAGCAAGCAATACTATTGTCATTAGGTTCTTAGGCATAGCTCTGGATGCTGAAGAATTGGACTAAAGCTGCCTTTTCTTTTTTACAAAGCAGAGTGGGTGAGCACAAGGCCCCGCCTCCTTGGCTCCTCGCCTCCCCAGTGGGCCAGCCCCTCCCACCACATTGCGGGTCAGAACAAATTTGGGGAGAGGGCTGAGAAAGTGTCAGGGGAGGAGGACACGATGTGAGCGGTGAGATTTCAAGTCCTCCTCCAGGAGCCCGTGAATAATGCAACCAAATTCATTCACTGGGGAGCTCTTTAAGTGGCTCTCAAATGGCACCCATCACACAGGCAAGCCTCTGCGCCTTCGCAGGAGCACAATAGGTACCAGATGAGTCACAGGCACCTTGGAGTTTTAGTTTGCATCTAAATAAGCACTTTATATCTGCAAAGGGCTTTCTAATCATTTGCAAGAAGCTTTTTTCTTCAACAATTCCACGAGGGGAGTCCATAGAACTAAGGATTTATTGAGCCCCCTGTCTGATGAAATAAAAGATGGTGAAAAGCAGCCCTCACAGAGCTCTGGGGCTCATTAAACCCAGGGGGGAGTTAGACCCGGGCCCTCTCACCCAGCGCAGCCTCTCACCTCCCCCACCCCCTGCTTCCTCAAGAGAATTCATCATCCGTTCCCCCCACACACACCTCCCACTCTGAGACAAGGCTTTATTTTAGGTGGAGATAGAATTCTGCGAGGATCTTGAGACCTTCAGTAGGATGACAAGCCCCCAAACCCCAGCCACAGAACTGAGAGTCAAAAAAGGCACCTAGTGTAACGCATTTGTGCAGACCTGTCACATGCTTGCACGAGGTCCTGCAGCCTCCTGCACAGGTCTCGAACTGGAACCCGAGTGCCCTAATTCCCCTGCCAGCACTCCGTCTGTTCCAGTGACTGGACCTTTCACCGGTGGAGGTGGGGCCAGGGCACCCGGGGAAGGGCCTCTGGCCATGCCAGCAGCCCAGCTCCACAGGTGCTCTTTCCCCGGAGTAAACAAGGCACAGTTCCTATGCCTTTAATGCCCCAGCTACCTCTGTGCTCATCCTAACTTGCCTGATGATAAAAGCAACAACAATAAAAACAGGTACCATTTATTTGGTGTGTACTATATGGCAGGCATTAAGAGCTTTTCATTATCGATAACCCTCACAACTCCCCAGCAGGCAGGTATGTTATCCCTATTTTCCACCTGAAGACGCTGAGGCTAGACTGGGTAGGTAAGCTCGCCCAGATTGCACAGCTGCCAGGGGCAGGATGAGGGACTCAGTGAGCCTCTCTCCCCACTGCACACTGCCTTGAGCAGAGACGCCCAGCTACACCGCCTGCCCTGCTTAGTGACGATTTCACCTTCCTTGGTCAAGTCAGTTAACCTCTCTGGGCCTGGTTTCATTTTGTTTTGTTTTAATCTGTTTAGCTAAACAGAAAAAGGGTTGTGAGGATTAAATGAGTAATGTCAGTAAAACACTTCATACAGTTGCCTGGCACATAGGAAGTGCTATTATATACCTGCTTGATAAATAAATTAAATGTCCTCTAGTAATCAGGAATAAGGGGCAGACACCCATAAATTCTTTGATATGAACAAACACAGATCCCTTGGGCTAGCACAATAATAATGACAATACTGTTTTTTAAAATATTTAATATGTACCAGACATTGTGCTAAACAAACACGCAAACAAACAAAAACCTTCACAGAGATACTCGCATTCACTATTCATAAAAGCCCTATGGAGCTGAATCATTATGCCCTCTGTGCTGATGAGGAAGATGAGTCTTAGAGAAGAGGCCAAATCTCAGGTGCAGGGCCACACGGTTAATGGAAGAACTGGAACTTAGATTTTAGTCAATCTGTATCCGGTGTCCACCAACTTAACCACCTTGCACACCGTCCATGTTCGGGCCATGCTAGAAAGAGTCCAGAGAGTCAGAAGCTCAAACACAAGGAGAGAGGGCCTGGTGAGGGAGCTGCGTGGGCTACTCTACTCGCTGAAACCCACAGGTAAGCTAGATCTTGGAACCCTGCGGTGAGCGCAGAGGCCCACGTGTCCAGAGGCGGTCCTGGGTGGGGGCAGCCCTGGTCTCTCTCCTTGCTCGCATCCATGCCCAGCCCTGCCCTTGCCTGTAGTCGGTCATCTGCGATTAATTTGGAAGATAAGAGGTGGCACAGCCTGCCTGGGTGGGAAGTCAGGGTCCCTGCGGTGCTCTAGGAACCAGGGGGCTGAGCTTTGCCTCCCTGCCTCCCACTGGGCCTAGAGAGCCCCCAGGTGAGCAATGAACTCCTCACCCCGGCGGAGCTGGCGGAGTTCTTGCTGCATTATGGTGCCCTCCGATGGCTAATTCAGGAACAACCTCTATGTCTCAGTCCCTGTGGAAAAAAACCCTGGAGGCAGATTTGAGAGTCTCATTTATTTATTCTAAATGCTTAATCGTGTTTAAAAAAATAATTAGAAAAAAAATGTTATGTAACAGTGGTAAATGTAATCTCATCTCTCCCTTCTTACCCAAGGTAACAAGTAATTTTGACACAAAAATTTTCCTTAATACAGAATTTCTCAAACTTGTCTAATCATATGATTCATTCGCTTGTTACACATTTTTGGGTTTAACTTCATAAAACTTAAACAAAATATCCAGGGATGTGGCCTGAGAATATGTATTTTAAAACATCCTCCCAGGCAAGTAATAGAATCCAATTAATTGGGGAAACTCAGGTCTGGACATCCACAGCACTCTCAAGGTACAAGCCACCCTTCAAGCCACCTTTCCTGAGGGAGCCCGTGTCTCCATAAGGCCTCAGAGACTTGTCCATGCCCTTGAAAGGGGTTGGGGCACCCAGGAGAGATGCTGGCCCCGGAGATGGGAGCCCTGGCTCTGCCACGACCAGTCGTGGGACCTCACGTTCACCATGTAACCTCTCTGTGTCTCTGATTCCAGCTTTCTGAAATGAAGCCAGTGTTCCCTGCACTTGCTGGCTTATTAGATTAACAGGAGCCTGCATGGAGTTGCTGAACATTAAAGCATATTTAGGAAAGCATGCAACTCTCAGTGGTGTGCTTGAAGCCAGCTGGTGATGGCTAGTGAAAGGTAATTGGCAAAATTTTAACAATTCTTTGGTCCAGCTATTAAACCTTTGCTGTATCTTGAAATGGGCAATGGTGGGAGTATTTGTACCATGGAAATTGGCAAATGGTACACACTAAAGCTTTCTTTACCCAGAGAGCCAGTTGTTAGCCATTTAACAGCATACCACTGGATGTATGGGGTGGTCAGGTTTTTACATCAAATGACATTATGTAATGAAAGGCCTGAGCCCAACTGCAAGTGTGGGCACAAGGAGGTGTGTCCTATCTTTCCTCCCCAACCCTGACAGCTATCTGGCTATGACAGCTGCAGGATGCAAGGCAGAGTCTCTTTTCCAAGGTACCTCAGCAATCAGTGCTGAGAGCCAGACCCATGTAGACATATTTGACTCAAAGCCACAGCTCAGTGCCCAGCAGAGTCTAAATTCCTGAGCAGAATAAAAGGCCTGGAAGAGTCTCTTCTTCTGGTCAAGATGGGGGTGTAGGGAGACATGCTTTGCTCCTCATGCAACTACAGAAAGAATTATAACTATAACTCAAAACAAACAGCAACCAGAACTGTCAGAAAATTGAGCTGTACACAAGTCCAACCACCAAGGATTTAAAGAAGCCACAGTCACCCAGAGAAGTAGGAGGGATGGAGGCACAGAGGCGCAGAGAGGTAAAGAGAGGTGGCAGTCCCACATTCCTGTGTGATGGGCAAAAATCAGAAGGGACACCTTGTGAGCCAGCAATCCCAGCCCCAGACCAGACCTCTTAACCCAGGGTTCCACCGCCAGGAAGATAAGCCCCCATAACTTCTGGCTGCAAAAACTGATGGGGGTTGGGGTGGCAAAAGAAACCAGAATTCTCAAGAGACTTCTCTTAAAGGGCTCACAACAGATTTAGGACGCATGCAGACCCACCCCATCTGGGATTCAGCACCAGGGCAACAGCTGAAATGGCACCAGTCACATACAGGAAGTGGGGGAAGTGACTAGAAATGGGACAAGTGCTGGGCAAACCTCCAGAAGCCAGACAGTGGCATTGTCCCCACTCCCAGCCCTCCCTCCACACAGAGCCACAAAGCGGTGAAGTGAGTTGCTCTGCCCTGGCAATTACCTACGGCTCCACCACAATTTACAGATGCCTTTTCTAAGACTGAGAGTCAATGCAGCTCTACCTAATACACAGAAACAAACACAGGGAGGCTGCCAAATTGAGGAGACAAAAGAAATATGGCCCAAATGAAAGGAGAACAGGACAAAACCCCAGAAAAAAGAAATACATGAAATGGAGAGAGTCAACTTATCAGATGCAGAGTTCAAAACACTAGTAATCAGGATGCTCAGAGAACTCACTGAGTATAGCAAAAACATAAAGGAAGAAATGAAGGTTGCAATAAGTGAAATAAAGGAAAATCTACAGAGAACAAACAGTGGAGAGGATGAAGCCGAGAATCAAATCAACAATTTGGAACACAAGGAAGAAAAAGCATTCAATTAGAATAGCAGGAAGAAAAAGTAATTTAAAAAAAAACAATGATAGGTTTAGGAACCTCTAAAACAAATTTAAACATACCAATATTCAAGTCATAGGGGTGCCAGAAGGAGAAGAGGAAGAGCAAGACATTGAAAACTTATTTAAAAATATAGTGAAAGACAACTTCCCTAGTTTGGCAAAGGAAATAGACAAACGAGTCCCGGAAGCACAGAGTCCCAAACAAGTTGGACCCATAGAGGTCCATACCAAGACACATCATAATTAAAATGTCAAAGATAAAAGAAGTAGAGAATCTTAAAAGCAGCAAGAGGAAAGCAGAGAGTTACCTACAAAAGAGTTTCCATAAGACTAGCTGCTGATTTCTCAAAAGAAACATTGCAGGCAAGAAGCGACTGGAAAGAAATATTCAAAGTGATGAAAAGCAAAGACCTACATCAGGGGTGTCAAATTCATTTTCACCGTGGGCCACATCAGCCTCATAGTTGCCTTCAAAGGGCCCAATGTAATTTTAGGACTGTATAAATGTAACTGCTCCTCAACTAGAGGCAAGGAGCTCGGTGCTGCCACCGGGTAGAAACAAGGTGCCTGGACAGATGAAACAAGGTGGAGGGCCAGATTTGGCCCACAGGCCTTGTGTTTGCCACCTGTGACCTACACACAACCCAGATTATTCTACCCAGCAAAGCTATCATTTAGAATGAAAGGGCAGAGAAAGTGTTTCCCAGACAAGGTACAACTAAAGGAGTTCATTGTCACTAAGCCATTATTATATGAAATGTTAAAGAGACTTATTTAAGAAAAAGAAGATCAAAACTATTAACATTAAAATGGCAACAAATGGCCTTGGCTGGTGTAGCTCGGTGGATTGAAAACGGGCCTGCCAACCAAAGGGTTGCCAGTTCAATTCCTAGTCAGGGCACATGACTGGGTTGTGGGCCAGGTTCCCAGTAGGAGGCACATGAGAAGCAACCACACATTGATGTTTCTTTCCCTCTCTTTCTCCTTCCCTTCCCCTCTCTCTAAAATATAAATAAATAAAATCTTTAAAAATGAAGATAAAATAAAATGTCAACAAATTCACAACTATCAAGAACTGAATCTAAAGAACCAAACTGAACAAACAACCAGAACAGGAACAGAATCATAAATATGGAGATCGTTTGGAGGGCTATCAGCTGGGATGGGGAATGGGGAAGAATGGAGGAAAAGGTTCAGGGAATAAGAAGCATAATTGGTAGGTACAAAATAGACAGGGGGAGGTTAAGAACAGGAAATGGAGTAACCAGAGAACTTAGATGCATGACCCATGGATGTGAACTAAGGGAGGAGATTGATGGAGGGAAGAGAGTACCAGGTGGAGGGGTGACAAAGGTGGAAAAATTGAGACAACTATAATAGCATAATCAATAAAATACATTTTAAATAAATAAATAAACAGCCTGGAAGAACCACAGGTGCTACTTGCTATGTTTCTTCATTGCCAAATTAGGAACTCAAGAGAGATTTGCAATGTATGTACATCAGTAGAAGGGAACTGGGTTGTCATAGGCCTCCCTTAGGGTTGGATCTTAATTTCACCTTATTAATTAAGGGCCTCTATTACTCCTTCTTGAGAAAGAAGCCACCTCTGTCACACATTATGGGGCCAAGGTAAGTTCTGCAGAGTCTGCCTCCATCTCAGCCCTCAGAGCTGACCCCCAAGCTGCTTCTGGGGGGTTACAAATGTTAACACATGAGCTGTAATGCTAGATGCACAAGAAGCAGATGATTCAGGCAGGGCTGGCACATACAGGAGGAGCACCAGGGAGTACTGTCCCAGTCCCTCCAGTCTGGGGTCTGTCCTTCCCTTCCTCAGCCGCAAGCCTTGAGGTGCACAAAGGTGTTAAGTAGGCTCTCGTTTAACCTCTCTGTGCATCTCCTGCCTGAATCTGGTCTCCAGGTTCCTTGGACACTGAGAAAGCAAAGACAAAGTGAGCATATGTAGATCCAGTGATATACGTTAGATCCCTTGGGCCTGGCTAAGACAAGAATTGTTCTCTTATAGGGAAGGAGGCCTTCGGGATCCATGAGGCAATCAGTCAATTAATAGCTTCTTACCATTTGCTTTGTGCAAGGACCTATGGGGAATACCAGGTCTATAGGATGAGTTAAGCCATCAGGTAGCTTAAATCATATGGGGACTATCTCCCTCCATGAGGCAAGTTCAATAATAATGCAAGACAACTGCAGGCAGAAGAGCAACGTGATTAATTGGCATAGGAGGTTTGTGTGTTCAGAGTTAGAAGTCTCTATAAGATGAAGAGACTGGGAAGGTTATTTGAGAGCTGATCTGGGATTAAAGGGGGTCAAGAAGGAGCTACCCAGGGAAGGCAAAGGGACAGCAGATTGAACAAAGACAGCAGTCTCCTCTGTTGCTGTGGAACAAATTATCACAAATGTAATAGCTTAAACTATAGCTGTATTTTAATCTAACAATTTCTGTAGGTCAGAAGTCTGTGAGTAGTACAACAGATAGGTTCTCTGCTTAGGGTCTCACAAGGCTGAAAACAGGGTGTAAGTGGGGCTGTGTTCTCATCTGGAGCTTGTGGTCCCCTTCCAAACTTACCCAGGTTGTCAGGAGAATTCCACTCGCTTCCTTGCAGTTGTAGCTCTGAGGTCCCCATTTTCTTGGTGGTTGTCAATCAAGAGCTGTTCTCAGCTTCTGTAGGCCTCTTACCCTTCCTTACCAAATGACTTTTTTCCAAAACATGACCATTTTCTCCTTCACAACCAGCAGGGTAAATTCTCATGCTTTTTGAATCTCTCTAAATTAAGGGCCCAGTCCTTTTTAAGGAATTACCTGATCAGATCAGGCCCACTGAGGATAATCTCCCTTTTCATTACTTCAGTCTCTTGATTAGTAATCTAATCAGAAGAACAACATTATACCAGATTCACATGTTTGGGCTACATTCAAAAGGAGGGGATTCTACAGGGACATCATAATGGTGAATTTGCAGGATCTGTTGTCCTTCCGTCTAAAATGTTCTTTTATCTTTTCTCATGGCCTGGCCCCTCGTACTCCTCTCCTTTCCGTGCCCAGCCTGTGTTGGTGTACCCCTTCTTGACAACCTCCATTATCCTCAAACATGTCACACAGCTTATTTCATTCATGATATTCTTCATTTTATATTAACATTTTTTGGTCCAATTCCAAGTTCCATAGGGGCAGGGATGATGTCCCATTTGCACATCTCTATATTTCCAGAATAAAGCCTGGCATATAGTAGGGACTCAATAAACATTGAATGAAAGGTTAAGTGAATGAGTGAGAAAATTATATGGAAAGGCCAAGGGAGAGCCAAAAGGCCTGGGTAGTGGGTGTAGATTTCTTAAAGAATGGCGGGAGATGTAACCAGGTTAAGGAATGTGAGGAGATAGGCAAATATATTTCAGATAGCTTGAGTCTGAGATGATTGTGAAGCAAATGTTTAGGTAGTAAGTCCAACAAGAAGTATATGTGAGGAGTTGCCACAGAAAATACAACAATGTCTCCTGGCTGGTGTGGCTCAGTGGATTGAGTGCCTACCTGCAAACCAAAAGGTCACTGGTTCAATTCCCAGTCCGGGCACATGCCTGGGTTGCAGGTCAGGTCCTCAGCTGGGGGTGTTCAAGAGGCAACCAATTGATGTTTCTCTCCCTCTCTTTCTGTCTCCAGTACCTGCTCTCTAAAAGTAAATTTTAAAAAATACAATAATGTCCAACAAGAATAAAGAATTATGCTTTGACCATGTGAAAGCATGTGCATTAGACTGAAAGTTTGTGTCCCCCCACCCAATTCATACTTTGAAATACTAACACCCAAAGTGATAGTATTAGGAGGTGGGATCTTTGAGTGGTAATTAGGTCATTAGGTACAGAAATCATGAATGATATTGTGCTCTTTTAAAAGAGACCTCATGGAGCTCCCTCACCCCTTTCACCATGTGAGGACACAGTGAGAAGACGACTGTCCATGAACCAGGAAGTGGACCTTCACCAGACACCGAATCTGCTAGTGCCTTAACCTTGGACTTCCCAGTCTTCTGAACTGTAACAAATAAATGTTTGTCATTTAAGCCATCCAGACAGTGGTATTTGTGATACAGCAATCCGAACAGACTAAGTCAGGATGAAAACTAAATTTTACTTCATTGGATATTATTTTTCTCTATTTTTAATATCTCTGCTGTTTGGAATGGTTGTCACTATAAGAGTTGGAATTTATATTAGAATAACAGCAGATGTAAATACCTATGTGGACATAGTTTTATCATTATCTGAAGAACTGTGGGAGAAAGGAAGGACACACACCCACACCCAGAGTCTTCAGGGTGCAGGGTGGAGAACACAGTGCGTGCACCTGCTGGGCCATCAGTCAAGACCCAGCAAGAAGCTCTCCCGCAACCCAGTGCTCCTGTGCTCTTTTTAATTCTCTCTCCTTTTCTCTGATCACCCCTCCCAATGAGTTCTTCATCTAATCTATCTTATCTCAACCTTTCTACTATTTTCACCATTTCTCTTTCTCCATCAAAATCATTTTTCTCTTGCCACATTTATCAACCTGATTGTTTCTCTAAAACTTCCTTCAACTTGTCTCCCCTGCCCTTTCTCACCGTGTCTATTCTCTCTCCCCTTCCTTTTACAGGTACACTGCGGTGGTCATGCCAGTTCACTACCAACATGGCACGGGACAGAGCTCCTGCCGGCGGGTGGCCCTCATGATTACAGCTGTCTGGGTACTGGCCTTTGCCGTGTCTTGCCCTCTCCTCTTTGGCTTTAACACCACAGGTAACAGTGACGGCCTCACTTCCAAAACCCATGTGACTCATAGCACACGTGAGGGGCTGCAAGTGGAGCTCAGCCCTGAAATTTCTGACCCCTGGTCAATGCACTTTGTAATCCAATGAAGACGCTATAGAGTGCAAAGCTTTGACCCTTGTTGATTATAATAAAACATAAAGCAAACTTCAGCAATTACTAGCACAAAGATAAAGTTCTGCCCAAATTAATGAAAAATCTGGCTTATTCCTACATTGAAAGAAATGTCATTGTATTCATTTGAAAAAATGTACCAGTTAAAAAATTAAATCATATTAATAATTCAGATGAGGTTTGCTAATGAAAAGATGACTCTTCATAATTGACTTACAATGCAAAATAACATATCATAAAAGCCCTGGAGTAGGATACACATTTTGAGCCTTTGCTTGATAAGAATCATCTCTAGCATTGGGGAACTACTATAGATTCCTAAACTATTGATGGGTGTATTTCCATCAATATACTTATATACTGATAAGTATATACTTATACTTATATTTTAACATACAAAAATTTTGCCTATTCTTGTTGGCACATGGTACATCTTCTACTGAATGGATGGATGGATGGACAAACAATGTGTATATCAAGATATTTGGGATTTTGACATAAAACACCAATCCAAATTTATACCTCTGTGGATCAATGCCCTCTGTGTCTGTTCCATGTCCATGTGTTAGCCCCAGCAATTTCATGTGTTGAGTGAAAACTATTATCACATACAGAAAAGTTACAGGTTTTGGTGATAAATACTGAGTCTTTGCTGAGCAAACTGATTGACTCTTGCTCTACTGTTATTTTGGATTTCTTATTTTGTCCACCTGAATCGATCCATTCCATTTCTATTATGTTGCAGGTTTATGAATTTCTAGTATATGTACAAGTCACATAGCTAGCTGTGTGTTTATGTGGGTACAGATATATGTAACACATTACATATAAATACAAGCAAATTCTAACCTATAAATAATCTTCAAAGAGTCATTTGCTGGACAAGAGTTTAGAAGTCAGAACACATTTAGGAAGACAGACAGAGGTTCTGGAGTCAGAACAACCTACATTGAAGTTCCAGTTTCACTATTTACAAGCTGTGTCTCCTTGAACAAGTAAACTTTTTTGACTGGTTTCCTTATTGATCAATAATAGAGTGGAGCATAAACTTCAGCAGATTCAAATATGTAGACTCAGTCTATATATTCAGTTACAAAGTTTTCACATTTGTTTTTATAAATGACTTCCTGCAAATAAGCCCTACAACTCCACCTCTAAAATTACAGGTTGCACTTTCAACTCTTTATAATGTATGACATATTGTTGTATGTATCATTCATCTTAGCTTATTACTGTTCAGGGCTGTAATCAAATCATGTATATCTTCATATGTGATTCAGAGGATTCTTCAAAGGAAATTTTTACTGTACTCATTCATTGACTTTAGAATCTAACCCTACATATATATAATTCCACTCTACCTCCTTCATAGACTTTTACAATTAAATGAGGATTAAATTGGGATAACATACACAGACATGTCAGTACATACCACCTGTTCCAAGTGGGGCTTGTTTATCTGCCACATGAAAGGCTAAGTAGACAAGTTATCCAACAAATACTTACCTGGCATTCCTAAAATATGATGTTATTGTCATCTTTGCATTACTCTTTACCGTGAGTTACTTTGTTGTTTTCACTGAATGGCATTTATATACACAAGTAAGTGTACACACGCCTCCCAAAAAAACATTCCCCAACACGGCTAGAGACTGACTGGCACTAAAATATCAGTTCCGATGAGTGTTAAGAATGCTTTTTGGGAAGTCTGATAACTAAGCCACTTTCTATATCCTTGTTTCTGTACAAAAATGCATTCTAAGTATAGGGCACTCACTACCACTGCTAGACCAAGGCCTTGCTTCACTCCCAGCCAGCAGCCAACCCCACCAACATTTGCAGGACTGGGTGGTTCCTCTTTCTTATTCCTGGAGGCTGGCAGTGAGGTCTTACTCAGTCTCACACACAGAAACACACACACACACACACATACACACACCCTGGTAAGAGTTAAAACCATCTCAAAATCTGACATTCGAGTTCCCAGTTAATGTCAACATCAAAAGTGAAGAAGAATGATGAGCTAATTGCAGTGCTGTTGCCACCAGTGAGCTCATTATTGTTCCAGAAACAAAACTCAGAGAAATCTTTCCAAAAGGATTTTCAAATGCAGAGTTGAGAAGGCAAAGAAGGCCCATGACTTAGCATATACACTCTCGCTTCTCTCACAATCTCCTCCCTCTGACCTTGAAGTTTACTAATAAGACTATCTGAGCACTCCACTCATTCGCATATTGTGTCAAAATGTCAGGTGCATCAGAAAAGCCCAGTAGACATGAGCTAATGTTATTGATGTTGTTGTTGTTGTTACATATTAGGAAAGGTTTCTGTGCCGCAAAATGTAACTACGTGCCTACTCTAAGGACACCCCAAACAGTGTAGTTCTGCTGGTGGTCACAGAGGAGACCAGTGGTCTCATGCAAGAAGTCAGTTTGGGAAGTAGTGAGCAGAACTCAAGGCAGGGAGGCTCAGTGTCCTTCCTTCTCTGTCTCAGTCTGACCTTCATTGTACAGCGTCACTATCTTGACAGAAGTGGATGCCTCCAGCACCTCTTCCTTCTGTAAGGAAATTCCCAAGTTCATTCAAACACCCAATATAAATGACTTCTCTCAGACCTTTTTCCTATCCTTCCTGTGAAAAGCAGAGGAAAAAAGGGCAGGGTTCTGCCAATAACACCTGACATTGGAAGTAAATAAACTTTTACTTAGATGTGCAGCACAAAAGAACATTCTGACAGAGTTTGTTTTTATGAAATGAGCTGCCACATGGGACTGTGAATTGTCAGAGAACAGAAGGTAGCAAAGCGTTGAACTTCGGTTTCTTTCAACTTGGAGTAGCGCTTATTGACTGAAGAAAGGTCAGTTTGTATTTCTGCATGCATACCTAAGGCAAGGTCTTGGGTCACAGAGAATTCCAAGGCTGTGGGGCCTGACTGACCAGTGTCGCCCCAGCTCCCCACAGAAGCCCATAGTTCTAGGCAAATGCCACACTATCAACAGCCCTAACAGCAGTGGAAGAGCACGGACTGTTGGTGCTAGAGGAAACCCTAAAGATCCCTGAATGAGCAGCACATTCCTCTCATTTCACAGACAAGAAAAATAACTAGTATTTACATTTTTGCCAAATCAGATAGCTGTTGTGTTACACAAAAAAATCTAGAGTGAATAAGCAATAGCTAGTGACAGGGTGTAAGAAATCTTCAAGGGAGGAAGACCTAAAGCAAGAAAATCCTATCAGCTGGCTTAATTTTCCTCTGAAACTAAGAAATGAAGGAGTGCTATTTATGTGATTTTAGCAATAGAACAGCTCACCTGGCTTTCAGAACACTGGGTCTGGGGGGTGGGGGAGTGGGAAGGATTGCTTTAGAAGTATGAAGTTAAAAGAATAGTAGGATCATCCTAAAATCAGATTCATCAGGATCTCCTGTCTTTGCAAACAAGTTGAGGACAAAACCTTCAATGAGCTTGAAGTTCATTATCTCTCAAGTCAACCTGCTTCTGGCCTCCTCGCTGATCACATGTCTGTGGGACTCAAGTAGCCAGGCTAGCCCACAAAAGCCTCTTAGACTCCTTAGCAGAGCTATTGAGTGTATTTATCACCCCACACAGTGCCTTGAACGTAGTAGGTTGTGGGGGGACTCTGCCCTCAGGGACCCCTGGTTACCACGGATGAGAATAAGTCTACCACGGATGAGAAAAGTCTACCAAGACATGATCTGCTTGGGCAGGAAAGGTGACCAATCTCTCAAAGAAGAGCCTAGAACCTGTTCCTCAATGGGCTTTTATTGGGTTAAATTGCATAGGAATACAGGGTAGATATGTAAAGCTCATCAATCATTGTCAGGCAGAAATGATTAAACAATAGATGGTATTCAAAGAACTCTGAGGGCTTATTCTGAATCAGGGTCAGATAGTCAAAGGGCCATAAAACTTTGGGCAACAAACTCATTTCCTGCTGGATCCTTATCAGAAAATTGAGAGAATTCTTAGTAAAGCAGGTTTCATGGGATTTTATGCATTCTTTCTTAGGCCTGATCAACCTGGGGAACCCACCCTTTCCAGCACAGGGCTGCACCACCCTCTGTCATTGTTTCAGGCTTAAGTCAGGCAGGGGAAGTAAGGCAGCCAAGAGATTAGGAGACTTCTCGAAGACAGAATGAGGACTCAGGCTATGGCAAAGCCAAGGGGCGAGGGTCCATCACCCCCTTTTTCTATAGACCCCCAAGTCCTTCCCTGGGGGGCCCCTTCATGACCAAGCCTGTCTTAGGTTGTCCCTCACTTGAGGAATCTTACCTGTCATTAGCTAACTGGTCAGGCTTGGGGCCAGCAGGGTGAAGTAAAGAGGACAGAGGCTGCACCCCTGCCTGGAGGATAACCTTTATCTTCTTAGTGGCTTATGGTCCCAAGGTCTTTTTACTCAGCCTTAGCCATGGAGGGTTACAGCTTCTGAAACCAGGCAGGGTGGTTCCCAACAGTAGGTGCCCCACAAAATTGTGTTGAAGGGGTAAGTGAATGAGTCCTCATCATCATTGTTTCCTCCTTAAATGTGAAGATTAGTTGGGATAAACATCTCAGCCTCCGAGAATGAAGAGTAACCCCTTGGCCTTCCCCATTATCCTCCAGTCAATGACTGTGTATGTGTTTATGTAAAATGCTCATTTGTCTACCTTGCTCATTTATTCATCATTCATGTATTCATTCAATAACTATTGTGCTAACAGCACAGTACTGTTTCAATGAAATAATTAAAATGAGGTACCTCATCTCCTAGAGGAGCCTCAGCTCCTGTGGGGACCTCACTGCCCTTGCCTCTTTGGGACTCAGCAGAAAGAAGCTTCCAGAATTGCTGGCATGTAGGGCTTCACTCTGCCCTGCAAATAAGAAATATACCCAGCTCAGACCTGGGGAGCACTGGAGCAGGGCCCCACTCACTGTCCACTTGCCTCCTACATCACTCTGCCTGCTGACAGTCCTCACAGGGCTGTGGAAGAGGCTGCAAAACTTGGTCTAAGGACAGAAGCAGTTTCTTAAATAGGGGCAGAAGGACAGGATGACAATGTAGGCTCAGTGATTATGTATGAGAGCCTTCATTGATCAGCAATCTTGAAATCACTATGTGCTCTCTCTTCTCACTCTCTTCTCACACATATACTTTCAACATTCTTACCAAAAAAATAAATATTTGCACATGATAAAGCATAAGGTGTAATGGGATACCTATGTATATTTAAATGTAGCTTTCCCTTCTTCCCTAGACTGCTAACTCCTCCATCCCATCCCTAGATGCAAACACTAATATTCCTCAAAGATAATGCTTGAAACAAGTGCATGCACATGGCCATGCACACACATGGATGTTTGTGTGTATGTGTGTATATGCATTTTAAGTAATAGTTAACATATAGAATTTAGAGGTCAGGCTCCCAGAATCCAGAGGAGGGTACAGAAGGGTAGAAGGTATATCTGGAGGTACAAATCTGGCACACCAAGGTTGGCAACAAGATGAAGAGCGGGGACATAGTTATGCCACCCCTGTGGCCCACTTCTCACTAGCAAAAGGTGCTGAGCTATCTCTCATTATAGGAGGCATTTAAATCATGGTGAGATGCTGATGACAAGGGAGCTGGTTTTAGGGGAAGGGCTGATCACCACCAACATGGCTTCTTAAAAGTTCAGCAAGACCACACCCTGCCACCCTAGTCCCACCTCTAACCCTGTCCCCATCAAGGACGAGAAGATGCCAATTTGGTGGCCACTGCTCAAAGTTTTATGAGCCATTTCCTAAAGAATGTGGACATCAGCTTTGGTGAGACGATATTATTTTGACCTGAATTGTATCCCCACCCCCACTCCCCCACCCCACCCCACCCCACCCCCGCCAAAGAGAATCAGAGCATTTGGGAGTAGCTCATAAGGATTCTGGCGGCAGTGCTGTCACTAAAATGCCTCACTGAACACTGAGCACACTCTTCTTTTTGTCTTAATTTTAAGCCATTGCTCCCTTCCGTCCCCCACAAGTATTGTTCCCTGTAAGTCTCTCTCCAAACTTCCATTGCAAATGACACCATCCCTTTTAAGTTTAAAAAGCTCAGAGGTGGTAAAAATTAAATAATAAGAGTAAAGAGTAAATAATAATATTAGCTGCCATTTGTTCTCATTTCTACTGTAGGACACAACGTTTTTATCCTTTTTTTTTATAGGTAATGAAACTGAGGCTTGGCATAGTTAAATGATTTGCCCAAGATCACATAGTTAATAAATGGCATTCCTGGGGCTCATACCTCGGGGCTGCCTGGCCTCTACTACCTCAGAAGACCAAGAAGCAGAATGAGGGGTCCACGTGGCAGCTGCCCTCTCCCCACCAGCTCACACCAGATTTGGGGTTGGAGAATCCCTAACTCTGAAGATCAGCCAGGTGTACCAACAGCTGTTGCTGACAGTGCTGAACAAAGTGCAAATGTGCTGTGTCCCACTAATAGGGGGAGGTAGAAGGTAAAAATCTCAGGAAAAAAAACACTGGGTTGGGGGTCCGATTCTTTGATGTTGGGCCACTTATTAAACCCCTCTGAACCTTCCTCTGCTCATTGAAGGATAGAGTCAGTAATGGTGCCTGTGTCACATAATGTTGCCATGACATTTAGGTGAGGTAACGTATATAAAGCCCTAGGCATATCACCTAGAAGACATTGGTTTGCTTCCCATTTCTCTTACAAGAGGGGCAAGTTCCAGTCCCTCTCCTGAGCATTGGAGGAACCTCAGCATCTGCTAGTGACAAGACAAAGCTACAAGACCTTCCTAAGAAGGGTCGGCAGGGGCACTCCAGGACATAGAACAGGGGCAAGGACCCTCCTCAATTCACATTGCCCACAGTGACAATATCCTTTCTGGCCCTCTTCCCATCTCACCCCTGACTGTCACTGAAATTCCTTGAAAAAGCAAATGCTGTCTCATATTCAGCCACCATCTGCCCTGTAGCGCAGATTCAAAATGGACACCTGGCATTCTCAGCAAAGAAGGCTTCTTCCATTCAGTGCACTCAACGATCCTTCCTGGGGGCTGCATCCCTCCCACGAACCTCTGGCCTGCTGCTCAGTGACACTTGCCCCAAACTCCCCGCCTGCATTCCCCTGTGGCATGTAGCACAGCATATCGAAGGGATCATCTGTCTTCTAGACTGGGAGCTCCTTCAAGGGCAGACATAGTGTCATTGGTCTTCACTCCCCCAGTGTAGAGCAGTGTCTGGCATGTAATCACTGGTAAATTTCCTTTTAAGTGAACTGTGAGCAACACAAAGGTGAGTGAGAACTTGCAGACCCTCAGTGAACTGACAACACAGGTGTCTGGGACTGCATCCCCCACCCCTCAACTTAACGATCAGGACGTGTGTGCTGGATACGTAAAAGAGGCAAAAGTAAAGGGCTGCAAGGCACAAAGGAAGAAAGAGTTGTTTCTGAATGAGAAACTCAAGCAAGCCTCCTTGGATAAGGCAGTCTGTGAACCAGGACATGATGAGGGTGTAGGTGGGACCAGAAATCCCTGCTTCTCAAAGTTCCATGTGCATTAGATGATTTGGGGCTGTATTTTGTGCTCCCCACTGAGGCTTTTATTCGGCAAACTGCTTTGCTTTCTCCTTTTCTCTCACTCACAGGAGATCCCAGTGTCTGCTCCATCTCCAACCCTGATTTTGTCATCTACTCTTCAGTAGTGTCCTTCTATCTGCCCTTTGGAGTGACTGTCCTCGTCTATGCCAGGATCTATGTGGTACTGAGGCAGAGGAGGCGGAAACGGATTCTCACACGACAGAACAGTCAGTGCATCAGTGTCAGGCCCAGCTTTCCCCAACAAGTAAGCTCGTAGGAGGGGGAGAGGGAAGACAACACCCCACCCCATGGCCTCCCAGCTTTGTGTTCAGCAGAGCATGTTTTTGCCTAAACTGCCACACTGGAGACACACGTATGACCCCCACCTTCTAATCTGCTGGTATCGGCTCTGCTTTAGTGGTAGGAAACCCAAGCAAGAAGTGCATCGATAGTCTTTTCCTAGAGCACAGCTTATTTGGCAACACGATAAGATAATTTCTGGGCTTCTCCTGTTTCCCTTCAAAGTCTTTCACTGTCTCCAAAGGGCTAGAAGTTCAGGTGTCACATACAGGGTGTAAAGTTTTAGGGTGACAGTTGTACCATGCACTGCTGGTATGTTCCCATGATTCACTTTCTGGCTAGATCATTCATTCCAAGAATCTTTGGAGTCCATCAGAATCTCTTTTCCTTATTAGATCTGCCCCTGTAACAAGACATCGATGAGGTGGTAGAATGGGATTCTGGTGACACGTTTTGGGGTCTTTTTAGGCTCTGAAAAAGAGGGTTATTGCTTCAGCACTGACCTTCTGATTTCTTGGGCTTCAAATTCTGCTTATCCCAGTGCCCAATGTCATAGTAGTTTACCCACGAAGTACTGGAAGCATGAACAGATGGATACCAATCACTTGCAATCTTCTAGGGAAGGGATGGCAAGAATATTATACAGCCTCTGCCTTCATGGAGCTTGGACTCTAAACAAGCAAATAAAGCCCACTTCTACCCCAAGTTATTGAACAACCCAAACATTTGGGTTGTTCAATAACTGAACACCACTGAATGGGATGTTTGCCAAATGTGAAGTGAAGAGAATTGAACACCTGAATATTAAATGCCTTTGAGGTTATGAGAAGAGAGAGTTCCACATGCTCAGGAAAGAGGTTTGGGGACAAAGAACTGAATTTGATCTTGAAGGCATTTGGATGTCCAGATCAATCCGAGTGAGGGTCAAACTCTCAAAGCTGAAGTTCCAAGGCTTGGGTAGAACAAGGATATAGGAGGTCAGCACTAGAGGATGAAGATACACGCATATTGTGTTTAAGGCATTGTCATCTATATGGCTCAACTGTATAGAGCTTAACCCACAATTATTTCTCCTTCAACTCACCCTAGTCTTCCTGTCTTCGACTACACCCCATTCGACAGTTTTCCCTAAGGGCCAGATTTCCATCAGATGCCACAGGGAAAATGGTAAGTAAACCATGTCTTTAATTGTAAGGAAAAAATAAGAGATCTTTTCTCAAAGATGCTGGCTTGACTTGATTCCACCTCCATCCCCAAATGGAATCTAGCCATAATCCCACACTAGTATCTATAACAGATCTGAGATTCTGCCTCATTTGAACTTCAGAATAGGAATCACCAAGTGAAATCCAGAAAGCATATGATTATTGCAAATGATCCCAATGACTGAAGCCAAAGACTCTTGGATTTGGTGTGAGGATGCCATCCAGAGCCACTTGCATTAGTGGGAGTGGGGTGTTAGTGAAGCATACATGAGCAGAGCCAAGAAAATTAGAGAAGGGGAGGCTAACGTGAGACTTTCAAGTGCCCTCTTTGCCATTTAATATGGGGACAAATGAGATAATTTCATGGTCACCCTGAATCTTGTCCTTCCAACTCAAGCCAGCCCTGCCTTCCTAAGCAAGCTTAGTATAAAATGGAGCCTGGAAGTGTTAAATATAAGACCAGTGTTCCTCTCCCTAAACTCCACAGCCAATTAAATATTAGGAATAAAGCTTCAAACACCCATGAAGAAGGTCTGAGGTTTGTCCAATCTTTGTATGTATAGTTAATTAATCAGTTTTTAAACAAGCCTCGTATAGCAGAGACTCTTGCTGTAAATTATTTATAAAATATACATATGTATATATATATACACATATATATGTATATATGTATACATATGTATATACATATGTATAAGTTGCCTTTAGCAGATTTAAGGTTGGAGGAGTCACCAAGGCCAAAAGGAGAAAAAGTGGAGAAAAAGTGAATATTATAGTATCCACTTGGTTGGTTGGCTGGTTGTGAAATGTGCAGTGAAGACAATTGAGCACCAAAATATTAAATGTCTTCGAGGTTATGACAAGAGGGAGACCAACATGCTCAGGTGACTGGGTTGCTGACACTGCTAAGGACATATTAGAGGACCAAGAGTCTGCATTGCCAGGAAAGTGGAGAAAGGCTTCTGTCCTGCCGCCTGGGAGTGGAGGGCTCTGCCAGCCAGACTGAGAGGGGTCCAGGGTTTCCCGGTGCCAGTTTTGGAGGTAGTGATTAGGGTTCATAGAGCCAAAAAAGACACTCAGAAATATATAATCTTAAAAGAATAATTTTCCTTCCATAGCACTGAATTTCAACATACTGTAAATGGAGACAGGGTATACTAGGTCAATGTTCTCAAATCCGAGATTGTATAAGCATTCTCAAGAATTTGTCCCCAGTGTCCTAGACTCAGAAATAATGTATTGCAAGTTAAATATTGTCACTTTTAGAAGATCACGAGATACCAGCACAATCATAAACATAATCACACTCATTCAGCTAAAACATAATAAACTTATATTAATAAGTAGAAAACTCCATCAAATTGAAATCCAAATTTTTTTAAAGTGTGTTATACTAGAATCCCTATAGATACTTCTGTGAAACACAATTTTAAAATTTTATATAATCTTGAAGGTCCCTTGCATTGATTCATTCAACAACATTTCTGGATGCGTACAGTGAACTAGCACTCTAGCACTATGTATCTGGAAGACTGTGATTCCTTGAACTAAGGAAAGATAGTGGGGGTTCTTGGTTCCTCATACTAACTTATGTAGTAAAAGGAATTTACTGGAAGGAGATCAGGTAACTCAGACTCATGAGAAAGCTGGAGAACAGCTTTAGAAGTTACTGTTCATGCCTAAGGAAGAGTCTGGTAGAAGACTGGACATTGACCGCCACCACTGCTGGATAAATTCTGAAGTCTTTCTGCTTTACCAGCCCCCATTCAAGGTCCTAGGTGGGAATCTCCAAAAGGTGGGGCTTGGTTCTTGTCCCAGAGTTCCAGCTGCTGGGTGGGGAGGAGGGGGAGAATGACTATCTGGTTGACGTCTTCAGTTATGGGATTCTGCTGGCTACTCAAGGTTAACAGTGTCTGATTCTTCAAACAGGGAAAGAAGTTCAGATGTTGAGCATGCACATACTTGCCCTAAATACCAGAAATCTCCACATACCTTCAGTTTTCTACTCCGAGTCTACTGATCCCAAAGCCATTTTTCCCAATTTCTTTTCTGTTTTACAAATGAGGCTTAGAGACATTTAATTAACTTGCCCAAAGATACCTCTACTTAGTAGAAAAGCTGAGATAAATATCCTGGGTTTTCCTTCATTTCTTAACTTTTTATTGTGGAAAATTTCAAAAATAAAAAAAGTAGAAAGACAAATATAACAAATCCTTCATTAGCCATCACCCAATTTCAATAATTATCAACTCATGGCCAATCTTATTTCATCTGCACTCCCACCTACATTGACATACACCCACTGGATTATGAAGCAAATCCCAAACATCACAGCATTTCAACTAAAAATATTTCTATAAGTTAATAAAGAATATGAACTCTTTTATAAAACACATAATCACAATGCCACATCAAACTAAGTAAATTAATAATATCCCTAATTCCCTAATATTATTATCCAATGTGCAGCCCTGGTCAGGTGGCTCAGTTGGTTGAGCGTCATCCCATACACCAAAGGGTCGAGGGTTCAATTCAGGAGTGTAGGTTTGATCCCTGGTGAGAGTGTGTACAGGAGGCAACCAACTGATGTGTCTCTTTCACATCATTGTTTCTCTCTCTCTCCCTCTCTCTCTTTCTATCTCTCTCTCCTTCCCTTCCCTTCTCTCTAAAACCAATAAGGATATCTTTGGGTGAGGATATATATGGAGGGACCCCCCAAAATGGAATTTATTTATAAATACCTGTATATTTATTCTTACATGCTTAAACTTCAGTCACCTTCCAGGTACTGTCCATGTGATACAGTTCATCTATAGAGACATTTTGTCCACTGCTCAAAACAGTTTTTGAACTTGTTGATTTTCACACCTTTTAGTGATTCTGCTGTTTTTTGTTTCACCTCTTCCACATCAGCAGAACATTTCCCTTTGAGGACTCTTTTCATGGGGGAAAACAACAAAAAAAAGTTGCTCAAGGTGAAACTGAGTAAATGGGACATGGGGGTCATGCTGTTTTTGGTCAAAAACTGAAGAACATTCTGTGAGGTGTGGGCAGGTGTGCTCATAAGTCACCTATTATGAAACGGGCAAATATGTTGAAAGAGTCTTTAAAAAATAATTCACTGAAGCCAAACACAGCCTCTTACAAGGCCAGCTGGTACCCTGATACAGATGGGCTCCTAGAACATTCATCTCGCTCGGGGTGAACTACAAGAGGCCTGCCCTTCAGAAGATAATTCCGGGTTTTTTTGTGCCCCCCCATGTGTATTTCCAGTGTGCAAATCTATTCAATTGTCTCATAAGTTTTTTATAGTTGGTTTTTTAAATCAAAATTCAAATAAGTCCCATATTTTGCAACTGGTGTTATTGTTGTTGATGTCACTGCAATTAATTTGGTGAAGAAACCGAACAGCTTGTCTTAAAGGGTTTACCACAGTCTACATTTTGTTGCTTACAACCCAGTGGTGTCACTTGACATGTTCCTCTATGTACTAAGCCATTTGAACTTCAAAAGGCCAGGCTATAATCCTGTACTATCCTCCTCAAGTGTTTATTGTGATTCTCAAATGTTGTATACTTGTATGTGCTAGGTACTTTTTAGTGTAGTCCAAAGCAGATTTTACTTACCTCAACTTTCCAAGGTCCTACCACTCCCAGTTATGCCCTCTGCAGTTTTACACAACATCAGATTCCCCTTCCTTCGTTGCTTTCTTTTTTTTCCTTTCAGGAACATTCAGAAGATAAACAGTATCCCCAAAAATGTCAGGACCCTCTGTTGTCACACCTGCAGCCCCTGTCCCCTGGCCGGGCACATATGGAGCTGAGGCGGTACTATAGCATCTGCCAAGATACTGCCTTCGGGCCACCAGGCTTCCAAGAAGGGGAAGGCGAGTTGAAAAGGGAGGAGAGCACTCGGAACTCCCTCAGCCCCACCATGGCACCCAAGCTCAGCTTAGAGGTTCGAAAACTCAGTAACGGCAGGTTGTCGACATCCCTGAAGCTGGGGCCCATGCAGCCTCGGGGGGTGCCACTTCGGGAGAAGAAGGCAACGCAGATGCTGGCCATTGTGCTTGGTGAGTTTGGATCAGGTTAACCTGAGTTAGGTTAGGTTGAGTTGGGTTGGGGTGAGTTCAGCAGAGCTGGCAGGTTAAGGTAACCACATTTGTCAGAAATTAGAAATCCAATAACTGTGATATTTATAAATGTTTATAACACAACTGAAAAGGGCTTATATACAAGTATTACCTGGTAGAAATCACAAGGTCTAGACTGAAACTTGTGAAATATGAAACTCAACATGTCACCTAATTGAACTGTGTTTATCCATTGTGCTTGCTGTTCACCATATGGACTTGTAATAATAGATAAATCAAATGATAAGATAACAATTAAACAAATGTGCCTGACACATATTAGATATTTAATAAATGCTTACTTATCCTAGAATATTAAGTAAAAAAAATAGCAATGCAAGAAACTACAGTCAGTCATGTGGTATGATAACATCTACATTATTTTAAATACAGAGGACGGAAAAAAAAAACCCTGAAAATGAATTCACTAAGGTGTCAAAAGTGATTGACTTAGAGTGGTGTTAGCCAGGTTATTTTTTTTTCTTTCCATTTTTCTGTAGCTACCAAGTTTGCCATAATTTATAAAATCAAAGGTAGTTTTTGAGAGTAGAAAAATGTAACATTAAATAAATATTAATTATTTAAATTAAAAATTGATAAGTCACAGACACCAAAAAATTGATAAGTCACAGTGTAGAGTTAGTGAGAGCAATTCATTTTCTTCATTATCACTGACAAACCTCACTTTCTCCTACCGTAGGGACTCTGTGGGCGCCCCTGGAAGCACTCTCCTCCACAGCGAGAGTTGTGTCGATTGCACTTTAGGGTCTTCTTTCCTATTAGCACCTAGGATTATGACTTGATGGCTAGACATTAAATAAATATTTATTTTAAATTGAGGAGTAGAGCCCTGGCTGGTGTAGCTCAGTGGACTGAGAGCTGGCCTTCGAACCAAATGGTTACCAGTTCAATTCCCAGTCAGGGCATATGCCAGGGTTGCAGGCCAGGACTCTGGTTGGGGGTGTGTGAGAGGTAACCAACTAATGTTTCTCTCCCTCCCATTCTCCCTCCCTTCTCCTCCTGAAGATAAAGAAATAAAATCTTTTTAAAAAAGATTTTAAAAAATAAATTGAAAAGTAGAAAAAACTAGTAAAGAGCTACCTAAAGATCAAACTAGAAAATGATTTAGAAACAAAGACCTAAGATGAATCAAAGACATTTTGATGTTTTCTCATCAAAAAATTAAAAAGTGGCTAATCACACCTACTTCACAGGGGCGGTTTAAAAATTAAATGGGTATGTAAAACTTCTAGCATGGTAGCTGGCATAAAGGAAACAAGCGTGAGTCACTTTCACATTATAACAAAAGGAAGAAGCAAAATTGTTACCCAGTGTTTCTTTTCCTTTGCAACCTAGGGACCTTCATTGTCTGCTGGCTGCCCTTCTTTTTGACCCACGTTCTCAATGCCCACTGCCCAGCATGCCACGTGTCTCCAGTGCTTTACAGAGCCACAACATGGCTGGGCTACATGAACAGCGCCCTCAACCCTGTGATCTATACCACCTTCAACATTGAGTTCCGCAAAGCCTTCCTCAAGATCCTGTCTTGTTGAGGGAGAGGAAAGAACACTTCCTGTGTCCACCTTCAGCCGCCATGCCACTGAGCCACTGGCCAGGGCCTGGTCACAAAGAGTGGGCCATATCCTCTGGCATGGGGAGGCAGGAGGTTGCTGGAACCAGGATGTTTCTGAGTAGCAGGTGCAACCAACTGCTTCCTCCAAAACAGAATGTTCTACCTCTCCAGCTCAAGTCTGACTTCACTCTGGCAATCTTTAGCTGGTTGGAAGGCCCCTGGTGATAAGCAATCATTCAGAAAGAAGCTGATAAAACGTGACTCTACACATACACAAAATCATCATCAAAGGCATGATTCATTTCAGTGAAGGAAAAATGAACAGATCTCATAATTCTCAACTTGCCAGGACTCCTTGAAGTCTCAGCCAGGAAGCCATCTTGCAGAACAGACAGTCTCTCTTCCTTCAAACCTCTAATTAACTGTCAGGCTAACCTTGTACTTCTGTGGGCCCACTCCCTTTCAGTAATTCCTTTCATTCATTGCACCCTGAAATATAATGGCAAAACTAATGCTGCTACCTCTTCATAAAATTTGATTGGCTATATTTGGTGAGGGGCGCCGCTTACCCTGAAGGAGACATTGTCCCACATTGGGACCCAGGCTTCATTTCAAACCTCGCTACTCCTGTATTTCAGTTCTAGCTACGAAAGCCCTTGGATTCCTTCCCCTTACTCTCAGAGTCTCAACTCCAGAGTATTCAAGATGGGATGTTAAGTGAAAAAGGAAGGACAAATCCCACTGAGGAGGTATCACTCTTGAACCTTGTAGTTCAGAACAGGCCTTAGATACACTTTTCATAATGCTATAAGGTTTTCCTACCCAGGCATCTCCATCTTCTGCTTAATAGAGACCCAGTGATCTCAGACCCTGAAATGCATTAAGCATGAAGTGTCTGTAAAGTGCCTATCACCTCCTAGGTTGTAGATACACAACAATGAGTTAGACAGATCCTGCCCACAAGGAGCCCAGCGCTGGCTCCCACGTTTGCCCATTCACTTGTTGGAGGATGGTAGGTACCTGCTCAGATGGCCAGTGGCCCTCAGAACTGAGTGTACCGGGCAGGGTGGCTGTCCAGAGCCATCACCCGGACGGTCTTGGTGAAGTCCTACCACTGATCCTAAACGTCACCCATCCAACAACTGACATTAAAGGTATATAGAAATAATGTTAGAAATAACGTTTACATGTCATTCAAAATCACATTTGCAAGGAACTTGAATATTTTCATCATTTACCTTTTCACTTCAGAAGATATTTCTTGTTGATTACAGAATCAGCATACAATTTGTGGATAATTTTTGAAGTGTCATCATCCCGAACCTCAGTAAATTTACTGTTAGCTATTAGTACATAGGCATGACATACCTTCTGCAAAGCTGTTCAACTTTAAAGTACACAAGAAATTCATGAGGGACCCAAGGCTTCCCCTTCCCCGTTCCTCTAGCCCTTAAAGTGTATGGAGGAAACACTTACCCCTGCTGAGTCCGTTACCTGTTATTCCTGAATGCTTTGGATGACAGCATTTTTTAAACGTTATTGTCTGCAGCAATGTTCATACTGTAACTTGGCAGAAAACTCTGACTGCCCACTAGTTCTTGAACCTTGTGCATTTAGCTCAACAGGTTTACGGTCCAAGCAGAACTGGGGACTGGGACAACTAAATATCTGAAGAAGTAAAAGTATGTGATTCCTAGGTTTTCCCATGCAAAGTCAATAGTAAACAGGTTGGACAGTGGGGTAAAAGGTCACAGAATTCCATGTCAAAACTAGAGTTTTAGGATATAAACATAAACAACATCATTACTAATCTATTTGTGAGGAATGATAGCAAATGTTGTGTATCTTCTCTTCACATCAAGTCATTCAACCCTACTGATAACTTTAGGAAGACAAACTACATTTGTAGGTAAGGAAGCTAAGGCAGACGGAAGTTAGAAATTTGCCCCAACTCACACACAGTAAGTGATGGAGCTGGGATTCAAATATATTTCTCTCTGATTCCCAAGCCCATGCAATTAATCACTTCCTCCCACCAGAGAGATAAAGGGGTGGGAAGAAAAAGATGGAACAAGGTTTCTGGGAGAATCTCACTTTACTCCACCCACCTCCACCCCTAGGCTTTCCTAACAACCCAGACCAAGGTATTACTCTCCCTCTCCAGACAAGTTCAATTTCTGAAACATTCACATGGGAAATCCATAATCTACTTCTACAGAATCATGGGACAGTAGTAACTTAGAGGGTATTTGGTTTGCCCTCTCCTTCATTCACAGACACAGCCTAAAACTGTTGTCCTGTGTTGGTTAACGACAGGAAAGCACTCAAGTCTGCTGAGTCCTAGTTCAGCACTCTTTCCCAAGAACCCTATAAAAACTATAAACTTCTATCATATAGATAGGAGGTGAAAGTCATGTTGTCACCTCCACCATAAACTGAGAGGTAATTTTTCCCTAAACAGTGTGTATTAGAAGGCAACATCCCCCTCCCAGAATCTCCTTCTTATCCAGGAAGACCCTGCTGGAGGAATCCCAAGCACTCGCTTCAGCCTCCTCCTTCCAGGATTCTGCATTCTACCTCCTCTACCTCCACAGTTCCTATGTGACCTCAGGGCTTGCCACTTTCAGAGCCAGCTAGGCCTAAAATCCCAGGAAAGGTGTTGGCCCGAATGAAGCAGGGCAGAGTTCTTGGGGCAAACCGTGTGTGGGCTCAAAGTAGCCTCATCTCTATCTACACTATTTGAATGAAATACAAATAGTATGGAAAATCCAAATACATTATAACCAATGTTCAATTTCAGACCTTAAGTATAAGAACTATATTTCCTTCTTCCAGGACACTATGCTCCAAAAGTCCATGCATTATTCATTAACTAAATCAATCACTTGTTCAGTAAATGTTGATTGATTGCCTTCTATGTACCAGGCACAGTGCTTGGTGCTAGGACGCATGGTGGAGGAAGACACAGTCCTTGGCCCCAGAGCTTACAGTCTGTGGGGAGTGGGGGCAGAATTCATGCACATGGCAATGACCCACTTGCTGTCTATAGTGAAGGGATTTCATGGTGTTTGGAAGTCCCATATTCTCCCTTGAGAAGGCTCCTTAGACATTGTCAGGGTTAAGACACCATTAACCTTGACACCATCAATGTCTACTGATGGGCACTAGGGCTGTTTCCAGATCTTGGCTATTGTAAATAACACTGTTATGAACATAGGGATGTATATATTCTTTTCCACTGTTGGCACATTTACACAAAGGAATACGATGCAGCTGTTAAAAAGAAGGAAATCTAACCTTTTGTGACAGCATGGATGACCCTGGAGATTATTATGTGAAGTGAAATAAGCCAATTGGTGAAAGGTAAATACCATATAATCTCACTTATATGTGGAACCTAATGAACAAAATAAAGTGATAAACAAAATAGAAATAGAGACATAGATACATGGAACAGACTGACAGTTGTCAGAGGGGAGGGGGAAGAGGAGGACTGCATGAAAGAAGGGGGAGTGATTAGCCAAAGAACATATATAAAAAAACCCATGGACACAGTGAGGTGATGGCCAGAGGGAAGGGGGGACGAGGGCAGGAGGGAGAGGTAGGCAAAGGGTGAAAAAATGGGGACATTTGGAATAGTGTAAACGATAAAAATAAAGTGAAAAAAGAAAAGAAAAGTAGGAGGGGCATTCCAGGCATAAAAAAACCTCTGAAGAGCTAAAGATAAAACAAGCAAGGAGCATGCAAGGAACCCCAAATAATCCATCTGGATGTAGAGAAGGAATCCTAAAGAGAGAACAGAGCAGGAAAGGGCCTCATCTTTGGAGACCTCCTCCAGCTTTTGCTCAGATGTCAGCTGAGCTGATGGTGACATCTCTCTCAGAAGACTTGTGGACCGTGCCTCCACTCCCCTCCCTGTGGGCAACACACATCATGCAGCAGCCAGCCCTGACTTACTTAGCTATTTCTTTCTGAGCCAGCCATGGTGAATTTCAACAAATGCAGGATTCATTTTCAATTCTTTCTTCTTCTCTCCAAGGAGGGGAATGGCTAGTTGAATGAATGTAGGATCATAGATGGTTAAAACTAACACAGTCAGAGAGTTTGGGTCAGAAATCAAGGGAGGGTCAGGCAAAGAGATTTGCTTCCCTGAAAAGTGTGGGTCAGAACTAAGCAAAGAGGCAAAAAGGCTAAGGGATTCACTCAGAACTGGCTATTTCCTGGAGATCCTGACTCCCAGGCCTACACTTTGGGCATTTAGTCTCTGCTGACATCAGGAAACTGAAAAAGCTTAATTCAAATCAACACAGAGAGCAGAGAGGGGATGACAGGCAATTAACTTGATTCCTCTTTTCTGCCTAATTCCCTCCTGATCAGGAAGGGAGTTTCCATGACTACCTCCTGACACACAGATTCAGCTGAGGGTGAGGCCAGTGTCAGCTCAGCTCTACAGCACACACACTGGCAGTGGTGGAACCTGGGAGTCTATGCCAAGCACAAGACCCTGGAACCGCTTGCTCCACCCACCCGCACCTCAAGTCATACCCAGCCTCCATCATTGTTCAGTCTGCTGGGTATGGGAGGAGAGCAGAGCTGGCTGTAGGCCTCTTAGGAACGATGTGTCCCCAGGAGAGAGCAGAGCTGAAGCACCTTATAGGAAAGACAATGAGCAGAAATAAGTCAAGGACTGGAGTTCTAGTGCTAGCATGGACAAGTGACCATGAGCAAGAGTTTTAACCTCTGCAAACTTCAACTTCCTCATTAGTAAAATGACAGAACTGAAGCCTAGCCTTCCTCATTCAACCATTAAAATTTAGGTTACATCATGTACTAGAAGTGTTTTGTCAACCATAAAGCTCTAATACATGTAAGAGATTATTATAATTGATATTGGTATTATTATTATTGTCCCTCTAAGGAGCTGTTTCTATCATAGCTATCTGGTTCACAGACCACCTTTGTTTCTCCGCTGATTCTCTAATTGTCTCAAGTTATTAAGCACAGTCTGTTCAATCTCCCACATGAAATCTAATTTTTTTTAATCTTCTATTTCCTAAATGATACTTGGCTGAATTTGCAGTCAGATTGTTAGGCAAATGGTAAACCCTTTCCCTGTTCACAAAGCCCAAACATGGCCTGACCCAACACTAGGCTAATGGCTCATACCTGGTTGCTAAAGGTGACTTTGGAGCCTCTGTTCCTCCCCTGGCCAGGGAAGGAGGAGCAGAACACATTTAGCCCTCACAGCTTTCCTTATTTGTTTCTCATGGTGTCTAAGTCCAGCACCCTTTTCTCTTACTCGGTCTCTTCCTGCCTGAAAAAAGTTCATTGGATCTAGTGTGTTAGTTTCCGAGGTCTGCTGTCACAACTTACCTCAAACTAAGTGGCTTAAAGCGACAGAAACTTATTCTCTCACAGTTCTGTAAGCTAGAAGTGCAAAATCAAGTGTTGGCCTGGCCATGCTTTCTCTGAAGACGGTATGCAAAGATCCTTTGGCTCTTCTTAGCTTCCGGTGGCTGCCGGCAACCCTTGGTGTTCCTTAGTTTGTGTCAGCCTAACTCCAAACTCTGCCTACACCTTCACATGGTGTTCTTTCTATGTATCCAAATCTCTCTCTTCTCATAAATCATCGCATTTGGGGCCATCCTAATCCAATATGACCTGGTCTTAACTCGATCACATCTGCAAAGACACTATTTCAAAATAAGGTCATATTTCAGGTTGCGGGGATTAGGACTTTAACGTATCCTTTTGGAAGACACAAATCAATTAATAAAATATGGTGACAGTGGTCTGAAAGAAGAAAACTTGGAACTTAGTGAGATCGGGAAATGTACAAAGCCATGCTGCCAGATGTGAGAGGTCAGGTTCCAGCCTCGGCGCAGAGTCCCTCTGCGGTCGGAGTCAAGTCTGTAAACTTCCTGCAGCTCAGCTTTCTTGTAAGCGGTGTCTGCATTCCTAAACTATGACCAGACAAGCTAAACAATAATTCTAGAAGGATAGAAATCATGTCCTGAGCCCTAAAAGCCTATAAACATGCTTATAAAAGTCAAAACTGTAAAGGCAATGCTTAGCTGCTTTTCTGTGTCTTAAAAGTGGGTGTGGCGAGAGGGCTGGAATTCAACAGCAACTCACCTGGGGCCTGAGGAAAGCTCGGATGGAGTATCTTGTTGTTCTCCTGCCCTCACGTCACACCAGTCCAGACTGACTAAAATGAAAGACCCCAGAAGAGTAAGAGATATAATTGCCTCACATTATGCTTTGAGCAGATTCCATAAGATTCTATATTAAAGACCTTTAAAAAGCTTGCAATTTATCACAGCTTATAAATTTGAGAATTGAAAGGGACTTCAGACCAATCCCCTAGTTACTGTAGAAATTCTAATATCTCTGACCCACGATTACTCAGGTGTATTAAGGAGCTGGCTCACTTCTTCCTAAGGCGTGACAGGTTATCGTTTTTGTTTCTCCTTTAAGCCAAAACCTGCCTGCTTATAAAATTCACCCTTTGGTCCTTGAAAATATTATGCTAATTGCAAGAAGACAGACACAAAAGATTGCATATTGTATCATTTTATTTATATAAAATATCTTGAATGGGTAAATCCATAGAGACAGAAAGAAGTTTGGTGGTTTCCAAAGTTGGGAGGAGGGGGACTGGGAACAACTGTTTAGTGGGTACACGGTTTCTTTAGGGTGATGAAAATGTTTGGAACTAGATAGAGGTAGTGGTTGCAAAATAGAGGTACTAAATACTACTTAACTGTTCTCTTTAAAATGGTTAATTTTATGTTATATGAATTTTAGCTTAGTGTATTTTTTATTTTAAAAATAAATAAAAAAGAACAAGGACCTCAAAACTTCCCTGTTCTTGAATTGAGTCAACATTGCTGAGATGGCAGTTCTCTCCAAATTAATCTGTACATTTAGTGCAATCTCTCTCAAAAGTCCAAAAGACCTGTTTTTCCCCCTAGAAATTTAATAGCAGATTCTAAAGTTTAATGGAATGAAAAAGATCCACAATAGTCAAAGTAATTTTCAAAAAGAACAAAGTCAAAGAATGTTTACTTTCCTATTTTAAAACTTGCTATACAGCTGCAGTTGTCACGACAACACGGTAGTGGAATGTAGATATTTAGATCAATGCGACAGAATTAAAGGTCCTGAAACATTCTTGTATTCATGGTCAACTGATTTTTAACAAAGGCAATCTGTTGGGAAAAGGAGAATCTTTTAAACAAATGGCGTTAGGACAATTGGATATTTACATACAAAAACATGAACTTAGGCCCATACTTCACACCATGCCCAAAGATTGACTCAAAATGGATCATATAATTAAATGTAAGCACTAACAATAACATTCTTAAAAGAAAAGATAATTGAAAATCTTTTTGACTTTAGAATAGGAAAAGATTTATTAGATATAACACTGCAAACACCGTAAAAAAGAAAAATGATAAATTGAACCTTATGAAAATTATTTGCATTCAAAAGACACCATTTAGTAACAGACTGGCTTGCAAAACATTTTCAAAACACATACCTGATAGAGGAATTATACCCAGAATACTCATATACAAAGAACACTTACAAGTCAATAGTGAGAATCCAAATAATCCAAAAAAAGGCAAAGTATTTCAACATTTTATTAAAGAAGATATAAAAATTACTTATAAACACATAAAAAAGTGGGCGACATCATTTGTCATTAGAGACAGACAATAGCAAATGTGGAAAGGATGCAGGGAGATGGGGATCCTCACATGTTGTTGATGGGAATGTAAAACAATTCAGTCACTCTGGAAAATGTTTTGGCATCCTCAAAAAGTTTAACAGAAATTTACCATATCAGCCAGTGATCCTGCTCTTACCCCAGAGAAATGAAAATAAATGCCCACACAAAGACTTGCACCCTAATATTCTTTGCAGCATTATTCATGAGAGTCAAAAGTCAGAAATACCCCAAATTTGTGAATAGATGAACAAAATATGGTGTATCCATACAACAAAATACCATTTAACAATGGAAAGTAACAAATTAGTGGTAGATGCTATGACACGGACAAATCTTGGAAACATCACACTAAGTGACTGAAGGAAGCCACTACATATTACACGATTCCAGTCCAATAAAATGTCAGATTTGCCAGGAAAGGCAAATCTGTAGAGACAAAGTAGATTAGTGGAGGCCTGGGGTGGGGTGGGGGTGGAGGGAATGGGATTAACCATAAATGGGCATAAGGATTTTGTTGGGATGATACAAATGTTTTAAAACTGATTTGTTGGATGGTTGCACAATTTGGTAAACTTACTAAAAATCACTGAAGTATACACTTGAAACAGGTGATTGTGTGCTATGTAAATTATGCCTCAATAGAGTTACTTAATGACAATAACAACAAAAGAACAAGGACCTCTAAATCTGCAGAGTTCAGAATTGCAGTGACAAGAAGTACCAAATTCCTCAAGTGGGTCAGGGGCCCTTCTACTTCCACTTAGTGTTCCCCAGACCCACATATTCTACTGATCAGGTCAGCCACACATAATGGCCTTTGACTCAGAGTGTGTACAGTGTCTGAAGGCTGATGATTCCATCACCAGAACTATCATCTCACAGCTGATGCTTCAGTCATGCATCCAACAAACAGTTGCCCATGCCATTAGGCTAGTAGCTTCCAGGAGATGTAGGATGTGACAGGAACAGCGGATCTCACAGTCATGTGCGCGCAGCCTTACCTCCACTGATGTGAGCAATTACCTTGGTCTGATGCAATGCTTGGCAGTATTCTGTTCCAATGAATCGAAGGCTACATGAGCACTGTCTGGCTGAAGTTGTGAGTAGGAAAAGTAAGTCCGTACTGGAATATGTGTCAATTTCAGTCAATTCCTAACAAGATGAATCACAATATAGAAGGGCCCATTGCAATAAACTTGTATATTAAAGAGCTGATTGTATCTTCAAGAGTTGGAGCCAATAAAAAAAGGATGAAATGTTACCATCTGCAACAGCACGGATGGACCTAGAGAGTATTGCTATGTGAAGTGAAATAAGTCTGTCAGAGAAAGACAAACACCATATGATTTCACTTATATGTGGAATCTAAAGAATAAAATAAATGAACACATAAAACAGACTTATAGATACAGAGAACAGACTGTTGCCGAGGGGAGGGTGTTTGGGGGACTGGGTGAAAGAAGTGAAGGGATTAAAAAGTACTAAGTGGTAACAGAATAGTCACGGGAATGTGAAGTACAGCATAGGAAATATAGTCAATAATATTATAGTAACTGTTATGGTGCCAGATAGGTACTGGAAATTTGGGGGGAACACTTTGTAAAGCATATGGTTGTCTAACCACTATGCTGTACACCTGAAACTAATACAAAATAATATTAAACATAAGCTGTAATTGAAAAATAAAATTTAAATTAAAAACATAAAGCTAACACTCGTAATATAAAAAAAAGAGTTGGAGCCACACCGGGAGCTCAAGGGTGTCTGTGGCTGGCAGGCTGCATGTTCAGCAGTGGCAGTAACCAGACCAGACTTTGCAAGCGGGGGCCCACGCTCTGGGGCCGTGCACAGTCTCAGTCCTCGCCACCATTTCTCAGGCCATGCTGGCCGCATTGTCCATTACCACCAAAACTGTGCAAGGGCTTTGATCCTCTGCTTCATCTGACTTACTGTTTATTCCTTCCAGTACATTATTTACTTTACGTATTGCATTCTTTATTCCCAACTGGTCCTTTTTTTATGGTTTCCAATAAATCAAGAAACAAGTTGTGGTGAGGATGTTCAGAAAGGGGAACACTTTTGCGCTGTTGGTGGAAATGCAGATTGGTACAGCCACTGTGGAAAGCTGTATGGAATTATCTCAAAAAAAATAAAAATGGATCTGCCTTACTGTAATTGAAAGCAGGTCCGTCTGCCAGCAGCTATGAAAGCCAATACTCAAGAGGCAGGTGCTGATGTAAAGGAAAGCGGTTTATTTTTTCAGGTGCCAGCCACCTGGAAGATGGGGAATTCATGTCTCAAAGCCCATCTCCACCTCTCAGTGGAAGCGGAGGTTTCATAAGGAGGGAGAGAGGAACAGAAAAGGGATCAAGGGAGGCAGTTGCAAAGTTCTCTACGTGCCCACTAGCACAGTCCATTCGATAAGGAGCGTGATGGTCTGATGCAATGAACCAGGTGTGCATCATCCTGGTTTGTTCATCCTGGCTTCATGTCATCCTGGCTCCATGGTGAAGGTCAGCAGATCTCCCAGAACTGGGATGCCTGAAGGTTGGGGTCCTTATCTTCTGAAGTTCATTCCTAGAATTTTTATATAAGCATGCTGTTCATCTACAAGGTACATATTAGTCAGAGACAGCACTTACAGAAACAATGTCAAAAGAATGGTGGAGGGGGTTACGATTTCCCACCATTACAATGTTCCACTGTTACATTATGACCCAGTGATTACACTTCCGGGAACTTAAGCAAAAACTCCAAAACACTAAGTCAAAAGAATATGCAAAAAGCACCCCTATACTCATTGCATTATTTATAGTAGCCAAGTTTTGGAAGCAGCCAAAGTGTCCATCAGTAGAAGAGTGGATAAAAAGGCTGTGGTATATTTATACAATGGAATACTACTAGGCCATGCAAAAGAAGAAAATCTTAGCCTTTGCTACAGCATGAATGGACCTGGAGAGCATTACACTAACTGACACAAGCCAATCAGAGAAAGACAAATGCCATATGATTTCAGTCATTTGTGGAATCCAATGAACAAACTGAACTAATAAGCAAAACTGAGACAGACCCATAGGTAGACAACAGGCTGACAGCTGTGGTGGGGGGCAAGTGTTGCGGGGGAGGGATTGAGCAAAACAAAGAAAACAGACTCATGGACATGGACAACAGTGTGGTGATTGCAGGGGGAGGGATTGAGTGGAGAGGGGAAAGGGTAGAAGGGGGATACATGGTCATGGAAAAAATACAATAAAAAATAAACTATTTTTAAAAATTGTGCAAAGGAGTATTCTTCCTGTCTCCATTATTGTAAGAGCAGAACTACCCTCTCCTGATGATCAACACCAGTTAGCTCTGCCTGGATGGTGACTCCATCTCTCACCTGCTACCCAGTCCCTCAATGCACCCATCGTGCCAGCACTGATAGAAGTCGGCTGACACCAACTGGCTAAGACATTTTGTTTCCTAGTTTCTGCAGTTACTGGCCAAGTCATTCACTACTGCCCCTGAGTCATGCATTTGTACCTCAAAGTGTTTCTTGTGGCAGGCATACTGCCTGAGGCTTTGTCCATGAGGAATTCCCCTCATCCCTATCATTCAAAGACACTCCTGGGTGGGGCTGCACCTGTGAAATACAGCAACAGCCTATTTTTGCCTTGCAACTCTATACTCGGCAAATCACCCCATACACCAGACTCAGCTCTTTCCCTCACCCCATGTGCCTCTAAGTGTGAGCTGAGGGTGAGGCATCAGTTCAAGAACAGTGGATGACACAGAGGTCTGGGCCACCTGCTGTGCAGCTTATCTGTGCTGTCTGGTTCTGCGCACACCTGATGTACAACTTTCTCCCTTGTGATTGTTACTGGGGACCTGACAAAACTGATGATGGGTAACTCCAGCTGCATGGACACCTGGTATCCCATGGTCAACTGTTCTATTTCCACCAAGAACTAGTAGCACACTAGGGACTATTTTTCACAAGGTGTATAGTTCTCTGCTGCAGAAGGGTCAGCAACACATGCCCCCCTGCCCCCCACCAGCTGGGGATATTATTGCCTTAGTTCTGAAGGGAGAACCTAAGAAGCAAACAGCACCCACGGCACATGCTCAATGGAAGGTCCCAGGTGTTTCCCATTAAAGTTCCACTTCTAGAGTTGGTTTTTGGAGCCTGTGCTGGATCCCATATATATATATATATATATATTTAATTTTATTTTTCTTCTTTTTTTATTGTTGTTGACTTCAGTTGTCCCACCTCTTTCCCCATTACTCATTCCCCACTCCCCCCCTCATTGTTTGTGTCCATGAGTCCTGTATTCATGCTTCTTTGCTTGCTCCTTCCCCATCTTTCCCCCGTTATCCCCTCCCACCTCCCATTTGTTCTTTACTTCCACGTCTCTGGTCTATTTTGCTCATTTTGGATCCCACATTTGTCATCTGTTTGACCTGCTGATTGTATCCCAGCATTCCAGCCTGTGAGGTCACTTTGAATTTTAACTTTGTCTTCTGTATTAAACTTTCTCTGAGATTTAGAAGATCTTCAAATGGAAGATGACATCTAAGAGAATGCTGCCATGTTTCTGATAAAACGCTGAGGCTCGCATCCTCGGTGTCAGACGACGTGCAGGACTGGCACGGGTTACCCCAACCGTGCACACGCATTCTCCCAGTTACTAGCTTCCAGCCCACAAGTTCCTTTCATGACACTATGAAAATAGCTGAACTGTGTTGTTTTTTAATTCAATATATACCATTGTACCAGTTAGGACTTCTTTGTCCCAAATAACAGAAAAGCCCTGCTTCAAATTGCCTTACATTATGAGAAAGTTTATTATTATTACTTATAAAGTAGTCTGCGTTAGTATGAGCTTCAGGTTGTCAGATTCAGTAGTTTAGCAATGCTGTAGTGGATTCAGACTCTCCCCAGCTTACCTCTCTGCTAGTCCCAAAATATTGATTGGCTTTGCTCTCGAGCTGGCTCCCGACTGCTACCTCCAGGAGTACAAGGCAATACGGAGCAGTTCCAAGGGTCTTTCCTAACTGATACAAAAATGTCCAACAGCAGCCGAAAAACCAGTCTTCTTCTCCTGCCATTTCTCTGTCAGTCCCCCCCCCCCCCCCGCCTCCCCACAGACTCCCCGTGTCTTACTGACCAGGATTAGGACCCTGTAGCACTCCCAAATCCATCCTGGCCAGGGGAGTGGAATACCAGGCTTGGCTTAGCCCCAGACCGATCTTTGCAGTGGAATGGAAGTCAGGCCTCACCAACCCAGAGTTGGTATAATCTAATCTGTTCCCTTTCTCAAAAAGCCTTCGAGCACTTCTCCAATTGGCTGTAATACCCAATGGATCACTGATACAAGCTCAGGGAACACCTCTGCGGGTACATTATTTCAATTTCCTGACATTTAATTCCTCTGAAAGCTCTAGAAGCCTACACCCACTTAGAGAGGCTCCATGTTTTCTTACTTTCTCTCCTGTGTGGGATTTTAATTCTTACTTCGCCTTCCTTTCGAAATTAAAGGTGGCACATCCTGGTGTCCCCTTCCTCTGGCTCCTGCATCTGACAGCCGCTTTTCACTTTCCCCACATCCCACAGAAACCCAAGTTGAGTCCACCTTTTATCTCCTTAAAAAATCCACTCACACTAAACAATTAACAAGTTTTGGTGGAATTTACCCAAGATGCGTGCAGAGTGGGAGAGGGCAGAGGGGCAGGTCACATCTTCCCGATTTGTCTCTCTCCCGTATCTTCTCACCACCTTTCTCTCCAATGTTGGCCGGAGGGCTTCCAAATCTGTTTTTGATGCCCAGACCCTGGGGAATTCCATTCCTTGCCCAAGTGGGTTAATATTAATACACTCCTTGCACACTGTCTAAGAGAAATACAGTTTCCTCTATCTTTCTGCATGTTGGAGAAGACAGAAGCAAAATAAACAATAGGAAAAAATAAGAATTATTTAACTTAACATTGCACCACCTTACTTACTCAAAGAGCAAGTCATTCCATGTTAGTGCTTCTCCTTAACCCAAGGAAAGCTTTCAGGGTTCTTAGGGCAGCCTTTAGCACTTTTGCAAAGCTAGATTTATTCCTGACTTTGAGCCTTCTTTATTCTGTTCCTGAAGGTTCATGACAGTCTTTTGTGTTAAAGCTTATCTATAATCCCCTTGCTCTGTCTTTCTTTCTCGTACTTTAAAAACCCGAGCTTTGCCGAGAGCCCCCAGCACCACCACCTCCTTCTTCAGGTGTCTCCCTCTTTGGGACCGGATTATTTCCTATTACATTATAATCAGGGCTTTATTGTTTACATCTCCCACCTCCCCCAGTCATATTCCCTTCTAACATCTCACATCACAGAATCGCACCTGTGGTAAACACTCTTTTGAAGTGGAGAGTTAATTTGTAATGCAAATAATTACTTCATTATTTATCTCATTTTCAAGTAGGAATTTTCATATATCAAATTTTCATAAAGACAAATTAGGGGTGAATTATTTCACACCTTTCTTCTCTGTTGCTTATTCTCCTCCCCCCCCCGCCCCTTTCCTCCTGTCCTTTTCCCCTCTGGTAGTTTTCCTCCTGCCCGGGTCCCTGTAAGCCCCTTGGGTTTCTCTCCCCCAGACTCTGCCTTTGTTGAACTGAATAGAGGGCAAAGGGAGGAAGAAAGAAAGGGAGAGAAACATTGACCTGAGAGACAAACATCGACTGGTTGTCTCTTGTAGGTGTCCCGACTGGGCACTGAACCTGCAACCCTGGCATGTACCCTACCCAGCAATCGAACAGGTAACCCTTCACTTTACGGAATGATGCTCACCCAACTTAGCCACACCAGTCAGGGCTGAAATAGTACTTTCCATTCTTGTACTGGAGCAAGCCTTTGTTGTACCAGGCAAACTCACCCATCACCTGCATCCAAAGAAGTCCAGGAGTGGAGCCCAGTGGAGAAAGCACTTCTGTAACCCCCCACAGCTGGGGATTTCCATTTCCTAACTGTCCTGCTTCAATCAATGTCAATTGAAGTCCATCTTCTTCAACTGACAAACCCTAAGGAGCAAACCTTTTGCCTCCACTTCCTCAGGAGTAAAATGAGTGCAATGACCTCTGCCCTATCCACTTTACAGAACTGTTGAAAAATTGTGTGTACAAACATATACATTGGAAAGAAGGATCTGTCTATAAAAGACTATCTGTATCTGCTACTTGTGTTTAATCACAAATATGTTGCCTGAAAACATCAAGAGTGAAATTTTTTAGTGTGAAACAGTAGAAATATCGTTAGAGAGGGTTTTGAGCCAGGAACACTAAGCACGAGTTTTTAAAGCAAGAATTGTCCTGTCCCCACACACAGGGGATGAAAGGAAAGGCTGAGAAAGTAGACATGTTTCATGGATCAAAACGTTACTGTCCCTTTAGATGATCTATTTCACTTTTGAAACTATTGTAAAGACAGAGGTGTCCAGAAGACTGAGATAGAAAGAGGAGAGGAGAGAAGGGCAGGAATTGCTCAGGGCTTGCTAAGGGAGGTCAAGTGAAGGAGGTAAAACTGGAATTATAGGTTTGTTGGGAGTCTTCAAGTAAGGACCACATCAAACTGAATGAATGCGAGCTAATCCAGGCAGCCAGCTAAGAGGCAAACTCAGCTCACTATTTGAGCCTGCAGTCTAGTCCTTCAATTATAAATAGTAAGAAAAAAAAAAAACTCTGACATTTTAATTTTCTTCATCTATAGATATTGTCATCTAGTGATTTTCCACATTCTCTCATCTCTTAGGACAATTTAATCGCCCTACTTTTGTGGTTGGGATATGATGTGATAGATTGTATGAGCAAACTGAAGCATTCTAACTCTAGAATATATTTAATTTTTAAGTTTGCTCCTGACCTTTAAGTTCCAAGAAGATAGGTACTCTCTATGGGGTGTTTGTCAGTGAATCGCAAGTGTTGAGAGCGCCTGACATTTAGTTGGAAGTGAGTAGATTTTTCTTGACTGGATGAATGAATGAATACAGGTATTGGAGAGAAGGTACCAGACTGACCGATATCCCTGTGCCAAGATAAGGGAAGTCCCAGATTCGGATGTGTTTTTTATTTCCTGCTTGGCTGGACAGAATTCCATAGATTTTCATGGACCCATGAGAAAAAGAGAGGATCACCTGCTGGGGCACTGAGAAATGAGCACCCTTGTTCATTCCTTCCCCTCTCCCGGCACAAATAAGCAACTCATAAAAAGCAGGGGGGCCCATCCTAGTTATGGAAGGGGCATAGGCCAGAGAGGGGATTATGAATGGCATAATGTTTTGGGAAGGGCTTGGTCTCTATGATCTTTCTGAACTGGGTTTGAGACATCTTTGCCAGCTCCCATGATGCCCATGGTCATAATGAGGTCAATGAAGCCTCCTAAAACTATCTACAAACAGAATGACCTGTGTGTGCAAGAATCACTATTATCCTAGCAGCTGAGAAGGCCACTGCCAGAATGGTAAAATAATGTCTATGCGAGTTCTCCAGAAAAACAGAATAGAAGGGAGGGAGGGGGGTGGGGAGTAAGATGAATGGGGAGGGGGGAGCAAGACAGAGAGAGAGAAAAGGAGATGTATTACAGGAATTGGAGGAACTGGCTCACAATTATGGAGGCCAAGAAGTCCTACAATCTGATCTGCCATCTGCAAGCTGGAGGCCCAGAGAAGCTGGTCATGTAATTCCAGTTCAAACCCAAAGTTCCGAGAAAACTAAGGGAGCCAGAGCTGTAAGTTTCAATTCAAGTCTAAAGCTCAAGAACCAGCACCCCTCAGGGGTGAGGGGTGGAAGAATACCAAGCAAGAGAACAGCAAAATTATCCTTCCTCTACCTTCTTGTTCTACTCAGGCCCTTAACAGATTGTATGAAGGCTTTTGCTTTTCATTTATATGTAAATGTATGAGCCTTTGATAAAAACAAAATTACCATCTCTGGATCACTCCTCAATCCTCTCATCATTAAAATGCAACTACAGATTTCTGGGACCAAAAGGGGGAAAAAATAGTTATTAAGTCATCCTGACTGATCATCAGTCCTAGGTATCAGTGAGTAATTAGGGGAGTGGCCCAGAGGGCAGCCAGGAGAGGTGATCACACAGGAAAGTTTTATTTGGCATAAGCCTCCACCTACCTCTGCCCTTTGTTCCTGAGGGAGAGCAGATGCTCTGTAAACACAACTTAGGGGGCACAGGGAGTGAAATGAGGAAACGCTGGGCTTCCAAATCACAGTACCCAGTTCAAATCCTGGACCTCTTGTTTCCTGTCTTTGAACAAGTCATATAATTCCTCTGAGCTCAGTTCCTTCTCTTGTAAATGGTAGACTATCACCTTCAGAATATTGCCATGAGCAGTAAAGAAGGCAATATGCTAAGGCACAGAAAGTGTTGAACAACTTACCATGAAAAAAGGAATGGGACAAGCCATGTGTTAAAGACAGACGGGCAGAGGTAATACTATAGAAAAGTAGCCACACATTCCCCCTTTAATTATTTCAGTGGAAACGTGTTGTAAACTGGGGCAGGAGTTGGGGTGCAGACAAGGGAAATATTGAGGAGTCAGCCTCCCTCACAGAGCTGACCGTTTGGTTGGGAGATGAGACTTACAGAATGGAACGCCTGACCAAACCAAATGCCCAGAGCACTGGCTGTTGGTGCCTTTATGAACAAGGGAAGCCAGAATAAAAGCTCCTCTTCTTCTAATCCTGAGAGTCTAGGTTACCAGAAAAGCCAAACTTTTGTGGAAGATCTGGTTCTTGCACCTTAAGATATGACCATTGGATGGGGTAAGATTACTACAGGTCTAGAAATGTGTCAGGCAGTTGAGACTGGCTCTGGATAACAATGGAGAGTCCATGAAGATTTTTATCAGAGGGTATCCCAATGAAGATAATATTTATGACAGCTTAGACTACCAACACTAAAGGAGGAAGAAAGTGGGAGGACAAGAGGGAGTAAAGGCAGAATAGGTGGTAATCTTCCTTGAATCACGCCTTAACTGCACCCTCTGCATCCTCTCCTGATGAAGAGAGTCGTCAAGTCTTCTCATCTCTTCCTTGAAATATCTTATCCCCACCACTTCTATAAATTATTTCCTTTATCCAAGGACTAAGTTTCCCAGTTGGATTGACTGGAAGACTGGTGCCATGGACGGGGGCAAGGAAGTTGGAGCACCAGCTTGATGGAAGATAGATAATGGATTTGTTCTCTGACATGTTGAATTTGTGGTAGTAGCTGAATGTTCAAATGGAAAAGTAAAGTTGAACTGACTTTTTCAACATGACTGGAATCAACTTTGATACTTAAACAACATGAAAGTCAAGAATTTAATCAAAATCAGAAAAAAACAACATACTGTTATTCTTTTTTGATGTGGAATTACTATGTGGGGAACTGAGTGTATTTGTATGGTTTGTTTTCTTCAACTGGCATTGGGGGAATAACAAATGGACTTGTGATGGAAATGTTATACAAGACTGTTAAATAAAAATAAAAGAGCAGGGAATGAAAAACACTAGAAAATATGGGTAAATATTTTAGCTTTTTGGAGGTGTGGTCAGAAAAACTCTTACCTATTATGTAATTGGACTGTATGAAAGGAGTTATGACCACCATAAATGATGCTGGGATGGTTCTAAGCAGTATTTTAACAGTTTGGAAGATGGTCTCCCCTCAGAGGGATTCCATCCCTAAAAATTGAAGGAGCCCTGGCCAATGTGGCTCAGTTGATTGGAGCTTCATCCCATGCACCTGAAAACTGCAGGTTCGATTCCTGTCAGGGCAGCTACCCAGGCTGTGGGTTTGATCCCTGGTTTGGGCGCATATGACCTGGCAGCTGATCAAATGTTTCTCTTCTTACACTAATGTTTTTCTCTCTCTCTTTCCCTTCCTCCCTCTCTAAAAGCAATGAAAAATATCCTTGGGTGAAGTAAAAAAAAAAAATTGAAGGAAACCTTCACTAAACTACTGGGCTTGTAACCTTCAGTTTTGAGGCTGATCTTGCCTAATTTCTTCTTAAGAGTCCTGAAGATGCTTGCCACTTCTCAATGACTGGAGTACCCCTCACCCCTCACTTTGTTTCTCTCCCCTTTTATCTCCTCCCTCTTGTGCCTTATTGATAGCAACGATAAGGAAGTAGTTATAAAATGGTAATGAAACTTTTATTTGAAGCAGAGATGATTACATGGTTCGGGAGGTAAGGGGAAAGAAAGGACTAAATAAAAGAAGGTGACTGTAAGCTGTCACCTTCAAAGAAAGAGATGAACATTAACAGCAACACCTTGATTTTGTTAAGAGGCGAGCTGAAGCCATTTGAAATGGGCAGGGAACAGGTGATAATAAGAGAAAATGTGTTTCTCAGACAAAGGAGCAGACAGCAGGAGACAGTAGTTCAAGGAAAGAGGTGAACACCAGGCAGAGAGGACGTGCTAATCCCTCTGCATCATACTGGCGGAAGCGTGGGCTCTTTGAACTCCTCTGCAACTTCAGCAGGGTCTCAAAGTGGACTTCGAAGAATGAGAACAAAAGAAAAGTTCACTCCGAGTTCCTCGTGTCAGATCTGGGGAAATTGCTTTGAGGCCAGCACTAGAAGATGCTAATGGTGGAAAGCAGAACCCAATAAATGAAAAAAAAAGGTCACTGGGACCTTGCCTGGCATAAAGGAGGTAAAACTACCACTGACAAGACATTCAGCCAAGGTCCTACCACATACCGCTGTGCGAGTCACTTCTAACTAGTGCTCAGCAGGCTGAAATCTGCAGATAATGTCTCAACTGCTCTGAGAATTTTCCTTCACCTGACAAAAGTAATTGAGCTCTCACTGTGTCAGCAAGGACTGTCACTAATAACGCTGGAAGGTACAACGGGAGCCCTTATGTCTTTGTACCAACTGGTTTTGTGAGTCACAAAGGATCACTGGCGAGTGAGTACTGAGAAATCGCTGCTGACCCTGGAAGGGCAGAGCCTAGCAGAAAATATGGTAAGATGTAGGACAGCCAAAGGGGTAACTGGAAAGAAGTATATGTCTGTTCAGACTCCGTAACAGTAAAGCACAGCAACGACTAGCCTTTCTTCTCCACACTCGAGTTCTCATCCATTAAATAGGTGATGCTTACCTTCTCTGGGCATTTCAGAATGGTTCTGGGAGTTGTGTGGGGATCTTGTCATGAAGATGGGAGACCATGAGAATTTCTTAATGTGGGAATCTGTAATCAGCTGCAGGAACTAGAAACTATAGGTGCTTTTTCTCTACATTTTATGAGTCATTGAGGGTTTTAAAATGCTGAAAATGCCTTCCCTCTAGGTTCTAACCCAAAGGTTGCAAGTTAGGCACACCTAGGTTTTGTTTTTAAAAGACAAAAAAGAGTATTTTTTTTTAAAAAGACCCAACACTCAAAAATTGTGCTATTTCACCTGGAAATCCAGAATTTGGCCCCTTGGAGAGACCGGAGGACCTGACAGCACTGGGCCACAGCAACAATTAGTGAGTGGGCAACAGCTGCCTGATTTAGATGGACACCTGTGCTCCCTCCCGTTTGGCTAGTGCCCTGCCACTCACGTTAGGGTGACTGTATAACTTGTTGTCCAAACTACTGAGAGCAAAGCAGGTGTTGTTACTACTTATGCTGGGACCACAGACAGAAACCAGGGTTGCTGCGGACAGTGAGGAGGGATGGTGATCCTAATCCACATTGCTCACACTGGGCTTGCTCTTCTTCCTATTGTCACTTGGGTTATGTGGTCATAAGTCAGAGATACTTGAGGAGTAAGGGAAAGAAGAGACCTGAGATTTTAAAAAAAAGGAACGAAATGAAGAATTTTTAAATGAATGCCAATTACATCAAACCTTCAGGTAAAGGCAGAGGCTTGTTGGTGGCTGGCTCAGCATGTAAGCTTGACCTTCCTGGCTCCCTGCCCTACGCAGCACTGTCAGTTTTAATTAGCTGTGATCCCGGAGCAACCAGCGAGACTAATCAAACCTCGGAGAGCAGCCTGTTCCTAATCAGGACGGCACAGGATAATCATTTAACTCTGTGATTACCCAGTGAGCTCCAAGCTGCCTTAACAGAAAAAAAAAATTCCTGGTTAAGAAAGTTGCTTACACACTCTATTCCTGACCTTTTGACGGTCTTTGTTTGAAGTTTTTATTAAAATTCTTTAATTACATTAGTATTTGGTTTACAAATGTTTTAGAAGACTCTCTTCCCTTTATTCCAAAAGAATAATAAAATATTCCTCCCCTGTGGCATGTAGGAAACCTCAGACTCCTGTTGATTACCCAGGCGGGCACCTGAACCTATCACAGACCCAAACACTCTCAACACCATTCAGGATGTGAATAGTCCCCAAACTGGGGGGGGAGGGGGGTGAGAATGATCTGGGGACATGGAATGGCATTCATGTGGCACACCTATAGACCCTACAGGTGACAGTGGTATTGCGGGCTGCACAGGGAAGTCCTAGCTAGTCTGTTAGAGGAGGGGGAGCGAGGACAGAGCTATAGCAGAGCTCCAGAAGCGCCGTATACTTTCAGACCACAAGGTCCTTCTGTTCAGTCCTTGCTTCTCTTAGTCCCTGTAAACCCAAGAGCTTTCACAAAGGAGCAAGTCACAAAGTAAGAGGTTATTTAGTGCAATGGTTAACTGTTGAGTTTTAGTCAGATGGAGCCAAAGTCTAACCTGTGAACTAACTAGTCCTAGGTAGATGCTTAGGCAAACTTCCAGAAATTCCTGGCAGGCCCTCAGGCAGGGTACTCAACCTTCCTGAAACTCAGTAAGAGGACTAACAATATCAACACCTCACAGGCCTGCTCTAAGGGTCAATGAGATATATATGGAAAGTATTCATTTACTGAGGTGCCTTGTCACATTAAAAATGCTCCAAAGATTGTGGTTATTATTATCTTTAATTATGTGCTAAGCACGGCCTTAAGGTCCCTAATTATATAACTTAAAGTGACAGTTGCATCTCTGAGTCTCCCTGGATTCTGCATTTAGTGTGAGTGCACTCAAAACAATGACTATAGATGGAGTAAATGTAGTAGAATATTCTCCCAAAGACGAACATTTCTGGTACCATGGAAATTTAAAATATTCTGTTTAATAGATTCACTACTATTTACAGGAAACAATATAGTATATACATTTTAGTTGAAATGTTTATTGGCTATAGATTTACATTAAAGAAACATTTGATTCTCTCTTTGATAAGTGCCTTTGCCATTCATAGAGGAGAGATGTCAGAAGAAGGTCCATGAATTCCAAAAGCTGTGAATTCCAAAACAGAATTCATGGACACGCCTATACCACTATTAAAAGAAAAACCTATAGATGGCCATTCAACACATAAAAATATAGAAACCACATAATAATTTTTTAAACATGTTCACTAATGCCCACTAAAATTAACAAACGGCAAAATAAAGCACAATAATGTAAAACAAATATAATTCTACACTCTTACAAATATAAAGAAAGCACCTTTTAGGTTCTGTTGTTGTTTTTACAAAAATGTATATACATGTCTGTGTGTGTATATTCGTATAGAAAATTTCATAAATATAAAAAAAGCACATAATAAAGAAGTCACCTGCCAGGCCACGAATGTCACTCCTTTGACAAGGGCCAGAAAAACTCACTGAATCAGATATGATCCAGGAAGGTCTTTCCAGCCTTCAGGACCTGCTAATGCCAGTTCACCAAGCACTTCAAAACCCACAGGCCACACCTCTTTTTAGGCTCTTAAATATCTCCACGGCTGCCCGACGCCTGGCACTCATGCATTTTTCATCAGGCTGACAGTGATCAATAAACAAGAACGACAAGTAAGGCTACGACTCTAACCTAAAACTTTTTGTTCCCCAAATATTAGAGCTAGATGGAATTTTAGAAATTCATTCAGTCCTATCCACTGTGTCTGTCCCCATTTGTCCAGGAGGCAACAAGCATGAAAGGTGAGTAGCCCTGAACCCCATGCTCCAGCTGCCAGTCCAAAGCTCTGTCCAAGTGAACCCATGGTGAAGGAATCTCCCTGAGTGATGGGGCCAGTTATGGTCATGATACTGATGACCTGAGGGTGGATACAGTAGACCTGCACAGCCAGATGTAGCTAGTCTAGGGAGATAAGTATCAAACAGACCAGGGAGCCAAATGAAGGAATGTGTGCTGGGGCAACTGGTCACAGGAGCAATGTGTGAGCCCCACGTTCCAGGGAGAGGCAAGCCTGGTCAAGTCACAAGAGCCCTTTCAGACAGACTGTACTGCTGGGGCAGCTAGGAAGACAGAAGGGTCCAGAGAGGCCCCTGAGAATATAAGAATTAGAGAAAACACTTGAATCAACCCGATTCCTTCTTCAGTGAGTAGGCATGTGTCCACCGGGTCACACTACTCATGACCAATCATCTCCCTTGAAGCTCCAATCCACTCAGAGAACCCTCAGAACCTCATCACTGCCACTTCAAGGCTGTCTCTTCACATCTGAAGCTTTTGCCTTTGAGTAAAAAATCTCTACTGACTTTCAGCACCGAAATATTAAAGGTCATGCTTCAATTCTTTCTGATCAATCCAGGTCACTTAAGTCTTTAGAAAAAAATCTCTTTGGCCTCACGTGGACAGAGTTTGGTATGCACGTTCCTTGTCTGAGCAGATCTTCTTCTCCAATACGAATGATGACAGCTAAGATCATTTCTTGTTCTCTCCTTCCCACCTTACCACGGTGGTACTGGCTCAATTCGAAGTCAGACTTCTGTATGCCAGGTCTCAAGATGCTTGCCTGCGGATGAGCTCTTTCAGCAGCGCCAGTCTGTCACTTTTTAGTGCTTCCCGGATAGAGTGGAAAAATCCAAAGTAGTGTTCAAAGTTGTGTATCATAAGCAGGACCCCAGCCAACAGTTCACTGGTCACCAGCAGATGGTGGATGTACGCACGAGTGTGATTCTCACAGCAGTAACAGGAGCACCCTCTCACCAATGGGTCAAAGTCCTCCTGGTACCTGAGAAAGGAAGTCAGAATGATGTCCCAGAAAGTGAGGAATACAAGAACTCCACAACCTAGGCTATCTGTTCTGCTGGCACATAAGCAATACCGTTAGTAACATCACTGGCAGTGTACGGCCGGGCACCTGCTTAACATGGCAATGTGGTCCAAGTTAACAGAGCACAATGAGCCAGGAGACTCAGGAGTCTTCCTCAGCCAGACATCACCTCCTAGCCTGAGGCTTACAAAGGAGCAGCAAAGAGAGTCCTGTGGTCGCTCCCTCAGGCTGAACACTATCGGTCGCACTGTAAAGGTACACAGTGTTAGGAAATGCTGTCTGACGAACACACGTTTCTCCTATCTGCCACCAGAACCATGTCAGAAGACATGGTCTGACCTTTTACTTGCACAGCTTTTTGCACTTTACAAAGCATTTTTACATAAACTGTCATTTAATCTTTTCAACAACTCATGGAGACAGGCATTTTTGTTGTCATTTAACCTAGAAAGACCACTCGGGTTAAGTGGGCTCTGAAGCTACAATGCCTGGTTTGGGTTCCCGGCTCAGAACTCACTTGGGCAAGTCACCCACCTCCCTCTGACTTTGTTTTCTCACCTGTAACACCTGCCTTGCAGAGCTGTCCCAAGGATCAAATGAGCTAATAGAGTAAAGGCCTGGACACTGCTGAGCACATGCTAAGAACCGTATACGTTACCTTTTATCAGCTATCTAAAAGAAGTCAAGTGACGTGGCCAATGTCACTGAGGCACAAGCAGTGCTAGGCTCCAAACTCCAGGTTTCTGTAACTTCGAGCCTACTGCTGATAATGAGAAAACTACAAAAACTACAACTTCCAGCTAAATCTGTAACATATAGAAAATTTTAGTAGTAACCATTGATATTACTCTAACAATTTAGAAATAAAAATGAGTCTCTCTGGCTCTTTTTCAATAAGGTAAACATCATTATTTCAGACCAACAATCAAGAAGCCCCTATAGGATAGGAAAGAACTAGGACTTACACGTTCTTTCATAAATTTTCAAGCCTGAACTATTGCTAGATGGACATTAGTAAGTCTGAATCCCTAGAATGTCCCTTCACATGAGACCAAAATCAGCCAAGTTCTAAAGTGGGTGTACCAAAGTCACAGATAAACCACTCACTGGTTCCCTGATTATTACTGCTTCCAACCAAATATGAGCAAAGTTGCAAGATATCCTAATTCATTCTTTATAGAGGAAAATATTTAAGGTCCATAATCTGTATATAACCAAAATAACTTAAGTTCCTTAAAACTAAGAAAACTTGGTTGTATTTTATCTTGAAATCCTTATTTTGCTCTGTCTTATTAAAAGTAACTGGAAGGAGTAAAAAACCCTGAACATGGATTTGGCCTAATCTTTACAACAGCTCTCCTAAAACAACAGTTACCTAGCCTCAGTTCTAGTATAAGACAAAGTATATGAATTCATCTACAGATAAAAAGACTTTCTGGAAGTGAATTTGAGAAGGCCTAAATAATACCCAACTATAAGTATTTTATGAAGTCACAAACTGAAAAGGGAATAGTTTACATAAACTGTTAAAACAGATTGAAACATAAGTCAGAAATCAAAATCTAAACTTAAAAAAAAAATTCCTTACTTTTTTTCCTTCAGATTAATTTCAAATGATGTCATTTCTTGGTTGCAACTGGTAGTTTTAATTTTCTTTGTCTGATCCACACACTTTATTTCTTCCTGTGTCCCATTTTGCTGTAATACTGAAGGGCAAACCAACACAAAGTTGTGAGTGGAGATCAGATAAAAATGGCAATTGGGAGAATTTTTGGTTACCACTTCATGCCCCTTTACTCTCTAGTGCCACCCCTGAGAATTTAAGGAAATGACACAAGAAAATGAGCAAGATGATCACTGACCTATTATCTATACGTCTATGATACCAAAATTTGGAGGTTCAACAATGTCTAAATTATGGTCACACATATATAACATGTATTCTTACTGTCAAAAAGTGATTTTTAAAAACCAGTTGGTGTGTATGTATATGTGAATAAATGTGTGTATGTTGAAGTTATGTCTCCGCATAATGTACATGCAAATTAACTGGGCCTTAGAACTGCCTATGTTCCAAAGGGATTAAAAGTAGAATATGGTTTAAATTATGTACTCTGTATGGAGACTGGTCCTCTGGGGAACTCAGATAATCCAGAACTGAATGGGGACTTGAACTGTTCCCATGAACTCTTTGCTTTAAGAAAGAACACTCCTGGGATTAAAAGAGCAACATAGATTCTTATGCAAAGAGCCAGCTGCCTTAAACAGGGGCAAGTAGATAGGTATTTCTGGAAACAAGTAATAACAATCTCAAGGTTCGCCAAGGAGATGGGCAAATGGTCCCAGGGCGGTAATTTTGTCCAAGTCAAAGGAAAAAGGGAAGTGTGGCCTGAGCACTGAGCACTGAGCACAGGGCTGTAATTCTGCTGCTGTGAGTTTGCCTGGTGTTGTGGGAGCCCACAGAGCCCCGGCACCAGGGGGAACTGCTGCCCACGTTAGGCAGCTTATTCCTTTCTAATTTTCACACTGTGTTTGGCAAAGGACTATCATTTACTATACAAATATATACAAATGAGATTAATAACAACACTTTAGTAAAAATGTTCAAACTATTTCAAAACCTCAATCATAAACAGCTTTCTGTGGCCAAAAAGGAACTTGTTTGTTTCAGAGAACTCAGTATCAGATTCTTTTTCAGAGCTTGCATATTCATGGTACACAATGACTAATAGTTACATATATCCTGGTGGAAATAATTAAGTTTATAAGTAAAGTCATATACATTTATAAATGTTTACTTACGGTACATACATTATATTCTGGCCTGTCTAAAGGACAGTAAAATTGGCCTCCTATTTGATTAGCTGATTTATGTTGTTTCCAGAAGTAATTCCATTTAGATCAATGTTTCAGATGCTTTATAAATGTGTAATATCTTCTGAATGAAATTCTGATAACTTGTGGGGAACAAAATGGACCTTTAAAGGAAGTCTAGAGCCCTAGTCATATTTGAAGTGGACGGTGACACAGGAAGAACTCAAAGAACAGCAGGAAGGGAGAAGCCCTCACCCTGCCCAGGGTCGGAGGGGACCCTGGGTGTGCAACACTCTCCTGAAAAATGGGGTAGGCGCTTCAAGGGCCCCAGCCCAAAGTCTGTATCCCAATTCCTTTACTACCTCCAATTAAATGTCAGAATCTGAAACTGATCTCTCTTGACCTCTGAATAACTAAACAATAAAAGGAAAATGGCAGCACTTCAAAGGAATATTAGCAGAGGAAAATGGCTTTCACATCTCAGTGTGCAGACAAAGACGAAAAAACCCAAGTATCACTAGGATCAGAGGGGATGAGACTCCCTGTATTTTAATAGCACAAGGTTTGCAAAAAACAGACAAGAACTCTTTTGTGAAAAAACAAATTAACTTTTACCAAGCAGTTCAAAGGTTTTATTTTCTTAGATTTTCATCACTATTCACTCTGAATGGTCTTTTTCAGGTTGTTAATAAAGGAGGTTTTGTTTTGTTTTTGCTTCTGCTCACTACAAAATTACTTCCTAATATCGATGAGCTATGTGTACAGTATTAAGTACCCAGGTTTTGTGGACCAACATGCCAAAGCGTACAGATAAGAAACAAAGATGGAGTTTTATAAAAAAGGCTGGCTTCAGAATATGCACATACTTCTGGCTTGAATCACAAGCCAAAAATTGATAGGAAATAGAAGAAACTTTAGGATAGTATTGAGATTAACTTTAAAAGACCTACATGTCTCCTCAGGATTCGGCTGGTAATCAAAGCTGAAAGTCAAGGCACATCCCCGCTCTGTCACTTGATAAGGGAAAAAACTCTCAAACAAGTCCACTCCTCTTTCAATGCACTCGAGCACCTCATCTGGCCGGCCAACACCAGAGATGAGCCTGTGAAAATAAGAACAGTGACATGAGAGCAATGCCAGGAATCAGAGAGTCTTTCCAAAGGGCATTAAAATAATAATGAAAACCATCAGTCATGGTTAGCATGGCAGGCAGCAAATAATAAGATGTGGTGGGAAGAACCTTTACTTTGGAGGCAGAGACCTGGGCTAGATTCCCAGTTCTGCTATTAATTTACTTGCTGTGTTCTTTGGGAAAACTTCTTACCCTCTCTGAGTTTTGGTTTTCTCATTTTAAAAATAAGAGCATTAATACAAACTTCAGAACTAATGAGATATTTGAACAAGCACATGGTGTATTTTCTGGTCCCAAAGAAAAACTCAATAAAGGTTGGTTTTCTTTCTGTTCTCACGCCTTCTGAACAACCTCCCTTGTCTTAGACTGAACTTAACAGCCTACCTATCCACCACATAGACTTTTTAAGAGTGCAGAGGTATGTGCTTTATTTCCCCCTCAAATACTTCTATGTTTTAACTGTAATTTGCCTATAATTTTTTTAATAACTGGTTCCAGAAAGACATTTTTATCTACTGTGTTCTTCATATGTTCATTTACAAAGAAACTCTTGCTCTTAGAATTTCAATTCTGCCCACAGAATCTAGGAATCTAGTTGGCTTTATTTATGCTTCTTTACATTTTCTCCATTAATAGACTGTCTGCATGGTGGAATGAGATGGTAATTTTAGAGGTACTGGGCAAGGCATTCTGAGAATATTAATAACACTCAGCCAGGTTTTGCCACTAAAACAAGATGGGAAGATACACTAGATCAGGGCTGATTTGCTACTGTTTTTCATGCTTGTTTTTCTATCCATAATTCCTTTTATGAACTGGCAGAGAAAAGCTTATAGACTCTCTGACTTCTACAAGAAGTTCAAAAAAAAAAAAAGGCTTATGTAATATTAAACAAATAGAACCCTTAAATATATGCCAGTTTTTCTGACTACAGTTTCCTTCAAGTAACATAATGTTTTAGAACTCCTCTCTGACTGAAGCTGGCATTTCTACACACTTACAGAAGGAAAACAATTTCAGCTTTCAAATCTAGCAGCAGACATCTGTGAGCACTTAACTCAAAGTCCAGAAAATGACTAGAAATACTAGCACTAAATGGTTATCTGTACCGGAATGAAATAGGAGGAGCAGCAGTGAACATAGACAACTAGGTTAAAGTTGAGGCAAATACTGATGTGATGAAAATATCTCATTCTGGCCAGTGTTTACGCAAGTATATAGTCATCAAACTCTACATAAGATTCATACACTTCACGGCATGTCACACCTGGATTTTTTTAAGTGGTGAAATTACATGTTAGATACTATCGAACAGCCTAAGCAGCACTGTGATCAAACCTCTTATTATATCTGCAGGAAAAGGCCATGAATATTCATACCAAGTGGGATAAGACTTGTCTTTTAAAAAAAAATTAGGGTAGTCTAATAAGACATCAGCTGCACTCAGAAACCTTAAGCTCTGAATCTTGTACATCATCTCTTCTCACTGGCACATAGTAAAACCTGTGATTTACGGAAAAAAACAACCCTGTTAGTGTTACTGGTCCCCTCAATGTCAAAAAATTATATCACTGCCTCAAAATCTAAGAACTTCTTAAAGGTCCTTATTAGCAGCACCCATCTTCATTCTGCTAGGCATCCCAGATCTGTCCTCGACTTGCTTTGAGTAAGGCCAGAGTTCTACATGACTTTATACACATCCCGAGAAACCATGTTATTGCATAATGAGTGAAGAAGAGTATTTGTATTTGGCACAAGGATGAAGGAAACAGTATGACAATTAGAATGAACACCAAATAAACTAATCAATATGGCAACTGTCCTCTGGTCTACATTCTGAAATCAAGCACAGGACAGCCTCAATGGAGATTCCCCTTATGGTGGGCAATGGCAGACTCAGCCCAGAAAAGACATGCCCACGTATAGACTACATAATACCCAACCCCCAGCACTCCTGTTCTGCAGCAGCCTGTGAGGCTTGGCCAGCATCCTAACTCAACACTAGCCTCGGTTTGTCTTCCGGCAGCTCTGCGGTAACTGATGACAGCAAGTTCAGTCTAGTCTCCAGAGTTGCTGGGTTCCCTTGAAAGCCATCCAGAAGGAAGCCGCCTACAGGCCGCTTGGCTGTTTCTCTTGCTGACCTCAGCCTCTCCTCCATCACGTCTCCACCTTCAATCACGCCGATGATCGTGCTTTTTTGAAGGACCTAAGGTAAAAAAAGGAATGAATGTTTTTAACTGTTTCCAGTACCTTGGGTGTCCAACCCACGGCCGGCAGTCCGATGCGGCCCAGGATGGCTATGAATGTGGCCCAACACAAAACTGTAAATTTACTTAAAACCATTTTTTGGCTCATCAGTTTTCATGAGTGTCTGTATATTTAATTTGTGACCCAAGACAACTCTTATTTGTCCACTGTGGCCCAGAAAGCCAAAAGGCTGGATGCCCCTGGAAAGAAATGAACCTCACACATGGCACTGGACAAGCAGCTCAGTTGTTTAGAGGGTCTTCTGGATGCACCAAGGTTGCGAGTTCAATCCCTGGTCAGGGCACATACAATAATCAACCAGTGAATGCATAAATAAGTGGAACAGATCGATATCTTTGTCCCTTTCTCTACCCCCCACCCATATATACACATATATATCCCTTTCTCTCTAAAAAAGAAAAATCTACAAATAAATTTTATTTTTTAAAAAAGATTTTATTTTTAGAGAGAGGGGAAGGGAAGGAGAAAAGGAAAGAAAGAAACATTAATCAGTTGCTTCTCACGCGCCCCCAACCGGGACCTGGCCCACAACCCAGGTGGGTGTCCCGACCGGGAATCAAACTAGTGCCCTTTCAGTTCACAGGCAGGTGCTCAACCCACTCAGCCACACCAGCCAGGGCAATGAATAAATTTTTAAAAATGAACCTTACACAGAAGCCCAGTGGACAGATCAGATCTCAGTGCAGCTGCTGTAGTCGAAGCATGCAAGGAGATGGTGCTCCCTCTGCCCCGAGAACTCTTGGGGCTCCGAAGAACACAATTTGAAAGCCACCCGAACAGGTTAAGAAAAGACTGAAGAGAAACGGAGGCGATCTACATATGCAGCCATGCTTTAGCCTAGTTTAAATTGAATGCACGCTGAGCAGGTACAAGAGAAAAATACAAAAGAAGAATTTCAATTTGTTTAAATGACCATCCACTCCTGCTTGGGGTCACCGCCAAGTCTTTTAGAGACAACTTGAGGCACTTCATTACTATTTGGTTGGAAAAATTGACTATCCATTTGGAAAAAACAAAAACAAAAGACTGCCAATACCATCTTCGGAAGTAAATTTAAACCTAAAAATGTAGTTGTTCAAGTATTAGAAGAACATACTGAATATTTTTATAATCTTGGCATAAGGAAGGCCTTCCTAAGTAACCTAAAGCTTATGGGAAAAGGCCAACACACTTGAGTACAAAAACATTAAAACTTCTCTAGTGAAATATACTATCAACAAGGGCAAAGGAAGACTTACTCTTTGGAGGAATAGGTAAATATCTACACAATAGAAAAAGCTCCAAAAATCTAGGGAAATGACAACTCCAAGGAAATCTAGGCAGATGTGTGAGTATGAACTTCAGAAAAACAAATGTAAATCTCCTGTACATATACAGAGAGCTCACTAAACTTCACCAGCAAGGAGATGCAGACAGGAAACAATCAGATACCATTCGTGCCCATCACACTGACACCAAAGCTCAAAGATAACACAGTGGAAGTGCAAATGACAAATGTACTTATATACCCCAATAACTAGAGGTTAAAAATTACTTCAGCCTCATGGGAGGACACGTCCACAACACTTGTCACAGCGCCAGCATTTTTATCTTCATATCCTAAAATTCCACTTCTATAAACTTCTCTTACAAATATATTCACAGGGAGTTTCAAGATATTGTTGAACAAAAACAAACCAATTTCTGAACATATGACCATATTCATATTGTTAAAAACACATATAGGTATGCATATATATGTAATAATTACGTATACGTGACTATAAAAATAAGCTTTGCAAGAAAATACATAAAGCAACAGTGGCTCTCTGGTAGAACACAGGGAAGGGGAGGGAGCCTGGCAGGCTCTGAAGAGAGAACTTTGCTTCTTGGCTTTAGCAGGAGGGGCACACTCAGATCGCCTCTCCAGAAAGAAGGCTTCGGACACCATGCGGAAAATGAATTAAGAGGGTGTACGGCTAAAGGATGGGGTAGGAGACATCTGTAATAATCCAGGTAAAAGGCAAAGAGGACCTGGACTAAGGCAGTGCCAGTGGGGTGGGATTTGAAACCTTATCAGGAGGTACAGTCTATACAACTGAAAAGCTCTCCAAGGGGAGGACAAAGACAGTCTAGGAGGACTCCTGGCTCCTGTTTTGGAAGTCCAAGGAGATGGTGAGAAGAGCAGGCAGGGAATCCTAAAAAAATATTAAGACCACTCTCTTCCTGCTGCTCCCAGGCACAGCTCCTAGCACCTTGGGATGAAACCCATTTGCCATTCCTGACCTAGGGAATCCAAGAAGAGGAAAAAAAAAGCCAACAACAGAACCTTGGGAAGCTCCGATATTTAAGGGCATTTAGAATAAGGGGATCCAGTGAGCAAGGGGAGGAATCATAGGAAAAGGAAAAGACGTGTGCAGCATACAAAGCAGTTACCGTCTCACCCCTTCACATGACCAGCACAGCCTTTTCTGGGAAACTCCTTTTCATGGGTGCAAAAAGTATGATTGTATATAGTTTATTGTCCAAAAATGAACACACTAAAGAGTAAAAGGGGCACTATTAATGATCATATCAACACAACAGCATAAGTATTAGGGGTACCGAGAGGAACCCCAGCATTTGACCAACACACAGAAACAGTGTGAAATGGTGAGGTGACTGTAACATAGAAGAGGGACTTGAGGCTCATCTGGCCTTTCCAACAACCATGTTCTGCCAGATGCTGTCCTCCCTTCTACTTATCAGACGTTACTTACCCTACAAGGATAATCATTGGCTCAGAACGGCCAGTGAGCAACACTGAAAATTCAGACCCATGGCATTGTCCCCAAGCTGAATTCCTACTGCAGATACTGAGAGGTCTATTCAGAATGACGACTAAGTTTCCTCTAATTATATCATGCATATTAACTTCATTAGTCAAATTATATTTTTATCAGTAAACTCATGTAACAATGTTCCTCACACTAAATGTGCTTGCCATAGTGGGACCTGGCCACTGCTCTGGGTGACTCACCGATTCGCCCCTCTGATCACTGTCTTCTGTTCTCCTACTGCCTCTGCTTTCTCCTGGTGAATGCATCTTTTTCCAGCTTCATTAACCCTGCTAATCAGGAGCCCTTGTTTACTGCTACAACTTGTTCCCCAACCCATCAGAACCACTCACCATCAGCAATCATTTACTGAGGGCTTACTATACATCAGGAATTTTGCTCCACGATGAAGACACAGAAATTGAGCCTAAGGAGGTCAAGTTTAAAAACAACAAACATATAAATCACTGCAGTAGAATATGATTAGGGCTATAACACAGCTACATACAAATGAAAGGGGTGGCAAAGGATGAAAAGTGCTTCTTGGAAGGGTCAGGTCAGTTTCCTAGAATGAACAATGGAATTAAATGAGCCAATTAGGAAGCAAGAGGGGAAATATGGCTGAGGATTTAAAAAAAGAAAAAAAGAAAAGAAACAAACCAGAAAGAAATCTGTGTACAGGCACAGCGACATGAAATAGGATAAGACCTCAGGGAACTGCAGGTAACTCAAAGGGGCAGAGTGCCAGCCACAGGAGAGAGTAGGTCACACTGGGCTAGAGGAAGAGGCGGAGGCTGGGTTTCTGCTGGCCGTCCATGCCCTCTAAGAGTACAAGTGAAAAATCACTAATTCTTTTAAGAAGGTGGGAGACAAGTTCATATTTGTGCTTTACAGAGCGCAGGGCTGAAGCTAGATTGGGTGGAAAGGAGAAAAGAGGTAGAAAGAACAATTAAAAAGTATTTGTCCACATAAGAGATGCTGAGGCTATGATGCCTTAAGGTGATGATAAAGGTGATGAGGGGGAAGATTCTGGATAAATTTAGGGAGATAGAATAAAAAAGGAGTGAATATTGGAGAGTAAATCCGATACTGAAGGAAGTCTTGAAAGACTCACAATTCTGGGCTGAGGAACTTGGTGGCCGACAAAAACTGAGACAGTATGGAGGGAGAGCAAAAGGAAGAAGAGGATTGAAGAGATAAGATTCAGAGTTTAAGGTGCATGTGAGGGATATGTTAGTGACAGAACCTAGCGAAAGCCCTGTACTTGTATAATTCTGAAGCTAAGCAGAGTGATCTTGATTGTACCTACAATTTTAGAACCATTTAGCAATAAAAAGGGGCAACTGCCTAGGGAGAACATATATAGTAGGATGTAAAGAGAGCCTTAGACAGAATCCTGGAGAGCAATAATACTTAATGGTTCAGGAAAAAAGACAGGAGAGCATAACAGACACTAAGAAAAGTAGGAGGAACAGTAAAAGCTGTATCATGGAATGTCAATTAGCGAGAGTCTCAAAGGAAAAGTAGTGAGATGTACAGCTTTACCTCTGACTCCTCCTGCAGCCGCAGACAATGATCCAGGAATAGAAGCGATCGGTCAACAGACTTTCTGGCTCTTTTTATGGAAGTTGCTTCTGCACAAGATGCTTCTCCATCTGAGAGGCACTGGAACCAGTCTGGCTGGAGGGCCTGCTGAATTGCCATGAACCTAGAAGCAGTCATTTCCACTCGTCCTCCAACACCCCACACAGACACAGACTGCCAGGGAACAAGATGATGGGGAGTTAGCAAGAGTAAAATGCAAATAAAAAGAAAATTAAAAAATGCTAAAGCAATTCTGAATTTAATTCTTTACAACTAGAGATGGTAGCAATTCAATATCCTAGACATGGTGATTAAAAGGTTTCCTATATTGTATTCCAAATTCTCTAAGAACCTTATAGCTCATAGAGAATCCTTCAATAGTCATACAAGCCAGCTTCTGAGCTTGTCCCCAAGAATTCATTATACTTCTCTAGAAGCCCAGTCTTCCAGCCTCCCCTCCCCCACAGCCCACTCTGCCCATATTGTTCTTGAGTATACTGCACACTTTGATTTTTCCGTCTTTGATCACACTGTTCCTTTTGACGGAAATACCCTTCCCCTACTTCTTTGCCTGGTAAAATACTGTGCACCCTTTAAAACATGAGTTCAAATATCACCTAGTCTAACATGTTCCCCAAACTTCCCCTGGTTTAATCAATTGCTCACTAAGTTCTTTCAGAAATTCGTGCTTATTTCCTTTATAGAAATGATAGGCCTTGGCACACCACTGTACATTTGTCTGACTAGAGTATCCCAATCCATGTTTGTACCCCAAAAGCACAGTCTAGGGCCTTACACATTATTAATAAGTATTTACCAAGTTGACTTAGATGCAAAATTTATGTGCTAAAACATAAATCCCATAGCCCACGGGAATCTCTGCATGGTCCTGCGGTTACTCTTTCTCCTACAACACCTCTCTTCTTAGAAGAGATTGACAAGGATGTAGATGGGGAGGCAACATACAGTCTTTATTTTGACATAAGAACACAATTTAAATGAGTTCTCTCTCCCTTATAAATGGGGTAGGATAACTGATGTCAAAATATTTTCTTTTGTATACATATTACAAAATAAAAGTTTAAAGAAGAAGGGTAATTTAAAAGAATAATCTTAGGTAAGATTACGAGATACTGTTGACATCAATGAAGTGGAGGAGGAAACAGAACTGCATTTGCAAAGTAGCAGTACATACAGGGGTGGGCAAAAGGAGGTTTACAGTTGTTCGTATGGAAACATATATAATACAAGAATAAGTAATAATACAAAAATAAACTCTGTGTTTTACATACTCACAACTAGAAACCTCTTTTTGCTCACCCCTGTACTGAAGCCTTGCCAGAATGCTATCCCCAAGGACAATGAAATGGGGCTATGTCTCAGGTGAAAACTTTTAATGAAGTCTTTTTGATACTGTTCTTCACTAGCTAAAAAACTCTGGCTGTGGACCCAGCTTTTTCAAATTCTGTTCTAAAAACAAGCAGTATTACACTGAGGTTCTACTATATATAGTTGTGCATGTGATAACACCCATCAGCAACTTTCCTTACTCTTCCTGAGGTTGTTAAAACTGCAAATAAAGCATGATATCAAAAGACTATTGTTTTCTACTATCACAGCAATTTCTTTTTTTGGAATGTACTTAACCCTTTTCCAACCCCAAATTTTTGCAACAACAAAAAAGCTGAAAATATATTCCTTACCTTCATCCCATCCTCAGGCTGACTGCCTTTAACTTCTATAAACCACCCCACCCCACTATGTGCATAGAAATGAAGGGAAAGAAAAAAGGGTCAGGACTGGGCCAACATCCCAGGAAGTAGGACCCTGGTATTTGAAGGATACAATAAGCTGACTTCCTGGGACAAAGCTGTAGCCTTGAAAAAACTGAGAACACACCTTGTTTGTTACATAACCAGCTGGGCAGGGCCTGACTGGATCGTGCAGGGAGCAGTACAAGAGAGATTCTGGCATGCCTGTATAAACACAGAAAAGAACCCCTGAAAGCACTTATGTCAGCAACCACACTGCACTGTAACAGAGAGCAGCCTCATGGTATGTACTGCTAGACAAAGCAACACTAAGCACAGTGAACTGCTCATACCTGATGTTAGAACTATAGGAGGCCTATCAATGTGAATGAACAGAATACTTTGAAACTTACTAATCTAAAAGAACAATGAACTGTAAAGGTTCATTTCTAATGACACAGAAAGTTGCTACAAGGGGAAGGTATATCTTAAAGTATGAGATACATGAAAGTGTTTAATGACATGTTGACCTGACTCAACTTGCTTTGAAGAAGAAGTGAGTATCGAGTATGTTCATTCTAGGCACTATGCAAGGAACTAGCTCCTGGAAAGATGAAATGATATAAACGAAGGTACTCATTAATAAAGCCACCCCATATCAAGAGTCCCTAGTGGCAGAATTAAAGGGAAGCTATAGAATAGTTCATTTCAGTGACTCAAGATAACAGCTTCCTAGGTTCTTTAGACAAAAAGATAGTTGTTTTTAAAAAAATCCAGAAAAATGCTTAGCAAATCATATGTACATAAATTTTATGCTACCCTTCATTTTCATAAGAAAAAAAATTAGAATTCCACTGAAATAAAATTTTAAAATCTCTGTAGTTCCCCACCTTATTTTCCACAATTTCAATTACTACAATTGTCTGTAAAAAGCTTATATTAGCTATTTTCACTTAATTATATGCTTGCGTACTTTAAAGCTGGCTATTAAAATTGTTCTCACATCAAGAAAAATGATATTACATAAATTCCTCTACTGAAATAGTCTTGTGACAACCAAGTCATCACGCAGTCTTTTCTCAGAAGCAGACTGAACAACCAATGGAAACAGAGTTTTCATTTAAGTGAGTCTTAGATGTTGGAAAAAGCTTCAGGAGAAGGTGGTCTACAGAAGAATTTGTTCTCTAGCTGTCACTGCTAAGCTTTTCCTATAAATAAATGGAACATACATTTGTATTAAAGTCCTATTTCTGGAACAAAAGATAACAGTAACATATCAGAATATAGCAGTATATAAATTCTTTGTCCTCTGCCTTATGTTTTAGGCTCCAACATGACAAGACTACTTTGGACCTTAGGGATGGCCCATGCAGGGTCTCACCTCCGGGTCTTTGCTCTACGCCTGGTACATCTGCCCACACCTGCCCACTACCACCACCTTGCTAACTCCCATTCTTCCCTGCCCCAGCTAAGGTGCCCCTTCATCTACTCTCTCAAGAATCCTTTCTGCATTCTGACCTTCTTTTACATGGACCCTACAGCAGGTTATGTTTCTCTCTCTGGCTCTCATGATACATATTCCTGACCCCACACTCTTATAGGATTACCTATTTATCTTTATCCTAACTGAGCTCTGGGTTCCATGAGGGCATCAACTGCTTCCTATCCATCTTTGAGTCCCCAATGCCTGCTTCTTAGATGCTCAATAAGTGCTGACTAAATTAATGAGTAAATAAATGTATGAAGGAAAGATAACAGAACAAACAGCACCTCCAAATTCCGAATTATTATATCACAAAGCGCACACAAGTACTAAATTATTTTACCTATAAATTTCCCAACTCCTTCCTTATATTCTGTCAAGACTTCATGATGTTCCGCCCTATAAGTAAAACAGAAAAATATGTAACATAACAATGGATTGCCTTGTAGATGCTCCATACTACTGAAGCCCTCTGCTCACGCAAGCAAGCTACACGACAGTCAATGTAGTCTTGAACAACAAATACACCATTGCTCCAGAGTTCCAACTCGCCAGGCCAAGTTCATTAGCCAGAGTAAAGGTTTTCAATTTGCAAGTAGTTCTGTGAGAAGAGAAACTGGCAAAGTTCAACTGCTCCAGAATATCTGGGTTTTCTTCTTCCCCTTGCCACTTCAAAAGCAGTTTATTATTAACACAATACTGAGGAGGCATTTCATCATATAGCAGACTGTGCAATTAAGGGTAACATTCACATGCACATTACACAAATGATCTAACTCCCTTAGTTCTGTTTCTGTAAGTAGTACATGTAAGTACATGCACTGACACAAGAGGAATCTTTGAGGCTGGCACATGGAGGCAGCCTCTAGGCTCCAAGTTGAGCTCTGTCACACCTGGAAGCAGCGGCAATGAGGGCAGGATGGGGCCTTGGATTCAGAGGAAAAATGAAGCAGCTTTAACATGTAGGCCCAGCCAATGGCTTCCAGATTAGGACCAGATGATGTATAATATTTGATATATTTCTTCTGATAACATTTTAAAAATCTACAAGTTTTATACATATAAGCAAAAAAAAGTCTTTTGCTTCACTGTACCTTATTAAGGTAACTAAGCTGATGCAAAAGTTGAAACTTGGATGGTTGGGCCTAATACTTACAGCGATGACAGTGTAAGCTGAGCCATGGCAGGAACCCCATGGATTTTCTGCAGTGTGTGATGGGTCAGGTGTGGGGCAGAGCCAGTCTTGGTGTACAGAAGGCAGCCTGGGATGTCCATGGAGCCGTCCCCTGCTTTGCCTAAGTTTTTTATTTTTCCTAGGCGACAGCCATTAGCTACCTTGGTAAGACTCAGCTTCATCTTGAAGGATTCTTTCAGGTCCTGATAAGAAAAGAGGATTAAATTCAGAAGTTTTATGACATCTAAAGGCTAACTATTTTGCGAAGATAGCAACCTACAAAAAATGAATGATAGCTATATATTACTACTTCCAGTCTAGGATTTTTTTTAGTTATCAGGAATGGGGGAATGGGAAAAGACATGAAGAGAATAAGGTACCTTCTCCCAAATCCCAGAGCAATATGACACCCATCACATTTGAATTCAGTCCTGGAATTTTTGTCTGACCTGATGAAATCCAAACAAATAGAAGGGTGGAAGTGAAAACTAATCTCGGAATGAGTGCTATAAAGCCAAGGCTCGCTCTCAGCCTCGCCAATGTGTATAGAAAAGTCACACTGCTTAGGAAATACTGATGATTAATGTGACCCATTTTTGTTTCTCTAACATAAGAGGATCCTAGGGAACATAGCAATTTTGTCTAATATGTAGTTAAAAGAAGAAAATGGGTCCCAAAACTGCATTCTGGTGTTTATTAAAATACATGAAAGAATATACATCAAAAGATAAAACACAGATATTATATCTGAGAGGTGAGATTATTTTCCAGTTTGTTCTTACCTGGTGTCCAAATAGAGGTGAGAAACTGTGTTGAATATGCATGTAATTTATAAGCAGTTTAGCATTACTTTTATAAATGGTAAGGAAAAATATTTGACAAAAGGAAAATGAAGATATACTTTATAATTTCTGTAGATAGAGAGAAAAAATCAGAAAACATTTATTACTTTGTTGGATGCAGTTAATTAATTATTACTTAGTGAAGCAAATCCTAAACTCCACTCCTTAAAATACACTACAAAATTTGGTAACCAGGCATGGCAGACAATGCAACAATGTCACTGGACATGCCGGCACTTTACAAATCCCGGTGCATCTACAGTGGGGCCACACCCTCTGGCCAGAGCATTCTTGCCAGTGCAGTTAGGCCCAGTTTTATCAGTGGTAGTTATTACAGCTATCTAGAGGCTCCAACCTTAGACCCTGACCCTTTAAGTATTATGCTGTAACATACTCTGAAGGTCAACCATTGTTTAAGGCATTACCAAACAAATAGGATTATATATCATGAGTTAAAAAATATTCAGGAATGTTACTACTACTTTTTGGGGAGTCATAAATCCTTACGTTGAAATAAAATAGCCACTACAGTCTTCAGAACTTTAGAAATAATAACTATCTTCTGCATGGTTCAATAAGAAATTTCATGCTAAAACTGAATTATTAAAAAGATAATATGTTTAAGGAAGCCTGGTCAATTTTCTGACTCTAACTTCATTATTTCAAATTATCACAAAGATAGACATAAAAATAAGTATCAGTGAAATGCACAGAATTGAAGATTAAGGGAAAAAAGTTATGCTCTAACAAAGAGTAACATAAAAGCTATTTTTAAAAAGCCGTTATTACATATTAAACCTGTTAAAAAAATAAAGTGTATACTCAACAAATTATACAAATATAAATTATTTTTTAAAGATTTTATTTATTTATTTTAAGAGAGAGGAAGGGAGGGAGAAAGAGAGGGGGAGAAACACTGATGTGAAAAAGAAATATTGATCAGTTGCCTCTCATCTGCATCCCAACCAGGGCCTAAACCAGCAACACAGGCATTTGCCCTGACTGGGAATTGAACCGGTAACCTTTCGCTTTGTGGGACAACACCCAATAGAGCCACACTGGTCAGGGCAAATATAAATTATTTTTGTATAATTTACATAAATTATAATAAGAACATACTCTAGAAAATACAAGAGTCATTAGTTTACACAACCATATTCCTTATTGATTTATCAGGTAATACACATAACCTGATTTCAAGTGATAAAAATATATTTTAAACAGAACTCTGAAGCCATTTGTAGCAAAGTTAAAAATTGCATTTTGCAATCTAAGTAAGCTCTAGGGAATTGAATAAGGAGGAGCAAAAAGATGAGAAATGCACTTTAAAGTTAATGAATCAATGACTGTTATTGTGACTGAATACTAGAATCAACCAAATACAGAATAGGTTTTGAAACATAAGTAAGAGCTAGTGGAAGATTCTATAGTCTAGAATTTTTCAGAAAAGGCTAGAGACAAGAATTTGCTGGTTCCTTTCCTTACTCCAAAAATTCTGTCTCATCTGACATATTTAAGTCTTGTAAAGAGTTTAAATGTATGCTCATAAGTTGTATTTTTAAAATTAAATTCATATTCACTCTACGACATTTGTATATGCACAGAAAAAAGTCAGAAGGACTTCCTAACAATACAGTGCCCCAAGCTAACTCAGAAACAGAGTAATAACAGACTCTGAAATTCTAGAATACAGTAACTGAAGATAAGACTACTTGAAATAGAGTATTTTAGAATCCTCACATTATTTGGGAGGAGAAAGGCAATGAATAGTTTTAAACTCTGCTTGCTTAAAAAAATATTAAAGTAACCATTAAAAAGGCTAATGACAGAATGCCTAATCTCCAAACTCACCGCAGAGGGGCAGGAGAGGAAAAAGAAAAATGGGTTAATACAATCAAGGGCAAGAAAGAGGAAGAGAGGCCAAAAACAGAAAATACAAAATAAGATTGTATAAGTCAGTCTGAATATGTTAATAATCACAATAAAACTGAGCAAATAAATCTCACCTATTTAAAGACAATGACAATAGCAGCAAATAGCATTTACTGGATATTTACTACATATCAAGTACCGTTCTTTACTTGTTTACTATGTGTATTTTACCGATGAGAAAACTGAGACTAACGAAGTCCCCATATGGAAAGAGGCAGAGCCAAGACTTAAATCATATAAGTCTGGCTTTAGAGACTGTACTCTTATAGGCTGGTATCCTGTTAGAAGTCCCGAATCTTGTCCATAAGCATATGCAATATTTACTAATTAATTTGAACATTAAGATATAATTTTATAGTCATATACTCCATTTTGCTATAGTGTTGTTCTTCATTTCCCTTATCTCCCTGATCAGTCTCTATCCATCTTCCCAGCCTCTACAAACTTTCTCCTTTCATACGTTTAAATATATTTGTATATGGGAATGGGTGGGTGTTTTCTTTTTTTTTTTTTTTAAAGAAACATACTGTAAGCGCTTCTCTGTAATTTGCTTTTCTCCCCAGGAGTACACACAAAAGATAACTGATGGCTGAAAGATAGCTGATGGTTACTTTTCCTGAAGAAGAGACACAGAGCTAACTTACTCTTTTAAAATAACTACTTCACGACATTGCAGATTTGACTGTAATACAATTTAATCAACCATCAGCCTTCAGATGGGTAATGAAGACACAGAACAGGTCCTAAGATCGCTGCAAAAGGTGTGAGGGCACGGCTTCCCTGATCTCATTTTCACCAATCTCAGGTCCACGTTAGTTTGTTTCCTGGCACAGTTCTATACATATCACACTACAGTGATTTAGATACTATCTCCCTTATTTTGTCAATGGGTCCGAGAGTAATTAAAGAAGTTGTCTGGGGTTATATAGCCACAAAGTAGCTGGGTCCTAAGTTCCGGCGCTAAATATCTACCTTGCCTTATGTACCCCAGTGTTCCAGAAAGGACTGCCCACGGAAATATCTATGCTCGGTCAATGAGGATGGATTTGTCGTCACCCCATAAGCCATCTGCCAGTGCCTCAGAGCTTATGAAACGCTTAGCTCAGAGATTTGCGTTCCTCCCAAGCCTCTCCAGTACCCTGGGCAGTCCCGAGAAAAAAACTTCCGGCTAACAACTCGATCCTTAAGCAGACGCCAGTCGAAAAAAGACCCCTCTCACTTAGAGATGCGGTGACGCTCACACGATCTGAGAGGATCTGGACTTACGGTAGCCACCAGGACACCCAGAAAAGAGACATGGTGGGCGTACAATTACATCTAGTACAACACAACCAGGAAACGTCTGGGAGCGACACGACTCATCCAACCGTAATAGCTCCACACCATCAGGGAGAGGGGTCACTTACCTACAAACCTCCCAACTTTTTTGGCCTTCAGACTCCTCAAATTCCCCACAGTTCCCTCCCACGTGTCCCGCCGGAAGAATTCTGGGCCTCCTAAACCACTGCCTCCGTTGCAGAGCCAATCAGGAAACATTGCGTCATCACCGGGCGCCAGTAAAAGGCAAGGGAAATCTCAAAGCGAACTTTGTTGAAAGCGAGGAGGCGGGACCGCTGTCGTTGCCAAGGGTAACTCAGCTAACTCGCTCCGCCTGCGCAAAGTCTCCTGGGAGTGGTGGTTCGTTGGCGCCCCCGCAGCTGCCTGCCTCGGGCGCGGAGGAACTACAGTTCCCAAGGTGCTCCAGGAGTAGCCTGTGCCCAGGAGCGGCTGTTTCAGCTTCGGCTAAGGTTCGGGTCTGAACCTGTAAAATGCAGTTGGCGCCCCAGGAAGGGTCTTCTTCGTGGAAGAGGGCTGGGCGGAGTCGCTGGAAACAATTTACAAGGAAGCCAAATCCCAAGGTGATCCATCCCACTCGGGAGTCTTGGGGAGGGGGCGGGTACCAGCCCCACCTGTGCTTCCTTCCTCTTCACCAAGAGCAATCCTTACCTGGCATGCTTTTTTCCTTTACCAGCATTGTCCTGGTGAAGGCGGCCTAGGAACTTTGGGGTCTGGCTAACTTACAGCTTTGGTGGGTATAGCATCATGGAAGAACTGTTTCGATCTAACGCTCTTTTTACAAACCGGAGAGGTCTTCTGGTTGAAGAGAATTCACGAACTCCTTTGCCTCCTCCTACTTACTGTCACTCCCACAATTTTAGCGAAGTTTCCTCACATTATTTTTATTTTTTATGCTTTTCAAATCATAGAGAACTGATCTTATTGGAAGATCTTCACGTTAAATACTCTGTTTCATATCCCTACCCCTCATTTTAAATATTTTGGGTAAATAGTTTTACCCAAAATATTTAAAATGAGCTCAAATGCAAGTGGATATATCACTACTCGATTCACTTGAAAATTTCCAAATTCAACCAACATTTAAAAAATAGATCCTCTTTGTATTTGTTTCGTCCTTTGATGCATTAGCATCCAAAGCATGGAAAACTGGTAACCCCATTTTTAAGCTTGAAATATACGTAAATGACGTGTAAAGTCGGTCACACCGATGTGTGCTTTCCACAGACTACCTTTTTAACAGCCATAAAAATAAATGCTTTGTATGTAGGTGAGAGTACCGAAATGGAGCTGGCTTCTCAGCTTTCAGCTCCAGAGAAGTTTCACCAGCTGTTTTCACCCTTAAATTACATTTAAAAATATAATCTATAGACATGTGACTTTTTTGAGGGTCCTAGGAAGTTGTGCTTGCAGTGCATTCTAAATATACCAGCTATATAACTCACTGGATGTATTCCACTTGGTGAATATCTTGCCCCACATACTGGAGGGTGCATACTGAGGTGTTGGAGAGTTGGAAACAGAGTCTTCTCCTATTGTAATGTACCAGTTCCATAATGGATTGGATCCAAATAGGTATGGATATAGACTTGTTGATGAAAGGTAAAAATTTGGGACAATTTTTTAGGACTCCAAAGGAAGGATTTTCACTGCTAGTGCTCATTGTTACTTCCTAGAGAATGAAAGGATAAAAACGCAAGAGCCCCTCGATGTTTACTTATGTTCTAATAGAATGAGCACTTCTTTGATTCTTTAATAGAACCAGTAATACAACTCCATTAATTAGTTACCTGTAAGGTGCTTTGAAGGTGAAGTGTTATGTAAGTGAAAGAGTATTCTATCTTTTCTTCTTCCATATTTAGATATTTTCTTATTTCTTAAAAAACCCACCTGAATTACTAGTAAAGCAAATATCTCTATCCATTAAGTAACTATTAGGAGGAATTCTGCAAGCTTTTTAATGTTACTAAGAAGGAGGTGTATTACCTGTTTGATTAACATGTGACTGATCTGGATAGGCATTTATATGATTTCCACTTCATTTTCTGCTTTGTAAAACAGTAGAAGATTGATTATCCCTCACTGCACCCCTCCTCTCCAGTACTCGACCAAACAATATCCTTGTTCTAATTAAGAGAGGAAAGCCTCTTGTTATAGGCTTTTCTTACTCCTGAGCCTCATCTTACTCCTGAGAAAGGGGCCTGAGGAGAAGCACACACCCTTCTGTAAGCAGATTTGCTTCTGTGACACTTAAATAACCTGGTTAATTATTCAGTGCTTGTTTGGGTTTTTAAAAGGAATATTATACATAGCATTCCTCTGTTTTGGCTCTTTATCCTGGGGGGCTTAAAAAAATACTCATGCCTAGGCTCTACTCCAGACCAATTAAGTCAATATGGTGGGCCTAGGCAGGAGATGAAAACATTCAGATGTCCCAGAGAAGTCTCCATGTTTCTTCCTCTTACCATCATTCTTTGTTCTTTTGTTGTTGAACTTTCTAATGAAATGATTTGGGGGAAGAATAAAGGATACTCTCATGTACTTCAGTAACAAGGATAGATTAAAATGGCAAAGGTGATGATGATATTACTGTGTATTAATATTCTGTATATATTATCCACAGCCTGCTTTTGACCTTGACAATGTGGAACACTGGATTAAGGTAAGGGTATTACGCAATTAAGAGAGAAAGACAATTAATAGTCAGACATAATCAGATGGAAAAGGCATACTAATAGGTCTCTGTTTTGCACATATTTTGCTGTTTTTGTTCCCATGTGACTACATATGTTGCTTTAGTTTTATACTCTTTAGTTGAGCAGAGGAGAGGAGAGGAGAAACCTTAGGAGAGGCATTCCTCAGATCATTGGAAAGACCATACTATAGTTACTTTAACCTGTGGGACCAATACAATAGGTAAAAGCTATGTTTGCATCATAAGTGAGAATCTTTTAATAAGTAGAGCTATCCAAAAACAGAATTTCACATTCTTGTAAGTATTTTCTACCACTGAAATATTCCAGTGGATTCTACATGGTCACTTAATGTTAGGACTAATGAAAAATATATCTGAGCATTCAGTGAGAGGGTGGGGGGATTGGGTTAGATAACCTCTGAGATCTCTTCCAGGCCTGAAAGGAGTGTTTTTGAGTTCAACTGCCATTTAAGTAGAAATACCATTAAACCACTTGAGTTTCATGCTTCTGAGTCTTACTCTGGAGACTTAGCATACTCAAATCATTTGCACACCACATGGTTTAAAATGATGCAGCACTTTCCGGGCAAAATAGTCTTCTCTCTGGTAATGTTTGAAGAGTTGTTACTTATTAATAGGTATTATGAGCAGCAGGCCAGATGGAACCTAGGCCAGATAGGTTAACCATTGTTAACCATTTTTCGCTGCCCCCCCCCCCCGCCCCCAGTATTTATTAAGTGCTCACTAAGTGCTAGCCCACTATTTTGAGTACTAAAGGGAATACACAGTGCATAGGGAAGGTACAGTCCCTGCCTTCCCAGAGTTTATAGTTCAGTGGGGGATAAACAATTTAAAACTGTTGGGAGAATTAAGAATGTAATGGAAGCACGTGGAGGGGTTGCTAATCTAGGTGAAGTCATTTTCCTCTTTCATACAGTTGTCAGCCAGCATGACTTGGTCAGGTTTTTATCATTCTTCTAAAGCTTCTGCAATAGTTCTTTTCCATTATGTCCTCAACTCTCCTGTCTTGAAAACAAATCAGCAAGTCCTCATTTGACCCCTGCATCCATTCGGATTGTCATGCAATTTCTTTGTCTTATCTACCGTCTTTGGATATGTAGCCTGGACTTCTTGCCATTGTATTTTTATTATCCTCTTTTGTACACAATTCCTATTTTACTCCAGTTTTTGTTTCTTACCACTCCACAGAAACTGCTGTCATAAATGATTTACTGACCAAATCTAATGGTCTCCTTTTTCTTCTCAAACTTTTTAAGGTTCATTTGCTATAGTTACCGATTTTTTTTATCCTAGAACTCCATTATCTTTTTTTAACACTGTTTTTTCTATCTTTTTCTACCTCTCTGTTAACTTCTATGTCTTCTTTTCTGATTTTGCTTCCTAATATATCTCAATTCTGGGTGTACCCTAAAACAGGTATAACCTCTGAACCTAAGACTTCCAAATCTACTTGAGTGGACCACCCTCTCAAAATCAGCTAAGACTTTGTTATGTAGAAGAGGGGGGAATATATAGAAAAGACATGGAGGATTGTGAAGGTTGAGAATGGGCTTTCTTTAGAACAGAAAAGGAAGGTTAATATAACTACAGCACTGGGGACTTGGCTGAAGCAGGTAACCATAATTTTTTGTGGTACTGAAAATTGCTAAATCAGATCCAGGCTTGAAAGTTCTCACTGGGAAGGGAAAAGAACAGGAGATGTGAGGCTTATGAAAGACAGCAGCTGAATATCAACGCAGAGTAGGAAAGGAAGGAGACCCTTTAAAGGACTCATAGGTTAATAGCGACTTGGTTAGGTGCGACACCAGTGTAGTGGAGTAGGGGGAGTGAAAGAGGGACATGGATAGGAGATTGATGTTGGAGAGGAGATGATCATCATTTGGTTTGACCAATGGAAAATTCTGTGTAACATGGTTTAGGATGACCATGTCAGTGGGTTGCAATGAAAGTGCAATGAAAGGGAAGGTTGTTGGAAAACAGAACATCAGAACAAACCTTGAGGCCAGAATGTGAGTGGGACTTCCTCAGGGATGTTGAAGGCACTTAGAATCAGACAGATGCTTGGCAGAACTATGAGTCCTGGGGTAGGTCATCCCAAAAGGTACTGTCCACCACAATTTACAGTTCATCCTCATTCTGATTTGATAGACTGACTTATCTTGTTTTATTTATTTATTTATTTATTTAAATATATTTTATTGATTATGCTATTACAGTTGCCCTAGTTTTTTCTCCTTTTCCCCCTCTGCCCAGTACCCCCACTCCCTCCAGGTATCCTCCCCTGTAGTTCATGTCCATGGGCCATGCATATCTTTGGCTACTCTATTCCTTATACTGTTCTTAACATCCACCTGTCTATTTTGTACCTACCCTTTATGCTTCTTATTCTCTTTACCTTTTCCCCCATTCTACTCCTTCCCCCTCCAGGTGATAGCCTTCCAAATGATCTCCATATCTATGATTCTGTTCCTGTTCTGGTTGTTTGCTTAGTTTGTTTTTTTAGATTCAGTTGTTGATAGCTGTGAATTTGTTGCCTTTTTAATGTTGATAGTTTTCATCTTCTTTTTCTTATATACTTTCCTTAACATTTCATGTAAGAATAGCTTGGTGGTGATGAACTCCTTTAGTTTTACCTTGTCTGGGGAGCTCTTTATCTGCCCTTCCATTCTAAATAATAGCTTTACTGGGTAGAGTAATCTAGATTGTAGGCCCTTGCTTTTCATCACTTTGAATATTTCTTGCCAGTCCCTTCTAGCCTGCAAGGTTTCTTTTGAGGAATCAGCTGCTAGTCTTATGGGAACTCCTTTGTAGGTAACTCTCTGCTCTTCTCTTGCTGCTTTTAAGATTCTCTCTTTAACCTTTGGCATTTTAATTATGATGCGTCTTGGTATGGCACTCTTTGGGTCCAACTTGTTTGGGACTCTGTGCTACCTGGACTTGTATGTCTCTTTCCTTTGCCAAATTATGGAAGTTTTCTTTCATTATTTTTTTCAACTAAGTTTTCAGTTTCTTGCCCTTACTCTTCTCCTTGTGGTACCCCTATGATTCGGATGTTGTTATGTTAGAAGATGTCCCAGAGACTCCTTAGTCTATCCTCTTTTTTTTTTTAATTCTTTCTCCTTCTTGCTGTTCGGATTGAATGCTTTTATTCTTCCTTATGTTCCAAATCATTGATTTAATTCTTGGCTTCCCCACTGTTAGTTCCTTGTAGATTTTTCTTTATTTCACTTTTTGTAACCTTCATTTCTCTTAGGGTTTTTTTATGCTGTTGAAGTACCCAGTGAGTTCTTTGAGTATCCAGATGACCAGTGTTTTGAACTCTGCACCCAATAGGTTGCTTATCTCCATTTTGTTTAGTTCTTTTGGTGAGGTTTTGCTCTGTTCTGTCACTTGGGCCATATTTCTTTGTCTCCTCAATTTGGCAGCCTCCTTATGTTTGTTTCTGTGTATTAGGTAGAGCTGCTTTGACTCCCTGTTTTAGTAGCAGGCCTATTGTAGAAAAGTGCACCTGTAAGTTGTATGGGGCAGAACCTTAGGTAATTGCCAAAGCAGGGCAACCCGTGTTACAACTCTGTGGTACTGTGTAGGGGAGGGCCTGGAGAGGGGCAGTGTTGCTGCCTGGCATCTAGAAATTTACGTAGCAGCAAGCTGTCTCCGGTGCTTGCCCTCTTGCCAATTTCTCCCTTTCTCCCTATCTGCCACTTGTGCCCTTCCAGCTGCTGCCCTGGTGCTGAGTTCCAGGGAGGGTAGGTCTGCGTAAGTCCTAAGACCTTTGTGGGCCCTTTAAAAGGAGTCTCCTGAGAATCCTGCAGTTTGTTCCGCTGCCCCAACTACCAGTGGTTTTTACAGTCAGATGTTAATGAAACTTACCTTCCTCATGCTGGAACCCTGGGTTGTATGGTCGGGCTGAGATCCCTTGCTTCTGGGGGATCCCTCCTGATTTTCATCCACCACACATGAATGTAGAACCCCTGTTCCATCTCCTGTCCATGCCACTTCGTGTTTCCATGCCTCACTGTGCTTCTCTGCTCCTCCACTCTGCACAGCTCCACCCGTCCTACCCCATCTGGATGAATGTGGTTTCTTTAGATCCTTGGTTGTTGGACTTCCATACAACTTGATTTTCTGATGTTTGTTTTGTAGTCTAGTTGTAATTTTTATAGTTGTGCAAGGAGGTGAAGCATGTTTACCTATGCCTCCATCTTGATGGGAAGTTTGACTCATCTTCTTACTCTAGTATATTCTGCTGCTCTGAGCTTTTTAAACATTTTCATCATGTCAGTTCTTCAGTGTTGAACCTTCAGTGATTCCACATGCCATCAGATGAAACTCTAAATCCAGATTGGCATTTAAGACCCTCTATCAACCTACTTCTTACAGCCCTTCTACTGATACTCTATGTGACTCCCTATCATTAGCTAATCTTTCCCTCCATCATGTAAGACTTCCCTTTGCTTTGGCTTGTGCTTCTCCCCAAGCTTGGAATACCCGTCCTCTTTGGGGTATTCCTTCTGTTACAGCTCAGTTTGAGATGTCCCTCTCAGTGAACAACTTCCCCTCATCTCAACCACCTGATCCCATCTTGTAATACTCTTTTCTTTGGAATTATTTTGGCACTCATACACACAGATGCAGTGTTAAGCATTTGCTTGGATACAGAGAAAATTAAAAAGCAATGGGCACTTTCAAAAATATATTACTCTTAAAACTGGTATATATGAACAGGGAATTTGCACATTCAAGAAACTCATGTCTGTACTTCTGAGCCCCGAGGGAATGAAGGAGTGTGTTGTAGCTGCTGTTTGTGCCATCAATGGTGATAGGCTGCAAAGAGTCCAGTAGCGTGGACAATAGGATTGATGTGTGCCATGGCATAGGAGGAGCACATGCGGGTATACCTCATCTTACTGAGCTCTGCACTATTGACCTTCACAGATAGTACAATTTTATCAACACGAAGGCAAGACCCACTACCAACAAAAAGATTATAAGTTGCTGAAGGCTCAGGTGATGTTTAGCATTTTTTAGCAACAAAGTACTTTTTAATGAAGTTAAGTACATTGTTTTTTTAGACCTAATGCTATTGCACACTTAATAGACTACAGTATAGTGTAAACATAACTTTCATGTGCACTGGACAGCCCCACAATTTTGTGTGGCTTCATTGCGATATTTACTTTACTATGGGGGTCTGGAATCAAGTTCACAATATATCCAAGGTATGTCTGTCCTGAGAATTTATAAGTTCATAGAAATAACTGAGATAGTTCCTTTACAAATTACTTATATATAATGTAGCGCTTAAGTAATAAACTTTAGAAGGTATTTAGTTGTTTTTTAAAAAAAAAAACACCCTGTATTGCTTTAGAATTGTTTTTGAGTTGCTTACTGTGCACGTGGTATAGGAAACAAACCAACAGAAAAGTGAACTCTTTGAAAACAGATTTTAGTTTTGTTTTTCCCTTAATATTCACCACAGAGCTGGCAATAGAGCTACCATTCAGTGAACTAGCTTAAAGAATAACTTGTTCAAGTGACACAGTGTTTGTTTCACTGAAATATAATTTAGGATAGACCTCTCCTGTCTCTTACATGTTTATTTTGGGGAAAAAAAAACATGGTAAGGACATACTATTTCAAAACAAAAAAATATAGAGATTATTTTAAAACATTTTTTACTTACTGATTTTTAGAGAGAAAGGAAAGGGGAGAGCGAAAGAGAGAAATATCAATTTGTTGTTCTATTTATCTGTGTATTTATTGGTTGATTCTTGTATGTGCACTGTGCCCTGACCGGGGATCAAACCCACAACCTTGGTGTATTGGGTTGATGCTCTAACCCACTGAGCTGCCTGGCCAGGGCTGTTATTTTTTGTATATGTGTGTTAGTTTAAAAATTAAAGTTGACTGATTTATTTGCACATTATTTGTATTTGTGTGTATATTCATACGACCACATACAATATATGTGAAATTCATCTTCCTGTCTTAGAATTTAAGAACCTTAAGGGGAAGGACTGTGTACCAAGCATTTTGTAACCATCCAATAAATGGCATATACCTGCCACCATCATTTCCTTTCCTGTGTGTTCTATTTTTTACATATTTTTCAAATCCCCGTTGACATTTTAACTATTTCTCTGCTTCTGATTTAAACTTCATATATGAAAACCTTGATACTTACAATGGAAAGTCCATGCCAACATTGGCCATACCAAGCCTATTTTCAAAATAGGTGTAGTGACAATGTAAACTATGGGAAAATGCTACTTTTTAAAATAAATTTTTCATTTATTCATTTCTTTTTTTTCTTTTAAATATATTTTATTGATTATGCTATTACAGTTGTCCCATTTTCCCCCTTCACTCCCCTTCACTCTGTACACCCTCTCCCACCCACATCCCCCCCTTTAGTTCATGTCCGTGTGTCATACTTATAAGTTCTTTAGCTTCTACATTTCCCATACTATTCTTACCCTCCCCCTATCTATTTTCAACCTACAATCTATGCTACTTATTCTCTCTATCTTTTCCCCCTCTCTCCTCCTCCCACTCCCCTGTTGCTAACCCTCCATGTGATCTCCATTTTTGTGGTTCTGTTCCTGTTCTAGTTGTTTGCTTAGTTTCTTTTGGTTTTGCTTTTGGTGTGGTTGTTAATAATTGTGATTTTGCTGTCCTTTTACTATACATATTTTTTCTTTATCTTCTTTTTCTTAGATAAGTCCCTTTAACATTTCATATAATAAGGGCTTGGTGATGATGAACTCCTTTAACTTGACCCTATCTGAGAAGCACTTTATCTGCCCTTCCATTCTAAATGAAAGCTTTGCTGGATAGAGTAATCTGGGATATAGGTCCTTGTCTTTCATAACTTGAAATACTTCTTTCCAGCCCCTTCTTGCCTGGAAGGTTTCTTTTGAGAAATCATCTGACAGTCTGATGGGAACTCCTTTGTAGGTGACTGTCCCCTTATCTCTTCCTGCTTCTAGGATTCTCTCCTTCATTTTTACCTTGGCTAATGTAATGATGATGTGCCTTGGTGTATTTCTTCTTGGGTCCAACTTCTTTGGGGCTCTCTGAGCTTCCTGGATTTCCTGGAAGTCTATTTTCTTTGCCAGAATGGGGAAGTTCTCCTTTATTATTTGTTCAACTACGTGTTCAATCTGTTGCTTTTCCTCTTCCCCTTCTGGTACCCCCATAATTTGGATGTTGGAACGTTTAAAGATGTCCTGGAGGTTCCTAAGCTTCTCATTTTTTTTTTTGAATTCTTATTTCTCCATTCTTTCCTGTTTGGTTGTTTTTTTCTTCCTTCTGGTCCACTCTATTATTTTGAGTCCCAGTTTTCTTCCCATCACTATTGGTTCTCCATGCATTTTCCTTCATCTCTTTTATGGTAACCTGCATTTTTTCATCTAATTTGCGTCCAAAATCAACCAATTCTGTGAGCTTCCTGATCTCCAGTGTTTTGAACTGTGCGTCTGATAGATTGGCTATCTCTTAGTCGCTTAAAATGATGAATCCTGGGGCATTGATCTGTTCTCCTGTTTGAGACATGTCTCTCTCTTTTTTTGGGGGGGGGGTCTGGTGGCTCCTGTTATGGTGAGGGGCGGAGCCTTAGGTATTCACCAGGGCTGGGCACCCCAGTCGCTAGATTGTGACATTGTATATGGGGGTGGGGGCGGGGGTGGGAGGGAACAATGGCGGTAGCTCCATTCTCCTGCGACCTCAGTTCCTTCTCTGGGATCCTGGGTTGCACACTCTGCCCTAGTCCACAATCGCTGCCTCACTGGGTCCGCCAGCTGCCGCTTGCACACTCAGGGTCCATCCGCTGCGATCTTGCGCGCCCCAGATGCCTTACGCGCTCCTGGATGCCTTATGCGCCCAGTTTTCCCTGTTCTCCTCTCGCTGCGACCCGCACTGGGCTGCTCCTCTCCGCCCCTCCTACTGGTCTGGATGAACGAGTCTACTTCAACTTCTTGGCAGTCCGACTTCCATTCAGATAAATTCTCTATCAGTTCTGGGTGTTATTCTGCCTCTAAATTGTTGTTGTTCTAATCTTGGTTGTACGTGGAGGTACGGTGCGTCCACCTATGCCTCCATCTTGCTGGAAGTCCTCATGTATTCATTCTTTAACAGATATTTGTGGGCACCTGTTATGTTCCAAATACTTTTTAGGTGTTAGGGGTTTCATGCATGTAAAAGACAAAAATTTCTGTTTACATTCTACTTAGGCAGAGCAACAAATGACAAATATATTATAAGGTCTTAAGTGCTATAAAGTCTAAGCAGAAGGGGAATAGGGAGAGCCATGAGGGGGTGGTTGCAAATCCATACAGGATCATCCGTGAAGGCCTTACTACAAAGCGGACACTCAAGATTGGGGTGGGGGGCGAGGGGACAAGTCATACAGATATCTGGGGGACAGCTGTCCACAGAGGGAAGTTCAGTGCAGAGGTCCTGAGGTGGGAACATATTGGGCATATCTGAGGAGGAAGGAACACAGGGGTTAGTGTGGCTGAAGGCGAGGGAGCAATGGGAAGAATAGAGAGAAGGAGGTTGGAGAACTCACAAAGGACCTGGTGGTGCAGGACCTTGAAGCTTGATATAAGGACTTAGGTTTTTATTCTGAGTTGAGTGAAATAGGGAGCCATGGAAGGGTTTGAGAGCACTTCTAACATGTTATGCCTTTCATTTAAAGTGGTCTCTGGCTGCTGTGCTGGAGGCTGTTACAGAAACCCAGTCAAGAAATTGTGGTGCCTTGAACTAGAGTAATAGCTGTCGAGGTGATGAGAAGGGGTCAGATCCTGGATATGTTTTCAAAATAGAGTCAACAGTTTTCCTGTATGTGGGTTAAGAAAGAAAGAGTGAGAGAAAAACCATATTCAAGAAGGTTTTTGAGGAACTGAAAGAACGGAGTTGTCACTACCCGAGTTAGAAGACCTAGGACACAGAAGACATGGAGGAAAGCAGGTTTATGGAGACGGGAAGGGGGAAAGCAGGGCTTTAATTGGGAAATAAGTTCTTTTATACTGTGTGGGTAAGCCAAAATGCTGAGAAAGTTTGTGCACCTCTGCCATCCGCTCCTCCAAGCCCCTGAATTTGGCCTTGTTTCTACTAGATCCTTACTGTTGACTTAAAATATTCTGAAGACTAAAGTTCAGAGACTTTTTATCCCAATTTTATTTAGCCTATAGTTTGCCCATATGGTGGAATACTTCTTTCAGGTTAGTAATTCAAGGAAGTATAGCTACTCTACCTCTGCCTCACATTCATATGCAAATTTCAGTAGCATGGAAACTAATAGTATATTTTTTATTTAAAATAAAATATTCAAGTGTCAAATCCCATAACTAATGCTTAGCAAAAGTTACCTAAAGCTTAAATAACATTTTGTTCTAATACAAACGTTGTGAACACCTGGTAAAATACTATAATTAATTTCATGTTTAATGAATGGAATTATTTAGGGTGGATGTTTAAGCCTCACAGTCCCTGCAGAAATGGAAAAATGAAAGTATTTTAGTAGCTGGTAAAAAATCAGATTCTTGAGGGTTGGAGAGAAATTTTCTAACTCTGTACAAAGTTGTCATCTTAATGGATTTTTTTTCTGTTATATTAAAGAAAGTGGAGAAAGCTTCAGAATTTGGAGTTTTGAAAGCATTTTCTGCTGGAAGTTCTGATTTATTCAGAAGGCTTTGGGGCCAAAATATAGATTTGGAAACATCTGAGCAAATAGAGGATCATGATGAAGTCTATGCAGAAGGTGAGAGACTACATTTTCCTGCTTTGAAGTTAACAGTTCTTTGGAGTACAACCTATTACAGCATAACCTATAATGAATTCCAAAGTATGAAAGAAAGCTTTTCTTTCTCTTCTTCTTAAGTTTTGTTTACTTTACTTCCCTGAAGCTAATTTACTCTGGAATTAACTCAGTATTACAGGTTACGCTGTGTTTAAGGTCCATTTTGTCTTCTGAAATAGAACCACAGCCAGAGGCAATTTGACATAAGTAACAGCTAACTGATGAGTGTTGGAAGGTATTCATGGTGGCTCAGAGGGCAGCCTGTGAATTTGACCACTGGTTTATAATTCACCTTTGTTCCTTATGAAGAGAGCCTACAACTGACCTAACCTTCCTACCTCCCCAAAGCACTTATTCCTCTGCAGTTTAGTGTTTTAGTTACTGATGCCCTGACTAACTCCGCTGTTTAGGGAAGAAGAAATTAGGAGGAACTAGCAGAAAAAGCCTGGGAAGAAGAGGCCATAGAGACAGGAGGAAAGTCAGTACCATGTGCTGGAAGCCAACTTCCATCTGGATTATTTATGTCTCCAATTATTCAGTTTACTTCTTTTATTCAACACATGTATATTTAAATCTATTCAGTGTCAGGAACTATTTTAGGCACTAGAGGAACAGGTTGTGAACAAGGCAGGCAAAGCCTTGGTTTTTATGCAGTAAACATTTTAGTGTGAGAATAAGAAAAAATTTTAAAAATTATCAGATAGTGACAAATAATTCAAGTCTGGACCAGAATAACAAGAAAGAGCTGTCTGAGCAGTGATGGAGGAAGAACATCCCAAGCTGAGGAAAAGGTGGCATCAAGAGCTAGAGTACAGCGCTGGCTGGTGTGGCTCAGTGGACTGAGCGCCACCCTGTGACCTAAGGGGTTGCTGGTTTGATTCCCAGTCAGGGCACCTGCCTGAGTTGCAGGCTAGGTCTCCAGTAGAGGGTGCGTGAGAGGCAACCACACATTGATGCTTCTCTTTTTCTCCCTCCGGTACCCTCTCTCTAAAAATAAATAAATAAATAAAATCTAAAAAAAAAAAAAGAGCTAAAGTATAGACAAGCTGAAAGAACTGAAGGATGACCAGTGTGGTCACCAGTGTGGCTGGAGCTTCCCAAGAGAGATGGGCTTGCAGGAGTGCACAGGAGACATGTCACACAGGAGACATGTCACACGGCGCCTTATGAACCCACAAAAAGAATTTAGATTTTCTTCAGAGTATGATGAGGCATCATTGAAAGGTTTTAAGCAGGATAATTTAAGCATTGAAAAGTTTTAATAGGATAACTTTTTTAAATATATTAAAAATTTATTATAGAGGAGAAAAAGTGGGAAAAAGGAGAATAGTGGGAGGCTGTGGCAGTAGCTGGGGTGGCAGTAATAGTTCCTGGTCCTGGGTGGTTGGTAGTGCTGGAGACGGAGGGACAAGCTGGATTCAGAAATTGGCAAGGGATGTCTTACCCATCCTACTTTCCATTCCGCCAACAAGATTACACAATATACTTCTGAGGAGTCCTGCAGTTAAAAATGTTTTTACTTATCCCATTTCTCAGCTTTCCTATACCACGAAACTTTTTATCCAGAAATACCTGTTATTATCTGGAGAAATTAGTGACCGCGTTAGGAAGTACTGGTATATGGATGGAATGTGGTTTTTGAAGGTTTTTATCCTCTTTGCCTCTCATCAACTAGCTGTTAATATCCTACACGAGCTAGTGTTCTGAGAACGTCCTTTGAGAAATTCTGCTTTAAGTAAGCCTTCTGTACCCTTCCTCTGGTCCAGCGTGAGGAGTTCCTACAGTTGAGCACTCCAGGGAAAGTTACCATTTTTACTCTTTTGGAACGCTTAATAGCATAGTAGTCCCCCCTTGCCCATGGTTTCACTTTCCACAAAAAAATATTAAATGGAAAATTCCATAAATAAATAAAATGCATAAATTTTAACTTGCATGTCATTTTGAGTAGAGGATGAAATCTCTCACTGTCTGCTTTGTTTTAATGTGAATCATCCCTTCGTCCAGCTTATCCGCACTGAAAATCACTGCCCTCCCCTTAGTCACCTAGTAGCTGTCCTGGTTACCAGGTAGAATGCAATAGTATCACAATGCTTGTGTTCCAGTAACATTTATTTCAGTTAATAATGGCCCCAAAGTACAAGAGTAGTGATGCTGGCAATTCAGATATGCCAAAGAAGCTGTAAGTGCTTCCTTTAAGTAAAAAGGTGAATGTAGAACAATAAGATATTTTGAAAGAAAAACTACATTCACATAAATTTTATCACGGTGTATTGTTATAACTGTTCTGTTTCACCATTAGTTACTGTTAATCTCTTATTGTGCCTAATTATAAACTAAACTTTATTATAGGTATGTATGTATAGGATAAAACAGTACACATAGGATTTGGTACTGTCCACTGTATCAGGCATTTGCTGGGGGTCTTAGAACATTTCTCCCATGGGTAAGGGGGTGCGGGACTATTATAAACCTCTATTTACCAATGAAGTGTGTTTAGTAGATATGATTATTCTATATATAAGTTATCATACACCTAAATATCTGAATTATACACAGGGTTACTCAATAAATGTCTGTTCCCTTTCTCTGCTTTCCTCTGAAAGCCAAAAATGTTTGCTGCTAGTATACGTTTTACATCTACTTTCTACTACCTTAATTCATTTTTTCCCACTTTATGTATCATAGCTATCTATATTAAGTGTCTTTTCGCATCATTTAATATATTAGAAACATTCCATTCTCTCAGAGCTATGTGTTAATGATACTAATGATGAAGATAATGCTGACATATGAGGGGGGAACTCCCCAAATGGAATAATTTTCTGGAGGGCACGCCCCTGGTAGTACAGACTTCCCCTGCTAGGTGAGTATTCTAGAAACCAATCTGTATGAGTGTACCAACTGGTGTTATCGTGAGAGGCTGGGTTCAGCCTCAGTGTGAAGACCGTTTCAACCCATTGCCCCTTTCATGGTGGGTAATTGACCAGTGCACCTGCCCACACTGTGCTCAGTGTTTCTGACCAGAAGCGGCATGACTCCAATGCCCTGTACTCCCTGTTCACCTAAACTCACCCCAAGTGACTTTTCTTTTCCCTTGGTTTGTTTCCCTGGATGAAAAAGTCCTCAAAGGGAAACATTTTGCCCATGTGGAAAAAGTGAAAGAAAACAATGGCAGAAGCACTAAAAGCCACCAAAATTGAAGAGTTCAAAAACTGTTCTGAGCAGTGGCAGTGCATCTCAGTAGGTGTATTGCATCAAATGGAGAGAACTTTGAAGGTGACTGAATTTTAAACATGTAAGAATAAATACACAATTTTTTATAAATAAATTTTGGGGGGAATATTTTTCTTTTTTGAAACCCCCGTACCATACCCATAAGAACTTTGGAAATGAAGAAGGTAATACTAAAGTAGATGTTTCTCACCTATATATTTAAGATTTTTCTTGATATCACTAGGAAAGAAATCCAAATGCAGTTGGCTTTTGGGATATCACATTCAGTTTTTTGTCTCCTGTCTCAATGACCACTCCCTCCTAGTTTGCTTTCCTGGTTCTGCCTTATCTCTGCGGCCCATAAATACTGCAGTTCCTCAGGGTTCGTCCTTGAACTAGTTTCTATCCACCTTCCTCTGGCAACTCCATCCACTTTTACAGCTTTAGGTACCATCTGTATACTAATAGCACCCACATTAATTTCTTCAGCTTGGATTTCTTCACCTCTCCCCTGAAATACCTATTTGACATCCCTGTTTAGATATCTCATAAGCATCTCAAACCTAACAAGTCTAAAACTGAGCTCCTGACCTTCCTCCCAACCTGCTGTTCCCTTGGCCTTCCCTGGCTCAGTAAGTGGTATCTCCATTCTTGCAGATGCTTAGGCCAAAAACCTGTACATTTTTTTCTCTCACATTCCACATCCAGTCCATCAGCAAATCATGTCAACTTTACCTCAAAACATTATTTTTTAGAATATTACCATTTTTAATAGCTCTTCTCCAGGTCCCGGCCATCATCACCCCTCTCCTAGATCATTGCATTTGTCCTCCAGTTGGTATGCCCTGCCTCCATGTGTATCCCCTATAGTTTATTTCAACATACTAGGCAGAGTGGCCTGGTTGCTCACAACCCTCCTGGGGCTTCCCATTGCATTCAGAGTAAAAGCCAAAGTACCTAGAATGGTGTCAGGACTCTAAAGAAAGGGTTTTCAGCCTCGACACTGTTGACATTTTGGGCCAGATAATTTTTGTTGGTGCTGCCACGTGCATTGTAGGATGTTTAGCAGCGTCCCTGGTCTCCACCTGCTAAATGCCAATATCATCTCCTCCAGTTGTGACAACAAAAAATGGCTTCAGGCATTGCCAGATGTCCCTTGGAGCCCATTTTTGCCCTAATCTAGAACCACTGCTCTAATCCTGATTCCCATATTACCACTACCACCTCATCTTCTCCCCTTTCTCCCAATGCCCTTCACTCACTCCTCTCCCACTACAATGCCACCTTACTATTTCTCCAACACACTAAACACTCGCCTGCCTTAGGCATGGAATAATGTCCCTTACATATCCATATGACTCACACCCTCACTTCCTCCCCTTCTTTGCTAAAATATCTTCTTTGTGAGGCCTCCTTTTACTACCCAATTTAAAACTACCAACACCTATCTTCCATTTCTTATATACTATTTCTTTTTCTCCTGCTTTGATTTTCTTTTTTTTTTTTTAAGATTTTATTTATTTATTTTTAGAGAGAGTAAGAGAGGGAGAGAAACATCAGTGTATGGTTGCCTCTCGTTTGCCCCCTGCTGGGAACCAGCCCACAACCCAGGCATGTGTCCTGACTGGGAATCGAACTGGTAACCCTTTGGTTCACAGGCCAGTGCTCAAGCTACTGAGCCACACCAGCCAGGACCCTGCTCTTCTGCTCTACTTGTTCATGGTCTCTCTTCCCCAATTAGAATGTAAGCTTTCTGGTGTAGGTGTAATTTTTCCTGTTTTGTTCACTGCTGTATTTCTAGCATCAAGAACAATGCATCTGGACAAATGATCAGTGCTCAATTAATATTTACTGAATGAATGAAAACAGTGAATGATGAACGGTCCCTGAAGTAACTGAAATACTAAAAGAATGTTTTTGTTTCATTGGTAGCTCAGGAGCTGGTCCGTGAGTGGCTAGACACCAAACTTAAGCATGAACTAGCAAGTGATGGGGAAGCTGAAGACACTGTGTCAAGTATCCCTCCTGTTTTAGAAGCCAGTGGTCATTTAAAACATGACAAGTTTGATGGTAAGAACTGATCTCATTGTTCTAAGCTTTAACATCCAATGAATGTGTCTAAGATGTCTTTTTTTTTTAAGATTTTATTTATTTCTAGAGAGAGGGGAAGGGAGGGAGAAAGAAAGGGAGAGAAACATCAGTGTGACAGAGAAACATCTATTGGATGAGTGTCATGTGCACCCCAACCAGGGACTGAACCCACAACCTAGGCAAGTGCCCTGTCATGGAATCAAATTGGCAACCTTTCACTGTCCAGGACAACACCCAACCAACTAGCCACACTGGTCAGGGCAAGGATGTGTTTATTTTCAATTGTTTTGAATAATAAATATGTTATTTAGCTTTTCAGTGTTTTGCTTATGTTTATAATTGGCTTTAATTTTTCTTGATTCAATTTAAATTATCTATATCCTCAGTAAATTCATGATGTTCTTTAAAATACTCTATGATTTATAATTCTTATGATTATAATGGTAAGTAATGCTGTTTAAGAGTGCTTCATCCTATGTTGTCAGATGACTATTTACTTTGGACACTGCATTTAAACACCCATAGATCATTTTATATTTATAAAGTCCTTTATATATCTTTATAAAAAAGTTATTCCTTGTACACAGAGCTAGTGTCAGACAGGTTAAATAACTAACTTGTGATGATTCCTCAAATGTAGCCAGAGTCTTGAGACTTTTTCCCCTGAGCATAATGGTAGGCAGGGTGACAGTGGTGGCAGCTCCTCATGCATTGCTCAGACTCCCTTGGTGAACACACCTGGCAGCGTTCCCTTTGTTAGGAATCTTCAATATCACCGGCTCAGGAATCACAAAGTCATGAGCTCTTAAAGTTAGAGAAATCCTTCAAGATCACCTAGCCTGATCTATTCTCTTCACCCCCTACACAGAGATCCTTCTACAGTACACCTAACGTGGGGTGATACAATCTCTGCCTGAACACCTCCCAAGACAGAGGGCCTGCTCTTTGGAGGGGCCCCTTCTGCTGTTGTGAGGCTCTACTCTTCATTGCATTTTCTCTTAGTTGGGAGAGTTAGAATTTTATCCTCAGGAACTTTTTTTAAACTCTTTTAAATATATTTTATTGATTACGCTATTACAGTTATCTATTTTTTTCTCCCCTTTATTCTCTTTGTCCTGTACCCCTCCTGCCACCAGAATCCTCCCCCCTTAGTTCATGTCCATGGGTCATACGTATAAGTTCTTTGGCTTCTCCATTTCCCATGCTATTTTTAACCTCCCCATCTGTTTTGTACCTACCATTTATGCTTCTTATTCCCTGTACCTTTCCCCCTATTCCTTCTCCCTTCCCTCCCCACTGATAACCCTCCATGTGATCTCTATTTCTGTGACTCTGTTCCTGTTCTAGTTGTTTGCTTAGTTCGTTTTTGTTTTTTTAGGTTTAGTTGTTGATAGTTTAAGTTTGTTGTCATTTTACTATTCATATTTTGGTTTTGATTTTTAAATGCTAATTTTATTTTACTGTTGGTATTTTTGATCATCTTTTTCTTAGATAAGTCCCTTTAACATTTCATATAATAAGGGCTTGGTGGTGATGAACTCCTTGAACTTGACCTTATCTGAGAAGCACTTTATCTGTCCTTCCATTCTAAATGATAGCTTTGCTGGATAGAGTAATCTGGGATGTAGGTCCTTGCCTTTACTGACTTGGAATACTTCTTCCCAGCCCCTTCTTGCTTGCAAGGTCCCTTTTGAGAAATCAGCTGACAGTCTTATGGGAACTCCTTTGTAGGTTACTGTCTCATTATCTCTTGCTGCTTCTAGGATTCTCTCCCTCATTTTTACTTTGGCTAATGTAATTATGATATGCCTTGGCGTGTTCCTTCTTGGGTCCAACATTTTTGGGACTCACTGAGCTTCTTGGACTTCGTGGAAGTCTATTTCCTTTGCCAGATTGGGGAAGTTCTCCTTTATTATTTGTTCAAATAAATTTTCCACTTGTTGCTCTACCTCTTCTTCTGGCACCCCTATAATTCGTATGTTGGAACATTTAAAGTTGTCCCAGAGGATCCTAAGCCTCTCCTCAGTTTTTTGAATTCTTGTTTTTTCATTCTGTTCTAGTTGAACATTTATTTTTTCCTTCTGTTCCAAAGCATTGATTTGAGTCCCAGTTTCTTTCCCTTCACTGTTGGTTCCTTATATACTTTTGTTTATTTCACTTTTCATAGCCTTCACTTTTCCCCTCCATTTTGCAACTGAGCTCAACCAGTTCTGTGAGTATCATGATTATCAGAGTTTTGAATTGTGCATCTGATAGGTTGGCTATCTCTTTGTCGCTTAGCTGTATTTTTTCTAGAATCTTGATCTGTTCTTTCATTTGGGCCATTTTTGTCTCAGCATGCCTGTTACGTAGTAAGGGGCGGAGACTTAGGTGTTCATCAGGACAGGGCAACCCTCGTTGCTGCTTGGTGGCGCTGTATGTGTGGGAGGGGCCTGAGAGGGAACAATGCCACTTGCTCAGCTCTTGGCCAACTTTCAGTCACTTCCCCCACCTCCCACAAGCAAATTGGGCCCTTCTGGTGCTGATTCCTGGGTGGGTGGGTTTGTGTGCATTAGGACCCTGTGGGTCTCTCCAATGAATTCTCCTTTGAGGCTGGGGGTTTCTCCTGTAGCCTCAACCCCCAAAGATTTTTTCAGTCAGAGGTTTTGAGGCGTTATTTCCCTGCGCTGGAACTCTGGGTTGCTTGTCTGTCTTGCTTCCCAGTTGTTTCTCCCAGTTTATCTGCACACAAATGTGGACTGCCCCATCTGCCAGCTGCCCTGTCACCCACCGTTTCTCCAGCTGCGGCCTTGCCTTGAGTCCTCTCTGCCCCGGGTTCCCATTCCTGGCCCTCCTACAGGTCTGGATGAATGTTTCTTCTTTAACTCCTTGTGTTACAGAACAGACCCTGGGGGGAGTGAATGATATACTGTTACCAAAAGGACTCCCCCTTTTTCTCCAGGGGTTCCCCCCCCCGTACTAGGTTTGCTTTGCCTGCTACCAGAAGAAAGACATCTCTCAATGCCAGAGATTGGTGAAAAGGAAAGGAATTATTTATTCAAAGGTTATACAGACTTAGAGTAATGACTTAATGTCTTCGTTAAAATACTAAAGTTCTTTAGAATACCCACAAATACACAAAGTCCTTCCTTCTCCCTCTGCCCAGTCTAGGGTACTGTATCTCAGAAAAAAAAGTAGAAGTCCATGATTCAGGCTCCTGGCACCATCAGCTGTGTCATCACCACAATCTCCAGTTAATCCAAAGCCATGTGGCACCTTCTCATGGCCCATCAGCAAGAGTCCTTTCACTCCTTTTCTTCCAGGCAAAGTCTCTCCTACTTCCTAAGCTACATGGCAACAGGTAGCAACCCGAACCCACTTGGTGATTCCTGTCAGGGCTTCTGCATCTGGGTTTAAATCCCAGTGCCAATCTTCCTCTGCAGCCCCATTTCCAACTCCTCCCACACCTTCCAGCATTCCTGTATCCTTCCAGCTTTGGTGGGCTGCCATAGTAAGTCCGGGAGGCATGGCCCCATGGCTTGGAGCCAGTCATCTCCAAGCTCTCACGCAGGCGCTGTAACCAGGGGGAGTTGCTTCCCAGTTATATCCTGGGTTGAAGTCACTCCCATCCCCCTGGCTCAAAGCATGGCCACAGCTATTTAACATATCTATGAAACCAGTTAGAGGCTTTAGATATGTTAAATGGTGATGCCAAAAGCTGCAAAGCTGTTACTATACAAAACAGCTCTCTATGGCCCTGCTCCATGTGTCCCATCCCCCAGCTCAGACTGGTGGGGGTAAGGACATCATATATATATTTTTCTCTAATATTTCCTGAACACTCTGAGTTCTGGACCCCATTAGAAATCCCTATTTGCCCCCCCCTTGACCACACCCTGTTACACTTGGTTGTAACCAAGTGTATGGACTTACATACACTTGACTTTCTGGCAGTTCTGGTCATTTTTTGTTTTTAAATTTGTTGTTGTCCTTTTGATTGTGTGAGGAGGCACAGTGTGTCTACCTACGCTTCCATCTTGGCCAGAAGTTGTCCTCAGTAACTTTTACCCTATAATGCCACAGAAAATAATAATGTATTCCCTATCTCAAGAACAGTCTTTATGTTTTTGTGGAAGCTGTAATAATATCTGATCCCTCATATACCCCACTGCTCCTAGATTGAATTAACCCCAGTTCTCTCAACAGTTCTTTATTATCTAATCGTGTCTAGATCTTATCCCAGTTGCCACCTTCTGAATGTTTTCTAGTTTATTAATGTCATTATTAAAGTGAGGCATTTTAGTACTTCATATTTATTCTGAAGCATATATGAAATGTAGTGAAACTATTATTTTCTTTCCTATGGTGCTAATACAGCTAGTTATGTCTCTTTACTTAGGCTGGCTATTACTGCCTAGTGTCATACCAGATCTCACTCATCTTATGCTTATAGAGTTTTGTTTTGGGGGAGTTAGTTTAATTTAATTTCAATTTTTTTAGTAAAACATTAAACAAAATTATTGTGTAGCCATAAAACGATGCTTACCAAAAATATTAATTAACATGTGATTATCTCAGTAGACATAGGAAAAGTACTTTGACCTAATTAAAAACTCTTAACAAACTAGTAATAGAAGGTAAATTCTTTAACTTAACAAAGGGCATTTACATAAGACATATCAAAAAGAAATACCAAGATGATAAATGTATTTCCTTCCTTATCAGGAATTATATTAAATATAAATGAATTAAAGATTCCAATCAAAGACAGATTGGCAGATTGAATTTAAAAACATGACCTACCTATATGCTATCTATAGGAGACACAATTTAGTTTCAAAGATATAAAAAGGTTGAAAGTAAAAGGGTGGAAAAAGATAACTATGTAAACAGTGACCAGAAAAAGAGCAAGAGCAGCTTGCTAATACGAGAAAAAAAATAGACCAAGATTTTTTTTAAAAAAAGTGTTACTGGAGACAAAAAAGGGCATTTTATATTGAACAAAGGGTCAGTTCATCAAGAAAACATAAGCATAAACGTATGTATATGTAACAAAAGAGTCCCAAAATATGTGAAGCAGAAACTGACAAAATTGGAGGGAGAAATAGGTAGTTCAACAATATCAGCTAGAAACTTCAATACCCCATTTTATTTTACTTTATTTTTAAGATTTTATTTATTTATTTTTAGAGAGAGGAGAAGGGAGGGAGGAAGAAAAGGAGAGAGAAACATCAATTGGTTGCCTCTTGCATGACCCCAGCCAAGGACCTGGCCCACGACCCAGGCTTGTGCCCTGACCAGGAATCAAACTAGCAACCGTTTGGTTTACAGGATGGTGCCCAACCCACTGAGCCACACCAGTCAGGGCAATATCCTATTTTTAATAGTGTATGTAACTACATAGTGTACTAAACAGAACATCAACAAGGAAGATGTTCAGTATTGTGAATTGTTAGGGTAACACAAGTTAAAACTACCATTTACATACCTATTAAAATGGTTTAAATTAAAAGACCTTACTAAGTATCGGTAAGGATGTAGAAGAACTGGTACATTCCTATACTGCTAGTGAGAATATAAAATCATATAGCCACTTTGGAAAACAGTTTGGCAGTTTCTTAAAAAGTTTCTTTTCCCAAGGGAAGAGAAAGGACATGTTTATATAAGAACTTGTACATAAATGTTCATAACAACTTTATTTGTAATAGCCCAAATCTGGAAATAACCAAAATGTTATTTCCACAGATGAAGGATTGAATAAGCTGTGGTATACATTTGCAATGGAATACTACTCAGCAGTAAAAAGAGATAAACCATTGATACAACATGGGTGAATCTCAAAATAATTACGCTGCGTAAAAGAAGCCTGACCTCCCCCACCCCCAAGAGTACATAGCATAGATTTAAATGATACAAAATTCTAGAAAATGTGACTAATCTGTAGTGATGGAAAGCAGGTCTGTGTTTGCTTGGGTTAGGGCAGAGAGCTTGGGGAAGAATGGGAAGAAGAGTTACAAATAAGCATGAGGACGTTTCTGAGGCTGACAGATGTGTTCATTATCTTGATTGTATTAACGGTTTATTGGTATATGTGTATGTCAAAACTTATTGTAAACTTTTAAATATTTAGCTTATTTGTTAATTACAACTGCAATTGTCATTTAAAAAAAAAATAGAGCCCTGGCCAGTGTAGCTCAGTTGGTTGGAGCATTGTCCCATAGACCAGAAGGTCTTGGGTTTGATCTCCGGTAGGGGCGTACATGGAACGGAAACCAATCGATGCTTCTCTTTCTCCACCCCCACTTCTAAAAACAATAAGAATATGTCCTCAGGTGAGGATTAAAAACAAAAAAGGTAACCGAGTCCTCAAGGATGTTTAGATTAAATAAATTTGTGAGGAAGTCTTTAGTGACATGGGTGAGGGCAGTTCTTCATGAGTAGAGGTATTTTCCCTCTCAGTGCAGTTAATTGGTGAGGACTATACTCATCCAATTGGCATTATCAGTTACTATGTATTGAACACTAACACTATTGTATTTTTATTGTACCAGCATTGTTTATATAAATATGGAAATTATCTTAACATTTTTAAATTTAATTTTTTTTCTTTTTTTTGTCATTTTTCTATTTCCCCCAGATTTCTGTGGCTATTTGGAGGAAGAAGAGGAAAGTACCACCGTTCAAAAATTTATAGACCATCTGCTCCATAAAGATGTGGTGGATTCTGGGATGTTGGAAGATCTTGGAATGAATGGAAAGCAAGACAAGAAGTGGCATAAGGATCCTCGTCTTACCATGGAGATAAGACATAAGCAGGTGGGAGGGAAAAACAAAATTAAAATGGATAACAGGAAGCAATCTTTGTATAACACATTTAATAAGCTTAAATAAAGACTGAGGATTTATTATGAAAAAGGGTGCCATCTGTGGTTCAGTTAGAAAGAATAAAATAAAAGAACTTCAGAAGAAAAGTAGTGCTCATAAACCGAGGATAGGAAACTATTTAAGAAACCTCCAAAAAGGGAATAATTGAATTTGACCAATAGAGCTGTGGGCTAAAGTTTATTAGTTGGATGTGGTACTTCCTGTTATAAGTATGTAGATTGGGTTTTGCTTGAATTTGGTTTTTGAATTGAGACATCAGTATATTAATTCATGAATATTCTGGTGAATGTTATAATGATAATGCTTTTCTAGACAACTGAAAAAAATTCACTCATTTTGTGATTATAATTTGAAAGGGAGGACAAATCTGAATTAAATCTAGTTCAGCTGTGTTGAATTAGAAAGTCATATGGAAACTTTCTTTTCTCTGAAGGGAACAGTAGGTTATAGGAAAAAGATGCATCTCCACACTTTGCAGAGAAGCTTCAGGGAATCAGAAGGACCATATCTTTGCCACATGTCCATAGCTGAGACTAAACCAGAATTCATGTGTACACATGTGTGCTGTCTTTCATAACACTGAACTTCTGATTGCTTTAAACGATAAGGTGTGCCTAATCAGTACTGGGCATGTTAGAAAAACTGCATAGAAGTACACCCTGGTTCAGATTTGTAACAAGAAGGAAGAAAGACATTTCAATAAGAGATAGCCATTACCTAGAAGTCATATCTGGAGGGTTAGATATGAGTAAAGTCAAGTGAAGCAGGAGGGAAAGGACCACTCCTTAATTTATAATAGTCACGCCTCTAGCAGGGGTGTCCAACCTTTTGGTGTCTCTGCACCACACTAGGAAAAGAAGAGCTGTCTTGGGCCACACATTAAATACACTACAACACATGACCACAAAAAAATATCTTTGTGTTCTGAGTAAATTTAGAATTTTTTGTTGGGCTGCACTCACAGCCATCCTGGGCTGCATGCAGTGCACAGGCTGCAGGTTGGACACCCCTGCAAATTAGTTGATTCTTTAAAATTACTGTGCTTATTCAGAGATATCTGTGAAGTTCATGGTTTTGATTTTCAAATTTGACCCAGAATCACTAATATATTTAAATAGTGATAGAAATGAATAAAGGATTGTGGTGTTCCTTAAGGCAATACAGATGCTCCTTGACTTATGATGAGGTTACACCTCAATATATCCACTGTAAGTTGAAAATATAGTGAGTCAAAACTGCATTTACCATTTTTTGCCATGTATAATGCACTTCTGTGTATAGTGCACACCCACATTTTTGGCCCAAACTTTCAGGAGAAAAATCTTTTGTTTTAATTTTTAATTCAATTTTTTACTTATTTATATTTAGAAACAAAATTGACTGACATATTCCAGGGTATTCTTTTGCGTATAACATTGTTATTGCTCTCTAGTGTTACACTTTTACTGCATAAGCATAAATAAAAGAAGTAAAAACATCTGTATAGAAATGGAATTAGTACTACCCATGTATAATGTGTATCCTTATTTTTCCCTCAAAAATTTGGTCAAAATATTGCACATATACACAGCAAAATACGGTAACGCACCTTCTGCCCAGCCTACCTTAAATGTGCTCAGGACATTTACATTAGCTTCCAGGTGGGCCAAATAATCTCACTGCTGCTGCCCAGTATTACGAGAGTGTGTTATACCACATACCACTAGCCCAGAAAAAGATCAAAATTCAGAATTTGAAGTATGGTTTCTACTGAAGACATGTTGCTTTTGTACCATTGTAAAGTCAAAAACTTGTAAGTCAAACCATCATAAGTTGGAGACCATCTGTAAATCACCGTTCTATCCTTCACAGTGTAGCCTCCCCAAAATATTATTTTTGAAAAGATTATAATTAGTATGCAGACATGGCATAAATAAATAGTAGTAATGTATATTTTGAAAAATCTTATGGGTGGGAAATCATTACTAAATAAGAATACAGACCTTGGCAGCTGACCCATTAGATTTTCAACTTTTCTGTGGTGCAGATAATTCCCAACTGTTAGAGAGTCATCTTACCTAACTTCACTTAGAATTTTGTATTGGCCCTTACTCAGTAAACAAATGAATTCCCTCCATTCTTCTGATAAACAGTGGGGTTCTGGAGCAGAATGGGTATATTCTGAACTTCAAAATGTGCTCTATGATTTTGCAAATCTCTTCTACTTGAAAAGCTGCATTTTACCCTTGTATTCTCCTTAAGGTAAAAGAAAATCGCTTAAGACGGGAGAAAGAATTAGAGCGCCAGAGAATTGAAAAGACCCTGAAAAAATCGGCCTTCTTAGAGGCTCAGTATCTGGTACAGGAAGAGAAGAAAAGGAAGGCTCTGGAGGCCAAGAAAGAGGAGGAGGAGATTCAAAGGGAGATGGTAAAGCTGCGGAGAGAGATAATTGAGAGGAGACGCACTGTGGAAGAGGCTTGGAAAATGTAAGTCAGCTGCAATGAGCAGTGTAGAGTTCGTTTTTGTTTAAGCAGTCATTTTGGAAGTACTCTAAAGTTTTTTTTAAGTGAACAAACATTAAAATTACAAAACACAACAAAGAAATCACCCACTATTCTACCATCTTAACAAATTAACTCTTTTCACTCTTCCATATGTCTTCCTGGTCTTTGTCCCTTTACATACTTAATTTACATACTATAAAGCACATTTAATTTGTTTATCTGATTGTTGTAATTATCACATTAACTGGAGTCCTGAGGTCTGTACATTACTCCATTGAGTTCTATACCATAATTTATATAATAATCTCCTCTCCTTATAATGGTAAGCATTGCAGCTACTTCAGACTTTTTCACTAATAGTGCACTGAGCATCCTTAAGCAAAGAACTTTTTTATTCTTTTGAATTATATTCTTAGGATTGTAATGACTGAGTTAAATGGTATAGGCCTTTTTATGACTCTTGTAATATTGCCAAGTTGCTTTCCAAATGGATTGGACTTACTACATTACTATTGCTGGCCGTGGGCCGGTTTACCAGTTTTCTTAGCATTGAGAAGTATCATCATTTTCAATATATTTTGCACTTGTAATAGGTATTATATTGGTTAGTTTGCATCTCTTAGGTTACCTGAACATTTTGAAGGTTTAACATGTTTCCTTATGCACAGTCACTAATTGTGCCTCATTCTATTGTGAATGGTGTCAGTGTAGTGTCTTCTGACAATCATAGGGAGAGTCTGCATTGCCAGGCTGCCACTGATAAAGAAAAGGATATCTGACATAAGAGGAAAATCAAAACAGTTCTCACAGGATGTAGTACTATTATGTATCCTCATGAAGAAAATGAGCTTCACAAAGGAAATAACATGTATTTATTCAGAGACACAGCATTGATGCTTGAACTGCAAAGGCCTTGGAACAGTGTGCCTGAAGTGACTGAATACTCAGAGAGGCCACAAAGACCTATTAAATAACCGCTTCCACCCCCATTAGCCCACACAGCTTTTCCCTCTGTGTTCTTGATTGCTCTTATTCTACCCAGTTTAAAACAGCTCTGCAGTGGGCTTGCCCTTCACTTTCAAGTGCTAGGCTCAGGCCTCCTCTGGATGCCATTCCTCTTAGAAAGCAATCACCAGTGTTTTAGTGAGTTCTTGCTAAGGTCAACCATGCTTTTCCCGTTGCTCTTAAGCCCTGAGAAATCTAGGCTGACCTGAAATAAACTGTGAAGCAAGTAACATTTGTTGGTAGTAGGGAGCTCTGCTCCAGTGGGCACTCAGCAAATGATCACTCACCAGTCATTTCTTTTAAAAGTTAGAATTTTATCCATGGTTACAGTGAGACAGATACTGTGCTATTCTTCTGGCGGATGAACTGATTTAAACGTTCTAGAAAGCAATTTGGCAATAAACACAAGAGCCATAAAAATGTTAGTATCACTTGACCTGGGAATTTCCAATTCTAGGGAAACTGCCCTAAGAAAATGATCAGAAATCCAGACAAAGATTTGTGCAAAAAGATAATTAAAGTAATATTATTTATGATAACAGGCATTAATAAATAGTGGAGAAGTGAATAAACAGTGACTCTACAGTGAAACAGCACTGGCATGTTATCAGTGTTTTAGTCTGTGTGGAAATATGGATAGCTTTTATCTCCCTCCAGTTTTTTACCATGAGCAGATAATACTTTTCTACTTTTCAGAGCACATTATAACAATTTCATTTCATTTAATCCATATTTTATTTTAAAAAAGGAATAAATTAAGGCTCAAAAAAATCACCCTACCATGTAGTTTATTGTTTTTGTTTTGAAGATTTTATTTATTTATTTATTTTTAGAGAGGGAAGGGAGGGAGAAAGAGAGAGAAACATCAATGTGTGGTTGCCTCTTGAACATCCCCTACTGGGGACCTGGCCTGCAACCCAGGTATGTGCTCTGACTGGGAATCGAGCTAGCAACCCTTTGGTTCTCAGGCCAGCACTCAGTGCAAAGAGTCACACCAGTCAGGGCCCTATCATGTAGTTTTAAAGCCAGATCATTATGTAAGTGAAATGAGTCAGGCACTGAAAGACAAATACCATATGATCTCACCTGTAAGTGGAACCTAATCAACAAAACAAACAAGCAAGCAAAAGGTAACCAGAGACATTGAAATAAAGAACAAACTGACAGTAACCAGATGGTGGTGGGAGGGGGATATCAAGGAACATGTTTAAAGGACACATGGACAAAGCCAAAGAGAGTAGGATCAAGGATGGTAGGTGGGGATGGGTGGGGCGGGGGTGGGGAGTGTTGGGGGAAAATGGAGACAGCTATACTTACACAACATTAAAAAAATAATAAAATAAAATAAAATGAAAAAATTTTAAATAAATAAATAAATAAATAAGCCAGATCTAAATCTGTGTCTTCTGATGGAAAATTTAGTCTTCATTCCACAATGGTCTGTAATTATTCATTATTAAGTCTATTGTTTATGTATGTATTTTTAAATTATTATAAATAGAGAAAAGAAAAAGCAAGAAGAAAGTTCTCCAAAACATCCAGAAAAAGGCATGTTTCAACATGTTCATATTCTTCAGGAGGAAGAAAAATTGGCAAAAGAAAGAAAGAAGAAACTGAAAGAGTTATTAATTCAAACTTACAAGGAAAATCACCAGGTGGGACTTGTAATGTTTTTTTATTCATCATTCTGTCACATCATCTATAACCATTCTTGTAGAATGGCAAAGGGCTCCATCAGCAAGGGGCAAAGTAACACTAAGCCCAACTGAGTAATTTTTTCAGAAAGCTAGTTGTATTTGATGGTGGCATTTTGGATTAATGGTCAAGAGATCGTAATTATTCAGATATAAAATAGCAAGAATTTGGTCAGAGTTTTGGCTTTAGGAATAAAGAGGAAAGTGTGGTGGGGAGGTAATGTTAAGAACTGGGATTAACATTTTGAGAAAGATTGGCAAATAATCTTAGATGCTGCGTTCTTCATGAAGTTAGTTCATCCTGCTGCAGTAACCGTTTGGATTTCTGACAGTAAGTAGGAAGGGAAATCAGTACTCAGGGGGCCTTCTTGAGAAGGCATAAGGAAAAAGTGCTGTGATGTATTACCCAGCCAGTGAGAGATGAACAAGACTTGTGTTCCCAATAAGATTAACTTTTAAATTTTATTGAAGCCTGCTGTACAAGAAGAAATAATGTATGTTTTAGATAGAAGTGCTAGGTATGAATTTAAGACACATTAAGAGTTTTACAAATTGAGTGCCCTACTAAAATAGATTACTCAACTTTAAAAGGACCAGCCAGTGTATTTTAAAATGAGAGATTATGAATTAATTATTTCCATCTTGCCACAGATTCTATTTGATTTGAAGCTATACTTTATTGTTTTTAAGTTTTTATTTTGAAATAATTTTAGATATACAGAGTGTTGCTAAAACAGTACACGGAGTTCCTGAATACCCTTCACCCAGTTTTCCCCAATGTTAATGTCTTACATAAACATAGTATAATTATCGAAACTAGGAAATTAACATTGGTATAATATTATTAAATATCATTAACTAAACTGTAGCTTCTATTAGAATGTTACCAGTTTTTCCACTGAGGTCCTTTTTCTGTTCCAGGACTCAGTCCACAATTTCATGTTGCCTTTAGTTGTTATGTCTTCTTAGTCTCCTCCCGGTACCTGTCTTTCCTTGTCTTTTATGATCTTGGCATTTTTGAGGAGTACTAGTCAGGTATTTTGTAGAATATCTTTTAGTTTTGGTTTTCTGATGTTTTCTTCTGTTTAGATTGAGGTTATACACTTTGGTAAGAATACTACAAAAAGTGAGGCTCTGCCCATCTCAGCATATCATATCCAGGGCACATAGCACTAATAGATCTTACTACTGTTGATGTTAACCTTGTCTGATGAGTTTCCCCACTGGAAAGTTACTATTTCTCCTTTGTAACTCATAAATGCCTTAGAGGAAATATTGTGAAACTATGCAACTATCCTGCTTATCCTTAAACTTTAACCTGTTAATTTAATATCCATTGGTGGAGCTTACCTGTAACAGTTACATAGTGAGGTGTTTGTCTAATGATATTTTTATACTTATTTATTCTCCATTTATTAATTGAAATTCTTTTAAAAGGAAAAACTGTCCTTTTCCCCCCATTTGTTTGTTTATTCATTTATTCAATTATTTATTTGTAGCAGTATAGGCTTGTGGATATTTATTGTGTTCTGTGAGCTATAATCTAATATTATGGTTGTTTTTACTTTGCTACTCAAATTGTTCTAACTTTAGCCATTAGGAAATACTTTAGGTTGACTCTTTTGCCCTTTCTGAATGCTTTTTTGGGTGCTCCCTTTCTTTCTTTCACCACAAGATGTTTCAGGCTCATGTCGTATTTTCCCTGCCCTAACCCTGGAATCAACTACTTTTACATGGAACCCTGGTTCCTTTTATTGGAGAATAATATTTAGAAACCAAGACCTTGGAACTAGGTGTGTTCACTGCTCCTCGAATGTCACTGTTTATGGACCCTCTCAGCAGACAGGACTGGGAAATAATATATATATACGTATACTAACCCATGCACACACATGTTATATTATTTCTGTGTCTGTCAGTGTGTATATTGAAATCCATGAGTTCACACTATCACATCCAGTTCCAGTGCAACAACACAGCGGTCATGCCATCCCTCCTCCTTATTTGTACATTATTTCTGTATCTGTATATATTTTAATCATGAGTTTATAATGATAACTTCTGCCCTACCTCAGTACCACAGGTTTCCACATAGCTTTCCCTTCTTGCTTGTCTGCAACTTCTTTCTTGGACAGTGAGAAACCTGAGGCTTATTACCTAAAATATATATATATATATATTTTTTTAGATATTTATTTTTAGGGAGGGAAGGGAGGAGGGGAGAGAGAGAGAGAGAGAGAGAGAGAAACAGAGAGAGAGAAACATCAATGTGCGGTTGCTGGGGGCTGTGGCCTGCAACCCAGGAATGTACCCTGGCTGGGAATTGAACTTGGGACACTTTGGTTCCCAGCCCGCGCTCAATCCACTGAGCTACGCCAGCCAGGGCTAAAATATATTTTCTTATTTGTTTATTTAGTATATTATAGTTTCAGAATTCCTAATCCATATAGCTATGGAAACAAATTTACTAACTAGAGTATAATATTTGTACAGTTATTTTTGGTTTTAGCCATATTAGCCAAAATATTGTTTTTCAAAGTTACTTAGGTTAGTTCTTTTCTTCTTTCCCCTTCAGTGGGATTATTGTCAGTGCCTCTAACTTAGATTTCCCCAGTGCGCATGGGTGTAGCTGAGACGCAGGAAAAATCTACCTGCCGTACTTCTCAGGGTTTTACATTGACTTGGCTGGAGACAGCATGGTCCTTTGGTAAATGCCACCAGAGTAGCAGGCCCTCTGGGATCCTCTTGGTCCCAGTCCACATTCTTAGCCTGGTTCTAAAGGAGCCCGAGGCTGCCCTTGGGAAATGAAACTTGGCTACTCAGCAGCTTAAATATGACCACAGGATAAAAGGGGGGAAATGTGTAGCTGGCTTCGCAGTGAGCGACTAAACAACAGGAAGCTCTTGTCAGCACCCTCAGAATATACACTGGCACAAGCCCAGCAGCTGGCTCTATGGAGTGTCTGCAGGAAGACTGAGTGTTTCTAGGAGTTGCTCGACTTCAGGCTCCTTTAGTTTCTGTACTTTTTTGTGCTTTGACTCTGGATCGTGTTTGCTCCTCCAAACAATCTCTTAACGTCATATTAGGAGCACATTATTTCATAGAAGACTTTCTGAGAGAAGCAGAGCAGGCTCTCATTAAAGCACAAGTTCAGATGCAGAGCTATACATACATCTTTCCCACACATTTCATTTCTAGGTCTCTTTGTTTTATCAAAAAAGCTATTTTTTATAGAAACTTCCTTCTTCTAGCCTCTTATTTTTTATTTGATTTTGCAGTGAAATCTCTTGGGGAAGTTCAGTGATACGCATGTCATTGCTAATTAGCAGAAATGAGGGATTAACTATGAAATTCTTATACCATTTGGAGAATAGCCTTTGTAATTTTGCACCCTATTCCAAAATACATTTCATGTTTTCTTAATAAGAAAGTCTATGATCTTTCCTGTTTGTGAAAGTTGGAACAGTGAAAGATGTGTTGCCACTAACCTAAATCTTTAGCCTATAGGGAAACCAAAATTGCTTATTTGGTTGTTTTTTTTTTTCTGTTTGAGAGTAAGATAATAATGACCCAAAGGAGTCATTGTTACTATTATGTTTGTGGCATTGTGTCTTCCAAAAGGCTGCCCCAAACTAAACCAAGGGCTCATGGGTACATATGGAAAACAAGCCTGGATTTTTCTGTGACAAGATGATGAAAACTGTGGTTAAGTACCTCACTTATATACCATGATTCCTTCCCAAAGATCTTAGTTTTACCAGGACTGCCTACACACTACTGAAACAAACCCATTTCTGAACTGAAATATAGCAACCATGCTCTCAGCAATATTGTCTGTTTGGGGAAAGAAATGAAGGAAATGCCACTTTGCAAATAAAATTGCAGGAAAGAGAAATGTCGAGCACATAGGTGGAGAATATTGGGATTCGTGTAACTCCCCTCTTAACTTTATTGCCAAGAACCACGTGTAGTGTACAATTTAGTATTTACATTATTATTACATGTTACCTAATATAGCCAACTCTGGAAATTTTTCAAGTAATATTTTAGGGTTGGTAATGAGGTTGTTCGTTTTGTTATTATATTCTTTCTTACCTTCACCCTACAAGTAACCAGGGTTTTTTATTCTAACAGAAGGGACAATGAGGACCAAGTTACCAAACTATTGCACTGGTGTTTTGCTTTTCAAACATAAAGCCTTTTTTTGATCCCACAGGTTCTACTTATGTATATATAATTCTTTTTTCTTTGGGAAGAAACTAATTAAAATCTGCTTTTGAAAAACTAAGACAAGAACCTTTGGCATAAATAAAGTCTATCCTCTAAAATTGTACAGAGTAGAATATCTTTTCCCCCTAAACACTAGACATTTCAGGTGAATATTATAAGGATCTTGAAAACCACATGGGAGAGAAACAAAATGGTATCCCATCATCGTCTTATTGTTAGACTTCCATAGAGGCGAATCACGCATTTGTCTAATGTATTCTGAGATAAGGTATACTTTTGGCATAGTTTGTGTGTGTGCCGCTGGGGGTGGGGAAAGTAGGCAGGGAGTGGGGTTTCGTAAAGTGGGGAAGAAGGCCTAGAAAAGGAAGAAAGGAAAGGGAAGAGAAGGTGATAGGGAGTGGTATGTCTGCCTTTCCGCTTAAAAAATAAATAAATAAAGTCATGAAAACTGGTCCAGGCTATGTTGCAAAAGGAGCCCCAGATTAATGAATAGTGAGATTATAGCTGTGCTATGGTCATTCTGCCTTAAAAGATCCCAGAGAGTTTTACTGGTTAAGAATTTACTGTATGGTGAGACTAAGCCATTGCTCTCTGAAATTCTACTTCTAGAGTGAAGCAGAACTAGCTTACTACAGCAGTATTATTGATTAAAACTTCTTAACAGCATTAAGAAGAATTTACAAAATGTCCTTATGTTAGCAATACATATTGATGCTTTTATGGGTGAAATGATATAATGCCTGGGATGTCTGATGCCTGGGATTTATTTTTAAATACTTCAGAAAAAAAGTAGGTAAAGGAGAGGTGAAACAAGAGTACCAAATGTTGATAATTTTTGAAGCTGAGTGAGGGGTTTATTCTTCTGTTCTACTTTTGGATGTGTTTGTTAAATTTCTGTAATTAACATTTTTTTAAGTTTAAAGAAGAAAGATAATTTAAATACTGGAGTAAAATGAGCATCACATCTTCCGGTATATAACAAAAGTAGCTTTTTGTCTATAGCCAGTAGACACAGGTAGCATTTCACCCAGCAATGGTTGTCAAAGTTTAGGCCTCTAGGCTTTTCTGTGGAACTCAATAGCATCAAGTCTTAGCACTGTGTGCTGAGAGTTAAATGTATTGTCCCTAATGTGATTAGTTATAAGAACATAGAGTTAGGGGACACAATGATTTCCTCTGTTTTCTTTTGAAAATTATAAAAATCAGGAGTAGTGTGGTTCACAAGGTAGCACTTTTCAGTGCTGCTCCTTCCCAGGGTATTTATTCTGCCAATGCATAGGTCCTCCCATCTCCAGCCCCCACATACTTCGTGTGGTCTGTGGGGTCTTTTGCCCAGCTATAGTAGTTCCCAAAAGGAAAAAAAGGAGTTGGGGGTTGCTTCCTTAGGTAGCAATCCAATGCCTGTTCCTTTTGGCCTGGAAGCAACAAGGAGTCAGTTAGGACCCTGGGGGGAGAGTGCAGCTTGATTGCTAACATTCGCACCGTGGCCAGCTCCCCTAGACTGCTAGTTGCACCAGTTATTTCCATTGACAGAGATAAGTTGTGAACTTGTTGACATTTGTGTCCTCTTTGCAATTCATTGTTTATTTTTCCATGGCAGGGAATTTTCTAGCAATTATCACTGAGCTTTCTGACAAAAGGGAAATAGCTGAGGAATTTTGATGAGTTACCCACTTCATTAATCAGAACAAGCATCTCTAGTGACAGGGTTAGAATTACAATGAAGATTAGATAGCAAATTGCTGTTCCACCTAAAGTCAATCATTCCCAGTGACAGCAGTGTGATTACACTTCAGGAAAGAGCTTTCTTGCCAAAACAATGAGGGCAATTCCAGTGCAGGTAATACTTTTGGCAGGGAGAACTGTCATTTCTTCTCATTAGTGGAATCCTTAATGACCTGATGATGCCTTATAGAAGATTCTGAGAGGAGAAAAGCATTTCACTTAAAATTAAGTTTCTAAATTTTACTTTGTAGTATTTTATTATCAAAATTATTATAGATAGATGTGTACTTAGGAACAGTCCTTCCCACAGTGACTTTCAGTATTTTATTGACCTGAATCAAGCCCTAATTATCACAACAACTGTGGAAAAAGATGTGGAAGTTAGTAAAAGAATACATGACTATACAGGGATGGGTAAAAGTAGTTTTACAGTTGTGAGTATGTGAAACTACAGAGTTTATTGTATTATTATTTATTAGTTATTATATTATTATTATTACTATTAAACAACTTTTGTCCACCCCTATATTTGAAAATCTGTCAGAAATAACTGAACTAGGTAAGAAATGGAGTCTGAACTAGGTCAGTCTGGCTGTCTGACTAAGTTAAAACACTGCGTTCCAGCTTAAGCAGAATGTATTCCTCTTCTAACCCAGTTGTGGTTTTAAATAATAGTTCTGTTTCAAAGAGCTAAGAGATGAAGCACTATTGTAACTACAGAGTGTAGAGCTGAAGAGGAGAAGCAGGCCCGGGGGGAGCAGGGACTCAGCTGGGTAATAGAAAGGGTAAATAGATAATGACTATGAAAGTGTGCCACTCCTCATCCCTTCCACGTAAGTCAGAGTGCTTTCATCTCCCAGAGAAGAGAGAGTATTTTCCTTTCCCAAACATTTTTCTCTAAGCACATTTGTGGGACTCCTATTTGCCTGAATAATGTGTGCTGTAAATCAAGAATATCTAAGTGGCTATTCTTGATTCATACTTCTATTTTTTAATTAAAAATTTAATGAGATTGCTTTTTTGAGTAGTCAGGGAAAAAACCAATAGCAAGCTGATTTTGAAAAAGCTGCCATTTACAACAACATGGATGGATCTTAAGAATATCATGCTAAGTGAAGTAAGTCAGAAAAAGTTAAGAACCATGTAATTTCACTCATATGTGGCATATAAAACTGAAAGCAACTAGTGAACAAAGCAAGAAAAACAACAAACAAAAACATAGACACAGACGAAACAGTATGATGGTTACCAGTGGGAAAGGGAGTGGGAGGTAGCAAAGGGTAAAGGGGGTCAAACACATGGTTATGGAAGCAGATTTCAGTTCAGGTGGTGGGCACACAGTGCAATATGCAGATGATGTATCATAGAATTGTGCACTTAAAACCTATATAATTTTATGAACCACTGTCACCCCCAAAAATTAATTTTAAAAGGTAGGGGCAACATTAGTGTTAGGGGGCAGAAAGGAAGGCAGTTGCTGCATGAGTTTGTCACTTTGCTGATATTAACTTCTGTGTAGTGAGACTGAATTATAGACCTTTAAAACTGATAATTTTTAGCCCTGGCTGGTATAGCTCAGTGGATTGAGCGCGGGCTGCGAACCAAAGTGTCGCAGGTTCGATTCCCAGCCAGGGTACATGCCTGGGTTGCAGGCCATAACCCCCAGCAACCGCACATTGATGTCTCTCTATCTCCCTCCCTTCCCTCTCTAAGAATAAATAAAAATCTTAAAAAAAAACTGATCATTTTTTACTTCTGGCCAAGACGGAGGCATAGGTAGATGCACTTTGCCTGCCTGCACAACCAAAAGAAGGACAACAAATTTGAAAATAAAAAACAACCAGAACTGCCAGAAAATCAAACTGTATGGAAGTCTGACAACCAAGGAGTTAAAGAAGAAACAGTCATCCAGACCAGTAGGAGGGGTGGAGATGAACAGGGAGGGTAGAGAAGATTAGTGGCAAGGCAGCAGCTGGAAGACCAGGTGGTCCCACATTTGTGTGCAGATAAACCAGGAGAAACAACTGGAGAATGAGGCATACCAAGCAACTCAAGATTCCAGCGTGGGGAAGTAAAGTCTCAAAACATCTGACTGTAAAAATCTATAGGGGTTGAGGCCACAGGAGAAACTTCCTGCCTCGCAGGAGAGTTCATTGGAGAGACCCACAGGGTCCTAGAACATACACAAACCCACCCACCTAGGAATTAGCACCAGAAGGGCCAAATTTGCCTGTGGATAGTGGAGGAAGTGACTGAAAGCTGGCAGAGAGCTGAGCAAGCTGCATTGTTTCCTCTCTGACCCCACCCCCCCATATGGTGCCACAACACAGCCAGGTGGGATGTCCCACCCTGGCCAATACCTAAGACTCCACCCCTTACTACATAAAAGACATGCTGAGACAAAAAGAAAAAAAAAAAACATGGCCCAAATGAAAACAGATCAAAGCTCCAGAAAAAATACAACTAAGTGATGAAGAGATAGCCAACCTATCAGATGCACAGTTCAAAACACTGGTAATCAGGATAGTCACAGAAATGGTTGAGTGTGGTCACAAAATAGAGGAAAAAGTCAGGGTTGTGAAAAGTGAAATAAAGGAAAATGTACAGGGAACCAACAGTGAAGGGAAGGAAACCAGGACTCAATGGTTTGGAGCAGAAGGAAGAAATAAACATTCAACCAGAAAATAATGAAGAAATAAGAATTTAAAAAAAAATGAGGAGCAGTTTAAGAACCTCTGGGACAACTTTAAATATTCCAACATCCAAATTATAGGGGTGCCAGAAGGGGAATAGGAAGAGCAAGAAATTGAAAACTTCTTTGAAAACATAATGAAGGAGAACTTCCTCAATCTGGCAAAGGAAATAGACTTCCCAGAAGCCCAGAAAGCTCAGAGAGTCCCCAAGAAGTTGGACCCAAGGAAGCACACACCAAGGCACATCATAATTACATTAGCCAAGATTAAAGATAAAGAGAGAATCTTAAAAGCAGCAAGAGAAAAGGACACAGTTGCCTACAAAGTAATTCATGTAAGACTGTCAGCTGATTCCTCAAAAGAAATCTTGCAGTCAAGAAGGCTGGAGAGCCTTGGCTGGCGTAGCTCAGTGGATTGAGCACGGCCTGTGAACCAAAGTGTCACAGGTTTGATTCCCAGTCAGGGCACATGCCTGGGTTGCAGGCCATGGCCCCAGCAACCACACATTGATGTTTCTCTCTCTCTCTCTCTTTCTCCCTCCCTTCCCTCTCTAAAAATAAATAAAAATAAAATCTTTAAAAAAAAAAAAAGAAGGGGCTGGAAAGAAGTATTCCAAGTCATGAAAGGTAAGGACTTATATCCAAGATTACTCTATCCAGCAAAGCTATCATTTAGAATGGAAGGATAGATAAAGTGCTTCTCAGATAAGGTCAAGTTCAAGGAGTTCATCATCACCAAGCCCTTATTATATGAAATGTTAAAGGGACTTATCTAAGAAAAAGAAAATAAAAAAATATGAACAGTAAAATGACAACTAACTCAAACTATCAACAACTGAACCTAAAAAAGCAAAAACAAAAATGAACTAAGCAAACAACTAGAACAGGAACAGATTCACAGAAATAGAGATCACATGGAGGGTTATCAGTAGGCAGGGGGAGGGGAGAGTTGGGGAAAGGTATAGATTTTATTATTAAGAATTATTAATATTAATAATTATTCCCATTAAGTATTATTAACTATTATTAGTAAGAAGCATAAATGGTAGGTACAAAATAGACAGGGAGAGGTTAAGAATGGTATAGGAAATGGAGAAGCCAAAGAACTTATATATATGTGGCCCATGGACATGAACTGAGGTGGGGGAATGATGGTGGGAGGAGATAACAAGGTAGAGGGGAATAAAGAAGAGGAAGAAAAATGGGACAACTGTAATAGCATAAACAAAATGTATTTAAAAAAAACTGATCACTTTGCTCTCAAAATCTAAACTTAAGTATTTTTCAAGAAATGTATTAACAGAATTTATCAACTCAGATTTTCCCCCATATATTCTAGCAGTGCTTTTCTACCCATAGCAAGTTTTATATTGAATTCTTTCTTTCAGTAAAAAAAAAATATGCTTTCCTTTTGAAGTAAGACTTTTTGCCTAAGAGACTAGGGTCATCAGGATGCCAGAATATTCCAGTTTCTAGCCTTAGGTGTACCACTAACTTTTTACTTTGTGAATTTAGTTGTTAACTCTTCTTTACTTGAAGTTTAACTTTGTAATGTAAATTATAATGATATATGCAGTATCCATTTTCTAATGATGGTCTACAGATTAATAAAATAGTACATGTAAGGTGCTTTGAACTTCAGAGAAAAGGAATGTAGAAATCCAAGAAGGACACTATTAATAGTGTTGCTGCCAAAGTAGAGTATGTTTATGCTATTTCATCATTAGAAATATTCCAGGAGTTAAAAATTAAGTCATTCAAGAGGAATCCTTTAAATGAATCTGGTAAATAGAAGATATTTTCTGTTGACTATGGTATACAAGTGAACACTTTTTTTTCATGCTGTATTTTGTGGGATAGATAAACAGATAATACAAAAAGCATAATCTCCTGGCTGGTGTAGCTCAGTGGATTGAGTGCAGGCTGCAAACCAAAGCATCGCAGGTTCGATTCCCAGTCAGGGCACATGCCTGGCTTGCAGGCCACAGCCCCAGCAACCGCACATTGATGTTTCTCTCCCTCTCTTTCTCCCTCCCTTCCCTCTCTAAAAATAAATAAATAATAAAATAAAAATCTTTTTAAAAAAGCATAATCTTCTCAACCTGGCAGCTGTGAGTTTTCCTTGTTATGACTGAAGGATACCCTATATTCAGCAAATCTCCCCCCTCTGTTCTTCTCTTCCTCCCATCTGCCATCTCTCCCTCCTTCCATGGAATCTGAATTCCAGAAAATGTGCCCTCGTTTGACATAACAGAAAGGGAATAATGGCTTTTTTAGGTTTTACATGGTTTCTCCTGTTGGGAAGTAAATATTTTGTAGTTTGATTAAATGGCACTATGACTGGTTTCCTACATAGAAAATATTTCTGGTTAAATATTTCTGGCTAATTTCTAAAATTCTAGCATAATGTCCCTCATATTACAGATCTTTTAATGTATATATTTTCTCTCCCTATGACACCCCGAAATCTATATCTTAAACAACTTTGTTCAGAGTTCCCAAATTCAAATACAGTGGTGAATGCTTCCTAAATGTTGAAACAGTGAACAATAAGTCTTTTTATAGAGAAAGAAGCAGTAAATCAGGCTGAGCTTGGTTAGGCTACCCAGTTCTTGATGCAGGTCTTCAGCCATTCCACATATGTCCCACAAAGGCACTTCTTATGAGGTCACTTTCTATTGTTTAGTGCTTCCCACACTTGGTAACACTCCCAGATTTGCCATTCCCATTTATGGGACCCCGTCTCTTCCTTCCAGAGAATGATGGCTCACAGTCTAGTGGAAGCCATTAAAGACATGATTATAATACAGTGCGTTGAGTGTCTTGACTGAAGAAAGTGTAGATTGCTCTGGAATACAGTGGAAGAGGGCTGACGTTTGGGAGAGTAGTTGGGAACAGGAGGGCTCCCTAAGAGAGGTGACTCCTGAAGTAGTCAGGCAGAGAGAGGGAAGAAAAGGATGGAGAATTAGGATGACCGTAGATAAAAAAGTGTGAAACAGCATGGTTGGTGCAAGGCCAAGAGATGAAAGTAATTTGGTGTGCTAGGAACATAAAGTTTGCTGTGAAGATACAAGATATACTCGTAGATCAGGACTGGATCTCAGAGATATTCTAAGACTAGCGCCAGAGTACTTCTCCAGGATGTCCTTAGGGCCAGTAAACCTTGTCTTATTTGCTGTCACACGCACACAGTGGAAGATAGCAAGTGGCCTGAGTATCTAGGCCTGTTCAACCAAGGCCCTAACACAGTTAGTGGTGGCCCAGCTAAAGCTATTGTTTTTACCTCTCTCGTTCCTGGAAACCAGAGAACCCATTCCATCCTCATGGAATCTTCCATGTTTGTTTGTGCAGGACATTGGCAGAGTCAGTAACAGAAATGAATGAAATGGTTGGCAGAATTAATAACAGGAATGAATGAAATGGTTGGTATTTTAAGCTCCCAGACAGCCTGGTAGCGGAGATCCTATTGGAAGCAGGTTTTTCAGGCCTCTCAAACAAGCCCTTTAACTTACATTTTAGATGGGACTGTTACTCCAGCTCCCCACAGGACTGGGGCCTCAACAGTAAGGATTGAATATTTTAGTTGGTCACAAAGCTGAGAGTGTCTCAGTTTCATGACTTGAATATTTCTCGTCATTATTAGCATAATGCAGTTGTGCGCAGTGTCCTTCCATCAGGACAATTGTTCCTACCTTTGTTGGAGAGAGTGTGAGGGGGGAGTCTGAGGAAAGGGCTCTAGTTCATATTAGAAACACTGGTGCCGATCAGTGATGATTTTCCAAATGTTTCCATTGCAGTGTCAAAAACGCTATTTCTCTGCCTGGCACAAGCTGCTTCTTGATAACAGGATTAAGCTGGGGAAAGCTGGGACCCTTTCTGACTGGAAGTTCCAGCTGAAGGTCCTGCGGGCCTGGAGAGACTACACAAGATCTCAGAAGCTGCAGCGGGAGACACAAGCCATGGAGAATGACCTTAGGGAAGAAAACAGGTACCATCTTTGTACTGTGAAAACCCCTTTGGCATGTTTAGGACAGCTTTCCTCCTGAAGAATCCAGAAACGGACTCCAAAAAGTGCTGTTCACTGGAATCATCTCATCTGCTTATAAATGTGGTAATCACTGTTTTCCTATGTTTCATTCCAAGCTAGGAAAATTTAACTGAAAACTCTAAGTACAAAATGATTTGATTAATATGTACTAATGTGCATGCTTTCCTTTTTTAAAGGAAGTGAATATTATGCTTTTTCCCTTGTCCTCTGATGTAGTAGCATTGCACTTGGACCATTTTATAATTCAAAAGACAGAGTTTGGTTTGTATGCCAGTGATTCACATTCGTAGAAATCAGTCTGCACTTAGAATATTAATTAGGGACACAGGGAACATCAATCAAAGAGGGCAGACCTGCCAAGAGTGATTCCTCCCATTCCCCCATCTTTTGTTCCTCATCTTACACAGAGGTTTTGACACCTTTGCATCAACTCTCTCATACTCTTGCAAATGACAGAATGTGCCTTCAAATAAAACTTTCTTTGCTCCATCATCTTAAAATTAAATACATTTTGTTCTTTCCATTCCAAATTTAACTTTGTATTCTTGAACCAAAATCATAAATTTCAAAGGAACCATTTATTTATTTGGGAGAGGGCAGTTCATGTTTTTATGTTTGCTTATTTCTCTACCAGCAACTCTGTCACTCGTTCAGGGTGACAGATTAAACAAATGGTATGTGAAAGCATTGTTATGTGGAAGAGAGTGCCCTACCCTGGAGTTGCACAGCCTTGTGACAGCACTGGGCCATGGGGATGACACAGAGGAGAATGATGCATGACCCCTGGTCTTCCACAAGCTCACTATTTTGTGGGGAAAACAAGATCTGGAAACAGAGATGTTGAGGATCATTATAAACTGTGTAATGCATCCCCTTCTGAGGAGACCTTAGCAGAGGGAAGGGTCGCTGTGACCAAGGAGGCTCCTACAGAGTGCCAGGAGAGGTGTTATCAAGGAGCTGGGTCTTGAGCTGGGCTCTGCACTGTAAGCAGGATGTTCCTGGTGGACATGGGGAGACAAGGTGGTGGCATGGAGTGTCACCATCCCGACAGGCTGGAGACCATCAAGCACATGGTTGTAAAGTTCATTGACTTGCAAAGGGCCTTTAATGCCAGGACAAGGAGTTTAGTTATTCTTTGGTAAATAAAGATAAATTCTTGAAGGTTTTTAAGCAGAAGGGTGACCAAGTCAATTTTACTTTCCACAGTATGCTGGGAGAAATCTTCATTAAAAAAAAAAGAAGGTCAACATAGAGAACTCTTCCATAATCCATTTCTAAGTTCTCAGGACCTAGTGACTGATATAAGGGACTGATGGGATGACAGTCTAACTGGAAAAGCAATAGCTGAGAAAAGGTCTGCTGGACAGCGCAGGGCGTGTGGCGGAGCGGTGAGAGGGGGGCAGCATGAGCGACGGCCTGAAGGGAGTGGACACTGAGATGTTCAAGTCAGAAGTGGCCTGTGAAATTCACATGCCAGAAGAAGCTTGTAGAAAAAAAATCTAAAGAACTGGATATGCCATTCCAATTAAACTGTTTCATATAAAAACACTAAAAGGGGATTTCATAATAACATAATGTGCCTTTTTTTTTTAAGATCTCAGAACTTTCTGTCTCATATCTGTGAATTATTTTCAGGTGTCTATTTTTAAATGTTGAGAATGGGTACTCCATTTTTTAGAACTGCAAGAGATAGAAAATATTTAACTTATAATAATTTTTTACTATAATACTTTAGAGCAGATATACCTTAGAGCAGGAATGCTCTAATCTAGCCCCTCATTTTATAGACATTACAAGGAAGGCCCGAGAGGGAAGCTGTCATCCCAAGGTCATAGAGTCAAGAGCAGCCAGCCCAGAACTAGGCCCTGGCCTTTTGGATTCTGAGCTCGATACTGTACCCTGTAGCACACAGCTGCTGTGTTAAGCGGCATCTGGTAGTCCCTAAGACAACCATGTTTGTGAGTTATATTGTAATTTACTCAGATGGTTTCAGAAAAGAGCGGTGATTTACAAATGATAAGTTATGCTAAAAACATGAAAAGAAAGGATCTGTTAAACATAAACCACACATTGCTGCTTTCCTACAAATCCCTGGCTTTCTGCATCTTGTTCTCTGTTCTTGAAATTGGTTTAGGATGTTAAATTTCAAGATCTTGTTCAAAGAAGGTTAGGATATTAAAGGTGGGGGGAAAAGCTCAAAGGTAGTTGCTGCAAGCAGAAACCAAGAAATGTCAGCGGGATTGAGGGTGTCCCCGTTTCTGCAGCACTTTTGTTAATCATGTTGGACGGCGCTTCCTCTGTGCTTACCTGGGTATCCAGGTCAGAGGCCAGAAACTGAAGGGCATCTGAAGCTGGTAAAATTCCTGATGTGTCTGTCAGAGAGGCAGGAGGATAAGACTTGTACCGTCTGGCTCACTTTAAAGCTCTAAAACAGAATTATCTTTTACTTTTTCTCTGAGGGGCTCCTGCTGCATTATTGAATACATAAGCTTTTTTCCTTCCTATTCTTGCATTTGCATCATTGCTGTTTTTGTGTTCTGGGTCAGATCTCAGCACTCAGTCAGATCACTAGTATGTGGTTATTTATTTCTCATTTCTCACTTTTAAAAAATTCAAGACACTCTCTAGATATCTAGAATCATCCTGAGGTAGTACTAACTTACATGAGAATTTGTTTTCTATTTTTCAGGTTCTTTTATTAAAGATTCTTGTAGGACAGGTAGTATAGGGCTTTTTAGGGAAGTGGGGATGACATCATTTTGAGGAGGAATCTGAAGCTTAGAAACTTTCTGTCACTACCCAGTGTCCTTTGTATGGTGACTCCTCTGACTTCTCCATTCTGTAACACACACCAGCAACTAAGTGTCATTTGAGGTGTTGTTCTAAGCATCAATGTTCATATTTAAATTTCTTTTTAAATCTTTTATAAGGTTTAAATAGAAACCTTATTCTTTTATATGTATAAAAGAATAAGGTTTCTATTCTTTTTTCTATTCTTTTTGGTCTTTAGAGACAGCCTTTGTCTGCATGCAGTTATATAATTGTGATGATCAATTTATAAATTTATATACCCTTGCCAGAAATTCCCTGATTGTGGATTGGAAGCATATTGGGACGGGATGTTTTCTGTGTGGGAACTCCATCCTTCATTTCATGATTATCTGGGAACTATGTCTGAAACCATTTCTTTGGGTTAGTGTACCCAAGCAAATCACATCTGGTTGAGCTTTTAAGAAATTTAAGTGATTTTTCACTTTCAGAAATACTTATGTTTTTGGTATCATCTTTTTAAAAGTATAGAAGTTGGCTTATTGGGAATATCGTCACTCTGCTAGAGTGAATTGCAAGGGTGCAGGAGTAAAAGCAACCTGATCTCTGGATCCCTGGCTTCGGTTGCTACCCTTCCACCTCAATGCAGAAACATAGATTATTAAATAGATATTCAAGATACCCACATAGCCATTGTAGAGTGGGCTCTAAGCACTATAGTGAACATGCATTTTTTAAACCTATTTTCTTACTGTTTAGGGTTTTATTATATTTACAAAAATATTTTTCTCTTTGCCTTTTTATAGTGTCCAAATAATTTCTTCCCTGACAGTCAAAACCTCAGTGTTGTTTGACTGTTTACATTGTAAAAACATGAAAATAACACATCAGGTAATACATACTCCTCCTTTCTGAGCAGATTCATGTAAATCAAATTTCACATTAATCAGAGCAATGGACATCCTCCGTTCTGTGAAAATTTATGATTTTCACTTAAATAAAGTGCTATAGAGTTTTGGGGGTTTTGTTCTTACCTGTGTTGCTACCTAACTTATTATTCTTATTTCCTCTATAATTTTTATTTCAAGGTTATTCAGTCTCATATTAGATACTTCTTTTCTTTTTTTTTTAATATTTTATTTATTTATTTTTAGACAGAGGGGAGAGGAGAGAGAAAGGGAGAGAAACATTAATGTGTGGTTGCCTCCCGTGCGCCCCTTAGGGGACCTGGCCTGCAACCCAGGCATGTGCCCTGACTGGGAATTGAACCCGCGGCCCTTTTGTTCTCAGGCCGGTGCTCAATCCACTGAACCACACCAGCCAGGGATAGATACTTATTTTCATCAAAGTAAAATAATATACAAATGTCTATTCTACCTACATTGTACTTTCATTACAAAAACCATCAGTCACCAAGTATTTATTGAATACCTATTATTAAATTATTAAAAAGAAGCAATTAAATGTAATAAAAAATGCTGTTAGCAGAGGTACTGTTAGTGTTTATCCTGAAATTCATTATTTCGGTTGACTTTACTCTTACTAATTGGTTGTTTCACCCAACTCTTCTGACATAGATTAAAGTCTGTGACTCTAGAGTAGTCTTTTTCAGACTAAGGATTTTAACCCAGTAGAGGGTCCTGAAATCAGGCTCAAGATGAGCTATGTATTTTATAGAAATAGAAGCCCTGGCTGGCGTAACTCAGTGGATTGAGCATGGGCTACAAACCAAAGCGTTGCAGGTTTGATTCCCAGTCAGGGCACATGCCTGGCTTGCAGGCCACTGACCCCAGCATCTGCACATTGATGTTTCTCTCTCTCTCTTTCTCCCTCCCTTCCCTCTCTAAAAATAAATAAATAAAACCTTAAAAAAAAGAAAGAAAGAAATAGAACATGTTAGAACAGAAATAACCAAGCACATCTCTGGTAATAGAGTATTGTTTGGTGAAACTTTTGTTTCAGTTACATATAGTTTTGCTTTATATATGCACATGTAAACTTACATAGTGAGTCACAGTGTAACATTTTTTTCTTACTGTAGGTGGCAATTAGAAAGGTTTAAGAGTCACTTAAGTGCCCCAGCTGGTGTGGCTCAGTGGATTGAGCTCTGGCCTGTGAACCAAAGGGTCATTGGTTCAATTCCCAGTCAAGGCACATGCCTGGGTCGCAGGCTGGGTTCCCCCATGTGGGGAATGCAAGAGGCAAGCAAACATTGATGTTTCACTCCCTTTCCTTCTCCCTCCCTTCCCCTCTGTCTAAAAATAAATAAATAAAATATTTTTTTTAAAAGTCACTTAAGTATTTAAAAACTATAAGAATGTTCTTCTGACACATTGACTTAAAAACTGCTTCTATTTTGTTTTGACCCCCAGAAGTCCATGAGGAGAGTTAAGCATTATGCTTTTTTAACAGAAATGGATATGCAAATAGTGTTATAGAGAACTTATTTGATTTTCCTTTACAAGATAAAATCAAGTAGATATCTAAATAATATTGGGTTTTAAACTTCTAAACTGACCCGTTTATGATGCGACATAATTTCCAAGTTATGATGAGACATAATTTTTTCAGGGACAGTAACCATCTGCGCATGGATAGAGCTCAGGGAACTTTATGCTTGAATTCTCAACTGGTCACTTCCAGAGTGCCTCCTAATGGAGATCCCCTGTGGGAAGGGAACGTAGCTGGCAGTTTATAACTCCACTCAGTCACGTCCCGTCATGTTCATGAAGTGTCCAGGAATCAAAGGAGCTCTTCCTTAGGGAGAGAATGTGTTGGGACAACACCTACCAGACTGCGAATGAATTCCATGAGAGCAAGTGCCAGTCTCTGCCTCTCACATGTGTCTGGTGTTTGGCAATTATCTTCACAAGGCAATCCTTCATTCACTTAGTTTTCAGGTCTGTAAATGAGTCCTTCTTTAGGGAACCTTTCCCCAATCAAGTCCTCCTTTCCTAAGATCTACCTTCATAGTTTCATGTTGACTTTTATAAGTCTTACACTTAATTATTGATAATTCGCTTGTTTTGTTCCTTTCCTTTTCTCCCAATCTTCTGTCTTCCTTAGATTTCCAAGCATAGCTGTATGTCTCCCTTATGCATTCATCTTTTAAAAAGTAGTTATTTATATACCTATTCTTTTTGCTACTTCCCCTCTGAAAGCCCTCATAAACTATTTTATGATAATCAAAAAATGTGATATCTTCATGACATGATAGAACAGAACTGTCACTCTTTCTTCTGAGGTAATGTGTTGAAGTGCCAACGCCTTCTATGAGCACACCCTTTCCACCAGGGAATTTTATAAAGTAATTCCATTTAGCTTCGATAAAAGAATAAGCTGGAGCTAAGTGGAGCATTTCTGGGACTCCTCTGGACTTGTGTTCCATTTATATTATCAAGTAACAAGTTGTCAGTGGCTTCTGTTTTTAATGGAAGTGCTTTGTTGCTTAGAAAACGCCAACTGGCCGCTGAATACAACCGGAAAGAAGTTCTCCGACACCACTTTACAGAATGGCAGCATTGGCATCGTGCAGAGATCCTGAAGAGAGCGCTGGCTCTAAAAAAGGGGGAAACAAGGAAGAAAATGAATGAGTTGTTGAAGGCAGTATCACTAGGGAAACTCAGTGCAAACAGGTCATCAGGCATCAGTCCACTTGAGGAGGGAACAGCTATGGAGGAGTCACCTATAGGAGAGGTACGTTGTGTTTCTTTTGCTTGGTCTCCCTGCCTGTTAATCACTTGGTTTTCAGCTGGCACGTGGGTAGCTTGGTCTGTTAGCCACTGTCAGATTGCCTTGCCTACACCACCTGACAGATGAGAACTGCTGTAATGCCCGAAGGTTAACTTTCAGTCAGTGTTCATTGTCTTGAACTGAATCTTCTTTTTATGATCACATATAAACTTTGGCGTAGCTGAAACTTAGTACAAAGTTAGCACAGGGAATTTAAAACTACTACGAGAAAGACTCTTTCAGGAAGATAATAGAAAGTGTTGTCTCCTCGCTTGTGTACTCTTGTTTGGTCATCAAACATTTCTTTCCTAAGTGAGCCTTGTGACTTATGAGGGGAATGTTTAAGTGTTTATTCTTCTAATGAGAAAAATAATATATATTAATCGTAGCAATTTAGTAGCAGAAAATGACAGAAAAAAAAAGAAAAATTGCCCATAATTTCATCATTTGAGGATAACCAGTGATAACATGTTGAAGTATAGACATCTTGTCTTCTCTCTCTTCAGGCATATGCAGATTCTTCTCTTCATTATTTTATTTAGCTTTAATCTTTTCTTCAGTCAAGTCATTGAGGGCATTAGTCTGCCATAACACAGGAAAAGAAAAGCCATGTATTTTTCTTCTTAATAAGGATGTGATTTTTTAACATGAGAATTTTTTTATGTCAACAAATTTACAATGGTAGTTCTCAGCTGAGAGTATACTGCAGAATCAGACCACTAAATCAGAGTCTCTGGGAGTGGAGCACCTGTACGTTTTGAAAGTTCCACAGGTGAACCTGATGAATGCCCGCTGGTTAAGGACCACCAGGTTCTGTACCATCATATCGTAATGTCTGCATGATTCTCTGTCATGAACTGTAAGCTAGACTCTGCCTACTTCCTTCTCTGTTGCAGGACATTGAAATTGTTTACAGTTTGCCACAATTGCAGACAAAGCTTCCTTGGTCACCCTCGTAGCTAAATCTTTGCACACATCTATAATGCTTTAGTTTGGATAAATACCTAAAACTAGTATGCCCATTCCAAAGACTATTACCAAATTGTCATCCCAGAAAGATTGTACCCAAGAAGCACCTATTTTCGTGCCTGATAACATAGTTTTCATTTTTTACCAAGTTAATAGGTAAAATATTTTCATCTTATTAAACATTCTCAGATCTTCTTTTAAATCACTACTGAGGTTAAACATTTTTTGCATTGGATATATATATATAATGAAATATATTTGAAATAGGAAATATTTCAAAATATGAAATACTATATTTCATATGAAATAGAAAATTCATAATATGAAATGTTTCCTATGAAATAATATGAAATATATATTAATATATTCATATTCATATGTGAATATATTCATATTCATATGTGAATATATAATTATATATAATATGAAAATGGATATAGTAAGATAGATATATCATGATTGGTCTCTTCATGCCCTTTTGTCTGTATTTCTACTTGGTTGTGTATCTTTTTCTTATTTATAGGAGCTCTGTATATTTTTTAAAGTATTTGTTGTCTTTATTATATATTTTGCTTTTTTTTTTTCATTCTGTCATTTGTCTTTTTGGGTTTTTTATAGTGTTTGGTACTATACACAGTTAAGTTTTTAGTAAAGGCCATCATATCAGGTTTTCTCTTTTATAATTGCACTTGTGTTTGAAGAGCCTTTCAGAGGAGGTCCTGTATGCTCATCTCCACCCCAGGCCCCCTCCACTGCTTCATAATGCTGCCAAGTACTTAACTAAGTTACACTGGGAACTAGAGGGTCCTGGCCTTGCTTTTTACTGTGACTACTGCTAGCAAGCAGCTGGTTTAATATAACCTTGTCTCTCAGCAAAAGGGGATCATGAGGATGCTTATTGGTACTTATGTAACATTTTGGTCCCTTCCCCTAGGCGATTTATCTACCTTTATGTCAGTCAGATCATTTTGTTTCCACTGAGACCCAAGAGAGTCTTCTATCTTAGGAAATAGCTATGTGGAACCTTTTACCTTACAAAGGTCCACTGTTATTATCTTTAAATGAAAAAAGAAGTCAGCAGAAAGTATTTTTTTGTGTGTGTAAAAGGGAAAAATTACTACATATATGTATATAATTTATACTCAAGAAAAAAGATCGCCAAATCTCTGAAATCAAAAACAAAAGAATTTATCAGAAAAGGATAATATTGTAAAAAAAAATAGAACAAATGAAAATACAGGATATAATAGACTCTATAGGTTACTAGATAAACTGTAATCTTTTCTAGAGTATAGCGCCTAACATGAGCAAATGAAAATATAAAATCTTTAGTTAGATGTTCATTAATTACACAATCATAGGAATTCATGTACCACAAGCACATATACTATACCTTGAAATTTTTTAGAACTACCAGTTAGCTAATGTAGGTGATTTTCTCTAATTAAGCCAGACCATTCAGTTCTGTTCTATCAAGTACAATCTGTACCAGTAAGCTTTTCTTTCTTTCTCTTATTTTCACCTGAAAAAGTTACCATGATCCAAAAGAAATCTTGTTGCTGTACTCAAGGCTTTTACAGCCTTGCTGGGTTAATAATACATCATTATCACAAAGTTTAAAAGGGCATAAAACATGTACCCCTCTTGATGCTAAATTACTTACGCAGGTGTTGTCGTGAAGAAATGTCCACTGACATTTCTGAAGTAGGTTATTTTGAAAAGTATTTAACATGTCAGAGTTTCCACGTATCATATCTTTTACTTTAGCTGAACCTACAGAAATATTTCCATCATCATGAAAAATATCTTTGAGTACCCAAGCATGGCACCCTGTTAAAGCTAGAAGCTTCTAAGATACGTAAGACAGTTCACAGTGTTTTTCTCTTTGTACCACTGCAGATGGAAGAATCAAAACTGGCTAGACTTTAGACCATGGCATCATACCATGCTAGAAGAGACATTTTAACTGTGGCATTATTTCGGCCAGAATAAATTTTTTGGATTAAAAATTCTGTTCCTTTTCCTCTGTATAGAACTTGTAACATCTCAGTCTGTTGAATGAGATTTGAATGATAAAGCTTTGAAAACTATTAAGCCATATGCTAATACAAAATATTATTAGGCTACATTATTCTTATGTGATATAGATATTAGTCTGTTGGTCCTGGGTTTGCCAACATTTTTCACATATAACTTGTTTGGAAATAACTGGAGTCTATAAACTTTAATCCAGTCCTTAATCCTGAAATAAATACTCTGACTTTAATTTACTGGTGGTAAGAGAGTCATTGAAAGAACTATTATTAAAGAGCTGTTATTATTAAGCAGCTATTATAAAGAGCTACTATTAATTAGTAAAGCTATTCCTTAGTTTTCCAACATTCTTAAGAAAGAATATATCCTTTGCTACAAAATTTTCAATTTTCTGCAAAATTCAATGTTAATTCATGTAGATTAAAATTCCTGTGACATGTATCTGGAGTATCTTGCCTAATTCACAAATGAACTGTCCTAATTAGAAAACTGTAACAGCACATTTTTCATTGTCCTGGCCCATGTCAGTGGTCCATACAGTTGTAGCCACCCCCCACCCAGTTTTCCTGGCCAGCAGTACACATTCTCAGAGTGGCTCCAGAGCTGAGGCTGGTAGCCTCTGAGGTAGCCAGGCCAGGAGCACAGGGCAACTCTGGCTGGGGTGCAGGGCAACTGTGCCATTGAACAGAGCAATGCTGACTAGATGAAGCTGGCTCTCGTCAGCGCAGTCCTTTCAATAGCTGAGCTCCATACCATCTCCTTCTCTCTCAGGTGACTGCCATACCCCTTCTGTGGGAAAAGCCTCCTTCAGGGAGCAGTGGTTGTATGCCTAGCCCCCACCTAGGCAAACCAACAGACAGCATCTTGCAAGTTTGCCTTCAGAATGTCCCTCTGAACACATCTGAAAACAAGCCTCACAAAGCTCTGGATCTTGAGCCCTCCCCACAGCCTGACAGCAACGAGAAGCTCAGAACCACCAGCCAGAAAACAAAACCTATTTGCATGAGTCATTTCCACAACCGCCATGCCTTCCAGCAACAGCTGATTGAGAAGCAAAAGAAGAAACTTCAGGAACAACACAAAGTGATTCTGGAGCTGAAGGAAAGCCAGAGGCTGGCAAAGGCTCGGTGGGCAGCAGAGCGTGACACAGCAGTGATTGACTCACAGAGCTGCCTGCTGTCCAACCCCAAAGAACCAAAGAGAACCTGCAAGGCACCTTCAAAGTATGTCCATTGTATCAGAACACTCCCTGGACTCATTATTTAGAGTTTTTCACTTTGCAGTAGATGGGCTTCTGAACTTTGCCTAGCTTCCAGGCTCCATGGTCTGTCCTTTCACTGTGCACTCTCAGACCAAAGAAACTATTTGTGACTGGTCCTGAGAGATACAAATAGGTATTTAAGGCAAGTGGCTGCCTGTAAGGACCCACTTACACAGTATTTGCATTGTCACCACCTTTGTCTAAGGAAGTCTGGTAAAAGAGAAAAATACTTACTTGCTCTAACTTGATTCATGGGTTTCTGATTTTGTTTAGTGCCAAGGAGCCAGGGTAGACAATATCAGGTCCCAGTGGAGCAGTCCCTGGGGCCGACCAGTTATCTAGCCTAAATTTATTGTTGTTTTGGATAAAAGTAAATATCTTGGAGCCTGGAATAAGAGTCCAAATTTCTAATAACCCATTTAACAAGGTTTCAGACATGCACTCAATATGTGTGATAAATAGTAGGGTAAGAGTGGGCGACACCTACTGATTCCAAGTACCGGGACGGGAATCGGAGTGCCTGTCTCACTCTGTAGACTCAGGCCAGTCGCTCAGCCTTTCCCTGCCAGTCTCTCTAGTGGGTGTAGTAATGCGTAGTTACCTCAGAGAGGAAGGATTCATTAGAGTTTTTTAAATTCTTTGAGTTCTTCAGGTGCAAAGGCTTTGAACGAAGCTGGTTATGGGTCTGAATTCTTTTTTTTTCCCCCCTTCCAGTTCATCTGTTGCTTCCCCTGGGACCGAAGGTAGTAGAAGTAACTCCCAAAATGATCTTTCTGGACCCAGAAGGAGCCCAAAGAAGCTGATGACACCCCATCCCATTCTTAAAGGCACGGCCGCCTTGGTTTGGCCTTGGTGGTGGTTATCTTCCCTGTGGAGTAGAATGTGCTGGTGTTGGGTTTTGAGGTTTGGAAAACCTGGTCAGTCTGAGGGGTGGACACGTGAGAGGCAGAATGTACCAGCAAGCTCCATGACTTTTCCCCTGCCTCTTCTGCCAAGCTTTTTGGCCTTTCCAGCCAATACCAAAGAATCAGTGCTAAGAGGTTTTACTATTTTCCTCTAACTTAAGATTTGTATTGTGATACAAAAATAATGGGACAAATATATACATGAGAAAACTCTGAGTAGCTGCTAAGAATAAACACTGAAAGATCACCTATCATTGTACTTTGTTAACATTAAAATATTGAATAGTTCACAGCAGTTTACATTGTTAGTACATCATTTTATAATGAGTTATGCCTTGATGATAGGCTTTTAGTAATGAAATTTATAAACCTCCTATTTTAATTTATGGGATTTTTGATAACATAGAAATTGTTATTTAAACCAAACAATACTATGAGAAGAGAAGCATTCCTCAGAACCCACCTAGTGAATCTGCTAATTGTTTTCACTACAGTCACATACTCTACATATGTCTGTATGTGGTGGTAGGCACTTTGACAATTATGTTGTATTTGGTAAATCTGATTTTTCTCCCGTGGCAAGATTGCTGCCCCAACAAGAACTGACATCATCCGAATGATACTGCATCTACAACTCAACTCCTATCAGTGAAGAAATGAGCAGTCTTTGCACTGACTCTGCCAGGACAGCAGTTTATGCCATCTCTGTCCACCACTGAGGACAATCAAAAAATGGCCAGGCTACTTTTCAAGTCACCTTTGATGACCAGCTTCAGAAACGAAGAGGAAGGGCACATTACCAGAGACTGCTTCTCAGAGCTCTTTCACTTTAATCCATTCTGCCCTCTTAAAGACAGCCTCACTCCCACTCTCTGTGGGGAGCCCCCACTGTTCTTTCTCTAGCAAAGCAGACATTTAGTATCTATAAGACATAGCCTGGTGAGCTGTTTTTTTTTAATTAATATTTAAAGCTTGGAGTTAAATTTTCTCCACCTATAACATGGCACAAGGAACAGAAAATAGATATTGGCTGACTTAGGTGAGCAGAGCTTGGTACTCCTCCCACCCGTGCTCCTATTCCTGGGAAGGTCGAACTGATGGCAGTCATCACATTAGACCGTCTTGCGCATTTGCTTCTTTTGGACCGGTATTTAACAGACTGTTGAGAACAGGAGTCTGACACTCAGATTCATTCAGATGCCAGTCCTCCCAGCACTTAGTACAGTTCCATTTCCTGCCCATCTGGATATCCAGGCCTTTAAAACTAAATTAAAATATATTCATTGTGACCCTAAACTTTGTTTGTGCTTGTTGTTATTACATGTACAGACATATGTATAGTGATTTAGGAAAAATTAGTAGGATCAATGCAATTTCAGGAATAATTTTATTCTGAAAGTACTTGTTAGATATAAGTAAAGTTTTATACATTCATTAAAGGAATTATCAAATTAAAATTCTGGTTTTTGGGTTTCATATACTAAAAGTATCATCAGCACATTATCTTATTTAAACCAGTAAACAGTTATTCTAATAGAAATATAAATAAAAACGTAATCTGCAAATTGTTCATCATTGCTGAGAAAGGGACTATAGTTCTTTAACCTTTAGAGAATATATACACACCTAAAATTTATATATTTATATTTTATATACATTTTATACATACATATTTCTGAGATTGTGAACGCTCAACTTATAAGAAAACCTTAATAACACCAAATTTTACTAAAAAGAGAGGCATTTGTTTTGCAGTGTTTCTTATATTTTTGATACTGGAACTCTTACTATTTTCTAGCCATGGAGGAGAGAGCAGCTCAGCGAGCTGAACGTAGGCGGATCTTGGCAGAGAAGAAGAAAAAACAAGAAGAGGATAAATTGGTAATAAACCAAGAATGCAAACTGAGGCAAGAAAAAGGATTTCCATAGGTTTTTATTAAAAAAAAATTAAACCTAGCACATTTAAGCCGAAGGAGACAACAGAGTTAAACCAACTTTGGTGATGGCTTTTTGCCTACAGGCCTGAACTCTGTGACAATTTTAGAAAAATGAGGGGGAGAAAGCATGATGTTGATCATTAGTATAGCAGCAAATGTTGCAAAAGTTGATGGGAACTAGCAAATTGGAAGATTTACACATAACCAAGACTAATATAGATGTTCTACCTGACAAGTTTGCAAAGGTTTTTTGAAGTTTTTTGAAATTTTGACTTGGATTGTCAGAAGTAAATTTTGTGCCTACTAAGAAAAAATAGATAATACTAACACGTTTGAAGAGTTTTTGGTGAAATGAAAGAAAAAAATTTCCCATGCTATATATAGTTCAGACTTAGTACTTCACAGATGAAAATAAGAACTAGAAAGTAATCCTTTTATGATAAAAAAGTTAATGGTCTTATTCATGCTTAGTCTCATCTTCCCAAGGAGAAGATTCCTTAGAGAAACTTTCAAGTTATACAACTGACCACCTGTTGATTGGGTTTTTTACTTTTATCACAAAGAGCAAAGTTTTTCCAGAGACAGGGTGGATACATTGGTAGATACTTAACTTTGCTCAGCCTCAACTTAAAAGATCATATTTCCATAAGAATTGAGGGTTCTGGTTTTTATAAATTCTGGTCTTGATCAGGCCCAGTTAAAGGCCCAAGAGGAGGAGCGTCAGAAGAGAGAGGCAGAAGAAAAGGAGGCTCAGCTTAAGAAAAAACGAGAAGAGAAGAGACTGAAGAAAATGGTTAGTACCATGTGTCTGTCTGGTCAGCTGTCTGTCTCAGGAGGCCGCTTGTGTGCGATGCAATGGCCCTGTGCACTTTCCCCTCCCCTGACTTCTGTCTAGAGCACTCTTTTCCCACCACCATCCTTTTTCTCTATTTTGTGAAAACCTTCTCATTCTTTACATCTTGGATCAATATGACTTCTTCCAGATTAGCCTTTCCTGCCTTGCCCCACCCTTCTCTCCACCCTAGGTTAGGTTAGGTCTCTCTCTCTCTACCTTTGAATATATTTCCTTCAAAGCATTACCAGGGCTTTAATTATGCATTTATTCTGTGGTTGTTTTATTTATGTGTGCATCTCCAGCTAAGCTGTAATCTCCATCATAAGAGTAGAGGGTGCAGTCTGATGTTACTTACTATTGTATTGGCTAGCAGTGTGCTGAGCATACTAGGAACTCAGCAAATGTGTTGAATGAAAGAATAAATGAAAAAATGGAAGGAAATACACACAGAAGAAATAAGAGGTAAAACTCTTATTTTCAAGGTTTCTAAATTCTAGTTGGAAAGATAAGGCCTTAAAATACAAGCCTGTCAGAGACGGTGCAGTACATTCTATGCCATTTTTATGCATCACAGACCAGAAGAGATCAACAAGGTCATGCGAGGCAAGATCTGCGGAGATTCTGGAGACATTAGAGGCATTTCCATAGAAAAGAGATTTGAATTGAAAATTGTGTTAAGGTTCTCCAGAGAAACAGAACGAATAAGATATATGTGTATATAAATATATATACTATAGGAAGAGATTTATATAAGGAATTGGCTCACATGATTATGAAAGCTGAGAAGTTCCACAATCTGCCACCCAGAAGCTGGGGACCCAGGAAAGCCAGTGATATAATTCCAGTTCAAGGACAGGAGAAGACCAATGTCCCGGCTCAAACAGGCAGGCAGGACACAAAAGAGGGCAGCAAATTCCTCCTCTTTCTGCCTTATTGTCCTATTCAGGCTCTTAAAGGATTGGATGATGCCCACATGTGCATGGGAGGCCAGTCTACTTTACTGAGTCCATGGATTCAAATGTTAATATCATCCAGAAATATCTTCACAGACACACCCAGAAATAACATTTCATCTGGGCACTCTGTGGCACAGGCAAATTGACACATAAAATTAATCATCACACGTCCACCTCACTGTTAACCTGACATTCATATACATCTTAAACCAAACTAATCTTCAAATAAAGATAATAACAATATCATAACTCTACCTAGCATGATACAGCTACCCTGGAAATGCACTAGCCTCTGCCCCAAAAGAAGAGGTAAAGTCTTTGAGTGATGTTTACTCTTCTTGATATCCCATAACTTAAATACTGTGATTTAAAATGAATAATACTTAAATACCATGATATAAAGCCAATACATCTTACATTACATAATAAGAGAATAATAGAGGAAAGAAAACAAAGATACACACACACACACAGATATATTCATAGCAAAATAAGAAAAGAATACTCATGACAATTACAGTCTTCATTTATGTAACTGGTCAAGTGAGTATAGCTAGATTTATAACTACCTTCTTCCACTACCCACTCTCCCCTTTTCCTTCAGCAAGTACCTCTGCTGGTTGCAGTTTTTTACCTGGTGAGGTGACCCCAAATCTTCAGTCCTAAAGGCCTTGGCCTTTACTAGTCCAGTGTGGATTGGCTTTTGTAGTTTTCAATTGACCTTAATCACAGGGCATGGTAATACTAAGATATACAATAGCATGAGTGTCTAACCTTTTGGCGTCTCTGGGCCACACTGGAAGAAGAAGAATTGTCGTCTTGGGCCACAAATTAAATACACAAACACTAATGAAAACTGATGAGCCAAACAAAAAAAGTTTTAAGTAAATTGACGATTTTGTGCTGAGCCCCATTCATAGCCATTCTGGGCTGCATGTGGCCTGCAGGCTGTGGGTTGGACACCCCAGCAAGGATCTCCTGTATTCCAGAAATACTTCTCCTTACCTCCACATGGAGTAGTAATCCAGTTTCCCTTGGTAATCAGGATCATGCACCCCAGCCAGCACTTCCTTCTTTGCCTGTTTAGAGTCATAAGGAGCCCCAAATGAATGGGTGGCATTCTGAAATTCTAGTGCAGTGGAATTACTGTTGTGTCTCCTGGTAGAAGCATTCCCCCCATTTGGAACCAAGACCTCTGGACGGACAGGACTTAAAGTTGTGGGGAAAGGAAGCAAAAATTTTACTAGTGGGTCATTGGAGATAATCATGAGTAAGTAGTACCACTCCCATTTCCATCTCTTGATTCCTGGAACCCATGAATCCTGGCTATGGGAAAACAGTACCATATACTGGATGTGGATGCAGAGTATGTACAGCCTTCTAGAGAACTGTACCTCAGACCTGCAAGGTATTGCTGCCTAACTGGCATTGCAACTGATTCTTCGAAAGACCATGCCACCGTTCTGTCAAGCCAGCTACTTCAGGATGGTAGGGGACATGATAAGACCAGTAAGTTCCATGTGTATAGGCCTGTTGCCATACTTCTTTTGCTGTACAGTGAATTCTATGATCAGAAGCCATGCTGTGTGAAATACCTTGACAGTGGATAAGCATTGTGTAAGTCCACGGATGAGACCATGTAAGTCCATGGATAATAATTTGGGTGGAAACATCGGGTAGGGGAAAAACAAATCCATATCCAGAATAAATATCTATTCTAGTGAGAACAAAACACTGCTCCTTCTATGATAGAAACACTTCAATATAATCAACCTGCCACCCGATAGCTTGCTGGTGGCACCCGGAAAATGGTGCCGTATTGGAGACTCAGTGTTAGTCTCTGCTGCTATCCATTTGGGCACTCAGCAGTGGCCGCAGCCAGTCAGCCTTAGTGAGTGGAAGTCTGTGTTGCCGAGCCCTTGTATAACCTCCATCCCTGTCACCTGGGCCACTTTGTTTATGAGCTTATTGGGCAATGGTAGGACTGGCTAGAGAAAGAGGCTAACTGTGTATCCCCTGAATGGATAAGTTTGTCCATGGAGCAAAAGGCATATACAATGTACTATAATTCATTGTTAAGTCAGACTAAGAAATCTCTAGATACAGCTCAGTTACCTCCCTTAAAAATGATATAAGTGGTTCAAAAGTAGCATTTCCCAATATGTGTGCTATGTAATTTTAGTGGTTCCTGATATCAAGTAGTTATGAATTACCTTCTTACCTTTGTCAAAAATCAGTTAACTATATTTGTGGGTCTACTTCTGGGCTCTATTCTGTTCTACTGATCTTTATGTATATTCCTTTAACAGTACCACACTGTCTCCGATTGCTATAGCTTTATAGCGAATCCTGAATATAGTAAATGTGAATTCTCCCACTATATTCTTTTTCACAGTGTTTTGCTATTCTAGTTCTTTTGCCATTCTATACAAATTTTAGGCTAATCTTGTTGATAAGTACAAAAATCTTGCTAAAATTTTGTTCATGATCATATTGAATTATGAATCAAATTGGAAGAATAGATATCTTAACAACATTGAATCTTTATGAACATGATGTATCTCCATTTATTTAGATCTTTGATTTGTTTCATGATTGTCTTATAGCTTTCCATTGATCTTATATATATATTGTTAGATTTATAGCTAAGTACTTCTTTTTGTGGTACTATTGTAAATGATATCTTTTTAAAATTTCAGATTTTATTTATTCATTGCTAGTATGTAGGAACACAGTTTATTTTTGTATGTTGACCTTGTATCCTGTGACCTTGCTAAAATCAATTGTTAGTTCTAGGAAGTTTTTGTGGACTCCTTAGAATTTTGTACATGTGCAACCAAGTCTGCTAATAAAAGCAGTTTTATTTCTTTTTTTTCCAATCTGATGGCTTTTATTTATTTTTCTTGCCTTACTACACTAGCTAGGTATAGCAGTGCAAGGTTGAGTAAGAGTAGTGGGAGAAGACATCCTTGCCTTGTAGTCTCTCACTATTATTGTCATATATTTTGTGTATTTATTTATATAAATACCTAGTACCTTGTAACTTTTATTGCTTTAAATAGTTATATATTGTAATAAAAATAAACTTAAGATTATATTTTAGCTTTACTTCATCCATTTCTGATGCTCTTTATGTATTTCTTTCTTTTAAAAAAAAGATTATTTATTTTCTAGAGAGGGGAAGGGAGGGAAAAGAGAGGGAGAGAGACATCAATGTGTGGTTGCCTCTCATGTGCCCTGCACTGGGGACCTGGCCCTCAATCCACGCATGTGCCCTAACTGGTAGTCTAACTATTAACCTTTGGTTCACAGACCAGCACTCAATCCACTGAGCCAGGGCTGATGCTCTTCGTTTCTTTTCGTAGGTCTAGATTTTTAACCTTTATCTTATTACTTCTGTCTGAAGAATTTTAACATTCCTTGTAGGGTAAGTCTTTTGGTAGTGAATTCCCTTTAAAAAAGCCAACATTTTTTCTTCACCTGAGGATATGTTTATTAATTTTAGAGAGAGAAGAAGGGAAAAAGAAGGAAGGAAGGAAGAAAGGAAGGAAGGAAGGAAGGAAAGAAGGAAGGCAGGCGAATATTAGAGAAACATCAATTGGTTGCCTCTTGTGTGTGCTGAGACCAGGGATCGAACCTGCAACCTAGATTCATTCCCTACTTGGCAGTCAAACCCAGAACCTTTTCATGTATAGAATGACACTCCAACCTACTGAGCCGCCTGACCAAGGTCCCTTTTGTTTTTGTTCATCTGAGAAAGTTTATTTCTCCTTCATTTTTGAAGGGTATTTTTGCTCAGTATAGAATTCTTGGTTGACAGTTTTTTCTTTCAATACTTTAAAGATCTTACTTCGTTGTCTTGCTTGCTGGGTTTCTGACAAGAAAATCAAGAAGTTTGCTTTAATTCTTAGCTTTGTTCCATTGTAGGTATCAGCCTACTCAGGTTGCCATACCACAGAGTGGGTGACTTAAATAACAAAAATTAATTTTCTCATGGTTTGGTAGGCTGTTCACCTCAGATAAGAGTTTCTGCATGGTTGGTTTCTGGTTAGAGCTCCCTTTCCAGCTTGTAGTTGGCCACCTTCCCACTGTGTCCTCCAGTGGCATTTCCTCAGTGCATGCACTTAGAGGAAGAGAGAGAGAACACATGAGCTTTCTGGTTTCTCTTCGTATAAGAACATTAATCCCACACTTAGGATCTTATTTTCCCATAATTACTTTCTTAGAGGTCCCATGTCCAAATACAGCCACACTGGAGTATTAAGGCTTCAGCACACCAATCTGGGTGGAACATAAACATTTGGTCTGTAACAGTGGGTAAGGTGAGTTTTTCCCACCAGCTGCATTCAAGACTTTCTCTGTATTTGGCTTTCAGCAGTTTGAATATGATATGTCTGAGTGTGTGGAGGGGTTTTTTATCTGTTTTTTTCCTGCTTGGTGATCTTTAAGTTTCTTAGATATGCAGTCAGTTATTTAAAAATATGTTTACTCACTATTTCCTCAAATATTCTACCTGGAAATATTTTCCTTTCCTTCTGGGATTCCAGCTCTGTTTGTGCTACATTGTTTGGTATTGTCCCTCAGCTCCTGGATGCTCTGCTGTGTTTTTCACTCTTATTTCTCTTTGCCTTTCAGTATGTGTAATTTATATTGCCTGAGTTCAGGTTTCCTGATCCTTTCCTTAACTATGTCACATCCAGAGATGAGGCCATCGAAGGCCCTCTTCATTTCTGTTATCATGTTGTTTATTTCTGGTGTTTTCATTTGACCATTATATATATTGTCCATGTCTCTGCCAAAACTACCTGTCCAGTCTTGAATGATGACTACCTTTTTCCGTTATAGCCTTTACTGATATCATAAATTATTTAAAACTTCATTTCTCTGATATTTCCAACATTTCTATCATATCTGAATCTTGTTCTGGTGATTGCTTTATCTTTTCAGACCTTATTTTTTGTCTTTTGGTATGATTGATATATATATATATATACACATGCCAGATGTGTTGTTCAGAACAGTAGAAACTGAGATAAAGAGGCCTTTATTGTGGAGATGGGTGTTAGTCTAGCCAGAGTTGGGCTGCATTTGAAGTGTGTTAATTATATGATCACCATTGTTGAGGTTTGTTGTTGCTATGGGCACCATAGACTTGAGTTTCCTCTAGTGACTTTGTTTTGTCTCCTCTTGTGGCCTTGGGTCTTCCCTTTGCACTGTTCCCCATAGAGAATCTGTCTCTTGCAGCTCTCTCAGCTGTACTCTATGTTACTACTGGAGATGTGTTAGCCTGCTGGTAGGGTGTAAACAAGGGGGAGCATTCTAATGTTCTGATAAGGCCTCGCTCTTTGGAGGCCTAATATTGGTCATTTAGGAGAATTTCTGCCCTTACTGTAGGAGTTGAGCTTTTCCTTACTGTTGTGTTCTATTTTTTCAGTACCCACTAGGTAGTGTATGACCTGAAAGTCCTTCCCTTTATGAGGTTCCCCCTCCACGTAGGTGAGATAGGGGTGGTGGCCTCATCAGAGTTCCCTCCCCCTAGCTACAGTGGTATTCCACTAGTGCCCTCGGGTGGTGCCACTTGTGGATGAAGTCTTTTGTTCCCCAAGGGAGGGTGGTCTGGGCAGATTTTGCAGTGGTCGCTGTTTCTCTCTGTCAGCCAGAACCATAGTGGGAACTTAACTGGACTCTCCTTGATTCTCTCTTTGGAAACCTGGTGGAGTTCCTAGAACAAAGATCTGTAAAAATGGGGGAACGTCCCTATAGCTGTGACCCACAGGAGCTTCACGTTTCTCATGCTGGCCCACCTTTGGCCTCCTGCAATTTGCCAAAATTTCGAGTTTAATCCTTTTACTGGCTCCTATGGTGTATGGTAGCTTCTGTCTCAGAGAAGCAAATGGTCTGGTTCTCTGTCTCCCTAAAGGTGCCTCTTTCTCCAGATGTACAATGGCTTGCATTCTCTGATTGGTTCATAGAAAGTCATTAATTTAGTGTCTGTTCTGCTTTTTCTTGCTGGAAAATTAAAGTTTATGCTGAGCAAGAAGAATGATACATAATGGACAAATAGGTTATTTTATTTCTCTCACTGTACCAAACCAAAATCTTTAATTTTTAGGAAAGGTAAAATGTAACTTGGGTCTCCAACAAAAGACAAAAGACTTTGTCACATAGACTAGTTTCTCTTTAGTCAATAAGCTGTTTGTAGCTATCTCAATTGAAATAGATGCATTTACCCACTGTTTGTGTTTGAGTTTTCTTTGCGAGCAGCTTTAGATCTAAAATGCACTTGGCAGTTGTGTCCTTTTGCTTCTGGCATCGATGCTCTACACAGTGTGTTTCTCCACCCAGCTTATTCTGTGTAGTCTTATTCCTTGTACTTCTCATATTCTGCACAGGTGATTCTTTGCCTCCTTGCATACTTCATAGAGCCATTCACAATAAGCCACTTCCAAGGCCATAGCAGTGGTATTCCTCTGGACATCAAAAAGAGAATGATGTTTCTAAACCAGTGCCTGCTGTGTCTTCTCAAAGGCAGTCGCATCTTACATGTGTTTGATGGAAGTGTGCTTTACCTCTTTTAGTTGTATGCTTTTTTGCTCAAGTTTATCAGCAAGTTGCTCAACAGTGGTACCACATTTTTTAACTACATAGATAAGCAACCCAAATGCTAATATGGTAGAGAAGGTCTCAAGGCATTCACATATATTTCCTTGGATAGGAAGTCCTATGGTACCAGTTTTAGGATAAAGGAACTGGAAGACTTTCTCAGGAAAGATCTCATGAACTATTTGCCTTCTGTATTCAGGAAAAAGTGGTTCAGGATGAAGACTTGGCTGTCCTCTGCAAGACCTTTGTTATCTGCAGTTCCCCTGGACCTACATGTGCTTGATTCTTCAGAGAGGGAGCCGCAGTAGGAATGGAGGAAGTCCCACCTGGGGCAGCATGGTCGCTGAGGGTCCACAGGTGGCCCTGTCCTTTAGTGTCAGATACAGCAGTAACATGGCCACTCATAGGTCTCTCACAACAATCTTTTAAAATAAAAATCTAAACTTGTCTTAACATCTCATTGCTCATTTTTTAATAAAATGTTTTTAAAGACTTTATTTTTTTGGAGAGAAAGGAGGGAGAGTAAGAGATGGAGAGAAACATCAATGTGTGGTTGCCCCTTGAATGCCCCCTGTTGGGGACCTGGCCCTCAACCCAGGCATGTGCCCTGACTGGGAATGGAACCAGCGACCTTTTGCTTTGCAGTCCAGCACTCAATCCACTGAGCCACACCAGTCAGGGCCTCATTGCTCACTTTTGATAAAAGCTTACTTTCCAGACAATGACTTTAATGGCTGTATAAATATGCTTTTTATTGATAGTTGATGAAATTTATGTTTGAAAAGATAATTTTATCAGAGAAAACCAGGTTTTCTCTGGTTTATGGAAAATTATGAAAGACATCAAATCTTCTGTAATTGCTTAATAAGCATATTTGTTCATTTAACAAATACCATTAGAGCATCTACTTTGTGCTAGGCATTGTTTGGGGTGTTAGAGTAGAGCAGTAGAGAAGACAGACAATAGCCCTGCCCTCAAAAATATATATGCTATCTGGGGAAAACAGGTAATACATAAGGTAACAGCTAAAGAAGTAGGGAGGTAAAGCTATAATAGGAGAAGCAAGATGGGAAAGGCCTCTCTGAGGAGGTGATATTTGAGCTGCTGGATGCTGAGAAGTCCTCTGCAAGGTCCGCTGAAGGCATGTTAACTGTGAGATGCCTATTAGACCTCCCAATGAATATGTCAGATTGGCAGATGAATATACAAGTCTGGACATCAAGGTTCTAGTAAGGAATCTTGGAGTCAAAAGCATGTCAATGTTTTTGATGCTCTGGAAGTGAATGAAATCAATTTGGGAAATGGCCTGCATAGAGAATAAATATGAAATTGATTTCTAATTTCATAACATTATCATCAAAACAGATGCTTGATATGATTTTAATCTTTGTAAATTTATTAAGACTTGTTTTGTGGCCTAACATATGATCTATCCTGGAGAAGGTTCCATGTGCACTTGAGAAAATGTGTCTTCAGTTGCAATTAGATGTAATGTTCTGTATATGTCTGTTAGGTTCATCTGGATTAACATGTAGTTTAAGTCCAAAGTTTCTTTATTGATTTTTCTGTCTGGATGACCTGTTTATTGTTTAAAGTGTCTCATTCAAGTCCCCTGCTGTTCTATTGTTTTCTATTTCTACCTTCAGTATGTTGGTATTTGCTTTCTGCATTGAGGTGCTCTTATGTTGGGTGCATAAGTATTTACAATTGTTAAAGCCTCTTCATGAGTTAACCCCTTTATCCTGACATAATGACCTTCTTTATCTCTTGTTACAGTTTTTGGCTTAATGTCTATTTTGGCTGGTATATATATAGCTACCCCTCTCTCTTTGGTTTCCACTTGCATGGAATATCTTTTCCCACCTCTTCACTTTCACTCTGTGTGTGTCCTTAAAGCTGAAGTGAGCCTCTCAGAGCATATAGTTGGTTCTTGTTTTCTCTGACACATTCAGCCACTCTGTTTTTTGATTGGAGAATTTAGTCTGTATACATTTAAAAGTAATTATTGATAGGTTTGGACATACTGTTGTCATTTTGTTAACTGTTTTCTGGCTGTTTTTAGTCCCTTTGTTCCTGTCTTTCTTTCTTCCTTTGCCTTGATGATTCTTTTAGTGATATGCTTTGATTTTTTTATCTTTTGTGTATGTATCTGCTATATGTTTATATTTTTTGATTACCTTGAGGCTTATATAAAATATCTTATAGCCGATAACTTTGAATGCATACAAAAACTTTATTTTGTACTCCTGCATCCCCAATTTATGTGTTTGATGTCATAATATACATCTTTTCATATTGTTTTTCTACAACAAATTATTGTAGTTATAGTTATTTTTAGACTTATAAGTGATTCACCCACACCATTACAATATTAGTGTTTTGAATTTAACGATATATTTCCCTTTACCAGCAAGTTTTATACTTTCAAATGTTTTCATATTACTAATTAGCATTCTTTGTTTCAGCTTGAAGTCCCTTTAACATTTCTTGTAAAGCTCTTCTAATGGTGATGAACTCTTTCAGCTTTTGTTTGCCTGGGAAATTCTATTCATCCTTCAATTTTGTAGGACACCTTTATTGGGTACATCATTCCTAGTTGGCAGTATTTTTTTTCAGCACTTTGAATATATCATTCCACCACTCCCTCTGGCCTTCAAGGTTTCTGCTGAAAAATCTACTTATAGTCTTATGGGAGTGCCTTTTATGTAACAAATTGCTTCTCTCTTTCTGCTTTTAAGATTTTCTCCTTGTCTTTAATTTTTGACAGTTCAATTATAATATGTCTTAGTGTATGTCTCTTTATTTCATCTATTTTGGTATTCCTCAGGCTTTCTGGATCTGGATGTCTGTTTTTTTCCCCAGGTTAGGAAAGTTTTCAGCCAATATTTCTTTTTTTTTTTTAATTTATTTTCTTTTTTAAATATAGTTTATTGATTATGCTATTACAGTTGTCCCATTTTCCCCCTTCATTCCCCTCCACCCTGCATACCCTCTCCCACCCACATTCCCCCCCTTTAGTTCATGTCCATGTGTCATACTTGTAAGTTCTTTAGCTTCTACATTTCCCATACTATTCTTACCCTCCCCCTGTCTATTTTCTATCTACCATCTATGCTACTTATTCTCTGTACCTTTTCCTCCTTTCTCCCCCTCCCACTCCTCTGTTGCTAACCCTCCATGTGATCTCCATTTCTGTGGTTCTGTTCCTGTTCTAGTTGTTTGCTTAGTTTGTTTTTGTTTTTGTTTTAGGTTCGATTGTTAATAATTGTGAGTTTGCTGTCATTTTACTATACATGTTTTTATCTTCTTTTTCTCAGATAAGTCCCTTTAACATTTCATAAAATAAGGGCTTAGTGATGATGAACTCTTTTAACTTGACCTTATCTCAGAAGCACTTTATCTGCCCTTCCATTCTAAATAAAAGCTTTGCTGGATAGAGCAATCTGGGATGTAGGTCCTGCCTTTCATGACTTGGAATACTTCTTTCCAGCCCCTTCTTGCCCATAAGGTCTCTTTTGAGAAATCAGCTGACAGTCTGATGGGAACTTCTTTGTAGGTTACTGTCTCCTTATCTCTTGCTGCTTCTAGGGTTCTCTCCCTCATTTTTACCTTAGCTAATGTAATTATGATGTGCCTTAGTGTGTTCCTTCTTGGGTCCAACTTCTTTGGGGCTCTCTGAGCTTCCTGGACTTCCTGGAGGAAGGACTCCTTTGCCAGATTGGGGAAGTTCTCCTTTATTATTTGTTCAAATAACTTGTCCACTTGTTGTTCTTCCTCTTCCCCTTCTGGTACCCCTATAATTTGGATGTTGGAACGTTTCAAGATGTCCTAAAGATTCCTAAGTCTCCTCATTTTTTTGAACTCTTGTTTCTTCCTTCTTTTCTGTTTGGTTGTTTCTTTCTTCCTTCTGGTCCACTCTATTGATTTGAGTCCCACTTTCCTTCCCATCACTATTGGTTCCCTGTGCATTTTCCTTCATTTCATTTAGCGTAGCCTTCATTGTTTTCATCTAATTTGTGGCCAAATTCAACCAATTCTGTAAGCTTCCTGATCACCAGTGTTTTGAACTGTGCATCTGATAGGTTGGCTATCTCTTTGTCACTTAGTTGTATTATTTCTGGAGCTTTGATATGTTCTTTCATTTGGGCCATTTTTTTTTTTTTTTTGGTCTTGACATGCCTGTTACGTAGTGAGGGGCAGAGCCTTAGGTGTTCACCAGGGTGGGGTAACCCACGTCACTGGGTTGTGACGCAGTATGTGGGGGAGGGGTTTGAGAGGGAACAAGGGTGCTTGCTCTGTTCTCTGCTGGATTTCAGTCACTTCTGCCACTTCCCCCAAGCAAACTGGGCCCTTCTGGTGCTGATATCCATGTGGGTGGGTTTGTGTACGTTCTAGGATCCTGTGAGTCTCTCCAATGGACTCTCTAGTGAGGCTGGGAGTCTCTCCCACAACTTCAACCCCCACAGATGTTTTCAATAGGTGTTTTGAGGCTTTATTTCCCTGCGCTGGGACCCTGGGTTGCTGGTACCCAGTTTTGCCTGCTTTATCTGCGTGCAAATGTGGGACCACCTGGTCTGCTAGCCACCTTGTGTGCTGCATCCCTCCACAATCCACTGCCTCGCTGGGTCCATCCACTGCTGCCTGTGCACCCAGACATTGCTTTGCTGCAAAGTCCTCTCCACCCGGCCGCCTTACTCTGCCTCTCCTACCAGTCTGGATGAATGTTTCTTCTTTAACTCCTTGGTTGTCAGACTTCCATACAGTTCAATTTTCTGTCAGTGCTGGTTGTTTTTTTTTGTTTCTGAATTTTTGTTGTCCTTATTTTGGTTGTGCGAGGAGGCACAGTGTGTCTACCTATGCCTCCATCTTGGCCAGAAGTCTCCCTTATTGGAGATTCTTAATGCATACAAGCATATTAAAGATGGGAAGAAGTTCTGCCTGGTGCCCCACCACCTCCCTCAGCCAGTATTTCTTTGAATAGCCCTCTTCTCCTTTCTCTCTTCTTCTTCTGCGACCCCTATAATGCGTACATCTGTCCCCTTAATGATGGTGTCACATGCCCACTCTTTTGCATTCTATTCTTTTCTTGTTTCTCTGATTGGATGTTTCACTACTCTGTCTACAAGTTAGCTGATCCTTTCTTCTGTTTGATCTAGTTTGTTGTTGAACCCCTATGAAATTTTCAGTGCAATTATTGTATTCTTCAGCTTTGTGCTTATGATTGGTACTTTTTAATATTTTGTTTCTTTGTTGAAATTCTTTCTCCATGCTTTGCTCTCCTATCCTCAATAAGCATCTTCATGACCATTATTTTGAACTCTAATGCATCAGTCACTTTCCTCCATTTCATTAAGATTGGTTTCTGAGACTTATCTTGGATTTTTGTTTGGAACATATTCCTCATTTCTTTGTTTTTTTCTTGACTCTCACTGTTGGTTTCTGTGCATTAGCTATAACAGCAACCTCCTAGTCTTGACAAAAAGTCGTCATGTATAGGACATCAGAGAACTTGACACAGGCTCCTGGTTGTCTGTCAAAAGTTTGTGATCACCCAAACTGCTACCTTTGTTCTTAGTAACTCCCAATAGTTGAATATATGCCCAGATCTGACAGTGTCTCAAAAGGGAGGTTCTCATTCAGTAATTGGAGGCAAGCTTATTTGAAGCTTTGCCCTCAGGCACTAGCCGGGAATGTATATAGGTAAGCCCCTTCCAGGAGGAAACCAGGAGATCCATGTTTTAGGCTTCTTCCTCTGCACTGAGCCCAGGTGTATAGCCACTGTTGGGGGTGATGGAATGGGAGGGGAACTGTTGATCCTGAACTCATTTTTTAAATTATATTTTATTGATTGTGCTAATACAATTATCCCAAGTTTTCCCCCTTTGAACCCTCTACCAAAAACGCCCTACTCCCTCAGGCAATCCCCCCACTATTGTTCATGTTCATGGGTCGTGGATACTCTATTTCCTAGACTGTACTTTACATCCCCATGGCTATTCTGTGATTACCTATTTGTACTTCCTAATCCCCTCACCTCATCACCCATTCCTCCACACCCCTCTGATCTGGTAACCATCAAAACACTCTCTATATCCAGGATTCTGTCTCTGTTCTTGTTTGTTTAGTTTGGTTTTTAGATTCAATTTTGATAGATACACATTTTTTGCCATTTTATTGTTCATAGTTTTGAACTCTTTTTTTCTTAAATAAGTCCCTTTAACATTTCATATAATAAGGGCTTGGTGATGACGAACTCCCTTAATTTTTTCTTGTCTGGGAAGCTCTTTATCTGCCCTTCCATTCTAAATGATAGCTTTTCTGGATAGAGTAATCTTGGCTGTAGGTCCCTGCTCATCATGACTTTGAATATTTCTTGTCAATCCCTTCCAGCCTGCAGATTTTCTGAGAAATGAGCTGACAGTCTTCTGGGAACTCCCTTGTGGGTAACTAACTGCTTTTATCTTGCTGTTTTTAAGATTCTTTATCTTTAACCTTTGGCCTTTTAAATATGATGTGTCTTGGAGTGGCCCTCTTTGCATTCATCATAATTGGGACTCTGTGCTTCCTGGACTTGCATGTCTATTTCCTTCACCAAATTAGGGAAGTTTTCTTTCACTATTTTTTCAAATAGATTCCCAATTTCTTGCTCTTTCTTTTTTCCTTCTGGCATCCCTATGATGTGAATGTTGGACCTCTTGAAGTTGTCCCAGAGGCTGTTTACACTATTCTTTTTTTTGGATTCCTTTTTCTTCTTGTTGTTCTGATTGATTACTTTTTGCTTCCTTTGTTCCAAATCATTGGTTTGGTTCTTGGCTTCACCCACTTGACGGTTGTTTCCCTGTAAATTGTTCTTTACTTCATTTAATGTACCCTTCATTTCTGACTGGATCTATTTTGTGCTGTTAAGGTCCTCACTAAGTTCCTTGAGCATCCTTATAACCAGTGTTTTGAACTCTGCTTCTGATAGATTGGTTATCTTTGTTTCATTTAGCTCTTTTTCTGGAATTTTGATCTGTTCCTCCATTTGGGCCATGTTTCTTTGTCTCCTCGTTTTGGCAGCCTCCCTGCATTTGTTTCTATGTATTAGGTAGAGCTGCTTTGACTCTGTGTCTTGTTAGTGTTGCCTAATGTACTGTGTGTCCTGTAGGGTCCAGTGGCAGAGCATCCCCTATCACCCAAGATGGGTACTCAAGGTGCACCCTTTTTGTGGTCTGAGTACACCTTCTTCTTGTAGTTGAGACTCAGTTGCTGTTGGCAGATCAATGAGAGGGATTTACCTAGGCCAGTCAGCTGCAAGGATTGGCTGTGACCACTGACCACCAACCTCTACCCTCCATGGAGGATCTGTTATGCAGGGGCAAGGTGGTGGTGCTCTAACATAGTCTGTAGCTGATCCACTGGGTGCACTGGCCCTGGCGTTTCATAGGTAGTCGAGGCCAAGTTCAGCCCCCACCTGTATTTTGCCCGGGACCACCCTGCCTGAGCTACAAAGCAATCTGAGGTGGCTGCTACCTGTGCTGGGCTTAGAGATTTCTAGGTTAAGCCAAGCCGTGAATCTAGGCTGGCTGCTCCTAGTGCTGGGCCTGGAGCTCACTGAGGCCAGCTGTTGCTTGTTTGATAGAATTTAGGAAGTTATGAAATGGGAGCCAAGGCCAATCATTCATTTGGAAAAGCAGCTTGGATGTACCCATAAATTGGGTGGGATGGAGTCTCCGGGGGTGTCCAAGGCAAGTCAAACAGTGTTAGATTGATGGAGTCTCAGATATGGCACAAGTTGCTGATTCTGTGGGAGAGGGTTTAGAAAAGGGATAATGGCCTCTGTTCACCTTGATGCCAAATATTTCACTTCTTCTCCATATACCACTGGCAGTTTTTAAGCTCCTGCCCCAATGCTGAAGCTCAGAGTGAGTCTGAATAGGTGAGTCGATATGTGGGATCTTTAAGAGGAACTGCTTGGGGCTCTAGAAGTTTCTTCCATTGACTCAGTCCCTACTGGTTTTTGCATCCAGAAGTTGTGGGACTTATCTTCCTGGAACTGGAACCCTGGGCTGGGGACCTGGTGTGAGGCTGGGGTTCCTTACTCCCAAGATATCCCTCTTGAATTTTTATCTACCACACGTGGGTATGGGACCAGCCTGTTCCAGGTCTGTGCCCCTCCTGTCAGACTAGATGGATGTGGTTTCTTTAATTCAGTAGCTGTCAGACTTCCATTCAACTCGAATTCGTGGTTGTAAGACTCCCATTCGGCTTGGTTTCTGTCACTCCTGAGTGATGGTTATTCTATATTTTAGTTGTAATTTTGATGTGGTTGTGTGAAGAGGTGAGCCATGTATGCCTATGCCTCCATCTTGATCAGAAGTCCTAATGTCCTTCCACTTATTTAAAAATTGCTTTGTTTGCTATAGTCCTGTGGGAATATGAATGTTAAGTTCTTTTGGTTATCAGCCAGCAATCCAGGGACCCATCCCTCGGGTATCATTCACAAAAATTGGCATGCCAGATGTGTACACAGACTTCTTCCAGAAATGCTGGCAATCCGGTTTTATTATTTAAGCTAGCAGAAGGAAGAAGGTCAGGTAAGGGCAAACAAGCTCCCCCAACCTTCTGGAGGTTTGCTGCTGGCCCTTAGATGCATGCTAAATTAGAAGCCAGACCCTGAGGCAGACCCTTGTAAAGTATGCAGTCAAACCCCTTTTAGGAAAAGTCTAGGAGGTGGGCATTTTCACCTGTTCTCCCTTAGGGCTGTACCTTAGGGGCATAGCCAGTGAGATCTCACCCATCCACTAAGAACTGTTTCTTTGCATAGTTGCATGTCTCATGGACATGAGCCCCATTGCTTTTCAGACCTAGGTGTTTTAGGGACCATCCCTTTGGTTGTTTTAAAACTTGGGGTTCTACTTGTATATAATATCCATATGTGTGCATCTATATGATATATTACACAGCCATTAAAAGGGAGGGTGACTGCCCTGGGATATTTTTTTAAGATGAATTAAGCTCTGGTGATAATCAGAGCTCTTGTTCTGTTTTAAAAAAACATTTATAAAAAGACACACAGGAAATTGCTAATAGTAAAGAGGAAATCCAGTTGGCTAGAGGACAAGAATGGGAAAGGAAACTTTGTTGTATACCATTTTCATCAAATATTTTGACATAGATGATGTACAACTCAAATAAACTTATTTTTAAGAGATTTTTTTTAAATGGTGTTATAGATGTACAGCCCAAAGCCTTTGCTCCTCCAGGAGAAGCTGTGAGTTGGGAGTTGTCTCCCTATTGTATGGGTCTGTGCCAGGGATGAGTTCACAGCAAGAATGTGTCTCAGCCTTTTCTACCCATTTTAATGTGGGTATTTTCTCATTTTCCCAATATAGAAAAGTCACTCAGCTAGTTTCGGGATTTCTTCCAGAGGAAATTGCTCTATTCAGTGCATCCAAAGGAGAAGGGAAGTTCAAGAGCCTCCCAGGTTGCCATTTTGGTCCTTCCTCAGCATTTTTGCTTTTTTTTTTTTTTTTCTCAGAGAGAACTAGAGAAACACAGAAGAATTAAGAGAAACCAGCAGCTGGAAGCAGTAGCCAAAGATCATTATGAAAGTGTGTTGCTAAGGAAAAAAGGTCTGGAGCCTTGGAAGAGATTGAGAATTCAAAGCAAGCAAAACATGCAGGTATAATGTCATTCTCCTAACCTCCAAAATCTGAAAATGGATTTTGAAATAGGATAAACACCTAATTAGGTTTTAGGTGTTATTTGGTGATTTAAAAGCCAGACAGATAAATGAATTGAGTGTTTATATTTACTTGTTTGGGGTAAGCGTTTAGATTTGGTCTTCCAAGGAAGAAAAAGATTGCTGTGATTGAATAGATTTAAAGAAACTAGAGTAAATATTTTATTATAGATCTTCAAGGTAAGATAGATAGAAGCCTCTCTCATTATTAGCAGTGTTTAAATATAATTACCATAAGGTCTGTTAGTCACGTTTCTGCTGCAGTAAAGCTACATAACAGCCCCCAAATATCAGTGGCATATAACTCAGGCATTTATTTCTCTCTCACATGTCTGAAACAGTTGTAGATTGGGTTCATGTCTCTTCGTAGCTTCTCTTTGTGGCTCCAGAAGTTATTCTGAGCATGCTTTTCACCTGTCTGAGGTGCAGAGGTACATTTGGCAAATGTCTGAGGTACAAAGGCCAAAACCCTATTATGTAAGCCCCTATGAAGCCTCAGCTTGTTCCATGTTTACCAACATCCAGTTGGCCAAAGTGAGTCATAGAGCTAAACAAATAGTCATTGAGGAGTGAAAGAGGCTTATCTACTCCATTGGGGGGCAGTATGAAATCATATGCAAGGAAACATCGATGTAAGAGAGAAACGTCAATCAGTTGCCTCCTGTCCACACCCTGACCAGGGATCTAAGCCACAGCCTGGATATGTATCCTGACCTGGGATCGAACCCAAAAACTTTTGATATATAGGATGACACTTCACCAACTGAGCCTCCTGACCAGGCTGGTTCTTGTTTTTGATTGAGCAAAATCAAGAAAGTTATGTAATTTAGAAACAAAATAGAATCTTGAGTGAATAACCAAATTAAACTTAAAAAAATTCATTCAGAAGAATGTAAAAATAGAAACAGAAGTTTGAGCTCAAAATAACAATTATAGGCTTTCTATATAGAAAACCAATTAAAATAAAAATGGAAATCATAGGTCTGAAACCAGGATTTTCAAAATTTATTGTTCATAAAACCATCTGGAGAACTTATAAAAATGCACAGTCCTGGTCCCACCTCCTGGGGCAGGGGATAGAGAAGGGGGGCAGGCATCAGGGAGTCTTCATTTTTTAAAAAGTAGCCCAGGGGATGTTCATATAAGTGGTCTGAGCACCGTATTTTGAGAATCACCTTTCTAGGTCATACAAGTGTATTTGTTTCCTATTGCAGTTATAACAAATTACTACAACCTTATTTGTTTAAAACAACACAATTTGTTACCTTAAAATTCTGGAGGTCAAAAGTCCAAAATCAGACTTGCCAGGCTAAGGTCAGACTGTGAGCAGAACGAGTTCCTTCTGGAGGTTCCGGGGGAGGCTCTGTTTCCTTGCCTTTTTAAGCTTCTAACAGTTGCCTGCATTCCATTGCCCATCACCTCTTCCTCAAGTCAATCTAATCACTTCCTGGTCTTCCTGTCTTTCCCTCTGAGGACCCTTTTGATTATATTTAGCACTCTGCCATATAATCCAAGCTAATCTCTCCATTTTAAAAATCCTTCACTTAGGTCCAACTTCTTTGGGACTCTCTGAGCTTCCTGGACTTCCTGGAAGTCTATTTCCTTTGCCACATTGGGAAAGTTCTCCTTCATTGTGTTTTCAAAGAAGTTTCCAATTTCTTACTCTTCCTTTTCTCTTTCTGGCACCCATAATATTTGGATGTTGGAATGTTTAAAGTTGTCCCAGAGATTCCTAAGCCTCTCCTCATTTATTTTGAATTCTTATTTCTTCATTCTGTTTTGGTTGAACATTTATTTCTTCCTTCTGCTCCAAATCGTTGATTTGAGACTTAGTTTCCTTCCCTTCCTGTTGGTTCCTTGTACATTTCTCTTCATTTCACTTTGTACGGCCTTTACCTTTTCCTCTAGAAGCAGCAAGAGAAAAGGAAACAGTTGCCCATAAAGGAGTTCCCATGAGACTATCAGCTGATTTCTCAAAAGAAACCTTCCAGGCAAGAAGGGACTGGAAAGAAGTATTTGAAGTCATGAAAAGCAAGGACCTACATCCAAGATTACTCTATCCAGCAAAGCTATCATTTAGAATGGAAGGGCAGATCAAGTGCTTCCCAGATAAGGTCAAGTTAAAGGAGTTCATCATCACCAAGCCTTTATTATATGAAATGTTAAAGGGACTTATCTAAGAAATAGAAGAAGATAAAAAATATGGACAGCAAAATGAAAACAAACTCATAACTATTAACAACCGAACCTAAAACAAAACCAAAAATGAACTAAGCAAACAAGTAGAACAGAAACAGAATCACAGAAATGGAGATCACATGGAAGGTTATCAGCAGTGGGGCAGGGTGGAAGAATGGAGAAAGGTACAGGGAATAAGAAGCATAATTGGTAAGCACAAAATTGACAGGGTCAGGTTAAGAATAGTACAGGAAATGGAGAAGCCAAAGAACTTACAGGGATGACCCATGTGTGAGTGAGGAGGTGTGCAGGGCATAGGGGAATAAAGGGAGGAATATGGGAGAACTGTAATAGCATAATCAATAAAATTTTTTTTAAATAAAATGCTTCACTTAGTCACATGTGCAAAATCCCTTTTACCATGTAAGGTCACCTATTTACAGGCTCTAGAGATCAAGACAAAGCCATCCCCAAGGGACCACTATTCAGCCTACCACAACAAGATAATAAAATTTAGAACATTACTAATCCTCTCCATCTCTTGCAATTTGTAGATAGGGAGCGGGCTTGCTGAAAGTCACAGAGTGCATTGGTTACAAAGCTAGAGTGGAGGTCCATCTCCCTGCAAGAGTCCTGCCCTGTTCTGGCACACCTTGTGCTATGGTGGGAATCAGAGCTGGATGTAGGTGCCAAGCACCAGTTGAAAGGAAAAAAAATAGAAAAGTAAAACGAAGAGTTCTGGAGAACAGTAAGAGGAAGGACTAACTTCTCACCCATCAGAACTGGCTTTCAGGAAGGGATAGAAAAAAATTAAGGAGAAAGGTCCAGTTGAACAGTTCCCGGGTTGTTTCTGACATGTTCTTCAGAAGGGTTATTTAGCAGTTTCCCTTAAACTCATATGTGCTTGTTAAACAAACAAACAAAGTTAACTTCTGTGACTGAACTCTTTTCTAAGTGGTTTCATTGGTCCAAGTGCTAGCCCCAAAAAGACGGGGCTTGGCGTGTAGAGCCTAAGTCACCAGCATGACCAGATGGAAAGCACAGCATATCCATGGTCCCAGAGTTTCGCCAGCGTTTTTTGTAGGTCCGGTAGTGGGGAGAGGGGAAGAAAGGGGTAGTCTGAAAGAAATTTCATGCTGCATGTAGGCAAAGGGGTCGGAGACGGTAAAGCAGGACCAGCATACAGAAGTGCTCACTCCTGTAGAGTGGCTGTGGGCAATAGTAGGAAAGCACATGTGCAGACAAGCTGAGGCTGCCAGAGTCAGGTGGGGCCCGGATAATACAATCTGTGGCAATAGCCACCGAGAAATGAAGCTAAAGTTCTGACAGGCAACAGAAGGAATGTGAGCGGTCATTAACAGACTGCAGTTCCATCTTTCTCTCACTTTCTGGCCACTGTAATGTAATTCAGAACATCTCTGTATTTTCTCCTCCTCATGCTGTGTTCCATTTAATCCAACAACCACTTTCAGAACTTTTAAGGAACCTTCTGAGCATCTTTTTTCCCCTTTCTGGTTGTTTTCCCAGAGGATGAGGAGAAGGGCAGGGAGGGGGCTGTGTGTTTCTGGCTGCCCTTGCCTTTCGGTTCCCAGACTGCGAGGGGTCAGGACCTGCAGCCTCCTCAGGTGCCACAGAGACCTCCTGGGATGGTCGTTCTGACCAAAGAGTCTGACTGCCCAGGGAGTCGCTCCGGTCAGTCACGTTCACAGTGCTGGGTGGCCAGGCAAGGCCTAGAGGAATGTGCGATTGGAAAGCACCAAGGGGGAAGGGTTTCTTCCTCCTACCTCTTGAAAGAATGTCACTTTTTAAAATCTATAAACTCTGAGTTGTATTATTACTTTGATAGAATGATGCTCTGAGCCTTTTAAATTGGTAAGATATTAAATTATTCATCATGTTATTTTTCTATCAAATGGTTTTGTGGTTTATTGATAATGTCTAAATTTCAGCACTGGTGACAGCTCATTCTACAGAACTAATTGAAAGTATTCATGTTTCCTCAATTAGACAGTGGTTAAGTAAGTACATAAAGAAGAGAGGTTTGTTATGGAGCTGCTGTCTAAGCTCCAACTGAACAGAGAACGTTGCCAGCCACCCACTTCAAAACTCAGTGCAAGTGAAATACTGGCTTTGTAGGTTGTTTATTCCAGTTTCCTAATAACCAGCCAGTTGCTGTGGTCTTCAGGGAGTCGGCACTGAAAGGCTGCACGTGAGATGAATCTCAACCCCCTTATAATAGGGTCAATAGTCAAAGCTGCAGGGACATAGATTATTTTCTCTAGTAACTGCCTGGATGTAGTTTGCAGCATCATTTGCCAAGGGAGTGTGTTTCCTTAAGTGATTTAAGATAAAAGGAATAATTTCCTTTTCTTATTTTAAAAATTGTCCAGGTGGCCAAAGAACATCACTCCTTGGCCCTGCAGAGGAAATGCCTGCTCACCTGGTTGCAGTGCAGTCGGGAAAGCCTGGCGAGGAAGAGGGCCCGGGCCGCCCAGTTTCATTCACAAACATTGCTTAGGAGAGTCATCCGGAGCTGGCTGCAGGTAAGGCCACAGGGACGGGCGTTCGAAATACATGTCTCTCCTCGATGCTGTGTAAAGAAATCAGATGCAACCCAGAATGTGCAGTCATTATGGTTTTTCAAGAACAATGTAAAATAGTCAATCCAAACCACTGCCTTGAAATGAATGTGAAATTTTGAGTTTTTTGTTACTATAGAATCTTAAGCATGTTTCTTTTTATATAATGTTTATCTCTATAAATTATAATGTGACATTAAATCAGCTTTTTATTTTATACTCATCTCTTATCCCATAATTGCTCAGGTGATTTTACTAGAAACCCACCTCCTCAACCTTGTAACTGTGTCTGCCCCTCTGGCTCCATTACTACTTCCTTAATGTGTGACAGAGGGTATTCTTTTTGGCTGTCACGTTCTCTCTTTATGCTTCCAGTGTCCTTTGTTTTGTGTTCGTTCAATCCTTTCTCTTTTGTACTGTTTATTTGCCCTCTTTGTGACACTATTTGTCTCACCTCTGTTCCTTTCCTCATCCCCAGTACCTGACTGAGCTAGAAGAAGAAATACAAAAACTGTGCATACATTTTCTTCAAAAGAAGATTTTCAGAGCCTGGTTTAACATGGTCAGGGAGGCCAAGATCGATTCACAGAGCAAGCACAAGATTGCAGCAGAGCATAGTGACAGGTGAGGTTTTGATCTCTGAGGAAATTCACTCACTGACTCCACAATCATGCTGCAACACATTCTATGCCTGGAACATGTCTGAAAAGATGAGGTGGAGGCTGGGAGGGCTGGGCATTCAGAGGCACCAGGCAGAGGCAGGAGCTCTAGCTCAGCTCCTGACTACGTGGGACTCCAGGTCCCCATCTTTAAAAGGAGGAGGATGCCGCCTTCTCTGCCTCACAGATTTGCACAAGAATAAAACGATGTGCAATGCATGAAACCAATTTAAGCAAATGTATGTATTCTTTATTCCCTGGGGATTAAGGTCATTTGATATATTTTCCTTTTTTTTGTAATTTTAAGTGTTTTGGAAAGAAATGCTCTAAACTGTATTATGCACCTCTTTTGACAATAGACAAATGATCTGTCCTTTTTGGTGACTGGGTGTCATTGCCTATTGAGCACAGCATGGAGGACAGATGCCTCCATGTTCTGCAGTGTGAAGATTGTCCTGTCTGCAGAGACATCATCTTCCCCCAGGAGGTTTCCCTGACCTCCTGTGACTGTCAGTCCCTCCCACCCACTTGTGTTGCTTACTTTTCTTTTTTTTTTTTATTGGGTCCTTTTCCATTCCTATTCAGTCCTTTCATTTTCTTTACAGTATTTCTCAGTCTGATTCCAGTTGTGATTTCCATGCCTTTTTTATATGTTTTATGTATGTATTATTATTATAAGGTTTTTAATGTGGAAAGTCAACTTCCCCTTAGTATTTCACATTTTGTCCTTTTTACTCTTAAAGGAGGATTCTCTGGATCACACTTCAGACATGGAAGAAGTTTGTACAATTCAAGAAAGAAGAAAGAGTGAGAGAAGAAAGGCGACAGCAACTCCGTAAGAAGGTAGCTGAAATTCTGCCTGACTTCCAGGTGCCGCCCCACCTTGACCCTTGACTCCTGACCGTGCTGGCACGCGCACAGCCCTCGTGTAGGGGGTCCTTGGTGCGGGGAGCACCAGCCAGCGTGCTTAGGCCAGGAATGTCCATTGGTCCACAGCACATCCATATCACTCCCACCCACACACACACACATCTGGCTGCTTATGTTCTATCAGATACTCCTGGATCACAGGGATTACTTTTGAATTTGCACTTCATTCTTTTATTTCTCTTGGGTTGCTAATCAGTTCACTAAAGCATTTATCACAGCAGGATCATCCGAAGAAACTGTTCCTGTTCCACTGTTCAAATGCATCGTATGTATTTTTAGCATCATAAACTTTACAAAGGACGAGTGTTTGCTTGCCTGAGCTTGTGGGGGAAAATGTGTCCTTACAGTTTAACGTGACTTGTTGACAAATGTAACTTTAATTAAATAGAAATTAAAAGTAGTGAGTACATAGAAAAGGAACCCTACACAGTCAGGCATCTAATACCTTCGTATCAGCAACAGGCATTCTGCCAGACTCCATCCTTTTTGCCCACCCCGATGGAAAACTGTGTATCAAAAGGCACTGTATGCGCTTGCTGCAAGGGTAACAGTGTCTCCTAATTTCAGAGAAATTGGGGCACCAAAAAACTGCTTTTCTGTGTACCTAATAAGCAGCAAGGGAAAGCCAGCAATCTGTTAAAATGTCTGTTCATGCTCCCAATTGCAACTTCTAAATAGTACTTGATCTGGCTTCTAGATCTCAGCTCAGCTTGATCTGTGTGTCAAGATATTTATCTTGAATTCAAAACATGTTTTAATCTCTAAGATGCTAAAGACTGTAAGGACAATCCCTTCTGTGAACTGAATTATCTGCAAGAAAAGTATCTCATTGCAAAACACATTTACTCCAACAATTTCAAGTAGTAGGTAAATGCACACAGTAAAACAAGAACCTCCCTTGCAGCCCTGAGGCAACTATTATTTAGTAAATTGAAATTGAGTTGATAAATTCTTTGTGTTCAGTAAATTGTTCTCGTGTCTTACTTCCTAGAAGGGCTGTCTAGCTATACCACCGGCAAGATGACTTCTATCCTTTTTTCTAGGGAAGATGTGATTTACTCAGACATGACAAAATATCCTATATTGAACTTTATTTCTTCTGCAATATCCCTGTCTGCACACCTTTTCCTTTAGTATGATTATACAGTTGTCATCTGAGAACTCTTTTTAAGACTAACAGCCACTAAAGAAAATGGGACTAAAAGTAACTCTTTAATCTCTTTCCACCTAACCCACTGTTCATACTTAATTGTATGTAGTAGTTAGAGAATATTGGCTATTATTGGCACCCAGAACTCAAATACCAATTTTATTTTAGTACCAAGACTCATAAACTTTAAGTTTTCTCTCAAGTTTTCTTTTAATTCACCGCAAGCATCATTGAGTCTTTAAGCAGGCCACATTCTGATTAAGCCAGTGAGAACTTTTTACCTACTTATAGAACCTTCTAAAGAGACATAAGGAAAAAACTTAGTAAATGACCTCTTTGTTGCTGGGCTATCTTAAAGATACAATTTGAAATGTTACTGCTAACAAAATGCCCAGTAAGCAGTATCTGGCCTGCAAAACTGGAAAAGTCATCACCAGGAAAGTGAGTTTTAGGTGCACAGGCTGGGGCCATCCACTGGGCCAGAGAGAGGACCCAGCTACAATGCAGGCTTTTCTGAAAGCAAAGGCATTCAGGAGACCTACCAAGAAACACCAACTATTTTCGTTGAAGAAAGCACTTTATTTTCCATTTAAATAACTTGGTCACAGTACATTGTTTTACATAAATGGCAGTAATTTTTTTAAATCTCCATTTGAAAGGCCTTGTGTCTGAGTCTGAGGTGATAAGACGTCATGAATACAAGTATAAAAACAGTGCAAAATGTTTAGCCTACAGCTTCTAGAGTTGGCTTCAGAAATCCCCTGCAATGTTGCTGGGCCAGTTACATTAAATATTAAATTTAATGTTAAGTAAACATTCCTGGGTTTCCTTTAGTTGATAATATCAGGCCCAGAAACCTAATCAAACGAAAAGACTCGAAAGCCCTAACAACTCCGACCATCCAATCACCCAGACCACTGGATCGAAGTTGAGCTTCTTGCAAGTTCCTAATATGGCATCTTGTCAGTGACGCCATCTGAAAAAAAATACAGGATTTTAGTTGCATCAACAACTAGAATAGATCTGGTTTTAAAGCTGTGCCTTTAAAGATGAATTTTCTGGAAGTGGAAGGTACCATCAGGAAGCCTAGAGCAGTAATAAGTCACAAGCCCAACCTGGAAATAGCCACAACCTCCAGGAACTCTCTCTTCATTGAGCATTCAGTCTGTGGCCAGCGGCTAATACTACAGTGAAACACTTAGTGCCAGCTGGAGTAGGGAGAACTGTCCATTAGCAACAGGATCAAATTTAGCTGATTTGACAAGTTTATATTAGTTACAGCAAATATGTACGACATACTGAGTTTTATTCAGCATTAAGTTAAGCCCAGCTCTCATTCTCCCTTGCACCACCTTTGCAATGTTTAATACAAAATGGTGCACTTGTCAAGCTGCTGATGAGAAAACCAGATTCCAAACAGGTGCCTCAAGGAAAAGTTTCTCTCATCCACTGCGTATGTGAGGAAACTCTCTTTTAAAATTCAGGGGACCAAAATATGGCTTAAATAAAGTCAAGTCATATAAACCTGCTTACCTAGTTTAGAGAGACCCTTAAATCTGACAAAACATTAATTTTTTTTAAAGATTTACTTATTTATGTTTAGAGGGGAAGGGAGGGAGAAATTATGTTTAGAGGGGAAGGGAGGGAGAAACAAAGGAAGAGACACATCAATGGGTGGTTGCCTCTTGCGCAACCCCTACTAGCCCACAACACAGGCATGTGCCCTGACTGGGAATCGAACCAGCAAACCTCTGGTTCCCAGTTCGGCACTCAATCCACTGAGCCACACCAGCCAGGGCCAAAACATTAATTTTTAAACATCCTTGTTAAAACTGCTTCTATGTCATACTTTTGCTTACATTAGTTGAGTTTTATAATAAAAATCTAATGTCCTACTCAATGGAAATTTGGTATATTAAGCACTTGTGAATATTACAATGAGCCTTGTGTTTTCTGGCAGTGGAAGATTCTAGTATGGAAAGTTTTCTCTTGCTAAAAATATTCAAAGTACCAAGGACTACTGCATAAGAGAAAGTCTGTAGCAGCCTTTCTGCTAGGCAGATGGTACAGTGGAAGACAACCATCACTTCATTCACCAAAAGAAAACGCTGCTTGGATAGCACAGATTCACAGTGTTCTACTCACAGACACACAGGTGGCTGAGGTGACACAAGCAGCACAGTGTCCCTGAAACACACTTACAGCTCGACTTGAGCAGCATCAGAGAAACCCAGCAAAGAGCCGTTGTTATGATCAGCTCAAGTCAGGTGGGCCCAGCTCTAACCACAGAATACTCTTAGGTGTCATAAGAAACATTTTAAACATTGAAGGATTTTCTCCCTTCATGCAATTCTGCTCCTTAACTATTTCTCCACTGCATCTCTCAAATAGACCCATTTCGCTTTCCCAGGAATAGTACACCCGGCAAGACAGCAATGCTGATTAGAATACAGTCGATCATTTACTAAACTCCACACTCAGTGTGTTTAGTAACAGAGGCCAAGTCTATGGGGGGAGAGAAGGGGACCCACTTATTTGGAATTATGTGGGTAGCATGCTCTTAGGGACCACAGACACTGGCATGGAGTTTGCAGGGCAGCTCCCCATGGCCACCGCTAAATGTTTCTCTGGGGCTCACTGGCTCACAGAGGCTTTGTCCTTTAGAGGACATGGTCCCTGCGATGGTTTCAGAGCATAAAAAGCTCAAAAAGTCTAGGAGTGTAGGCCAAGGGTGTCCTAGAGCCTACAGAGCACTTCTCACCGAGAGCTGCTTGTTTGCTCTCCTTTCGGTGCAAATACTTCAGTAGACTTTTACCCCCCAAAAAACCACTGAGATTTTCAAAGGTTTGAGCTTTGTTCTGTAAACTGCCAATCATGACATCCTCAAGGAACTTAAAATAAGCCTCTGACTTCCAATAAGCCAGAATTATATACGAGGAGTCCTTCCTTACCCAAAAGAGGGACACCGAGTCCCTCTTTTATGTGGCTTTAAAGATGATGACATTCCCATTCTCTCAAATGACTGATCTTTCTGGTGGGACTCATCATGTCATATTTTGATTGTTTTTAAAGATTTGACAAGAGGCTAAAATTACTGACTATACTAACGTTTCTATGAATGTTATTATCAATTGTCAGACAAACAGAGTTGGGATATATCTGGTATTCAAGAGACTACAGCTAGAGATTTCTGGCCACATGTTGTCCTTGACATTATTACTGTCTCTCTTCTGGCAAACCCCCACAGGAGGGAGTTAGTTATATCAGATCCAATGTTAATTCCAAATGAATGCGTGACTCTGGGCCAGGGAGAATGCCTCAGTGGAGAAACCACAGACTCAGCTAACACCCCCAGACTTGCTGTTTGGCTCACCCCAGCGGCCTATCATGTGTTAAACCATCTCCGGGGAGAGCACCGACAAGCTGTCTTACGGACAGCTTCCGTTAACGGCAGGACTCGGTGCTAGCTGCACGGGGGAGCGTGGCAGGAAGTAGCACTGCTTCCTCTCAACATTTATAAACCTCTTGTTGCAGCAGTATGCACAGAGAGACTGAAAAACCTGGCAATGTTGCCTCTATATTAAGCTACAAGCCAAGGCAAATTTAAGGACCATGAATTGCTGTTGGGACTGAAAAAAGAAAAAGAAAAAAACTTGACTTGGCATGGTAAACACACAATACAATATACAGATGGTGTGTTATAGAACTGTATGCCTGAAACCTATATAATTTTATTAACCAGTGTCACCCCAATAAATTCAATAAAAAAGATAAAAGTACAAAACCAAGAGGGGTTCCCCCCATCTGAAATTGCCTCATCTTAATTCTATGGCAGAATAGATCCATTATATGTAAATATTTAATTATTTATAAACTTTCAGTTTTGAGATATGATTAAAGAAACAACTTGGTATTTTAGGAAGAACTAGGGAAGAACAGCAATCCATTAATTCCTGGAAACCACACACATGACCCTGTTTTTTCTCTCCTGGTGAGATACTTTTATCCAGGGAAAGGTGAATGAAAAGTCATGTGCAAGGTAAGAGGGAAGATGTCAACCAACCCCTCAAATTGGGTCCATGCCAGAATAATGTGAATACTAGACGTGGATTATTGCAACTCAGCACTATAGCTGACAGTGTCTGAATCACTTACATGAATCAAAATCATCACGCCCTTGACAGTAGCCAGCCACCCCCTACCCAGGAAAGAGAGTGGTGTTCCCTGTAGGGGTGTCTGTTTTCCTCTTCCAGTCGTCGTCACGCGTGTGGCTACCACCTTATCAGGTGAGACATGGAAAGAGGCAAAAACATTAATGCCTACTGGAGTTATTGAGACTAAATCTAAACAACAATGCTTAAGAAGAAAACAAAAACTCATCACCTAAACTCATGACCACTGTACATTATACCAGCAATAATTATAACTGGCATGAACTCCGCTTTCGAGATTAGGCGACAGTGTAAATCCATCTGGTCATCTCCTACCCTGTTTGAGTAGTTAATGTCTAAGGCTTCCAAAAGAGAAATTCCTGTAACTGTACAACATGATATTCGGGGATCTTTTTTTTACTCTGAAATGCTGAAAAGCATTTAATAACATTGACTTAAATATTCTGACCTACAAACTATTTTTTTTTCAGTCTTGGGATTTTCCTAATAATGCTTCATACCTCTGTGGGGCTTTCACTATTTCTCAGTGCTTTCCACATACCTCATCCCTCCCATGCCCCTCATGACCGCTGTGAGGCCGCCAGGGTGGGCACCGGCACCCCACCCAACACATGAACCTGAGATTCGGGGAAGTGACTCAACTAAGGGTCACATGGCTATTAAGAATTAAAAGAGGGACTAGAAACTATCCTAATCCAAAACTCTTTCTCCTATACTAAGGGATGGGAATTGCTTGTCAGTTTGTGCGTTAGTAATCCACATCCATTTCGACTTCTTGTGACTGAGCTCTTAACAAGGTGGCTGGAAAGGCACGGCTCTACTTGTACTGCTTCAACATAAAAATCTCTTTTATGTTGTAAAGTCAGAAAAGTTCATTTCTCCAGTCCAGTCTCTAAACCTGAGCGTGGCCCTACGATGCCTTTAAGAGACGAGGGATAAAAACAACACCCTGCGTGGACAGTGAAGTGCACAACTGAAGGACACAGAGGGAGCCGCCCAAAAGGCACTTCAGACGATGTCCTCAGCGGGGTCGTGCAACGGACGAGCGCCCAGGGTGGAGAACTGGTGCCAGTTCCGCAGGAAGCCCCGATTGTACTGGCCTGTGTCCACGATGAGCCCACACAGGAGCCGGCGCCCCGTCTTCTGTCGAAGGGCCTGCTGCACTTCCCTCTCAGTCACGTTGTAACTGATGTTTATCAGCTGGATCAGGAAGATGTAGGCCATGCCCACTGTGACGATCACCGAGTACCACACGCAGGTGAAGGACAGCGCTGAGCTGGGGAGGGGGGATGGGCAGGTCAGGGCTACGGATGTGTGCGCATTCAGAAGCCTGTCCCTGTCCTGACAGCTTACACATGAAGCACTTACTCCAGAGCACTTTGGCGCCTTTCCCAATTATCCCACTGGAAGATGATTTTCTATCCACAAAACAATAACCTGCTTAAATTATAACTATTACCATGTCCTATTTTAATTTTTAGTGCCTCTTTTTCTAGTACTTTATACTAGAATAACAAGGACTGTTTCCTGCATTTTGTATCCCCCACACAACCAACACAGTGCCTGACATAATAGGGTTCAAAATCCGTTTGCTGAATGAATAATTCCTCATTTGTTCTCCTAACTCAGGAGAAAATGAAGGCTCCATGAATTAGCTGTAAACATCCTCAAGGAAGCTGTGGGTGGGAAGTTCTTAATTTCCATTTTTTTTTCAGTCCAATGTTGATGAGCACAAATACAGAGACAACTCCCAACCCCAGAGGCCCTTTGCATGTGAGATGTGCGGGAGCCCCATCGCATTTCAAGTTCTGCTTCCTAAAGCCAAACCACCACACAGGACACGAAAGCTCCTTTCAGCTCATTAATAAGACTGGGAAAAGAGGTTACCAATCAATGTCTGCCAGCTGATTATTTTCATTCAAACATTTGCAAATGAGTTAGGTGGAAATAAATTCATTCAGAACCTTCATTTCTTAAGCCAAAAGGGCCTCAGAGATGGTTAAATCACTGTAAAGATGAGGTGATGTGAATCACCCATACAGAGCAGTGAGAACCAATGGCAGGACTATTTTGTTTAAGTGGCCCACAGAAAGTCGACAAAACTCAGGTTTTGTAACATACAGACATGCTCTGCTCTAGGACATTTGTCTCCACATACTAAGAATAGTAGTTACAGAAGAATTTCAGTGTTGCTGAAGAATTTCACAACCTACTGAAACTCACAACATGGGGGGAAAAAGGAACTCACCTCCAAGGAGGAGGCCCAGTCTATTCTAATGATGCCCATAAATGTCTAGATGTACATGGCAATGGGGGAGATCTGTCCACAGACTAATAAAAACGAATACCTGCACAGGGACACTATGGAGATAAGGCAGGGACTGTTCTGAAAACAAACAGAAGAAAAGGACCATGGGGCAGAACTGCCTCAGCTTCAGACCACGGACAGCACTGAGCACCCACACCAGAGAGAAATGGGGGAGGGAACCAAGAACACAAGCAGGGGGAGCCTGTGGCTTTCAGCAGGAGTGGCTCAGGCCAAAGCTGAAAAATGCCAGCTTCGCCCAAAGTGTGCAAATCTTCACAATATAGAAACATGCCCAAAAGAACAATTCAGAAGGAAATTTTGACCTAGATAAGTACAGTAATCATGAGTGGTAATTAAAAAAAAAAAAAAGTAGAACAGGAAAAACCAACAGAGGCTGAACAGAAAAGAAAGGTTAGATTGTAAGCACGTTACAAATTAAGACTGGGCTAAAAAGTCCCAGAAAGCAGCAATAAAGTGAAGAGATTGCTGATATTTATGACAAAATGGATTGCTAGTTTCAGTTTCACTGTCCCTTGCTTGGACATGTGAGTGGTCAACTGACCCCTGCAGTCCCTGATGAAGCCTGGTGGTCCTGCTTGTGCATTACGACTTCCTCATTTTTAAGGGCAAGGATCCTTTTGACATCACCCTAGAAAAACGCACCTATCCACTGCACAATTTTGTTGGCAATTTCAGGGATATCCAAAAGCCCTATAATCTGTCCTGTGTTTGGGTTGAGAGTTCCTAACCATAGTAGCAAATCATAGCCCCTTCCAATAGTGGCAACTTCGTACCTCACCTGTAATTTGCATATACTCCAGGACAATAGAAGAGAGCGGTGAAGACACTTCTGTCCCTACAAATGGTGTCCAGTGTCAGCGTGATCCCATACACGGAGGTGAGCAAGAACACCAAAAGCGCAAGAATGAATGCTTGATGATTTGATTCTCCAACGCAGCTATTTATCCTCAAAACAGCACAGGGGGATACAAAAGGAAACACGTTTTAGAAAGTTCTCTATATAACTCAGATAAACAAAAAGGCTTTTAAAACAGGAATGGTGTAAATATCAGTTATCAAAAAGTTCTTATTTTTCAATCTGAGGGCATTAAAATCTTGCCCACTGAGAAATAAATGTAGTCTGTTAGTCTCTGCTCTTTACAAAGTGAAATCATATCATCAGTTTAAGGACAAGACTAAGTAAAAAGCCAGACCTGGCTAACAAATCTTTCTAAATATTAATAAATGAAGTCTATCACCCAACTATGAAGAGAATTAATACTGTAATCATTTACAGAAAGGGTGATGACAGAGTTGTGAAAACTTAAAAATGCTAAATCTGAAGTATTACACAGCATCAGAAAATGTTAAATATATATTAATAAAAAGATCCCTGGAGATTAGAAACATGGGATGGAGACCAACGCCATGATGGGCAGACCACTAGTCAGGTAAGAAGAGTTCGTGTCACGGCCATTTGTAGGACAGCATGTGCAGAGACACCAGGATGCCACAGGAGGCAGAGGCCTTTTGGGTGTGACTGTCAGGCCTTCTGCAAACCAGTACTTGTAAATGGGCCACACACTCAGAGAGAGAGAGAGAAATAAATGACAGAAGTAGAAAATCTAAAAATGAAAATATCTGTTTACTCCTTAAGACAACGCCCCAGAAAAGAGCTGCGCCCGTACCTGAGGTCCACCCCAACATCCTCCTGGCCCTTCTGTACCTCACGCGCCCCCCCTGAGGTCCCCTTCTGAGAGGGAGGTATGCTACATAACCAGATCCTAGTCATAAAATGCGTACTCACTGACCTTGAATGCTTTAAGAGCAATAAAATTGCAAACATGAATTAATTTCACCCCCTTTAGTTTAAGATGTATTCAGTAACCCTAGCCGAGCAGGTCAGTTGGTTGGAGCATCGTCCTGATGCACCAAGGTTGCAGGTTTGATCCCTGGTCAGGGCACATGCAAGAATCAATCAGTGAATGCATAAATAAGTGGAATAACGAATCAATGTTTCTCTCTCCCCTCCCCCACCTCTAAAATCAATGGGTAAATTTAAAAAAAATTTAAATTTACTCAAGATGTAACATTAACAGTTGCACTTTGTATCATATAGGCCTTCCTATGTCCTCATTTGTCAATGGCCAGCAGGTATGTACCCAAAAAGCCCATTTCTCTACCAATAACCAGATAGGGAGCTATCTGGCAGGACCTTACCTCAACGATGTGGACAAGAAATCATCAGTAGCATCAGAAAGAACTATTAAGGATGTACGGTTAGGACAAAAGGGTCACCTAAAAATAGGGGAACACTTGCTTGAATTGTGTTGTAAAGGAAATATGGCTATACTGATTTTGATAAATTACTGTTTTTTAAATTACTCAACTCTAGATGCTTCTCTTTTAGAAAAGAGAAGATAAATGAGGGGCAGCTCAAAAGAGAATAGCAAAAAAGGGAAAACGAAAAATCACCTTCAGGAAATGACTGTGAAAGAACTAAATCTGTGAAACTTGGAAAAAAACGGTGACTAAGTGGGAACACCCTAACAGCCCACAGATATCTACAAGATGTAAGGCTGAGAAGGAGAAAGATCTCAGAGTGATACAAAGGAAGATCAAACATGGCGAGTCTCACGTGAATTTACACTTTGCAAGCCTCCAAATTTTTCCCACATACCAGACACAATGATGATCCATCCTCCTCACACAGATGCCACATATCCGGCAATGCCACGCCCGGGCTGGTCGCACCAGCTGGCACTTGGCACACCAGTCATCCTTCACCTTGGTGGGGCTTCCTGCCAACAACCTGGCAGAGTCCTTCTGATCATCCTTCAGCGTGCGGTTGTTGAGAATGCCCATCACATCTGTGCCGGGGAACCCTTTGGTCTTCTGCCCTTTTCCATTCAGGCACTCAATTTGGCTGCTGCCTAGAGATCTGTCCCTGCTTGCTGGATTTCTGAGGTAGCCTGGATTCTTCTTGGCTCTGTACAAAGCTAATAGGATCAGAAATAACCCGCAGGTAAGAAGAGCCAGCTGAGTGGGCCCCACACGCCCTTTAGGGACCACTTCCTGCAAGAACACATAGTACATGTAGCCCAGAGAGAAGAGCCCAAGGCTCAGGAAAAACAGAGTCTGTTCTTTCCTTCTGTGAGTGAGGTAGTAGTACCACAGGGCCAGCACAGGAAGGGAGGTCAAAACCACCACCCCCAGGAGGAAATGCCAGGAAGCCACTCGGAGGAAGACAGGCAGGAGGATGAGAGGGGGAATGATGCTAATGTTAACTTTTTTGGCTCCTCTAAGCCAAGGAATTCGGAGGCGATCAGAGATTGTATCCATGATCCTTTCGCAAGTCTCCGGCCGCACAGACTTACACGTAATCCATCTATTCAGAAAGAGCAGAAAGAGAAGACACCTCACATGAGTTTGGTGAATTAAAAACCACTGAACACTGTAGGCCAAACAGCAGGATAAATGATAAAAAGAAGCCAAAGGCCAAGTAATCTACTTTCTGATTACTAAACATGCTAATTTCAAATTCATGTGTCATTTCTAAATATGGACCAATAGATAATGTTTAGATATTTAACAGTTAAAACCATTTTTCCATGAAACAAATATGTATGAGGGGGGAACCCCCCAAAATGGAATTTATAAATAATTGTATATTTATTCTTACATGTTTAAATTTCAGTCACCTTCAAAGTACTCTCCATTTGATGCAATATACTTATCGAGGCATTTTTTTCCACTGCTTAACACAGTTTTTGAACTGATTGATTCTGATGTCTTTTAGTGTTTCTGCCATTTTTTGTTTCACCTCTTCCACATCGGCAAAGTGTTTCCCTTTGAGGACTTTTTGCATCCAGAGAAACAAAAAAAAAGTCACTTGTGGCAACATCAGGTGAATAGGGAGGGTGGGCCAAGGGGTTCATGCCATTTTTGGTAAAAAACTGAACCCTCAGCGCCATGTGGGCAGGTATCTGTAATCACCCATCATGAAGTGGGCAATGGCATTGAAAGAGTCTTTAAAAAAATTCACTGAAACCAATGCAGGCTCTTACAAGGAAGTCTGTACTAGAAGGGGCCCACCCTCCAGAAGATAACTCTGGTTTTTGGGGTCCGACCTCATATAAATACACACATTCCCTACAAGTACTGTTTACCCTTGGGTGGGTACAGACACATAAAAGTCTTTAAAAAATTCACAATCCAGTTGTGAAGACAACATGGGATCAAGAATTATTAGGACCCCCTTTTCACTTTACTGGTTGGACTTATCCTTTTAAAACTCAAGCAAATTCGGTATTCATCTTGTACCCTGTCAGAGGAAACAAACTGAAAAAAAAATTATTAGGTAAGTGACAAAGCCACAAAATCACCCAATGAACTATTACGGTCAAACACCATAAGGAATGGTCAAAGGACGGGTCGTTAGAGGGGTGTTTGTGGGAAAGCTGGGATCTGTACTCAACCTTGACAGCTGGCTAGCATGTGTACACGTGGAGAGGAAAGGAAGGATGTGTTCCAGTGGACAGACTTGGGTATGGCACAAAACCTGTCCTGGGCCCAGGGATAAACCAGTTCAGCAGGGACAGGGGTCTGTATGGGGAAAAAAGGAGGTCGAACTACTATAAGTCAAATGACTGAGCTTGGAGGACACACAGCATTGTTGACGTTTTTTGCATACTTAATGCTAGTAAGGAAAGGGATGGTTTAAGGAATGATCACACTGATTTTAGACAAAAAAAGTAGGGCTAGAACTTGGAAGTGGGAGATAACTATATGGAAGTCATCAGAGCAGCAGGAGAATGGAAATGCAGGAAGCCTATGTCCAGAGAAGTATATGGAGAGAGCAAAGGCAAGAACTCAAAGACAGCCCAGGTCTCAAGGGCTGGGAGGGAGGAAGAGTTAGAAAGTTAATGGAAAGGCTGCGGTCTTGAGTGATGGAGATTATGGAAGTAGCATCACTTATTTCATTAGCACAAAGTGCTCCATTTTCTCTTGGATTTTAGACTAAGTCTAAAGAACCCATATTTAATGATATCTATAAAAAAGATAACAGACACTGTTAAGTAATAATTACAAAGGGGTTACGAAGTATTCAAGTGTCAAGGTTGGTACTAGACCACAGTGGTCCCCAAGAATGCTGTTCATGCTAGATTAATACACCAAGCTCTAAGTCAACAATTTACCATTGCAATGACTTTTTAAGCAGAGTAGCTATTAATGGGAAAAGTAAAAGCAAGTTTCCAACATCCTTATTCTTCCCACATTATGTCTTCCATATGGCAACAATTTTTAAATATATTACTAAGAAACTGGATAAAAACCAGGTTATCATTGTTTGATACAAAATTGTTTCAGTGATGTTAAAAATTATCTTTCTGGATAGTAATACCCGTCACTTAGATTAACAGTAAAAATAAAAGCCAGATACAATAGCATCAGACAAAACAGTGTTACCACTCATATTGGAAATAGCCAGTCCAGAAGAGGGACCTTCCCTCTAGCTGTATTTCCTCCCCAGAAACAAGGGGTGGGACCAGTTCCAAAAGCAGAAAAATGATCTTTCAACCCTCAAGGCCCTTTTTAGTCAGGTGCAGTTCAATCCCACACAGTCTCTAAATGCTGAGATCCCATAGAACATAGGAATTTTCTGGTACCATGTTCATTTAAAAATTACAGATTCTGCTGGGCTGCATTTTATTTTTTATACTTTTAATTTGCCTACTATCCCTTTATCTGCCTGTTCTTTCCATCTTCTCCCTTTAAACGAAAAATAAGGACCTAGTAAACTGAGCTGAACAGTCAATTGTGCACGACTGAGTAATCCATCTTTATAAAATCAGTACCCTTGACACAGAAGACAACTCTCAATTTTAGATCTTTGGAAACAGAATCAAGAGGAAATTCTAGTGTCCTGGATGGCTAAACTGAAAGTATACATGGCAGTTTTCAAAAGGGTCAACAGGGTCAGCATCAAGAAACACTCTGCTCTTACCTATCACACCCTTCATCCAGATCTTGGCAATCACACAAACAAGCAGCCACGTGGTTTTTTTCCCCATTTCGATCTATGTACTCGCAGCAACACAGGGGCTCCAATTCAGGTTCTTCCTCTTTGTTTTTCTTCACTGCCTTCAAACTGCCCTTCTGTGTCATGATTCTCACCTGTCACCATGAGGTGTAAGAAGCCCTCAGAAGGTAAAAGAGGAAAGAACACAAGTCACATCTTGTAAACACATTCACGCCTCTCTCTCTCTCTCTCTCTGATCAACAGCCAACGCCTGAGAAACCAAAATTGAGAAGTGGGTGAGGGGGGTCCCATTTTCATCAGGCTTTTCTGACTCGGGTTGGCTAGAGAGAGAGCACTACGGCTCTAGGGGCTTGGAGCCGCCTTCACCTCCCCATCCCATCCAGAACAGGCTATTGGGCACCAGCCGTTCCCATGGCGACAGCCGACCACGCTACCCCGGAAAGCCGGGACGCCGGTGCCTACGCGACCCTGCGGGTGCCGGCCGAGAAGGGCTGAGCGGTCCCGCCCGAACCTGGGTGGGGATGGATAGTCACCCTCGGGGCTGCGGGCACAGACGTAGCATGTGTCCGCTGGGGAGGGCGAACGCTCCCGGCTGCAGGGGCCAGCGACGCGGCTCCGAGGAAGTCACCAGGTGCGCGGGTAGCGCTCCAGGTCTTCGGCCAGCCCTGTTTCTCCAGCCCCGCGCAGAGCTCGCCTCTCACGCCCCCACCAATCGTGAGGACGTGGGCGGGCCTTGAGCGTCGCCCCGCCCGAAGAATGACCTTGGAAGGGAAGTTACCTGCTCTCCGGGGCGGAGGTGCAGAGGCAACTATTGCGGAGGGAAAAGGGTCCGCTCCCTCGGAGACGCAGACGCGTTGCCTGGATCTCTGCAGCGCTCCCGGCGTGACGGCCGGAGTCTCGGAGACTCCAGCTCGGCTCCGCCGAGCCGTCGCCGCCCACCTGTGACCGCAGCCCGCCGTGGCCCGGGCGGTGCGTCCACCTCCCCACGCCGTCCCCGCCCCCTCGCGGCCGCCCGGGCTCCCCGCGACAGTCCGCGCGCTCTTCCGGGTGCCCCGCCCCCGGCTCCGGGGATCCCCGCCCGCCCGCACGTGCACCGCCCACCGCCGGGCACTGCCGGCTCGCGAGGCCCTTCCCTTGTCCCGGAGCTCTGCCCCTGCCAGGACTAGAAGAGCAGAAGACCCGCTCCAGCGAGCTAGTCCCGACGGCGGGGTGAAGGGCTGGTCCGCACCTCCGCCCCGCCCCAGAGGCGCCGCCACGACCCTTTCCCGCCCGGCAGTAGCCAACGAGCGACACGTAGGCGGGGCAGCTTCCGAAGCTCCAGTCGGGGGAGGGGTGGAGACGGAAATGTGGGAAACCTGAGAACCCTGAGGTTTTCCCTAGTACTTGAAACCCGTGGGTGTGCCACCGCTTGTTCAGACGCCTGCTACAGGCTTTGGGAGAGCTCTCCACCGCCAAAGGTTACTGAGGTACCGCCCCAAATTATCTAACCTTCTCTTAAAAGCCCAAAACTGCCCGTGACTGGTGATTTTGCTTATTTTTTTATTTCTGGTGAGCAGGCACTACATTAGACCCGCAGGCCTATGTAGAGTTCTTGTTTTCAGTAGTAAGCATGTTTGAAATGAAACTGTTCTAAAACGACAGTCCTCTTCGGTTTTATTCTTACCCAGAATTTTAAAAAGAGTGTAAGCCCATGTACCGTTTAAAGTCGACCGTTTTCACTACGGTCGACTTTATACTTTTGGGTTTTTTTTTCTTCCAAACAGAAAAGAAAGAAACGACAACTCAGATTTTGGGTTTATTGATACTCAATTTATTATCACATTCAAATACAATTAATTGAACTGCATACATATTTAGTAATAATTTATACAGCAACTTTGGTCATTTTCTTTGAGGTATGTTACGAAATACAAGTTTTAAAGAAACATCTCAAAAACATTCAGCTTTTCACTGATAATTTCTGTGAATTTACGAGAACAAGGTTTCAAGTTTAATTCACTCACTCTTGCTCACAGCCCTACGTTACATAAAACGACCCAGGTAAGTACACTGGTTCCCCAAAGTTGGTGAGTTTGGGATTCACCCACAGAACCCTTTTCCCTCTAATTGAGTCAATACTTTCATTCTCTATAGGCATCTCAAAAATGACTTTAGCAATCTCATGTGGCTCTGGTGACTCTGGGAAGAAAAAAGAAGTTAAAGGCAATAGTTGCTCAAACAGTAAGACTATATACAAATTATTTTGCACTGTCCTTCTCTTGTTCCAGACACATCACTTGTATTGAGACATATGCCTAAAGCCTTTTTATGAAAGGACCGGAGTTTGTGTCTGATTTACACCTTTCCGTCAGTGCACTTTTATTGGGAGATAATGTATCCAGAAGTTTTTATTAAAGAGTTTGTGTCTTACAACTTGAGTAAAACAAGGCACACACATAAATAAATAAATGAAGTGATATGTGGCTACTGAAAACTAATTCACAAATTATGCTGCTAAACTGAAGGCAAGCTTAGTTCAAGTATTTAGTTGATCACTAAATGCTCAGGTTTTAACCTGATTTTCTGGATTTTAAACTCAGAGCTTGGTTCTTCATTTTCAGTGTTGACATCCTACATATTTCCTTTTATGAAATTGGCTCTTTAATTCATTTGATGTATGAAGAGGCAAAATAATCTCACCTCTAATAGTTACCTGTTTCTTTCATGAAGATAAAAATATGGCTGAAGAACCTTTCAGATAATTATCATCAGTGTGCAGAGTCAAAAGGTCTACTGAATTTGCATGCTAAATAAGTGAAGACATTGTAATATTTACACTGTGCAAACCTAGAAAGATAATATGCCTGAAAACTGATCCTTCAAAATTCGTAATGGTATAGAGGTTTCTTATATTGATTGTCTTTAGCCTCTTGAATGTATCTCAACTGTGAAAGTAGCCAGTTGGACACATAATGATTCTGTGCTAACAGATACAGCATCAAACTTCAAACCTCACTGTAAAAATGAAGCCAAGTGTCTCATTTTATTTTGTATCACAGAAGTTCAAATCCACAATATAGTCCATGCTCCACTGGAGAAATTCACAGCTTAGAATTGTGTATAAGAAGCAAAGGGATGGATTCTTAAGGCCATCGGAGACCAATTATTAAATAAATGTTATTAAAAAGCATTCATAAGGTACCAATGAGAAAACATGGAAATGTTCTATGACAATTAAAATCCTTCATCCTTTGGTTTTCTCCTAGATGTCTTCTTTTAGTTACAAGTCTTCTCCAGTCTCAGTCTTTAGGATCACTAGTTCTCCACAGCCATGCCGGTCTTGTTTTTATTTAGTAGATCAAAGGTTCTTTGAAGCATAATGAGTGAGCTCTTCAACTGCAAACAAAATAATTTTCAAAATCAATCGTTTAAATTTTTCTGATTATTTTTATGCCAGAGTTCATATTTACATTTAACATAATTTTGTTTGCACTGATGCCAAATAAAACACTGAATATAAAATACCTGATTCCTTAGGGTATGTCGGTATGTTTGCTACAGAGTTGTTCCATTTGCTGTAGGATTGTACTTCTTCCTACAATGAACTGCTGTGTGTTCTACCTCCCATTAGGTCCATAATCAAATTATCCAAAGTGAAAGGCTGGTTTGTTTTCAGAAATGGTTTCTGAAGGTGCAGTGGTCTTACTTTCTCCTGAATAGCTCAGGTTGCACTTCCAGGCCTGTGCTTGCTCTTACGCTCGTGTTTGTCGTTATCTTCTAAAATTTACCCGTTCCTACTGTCTCCACGTTTTTCCCCTAGTTATCCAGCCTCTAAACTGGATGAGTGAGTAAGTAAGTAAGCATTACTACTTACTTTGATACTTAATTTTGTACTTTTTAAGTACTCTTTAACAATACACACGGACATTGGATTTCTCTAAAAATTGTAGGCAACTTGAGAACAAGAAGTATGTCGTCTTCTTTGTATTCATTCATTCATTCTGTGCTAAGACTGGGTATGCAGTGGTGAACTAAGCAGGCACTGTCTCTGCCTTCATGAAGCTTGCAGAAGAGTAAGCAAAACAGAACTAAAGCCCATGATCACACATGAATATATGGTTACGCACTGTTATGGTTTTGACTCAAGCAACTGGAGGAGGGTAGTATAATTTTCTAAAGTTCAACTAGATGAGAACTGGGTTAGGCTCGGGATGAAAATGAAATTCTGTTTTGGACATGATCAGTTTGGGATGCCTGTTATTAGTCAGGTGAAGATGACTATGAGTCTGGAGGTCAGGGTAAGGACAGTGGATCTGTTAGTCATGGGAGTGGATGTGATCACCTAATGGGGAGGCAGAGGCAAAGGGGAGAGAATCTAACACAGAACCTGGAGCACTGAACCAGGAAGAGGTCAGGTACAGGAGATGGTTTTAAAACAAAAAGTAGTTTCTTGTATGCTAAGTGAAAGAAGCCAGTCCTAAAAGATTGTATTTTTAGGAAATGTCCCAAACAGGCAAATTTATAGAACCAGAAAGAAGATTAGTGATTGCCAGGAGTGGAGTGAAGGATGGGAGTGACTGCTAATGGGTGTGGGGTTTCTTTTGGGGGTGATGCAGATGTTTTGGAATTAGTGGTGATGGTTGTATAAACGTGTGAATATACTAATAATCCTTTAAAAGGGTGAATTTTATAGTACAGAAATTATTTCAGAATAAAGCTGGGCTTTTTTTCATGGTTTTAAAGAAAGCAAGATTAGATGCATTTCAAGAAAAGAGTGGTCAGCTCTGTCAAAATGCTGACACTGTAAGTTGAAAACTAGAAAAAGGTACGTTAATGATACAAGCCAGAGGTCACCAGGGATTATAGCTCAAGCAGTATCAGTGGAAGATGGTGGAGAAGAAAACAAAGAAGGCAGGGGGCACGGAACAGCGAAGGAGTGGATTAAATATATGCATCAAGTTTTGCTCTCCACTGAAACCTCACAGGGGGACTTTTTTTTTTAAGACCTAAAACACCTATGCACGTAACACAAAGTGACAAATACCAATACAACTCTGGAAGCTGGAAAGCAGAGGGATGACTTCACAGCCTGAAAAAACTGAATACTAAGCTAACATCAGAGAAAGCTGAGAACCAACAAAATTTACCCTGAAGAATCCTCAAAAGCCTCAGGAATTGATGGCCAGGTATCTCTGGGAGTAGGAACTAACAGAAAAAGGCTAAAATAAGAAGGATCAGATGAATCTTTGGGCATATGGTCTCTCTCCTACTACCTGTACAGATGTCTAAAATTTTATTTTCTGGAGAGGATATAAAACAAAGGGTCTCAAAAAATAAGGTACCTCAGGAATAAATTTAACCAAGGAGGTAAAAGACCTGTATTCAAAAAACTACAGGACACTGAAGAAAGAAACTGAGGAAGATAGAAATAAGTAGAAGCACATACTGTGTTCATGGATTGGAAGAATTAACATCACTGAATTCTCCAAACTACCCAAAGCAATCTATAGATCCAGTGCAATCCATATTAAAGTACCAGTGGCATATTTCACAGATCTAGAACAAATATTCCAAAAATTTACATAGAACCAAGAAAGACACCGAATAGCCTTGGCAATCTTCAGAAAGAAGAAAAAAATTGGAGGGATCATAATACCTGATATAAAACTACAGCCCTGGCTGGTGTGGCTCAGTGGATTGAGTGCCAACCTGCAAACCAAAGGGTTGCAGCTCAATTCCTAGTCAGAGCACATGCCTGAGTTGAGGTCCATGTCCCCAGTTGGGGATATGTGAGAGGCAACCACACAATGATGTTTGTCTCCTACTCCTCTCTCTAAAAATAAATAAATCTTTTTTAAAAACTACACTATAAGGCCACTGTAATCAAAACAGCCTGCTACTAGCATAAGAACAGACACATAGATCAATGGAACAAAATAGAAAGCCCAGAAATAAACCCACACCTTTATGGTCAATTAATATTTGACTAAGGAGGCAAGAGCATATATGGAGTAAAGACAAGTCTCCTCAATAAATGGTGTTGGGAGAATTGGACTGTTACTTGCAAAAAATATATAACTAGACCACCAACTTACACCATACACCAGAACAAACTCAAAATGGATAAATGACTTAAATATGTTGTGATACCATAAAAACCCTAAAGGAAAACATAGGCAGTAAAATTTCAGTTACCTCATGTAGTAATATTTTGCCAATATATCTGCTAGGGCAAGGGAAACAAAGGAAAAATAAATGGGACTACATCAAATTACAAAAGCTTCTGCACAGCTAAAGAAACCATAAGTCCCTGGCTGGTGTGGCTCAGTGGATTGAATGCTGGCCTCCAAACCAAAGGATTGTGGGTTCAATTCCCAGTCAGGGCACATGCCTGGGTTGCAGGCTGGGTCCCCAATTGGGGGCATGCAAGAGGCAACAGTGCAAGAGGCAACCAATCAATGTATCTCTCACACATCGATGTTTCTCTCCCTTCCTTTCTCCCTCCCTATCCCTCTATCTAAAAGTAAATAAATAAAATCTTAAAAAAAAAAAAAAAGAAACCATCAGCAAAATAAAGAGGGAACCCACTATATGGGAGAGCATATTTGCCAATGATATATCAGACAAGGGTTTAGTCTCCAAAATATATAAAGAACTCATACAACTCAACACCAAGAAGACAATTCAATTAAAAAATGGCCGAAAGACCTGAACAGACACTTCTCTAAGGAGGACATACAGGTGGCCCATAGACACATGAGAAAATGCTCAACATTGCTAGCCATCAGAGAGATGCAAATTAAAATCACAATAAGGTATCACCTCACACCTGCCAAAATGGTAAATCAAAAAATATGTGCTGGTGAGGATGTGGAGAAAAGGGAACCCTAGTGCACTGTTGGTGGGAATGCAGACTGGTGAGGCCACTGTGGAAAACAGTACTGAATTTCCTCAAAAAAATTAAATAGGAACTGCTTTTTGACCCAGCATTTCCACTTCTGGGATTATATCCTAAGGATTTCAAAACACCAATTCAAAAGAATATTTGCACCTGTATGTTCACAGCAGCATTATTTACAATAGCCAAGATCTGGAAACAACTTAAGTTCCATCAGTATATGAGTGGATAAAAAAGCTGTGATACATTTACACAATGAATACTACACAGCAGTAAAAAAGAATGAATCCTTACCTTTTGCAACAGCATGAAAGGAACTGGAGACTATTATGTTAGGTGAAATAAACCAGTCAATGAAAGACAGATACCATGATCTCACTTATAAGTGTAATCTAATGAACAGACTAATGACCAATATAGAACCAGTGGCTTAGAAACATGGAACAGACTGACAAGTCTAAGAGGGGAGGTGGGAGGGCGGTACTGGTTAAAAGAAGGTGAGGGGATTATCAAAGAATATATATACATGATCCATGGACATATATACATAATCCATGGGCATGGACAACGGTGAGGGGATTGAATGTGGGAACAGGGGGCAGGATGGATGGGGGTGGTAAGGGGGGGAAACGTGAGACAACTAAAATAACATAAACAATAAAATATTTAAAAGAAAAAAAAACAGAGGGTCTCTGGCTGTGTGGCTCAGGGGATACCAAGCCATCATTAAGGACAATGGTACCATACCAAAAGCAGCGGGATTACATGAAAATACGTATACTGAATGTTCAGACCATCCCTTCTGTTCTGACCTCCCCATCCCTCTTTCACTCAGCATCCAAAATGCTGGCAGCCAGTCCTTAAATCCTTCAAATAGGAGACTGGAAGAGTCTTCTCTATAGAAAATGATGGACCCAAGAATCCAAACACCTAAACATATTCAGATCAGGATTTCTCAACTAATAGCCCAGCCAAATCTACAGAGAAGTTCAGGGTAGACCAGCCTGACCCACATGTTAAGATCCTGAGCCACATAAGCAGACAACCAAGGACTACAGACTCTAAAGAAATTCACTAAGTATAGAAATCAGAAAAGAAGGGAAAGGATTTTGATGAAAAGTGAGTATGCAAGAAGAAAAAAATTACTTAATTGTCAGTAATAGGTCAGAGAGAGAAAGATTTGGCTATTTAAAAAGATCTTGACCAACTTCAGTCAAGATGGTGATAACAGGCAGACATGGCTTACCACTTCACCCAACCACATCAAAATTACAACTAAAATATAGAACAACCATCGCTCAGGAATGACAGAAATTTAGCTCAATGAAAGTCTGATAACCACAGAATTAAAGAAATCACATCCATCCATGCTGGTAGGAGGGACACAGATGCAAAATAGGCGGGTCCCACACCCACAGGGATAAAAGTTTGGGAGGGATACCACAGGAGTGAGGAATCGCAGACCCACACCAGGTCCCCCAGCGCAGGGTTCCAGTATCAGGAAAGTAAGTCCTCACAACTTCTGGCTGCAAAAACCAGCAGGGATTGAGTCAGTAAAAGAAACTGCTGGAGCCCTAAGCAGTTCTTAAAGAACCCACACACACACTCACCTACTCAGACTCACTCCCTCTGAGCTCCAGGACCGGGGTAGCAGCTTGAAGGGCACCAGTGGTCTACAAGGAGAAACTGAAATGTCTGGCATCAAGATGAGCAGAGGCCATTGTATCTTCTCTAAACCCTCCCTCCACAGAGCCAGCAAGTTGGTGCCATATCTGAGACTCCATCAGTCTGGCTAACACTGTTTGACCCACCTTGGAGATCCCCAGAGGAGCTGCCATACCCAACTTATGGGCCCACCCACGCTGCTTTTCCATAAGAATGGCTGGTCTTGGATCCTAAATCTTATCAAATAAGCCAACAGCTAAATTCAGTGAGCCCTAGCAGCAGCCAGATTAGAGTCACAGCTTGGCTTTACCTGGGAATCTCTAAACCCAGCACAAGTAGCAGCCATCTCAAATTGCTTAGTAACTCAAGCAGGATGCCCCAAGCAAAACACAGGTGGGGGCTGACCTTGGCCTGCACACTCCCCCGGGAAAACCCCAGGGCCAGTGCACCCATTGGATGGCTATAGACTACCACCCTGGCCCTGCACAGCTAATTGTCTATGGATGGCAGAGGTTGGTCGTAAGTGGTCACAGCTAATCCTTGCAGCTGACTGACCTGGGTAAATCCCTCTCATTGATCTGCCAATAGCAACTAAGGCTCAACTATAAGAGGAGGGTGTACTTAGCCCACACGATGGGTGCACTTCAAGTACCCAACTTGGGTGATAGGAGAGGCTGTGCCACTGGACACAGGACACATAGTACATTAGACCACACTACAAAGACACCAAGTCAAAGCAGCTCTACCTAGGAGGCTGTCAAAATGAGGAGACAAAGAAACAGGGCCCGAAAGAACAGATCAAAACTCCAGAAAGAGCTAAATGAAACAGAGATAAACTATCAGATGCAGAGTTCAAAACACTGGTTGTAAGGATATTCAAGGAACTCAGTGAGGGCATCAGCAGCATAAAAAAGACTCAAGTCAGAAATGAAGGGTACACTAATTGAAGTAAAGAACAATTTACAGGGAAACAACAATAGAGTGGATGAAGCCAAGAATCAAATCAATGTTTGGGAATGTAAGAAGCAAAAAGTAACCAATCAGAACAAGAAGAAAAAATCCAGAAAGTGAAGATAGTGTAGAGAGCCTCTGGGGCAACTTCAAGAAGTCCAACATTCACATCATAGGGTGCCAGACGGAGAAGAGGAAGAGCAAGAAACTAGAAATCTATCTGAAAAAATAGTGAAAGAAAACTTCCCTAATTTGGTGAAGGAAATAGACATTTGAGTCCAGGAAGTACATAGAGTCCCAATTATGATGGATGCAAAGAGGCCCACTCCAAGACACATCATAATTAAAAGGCCAAAGGTCAGAGATAAAGAGGGACTTTTAAAAGCAGCAAGAGAAAAGAAGTTAGTTACCAGAGGGTTGCCAGATGGGAGGTGGGAGAGGCAGAATGAGTGAAAAGGTGAGAGGATTAAGAAGTACAAATAGGTAGTTACAGAATAGTCATGGGGATGTAAAGTACAGTATAGGAAATGGAGTCGCCAAAAACTTGTACACATGACCCATGGACATGAACAACGGTGGGGGAACTGCCTGATGGAGTGGGTGGTGCTGGGTGGAGGGGGGCAAAGGGAGAAAAATCAAGGAAACTATAATAGCAAAATCAATAAAATATAATTCAAAAAAATCACAATGCCATAAAAAATGAAAATTCAGAGGAATAATAGCTCCTTGAAATTAAAAATTAATTAGCAAAAATTTAAAAACTCAATAGAAAAATTTTTTAAATGTAACATTTTGAAATGCATCAGAGTAAGACAATGTCTATAAATGACAAAACTTAAAATAACGTGGTTATAGATTGGATTATAATATAATTGAGAAAGACTTTGCTTTTTCTGTAAGATATAACATTCCAAGGTTACAATTAGAAGTATAAATGAAAGTACATCAGAACTTCATAGATTCTTGGAGGTTTTTAATCAATAATCTCTAGAACATCTACATTAATAAAAAATGTATACAAAATAAAAATAAATATTAAGATGAAGAAATCACTGAGAAAGCAGAACAAAAAGGCAAAGAGATAGAAGCTGGAAAAAAAGGCTAAGAAAATTTGACAACCTGTCCAATGAATTGAATTTTAGGAGCTATAGATAGTGGAATGAACAAAACCATCAACTATATAAAACAATACTTCCCAGAACTAAAGGCATGAGTTTCCACATTAAAGGATTAAGAATGATACCATCCTCTAGAATTCTCAGTGGTAACACTGGGAGCCAAAAGGCAATGGAGCAATGCCTTAACTATTCTAAAGAAACATTATTTCCAAGTTAGAATTCTATCCTCACCCTAACTATTAATCAAAGGGAAGGGCAGAATAAAAAATTTTCAGACAAGTGAAATCTTAAAATATTTACCCTCCATACTCTTTCTTAGGAGGCTACTAAAGGATATGCTCCATTAAAAGGAGGAAGCAAGTCAAGCAAGGAGAAAGCATGGGCCATAGGAAACAGAGGAGATGGATGACAGCTGGGCACCCACACAGAGGGCCACAGACCTGCCTGGAGCCAGGTGGAGGCTCCACTGACAGAATGCCTGAGGCGAATGAAGATTATAAGAGATTTATACAATAGGATGAAATACTTACAAATAATATTGATAAAACTAATCATAATGAAATTCAGGGGTAAGAAAAAAGAACAGAAAAGAAAAAGCAGTCATAGTTTATTCTGTGGCACAGCTCAGAATAGCAAAGTTGGTCAAAACAAAGCAAACACTAAATATTGACCTAACCAAAAGTATGACTTCATTTGGGAAAATGGGGAAATTTGAAATGGGGGAAAATGAGATGAAAAGAAAGAAAACAAAATCACTGTGTTCTCTTTACTTCCCTAATAGAAAGTCAAAACGTAATGTCTAAAACTGAAAAATCAAGACATATCAGTGTTTGCTTATTTATGAATGTGAAGTTAAACACCAACAGAATAAACTAAAAGATTGTTGTCTTAGGAAAGAAATGAAGAGAGTGCTGGGATTGCTATTTTCTCAACAAGTCTTGCAAAACAAGTTAACTCTTTAAACAATGTGAGTGACTTTAGAGAAAATAAAAACTTTAAAAAGTGAATGATATATGAAGGATAAAGTAGTGACAGCCAGAGTAGGCAACTCTGAAAGAGCTCAACTGTGAAAAGGAGTAGAGAGATGATGCGGATATGGTGTAGGTTTTTAAATGCAGGAGATAACATAGCATGGTCATGTGCTGATGGTAAAGATCCACTGAATGAGGGAGACTGAAAATGGGAAAGCTAGAAAGGAGATGCATGGAGTCTCCTAACACGTGCTGGCACTTGCCTATCATAGGCTGAGGAATGCATCCAACTGGAGTGGAGAAGACAGGGTGCAGCAATAGGAGAGTCTGTAGACTTGGTTATAGAAGGAGAGGGAAAGTCTCTTTTTTCCTTGATGCATAGTCATCATCAGTTGAGAGTGAGGGGCTATGGAAGGAGTTAATGAGAAAAGTGAGATTATGATATACTCCTTGCTAAAGAGTAGGAGGAGAAAATTACTAAGGAACTGTAGATACTGTGCACTTGAAGAGTGCCTAGTTGAAGTTACAACATTCAGTGCCCCACATGATATACTATGAAATGCTCAATAGTTGAATCTATAAAACAAACCTACACATGAAAAGGATGAAAGGAAATAAAATATTAACAGTGATTATGTCTATTCAGACATACTAGAACTATAGGTTTTTTTCGATTCCCTATTCAATTTTTGAAAAGTAAGCATATATATTTAATGGAAATATTAATCTTTATTTTTCAAAGGGAATCCTAACTTTTGGTTCATGGAAGTAAGTGGCATATATTGATGGTACTAAGTTCAAAAGATAATGTTTATAGCAAAACACTGAAGCAACCTAAATGTTCAGTCTTCAGTGGAGATATGTTAAAAATAATTGGGGCGTGTTTATATAGTTGAATTCTATGCAGCTACTAAAAGAAGGGGAAGCACTTTATATCCTCACATGGAAATATCTCCAACAAAATAATGAACAGTGTATATAGGGTCTATCATTTCTATAAAAATGGTTAAATTAAGCATAAAATTTCATATAGAAGAATCAATAAAAAGAAGTAGATGTAAGTATGATGGTATGGAAACATCTTCAAAATATATTACTAATTGAAAAAAAGATACACAACAGTGTCTGCAGTGTGCTCCTGTTTTATAAAAAAAAAAGTTCCAGGGACTATGTGCATAATATGCATAATAGAGAAATTGGCACGGCAAGGGGAGTGCCTCTAGGAGGGGATTCTTCCAATAATGGTATACGGAATATTTCCTCACAGCCAGAGCAACAACGGGTCCAGACTGGTGTGAGAGCACACAGTTGCCTACCTCTTCAAGCATCACGATGGAGTCTCGGAGCACTCCCTTTAAACGATGGGCCTGATCTTTATGCTTTTGACTGTATTCTGCTCTTGACACCATATCAGAGGCTAAACTGAAAGAAAAATACCATATTAAAATTCAGGAAAATAACTACACATATTTTATTTCCAGAAATTACCAGTGCTCCATAAATTTACAAACAAAACAAAAAATTAAGAAACAAAAAAAACTATGACTACAGAATAGTTAATAGACCAAAATCTCTTAAACAGGGGTTAAGTTTTCTTCAACTAGGGAATTACTGAAATAACAGGTTGGAGGGGAAAAAAAGACTTACCTCAAAGATTTCTCTTCTTGGAGGTGGAGACGGTAAAAGGACTGAGCAGCATACTCTATCTTTGACAGCTTCAGAAACAGTGTCACATTCAATAAAACTAGCAACAGCAAACTAGACAGAGCAAATCATACCTGGTTAATCCACTCTTCCCCAGACCTGAAGCACTGCTAATGCAGAATATACATGCCAAACCTTCAAAAACGTATATTATCCAGACCAGTTTTCAACTGTTAATACTTAAATCAGTTATTCCTATTATGTAAAATAATTACTTGTAAGTACTAAACAGACATTGAAGTGAAAGTTAGAAGGCAAGTGGAGGACAATAAAGCTCTCAAAGCAGGTCGGGATGGTCCCCGACATCCCCTCTGTTAGAAGGGATGTTAGGGGTTGTAGCCAGTGCAGATGTGCGACCCCTGGCTTAGAGATCTACCAGGTGAGCTTTCAGTATCTGTTTTGGGTGCTTTTGGCTTAAGTAGTTATAAAACCATAATGCTGTACTTCAAACAGAAAATGGAGATCAATATGGACTAATCTTAGGTAGATCATGATGTACTTGCTATTCCCAGTGGAAGCCAAAAGAAATTTTTAAAAATTACCATTCAGCAAAAACTTCTTCAAGTTCAACTTGGACTAAGAAAGTATCAAACCCCAAATATACATTCATGGTGTCATGTACAAAATGTTAAATGCTAAATGAACTTTATTGGTTCTCACAGCAGCCTTTCCAGTGAATGAATATATTTCTTATTATACATGTATGCAAATATATAGATGGCATCACATCTCATTTTTTTCTGTTAGAATATTGACTTGCCCTTAAAAATATACAGTATTCCCTTTATCTATCCAGATGAGAATATTTTTTAAATGAAAGCTTATGTAGTGACAATAAAATCAAATTTATGAACTTATTATGGCACTGAAATGGTTCACTGATGAACATTTCAACATCTGAGTATAAACTTTCTGCAAAGTAAAGCAAAAGACCACTGATGATATTTGCTATTCAAAACTGCCATAGCAAATCAACTTAACCAGGATATAGAAACCTTTTTATAAAACTTAAAGGCACAACAATCATTTTCTATGCTCTGAAATCTGTAATTAGAAAAAACAGCTGATATAAGAACTTCATTCCAAAAAATCCCCAAGTATGTGACCCAGTAGGAGCCGATTCAATGGAATCTAATCGACTACCCCCGACATTCCCATATAGCCACACAGGTAATAGCAGTCTGAACATAACTGGCCAAATGGATTACTATAGAATATGAGATTCAGACTGATTGCCCAATATCTCTCTTCATGGGATCTTCGATCACTTTCATCAGAATAATCTGCACAAAATACTGTGCAGAAATACTGATTCCTGATCACTACTTGAGACCTACTGACTCAGTCTCTGGACTTGGGGCCAAGAAATCTGCATTTTAGCAAGTGATTCTTATGCACAGGAAAGGGTAAGGACTCTTGGTCCAATCAAAAAGAGTAAAACAGCATTATTGGGATTTCACTAGCCTACATATATAAATACTCCCTTTAAATTTATGGAACATCCCATAAAATCCTATGATAGAAGAAATAAATCAAATTAGTTTAAAAATTGAAACATTTATTGAATGTGTACTTGGTATTCACTCAAATTTAATGATTTTTCTGAAAATCATACAGTGATTCCTCACCTACCATGGGAGTTACGTTCCAGAGACCTCTGAGATAGGTGAAAATCCACAAAGTAGTGGTGTTATATTTATTTTATTATTTATATATATTTAAGGCTTTATAAACCCTTCCCACACTCCTAGAAACCTTTCCCAGTCTATTAACCTTTCCCACACTCATAAACACTTCATATGCTCTTAAAAACTTTCTACACTCTTAAACCTACATAATTTTAACAGCATATGAAATTCTATATGGGTACTCCCCAGTGAAGTATACAGTCATCCCTTGCTATATCACAGGCGCAGTACAGTGAAGCCACAATAAGTGAACCACAATATAGCGAGGGACTACTGTACATCAAAACTATCAGACTGAAGAATATATTGTAAAATTACTGTTTTTGTAAGTTCAAACTGGTCAAATAGTGGTAAGTTCTATACAATAATATACAAATGCATTCAAATTCTTTTATAAACTGTTAAAAGTAAAAACACGAGCTAAATAAGCATTCAAAACCAATACTTACAAAACACTCATCACCACGATAAGGGCGGTGTTCCAGTTTTCCGCTTCCTTTTTCTTTCCTACAGATGACACACACACACAGAGGCTGCGTTAGAAGTTAGAATTGGGACTGTGATTACAACCAGTAACATTTTAATTTCATTTGAAATAACTAGAAACTTAAGAAATTATTTGTAAGGAATAAAGTGATTTAGGGTGAATTCCTGCACCTTTTTTTGTTTGCTTGTTTCTAATATCCTAAGTAATATGAGTCAAATCTACAAAAAGAAAACTTACATCAGTCCTTCAAATTTGGCCTATATTAAAAATTAATTTACTCTAAAATTAAATATGCAATTCAATACATCATGTATGATCGGTAGCTAAGTTCCATTTCTTCAAACAATATTTGAGCTGGGTTTATGTATGATACTTCCCTCCTGGAAAAAGTTTTGTAAGCCATTGCCACCTGTTCTCTATTGCCCATACTTTTAAACTCCAAAATTAGAGCCATTAAGCTTAAACATATTCACACTAAGAAATGAGCCTCGGAAGAGAATTTTTTATGTGGAAGGATGTGAAGATGTTACAGTTTTACAGTTCTGAGAGGGAGGGAGTAACAGTTAATAGAGGCAGGATGCCTTTAAAATTGAGAGTGAGACTAATAAAAGTCAAATTCCATTTCTGCAGTTTTGCTGGGCTGGCCCTGAAAGTACGTAAGAATTAAAAACATACAATCATTTTAGTACATTGAGGGGCAGAAATGAAATGTCTGAAAATGCTTGGCAGGAAGTTAACGAGTGAAGTGCCCAGCATCCAGGGACAATGGTGGGGACCGGTGACTTGGGGATTTGGTCTAATAAGGCAGCAGCTATTAGGCTCCAACAGACTGTTGCTATGAAAGTATTTGGGTCCAGGGTTGTCAGATCTGAGTTTTTATACAAAAATGTCCAATTTTTAAAATACCATGTGGTCCAGTAAAATGCTTCTATTGACCACGTGCCTGACATTTTACAACTGCCAAAGAGACATATTCTGCTTAATGTAAGTAAACTAAAACCTTCCATCTCTGTTTACCAGGTAACAGCTACCTGTGATATCCCCTCTGGCATCTAAACCCCCATCTCCAGAAGAACGCTGAGAAGAAAGCTTAGGAACTGTTTCTGCTGCTCGGTTGAATGTTCGCCTTCTCCTTCGTAGGCCACTCAGTTTTCCAGGGTCTTCAACAGGCTGATTTAACATAGATTCTTCCATTAACAAATCTGATTCTAAAAAGGGAAAAAAATCTTTAGGTAGTGGAGAAACTTCAACTGTAAGATACAGGGGGCTTAGTGGTTGTTTTGCGTTGTGTTTTTTTTAAGCTTTGAAAAATTTCTCTTATGATTACTTGGGTTTCATAGCCTAGATTCAAAGCTACTCTTAATGAAAAGTCTTGGAGAGTACAGTGATCCCAAAATAAGACTTCATTATTCTAGGAAAAATGAACTATATTAATAAATGATGGGATCGTCAGAGCAAATTTGCCATATGCTATATTAAATATTAATGTAACAATTTAAGTTTTAGAAACAATAGGCCTACCCTGGATCATTAGAAAGATTTCCAAGATAGATTATGGTACTTGATGGTCAATTTCAAAGGAAGGAGTAGCATATAATAGTTCTAATTTACAATAAAGGTTTGCAGAAAAGGAAGCCCTAATAACAAAAATTTGCAAACAACCTAAAATCCTCATTTTTGTCAATTGTTTCAATCTCTTCCTTTATCAGACTTTTTATTAGAAGTTCATTATCCAGTGGCCAAACTAATTTTTGAGTTTCATTTTTTTTGCTCCTGATTAGAAGTTTAATGACAAAATAACCAAAGAGAGAAAAGCAAGGAAATAAAGTAATAATAAACTAGAGGATGACAGAGAAATTACAAGACTTGACTGACCACCAGCTTTTCTTTAACTAAAATTAATTATGTTCACGTAAGTATATTTTTTCTTGTGTATATTCTAAGGAATATCCAAATAGAACTATGATATTACTTCCCCTAGTCTAGCACCCACCTCACAGAGTTCATACTTGTACAGGACACCATTACTTAGTGGGCCCGTGTAAAACCAGGAATGCTGTGCTGCTAAGGACAGTGTGGGCCTGAGGACTCCCCAAGATTAGCAAGCACAGGTGCACCTGTGTGCTCTGCAGTGGAGCCCTCGCTACAGTCAGCCTCCAGGGCCTCCCACAGTCAGCAAGTGTGACACCCCCTGTGGTCTTGGGCAAATCATTTAACCAAGTCCTCTGTTTCAGTATTTCTTGTTCAGTAAAATGGAAAAAAAATAGTAACAGTACTATCTCACAGGGCTGTAATAAGTCGATATTTATAAAGCACATAGAACAATGTCTAGCTGATAGTAAGAATTATGTAAGTGTTTGTTAGACCAACAAAAATTAAAAGTTTGAAAGTCCAAGTGGGGTGGTTACAAGTACTTCAGTGGGAATCATTCCAACACCATCTACCAGTTTCTGCTGTTAATTCAAATGCACAATCAGTCCATTCTGTCAATAAATGCATCTTTACAAAAATAGATCAATCAAGAAATGCACGAACCAAGCTGTTTGAAATAGTCTTCCAGTGAGCTCCAGGAATTCTTCTCAATCAAAGATTTGACAATGGCCCATGGCTGTTTTCTGTATTTCAAATCTGTGGAGATTCTAACAGGATAAGGATAATATTTATTTCAAGGACAGGATTTAAGTATATTAACATTGCCATTAAATATAAAATTGTATTCAGTGGAGAGCCAGAAGGATTCAAAGTCAATTAGACTATAAAAGAAAATTTGTTTACTGATAACAACTTCTTTCAAAAATTACTATGTACTACTAATAATTTCATCAAATTTCCCTTCTAAGTACATGGGATTTTATTTCTTTCCTTTCTCTAGTCCTGACTTTTCTTTGCATAGTAGGAAAGGCTCAAAATAAATTCTAAATTTCCTACATGCCTTGTAAAAAAATCTCCAATGGTCAGGAATTAGTTGAAAATCACTACATTAGCTAAGACTAGGCCAAGCATATGATGACGGCTCATCACTAACTTCAATGCACTGACATTGCTCACTCTCCATTGCAGCAGAGTCATTCACCCCTCACCATGTGCCCCTCAAGAACTCCCAGCCCCCTTGCCATTAAAGAGGAACTGGTGATGGGTTCTGGCCACTGGACTGTGAGCACAGTTCTACAGCTCTCTCTTCCTATAGCAACAGAAACAACACATAATCTTGGTTATGTAGCTCCAGGATATCAAAGCCTTCATTGGCTTGGTCCTTGAGGGAAGAGCCCCATCCCTCTGCTGACCAATGATGGACGTGTAATTTGAACAAACAATAAAGCTTCTGTTGTGTAAAGCCATCACTAAGATTTTAGGATTACTACTATGGTACCAGAGCGTAATCTAGCCTATCCTGAATAAAACATCTACAGTAGCTCACCTCAGCCGGCATTTCTGTTTTGAAGATGGGATGATGTAGTATCTGTTCAGGGTGTAGAAGTAGTCATGGTAGGGGACATCATGCGTCAGCACTTCTGAGTCTACCCAATAAAACTGTGCTTCCCGACTTTCTTTATACAGTGTCTGCCAAAATAAGACAAAAATGTTTTCCATGTACTTGTTTAATACATCAAATTCCTTGCCAATTCAGAACATATGTATTAGAATTCCTTCTCACATACTACGAAAGACAAGAGAAGCCAAAGTGCAGAGCCAGAAGAGCCTCCACGTTGGCTATGCTATCTACAAACGAGAAGAAAGGACCTGCAGAAATGGTATTTGCTGCCTCTCCGTAATCTCACAGTGTAACTATTTTTCTTTCTCTTAGATACGAGGAGAAAGGAACCATGTAACCTCTTGTGTATATTACTAGTTTTTAAAGAATTTTAAGCCCTGCTGGCTTAGCTCAGTCGACTGAGTGTGGGCTGCGAACCAAAGTGCCGCAGGTTCGATTCCCAGTCAGGGTACATGCCTGGGTTGCAGGCCATGACCCCCAGCAACCGCACATTGATGTTTCTCTCTCTCTCTCTCTTTCTCCCTTCCTTCCCTCTCTAAAAATAAATAAATAAAATCTTTAAAAAAAAGAATTTTAAATGTTCCTGTTAGGAAACAATTCAAAAACCACTTGAAAAAATTAAGGACTCCACCCAAAGTTCACCAAGGTTTAATAAAACCACCCTTCACCAAATAAGTGAAGGAAGCAGGCAAACAAACAAAACGCTACTTTTCCTCAACAGGATTTGACGTGGCTACTGGGCAAGCCTTGCTCGTTGTGATCACACCCTTTACACTTGTGCTGTAAGGTTATCAAAGACGTTCTAACGCCAAAGTGCCAGACTTTTCTTATTTGTCTGAAAATCTTTTGAGAAAAAAGTTTAATCCCTTTTTAACACTGAAGGACAAAATTACAAGAGCAGAATTAGTTCAGATGTTAGGAGCTATTTTCGAACTATTCGCACAACAGAGACACCACACTCCAACTCGAACTGGCCAAGCACAAATTCCACTCGGAGACAGTGCCACACTGGTGCAGAGCGGAGCATTCAATATCTCCCCATCTCTTCCCTGTGTGTCACAGCAGCCATCTAGTTATTTGACCCAAACCCTTGACATGATTCTGCAAATCAAATTCCTATAGCGTTCTTTTTAAAACCATTTATTTTTTTTAAAAGGGTCAGTCGTACACAAGAGTAGAAATGAAGTATAATGAACTCTCATAAGCTCATCAACCAGCTTCAACAACACTAACTCCTTCCTAACCCTGTTTCATCTGTACCCCATTCCCACATTCCCTCCCTCCCTCACATCCAGCCACCCTCCTTGGCCTGGCTGGGCTACTTTTAAAAGATAGCCCAGACATCAATAGAATTTCATCCATAAACACCTAAGTATCTCTTTCCATAGATTCTTCAGTATGTCTCTTTAAAAGATACTGTTCTTTATTTTTTAAAAGATACTTTTCTTTAAAACATAGCTATAATACCATTACACACACAAAATAACAGTTCCTTAAATCTCATGAATATATGGTTGATATGTTTCTTGAGTCTCTTTTAACCTGTAAGTAACAGTTTCTCCTCACATTTTTTTCTTGCCATTTATTTGATGAAATTGTTTTGTAAACTGGCACCTCAGACAGGCATCTTCTCTCTTTTCATGCGCATGGTTCTCCTGAGGCTCTGACGGGGCAGACATACCTGCTTCTCAGTGGCAGCAGTGGACTTCCCAGTGAGCGGATTATTCAGAATTATGGTGTAGGTCATGGTTCTCAGCTGATCACCTCCAGGTTCCACATTCCAAGGGGTAGATACTACATCTATTCACAGCAAATATAAAATGAGTCAGTTCTAGAAATTTGAAGGGTATGACTTGAAATGGAATCAAAGAGGTAGTTTTTGAATATTTTAAGTTTTTATTTTTGACCATTCAAAAATAAAATTAAATGTTAGGCACTCTTCTTATATGTGATATCCCCATCTCTGATCTATTTACTTCTAAATTGTTGTCAATCAATACACTTTTTACTTCCCTTTAGAAGATAAAAGTTGGTTCATCTGCAGGCTTCTTTTTAAAGTCCCCAATACCTATGAAGAGAAGTAATGGCACCAGCCTTGTCAAACTGAGACAGAACAACACTTCAGCATTCCCACCACTGAGGACAAAACCTTGAAAGACATTTGTGATTATGCAGCAATGTGGTCTTGATCCCAACTTGTGGAGAAATCATGTAATGTTAGTGGCTTATCTGCTGAAGTCTTTAATTAAGGAGGAAGTGATGGAATATAAATAACTATATAACCTATATAGCACAAGCTATAGGATAACCTCTCTATGATGAGACCTTGGTGAAAAGTCTCTTCTGATTGCTTAGCAACAACATGGTGAGTAAAGACACACTTTGAACAGATACATCTTTAGAACATTGCACTATACAGCAAAGGTCATTTTATAAGCCAAAAACTAAGCAAGTATAGGTAAAGGCATCATGAACTCTATTCAAAGATCTGAGTAAATCATCTAGTGCTTTTAGCACAAATGGATTTGGGAAATTAGTATGTCTGGCTGCTACTCATCAACATACTAAAATATAGGAGCCTTTATCTAACTCATTACCTACTGTCAAAGGAATGGTACCAGGCATCGTGATCTACCCAGTTTTTCTCAATTTCTTTCATACAGATAGGTCTGGCTGAAGCCACCTTTTGAGTATCTGGAAAAATCTTACAACTAAATTTAAAAAGCAGCATCATAAACCATGGAAGGTAATCATTTCATGATGGTTTATAAACCATTTTAAACCATATTTGCTATAAAATGGTTTATAGCAAATAAACCATTGCCATTTTATTTGCTATAAAATGGTTTATTATATTGTTTTTGCCCATCTGTCCTACATTTTAGTTTCTTAAGAGTAGGTAAGTGGTAGTAATTCTGCCTCTTAATTCTTTTTTTTCTTTTTTTTAATTGTTGTTTAAGCACAGTTGCCTCCATTTTCCTGCCACCATCATTTCAAGATGGCATTTTGAGCACATATCTTTTCCTTCCCAAAATCCTAATGAAATGACTGTGGAAACATAACAATAAAGAAAAGTGTGATATTTTCATTTATGTTAAAAGTATATACTTTGTCTTCATCTCATTTCTGGCACAGAGCTCCTAAAACCCTTGGAATTTCCTAAGTAAAGAAAACAATAAAGGTGTCTTTTTTAAAAAAGATTTTATTTATTTATTTTTAGAGAGAGGAAGAGAAGGAGAAAGAGTGGGAGAGAAACATCAATGTGTGGCTACCTCTCACGCACCCCAAACTGGGGACCTGGCCTATAACCCAGCCATGTGCCCTAACCAGGAATCGAACCAGCAACCCTTTGGTTTGCAGGCCCACACTCAATCCACCGAGCTACACCAGCCAGGGCAAGGTGTTTTTTTTATTATGTCTTTTGTTCAGGACCACACCCTATTTATTTCTTCCTTCACCTGGCTGTTGATTTGTATATTTTAATGTCCTTTATAACAAATCAGTAATCTAGTGAGTAAAAAAATGATTTATTTACATGAAAGATATAAAATTCTAAAATACTTTTCAAAGGTTACTTTGATTGTATGTCAGTCTATTTCAGAAAAATTATACAAATAATCCATTGTGAATCAGCAATAGAATTTAAAGATATTGTTGAATTTTGCTGTTAAAATTGTACACTATTCAACAAAGCAATAATTAATAAGGAGAAAGAAAGTGTCTTCCACTTGTGTTTTCACCAATGTTGCCAACAAGCCTACTGAGTATCATGTGCCATGGCACCATCTAATTAACAACATCCTGGAATAGTCAAGTCCCCCAATACCTGAGTAAAGCTCATCATAGTTTAAAAAATTGGAGATGAAATTCTAAGAAAAGTGGGAATAGTACACAAAAAAGACACAAGAGCCATTTTGATATATTGACTTGAGGTAATAAAAATCAGGAATTTCAGAAAACCACTTCAACAATCCTTTGATGTAATAAAGTTTTAAAACTGGTGAGTTTTCATACCCATTAGGATGGTTGTTACCACAAAAAAATGAAAATAACAAGTTGGTGAGGATGTGGAGAAACTGGAACCTCTTTATGTTGCTGGTGGAAATGTAAAATGATGTTGCCACTAAGGAAAACAATGTGGCCATTCCGCAAAAAATTAAACATAGAATTACCTTATGATTCAGCAATTCCACATTTGAGTATACACCTGAAGGAACTGAAAACAGGGGCTCAGATATTTGTACATCAGTGTTCACAGCAGCATTATTGATAATAACCAAAAAGTGAAAACAACTCAAAGCTCCACCAATATATGAATGGATAAACAAAATGTAGTATATGCATACAATGGGATGTTATTCAGCCTTAAAAAGGAATGAAATTCTGACACATGCTAAAACATAGATACACACTGAAGACATTATGGTAAGTGAAATAAGCCAGTCACCAAGGGTTAAATATAGTATGATTCCACTTACAGAAAGTTCCTAGAAGAGTCAAATTAAAACAGAGGAAAAGTAGAATGCTGATCATCGGAAGTTGGGAGGAGGGGGAAACAAGTAGGCACTGTTTCACAGGCACAGAGTTTCAGTTTGGGAGGATGGGAAAGTTCTGGCGCTGGATGGTGGCAATGGTGGCTGCATGGCCATGTGAATGCACTTAATACCACTGAGCTGTGTGCTTTAAAATGGTTAAAATGGGAAGTCTTACGTTATATACATTTTACCACAATAAAAAAAATTGGTAAATTTAGGTGATGGATATATGCATTTTATTACACTGTTCATGCAACTTTTCTGAAGATTTACATTTTTTGAAAGTTAAAAAGTTGAATAAAAAACAAAGCTTTTGAAGCTTTTGAGCTTTGAAACACAAAAGTAGTCATACAACTGCAAACAAAGACTTAAAAAAATACCTATTTAAAAGCTCCCTAATTAAAAAAAAAATTAAATCCAATCATAGGCATTTTAATGCTAAATAAGATTACAAATAATTGACTATGAAAATTTTTTCATTAAATTCATAATATTTTTAAAATATATTTTATTGGTTATGCTATTACAGTTGTCCCATTTCCCCCTTCACTGCCCTCCACCCTCTCCCACCCACTTCCCCCCTCTTTTAGTTTATGTCCATATGTCATAAGTTCTTCAGCTTCTACATTTCTCATACTATTCTTACCCTCCCCCTATTTCCTACCTACAATCTATGCTACTTATTCTCTGTACCTTTTCCCCCTCTCTCCTCCTCCCACTCCCCTGTTGCAAACCCTCCATGTGATCTCCATTTCTGTGGTTCTGTTCCTCTTCTAGTTGCCTGCTTAGTTTCTTTTGGTTTTGCTTTAGGTGTGGTTGTTAATAATTGTGATTTTGCTGTCCTTTTACTATACATGTTTTTTTAAATCTTCTTTTCTTAGATAAGTCTCTTTAACATTTCATAAAATAAGGGCTTGGTGATGATGAACTCCTTTGACTTGACCTTATCTGAGAAGCACTTTATCTGCCCTTCCATTCTAAATGAAAGCTTTGCTGGATAGAGTAATCTGGGATATAAGTCCTTGTCTTTCATGGCTTGGAATACTTCTTTCTAGCCCCTTCTTGCCTGCAAGATCTCTTTTGAGAAATCATCTGACAGTCTGATGGGAACTCCTGTGTAGGTTACTGTCCCCTTATCTCTTGCTGCTTCTAGGATTCTCTCCTTCATTTTTACCTTGGCTAATGTAATGATGATGTGCCTTGGTGTATTTCTTCTTGGGTCCAACTTCTTTGGGACTCTCTGAGCTTTCTGGACTTCCTGGAAGTCTATTTCCTTTGCCAGAATGGGGAAGTTCTCCTTTATTATTTGTTCAAATAACTTTTCCACTTGTTGCTCTACCTCTTCCCCTTCTGGTACCCCTATAATTTGGATGTTGGAACATTTATAGATGTCCTGGAGGTTCCTAAGCTTCTCCTCGTGTTTTTTAATTCTTATTTCTCCATGCTTTCCTGTTTGGTTGTTTCTTTCTTCCTTCTGGTCCACTCTATTGTTTTGAGTCCCAGTTTCCTTCCCATCACTATTGGCCTATGCATTTTCCTTCATTTCTTTTATGATAACCTGCATTTGTTCATCTAATTTGCGACCAAAATCAACCAATTCTGTGAGCTTCCTGATCACCAGTGTTTTGAACTGTGCATCTGATAGGTTAGCTATGTCTTGGTAGCTCAAAAGGATGAGTTCTGGGGCACTGATTTGTTCTTCTGTTTGAGCCATCTCTCTCTCTCTCTCTCTCTCTCTCTTTTTTTTTTTTTGGTTTGGTCGCTCCTGTTATGGTGAGAGGCGGAGCCTTAGGTGTTCACCAGGGCTGGGCACCCCACTTGCTAGATTGTGACGTTGTATGTGAGGGCAGGGTCGAGAGGGAACAATGGTGGTAGCTCCGTTCTCCCTCAGTCCCTTCCCTGGGATCCTGGGTTGCGTGCTCTGCCCTGCTCCACAATCTCTGCCTCACTGGGTCTGCTAGTTGCCGCCTGTGTACTCAGGGTCCACCCGTTGCGATCTTGCACGCCCCAGATGCCTTAAGCACTCCTGGTTGCCTTATGTGCCCCAGATGCCTTACACACTCCTGGTTGCCTTATGCGCCCAACTCTCCCAGATCTCCTCACCGCGACCCGGGCCGGCTGCTTGTCTCCGCCCCTCCTACCAGTCTGGATGAATGGGTCTATTTCAACTTCCTGGCTGTCCGACTTCCATCCAGATAAATTTTCTATCAGTTCTGGGTGTTATTCTGCCTCTAAATTGTTGTTGTTCCAATCTTGGTTGTGTGTGGAGGTACAGTGTGTCCACCTATGCCTCCATCTTGGCCGGAAGTCCTGAACACATTTCTTTGGCTGCTATCTCCAGAGGGAAGCCTTTACTTGAGGGAGGAGAATTGCTGTCTTTGGAAGGTAGCATACGCGGTATCCACATGATGACACTGCTGAATAAGAGAAGCTGGTAGATGGCTTCATATTTCAACAGGCGCTGTTATAGATAGGCTTCCAAAGTGAGGCTTGTGCTTTGAAGTTTAAATCGGGTAGCTCCTGCTGTGCAAGGCCTTCCTATCACTGTTTTGACCGCATGCCATCGGGTGGGCTGGATTCAGAAACCTGGTGGCTGCAGTACCATCCTCAGGCTAGGGACGCAGCTTTCTCGTATTCCCTAAATTCATAATATTTTTTAAAAGAGTCTTTTAAACCAATTATCAAAAATATAATTTACCAGGGCCACACAGCCCAGCTGGTTAGAGTGCCATCCCAGTACGCCCAGGTTCAATTCCCATCAGGGCACACACAAGGATTGACCAATGAGTGCATAAATAAGTGGAACAACAAACCGGTGTTTCTCTCTCTCCGTTCCTCTTTTTCTCTAACAGTCAGTAAATTAAAAATGAAATATAACTTCGATTACCAGGTACCTAGTACAAAAGATAGCATAATCATGTGCAATCATAAACAGATTATCTCTTTTGGAGAAAACCTGAGTGGTTCTAGGTCTAAATAGCAATAGGACTATAACTGTTTAGATTTAGAATTAGCTAGAAGCCTTTGGTTCCCAAAGCCACTGGTAACATCAAACAGCACATATATTCATCCATACTGAAGCCAGATGTGAAATCAGACACTCAATGCAGTTGTGATTCAAAATGCAAACTTCATTTAGGGATAAAATGTTAGTTCCTCGTGGACCTTTTCAGTATAAAAATAGTAGTGCATCATCTTAGAAAATTAAGAGAAATAATGTCTCCAGCTCTTCTAAAATACCAGGTTCAACAGGTAGACATGAATAGTAAGAAAACATGAAAAGATTCAGAACAGATATAATAAGCTAAGTAAAAAAAAAAAAGACATATACCTTAGATATCCCACTTTTTTGAAACTGAAAGGACAGAAACAATAAATGATTTTTTTAAACTATGGAATTCTTAATATAATCACAAAACTCAATTAATAGCTATCAGTTAGAAATTGCTACTCTACTATGAATAATAAACAATTATTTTTTTGTACCTAGCACTGGTGGATACTTGGGCTTTTTTTTTGAGTTTTGTGGCACTGTAAATAATGCTGCTATGAATAATAGTACATGCCATTCACAGCACACACGTACCCATCTCTGAAGGATATATGCCTAACAGCAGAGTTGTTGGGTCAGAGAGAACGCGTATGATCAGCTTTAGCAGATTCTGCCAAGCCACACTGCTGAGCGACTGCACCTATTTCACCCCACTAGCATCCAGCTGTCCCACACTGCACCCTTTTAAAATGGGGTTCAACCCAACTGAACTGCTACATTAATTAATACATTGAATTTTAGTTTTCAAAGGGTCTTAACTGTAGGTAGAATCTAACTGAATAACTTGTTTACATGTGAATTTAATCAAAACACTTAAATACTAGTTCAAATATCACCAAAATAAAATCAGAACTTGTCTAATTTTTCTCCCTGACAACATAAATAAATTTATACAAGCTCAACCCTCTAAAGATAATAAAATTCTCCTAAGTTATTCATTAGATAAGAACACAAGCACCCACCTATTATGTTTCTAGAATTGGTAAATCTCTGCATAAAGCGTGACCTGGTGAAGAGCAATTCAAACATCTTCTCAGCACTGATGTGGAAAACACGGTTGATATAAAGTCTTCCATGAAGATCTTTCTCAGAAATATTTTCTGGGGGGAAAAGAACAGAATCAAAGGGAAGAAACCAAAAAACAGATAATTTCAAGGTTTTGTTTTGTTTGCTTGTTTTTGATACATTACAAAATAGCTTTTAAATGTGATTATTGTGATCAGCACATTCAGGGCACCATTAAACCTCTAAACTGGTGTTGTATACATACATATCATATATAACTATACATAAGAGTATATAGTTAATTAAACTATAATGATAAATATTTTCATTGACCAGAATGATATATAATGATCAATATTTCAGTTGTCAATACTCAAAATATAAATATTTAATTTGAGCGACATCAAATTTCCATAATATATCACTCAAAAGAATATTTCAAAGGTGACGAGGGCAAGACTGAGATGCAGAGTGGTATCTGCCACAGCACGTAGCAGGTCCTGTTTCTGAGCGCTCGTGCATTCAGTAACATCTGCTGCACCCACTAACTTGCTAGCCACTGACTCCTCCAAGCAAAGTATCATTGTATTCAAAACCGTTTCTGAATGCCACCCATCAAAAGAAGAAATCCTTCTGAAAAGTATGCTTCAAAGCTAAATAATGTCCAATAGAATATTACATTTTTCTGGGAACCTGATAATGATAATGAGGTTGAAAACTACTGGCAGCAAAGAAAGAAGCAGAATCTGCTCACCTCTCCACATATTCCTAGGAAACATTATATAAAATAGCCCATGTTTGTATGGTACTTACTACATGTCATGCACTGTGCTAAGCACCTTATAAGTATATACTCTTCTTATTCTCACAGCAATCCTGTGAGACACGTGCTGTCGTCATCATTTCCATCATGTAAATGAGCAAACTGAGGCACTGAGAGACTCCACAAAGCTCCACAGCTAATGAGTGATGAATTGGAATGTGAATTCACTCCAGCTCCAAAGCACACAAACTTAACCTCTATTTTATACTTCCAGGAATTTAACTTAGAAGAATCAAAAAGAAAAGAGAAGAAAAGACAGCTAGATATAGGAGCCTGGTAAAGTATAGGAAATGGAGGAAAGCAATTCAAAATTTCAATGATTTCAGGACTGGGGTTATTTATTACTTCAAGGATTACATCCCATTGATACAGAATGGAAAAGCGTGACCAAAGCTCCCCTTATGTCAGAAATCAAGCTCTAAGAATTTTCTATTTAGAGCATCTGTCAATGTTACACCACGGGAAGCAGTCTGGGAAACAAAAGATAGGTATAAGAATCAGAAAAACTCTTCCAGCTCTGCCTTCATTCCAACCATTGTTTTTTTCTCATTAACTGATTTGTGTCTTTGATACTTTGATATTAACTACTTTGATACAGGTACACAGAACTTAGAGATTACCAAGTAAATATTGATTTACCTTCTTCCTGCTAGACTAGTTTATGGCCTTTTCTCTGCCTTGCCCCAGAGGTCTCCTGGTCCTCACATTTATTGACTAATAAGCATCAACTGATATTTTGATTCCTGTTTCTCTCTACATGGCTTTGTCTCTAATTCATCTTGCTCTGCCAGCTGTAGATGATGGATTCCAATTTTGCTATTCTTACGCACTCCTCCCCCAACTTAATTTTCACCTAACTTAGCTTACATTCTCTGCAGAAGTCACTTTGGTTCAGAAACCCTGTCACACCAAGTTCTTACCCCAGCTATCCAAAATTAAATTTAACTTTTATCATACGACACAGGCCAGGTGCCTCATGCTGTGAGCTAGTTTGTCAGCTTCCACTCTCAGCTCTTACCTCCTGGGGCAGATGCTTCAAAGACTATCCATGGCATGACAAAGCAGGGTGGGGAAAAGAAGGAAATCCTGACAGCAACATAAATATTAGATCCTTGAAAACACAACCACAATTTCCTTGTACTTGTGGATATGAATACATTGTGTCAGCTCATCTCCACTTGCAAGGAAACTCCCAGCACTTTCTCAGATGCTCTGAACTCCTCCCCCAAAGTGGGCAAATAGTAAGCAGAGGACGTCTATCAGCAACAACCCTTGAGAGCAGCAATCTTCAACCTTTTCCACCTCATGACACACATAAACTAATTACTAAAATTCTGCAGCATGCCAAAAAATACATTTTTTCCTGATCTGACAAAAAATAGGAATAATTTTGATTCATTCACAGTAGACAGCTGTTGTTGTGTTGGCTGTTGTCATTTTTTAAAATTTGACAACCTAAGGGAAAAGAGGTCAGGCATTGTGAGTTTTAAAAATTCTCGAGACACACTGGTTGCAAATCACCGCTCTGGAGAAACAAAGTTCTGTGGCTTTTTCCATGAATTATTATATATCAAAGTTTTAAGTTAGTAATATGGTTTAACAGATTAAAACACAATGCTTAGTTATTTTGTTCAGCAGCTGGAAGCCCAGAACCCATTTCCAGAAGTATAGAAATGTCCCTAAAAAAGGCACTCATCATTCTTGATGGGTTCTAAACTGCTTGGTGTGGATTAAGAGCATTAAAAAAAGAGCCAGTCAAAGCAGATTCTAGGCTTTCCATATCTGGGTTCTAGTTAAACTCCACATCAAAGGACTGTGCTAGAAGTTATTTTGGGAGTCCCCCCATGAGGTATTTCATGATGCTCTGCCCTGTTGATTCCTCTCAAGTTTGCATGGATCTAAAAGGAGTCTCTATAGCAAAACAGTCCAGCGCGCTATATGTGGCCGAAAAGAAATCCTCTCCTTTTCTAACTCAGCCTGCTCACAACAGTAGATCAAAATACTATTTTAAATAAAGCAAGGCATGGTTTAAAGTAATATGCCATGTACCTAGCTGCCTCTAAATCCCTATACACGTTTCCAAATTCCTTAGGATGGTTTATTCCTTTTGACCTTTCCCATCATCTCCCCAGTTCATGGACTTAGGCATCTTCATCACCTCACAAGTTTCAGAAACAAAAAAATAGGTTTATTATAAAACCCACTTAATACATTTTATAAGCCCGAGATTTTGGAACTTGCTTAGGAAAAGCAATAGGAGTACTTGATTTGTTATTGAATGAACATCTAGTAAGAAAAACAAGTCACCCCATACACCTTAAAGAAAACCAGCACAAACAGAAGGCTGAATGTCACATGGGAGGTCTCACTGCTCTAAAGCCAAACCGGGATGTTTAAAGGGGCACCAGCAAGGAGCAAACTGTGATGAGGGCTCACATGCAGTACAGCATCTACACCACTGTGGTTCCTTCCTTACTTCTAAACATGAACACAGCTTATATGAGTCTTAATGTTACCCTTTATGTAACTTATCATTAATGCTAATTTTATAGGAACTCAATAAGGAAACTAAATACTTTTGAAGCACCATTCTTATAAATGAGCAGGTGAGTAAAAGAATCCTTGCTTGGCGTCACTTACTGATCTGGCCACTGGGTGCCAGAGTAGGTCTTTCTAAAGTCAGAGGTTCAGACAGACAGGTGATAACTAACTCATACCCGCTGTCCACCAAAGCATGAATGGTAAGAACACTAGGGTCCTGTAAGTCACTTACAGGACCCAATCCCTTTAAAACTCTTCTTCTTGACTAATTTCTCAAAAGAACTCAACAACTGTCTTCTTAGAGCAATCTATGATTTCTAGGAAATAGTGGATTTTTATTTGTTTTTAAGAGCATGAATTTAGTTTTATCAAAGTTATTTCAGTGTTCCCCAACCAAGGTCTACCCTGATTTGGATTGGGTTTTCATGGATTTGGTCTTGGTTGATTAAATCTGGATTTGATTTTAGATTTGGACTTGATTTGAATTGGATTTAGAGTTGACTGGGATGTAGTCTGAATTTTCATGGGTCTGGTTTTCATGCTAGTCAAGACTTCAGGGGTTCTCAAACCAGGTCTAACTTGAACAGCAGCTAGGCTAGCACATACATCATGTCCTACAGGTCCAACCCACTCTGATGTCCCCAGTACTCTTCTGGGCACTGATGGTAGGAAAGCAAGTATAGAAAAAATCCAGACATTATTCCAGTTCCTGAAACTTGAAAAGTAGTCACTACCTGGAATCTGTCCTAATGTCTCCCTAATCCACTGGCTTATAGTTTTTTTAAAAATTCCTTAAAATGCCAACTTAACAAGTATGACAAGCCCAAGGTTATTGGTACTAACATAGAGAAAGTAGGGAGAATATGATTTACTATAGTTTGTTGAAGTGATTGCTTTTTATTTTTATTCTCTACTTTTGCATCTCTATGTTTCTTTTATTTTTGGTGGTTAAAAGAAAGTATAATTATAACATAACAAATTATATTAAGATTTGCTTTTTCATTGCTGCTCCATCCCCATCGACTTAGTGTTTGGAATTTTAAAAGCTAACTGTGATGGAGATTTTCAAAATCAAGGCTTCTGGGAAGTGGAGATGAGTTAGATTTAGCAGCTTCTTCCCCCTGTATTTTATTAACTTCCATCCTTTTTTCGTTCTTTATAGAGTGAGACTATATCTAAAGCAACTAAATTCCAACCTACACACAACTAATACAAAGATTAACATTAAAAGACATAACTGAAATTTCATTAAAATTTATAAGAAATTCTTTACCTTCATCAACAGAATCTGAAGTGCTGCTTTTGTCCAGAGAAAGATACTCATTTTTATTCAAGTCCAGTGATTTTGATGGCACTCTACTTAACCTCTTTTCTGAGGTTAGTAAAGGACTCTTTTTGATCTGTTTCTCACTTTGGGCTTCATCTTTCCCTAATTCCTAAAAGGCAAACAATCCAGTTTAAAAAACCATATTCTAGGCTTAATTTTACAGTGAGATCTTTAATAATAAAGACACTGAAATACTATTCTTTGAAAAATGTGTTTGTTATGTTTGCATCACATTTGCAATTCAGTCCATAAAAAAACTGGTAAACAATATATATCATTCTAAAGTCATCTTCTTAAAAAGAAATTAACAATATCTTATAAAGAACATCATATAAAAAGAACTCACAGAGAATTAACACCATGTGAATCACTTTAAGCAGAAGGGAAAGAAGGCAGAAGACAAAATAATTCAGTTCTTTGGGGTCGGAAAGGAGAAGAGTAAAAAACCCAGTTAGTTTCCCCAGACAATACCTGCCCCATCATCTCAAAGAAGAAAACTCACCCATTTCTCAAGACCAGTAACTAAAGGGGAAAGAGAAAGAAAACAGAGAGATAAAAGTCACATAAGAGTACAGTGGGGAACAGAGGGTTAAAAGGGGAAATTAATTTCACTGCAAACTCATAGCACAATGGTCCTTGCTGTGAAGGGACTAAGGGACTGGACATTAAAATACATTCACTATATGAAGCTATCTACATTTTCCAGGGATGGTTTAATACAGATACATATTTCTTAATAGCCATTAAAGTATGAATGTTAATGCTGTTAGAATTCAAGGTGAATAGTACTATAATTAGGCTTACTAGAACAGTGTAAAAAATATAAACTATACAGCAAAGTACTTTCTTGCATTGTCTGTGTGTAAGCAGATGAAAGAGTGCAAAAAGCATAGATGCCGTCCTTACACTTCCTGCCCATGAAACCTTGGAGCACATTGCACAGCAGAAGCACCAGGGAGGACACAGGTTTCCACAGGGTGCTCAGAAAGCAGAATAACAACTGGGACTAGGACACTGTGTATTAAAGGAGTAGCCTACCCTGGTCAGAACATTACTTCTTCAAGCTTAGGTTACTGCTAAAATCAAGATTTGATTTATTTGGGAGTTCCACACTACAAGGCAACATGCTTATTTAGTTGACCCAGCTTGTCTTTAACAGATGTTAAGTAGAGTAAGTTTCCATGCATATTTCTTCTGTTGATCTAATTAAGATATGGTTCCTATGAAAGAGAATATAGATAGATACTTATAGGAAAAGTAAGTCACTATCTTTAAGTGGTTAGCACCTGAACAATTTTTATTTCTTTGTATACTTTTCTATATTCCCTGAATTTTTAGAGTATTAATTTTATAACTTAAGAAAAATCTATTTTTTGTCTTAGAAAAATGTTATTTCTGACATCATGTTATTTCTAACTTTTTGGAAGTAAAAATGAAATAAAGTGACATGATATTTGTTGACATCTGAGAATCTCACCATACTGCTCTTAAATGCAAAAGGTAAAAAAGGACCAAACTCCTATATTGTATTCCATAACCTGCAGACATCTATACTAAATATCACTGACTGTATAATCAATCTTAAAACATTAAACTATTCCTCTGCATTCCATTCTCTTCCCTTAGAGAAAAAAATGACTTCCTTTAGGGACAAAACTACAAGCAAGAACAAATGAGTTAACTATTCCAAGAGGAGGTACAGGAAACATTGTTAAGGAAGCTGTAGGAAAGACTCAAATTAAATTTAGTAGTTCTGAGAACCCAGTCCTCAAAGTCAGACTTTTGTAGAAGGATGAGGAGACTGTAAGAGATTCCCCTGTCCTGTTACCTCCTCAAAATTGAGTAGTGTGGTTTTCTCAGTGAACACACACAAAGAAAACAGCATCTAGAATCACCTCCCTTGTACCAGTAGGAAGTTCCTCTAGATGGATCAGTTTTGCAAGAAACCCACAACACAACAGCACACCAAGAGAGATGCATGAGATGCCTGAAACAGGTTGATAACTTGGTGGGCTTTCACATAAATACAGTCTGTTTCAATGTTTTCCAAATGTTTATTCATAGGAGATGCTGGGAGCTCCATGGGAGAAGGTAGAAATGATCCATTGCTGGCCACACACAGATTCACTGTCAATTTTAACACCTATGGTTACTGAAGACTTAATGTGTGCCAGGGACTGTTCAAAGTACTTTCACATATATTAATTCATGCAATCTTTATAAATACCCCTATGGGATATTATTGTCCTCATCTTCTAGGAATTGAGAAAACAAAAACACAGAAAAGTTAAATAATTAAGTTAAAGTCATACAGCAAATGGCAGAGGTAGGATTCAAAGCTGATGGCTCTGCTCTAAACCAAGAACTCGGGGTTTGCCTCAGACTTGCATCCCCAGTCAGAACAGAAGCCTCTACAGTAGATGTAAGCTTAGCGCTCAGACATGGTCTCCAAACACCATTCTTCACCAAGAGCTATGGCTCATTAGGGAAATGGCTGACACTAGATCTCAGGCAGAAAGTACACAAAATGTGCCTGGGGCATGTTCTTGTACCAGAAGGGAAGGAAGCTGTCAGAAATTATTGATCACTTCAAAAGGACAAAGAAGCCAATCTGAAAGGACTCAGAAGCCATCTGAGTACTATAAAAAAAAAAAAGACTCCAAATGATAGAAATCATTGACATTTTTCAAAATTCAGTGGCCTTTTAATGATACTTGAAAAAATAAAGGAAGGAACTAACTAACTACAAAACCCAGTAATTAACTGGGTGTGCCTGCTTCAGTAGTCAGCCTAAGAAGCATCTATTGTTACTCAAGCATGCTGCGCAGGGTTCTCATCTCCCCTTTCAAAACAGATTCCACCACACACACTCCCTACTTGGGAAAAAACTTCTGCTAACTATAAATTTCTCCATCTTAACCTCTGCTACTGAGGTTAAGATGGAGAAACTCTTCCCCCCAAATAAAGGAGCAGCCTGACGTCTTAAGTTTTAAACATTCTGTATACTGTATTCTCATTTGATCTTGTATTATGATTAACACATGGCAGCATCAGTGTATTTTAAAAGGGGTGTCACACACTAACCGCTTTTGGTAGATTTCCATCGATTGACTCTGTTTCTGAAACCCGATTAACTGATTCACGGGTAAAACTGATAGACTTGGATAATTTTTCATCTCTTTCCCCACAGTCTTCCAAGCTGCTTCTTTCTGGACTTCTGCAAGAAACATATCATTATGGAAACATAAACAAGGTCACACAAATAAGTGATTTCGTCTCTTCACAGAGGTCCTTCTATTATAAAGCATTTTGACAACAAATGGTTTTTTGTAATGTAACAAATAAGCCTCTACTTATAACACACTATTTTCTTAAATCTCATGCAAATTGGCTTTATTTCTGAAAGTAAGGTAATGCTAATATGCAATTTTATAAATTTCAGAAACCATTACAAAATTAACCAAGTACAAGTGGCCATAACTAATAAAATGAACGTTGCTTGTTTAAATTTCAGTTATGGACACGACAGTGCTTTGAAAGGTGCAGAGTGGACGTTTGAGTTGGGTGCCGGTCAGCACCAGAAGGCAGTTTAAGTCCTCCTTCCCTCTGATTGAGTCCCAGCTGAGACGGCGAATCCTCCCCAGAATGGAAGCCCCTGATGTCTGAGAACAGAGCCCATCAACCAGCCCATGCTCCACTTCTTGCTCTCCTTATTAATAAGAACAAGATTTAAGGAACAGCTTTCAAATAGTCATCAGGACAAGACTACAATAAATGTCCTGGGGCCTGCTTTTTATTTCTCTCAGGGAGCAAAGAGAAAGGGAAATCTATTAAACAGAAAAGGAGCACAACTGATCTAACTTCCAGTGTTTGGCCTTATTAAGAAATTGTTATTCTGTGTAATCTCTGCCACATATACACTTAAAGCTCTTCTAAAATAAAGGAGCAGCCTGACCTTTTAAGCCATATTATCCTGAGGAAGGAACAGAAATGCCAAAGGGCCTTTCAGTTCTGTTCTCTTCCATCCAAATAATACCCAGGTCTGCTACCTGGTCACTTTTGGCCAGGCGGGCAGGGCTCTGAGGGAACCAAAGGGAAAAAAGTGGCTCCTTGTGACTAACCCACCAGCCATGTGTCTGAACTTAAGGATTTTAAGGATGGAGTTGGGTTGGGAAGAAATAAAGAAAAAAGGAGGAGGGAGAGAGAAGGAGAAATTGAAAATGAAGAGTAGGATGATGGAAAAGCCGAGGAAATAAAAGTTAGAGACAAACATACTTCTTTCAGAGACTGGAAGAATGGGGAAAGGAGTAGAAAGTGGAATGAGGATCCTGCCACAACTTTTCTTGGAAAGCACTCAATCACCAGGAAAACAGCATCTTTTCTGGTGACCTCGAGCTGCTTCATACCTTAGAGTATATAAAGCAGCTGGTCAAAAATATTTATTCTTTCTTTCTTCAAAGGCTAGAAACTTTTTGATTTGGCAGGGGCCTTGGAGATCATCTAGTTTAACTGCCTCATTTCACAGATGAGTAAATTGAGGATCAGAAAGTCTAAGTGATTTGCTTGAAGTTGCTCAGCTGCTTGGTGGCAGAGTCCAGACTAGAATCCAGATTTCTTTACCACAATCCAAGCCTCTTTGCATTGTACTAGTTGCTTTTCTACTCACCTCCAGTACCTGAAAGAAGCTGATAAACTTGACAAGGAGAGCAGTACAATAGAAATTTTTAACTTTACAGAAAACTAATAAAATATGAATGTGTAACCATGTAAAAAAGGCTGTAAAATACTGGTGCTTAACTGAAACACTATAAATAGAATCAACATAACTAAGAGACTAGACAGTATAAAAATTCTGTAGACACATCAAGACTTTTAGAAGATTTCGATTTTAGGATTTGCTACAGAATTTTAATAATTTTTATTAAGTAATAATTTATATAATTAGTTATGGTCACTCCACTTAAAGTATATAATACAGTGGTTTACTGAGTTGTGCAACAATCACCACTATCCAAGTTTAGAACATTTCATCACTCCTAAACGAAATCCTGTACCCATTAGCAGCCACTTTCATCCTCTCTTCCATCAAGCTCCTGGCAACTACTAATCTACTTTCTGTCTCTGTGGATTTACTGATTCTGGACTCCATTTTATATAAATGGAATCATACAATATGTGGTTGTTTGTGACTGGCTTCTTTCATTTAGCATAATGTTTGCTTTAGAATTTTAATATATTATCCTCACCTGTTTTTACTGCTATGCCCTCAATTATCATTACACAAAATGCACTTTTACTTGTACAGGTTAATAAAAATGTCCGCTCTTCCAAATGAATTCCTGTAAGTCAAGAACAATATCTCTCTACTCTGAATTTATCACATTATCTATTGCTTCATTTGGCCCTTATCATTTTCAAACTTGTATTATAATTATTTGCATTCCCTACAGTACTACACACTCCTTTCATTAATGTATTCAATATTTGTTGAGTGCCAACTACATCTCAAGCACTATGCTGGGATATCCTTGAGGAAAAGTTGCAGTATCTGTATATCCCTCAAAATATCTATCAGCTATCCTAGCTGGTGGATTGAATGCTGATCTGCAAACTGAAAGGTCACTGGTTCAATTCCCAGTCAGGGTATATGCCTGGGTTGCAGGCCAGGTCCCCATTTGGGGGTATGCGAGAGGCAACCAATGGATGTTTCGCTGGCACATTGATGTTTCTTTCCCTCTCTCCCTCTCTTTCTCCCTCTCTTCTCCTCTCACTAAATAAATAAATAAATAAAATCTTTTTAGAATTTTTTAAATAAAATGTTTTAACAATTAAAAAATACCTACCAGCTAATTTACTTTATTGTTACCAATAAGCACAAAGATTTCACTAAGTACTTCTCCAGATCCTTAATTTAAAAAGTTTATTAAAACCATGCTTTAAGCAAATCCTATGTGACACAGTTACAGAGACATATTTCCTTCTATGTCTTGTATTTGCTTACCAATTTAGTAAACTATTCACATTCCATCAGGGAGAATGGAGGCAAATTTCACCCAAGAGTGAATTAATAGAAGTTCTGAATTAGTAAAGGTTACCATAGTTCTGCTTTGAATAATGATTAAGAAATCTTGACATTTCAAAATATTGCTGTACCTTGGCTGCACATTTTCCTCAATCGACAGGGACAAGCTTTCCATCTCTTCAGCATTTAAGCCTAGTTCAGTGCCATAGTTCTGCTGGAGCAGCTGCCAGAATTCCTGTCTGGTCAAGCGCTAAAATGACACAAAAAAGTAAGACAGTATAATACCCTGATTCAAACATGTATTTTGAAGTATTGAATAAAAATGACCTGTTGTGCAGCTACTAGATGTATAACTTGGTAGTTGTGTGACCTTAATAGACATCAATTTTCCATAGCTATAAAAATATGGGTTAACAAAACTTAACTGGCAGAGTCTGTGCTGGGAATAAATTAATAAGTACAGTATTAATAAATTAATACTGTAAATCGAAGGAAGGATGTTTAAAATTTTCCTTTTATAAAATGATGTGTTCACGGTTTCCAGCAATTACTAATCTGCAATTTAAATTCTGCAATCCAACCAGTCTACCATGACCACCAAATCACCACTCAGAGTTCTAATCACCAAACAGAACCCATCCTCTGAATTCATAATATATATCTGCATGTTTTAACCATTTTAAAAACCTTACATAGCAGTAAACTCTAAATTATATTCTCCTAAAATATAAAATGTAAGGGGTTGGAAATCAGAATATTTTTTATTTATTTTTTAGAGATTTTATTTATTTTTAGAGAGGGGGGAAGGGAGGGAGGAGAGGGAGAGAAACATCGATCGGTTGCCTCATTCACGCCACCCACCAGGGACCCAGCCCACAACCCAAACATGTGCCCTGACGAGGAAGAGAACTGATGATCTATTGGCTTGCAGAACAATGTCCAATTCAATGAACCACATCAGCCAGGGCTTAATTTATTTTTAATGTAGCCCATCTCATTCTTTCATTGTAGGTAACATATCAGTATTGAAATAATTTAATACAAAAAACTCATATTACATAGCAAAACAAAAACAAAAATGTGTGATAACCAATGGTCTCATTTCTAGAAACATTTCTAATGGTTAATCTCATGATTAAGCAAGGCAGAGGGAGGCAACTTGAAGCAACTGTTGGCAAGATTCTTTAGCTCTCTTTTTATACAATGGATATTTACTTAGGACCTATCAAATGTAATTTACTCCACTAGATGCTAAGGAGGATAAAATGCTCTCAAACAGCTTACAATAGAGTTGAAGAAACCCAGGTGATTTTTATGTCAATTAAATGTGACAAGCTATATTATTATGTACTTAAATCCCAGTGGAATCAACACTGTAATACTACTGTGGGTTAGAATGATCAAAGAAGGCTTCACATTGGAGAAAGGTCTTCCATTGAGTTGAAAGAAGGACATGAGTGGGGGAAATGGAGAAATAAGACAATTCTGGAAAAGGAAAACCAACATACAAATATGGAATAAATACATGAAGAACCTAACACTTGTTTTGAAGTCAGTTAAGAGTTTATCAATCTACTGGAGTAAAAATTTTAAGTTGGGAAATAGTAGGAACAAATATACAGAGATTTAATGGAACCAAAACATAAAGTTGCCTTGAATTCCTCCCCGGTATTACCTATGGCAAATACCACTTCCCTTTTTTATAAAAATTATATTTTATTGATTATGCTATTACAGTTGTCCTGACTATTCCACCCTTTGAACCCCTCTGCCTAGCACCCATCACTCCCTCAGGCAATCCCCCCACCATTGTTCATGTCCATGGGTCTTGCATATAAGTTCTTTGGCTACTCCATTTCCTATACTGTACTTTACATCCCCATGGCTATTCTGCAACTACCCATTTGTACTTAATTCCCTCATCTCTTCACCCTCTCCACCTCCCACCTCCCATCTGGCAGCTATCAAAATGCTCTTAGCATCCAGATTCTGTCTCTGTTCTTGTTTGCTTAGATTCAATTGTTGAAAGATATGTATTTTTTTTTTGCCATCTAATTGATCATAGTTTTGATCTACTATTCCTAACATAAGTCCTTTTAACATTTCGTATAATAATGGTTTTGTGATGATGAACTCCTTTAGTTTTTCTTGACTGGCAAGCTCTTTATCTGCCCTTCAATTCTAGATGATAGCTTTGCTGGGTAGAGGAACCTTAGCTGTAGGTCCTTGCTTTTCATGACTTTGAATATTTCTTGCCAATCCCTCCTAGCCTGCAAAGTTTCTTTCGAGAAATCAGCTGACAGTCTTATGATGTGTCCTGGAGTGGGCCTCTTTGCATCCATCTTTTTTGAGATTCTCTATGCTTCCTGGACTTGCATGTGTATTTCCTTCACCAAATTAAGGAATTTTTCTTTCATTATTTTTTCAGACAGATATCCAATTTCTTGCTCTTCCTCTTCTCCTTCTGGCACCCCTATGAACTGAGTGTTGGACCTCTTGAAGTTGTCTCAGAGGCTATTTAGACTATCCTCATTTTTCTGGATTCTTTTCTCTTCTGATTGGTTGGTATTTTTCCTTTCTTATGTTCCAAATCATTGATTTGGTTCTCGGCTGTTTCTACTGGTACTTGGTTCTACTGTTGTTTCTCTGTAAATTGATCTTTGTTTCAATTAGTGTATCTTTCATTTCTGAGTAGACCTTTATCATGTTGTTGAGGTCCTCACTAAATTCTCTGAGCAACCTTATAACCAGTATTTTGAACTCTGCCTCTGATAGACTGTTTATCTCCATTTCTTTAGCTCTTTTTCTAAAGTCTTGATCTTCTCTTTCATTTGGGTCATGTTTCTTTGTCTCCTCATTTTGGCAGCCTCCCTGCATTTGTGTCTATGTATTAGGTAAAGCTGCTTTGACTCTGTGCCTTTGTAGTGTGGCCTAATGTAGTAAGTGTCCTGTAGGGTCCAGTGGCAGAGCCTCCCCTATCACCCAAGATGGATACTCGAGGTGCACCCTTCATGTGGGCTGAGTACACCCTCCTCTTGTAGTTGAGCCTTGGTTGCTGTTGGCAGATCAATGAGAGGTATTTACCCAGGCCAGTCAGTTGCAAGGATTGGCTGTGACCACTTACCACCAACCTCCACCCTCCATGGAGAATCAGTTGTGCAGGGGCTCCAACGTGGTCTGTAGGTGTCCATTGGATATACTGGCCTTGGGGTTTCCTGGGTGGTGTAGGTCAAGGTCAGCCCCCACCTGTGTTTTGCCCAGGGCCACCATGCCTGAGCTACAAAGCAATCTGAGATGGCTGCTACTTGGGCTGGCTTGGAGATTCCCAGGTGAAGCCAAACTGCTGCTAGTGCCAGGCCTGGGGCTCACTAAGGCCAGCTGTTGTTTGTGTGAGAGGATTTAGGAAGTTGTGAAGCATGAGCCAAGATTAGCCACTCATATGGAAAAGCAGCTTGGGTAGGCCCACAAGTTGAGTGGGGCAGAGTCTCTGGGGATCTCCAAGGCAGGTCAAACACTGTTAGCCAGGTTGATGGAGTCTCAGATATGGTACCAGCTTGCCAGCTTTACTGGGGAAAGGTTTAGAAAAGGGACAATGGCCTCTGCTCACATTGATGCCAGACACTTCAGTTCCTCCCAATATGTCACTGGTAACTTTCAAGCTACTACCCTGGTACTGGAGCTCAGAGGGAATGAGTCTGAATAGGTGAGTCCATGTGTGGGTTCTTTAAGAGGAACTCCTGAGGGCTTCTATCATCTCAATCCCTGCCGGTTTTTACAGCCCGAAGTTGTGGGGACTTATCTTCCTGGCACTAGAACCTTAAGTGGGGAGCCTAGGACTCCTTGCTTCCAAGATAGCTCTCCCAAATTTTTACCCACCACACATGGTTGAGAGACTAGCCTGCTCCACGTTTGCACCCCTCCTACCAGTCTCGATGGATGTAGTTTCTTTAATTCTGTAGTTGTCAGACTTCCATTCACCTCAATTTCTGACTATTCTGAGTGATGGTTGCTCTATATTTCAGTTGTAATTTTGATGTGATTGTGCAAAGAAGCAAGCCACATCTTCCCATACTGCTGCCTTGACCAGAAGTCCCTCCACTTCCTTTTTTCTTTCTCCTTGTTTGTCTGTCTAGTAGCTATGGTAGCTTTGTTTGTTACATTACACTTGATGAACTTCATTATATTTCATGAAACCTCAAATAAATTAAGAACAAATATTCTGCAATTTAGACCACTAGTTCCCAATTTGCCATGCCTACAGTATTAAGATTCCACAAGAGTAGTTGATGAAAATTCACAGAATATTATCAGTATTTCAAAAGTCAAAAATATCCAAACAGTTACATACAATAAAGTTATTCAAGCTAAGTAAAATGTCCAGCCTCTTTGTTTGGGGCTGCATTATATTAACCTAGAATGGTTATGTCAGACTGATAATAAACTCTCATTGGAAATAACATACAACTAATAAACAATAATGTTCTAACATTTTATTCTTCAATATACACCACTTATTTGGTGGACAAAAAGTCTTTTGAAACATGGTGTCCACAGGAAAAAAAATCAAAAGGATTGCTCAAGGTAGAGAAAGTTAAGGGACCACTGTCCATGATCCTAAAAATATCCCCATGCATTTCTTTTTGCCTCCTACTCCAGAAGAGCTATTTGTGAACTTTTTTCACAATAGCAATTAGCTCATACTAATAAACTAAGTCACTTTTCCAAAGGCATTATCTTTGAAATACTTTTAGTATCATAAATGGATGGTTAACATTATAAAGAAAAACCAGCAATATTTCAATATACTTCTGGAATACCTCTTATACCTCTTATAAATGTACCTCTTATATAAACTATTCTGAAATAACAGATACTAAAATATACCAAAAGTAGACTAAAGCAAGTATATGAACCAATGATGAATATTCAGGCAGCTTCCTAAGAGTGAAAAAAATGAAACTTATAAGTAAAAAAATAAAAATTCCATTTTATTTGACTACATAAATAAATGACTTAATTATAGTATCAAATACTATTGGGAAATTAATAGCAGGGTAGTTTCAGTATTTTTTAATATGTTAGGCTTTTTAACTGTATACATAAAAGGTTAATGGAAAACAAAATAGAACTCACAGCTCACCATCTTACAGATTTGCTAATTTTTTAAAAAATGACACTTTTTTCAAAGTTGGCCAGAAGTCACAAAAATGTAGTTATTTACAGCCATGCTGAATGTTCAAACATTGAAACACATATCCATCCACACTGTTATTCATTATTGTTTCAATAATCGGCAGCTGAATCAGAGTTAAGTAACCTTAAAAAAAAAAACCTAAATTTTAAACAAAGATTGAACACCTACCTGCAAACAATGTAGAGTCTCCCCGTTTCAGCCTACAAGAGTACTTTAACAAAATAAAGATGAACCAAGCAGTAATCAGATAAGGCTCAAAAGTCAGAAGATCAATTTCTGGCCCAGAAAGCTTTGTATTCTCAATGTGCTGCAAAGTCTTTAGCCCGCAGCAGAATTCCAAATATTTAATGACAACTATGTAAAATCACTGCTTCAGTCTTCTAGTTTTGTTTTAAGAAGCTTTTCCTTATTTAAAAAACAAGCTGTATTGTAGTTTAAAGCACAGTATTTGTCACTTCCTGGTTTGTAGTATCAGCATTCTTTCCAAGGTGGCAGGTCAGAATGCAGAATTGGAAGTTATACCTCACTCTACAGGTTCCTAAGCCACGCCTATTAAAAGAGATAGGTAAACAGGGTTTCATTAAAGGGACAGTTCCCAATTTCTTTTGATTAGAAATGATAAAATGCAAATGAAATAATCTTACTTATGTTCAATTATGTAAAATGCTTTTTGCATTATTTTAATCTCATTCTAAAAATTAAATATATTAAAGGTTAAACTTTCTTCTCCATACTAATACTTTCTATTCAATTCTGGCAATGTCATTATTACTTCTTCAGTACTGAGGTAGCAGCCCCATCAGCCTCCTGTATTAACCTTTTACTATTATCAAAGATTGAATCTCTTCATTATCATAAATGGAATGTCAGGACACAGCAGGAAGACTGAGCTAATCAAATGGAGCAATTCTAATACACACATCTTACATCATCAAAAAGTTTACATCTTGATTACTTAATAATTCTGTCCTTTAACAATATTTTTTACTTTATTCAGAATAATTTCCTGTCAGGAGTCTGGACTATAATAAACATCATAGAGAGTCTTTATTAATAATTCTAATATATTTTTCAGAACAAAAATTTTCTTCTAAATGAAAAAGATGAAAGCTTGCCCTAATTTCTACCTAGTTGCTCCATTTAATTCAGTAAGGTGTGTAGACATGATAAATGCTACTTGATGAACTGAAAAGATCAACATTTTGGAAGGGTTGCTAAAATCTAATCATTTTCTACAATAGCAGAATGAGGGACCAGAGAGACAGGGGAGAATAGCACTCACTCAAACTGAAGAAAGCACACTGTGGGAGGGGTGAAGGGGGCTAGCTTCCACTATCTAAAAAATTAGTGCTTTTCACGTATGATGTTAGTTCTCACTGACTGAAACAGTATATAGATATCCTTATTCTCTTATAGTTACTGAACAACTATGAAAAAATGTACACTAACAAATACTACAAATAATTTTTATATATTTACTAAATGTAAAAATTCTTCTAGTAAACTACTGGTATATAGATCAGAGCTAAATATAGAGTAGGAATAAGAGGGAAAATAGAACCCATGACTGAGCCTCAAGAAAGACCAGCATATAAATTCTGAGTAGAAGAGGAGTAGCCTGCCAAAAAGAAGGAAGGAAATACCAGAAAGGTAAGAGGAAATTCCAGAAGGAATGCCATGGAAATCAACGAGAGAAGGTGTTGCAAAAGGGGGGGGAGTGTGCAATGGTGTGAAATGCTACTGAAAGATTAAGTAAGATAAGCACAAGTACAGCAAATGCAAGTGTGCAAGGGAGTGGAGCGGCCTGGCAAGTCAGGTCACCATGACTAACACTGGTGACGGGGAAAGGAGGGGAAGAGGGAAGCAGCCACATCATGAAGAGCCTCATATGCCATGCTCAAGAATATAGTATGGTTCACACTGTCAAAATATAAAAGGGCACCTACAAGTTTCATATAGAAAAGCAACAAGTTCAGATTGTGTTTTTAAAAGATATACTTTTTATGGGTATTTATCCAAAGAATATAAAAACACTAATTCAAAAATATATATGAACCCCTGTATTTATTGCAGCATTACTTACAATAACAAAGAGATAGAAGTAACCTATGTGTCCACCGATAGATGAAGAGATAAAGATGTAGTATATACATAAACAATGGCATATTACTCAATCATAAAAAGAATGAACTATATTTCAAAGTCAGGAAGTGTGACAATGCTGGCTTATTTTTTTTTCCTCAGGATTGTTTTGGCTACTTGAGTCTTTTGTAGTCCCATACAAGTCTATGATATTTTGTTCTATTTCTTTAAAAAATGCCCTTGCAATTTTGAAAGGGATTGCATTAAATCTCTGTATTACTTTGGGCAATATGGCTATTGTGACTATGTTGATTTTTCCAACCCATGTACATAGAATATCTGTCCATTTCTTTGTGTCTTCTTCAATTTCTTTTAACAATGTCTTATAGTTTTCAGTGTATAGGTCCTTCACATCCTTTGTTAAGTTTATTCCTAGGTATTTTATTCTCTTTGATGCAACTGCAAATAGAATTTTTTTTCATTTCTTTTTCTGCAATTTCATTGTTACTATATAGGAACACACTGGACTTTTATATATTAATTTTGTATACTGCAACTTCACTGTATTTGTTTCTAAATAGTTTTTTTGATGGCATCTTTAGAGTTTTCTATATAGAATCATTTGCAACAACATGGATGGATCTTGAGAGTATCATACAAAGTGAAATAGGTCAGATGGAAAAGGACAAAAACTACATGATTTCACTCATATGTGAAAGAGAAAAAAGAAACAAACAAACAAAACATAGATACAAACAACAGAATGGTTGTTACCAAAGGAAAAGGGGAATGGAAGGAGGGCAAAATGGGTAAAGGGGCCAAGGATAAGGTAGCAGAAGGAAACAACCTTTGGGGGTGAGCACACAATAGAGTATACAGATATAAAATTATAGTGTTCTACCTTACATAATGTTATTGACCAATGTCACCTCAATAATAAATAAAATTTAAAAAATAAAATAAAACACTTTCAAAACTACTACTACCTTGGTAACAACATAAAAGACAGATTAGAGTATTAAAAAGAAGTAGGGCCCTGGCTGGCATAGCTCAGTGGTTTGAGCACCAGGCTGCGAACAAAGGGCTGCCAGTTTGATTCCCAGTCAGGGCACATGCCTCAGTTGTGGGCCAGGTCCCCCAGTGGGGCCCACATGAGAGGCAACCACACACTGATGTTTGTCTCCCTCTCTTTCTCCCTCCCTTACCCTCTCTAAAAATAAATAAATAAAACCTTAAAAAAAGAAAGAAGTTGGGCCTTGGCAGGTGTGGCTCAGTGGGTTGGGTGTCTTCCTGCAAAGCAAAGGGTTTGATTCCTGGTCAGGGCACAAGCTTGTGAGAGGCAGCCCTGATTGATGTCTCTCTCATACATTAGTGTTTCTCCCCTTCTCTTTCTTCCTCCTGTCCCCTCTCTCTAAAAATAAATAAATAAAATCTTTAAAATAAATTAAAAGATAGGGAACTATTGTAATGGTTCAAGCTAAAAATGATAAGGGCTTTGGTGACCAGTATGACATGGTTGGTGAAAAAGAGGTAAGAAACAAGGATGCATCCAGGTTTTCGGCTTGGGACAAGGTAGGAGGCTCATACTTCACTGACAAAGGGAAAATAGGTGGAGGAGTTCTGACAACCGAAAAGGCGGAAAAGAGGGAACAATACAACATAAATACTTCTACACTGCCAGGTTATTATATAGAAAATGCAACTAAAATAGCAATTTAACATTTATTTTTCCCAAGGAAGTCTGAATGTGTTGCACTTATTAGATTTATTACACCACTGGAAAACTACTAGATTTCAAGTAATTCCTGAAGAAGTGATCATTGGAGAGGAATATAAGGAAGAGTAAGGGGATTTGATAAGGCTTCAGAGTCTGCAGGAGAAGACTGGGTAACACTCTTCCAAAAGGCCTCAGAAGGTGACGTTAACTTCATAAACTGCCAACTGTTTGGAGAATGGTCCCAGCATTGTCAGTGTCCTAGAAGTGCACTCAGAGTAGCTGACTTAAAATAAGCCACACTCACAAACTGCATATATTTGCTCAGCAGTAAATATACTAACATGATAAAGGAACAGACCTTTCTAATCATGAAAATTTTTTCATTCCACGTCACTCATCCAGGGTAACCAGAACTTTGCGTGATAAGCATGGAATCAGAGTAAAGGTAGACAGTTTTAAGGGACAATTACTTTGTTGCTGGTGAGGCCCAAAGATTCATCTCTGTACATTTCTCCAGTAATCAAAGTCTGCCTCTATGACTCTATTTTTCTGTCCTAAATCCTAAATTCTTGGCCTACATCTGGCTAAGCCCCTCAGACATATTATTTCTTTACATACACTAATAAAATCAATCAACTGATTAATTCCTTTTTTCCCCAACACACCTGAGAAATTGGACACCCCTCTGTCACCCCTCTAGGATTAGCATTCCCCAAAAAGAAACTGGAGTGACTTGTATCAGAATTTGAAGAAGGTGGGTCTATCTACATTGAAAAGACTTCCCTCATCACCTCTTCCCTAATTCTGACACATGCCCCCTCCTTTTGCCCTTAGAGAGTGACTCTGAAAGCCCTTTAAGCCTTAGAATTAAAAATGAGTGCAGATTTCTGCTCTATTAGGCCCTAGATTTAAATATTCACTCTCAAAATGTACTCTTAAATTTCCAAGAAGAGTTAGCTTCCCAGTAGCCTCCATGTACTGGCAAGAGAGGTCACTGTTACCCAAGAAAAAATAGTGCAAAAAGAACATTTGAATCTGTACACACCTGCCTATATTATTAGTACCTGGTAATCCTAAATCCAATAATACCATCACTAGAAACATGAAAGGAGTAATATTATGGATTGAGCTTTCACCAGAAAACTTTTAAATTTTAAGCCTTGTTAAAACTATAACCTTACGAGGGGAGACAGCTCCCCCCCCAAAAAAAAATACATCATTATCTTCTGGAGGGTAGGCCCCTTATACTACAGGCTTCCCCTGCTAGCTCGGTGTTCTAGGAATCCATCTATATCAATGTACCAGCTAACAATGTTGTGAGAGGCTAAACTGGCTTCAGTGAATTTTTTTTTTGAAGACTCTCAACGCATTTGCCCATTTCATGATGGATAATTTACGAGTGCACATGCCCACACCCGTGCTGAGTGTTCAACAATTTTTGACCAATAACGAAAAAAACAGCATGACCCATCCCCCACCCTGTGCCCTACTTTCCCTATTCACCCAGTTGCACCCCAAGCAATTTTTTCTTGTTTCCCCAGATGAAAAACATCCTCAGAGGGAAACATTTTGCTGATGTGGAAAAGGTGAAACAAAAAACAGCAGAAGCACTAAAAGGCATCAAAATCAGCAAGTTCAAAAACTGTTTTGAGCAGTGGAAAAAATGTCTCAATAGATGCAGTGCATCGAATAGAGAGTACTTTGAAGACAACTGAAGTTTAAACATATATGAATAGTTTTTGGAATACAGGTCTTTTATTTCCTTGGTTAAATTTACTCCTGGGTACCTTATTTTATTTATTTATTTATTTATTTATTTATTTGCCATAGTAAATGGAATTGAATTTACTTAGTTTCTTCTTTTGATAGCTCCTTATTGGCATATAAAAATGCCATTGATTTCTGGGTATTAATTTTAATTCTGCTACTTTGCCAAATTCATTTATTAGGTCTAGTAGTTTCCAGTGGAGTTTTTAGGGTTTTCTGTGCACAATATCATATCATCTGCAAATAAGGACAGCTTTACTTCCTCCTTTCCAATTTGAATGCCTTTTATTTCTTCTTGTCTGATCTCTGTGGCCAAGATTTCCAGAAGTATGTTGAATAAGAGTGGTGAGAGCAGACATTCCTGTCTTGTTACTGATCTTAAGGAGAATACTTGTAGCCCTGGCTGGTGTGGTACAGTGGATTGCATGCTGGGCTGCAAACCAAAGAGTCATTGGTTTGACTTCCAGTCAGGGCACATGCCTTGGTTGTGAGCTGGGTCCCCAGTTGGGGTAGTATGAGAGGCAACCAACCACACATTGATGTTTTTCTCCCTCCTTTCCATCTCTCTATAAGTAAATAAATAAAACCCAGGAAGTCCAGGAAGCTCAGGGGAAGGGGGAGGGGTGGGAGTGGGGGAAAAGGTACAGGGAATAATAAGCATAAATGGTAGGAACAAAACAGAAAGAGGGAGATTAAGAATAGTATAGGGTTTAATCTCTAAAATATACAAAGAACTAATACAACTCAATGCCAGAAGACAAATAACCTGACTAAGAAATGTGCAAAAGACCTGAGTAGACACTTCTCTAAAGAGGACATACAGAGCATCTATAGACATATGAAAAAATGCCCAACATCACTAATCACAACAGAAATACAAATTAAAACCTCAATGAGATATTACTTTACACCTGTCAGAATGGCTACCAACAATAAATCAACAAACAACAAATGTTGGCAAGGTGTGGAGAAAAGGGAACTCCAGTGCACTGTTAGTGGGAATGCAGTCTGGTGCAGCCACTGCAGAAAACAATATGGATATCCTTAAAAATTAAAAATGGAACTCCCTTTTGACCCAGCATTTCCACTTCTGGGAATACATCCCAAGGATCCCAAATGACCATTACAAAAGAATACATGCACTCCTATGTTTGTAGCAGCACTACTTACAATAGCCAGGATTTGGAAAACAGCCTAAGTCCCATCAGTAGATGAGTGTATAAAACAGCTGTGGTACATTTATGCAATAGAATACTACCCAGTAGTAAAAAAAAGAAAAAAGAAAAAGAAAAACAAGATGCTCTTATAACAACATGGATGGACTGGAAGAACATTATGTTAAGTGAATTAAGCCAGTCAGTCAAAGACAGATACCATATGATCTCACTTATATGTGGAATCTGATGAACACAATAAACCAAGGAACAAAATAGTAACAGAAGTTTAGATACTCAAAATACATTAACAGCTGCCAGAAGGGGTCAGGGGAGACGGGATGAAAGATGGTGAAGGGATTAACCAAAGAACATTTATGTACAACCCGTGGACACAGGCAATATGGTGATTGGCTTGCAGTGGGGAGAGGGTGCGGCTGGATGGAAGTTGGGAAAGAGAGAAAAAGTGGGAACAACTGTAACAGTATAAACAATAAAAATAAAACTAAAAAAAAGTAAAAATAAATCCACAATATTTTTTACAAATAAACTCTGGGTTTTTTGGGTCCCCCCTCGTAGTATTTAACACATAGTATATACTTAAACACTGATTTTTGTCTTAGTATAGAGCAGAAATGGTCATCATTCTATTTATAAAAATGAGAGTATAGTGTCCTAAAATACTTGCATGTTTAATGTTAAAAACAACCAAATTACCCAAATATTTGAAAGGTAAAACTACAGTAAAGATAGTGCTACTCCTCTTATACACATCAAGAACACATGTGAGGTTAGGATCTTTTCAAAGAGGGTTAGATTTTACTCCCAGCCAGTGGATGCAGAGATGCTCAGCCATGGTGGCCTCAGCAGTATCCTGGGATTCCCTTTCTTTCTCCCACTTCAAAGAACTTTTTGCTTTTACATTAAAGTTCAGACCACAGTTTCTCCCTCGGCTCATCTGTAAGCCTGAACTTTATGACTTCCCTCGAGGTATTTGTTTTAATGAGGCCATATCCCAACTTACTCGCCTGTGATTAGCGCAAATCTGATTTTGGGAGCACACAGAACCAGTGCATAACCAAATGTAGGCTGCAATAGCAGTCTTTGGTTCCTTATTAAATAGAATGAAGGAATGCACCTGGGGGATTCCCTGAGCACTGGGAAAAACTTGGCATTTGGGGATAGGGTCAGTCAGGACCCCAGGGCAACACTGTTGTTTTTAGCCCGTGACAGAGCAGCCACTGTAATTATGACAATGCATCTGAACTGGGCAGGCCTGTCGTGGGGTTAGGAGACTTGTGCAACACGACCTGGAAGTGTGGCTTGGACTTATGGGGCCCACACAACCTCTAAGCTGAAGCCTCTTGCAGGTGGCTGCTATTCACCATTGGTCCCAGCACCCACTCGAGAGCCCGAAGCCCGGGGGGCGCAGGGTGCCCAAATGCCAAGACTCACGTTGTGAGGAGAGATCAGTTTTGGGGCTCCCGTGCCAGCCTTGTTTACTCCCCCCATGAAGGGAAGACAGTCAGCAGTCAGCAAACTCCCCCACCCCACCCTGCTTCTCTCTGCTCTCCCCTCCATCTCTGGACCTCAGGCCAATTCTTTTGCATCCCCCACACTCCAGGAAAGTGGAAGCATCTAAGCAAGGAAGACGCTGTCCCCAGCTGCTGCAGGAAAGTTCTCAAGCCATTTAACTCAAAGAGCCCTAGCAGCCAGAATTGGTCCACTCCAGTGAGGGGCTTAGCTAGGGGGGAAGGCAGAAAAGTTGAGGCTTGTCCTATTAAGTTCCTATTGCGAAGGAGGAGCATTTCCTATCAGCTGGAATTCTCTACTCTCCTCCCATGCCATTTTTTAAAATAACAGCTCTATTGAGCTATAATTCACATGCTATAAAATTCACTGTTTAATGTATACAATCCAGAAGCTTTTAGCATATCCAGAGTTGCAGAGCTATCACTATTAATTTTCAAACATTTTCATCAACCCAAAAGATACCTGAATCCATTAGCAGTCATTCCTCCTTCCCCTGGGAACAATCTTTTTCTGTTTCTATGAATTTGCCTATTCTGGTCATTTCACAGAAATAGAATCATACGATGTTTTCTTTGGGACTGGCTTTTTTTTTCACATAGCATGTGTCTAGGTTCACCTCTGTTGTAACATGCATTAGTACATCACTCCTTTTTATAGCTGAATGGTATTTCATTGACTATAAATTTTGTTTATCCATTCATCAGTTGATGGACATTTCAGATGTTTCTACTTTTTGGCTTTCAAGAGTAATGCTATGAACGTTCAAGTGCAAGTTTCTGGTGAACGTATATGTTCAATTCTCTTGCGTATAAACCCAGAAGTGTTATTGTGGAGTCATATAGTAGTTCTACACTTAACATTTTGAGAAACTGCTAAACTATTTTTCATAGATTTCAAGTTTTATAATCCCACCAGCAATGTATGAGGGTTCCAGTTTTTCCACATTCTCAGCAACATTTTCTAATGTCTGACTTTTTATTTTAGCCATCCCAGTGAGTGAGAACTGGTATCTCACATAGGTTTTGACCTGTTTCCCTAATGGCTAATAACACTGAGCATCTGCGCGTGAGCTTATCGACCATTTCTTCTTTGGAGAAATAGCTGTTCAAATCCTTTGCTCATTTTTTAATGGGTTATTTGTCTTTTTCTTATTGAGTTGTAAGAATTCTTTACATGTTCCAAATACAAATCCCTTATTAGATGTGTAACTTGTAAATATTTTCTCCCAATCCTTGAGTTGTCTTTCATTGTCTTGATAGACTCCTTCATGCATAGAAGCTTTTCACTTTTACTTTGATGAAGTCCAATTTATTTTTTTGTCACCTGAGCTTTTGGTATCATATCCAAGACACTACTGTCTAATCCAAACATTATGAGAATTTAAACCTACAGTTTGTTATGAGAGTTTCATAATTTAAAATGTTACATTTAGGCCTATGATTTATTTTGGGTAATATTTTGTGTGTTTACAAAGCAGGGGCCAATTGTTCTAGAACCAATTGGTTGAAAAGATTATTCTTCACCTTTTGAATTGTTTTAGCACCCTTGTCAAAAATCAATTTATGGTCAATAAGTGTTGGTAAGATTTTATTTCTAGACTCTCAATTCTATTCCATTAATCTACATGTCCATATTTAAGTCACAAGTTAGTCTATGCCTTAATTACTGAAGCTTTGTAGTAAACACTGGAACCAAGAAATACAAGTCCTCCAATGTAATGGACTGAACTGTATCTCCCAAAATTCATGCGCTGAAGCCCTAACCCCTAATGTGACTATATTTAAAGATAAGGACTTGAAGGAGGACATTTTGGTTAAATGAGGTTGCTATGGACTGAACTGTGTCTCACGCCCCTCTGCCCCAATGTCGTGAGTTGAAGCCCCAACTCTCAATGTGATGGTATTTGGAGGCAAGGCCTTTGGGAGATAATTAGGTTTAGATCAGGTGATGAGGGCAGGGGGCTTCTTGATGGGATTAGTGCCCTATATAAAAACACCATAGTTTGTTTTCTCTCTCTTTCTTTCCCCATGTCAGGTGACAAGGAGAAGGTGGTCATCTTCGAGTCAGAAAGTGTTCTCACCAGAACCTAACCATGCTGGCATCCTGATTTCAGATTTCCAGACTCCAGTACTATGAGACAATAAATTTCTTATCTATAAGCCACCCAGCCTATGGCATTTTGTTATGGCAGCCTGAGCTGACTATGACAAAGGTCATAAGGGTGAGGTCCTAATAGGACTGGTGTTCATATAAGAGGAAGAGGCACTGGGATTGTGCATAAACAGAGGAAAAGCCATGTGAGGACTTAGTGAGAAGCCTGCAAGCCAATGAGAGTGGTCACGCCAGAAGTCCACCCTGCTGGCACCATAATCTTGGACTTCCAGCCTCCAGAACTGTGAGAAAATAAATTCCTGTTACATAAACCACCCAGTCAAGTCTGTGGTATTTTGTCATGGCAGCTCTAACATACTAATTCATCCAAGTTTATTCTTCTTTTGCAAGATAGTTTTGGTTATTTTGGATATCTTGCATTTCCATATGAATTTTACTATCCACTTCTCAATTTCTACCAAAATGCTAGTTGGGATTGTGATAGGGATTGCACTGAATCTGCAAATCAGTGGGGGTGAAGGGGAGTTGGCGGTTACTGCCATTTAACAATATTAAGTTTTCTGATCCATAAACATGAGATTCTTTTCATTTACCTGTCTTTAATTTCTTTCAATAATGTTTATTAGCTTTCAGTATGCATGTGTTACAGTTCTTTTCTTAAAGTTATTCCCAAGTATTTTACTCTTTTTGATATTGTTATAAATAAACTGGGTTTTTTGGATTCTTAATTGTCAGCATATAGAAGTATAATTGTTTTTTGTGTTTTGATAATGTATTCTGCAACCTTGTCAAACTTATTTCTAATAGGTTTTTATTGGCTTTCTTAGAAATATATATATATATGTCATCTGCCAATGGGGATAGTTTTATTTCTTCATTTTTAATCTGGATGTGTTTTACACTTATTTTTCTCCCTTAATTTCCCTGGCTGGAACTTTCAGTACAATGTTGAATAGAAGTGGCAACAATGGACATCCTTGTCTTATTCCTGACTTAGAGAAAAAGCATTAGCTTTTCACCATTAAATATGTTAGCTTTCAGCTTTATCAGGTCAAAGAAATTCCCTGCTAGTCCTAGGTTGCTTTGTTTTGTTTATCAGGAAGCGATGTTAGATTTCATCAAACACTTTTTCTGTATTGATTGAGATGATCATGCAGTTTTTGTCCTCTACTAATACAGCATGTTACATTGCCTTATTTTCATATGTTGAATCAACCGTGTATAAATCCTGCTTACTTCTAGCATATAATCTTTTCTGATGTTGCTGGATTTGGTTTGCTAACATTTTGTTGAGGATTTTTATTTCTATATTCATAGGCATAATGAACATAAATATTGTCTGCAGTTTTCTTATGATGTTCTTTGTCCGATTTTAGTATCAAGGCGATACCAGCCTCATAGAGCAGGTTGTGAAGTGTTCCTTTCTTTTCTGTTTTTGGAATACTTTGTGAACAATTCTGTCAACTCTACTGTAAACATATGACAGCATTCACCAATAAAGCTATCTGGGCCTGGGCTTTTCTTTGTGGGTAGATTTTTTATTATTAACTCAGTCTCTTTACTGTCATTGGCCTATTCAGATATTCTGTTTCTACTTCAGTCAGTTTCCATAATTTGTAATTTCCTAGATCTTCATCCATTTCTCTTAGGTTAATGAATTTGTTGGTCAATTTAGCTAAAAGTTTCTCCATTTTGCTGATTTTTTCAAAAAAAGGCCTTTTGGTTTTATTCATTGTTTCTGTTTTTCTATTCTCTAGTTCATTCATTTATGTTCTAATCTTTATTATTTCCTTGTTCCTATTTACCTTGAGTTTAGTTTGCTCTCCTTTTTCTTTCTTAAGGTAGAAAGTTAAGCTATTATTTTAAGATCATTCTTCTTTTTTCATATAGGTATTTATAGTTATGAATCCCCCTCTAAGATGTTCTTTAAGTGTATCTCGTAAGTTTTGGTATATATTTTTGTTTTCATTTAACTCAAAGTATTTTCTAGTTTCCTTTATGATTTTTTTATTTTACCCACTGGTTATTTAGGAGTGTTCTGTTTAATATCTACTTTTGATGAATTTCCCAAATGTCCTTGTTACTGATTTCTAATTTCATTCCATTGTGGTCAAAGCACATATTTTCTATTATCTCAATCCTTTTGAATATAGTAAAGCTTATTTTATAACCTAGCATATTGTTTGTTTTAGAGAATACTCCAGGTATACTTGAGAAGGATATGTATTCTGTTTCGAGTGGAGTGTCCCATAGATGTGTTTTAGTTAGCTTACAGTGTTGTTCAAGTCTTCTATTACTTCATTGATCTTCTGTCTGGCTGTTCTATCTATCACTGAAAGTGAGGTAATGAAAGCTCCAACCGACCTCTGGCCAAGATGGAGGCATAGGTAGATACACTTTGCCTCCTCACACAACCAAAAGGATAACAACAAATTTAAAAACAAAAAAACAATCAGAACTGCCAGAAAATCGAACTGTATGGAAGTCCGACAACCAAGGAGTTAAAGAAACATTCATCCAGACTAGTTGGAGGGGCGGAGATGGGCAGCTGCGGTGTAGAGGACTCACGCACAATGTGGCAGCTGGTGGACCAGGTGGTCCCACATTGCACTCAGATAAACCTGGAGGAACAATTGAAGAGCGAGACAGACCACGCAACCCAGGGTTCCAGCATGGGGAAATAAAGCCTCAAAATCTCTGACTGAAAAAACCTGTGGTGATTGAGGCCACCGGAGAAACTCCCAGCCTCACAGGAGAGTTTGCTGGGGAGACCAACAGGGTCCTAGAATGCACACAAAACCACCCATCCAGGAATCAGCACCAAAAGGGCCAAATTTGCTTGTGGATAGTGGAGGAAGTGACTGAAAGCTGCCGGAGAGGTGAGCAAGTGGCACTGTTTCCTCTCAGACCTCTCCCCCACATATAGCATCAGAACACAGAGACGTGGGTTGCCCCACCCCAGTGAACATCTAAGGTTCTGCACCTTACTACGTAATAGGCATGCTGAGACAAAAACAATATGGACCAAATGAAAGAACAGATCAAAGCTCCAGAAAAAATACAACTAAGCAACAAAGAGATAGACAACCTATCAGATGCAGAGTTCAAAACACTGGTAATCAAGATGGTCACAGAAATGGTTGAGTATGGTCACAAAATAGAGGAAAAAGTCATGGTTATGAAAAGTGAAATAAAGGAAAATGTACAGGGAACCAACAGTGACAGGAAGGAAACTGGGACTCAATCAATGGTTTGGAACAGAAGGAAGAAATAGACAACCAAACAGAAAAGAATGAAGAAACAAGAATTTTTAAAAAATGAGAGACTTAGGAACCTCTGGAACAACTTTAAACATTTCAACATCCGAATCATAGGGGCGTCAGAAGGAGAAGAGGAAGAGCAAGAAATCAAAAACTTCTTTGAAAACATAATGAAGGAGAACTTCCCTAATCTGGCAAAGGAAATACACTTCCAGGAAGTCCAGGAAGCTCAGAAAGTCTTCAAAAAAGTTGTACCCAAGGAGGCACACACCAAGGCACATCAAAATTACATTAGCCAAGATTAAAGAGAAGGAGAGAATCTTAAAAGTAGGAAGAGAAAAGGAAACAGTTACCAACAAAGGAGATCCCGTAAGACTATCAGCTAATTTCTCAAAAGAAACCTCATAGACAAGAAGGGACTGGAAAGAAGTATTCCAAGTCATGAAAAGCAAGGACCTACATCCAAGATTACTCTATCCAGCAAAGCTATCATTTGGAATGGAAGGGCAGATAAAGTGCTTCCCAGATAAGGTCAAGTCAAAGGAGTTCATCATCACAAAACCCTTATTATATGAAATGTTAAAAGGACTTAGCTAAGAAAAAGAAGAAGGTCAAAATCATGAACAGTAAAATGACAATGAACTCACAACTATCAACAACTGAACCTAAAAACAAAAACAGAATAAACTAAGCAAACAAGTAGAACAGGAACAGAATCACAGAAATGGAGATCACATGGAGGGTTATCAGCAGGGAGGGGAAGGGGGAAGAATGGGGAAAAAGGTACGGGGAATAAGAAGCATAATTTGTAGGAAGAAATTAGACAGGGGGAGGTGAAGAATTGTATAAGAAATAGAGAAGCCAAAAACATATATGTATGACTAATGGACATGAACTAAGTGGTGGGGGGAATGCTGGAGGGTGAGGGGATGCAGGGCAGGGGGAGGGTAAAGGGGAGAAAAAATGGGACAACTATAATAGCATAATCAAAAAATATATTAAAAAAAGAGAAAGGTCCAACTCTTACTGTTGAATTATCTATTTCTCCCTTCAATTCTGCCTGGTTTTATTTCATATATTTTAGGGCTCTGTTATTAGGTACATATAAGTCTATAACTGTTATAAATTCCAGAAAGATGTATCTTTTTATTATTATAAAACATATTTTCTTATCATTATTAATTTTTGTCTCAAAGTGTCTTTTGTCTGATATTACAATAGTCTAGCTCTCATTTGGTTATTGTCTGTACAGCATATCTTTTCCCATCCTTTTACGTTTCTTCTGTTTATGCCTTTAAATATGTGTCTCTTATATTCAGCATATAGTTGGATCATGTTTTTTTAATTCATTCTGCCTATCTACCTTCTGACTGAAGTATTTAATCCATTTAACAATTTAATAAAATATCTTCAATTTTGCTATTTGTGCGTGTCATGGTTTTTTTCCTCCTCTATTCCTCCATTACTATCTTCTTACATGTTAAATAGATCGTTCTAGTGTACCATTTAAATTCCTTTAGTGCTTCCTTTACTGTATTTTTAAAGTGATTTTCTTGGTGGTTACCCTGGAGACTACAATTAATATCTTAACTTATAACCATGGATTATGTTTTACTTCAAGTTTCTTCTTGAAATTTAAATAGCCTAGTCAAAATTAACTCCAGAAAAGTGAAAAAGAGCTTCCCAACTCACAGGCACTATTTAGGTGCGCACTGGGAGGCTGCTCTTATACCAAGTACCTGCCTCTGGTATGAACACTTACCTTGTCTAACAGTGCGTTCTGCCACAGTCTAAAGATACTGAGATAACTTCTATCCCTTGCACCAAAAGATGTAAAGAAAAACTGAAAAGAAAAATAATAGAATAATTTTAGTGTCATTTTTAAAAAGGGGGAAAGTATCTGTCATGAAGGTCTGCTGGCACTTGCTATGGTCAAAGCAAGCTAATAGGTCATCACTGCCTACTTTATATACTATTTTTGTTTAACTTTTTACTACACTAGACAAAAAATAGGTAATTAGTGCATGAACAAGGTGTCTTTCAAACCGTATCTTACAGCAAATACCATTTTACAATACTTACTAGGGAAAAGAGTTTGAAATATATTTACATATATTTATATACTTATGTTCATCAGAGTTTAACTATGAAAATCAATCTAAATAAATTTATGAAAATAATCAATGTTATTTATTCTAAACTTTGCTAAGAAATGTGACTTGGTAGGCATTTGAGACAAGTATAAATAAAGAATAAGAAAATACAGTGGATTTCAAAGATAGATTTATTTTAAGGATCTTAATTTAAAATTATATCATAGTCTTCTCAAAAATCTAGAAATAGCTAGTGTGGGCTAATTATAGATATAAAACACCCATATTAACAATAAACTTTGCTTTGAATGTTATAGAAGAAAAACAGCATGTTTCAATCTATAATTCTATGTTTGCCTTCAGCCCTATTTCTTCCTATGCATTTAAGTGGATTTTTGCAAAGTCACATTTTAAAATAGGGATTTATGAGCAAATCTGACAAGTGGCAGCACTAACACAGCTTCTCAGTATATCATCTCTTCCAGTCCCCCTAGTTAGTGACATCTTATAATTAAATGCTTATTTTAAGGAATGAGAAAGCTCAGTTCTATGTTTCATTTATTAAATAAAATGTCAAACTAATATTTTGGGTGTTTATATTTTTCATACAAAGATATTAAAGTGCAATTTTCCAGTTAATAAATTAAAACCTTGCTATATGAAAGTCTCCGTACTGCAAAACTTTTTATAATTAGGATATAACTAGCAGCTCTTCCAAACAGGATTATATGTATAATATGTGACCTAATAATCACTACTTATTGTCCCCTTTTCTCCTTCCTTAGATCAAATTGTTTTGCTTTTTGGATTGTAACCACCTTACAACCCTGTGTTCAGATATATAATAAGAAAAATCTCCTATTCTCCTTTTCACCACTGTGTTATGCTTACTAATTCCCACTTCTTAAACTGAATACCTTCTTATCAACAGTACCCACCTTGTACACAACCACCACATTCTCAACTATTTTACAGTCCCATCTTTCTGGATAATCTATGCAAATTATCATCTTATTTTATTCTTTGCTATATATCCAGCTTCAAAAATTTATTAATAACTCCTGGTTCAATAATAACCTTAATTTGGAAGGAGTTCTAGATAATAATATCTCCAAGCTGCTGGGGCACAGAACCTATGCTAGAACCTAAAACAGCTGGAAGCCATGATTCATCCTCCTTCAATACATACAACACATGAATCTTTAGTAGTGCAGGTATTTTCCCGTGATGATGGAAAGAGAGACCTCTGAATCAATATTGTGAGGTGGTGAGAACAAGCGTGTCTGCAGTTCAGCTCCCTGGGTTCATATCCTAGCTCTACCACTCAGTTCTATGACTTTGGATCACTTTTCTTTGCCTAAGTTTCCTTATCTACAAAATAAGAATACTTAAAGTAGCAAATTTTGTGAGAATTAAATGAGGAAATATATGTAAAGAACTTAAAACTGTGTCTCAAACAAGTCGTGTTCAGCAAATGCTAGTTGTTATCATTAAAATACCTGAAATTCCATTACATAGATGGGAAATAGTCACACATGAGCTTAATAAGGCATCATTAGGCCATTCACTGCAGCACCATTTGTAATAACAAAACAATGGAAATGAACTAATGGTCAAGGAAAGCATGGTAAATCCATTCTATGAAATTCTATACAGCATTTTAATAAACAAAGGTAGGTCTACCTGTATGTGCTAACCTGTGACTCCAAGAGATACCATTAGGTTCTTTTTTAAGAAAGGAGAACTAAAAACCAGCATGTATAAAAGGGCATTTACTTTAAAAACACAGCAAAACTACACACACACACACACACACACACACACACACGAAGGTCTGAAAAATACATACCAAACTGGTAACAGTGTTTTCCTCTGAAAAAAGCAGTGGGGTTGGGAGTTATAGTCATGAAAAAAAGATGTTTAAGAATTGTCATGGGGCCCTGGCTGGCATAGCTCAGTGGATTGAGCGCGGGCTGTGAACCAAAGCATCGCAGGTTCGAGTCCCAGTCAGAGTACATGCCTGGGTTGCAAGCCATGGCCCCCAGCAACCGCACATTGATGTTTCTCCCTCTCTCTCTCTCTTTCTCCCTCCCTTTGCTCTCTAAAAATAAATAAATAAAATCTAAAAAAAAAAGAATTGTCATGGGTTTTTAAGCATGGCAGAGGAGTGGCAAAGGAAATGATGAATTAATTGTAATAATAAGAGTAAGTTTATTTTAGCTCTTCTTCTCTTCCTGAACAGTTCAGCCCTAAAGCTGTTGGTGGAACAGAGTAAAGTAGGCATCTGTCCTAGAGGTGAGGGTAGAGGTAGAGGAGCTTCAGCAGCCCAAAGCAGGGTGTCGGGCCAGAGAAGAACATGGAGATGGTCCACACTGAAGGGCTGCCTTGTGCAGAGTGTTAGAGCCTGAGTGGGCAAGCAGAGATTCCACAAACAGGAGTGATCTGGCGCACAGTGTTAAAACAAGAACAAGGTGGGGGGCATGAATCAGAACCTGGGGTGGAGGGTGCCCATGTAAGTGAATAGCCTGGTGTGAGTGTCAAAGCCCAAGCATGGTGAAGAATGTGGCCACGCACAGGGTAGCCTGAAAGGCACGTCAGAGCCAGAGTAGGTGAGGACAGTGTGGGGTGACAGAGTCCATGAGGGTGATTCCGAGCTAGGGAGTAAGGGCCTGAGCAGGGTGAAAAGGGTGACCAAAGTGACAGACTGGCACAGAATGTCACAGCACAAGCAGGGAATGGAGAGCATCCCTGTGGAGGGACGACCTGATGCAAGGCAAAGTGGACACAGGGAAGGTGCTTGGTGTGCAGGGCAAGGAGAGGCTTCACAAGGAGATAGCATCCGTGCTGCGGTGGGATGGGCGGCAGCCTGACTCGAAGTGTCAGAAACCAAGCTGGATGAAAGGGCATCCATGTGGTGCAGGAGTGGCAGAGCACATGAAGATTGGTTACATGCAGGCCAAATGATAAAATAAGTAAATATATTAAGGATAATGGTGGCCTGGTTTTTCACAGTCAAGGAAAGGAGTTACAAATATGAAAGGGAAAAAACAAAAATGAACTCTGTGGTGCTGAGTAGCAATTAGAGGTATTGGTGTGAATTGTGGTTTATGGTAAATAGGTAGCTAGATAGGCAGATAAACGTTGATGCATGCGTGGGTGTACCTGTGTGTATTGTGTACACAGGTATGTAATTTTATGTATTTATATATACCTTGTTCTGCCCACTTAGAGTTCTCAGGAACAGTGATACCTCAATTGCAATGAACACACTGGCTTCTAAATATCCATCTACCCTAAAAGAAACCAGGACTCTTTGGAGAAATGACTGATTCCAGGGCTGAGCAGGAAAAGCCTGTAACATCTTGGGCTAAGAAGCAAGGAAATGCTCAAACAATGCTGAGAATAGTCAAAAGGACAGCAGACCTAGATTGGGAAGGGGCTCCCATTGGCCAAATTTGTGACAATTTTAGAATCAAAATAAATAATGGTAGTAATAGATTAAAACTCATTGAATAAAACAAGAAACTATGAGATCATAGTGATATAAGTAAATAAATGAAAAATATAAGTTTGATGAGGAATAGGTATTTACCTAGTTTCAAAGTAGCTTGCAACAAATTATTGTCACAAAAGAAAATAGACTAGCTTTATAGTAAGTCTAGCAGACATCACCTTAATCAGGTGATCAAGGTGAGTATCACCAGGAATGGTGCAAAGTGAATGGGGTGTCATCTGACAGGATGAACAGAAAGAACAGAGCATCACTTCCTGTTATTTCTGCCAAAACTGCATAAGCTAAATTTAATCACAAAGAAATAGCAGACAAACACAACTGAGGGACATCCTATAAAATAACTGAACTGTAATTTCCTAAAAGAGTTGAGAGCATAAAAGCCAAGGAAAGACTAAGGGACTGTTCCAGAATAAGGAAATTAAAGACTATGGCAACTTAATGTAATTTGAACTTCTGAACTGGGTCCATTTGTCACAAAGGATATTACAGGGAATTGAAAAAGGTTTGAGGACTGAAGAGCGGTAACAACCGATGTTGATTTCTTGATTTTGATAGTTATCTCGTGGTCATGTAGAGGACGTCTTTGTGGGACATACATGCTAGAATATGTGGGTTGATGTCTGGGATGATGAGGCTTTAGAGTAAAAACTTACTTTCAAAAAGTTCAGAAAGCGAAAGTCCTTTGTACTGCATTTGCAAGGAGAGGATTATTTAAAAATAAAAAAAAGTGCATTTTAAAAAACTATGTTTCATGAGAGCATTTCTGTCCCCACTTCTCTCTCTCCTTTTTCTCTTTATTTTTCCATTTCCTTCCTTCCTCTTCCTTCCCTTCCACACTTTCCTTCCTTCTTTGGTTTCTTTTTCTTTCCCAACATTATGCTTCTAATGTCACACACAAAGCACTAATTCATTTTTACGTGGGTATAAAACGATTCTTCATACATCCCCACTAAGAAATGGCAGATATTACAGGTGGATAAAAACATGATGGCGGGTAAAGATAACTCCCACCCTAAAAAATATTATAGTGATCATGTGTTACTTGTAAGCTACCCAAACCTCTGTTCACTAGAACCATTTGTTTTTATTAGTTGCTACTGTGCATAAAAAGTCATTATGGAATTATTAAATAGGACTTAAAAGAAATAAGTATGTTTTGCTAATGCTTACTCTATCTACTTCTCACAGTGAAAAAATGATAAATATGAGAGAAATTTCTCTTTAAAGTACAAAAATATTAGCAGTCATTTAAAGTTAATCAGTAAGTATTTAAGTGTACAGAAATCTAGTAGGAAACTCAATGTATCTCAATTAGATATTCCTAACTCCAAGAAGAATTGCTTATATTCCCAACACTGAAGCAGATTTTCTCCACATTATGTAATAAGGCAAAGGTAGAAAAGTTTTTTACCTTTTCACCTTCTGTAGCAATCTGGATAGCATTTGGGATAAGTCGAGCAGTTTTCTCCTTGGTCATGAAGGTTATATTCTTTAAAGCAATAGAAATCTAAACACACAAAAGATGAAAAATCACAAAATGGATTTTTTCATAATACCTATCACACCAAATACCAAGTATTACCCTGATCTAATCAATACTAGAAAAACCTAAAGGAGTTAATAATATTAATTACATGCTTGCATTCTCTGAGAAAAACAGAGTGAGCAGTCAGACTTTCTTCCCTTCAGTAATTTCCCGCATCAACTCCTGTCTCTAATGTTAGGGTGAAGTGTGAAAAGACATGTGGGAGTTCATGTTCTACATTAACACACGCACGTAAAACTCGGGCAGTCTGTCACATAAGACATGACTTCGCCGGTCAAAAGGATGTTTATTCAAGCTTTTTTCAATCTGAAATCTTTCTCCAACTGTACTACATATGTACAAACAGAGCTCAATGTATTAAGAAAAATAGATTGCACACTTCTACAACACATATACTGTGTTAATATAAATATAAGTATAGATATACAAATATATGTAAATTTACTTTAGGAAGGATAAATGGTGACAGAAGAAGATGGCTGGGGTGGTAAACACATGATACACTATACAGATGATATATTGTAGAACTGTATACCTGAAACATAATTTTATTAACATATGTCACCCCAGTAATGTCAATAAAAAATAAAAAATTAATAAAGTACATTGCTTTTAGGAGGCTTGCATACATTTCTATCTAAGCAGTTACTTGTATTAACAAATCAAATCAAAATATGTCTTACTGTAGTTTCCCATCTGAAGATGTTGCTATGGAAACATAGCCAGTTTTCTGAAAGGTATAGTCGTCCCTGAAGCAAAATGTCCCTCTGAAGAGCACAAGCATAATCTACATACACAAAAACAAGGAACAGCTTAGTCACAAAAATATGGCAACTTCATAAATCTTACACTGCTTTAATGCATGGGAAGTCATCACTCTTCATTCCTTAGTTCATTCATTCATTCATTCATTCACTTATTCATTCTTCCTGCACCAGGCACTAGGGCTACCAGAAAAGGATCTTGTCCTCATGGAACACAGTCTAGAGGGGAAGGCATATAATAAACAAATACATTTATAAGTACAATGACCAAAGTGTGGAGAAAGCTGTAAGAGAATACAACAAGGCATACATAGATAATGGAGGACTGGGCAGGGAAAAAGTATGTCAGGAAAAGTTTTCCAGAAAAAGTAATCTTTAAAATGAGATCTAAAGATCAACCAATAAAGGGTCAGCTGGACCATGAGGGCATGGTGTGTGCAAAGGCCCCATGGCAGAAAGAAACACAGCACATTAAGCAACTATACAAAGAGAGACCTCTGGCCCAAATAAGCTGGAGAAGCTAGATCATATAAGGTGTCTCAGGCCATGGTAATACATGGTCTTGATGAGAACCCATTGATGAGTTTTAACTGGAAGGGGCATGATCAGTTGTATCTTAATAAAGACCACTCTATTCACACAGTGAAAATGGATTCAGATAATTCAGCTGGAAATCCAGGGAGAAATTGATGGTGGCTCAGACCAGATGACAGTATTAAGATAAATAAGTAGTTAGATTCAAAGATATTAAGAGATAGTGTTGATGGGAAATTAGTGATTAATTAGATGTTGGACAAGGGTGAGGGAGGGAACAAGGATAACTCCAAAAATTTTAGTTTGTATTAAAGCTGATCCTTTCGACCTCAGCACTCAAATCTAGCAAAATCAAGACTGCTGGTAAATGCCACTGCCTATCAACAAGTTAAGACCATCGAAAGGTCTGTCTCTTTCGATAATGTAAATAGTATTGCTAAATTATCAATAATACAAGATATAAAGAGCTGCTTTGAGGAGATTTAGTTAAACCAATAAATTTTAAAAACATACACAGTGATTAGCAATTTTAGGAAAAAAGTTATGGAGGTTGTTAACCTCAAAATATTTACTCATGTTAAAATTCTAAGCCAATACTGAAAATTGAACAAAGTAATGTGCTCTTTCAAAATGCTTCCTTCAGCAAAACAAAACTGAGATGTCACCAAACAAAAAATTCTAGTAAATAATTAAGCAGGATGAGTTACTCATTTACTAGCATGCTTCTCTAAAACAGGGATTAGGTTAAAGGTCACCTTGAGGTGTCCTGAAATTTTTATCTAAATCAGTGAAACTTTTTATTAATTTAATGCTTCTAAAATTTCATGTCAGAAAAATATCTGGAAGACTTATTAAAACACAGATTCTCTAGGCCCTCCCCCAGAGTTTCTGACTAAATGTCTGGGGTGGGGTGAAGAGTTTACATGTCAATCAAACAAGCTCCTAGGTGATGCCAACATTGCCAGTCTGTGGACCATGCTCTGAGAACTACTGCATTACTTCACATTAACTATGTTCAAAACTACCGCAACCAACTGGATTACTTTAACTGAAGACTAATATAGGTTGACAGACCTTTCCAGTGCTTTTAAAAATGGTTTCTCAAAAACAGGTATAGTAAACTTGTACCTCAATAATAATTTTTATGAAATAGCATTCTAGCAATATATCCTATACAAGAAATGACCAAAATTTTTTAAAAGTTAAAGATTTTACTATTTTCCTCCCAATTTCCTTACTAATAAATAAGCATACAATTATCGGCATTTTATTTTATTTTATTTTATTTTTTACCTATATGCATGACCCATGGACATGAATAATGGTGGGGGGATTGCCTGAGGGAGTGAGGGTTGCTGGGTGGAGAGGAGCAAAGGGGGAAAACTGAGAAAACTCTAATAGCATAATCACTAAAATATAATAAAAAATAAATTTTTTTTTGTCTTTTTGTTGTTGAGTTGTTTAAATATTCTGGACACCAGATCCTTCTCAAATATATGATTTGCAGATAATTTCTCTCATGCCATAGATTGTCTTTTCACTTTCTTTATAATGTCCTCTGATGCACAAAAGTTTTAAATTTTGATATAGTCCAATTTATCTATTTTTTTCTTTTGTTGCTTGGTGTCATATCTAAGAATTCATTGCCAAATCCAAGATCATGAAGACTTGCTTGTGTTTTCTTCTAAAAGTTTTATGGTTTTAGCTTTTATATTTAGGTTGTTGGTCCATTTCAAGTTAAATTTTGTATATAGTGTGAGGTGGGGGTCTAATGTCATTCTTTCCCATGTGATATCCAGTGTTCCCAGAACCATTTGCTGAAGAGACTTTCTCTCCCTGTTGAAAGATGATCACATGTTGTTGAAAATTAGGCAACCACAGGCATATAGTTCTGTTTTATCGTTCAAGTCTGGCTCTTTCCCTGGCTCTCCAATTATTAGCATTTTAGAAAGAGATATTCTACCTGATTTGAGTCATGCTAACAATTTCATTCATATAAAATGGAAATAAAAAAGTAATGTTTATCAAAAATCATTTTATGGATTTTATAACTTACAGCTGTTTACTAGAAAGTTAAAATAAAATTAAGTAAATTCAAAAGCAACATAGGCCAATTTGATACCTGTGTTATATCAACTTATTATTACATGATCAATTCTGGCATAAACAAATGGCTCCAACTCAAAGATTATTTTAATAATTATTATATAACAATGGATATAGTGGAAATTTATACTAAGTGTTATGGGAATACAGATGGAATGAACCATCTGTACATACTTCTAGAGTAAGCTTTCAGAGTAAGTACTATGCACATATTTAAATAAACAAGATGTGCTATTTAGTTCTACCAAAGAATTTAAGCATATCTATCCATACAGGAAATGACAGTGAATGAAAGAATGTGTTTTTTAAATGAGATGATGAGACAGATGCCATCATGATGAAACAGAGCTTTGTGAATCAGCTGGGTGTCTTCACTGATAAACAGCACATAGCACATTTGCATTCATTACAAATATATGTAACTGCCAAGGTAGAGCCACTTTAAAAGTGAGTTTTGTCTTGTATGTAAAATGGATACAATCGTATGTTTAAAATGTAAGAATTTTACTTGCTAGAGAATGTTTTAACATGGTGGTTTGGCCTCTGCTTATTTATACGTTTTATACATTTTAGAATCAATTTCTCTTTAAGGTGGCTCAGATTTTTCAACTCTTGTGCACATAAAATTGAGTTAAAGTTCACTGTGCCTTTTTTCTTTACCCAAATTTTGAGTTAAAACTTCATGTGTTAACTGCACCCTATTCAGACACTGTAGTCTAAATTTTTGAAATTAGTTCTCACTAAAAGTAGGAAATAACAGGGTCAAAGCTAATTCAGGTCACAAACTTTGGTGAAACACTTAAAGTCCAAATCTTCTTGATATTGTGAATCATACCCCTTCCAGTTTAGTTTCTTCTGGACTCACCATACTTACTGACAGTTACCTTTTGGATTTTACACACATTGAGATTGAAATGGGTCTCTAATGCGCCAATTCCTATTTCCTCTTGTGTTTTAAGTGCAAACTAACATAAGTGAACATTAGCATCAAGTAGCATAGACATATGTATGTATTTGCTTGATTCAATTTGTTGCGACCTTATCAGTACGGAATTGGACCTAAGCCATTTCATAGATAAGGAAACTAAGTATTATATATTGTTACACTCCTAAGTTTTCAAAACAGTGTTGACAAATTACATTATTCTTATTTTTTAAAACTCAGTTTAAAAAGACTAAAACATTCTTTCAAAAGAGGCTTCTAAACATGTTCCCAGTTTTGGAAGTGGGCTTAGGTTTTGTAACCATTATAAAAAGCTGCTATTGTCTTGGCTGGTGTAGCTCAGTGGATTGAGCACGGGCCTGTGAAGCAAAGGGTCACAGGTTCGATTCCCAGTCAGGGCACATGTCTGGGTTGCAGGCCATGCTCCCAGTAGGGGATGCATGAGAGGCAACCACACATTGATGTTTCTCTCCCTCTCTTTCTCCCTCCCCTTCCCCTTTCTCTAAAAATAAATTTTAAAAAAATCTTTGAAAAAAAAGCTGCTATCAAATACAATTAAAAAAAGAAGAAGCTTGCTGGGATTTTCATTTGAGGGATTTGAGATGCTAACAATATTAAGTCTTCTGATGCATAAACATTTGTTGGATCTTCTTTTATCAATGTTATCAGCGTAGAGAGCCTGGACATTTGCTAGATTTATACCTAAGTACTTCATTATTGGGAGGTTCTCATGTAAATGGTATTTGTGAAACTCAAATTCCAATTCTTCACTGCCAGTATGTATTAATATGATTTTTTCTTTTACCTTCAATTAACTTTCAATCCTCTGACCTTACTAAACTCACTCATTAAATATAGATTATCTGAGATTTTCTACATGAAAAGCAAAGATACCCACTGTAAAAAAAATCTAGAAAGCTATCCACAAAATGTTAACCAAAATTATCTATCGGTGGTAGGATCCCCAATGACTTAATATTTTATTTATACTTTTCTGTATGGCTTTAATGTTTTATATATTACTGTGTCATCAGATTAATTTCTTTCAATAAAGCAGTGATGAATATGATATATTTATGAAAGCTTCCACAAAAAGCATTTCATTTCAAGAAACATTTGCAACACTCATGGAAAATACCTAATATTTTAAACATCTAACAAGCTACTTTGAATTAAGAAAAACAAATAACCACTAGAAAAATGAGCAAAGTTTATGAGGAGAAAGCTTCACAGAAAAAGAAATACAAATAGTTTATACACATATAAATAGATCATCAGCCTTCTTCATAATTAAAGAAATGCATATTTAAACAATGATTATGTACCATTTCTATTTACCAAATTTTACTGAAGCCAAGTTCCTCAGGTGTGGCCAAAACAGGTACTTACAAACACTATTGATCAGAAGAAAAACCAATTCAACCCTTTGGAGGATAACTTGGCAACAGTGAACTTTTTAAATGCCCATTACCACTTTGCCACAATTCCACTTCATAAAATTTACCCTACAATGTATGCACATGTGTGATAAAACAAATGTACAAGAAGATTCAATGTAACATTATTGATAACAGTAAAAGACAGCAAGCAATCAAAATGTCTATTAATAGAGGTTATGTTGAATAAATTATGGTTCAAAATTCATTCAAATAAATATTAAGCAATCATTAAAAGAATGAAGTGAAGCACAATTCTCTTAGAAATATATGTATTTTCCCCTTGAAATACACAGGGTAGGCAAAAGTAGGTTTATAATTGTGAGTATGCAAAACACAACTTATTCTTGTATTATTTATTAATTATTGTATTATTTTCCCTACAAACAAATGTAAACCTACTTTTGCTCCACCATGTATACAGAAAATTTCTGGAAATATCTGTAAGAAATTACTAAAAGTGATTATCACCCAGGAAGGATGTTGAAGTGATCTTCATTTGTTAGGTAACACCTAGGAACGAGAGGCCAGAGGTAAAACGGAGGCAGGGCCCTTGCCACTGCAATCTAGCAAAGAGCTTGCAGTAATACAGGAGACTTAGAAGCAGAAGAAAGACATGTCTCCCCAATTAACACAGCAATCCTAAGTTGGGTTTGTTAAGATTGTCCGGGGTCCTGAGCATTGCAAGCAAAAGAGCACAGGAAGAGGGGAGAGCCCTTGATACTGAGCTGAGAAAAGGGGCTTCTGTAACAATCTTACTAGGATTGTCAGGTGTTCTGAATATCAACGCAGGAATACAGGAGGTAGTCTTTGAGATTCTATGCTGGGAACTGGAGCCTCTGTAACGATTTCACTAATTAAGAAAAAGAACCTTTGCTAACTGAAAAGAAAGCCTTTGTAGCTGTATGTTATTCCCCAGGTTTAGAAGGAGAAGGGGGAGGGGGACCTAGAAGCTGAATAAGGTATATAACCCTGAAACCCCACAGTCAGAGCACTGGGATTAGCTGAGTGCCCACTTGTAGCTTTCTGCTCAAAAACTTGCTACCTCATTTCCACTATACATGTTTGTCTCTCACCTGAATCATACTCTTTCGAGCAAGACAAGAACTGAGGGGAGGGAACCTCTTGACACAGCTCTCTCTCTCCCCAGCCCTAAGGCATTAGAGGGTCACACTCTTTTCACCAAAGCTCTCTTGCAGTATTTGAACATTTTATCTTGAGAATGTAATACTTTTAAATGTTCTTAAAAGTTGCTTTAATTCATTATTACAATTTTTAAGATACTGGGCTTAAAAGTACTTAGCTATCTACAAGTTCAGCTATGTTGAATTGAATACTGACCAACAGTATCAGAAATCTGAGAAATGTCTTTGAATAAATTATTTAAATAAAGCATATACTAAAACTAAAATATACTTCCATATTTTGATTGTAAAGTATCTATATTAAGCTTAGATTAAAAATAAAGCACTTTTATAAGAAAAATGACTAAATTGTTCCTCTTAAAATCTGTTTCCAAAAAATCTATCTGAAAGATTACATGAATAAAGACTTTGGTGAGTTCCCACCAAGATGGAGGCATAGGTAGAAACCCTTTGCTTCCTCGCACAACCAAAAGGAGGATAACAATCAATCTGAAATCAATAAACACCAGAAGCACCAGAAAATCAAGCTGCATGGAACTCCAACAACCTAGGAATTAAAGAAAAAATCAACCAGAACAACCAGACCGGTAAGACAGTCAGACTGCACAGGCCAGCTAAGAAAAACTGCTGTAAGGCGGCGGACCACAGGGGTGGGGCTGACTTAAGGGGAAACTGAGACTCAGAGCTGACTGTGGACTATGGTGGTTGCCACAGTGGGAGAAACTCCCAGACTCACACGAGAATCCGTGGGAAAGTGGGCTAGAGATAAGCAAGTGAGCTGCACTATTCCATCTCTGGCCCCTCCCCCACAGGCAGCTCAGCAAGGAGGGTTGCCCTGCCCGGGTGAATACCTAAGGCCCCACCCTCTTACAACCTGTCAGGTGCACCAAGACAAAGAAATATGGCCCAAATGAAAGAACAGAGCAAAGCCTCAGAAAGAGAGCTAAGTGATGAGGAGATTGCCAACCTATCTGATGGAGAATTTAAAGCCCTGGTAATCAAAATGCTCATAGATCTGATTGAGCTTGGGCAAAAATGAAAAAACAAATGAAGAATACCCAAAGTAAAATAAAGCAGAATATTCATGGAACCAACAGTGACAGGAAGGAAACCAGGACTCAAAGTAACGATTTGGAACAAAAGGAAAAAATAAACATCCAACTGGAACAGAATGAAGAAACAAGAATTCAAAAAAGTGAAGAGTGTCTTACAAACCTCTGGGACAACCTGAAACATTCCAATATCCAAATTATAGGGGTGCCAGAAGGAGAAGAACAACAGCAAAAGATTGAAAACTTATTTGAACAAATAATGAAGGAAAACTTCCCCTATCTGGCAAAGCAAATAGACTTCCAGGAAGTCCAGGAAGCCCAGAGAGTCCCAAAGAAGCTGGACCCAAGAAGGAACACACCAAGGCATGTCATCATTAAGTTACCCAAGATTAAAGATAAAGAGAGAATCCTAAGAGAACCAAGAGGTAAGGAGACAGTTACCCACGAAGGAGTGCCCAAAAGGCTATCAGGTGATTTCTCAAAAGAAACCTTGCAGGCAAGAAGGGGCTGGAAAGAAATATTCCAAGTCATGAAAGGCAAGGACCTACATCCAAGATTGCTCTGTCCAGCAAAGCTTTCATTTAGAATGGAAGGGCAGATAAAATGCTTCTCAGATAAGGTCAAGTTAAAGGAGTTCACCATCACCAAGCCATTATTACATAAAATGTTAAAGGGACATATCTAAGAAAAAGAAGATAAAAAATATGAACAGTAAAATGACAACAAATTCACAACTATCAACAAATGAACCTAAAATAAAAAAAAACAATGAAAACAAGAACTAAGCAAACAACTAGAACAGGAACAGAATCAGAGAAATGGACATCACAGGGAAGGAGTTCAGTGGGGAGGGGGAAGGAAGGAATGGAGGGAAAAGGTGGAGGGAAAAGGTACAGGGAAAAAGCAGCTTAGTTAGTAGGCATAAAATAGACAGGGAGAGATTAAAAAATGGTACAGGAAACAGAGGACTGAAAGAACTTATATGTACAACCCATGGACATGAACTAAGGGGTGGGGAATGCTCGAGGGTTGGAGGCATAGGGTGGAGGGGGGATAAAGGGGGAAAAATTGGGAAAATTGTAATAGCATAATCATTAAAAAATACTTTTTTAAAAAAAATATTACATGAATAATGATATAGCCCTAGAAAAATTTGTAAAATTGCTCTATAACATGTTAAGAAGTATCTTTTATATAGGGAAAGATAATATATATTGAATATCAAATTTAAATTTTCCTTACAAAGCCATTTGAAACAAGCAAAAGTGGAAATAGTGACAAATCATTTCCCTTTAGTTCTATTTTCTTCGCCAGTACTTAGTATTTTTGTAAATCAGAAATCTCCCCTCTCCGAATTACAACTTAATTTAACATAGTATAATTATGAATGATATAACATGCTGCTTATATGGAAAAATATTTTTTGTCTAGCACAAAGGCTAACATTTTCTACGATACTGTCACTCATCAGTTCCAATTTGATAATAAGGTGGTAAAATGGGTTTCTGCAACTTCCTGTCTTTTTTACCTGCTATCAGCTTCTCTGTATCAGGTAGATGTGTGAACTGTCTTTTGTATTCCTCATTCCTGTCTTTATAGGTGGAACTTGAAATCTGTAACAATGAAAAGATTAAATTTCTGTTTAATTATAATCTTCATTAAATGAACTGAAATGTAGCACCTTAGAAAATAAATTTAAAATGATCTTTAAAATAATATGCTTTTTATACAATATTTTATATGTCTTTGTAAAGAAAAACCACATAAATAAACATTTCAAAAAACACCAAAAGGAAGCTACCACCATTATGGAGTAAGGATCTTGGTAAATCCTCTCTGGAAAAGCAAATTTATACCTAGAAAAATAAAATGGTCAAAAACAATCACCTCAAAATAATAGGAAGTTGACCAAAGGCATACAAACTCAAAAATATTTGTTCATGAAATTCCACTGTACTTAGAAGCAGTAGAAGTCTGTGGCCCCGTTTCCTTAGCCAGCCTCCAGTACTCTTCCTCCCCTGAGAGTTCAATCAGTGTTGTAGTTCTACCAGGATGGAACAGACCCTGAGAGCTAGCAGCTTTGCTGAGAGAGCGGGCTGAGTGTACTCAAAGTGAAACGCAGAAAACGTATGCCTAGAAGTGAAATGGAAAATTGTGAGATTATAGTCTTAATGGGAGCAAGAAACAAGCAGACTGGCAGATTAGCAGGGGATTAAACAGAGATCTTGAAAAGAAAGACAGCCATACATGGGCTTTATAAATATTCAATGTATTTCTGTTTGAACAGAGGCTGCGTGCATGTGTAGCAGACTAGAGGGATCCCAAACTACCTACGCATTCCTGACTAGAGACACAGTAAGTCTCAGGGTAACATAAAAACTGAGACAAACTTGAAAATGGTCTGAACTTTGAGTGCATTCCCCAACCCACACAAATCTGTCAGTGGAAAGAAGTCTTACTGGCTGTCTATATTTGGGCACAAATTTTGACCATTCATTGTCTGGCATAAAAAGTGACCACTAGGAAGCCATCCCTAAAAATAAAAACAATAACAACAATAAACAGAGCAGAGATATTTGTTCCCATTAGCCACAGGACAAACTGACTTCACAGATTTACTTACTCTAGGAGTGATATCAAATAAAAATCTGCAGTGACAAGCTTTAGGGGCAGAGAAGATGTAATCAGAATCCACAGTTGCTACAATATATTATCAAAATTGTATCATTATCAAAAAATTATAAAACATACACACACACACACACACAAAAACCCATGTGGCTCGAAAAAAGCAAGCAATAGACTCACGGACCCCAGGTACTAGATTTAGATTTAGGAAATTATTATAAATATGTTCAAAAAGCTAAAGAGAACCATGCTTAAAGAATTAAAACATGACAACAATGACTCAACAACTACAGAATTTCAACAAATAGCTTTTTTTCTAAGAAAAAAGGTAAATTCTGGACTTGAAAACTACAATCACTGAAATAAAAAAAACTCACTACAAGGGTTCATCAAAGAAGTCAAATGGTAAAAAAAGAATTCAGTAAACTTAAAGAGAGACAGGTAAAAATTATCTAATTTCAAAACTAAACAAAAAAACTATAGAAAATGAAGAGACAGAGACCTGTGGGACAACATTATATGATGCAAAATATATGTGATGGGAGCATCAGAAGGAATAAAAGAGGCAGAAACACTTGAAGAAATGGTCAAAATTTTCAAAATGTGATGAAAAACATTAACCTATACATCAAAGAAGCTTAATGAATCCCAATTAGGATAAAGGAAAGAGACTCATACTTAGACATATCATAGTCAAGTTGTTTAAAGATAAAGGAGAACTTGATTTAAACAGCAAGAAAAAATTATTCATGCATACAGGTATAAAACAGTATGATTAATGGCTGACTTCTTATTATAAAACAATAGAGCCCTGGCCAGTGTAGCTCAGTGGATTGAGTGCAGGCCTGCAAACCAAAAGGTCACCAGTTTGATTCCCAGTCAGGGCACATGCCTGGGTTGAGGGCCAGGTCCCCAGTAGGGGGTGTGCGAGACACAACCACACATTGATGTTTCTCTCCCTCTCTTTCTCCTTCCCTTCCCCCGTCTGTAAAAATAAAAAAATAAAATCTTTTAAAACATAAAAATAAACATTAAAAATTTTAAAAAATAAAATAAAACAAAATAGCGACAGTAGAACTGCCTAAAAGAAATAATAAAGGAAATCCTTCAGGCTGCAAAGAAATAACAAAATATGGTAATTCAAATATGCAAGAAGAAAAAAAGAGCACCAGAAGTGACTATATGTTGGTAAACATAAAAGCATGCAAATCTATTTTCCAGTTTCTCTCTTAACATCTTTAAGAAACATATGAATCTACAAGGCAATAATTATAATGCTGTATTATTGATGGGTTTATGAGACAAATAGGTGCAATATACATGACAACAGTATAAATGGAGGGGAGAGATAATGGAGCTATGTTGGGGCAGAAGTTCAATACTTTAAGTGGAATTAAGTTAGTAACCTGAAATATATTGTGAAAAGTTAAGATGTATACTGTAATCCCTTAGCAATCAACATAAAAACCCTCAAATACATTATTTTATTTTTATTGTATTTTTCCACTACAATTTATCCCCCTGATACCCCCTACCACCTACAATCACCACCATGTGGTCTGTGTCCATGAGTCCTTTTTCCTTTTCGCTCAGTCCCACCACCCCTTCCACACGCACCCTCGCAGAGCTGTCATCTGTTCTCTATCTATGAGTCTGTCTGTTTTGCTTGTTAGTTCAGTTTGTTCATTAGATTCCACATATGAGTGAAGTTATATGACATTTGTCTTTCTCTGACTGGTGCACTTCACTTAGCATAATGTTCTCCAGGTACATCCATGCTGTCACAAAGGCAAAATTTTCTTCTTTTTATGGCCAAGTAGGATTCCATTGTGGACATGTCCCAAAGCTGTTTTATCCACTCTTCTACTGATGGAACTTGTGCTGCTACCATATTTTCATGATTGAAAATAATGCTGAAATGAACACAGGGGTGCTTATGTTCTTTCAAATCAGTGTTTTGGGTTTCTTCGGATATATTCCCAGAAGTGGGTTCGCTAGGTCAAAAGGCAGATTCATTTTGAATATTTTGAGGAAACTCCATACTGTTTTCCACAGTGGTTGCACCAACCTGCATTCCCACCAACAGTGCAGAAGGGTTCCCCCCCTTCTCCACATCCTCACCAGCACTTATTGTTTGTTGATTTATATGTGATAGTCATTCTGACTGATGTAAAGTGATATCTCACTGCAGTTTTAATTTGTATTTTCTATGATGATTAGTGACATTGAGCATTTTTTCATATGTCTGTTGGCCATGTGTACATCCCCTTTACAGAAGTGTCTATTCAGGTCCTTTGAAAATTTTTAATTGGATTGTTTGGGTTTTTTGGTGTTGAGTTTTGGAAGTACTTTATAAATTCTGGATATTAAACCCTTATCAGATGTATGGGCAAATATGTTCTCCCATTCAGTGGGTTGTCTGTGTATTTTGTTGACAGTTTCCTTTGCTGTGAAAAAAAACTTTTTAGTTTGATGTAGTCCCATTTGTTTATATATTTTTTGTTTCCTTTGCCTGAAGAGCTATATCAGATAAAATATTGCTACAAGCAATGTCTGAGATTTTACTGCCTATGTTTTCTTCTAGAATTTTTATGGTTTTGGATCTAAAATTTAAATCTGTAATCCATTTTGATTTTTTTTTCTTGTGTGTGGTGTAAAAAGGTGATCTGGTTTCATTTTTCTGTGTGTATCTGTACACTTTTCCCAACACCATTTTTTAAAACTATATTTTATTGATTATGCTATTACAGTCGTCCCATTTGCTCTCCTTCATTCCCCTACACCCTGCATACCCTCTCCCACCCACATTCCTCCCTTTAGTTCATGTCCATGTGTCATAAGTTCTTTAGCTTCTACATTTCCCAAACTATTCTTGCCCTCCCCCTGTCTATTTTCTACCTACAATCTATGCTACTTATTCTCTGTATCTTTCCCTCCACTCTCTCCTTCCCACTCCCCTGTTGCTAACTCTCCATGTGATCTCCATTTCTGTGGTTCTGTTCCTGTTCTAGCTGTTTGCTTATTTTGTTTTTGTTTTTTTGTTTTAGGTGTGGTTGTTCATAACTGTGAGTTTGCTGTCATTTTACTGTACATATTTTTAATCTTCTTTTTCTTAGATATGTCCCTTTAACATTTCATATAATAAGGGTTTCGTGATGATGAACTCCTTTAACTTGACCTTATCTGAGAAGCATTTTATCTGCCCTTCCATTCTAAATGAAAGCTTTGCTGGACAGAGCAATCTTGGATGTAGGTCCTTGCCTTTCATGACTTGGAATATTTCTTTCCAGCCCCTTCTTGCCTGTAAGGTATCTTTTGAGAAATCAGCTGATAATCTTATGGGAATTCCTTTGTAGGTAACTGCCTCTTTTTCTTTTGCTGCTTCTAGGATTCTCTCCTTCTCTTTAATCTTGGCTAATGTAATTATGATGTGCCTTGGTGTGTTCCTCCTTGGGTCCAACTTCTTTGGGACTCTGAGCTTCCTGGGCTTCCTGGAAGTCTATTTCCTTTGCCAGATTGGGGAAGTTTTCCTTCATTATTTGTTCGAATAACTTTTCCACTTGTTGCTCTTCCTCTTCTCCTTCTGGTACCCCTATAATTTGGATATTGGAACGTTTCAAGATGTCCTGAAGATTCCTAATCCTCTCCTCATTTTTTTGAACTCTTGTTTCTTCCTTCTCTTCTGTTTGGTTGTTTCTTTCTTCCTTCTGGTCCACTCCATTGACTTGAGTCCCAGTTTCCTTCCCATCACTATTGGTTCCCTGTACATTTTCCTTCATTTCATTTAGCATAGTCTTCATTGTTTTCATTTAATTTGTGGCCAAATTCAACCAATTCTGTGAGCATCCTGATCACCAGTGGTTTGAACTGTGCATCTGATAGGTTGGCTATCTCTTGGTCGCTTAGTTGTATTTGCTGTGGAGCTTTGATCTGTTCTTTCATTTGAGCCTTTTGTTTTGTTTTGTTTTGTTTTGATGCACCTGTTACATAGTAAGAGGCGGAGCCTTTGGTGTTCACCCTGGCAGGGTAACCCACATCTCTGTGTTGTGAGGCAGGAGGTTGAGAGGGAACAAAGGCACTTGCTCTGCTTTCTGCCGGCTGTCAGTCACTTCCCCTGCTTCCCACAAGCAAATTGGGCCTTTCTGGTGCTGATTTCCTAAGGGATGGGCTTGTGTACATTCTAGGACCCTGTGAATCTCTCCAACCAACTCTCTTGTGAGGCTGGGAGTTTCTCGCACTGCCGCCTCAATTCCCACAGGTATTTCCAATCAGTGGTTTGCAGCTTTATTTCCCCGTGCTGGGACCCTGGGTTGTACAGTCCACCCTGTTCCCCAGTTTCACCTGGTTTATCTGCAAACAAATGTGGGACCGCCTGGTTCACCAGCTGCTGCCTTGCTGGCCAGCTGCAGCCTTGTGTGCCATACCCCATTCCACAATCCACCGCCTTGTTGGGTCCGCCAGCCACTACTTTGCTATGAGCTGCCTGACTCTGCCCCTCTTACCGATCTGGAAGAATGTCTTCTTTAACTCCTTTGTTGTGGGCCTTCCATACAGTTCCATTTTCTATCAGTTCTGGTTGTTTTTTGTTTTTAAATTGTTGTTGTCCTTCTTTTGGTTGTGCGAGGAGGTACAGTGTGTCTACCTATGCCTCCATCTTGGCTGGAAGTCCCAACACCATTTACTGAATAAAGTATCTTTAGTCCATTGTATGTTTTTGCTTCCTCTGTTGAATATTAATTGATTATAAACAAGTGTGTTTATTTCTGGGCTCTCTATTTTGTTCCATTAGTCTAGGTGTCTGTTTTTATGCCAGTACCATGCTGTTTTGATTATGATGGCCTTATAGTATACTTTGATATTAGGTAGTATGATTCCTCCAACTTTGTACTCTTTCTCAGGACTACTATTGCTATGCAGGGCCTTTTGTGGTTCCATATATATTTTTGAAATATTAGTTCTAGTTCTGTGAAAAAAGTCATTGGTATCTTTATAAGAATTGTGTTGAATCTATAGATTGCTTTGGGTAGCATGAACATTTTAATGATAATTCTTCCTATCCATGAACAGATTATGTGTGTTCAATTATTTGTATCTTCTTCAGTGTCTTATAATTTTCCAGGTACAGGTCTTTTACATCTTTGGTTAGATTTATTCCCAGGTATTTTATTCTTCCTGAAGCAATTATGAATGGGATTGTTTTCTTAATTTCCCTTCCTAATAGTTCAGTATTGGCATATAAAAACACAACTGATTTCCAGATATTAATTTGTTATCCTAATTTGCCATATTCATTTATCTGTTCTACTATTTCTTGGTGGAATCTTTGTGGTTCTCTATGTCACAAATTATGACATTTTTGTTTCTTCCTTTCCAATTTGGATGCCTTTTATTTATTTTTGTTGTCTGATTGCTATGGCTTGGAGTTCCTGTACTATGTTGAATAAGAGTAGTGAAAGCAGACATCCCTGTCTTGTTCAAGGTCTTAGGAGTAATGCTTGTAGTTTTTGTCCATTCAGTATGATGCTGCACTGTGTTTGTCATATATGGCCTTTATTATGTTTAGGTATGTTCCCTCTATTCCCACTTTGCTGAGTTTTTATCATAAATGGGTGCTGGATGTTATCAAATGCTTTTTCTGCATCCATTGATATGATCATGTGGTTTTTATACTTCATTTGTTTATGTGGTGTATATTTATTGATTTGCAAATGTTGTACCAACCTTGCGTTCCCAGAAAAAATCTCACTTGATCATGGTGTTTGATCTTTTTGATGGATTACTGTATTTGTTTTGCTAATATTTTGTTAAGTATTTTAGCATCTATGTTCATCAGGGATACTGGCCTATAATTATTCTTGCAGTGTCTTTATCAGGTTTTGGGATTAGCATAATACTAGCTTCATAAAATGTGCTTAAGAGTCTTCCCTCTTCTTGAATTTTTTGAGACAGTTTGAGAAGGAAAATTGTTAGTTCTTCTGGAATGTTTCGTAAAATTCACCTGTGAAGCCATCTAGTCCAGGCATTTTGTTTGTTTGTTGTGGGAGGTTTTTTTTTTGTTTGTTTTTTACTACAACTTCAATTTCACTGGGTATAATCAATCTATTTAGATTCTATGATACTTCTTGATTTAGGAATTTGTCCATTTTATCCAGATTGTTCAATGTGTTGGCATATAGGTGTCTATCATATTTCCTTATAATCTTTTGTATTTCTTTGGTGTCAGTTGTTATTTTTCTTCTTTCATTTCTAACTTTATTTATTTGGGTCCTTTCTCTGTTTTTCTTGATAAGAGTAGTTAAAGGTTTGTCCATCTTGTTTATCTTTTCAAAGAACCAGCTCTTAGATTCATTGATCTTTTATATAATTTTGTTTTAGACTCTATTGGGTTTTTTCTGCTTTGATACTTATTATTTCAGCCTTCTACTGTGTTTGGGCTTTTTTTGTTTTTCTTTTTCAAGTTCCTTTAAGTGTGAAGTCAGATTGTTTATTTGAGCTTTTTTGGTTTGTTTCTTGAGATAGGCCTGTAAAGCTAACAATTTCCTCTTAGCATTTCTTTCCTAGTGTCCCACAGATTTTGGACGGTTATGTCCTCATTTTCATTTGTTTCAAGGTATCTTTTGATTTCTTCCTTGATCTTGTTGTTGACCCATTCATTGTTTAATATAGCATGTTAGTTTGCTTCCATGTCTTTGTGTATTTTTCAGTTTTTTTCTTGTGATTCATTTCTAGTGTCATAGCATTGTGGTCAGACAAGATGCGTGATATGATTTCAATCTTCTTAAATTTACTGAGACTTGTTTTATGTCCTAATATGTGGTCTATCCTAGAAAATGTACCATGTGCACATGAAAAGTATGTATATTCTGCTGCTTTGGAGTGAAATTCTCTGTAGATATCAGTTACATCCACTTGATTTCATGTGTCATTTAAGGCTGCTATCTCCTTGTTGGTTTTATGTGTGGAAGATTTATCCATTGAATCAGTGGGGTGTTAAAATCCCCTGATATGACTGTATTTCTGTCAATCTCTCCCTATACGTCCATCAAGACTTGCTTTACATATTTAGGTGCTACTATGTTGGCAGTATACATGATTACTAGGGTTATAGCTTCTTGTTGGATTAGATTGGTCCCTTTATCACTACAAAGTGTCATTCTTTGTCTCTTACTATAGCCTTAGTTTTAGAGTCTATTTTGCCAGATATAAGTATTGCTACCCTGGCATTTTTTTCTTTTTCATTTGCATGAAATATCTTTTTCCATGTCTTTACTTTGAGTATATGTATATCTTTTGATCAGAGGTGGATCTCTTGGAGACAGCATATATATGAGTTGCTTTCTGGTCCATTCAGCTACCCTATGTCTTTTAATTGGAGTATTTAAGACATTTACATTTAAAGTGATTATTGATAGATACAAATTTATAGCCATTTATTTAACTATTTTTCTGCCTCCTCCTCCTCATTCCTCCTCCCTTGTCCTCCTGCTTCTTCCTACTTCTTCTCCTTCCTCTTCCCATTTCCCTTCCCCTTCTTCTTAAAGAAAGCCCTTTAACATCTGTTGCAGTACCAGTTGGTGTTAACACATTCCTTTGGTTTTGTTTTGCTTTTGTCTGGGCAGCTCCTTATTTCTACTTCAACTTCAAATGATAGCCTTGCTGGGTAAAGTAGCCTTGGTTGTAGGGCCCTGCTTTTCATCATCTTCAATATTTCATGCCAATCCCTTCTGCCCTGAAATGTTCTGTTGAGAAATCAGATGACAGTCTAACTGGAGCTCCCTTGTAGATAACTAACTGCTTTTGTCTTGTCTCTTTTAAGATTTTCTCCTTGTCTTTAAGCGTTGCCATTTTAAGTATGATGTGTCTTGGTGTGAGCATCTTTGTGCCCAATTTGTTTGGGACTCGCTGCACTTTCTTGACTTATGTATCTTTCTCCTTCACCAGATTAAAGAAGTTTTCAGTTATTATTTCTTCAAATAGTTTCTTGATCTCTTGCTCCCTTTCTTCCCTTTCTGGTAATCCCATGATATAGATGTTGTTATGCTTCATGTTGTCCCAAAGTTTTCCTAATCTCTCCTCATTTTTTAAAATTCTTTTATCTTTTTGCAGCTCTGCTTGGGTGTTTTTTCTACCTTGTCTTCCAAATTGCTGTTTCAATCCTCTGCTTCATCTAACCTTTTTATTCCTATTAGTGTATTATTTATTCCAGATAGTGCATTCTTTTTTCTGACTGATCCTTTTTTATGATTTCTATATCTTTTTTCTTGCTGTTGAGTATCCTTATACTCATTACTCTAAAATCTGTTATTGAAAAGTTGCTTGCCTTCATTTCATTTAGTTCTTCTTCTGGAGAATTCTCTTATTCTTTCATTTGGGGCCTTTTTCTGTGTCTTCCTTTATTAACTGCCTCTTTATATTTGTTTGTACATGTTAGATAGATCTGCACAGACTCTAGTGTAGACCTATATAGTCAGATATTCCCCATGACTGGCCCTGGCCAACCTGTTTGGAGTTATCAGCAATTCACAGCATGGCCTGGGTATGTGCAGAAAGAACCAGGCTGCACACCAAGGCTGACTTTTAACAGCACTGACCCCAGGGGAGGGTCAGCTAAAGTTTCAGAGCTCCCAGAAATCCTCCCTCACCTGCAGGATTTCTGTTAAGCTTAAACACTAAAATAGCCTCCAGCTGTACTATTCTCTGTAAGCTCTACTGGGTGGGGCAGAGTAATTCCTGTGGGCAAAGCTTTTGCTTCACCTCAGGCTGATGCCACTTGGAGGGGAGTGCTCTGTCCAAGAAAGATAGCTTCTGGGGAATGACTCAGCACAGGGATCCTGGAGGCTGACCCTTCAGCTCTCTCCGCAGAGCCACCAACCCCAGACTCTCCTCTTGTGGCTCTAGTCTACTCTGCTCTCCCTCTGCTGGAGCGCAGGATAAGTGGCTGCAAATGAAATTTTGTGCATTGGCCCTTTAAGAGGCTCTCTGTGACTCTAGCCATCTGTCCCTGACAGACAGAAACCCCACTGCTTTTCACAGCCGGATGTTACTTGGGTTCCTTTCCCAGTTCTGGTGCTCCAGGCTGGAGGAACCAGCTTGGAGTTTAGACCCCACACTTATCAAGGGAAATGCTCTCCACCCTCCACCCACTGATCTGGAACTTCAACTGCCACCCGTGGAAACCTAGCCAGCCCTCTCATGCCTCCACATGTCCTACTAGTCTCATTGTGGTGATGCATTTTTTTCCATAAGTCCTTGGTTATAAGGCTTCTTTCCAGCTAGTATTCAGTTGGTTATGCAGGATAAATTTTCTATAATTTAGTTGCAATTCCAGTTTGGTCATGGGAGGAGGTTATTGTGGCTTCGAACCCACTCTGCTGCCATCTTGGATCTCTCAAATATATTATTAATCCAAAGTAATTAAAATAGTATCCTAAACTATGCTGTAAATCTGAAACTAATGTAAAATAATATTGAATCTACACTGTAATTGAAAATTCTTTTTAATTTTTAAAACATTGTATCCAAAAAATATTTGGCACATCAAGAAAGAAGTAAAGGGGAAAAGAGGGACAAAAAGATACAAAACATAGTAGAAACAAATAGCAAATTAGCTACTCTTAAATACAACCATAATATAACTACATTAAATATAAATGGACTAAACATGGAGACTGTCAAACTGGATAAAAACAAACTTAACTCTATGCTGTCTACAACAGATACACCCTACATCCAAAACCACAAAGAGGCTGAAAGTGAAAGGATGGAAAAAGACACACCATACAATCAACCACCATAAGAGAACTTGAGGGGCTATATTACTATCAGCAGAAATAGATGTAAAGACAAAAATTATTAATAGTCATTAAGATATCTTCGTAATAATTAAAAGATCAATATATGAAGACACAATTTTAAATGTATATACAAGAAAACAAAGCCCCAAAATACATGAAACAAAAACTGACATGACACAACTGAAAAAAACACCATTGAACATGAGTTAGATATATCATTAACCCATTCTCAATAGCTGACAGAATGTCTGGACAGAAAATAAGCAAGGAGAACTTTAACAACAGTACCCAGTCCTTTGCAACAACTACCTTGAGGGCACTATGCTAAATGAAATACGTAAGACAAAGAAAGACAAATGTTGGGTAGTATCAGATTACTGTGGAATCTAAATAAAACATGAAACTCACAGAAACAGAGAGTAGAAAGTGGTTGCCAGGGAATTGGGGATAGAGATAATAAGGAGAGAATGATAAAGGGTTACAAATGTTCATCTATCAGATGAATAAGGTCTGAGGATCTCATGTATGACACAATGACTATAGTTGATAACATTGTATTGTATAATTAAAATTGACATTTGCTAAGAGAGGACTAAATGTCCCAACAAAATTAATATGTAAGGTAATGGATGTGTTAATTAACTAAATGTTAAGTATAATTTCACAATATACATGTACATCAAATCATCACAATGTATACTTTAAATACCTTATAATTTTATTTGTCAATTATAGTGCAATAAAACTGAGAGGAAGGGAAGAAACATTATCCACCAACTATACCTATCACTTACAAAGCACTTAATTCAACAACTCCAGAATAGGCATTCTTTTCAAATACACACGGAACAGTGTCCAGGATATAAAATATGCTGGGTCACAAAACAAGTTTCAATAAATTTAAAGGATTAAAACCACATGAAGTATGTTGTCTGTCAACAATAGAATTAAATTACAGATCAATAACACAAGTACTAGAGTCCAGCTTCAGGTCATCTTAATCCTTGAAAATGAAATCAGGTGATCTCAAACTCCATGACAAAGAGTACATGAAAATCTTCTCTGGAAGAAAACAACATTGTGCTAGGACTCAAAATGTGTCTACAAAAATGATGGAAAATAAAGTAGAATAATGAGAATCTCAGGATCCCATAAGAAGCTCCAAAATGTGCTAGCAGATACCCTCAAAAAACAGAATTTATTTATAAAAAATTGTGTATTTATTCTTACACGTTTAAACTTCAGTCACCTTCAGTGAGAGAATCATGAAGTTTCAAGAAGTACACAAAGTCCCAATCAAGATGAAGCCAAAGAAGCATACACCAAGACACATCACAATTACAATGGTAAAGTTTAAGACAAAGAGAATCTTAAAGGCAGCAAGCAAGAAAAAATCAGTTACCTGCAAGGGAACTCCAATAAGTAGTATTTTTTGGACTATAAGACGCACATTTCCCCCCACACTCCAAAATTTGGGAGGAATAATGGTTGTTAATGCTGCTGTTGAGTTCTGTTTACATTTACATTGGTGAAATATTATGTTATTTATATTATTAAATATTTTACCACATTTTTTGCTTCAGTTTTTTCCCCCATTTTCCTCCTCTAAAACCTAAGTGTGTCTTATGGTCCAAAAAGTATGGTATATCAGCTGATTTCTCAACAGAAATACTACAGGACAGAAGGTACTGGCATGAAATATTCCAAGAAATAAAAAGCAAGAACCAGCAACCAAGACTACTCTATCCAGCAAGGCTCTCACTTTAAATGAAGGTGAAATCAAGAGCATCCCAAACAAAAAAAAAATAGCCTTAAGGAGTACATATCCATCAAACCAGTACTGCAAAAGATGTTAAAGGTACAGCCTTAAGAAGAAGAAATAGAGAAAAGAACTCAGGTACAAAGAAGAAACAGGGCAATAAATAAGTACCTTTCAATAATAAACGTAAATGTAAATGGATTAAATGCTCCAGCTAAATGAAATAGGGTAGCTGACTAGATAAGAAAGCATGACCCACATATATGCTGCCCGCAAAAGAGCCACCTCAGAATGAAAGATTTAAACAGGCTAAAAATGAAGGGATGGAAAAAAATATTTCATGCAATGGGGATGAAAGGAAAACCAGGGTAGCCAGGGTCAAATACTTCTATTTGACAAAAAAGACTTCAAAATAAAGACCATAACAAAGATTAAACGGGACTTTACATAATATTTAAAAGGTCAGTCCAAAGAGAGGCAATAATCCTAGAAAACATATATGCACCCAATATAGGAGCACCATAAATATAAAAAAGAAAATCTTGGACGACTTTAAGAAAGAGATGGACAGCAATACAATCATTGTAGGGGATTTTAACACTCCACTGTCAACAATGGACAAATCTTCCAGACAAAAATCAACAAAGATATAGCAGCATTAAATGATACACTAGAACAAATGAATTTAATTGATATTTACAGAATGTTTCACTCCAAAGAAGCAAAATATGCATTCTCCTCAAGTGCACAAGGAACATTCTCAAAGATAGACCACATGATAGGACACAAAATAAGCCTTAAAAATTCAAGAAAATTGAAGTCATATCAAGTATTTTCTTGGATCACAATGGCTTGAAACTAGAAATCAACCTCAAGAAAAAACTCCAAAACATTCAAATACATGGAGGCTAAATGACATGTTATTAAATAATAAATGGGTTAACAATGAAATCAAGGAAGAAATCAAAAAGTACCTGAAAACAAATGAAAATGGACACACAACAACCCAGAACCTATGGGACACAGTGAAGGCATTCCTGACACAGAAGTTCACAGCAACACAGATCTACCTAAAGAAAACAGAAAAATCTCAAATAAACAACCTAACCATATATCTAAAAGTATAGAAAAACAACAACAAACAAAGACCAGAGTGAGTAGAAGGAAGGATATAGTCAAGATCAGAGCAAAAATAAATGACATAGAGACTTAAAAAAAAATTCAAAAGATCAATGAGTCCAGAGGCTTCTTCTCTGAAAAGATAAACAAAATAGAAAACCTTTAGCCAGACCCAACAAGAAAAAAAGAGAGAACCAAAAATAAAATCAGAAATGAAAGAGAAGTAACAACTGATACCATAGAAATACAAAGGATTTTAAAAAATTATGATAAAAAACAGATGCCAGAGAATTGGACAACCTGGGTAAAATGGCAAGTTTCTAGAAACATACTACCTTATAAAACTGAATCAGGAAGACACAGAAAGCCTGAAAAGACCGGTAACTACTGAAATCGAATCAGTAATCAAAAAGGAAGCACACAAAAGCCCTGGACCAGATGGCTTCCAGGCAAAATTTACCAATCATTCAAAAAAGAACTAACACTTATCCTTCTTAAACTGTTCCCAAAAATTCAAGAAAAGGGAAGACTTCCAAACTCTTTACATGAGGACAGTATTATCCTAATTCCAAAACAAGGAAGATACAAATAAGTAGAAGCATATATCATTTTCATGGATTAGAAGAATTAACATAATTAAAATGTCCATACTACCCAAAGCAATCTATAAATTCAACACAATTCCTATTAAGATACCAATGGCATATATTTCACAGATCTAGAACAAATAATCCAAAAATTTATATGGAACCAGAAAGATCCCATACAGCCTCAGCAATCTTGAGAAAGAAAAACAAAGTTGGAGGGATCGCAATACCTGATATCAAACTATAGCCCTGGCTGGTGTGGCTCAGTGGACTGAGTGACATCCTGCAAACTAAAGGGTCACCAGTTTGATTCCCATTCAGGGCACGTGCCTGGGTTGCAGGCCAGGTCTCCAGCAGGGGGGGCATGTGAGAGGCAACTACATATTGGTGTTTCCCTCTCTTTCTCCTTCCCTTCCCCACTCTCTAAAAGTAAAATCTTTTTAAAAAAACTATACTATAAGTACACTGTAATCAAAACAGTCTGGTACTGGCTTAAGAACAGACCAGATCAATGGAATAGAACAGAGTGCCCAGAAAAATCAACGTCTCTATGGTCAACTAATAGTAGACAAAGGAGGCAACATAAGGGTAAAGACAGTGTCTTGAATAAACGGTGTTGGGAGAACTGGACTGGTACATGCAAACAATGAAATTAGATCCACCATTTTACACCATACACCAAAATAAACTCAAAATGGATAAAAGACTTAAATATAAGTTGTGATACCATAAAAAACCTAGAGGAAAACATAGGCAGTAAAATTTCGTATTATCTCAAACAGCAATACTTTTGCCGATATATCTACTAGAGCAAGGGAAATAAAGGGAAAAAAATAAACAAATGGGACTACGTCAAATTAAAATGCTTCTGCATAGCTAAAGAAGCCACCATCAAAATTAAAAGCGAACCAACTGTATAGGAAAACATATTTGTTAACAATATATTGAAAAAGGGTTTAATTTCCAAAATATGTGAAGAACTTACGTAATAACACCAGGAATATAAATAATCCAATTAAAAAACGGACAAAGGGCTCTGGCTGGTGTGCCTCAGTGGATTGAGCGCTGGCCTGCACACCAAAGGGTCACCAGTTTGATTCCCAGTCAGGGCACATGCCTGGGTCACAGGCTGGGTCCCCAGTGTGGGGTGTGCAAGAGGCAACCACACCTTGATGTTTCTCTCCCTCTTTCCCTCCCTTCCCCTCTCTAAAAAAAAATAAATAAAATATTTTTAAAAAATGTACAAAGGACCTAAATAGACACTTCTCAAAGAAATACATACAGAAAGATGCAAATTAAAACCACAATAAAACCTGACCTCATACCAATCAGAATGGCCATCGTTAACAAATCAACAAACAACAAGTGCTGGCAAGGATGTGGAGAAAAGGGAACCCTAGTACACTGTTGGTGGGAATGCACACTGTGGAAAACATGTGGAATTTCCTCAAAAATCTAAAAGTGGAACTGCCTTTTGACCCAGCGATTCCACTGCTAGGAAAATACCCAAAGTATCCTAAAACACCAATTCAAAAGAATTTATGCACCCCCATGTTCACAGCAGCACAATTTACAATAGCCAAGATTTGGAAATAGCCTAAGTGTCCATCAGTAGACGAGTGGACAAAAAAACTGTAGTACATTTACACAATGGAATATTACACAACCGAAAGAAAAAAGGAATTCTTACCTTTTGCCAACATTGATGGAACAGGAAACTATTATACTAAATGAAATAAGCTAGTCAGTGAAAGACAAATACCATATGATTGCACTTATAAGAGGGATCTAATGAACAAAATAATGAGCAAAATAGAAGTAGACACATGGAATCATGGAACAGACTGACAGCTGTAAGATGGAAGAGGCAAGGTGAAGACTGATTGAGGGAAGGTGATAAGATTTGTCAGTCATATATGAGAAACTCACAGACATGGACAACAGTGAGGGGACTGATTACGGAAGTGGGGGGTGAGCTGGGACGAGGGGGGCGAAAGGGGGAAAAGTGGGACAACTATAATAGCATAAAAAATAAATAAACTTTAGTCACCTTCAAAGTACTCTCCATTTGTTGCAATACACCTATGGAGACAGTTTTTCTACTGCTCAAAACAGTTTTGAACTCATCAGTTTTGATGCCTTTTAGTGCTTTTGCTGTTTTTTGTTTCACCTCTTCCACATCGGCAAAACATCTGAGGGCTTTTTACATCCGGGGAAACAAACAAAAAAAGCCACTCAGGGTAAGATCGAGTGAATAGGAAGGGTGGGGCACAAGGGTCACGTCATTTTTGGTCAAAAACTGCTGAACAGTCAACATAGTATGGGCAGGTGTGCTTGTAAATCATCCATCATGAAATGGGCAAACTCATTGAAAGTGTCTTCAAAAAAAATTTACTGAGGCCAAGGCTGCCTCTCATAACAATGACAGGTGGTACATTGATACAGATAGGTTTCTAGAACATTCACCTAGTGGGGAAAGCCTGAACTACAAGGGACCTGCCCTCTAGAAGATAATTCCGGGTATTTTGGGGTCCCCCCTCATATCTGTTGTCCCAGGAGGAAGGGAGGGAGAAAAAAGTAGATGTTATATTTGAATCAATAATGGCTAATCACTTGCCAAATCTGATGAAAGACAGCAAAAATATTCAAGAAGCCCTACAAACCCCAAGCAAGATAAACAGAGAATAATACTAGGTTAAAGGACATGAGTCATATTTATTGGCCAGAATGATTTAAGTCATGCTGTGAAAAATCCTGAAAGTCACAAATTAGTATTCATGTGACCTTCTTGAATACTTCAAGAAAACTCACTCAGAGGACATATATACAAAAAAAAATGCCCTGAGTAAAACTCTGGAGATCGGAATCTATCTGTGTTACCTGGGAAACACCTCACTAAAGAATACCATTAGTGCTGCTGTGAATGTGTGGAGAATTCCCCTCCTGCACTACAGAAAATGAGATATTGACCTACATACACCAAGGTATATCTCTCAGTACACTATGCATATCAGGTTACAAGCAACAAACACCATTAATTTTTTAATAATTATTTTATAAATCAAACTATGCTTTGAGAAGCACATGCAACAAATGAATAGCAACACCTAAAATTTATGTTCATAAAGATGATGTTTCATCAAGGATAATCTAATTTTAGAAAGATACTTTTCACTAAAATGAACATTTCAAATTTATTTTAAAGTAAATTTACGTAAGTATAAAATATAATGAGATTAGTACATACTCTTATATACTACAGCTAGGAGTATAAACTGACACATTTTTTCTTAAAAACCAGTTTGCAATACATATCAAAAGAAAAACAATAGCCCTGACTGGTGTGGCTCAATGAGTTGAGTGTCATCCTGCAAATTGAAAGGTCACCAGTTTGATCCCAGGTCAGGGAACATGCCTGGGTTGTGGACTAGGTCCCCTGGTGGGGGTGTGTGAGAGGCAACCAATTGATGTTTCTCTCACTCTCATTCTCCCTCCTTTCCTCCTCTCTAAAAGATAAATAAAATCTTTTTTTAAAAAAAGAGAAACAATATACAGATTATAATCAAGTAATTCCATTTATGGTAATCTAAGTCTAAAGAAAGAAACATTTGGGCAGATTTTATTCAAAAATGCTCATTGCAATGTTTATGATGATTTGGAAACTAAATGTCTAGAAAAAAAGAGACATTAAATAACTTTGAAAATATTAATGTAATGGTACATAACACTGTCAATAAAACTCAAGATTATAAAAAATTTTTGGCCTTAGAAAAAGCTCAATAGTTTAAACTTTAAGAAAAGGAAATATAAATGTATATGAACACTGATTCCAAATATGCTAAATTAAAAAATTCATACACATACATGGAAAAAACAAAAATTCTCAAAATACTTTTCTCTCTTTGGTGGGAACATAAGTAACTTTACTTTTCTTCTTTATATATTTTTCCAATTTCCAAATTTTAAAAAATTCCTGTAATTTATAAAAACTGAAATCATCCAAAAAATTAAAATACAATTTTAACTTTTATAGTCTCAAATCTTATAATTTATTCAAAATCATTCCATTCTATTTTTACATTAAAGACAGTTTTTCTCTGACCTTAGGGAGGAAGCATTTAGTCTTTCCCCTAAATGATGCTGCCAGTACCCAGTTGCACTGATCTTCCGATCATTCCTTTTTAAAAAAAAATCCTCACCCAAGGATATGTTTTATAGATTCTAGAGAGAGAGGAAGGAAGAGAAACAGAGAAACATTGATGTGAGAGAGAAAAATCAATCAGCTGTCTCTGGTAAGCGCCGGACCAGAGACCAGGAATCAAAGCTGAAACCTAGGTATGTGTCCTGGCAGGGGACTGAGCATGCAACCTTTTGGTACACCAGGACAAGGTCCGACCAACTGAGCCAGCTGGCCAGGGCGGAATGATTATTCTTGATCTTTCTCCTTCTCTTGTTCACTATATCTGATCCCATCAGCAAGCTGTTTATTAAGCAAGCCAATCTCTTCCCCGCCTTGGGACTTTCCCTGGAACACCACTCCCCTTTCCCCTCCGTCGCAGTTTGTTTGTGTCCTTTCTTTGTCCCCCACCCCCAACTCCCATATAGGGCTCTCTCACATGGCACCTCCTCAGAGAACCCTTTCCTGGCCATCCTAACCAAAGATGCTGCTCCTTCCCATGTGATTCTCTACATTTTTACATTCTCCTACTGACTTCAGAGGTTCCATCACTACCTGACATAACATTACACATCTGCTTATTCATATACTATCCATCTCCCATTCTGAACTATTGGCTCGACGGCAGTCCTGTTTGTTTAAACAGTCTGGTGCATAAAAGACACTAAATGAATTAATAAGGTTATTCCTACCTTGAAAAGGTTACATTTACCTTTGCCACTTCTCTTATAACAATGTCTCTGCTCTCATACTCTTTTAATTTATTCTGTGATTCACTGTACTTTGTGATTCTGAAGTCTTTCATCAAAAGTGGAAAATTTCCACGCACATTATCTTTGAATATTGTCTCCTGTTCAGTCTCTATGTTCACCTTCTGAAATTCCTTTGAGATTCATAATGAACTTCTCTACTTTTCTTCTAAGGTTTCTCATTAAACCATTCTGTTTCAAATATTTTATCTTTATGTCTCAGTAATGCAATCTCAATAATTTCCTCATATATATTTCAGTTTACTGATTTTTCTCCCTAGCTGCTATTTCCCATGTTCCCTGAATTTTTAATTACTTCAACAACCATATTATTCACTTCTAAAGGTTGTATTGGATTGTTTTCCAAATCTGCCTAGTATTTTTGAGAATATCTTATCCATTTATTATGCTTTAAGTTTCTTCTATTAAGCCTTTAATAATATCAAATGATTGTTTCATAGTCTTTATCTGGTAGTTTTATCTGAAGCTTTGGAGGGTCTAATATGCTATTTATTCTAGTCTCCAAACTTCATGCGAGATGAACTGCAGTTATGTACTCTCAGGAAGACTTCCCTCCCCCCACCACCCAAGCCCAAGTTGAGACTGATAAGCCTGTGTCTTCAACCTGCATACATAGGTGGATTTCTTTCCTAGTCTACCTTCCACAGACAATATAACTCTTCAAGAGTCATGGCTTTATAAACAGTTCTCAGTACCAATTCACACACATTCAAGGCATCATTTCCTATCCCAATGTGGCCATTAAAGCTTTAGTTACTGAGGCTAATAAATTCCTCAGGGTGGCCTCAGCATGAAGGTTACGTTGCTTATAACTCTGGTAATCAGTTCCTTCTTCTTATTTAGCCCTTAGATATTTCCCTTGCAATTTTGTGAGCCCAGACACGCATTTCAAGATGTTTATAATGTTTCACCCAGCATTTCTAAGGACTTTGTAACAGAAAAGCTTTTAAGTTAAACCGGCCTGTTTCCATATTTCTAAAAATGTTAGTTCCTATTCATTTCTAATTAAAAGTAATCAGAAAGTATTAAAAGATATGTAGGCTTTCAAACAATATCTATCTATTATTGAAAATTTTAACTGGATAAAATAGTTTTTTAACCCAACACGACATTGGAATATGAGTTTATTCTTTTTTTATCAGTTACCGAAGTGAAAATCAGAAATATCCTTTTTAGGTTGAATAAATCCAAGATATGTTGTAGAGGACAACATATGATTACAAAAAGCCTCTTCACCAAAGTTGCCAAAATATGTTACAAACATACTAATTAATCCTCTTGGGCTTTTTTAAAATTTAACAGTACAACATGAATTAATCCTCATGATATATACCTCTCAATCAGGTTTGTAGCAACAATTATCCCCCACTTATGAGTGTGAAAGTGTACCTGTGAGTCACATGACTGTGATCATGTGACAAGTGGATGATAAAGTACAGAATCAAGGCTTCCGATTTCTTGTACAATCAGGAAAAACTTGACTATGATCCAGAGAAGATCAAATATAAATATTTTTTATTAAAATGTAAGTATAACATCACTAGCTATTAGAGAGAGGCAAATCAAAACCACAATGAGACATCACCTCACACCTGTCAGAATGGCCATGGTTAATAAAGCAACAAACAACAAGTGCTGGTAAGGATGTGGAGAAAGGGGGATCCTTCTGCGCTGTTGGTGGGAATGCAGACTGGTGCAGTCACTGTGGAAAACAGTATGGAATTTCCTCAAAAAATTAAAAATACTGCCCTGGCTGGGGTGGGTTAGTGGACTAAGTACCAGCCTCAGAACTGAAAGGTCGCCAGTTCTATTCCCAGTCAGGGCACATGCCTGGGTTGCAGGCCAGGTCCTCAGATGGGGGCATGTGAGAGGCAACAGACTGAAGTACTCTCATACATCGATGTTTCTCTCCCTCTCTTTCTCCCTCCCTTCTCCTCTATCTATAACTAAATAAATAAATAAATAAATACTAATACATAAAATATTTAAAAATATTCGTTTAAAAAATAAAAAACAGAACTGCCTTTTGACTCAGTGAGTCCACTCCTGGGATTACACCCTAGGAATCCCAAAACACCAATTCAAAAGAACCTATGCACCCAATGTTCATAGCAGCACTATTTACAATAGTCAGGTGCTGGAAGCAGCCTAAGTGCCTATCAGTAAATGAGTGGATCAAAAAACTGTGATATATTTACACAATGGAATACTATGAAGCAGAAATAAAGAAGGAGCTCCTGCCTTTTGCCACAGCATGGATGAACCTGGAGGCTATTATGCTAAGTAAGCCCATCAATGAAAGACAAATACTATATAATCTCACTTACAAAACTAATCTAATGAACAAAATAAACTAACGAGCAAAATAGAACTAGAGACATAAAAACACAGAACAGATTGACATCAGGCAGACAGGAATAGAGAGGGGGATAATGGTGGAAAGAAGAAGGGACTAGACAAAGAACATGTATGAATGACCCATGGACATGGACAACGGTGTGGGGATTGACTGTGGGAGCAGGGGGCCGGCTGGGCGGAGGAGGACAAACAGGGAAAAATTGGGACAACTGCAACATAAAAACAACAAATAAAAAAATAAATATTTAAGAAAAGCATTTGTATACTAGTTATTATATGAACATATATAGGTAATGTTTCAAAATATAGACTTGTTTTATTTTTACAATATTTTAGAACAAATATATAAAAGAAATGACAAATTTGAACTCTAACCTCTTTTAAAATTCTCCTACTCCATCTTCCTTTTTTCCTATTTCTCTTCCTAAATCAAAGATTTGAGGGAGCTGAGATTTCATATCTTTTTTACTCTATATATATTTGTGAAGATTTTCAAATACATGATTATTTAAAGAAAACCACACCCTAGACAAATTTAATTTTAGTTACACAATCAGAAAACTTTATAAATCCCCCAATTTTTAAAATGTAATTATCAACTAAATCAGGTATTAAGGAGAAAAGTATACACAAATGACACATATTTCTAAGGGAAACATTATTAATGAACCAGGTTATAAATGGACACAATATTAAGTGCCTGACCCACAGCACTTTACTTTTATGAAATATCCAGGAAAGTATGTCATCCTCTAAACATACACAACAGAAACTCTCAAAGGCTTTTCCTCCTCCCAATAATTGCTAGCTCTACATCACTAAGAGACGTTAAATTAAACAAATGTATCTGCGGCAGATCTCTGTGTGATTTTCCTCTGAGACCTTAATCCACCTGGAATATACCATTATTTTAAATAGGAAAACAAAAGCCTCTTGTTTAAAGTTTTTTTCTTTTGCTATGTATTTTTACCAACAGTTAAAAAGCAAAAGCATAAATATTTATTTGCCATTAACTTTATTTTAAACTTCATTTCTTCATTTCACATAATTTTCATTGTGACATTAGGATTTAAAAGTTATAATGATGAAACTCATTTCCCACACACTAGGATTAAATATTTTCATTTTAAAATTAAAAATAAAACACATGTAACACTTTATATCCCTGTCTTAACATTACAGGATTAAAATAGAAAACCTGCAGCTGTTGATCTCACTATCAATTGCTATGGAGATTTAATCATATTCCTTTAAAGTTCTGTCAGAAAGACACTAGCCAATCTGTCAAGCAGCACAAGATTAAATGGATAGAGTCTAAAAGAAATCAACCTCAGTATCGACAACAACAAAACTTTCATAAACTTTGGTTCACTCTCTTGTATCCTTTTTAAGTTTTCACAATTATGGGGGATTCATCAAAACATATTTTCCAGTATTACAAAGAGTAGGTCCTCTTATCCATCACTTTTCAACTTTTTTTACTCTGGAATGGTCTTAAGGAAAGTTGCTCCCCATGTAAAACCCTCCTTTTGAGTGTGCTCAGAGTTTTTTATGACTGACACACAGCTACTGCAACTGTAAGTTATGAGCACTTACAGGCCATAACTCCCTTTTGCTCCTATTGATTCAAGACATGCCAAATTTGCAATACCGCGGCCCAATCTCTAATTTTATAAGTGAGTCACCTGAGGCCAGACAGGTTAAACAGCATATTCAAGAGCACCACAAGGTGAAATCACCAGAGTTAGAGCATATACTCTATCCCAGATGTTTTCTTCCCAACCTCCAATTTGTTCATTATATTATGCTGCCCTCTAAATTCACTGCTATGGAAAAACTGAGTTAGCCAGCCCAGAGTATGAGTTATTCTACATTAGTGAATTTTTCAGGTCCCTAGATACTCTATAAATACCAAAACTTTAAAAAGTTATTAATCCTTTTTGGTAGAAACCTTCCAAAAGTGAAAAGGCACAAATGCAGATTCTTTTAATGTTCTCGTGGAATGACTCTGACATTCTTTTAATTCTTGCTTAAGGACAAGATCATGTGCCTCATGAGTATTTTCCCTTTACTGCTACTGGTCTTCCTTGTGTTCATTCTGGATCCCTCAGCGAACTATACCATTTTACTGTCCTCATTCAATTCCTATTCTATTGCAGGGAGAACATGAAAATAGTGACATTATAGAGTCAGTGGGTAGAAGTAGGTGAATTAAAATGGCAGAAAAGAGAGAAATTAAAAAATAAAATGGCAGAGAAAAATGGGCATTATTTTCCAGACTTCTTAATCATCATTTCTATCAGCTGTAGTGCTATGACATTAGAGCCAACTCATCTGCACAGACCTTTGGCCTCCACATTAAGAAGCAAAGGTTACTGCTATCTTTTTTGAGCTTCTGCTGCCATTTCTTGCTTCTGCCCGTGTGCTTTCAACATGTAATCCCCTTATCCTCACCAGTCTAGTCAACTAAATAGTGGGAACCAACTTATTTCTAGGCTTATTAAAAATATGTCAAAATATTTTAAATTCCAGAGGAAAACTTGAGGAATTCTCTCTTTACAATATACACATATGTCAGCATGAACTTTGATTTAGATATTCAGGTTCTTTTATATTTTTGCTTGCCTCTGAGTTCTGATAGTTCCAATTTCTGGGTAAGTGACCTCTGGAAAAGTCAGTAAAACTTCTGAGAAGTTTTTATCTCTAAGAAGTATTTATCTCTAAGTCTATTTCATATGAATCCCTATAAAAATTCCTCAAAATAAAGTGCTTACAATGAGCATAGGGACCTAAAACTGAGCTTTCAACACTCTAAACCAATGCTTCTCAAACTTGAATGTGCATACAAATCCCTTGGAAATGTTGTGAAAATGAAGATTCTGACTCAGGAGGTCTGAGGTTGGGCCCAGGATTCTGCATTTTTAATCAATTGACATGTGATACGAATATTCTAGCTCCACATTCTACACTTTGAGTTACAGAGCTATAGAACACGTACCTTTTTCCCTGTCCCTCCTGTTTCTAAGTCCTCACTCCCCTGCTTTTTCCTTTTCTTGCTTTACCCTGTTTCTTGCACCCAGTCTGCCAAGAGTAACTCTTTAGGCCTGTATGCAGTCCTTGGAAATATAAAGGTTCCCAATCTGTAACATAAGCTATAAAACTCAGAGTACAGAAGGGTCAAAACACTTCAATAGTCATAAGCTTTCTCTGAATGTGACCAAAAATAATAAAATCAATATAAATGATATAATTTTTAGGGTGTAGTTATTTTGATTTACTTCTTAGTAATATTTTCCTTCTTAATAGAAAGTAAAAACCTGTTACTCACCTGAAGATTCAATAACATTCAATAACTGAGCTGCTATTTATAAACAGAATGAAGGTACTTGTATTAATCCTTATAACCTGTTAATAATATGTCTTTTTTGGTCTACTCGAAAATTATTAGAAAATCTATTACCAAGTGTGCCTAATCCTCAAGAGATCAGCATTCTAATGAATTAATATTGGAACATATATGCCTTATAATCTTATATAAATTCCACTTATAGGTGCATTATTCTGTCAAATGGCCCATAAATCTCATAGGAACCATTGGATTTAGAATGAACCCTGTAATATAATACATGCTAGCATTCATATGGAAAAAGAAACGTTCTTACCAAAAGACACTATGCACCTAATCAACAAGCAGTAGTCTCATTTTACAGTGGGGAAACCTGAAGCATATCCAGGTTACACAACCTACTGAGCACAGTGCGACAGAATATGAAACACTTAACTTTAAAACCTATCTTACAATCACTACATGCTACAGGTCAAAAATAGTTAAACTTCCTTTTAGGTACAGGAACTAATTCTTTAAATCAAAATTATGTAAAACAGCTGGCTTCTCAGTAACATTTAGAAATACGGTTTCTGTATAACATTAGTCTCTTGCCAATAAAACGAACAACAGTGTAAGTGGAATACAATTCTGTGGTATAGTTTTCTCCCAGGGAAACTGAAGCAGATGATTCCACTCCATTAAACCAGACAACAGTGCATTCTAGTGGCCAAAGGAGGGCATAATCAGAAATGTCTTAGGGACTCTGGACTAAAACAATTAAAATCTAGAAGCTAATAAAAATTTATAAATAATGTATGAATTGCTGTAGACTCATAAAAATTTGCATTTAAGATTAAAATAAAGATATAAGAAAAATATTACCCAAAAGCTCCAGTCACCACTCCAGTTATGTAAATGTGGCCCCTGTTTTTTAGCTGACACTATATTATTCTCATCCACAACTGGACTAGAATTTTCCTCTAATTCTTCCTGTGACTCGATGGCAAAGCTTGCATCTTCTTCATTTATTACCTGGAAACAAGTATCAATCAATTTAAGTCACTTATTGAGAAATGCCCATTTTAAAAAGAAAAGAGTCAATGTTCAAACTATGTAAATTATCTTGAAAAGGACAATATTTAAGCTTTTAGAAAACAGTAATTAGTATGATTTTGCTTCCATAGTTCATACAGGTACACATAAAACAAGTATTTTCCAACTACTATTATTTGTTGGGTACTTTATTTGGCACTATGGATTCAAAAGTGAATAAAACAAAGTCCTTACTCTCCAGTAGTTCAGTCAGCTAGAGGGATAATTAAACAGAAAAAAGAAGAAGAAGAAGAAGAAGAAGAAGAAGAAGAGGAGGAGGAGGAAGAAGAGGAAGAGGAAGAGGAAGAGGAAGAAGAAGAAGAAGAAGAAGAAGAAGAAGGAGAAGGAGAAGGAGAAGGAGAAGGAGAAGGAGAAGAAGAAGAAGAAGAAGAAGAAGAACTGGCTGGTGTAGCTCAGTGGATTGAAAGCGGGCTGCGAACCAAAGTGCTGCAGGTTCGATTCCCAGTCAGGGTACATGCCTGGGTTGCAGGCCATGACCCCCAGCAACCGCACATTGATGTTTCTCTCTCTCTCTATCTCCCTCCTTTCCTCTCTAAAAAAATAAATAAATAAAAATCTTTAAAAAAAAAAAAAGAAGAAGAAGGGAGTGACAATTGGTTCAACCTCTTTGGAGAATAATATTCAATGCCTAGTAGAGTCTTAGGGTATATATACTAAAACATGGCAATTTAATGGGTTCATGGAGTCAGCCATGTTTTTAATACTAAAAAACTGCAAATAACCTTACTGTCCATTGGTAAGGAAACTGATATATTAATTCTGGTTTATTAAAAACAATAAAGTTAAAATAAATGAATCGATGTCTCAACCAGGCATTGGCCCCTAATATATAGAGTGGTCAGGGGAAAGGCTATACCCCATGCAAGATATGGGCCCATCAGGTGGTTACTCATGAAAGAGCAATTATGGAGTCAAAAAAAAGAGTAGAGTAGGGGAGGTGTAGAGGTGGAGGGGGAGCAGCCAAGACAAGAGCACATAGCTCTGCTGCTGCTGCTGCTGCTGCCACCTATTCTCTGTTTAACAAAAATCCTGATCAGGGTTACAGGGAAAAAGCTCCCAGGGCACCTGTGTGGCACAGCAAAGGGTTAATTCAAACTCTACTTAGTCTTGGGGCTTGAACGCTACAGAGTAACCACTGGCATGGGAAGCAACTACCCCAATAATGTCCATAAGTTGTCCACAGGCTTCTGATATGAGAAACTACCTCCTCAGCTCCATACTATATGCCATTAGAGCAGCAAGTACTGCCAGCATACTGGACTCTGTGGGAAAGGGTCCACAGACAAAGCCTGTGATCCTCCATTGCCAGGGACTACTTATGCCTTCCATCCTGAAAGCAATACCTTGCAACCGCCTACAGGAGGACATGGCCTTCCTTGTCCTCATTCCCTTATTTTCTTTTTTTTAAGATTTTATGTATTTATTTTCAGAAAAAGAGAGGGAGAGAAACATCAATGTGTGGTTGCCTCTTGCACACCCGCTACTGGGGACCTGGCCTACAACCCAGGCATGTGCCCTGCCTGGTAATCAAACCAGCGACCCTTTGGTTCACAGGCCATTGCTCAATCCACTGAGCCACCCAGCCAGGGCCTTCGCTCCCTTATCAGATGTCATGGTATCGGAAGAGGTTAGCTCTTTTCTAAACCCCTTGATTACCTGAGGAGCAACTTGGGTTCAACTGAGTAAACAGCAATAGCAGTTTGTACTCTTCAAACTCCTATTTGAAGTTTAATGGACAAATTTGCTGTGGGGTGGACAGCATCACCACCATGGCACATGATGAAACTCACTGGAGACCTACTGCCTTGTATCCCTTAACCAGGATGTCCCTGATGAAGGAAAGAACCCAAGAGTCAACACGACTGGCTGAGCTTCCCACAGTCAACTTAACAGTGAATACGCTAGTCAACAACTGGAGCCATCGGCACATTTTTACAGATTCTTGGGTCATTGCCTAAGAGTTGTGACCTCTGAGGTAAAGAAGTCTGGTGCTTTCCAGATACTCAAAATATAAACCAAGGTCACGCATTTCTCTACATATAGTAAAGCTATAACAACAGCTGTTGCCAACATACTCTTATCCCCATCAGAGTTCCAAACATTACTCATAGTGACCAAGGCACTCATTTTATTTCTCAAAATCATCACTGGGATCTTGAACAAGGCATTCAAGGGAACTGTCATCTTCCTTACTAGCTTCAGGTTACAGGTCCCACAGAGAGCCATGATGGCTTACATAAGCAAGTTCAAATTCAACTAAATGAAAAATGGTACATTTCCGTCATCAAACATCAGGGGTGAATAAGGAGTCTCATTCGATTTTTCTTTGTTTGCCTGCTGACAGCTTTTAAGCCTTACCCCTCCTTCTTCCTCTTCTGTCCCTCAAATGGGCATGTTGGTGAGAAAGCCTGGGTGCTCTTCCCTTTGGTGTGGGTAGGAGAGGCAACCAGGCAAGTCCTCTCCACTCACACTGGACCCCACCTTCTAATCACAAAAAAACCTGGGGCCAGTCTCCTTTCCTTGCCCTTTCAAGTCATTTCAGATCTGCTTGAGACTGCCCTGTTCTTCCCTTTTCATTATGTGACTACATAAGTAATAAGCCTTTATAAATGAGTAATAAACCTCTTCATATCTTCATGGCGTATGTGTTTGGCATCATCACTTTCTATATCCAAATCAAATTCTGGCTTTGTAGAGTGGCCACCACAGAATCCTATCTCCCTAACTTATTTAGCAGTGTGGTCATTGGCTGTCACACAATCTCTCTAAATCTCTTTTCTTCACTCTACAGCAGGGGTACTAATTCTGTCTAGTCTAGACAATAAGCTCTTGGAGAGCATGTCTTGTCTGCGTTGCTCACCATCTTATCCCAAACACCCAGTGCCAGAGACATACCTGGGTGCGTGAAAGTAGGTTTACAGTTGTGAGTACACAAAACAGTTTATTCTTACGTATTTATTATTATATTATTTATTTGCATTATTTGTCTTATTATTGTTATCACTTCATATCTTTACTTATGATTTATCTTTTAGGTAATGATGCAAGTAATTTAACTTACTGTGTCCACCCTTGTAATTGAATGAGTAACTGATTAGGTTCATGAATATCTATCTTTCCTATTTCATAGTAATGTGTTGAGAATCAACTGAGATAGTACATTCATCATTTGTTCATTCAACAACTATCTGAGGGCTTCCACCGTTTTTGCAAACTGTAAAATGTTACTCAAACGTATTGCACCGGTTGCAATTCTCTAAAAGTAAAATATATACACAAAACCAACGTAAAAGTAATGAAGACAGTGTCCTGCAACAAAAGTTTCACTCTGAAGCTTAACCAACAAGTTCTTCCGTTTACCAAAGAAGGTACTAAACAAAACTAGTTGAAACCAAAGTCGTGGTCGACAGCACAGTGATTTAAACTCTCTAGTCTGAGCCCTTTAATCAAGGGCTGACAGTTCAGGGAAGTGGGTGAGACTGGACCAACGTGATATGGGCCAGAATCACGGCCTCGGAGCCTGAGTCAGCGGGATCCGAGGCTGAGACTTCAGGAGTAGGACAGTTCGGGACCACATTCCCGCACTCTGCGCCCACAGAGATGCAGACCTTCCCGCCGTGGCCCCGAGGGCACAGGCTCGCAGGAAGCACAGGAAACCGTTTCCTTGGTAACAACTTTCCACAATACTCCAAAAAGCACCAAGAAAAGGAAAGGGAAAAATGAATTACCATAATGCGAAAGGATTCAAACAACCGTCGCGAAGAGAACTGGTAAACCACCATTTGGGGGCCCGACCCAGCGAGGCGCCACTTACCTGACGGACAGTCAGAGGGCCCTCCATCGCGGCTCCCTCCGCCGCCCGCCACGGTACCGCGCACGCGCGCCCGAGGGGAGGGGGCGACCTACCCCGCGCCGGGCGCCCACCTCCCGCAGGCCTCGCCTGCCCGCCCGCTGGCCTCCGAGGGCCACCTTGGGTCCTGCCTGCGGGCCTCGCGCCCTCTGGCGGCAGCTGAGGACCCCTACCTTTCGCTAGCTCCTGATGTACTGTTGATTTGTTAGCCTGGAAGTCAGTCTTTACTAGGGGTCTGGATGAGCCTGCCCTTCCCTACCTACCTACCAGCCTCCAATTCCTGTACCTACCGTGAAATGGCTTCCAGGCACAAGTCACTCCTCTCTAAGCCCCTTCTCTGCTGGAATACATACCCTGCTCCAACAGGCGCAAAAGTGAGTGCACCACAGTCTTGTTCCTTTAATCCCTTCCTTGAAGTTACTGACAAAGAATAGTGCAAATCTTGAAATGCAGCTATAAAAGACATTGTAGAACAAAGACATTCTAGAACAATTTAGGGAAGATTGAATATGAAATGTATATTAGAGTTGTTTTTATGGAATAATTAATGACCTATGGATAAATTTATAGATATTCATTTATGGATAATTCTTTGTGGTTATGTTGGAGAATATATTTATTGTTAGAAAATTTCTGTTCTAGTAAGTATTTAGGAGTGAAATGTTATGAAGTCTGCAACTTGACTGCAAATGTTTCAACAAAAAAAGATGCCATTGACTGAATGGGCCACGTACCACCCCCATCCCCCGGAAATTCATGTGTTCACACATAATCCTCTCTCTCTATGTGAGGACAGTGAGAAGACTGCATTCTACAAATAGCGAATAGCACGTGGCTCTCACCAGACACCAGATCTGCAGGTGTCTTGATGTCAGACGTCCCAACTGCAGAATCTTGAGAAAAAAATGTTTGTTGTTTAAGCCACCCCATCTGTGGTATTTTTCCGTATACCAGCCTGAGTAGACTAAAACTAGATAGATGATAGATAGATAGATAGATAGAATGAATACCACTGTTCAATGATATTTTTTCTATTTTTGTATGTTTGAAAATAATAATAATGTAATGATGAGGAGAGTCAAATCCAGTTCTACAAAAAGTCGAATATGGGGTGTATTTTTAAAATATATATTACATGCTAAATGACAAGTAACCTAATAAGATATTCAAGAAAGGATAAGCTCTTGTCCTTGTGCTGTAAAACTTACCATAAGCTGTGTTTTTCTTCACTGTTGTGTACAAGAACAGGCTGAAGAAAAAATAACTGCCTATTCTTGAACTGGAAACCATACCAAGAATTCTATTGTACTTTGAATTGAAAGAGTTTAATAGTGCCAGTATCTTTGTAATGGTTCACGATGAATGTGGTCATTATGTAAAGTATTTTAAAAGTATTTCAAAAAACTTTTAACTTGAAACAAATTCAAACTTACAGAAAAGTTGCAAATATGTACAATAATCTTTTCCCTAAACCATTTGAGAGCAAACTATCAACACTGTCCCTTCTAAACTCTGAATACCTTATTAATATTTCCTACATATGAGCACATTTTCCTAATACATAAATAAATAATAATATATTAAAATTATGATAAAAATTGGAAAATTAACATTATATTGCTACCTTCTAATTCTCACATCCCATTAAGTTCCACCACTCATCCCAATAATTTCCTTTATAGCAAAAGAACCTCACCCCAAATCACGTTACAATTAGTTTCCATATCTCCTTCAGTGTGGAAAAAATGCTCCCCCCAGGGCAGACTCATTCCTCATCCACCCCACCTTAACACCCCTTGCCCAACCATCACAGTCCCTGCATTCTACACCCTCCTCACTCTGAGCAGGTGCTAACACACCTTTGAATGCCACCCCTACTGAATAGTTCAAATTGTTTGTAAAGGCTGAAAAGATTAATCTTATAAAGGAATATCTTGAGGTAGAGCTGAGCAAATCACTGTTCTGGTTTTAGACTCAATTTACAATGAATGATGACATTTTTAATAATCTAATTATTAAGAAAGAGAAGTGGATAATAGAATTGAATATCTGAAAAAGTAAAGATGGCTTATGTTAAAAGCAATAGAAGAAATCACAAAAGAAAAATTAATGATTTCTACTAAAATGACAAATTCCAAAGGTAAAAAATAACACATTTTAGCCCTGGCTGGCGTAGCTCAGTGGATTGAGCACGGGCTGAGAACCAAAGTGTCACAGGTTTGATTCCCAGTCAGGGTACATGCCTAGGTTGCAGGCCATGACCCCCAGCAACCACACATTGATGTTTCTCTCTCTCTCTCTCTTTCTCCCACCCTCCCTCTCTAAAAATAAATAAATAAAATCTTTAAAAAAATGGCACATTTTAAAAAGACAAAGACTTGGTATCTTTAAGTACATAGAAATTTATTAAATAATTGAAGACACAAAATAGCATAGATGGATCTCAAGAACATAATGTTGAGTAAAAAGGAGTCACAAAAAATACAGTAAAATTCACTTTATAAAATTTCAAAACATATAAAACCAAACAGTATACTGCAAATACAGTTAAAAATACAAATTTAATAAAACTCTAAGAGGAAGCAAAAAGTGAGAAGCACAGATTTCCCTTTAAGAGAGAAAGGGGTTAGAATCCCTAGAGGAATTTCTGCAGAAAGAGTTGTATAGGGAACTTCAAACCAGACTGTGGATATAAAGTTGTTTGTTATATAGCCATTCTGGAAACCTTATATGTGTTTTATATTTATTCTATTATGTAATTATCTACTCAATATTCAATAAAAGTAACTATTAAGATAAGAACCTTCATAGATAAAATGAACAAAGGACATGATAGATAATCTTGTTGCTTAGACAGAACAAATGTAGGAAAAATCGTCTGGGTTCAAAGTTTTGACTCTCCTACATATTAGCAACTCACCTAATGCCTTTTTGCCTGTGTTCTCATTTGTTATATAGAAATAGCAACAGTACAGTATTAGACTGCTAGGGCTGCCATAACAAAATACCACACACTGGGTATCTTAATAGAAATTTATTTTCTCACAGTTATGGAGGCTAGATGTCCAAGGCCAATTTGACTTCCGGTAAGGACTCTTCCTGGAGGGCAGGTGGTGCTTTCTTGCTATGTCCTCACATGGTATGTTCTTTGATGCCTCTTCTTATAAAAACACTAATCCTATTGATGAGAACCCATCCTTATGACCTCATTTAAACCTGAATACTTCCTGACTTTAAATTGAGCTGTACAGGGATGAGGGTTTTAACATATTAATATAGATAGGACACAAACATTCAGTCCATAAGTACTAAGTAATAATGGGCTCAAATGTGATGTTTTATGTAAAATAGCACAGCCTCTAGTACAGAGCAAATTTTGTTACCATTTTGCTCTTTTTAGAATATGGTAATCAAACAACAACAACAACAACAACATGCATAGCCCTGGCTGGTGTGACTCAGTGGATTGAGAAACAGCCTGCAAACCAAAAGGTCACCAGTTCCATTCCCAGTCAGGGCTCATGCCTAGGTTGTAGGCCAGGTTGCCAGTTGGGACATGCATAAAATCTTTCTTAAAAATTAAAAAAATGCATATTTAGACCATGGCCAGATAGCTCAGTTGGTTAGAGCATCATCCCAATACATCAAGGTTATAGGTTCAATCCTCAATCGGGGCATGTACAAGAAGCAACCAATGAATGCATAAATAAGTGGAACAACAAATCAGTATTTGTCTCTTTCTCCCCCTTCCTCTCTCTCTCCAAAATCAATACATACAAAAAAAATTAAGGCATATTTAAAAATGAGAGACCAGCCTGGCTGGTGTGGCTCAGTGGATTGAGTGCCGGCTTGCAAACTGAAAGATTACAGGTTTGATTCTCAGTCAGGGCACATGCCTGGGTTGTGGGCCAGGTCCCCAGTTGGGGGCGTGTGAGAGGCAACCAATGGATGTTTCTATGGCACATCCATGTTTCTCTCCTTTTTCTCCTTCTCTTCCCCACTCTCTAATAAATAAATAAATAAATAAATAAATAAAATCTAAAGAAATAAAATGATAAATCACTTTTATATTTCAGGTGTATGATAGTATAAATTGGTACTTAATAAGCCCTTTTCTGGGAATCTGTACTACTAAAGAAACAATCCATTATTCACCAAAACACTCTCTGTAGCCTTTCTAATATTTGTGATGTATTAGGAAGTAAATATTCAGAAAAATATGGAAAAGTTATTAATGAAATTACAGTATGAAGCCATGATATGTTTCAGACTTACTATCTTAAGACACTATTTTGATTTTGGCAGAGTCAAAAATTAAATTTCTTAAATTTAAAATATAAGAATGAAGATAGGGGACTTCCGGCCAAGATGGAGACGTAGGTAGACACACTGTGCCTCCTCCCACAACCAAAATAAGGTCAGCAACAATTTAGAAACAAGATAACAACCAGATCTGACAGAAAATTGAACTGTAGGGAAGTCGGATAACCAAAGAGTTAAAATATACACATTTATCCAGACCAGTAGGAGGGAAGGAGTCGGGCAGCCAGGGGGTGAGGGTTCAGCACAAAGAGTGGGGTGCGCACAAGGCACCCCAGGCGCTTAAGGCGTTCCGAGTGCACAGGCAGCTGGCAGACCCAGCGAGGTGGCGACTGTGAAGCAAGGCACGGTATGCAAGGCACCTGGCTGTCTGGGCCACATTCGCAGGCAGATAAACCAGGTGAAATTGGGCAGTGAGACAGACTGTACAACCCAGTGCCCCAGCACAGGGAAACAGAACCTTGGGACACTGAAAATACCTGTGGAGGTAGAGGCGCAGGGAGAAACTCCCAGCCTCACAGGAGAGTTCGTTGGAGAGACCCCGGGGGTCCTAGAATGTGTACAAGCCCACTCACATGGGAATTAGCACCAGAAAACCCCAGTTTGCTTGCGGGAAGCAGCGGAAGGGACTGAAATCCAACAGAGAGGAGCAAGCGCCACGGTCCCCTCTCGGACCCTGCCCCCACATAAACGTCACAACCCAGTGACTGGATTGTCCTACCCTGGAGAACACCTAAAACTCCACCCCTCACTACGGAACATGCACGACCAGATTAAAAAAAAGAAGAAGAAGAAATGGTTCAAACTGAAGTACAAATCAAACCCTCAGAGCCAATACTTTTAAGCAACCAAGAGATAGCCAACCTATCAGATGCACAGTTCAAACCACTGGTGATCAGGATGCTCACCGAATTGGTTGACTTTGGTCTCAAATTAAATGAAAAAATGAAGACTATGATAAGAGAAATGCAGGAAAATGCACAGGGAACCAATAGTGATGGGAAGGAAACTGGGACTCAAAACAATAGAGTGGACCAGAAGGAAGGAAGAAACAACCAAACAGGAAATAAAAAACAAGAGTTCAAAAAAATGAGGAGAAGCTTAGGAACCTCCAAGACATCTTTAAACGTTCCAACATCCAAATTAGAGGGGTACCAGAAGGGGAAGAGGAAGAGCACCAAGTGGAAAAGTTATTTGAACAAATAATAAAGGAGAACTTCCCCAATCTGGCAAAGGAAATAGACTTCCAGTAAGTCCAGGAAGCTCAGAGAGTCCCAAAGAAGTTGGACCCAAGGTGGAATACACCAAGGCACATCATAATTACATTAGCCAAGATTAAAGAAAAGGAGAGAATCCTAGAAGCAGCAAGAGATAAAGGGACAGTTACCTACAAAGGAGGTAACTATCAGACTGTCAGCTGATTTCTCAGAAGATACCTTACAGGCAAGAAGGGGCTGGAAAGATGTATTCCAAGTCATGAAAGGCAAGGACCTACATCCAAGATTGTTCTACCCAGCAAAGCTTTCATTTAGAATGGAAGGGCAGATAAAGTGCTTCCCAGATAAGGTCAAGTCAAAGGAGTTCGTCATCACCAAGCCCTTATTTTATGAAATGTTAAAGGGACCTATCTAAGAAAAAGAAGATAAAAAACATGTATAGTAAAATGACAGCAAACTCACAATTATGAACAACCACACCTAAAACAAAAACAAAAACAAACTAAGTGATCAACTAGAACAAGAACAGAACCACAGAAATGGAGATCACATGGAGGGTTAGCAACAGGGGAGTGGAAGGAGGAGAGGGGGAAAAAGATACAGAGAATAAGTAGCATAGGTGGTAGGTAGAAAATAGACAGGGGGAGGGCAAGAATAGTATGGGAAATGTAGAAGCTAAAGAAATTATGACACATTGACATGACTAAAGGGGGGAATGTGGGTGGGAGGGGGTGAGCAGGGTGGAGGGGAGTGAAGGGGGAAAATGGGACAGCTGTAATAGCATAATCAATAAAATACATTTTAAAAAACAATGAAGATAGGCATCTATATAAAATATGAGAGTGTGATTTTTATAGGGCTAAGCTTGACTACATACTAATTTATTTCTGTTTAATCAGGCACAAAATTGGTACTATATTGATAAGTGATGACACATTTTTACTTCAGGTCTGTATGCACCACTGTGTTGAAATAAAAAGATTGAAAACAGTTTGTAATCATTAACTCAAAGTGATACATTGAGCCCCTTGTATAGGCTATACAATGTTTTGAGAGTTGGATATACATGAACAAATAATAGATAAAAATCCCAATCCATATAGAGCTTATATTCTAAAGTAGGAAGATGGCTGACAGGTAAAATTATATCTATGTGAGATGGTGATAACAGCTGTGAAAAAAAATAAAATAGGGAGAGAAAGATTTTGAATAAGGAGGTCATGTCCCTGACTGGTGTTGCTCAGTTGGTTGGGTGATGTCCCGCAAAGCAAAGTATCCATGGTTTGATTCCCAGTCAGGGCACATGCCTGGGTTGCGGGTTTGATCCCAAGACAGGATGCGTTCAGGAGGCAACCAATCAATGTTTCTCTCTCACGTCAGTGTTTCTCTCCTGCTCTTCCTCCCACCCTTCCCCTCTCTCTAGAAATATATATAAATATATATATTTATATTTCTAGAAATATATATATAAATATATATAGAGGAGATCACATGGAGGGTTATATATATATATATAAATATATATATAAATATATATATAAATATATATATTTCTAGAGAGAGGGGAAGGGTGGGAGGAAGAGAGAGGACTTGGGCAGTTTGGGCAAGGAGGCAACCAATCAATGTATATATATATATATAAATTTTTTAAAAGAAAGCAGAAAAATGATAACCATTTAAAAAAATAAACAGGTCACGGACAGCTTCAATAGGAAGGCAATATTTGAATAAAGGCATGAAGGAAGAAGGGAATACGCCCCACAGATATCTGGGACAAGGAGGTGGAGACAGAGGGATGAGTGATCTCAAAGGTCTGTAGGATGGGAGGGTGCCTGGTCTGTTTGCAGAGCAACAAGGGAGGCCAGTGTAGACAGAGACAAGTAAGCGAGGGGAAGAATAGTGTAAATCAGATCGGTCAAGCAAGGTGGCTGAGGACTAGTCAGGTCTCAGAGAGCCTTTTAGATATTGTAAAGACTGGTTTCTCCTCTGCATGAGGTAGAAGCCAGAGGAGGTTTTTGAGAATAAGAGTGGCATGACTTACATTGCCAAAGAACCACTCTGGCTACTGTGTTCTCCTGACTGGCCTTCTTGTTTCGTCCTTTTCCCCTTATGGACAGTGAAGGGGTGTCTGACCCGACACCCAAATAAGAAAGGCCCCTGCCTGAAACTATTTTTGAGGGTTCTATTCTGGCCTCCTCTGGGCACAATCTCCCTTTCTAGATCACACTCCAAGTAACCAGAACCCTGCAATTCCTTGCCCAAACTGCCCAAGTCCTCTTCTAGGAACTACAAAGTCCTCCCCTATTGATTTGCTCCTCCAAGAGTGGATCACATCACTGGTGTGCATACCCTCAGGCTGTGGCGTTACCAACCAGTGGCTGTTTGTAATGGAGATGAATGGAGCATGGAGATACAGACTGCAGTGTCCATATGCATGAAAACAGTGCTCCTTGCAGTGGGGAATGGAGCCAGAGCTGGGAACAGAAGAAGAACAGGCTGCAGGTTAGTGGCGAGGAAGCTTATCTCCACATCACTTACTTCCTGGCAGGAACTCTGAGGAGCCCAAGAATTCTAAATTTGTACTGGTCTCTCAGGTCTTTGTAGACGTATATTTGTCAAGACAGGAAAGTAGAAGATATTTAAGTTTTTCATTTACCATTTTAAAAAATGTCTGCAATATGGGCATTCATTTTCTTGGCCCAAGCTCCACAAATGCTAGAAGCAGGGATTATAAAGGGGTGATAATAGAAACAAAGAGACAAATTAGAAGGCTAGTGCAGTAACTCAGATGAGATAATGAACCAGCATGATAATGATGGCAGTAGCAAGAAATGGTCAGATTCTGCATATACAGTATTTTGAAGGAAGAATTAAAATTATTTTCTGGTGAATTGGTTTTGTAGTATGAGAGAATAAAGTTAAGGTAAACTCTAAAGCTATTTTCCTCAACAACTAAAAGGATGGATTAGCTATTTAGTGAGATAAGAAAGTCTCAGAGAAGAACACTCCAGAGAGCTGAGTTTTAAATACATTAAATTTGAGATGCCAATTACTCACCCTAGTGGAAATGTGGAATGGGGAGTTGTATACATAAGCCTGAAGCTCAGAGAATATAAATTTGGGAATTATCAGAATACCAATGTTTTTTAAAGCTATAAAAATTAGTGAGATAACCAGCTGAATAAATGTAGGTAGTGAAAACATCCCATGCCTTGTTCCTGGAACACGCCAAGAAAGAGAAGTTGAGGAAATGAAACAGCAGAGACGCTGAGATGGAATGGTCAAAGAGACAGAGGACTTTACCCTGGGGCCAAAAAAAGTATTTCAAGGAGAATGGAAAATCAAGATGTCAAATGTTACTAATATGTCAGGTAAGGTGAGAACTGAGAATAGGTCTGTGTTACTCTGCATTTAGCAATCTGGATGTTATTGATGACCTTGACATAACAATTTCAGTAGAGAGCAGACTCAAGAGAAAGAAAAAGGAGTGTAAGGCAGCATGTAGAAACAACTCAGTGTAAGTTTTACAGTGAAACAGGAAAGTAGCTGGAGGAGGGAGAAGAGTCAAAAGAGAGTTTCTTGTTTTGTTTCATTTTAAAATTTTTGTGTATTTTTTAAGATGTGAATAATAATAGCATATTTGAATATTCATGGAATGTTCATGATGGGTAAAATTACTGATGTATGAGAGACAGGAAGTGAAGACCTTGAATAGGAAAAGAGATGGGGTCTACTATGCAAGTAGATGAGCTTGCTTTGGAAAGGAACATGAATTGTTCACCCTTAGTATCAAGAAACAAAATACAGGCACAAGTGCAGGTACTTGAAGAGATGTGGTAAGGACAGTGTGTGGAAGTTCCCTTCTGATTGCTCCAAAGCAGCCCCAGGCAGCCAGGAGGTTGCCTGGCCCTCAGCCAGGCTGGGGTGATCCGTTGAACATAAAAAATTTCACACACACACAAATTTCACACAACAGCAAAGTTAAAAAAAATAGCCACTCTGTGACCATAATAAAGTAAAACAAAAACCAAGGCTTCTACATAATCATGTTTAAACAGACACAAAAATGTGGGTATAGTTCAAACTGTAAAAGAGACCACATATCCCTCTGTGGTGGCTAATATGAATGACTTCTGCTTCTTTCCCAATCACAGCTTTAGCATCATTTTGTCCCTCCCACCTTCTAAGTAAGACTAGTTTATTAACACACCCCATCATAGAATTACTGCAGCTTTTGACAACATATAATCCCAGAGAAAGCCCCACTTATTGAATCTTCCCCCCCAAAATTACCTAACACAAACCTAAATTCTATACTAAAACCTTTCTAACCCTTTAACTAAGATGTCCACATGGTTTCTCCATGGTGTCCTTTCAGCCTGGCTGCAATTAGTCAATAAGCCGAATGTTGTTCAACTACAGGTGTGTTCCTGGTGGTCTTGGCTGAAGGCACTGATATTTCTTTGTGAATACAGGCTGAAAACGACTATGAAGGATAAGTTGTTGGAAGTCTGAGGAGAAAGGAGAAATTATGAAATACTTACTTGGGACCATAGAAAAATTAATGGACAAATGTACTATGAAAACAGTAGGGTTGCTAGGCAGCACCATTGCCTAGCCAAGATTCATGGACATGCATTCAGAGTGAGAGCACATTAATATGTATAAAGAGCTCCTAGACACTGACATGGAAAGGCTATACTCAAATAAAAAATTCTTAAAGTATGTGTTAGGAAGTTCAGAGAAAATAAAATACAAGTGTCTCTTTAAAGAATAGAAAGAGAAGGGGATAAACAGTGATGGAAAAATATAATAAAATACTTACAGAAAAAAACAAAAACAGAAAGTAGAAAAGGATGCTTAATTTTACTCAGAATAAAAGAAATTAAAACCACAAGTAGTTTCCAGTCAAGATGGTAGCATAGGTAAATGGAATACTCACACCCTCCCACAAACACATCAAAATTACAACTAAACTACAGAAGAACCATTATTCAGGACCACCTGAAATCTAGCTGAATAGAAGTCCTACAGCTAGGAATTTAAAGAAGCCACATTGAGACTGGTAGGAGGGGCAGAGACACAAAACAAGCTGGTCCCATGTCACTTGTGGCAGGTAAAAATCAGAAGGGATACCTTGGCTGCAGAGGTCCCCGCTGAGGAGCAAGGGGTCCTAGCCCCACACTAGGTCACCCAGCCCAGGGTCCCAGTGTGGGGAAGACAAGGCCTCACAAATTCTGGCAGTAAAAGCCAGTGGATATTGTGGCTGAGTGAAACAGAGGGCTCTGGAGTCCCAGGCAGTTCCTCTTAAAAGGCCTGCACACAGACTTACTCAGACTCACTAGCTCTGAGTTCCAGTGCTGAGGCAGCAGACCAAAGGACACCAGGTACATATGAAAAGGAATTAAATTGTCTGGCATCAGGTCAGGGCTGGAGGAGTAGCTTTCTACCAGACAAAAGTTCTGGCAAAGGCCATTTTTTTTTCTATTCTGAGCCCAACCCACAACACAGCTATCAAATAGGCACCATATCTGAGTTGTCATTAACCTTACACTGTTTGTCCAAACCTGGTGATTTCCTGAGACCCTGCTCCACCCAACTTGCAGGCCCAACAAAGCTGTTTCCAGTGGCTTTTCCATGAGATTTGCCTGGCTTGGCTTATTCTTCAAACTTTCCTAAAATCTCTAAAACCAGCATCTTGCCTCAAAATGCCCTGTACCTCTTGCTAAGTAGCCCCAGGACTGGCACTAGCAGCAGCTGGCCTTGGATCACAGCTTGGCCTTGCCTGGGCACCTCCACACCCAGAACAAGTAGCAGTCATCTACAGATTGCTTTGTAGCTCATGCCAGGTGGCCCTGGGCAAAACATGGGTAGTGGCTGACCTTGGCCTGAACCTCCCAGGAGGCCCCAGAGCCAGCACACAGAGTGGATAGCTTCAGACCACGTCAAAGCACTACCAACCCCCACCCCCACAAGTGACACACACAAGTGGCAGACTCAGCAAGCATCAGAGCCCTCCTGAAGAAAGTCATGTTCTGTGGGGTGGGAAGCCACATAGCTGATCACTCTATGGTGGTCACAGCCAGTCCTTGCAGCTGATCGGCCCAGGGGTAAATCCCTCCCATTAATGTGCCAACAGTAATTGAGGCTCAACTACAACAAGAGGGTATATACTGCCCACACCAGGGGTGAACCTGGAGTGCCTAGCTTGGGTGGTGGGGAGGCTGTGCCGCTAGACACTACAGAACACCTACTATGTAAGGCTACTCTAACAAGCCCAGAAGACATAGCAGCTCTATGTTATACATAGGAACAATAACAGGAATGCTGCCAAAATGGGGATATAAGAAAATATGTCCCAACTGAAACAAAAAACCAAAACTCCAGAAAAAGAACTAAAGAAAATGAAGATGAGCAATCTACTAGATGCAGAGTTCAAAACACTGGTTATAGCTGGGGTGGTGGAAAGCGGGGGAAGGAAGAGACACGAAAGTCTACTTGAACAACAATAAAAAATGTTTTAAAAAACCCCACTAGTTATAAGGATGCTCAAGAAACTTAGTGAGAATTTCAAAAACATAAAAAGGAAATGGAAAACATAAAAAGAAACAGCTAGCTGTATACTGAAATCCTAAACACAGCAATTAGGCAAGAAGAAAAAAATAAAAGGCATCCAAATTGGAAAGGAAGAAGTAAAACTGTCATTATTTGCAGATGACATGATACTGTATATAGAGAACCCTAAGGATTCACACACACACACACACACGCACACACACACACAAACCTATTAAAACTGACAAATGAATTCAGTAAAGTAGCAGGATACAAAATAAATATCCAGAAATCAGTTTCATTCTTACACACCAATAATGAACTATCAGAAAGGGAAACTAAGAAAACAATCCCATCCACAACTGCTTCAAAAAGATAAAATACCTAGGAATATAAAAGACCTGTACTTGGAAAATTATAAGACACCAAAGAAAGAAGTTGAATATGATACAAATAAGTGGAAGCATATACCACTTCATGGATAGGAACATTATTAAAATATCCATACCACCCAAAACAATCTATAGATTCAATATAATACCTATAGAGATACCAATGATGTATTTCATAGAACTAGAACAAATAACCCAAAAATTTGTATGAAACCATGAAAGACTCCAAATAGCAACAGATCTTGAGAAAAAAAAAAGTTAGAGGAATCATGCTACCTGATATCAAATTATACTACATAGACATAGTAATCAAAACAACATGGTACTGGCATAAAAGCAGACACAATGATCAATGTAACAGAATAGAGAGCCTAGAAATAAACTCACACCTTTATAGTTCAATTAATATTTGACAAAGGAGGCAAAAACATGCAATGGAGTAAAGATAGTTTATTCAACAAATGGTGTTGGAAATATTGGATAGATATGTGCAAAAAAATGAAACTAAACCACTTTCTTACGCCATCCACAAGAATAAACTCAAAATGGATTAAAGACCTAAATATTAGACTTAAAACATAAAAATCCTAGAAGAAAACATAGGCAGTAAAATCTCAGATATTTCTTCTAACCATATTTTTTCTGATACATCTCCTTGGGTAAGGGAAACAAAAGAAAAAACAAATGGGGTTACATTAGACTAAAAAGGTTTGCACAACAGAAAACCATCAACAAAATGAAAAGACAATCCACTGAATGGGAGAACAAATTAATCAATGACACATCTGATAAGGAGTTAACATACAAAATTTATAAAGAAGTTATACAACTCAATCCCCCAAAAGCAAACAATCCAATTAAAAAATGGGCAAAGGACACTTCTCCAGAGAGGACATATAATAGCCAATAGACATGAAAACACGCTCAACATCACTAATCATCAGAGAAATGTTTTAAAACCACAATGAAATATCACCTTAAACCTCCTAGAATGGCTATCATCAGTAAGTCAACAAACAAAAAAAAATGTTACTAAAGCTGTGGAGAAAAGGGAACTCTTGTGCACCATTGGTGGGAATGCAGATTGGTGCAGCCACTGTGGAAAGCACTATGCATGTTCCTCAAAAAATTAAAAACAGAGCCCTGACTGGTGTGGCTCAGTTGGTTGAGCGTGGTCCTGCAGAGCAAAAAGTCACTGGTTTAATTCCTGGTCAGGGCACAGGCCTGGGCTGTGGGTTTGTTCCTCAGTCAAGGTACATGTGAGAGGCAACTAATTGATGTTTCTCTCTCACACTGATATTTCTCTCCCTCTCTTTCACCCTCTCTCCCCACTCTAAAAAAAATAAATAAAATCTTTAAATAAAATTCAAAATAGAATACTCATTAGTAGATAAGTAGATAAAAAGCTGTGGTACATTTACACAATGCAATACTGCTTAGATATAAAAAAGAAGAAAATCTCAACCTTTGTGACAGCATGGATGGACCTGGAGATCATTATACTAAATGAAATAAGACAGTCAGAGAAAGACGAGTACCATACAATTTCACTCACATGTGGAATCTAATGAAAAAAGCAAACTATCAAGTAAAATAGAGATAATCCTATAAACAGAAAGCAGGCTGATAGTTGTCAAGAGTGGTGGGTGGGTGGGAAAGATTCATCAAAAAAGGAAATACTCATGGACTCAGTCAACATTGTGGTGATTGCTGGGAAGGATGAGGGGGGAAAGTGGAGGAGGCTATGGTGAAGGCAAATGGTGATGGGTGGAGATTTGACTTGGGGTAGTAAATACACAGTATGGTGTACAGATGATGTGTTGTAGAACTGTGCACCTGAATCCTGCATAATTTTAACCAGTGTCATCTAATAAATTCAGTAAAAAAGAAAAACAAATAAATAAACCAATCAATCAATCAATAAAAGAAACAGTCAGGAATGAATGATACACTAACTGAAATGAAGAGTAATTTACAGGGAATTCACATTGGAGTAGAAAAAGCCAAGAATCAAATTAGCAATTTGGAAAATAGGACAGCAAAAGACACCCAATCAGAAAAGCAAAGAAAAAAAATCCAAAATTATGAGGTTAATGTAAGGAAACTCTAGGACAACTTCAAGTGTACCAGTGTTTGCCTCACGGGGGTGCCAGAAGGAGAAGAGAGAGAGAGCCAGAAATTGAAAACTTATTTGAAAAAAATAATGACAGAAAACTTTCCTAGACTGATGAAGGAAATAGATATATGAGTCCAGGCAGCACAGAGTCCTGAACAAGATGAACCCAAAGAGTCCTACACTAAGACACATCATAATTAAAATGCCAAATGTTAAAGACAAAGTCAGAATCTTAAAAGCAGCAAAAGAAAAGCAGTTAGTTACATATAAGGGAGCTTCCACAAGGCTATCAGCTGATTTCTCAACAGAAACTTTGTAGGCCAGAAAGAATTGGCAAGAAATATTCAAAGTGATGAAAAGCAAGGACCTACAGCCAAGAATGCTTCACCCAACAAAACTGTCATTTAGAATCAAAGGAGATAATATTTCCCAGGCAGAAAAAACTAGGAGTTCATCACCACCAAACCAGTATTACATGAAACATAAAAGGGTCTTTTCTTTTACAGACTTTTATTTACTTATTTTCAGATAGAGGAGAAGGGAGGGAGATAGAAAGGGAGAGAAACATCCATGTGTGAGAGAAACGTTGACTAGTCGACTCTTGCTTGCCCCTGACTGGGGACCTTGCCCACATCCCAGGCATATGCCCTGACAGGGAATTGAACTAGTGACTTTGTAGTTCACAGGCCAGTGCTCAATCCACTGAGCCACACCAGCCAAGGCTAAAAGCATCTTATATAAGAAGAAGAAAAAAGGTAAAATTGAGACTATTATAATAGCATAAATGAAAATATTAAATTAAAAAAATAAAACTTCTATGATGTACTTACATAACAAAAGAAAGAAAGGAAAAAGAAAACATTTTGAGCAATAAAATGTCAATAAATACATATCTATCAACATGAATCTAAAAAATAAATGAATAAACAGATCAACAATAGACTCATAGATACAGAGAACATTTTATAGTTGCCAGATGGGAGGGGGGTTGAGACGATGGACAAAAAAGGTGAAGGGATTAAGAAGTACAAATTAGGGGTTCCGGCCAAGATGGAGGTGTAGGTAGAAATGCTTCACTTCCTTGCACAACCAAAAGAAGGATAACAACCAATTTAAAAACAATAAACAGCCAGAACTGCCAGAATATCAAACTGCATGGAACTCTGACAACCAAGAAGTTATAGAAACATTCATCCAGACCTATAGGAGGGGTGGATATGGGCAGCTGGGTGGGCAGAGAATATGTGTGGCAAGGTGGCAGATGGCACAGGTGAGGTTGGGGCTGGTTGACCAGGAAACTAAAGACTCACAATCTCTAGCCATAAAATACTGTTGGAGTTGCCAAGGCAGAAGAAACTCTGAGTCTCACAGGAGACCTTGTTGGAAAATGGGGTAAGTGGAGCAAGCGAGCAGCATTGTTCCCTCTCTGACCAACCCTGCCCCCAAACAGACAGCACCACAATACAGCAAAGAGGGTTGGCCTGTCATAGCAAATACCTAAGCTTCACCCCCTTACAACATAACAGGTGTTCCGAAACAAAGAAATATGGCCCCATTCTGCAAATCAATGATATAAAAGATGATTTAAAAAAAAAGAAATATGGCTCAAATGAAAGAACAGACCAAAACTCCAGAAAGAGTTAAGTGATAAGGAGATAGACAACTTATCTGATGCAGAGTTCAAAACACTGGTAACCAGGATGCTCACAGAATTGATTGAGCTCAGTTGCAAAATGAAGGAAGAAATGAAGACTATACAAAGTGAAATAAAGCAAAATATACAGAGAATTAACAGTGAAAGGAAGGAAACTGGGACTCAAATCAATTATTTGGAACAAAAGGAAGAAATAAACATCCTAGTGGAATAGAATGAAAAAATAAGACTTCAAAAAAAATGAGGAGAGGCTTAGGAATCTCTAGGACAATTGTAAGTGTTCCAACATTCTATTCATAGGGGTGCCAGAAGGAGAAGAGGAAGAGCAAGAAATTGAAAACTTATTTGAAAAAATAATGAAGAACTTCCCTAATCTAGCAAAGGAAATAGACTTTCAGGAGGTCCAGAGAGTCCCAAAGCAGTTGTACCCAAGGAGGCACACATCAAGGCACATCATAATTCCATTCCCCATGATTAAAGATAAGGAGAGAATCTTAAAAACAGCAAGAGAAAAGGAGACAGTTACCTACAAAGGAGTTCCCATAAGACTATCAGCTGATTTCTCAAAAGAAACCTTGCAGGCAAGAAGGGGCTGGAAAAAAGTATTTGAAGTCATGAAAGGCAAGGACCTTCCTCCAAGATTACTCTATCCAGCGAAGCTATCACTTGGAATGGAAGGGCAGATAAAATGCTTCCCAGATAAGGTCAAGTTAAGGGAGTTCATCATCACTGAGTCCTTATTATATGAAATGTTAAAGGGACTTATCTAAGAAAAAGAAAATAAAAAATACAAACAGTAAAATGACAACAAACTCACAAGTAACAACAACTGAACTTAAAAAACAAAAATGAACTAAGCAAATAACGAGAACAGGAACAGAATCCAGAAATGGAGATCACATGTAGGGTTATCAGCAGGGAAGGGGGTGGGGGAGAATGGAGGAAAAGGTAGAGGAAATAAGAATAATAATTGGTAGGAACAAAGTAGACAGGGGGAGGTGAAGAATTGTGTAGGAAATAGAGAAGCCAAAAACGTATATGTATGACCAATGGACATGAACTAAGTGGTGGGGGCAATGCTGGAGGGTGAGGGGCTGCTGGGAAGAGGGAGGATAAAGGGGACAATTTAAAAAAATTGGGACAACTGTGATAGCATAATCAATAAAACGTACAACCCCCCACAAAAAAAAAACCTGGGAAAAAAACCCCCAGAAGTACAAATTGGGCCCTGTCTAGGTAGTTCAATTGGTTAGAACATCTTCCCAATATGCCAAGGTTTAGGGTTTGATCTCTGGTCAGGGCATATACAAGAATCATCCACTGTATTTATAAATAAGGGGAACAATAAATCGATGTGTGTATCTATCTCTCTTCCCTCCCTTCCTTTCTCTGTCAAAAATCAATAAAAAAGAAATGTAAGTTGGTTATTACAGAATAATCATGGCAATATTAAGTACAGCTAAAGGGAATAGTAAATAATATTCTAATAACTATGTATGGTGTCAAATGGGTACAAGATTTATCAGGATGATCACTTACTAAGTTATGTAATGTGTAATCATTGGGTTGTACACCTGAGACTAATATAATATTGTATTCCAACTGTAATTGAAAAATAAAAATTATTTAAATTTTAAAAACCCTCTTAAATCCCATTTTTTACCAGTAGATTACAGAAGCACAGAAATTTGATAACATATTCTACTGAGAAGACTATTGGGGATATAGGAACTTTCAGTGGGAGTGTAAAGTGGCATACACTTTGGCACTAGCTATAAAAATTACAAAAATGCCTATACTCTTGGAGCATTACCACTTCTGGAGTTTTTCCTATAGATTTAATTGTATACATGCAAAACAAGGTGCAATGTTACTCATTGGAGAATTGTTTGCATTAGCAAAAATTGGAAACAAATGTTCATCAGTGAAGGCCTTGCTAAATAAACTGTGTACATCCATTAACTGGAATTCTATGATGTACTTTTTTTTTTTTTAATAGTGAGAAGGAGTGAGATCAACAAAAGTGGCAGAAGTCGGGAACGTTGTAAGTCTGTACTTTCACAAAAGCAACAAAGAAGCTGGCAAAAGCTGTCAGGGCCAACTTATTCAGAACTCTGGAATCCAGTAAAAAACTTTCAATGATCAAAGGAAAACTTAATTAAGAAAAAACAGCTGAGTCTCAGTAAAAGAGCTGGTGACATTTCAGTTTACCCCATTACTGCCCCCCTACTCAATAGTCCACATCCCTGGTACTGGAGGAAGTCCTATTGGAGGAAGCAGTAGAGACCTTATTCTTGAAGAATTGTGGTTGTTTGCTTCGATCTGTCTGGAGGCTCCCTGGTGATGGCGGGGCGGGGCGGCGGGGGGGGGGGGAGGTGTTACGGACATTGTTTGAAAACATTTGAAGGCATATTATTAGGCACTAGCTTGGGGCAAAGGAAAACAGTTGAGGCAAACAAGAGACAACATGAAAAGTTTGAGAGAAAAGCCTGGAGATGAGATGTTTGGAGGAATAAAGGCTTTGAAAAGCTTCTACAAATTCCTGGCAATCTAGAAAGACATACGCATGCCCAGATTTGGGTGTATGTACAAAAAAGGGGTAAGAAGGCCCTAAGCTCTCACTGCTGACTGACCGTCATGCTCTGCACAAGCAGGAAGGGAAAGCTAAGATGGAGTTGTAAATTGCCTTCCTGGGCACTGAAGGCAGGACAAAACACATATATGTACAGTCCAACTGCAAAGACTGGAAGATCTTTCTTTACCCCTCCCTCCTAGTCTCTTGTCCCTTCCCCTCCCCTCCGCTCCCCTCCCTTCTTTCCTTTCTCTGCTTCCAGGAGTTTACGGAAATCTGTGAAATCATTAGCTCATCACTAAGCTAACAGAGATTTTTATTAGCTTAGCAGAGTACAAACTTTACAAAATTTGTTCAATTTATGAGTTATCTAGGGGAGTCAAATTCATTGAGAACAGAGTAGAATGATGATTTCAAGGGACTGGGAGAGGGAGAGGCCAGAATGAGGAGCTAATGTTTAATAAGTACAGAATTTTGGTTTGGAAAGATGAAAAAGTGCTGAAGGTGGATGGTGGTGATGGCTGCACAGGAGTATGAATTCACTTAATGCCACTGAACTGTACACTCAAAATGGATAAAATAGTAAACTTTGTTATGCATATTTTGCCACAATAAAGAATAATAGTTCATAAAAGTCATTAAACATTAAACAATCAACACCAGGACAAGCAGCAAGAACAAACCATGGAAAGGTGGACAATCTGATTTCCAGAGTTCCATTATAATATTCAAATAATGTCCAGTTTTCCAACAAAAATTATTATATGGCTTGAAGGAAATAAGGAAGTATTGCCCCATACATAGGGGGAAAATGGACAGAAACTGTCCCTAATGAAGCCCAGACACTGAACAGATACAACTTTATTTTTTCAAAAGATTTTATTTACCCTGGCTGGTGTAGCTCAGTGGATTGAGCGTGGGCTGCGAACCAAAGTGTCGCAGGTTCGATTCCCAGTCAGGGTACATGCCTGGGTTGCAGGCCATGACCCCCAGCAACCGCACATTGATGTTTCTCTCTCTCTCTCTATCTCCCTCCCTTCTATCTCTAAAAAATAAATAAATAAAATCTTTTTAAAAAGATTTTATTTATCTCTTTTTAGAGAGAGGGGAAGGGAGGGAGAAAGAGAGGGAGAGAAATATCAATGTGTGGTTGACTCTCACATGGCCCCCAATGGGAATCTGGCCCACAACTCAGGCATGTGCCTTGATTGGGAATTGAACCAGCAACCTTTTGGTTCGCAGCCCATGCTCAATCCACTGAGCTACTCCAGCCAGGGCAAACTTTATTTTTTTAAAAAGCTTTTATTTATTTATTTTTAGAGAAAGGGGAAGGGAGAGAGAAAGATGGGGAGAGAAATATCTATCAGGTTGCCTTTTGCATGCCCCCAACCTGGGACCTGGCTCACAAGCCAGGCATGTGCCCTGAATCACCGGCAACCTTTTGGTTCAAAGACCAGTGTTACAGGGTACAGCCAAGAGGGGGGACCCCAAATGGGCATTTGAAATGGGGTCCAGAACTTAAGGTGTCCAGGAGATTTTAAGATGTCTCCACCCCCCACCCCCCAGGGTGTGGGTTGGGGGAAGGGACAAATGGAGCAGGGCCATTGAGAGCTGTTTTGCACAGCAACAGCCTTGCAGCTAAGCTCTGGTGTGGTCATTTAACATATCTATAGCCTTTGGCTGGTCACTTAGATATGTTAAATAGCTGTTGCCATGCCCTGAGCCAGGGGAATGGAAGTAACTTCCCCACCAAGACATAACTGGGGGGGCAGGTCCCCTGAGTTACAGCATCTGTGTGGGAGCTTGGAGATGATTGGCTCCATGACATGGGGCCACACCTGCCCAGACTCATGATGGCAGCCCAGTAAAGCTGGAAGGATATAAGTTCTGGCATGTGAAGTCGAGTGTGGGAGGAGTCAGAAATGAGGCTGCAGAGGAAGATTGGCCACGGGGATTTAAAACCCAGACTTGGCGGCCATTGAGAGGGAGAACCATGCTGCTTTAGGAGAGAGGAGAACCATGTGCAGCCCTGAGGGGGAGAACCGTGCGCAGCCCTGAGAGGAGAGAACCATGTGGCTGTGGAGGTGCAGAGAGGATCACGGCCATTGGAGAGAGAGCAATGAGTCTTTAGCAGAGTGGAGACTCCCGCATCCCAGAGAGGGAGAACCACGCGGCCTGGACAGAGTGGGGACTCTCCCTTCCTGCAGCCCTGAGAGAGAGAGAACCACGCATCTTGACAGAGTGGAGACTCCCGCAGCCCTGAGAGAGAGAACCACGTGGCCTGGCAGAGTGGGGACTCCCGTGGCCCTGGGAGAGAGGACCACGTGCCTGTGCCAGAGTGGGGACCCCCACAGCTTTAGAAGGGGGAACCACCACCTGGTTTTAGCAGAGATCCTGTTTCAGGGTGCAGCCAAGAGGGGGGACCCCAAATAGGCATTTGAAATGGGGTCCAGAACTCAAGGTGTCTAGGAGATTTTAAGGTGTCTTCACCCCTTCTCCCACAGGTGTGAGTTGGGGGAAGGGGCACACAGAGCAAGAACATGCAGGGCAGCTTTGCAGCTAATCCATGGCATGGTCATTTAGCATACCTATAGCCTTTGGCTGGTCACTTAGATATGCTAAATAGCTATGGCCATGCTTAGGGCCAGGGGCATGGAAAGGGATCTCCCCCACAAGATGTGACTGGGGGGCAGGTCCCCTGAGTTACAGCGCCTGCGTGGGAGCTGGGAGAAGATTGGCTCCAGGACATAGGGTGACACCTGCCCAGACCCACGATGGCGACCAGAAAAGCTGGAGAAAACAGCAGATTGAGGGCAAGTGTGCCCAAGGGTAGGAGGAGTCAGAAATGGGGCTGCAGAAGAAGATTGGTGCCGGGGATTTAAACCCAGACACGGCAGCCATTGAGGGAGAACCACGCGTCTTTAGCAGAGTGGGGACCCCCACAGCTTTAGAAGGGGGAACCATGTGGCTTTGGCAGAGTGGGGACTCTCCCTTCCTGCAGCCCTGAGGAGGAGAACCACGCGTCTTTAGCAGAGTGGAGACTCCCGCATCCCAGAGAGGGAGAACCATGTGGCCTTGACAGAATGGAGACTCCCGCAGCCCTGAGAGAGAGAACCACGTGGCCTGGCAGAGTGGGGACTCCCGTGGCCCTGGGAGAGAGGACCACGTGCCTGTGCCAGAGTGGGGACCCCCACAGCTTTAGAAGGGGGAACCACCACCTGGTTTTATCAGAGATCCCGGCGACTCAGCCGAGGGTGCCGGGAACCCAGGGAGGTCTCCCAGTCGAGATGGGGTACTAACTGGGAAGAACCAGGGGACTGCCTGAGCCGTGGACTTCTATTTCCTTTCCTGAGATACGGTACTCTGGACTGGGCAAAGGGGGAAGGAAGGACGGACTGTGTCTGTTTGTGGGTGTTTTAAGGGACTTTAATTTTTGATAAAGACATTAGGTCACTACTTGAAGTCTGTATAGCATTAAATAAACATTTCCTTTCCTTTTCACAAATCTCTGGCATTGAGAGACATCTTTCCTCGGGCGGTGGACATAACGGACCCGGGGCCTTCTTTCAATAGTAGTATATCGTCCCAGGCCTCCCTTGTTGTGTTTCTGTAACACCAGCACAGCACTCAATCCACTGATCCACACCAGCCAGGGCCAGATAAAACTTTAAATCAACTATTTTTTATATGCTTAAACTGCAAAAGGAAACCATGTACAGAAATGGAAGCCTTGAGAACAATGTCTCACCATGTAGAAAATATCAAAAAAGAAATGATCAGAGAAGCCACAGAGGAATTCTGGAGATGAAAGGTACAATAACTGGAGCACTGTTTATGCCTGGTTTTCTCTAAAGCTGAGATGGCATCCCAGGTTCAGAACCTCATCTCTGAAGGGTGTTGGGTTGCTATTAATCATGTAGCATCTTATGAGCTGCACATCAGTGATGCTTAATTGTCTATGGCCCATAATTACACTGAAGACACAGAAGCGCCTCTGTTTGCTGAATTATTTGAAGACCAAGCTGAGGTGAAGAGGGAACATGGGAAGCAGTTCCTCAGATATCTAAGGAGACTTGAGGGTAAAATCTGCCTGCTGGTGATTAAGAGGCCTGATATAGATAACTGGGGAATTGGCAGTTAAAGGCTCTAGAGTCTGCTCTGGAGATGAAGATCAAGTTAACCAAGCTTCTGCAAGACCTGCAGACTGCGGCTTCTGACAACAGTGATAAGGATCTCTTACACTTCATGGGAAAGTACCTGGATCAACAGAAGAGGAACGCAAGGTATCTGCAACACCAGCTTGTATATCATAAGGGATTAGAAAAACAGGCTCAGCAGGAAGACCCATTTAAAAAGCCTGCTGAAGTGTCAGGCAAAGACTGACATCTGAAGGCAGCAAAGTCTTCCCACTGTAGTGGATCCCGAAATCAGCTACTTAAGAATCTTAATCTGCATTATAAAAGAAAGAAAGGAAGAGAAGTATAATGACTGAAATTAAAATTTCACTGAGGGGTTCAATAGTAGATCTGAGCAGGCAAACTTAAAGATAGTTTAATTGAGATGATCAAATCTAAGGAGTAGAAATTTTTAAAAAATGAATAAAAACTGAACAAAGCTCTGGCCATCATGGTTCAATTGGTTGGGTGACATCCTATAAAGCAAAAGGTCGCTGGTTCCATTCCCAGCCAGGGTGTTACAGGGTAAAGCCAAGAGGGGGGCCCCCATAAGGGATTTGGAATGGGGTCCAAAACTCAAGGTGTCTAGGAAATATTAGGATATCCTCACCCCTTCCCCCACAGGTGTGAGCTGGGGGAAGGGACACATGGAGCAGGGCCATTGAGAGCTGGTTTGCATAGCAACAGCTTTGCAGCTAACCTCTGGTGTGGTCATTTACCATATCTATAACCTTTAACTGGTTGCATAGATATGTTAAATAGCTGTGGCCAGTGCTTGGATCCAGGGAAAAGGGAGTGACTTCCACCCAAGATGTAACTGGGAGGCAACTCCCCCTAGTTACAGCACCTGCGTCAGAGCTTGGTGATGACTGGCTCCAAGACATGGGACTGCACCTGCCCAGACTCACTATGGCAGTCCAGTAAAGCTGGAAGGATCCGAGAGTGCTGGCAAGTGTAGTCAATTGTGGGAGGAGTCGGAAATGGGGTTGCAGAGGAAGATTGGCGCAGGGATTTAAAACTGAGATGGGGCAGCCATTGGAGGGAGAATCATGTGGATTTGCCAGAGTGGGGACTCCCATGGCCATTGTGGAGGGAGGACCATGTGGCTGTGGCAATAGAAAGGAGAGCCACATGGCTTTGCCAGAGTGGGGACCCCTGCAGCTTTAGAAGAGGGAACCACCACCCGGCTTTAGCAGAGATCCCAGCGACACAGCTGATGGTGCTGGGAACCGAAGGAGGCCTACCAGCCAAGACAGATTACTGGGAAGAACTGGGGACTGTCTGAGCCATGGACTTCTATTTCTTTTCCTGAGATATGGTACCCCAGACTGGGCAAAGAGGGGAAGGAAGGACTGTGTGTGTTTGTGGGTGTCTTAAGGGACTTTAGGATTTTGATGAAGACATTAGGTCACTACTTTAAGTTTGTATAGCATTAAATAAATGTTTCCTTTCCTTTTCACGAATCTCTGGCATTGAGAAACATCTTTCCTGTAAGGCAGTGGACATAACGAACCTGGGAGGTTCCTTTTGGTAATAGTATATGTTTTGCCCTTGGCCCCCTCTTGTTCTGTAACAAGGGCACATGCCTGGGTTGCAGGCCAGGTCCTAGGTTGTGGACATGCAAAAGGCAACCTGGTCAATATTTCTCTCCCTCTTTCTCCCTGCCTTCCCCCTTCTCTAAAAATAAATGAATAAAATTTTAAAACAAAATAAATGAACAGAAGAGGTCTGTGGAACAACATCAAGTGCACTAATATACACATAATAGAAGTCCCAGAAGGAGAGAAGAGAGATAAAGGGACAGAAAGAATATTTGAAGAAAGAATAACCAAAAAAAAAAAAAAGGAAACTCTTTGTACTGAGATGGAAGGATCTACAAAACATGTTGTTAAATACCAAGAGCAAAGTGCAAATTATGTATAGCCCCCAAAATGCATACTATGAATCTAATCATGGGGAAACATCAGACAAATTCAAATTGAGTGATTCTACAAAATAATTGATTTGAATTCTTCAGAAAAATCAATCTCATGAAAGCCATAAGAAGACTGAAGCATTGCTACATGTTAAAGGGGACAAAAGACTTACGGCAACTGAAAGCAATGTGTGACCTTGAACTGGATCCTAAATCAGAAAAGAATTTACTTTCTTACTCTTTTCTTTTCATCTCCCTTCCTCCCTTCCTCCCTTCCTTCCTCCCTCCCTCCCCCCCCTTCCTTCCTGCTTTCCTGCCTTCCCCTCTCTCTCTCTTTTGCCATAAACAATATTATTGGGGCATTTGGAGAACTTTGAATAGTTTGCAGATAAGATTATAGAATTCATTCAATGTGGATTATATTGTTTTTGATAATTATGCTATGGTTATGTATGAGAAGGTCCTTGTTTTAGAAAATATACATATGGATGTATATTTACTTAGGTTTAACTGAGGTAGTTAGGTTTAACTGACTCAAATAATTCAGAAAGTAATTATATGCAGAGAGAATAATAAAACAAGTAAAACCAACATGGAAATGCTAATAATTGGGGAATCTGAGTGAAGGATATATGAGGAACCTTTATACTATTTTTACTTACTTCAAAAATTACAAACTAATATAATCTGTCAAAAAAAGCAACAACCCCAAAACAAAGTTAAACTGGCCAGCCCAGGTGTGTGTGCTTCTGCAGTCACACAAGTGCAAGCACAGAGCTAGCAGAGTTGCAAAGGGAAAAACAGGTCTAAGATAAAGGAGTAGCACTTCCTGGAAAAGCAGGATGAAACCCGGTGGACAGAACAACTTTAGAGACTCAAATAAGCTAAGGATGTGTGTGAAGTAGAAGCTGGCAGTGGGGTAAGAAGAGAAAGGTGCAAGCTGAGAGAGTTCCTACGTCATTTGCTAAAGGTATTGGGTTTCTAGATTTTATTTCATTAAATTGTTAATTATTTAAATCCACCTTGAACCAATTTCTAAAATGGGATGTGTTATACTGTATTATCTAATGTAGTAGCACTATAACATAATGTGTTAAATAAATAAACATACTCAAATCTGACCCCTCCCCATCCTTTTTTGTTCATGATATCTATTAACCTTGTGATTTTAGCCTTGCTATTTGAAGTAGGAATGCTTTGCTTTTACAAAGATAGAAGCCAATGTTTTCTAATAAACTGCTGATAATGTAATTAAATTCAGAGATCATTAAACAGGTTGAGACAATGTTTTCCTTTATATAATGCTCTTCATTGAAATTAGACACTTAGAAACTACTTATCTATTTTAGTGAATCTAATAGGCCACAGGAGTATTATTTTTAAAAAATCTCTAGTGAGGTCTTTTACAATTTAGCAGTTATAATTCATGGATAAGTTGTCTAATTCTGCCTTCTAAAGATAAGTATATAAATTGTGCTCATTGTGAGTAGTAGCCAATGCTAAATATATATAAATTGTAAAATACATAGTATTTTTATGTAGTTATGTTTGTTGGAAACAGAGAAGAGAACACTCATGTCAGTGACTATCTTGTGTTGGGCCACACCATGATGCACGTAAAACAGAGTACAACCCCCAGAAAATAGCATCTACATACGATTCAGATCCTCAGACAGGAGAAAAGCATAGAAAAAAGGATGTGGAATTGAATTTTCAATTTTCTCAAAATGAAGGCTATAATTTGAAGATGACCTTTTATTTTTTATTTATTTCATCTTTTAATTAGTACCATTTTATTGAATTTATTGGGGTGACATTGATTAATAAAATTACACAGGCTTCAGGTATATAATTCTATGATACGTCATCTGCATATTATATTGTGTGTTCACTGTTCCAAGTCTCCTTCCATCACCATTTATCCCCACCTTTACACTCTCCTGGAAGACATTATTTTAGCGAGAGCTTCTCAAAACAAAATGCTTGTCTGACCATATTCAACGTGGCTCGAAAAGTCATAGTAGTTATTTCTATTCAATTAGAGCTTTTGTGGAAGAGAAAATGGTACAGAGGGAGGAAGTGGATAGTAATGAGAGAGATGCTGGTGAAAGTGACTTATTGAGGAAAAGCTGTTGGGGTGAAACTCACAAGGGAGGGAGGGCAGAAGGAGAGAAGTAGGCACTGATGTGGATGCAGCTGAAGTCTGTCCTCAATGTGAATGTCATTACAGACTTGTCCCACCTCGAGGCAACAGGACTGGTCATTGATACCCTCACATTGTCTTGTGATCACTGACAAGTGTGGGGGCAGACACAGAGCACTTAACTTTTCAGGCATTGCCAGATGTGGTACCTCCTGTTGGTTTAGGGCTAGTTTCAGTACGAATGTACTGCTGTGAGTTCTTAGCAGCTAACACTCAGCTGGAGGATGGATGACCTGGACTGGTAAAGGGGCTACAGGCAGTTCACCAATGGGGTCAACTACAGGTAATACTTTTATTTGTGATCTCCTTTATTTTATCCTAAAATCTTATCATTTACTTCAATTGCATATTTTAACTCTAGAACATTTTTGGTAGTAGTCATGAAAAATAAAATTGCATTATATTATTTATTTATTTACTTATTTTAACTTTATTTTTTTATATTATTACAGATGTCTCCATTTTCCTCCCTTTGCCCACCTCCACCCAGCCCTTGCCCCCACCTTCCCTCTGGCCATCACCACCCTGTTGTCTGTGTCTATGGGTCATGCATATAGGCCCTTTGGCTAATCCCTGCACCTTTTTTCATCCAGTCACTCCTCCCTGCTTCCCTGTGACAGCTGTCAGTTTATGACAGCTGTCAGTCTGTTCCATGTATGTATGATTTGGGGGTTTTTTGTTCATCAGTTTATTTTCATTAGATTCACATATAATTGATATCATATGACATTTGTCTAATATTTAAATACTGTTTTATTTAGCATCTGGGTTAATTGTTACTAATGATTTTAAAAAGCAAAATTAAAAGTTTAAGTTAATTTTCATAAGAGTCACTGAAAGTCTTCAATCTAATTAAGGCATATAATTGAGCGGTTAAGGGAAAAGTCTTTTAGTAAAATAGAAATGGATTTAAAATCTGGCTTCAATGTACACTAACTGTATGATTGTTTGCAAGATTCTTCTATGCTTCTCATCTGCTTTTTTTATCTTGAGAAGAGGAATATGACCATAGTAACTCTTTCTTAGCGATGTTGTGAAGTTTAAAGAATATGGGATGGGCTTCCATTTCTAGTTCTGGTCATAGGGTGGACCATATAATTGGACAAAGCTTCCCACTAAGAATAACTATAAAAGCATAGTTACAGTTTTCCAAAAATCTTCTGCAAATTCGTAAGACAGCTAGTAAGAATTATCAGGCCAAAGTCTAAGGAACCCAGAAAAATGAATGAAGTAATGAAGCTGCTTTTGCCCTGGATCTAGCCAAACCTTAAATGTTCATTTTCAAGGCCTGGTGAGGAGAATGACAGAAACAAAGTCCCAATGTAGACAGTCTAATGGGAAACCACCTTCCCATTAAGCTGGTTGTGAACTTGAAGAAAACATGTCCCAGGTTCTCACCTACAAGAGATTAGAAGGTGGGTTGAGGAGCAAACACCTGAAAAGTTTTAATTGTAAACCAACCATTATACTGCTTTGCAAACCATATTACCTAGGTGTTCCAATGACACTTCAAACTGTAAATTTAGTTTAAAGTCATTCTGTAAGTCCTTTTTTATAGGAGAATCCTAGCTAATAAATATGGGAATGATAAAATTGGATATCTGTGGAATCATGGATCTAGGCCAGTGCTGTTCAATATAGTAACCGCTAACCAACATTTGCTATTTAAATTTAAATTAATTAAAATTAAAATTTAGTTCCTCAGTCACACCAACACTTTGCAAGTATTCTTACTGACCATGGCATTTTGTCCCACATTTAGACAAAGGGGAAACAGACTACCAGAACAGAACAGCTGATGATGTTTTAAGTATGAGATAATTGTTAGAGCAAAGTTCTCAGGATATAAGAATGGTAATAGAACAGCTATGTTTTAAAGCTCTAGAAAGAAATACACATATAGGTACATTTAGTTAAACACATTATATGGCTATAATTTAGGAATTCTTTTCCAAAAGGAGTAAGCCCATCTTTCTTTGCTTGCTTCTGTCATGTTTATGAGCGAGTTATTTTAATAAACTACAATTTTAAAATCTCCAGTTGATAATATTTAAATTGATAATGCTTTATGCTTCAATTCAATTTGTTGTAAAATCAAAGTGCATGTTTCTCCTTCTACTGAATATATGGATCAATAGTCCATGATTCTGTGTACAAAGTTTCTAGGAATTAGTTTAATGTTCTCATATAAAAATACATTTTGAGGATACGGTATAGCTAGCTAACTCTTGTTATGATGTAACCCATGTTTTTATGGACAATGAATTGCAATGCAAGGTATAATCTAATGAGTGGAGGGCTCAAATAAGTTTGTCACTAAATTTGGGGTAAAATACAGGCAATGCGGCATGCACAAAATTCCCTTTGGGAAGCCCAAGAGATACACAAAAGAAACACAGCAACTGCAGAGGTACATTGTGTTAGTTTTTACTTGAGCAACTCTATAAACACCAGGGGGTTATTTATTTGTGGTTATCATAGAAGAGCATAGTATGAGTGAACTCTCATACTTACCTGGCAGTAATTTAATCAAAGTAATACCAGTAGGTGCTGTTACAGGAAAGACATACATTTGAAATGGTGTCTTGTCAGATCATTCTATTTAATTTTTAATTTTTGACTAGGTAACAGTCACATGATTCAAATGCCAAGAAATATATTTTACTTTTGAATTAGTCATTTCCTGAAGAGTTTTGTATTTGATGATGAGTTTTTATGTGAAATGAGGCCAACATTTATTTGGGGTCTTTTTAAAAGCATTCAAGCCGTGGCTGAGTAGCTCAGTTAATTAGACAGTCATCCCTGATACACCAAGGTTGTGGGTTTGATCCCCAGTCAGGGCACATGCAAGAATTAACTAATGAATGCATAAATGAGTGGAACAACAAATCAATATTTCTCTAATATCAATAAATAAATATCTAATATCTTCCCCTTCCTGTCTCTAGTATCAATAAATAAAAAAAGGTATTCAGTAAGCACTTATATTTTAGTAGGCATTAATACAATCAGTCCAACTTTTAACTTACAAGCATGTTGCTAAAGTTTCTGGTTTGAAGACTAACTTCATGATTTTTGCCATATATTATTGCCTGTAAGTTTCTTTGCACTTAATATTTTTCTTTAAAAATTATTCACTAGAAAATATTTACTAGTTTGGCCTCCTCTCTAAGCAAGTCCATGAAATCTTGGATATGATGTACTAAATGTTTACCTCTATGCAGTACAATGTATACCATTCACCTGTTTCTCTATGAAAACCATCTCATGGACTCAGAGCTGTGCTGTGCAGATCCTCTTTCCAGGAAAGACTTGGTGCCCAGCCTCCAACTGTCAGCTCCTTCTAGGTCAGCTCTGCAGATGCCAGCTCACCAGAGGTCACATCCTCACAGGGCAGCCTGAACCTGGATTCCAGGAGAAGGAGGGGTGATAAGATCTAGCCATTTCAACTTGATACATGTCAACTCTGATCAACAATATTTGCTCCAGAGTTTCCCCACAACAGTGGCCCAGGCTTTGTCAGCCCAGCTTTATATTTTGGTTTTCTCTCTATTCAACCTCGCTTCTCCCTGCCACCTTTCTCAAATGTTGATTACAAATGAACAACTTGTACCTCCATCTTTACTTAAGCACCTGTCTCTGAAGAACCCAGCCTGCAGCACCATACTTGAGGAAATACTGTCCTAAATTATCTTTTAAACAAGTGTCAAAAAGTCTTTATAGACTTTAAAGTGCAATTTCAAAAAAAAGTCCATAAGTATAATATGTGATTGAAGGCAATTTGACTTTTATAAAATGTGTCCAAAACTCTTAGTGCCATTTCAAGTCATTTGGAAATGCTAGATGTACTATTTGAGAGTTGGGACAATTTATGAGCTATTTAGATGATGGTTGAAAATCAAAATATATCTTAATGGATTAAAGAAAAAGGAATTTTGAATCCCAATACAAATGCTGTTTTTTAAGAAAGATTTTATATATTTATTTTTAGAGAGGGGAAGGGAAGGAGAGAGGGAGAGAAACAGCAATGTGTGGTTGCCTCTGGAGTGCCCCCTACTGGGCACCTGGCTTGCAACCTAGGCATGTGCCTTGGGAACTGAACCGGTGACCCTTTGGTTCACAGGCCGGCACTCAATCCACTGAGCCACACCAGCCAGGGCCAAGTACTGTTTTTAAAAAATGGATTAATGGACTAAATATATCCTTTTTTTAGAAAAGAAAAACCCTTACTTGAAGACATGCTTACTGATTTTAGAGAGAGGTGAAAGGAAGGAGGGAGAAAGAGATGAAGAGAAACATGGATCAGTTTGCACGTGCCCTGACCAGGAACCGAACCCGCAACCTAAGTATGTGCCCTGATTGGAATCAAACCAGCAACCTTTCAGTTTACAGGATACCACTCCAATCAACTGAACCATACTGGCCAAGGTCTGAATTATATTCTTTTATACTTATATTCATAGACTAAGCCTGTGTGTGACAAAATTCAAATATGTCACAGAATTTTTATTCCTTTTTGCAATCACCTGCATGTAAAGAAATAGGCAGAAGACAAACTGCTAGTCACTCAGTAAATGCCTGAAACTACTGTAATAAAATCTTTTTTTGAAGCCCATAGGTATAACAATGATTACTGCTCACATTTTATGATTTAGGAAAACTTTTTCCTTCTGCTAGACTATTCTGAATCTCAGGCAGCATCCATGTGAATCAACAGAGCACTGTTTCAGGTCAGTAACAGGGGACATTTCTCAAAGAATAAATGATTCAGGAAAATCTTATAATGCCGAGATTGTGGTAAAACTAGTTAACATTCAGGGAATGCTTATTTAAACTTAAGTCTCTTGTGTAATCTTTCATATCTAAGCACTGACTAAAGATACTTGATTCTCCAAACTTTCCCCATGGTAACAATCACCTGGGATGTTTGATAAAGTCACTCTTATACCCTTTCTCCAGAATAGATTCCAATTCAGTTTGGTTTGGTGCATGTCTGGGAACCTATTATCATTAATACAGTCCCATATGTTCCTCACATTCTGACAAATTTGGGGATCAGATAATTCAGGTATGTATAATTTTTAAAACATCAAACCTTCTTTTAACAGTTATTTATTACTGCTTTGAGGACTGTGGTATTGTAACAGAGAGTTCTGACCAGCTTGCTGGAGAGAGGGGGAACCAGGATACAGCGCAAGAGGTTACATTCCCTGGAGAAGACAGGGACCATTGGAGACCCCAAGAATGCAGACTGAAGCAGCAGCCAGGTGGTCCCCTACAGCCCAGGCAACAACAGTAAACAAACTAGCGCTAGTGCGTATTGCCCTGGCAACGAGAGGCGTGGTGTGACACAGCAAAAGGAAGTTTGCACGGAGGCTGCGGAGGCTTCCCGGCCCGGGGCATACATTGTGCCCATGCACCCAGATAGAGAAATGTTTGTACAGGGAAAAACACCCTCCTATGTGCTTCCTGCGCAGGTGGGAATTTGGGCCCGGACTTTAAAAATGGAGCACGCATGGAAGACTTGCTCTCTTTCCTCGCCTTGGCTAGCCTGGTTGGGGTTTGGGTACCAGAGCATTCCCGGGCAGCTGGGCCCTGGAAACCGTATGGCCAGGTTACAAGCCCCGCGCCTCTCCTTGCATGAGAAGCAGCGCAGCGCGGGCAACTGGCGCTGCACGGCCCTACTCCGCCAGGTTCACGGACGCACACGCGAGCCAATTGACTAAAGGGACCGGATGCAATGCTGGGTTTGTGGGCAGTTGTCAGAGGAAAGGGCAGTCTGCCAGGAGTAGGACAGCAGTGCACCCGGACTCCAAAAAACGCCTGGAGCTGAGCTGTTACCCTGAGCCATGTAAGCCACCTGTATTTCCCAAAGGATGGTATTTTTAAATGGGAGAAGTGATTCCAGGAGTATCCTTGAACTAAGCTGGTGAGGGGTGGGGGCTCTATTTACTTTTGGGTGTTTTAAAGGGAATGAGTTTTGAGGCAGAAGTCTATTATTCTTCCAAGGGTGTATATAGCCTCACACACACACACACACACACACACACTCACACTCACTCCTTTCCTTTTCACCAAACCTCTGCCTCCAGTTTATGGAGTTTATGGGCAGTGGACAGCAGAACCCCACGTGGCTGTATGGTAACAATATGTACTCATAGACACCTGACTACATATTTGTACGTGACTGGATACAGCACAGTTAATGAGCCAATGGCATTCTATGACTGCATGCTCTGGTTAGTTTCACTCTGTTCAAAGAACACACTATTCCCCAAATCCTGGTCAGCTGACAGGAAAATTACTGGTTGCAAAGAGAACTGAGAGTTCCTGAATTGAAAAGTTCAAATAGAAGATGTTCCAAGATGGGGGAGGAGTAGGTGTAAGTTAAACTAACCTCCTCCCAGGACCAAACTGGAATTATAATTAAAATATAGAATAATCAGCCTGAACAACCAGCTGAAGACTAGCTGAACAGAAGCCTTATAACCACATTAAGACTAGTGAGATTAGTAGGAAGAGGTCTGAAAAGGTCTAGCCCCTCAACCATGTGTGGTGGCTGAGAATCCAAACATACTCCAACTACAAAGGTCGCCTGTTACGAGTGTGGGGGTCTCAGTCCCAGCCAGGATTTCCAGCTCAGAGCACAAGAACTGGGAAGAGGAGCCCATATAACATGTGGCTGTGAAAATCAGTGAAGATTATGTCCACTAGAGACATGTGGGAGTCTGCTGGAAACTCAGGTGCCCTCTTAAAGGGTCAACAAACAAAATTTTGTTCACAGCCACTCACCCTGGGCTCTGGTGGAGGAAGGGCGGCTCAGAGCAAACTAGAGTCATGTGAGGAGAGACTGGGTTGTGTGGCTCGGGAAAGAGAACTGAAGGGACGAGCACCAGGGTTCCTGTGATGACTTTCTCCCCCACACCGCATGCAAACACCATCTTTTTGGGTTGAGCACTCCCCTCTATACAGCACCAGATGGGGGGATGCAATAGGCCCACCCTCCTGACTCCTTATTGCCCTGCCCTGCCCTGCCCTGCCGAGCTCAGGATCTCCAGGCCTGGGAAGAATCAGGGACAGACTGAGTTGTGTGGCTCTAGGGCAGAGCCATTCTCCCCTGTAACATCCAAACAGTGCAGAACCCTCTCTTCACATGGCCAAATCTTGGTTTGGACCTGATAGAGTCTGCTGGCCTCATCCTGACAACTCCCTGAAACTCTGCCCCACCACAAAGGTGTGTGGGCACCTGGTGGGTGGCAGCTGGCTTTGGTATACTCTGGTACTTTTAATGAGTGGCCTCAGATCCAGCACTGGCAATGAGTTTCAGTCAGTCTGGCAAACACTACTTGCCCCTATCTGGTGACTCACTGAGAAACTACCTCATGTAACTTGTGTACTGCCAGAGGCTCTTTCAGGGACTGGGCCTAACAAGCAGCTGGCAGATGGAGGCAGGTGAATGGGGATTTCAGAGTGCCTTGTGCCTTTTGCTGACCTGCCCCTGGGCTCAGTGCTGGTGGAAGCTGGTCTTGGTGTAGAGCTTGGCCCTTCCCATGCACACACAGGCCCAGCAGAGGCATCTACAAACTGTGGATAACTTTGTAGCTTCAAATGGGTTGCCCAAAACCAGTCACCGGCAGCATCTTACAGGGACCTGCAATGGAGTCCCTCCCAAGAGGCCCTAGAACCAACACAACTAGTGGCAGGCTTCAGGCAACATCAGAGAGGATACAATTAGCTCCACAAGTGGCACCATCCAAGCTATGGAAGCAACCCAAGTGTCCATCAATAGACAAGTGAATAAAAAAGCTGTGGTATGTATGTGCAATTAAATATTGCTGAGCCATGAAAAATAATGAAACCTTACTATTTGTGACAGCAATAGATGCAACTAGAGAGTATTATGCTAAGTAAAATAACTCAAAGACAAATACCACGTGATTTCACTTATCTGTAGAATCTAAAGAATATAAAGGAATAAGCAAAACAGAAACAGACTCAGACAGAGAAGAGAGTGATGGTTGCCAGAGGTGAGTGGGGTTGGGGCACTGGATGGAAAAGGTGAAGGGATTGAGAAGTACAGATGGGCAGTTACAAAATAGTCATGGGGATGTAAAGTACAGCATAGGAAATATAGTTGATAATACTGTAAAACTGTGTATGGAGCCTGGTACTGAAAATATTGGGGGCACACTATGTAAAGTACATGACTGTCTAACCACTATGCTTATACCTGAAACTAATACAAAATAATATTGAATTAAACTGTAATAGAAAAAAATAAATAAATAAATAGCAAGAAACTCTTAAACTAGTATAAAAAATAATTAAAATCTATTACCCCTGCTAGGAAAGTGCATTAAATAATCAAATAAAAACTTGATTTTACTTACTAAAATTTGAAAGCATTTTAAAACCATGATATGTGTATAATTCTGAGTGCAAAACTACTTGAAATAAACAGAAATCCCTTAGGTGTAATCCTTTTCTTATAAAGTTATTATTTAAGTATGACATACATCCAGAGAAATGCTTCAATCATGAGTTTCCCAAATGAACACACCCATGTAAGCAGGACCCATGCTAAGAACTGGAATGTTGCCAGCACCCCAGGAGTCCCCATGTGCCGCCGTCCTGTGGTTAACACCCCGTTCCCCACCATGTGTAACTAACATCCTGACTCCAAACACCATATATTAGTTTCATGGTTTTGAATTCTACATAAGTGGAATCATAGAGCTATGTATTTTGTTTGGCTGTTCTTACTAAACAATAAGTTTGTGAGATTTAAACATGTTACATTAACTCTCATTTCTATATAGTATTTCATATAATTTATTCATCCACTCTTCCAAACTACCATTAGGTAGTTCCCAGCTTGAGGTATTACAAATAGTGCTGCTATGAACATTCTGGTTTATGTCTTTTGATGAATATATATCTATTTATTCCTGTTGTGTATAGACCTAGGAATGGGATTTCTACATCCCTAGGTACTCCTAATTCAGCTTGCAAATACTACCAGTATAGTTCTCTGAAGTGGTTATGCAAATTAACACTCTGATCCAAAAAGTATGACAGTTCTGGTTGCTCCACATCCTCACCAACACTTGATATTCTCTGTCCTTTCCACTGTAGTCCTTCTAATGTGTATGAAATGGTATCACATTATAATTTTAATTTGTTTCTCCTTGATAACTAGAAGTTGAGCCACTTTTTCATGTTAATTTTGTTAGGTGCCTGTTCATGTTTTCACCCATTCATCTATAAAGAGCTATCTTTTTTACTTACAGGGCTTTATATATTCTGGATATAAGTCCTTTGTAGCATATTTATTACTGCTTATATTCTTGTTCTTCCTCACTTCTATATAATTTTGATTAAAAAATGGCTATTTATTCTAGACTCAGCTTCCTAAACTCTGGCTCAGACTGCTTTTTAGTCACACTTTCCATCTTACAATAAGTTAGTCATCATCACACCACCCACGACTATCTTGTCTAGCTAGTCTTTTCTCCCCACTTTTCTTCTGGTTACTTTACCTATCTCACATTTATTCAACCCAACTTCTTGGTTTTGAATGATAAATACATACAACAAGGAAGATATATACAAAAGATTTAGTGCAGAGACACTAGGAATCCGAAGGCCTGCATTCTGATATCAGGTAGCTGTGTGACACTGGGCAAATCTCTCTAGACTTCACCTTCCTGTTCTGTATTTAGGAGACAGGTTGGAATAAATGATCAAAATCCCATTAATCTAAGAAGGTGCTTTACTTTCGGGATCATTAAACCCCACATCTGCCTATTTAGAACTGTGGTTAGTGTGTGTACTCTTTGCTCTTAAATAAAATCTCTTTAAATAAAAAGATTCTATTAAAAAAAAAATCCTTCAGCCCTTGCTGGTTTGGCTCAGTGGATTGAGCACTGCCTGGAAAACAAGAGTTTGCTGGTTCGGCTCACAGTCAGGGAACATGCCTGGGTTGCGGGCCAGGCCCCTGGTTGTGGGCCTGGAAGAGGCGCCCAATCCCTATTTCTCTATCACATTGATTTTTCTCTTCCTTTCCCCCCTCTCTAACAATAAATAAAATCTTTAAAAGTCTTTTCGAAGTGTCCAGTTCCTTTTATATGGTGCTTCCTTATTTTGCAGAATAATGGTGTTTCATTACTGATTGAGTGATGTCATCCCCCCACTACCCTTAACTTGTTAAGGAGCCAGAAGCAGTTGCTAGTAGTACCCTACATAAATCTCCTTGGCTGTTACTACCATTTCAGTACACACCAATTTGCACCCGGTTGCAGAGGGTTTTCTGTGGTCACCAGTGCCTGATCTACTTATATGCATGTGCTTGGCCTTGACTCTGTCTTTGTGGGAACAGCCTTCCATGGATGATTGACAGGTACTAGCTATCAATGACTGAGGAAAGTACTCCAGCTCCCTAGCACCCGAGGTGGGATAACTGAGGGCATATGCTTCACTTGCTCCTAGAACTCCATGGCAGGATTGTACTCAGTAATCCAAAGTATTGACTTGCACAATAATGAACTTTTACTGGCTTTCTTCAATTGTCTCAATTTTCTACAAACCTATTGGTGTTTCCAACAATGACCTCCCAACTAAACTGACTGCCTTCAAATACCATATTTTGCTGTGTATGACATGCACATTTCTGCCCAAATTTTTGAGGGAAAAATAAGGATGTGCATCATAATAACTTAAAACTAAAAAGATATTATGATATTACCAAAAGGACTAAAAATTACCCGAACATTCTATAATAAGCTTTCCCATGAATTTTAAAATATTTCTCTACATAAACTTGGCCTTTAAGTGATAGAGTTGTTCACTCCACACTGCTGCTTTATTTCTTGGAAATTCTTAAAAATACATGTAAGAAAAAAAAGTATGTCCCAAGTAACATGTTGCTACATTCATCTTAACTACATTGGCTTACAAAATTATGAATCACAAGGTCTTCATTCATTTATCAAAATCAGAAATGAGTCCCACTGATATCCTTTATTTTATAAGTGTGTTTTTACAAACCATTTACTTCTTCAATTTAAAACAATACTCAGAATGGCATGGGATGCTGTGTACTATACTATATTTCCAAATCACAGTGTATATGATTATAGAACTTTGTGCAGTGTATAGTGAGGGCCCTAATTCGATTTCATGGTCTTAAGTAACAATCTGTAAAGAAAGGGACAAATAAAAAATTTGAAAATCATACTGAAAACATCAAGTCAAAATATAACAAAGTGGTGTGTTTTCTAGATCATGACTCATACATATACACACAAATAAAATAATGTTAATTTAAATCCATATTTTATTCTTTCATAGATTTTAACAATTATACACAACTTTTCACATAAAGAGAGTGAAATTTCCAGGAAGGGAAGGCTACACACACACATACATATGATCTCTTCTATTCATTTTTTTTTTTAGGATGGAAGGAAATTTCCGAAGCGTACAATGTGTGAGACTTAACACTGAAAAAATACATATGAAACTTGTTTAACTGGCTTCACTTAGGACCAGGTGCAGCACAATAAATACAGAACTGCATCATTTTAAAAAGACTGTTGCAATTTTAACACATTCTTACTAAAGAAATATGAGCAGTAACCATTCTGAAATTCTACAACATATAGGTGAAGGGGACATAAAATATACATCTGAGCATAGTTTCTCTAGTATTTTCACATCCACACATCAACATTCCAAAAACGGAGTAAAAATGTACACTGCGAATTCAGAATTATGAAAAAAAAACAAAAAAAACCAAAAAAAAAACCCCCCAAAACAAAAAAAAAACCACCCCAAACTATTCAAACTTTCTTCATTATATCATTCATTACCATCACAATCGTAGTTTGCTGGTAAGTTTAAGGTAGAAAAAGAAAGTTTTTGAAATTCTTTTAATATCCATTGGTCTTAGGGCCTCTGAGTAGGAGGCTACACTAGAAGCAAACTGATTAAGCAGCATCATTATGTCCACATCTACAAATCATTGCAAAATTTGTATCTTCCAGTATCCTGAAAGGTTACAAAAAGTATGGAAGACTACCTCTCCTGAGGAGCAGGCCACTGCACGAACATGCAATTTGCCACTATAGGTGAATATTGACCTTATCTTTCCTTAACAAACCAAAAGAAATACATTCCCTAAAAATTTAAGTAACATCTTAAGGCATAAAGTAAGTACTTTATTTATGCTATTACATTTGGGTACTTGAGATTGCTGGCATGCTTGCATGCTCTTTCCTATTCCCAAAGAGGACGCAATGGTGCTGGCACTTATTGGGCAGAAAGAGATTAATGGGAAACTGTTACTCTCACAGCTGTTCTGTGGTGTGCCTTATTGTACAATATAAAACCAGAAACTATCAGTTTAAAACAAAAACTTAAAAGACAGGATGAACTGATTTTTTTTTCACATGACCCAGATTCTGCTATTAGCAGATACCAGGATTAATTTCATCCCTATTAAACCAAATAGAAACCATTATGCTGCTATGGCTACAGTATTCTGAGAACTTTTTTGAGCCAGTGAATCAAAAACCACATGAATGAAAATATTATTTTCTATAACTGGTAAACTGGTTGTTCAAAATGCAATAAGCAAACAAATATACAAACATGTGACACATCATTATCTTGCAAAAGCATGATGCCACTCTGGTCCCAAGAATCACTATAGCCCAGATGGTCCTTAAATGTACAAACAGCCTTTACTACTAAATATCTCCTTTGTGACATTTTACAGCTCATCACACTGCCACATGATTCTTAGAAGCTTCGGCTTCTAAGATGGTTGAGAAAAAGAAAGAGGGAACAATGTGGATTAAGCTCTTAGTGTTTGTTCTAAATGTAATTTTAAAAAGAATTTCCTAGTAATGCACAATGGTCCTTGATACTGAATTTCTCCTAGTGAAACAAAATAAGATAAGCAAAATGATGTTAATCTAAATATGGCCTGTGGCTCCTTTCCCACTGTTTTGGGGTACTGATTCATATATTGTACTGAGCCCCACAAATGCCTGTTTTAAAAATAGTATAGTTCCCAACAGTTTCCCATGAATATTATTTATTTGTACTGGAGAAGCAGTGCTTAATTGGAATGTTCATTCACTCATGTTTTTTTAAAAGCAAATTATTTCCTGGAGCAAAGCAGTTACTTAGCAAAATGCTAAGTTGTAAATAATCTTGCACGTAGATAGATATCAAGTCATTTCACAAAGTACCTGTCAAAATGTTTAGAAATCTGGCCTTTCATCCCAAATCCACTGCAAAGAGAGCACATGCAGTAGTCCTGTTTACAGTTTAATGGAGACTAAGAAAGGGCAAACCTAGGACAAGGAGGGATGTCACCCTACATACAAATTTACAGCAGTGTAGTTAGTGTATATCATATTTACTACATTTACCACTTCAGAGAAAAGATCAGGAGGTCCTTCAAATACCAGAACAAAGGAATGTTTGTTTTATATAAGACCTACCAAATAAACAAGGAAACAAATGATAACACACACAGGCACTAGTCTCAAAGCTGCACAATAAAGAAGCAAAGGGTTTGAGATGGGAAATTTAGGAAAATATACATATATGAGAGCTTGCTGAGGAAAAGGAGGAAAGAAATCACAGTTCTAATCTTCAAGGCTACGGAATGCATTCTGCATATCTTCAAGAAGTTGTGCATAGTCAGCCTTGACCTTTGCCTCACCATCTTTCACTGGATCCTGAAGAAAAAAACATTACAGAATTCAATTTACCTTTGGAAAATAACTTTCAGAACATGTAAAGTAAGTTACTTATATTTAATATATTTTGAGCACTAGGTTAATTGAGGTACACTGGTAAGCAACAGGCCAAGAGTGAAAATTATCATTTCCCTTTTTTCCTTTTAAGGGTAGAAATGTATAAATGGAATAATACCTCAACCAAACAAAAAGAAGAAAAAATTTCACTACTGTATTTTGCCTGCTACCTGTATTCAATGACCAATAGATTTATGCTCAACAATATGCAAAATATTAGGAAATTATACAGCATCACATATTAGATGCATGTCACTGCATGTACACAAGTAGGATTAGAATTTACTCCACATCGAATAGTATCACACTGATACAGGGAAGTAAAATTTCTAAAATAATCTTAAAATGCACTACATTTAAAATCCTTGTGGAAAGCAACTTAAATGAGTAACATGTATAAAAGAGACTTTAAAATGTTAAAGTTCACAATCATTTCACTTTTGGGAATGTACACTAGGAAAATTCACAAAACTAACTACAAGAACAAAATTGTCCATACCACCACCAAGAAATTTCCTAAGTGCCTAAGGATAAGAACATGTCACTCTCCAGTAACAAAATAATGCTACAGAAAAAATTTAATGACATTAAAAAGCAACTTTGATGTTAATTCTTAGCATGTACATGTAAATAGAAAACAGTTATCATCTTTAATCACAATACCACATCACTATTAGTACATGTATTTTATCCTATTCCTATAAATATTCAATTTTTGAAAATAAAATTTGAATCAATTACATACAGAATTTCTTTGCAACCTTTTCCCCTCATTATACCATAAGCATTTTCCCATATCTTTGAATACTTTGGAAAAAAGATGTTAATGTCTTCATAATATTCTTGTCATATGTACATGCCATGCTGTACTGTTCACTCTTGGATGACATTTGAGAAGTGTAATAAACAACCATATCTATCTATCTATCTATCTATCTATCTATCTATCTATCTATATCTCTATACCTGAATCTATACCTACATCTCCATATGAAAATCTGATTATTACCTTGGGCTGTATGCTTTGAAGTAGAATAACAGGACTCAAAGGTATGATTATTTTAAAATTCTTGCTACAGTGATCATCTATTGTACAGGTTTACTTTCAACCTATAGTGCAGCCAACTATATATATAGTGATAGAGTGATATATATACAACACACATTCACATAATCATTCTCAATAGGTAATTAGTACATATACTTGGATATTACAACTTAGAAATAAATATAATTCAACTGATAAAATATTTAAAAACAAACTTACACATTTGAGTTTCTACTGATAATTTCATTTAATTATCTGTTTATGTCAGTGGACTTTCAAAAGAATTATAGTCCTCTTAAAAGTTAAAAATATTATGTAGTAAGACACTTAAAAGAAGTAAACAGCAGAAGTCATTTCAGATGAGCATAGGGTTTGGACGTTAATAGGCAGCTGAGGTAAGGTAACTGCTGTTCAGCAATGACTTTAGCATTAAACTGCCTAGCATTTAAGACAAAAAGGACCATATCAGCATTTATTTTAGACATGACATACTACCTCTTTTATCACTAGAATTCCTATTTGAACATAACTTTGAGATCTGTTCTGGTTTTGCATAACCTGAGCATGTGTGAAAATGATAAATGTATGTTTCATGCTCCAGGTTCAGGACTCAAATAGATAAAAAATGAAAAAGAAGCATTCCCCACTAAAGTAAGTTAGAGCAGAAATTACTATACCTTAAATTTCATGGAGGAAAGTTTATAGAGGATCTCCCCCATGTGCTCACGGATAATGGACCATGTGATTTTATTGTCACTCTGGGCAGTGGTTTCAACAGCTCTACGAGCCATATCATAAAACGCAATCATGTTGGACAGCATCCCTACTGTCTTGTAGAATGGGCAGAACCTAAGGTTAAAAAAGCCAAAATAATGAACAAAAACAAAATCCAAAGCAGGTCCGTATTTTATATAAAACTTTATAAAATATGAGAATATTAGCTTCTATTTAAATATGAAGACTGCTTATATTTTTCAGATGATATATAAGGAATAAAAAAATAATAGTGGAGAAAACCAGTTTTGGGAGGAAAATATCTAAGAATATGGAATGGATGGTAGATGGAGAAATATATTCTTTTTTTATATTAAGGGTGATGTTTATTTTTCAAGAACAATGAAACAGCACTGCTATAATCTAATTTATCTGAGGATTTACTGTTGTACATGATGTTAAAGGAGTAACCCAAATAGTCAAATATGGATAACTGAGTTGTAAAGACTCCCTTGTGATAGCAGGATAAGATATAATGAGTAAGAGAGCAGGGAATACCAATTTCCTAAAGGTAACAGGAAGCCCTTTTGTTACATTGAGTTCATTTTCATCTACACATATCTTTCAATAATGCAGACTGGCAAGCAAATATTCAACTGTATTCATACACATTTTTGCCAACTTTCTGATGCATTTAAACACATCTGCAGACACAATTTCATGCATAGTCTTATCACACTTTTTCCAAAGAATGTTGCCCTAGTTGAGTTATGTTTGGATAGTTGCTAGAGCTTCTTAAGTTTCCAATATAGATTTTTGAGGCTTACTGATTATACTGTCATATTTTCTGCTTGTCCTACATTTTGGAAATCCTTCTATTTGTTTAGTTTCCTCTTCAGTCTTACACAAGGCCAAATATGTCTGGGTGTGGAGAGCAGCCTGTAGGGAATGGGCCAAATTACCGAAGAAATAGAAATACTTAATAAGCCACATCAATAGCAGACCCAAAAATTTAAAAAGCAAGCACTGAGCGGGAGTAGCAGGGCCTGAAGGGCACATATCAGGGACTTTGGTAGAAAGATAAAAAATAGACTTGTGTGGATTAAGGCAGGAAAGTAAAACGTTATTTAAGAAAAGAGTAGAGGAGGCAAGGGCAGTGCTGACATACAGTGATAAAAGTTCCTGAAGGAGGCGATGATTCCTCATCCAGGCCCTGCACACTAAGCCACAATGTAATCTAATTAAAGATGGTTGGATGAGTTTTTTTTTAGCTTATTTGTCATAGCTGGAAAAATACAGCAAAATTAAGACAAGAGGATATACTAGATTGTGACATGCCTGCTATAAAAATAAAAATGGTTTTAATGTAGGTGGTTCCTTCTTTAAAACTTGATAGAAAATTCTCAAGTAAAAAAGGTTAGCAGTATTTCCAGCCAAGATGGCAGAGTAGGTAAATGTGGTACTTACATCCTGCCATGATCACACTAGTTATAACTAAACTACAGAACAACCATTATTCAGAACTGCCTGAAATCTAGCTGAATAGAAGTCCTATTCAGCTAAGTCCTATTCAACTAAGGATCTAAAGAAGAAGCCCCATAGAGATGGGTGGGAGGGACATATACACCCACGTTGTGTGCGATAACTAGAGGGAATTCTCTGCTGTGGAGTGCCTCCCAGAGGCCCCCTAGGCAAGGGTTCCAGGGCTGAAAAGGGAAGTCCCCATAACTGCTGGCTATGAAAATCAGCAGGGATTCTGGCTGAGTGAGACAGAGGTTTCCTGGAATCCCAGACATTCTTCTTCAAGGGCCCAAACACAGACTTACTCAGATTCACTTGCTCTGAGCTCCAGCATTAGGGTAGTGGCTTAAAAGGTGCCTGGGACATAGCAGAAGGACTGAATTGTCTGGATTCAGGGTGAGGGCTGGAGGGGCAACTTTCTCCCAGACAGAAGTGCTGGCAATGGCCATTGAGCCTAGGCTGAGTCCTTTCTCCAAAGAGCCAGCAGGTGGGTGCCAAAACGGAGTCTCCATCCACCTGGCTCACATGTTCACCCAATTTGGTGATTCCCTAAGACCTTACCCCACCCAACTTGCCAGCCTACCTAGTCACTTTCAGTGGCTTTTCCATAAAAATGGCCTCAGCTCCCATTGCAATCTTAGCAAGATCTCTCAAAAGTTCACAAACCCCAAATAAACAGTCTCTAGCCTCGGCCTGTCCATACTCCTAAGTGGCCCCAGGCCTGGCATTAGCAGCAGCTGGCCTCAATTCCTAGCTTGGCCTCTCCCAGGCATCTCCAAGCCCAGCACATGTAGCAGCCATCTGCAGATCACTCTGTAGCTCCAGCCGGGTGGCCTTGGGCACAGAACTGGCAGCAGCTGACCTTAGCCTGCATCTGCCAGGAGGCCCCAGAGCCAGCACACCCAGTGAACTGCTTCAGACTACACTAGAGCACCAGCCAATCACCTCCATGGAGTACACACTCAATGGGCAAAATCATTGAGGCCAGTGACCTGCTGAAGTGATTCCTGCTCCATGGGGTCAGCCCCTGCAGTAGCTCCTCTGTTGTAATCACAGCCAGTCGTTGTGGACAATAGGCCTGGGGGTAAATCTCTCCCACTGATGTGCCAACAGTAATCAAGGCTCAACTACAACAGAAGGGTGCACACTGTCCACAAAGGGGGTGCACCTGAAAGTGCACAGCTTGGGTGAATGAGAAGGCTGCATCACTGGGCCCCACAGGACACCTACTACATAGGGTCATTCCACCAGACTGGGAGATGTAGCAGCTCTACCTAATACAGAGAAACAAACATAGGGAGGCTGCCAAAATGAGGAGACAATGAAACATGTCCCATATCAAAGAACAGAACTAAACTTCAGGAAAAAAACTAAACAAAATGGAGACAAGCAATCTACCAGATGATCTACCAGATGCAGAGTTCAAACACTGGTTATAAGGATGCTTAATGAACTTAGAACTTCAACAAAGAGATAGAAAACATAAAAATAGAGATAGAAAATATAAGAAAGAACCAGTAAGAAATGAAGAATACACCAACTGAAATGAAGAATACATTACAGGGAATCAATAGGGTACATGAAGCAAAGGATTAAATCAGTGATTTGGAAAGCAGAAAGCAGCAGAAAACATCCAAAAAGAAAAAAGAATCCAAAAAACTGAGGATAGTTTAAGGAGCCTCTGGGGCAACTGTAAGCATACCAACATTCACATCATGGGGGTGTCAAAAGAAGAGTGGGAGTGAGGAATTGAAAAGCTATTTAAAAAATAATGACAGAAAACTTCCTGAACATGGCGCAAGATATAAACATACAAGTCCAGGGAGCACAGCGTCCCAAACAAGATGAACACAAAGAGGCTCTCACCAAGACACATCATAATTAAAATGCCAAAGGTTAAAGTCAGAGAGAATTTTAAAAGCAATAAGAAAAAAGCAGTTACTCTCAAGAAAACTCCCATAAGACTGTCAGCTGAGTTCTCAACAGAAACTTTGCAGGCCAGAAAGGACTGGCATAAAATATTCAAAGTGATAAAAAGCAAGGACCTACAACCAAAATTATTCTACCAAGCAATGCTATCATTTAGAATCAAAGGACAGATAAGAGTTTCCCAGACAAGAAAAAGCTAATGGAGTTCATTACCACCAAATCAGTATTATAAGAAATGTTTAAGGGTCTTTTTTAAGAAGAAAAAAAGATAAAAAACAGAAACAATAGAAAGGCAATAAATACATATCTATCAGCAAATACTTTAAATGCAAATGGATCAAATGCTCTAATCAAAAGACATACAGTGGCTGAGTGGATAACAAAACAAGAACCTTTCATAGGCTGTCCACAAGAGACTCACTTCAGATCAAAAGACACACAAGCACAGAAAGGAAACAGATGGAAAAAGTATTTCACGAAAATAAAAATGAGGAAAAAAGCTGGAGAGCAATACTGTAACAGACAAAATAGACTTTAAAATAAAGGCTAGCCCTGGATGGTATGGCTCAGTGGGTTGACTGCTGGCCTGTGAACCAGAGGGTCACTAGTTCAACTCCCAGTGAGGGCACATGCCTGGGTTGCAGGCCAGGTCCCCAGCAGGGGTAAATGACAGGCAACCACACATTGATGTTCTTCTCCCTTTTTTTCCTCCCTCCCTTCCCCTCTCTAAAAATAAATAAATAAAATCTTAAACAAAAACAAAGACACACAATAAACCCCAAAGGCAATAACAAGAGACAACAAAGGACCCAGCAATTTCACTTCTGGGTATTTTCGGAAGAAACTCAAAACACTAAATTGAAAAGATATACAAGTATATCTATATGTTCACTGCAGCATGATTTACAATAGCCATGGTATGAAGCAACCTAAATGTCCATCAACAGATGGATGGATAAACAGGAAATGGTTAACACATACGATAGAATATGACTCATCCATAAAAATAAAGAATAAAATCTTCCCATATGCAACAACAAGAATAAACCTAGATGGTATTGTGCTGAGTGTAATAAGCCAGACAGAGAAAAACAAATGTCATGATTTCACTAAAAAACAAAATAAATAAACAAGCTGACCAGATATAGACTCACAGACACAGAGAATATTTTAAAGGTTGCCAGATGGGAAGGGGTTGGGTAGAAAAAGTGAAAGGATTAAGAAATACAAATTGGTAGTAAAGAATAGTCACGGGGATGTAAATCAATAGGGAATATAGTCAATAATATTGTAGTAATTATGTATGGTGTCAGATAGGTACTAGACTTATTAAGGTGATCACTTTGTAAGTCATATAAATGATCACTGGTTGTACATCTGAAGCAAATATAATATTGTACATCAACTGTAACTGAAAAACAAAACATTACTAAAAAGAAAAAAGAAGAATAGTAGGATAGGTTACCTATCATAAGGAGTATATCCATTTTGTTGTAGGAAATCATCTTTGATAAGTTTGGCTACCTCCAGAGTGATTTTATCTGTTTCTGCTAGAGAAGCCTAGAAGAGAAAAATTACATAATTTTAGAAATTTACTTCTACAATGTGGGACCATGGTTTTAATCAATGAGCAAGCAGAAACTATCTAATCACATACCTATCATTTATAAATTCATTTCATAACTACTTTTTAAAAAAAAGACTTTATCTATTTTTAGAGATGGAAAGGGAGGGAGAAAGAGAGGGAGAGATATCAATGTGTGGCTGCCTTTCATGTGGCCCCCACCAGGCACCTGGCCTGCAACCCAGGCATGTGCCCTAACTGGGAATCGAACCTTTTGGCTTGCAGCCTGAGTTCAATCCACTGAGCTATGCCAGCCAGGGCCATAACTACTTTTTGATTGATGCTCTTTTTTATTGTGATAAGAAAAATAAAGTAAAATTTATCATTTTAAGCATTTTTAAGTGTAGTTCAGTAATGTACAGTATATTCACATTGCTGTGAAACAGATTTTCGTAACTTTTCATCTTGCAAATCTGAAACTCTATACCCACTAAACCTCCCAGCTTTCCCCTCTACCTCCCAGCCTCTTCTTTCTATGAATTTCACTACTTTAGATACTTTATATAAGTGGAATCATGCGGTATTTTTCTTTTTCTGACAAATACTTGTGGACAAAAAAGGGGGTATGTGTATACACGTTCAGTGACGGAAAGTAACCTCAAAGGGTGATCTGAACATAGATTTCTAACTGGGAAGGTCATGGGAGGTAGAATTCAATCCTTAGCCTTAGTGTTCCTGAAAAAAAAATGTATTTTAACAGATCCTACCTCTACCTCCTCTAATTTGGATGGAGACGGGTACATTCTATTTAAAGAAATAAAAATAAATCAAGAAGTAAATTTCTCAAGTACAATAAAACCAAGACCATGTTATGTGCTACAAATGATTGAAAGAATACAAAGGCCCTATTCAGTTACTTCTTTTAATTGACCATTTTGAAGTAAAAGCCCTTTTCCTTGAATGTAGGCAAGTTCTGTAACTGCTCTCACCAAAACAGTAAGACAGAAGTGATATTATGCTAGTTTTGGGGCCCTGGCTTAAGAAGCTGGTGGTTTCCACTTCCTTTCTTCCTTTATATTCACTTTGACAGCACTGAACTGCCATGTGGACATGCCACACAGAGACCAAAATGCCCAGCCAACCTTTACCTGTTCCAGCCATCCCAGCCCAGGCACCAGACACGTGAAGGAAGTTTTCAAATAACTCTAACCTAGGCCATCACATGGCTGCAACTGTGTGTGGACTTCTAAACAAGAATGCCCAGCTAAACCTCTCAAACCCAAAACCACAAGCAATAAAACACTTTTAAGCCACTAAGTGTCACAGTGATTTGCTACTCATCAATAGAAAATAAAAATGATCACCTTTTGCCTCTCACAATACATGTAGGTTCCTCAAATATCTGCTGGCTAAAGGAATAATCTATAGTTCTATTATTTTAAGAATATTTAATAAATGCTCATTTTGTTAGGCAGAACTGGCATATCCAAGGTTCTACCTGTCCTTCCAGCACTCCAGTGGGATTTTACAACTCACCTTTCCCACAAGCTGTACAATTTCTGCCAGATCTTCTTCTTCCTGCAGAATCTCTTTAGCTTTGGTCCTCAGAGGAACAAACTCTGTGAAGTGTTTGTCATAGTACTCATCCAAGGCACGCATATACTTGCTGTAGCTGATTAGCCAGTTGACAGAGGGGAAATGCTTACGTTGAGCTAGTTTCTTATCTAAGCCCCAGAACACCTGATTTACAAACAAAACAAAACAAACAAAAAAATCCAATAACTTTTCTTAAAAAATAAAAATTAAAAAAATTACTGAGGTATATTTGTTTGTCCAAATATATAATTCTATATTTTTTTTATCAAATGATGTACCCTTTTAGTGCATACAAGTATAACTGAAGTAGTATAACTGAAATAAAACTTGCAATTAAAAAATAATACTCTTTTCAATTTCAGAATGGGTAGTATCTACAAATCAAATTCAAAATTTATCTGAATTTCCTTAATAGTGTGTCAAATCAGATAGCAAAAAGAAAAACTGACTGACTGTTTTGAAGGTTATGATGGTACAATATAAACAGGTGAACCACAAAATGTCTACTGAGATAGAATAGAAACTTCACTTTGATTAAAACACCTCTAAATGTGCAGTTGCTGGTTTGATTCCTAGTTAGGGCACATACCTGGGTTACCGGACAGGTCCCTAGTTGGGGGCATGAGAGAGGCAACTGGTGGATTCTCTTCCACACCCATGTTTCTCTCCTTTTTCTCCCTCCCCCCTCTCTCTGAAAATAAATATACAAATAAAATACAAACAACCCCCACAAATGTTCTGATTAAATGCAGTTCCCTATCACAGAGGGCCAATCCAGTAACACCTGACAGTTACTTTTCTGAGACCAAACATTCACTTTTATATTTTATTTATTTATTTTTAGAGAGGGTAAGGGAGGGAGAGAAACATCAATGTGTGGTTGCCTCTCAAGCGCCCTCTATTGGAGACCTGGCCCACCATCCAGGGATGTGCCCTGATTGGGAATTGAGCCAGCGACCCTTTGATTTGCAGGCTGGCTGGCACTCACTCCACTGAGCCACACCAGCCAGGGCCACATGTATTTTATATATCCCTAACTTTGCTTGCCCTTTCCCTACAATTTAAAACTCAAATTTTTAGCCATTGTCAAAGACCTTCAGAGTTGTAAATTTAGCCTCTGCCATTTCCTTCAATACTGACAAAAACATAAGCAAATATTTTACTTTTCCCACATGAATAATACACATACTTATGAATACGTCTACTTTTGTTTTTTTTCCTATTGCCGTATTTGTACGCATTTTTCATTTAGGCTTCTTTTAATGGCTATGTTGGCTAGCTATCTACTAATATTCAAGCCTTGCTGCTGGGAAGCAGCTGCATAAGCAGAAACTGCATTTTTCCAGCTTTGCTTTCATCTGGTTTGGCTGGTTTGTTTTCATCTGGTTCATCAACAGAATGAGTGGAGTACTGGGTCTGAGCCAAAGGTTCAGAAAGTAGATGTGCCTTCTCCAGTTTCCCTTTGTGCCAGCCACATACAGATGATTACCAAGCTAAGAGACAGTAGAGCCACAAGATGGAAGAAGCCATAAATTACTACTCAATGGAAAAGAGCTACCCTCTGATAGGATCATCTATGCCTTGGACCACACAATGAGGAGAAAAAAAAGTACTGAGTTTTTGCCATTACACATTTTTTGGGTCCATTTGTTTTTATAATTAGGATTACTCTAATTAAAGGGTAGTATCATTCACACCAATACAACTTTGCTACACTGAATATATTTCCCACTTAGAGATATTGTTTATAATAAATCCTAGGTAAAGACCTAAGAAAGAATAGATAGCATTAAAGGCTCTCAGTGATAAGAATGTTACTAAAGCAAAATATATCATTGCTTACTCTTCAGTTACTAAATTAAATACTTTAAGATGATTTGGATAACATTAGAACAGCCCACGGGGGTGGGGGGCAGGGGAGTAGCTCAGAAGTTGACAACACTAGAATAGATGTACCTGAACAATACCAAGAGTAGCAGATGTAACTGGGTCAGAAAAATCACCCCCAGGTGGTGAAACTCTAAATTTAAAAGAACAAAACAGTCATTAGAAACATTAAAAAAAGAGAAATGCTTATGAAAAACAACTTGTATATGAAAGTCAATTTTATTGTAAATGACTTTTTTAATAGAAATAACCTCAGTAATGACCTTTGAAAGAAAATCTTAAATAGAAGCCAGTACTAATTTACAAATAAGAGTAACAATTAAACACCCTCTAGTATGAGAAATGAAACAGATATTTATTATTTAGCAGTTTCATTATTCTAATCAAATAAATACACAAAGCAGAAAGGAAGAAAGCTCTGAGAACAAAGAATGGCTTTATGCAGTGATTATGAATCTGCACATTGGTTTTTTATCATTATATAATCTTACCTTCACATGTATAGAATTTCCTAAATTGTTCCTAGGATATTGTGCTTTAAATGTAATAAATCACTCAAGTTACATTTATGGAACCAGAACATCTAGGATGATCTAAAGAGCTCCGTGTGTGACTCTGGAGTGCAACCTGGGTAAGAATCACTGCCCTCAGAAATGGCTAAATATTCTCTCTTTAAAATAAATGACCATTTTTTCCTTTGAAAAGTAAATGTTTAGGTGCTTACGCTCCTACAATGCTGACACTCCCTTCTCTTTCAGGATTTCCAAGACATTTCACCCTGCCTGCTCGTTCATAGAAAGAGGCCAGACGGGCACCAAGATATGCAGGATATCCACTATCTGAAAAAATGAAAAAAAATTTAAAGAGAGAGTTTCTATGGCAGCCCCCAAAACCTATCAGTTTTGCTTACATAATAAGTAATACAAAGACTTACCTGCAGGCATTTCAGCTAAGCGACCAGAAATTTCTCTAAGGGCCTCAGCCCATCTAGAGGTAGAGTCAGCCATCATACTGACGTTATAACCCATGTCACGGAAATATTCTGACAGTGTAATTCCTAAATTGGGAAGAAAACTGCAAGTAATAATACTATAATTTATAATCCTGACATTTTTATGCTTCAGAAAACTTTAAAGCAGTAAGTACACGAGATAGAATACTCTTTCACCAAAATCTGTTGTTCTTTTGGGCACACAGCTGAATTATATTTCCTAGCCTCCTTTGCATTTAGATATCACCATGTCACTGACCACTAGCTGATAAGTCAAAGTACTGTGTTCCACTTCCAGGCAAGCCACACAACCTTCCATGTTCCTTCTTCCTTCTGGCTTACAGAGAGGGAGAGAGCTCCCAGGAGCTCTGGAAAGCATGTGCTGAAATGAAAGAGTTCTTTTCAGCATAGGTCCCAACCCAGAATGACATTAAAGAGTCTCCTGACCATTTTAAATAGACATCTATTATATCGAGTAATTATATTTGGGTTTATTTGTTGTCATAGCCTAGTGTACCTTAATATACATTTTAAAAAGTAGAAAAAGGTTGTTTTTCTACTCAATGGAAAATTCTACTCTTATCCCTATTAATATAATTAAGTTTGAAATTAATTTCCCATATGGATTTTGTCTGTATATTACACACTCATGCACACAAAACCCGTAACTAATTATCTTGTTTGGTTATTTTTCAAAGTAGCTTATGTTATTAACATGGATAATGTCTTAATTATTCAATGATTCTGCTATACAGATCAGGTCCTGTCCTGCAAACCAGGGGTTCCCAACCTCCCTTCTTTGTCCATGGACACGCTTAAATTACTGCCTGAGTTCTGCTTCCTGTCTCCCCGCCCCCCCCCCCCCATACCTCCCACCCTACAGCCGTGGAAAAACTGTCTTCCATGAAATTGGTCCCTGGTGCCAAAAAGGCTGGGGACAGCTGCTGTAAGCCACTTAGAAGAAGCTAATATACAAAAAGAAGTCCTGGATTCTAGTTCCTGTTCTGTCATTAATCCTAGCAAAGTGACTTCACTTTCCAGTGTGGTTTCTTAATATGTTAAAATAAAAAAAAACTCTTACCCTATCTGCCTATATATATCAAATTAAATGATACATACAAGTGCCCTCTAAAAAGTACAAACTGTGCAACTTTAAGATATTAGAAATATATAGTTGTTGTTACATTATAAGAGTTTCAGAATCTATGACTCTAATTCCTTTATTTTACCAGTAAAGACACAGAGGCTTATATTAGATAAAACAAAATAGGTGCTGTAAAATTCAGCACTTAACTATTTGTTATAATACTTATTTCAAAATAAAAAATACTGATTTCTGAGGCTTCAAAAACTGGTTCCATGAACAAAGTCTTTAAGAAGCATTACTTTAAAAACACAATAATTAGAGACTTCTGGCCAAGATGGAGGTGTAGGTAGACACATTGTGCCTCCTCGAACAATCAAAATAAGGACAACAACAATTTAGAAACAGAATAACAACCAGAACTGACAGAAAATTGAACTGTATGGAAGTCAGACAACCAAAGAGTTAAAATAGACACATTCATCCAGACCAGTAGGAAGGGCAGAGTTGGGCAGGTGGATGGAGAGGAGTCACGGCACAAAAAGTGGTGGCACTGGGCGAGTAAGGCATCCTGGGTGTGCAAGACTGCAGTGGGCAGAGCCTGGGCACGAAGGCAGCAGCTGGCAGAGGCCGGGTGAAGGGTGGCAACAGGCAGATCCAGCGAGGAAGTGATTGTGAAGCAAGGCACTACGCTCAAAGGCTGACCAGGCGGTCCCACATTTGCACGCAGATAAACCATGCAAAATTGGGGAGCAAGAGAGACCTCGCAACCCAGGGTCCCAAAGCCAGGAAATACAGCGTCGGGGCACTGACTGAAAACACCTGTGGGGGTTGAGGCACAGGGAGAGACTCCCAGCCAGCCTCACAGGTGAGTTCACTGGAGAGACCCATGGGGTCCTAGAATGTAATGTGCACAAGCCCATCCACACAGGAATTAGCACCAGATAGGTCCAGTTAGCTTGGGGGAAGCGGCGTAAGGGACTGAAATCCAACTGAGAGCAGAGCAAGCGCCATTGTTCCCTTTCAGACCTGGTCCCCACACACAGCATCACAACCTATCAACTGGGTTGCCCTGCCCTGGTGAATACCTAAGGTTCCACCCCTTATACGTAACAGGTGCGACAAGACTTAAAAAAAAAAAAAAAGAGGCCCAAACAGGAGAACAGATCAAAGCTCCACAGCAAATACAACTAAGTGACCAAGAGATAGCCAACCTATCAGATGTACAGTTTAAACCACTGGTGATCAGGATGCTAACACAATTAGTTGAATTTGGTCGCAAATCAGATGAAAAAATGAAGGCTATGATAACAGAAGTGAAGGAAAATGAACAGGGAACCAATAGTGATGGGAAGGAAACTAGGGCTCAAAACAATAGAGTGGACCAGAAGGAAGAAAGAAACAACCAAACAGAAAAGAAGGAAAAAATAAGAATTCTAGGAGCCTCCAAGACATCTTTAAACGTTCCAACATCAGAATTATAGGGGTACCAGAAGGGGAAGAGGAAGAGCACCAAGTGGAAAAGTTATTTGAACAAATAATAAAGGAGAACTTCCCCAATCTGGCAAAGGAAAGAGACTTCCAGGAATTCCAGGAAGCTCAGAGAGTCCCAAAGAAGTTGGACCCAAGGAGGAACACACCAAAGCACATCATAATTACCAAGATTAAAATGAAGAGAATCCTAGAAGCAGCAAGAGATAAGGGGACAGTCACCTACAAAGGAGTTCCTATCAGACTGTCAGCTCATTTCTCAAAAGAGACCTTGCAGGCAAGAAGGGGCTGGAAAGAAGTATTCCAAGTCATGAAAGGCAAGGACCTACATCCAAGATTGCTCTACCCAGCAAAGCTTTTATTTAGAATGGAAGGGCAGATAAAGTGCTTCTCAGATAAGGTCAAGTTAAAGGAGTTCATCACCACCAAGCCCTTATTTTATGAAATGTTATAGGGATTATCTAAGAAAAAGAAGATAAAAAACATGTATAGTAAAATGACAGCAAACTCACAATTATGAACTACACCTAGAACAAAAACAAAAGCAAACTAAGCTAACAACTAGAAGAGGAACAGAACCACAGTAATGGAGATCTCATGGAGGGTTAGCAACAGGGGAGTGGGAGGAGGAGAGGGGGGAAAAGGTACAGAGAGTAAGTAGCACAGATGGTAGGTAGAAAATAGGGGGAGGACAAGAATATTATGGGAAATGTAGAAGCTAAAGAACTTATGACACATGGACATGAACTAAAGGGGGGAATATGGGTGGGAGAGGGCGTGCAGGGTGGAGGGTAATAAAGGGGGGCAAGTGGGACAACTGTAATAGCATAATCAATAAAATATATTGAAAAAACACAGTAATTATTACATATTTCAATCTGATGATACGATCAGATCTTCTCTTATACAAGCATGGCTATGTTTTTAAGTTTCTATGATGACATTCACTAATACTTGAGTGTATATATTAGAAAGACTTGGTAGAAGAGACAGGTATGTGTAAGTAAACCTCAAAGAAGTTCATAGACCTAAATAAAGATCAGCACCTACAAGGGGGAACAAAAACACTCAGACAAACTCAAAAGATGAACTGGGAAAACATCTGCAACTCATGACAGACAAAAGCCTTATTTCAAAGAGCTTATTTCATACAAATCAGTATGAAAAACAACTACATTCCAAAAGGTATACAGACAGAAGGCAGTTTTCAAATGATTAATACACATAGGAATGACGGTAGTTCATTGTTAAGAAAAGAAAAAGACTAAGTAGGCATCAAATAAAGCAGGAATAGTAATATGTTAATTGTCAAATCTAGGTGCTAGGTACATGGGTGTTTGTAGTAACATTCTTTTAACTTTTCTATGGGTTTGATAGACCCACGAAAGCACTGGAAAAACCAGCATTGGTGAAGATGTGGAGAAACAGACCTCTTGTCCTTTATTTCTTTTGAAGGATTCTCAGAATCTGAATCTGCATTAACAGTTGTACTTTTAGCAGTTCTGCTCCTAGGAACTCACCTTACAAAAATGTACCAAAACTGCACCCACAAAACACTCCAAGAAAAAGTGCAAGAAATATGTATAAGAATGTTTTTGTGAGACCATTTAAGATCTTGCTTCCCAACACTGTCATCAATTTGGCTCAGGAAAATCTTATAAAGATAAAAAAAATGTTTTAGCAATGTGAACTCTATTATAGTGAAAAACAAACAAACCAACAAAACAAAACAAAATAAAACAAAAAACCTACCAATAACCCAAGATTCCACCAAAAGGATGCCAGTTAAATAGAGTATGATATATCCATACAAAGGGATACTTATGAAGTCATTTATATAGACTTACTATCTTAAAATAATAGATAAATGTTACTTTCTCTTTTTTCTCATAAAAGTAACCACTGAACAAGGACAACAAGAAATAGAGAAACACAAACTCCATCATCAAAAACTAGGGGTCACATTTAAGTCAACAAAATAATGAGAAAAGACACCTAAATGAGGTAAAAAACAAACAAGGGTGTGGGGAGACACAAAAATTCACCTGAGGCTGCATATCTCAGATTAAGCTTCTGCAAACTAGGAGACACCTCCTCAGGGGCAAAACCAGGAACCCTGTGTTTGGGACACTGCTAAAGGAGGTCAGGAGTAGTGGCAGGAGTTCCTTGGACCCAGCAGGGTGTCCAACCCGTGGCCTGCAGGGCACAAATGACCCAGGATGGCTATGAATGAGACCCAACACAAAATCGTAAATTTACTCAAAACATTATGAGATTTTTTTTGTGATTATGTGTCACAGTGTATTTAATATGTGGCCCAAGACAACTCCTCTTTTTCCAGTGTGGCCCAGAGATGCCAAAAGGTTAGACACCACTGCTGGTATGGCATCAAGGAGAACAGGAAGATGGGGACAAATAAAACATAGGCAGGCACTTCTACCCAGTAAGTGGGTGTGAGGCAGGTTGAAATAGAAAGAAAGAATTATAAGTGACCTTATAGCCGCAAAGTTTGATAGGAGAGGAAAAATGAAAAATAACTTACACAATTCCATGCAATAATAAACTTCACAGATTACCATGAAGAATTCCTGCTACTATAGACTATAGCAAAGCCACCCCCTCCCATCTCCTGCAAAGGTGAATACTAGGCCCTGACCACTGTAGCTCGGTTGAGAGTTGTCCCACAAAGTGCAAGGCCACTGGTTTGATTCCTGGTCAGAACACATGCCCGGGTTGCATGCCTGGTCCCTGGTCAGGGTGTGTGCAAGAGGCAGCTGATGGATGTTTCTCTACCCCTTTTCCTCCTCCCTCCCCTTCTCTCTAAGAATAAATAAATAAAATCTTAAAAAAAAAAACAATTTTATAAAAAAAGATGAATAACAGCATTAATAACATCAATATAAGTACCCCAAAACAAACAAATAAACAAAAAACAAACCACAAGAAGGAAAAAGAAGAGCAAAAAAAAAAAAAAATGCTGGCAAAGGAACTGATGAAGACTTTGACTGCGATGAACTGATGAAAGTTTCAGAAACAATTCTCAAAAATTTTCCAGAAATAAAAAACATATTCATAGAAAGAAGAGAACACTCAGGAAAAAATTATCCAAACTATCAATACTGAATGTCTCCTAAAAAAGTTTGAGCTTTCAAATGAAAGAGAAATTCCTTTGGGCAAGAAAAAAAGTGACATATAAAAGGAAAAGAAGTAGGCCCACCTTAAATTTCCCCCCAGCATTCAATGCTCAAGAAATATGATCCCAAAATTTTACACTCAGCCAAATGATTCTTAAAAATTTAAAGGCAACAGAAAAAAACCAAATTTATAAAAGAAGTAAGAATTCAGGGACTACACCATATTTTGCTGTGTATAATGAGCATTCTGTTGCCCAAATTTTTGAGGGAAAAATAAGGATGCACATTATACACAGGTAGTACTAATTCCCTATCTATATAAACATTTTTAATTCTTTTATTTATGGTTAGGCATTAAAAGTGTAACTCTACAAAGCAATAATGACATCTGTATGCAAAATAATAACCCAGAATACAATAATTGGCTTTATTTCTAAATATAAATAATTGAATTAAAAATTAAAACAAAAGATATTTTCCTGAAAGTTTGGGCCAAAAATGTGGGTGCACACTATACACAGGGGCACATGGCAAAATATGGTAGTTTCCAAAGCCTTTACTTGAAGGAACTTCCAAAAATTTTAGTCAACCACAAAGCAAATGGAGAAATTACAGCCAAAGGACTGATGGTGAGTACTAACTCTATTTTACTACAGGTTTAAGACTAATACAGATACAGATACTAGATTTATTATTACAGAACAGTAGGTAAATATTATAAATCCTGAAAATGTAGAAACAAAAGTACCAAAAACTGGGATGAAGTGGGAGCAAAGATTGATGGTACTATATAAACACACTGATATTCTTATCTTTCATATCCAGGAGTTAAAATACAATAATTCAAAGCTGATGATTCAAGTTATAGAGATACAGGTGTATTCAGAAATAAATTGATCGTAAAAAGTGTAAGGAAAAAACACAGTAGAAGGTACATCACTAAATAGTCATTAAAAAGATTGAGGAAGCTTTATAAATGTCTTATACTGACATTCTTAAGATATAATAAGTAAAACATTTTTTAAAAACAAGAGATATGATTGTAGGTACAGAGGTACTTCAGAATGAAAGAAAAGTTCTCTGGAAAAGAAAATGTTTGTTTTTAGCTCTCAACTTAAAAATGAATGTTAACTGCTTTTATTCCAATTTCATGTACTCACCAGTATAAATAGAGGCTTCTCTAGCAGCCACAGGCATGTTGGAGGTATTGGCTACCAAAGCTGTCCTCTTCATAATTGACTCCACCTTACCATCAACTTCCATTGTGAGCTAGAGGCAAACATTTATTAGTGATCTTATTTCTAAATAGAACATTGTATCCCTTTTTACAACTTGTCTACCTAGTAAATCATATAAAGCCTATTGTCCATTTTATCTTTCTCCCAGCTACTGAAAAACACCAGACCACAAAAAGAAACTTTCAAGTGTCAGGCTAAAAAACTCAAAATTCCTTTCCTTAAATACTCAAAATTGGATTACAAACATAATTAGAAAATTCCTCAAAAGGTCCTTGACAAATGAGTGAGAGCAATGCTCCAGCTCTAACACAAAACAGCATTAGTTGCCAGTGAAGGTTGATCTGTAGTATTTTCTCTAAAATATTATTTGAAATTCTATAGATACGGACCTCTGGAAAGTCACGGAGGACTTCAGACATCTCATTTCCTCTTTCACCACATCCTACATAGATAATCACATCGCTGTTGGAATACTTGGATAGAGACTGCGATATCACTGTCTTTCCACAGCCAAAAGCCCCAGGGATTGCAGTAGTTCCTCCCTGCACACATCTGAACAAAGAAAACCAAGTGTGAATTACTTTATTTGCTAATAAATACTAGTAAATAAAACAGGTAAGTGGCACAGAAATGTAAGTTAAAGAAAGAAAGCACTTTAAAATATTTTCATCTGTACTATAGATATATATATAATTAGTCCCCTAGTTTGTATCTATAATGTTTGTTAATCACTGATCACCCATCTCTATCATTTTTAATAGCTGAAAAGTGCAAGTGTATTCCACAAGATACCTTAGGAAAAAGGATATAAAAACAAGTAAGATAAATAAAATAGTACTAATGATATTCTCAATGCTTACTGAAATTAGTTCATGAAAGGATAATATATGAATTAAAGTTAAAAATACAAACAACTTTTGAAAGTTGTCTCCTGAGGCAAAAAATAAGACCTAAAATTCACATCTCACTGTGAATGAACAAAGACTTCTGGCAAAATGTTAAGTCAATTGCCTTTTATCCATCCAATAACTATTTACAAAGTCCTTAAAACTGTGCTTGGAAATGTTAGAAAGACAACAGTAAATAAGATAAGCATGTTTCTGTACTCAGAGTGCTCACATTCCAGTGGGGTAAACTGCCATCAGTTGGGATCACAGTGTATGTAGCAGCCACTTTCAAACTTTCCCTAAAACATGGCAGTGGAGAGTGGAATAATCTGAAGGACAGAGCAAAGAAAATGTTGCAGGGTGTGTGCACTCACATACTGGGTGTGTGTGTGTGGGGGGGCTGGGAGTCTCTGGGCAGGAGAAACGAGACGTAACACTAAGGGAAATTTCTTTGTAATGTGCTTTATCATAAAAATTCACTGAAACATTGCATCCTTAATAATACTAGACTTTCTTCCAATATAAAATACTAAGCATTAAAATCTTTTCTCCTCCAAACCTTTCAGTGACTGGTAAATTGAGAAGGCACGCCCATTCACCCCATGGCTTTATATACCTCTTTCAAATCATTATTAACCTGGGGAGTGGAGGCAGGGCTGGGTGTGCCCTGGTTTAAAGTTTAGCGATCTACTGTGGGAAGTGCGGGAAGTGCTATTGTAGGAAAACACCGAAGTATTGTAGGAGCACACAGAAAGGAGGACAAGGTCTAACACTGTTTTGGAGTGGGGTTTGGAAAGTCTCCCTGAAAGAAGCTAAGACCTGAAAGGAAACATATTAGCCAGATAAAATAAAGTAACATTTTCAGCAGAGGGAAGAGCATGGCCAAAGATCCAAGAGGGAGCACAGCCTGAGAAATTAACAGTCTTCAATATGCCTGGAATATAGTATGTAAGGAAGCAGCTGAGCAGTTAAGTGGTTGAGACAATACTGAAAGGTAAGTAATGGCCACATCATGAGTGGCTATGTAAGGGCTTAAGGAGTATGTATTTAAGAGTAATGAAGAGCACTTAAGGATTTCAAGCAAAACAGTGCAGGATCAGGCATGTGCTTTAAATGGGTCACTATATAATATGGACAACCACTTAGAAAGAAGGCAAGACTGGAGATAGTAAGTTTGATGAAATGTGATTAGGCTAAGAAATTACCTTTAATCAGGAATTAGGGTAAGAGCCTTAATCAGGATCATGGAGTAGGGATGAAAGATGTAGATAAAAAATATTTAGGGAACAGAATGAAAGCACTTGTTCAATAATTAGATGTGGGAGGGTAAGAAAGATCCTTGAGAGAAGTAACAGACTTTAGATTAGGCATTCACTGGATGGATGATAATGAGATTTGTTGAGAGAGGCAACAAAGAAAGATGAACAAGTTTCAAGGAAGGAAGTGGTGATTAAGATGATTATTTTAGTTTTGAACATACTGACTCTGAGGCATCTGTAGGATATTTAGAAAGAGAGGCATAATCAGAGGTATTTTTATATGAGTCTGGAACTCAGAAGGAATTTAGGATGAAGAAACAGATTTTGGAGTCCTTACATATACAAATAAGTATTCAAGTAATGAGAATGGATAAAGTCATCCACAGAGGGTAAGATATATAATGATGAGAAAAAAAACGCCCTAAAAGAGGAAAAATTCTTAAGAATTCTCAAAATTAAGGAAGAATAAACCTGCAATGAAGAATCAGAACTTGTGGACAGAAGCTAATAGGACAAACAAAGAAGAAGGTATATCAAGGAGGAATGAGTAGAAAGAAATATCTAACCATTACGGGAATTAAGAAAATACTAAAACTTACTTATTGAATTATCAACATGGGAGTGACTGATGATGTTAATGAGAGTAGTTTCAGCTGAACAGTGGAGCCAGGAGCAGAGTCATTCGGTGAACCAGAGTGGGAAAAGTGGAAACAATGACTCATTCTTTCCACAGGTATAGCTGTGAAAATGAGGAAATAGTGGAAGGTAAAAAGGGGAAAGGGTAAGATGATAGTTTCTTTTATTTTTTTCATTAGATGGGTGATAAAGGAAAGATAACTGACACAGGGAGGTCTGAGGAGACAAGAGGTGGGATGAGCTGCAGAAAGAAAAAGCAGGGATGAACAGGAATGGATGTTAAGTCAGCCTGGTGGCAGGAAATTGAAGGAGTTCCAAATCTAATGGTCTGTAATTTCTTTCTGAAGGATCTAGCACAACCATTTGTTGAGAATAAAGCAGAAAGAACAGTGGAGTTTAAGATCAGAGGCAAGTGGAGAGGTTTCAAATGGGATCCAGAGAATGATGATTAGGGAACTGCAGAAGGACTGCTATACTGTAATGAGATATCAACTTGCATTGACTATTTTATTTTCTTAGAAGCCTGTATATAGACTTGGGAGAAGGAGATAACTGATTTATAGTTGGAATTTCACCAGGTAGGTGTGACAGAAGAAAAAGGAACCATAAAATATGTAAAAGTGATAGATTATTAACAGAACAATTCCAAGGGTAGGTCTGAAGGGTAAGAGGCTAAAGGGTAAGTGGGATATATATGGGTTTGGTGGTTAAAGGTTAAGGGAATTACTAGGTCCCCCCTTCAGTCTTTTTGCAAATTAAATGAAGTTATTTGTTGAAAGTAAAGTAGGGTATGGTAAGGACTGAGATGTAATGAGAAAGGAGGTTTTTGGGTAGTTGATGAAGAAAATGGCAAAGACCAGATTGCTGGGAAGCACAGAGAGTCCAGTTTATTTTAGAAATCCTCAATTTATAGTGGCACCAATCTACTAATTCTTGGATAATTTAAGAAAACACTGGTGATATATAAATATATTTAATTCACTATTATTTCTCTAAATAAATTTTTAAAAAGACTTCATATTTAGAGAGAGAAGGGAAGGGAGGGAGAAAGACAGGGAGAGAAACATTGTTGTGAAAGAGAAACACTGACTGGCTGCCTCTAGTACACACCCTGACCAGGGACCAAACCCACAACCTAGGCATGTGCCTTGACTGGGTATCCAACCAGCAACCTTTTGCTTTGTGGGACAATGCTCAACCAACTAGCCACACTGACCAGGGCTCTAGATAAAACTTATAATAGGCTAGCACATAAAATCTTTACCTACAGCTCTGGCTGGTGTAGCTCGGTGGATTGAGTATGGGCCTGCAAACCAAAGGGTTGCCAGTTCAATTCCCAGTCAGGGCACATATCTGGGTTGTGGGCTGGTCCCCAAGTAGGGGGCATGTGAGAGGTAACCACATGTTGATGTTTCTATCCCTTTCTTTCTCCCTCCCTTCTCCTCTCTAAAAATAAATAAATAAAATCTTAAAAAAAAAAAAAAAACCTTTACCTATAGAAAGTAAAATAATAATGACATAAAATAACTGAGTAAAAACTGGGACACAGCTCAAACTTACGGAAAAAGGGCATCAAGGACTCTCTGGCCAGTCAACAAAGGATGATTAGCCGGCAGCTTCTCAGTGACAGGTCGAACTTGACGTACAGGCCATACCTGGACCATGCTGAACTTCTCCTTTATACCTTCAAATTCAAGCTCCAACACAACATCCTATAAAAATACATCAGCATTTGAAGTACAGTCAAAGTTATTAACATTTATTCCTCTAAAATCAAAGTAACCCCAGATTCTTCTTGGGGATAGGATAGGATGGTGTTATGTGGAAATGGGGAGGGAGATTCATACTTTTTATTATAAATCTTTATGTTCAGTTTTAATTTTTAAAATCAGATGTGCTTATTATTGTTTTAATTTTTAAAAACAGTTTAGGAGTTACTAAGGATAAGATAGCTCAAGTATTGGAGCAATAGGTAAATTATTTGGATATACACAGACAGAAGTCTTGAAGTATAAAGATAGATACTCCTGGGACTGAGAGAGATTACAAATAAATGTTTTCACAAATCACTTTTTATTCTGACTTCGGCCAAGATAGAGGCATAGGTAGATACACTTTGCCTCCTCCCACAACCAAAAGAACAACAACAAAATTAAAAACAAAAAACAACCAGAACTGCCAGAAAATTGAACTGTATGGAAGACCAACAACCAAGGAGTTAAACATTCATCCAGCCCAATAGGAGGGGCGGAGAGGATGACGCCTGGCAAGGTAGCAGCCAGAGGACTTGGCAGGCAAGGTGGTGGCTGGTGGTCCCACACCTGTGTGCAGATAAACCAGGAGGAACAACTGGGAAGTGAGACAGACTATGCAATCCAGGGTTCCAGTGCGGGGAAAAGAAAGCCTCAAGACCTCTGGCTGTAAAAATCTGTGGGGGTTGCAGCAGCAAAAGAAACGTCCAGCCTTACAAGAGTGTTTGTTGTAGAGACGCATGGGGTCTGAGAATGTACATAAGCCCACCCAGCTGGGAGTCAACCCCAAAGGGCCCAATTGGCTTTTGGGTAGCAGGAGAACTGACTGAAAGCCAGTTAAGAGCCAAAAAAGTGGCACTGTTGCCTCTCTGACCCCTCCCCCACATACAGCACCACAACACAGCAGAGAGGGTTGCCCTGCCTTGGTGAACACCTCAGGCTTTGCTCCATACAATGAAACAAATACACCAGGACAAAGAAATAGGGTCCAAATGAAAGAAGAGATCAAAACTTCAGAAAAGAACTAAGAGACAAGGAGATAGACAACCTATTAGATGCACAGTTCAAAGCACTGGTAATCAGGATGCTCATAGAAATGTTTGGGTATGGTCCCAAAAGAGAGGAAAAAGTAAAGGCTATGAAAAGTAAAATAAAGAAAAATATACAGGGAACCAACAGTGAAGGGAAGGAAACCAGGACTCAAACCAAAGACTTGGAGCAGAAGGAACAAATAAACATTCAACTGGAATAGAATGAAGAAACAATTCAAAAACATGAGGAGAGGCTTAGGAATCTCTGGGACAACTTTAAATGTTCCAACATCCGAATCACAGGGGTGCTTAAAAGAGGAGAGGGAAAGTAAGAAATTGAACACTTATTTGAAAAATAATGGAGAACTTCTCCAATCTGGCAAAGGAAATACGCTTCCAAGAAGTCCAGGAAGCTCAGAGAGTCCCAAAGAAGTTGGACCCAAGGAGGAACACACCAAGGCACATCGTAATTACAATAGCCAAGATTAAAATGAAGGAGAGAATCCTAGAAGCAGCGAGAGATAAGGGGACATTCACCTACAAAGGAGTTCCCATCAGACTGTCAGTTCATTTCTCAAAAGAAACCTTGCAGGCAAATAGGGGCTGGAAAGAAGTATTCTAAGTCATGAAAGGCAAGGACCTACATCCAAGATTACTCTACCCAGCAAAGCTACCATTTAGAATGGAAGGGCAGATAAAGTGCTTCCCAGATAAAGTCAAGTTAAAGGAGTTCATCATCACCAAGCCCGTATTATATGAAATGTTATAGGGATTATCTAAGAAAAAGAAGATAAAAAACATGTATAGTAAAATGACAGCAAACTCACAATTATGAACAACTATACCTAAAACAAAAACAAAAGCAAACTAAGCAAACAACTAGAAGAGGAACAGAACCACAGAAATGAAGATCACATGGGGGGTTAGCAGCAGGGAGTGCGGGCGGGGGGTCGGGGGAGAATAGGGGAAAAGGTACAGAGAATAAGAAGCATAAATGGTAGGTAGAAAATAGACAGGGGGAGGTTAAGAATAGTACAGGAAATGGAGAAGCCAAAGAACTTATATGTACGACCCATGGACATGCCAGTGAGTTACGGCTAGCTCATTGCCCAGTATCCCACTCTTACTCCTTATTCTCTATATGTTATAGAGTACAAACTTATTCTTGTGAAATATTAAAAAATTATCTCATCACATTTTATTGGGAAAAATGATACATTACAATGGCCTTCTCAATAGTTAGCTTCATACCCATGAAGACTATAGGGATCTAGTATATTTGATATGAAGCAACGATCAATAACATTAAAGGATTAAGTTTTAAATGGCTCGCTCACCCACTAATTCATATACTGTAATCTATTATGCAGTGTTAGGCAGGATGATAATAAACCAAGGCAAGGAGTGGGAGGGAGAAGTGCCTCACTCATTGACTCAGAAGTCCTGAGGCTGGGCCAGTAAGTTTGCCAGGTGTTCCAAAAATCACAAAAACCATGACCCTGCAGGAGAGGAGCCCTTGAAGTTCTATATGTATTATTTCCACTAGCTGGGGAAAACAAGCTTTGAAACTTTATCCCAAGGTCTAGAAGGGGAGGAAGAAGGGGATCCTAGAAGCTGGTGACAAGCATTAAAACCCTTAAGATCCTAACAGTTGGGGCACTCAGACTAGCTGGGTGCCTGCTTGCAGCTTTGTGTTCAAGTGTACTTCACAAATAAACTTTTCTAATTTCCACTATACATGTTGCTTCTTGCTTGAGTTCTTCTCTTGTGATTAAGGCAACAACTGAGGAGGGGTAGCCCTCTAACTTGGCTCTCCTGGTAACAGTTATCTTCATACCCACAAAAAGTAGTAGGGATTTAGTGTATTTGATATGATGCAGCTACCAATAACATTAAAGGGCTAAGTTTTAAATGGCTCACCCAAAAATTCATATACCATGGTCCATTAGGCAACTAATTATGTGACTATAAACTGATAATTAAATCAAAGTCTATTCTATATCTAAAGAATCACGGCTTCTTAATGGAGGTTAAGTTAACAAGATAGGAAAATATTGTACTAGATATTCCTCTCTCTTGTACACCTGAACCTAATATAATATTGTATGCCAACCATATTTTAACATTTTTTAAAACCATGTTTTTGTATTCCAAGCTCAAGTTTAAATTAAAAAGGTTAAATAAAACAATTCTACAAAAATTACCTAAAAACCTACACATTAAATAACAATTGTCTAACTATTTAGGGCACTAAAGCTGGACAAGAACATATATACATAGGACCACCCTTTGAGATAAAGTTTACATGATACTTACAGAGGTATCATAATTTCCAGGTGGAGCGATGTAAGTTACAGTTCCTCTGTTTCGTGGGGGTAACATGATTTTGTGTTTGATGAGCGAATTCTCATTGACAATTCCATAAATATCTCCGCCAGTGATGTGACTACCAACCTAGAGAACACATACATTTGTTGTTTAATGTTCAAAGAAACATGAGGTAGACTCACACTTACTATTTAAATCATTTGCTGTTGGGAACTGCCCTGCCTAGTTTCAGAAGCTGTAATCCCCCCAAGGCTAAGGCTGAGGGAGCGACCTTCGGACCATAAGCCACTAAGAAGACAAAGCTTATCTCCCTGGCAGGAGCGCCACTTCTCCTTTTATTTCATCCATAACTGGCCCCCAGTGCCTGGTCGGTTAGCCAATGACGGGTAAGATTCCCTAAAGGGGGGAATGACCTAAGACAGGCACAATCACGTGGGAGGCCCCCAAGGAAGAACTTGGGGGGCTACAGAAAAAAGAGTTGACGGACCCTCGCCCCTCGGCTTTGACAAAGCCCCTGAGTCCTCATTGTCTGTGAGAAATCTCCTAATCTCTTGCCTGCCTTACTTCCCTTGCTCCAACTAAGCCTGAAACAATGATGGAGGGTGGTGCAGCCCTGTGCTGGAAAGGGCGGGTTCCCTGGGCAATCAGGCCTAAGAAAGAATATGTAAAATCCTGTGAAACCTGCTTTGTTTAGAATGTTCTCAATTAAATGATAAGGTCCAAGCAATAAGTAAGTTTGTTCCTCAAAGTTTTATAGCTCTTTAGCTATCTGACCCTGACTCAAAATAGGCCCTCAGTGTTGTTATCTATTGTTTGATCCTTACTGCCTGACAATGATTAATGAGCTTTACCTGTATTCCTGTGCAAAAGCCTATTGAGGAAAAGGCTCTTGGCCCTTCTCCTTTGAGAGACCAGCCACCTTTCATCCCCAAGCAAATCATGTCTTGGTAGACTTATTCTCATCTGTGGTGGCTGGGGGGACCTTGTGGGGGGAGCCCCCCCCCCCACAATTTGCCTCATTTATCAATAAAACTTACTAGTTCTATAACCCTAGTGGACTTAAAGAAAAATTTAAGTTATGCTTCTGTGGTCTACTCTTCTTTGAACTACGAGTGTACAATAATTCACTAAATCTCCATTTCACATTCTTTCATGAACTTTAGAAATCTTGGTTACAAAGACATACCCGCAGATTTTTGCAAGGTGTAAAATCCCATTTGATATCTCTGCTAAGAGCAGACACGTTTACTCCTCGGGGAATGTAGATACTCTGGGTCTGACTGCTGATATCTGACAAAGGTCTTTGTATACCATCAAAAATGGCTCCCATAATGCCAGGACCAAGCTCGACCGAGAGGGGTTTACCAGTGCGGAGTACAGGATCTCCAACAGACACACCAGCTAGAAACAGCAGTTGAGGAAAACTCACTATGGAAGTTTAGGGATACTACCCAACATCCTGAGTGTTTTAGTGACCTTTTCATGGTGACCTATGATAAAACTCATATCTAGTGATTCCATTTATTAGTTTTATGTCCAAACAACTTAATAAATATATATGTCCAAACAACTGAGTAGCACTTTGAAAGAGAAACATAAAGAGAAAACAATATATTTTAATTTCATTCTTAAATATCCTCAGTTCTTACAAATGGGATATATGTGCCTGTCAGGTATGTGACAGTTTTCAAGCCTTGGAATACCTGATTCATATTCATTTACACATAATACTTACTTTTTAGCTTAGCAATCACCAAAAACTCAGCCTGGTGAACACATGACATCATCGACAACAATTCAGTGCAGCCATGTAATGAAATGGTTTATTATCTCAAGCTGCTAGGTCACATGCTGTCTGACAAGATGTCTAATATTCTTGTGTTAACTTCAAAAATTTTAAATGTCCTAGAACCCACATGAATTTGCTGTAGTTGCCCAGAGTGCCTTGGTGCAGTTTGGTAAACCACAGAACTAAAAATAGAAGCAAAAGCCTCTCCTTAATACGTTGTTTTACTATATTACTGAAGAATACCAGTCCCCTAAAAAGGGTATTAGTACCTAAGAAAAACTTAAAATCTTAAGAATTAAAAAGTGGGGTTAAAAAGGAAAAAAGAAAACCTGCAAATAAACACATTGAATTCCCCCTGCTCTCATTTACTGTAACATTCATAAGAGTAATATCTGTACAACTTTTATTGACAGCAATTTAGCAATATCTATAAAATTAAAATGCATAAACCTTGACCCCAAAATCCAACTTCTGTGAATTCATTCTATTTGTATGTAAAGGACTAGAAACAACTAAAATTTCTATCATTAAAAGAGTGATAAATAAATTATGTATACGCATATGATGAAATTCTATGTAGCTAAAAAAAGATTTAGGAGCTTCTATGAATTGCTCTAGAAAGATCTTCAAAATATATGTTCATTTCTAATATTTTATTATAAATTTTAAACCTATCACAAAGTTCATTTTACAGTGAACTCCATCCTCAACCTCTACTAGATTCTACCATTAACATTTTACTATACTTATATCTATACACTAAATTCTAAGTACATATAATATGCTATTTTCTAGGAAAAAAGGGAAGAAAAATACAAAATACATATTTATGTTGGTTCATATATGCAATTAACAAACCAGAAGGATATATAACAATAAAAAGCAATAAAAAAGGCCGCATGCATGCATGGGTGTATACTGAAAACTGGCCAGATACAGGATGACAAAAGCAAAGAGGACTGAAACTATATACATGTTCATTTGTTTACTTTAAATCTGCAAACCATGCAAAAGATTAAATAAAAGATAAAGGTCAGAATAGAAAAAAAAATCCTTTTGACTAGATACGATTTCATAGCTACAAACTTCTCATTTAAGTTTTTGAGATGACTTTTTTTACCACTTTTAATTTTTCAATTAAATTAGTTTACTTTCAGCATATTATTAAATGCTTTCTTTTTTCTTTTTAATATTTTATAGTTTATGCTATTATAGTTGTCCCATTTTTCCCCCTCCACCCCCCTCCACCCAGCTGGCCCCCATTCCCACAGTCAATCCCCACACCATTGTCCATTTCCATGGGTAATGTATACATGTTCTTTGACTAATCCCTTCCCCTTCTTTCAATCAGTCCCCACCTCACCCCTCCTTCTTGCAGCTGTCAGTCTATTCCATGATTCTATGCTTCTGGTTCTACTTTGCTCATTAGTCTATTTTGTTCATTAGATTCCACTTACAAGTGAGATCATATGGTATTTGTCTTTCACTGACTGGCTTATTTCACTTAGCCTAATAGTCTCTAGTTCTAGCCATGCTGTTGCAAAAGGTAAAAAATTCCTTCTTTTTCACTGCTGTGTATTATTTCATTGTGAAAATATACCACAGTTTTTCTATCCACTCATTTACTGATGGGCACTTAGGCTGTATCCAAATCTTGGCTACGGTAAATAGTGCAGATGACTTAAATTTTTCAGATGACTTTGTTTTGAATTAGCACCCCAGTACTCACATAGACAGAAAAGTTATTAGCAAGCATGCATTTTAGTATGGAGGGAGGAAAAAAAAAGATTTATTGTATGCCAAATAAATCTTAAATAGCTAAAGAATTAATGCTGATATTGAGAACCAATCTAAGTAAAATATACAAATGAAGCAAAAGAAAAAGTGTTTCTCTTCACAAAGCTTAACTCTTTATCACTTTATTATTTTTTTAAATTTTACTTATTTTTAGAGCATGGGAGGGAAGGAGAAAGACAGGGAGAGAAACATCAATGTGTGGTTGTCTCTTGTGTGCCCCCTACTGGGGACCTAGCCAGCAACCCAGGTATGTGCCCAGACTGGGAATCAAGCCAGGGGCCCTTTGGTTTGCAGGCCTGTGCCCAATCCACTGAGTCACACCAGCCAGGGCTATCTCTTTATTTTTTATAGAAAATTGAAAATACTATGTTTAAAAGCCAAAATTATGCTAACCAAACAAATAGTAAACATTCCTAATGCTAAAACTATAATGTAATGCATCACACAGCACTGTTTATTAGAAAAAAGAGAATGGTAACTAATTTATTTATGGATTTAGTATTTTAAACAGAAATAATTTGAGAATTTTAACCATACAAACTGAAGATGTTATTCTGTTTATTGTTTCTTCTACAATATGTATCTAATTGCTTCCCTCCAAAGATTGTGGACTACTGAAATATTAAGGGTAATGAAAGTTCAGAAGATAATGCTAATTTCTTATTTACTTATTTTTAGAGGAAGGGAGAGGACAAGAGAAAGAGAGGGAGAGAAATACCAATCAGTTACCTCCCACACAACTGCTACTGAGGACCTAGTCTTCAGCCCAGGCATGTGCCCTGACCTGGAATCAAACTGGTGACCTTTTGGTTTATATGCCAGTGCTCAGTCCATGAACCATACCAGCCACGCTGGTAGAAGAAAGAACACTAATTTCATAAGAAAAGTACTACTTCCTAGTATCTTTCTTCAATATCCTCCTATATAAATTAGACTGCTAACACCAACATTTCAATTTCTGTATCACTGGTTGTTGTTTCTACTTTTGCTATAAATCCTTAAAATGTGACTTGTAGCAAGTGGAAGAATTTGAACCAAAAAGGATACAGGTTTCTTCATACACCTGGATAGTAGCCATGTCACCCTCCAATCGGATAATCTCTCCTACCAACTCGCTGTGGCCCACTCTCACCAGCTCGTACATGGCTGCACCTGCCATGTCACAGGCTGTAACGACTGAAAAGAACACGAGTGTTATGATGACTTAAGACACTGGAAGTTATAGACAATTAAAATATCCTGTAAATCCAATAAAACAGCTCTCATATATTTATAAGAAAAATAAAACATTCACTATGGAACATACATGTAGTTTCACAGAAAGACACATTTTTAGCACGTAATATAGAGGGAAACAAATTAATTCGTTAGGCTAAAGATTATTCATTTATATAACATAACCATAATAATCCATAATAACCCATAATATAAATATGGGTTTTGATCAACTCAGCTTGCTAAGATTCATGAAATAATGGGTTTGAGGACAATAATAAAAACGTTCAAAACTAAAATCAGAACAGGAACTTTAGCTAGTAGCATGGTGGAATGCCACACAATCCGTTTGCTGTGCTGTCATCATTCCTTTGAGAGACAATATCTGAAACAACATTTTTACTCTCTACCACGTTATAGCAATGGCTCTTATAACTTCTGGGACAGGGGCCTTTTTCCTAAACTAATGACAGTTCTACCAAGAAAAACTCACATATGCATCCACAAAACTTTTTTCATACACCACAGGGATATTTATAATCAGTTACCACTAATGGGTGAAATCTTGACTAAGAATCCACAGTTCTTATAAATACTGAACCAGAATTTGTACATACCATTTTGGACTACATTGTCTACTATGCCAAAATTACCTTTCTGGTAGTGAGGGAAGGGTGTAAATTTTCAGAGAGGTATAGGAATAAATCTATTTTCAATATTTATCATTCTGACATAATTGATTAGAGCAGTATTTTAGGCAATATTGAAGTGAAAACTATTAAAGTATTAAAATCTCACTAGTTTTTTAAGAACAATGGAGATTTATTAATTTCATATTTATCTCTATACTTACTATATAAGATGAATTGAAATACCAGAAATAACTAAAATTTTAAAGCTTATTTCATAAACCAAAAGTATGCCATTTCTTTATCCTATTAAGTACTTAAAGATTATAAATAGATTCTGGGAATTTTCTACAAGTTTCAGAAAACTATTTTTACCTAAACTCTTTAGTGAGAAATATTTTATTTTATTTTTAGAGACAGTAGAAGGGCGAGACAAATAGAGGAAGAGAAACACCCATCGGTTGCCTCTCATATGCTTCCCGATGGGGTATCAATGATGTAGGCATGTGCCCTGACTGGGAATTAATCTGCAACCCCTTGCTCTGCTGAGCCATACCGGCTAGGAATACCTAAACTTTTTTGATTGTGTTTTTTTATCTTTTCCCTAAAAGTTCTTGTGTGTAGCCTGTTCATCTTTTCTAAAAACTTATGATCATCAATGGGAAAATTGTTTCTCTGAATGGCAAAAGAGACTGAAAATTGTAAAATGTACTGTTTGCCACTGAGTTAAAGCTCAAACACCAAGTCCTAAGTGGTAGAAACTTCCTGAGGAGAAATACGAAGCACAGTGACTGTCAATCTTCATTTGTATGAACACTGAAAAGGGTCATTACCTCCACCTTGATTAGAACAACAAAAAGGCAACAGCATAAGGTTTATGAAAAGATATAAGGAAAAATAGACTTCCACTAAGGATTATAAATCAATGTGCAAGTTTGCCTAAAAAAACTGTGAATCATGTTTTGCAGTAGGAGTATAATAGAATAACAAAATGAATACTAGAATAAGATTATTTTAAATACAGTAGTACCCAAGGTTTTGGCAAAATGAACATGAGCTATAAAACTGCTTTCCATGATCAGTGTCATATCATAAGACTTCTTTTCCACAGGTACTTGGTTAAGTGATATTTGAAACACCCATGCAGAAGGATTTATTTATGTAAAGAGCTAGGGTTGATACTGCTGAGAAATGCTCTGAAAACATTAAAGCTTGAACCAAATTAACATATTTACTAAATACTTATAATTTATAAGGTATTATATACTAAAAACTATAAACTTTATATCTTTTTAACCTCAGATTCAACAAAAAATAGGTAAAACTCTAAACAGTGATTATACATTTATGCAATAAACATGCTATCACAAATTAGCACCTCAATAATGATCAAATTTAGATAATGGGTAGTAGATGAGCCCTTAGGATGGAGGTATTACCTCAGTCTTAGAGCAGTCATAAAGTGTTTTTTCCCTCACCTTGACCTTTTTCCATTGCTTTTTAGGGAAGGGGTAAAGAGAGACAGAGAGAGAGAGAGAGAGAGAGAGAGAGAGAGAGAGAGAGAGAGAGATACACAAAGACAAAGAGAAAGAGAGAGAGGCAGAGAGACAAAGAGAAACATCAATCAGTTGCTTCCCAGACACACCCTGACTAGGGATGGAACCTGCAACTTTTCGGAGTAGGGGATGATGCTCCAACCAACTGAGCCACACAGCTGTGGCTGCAGCTATAAAATCTTTTCAGGACAAAATTTATGTAGGCGACCAGAACCTTGTGTATTTCTACCTAAAACACCTTCAAAAGACATTAACTGAAGTTACGAATATTTGCCATTGAGATTATTATATATTACTTACCAGGACCTGAGACCCCATGCACATAACCAAATGCACTTTCTTTATCTTCATTGAGTATTTTTGGTAGCTTGGAGAAATCCATCATGTTAATTTACCTATAGTAAAAAAATTGTTATAATTACAAACCCTAAAGCAAAAGAACCAATATAGGTGGCCAACTGTCATCTTCAATGTTATTGCCAACTTTTCAAAGTAAAACATAAAATTCTTAAATTTGGTTAAAAGGACCTCATTCCTAGATGCTCTATAATTCCCTATGAAAAATATTTCATAGAAAATGCCAAGGAGTGTTACAATGTGAAGTCTTCCCAATGGCTTTATCTAGCCCTACATCTTGCCTTCTCCCTCATTATCTCTGACCTTCTCTTCATTTACTTGTCCCCTTAACACAGGGGTGGGAAAAATTAGGTTTACAGTTATAATACAAATAATAGAGTAATTAATAATAATACAATAATAAACTATTTCATGTACTCAACTATAAACCTACTTTTGCCTACCCCTGTATACACTGCACTCTGCTGTTTCTCAAAACCATATACACATTCCTGCCTCAGAGTCTTCGTACATGTTGCTCTCTCTGTCTGGAGTACTCTTCTTGCAGATATCTGCTCCTGTACCTCCTTCAGGTCTTCACTCAACTGTCCCCTATTTTAAGAAGCTTCTCTGCTCACCTATTTAAAATCACAACTACTTTACTCTTTCACTGCTTTATTTTTCACCATCTAACAAATTATATCTTACATTTTTTTTTATTTTGTTGTTCAAGTACAGTTTTCTGTCTTTTACTCCCATCCCAGCCCACACCCCCACCAGCCCTCCCCACCCTCCTTCCCATTTCCAAGTCCCCCTAGTTTTTGTCCATGTGTCTTTTATACTTGTTTCTGTAAACCCTTCCCCTTCCCCCCTGAAATTCCCTCCCCTCTCCTGTCTGGTCACTGTCAGCCTGTTCTCTATTTCAGCGTCTCTGGTTATATTTTGCTTGTTTTGTTGTTTAGGTTCCTATTAAAGGTGAGATCATAAGGTATTTGTCTTTCACTGCCTGGCTTATTTCACTTAGCATAATGCTTTCCAGTTTCATCCATGCTGTCACAAAGGGTAGGTGCTCCTTTCTTTCTGCTGCATAGAATTCCATCATGTAAATGCACCATAGGTTTTTGGTTCATTCATTTACTGATGGGCACCTAGGTTGCTTCCAACACTTGGTTATTGCAAATTGTGCTGCTATGAACATTGGGGTGCATAGGTTCTTTTGGATTGGTGTTTCAGGGTGCTTAGGATATAATCCTAGCAGTGGAATTGCTGGGTCAAAAGGCAGATCCATTTTTAGTTTTCTTAGAAAATTCCATACTGTTTTCCGTAGTGGTTGTACCAGTTTGCAATCCCACCAGCAATGCACTAGGGTCCCCTTTTCTCCATAACCTCTCCAACATTTGTTGCTTTGTTTATGGACGGCCATTCTGACTGGTGTGAAGTGGTATCTCATTGTGGCTTTAATATGCATCTCTCTGATAGCTAGCGATACTGAGCATCTTTTCATGTGTCTCTGGATCCTCTGTATGTCCTCCTTGGAGAAGTGTCTGTTCAAGTCCTTTGCCCACTTTTTAATTGGGTTGCTTGTCTTCTTAGAGTGGAGTTGTGTAAGTTCTTTATATATTTTGGAGATTAAACCCTTGTATGAGGTATCATTGGCAAATATGTTTCCCCATACAGTTCGTTCTCCTTTTATTTTAATACTGTTTTCTTTAGCCGTGTAGAAGCTTTTTATTTTGATGAGATCCCATTTGTTTATTCTTTCCTTTATGTCCCTTACATTTAATTTTTTAATGTATTATCCATCTTTAAAAATTTTCTGAAAGGATTTTCCATTTTTTCCCCTTAGCAGAACACAGAACAGTGTAAGCAATTCAGTTCAATCTCTTTCCTTTATAGATGTACAAACTGAAGAACCTAAAGAATATACTATTTAAGGCTAATAAAAAATTGGTGGCAGATTCCAAAGTAGAAAATTTATTTTTTTAACAACTGGTATAACTTAATAATTACAGATGTTTAATAATGGAGATAAAATACATGTACATATACAAAGTTAAACAATGCCCCCAAACCAACCATAAAGGGTGACAGATCAACAAGTAATAGAGTATCAAATAATGTAACTTACATACTAAAAGTTCAAAGATTAGAATGTTTAGGAAAGATATGTTGAAGGTGTAGAATTTGGAAAAAATTAGAAAAACAAAGAGTAACAAAGGCATTTTAGATGGGGAAATAACAAGAACAAAAGAATGGAGAAAATACAGGAAATTAACAGACTGTTCTGACTAGAATAAAACGGTTATATTAGGACAAAAGTGAGAAATAAAGATGCAAAGGTAGAGAGAGCTTTATTTGTGGGTCTTGAAATGAATGCCAAGTAGACTTGATTCTACAAATAGGAAATAACTGAAGATTGGGAAAGAACTTTTATGGGAAAAATGATGATTAGTTAATTTAACAGATTACACTAAAAAACTCTAGAAATAGTTACGGCTTGAGTGTCAATGGAATTTAATTTATTAAATGTTTATTGAGCTCCTACCAAAGAAAAGGAACTGTGTTAAATGTAGGGAATGAGGAGCATGAATAAAAGGAACTTTCACTGGTGCTAAACAACTGTACTATATAAAGCACATTGGCTTAAGTGTTCAATACCAAGGAGAAATGACTTGGATGTGGGAGAAATGTTACCAATTTGGATGAAGTAGAGAACACAGGTAGCTTGAAGTAAGTTTTGAGGCTTTTGTGGATGATTGAGTTAAGCCCAGAGACAAAGAATACACAAAGCGAGGAAAACCAAACTCTGAGCCTTGGAGATCAATTCTGGTGAGATGAAGAATGTTTTTCAGTCTGGAGAGCTATTGAAGGAGCAGTAGGAGAACCATATACTCCATGGAACGTAATTTGTAATCCATTAACCAAGATAGCAAGGAATCAATGAGGGAAGTATAACAATGACATCATTAACAGTGGACTTCTGGTTTGATACACTACTGCCATCAGAAGGGAGATGGTGGACAGAGCTAAAATTGAGTGATTAAAGAAACAGGCAAGAGTGACAACAAAGATTAAAAACCTATGGAGATACGGGAAAAAAGTTAATCAAATATGATCTAAGGAGCAGGAAATGTACCAAGAACTTGTAGATGATATTGGTGATAAGTTAAAAAAGAAAAAGAAACCAAATACTTCTAGAGTCACAAATATCACAATAAAGAATGAGGACGATTGGGGGCAGGGAGAATTGAATGTGGGGTGGGGGGCTGGTAGGGCAGGGGAGAGTAATGGGGGGAGTGGGAACAACTGTAATTGAACAACAATTAAAAAAATTTAAAAAATAACACAAGGATTCGGGGGTCCTCAGTAGAAAAATTAACTAGAAGGGCATTTGAGGGAGGAAATAATGAAAAGGTGAAACTGGTTTACCATGATTTTCAGCTTCCTAAAGAAGGGGATATTGATTAAGCAGGTATGGGACTACAAAGACTAGAATATAAAGAGGTGAAACAAGTTTTTCTAGAAACCAGTTAGATAATGGGGGGAGGGAGGGAAATAAAGCTTAGGCACATATTTGAGAAATGGGTTGGGCAAAGTCTTTGAAGAAGTAGTGAATAAGCAAATGAGGTAAAAAAAAAATTTTTATCCTCACCAGAGGCCATTTTTTCATTGCTTTAGAGACAGAAAAAGAGAAACATTGCTGTGGGAGAGAAACATCAACTGGTTGGCTTCCCACATGTGCCCCAACTGGGAATCAAATCTAGAACCCCCTGATCCAAGGGATGACATTCCAATCAATTGAGCTGCACTGGCCAAGGCACAAATGAGGTCGAATTTTAAAATCAAACATTTTCAAAGTCAGAAGAGAACGTGATAATCATACAGTCTAACTTCCTTCCCAAATATGGGTGTTTCCTCCTTGGCATTCATGATGCATAGTCATCCGTCTATTAAAGTACAAATGGCACACCACCTTGAGTCAGCAGACGGGACACAGCTGATTCTGCCAGTCACATGCTACAAATTAAAATCTCTTAATATGTTTCTTCGTAAGATAGGAATAATGCTTACCATCTACCCTAGAGTTATGATTAAATTACAAATTTATTAAAATGTTTCTTATGAAATTTAAAATGCTGATAAAAATTTTATCAGTAGTATTACTATTTAAACAGGGCCTCAACATTGAAAAATTCATTCTACTTTTAGAAATCTCCTCTTAGAGAATTGTCTTATATCTAATCCAAATCACTTTCCCCATAACTTCTACCCTCTGACCCTGTTTCTTTGAAGTCCTATAGCCCCAGAGTAAATATGTTCCCTCTCCAAGTAAATTCTCTTTAGTGCCTTCAACTATTCCTCACAAGATAACCTTTTTCCAGATCTTTTATTTCTAAGGCTATCCTTTTCTGGAAGTGTTTCATAATGTCAATGTTTATTTTAAATTGGAGCAAACAAAATAAGAATAAAAACGGTATTCTAGATATTATATGAGTAAGTACTGAAGAGTATCACTTCATTTGTTCTGAATGTTTCTTTATATTACAAGAGACCAAGGCTTTGAGTCAAACGATTGAGTTTCAATTTAAAAAGTGTCCTTGGGCAAATCAAATTCTTTCAACTTTAAGAGCCTTGGTTTCACCTGTAAAATCTAATGGGATTGTTATAAGGCATGTAGCAGTAAGTCTAATAGAAAAGTAATACTGATAAACTAATGTTCTGTTAATGTAAGCTAAGACTGCCTAATTTCTAAAAACTACCCATGTATTCTTATCTTCTTTGCTGCTTGAACCAAATCTAGTCACTTGGCTAGCTTTTTCTTAGTTATTGTGCATATTTTTACCATAACATTAGTTTCTAAAACTAAATATATTTTTTAAAGCATCAATGATGTGCCAGGTGCCGTATTATAAGTTGAAAATATAATGGAGTAAGACACAATCCCCCCCAAGGAGCTTCTGTCTTGGTGGGCTAAAAAGACAAACTGGTAATCACAATAAGGTGACATATGTGCTCTCATAGGAGCAGTGCAGGCAGCTGTAGAAGAGCATAAAACACAGGCAGTTAAACCTAGACTTAGGCAGGACAGGAATGACTTAGAGGAAGCTGAGCTGAGATTTGAAAAATGACAAGAAGGCATTTGAGTTTACAGTAATGCTTCCTTACAGATGGTCCAAATCTCCCAGGGTTCATAAAGGTGCACATGAGGCAAAAATGGTCTTTTCTGATTAAAAAAAAAATTATCACTTGAGGATGTTTTTTATTGCCTTTAGGGAGAGAGGAAGGGAGGAATACATTAATTGGTTGCCTCCTGTATGCGCCCTAAATGGGGATCAAACATGCAACCTCGTTATATGCCCTGATGGGATCAAATCTGCAACCTTTTGGTGCATGGGATGATGCTCCAACCAACTGAGCCATCTGGCTAAGGCTGATGTTCTAATATAAGAATGTATGTACTTTTAAGCCTTGGCTGGTGTGGCTCAGGGGATTGAGCCCAGGCCTGAGAACCAAAGGGTTACTGGTATGATTCCCAGTCAGGGCACATGCCTGGGTTGTGACCCAAGTTGTGTCCTCCATAGGGGGTGCGTGAGAAGCAACCACACATTGATGTTTCTCTCCTTCTCTTTTCCTCCCCTTCCTCTCTCTCTAAAAATAAATAAATAAAATATTTAAAAAGAATTTATGTACTTTCATTTTAAAAAAGTGAGAACCTCCAAATGTATGAGCAATGATTAGTAGAAATCAAATGGGTTTGTTCAAAATTCAGCTGCCTTGTGGATTTATCATGCAACTGGATTATCCTAGTCACCATAAGAACTGATGATTTTATGGTTTTTAATATTTTTGTTTTTAGGAATATGTTGTTAAGTTTATGCCAAAGACAACAAGTGTCAGGTACCGTGACATCAAATGAATAAGAGAATCAAGAGCCTAAGTGACAATTCTACATATTTCCTACTTAGAGATGCTTTCAGCCAGATCCACAAATCTGCATTTATGTGATTCATAGTCTTACACAGTTCATACTTGAACAACACATGATGTCGACCCCCCAACACAGTTGAAAATCCACATACAAATTTTGACTCCCCCAAAACTTTACTGTGTACTACTGAGCAGAGGTATTACCTATAGCATAGCTGATTAACACATATTCTGTATATTATAATGTAGTACATACTATATTTTTACAATAAAGTTACAGTAAAGAAAATCGTTATGTAGAATCTAGTGAACAAACTGAACAAAGAAAATGGGCACAGACTCCTAGATGGAGCGCAGAATGACAGCTAGTTGGGGGGAGGGTTTAGGGGTGGAGGGATTGAGCAAAAAGGAAAAGACTCATGGACATGGACAACAGAGTGGTGATTGCTGGGGGGAAGAGGTATAAGGGGACTAAAAGGTTATGTGGAAAAAAAAGATTAAATAAAAAGAAGAGAAAATCATAAGGAAAAGAATATACATTAGTATTACCTGCACATATTTACTGGGAAAAAATTCCACATGAGGTCTGTCCAGAAATTATGCAGCCATGTAATATGAAAAAGAGACATTTATTGAAGATACAAGAAACACTGTACATAGGACAATGATGTCTCAGTCCCTTCAAAGCAGGCACTTTGGGACCTCATAGTTATCTAGTGTCTGTCTCTCCCACTGTTCAAAGCACTCTGCAAAATCCTTTGTTGGAATTGCCATCAGCTGACTCATCGTATTTTCCTGAAATTCATTGATGGTCTGAAATGTCTTCCCTTTTAAAGGTGATCTTAGTTTTGGGAAAAGCCAGGAGTTGCAGAGCACCAAATCTGGGCTGTAGCAGGGCTGAGTCACCTGGGTGATTTGATGTTTCACAAAAAAAAAAAAAAAACCTCTGCATGATCCATGATGCATGAACAGGCGCATTGTGATGAAGCTGCCAATCACCAGCTGCCCATAGCTGCAGCCTTATGAATCATCTGAATAGTTTCCACAGAAGAATGTTCAAGCTTAACACAAAATTTGGTGATTTGTTGCTCTACTTGCAGTCATTTTGAATGCAATGGCCACACAGTACTCATGCTCATTCAATGGTGTCTACCACTCCCACTGACTAGTACCGTAGTTGTCACTGTTCATGCATTCATATTCCAGTCCATTCTCCTTGGCTGCCAGGTTACATCAATGTAACTATTGATGCATTCCCATTATACTATTCTCTTTATAGTAACAATGGCCAGACTTATTCTGGACAGACCTTGTGTAAGTGGATGCACTGTTTAAACCTGTTTTGTTCAAGGGTCAACTGTACGTGAATAAAATCAAGATGATTCTACTTCTTTAAAAGACAGTGTTAGAGGAGAAATGTACAACGATTATGAGTAATTTAGCTTTCTCTACTCCATTGTGTTATATGCAGAGAAGTGGTTGCAAAAACATCCCCAAACCAGGTCTGAACCCATCTTTCAGGTAAAATAAGAAAATTATGAAAATACCAGTTTTTAAAGCATGACGAAGGAATTCCAAGCACTTTTGTCCACTTTTGGTGTTTTAATAAAAATTTTAATCTCACCTCCAGCAACACACAGCTATATCCTTGCTGTGCCACTGCCTGAAATGTTTTTTTCCTCACTCCAATGAAATATTCCCCTTCCTCTTATTGTCATCCTCAATCCTCTTACCTTGATTTTCCGTGGAGCACTTATAATTAACTACTGAAAGATTATAATTATTCATGCACTTGTTTACTATCTGTATCACTATATAGAATTCAAGTTTCATTAGGTGCAAAGAAAACAAGTACTCAGTGAATAGTTACTGAATAACTTCAGATCTCCTTAATACCGCCCCCCTTTAATACATAGGGAAGCTGAAAGAATGGAGATTTAAGTAACTTGACCCAAGACCACAGAAGTAGCAAGCAGTAAAGGTGGGATTTGAACCAAGGCAGTCGAACTCCAAAACCTATAACCAGGATGCTTTCTGTTCTTTGCATCTAAACAAATCTATAAGGTACAGGGGACAAAAGTCTGCCTTTAAGGTAGTAATTTATTGGTTTAGACATGGAGATGCAGTACCCCAATTCCCGGTCCTGAAAGGACCAGGAACTGTGGTTAGTGGACAGCCAACAGCTGTCAGCCGTTCAGGGTATGTCTGTGCCTAGCCTGAATTCACATCCTTCAGAGAGCAACCTGAACCTGGCGACTGAGCAAAGTGCAGGTAATAAAGGCCCAGTCACATCAGCCCGATGTGGGATATGCTAACAGGCAATACTCCCCTCCAGATTCCCTACCAGTTTGGCTGAGGTTTTGTTGGACTTGCATTGCATTTCAAATTCTTCTGCCTAACTCTGCTTCCTTCCTTTTACACAAATTGATTCCTAACAAATACCTTATACATCAAAATCTTTCTTGGCATCTTTTTCCAGAGAACCCAAAATATTCAAAATAAAATACAGAACAATTGCTCCCAGGACAACTAAAACTTACAACTCACACTTAAACCACTACATGTAATTTTTGGCCTGTTTAGTCTTGGTTATTATGTGAAAATGGGAAAAGAAATACAAAAGTGGGTTTAGAAAGCAGGACATGTAGTTCAATGCTCAGGCTAAATCAAGCAACTGGCATAAAGGCCACGTTTCCATACAATCAAACCTTAGTTTCTACAAGGAACTCGCTCCTCATCCTTTAAATCTTAGATGGAGCCCCACCATCAGTAGTTAAAGAAAATAAGTCCCAACTCATAAAAGTTTATTTAACTTCTAAAGTACTGTATTTTGATAGAATTGGAAAGCATTTTTTTTTTTTAGGTCCAGATATGGCAGGCTCCAAACTCTTAACAGTTAAACATCTAACAGCAACAAGCAAACCCTGAAGTGAATAACCTCTCCCACTCTTCTCCCCAGAATTTTGACTGAGAATAGGATGTTGTATCAGTGAATTATCACTGTGAGCAGTGATAATTTCTTTGTATGCTCTTGTATATATATTTTTAATGTTGAATGTAAATTTTAGTAAGTACTGGCATTTTCTCCTAATGCCAGTGTTTCAACAGCATCGCACTGAACAAGCATTGCTTTTGATATGTTTTCTGCTTGCCTGCATTTGCTCCTCTTCATCATCACAATGTCTGTTTTACAGAAAAAATATGCTACCTCCTCACAAATAAAATAAAAATTATTTATTAGGTAGATGCATTATGTTGACTTCATGACTGAATTGGGCTGAGCATATAGCAATTTGATAAGCATAGTCATAACACATTAACATTGAAAATATAAATACTCCCCAGAAATTTGCTTCACTCTTAAATGCTTATGGCTCTGTGTCAGTGGTTTTCAACCTTTTTCATCTCATGGCACACATAAACTAATTAGTAAAATTCTGCAGCACACCAAAAAAAAAATACTGTATTTTTTGTCAATCGATCAAAAAAAAAAAAAAAAAGGCATTTTGATTCATTCACACCAGACAGATATTGTTGTGTTGGATGCTGTCATTTTTTAAATGTGACAATCTACAGGAAAAGAGGTCAATGCCCTGACTAAATAGTCAGGTACTGTATGTTTTAAAAAGTCCTGCAGCACACCAGTTAAAAATTGCTGCTCTATATGAAAAAGCAGAGCTTTTTAAAGATGTTAAGAAAGCAACCTCCCAAAACATTTCAAGTTGCAATGAGAAAACTATAGTGCAGGTCAGGTTTACTGAAAGTTAATCTTATCCTAAATCTCCATAAGGTCCGAACTATCATTCTGATTTAATGCTAAAGTTTTTATGCTATTTAATTATTTCTTGCCAATAGAATACGCAGCTATTCTTGCTGCTCTCAATCATTTAAAATAAAAGCATGATAGTTGCTTTCAAGAAGATAATGTGGTATACACAGCTGTACTCATAGAGAAATCAACTCAATGATTACATCAAATTTTTGCCTTAAGCTGTCGACCCTTCAAGGATAACTGTAATTTACAAGTAAGATTCTTACAATCACAAATTGTAGGGTCTCCCCCATATTTTTTGAAATATTGAAAACAACAACAACAACAAACAACCCTGCTGTAGAAGAGGAAATATCCAGAAGGTTAGCACAGGCAACCATCTGCTCTAATGAGTCATCGGTCTCCTCCACACACACTGCAGAACACTGCAGTGGCAAAATCACAGCACACCAGACGGCCCACTTTATTTTCCTTCCATTTTACAAGGCCTACTCCTACAAGTATGTTGCTACTGGTTAATGTACTATACCTAGTAATCTCATCCCAGAAATAATTTTTTACTACCAGTCTTGGATGATACAGCTGATGGGACCAAGGATGAGGTGTTATATAAAAGCTAAATACCAAGGTTCTAAGACAATATTTATATACAATTCCCAGGATACTTCATTGACACTGAAATATTATTCTAATGTAACACTTGAAAAAGTACATTCTATCCAGTTGATTAAGGACTACTTTTGGAAATAATAGCTAAAAGATGAAGAAAAGTCTAGTTGATTACAATAAAATACTTATTTGCAGACACAGTTTACCTTCTTATTGAAAGTAATCATGAATCTGTAAGAGTTTACATTCTCACCAGCAGTAAATGAGTTCCTTTTTCTCTACAACCTCTCCAACACCTGGTATTACCTGTCTTGGTAACAGCTATTCTAACATGTGAGTCAGTCTTTTATTGTAATTTCGATTTGCATTTCCCGAATAGCTAGTGAAGTTAACATCTTTTCATGTATCTGTTGGCCATTTGTGTGTCTTCTTGGGAGAGGTGTCTGTTTAGATCCTGTGTCCATTAAAAAATGTGTTTTTCTTTTACTGATTTCAGAGACGGGGAAGCAAGGAAGAAAAAGAAGGAAACATCAATGTGAGAGAAACATTGATCAGTTGCCTCCTGTGTGCCCTGACTAGGAATCAAACCGGCAACCTCTCAGTCTGCAGGATGATGCCCTGCCATCTGAGCCATACCAGCCAAGGCAGTACTCTGACCATTTTTAAAAAACTGGATTGTTTGTTTGGTGTTGAGTTGTATGAGTTCATATGTTTTGGATATTAACCCCTTTGACAGAGCTGTTGTTTGCAAATAGCATCTCCCGTTGTATTTGTTGCCTTTTTGTTTTGCTGGGCAGAGGCTTTTTAGTTTGATATAGTCCCATTCATTTATTTTCACCTTTATTTCCCTTGCCAATTGGGATCAAATTCCTAAGTTTAGTAACCTTAAGACCAAGGTCTGAAAGTTCAGTAACTATGTTTTCTTCTATACAATTTGTTGTTTTAGATCTTATTTAGGTTTTTTTTTTTAAAGATTTTATTTATTTATTTTTAGTGAGGGAAGGGAGGGAGAAAGAGAGAGAGAGAAACATCAGTGTGCAGTTGCTGGGGGCCGTGGCCTGAACCCAAGCATGTGCTCTGACTGGGAATTGAACCTGTGATGCTTTGGCTTGCAGCCCGCTTATTTAGGTTTCTGATTCATTTTGAATTAATTTTGTACATGGGGACAAAATGTAATCTAGTTTCATTCTTTTGCATGTGGCTTTCCAATTTTCCCAGCACCATTTCTTTAAGAAGCTTTCTTTTCTTCATTGTGTGTTTTTTGGGCACCTTTGTCAAAAAATTATTTGCCCATACACATGCGGTTTTATTTCCGGGCCATCAATTCTGTTCCATTGGTCCACCTGCCTGTTTTTCTGCCAATACCATTCTGTTTTGATTATCATTGTTCTGTAGTATAATTTGATGCCAGGGAGTGATACCTCCAGCTTTGTTCTTCTTTCTCAAGACTGGTTTTGATACCTCCAGCTTTGTTCTTCTTTCTCAAGACTGGTTTAGCTATTCAGGGGATTGTGTGGTTCTGTACAAATATGATGATTTTTTGTTCTATTTCTTTAAAAAACATTTGGATTTTGATGGGGACTACATTAAACTTATATATTGCTTTGGGTAGTGTGGCCATTTTAACTATGTTGATTCTCCCAATCTGTGAACACTAAATAACCTTCCATTTCATTGTGTCTTTTTCAATCTCTTTTAATAGTGCTTTGTAGTTTTCAGTATGTAGGTTCTTCATATCCTTTGTTAGGGGCCAAGATTTTAAAAATCAGTATTTACCTCAGGCCAAAGCTAAAGCCAAATATCATCACAGAATGACCTTCTGATATAAAATAAAAAGGTTTGTCGAAAGTTAAAAATGTTATAATTTTAGTGGTTATTTTGTTTAATCTTATGAATCCTAGAACACCAAACAATTCTACAAAGAATAGGTAAGAACCTTCTATTATTCTGTCTGGTATTATTTAAATTTCTACAAACATACTATTAGCTCAAAAAGTCAATGATACACATATACGGACAGACTTTTGACAAATGTTCAAATGCAATTCAATGGAGAAAAAATATTTTTTTAACAAGTGATGGTAAACAAATAAATAGGTAAACACAGAAAAGGTTATTTCAATCCATACCTTGCACCATAGACAAAAATAAACTAAGAACAGTAGGCCTAAATACAAAACCTAAAACTTTATTATAAAACTTCCTTAGTCACTTTGGATTAGGTAGATTTAATTAAGACAGTACTGAAAGCACAATGCATAAAAGAACAAATAGATAGTTATGCTTCATGAAATTAAAAACTTTTGCTCTTCAAAACAAAAAACAAGTTATGAACTGAGGAAAATATTTAAAAAGCATAAATCTGATAAAGGGCCAATCTAAAATATATAAAGAACTCCCAGGACTCATGCCATTCCACACCTAGAATGGCTAACATTTTAAAAGATTGACTGCAGGAAGTATTGGTAATGATGCAGAACTAGACCTCTCATGCACTGCTAGTATGAATGTAAAATGGTACAACCACTCTGGAAAACAATTTTCAATTTCTTACAAAGATAAACATATACCTACCATATAATCCAGCCATTATACTCCTTGGTGTTTACCCACGAGAAATGAAAGCTCATGTCCAAACAAAAACTTTTATGTGGATGTTCACAGCACCTTTATTCACAATAGCCAAAGAGTGGAAACACAACCCCAATATCCATCAACAAGTAAATGGATAAACAAAGTGTAGTATATCCATACAATGGAATAATACTCAGTAATAAAAACAAATCACTGAAACATGTAACAACTTAGAGTAATCTCAAAATAACCACACTAAGTAAAAAAGTAGACAGAAAAAAATGGTTCCATTTATATAAAATTCTAGAAAATGCAAATAAAGGCACCTTGGGACCTCACGCAGTTCCCCCAATTGTCGTCAGGTGCCCTGTCATATTTTCCTGAATCTCACTGACAGTCTGAAATCTCTGCCCTTTCAAAGGTGATTTTAATTGTGGGATAAGCCAGAAGTCACAGGGCACCAAATCTGGGCTGTAAGGGGGCTAAGTCACCTGGGTGATTTGATGTTTCTCTAAAAAACTCTGCATGAGATGTAATGCATGAGCAGGAGCATTGTTGTGATGAAGGTGCCAATCACCAGTTGCCCATAGCTGCAGCCTTCTGAATCATCTGAATAGTTTCCATGGAGGAATGTTCAAGCTTGATGCTAAATTTGATGCACATTTGTTGCTCTACTCACTCAGTATGCATGCCTCACTCAATGGCATCTACCTCCCAAAGTTATCATTGTTCATGCAAGCACATGCCAGTCCACTCTCCTTGGCTGCCAGGTTACATCGATGTTGCACAAACTGTTCTTGTTATATTAACAATGGCTATACTTTTTCTGGACAGACCTCATATAATGCATCATATATTAAATTCCTTTACATGAAAACTTCTGGTCAAGATGGCAGAATAAGTAAATCAGAATTGTATCCTCCCACAACCACGTCAAAATTACAACTAAGAACCACCATTATTCAGAACTGTGTGAAATCTTGCTGAACAGAAGTCCTATGGCCAGGGTTACAAAGAAGCCAAATCAAGACTGGTAAGGGGGGCAAAGCCTTAGAATAGGCTGATCCTGAACTACCTGTGGTGGTTAAAAATCGGATGGTTAAAACATATCTGTGGCCCCTATGAGTCTTCATGCCCTACCCTCTCCACATTGCCGTGTTGTGAAGCACTCTGTGACCTGTTCTGTGACCCATATTTAGCTGTGTTAGGATCCGTGTGTTCAGTGGTTTATTAGTTGCCATTACAACTTTGTCTGAGTAGAGTTCTGAGTTCTTACAGTTCAGTATCCCACTCTCTATTTACAACTGGTGTTAGTGTTAACTCAGCTCTACCTAACATGTAGAAACAAGCATACAAAATGAGGAGACAAAGATACATGTCTCAAATAAAAGAAGAGAAGAGAAATCCAGAAAAAGAACTAAACAAAATGAAGACAAATAATCTAATAACAGATGCAGAGTTCAAAACACTAGTTATACAATGCTCAATTAACTTAGGGAAGGAATAGATAAACTTAGCGAGAACTTCAACAAAGAGATAAAAAATATAGAAATACAGACAGAAAACAAAACAAAAAAAAAACTAGTCAGAAATGAAGGATATACTAACTTCAGTTATAAAGATTATATTCAGTTCATAAAGAATATAGGGAATCAATATTAGAGAATCAATAGGAGAGTACATGAAGCAAAGGGTCAAATCAGTGATTTGGAAGACAAGAAAGCAGAAAACATCCCATCAGAAAAGCCAAAAGAAAAAAGAATACAAAAAATTGAGGATAGTTTAAGGAGCCTTGGACACAAAATCAAGCATACCAACATTTGCACCATGGGGGTGCTGGAAGAAGAGAGAGAGCAAGTAATTGAAAAGCTATTCGAAAAAATGACAGAAAACTTTCCTGACTTGGTGAAGGAAACAGACATACAAGTCCAGGAAGCACAGAGTATTTCAAAAGAGATGAACTCAAAGAGGCCCACACCAAGACACATCACAATTAAAATGCCAAATGTTAAAGGCCAAGAGAATCTTAAAAGCAGCAAGAAAAAAAACACTTATAAGGGAATGCCATGAGACTGTCAGCTGATTTCTTATCAGAAACCTTACACGCCAGAATGTAATGGCACAAAAATATTCAAAGTGATGAAAAGCAAGGATCCATACCCAAGATTACTCAGCAAAGCTATCATTTAAAATGTTAGGATAGATAGTTTCCCAGACAAGGAAAAGCTAAAGGAGTTCATCCCTATTAAACTGGTGTTATAAGAAATGTTATAGGGTCTTCTAGAAGAAGAAAAAAAAATTAAAAAATAGGAATAAAATGGCAATAAATACATATCAATCAACAATTACTTTACTTGAAAATGGATTAAATGCTCTAATCAAAAGACATATAGTGGCTCAGTGGATAACAAGACCTTTACATATGCTGTCTTCAAAAGACTTACTTCAGATGGAAAGATATACACAGATTGAAAGGGACAGAAAAAGATATTGTATGAAAATGGAAACGGGGAAAAAAAAGGTGGGGTAGCAATACATACACCAGACAAAACAGACTTTAAAACAAAGGTTTGCTAATATTTTGTTGAGGATTTCAGCATCTATGTTCACTAGGGATACTGGCCTATAATTTTTTTTTTGTAGTATCTTTTTGTGGCTTAGGAATTAGGATAATGCTGGCCTCATAAATGAGCTTAGAAGTCTTTCCTCCTCTTGAATTTTTTGAAATAGTTTGAGGAGAGGTATTAGGTCTTCTTAGAATGGCTGGTAAATCCACATGTGAAGCCATCTGGTCCAGGGCTTTTGTTTGTAGGGAGTTTTTAAAATTACTGCTTCAATTTCACTAGGTGTAATCTGTCTATTCAAGATTCTGACTCTTTCTGATTTAGTTTTGGAAGACAGTATGTTAAGATCCAGCCATTCCACTTCTGGGAATATATCTGAAGGAAACCAAAACACTAATTCAAAAGAACATAAGCACCCCTGTGTTCATTGCAGCATTATTTATAATCACCGAGATATGGAAGCAGCGCAAATGTCCATCAGTAGATGAACGGTTAAAATATCTATGAAATATTTACACAATGGAATACTACTCAGCCATAAAAAAAAGAAAATTTTACTGTTTGCGACAGCATGGGTAGACCTGGAGAATATTATGCTAAGTGAAAAAAGCCAGTCAGAAAAAGATAAATACTGTATGATTTCACTCATATGTGGAATCTAATAAACAAACTGAATAAGCAAAATAGAGAAAAACTCAAAGTTAGAGAGCAAGCTGACTGCTCTGAGGGAGAGTTGGGATGGAGGGATTGAGCAAAAAGGAAAAAGAACTCACAGATACGGACAACAGAGTGGTGATTGTGGGTAGGAGGATAAACGGTAATGGAAAAAATTAAAAAGAAAAAAAGGAAAAAAAAATTACTACAAGAGATAACAAATGACGCAGCAATTCCACTTCTGGGTAGTTCTCTGATTAAACCCAAAACACCAAATCAAGAAGATATATATATCCATATGCTTATTGCTGCATTATTTTCAATACCCAAGATGTGGAAGCAACCTAAGTTTCCACCAATAAATGAATGAATAAAGAAATAGGGCATACACATAATACAATATGACTCAGCCATAAAAATGAATGAAATCTTGCCATCTGCTATAATATGGATGAACCTAGATGGTGTTGTGCTGAGTACAGAAAGTCAGACAGGGAAAGACAAATGTCACATGATTTCACTTACATGTGGAATCCAAAAAACAAATTAACATGCAAAATAGAAACAGAGGACATTGAAATCATCCTATTGTGATATAAAAATAATATATATTAATATTAGGAAAAAATAAAACTATAAAAACTGAAAGAAAGAGAGGATATAGAACATTTTGAAGACTTCCAGATGGGATGGGGGATTGGGTAAAAAGGTGAAGAGATTAAGAAATACAAATTGGTAGTTACAGAATAGTCATGAGGATGTCAAATAAAGCATAAGAAATATAAACAATAGTATTGTAATAAATATGTTTGGTGTCAGATGGGTAGATTCATCAGAATGATCACTTCACAAGTTATATAAATGTCTAATCACTTGGTTGTACACTTGAAACTAATCTAATATTGTAGGCCAACTGTAATAGAAAAATAAAAAATTATTTAATAATAAGAACACACCACTGCCTATGGAATACTCTTGCCAAAAACTAGAACCTAAATATGATCAAGTCTCTAGATCACACTAACCATTTTGAAGAATACAGAAAATGAAGGGATGTATTAAATGACACCTAAGGGATGCAAGTAATAAAATCCAGATCATAAAAATCTATGTAAGACAAATTACTCTATTTATTTAATAAATAAATTGAAATAAATTATAAGAAAATCAGACAAATTCGAACTGACTCGATGGATAGTTGATAATATTAAAGAATTACTAATATTTTGATGTTTCTGTATCATGACAAAAATACTCCTTTACATGCTGGAGTGTACTTTTGCTTTTTAAAATTCTGTACTTGCATAAGCCTAAAAATATATCTGTACCTATAAAATTAAAAAAATTCATTCAGTCATGTGGATAAGTCAAAACATTTTCACTTAAGATATCCAAGTAATGCCCTGGCTGCTGTGGCTCAGTGGATTAAGCACCAGCCTGTGAACCAAAGGGTCACCGGTTCAATTCCCAGTTAGGGCACATGCCTAGGTTGCAGGCCTAGAGGGAACCCATCAATGTTTCTCTCACACATTGATGTTCTCTACCTCTCTTTCTTTCTCCCTTCCACTGTCTCTAAAAAATAAAAAAAATAAAAATAAAAAAAAAGATAGCCAAGTAATTAAGAAATCATGTATATGTCCTATTTTTCCATACCAAATAAAATTTTTTTTCTGTCCAAAGCAATGACTTCTGAATGTAGAAAATCAAATGTACACATGGTATAGTACAAAAATTTTAAATTTTTAAAACAATTTTATTTCCTTTAGAAATAGAGGAAAGGGGGAAGAAAAAGGTAGAGAAACACCAATCAGCTGCCTTTTGCGTGCCACTAACTGGGGACCTGGTCAGCAATGCAGGCAGGTGCCCTCATTGATTTTAGAGAGAGAAGAAAAGAGGGGGCAGAGAGAGAGAGAGAGAGAGAGAGAGAGAGAGAGAGAGAGAGAGAAAGAGACAGACAGACAGAGATATCAATGGGTTGCCTCCCACATGTCCATGACTGGGGATCTAACCTGCAACCTTTTGGTGTACAGGATGATGCTCCAACCAACTGAGCCACCTGGCAAGGACTCTATTTTATTTTTAAATAAACATTTAAAAGTTGAACTAAGAAGTAGCTAAAACAAAGTCTGGTTGTTCTGCATTGCTCAAGCACATCTGGAGCTCTTCTGCATCATACCATGAACTACTTACTCATTGTATTTTCAATGAAATAAGCTTAATTTTCAGGAAAGACACCAAACATGGCATGTGGCAGGTACAATTCTTAAAAAGGTTTACCATCTAAAGAACAATGGCTTCTACAGGTAGCATTAAGAATCAAAAGTGAAAATGTTATTGTAGTAATTTACTCAAACATTGATACAAAAAAAACCCCAGCAACCAAAACATCATAGGTTAAATCTGAAAATACGTATAAAATGCCATCAATTTTTTAAAAACTAATTGCAATTGTCAAACTTATTAGAATTAACACATATAAGGGGAGTTTCAAATCAATTACAGTAATTACTAGGTAATTTTATTCATAATTGTGGCAAATTTTAAAGATGGCTTTAATAGTTTCTGGTAAAAATAAAAAATTGTTCCAGTGAAAATATTCATCTACTTCAGCTGTCTTTACAAGCACACACACTGTGTGTGTGTGTATATATGTTTATTATATACATAATACAAATATCCTACACATAAGAATACATTTATTAAACCAAAGTCACTTTCATCTCACAATATAAAAAAAGAGAATAGTAAAGCTTTTAAAGTTTGTACATAAAGAAATTAGAGAACACTGTTACTGACTACAATTTTACTGTAATAGAGAACTTGACATGGAAGAGAATATTCAATAATTTCTTAATGTTTCCTTAGAACAAATGAGTAATGATTTTTTTCAGGATTAAGGTGAAACATAAACTCATGATAGCTATACTTCAATTATTGCTTAATTTATTGATATTTTCCAATACAAGACCCCTAATCCTTGTGAATCATCTCAATCTAGAAAGGGACAAATTTTTTCTAGTTCATATCTCCATTATTTTCTCTACATTCCCATGTCTATTTCACTTGATAAAAAAAACATTTAAAATGAAAGGCAAATATTTTAGACAAACTCAAAAGTTCCTGTTCTATAAATCTGTATGATTTTAATATATTTCTATAATCCATTGTAGAGATAGTAATTTAGAAATAAAAGAACTACTTCCTTACATACTAATGATCATATGCTTTGGAAAATCTTTTTTATAGGAAATATTAAGTCATTGCAGTTGCCAAAATAATGGGTTTTATGTTGCTATTTCTTATTTCCTATTAATAAATCTGCTTTAGAATCTTTGGTCAAAGTACATTATTTTTCTCCTCTATTTTTTTGATAACCTCATTCTAGTTCTTTCTCAATACCCCCAAACTTCATTTCAAATTCTACTCCTTTCTCCATACTTCACGTTACTGAATTTTATAAAATGTCTTAAGTCTCCTTTACAAAATAAAGTGTGGAGCAAAAGTACATTTAGTTATTCATATGGACATTAATACAATTAATAAATAATAATACAAGAATAAACTGTGTTTGCATACTCTCACAACTCTAAAACCTTTTGCCCCACCCTATATGCACTAGGGTCCTCTGCATTCATGAACTAATTTAATAGTACCTATGGGATAGACTTAAACATGAGTGAATTTAAACTTAGATTAAGTAAAATGTCTAAGGTCACAAAACTTAAGAATATGAACCCAAGTCTATGATTGGGAAATCTATTCTAGTAAAGTCTGTATTGCTTTACATTTAAATACCACTTAGGTTTTATATACCTCACATAGGTTATTTACAGTTTAATCTCACTTGAACTCACAGTAACCTTGACAGTAAAGTCCCCAAATATAAAAACCTTAACCCATACCCCCCAACTTTACTTAAGAGCATGTAACTAAAGTGGCAAAGCTGAATGACGATCCTCTTGTAGTCCAGTGCTAAACCACTTGTTGCCTATATAAGCCACTTTTTTCATTAAGTACAATTCACTCCTCTTCCTTTCACTATCATCCAAATATGTTGTGAAAATAAGGCGGTCAATACATTAATAAAGTCCATCTGAGATTTATATTTGTATCTATTGTATTGACCATGACTTGGATGGTTGTTATTACTAATTTCTATTTGAAAGCTTATACTTAGTTGACAACCTTAGAAGGAGCCATGATCTGGAAGACCTTTAGAGGTAGTATAAGTTTCTTGTCCAGTTGTCTTTAACACAATTCAATAAAGTTTACTGAGTAGCTATCAGGTACTTCAGTATCCTGGTGTTAAAGACAACAGTAGAAACACTGTCCTTGAAGTGCTAGGAGCTTTATAGTTTACTAAGGAACGGATTAGAAAACAGTAATTAAACACAATGCACTAGAAGTGAAAATAGAGGAATAGGAAATGTCTATTAGTGCACAGTCTATGGGCTTCTCTGCCCATAGGGAAAAAAAGCATTCTTGAGGGTGGTGATAATCTATAAAGGCAGTGAAATATAACACCTCAGAGTCAGCACACAGGAGGTATCAGGAACCCCAACACAAAAATCCTTGTGTGCCATTTAATACTGGATTACAGCACAATTCCCTAAAATATGTTAAGATTTCTACATGTAATACTCAAAACCTGATAAAGGTAGGCTAATAACTTCCAAGCTTCAAAGTACTTGTTCATTTGTGTAAGATTAAAGGTCTTTTTCATTTTTCAACTTTAATAGCAATTTAGTCACCAATTCCAGCTGTTAATCTTTCAGATTTCATTAGTGGTCTAAGTCATTGCCTTTACAAGTTCCCTAAAATTGGGGGAATTGTGAAGCAAAACTGCAGAGTCATTCAACCTCTTTCATGCTGACATTTACACCCTAGTACTCATTACTTTTTAGCTGGTTTTCTCTTTCCTATTTCCATCTCACCCAGACAGGACTGGTCTGAAGCTCTAGGACACTTACGGAATTTGTTTAATTTGGTGGAATGTCACTGCAGGAGGGGAAATCTTGTTAAATTGCTGTTATTCTAGAATTTAATTTTTTGTTCTCCTTGACAAAAATAAGACCAGTTTATTGTCGACAATTTGGAAAACCCAGAACAACTTAAATTAAGTCAGTCACATCTACCAAAGATGATTCCATCTTTCTTATTTTTTCTGCTTTTTAATGGATTCTTTAATTGTATTGGTTAGAAAACTAAAAGATTTAAACGTGAATATGATTCTTTAGCTTAAAAATTTACATTTCAAAATCAGAATTGTAATTTGTCAGGCCTTTCCATTTAAAAGAACCAAGGGACTTTCTGAGTTTGCAGTGTAAATAAAAGAATTTAAACCCCAAACTGAAAAACACTCTTCCCTAAAGCACATTGTTTGGGGTCAAAACACTGGTTATGTTGCAAATGAAATGGGAGTACACAGTGTTGGGCAAAAACCTAAACATAACGTCTGTATTTCCACAAATACAATTCATCAATATCTGAAGAGGTCACCTGGAGTTTTAAAAATGGGGAAAGCTAAAGAGGGTACAGGTGCTACTTAAAATGAATTTACCACTGGTCAAGGAATTGATTGGGAGTGCGATTTTAGGGGAAAATGGCCAAAAAAAAATGTCAAAGCATAAACCACGAAGTCAGCAATATCTCGACCTAATATTTCCTTTAAATTTACGGTGATTTACGTTTGGTTCAATTTTATTCCAGCCCAATTAATTTCTGAAAAATTAGTTCCCTGTCTGTGAAACTTAACCACTTTCCCATAAACTAGCCAGTTTCCTGCAGATCACGACACCATAACACCATCTTTCAACACCTCCCTTCCCTTTCAATTCCCTTCCCTTCCCTGTCGTATTCACACCTTCTGTTTCGAAGGCAGTAGATCTTTACTCTTTCAACGATCCCCTCCCTTACTGCACCACAAAATCAGAAAAAGGTGGAAGACCTGCTTTTACCCGTCTAGTCTTATCTAAAGTATGTGAACACCCGTAAAACGTCTCTTGCGAGGAATTCAGGGAAAAACTCCTAAGGAGAGAAAGCTCGTTGGGAAGCAGGCTTTACAGTGACTCCGCAGCGAGGGCCACATCATTGTCATTCCCTCCCAAGCCTGTCTCACTGGAGACACCTCTGCCTCCGGGGTTTTTCTTACTTCCCAGCTTCTCCGTACCAGGATGAAGGTAAAGACGGTGCAGGGCGTCTGACAAAGAATGGGCTTTGGGAATTGGAACCTAGAGGCCAGTGCAGACCCCCCAAGAATGGCTGAACCCATCCCGAAAAAAGAACCATGATGGCCGCACTCACCCCCAACCCTGAGAAAAGTGGATGTCTGGACCCCTACGTCGCCGGGGCGAAAACAGTGGGAGAGCGGGGGTCAGAAATGGAGAATTCAGCTTCTTGCCGGCACAGGATGACAGCGGGAAAGAAGCCGGGAACAGTGGAGGCGGCCGTTCTGTCTCCCTTCTCTTCCTCCTCCCACCCCTTCTCTAATCCCCACCTGCCGCCGGTTACAAGGCGCCGCTCACCTGACAGTGCGCGAGACGCAGAAACCGTGCAGACCAGGGACCCACAAGCTCCGTCACTGAAGATGGGAAGTCTTCTACTGCAGGGGCGGGTCTAGACAGTCACGTGGCCCTGAGCTCCGCCCCGTCAGGCGGAGGCAGTGCACTTTAAGGTCCTGTATTTTTGCGGATTGCTTGAACATTAATTTTGTTATGATTAAATTTTAAGAAAAAAAACTAAAAACTTTCACGAAGATTAGGTTGCAAAGTGCAATGTAGAAGGAGTGGGTGAACTGGTTAAAAAAATGCATTGCTAAGGAAGTGACGCTAACGCCATAATCTATAGACCGGAAATGGCCAAGGAGTTCCGTCCCTCCGGCACCCGACTGTAAAATCCCAATCTTAAATGTTTGAAGCAATTACATGATCTCAAAACTTGAAACGTGGTGGGCCGAAGCCAAGTTACACGGCCATTTGTTAATTACGTTTGTCTTAAAAAAACGACATTCACTTGTTTTCCACAGGCTTCTATAAAGAAGAACCTACTTTATAAGATCTCATTACGAGACAGGAGCATTTGAAGGTCATCAGGAGGACTACCAACCGGGAAGAACAGGGTCAGGGAAGACTGATTTCACTTGAGTGGGAAAGGTGAAGGAGGGGCGGAAAAATCCGGATTTTACCGCCAAGGCCTGCCGGGCAAGCCCCACAAGTAGTGTCGTAAGGAATGGGAGGAGGAAGATGACGCCACAGGGCACAGCCCAGTAGAAAGATGGAGGTCTTAAAGTGGAGGGGGGAAGGGTATGCCGAGGCCAGCAGTGAGGCTGCGCGGGAGGCGGCCTACGCGCCGGCGCGCAGAGGGGGCGGGGTGAAAGGTCACAACGCGGCGGCGGGTCTGGCTGGCGGCGGCCGCAGGCGGGAGCCGAGTACCCAGAGTGCACGTGTGGAGAAGCGGCAGCACCAGTCCCGCGACGGGAGACCGTCCCGCTCCCTCCAGAGACGCAGGGCCGCGCTCCAGTCTCGGGCCTTCGTCACCCGCTCAGCTCCCTGCCTTAGGCGTGGAGGTCGGCTAGTGGGGTTGAGTGGCCCGAGCTGAGGACACTGAGAGCTCAGGTCGGCGACGACAACGGCGTTGATAGCGGTGGTAACAACGGCCTCAGAAGGCGGGGAAGATGAAAGGGTGAGGAAGGGCAGCCGGGCAGGGCCGGGCGGGCGGGAGAGAAGGATTGCGAAGGAGGGGAGAGACTGGGCGAAGACCCGGCGGAGGGAGATTTCTGGGTTTCTCTGCTCACGGAGGGGGCGGAGGCTCGGCTCGGGCTGTTCGCGCGCTGAAGGGCCAACAGAGGCAAGACCCGGGCAACCCAGCTTCTTGGCCCAGAGGACGAGTGTGTGTTGACTGGAGAATAGCAACTGAGTGTGGCACGGGAAGAGCTCTTGTGAGATCCCTGCGGTCTTCAACCCAGAAATGGAGGGCTGAGACACCCCCCGCCCGCCACTTCGAGTGGGGTGGTCTGGTTGTCCTCTTCAAATCTAGATTCCATATTGGGAACCTTGGTGTTTGTCATCTTTCAGTTTTATTCACGGTTGAGAGTTATGCAGGACCTTCTGGAGGAAGGATTTGGAATAAAGAGGGAGACGAGTATTTAGAGCTAGTGACTCAACTGGATTTGGGTTGGGTCAGACCGAGTGGAGGAGGGGGAAAGAGAGCGGGAGCACGGTAGACTTGGGGTGCCAAAATGTTTAAGGAACTATTGTTGATCAGTAGGTGGAGCTGTTGCTCCAGTAGTTGAGTATCGCCCCTGTACTGTGGGGGTCCTTCGTTAACTCTGACACTTTCTTCAGGTGATTGGCAGAGTTAGTATTCTCCTATAGTTTTCCTCTTTGATACAATTAAGGATTATTTTGGTTCGACTATTTTCATTTGGGTAAGATTTCACCTACTATTAAATTACATACTGTTAAAGTGTTAATTACATAATACGGTGTTTTAAAATATTGCCTAAATAGGCCGTTTGAGGGCTTGCGTTTACTCTCCTTAGAGGAAGAAATGAAATCTTTAACAATGTTAAAAGCTTTTCTGTGATTCCTGAGTTTTCTGTTATAGCAAGTGAAAGAATTGTAAATGTTTTGAGTTAGTGGAGCCTTCCGAACTTTTCAGCAACCCTTCTGAGGATGAAATAAAAGTATTGTAAGTAATCTGCCTAAAACAAGGGTCTAAATGTTATCTCGGCGTGTTTATGTATTTGAAATTGCAGAAGACTACAGGAGTTTAATTTGGTCTTAGTTCTGTAACGTGATTCTTTATTCCGGTTTTGCTTTAAATATTGGAAATTCATTCTAATGTCGAGTCGTATCTCTTGTAATTAAAGTTTCGAAGTCACGAAGAAATTTTCATATTTCACATCAGGTTTTAAAGCATTCCAATCAGGACACCAGTTGAGGGGTATGAGAAGTATTTGCTGCACTTGAATTATGTAGGAAGTTTGGTTCTTTTAGGTATGATCCGATGTATTTTGGTGAGATTTTTCTTTTTTCTTGAGTTTGGGTGCTGTTTTCTACTAATTTTTGTATATTTTTGGGCATTCAATGCTTATTTGTCTTGTTCTGTTGAAGTATTAAAATAAAAATGAGGCTGAGGAAGAGTTCCCAGTGTTGAGACTGTGCATGGATTTGTAAAGGAGGGCCTCCAAGAAATTATTCTATATGTTTGGATCCAAAATTTTTGGTCTACCTAAGTCACACTAAAGTGTATTGTTTTGATACCTAACTTAGTAGTAGAAATAGGTCAAACAGAGGTATTGATCACAGTCTACCTTCAGTTAATATACGAGTGAGACAATTATCTTTTATTTTAAATGATTATTTGTGGGTAACAACCTGATGGAATGAAATTTAGAGGAAATTTTTAGTTATTGAATCTGTATCTTATTCTATCAAGTGTGCCTGAAATGAAATTAAGTCTAGTTATTGTGTTTTTAATGATAAACTTTTAAGGTGATTTCATAGGAATAGTCTCTTTAACTTTGTAGATGAACTAACTCCCTGGTAGGGTGGGACTTAATTTTTTTTTTTTTTTTTACTTCTGAATCTTGTATTTAAGCCACTGAACAAATGAAGACAATAGACGTTATTTAAAATATTATAAGGTCCTCAAGTTCAAAGACTTCTATCAACATGCACAATGGTTAGTGTTGAAAGGCCTGTGAAATGAAATAGTGGTCCTGATTATGTGGTTTTTGTATGAAATTTTATTTGCTTGTTTCATTGTATATGGAAGCTAGTTGAATTAAGTTGAATAGAAATACATAAAATTGGAAATGATTTACAATTTTAAGTCATTTTGTTTAAATATTTTACATCACTGCCTATATTGCCTGTCATTTTGAAAATTTTAGTTATTATTTTACCTGTTTTTCTTCCTATTTTACTTAGTTTTTATTAGTAGTAGAAGTAGGGCATTCCATTATGCTGACATGTAATTGTCTTTTCTCCATAGTGCATAAATGTGCAGTTAATTACTGCATGTATTTATATATATGATCTAGAAATCTGAGGTATGTTAGGATATGTTACTTTTGTACTGAGGTTGCTTGTTGTTATAAACCAGGAATTTTATAGGTTGAATTTATGTTGGTAAGCTGATTTTTAAAAAATCTGTTCCTCTTAAGGAAGGTGAAATTTAAGCATGAGGGGGTGCCACACACAGACATGACTGAGATGGCAATGTAATTGGTCCATGTAATAGAAAGTAAGCCCTGGCTGGTGTAGCTCAGTGGATTGAGTGTGGGCTGGGAACCAAAGCATCGCAGGTTCGATTCTCAGTCAGAGCACATCCCTGGGTTGCAGGCCACGTCCCCAGTGGGGGCCACTTGAGAGACAGCCACACATTGATGTTTCTCTCTCTCTCCCTCCCTTCCCCTCTCTAAAAATAAATAAATAAAACCTTTAAAAAAAAAGTAAAACTGAATCTGTTTACACTTTATTTGTAGTAAAGAGGTGCAATAAAACCTAGTTTTAATAAAAATGTCTAATAAGATATGAATACATGTGCACAAAGTAAAGAAGGAAGTAGCCCTGACTGGTGTGGTTCAGTTGGTTGGGCATCATGCCGCAAAGTGAAGGTCACTTGGTTTGATTCCTGGTCAGGGCACATGCCTGGGTTGTGAGTTCAGTTTAAAAGATATACCTCAATTATTTAAATAGTTGTCCTTTTTTGTTTTCTTTGGCCGGGGGGGGGGGGCAGTCTGCAGAAATCATTAGAATACCAGTAGTGACAAATAGAAACTACCTTTCTATTACAGCAATGAGAATTTTATGGGTTACAGTTTAATAACTACAAACTTATATAATTACTGTTACCAGGAAACACTGCTTGCTCTTGACTGGTTCACTTCTATCATCTATTTGTATTTATTCAGTGCCTAACTTAGTGGCAAAACGTTAGTCCTTTCCTGTTTAATACAGTAGTGCCTAGTTATAATTGAGCAGTTGAAATGTGGCTTGTGTTACTGAAAAACTGGATTTTAAATTTTAATTTAAAAAACTGATACTCAAAGTTGGTTGTTGGACAATTATGTTTGGAACAACTTGGATATGTGGATCTGTAAATTTTATGAAGTGTAAATATAGATTAGATATTTCTGATGAAAATAATGTGTGAATTGAGATGTGTTAGAAACGTTATCTACTGGATTTTAAGACTTGATATGAAAAAAAGATTTCAGAAAAAGTAAAATAGTCATTAATAATTGTTATTTTTATTATATGTAGAAATGGTTTCACTTGCACCTTTTTGGCCATTTAATGTACACACTAGTAATTTGTAAATTACTTATGTGGCTCAAATTAGATTTCTATTAGACAGTGGTGTGCTAGACCCTGAAAAATTCAATTTGTATGAAACATGACTTCTTGCCTTAGGATGTAGTCCCAGGTGGTAAATGTTTCTAAATGTTTTAACTGTGGGCCAGAGTTTTTAGATTAAAAATATTGTAATCCAATCACTTGGTCTGCAGTAGATAGGGAAGGAAAATTGGAAGTATGTATTTGCCTTTCTTGATCTAGTGCAACCTGTATTCTGTCTCTGTCATTGCTGAAGCCGTTGGGGGCAGGGGAGGTTGTGAGAGTGGGAAGGAGGAAATAACCCCGTTTTCAAGAGGAAAGGTTTCTCAGCTCTTAGTCCTCGATAGTGTTGAAGTGAATTTTATTTATAAAATTACTTGACATGCATCCTTAATTATTCATTTTGGATAATTCCCTGGAAGTGAAATTTTTGGATTAGGAGGTATGGGCATTTTAAAATTTCTGACTTTTTTGCCAAGTTAACTGCAGAAAGGTAGTAGCAATGCATACTGCCAGCAGTGTATGATGATACCCTTCTGTAAGAACTGATGGAGAAGTTGAGGAGCACTCGAAAAAACCTTAAGGAAATGGAGGAAGACACTGTGGCTGCCATTTCAGCCATGGGTGGTATAAAATACCCTTATCTGGGATGAGTGGTCTACATTGAGCATTTGTAAAATGATAGAAGTAACTATCATTTTATCTTCACCAGTTGGTTTTGAGGACACATTCACATAAAGCCTTAATGCTAGTTTGATTTGCTGATTAGGTGATAAAATTATCTTTCTTTACCTTTCCTTTTTTTGTAATTCAGTTGGATATTTCCACTTCCCCTGGCCATTTTTTTACCTTTGTGACTTAACAGTTTTTAACTTAGATATTGATTGCTTTTTTTACTTCAAATTACAAAACAGTCAGATAATGTTCTTTAGAAAATGGGTTGAGACATTCAAATTGGTAAATATTGTCAGAGTGATGCTAGTTTAGGGCCCAGACCATTAGAAAGGAGATTCTTTGCAGGCAGACCTTGTTAAACTGTGGCAAGCAAGGGAAATATTTCATGCTTAGGAGCATTTTAAACATTTCTTATTTCTCTTTCCAGAAAACTAAGGTATATTTAAAGATATATTTGGATTTTCCTCTCTGGTCTGTATGGTTTATTACGTGTGTTATAATTTATCTTCATAAAGGAGACTTACTGTGATGCAAAAAGCATTGAACTGAAAGCAACCACGGTTTATTGTTCATTGTGGCACTGATCACTAATCATAGTTAGTGACATTAGTCCCTTATTGACCTGAGCCTAGGTTTCTTTGACTTTTAAAGAGAATAGCTTGAAAGGAAGAATAATGGCTAAATAACTGTAATTCATGTGATAGTTCTAATTTATTGGTAGTATCTTATCAGTATTTAATGTGTCAATAGCTCAGATTGCAAAATAAAAAGGTGATGTCATTGGTTTGTTTGTTTTTAGAGATTTTATTTATTTTTAGAGAAAGGGGAAGGGATAGAGAGAAGCATCATATGAGAGGGAAACATGTATCACTTGCCTCTTGTACACACCCTAACCAGTGACAGAATCCACAACACAGGCATTTGCCCTGACCGGGAATCAACCAGTGACCTTCCACTTGGTGGTACAATGCCCAACCAGCTGAGCCACACCAGCCAGGACTTACTGATCATTAATATCTACTATTACTGCTGTGCCACGTATGCCACGTATTTGCCATCCCTGGTCTCTGTCATCTCTAACTTTATATTGGGTTGGCCAAAAAGTTTGTTTAGTTTTTTCCATACAATGACTCTAGTAGTGCTTAGTTGTCTTTAACTTCATTTGAAACAATTTTGTTAAATTGTATTGTGGACAGCTGTAATATCAGTGTGCATTTACAAAAAACTCGCTAAAATTGGTGAATTTTTGTGCAGCCATTTTAATATTGAAGATGAAAGAAAATAGAACATTTTGGGGGTATTAGGCTTTGTTATTTTACAAAAGGTAAAAATACAACAGAAATGCATGAAAAAAGACTTGTTCAGTTTATGGAGAAGGTGCTGTGACTGGTTGAACATGTCAAAAATGGTTTGCAAAGTTTCTTACACAGGTGATATTTTGGCCAAGTAATTCTTTGCTGTGAGTCTGTCTTATGCATTGGAAGATGTTTAGCAGCACCCCTGGTCTCTACCCACTAGAAGCCAGTAATGGGAGATAGCTGACATACTCATAACATCCAAATCAATGAAGTTATTGCTGAAAATGAAAAATGTCTTATATTACTGAAGAAACTAAACAGACTTTTTGGCCAACCCAGTATGATACCAAGAAATAGTACTTTGAATTCATATTTGAATTGTAATTTTTTAAGTTGCTGTCTTCGTTTTGCTCTTGTGTTTCTGCCTCTGAAGACTTGCTCATCCCTCCCTGTCATGGGACTTTTACCCTTTATAGCAGTTAACATGTCCTTCACTGTTAAACACCTGCTACAGGAATAGTATATATAGTCAAATGAAAAAGCAGTTACGGAGGTGAGCCAAGAAGGAAAGAGGTGGATTCTAGCATTTTTAGTAGTTTTTTTTTTTTATGGCCTAAAAACAATGAGGGAGGAAGAAAAGGCTAGGCCTGTGGCCACAGTTAGAAGATGAACAGGATTTATATACAGTACTATTTGAATTTCATTTGTTAGGTTATGTGTAGCTTTTGAAAAATTTTAAGCAGAGAAGTAAAGTGATCAGATCTATGGTTTAGAAAGATTGTTCTGTCTGCATTGTTATGAATTTTTTGCCTTAGCTCTGTTCTTATTACCCTTCATTAGGCTGTAGATTTTGGATTAAAATGATGGTGCGAACCATACTGCTCAAAAAGCTATACGAATAGGTTATTAATTAGACTTAACAGATTAAAATGGGACATAAAGGTACATCTAAAACTAAATTTCTGTATTTGATGAATGGTGGGGCTATTAATAAAGACAGATATAGGTAGATATTTTAATTTCTTGTAGGGAATGATGCATTCAGCTTTTGATGTATTAAATTTGAGATTCCTGTGAAATAACCAATAAGCAGTTAGAAATACATGTTTGGATTCACAGATTTTGAAGAAAAACACTATTAAGGAAAAAGCCAGAGCTGGGAAGGAGCTCTCCTAATTGAATATATGTATAGCCATGGAAAATTTTTCAAAGAATAATTTGATTCTTTCTACGCTGTAATCTTGAGTAGATTGTGTCCATGTGTGTGATTAGCATTTCTAGCACCTGACCAAATAATCGCTAATTGTACACATACGATACTTGCAGTCACACAGCTTGGAGAGCTGACCCACCCACTTTTTTGATACCTGCTAACCCTCTCTAGAACAGTGACTCTCAACCAGGGACATACCTCCTACACCATCTTAGAAATCTGGTAGGTAGTTGTTGGACACATTTTGGTTGTCACAATGAGGTGGGATGGATAGAGGCTGCTAAATAGTCTACAATGCTTTGGAAAGGCCCTCACAACAAGGAATTATCCAGCCCCAAAATGTCAGTAGTACCAAGACTGAGAAACTCTGCTATAAAATCTAGTTGAGGTGAGAGAGCCCATTAGTTACAAATATAAGGGCCAAAGGAGTAAAGATGACTCTTTTGAGGGAAGTAATATGATATAGCTGATCTTTCACTATAGTGGGAGTTTGTAGATTTAGGCAGAGCAAACACCCTGTACAAGAAGTGACTAAGCAGTTAAACTTTAGTGCCAGGATGCAGTTAATTCCTACCTAAAATAAAAACAGATTTTAACAGCTTCCTCTGTACTTCATTTTCTCTTTTTTGCTATATGACTTTAAAAGTCAATTTGTAGAGAAGGACCCACTTTCGTGTAGTCATGTCTCCATCTTGTGGCCTTGGAAAATACTGCCACTGAATTTTGTTTTTACAATTATGGGCATAATTGACATTCTCTTTAATAGTTACAAACGTTTCAGTGCTTATCTGATGTTGATGTGCTGAATACTTAACATGCATTTTTCTCATTATATCACACTGCTCTTTTATAAGCCAGGAACTATCTGTGGTTTCCTAGAACTACCATATTGTAAGTCGAAAAGATTATGTAACTGACTGAATAACAGAATGGCCTTGTGGTGCTGGCACAACATAATTCTAATGGGTTTTACAAAGTGGAAAGCAAGTAGCAAGTTTTCCAGATCTAAGGACTTGATGGTACATATTTCTATGGGCACTTGTGTTACATCAGTCTGTCTCCCCTTTTAGATCGTTGGTCTGAAAACTTTAGTAGGAAGTGCTTTGGGGTTTGTTATGAATTTGAAAACCAAGGAAAAATAACATGTCACATGAATTTACTTAAGAGAATAATTTCATGTTTTTAATAACTACTGTCCTCAGATTTTTATAGTTAGGGTTTATACTCTACTGCCAGTAGGAACCTGGGACAAAACATATAAGGTAAATGAGTAAGACAAGAAGAAATGTAAGCTTTGTGTAAAATCTTAACTATTAACATCCAACTTAATTGAAAAAACAAACAAACCTGTTGAGTCACTTAGATGTGGCCACATGGCCAATATACCCTATTGGCCAAGAATTAGAGGGTTGTCTACAGAGTAGAGGTCTTAAACTAATAAATTATTAGTCCACATTATTAAGTTATATCAAAATCTTTTTCTGAAGTAAGCAGTCAGTGCAATGATTAACAACCCAGGTTTTGCATCAGTCTGGTTTGAGTTTGAGCTCCTCAAGAATAGCTATGCTATATCATACACAAAACTAAACTCAAGATGGATAAAAGATTAAATACAAGTCATGACACCATAAAAGTACTAGAGAAAAACATAGGCAGAAAATTTTCAGATATCCCACACAGCAATATTATTGCTGATATGTCTCCTGAGGCAAGGGATGCAAAGGAAAGAATAAACAAGTGGGACTACATCAAATTAAAAAGCTAAATAATTAAAGAAAACATCAGCAAAACGAAAACGGAGCCAACTGTATTATAGAACATATTTGCCAATGATACTTTGGATAAGGGTTTGATCTTCAAAATATAAAGAACCTCAACACTAGGAAGACAAACCAATTTAAAAATTGGACAAAGAACCTGAACAGACACTTCTCCAGGGACATACAGAGGGCTCATACACATAAGAAAGAATGCTCAGCATCATTAGCCATCAGAGAGATGCAAATCAAATCACAATGAGATGCCACTTCACACCAGGCAGAATAGCCATCATTAACAAGTCAACATGCAAGTGCTGGCAAGGATATGGAGAAAAGGGAAACCTAGTGCACTGTTGGTGGGAATGCAGACTGGTGTAGCCACTGTGGAAAACGGTATGGAATTTCCTCCAAAAAACTAAAGCTGGAACTGCCTTTTGATCTGGCAGCCCACTGCTGGGATTATATATATCCTGAGAATTCTGAAACACTAATTCAAAAGAACCTATGCACCCCAATGTTCATAGCAGCACAATTTACAATAGCCAAGTGCTGGAAACAGCCTAAGTGTGCATCAGTAAATGAGTGAATCAAAAAAACTGTAGTACGTTTACACAATGGATTACTATGCAGCAGTAAGAAGGAACTTCTATCCTTTGCGACAGCATGGATGGAAGTGGAGAGCATTACGCTAAGCAAGATAAGCACGGTGGTGAAAGATAAATACTATATGATCTCACCTATAAATGGAACCTAATGAACAAAACAAACCAGCAAAATACAACCAGAGACATGGAAATAAAGAACAAACTGACAGTGACCAGAGTGGAGGGGATGGGGGAAAGGGAAAGGTCTAGTGAAGGAACATATATAAAGGACACGTGGACAACAAAGTGGGGGTTGACTGTGGGATCAGGGTTTGGGAGGGTAGGGGGGGAGCGACGGGAAAATGGGGACAACTGTAATTGAATAACAGTAAAAAAAATACTGGCTATGCCACACACATTAAAGGTATACTGTTATGTACTATAGTACTTACAGGGAAATTATTAACATTTTATGTGAAATCCATTCTAAACATGGCAAATTTTTTCCAATGGCCTATTCCACTTATCTGCACATGTTTAGCTTCTATTACCCTCACATTTTGAACTTTACATACATGCGGTGAGAAGTTCATTAATTTAGGTGAATGTTAAATTTGTACGGTTAACATAACAAGCTTAATTACAAAAGTAAAGATTTTAAAGGGAGATGTGGGAATCTGAATTTTTTAACTGGCAAGATGATTCTGGTGTACAGCTGGGTTTGGAATTCGTTCTTAGATTTTGCAATAGTGCTTCTCCAGATTTTTTTCCGACACTTGTGAAATTTGTTTCTTGGACATCTTTATGGGTTCCTGTTCTTTTACCCCTAAAATACAAGTGTTTCTGTTTTTAGATGTTCTCACTTGGACATTTTTTGGTAATGTGATATATTGCCGTAGTCGAAGGGTGTACATTATGCATTTTTTATATCCAGAAAACACCTCTCAAAGTGACACGTGTACAGAAGGGGACTTCATTTCTGTCTAATCTTTTTTATCTACTTAACATCCACATTGCTTCCAGTGACATTAGGTAACATTTAAAAGTCAGGACTTGTAGTCATTTACACCAAAGGCAAAGACAATGAATGACAGGCTATACTGAGACTGCTGGATTTAGAAGGGGAGATCTGCACCAAAATGGAAGGCTTATTCTCATCCAAATTGAGAAAACATGATTTGTTAAAAGTTTGAAGTTGTCGCCTCTTTTCACTTTTTCTTTCAAATAGTAAAGAATAAATGAGGCATCAAGTATTTTCTGCCATCATTTTTAATATAAAAAATAACATCTTATGCCCTGGCCAGTGTGGCATGGGGGTTGGAGTATCCTAGCCAGGGCATATGCCTATGTTGCAGGTTTATCCCTGGTCCAGGCATGGATGTCTGGTCTGAGTATGTCATTGTTTCTTTTCTCTCTTCCTTTCTGCCTTCTGTCCTCTGATGAGGAAATAAGTAAGTAAATAAATAACATGTTTTTTTTTTCCCAGCCACAGTTGCTGTAAAAGTTAATATAACTTCGAAATACTGCAGCTTGTAGTGCTTTATGTAATGAGTAATTTTGCTTGTTTTACTTTTTATTATGGAAATTTCCAAACATACAATATAAAGAAAATTGTATGGTAGGCCCTCGTGCATCTAATTCCCTACTTAGAATTCCCTTGTTCTTATTTCATCTTCGCCTGACCTATTTGGTTTTTTTGTTGTTGTTTGTTTTTTAAAGATTTTATTTATTTTTAAAAAGAGGAGAAGGGAAGGAGAATGAGAGGTATAGAAACTTTCAAAGTGTGGTTGCTTCTCACATGCTCCCCTCCCCACCCCACCCCCGGACCTGGCCTGCAGCCTAGGCCCTGACTGGGAATCGAACCAGTGACCCTCTAATTTGCAGGCCTATGCTCAATCCACTGAGCTACGCCATGGTTGTTTTGTTTTCCCTTTTTGCTGGTGTATGTCAAAGGAGATCCTTGATATGCAGGCATAACTGGTTTTAAACTTTTTCATGGCTATTACATTTATCATGGTGATCTGTGATCAGTAATCTTTTATGTTGCTATTATATTTGTTTTGGTGTGTCCTGAACCACACCCGTACAGACGGAGAATTTAGTATTAAATGTTCATGTGTGTTTAGACTGCACCACCAAGTAGCTAATCCCCTGTCTCTCTTCTCAGGCCTTCTAATCCTTGGGACACAATATTGAAATTACACCAGTTAGTAATCCTACAAGGGCCTTTTAAGTGTTCAAGTGAAAGAGGAAGATTGCGTGTCTCTCACTCTAAGTCAAAAGCTAGAAATGATTAAGCTTAGTGAGGAGGGCATGTGGAAAGCTAAGATAGAATGAAAGCTACCCCTCTTCCACCAGTTAGCCAAGTTGTGAATGCATAGGAAAAGTTCAAAGAAATTACAAATGCTACTCCACTGGACATATGATAAGGAAGCAAAAGAGCCTTATTGCTAATATGGGGACAGTTTTAGTGGTCTGGATTAAAAATCAAATCAGCTACAATATTTCCTTATGCCAAAGCCTGATCTAGAGCAAGGCACTAACTCCCTTCAGTTGTATGAAGGCTGAGAGAGATGAGGAAGCTGCAAAAGGAAAATTTGAGGCTAGTGGAGTGTTGTGGTTCGTGTAGTTTAGGGAAAGAGCCTGTCTCCATAACAGGAAAGTGCAGAGTGAAGCATCAAGTTATCCAGAAGATGTAGCTAAAGTAATTAATGAAGGTGGCTACACTATCAACAACAGATTTTCAATATACATGAAACAGCCTTATATTGGAAGAAGATAACATCTAGGACTTGAATAGCTAGAGAGAAGTCAATGCCTGTCCTCAAAGGACAGGCTGACTCTTGTTAGGTGACCATATTTTTTTTTTCTTCAAGGTTTTATTCATTTATTTTTAGAGAGTGCGGAAGGGAGAAAGAAAGAGAGGTAAGGAAACATCAACGTGTGAGAAAAACATCAATAGGTTGCCTTTCCGCCCACAACCTAAGCTTGTGCCCTGGCTGAGAATCAAACCGGCAACCTTTTGGTTCATAGGCCAGCACTCTATCCACTGAACCACATCAGCCAGGGCTCTTGTTAGGTGACTTTAGGTTGATACCACTGCTCATTTACTATTCTGAAAATCTTAGAGCCCTTAGGAATTATGCTAAACCTACTCTGCTGTGCTCTGTAAATGGAACAGTAAAGCCTGGTTGACAGCACATCTGTTTATACACTATGATTTACTGAACATCTTGGGCCTGCTGTTGAGACCTACTGCTCAGAAAGATATTTAAAATATTATACATTGTCAATGCACCTGGTCACCCAAGAGCTCTGGTGGAGATGTACAACAAGATCAATGTTGTTTTTATGCCTGCTAGCACAATATCCATTCTACAGCCCATGGATCAAGGAGTAATTTGGACTTCCAAGTTTTATTTAAGAAATACATTTTCTAAGGCTGTAAATAGTGATTCCTTCAATAAATCTGGGCAAAATAAATATAAAACCTTCTGGAAAGGATTCACCATTCTAGATGTCAGTAACATTTGTGATTCACAGGAAAAGGTCAACATATCAATGTAATAGGAGTTTGGGAGAAGTTGATTTCGATCCTCATGGATGACTTTCTAGGGTTTAGGACTTTAGTGGAAGAAGTAGCTGTAGATGGGGTGGAAGTAGCAACATAACTAGAATTAGAAAAGTTGCTTCTTACGGGTGAGCAAAAAAAGTGGTTTCTTGAGATAGAATCCACTTCTGTTGAAGATGCTGTGAAGATGGGAATGACTGTGTAGGATTTAGAATATTACATAAACTTAATTGAGAGAGTAACGGCAGAGTTTGAGAGGATTGATTCCAGTTTTGAAAGAAGTACTTACTGTGTGTAAAATGCAGCCATACAGCATTACGTCCTACAGAGAAATAGTGAAAAGAAAAATCCCTCATTCAGAAAACTGCATTGCCTTATTTTAAGAAATTGCCACAGCAACCTTATCCTTTGGCAGCTGCCACCCAGATCAATCAGCTGCCATCAACATCAAGGCAAGACCCTCCACCAGCAAAAAACATACGTCTCAACTTGCTGAAGGCTCAGATGATGGTTTACAATTTTAGTAGTATTTTTAAATTAAGGTGTGTACATTTTTTTTAAGAACATAATGCTATTGCACTTACTAGACTATGTATAGTGGAAACATAGGTTTTAAATGTACCAGGAAACCAGAAATTTGTGTGACTTTCTTTACTGCAATGGTCTGGGACCAGGCCACAATAACACCAATGTATGTGCTATCCCGTTTTATCTGTAAACCCTTCAGTATGAGTCTGTAACATAGAAGGACTTACTTAAAAAATAAATAAATAAATACTGCTCTGGCTGGTGTGGGTCAGTAGATTGAGTGCTGGCCTGTAAACCAAAGGGTTGCCAGTTCAATTCCCAGTCAGGGCACATGCCTGGGTTGTGGGACAGCTTCCCAGTAGGGGATGCACGAGAGGCAACCACACATTGATGTTTCTTTTCCTCTCTCCTTCCCATTCCCCTCTTTCTAAAAATAAATAAATAACATCTTTTTAAAAAGTAACTATAATACTTTTGTGCCTAATATATTATGAACTGATACCCAGTCTATATTTGTTTTTTTTTTCATAAGTCTAAAAAAATTTTTTAAAAAATAGGTTCGTTTAGTGCAGAATTCAAAAAGGTTCACATATTGCAGTTGGCTGAAATGTCTCATGATCTCTTAATCTAACAGTCCTGCCTCCTTTTTTTTTTTTAACTTTAAAATAGTTTTAAATTTAGTTTTAGAGTAGTTTTTCAAGTTTTAGATTTACATTGGTGAAGATGGTACCAAGTTCCCAGTTTTCACTATTAACAAACAGCTTACATTATATGGTACACTGCTAAGATGAAAAGACAAGCCACAAATTAGAAAATAGTTATAAATTATATATGTGTAAATCACTTGTATCCAGAATATATAAAGAACTCGTGCAACTCAGTAAGATAAGTAATCTAATTTAAAAATTGGAATTTCTTTTCTTACAAGTTAATGTAAAAATTCTAGGTTTATTCCTAGGCCTTGACCATGGACAAAATATTTAAATAGACATTTTACCAAATAAAGTGTACACATGGCAAATAACCATACTGAAAGATGCTTGGTATCATTAGTCATTAGAGAAATGAAAGTACAATGAGATTATGACATCACACCACTAGAATAGCAGTAGAAAGGTAGTAAAAAGTGTTGGCAAAGATATGTGGAAACAGGAATCCTAATATGTTACAGGGGGGAATGTAAATGGTGTAGATGCTTTGGAAAACAGTTTTGCAATGCATTCATTTTCCATTATTGCTGTAATAAGTTACTACAAACTTTATGGCTTAAAACAATACTTCTGATATGTTAGTTCTTGAGACAGAAGTCTTAAATGGACTTCAATGGGCTGAAATCAAGTTGTTGGTAGATATAATAATTTTTAATAGTATCCTTCCAAAACTCACATCTACCTGGAATCTCAGTGTGACCTTTAGAAATAGGGTGTTTGCAGGTAGTAATTAAGATGAGGTCATACTCAATTAGGATGAATCTAAGGACTAGTGTTCTTATAAGAAGAGGAGAACACACACATGCACAGAAGACCATGTGAAGATGGAGGCAGACACTAGAGTTGTGCTGCCACAAGCCAGGAAGTACCTGAGGTTGGCAGAGGCAAGGAAGGATTCTTGTCTGGAGCCTAAGAGCTCTGACCTTGAGAGAGCATGAGAACATGGTTCTGCTTACATCCTGATTTTATACTTTCAGCCTCCAGAACTTGGAGTGAATAAAAATTGGGTATGTGTATTTTAAGTAGTCAGGTGTTGTGTGTGTGTGTTAAGATTTTATTTATTTCTAGAGAGAGGGAAAGAGGGAAGAAGGGAGAGGAAGAAACATCGATGTGCAAGAGAGACATCAGTTGGTTGCCCCTCACACGTCCCCAGTCGGGGACCTGGCCCACAACCCAGCATGTGCCCTGACTGGGAATTGAACCAGTGACCTTACAGTTCACAGATCGGCACTCAATCTTCTGAACCACAGCAGCCAAGGCTAAAATGTGTGTTTTAAGCTAATGAGTTTGTGGTAAATTTGTTAAGGCAGTTCTAGGAAAGTAATACCAACAGGATTATGTTTCTTCTAGAGGCTCTAGATGAGAAAGTGTGTTCTTGCCCATTCAAGTTCTATAGGCCAGCAGTCCCCAACCTTTTGGGTACCAGGGACCAATTTTGTGGAAGACAAATTTTCCACAGACCAGGGTTGGGGGTGGGAGACAGGAGGCGTACTTCAGGTGGTACTGCAGGCAGTGTCCATGGATAGGGAAGAGGGAGGTTGGGGACTCCTGCTGTAGGCCACCTTGGTTCGTTGCCTTTTATCTTCCAAGCTAGTAGCATAGCATCTTCACATCTCATGTCTGCTTCTGTTATCACATCTTCTCTGGCTCTTAAGGACCTGTGTGATTAATCTTCCCATCTCAAATACTTAATCACATCTGCAAAGTCCATTTTCTATGTAAATTAACATATTAAAGATCCCTGGGATTAGAACATGGGCATTCTCTGGGGGCCATTATTCTGCCTACTACAGACAGTTTCTTTAAAAAGTTACCCATGGACTTCTGGCCAAGATGGAGGTGTAAGTAGACACACTGTGCCTCCTCGCACAACCAAAATAAGGACAACAACAATTTAGAAACAGAATAACAACCAAAACTGACAGAAAATTGAACTGTATGGAAGTTGAACAACCAAGGAGTTAAAATATACACATTTATCCAGACTGGTAGGAAGGATGGAGTCAGGCGGTCGGGCGGAGAGAGGTCGTGGCACAAAAAGTGGTGCCACTGGGCACGTAAGGCATCCTAGGCGTGCAAGACCGCAGTAGGCGAACCCTGGGCATGCAGGCAGCAGCTGGCAGACCCAGCGAGGCGGCGATTGTGAAGCGAGGCACTGCACTCAAGGCTGCTGGCTGACTGGGCAGTCCCACATTCAGGCACAGATAAACCAGGAGAAATTGGGGAGCGAGACAGACCACAAAACCCTGGGTCCCAGTGCTGGGAAATAGAGTGTCGGGGCACTGATTGAAAACACCTGAGGGGGTTGAGGTGCTGGAAGAGACTCAGAGCCTCACAGGAGAATGTATTGGAGAGACCCATGGGGCCCTAGAACATGCACAAGCCAACCCACATGAGAATTAGCACCAGAAAAACCCAGTTTGCTTGGGGGGAAGCGGCGGAAGGGGTTGAAATCCGAAAAAGAGTGGAGCAAGTGCCATTGTCCCCTCTCGGACCCTGCCCCCACACACAGTGTCACAACCCAGCAACTGTGTTGCCCTGCCCTGGTGAACATCTAAGGCTCCGCCCCTCATACATAACAGGTGCAATAAGACAAAAAAAAAATGGCCCAAATGAAAGAACAGATCAAAGCTCCACAGCAAATAACAACTAAGCGACCAAGAGATAGTCAACCTATAAGATTCACAGTTCAAAGCACGGGTGATCAGGATGCTCACAGAATTGGTTGAATTTGGTAGCAAATTAGATGAAAAAATGAAGGCTACACTAAGTGAAATAAAGGAAAATGCACAGGGAACCAATAGTGATGGGAAGGAAACTGGGACTCAAAACAATAGAGTGGACCAGAAGGAAGAAAGAAACAACCAAACAGAAAAGAAGGAGAAACAAGAATTCAAAAAAAATGAGGAGAGGCTTAGGAACCTCCAGGACATCTTTAAACGTTCCGACATCTGAATTATAGGGGTACCAGAAGGGGAAGAGGAACAGCAAGTGGAAAAGTTATATGAACAAATAATAAAGGAGAACTTCCCCAATTTGGCAAAGGAAATAGACTTCCAGGAAGCTCAGAGAGTCCCAAAGAAGTTGGACCCAAGGAGGAACACACCAAGGCACATCGTAATTACATTAGCCAAGATTAAAATGAAGGAGACTCCTAGAAGCAGCAAGAGATAAGGAGACAGTTACCTACAAAGGAGTTCCCATCAGACTGTCAGCTCATTTCTCAAAAGAGACCTTGCAGGCAAGAAGGGGCTGGAAAGAACTATTCCAAGTCATGAAAGGCAAGGACCTCCATCCAAGATTACTTTATCCAGCAGAGCTTTCATTTAGAATGGAAGGGCAGATAAAGTGCTTCTCAGATAAGGTCAAGTTAAAGGAGTTCATCATCACCAAGCCCTTATTTTATGAAATGTTACAGGGACTTATCTAAGAAAAAGAAGATCAAAAACATGTATAGTAAAATGATAGCAAACTCACAATTATGAACAACCACATCTAAAACAGAAACAGACTAAGCCAACAACTAGAAGAGGAACAGAACCACAGAAATGGAGATCTCATGGAGAGTTAGCAATAGGAGAGTGGGAGGAGGAGAGAGGGGGAAAAAGTACAGAGAATAAGTAGCATGGATGGTAGGTAGAAAATAGGGGGAGGAAAAGAATAGTATGGGAAATGTAGAAGCTTAAGAACTTATGACACATGGACATGAACTAAAGGGGGGGAATGTGGGTGGGAGAGGGTGTGCAGAGTAGAGGGGAATGAAGGGGGGAAATGGGACAACTAATAGCATAATCAATAAAATATATTTAAAAAATAAATAAAAGCAGTATTTTAAAGATGGGGAAAAAAGAGAAAAAAGCTACCCGTGTGTGTCATAACCCAGCAATCCCCGTTCCTAGGTATCTACCAGAAAAAATTAAGCCATATGTCCACACACAGACATGCATGCAAATTCATAGCATTATTTATAATAGCCATTGGAATAGTTACGTGACATTCATAAAATTGAATACTGTTCAACTGCTGACACATTATAACATGGATGAATCTTTTTAAAAAATTTGCTGCATGAAAGATGTTTGTTCCAAAAGATCACTTACATGATTCTATTTATTTGAAATGTCCAGAAAAGACAAATTTATAGAAAGTAGATTTAGTAGCTGGCTTTGGGTAAGAAATGGGATTTACTTCAGTCATGCATATAGGAATTTTGAGGTGTGGTGTGAATGTTCAAAAGCTGAATTGAGGTAATGGTTATACAACTTTGTAAATAGTCTGATATTCATTGAATTGTGCATTTAAAACAGGGATTTATGGTCCTGGGTTGTCCAGAAAGTTTGCTTGTTTTTTTCTGTAAGGTGGCTCTATTAGCATTTGATTGTCTTTAACTTCATTCAAAACCATTTTGTTAGATGGTATTGTGGCAGCTTTCATATCAGTGTGCATTTTTAAAAAACTAATCAAATTTGGTGAATTTTTATCTAGCCAATTTAATCCTGAAGATGGAAAAAATAAACATTTTTGGCATATTATAGTTTGTTATTTCAATTAAGGTGAAAATGCCACTGAAACGCAAAAAAATTGTACAGTTTATTGAGAGGGTGCTGTGATTGATCAAACATGTCAAAAATGGTTTATGAAGTTTCATGTTGGAGATTTTTCACTGGATGATGCTCCACAGTCAGGTAGAGCAGTTGACGTTGATAGCAATCAAATCAAGACATTATTTGAGAATAGTCAACCATGCTGGAGATAGCTGGCATACTCAAAATATATTCAAATCAATAAAGCTACTGGTGAAAATGAAAAATATGTCTTTTTTATGGAAAAAAAGTAAATGGACTTTTTGGCTAACTCAGTATAGTAAATTAGACATCAACGAGGCTGTTTAAAAAGAAAAATAAATGAGCCCTGGCTGGTGTGGCTCAGTGGGTTGAATGCTGACCTGCGATCCGAAAGGTTGCCAGTTCAATTCCCATTCAGGGCACATGCCTGGGTTGCAGACTAGGTCCTCAGCATGAGGTGTGCGAGAGGCAACCACACTTCGATGTTTCCCTCTCTTAAAAAAAAAGAGAGAGAGAGGGAAAAGAAATAAATGAAAAGGATGTAAAGGAGGTACAAATGGACTTCCTACATCTAAATGTAAAGCTTCTGGAAAAGAATGTAATTTTTAGTGACGTGATGTTGGCTTAGGCAAAGATTTCTTCTAATACCAAAAAGCATGACCAACGAAAACAAGTTCATCAAAATGTAAAGTTTCTTATCTGTGAAAAACTCTTAAGAAAATGGAAAACAGCCACAAACTGGGAGAAATCATGTACAACATACATAGCTTACAAAGGGCATGTGTTTTTCCACAGGAACACTTAAACTCAATAAGAGAGCACTTTTTTTTTTTAATTGGTAAAGGTTTCAACAGTTCCTTTGTAAAAGAAGATAGACGGATGGCAAAAAAAAAAAAAAGTAAATGAAAAGATATTCAAAATTGTGTTTCTTAGGACCATGCAATGAAATATCATTGCACACATATTAGCGTGGCGTAACTTTTAAAAGTCAACAGCACCAAATACTGGTTTGGATGTAGAGCAACTGGAACTTGCATATACTTATAAACCAGCATTCCCTCTCCTAAGTGTTTACTCAAGAGAAATAAAAGCACTTTTGCACAAGAACCTGTACAGGGTCTTCATTCATAATCTCCAAAAACTGTAGTCAACCCAATTGCCCTTCCACAAAAAGATAAACTATGGTACATTCATGTAATGGAATACTATTGAGCAATAATAAGGAATAAACTGTTGATACAAAAGCAAGGTGACTCTCAAAGGCATTGTGTTGAATAAAAGGAACCAAGCAAATGGCTATTTTTTATTCTGTTTATGTGACATACTGGAAACAAAACTGTGGGGATACAGATTAATGGTTGCCTGGGAGTGGTGGTAGAGTTGAACTTTAAAGGTCATGAGAGAGATTTTGGGGATGATGGAAGCATTCTATTGGTACTCATGTTGATTACATGATTGTACATGTTTGTCAAGTCTCAGAACTATATACCAAAAAAAGTTAGTTGTTTGTAAAAGTTAAGAAAATCCACTTGCATTCTCCCACAACTACATCAGAAATACAATTAAACTACAGAACAACTATTATTCAGATCCACTTAAAATCTAGCTTAATGGGAGTCCTACAACTAAGGATGTAATGAAGCCACACTGAGACTGGTAAGAGGGGTAGAGGTGTGGAACAGGCTGATTCCACGCACATGTGATGGGTAAAAATCAGGAGGGATATCTTGGCTGTGAGAGGTCCCCCCTGAAGATTGAGGGGTTCCAGCCCTACACTAGGGCCCCCAACCAAGGATTCCAGTACAGACCCCATAACTTGTGACATTAAAATCCAGCAGGGATTGTGACTGAGTGAGATGGACTGACTTGGCTTTCTCCCTATGAGTTCCAGCATGGGGGCAGCAGCTCTAAAGGCACCAGGGACATATGGGGAGGAACTGAATTGTCTGGCATCAGGGCGAGGGCTGAAGGGACAGCTTTCTCCCAGACAGAAATGCTGACAGAGGCCATTGTTCCTTTGCAGAGCCCTTCTGCCACAGAGCCAGCCGGCGGGTGCCATATCTGAGTCTTCATCAACCTGGTCATCATTGTTTGCCCAAACCTGGTGATTCCCTAAAACAACTCCTCACCAAATTTAGGGCTCATTCAAGCTGTTCCCAGTGGCTTTTCCATACAAATGGCCTGTCTTGGATCTTGGTCCATGCTTTGAACTTTGCTAGCTCAAGCAGCATCTGGCCTTGGTGTTGTCCAGTATCTAAGTGGCCCCAGGGCAGGCACTAACTAGTCTTGGTTCATGTCTCCTAGGCACCTCCAAGCCCAGGGGCACAAGTAGCAGCTATCTGCAGATCACTGTCTAGGTCATGCCAGGTAGCCACGGGTGGAACACTGTGCCTGACCCTGGCCTGAATCTCCCAGGTTGTCCCAGAGCCAGTGCACCTAGTGGACAACTTCATACCATGTTGAAGCACCACCCAGCCACCTCTACAAGTGATAAACTCAAGGGGAAAATTCAGTTGGTACCAAAGCCCTACTGAATTGAGTCCTGTTTTGTGCGATAGGCCCCTGCACAGCTGTTCCTCCACTGTGGTCATAGCCAGTCCTTATAGCCGATTGGCCTGGTTGTAAATCCCTTCCATTCACATGCCAACAGCAATCTCAAGGTTCAACTGCAACAGGAGGATGTGCATAGCCCACACAGGGGGTTGTTCCTGGAGTGCCCAGCTCAGGTAGATGGGAAGATTGTGCCATTGGACAGTGTAGGACACTATCCCGTTAGGTTACTCTGCCAAGCCTGGGAGACATAGCAGCTCTACCTAACACATAGAAACAAACACAGGGAGACTGCAAAAATGAGACAAACACATCCCAAATGAAAACAACACAAGTCCAGAAAAAGAACTAGACAAGTGGAGTTCAAAACACTAGCTATAAGGATGCTCAGTGAAATTAGGGAAGAGGAGATGAACTTTGGGAGAACTTCAGCAGCATAAGAAGATATGGGACACCATAAAAAAGAACCAGTGAGAAATGAAGGATATATTAACTGAAATGAAGTATAACTTACAGAGAATCAACAGTGGAATACACGAAGCTGAGAAGAAAAGGAGCAATTGTAATAATAAGGAAGCAAAAAAGACCAAATTAGAACAGCAAAAAGGAAAAAATAACAAAAATGAGGATATTGTAAGGAGCCTCTGGGACAACTTCGAGTGTACCAACATTTGCATTATGGAGGTGCCAAAAGGAGAATAGAGCTAGTGAGGAATTGAAAAGCTATTTGAAAAAAGAAAAAAAGACAGAAAACTTTTGAACCTAGCTAGGGAAATAGACATACAAGTCCAGGAAGCACAGAGAGTCCCAAACAAGATGAACACTTAATTAAAATACAAAAAAATTAAAAGAAATGAGAAAATCTTAAGGCAGCAAGAGGAAAGCAGTTAGTTATCTAGAAGGGAGCTCCCATAATACTGTCAGCTGATTTCTCAATAGAAACTTTGCAGGTCAGAAGGGATTGGCAGGAATATTCAAAGGGATGAAAAGCAAGGACCTACAGCTAGGAATAGTCTACTCAGCAAAGCTGTTGTTTAGAATGGAAGGACATAACAGAATTTCCCTGACAAGAATAAGCTAACAGGAGTCCATCACCACCAAACGAATACTACATAAAATGTTAAAGGATCTTCTTCAAGAAAAAGAAGAAAAATATCAAAGTATGAACAATAAATACATATCAATAATTGAATCTAAAAAAACCCAAAATGAACAAACAAGCAGAATAGAAACAGACTTGGAGATACAGAGAACATTTTGATGGTTGTCAGAAGGGAAGGGGGGTTGATTGAAAAGGGGTAGGGGTTAAGAAGTACAAATTGGTAACAGTAGTCATGAGGATGTAAAGTATAGCATAGGAAGCAGTAATATTTTAATAGCTATGTATGGTATCAGGTGGGTATGAGATTTATCAGGATGATCACATGTAATTTCTGATCACTAGGGTGTATACCTGAAACTAATATAATATTGCATGTCAGTTGTAATTGTAATTTTAAAAATGATTAATAAAAGCTAAGGAAATTGATCCCCAGGTAGGTTAGAAATCCAAGTAACCAGATATTAGTATAAGTTGAAAATTGCAGATGGACTTGAAAAGACCATATCAACAATTACATTAAATCTGAACAGACTACATACTCCCAATTGTGGAATTAAAAGAACAAGACTCCTAAGTATTTGCTGTTTACAAAAGACACATAAAGAAGTTGAAAGTAAAAGGATGGTAGAAGCAACACTGTGGAACATTGATTAGAAGAAAATGGTATGTCTGTATTGATGAGCAAAGTAGGCTTTAAGAGAAGGACTATTGCAGCAAAAAATAAAAATTATAAAAGGATCTACTCATAACCGTCTCAAATATTTATGCTCTTAATAACATAACTTGAAAATAAATAAAGCAAACACTGACAGAATTAAAGGGCAAGAAGGAACACTTCTAAATTTTCTTTAAGGCCAACATAAGCCTGATTGATAAGAAAGCCTGCCAAAAATACTACAATGAAAGTACAACAGGTTTGTCAGAATAACCCTTCTTGAGGTATTTGAACAAAGACTCAAAGGAGGTAAGAGAATAGCTGGCAGGCAAGGATGTAGAGACCTGATAGGGAAGCCTCCAGGTGAAACAGATTTCAGGAGGATGGTCAGATCTAGTTTTGGATGTTTAATTTGAGGGTCTGCTAGAGATTCTTTGTAGTTCAGGAGTTTTCTGCTAGACTAGGGGTATCCAACCTTTTGGCGTCTCCAGGCCACACTGGAAGAAGAGTTGTCTTGGGCCACACATTAAATACATTGTGACCTGTAATTCCAAAAAAATCTACTGTTTTAAATAAATTTATGATTTTGTGTTGGGCTGCATTCATATCCATCTTGAGCTTCATGTGGCCCATGGGCTGCATGTTGGACACCCCTGCTCTAGACTAAAGACAGAAATGTGGAAGTTGTCATTATTAAAGCCATAAGACTATGAGATTGAGGTCACCAAAATAAGCGTGGATAGAAAAGACAACCAGTACTGTCTTGATATGTAAGATCCTTGTAAAACGGACTCTTCCTCTTCAGCTCTAGCTCCAGTGTTTACACAAAGCATGCTTTGTCTTACCATATCACATTGCCTATAGTTTTGAGAATTCATCATTGCTATTTTGTTCGTTCTACTCTCTCCTTAGAATGCATTTCTTACCTCCCACAAAACAAACTCCTAGTCCTCCTTCCCAACCTTTCCCAGTATCACTTCCATTCTAATATTTTTATACTTTGTGTACATATGGTATTATTAGCACATTGTATTATATATATACCTATATTTCTTAGTAGGTGTAAAGTCCTTTGCATTCTAGGTGTATTAGCATGTAGGTGTTCAAATGTTAAAATAACTGATTTATGCTTTGAATAAGCAACTTTGATATTAATGAGAGCTCTACAACATTTTAGATTTATAGATAGAATTCTGAGCTTGTAATTTAGAAAAAATTTTTTTTAACTTCTGAAAGGTTTTTGGTTGTTTAACAGTCAAGTGTTCTCATTTTCTTGACATTTCTACATAGCCCTCTATGCAGTAGACATCCTTTGCTAAATTATATTTATAAGTAGATGATATTACTCTGATATATTTAGAATATCCACTTAAAATAATTCAGAGCTAAGTGATCAGGATTACAGAAGTATTCCATTTCAACCAGACATATCATGTTCATGTGAGTTAAACTGTATTTGAAGATGAATTTTGCTGACAGTTACATTTAATATAGTTACCAAACAGTTTTATAGTATCCAGTTATGTTCTAAAATATGTATGTGTCTGTTTGTACATAGAAAAATACGGGAAGACTATCATAGTTATTTCTGGTCATAGTAGTACAGGATATTTTCACTTTCTAAGTCATTTCTATGGCAATGGACTGTTTCTTTTTCTTTTCTTAAATCAAGACATGTATATTTTAAAGTTAAGCAGGGAAAGATTAAGCTGCCTACTCCCTCATATTTTAATATTGTGTTCTATACTTAGGTTTGATCTGTCTACCCTAATGGAAACTTTGTTAGTAGTTAACTTTAATTAGATTCATTCTAGCACACTGGACTATAACCATCTTTTCCTTCTACATGAAACCAAGGAATACCTGGTTATTTTCCTTCTACTTATAAATATACTTGAAGCCCAGTAATTACTTAGAAATCATTCTTAAATTTTTAATTTCTATGTTTTAAAGATTTCATTTTTTTAGAGGGGAGGGGAAGGAGAAAGAGAGGGAGAGAAACATTCATGTTTTAGAGAAATATTGATTGGTGGCCACTCATATGCCTGCTACCCAGGTATGTGCCCTGACCAGGAATCACCCAGCAACCTTTCTGTTTGCAGGATGACTCCCAACCTACTCAGCTACTGTAGTCAGGGCCATTCTTAAAATTTTTCTAATTCAAGTTCTTTCACTTGTAATTGAGAAGCTTGTCTTCTAGTTTTTTAAGTTTTCCTTTATTGTTGTTCATTGTTAAACTTAATAATGTAAATTTTTGATCACTTTTAAAATACAGAGACTAACTTTCTTAAAAGTGCAATGGAGTGATTTTTTGAGGTATTAAATGTAATTAAATTATAAATAATAAGCTACTACATTAGTAGAAGTAATTTATTAAATATAATTAGTAAAGATATGTTATGGTTAAAAGAAACTACTACACCCAATTTGTGGTTCTTTATGCTACATGGTATCACTTATGTAGAATCTTAAAAGACACACACACACACACACACACACACACCCCTTTATGCTACATGGTATCACTTATGTAGAATCTTAAAAGACACACACACACACACACACACACACACCCCTTTATGCTACATGGTATCACTTATGTAGAATCTTAAAAGACACACACACACACACACACACACACACACACACACACACACACACACACACACACACACACACCCCCCCCACAGTAGAAAAGTGGTTGCCAGGTCAGGGGAGTGGGGAAGAGATTGATAGAAGGGTATAAAATTTCAGCTACAAAATGCATAAGGTCTGAGGATCTAATGCATAACATGGAAACTGTATTTATATTTGAAATTTGCTAAGAGAGTAGACCATAAATGTTCCCACAGACCAAAAATGATAAATATATGAGGTGATGGATGTGTTAATTAAATGGGAGGGATTCTTTAAGATATTTATGGAAGATGTAATTTCTGTATTTTAAGGGATCCTGTATTTTACAGTGTAATAGTACTGATAAAAAACCTGAGTGGGTGGTAGGTATGTGAGCCCATTAGGTTTAATCACAAAAAGGTTTTGGGTGAAGTGTCAGGGTTAGATAAAATTGTAAAGAGAGGGGAAGTTGTGTGAATGAAGTGTAACCTATTTAAAGAAGACAAGAATCTCATGAAGGGAATTTATTTCAGTTAACAAATACTTGGGACAAGGCCATGTTTACTCATATTCACTCTTGTGGCTAGAAACTGGAAAAGATATCTCTATTTTTTATCAGATATTTAAAAATTTTGTGTGGCTGCTAAGAAACACATTGTGTTCCGATTTTAAGAAGACATATGAGATGTTCAAGGGTAGTTGGTCACAATTAAGTAATAAAAATTGGTAGCATAAAATTGGAATAATTGAGGCTGGAAGGCTAAAGTTTCAAATGAACATAATAGTCTATAATCAGGTTTGTTTGTTTTTAAGAACTGTAATACATTCTGTTGTTTTCTGATTACCTAAATTTTAATATTTGAGAGAATTTTGTTTTAAAGATTACCTACAATTCTTACCGTGTATTTTGGAATGTGTTTTTAAATATTTTTGTATGCGTTAGCAAAAATTGGGTCATAATTTTATATACAAAACAATATATCAACACTGTCTTTCCTTGCTGGTAAGTGTATCATGCTTTATTTTACCAGTCCCCTTAGGGGACACTCAGATTTTTCTTTTTTGTTCTTATAAATGTGTGATGATTAACATTCTTGGTTAGCCATTTCTTTAACAGAGTTATCAAAACCTATGTACCTATTTTGCAAATGATTAATTAGGCTATTGTTTGTATTGCCTGCTTTTGACCAATGTTAATTGTGATCTGGAACAAGCACTGAAAGAGTAGGATGTACATAGTTTTCTAGCTGCTTGGTTGGCATCAGATTGTTTTATTTTTGAATTCATTTTCATTTGATTTTTTAAGTTATTTAGTTATTTTTTTAGAGAGAGGTGAAGGGAAGGAGAAAGGGAGAAAAACGTGTGAGATCAATCAGTTGCCTCCCACACACCCCCAAGGGACTTGGCCTGCAACCCAGGCATGTGCCCTGGCTGGAATCGAGCCTGCAACCTTCCAGTTCACACATTGATACTCAGTCCATTGAGCCATACCAACCAGGGCTATTTGATGTTGTTTTAGTGTTTTTTATCACCCCTTGTTAAGACTTTTAAGAAGACAAATAATGTATATAAGCACCTCTACTAATGATAGTGTTAATGGTAACAGGAAGAAAAAATTATGTAGATGCTATTCAGGTTTGTCATGTCATAATTGATCACCCTTTACCTTATGACAGTAAAATTGACTTGAGCTATTAAGAATTCCTTTTGTTGATAGCTCTGTAGGCAAAATAGTTTTGTTATTATGAATCTGAAACTTTAACCTCTTTTCCCCTGGAACCAATTTAATTATAGTTTTCAAAGTGGGGTGATTTGTTTTATTTTTGTTTGTTTGTTTGTTTTTCTTTTAAAATATGGACTCCCTTGTTCCGGCTCCAGAGATTCTGCTTCTGAATGTGTGGGGTAGGATTCAGGAATCTGGATTTTGAATATTACTCCATGTGATTCTGTAGGTGGTTCCTGGCTCAATGAATAGATTGTGCATAGCTTTTCATCTTTATATATTGGACTGTTTTCTTAGAAAAAAATTCTAGAGTAGAATTACTTGGACAAAAGAGATGCACTTTTTGGCTTTTTGGTACATAGCACTAAATTGTCTTCCAGAGATACATCCATTGACATTCCCACCACCAGAGTGTAAGAACCCCATTTACTACCACCTTGCCAAAGTTCGGTATCATCATTCTTTTTGATCAGTAATAGATGTTTTTAACTTTTTGAACTGTAGATGACATGGAAAATTTTGGCATATATGTAGCGTATTATTCTGGGTTTCTTAGTAATTGTTTATTGTATTTATCTGTAAATGTGTACAAGTATATGAATACTGAGTTGAATGTGGATGAAATGGCTGGCAAAGTCTGCTTATAAATTAGAAATCTTCATAGGAATATAAAGTTATGGTTGAAAAGATTTATCAATAATGTAAAAAAGATTTGGTGCCTTTTTAATATATTCATCTTAACAAATACTGCTAATTATATTTTACTGAGTACTTTTTGGTTTGTTCCAGTAGCCGGATCGAGCTGGGAGATGTGACACCACACAATATTAAGCAGCTGAAGAGATTAAACCAGGTCATCTTTCCAGTCAGCTACAATGACAAGTTCTACAAGGATGTGCTGGAAGTTGGCGAGCTAGCAAAACTTGGTATAATATGGTTTTTTTCTTTCTTCATTTATTCATATTCTTGACCCCTTGTTAGTAGTAAAGCAGAAAGAGGTAACCAATTTAATCTCTTTTATTTTACAAGTGAAGAAATGGGGATAATTCAGGTTGTAAGAAAAACCTCAGAAATCAAGAGAAAATATTTGAATTTTAAAAGGAAATGCTAAATCTTTTCTTGTGTTTTCACATATTTAGCTTTACTCTCAATGAGAATTAAATTCCTAAGAAGGTATAGGAGGTTTTTGAGGCTGTTGATATTCGGAGTAACTGAAAAAACTTAATGCTGATAGCAACAATTTAGTCCTCATAGAGGGGGATGGGAAAGATTTAATAAAATGTGATATTCTGTCTGTTGAATGTTATATCTTTGTTTTTCCATGGCAGCCTATTTCAATGATATTGCAGTAGGTGCAGTATGCTGTAGGGTGGATCATTCACAGAATCAGAAGAGACTTTACATCATGACACTAGGATGTCTGGCACCATACCGAAGGCTAGGAATAGGTAAAATTATTGATCTTTTAAAAAAGCTGCTTCAAAGAAGTATAAACACAATTGTAACTGTTTCTGACCCAGTAAGTCAAATCAGTTCTTTTGGGACTACTGGGAAATGGTTATTGTTATATAAGGTGAAAAATACTTATTTTTTTAAACATAATTTATTTGGAAGCCCTTTATAGGTTTGTTATTAATGTCCCTTTTGCTTTTTCAGTTTTCATTCTACTTGGAATGTCTTGTATATAAAGTTTGCTTTTGTGCTAGCAGTTTGAAATATACATAATATATAAGAAAACAAATGTTTGGAAAATTAGGATGTCTGGTGTTTACTTCAAATTCTGTAAGGACTCAGTAGTGTTAAGATGGCCATTAGATGTATAATTGAAAGATTGATCTTTACGAGATTACTTACTTGTTTGTCTTATTAATAGGAACTAAAATGTTAAATCATGTCTTAAACATCTGTGAAAAAGACGGCACTTTTGACAACATCTATTTGTAAGTTAAATGATATTTAATGTTATCTAAAGAATTTAATAAATTGTCGATAGAAATCTTTATAGAATCTTCAAGTTCTGGTCACTTATTCATTCTTTTGGAAACACCATGGATGTAGTGGTTATAATGTTTTATTGTCTCATTTAATAATAGATAAGAAATCAGATAAAATATTCTTGTTTTATTATGTTGGAGTGGGAGGGGGGTCCAAAGTCACAGGGATAAAATCAAGATTAAAACTCAAGTCTTAAATTTAAGAATGTATTCATTAATACTACTTTTCTGTGCCCTCTGCACTCTGCATTTTGTTGAAAGTGTAGTTAATGTGCTCATTAGTAGTAGAGTTTAATAATCAAAATCAGAGATTACCTGGCTGATACCATTATACTTGAATCTTAACAGACCTTAGATTTAAGAGCCAAGCATAGGTCATAACAATGGATTGTTTATAATATAGATATTAAAATTCTCACATTTATTTTGGCAGCAGGAGAGATTAAGTTATATAATGCTATTTGAGGAGTAATTGAGAAAGCTGGAATTACTTATTTTCAAAATACAGCATACTTTCATAGAAATTATAAAGAGGGACATATTCAGACATTTGAGACCCAATTTTTTAATTTTTTAAAACTTTTTTTCTGCTGTCTGTGGAGAACACATAAAAGCTGATTAAATCTTAATTTTTTTTCTGATACCCTCCCATATCTCAGGCACGTCCAGATCAGCAATGAGTCGGCAATTGACTTCTACAGGAAGTTTGGCTTTGAGATTATTGAGACCAAGAAGAACTACTATAAGAGGATAGAGCCCGCAGATGCTCATGTGCTACAGAAAAACCTCAAAGTCCCTTCTGGCCAGAATGCAGACATGCAAAAGACAGACAACTGAACAAATTACAAATGGACTTTCTTGCACTTGCTTGTCGCCAAATAAAAAAGAGGCCCATTGATTCCTGCCCCACCCCTCTTCTTTTAAAGCTTTTCCCGCTCCTTGTTCTTGTTTTTCCACCTGTTTTTCCTTCTCTTCTAAAAGTTTTAATACTTTCAAGGACTTTCAAAATTAATCATGTTTGGATTGTTTTAGTTCTCTCATTGTTGTGAGGTGGATTGATTGTGGGAAGTTTCATGGTTAAGATATTTGGTCCCAAAAATTTGGGTGTCAGTTTCAGTTTATTTTTAGCTTGTTTTTATGTCCTGCTTTCACATTGAAGTGCAGAGCCTACAAAATACTGTATATTTCAAAATACAAAAAGAAGCAGCAGCAATATCTTGTTCTCTAATCATAGACAAGTTTAGTGTGTTTGTGGTACTTTGGGTTTCTCAAGACTGTTTGTGGGATACTAATCCCTAGACATTGCCTTCAACTCCACCTGTTGTCCTAAGTACTATCTCAGGAGTTGGACCATTGTTATCCTTGTAAGAAATACTAAGCTTATTATTTTTTTCTTAAGCAATTCTTCCTTCCTTCCTTGCTGGTGGCTGAGGGTGGGTGGGATAGTTTGGGTAGTAGTGTTAGACTTTGGTCTCAGTATTTGAGTTAAACTGCTTTTTGCTAATGAGTTGGCTGGTTGTTAGCAGGTTTATTTTACCTGCTGTTGATTGTTATTAGTGGTGTTAACTTTTAGAGTGTGAGCTGGTGAGATTAATTTTTTTTTAATATCCCAGCTAGAGATAATGGCCTTTAACTGACCTAAAGAGGTTTGCTGTGATTTACCTTTTTTTCCCTCCTGTCCTTTTTCTTCAGAAAACCCATAGTTAGTTAACTTCAAAAATGGAGTTGATGTCCTTATAGATCAATCCCCTTCAAGAATGCTGATGCAGGTGTTGTCTCTTGGACATATTAAAACATACCTAAAAGGAAGCTTAGATGGACTTGTGGCACAATAAATGCATTTAATATCAGCTAATACAGGCTGTTAAAAGTGTGGCCACTGAGCATTTGATTATATAGGAAAGAATATCTAGACAGTATTTTTGAGAATAAAATAGCTGTGCTATTGCTTATCTGTTAGAGAATATCCCAGATTTGCTTACATTCTGTGCCTATGATATTAAGTTTAAGGATTTGGGGGAGGGAGAATTGTTAAACATATTATTTCTATTCTTGGAAAAGTAAAAGTCTAGAAGTGTTACTAATGCAGATATCACTGTGACCTCCTCTACTGACAGCACTGGTTTAGGCCAGATTATTTTCTGATGAATAAGGAGTGGTTTTAATGGGTTGAGAACTTTTTATAAGATAGGAGACAACTGAAATTTTCTTGTTTTCCTCCATAGTCCCATCTCCAATAGTTAAATTTTTCTGCTTTGCCAATATTGGTGGCCCAACAAATGATCTCATTAGACTTTAAAACAATGCACAGAGTTTGAAGATTCTATCATTTGACTTTAGAAGGGAGGTTGATTCATAATATTTATCCTCTTATGTAAATTCTGCTATGAAAGTCATCTCCAAATATGTTAAATGACAATTATTTTACACAGCGTTTATGCACATTTTATAATCCAAAATTCTTATTTGAGAATGTGAAAGTACAAAGTACATAGACTTCAGCAGTCTTAATTGAGTGCCAAGAATAATACAGAAAAGGAAGATAGTTGAATGGGGTTTATAGGGTTCTAATCTTAAGACAGTTAAAATGTAGAAAGACCATGCTGATTTCTTGGGTATCAGTTTCTTCAGCAGTCTAAATCTAAGCTTAGAAAAAAAGTTTAGCATTAAGCACCTTTACCTTCATGGATAACCTTCAGCTTGCTCTTGCCAAGAGAAGAGTGCTTGAATTACAGAAGGCATAATTACTTTGAAGAATTCAGCCTTTTTGTAAGCTTCCAGATATCAAAATAGATTTTGATATATAAATGAGTTTTCTGAGATAACACTGCCTCTATTTCTATAACCATTTCACCTGGGCTGGCTAATCAGTCCTATGAATGTATCCCTAAATGTGGTTATTGAAAACCGAATAGCTGCCTCATGACAATTAAGTACATGTTATTTAAGGAGGGGGAAAAAATAACTAAATTTTGAATTGAGTGTGTAGGCTCCCTATCATTATATATAATGTTTCTTTTTCTACTCTAGTCAATGGCTTTAACCTAAATTGTAAATGTTTGTACAAGGTTAATTGTCCTACATCAGACTTATATAAATAATTCCATCCACTTACAGAGGAGGCGGCTGTAGAAGATATAGAAGCTGGGCACTAGTTCATATGTTTATGAGTCAGTAAAGACTGAAATAATGTCTCATGTTTAGTTGGTTATTTTGAAATATGAAAATTATCTAGGTAAAACTATTCTATTAATTGGATGATCATAGGATATATCCATCATATTTTTCAGGACAAATAGTTTTTACTGTGGGGCAAATAGGTAAAAATTTATACTGGATGGCTATTGCATTTGGGTTCTAAAAAAAAAAAGAATCTGCAGAGAAATCTATGCAATATGTAATTTGTCCAGATTAGATTTTATTTGGGGAAAGAAGTTCTGAAATATCCCCAAAGCAGTTTACCCATCAATTGAAAGTCCTCCAAAAACAGAACTATTCAGAAATGTGTTGTGTGGGGTGGAAAAGAAAAGCTCCCTCAGTTTTTTGGAGGGAATAACTTTAAAAATACTTAAATGGCTAAGTTTATTTGGTGCAGTTAAGAATTAAACTTGATGATTTTAATATTGCTGTTACATCTGAAATAAACTTATGTGATGATGTTCTGGTAGTAATCTGTGATGTGTTATAAATGTCCAGAAAAGACCCCACTTTTGTGTTGAATTCTGGTATCAGCAGCTCTATGTAGTCTTTGTTTACTGTTGGCCTGTTTGATTTTTCAAAATACTTTGACATTTAAGATCTTGCTTAAAGCTAATTAAAATAAGCAAAGTCTAATCAAGGCCTCCTAAATCACACCTTTTGAAACTTGCCAGGAACACTGCCCAGTATCAGTGGGCAGTTCAGTCTCAATGAGGGTAAAAGTCTTTCTGCTGCTGTATTTTTTAAAATGTAATTGCTTAAGATGTCTGACACCTAAAGGCTGTGATCTCATTTAGTAGTATGCATTGAATACAAGTCATGTATATTAACTTTTTTTCTCTTTGTTAGCAGTGAGGAAAGTTTTAGTAATTGAATGAGTTGGGAATTGCTTTTTAAAGTTGTTTTCTAAAGCTCAAACGAACATGGGTTTATAGTTTTTCTTTAACAAAGTTTACTCAGTGTTTAATATCTTAGTCAAAAGCATTCTAATCAGAATTTTGCTTGTTTCATTGAAGAAACAATGGGTGATTTTTTCCTGATGTCTTAGCTATCACTATAGCACATTATCCCAAATTTAGCAGCCTAAAAACAAGTATTACCACCCACAGTTTCTGAGTCAGGAATCCAGGAGCAGCTCAGCTGGGTGGTTCTGGTTTGAGCTTGTAATGAAACTCAGCCAGGCCCTGTCCAAGTAGCACAGCTGGTACCAAAGGCAACTCTGGAGGAAGGATGGCCCTTGTAATGGGTGCTGGAAAAATGGAGCTTCCCAATGCAGAAATACACATTTTGATCCATGTGTTCACATTATACAACAATTAAAAATGCATAATGGATCTAAATATAGAACCTATAAGACTTGTAGAACATAGGAGAGACATCTCTCTGTCCTTGTGTTAGTCAAAAGATTTCTTAGATGTAACACCAGAAACACAGTCTATAAAAAAATGGATAAATTGGACCTAAGAATTAATTACTGTTTGGAAAACATTTAAGAAAATGAAAAGAACCCTAGGCTGTGTGGCTCAGTTGGGCTATGGGTCACTAGTTTGATTCCCTGTCACAGGCACATGCCTGGGTTGTGGTTCGGTTGGGAGCATAGGAGAGGCAACTGATGTATGTTTCTCACGTCGATATTAATCTCTCACTCCCCCCCCTCTAAAAAAATAAACAAAATCTAAAAAGATAACCAAGGAACTGAGAGAATACTGCATATTATGAATCTGACAAAGTATATGTATCCAGAATAAAGAACTCTCAAGACTTCGTGAATAACAAGCAACCCAATAAAAATGGGTAGTAAGTACATGAAGAGATGCTCAGTACCATTAGTCATTAAGGAAATACAAATAAAGTCACAACAAAATACCACCATACACTTAAAGTGAAGTTTTATAAAAGACTGACCACATTGTTAGCACATATTGGTACAATTCAAATTCTAATATTCTAGTGGTCAAAGTATACAACTTTGGAAAACAATTTAGGGTTTTTCTTGTTTTTTAAGGCACACTTACATATGAATCAGCCATCCCACTGGATATTTACCCAAGTATATTACCCAAAGAAAATGAAAGCAGATGTCTGTACAAGGTGGGCAAAAGTTGGTTTATAGCTGTGAGTGCAAAAGTTTATTCTTGTATTATTTATTGTATTTTCATATGAACAACTGTAAACCTATGTTTGCCCCACCCTGTACAAGATTTGTACAGATGTTCTAGTATCTTTATTTGTAATAGTCCAAAATTGCAAACAATCCAAATGTCCATAAATAAATATGTCCACTTATATAAAATTCTAGTAGATGAAAGTGAATGTTTAATGACAGATTAGTGGTTATCTGGAGAGCAGGATGAGGGCAAGAAGAAGGAATAAGGAGCATCAGGATGGATATGTTCATTTTTATTGTAGAGCATGGTTTCACAGGTGTAAACATGCTGAGACAAATGTACATTTTAATGTTTATAATGGGTCAATCATACTTCAATAAAGCTCTTGTTTTTTCAAGATACAGAATGGGTGAAGATATTTGCACAACATACACCTGGGAAATAACCTTTAGAATGTACAAAGAACTTTTACAACTCAGTAAGACAAGCATCCTGATTTTAAAATGGCCTAAGATTGTGACAAAGTACCAAAGAAGCTATGCAACTGGTCAATGAATGTATGAAAATATGCTCAACACCTCTTAGAGAACTGGAAATAACTAGAGTCCACTTTACCCAGTGCCCCCCCAGGGCTAGAATTTAAAAAGACTATCAAATTTGGAAGGTAATGTGGAGTATCTGGAATCTGCATATATTGCTGTTGAAATGTTACAGCCACTTTGGAAAACAACTGGGAAGTTTCTTAGGGAAATATGTAGATTTCAAAATTTGACCATTCGCTTGTGTCTCGGCGGTTCATTTCTGAAGGCTTATAAAGCAAACACGAAAGCCTGGAGCATGTCTTGCCCGGTGCGCATCCTAAGGCCGAGGGACAGCGCAAGGGCTGGCACCAGCGGGCGCGCGGTGTCCAGACGTCAGGCAGAAGCATTCACGCATCGTTCGCGCTAGCACCCAAACAGGCTCAGTGCTCTCCACCAAGTTGGCAAACAGCATCCCTTGCCTCCAAGGGCTTGGAGCCAGAAGTTGGAGTAGAATCCCGAGCTGCCTCCTGGTGCCGCCCCCGCACCTACCCAATTCGTTTGGTCAGCAGCTACCCCTCCTTATCTTTCACCCCAGTAGGGAAAAGAGGATGTCATGAAATAATGGGATGCAAGGAAGAGGGCTTGTAAGTCATACAAATAGTCTATTAGAGTCATTGAAGAGTCTCAAGTATGTGGGTGAAAACCAGATTTTCTCGAGCTGTGTGAAAAAAAAAAGGACTTTGCTGGAAGCAAGGAGACAGGTTTCACTTGTATAAGCAGGCGTCAGCTAGCTGGAAAATTGGACTAGTGAGATTATTTGATGCCCTCTCGTGTCTATGGTACAGTAAACCGATATTGTATGGGCAAAGACAATGAAAATATCCATGATGGGATATAAGCTTCAGTCAGGAATGAGCATTAAAGAGCTAACATTGAGAACTTATGAAGTAAAAATCTGTCTTATTCAAAACTTCTAAATTGTATCAGATGGGTATTAATGTGCATTTAATGGTGGTTCAAAGAATCTCAAGTCGTCTTTTCTGAGCCATTAAAACTTACAGGTATTTGTTACTTAAGATTCCATACAATGCAGTTGCTTAGAAAATCATACATAACCATAGATGTGAGATATCAACCAGAGTAATTTTTAAACCAGAATACTTTATATATTTTGATCACAGACGAAATGATTTCCTACATACCAATACTACTCATGGAGGTGCTATTAGTATCATTAGGCTCAGAATCCTAGGGTTTTACCTGCAGCTTTAAAAAAAAAAAAAACTTTTAATTTATTTTTGGAGGGGAAGAAAGGGCAGAAGGGAAACATCACTGTGTGGTTGCCTCTTGCACGCCCCCCACTGGGAACCTGGCCTGCAACCCAGGCAGGCGTCCCTACCAGGAATCCCAACTGGTGAACCTCTGATTCACAAGGTAGCACTCAATCCACTGAGTCACACCAGCCAGAGCTGCAGCTTTGATTTCGATGTGCTAAGTTCATTCAGAGGCAAATTAGAACTTCATATGCCAAGAATTTAAACAGTTAAAGAAAATTTCCAGACTACTTTATGCTGCCACAATTTGTAAGTAAATTTAAGGCCTTCTGTTTCCTCATAGCTCTTAATTTTTAAAAATTGATTTGAGAGATAAAGAAACATGGATTTGTTATTCCACTTATTTATGCATTCATTGGTTGATTCTCTGATGTACCCGTACCCTGACGTGGGATTGAACTGCAGTCCTGACAGGACAGATTCTCTAACTAAGCTCCTTGGCCAGGGTTCAATATAGCTTTTAAGCTGCTGTACAAACATAAGATGTTACTGCTTAATTTTACACTTTTTCTCAATACAAGGTCAGCTTCCTCTTTACACAGGCTCAATTAATTCCCAGTATGCCATGCCCTGTGTTCCCCTTTTGGAAGTTACCTGGTCTAGCTCTTGGACATCTAAGATCTGGAACGTTAAAAACCTGGGTGTGGAAACACTTGGTAATCTTTGACCACTACCACTAGGTGGAGGGCACCTGTTTCAGGAGGGGAGCGGTTGTGAAATATTAAGCGAAATCCGGAAACCGGAGTTACGGCCACGGTTCCAAGGCTCCAAACCCATCCTGGAATTAGGAGACCCTCAGATCTTCATTCCATCACCGCAGCTCTACATCTCCTAGATCTCGGTCACTAGGACCCCAAAACTCATCTCCCAATGCCACATATTCCTTTCTCCCAGCTGGGAGGCCCCCAGGATATTCTGAACACAGTCATCTCCCGTTCATGGGAATTCGTGATTTTTTAACTTATATTTTATTTTGTATTTTTGCAAATTGAAGGATGACATGACCACAGCCCACAAATTCGGGCAGCTTGGTCCTCAGCGATCTTGCAGTGAAAGGGCAGTCGGAGACGTCTGAAGTCTCATTTTTCTTTCTCACTTCTTGTCACAGAAGCCACGTCCCGCCTTCCTACCCTCTAGGCAAAGAGGAGCTCTCTAATCATTCTTGAAGCCTTCCCTACCCTCTTCCTTTTCAGTTTTTCCACTTACAAACGTCTACAGAAAGTGGAAAGCATAACGAAGAACAAGATACAAAGAAGTTTCTTAAAACACCTCCGTTTATAGGATTTCAAGGCGTCCCCTTTAAGAAACCAGGCCCACCTCTTTCTCATTCATCTAATGGCTTTCCTTCCTGCCCATCACTCTACCTTTAAGAATATTTCCTGTTCCTTCAACCCAACTTGCACACCTCCGCCCCCTGGCCGTCCTCATTGGGCCGCCTGAGGCTCGTTCACTCTTCGGTTTTCCCTTCACCTCCTCCCGCCCTCTAGCCTAGCACAACGGCATTCCTTATCTTGATTGGCTATTACGGTAGTCTCCCCGGAGTCGGATTGGTGAGCTGAGTGGCAGGGGCGGGAGTGCGGCGCACCCAGGGTAGGCTGCTCGCGTGCAGAGCAGCGGCCGCTGAGGGGCGGGGAGGGGCGGGGGGAGGGGGGCTGGGAAAGTTGAGGCCGCGCTGCCACCGGGTCTCCTGCCTTGAGGGCTTCGGCTCGCTGCGGCTGCGGTGGCCGCCAGAAGAGGCGGCGGGGGCGGGGGGAGAGGAGGGCCTGGGCCCGCGCTCCCCCAGCCCCAGAGGAGCAGGGGGCGGCCGCAGAGGGAGAGATTCGCCCCGGCGGTCGGACATCCCTGCCGTACCCGCCTGGGATCATGACCCAGGCGGGGGTCGCCGCCGCTGCTGCCGCCGCGGCCGAGACTGCGCAGCCCGCGGGTGAGTGCGGGAGGGGGTCGCTGACAGCCGGAGCGGGGGGGCGGGGGCCGGGGCTGCGAGGGCGGCTCCGGGGGGCGGCTCCGGGCTCTGCTCCACCCACCCCCTCCCAGCTCCCAGAGGCTAGGGCTGCGAAAAGTATGCCTTTTTCGTGGGGACCCCTGCTTGCGAAGCCTGGTGGGGTGTTTGCATCCCTCTTCTCTCTGACCTCTGGGCGCCCCGCGCCCCCTGGTGCCAGGCCCGTGGGGGACTTGCGCTGCTCCCCGGCCTCCAGATGCGCGTGGGGCGAGAGAGGCTTCACGCTGCCCTGGGTGCATAAAGAGCTGGGCTCTAGGTTCACACCGGATGGCCCTTGCCCGCCTTGTGCACCTTTTCCTGTCTCTTTTATCCCCTCTTCTTTCCTTACTCTCTAAATTTCCTTAGGACCCTCTGGTCAGACTCACGTGATTTGCTTTTTAACTCTCACCCCTATGAGAGTTAGGCTTGCGTTTTCTTATTGGAAGCCATTCTTTTCTTTTCTGAATAGGAACGATGGAAGCTAATAGCCAACTCTTGGAATCTTTTTCCATATTTCCAAGAAATATTTCTGCACTCTCGTTCACGTGTAATATTTTGATTGTTGGGTTCTTCCATACTCACTGACCCCTTTTTACCTTCTCCACTTACCGTCGTCTGCGGTTACACTGTGGTAGGGTCCTTTGGATTTATTAACTTCATCTGGAAATAAGAAACTGCATAAGCCTGTGTGTGGACTCCCAGTTACAGGCTTCCAACTTATGTTCTCATACCGTTTTTACCATTAAGTAGATATAGTGATCTAACACCCTACAAAACAAGACTGTTGTGGCTAACTTAAGTTTGCATAAAAAGAAGACGGTTTCTTACCTGTAAACAAAGTACAGACTTCTTGAATAAACCCTTCAGTGAGTAACATGGAACCTAAAGTATATTCATACCTATGCTTTTTCTTAAAAAACAAGTAAGGAAAAGACAAACCTGGTTTTTGAGGGATCAACAGGCAGACATACTCTCCAGTCACTTTGATGACTTTTTCCTCCTACACGTGACACTTGTTCAATGCAATACAGAGTTGCTATACGAGATACATTCTTGTTTCCCTTTATTTGGGAAGTACTCTGAAAGTATTTGTTGTGAAATAAGCAAATTACTTTGTAATTATAGCACTTCTGAAACTAGAAACAAGTACGATGTAATGTCTCCAGGTGCTACAAGAATGAATACTTAATCTCATATTTTGCTTTAGTCTAAGCATTGTGATTTTGGTATGGGTAGGTATTACATTCTTACTCTACTTGAAAGAGAAATTTTATAAAATCCATACATGAATGCAGCCTTGAACATTCTTTAATATAGAGGTGCTTTATTGCTGGAATCGAAGGGCAGTTAGTTGTCTATGGGACATCATGGAAATAAAATTAAAAGTTGCAGGCTGTGCAATCAGTGAAATAGTCAAATAAGAGAAATTTATAGGTTTATTTTCCTCTTTTCAGAGCTTAACATTGTCAATAAGGGAAAATAAACACTAAAATTGAAAATGTTTAACTCGGGTTAGAAGATAAGCTTCACCGGATAATGAACTCAAAATTGTTGCTTACAAACAGGAACTGAATGAAATCAGGTTTGGATCTTAACCATATCTGTTAGGCCTTACCTTACCTTCCTTTCGTATAGCACACTGGTTCTCAATCCAGACTGTACATTAAAATCACCTTGTGTGCTTTTGCATTTTAATGCTCAGGCCACTCCCAACCCCAACCTGAGATTCTCTTACTTTGGATATGGGGTGAGTCTCACCCATGGGTATTTTTTTAAATATCACTAGGTGTTTCTATTCAGTAGTCAGGGTTAAGAACTACTGTTGATCCAGAATAGTGATTTTCAACCTTTTTCACTTCATGGCACACATAAACTAATTACTAAAATTCTACAGCATACCAAAAAAAAATGTATGTTTTGGCAATCTGGCAAAAAAATAGGTGTAATTTTGATTCATTCACACTGGACAACTATGGTTGTGTTGGCTGTTGTCATTTTTATATTTGACAGCCTAAGGGAAAAAAAAAAGAGGTCAGTGCTCCTGACTAAATAGTCAAGTATTGCACACTAAAAATTCTTGTGACATACCAGTTGAAAACTGCTAGTCTAGAACAATGTTCAGTCTGCTAGGCTTGTGGTCCAGTCTCTTCTAAATTAGGCCTTCACTTACCTGTCCATCTTTTTCCCCAGTGCTTCCCAACAGGAGTCTTTGGACCTCCCAGTGGTCCCACTGCAAGCAGTTTGAATCCCTGCTTTTGTTAACAATGTTGGTCTTTCTCAGCATAGCAAGGTCCCTCCCTCTCCTCACTCTCCCCATCAATACTTTTAAACTCTACTTTTAGTGATTGACTGGCTGTCTTTGAACTCTGATGCCATCTGTTGTTTAAAAGACTCCGTTTATGCTTCTACTATGTGGTGGTTTAAAATCTTTTGTATGTATGTTTCATTATTATCAAACTTAACAGCAAGGAGTATTTTATTTTGGGGTCCTTCTACAACGGTTTGCTTTGAGTTGATTGGTTTGCTTTGGAACCCTACTGACTCTGCTCACAACCACATTTTCAGGTTTGATTCCATCCCAGATGTTTCTGTCTTGGTATCTTCCTCACACCTTAACTTGCATTGAATTCATGTGTGGAAGTCAGTTTCTTCAATATCTTTTCCTGATTTCTTCAGTAGGTTGACTGTTTTCTGTGGATCCACAACAGCTTGTACTTATTTCTGTGTTAACACTAACCACATTTCCTGAAGTATGTGTTTATCCACCTTTTCCACCAGACTGCTACCCCCAGAGCATGCATGTTGAGCAACTCCAAGAGGTACAATTCACATCCTGTTCTTTAATACCATTGCAATATGGCAGAGCTAGAACCCCACCAACATAGGAACTGTGTTCTCTTCATCTTTGTATTCCTGGGCCCTAACAGCACTTGTCATTAGTAAGCACTTAAATGTTTGTTGTATGAGTAAACAACTGTTTTGGTATATATTGTGAAAAGATAACTGTATACATCTTTAAAATAGACTGATTTGGCATTAATTAATTTTGCTATTAAACAGTCTTATGTATTTTACTCCTATTATGGATGTGTTAAGGGTCAGTGGAATTTAAGTAATTATGGTTGTGACAGGCCCCTTAAACCCTTGTTGTAAAATGCATGGGGATATATACCTTGCAGTTTTGTCTTTGTTTGTTTTTAGATTTTATTTATTTATTTATTTTTAGAGAGGGAGAGCAACATTGATGTGTGAGAGATACATTGATCCGTTGCCTCTCAACTGGAGACTTGGCCTGCAATCCAGGCATGTACCCTGACTGGGAATCAAACTGGAGACCTTTCAGTTAGTAGGCTGGCAGTCAATCCACTGAGCCACACCAGCCAGGGCTATACCTTGAATTTTTTACTATAAGTTTTAGAGATTGACTCTTGTTATCTATAAAATATTTGTGGAATTCTTGCTCAGAGAAAAGCTGTTAACTGTCCAATTGGATAATTTTTCTTTTTCTCATTAAATTTTCCATATGGGTACACTTGCACCACTTTAGAAGGCCAGATCTTTTAATTAGATCAGTAGGGCATGATATGTTGCTCCTATTAACGTGCTAATACTGTGTTTTTAATTCAGTTCATCAAGTATTTATTGAGTGTGTGCCATGTGCCCAGCACTCTGACGTACTAAAGAGAATAAAGAACTAGTAAATGGTGTGGACTCAGCTCTTAAGTTTTCAGGCTTATTGAAAGAATTAGGAAATACCATATCAAATAATTAAGGAATGGAACACAGTATTTATTAGATGCTAATTTAAATATAAGTGCCCAAAATGCAGTGGTTAAAACCATAGAAAATTAAGAAAGAACAGATGTTCAGCCCTGCCTGGTGGGGCTCAGTGGGTTGAGTGCTGGCCTGCAAACCAGAGGGTCTCTGGTTCAACTCCCAGTCAGGGCACATGCCTGGGTTGTTGGCCAGGTCCCCAGTAGGGGGCATGGGAGAGGCAACCACACATTAATGTTTCTCTCCCTCTCTTTCTCCCTTCCTTCCCTTCTCAAAAATAAATAAAATCTTGAAAAAGAAAAAGAAAAGAACAGATATTCTTTTAGTAGACATTTAGTACTCCCATACTGAGTACTAATTGTTGAGAATATAAATATGAAAGTTGTGATTTCTACCATTTAGAAGCTTATAGTCTTGTGGGAAAATCCAGTAAGCATAGAGAGTGTATTTCATGTTAAGACATTGTAGAATATTATGTCAGGATATTTGGGAACAACCTCTAGGGATCAGAAAGTTTCAAAGAGGATAATTAGGAGTTCCCAGATGGAACATTGATAAGAGCATTCCAAAGAAGCAGATACAAAGACATGGAAATGAGAAAGGGAATTTCTTGATTAAGGAACTGCAAGTAGATTTTTTTAAAGATTTTATTTTATTTTTAGAGCGAGAGGAAGGGATAGAGAAAGAGAGGGAGAGTAACATCTGTGTGTGGTTGCCTCTCCCATGCCCCCTACTGGGGACTTGGCCCGCAACTCAGGCATGTGCCCTGACTGGGGATCCAACCAGTGACCCTTTGATTCATAGGCTGGCACTCAATCCATGGAGCCACACCAGCTAGGGCACAGGTAAATTGATATTACTAGAAAGTCTTATGTTACAGAGCATGAATTTGGGAGCCTGAGACATGTAGTTCGCAAACTTTTTATCCCTGAAAGTTCTGAGCTTTTGCAGATCTTGCCTGTGCCTACCAGTGGCAGCAGTCTACTGGTTACTTTCTTGCTAGTGTTAGTACAGAAAGGTGCCCAGGATCCTCACAATTCCCATCTATGCTCCTTGTAACTTCCCTTTTGTCTGTTGTGGTTTCATGGCGAGCCCCAAATGTCCTTACCTTCCAATGAATGAATCCACTATTGGATCCCCTGGCAAAAGCTTTCACCCCTTAGCTACTGTAATTTCTTAAACAGAAACTGCAGTAAAGGGACAGGGAGAAGAAGTTTGTAGTGTAATGGGAGGTACCACTTCTGTCTTTACTTGCAGGACCAATTTCTCTTTGGTCATAACCAACAGAAATTGCCTCTGGCTAACTTCAGCAGAAAAGGGGAATTTATTGATATAGATGCTAGGTAAACTTGCAGAAGCAAAGCAAGATAGAGTAATGAAGCCTTGGAAAGGCCAGGGTACAGTAGCTTTTTAGGATCACATGGGTCCATGAGGCTAACTCAGTCTCAGCCAGTTTTTCTTCCTGGGCAGAGACATATTGGTCAGCCCTTTGCCCACACGGAGGTGAGCCCATATTTTATGGATCCATCAGACCACAGGAATGAGGCAGAGAGGTTCTCCAAAGAAACAGTGAGGTGGTGTTGCCAGAAGGCCAAACACAAGATCTTTCCTACAAAGTTTATTGGATTTGGCACTGTGGACATCTTCTGGTAAGTTTGATATAAGCAGTTTTAGTAATAAAAGCCAGGTAACACCAAGGTAAAGAGTGAATGGAAAGTGAGAAAGAAAGAACAGTGAAGGAGCCTGATGGTTGGGAGGGAGAAAGAATGGGGACATTGAGAAGCTGTGGCAAGGTGAGAAAAAACAATACTTTTCCTTTTTAAAAAAAATTTTTATTGATTATGCTATCAGAGTTGTCCCATTTTTTTTCTCTCCCCTTTATTCCTCTCTGCCCTGTAGCCCCCTACCCTCCAGCATTCCTCTCCCTTAAGTTCACATCTATGGGTCGTACATACAAGTTATTTGGCTTCTCCATTTCCCATACTGTTCTGAACCTCCTCCTGTCTATTTTGTTCTGACCGTTTATGCTTCTTATTCCCTGTACCTTTTCCCTTATTTTACCCCCTCCACCTCTGGCTGACCTCCTACCAAGTGATCTCTATTTTTGTGATTCTGTTTCTGTTCTAGTTGTTTGCTTACTTCATTTTTGTTTTTGTTTTTAAGTCTAGTTGTTGATAGTTGTGAGTTTGTTACCATTTTAATGTTCATAGTTTTTAATCTTCTTTTTCTTAGATAAGACCCTTTAACATTTCACATAATAAGGGCTGGTGATGATGAACTCCTTTAACTTGACCTTACCTGGGAATCACTTTATCTGCCCTTCCATTCTAAATGATAGCTTTGCTGGATAGAGTAATCTTGGATGTAGGTCCTTGCCTTTCATGACTTGGAATACTTCTCTCCAGCCCCTTCTTGCCTATAAGGTTTCTTTTGAGGAATCAGCTCATAGACTTATGGAAACTCCTTTGCAGGTAACTGTCTTCTTTTCTCTTGCTGCTTTTAAGATTCTCTCCTCTTTAATCTTGGGTAATTTAATTATGATGTGTCTTGGTGTGTGCTTCCTTGGGTCCAACTTCTTGGGGATTCTCTGAGCTTCCTGGACTTCCTGGAAGTCTGTTTCCTTCACCAGATTGAGGAAGTTTTCCTTCATTATTTTTTCAAATAAGCTTTCAATTTCTTGCTTTCCCTTTTCTCCTTCTGGCACCACTATGAGTCAGATGTTGGAACATTTAAAGCTCTGAAGGGTTCCTAAGCCTCTCTTCATTTTTTGAATTCTTGTTTCTTCATTCTATTCCGGTTGAATGTTTATTTCTTATTTCTGTTCCAAATCATTAATTTAAGTCCCAATTTCCTTCCCATCCATCACTGTTGGTTCCCTGTACATTTTCCTTTATTTTACTTTATATAGCCTGACACTTCTTCCTTTATTTTGCATCTGTACTCAAAATTTCTGTAAGCATCCTGATTACCAGTGTTTTACCACTGTAAGCATCTGATAGGTTGGCTATCTCCTTGTCACTTAATTCTTTTTCTGGAGCTTTGATTTGTTCTTTCATTTGGGCCATGTTTCTTTGTCCTGGTGCACCTGTTAACATTGTATGGGGTGGAGCCTTGGGTATTTGTCAGGGTAGGGCAGCCCACTTCTCTTGGTTGTGGCACTGTATGTGGAGGAGGAGTCAGAGAGAGAACAATGCTGCTTGCTCGCCTCACACTCCACTTTCAGTTACTTCCCCTGCTACCCACAAGTGAATTATGCCTTTCTGGTGGTGATTCCTGGGTAGGCAGATTTGAGTACATTCTAGGACCCTGAGTCCCTCCAATGGACTCTCCTGTGAGACTGGGAGTTTCTCCCACCTCTGCAACACACACAGGTTTTTATAGCCAGAGGCTTTGATACTTTATTTCCCTGTGCTAGAACCCTGGGTTGCCCAGTCTGTCTCACTCCCCAGTTATTCTTCCCGGTTATCCTTACATAAATGTGGGGCCACCTTGTCCTCCTGCTGCCCTCCTGTCACTGCCTTGCTTGACCGCCCTTTCCACCCTGGCTGCCCACAGTCTGTCTCTGGCCCTCCTACCAGTCTGGATGAATGTTTCTTCTGTAATTCCTTGGTTGTTGGACTTCTATACAATTTGATTTTCTGGCAGTTCTGGTTCCCAGAGTTTTTTGTTTTCAAATTGGTTGTTTTCCTTCTTTTGATTGTGAGAGGAAGTGAAGCATATCTACCTCCACCTCCATCTTGGCTGGAAGTCCTCATTTTTCCTTTTTAATGGAAAAAATGGGGATATCTTGAATGAAAAAGCACTAAGAGGGAAGGAGAGATTAATAACATGTAAGAGAAAAATATATTTTGTAACAAGATCACTGAGAAGTGGGAGAGCTAGAGTCTAGAACAGAGGTAGAGGGTATTGTGTTGGCTAGAAATGTTAAAGAAGGTTTTATAGAGGAAGGCAGACTCACACTGGGCTTTAATGAGTTAATAGGATTTAGATAAGCAAAGTAAAAATGTCATTTCACTTTGAAAATGCAGGAGAAATACAGCAGAAAATGCTGTAGCTAATAAGGAGCAGTGGGAAGAACCTGTCTGAATTGGAGAGGAGGGAAGAGTAGATGACATGATTAGTTAGTTATATGACCCTGTTCATTTGTGTGTTGTACTAGGTGTGAGACTGGCCAGTGAAGAAGGTAGTGTTAGGTAGAGTCATGAAAGATAGGACCCAAGAGTTTGGACTTGATGCAGTGGTTGTTGGAAAACATTGCTGTAGATTTTGGACCAGGAGCAGTACATGTTGGAATATGTGTGAATTGGCTAGATTGCTGAGATGTTGGAATGTAAAACCATTGAAGAAGAGGGAAAAGACTTGGAGCAAGAGAGTAAGAGCCAGACGTATGTAAAACAGGGTCTAATCTAAGGTGGTAGTAATGAACAAGAGAAAAAGATTGCAAAAATAATTAAATGGATTTGGTGAAAAGATTTGAAGATTATTTTGGGGTTGAGAGCCAGGGAAAGTTTGATATAATTGATGAAATGGAGTAATTGTAAATAGGTCTCTCAAGAGTCAAGGCAGATTATCATGTTGCAAACAGATTTGTTAACTGGCTTTGAAATGAAATGTTCTGAAGATATCTTAGCCTACCCAAAGATTTGGAGGAAGATCAGTGTTGAAAGGTAGTTTTATTATAAAAACATAATGACTTTTACACAGAAACAATTTGAAACTTTGTAGAAAGAAAGTAAAAGAGCATTGAGCTTTGGAAGTCAAAGTGAAAGACAAGGATTCACATTAGAGAAAGATGATGTATAATTGGAAAAGAGGAAGACAACCTGGGAGAGAATTTCCAGAAAAGGGAGAGTTCAGCATCCTCAAATCTTGCAGAGAGGAGAAGGAAGACAAGAAAGGCCCTTTGATTTGGTGAAAAATAGTCCTTGACCTGTAAGAAAACAGTTTCGGTTGGCAGAACAATCAGAGGGCACACTGCCATGGGTTTAGAAGGGACTAGCCAATGAAAGAAAGGTGAGAAGTTTAACAGGAATAGTAGTAGAGAAACAGGATAAAAAGGCAGTAAGTTCTTGTTTAGTATGAAGAAATCTTTTTCATTTTGGAAGCAAAAAAAAAATGGTTAGGGAGGAAATAAAGTACTAACGAGGAAAGAATAAAGTACAGAGTCCCTCTCCACAGATGGTGGAGTTAGATTTAGGATGTTCTGAAAGTGTAGATGTATAGTTAGAAGTTTGATATGATAAATGTAGGATCCAGTTAAGGAAATCATACCATATACCCTCCAACTTCCCAGTGAATTAGGGGGGAAATGAAAAAACACAACTAACGTTTATTAAGCCCTTGCTATGTACCAGACACTTTGCTATATCCATTAAATATATTATCATGTAAACTTTTAGCAGTTCTCTGAGGGGTTGGTGATGATATCCCAGTTTTAAATGTGAGGATGCCCAGACTTTAAGTAATACTTATTTTAAAACCAAGTAGATAGTAAATGTCAGCTTTGAGATTTGATCCTATGCCTGATATCAAAGGCTGTTCGCATTTTACTGTACCACTGATTCATTAATGTGAAGAAAGGATATGTATGGACTTGAGAGGGAGAGAATCTGTTAGTGATTACATTGGCTGTGCCTCAGAATCACTTCAGGAGCTTTAAAAAAATTACTGACCCGACCCCAGTCATTCATTCCTTCATCAATGTCCTCATTGATTACCCACTATATTAGTCAGGGTTCTCCAGAAAAATAGAACCAATAGGAGAATGAATGAATATATATATATATATGTGTGTGTGTGTGTGTGTGTGTGTATCTCCTATCATGTAGGATATATATGTGATATCCTATCACATAGGATGCATATATATCTCACAAGATGGGCCTGGAGCATCTTACAGGGCCAAAAAGTAAGATAGTACTAAAACCAGGGGTGGGAGAGAGGTGCAGGACCATGTCAGAAAGACACAAGAGCCAACCTGAAAGAGCACCCTGTGACCAAAGTTCAGACAACTTGAACAATAAATTATTAACAATAGAATTAAATTTTGGCCCAAAGAATAAAATAAATATCCTTGAGTCTATACAGATATAAAATAAGATTAAATAAATAAATGGGGGAGAAGAATTCTTTAAGGATTCTAAAAAATATATTTAGATACTCTCCTTTCCAAGAGATGGAGATTACTTTTTATTCTGGAGTGTAGGCTAGACTTAGTACTCATTTCCAAAGAAAAAAGTACGAAAAGGGGAAAAATAGTAACGTAGCAGTCATTTATTACTTGAGTAGAGTTAACAGCAAATTTAAGGAAGAAAATTGGTGGAGAAGACTACTTCTTTTACAACTTAAATCCTTCAGTGTGATCTGAGTAGTTTAATATAAGGATGTTTTATTCATATAATGAGAAAAACTGAGTTAAGTAACAAAGAATAAGAAAATAGGGAAATAATGATACATCTTTATTAGTGTTGGAAAGCTGGGAAGGGTGTCATCAAAAGATCAAAAAGCATTGAGGAATTTATGAAAAATGCAAAGCATATGGGGTCAGATTGATGACAGAACCTTACAGTGTGAAATCTGCAACCCAATACAGGCTTAAAGGGGAAATGCTAAAAAAGTGAGTTTTCCTAACAGAATTCTGGAACAACTGCAAAGCTCAGAGATTTTGCAATAAAGTAGGAGGAGGTTGAGGTTGGTTGTCTCAGTCTATTTGGGCTGCTATAACAAAATACCACAGACTGGGTGGCTTATAGACAGCTGACATTTATTTTTCACAGTCTAGAGGCTATCAGTCCAAATCAGGTTGCTAGCATGGTTGGATGCTGGCGAAGGCCTTCTGTGTTTGTAGACTGCTTGACTTCTTGTTATGTCCTCATGTAGTGGAAGGAGCAAGTTGCTCTCTGAGCCCTCTTTTCTAGTGGCATTAATCTCATTCAGACCATAGCAATGGTCAAAAGGTAATTAATTACCAGACTTCAGAACAACTGTTCCAGGACCATTTACAATGGCTAATTACAGTGCTCAATCACAGGGTAAGCTGCTAGAACCTGTTTATATAAGTTAAGGGTATCTCTGTCATAGGCTGTTGGGCCAGAGAGAGAATCAGGGTTATACCTTAGAAAACTTCTAGTTGCTGCTTTGAATGTAGACCTCGTTCCATCAGAAAGTACATAGCTACAACACACCTCCATTCATGTGTGATTCCCTTCATAGCTAGAACTCATAATCAGCATACACATTCATGGCAGAGAGAAGAGTGATTTTGACATATAGTATTAAAGGAGTGGTTCTTGGTTCTTGGTGGTGGATGCATATTAAAATCACCCAGGGAACTTTCTTTTCCTTTTTTTTTTTAAATTTTGAAAAAGGTGATTTCTGTAGTGCATTCGGAGTTGAGAACCACTGCTGGGGAAACCAACTTTAGCCACCAGTTTGGTTAACCAAGTTGCTAAATATTTGAGGGGGGAAAAAACAGGATGAAAGAGGGACACTAATCTAAAGAGAGGAGTCAATCTTTGAGAATATAAATTGAATATAGCAGATAAAAGATAATATTTGTTGTTCAAAAATATCCTCAAGGATTTGAGAGAATATAATTTCCATAAAATAGCAATCAGGTGTTATGAAAAAAAAAACAAGAAAAGAAAGTTTTAGCAATTAAAAACATTTTCTGGAAGAAAAATAATAAGCTGAATAACAGCATGTTGTAATAGATGACCAAATTAATGGACTAGAATATCAGACCAAGGAGTTCTTCCAAAATATGGTACAAAAGGACAAAAAGGGAAATCCTGAGCTGTTGAACATACACAGATCTAGCAGGATAGCTGAAGCTCTAGAACTAAAATTCTACGCAGTTTCAATAAGTCTTTGGCAGAAGTGGGTAGTGGATGGTTGGAAGGTAAGAAATAGAGTATGTTAAACATATATAGTGGTAGAAGAGATCATAGATATTGTTTTTAGTAGGAAGAACATATGTTTAAATTTTAAAATTAGTATATTTTAGGTTATCAATAGGCAGTTCCTTTTCTGTCAGCTCTGTCCTCTCAACTTTGCTTTTCTTTGTGTGTCAACTTCATCTTCAGACTATCTTCCCTGATTTTGAAAGATGTCTGCAAGTTCAGTATTTGAAATTACATACTTTCTCTTTTTAAAATTGGGAAGAGAAAGAGCATGGCTACCCACACCATCAGAAGAGATGTACTGAATTTTGCTATAATTGCACCAACCTAAGGACAATCACCGTGGCAAGAAAAAAGAATGGAAGGAAAGGAGGGAGGAAAGGAAGGAGGGAAGACTTGCCAAGGACTGCCACCAAAGCTCAGGTTTGGGTTGAGGAGGGGTATATACCTAAGTGGAAATTGGGGAATTCCATGAAGTGGAAAGGAGAAAATATCTAACAAATGTCTACTACAGTATGTGTCTTAAAATTCACTATATTCATGAAAAAGTTTGGGCAACTGTAACTGAACAACAATAAAATTTTTTAAAAAAGGAATAGATATAAGAGGAAAAAGATATTGAGGAAAAGAAAGAGAAACAAAAATTTAGCCAAGAAAAAGTAAAAACTTATTTAAGGAGGAAGGAGATAGAGAAGAGAATATGAGCAAATGTAACAATAGTTACAATAAATGTGATGGAATAAGTTCTCATTTTCTTTAAAGGCTCTTAAACTGTACAGAAACAAATATCCAAATTGTGTTATTACAGACAAATATAAAACAAAATAATGCCGAAGAGTTAAAATGAAAATCATGTATCTGCACAGTCCAGGTAAATGTTGATTGGAAGAAATGCATAGTAATTTGTTCTTAGGCAGAGTTTAATTCTAGAAAATAAACATTTAATTTTAAAAATATTTATTAAAACTTTATACTTAATGAGCTAATAATGTACACTCTTCTCAAATATTCATATGACACTTAAAATATGTCATATAAAAGAGCTACAACAAAAATCTCAAGTTAACTACTTGGAAAGTTTTTTACTTCAACTCTGGTTGAAGAGAATATAAAAGTTGAAATTATAAAGGCAAAAAATGTCAAGACAATAAAAACAAACAAAAGAAAAAGGAAAAACAAGCTGAAATCATACAAAAAAAGATAAATGATTCATAATGTGGAAACCTCAGTTATCATCAAGGAGTTGCAAGTTAAGCAATAAGAAGATACCTTTTATTGCCACTTGGACTGATAAAATTTGAAAAGTATTTATTGTAGCCCCTCCCTCACCAACATTGTTTTTAATAGCCAAATAATAATAATAAAAGAAAAAAAGGAGAAAAGAAACAAAAAGGAATATTCATCAATAAGAAATAGCTGAATAAAAAATGGCTCATTCATGCTATGTTATGCTATACCAGTATTAAAAATAATAAGTTGATATGTTACCTGGAAAAATAATTTTAATATATTTCTAAGTAAAAAGAAAGCATGTTTTGGTGATGTACAAGGGGGCCCCCCAAAAGCCCCAGAATTTATTTATATAAAATTGTGTATTTATTCTTACATGTTTAAACTTCAGTCACCTTCCAAGTGCTCTCCATTTGATGGAATATACCTATTGTGGCATTTTCTCCACTGCTCAAAACCATTTTTGAATTCAGTGATTTTGATGCCTTTTAGCACTTCTGCTGTTTTTTGTTTCACCTCTTGCACAAAATGGGGAAGCAAAAAAGGTTGCTTGGGGTAAGATTGGGTGAATAGGGAAGGTGGGGCACAGATGGGGGAGTCATGCCAGGTTTTTTTTTTGGTCAAACACTACTGAACACTCAGCGAAATGTGGGCAGATGGGCTGATAAATCACTGACCATGATGGGCAAATGCGTTGGAAGAGTCTTCAGAAAAATATTCACTGAAGCCAAACGCAGCCTCTCACAACACCACCATCTGGTGCACTGATACAAATGGGTTCCTAGAACACTCACCTAGGCAGGGAAGCCTATACTATAAGGAGCCTGCCCTCCAGAAGATAATTCTGGGGTTTTCTGGGTCTTCCAAGAAATAACTTTATAGAAAGATCAAGAAAATTAATGTCAAATTTATTTCCAGCTAGGAGAAGGTAGAATTGAGTACCTAATAATAGGGACTTTAATTTTCCTCCTGAAACAAAAGAAATATGGTTAGGCATAATATTAATTTTTTGTTTTTAATATAATGTTTTAACAATAATTTAAAATTCAGCGGAGACTATGTAGCACTTAGAAATTAATGATTTGAAAATATTACATATGAAAACCTTTGGGCTGTGGATAAAGTTGTACCTAGAGGAAATATAGTCTTAAAGATATTTATTAGAAAGACTCAAAAAAAATAATGCATATTTTGGAATAAAGTTAAAATTATATATGAAAATATACCCTGTTCCCCATTTCCTTTCTTCAAAGGCAATCCTTTCAGATATATTCTGTGTTTTTGCATTTATACATAGTATATGTAAATGATCATCATCATATATAACGGGGGGGCAAAAAACTAAATACATATTATATACAAGTTTGAAACTCTTTAAATTCATATATGTATTGTGTGTGTGTGTGTGTGTGTGTGTGTGTGTGTGTGTGTATTTTAGGGCTGCCATAACAAAATGCCACAGACTGTGGCTTAAACAAAAAATTATTTTCTTACAGTTCTGGTTGCTAGAAGTCCAAGATCAAGAGGTCAGCAGGTTTGATTTCTTTTGAGGCCTCTCTCCACTTATAAATGGTGCCTTCTTACTGTGCCCCCCAGTGGTTGTTCCTATGTCTGTGTAGTCTGTGTTCTAGTCTCCTTTCCTTTTTAAAAAAATTTAGAACATTTTAATTTATTTTTTATTTTTATTTTTTTAAAATATATTTTATTGATTATGCTATTACAGTGTTTCATTTTCCTCTCTTTATTCCCCTCCGCCCTGCATAACCCCTCCCACCTGCATTCCCCACTTTTAGTTCATGTCCATGGGTCATAATATAAGCTTGTTGACTTCTACATTTCCTATACTATTCTAACCTCCCCCTGTTTTCTACCTACCATTTATGCTACTTATTGCCTTTACCTTCTCCATTACCCCCCTCCCCTTCCCTGCTGATAACCCTCCATGTGATCTCCATTTCTGGATTCTGTTCCTGTGCTAGTTGTTTGCTTACTTCATTTTTGTTTTTGTTTTTTTTTTTAAGTTCAGTTGTTGATAGTTGTGCGTTCTTTGTCCTTTTACTGTTCATATTTTTTATCTTCTTTTTCTTAGATAAGTCCTTTTAACATTTCATATAATAAGGGCTGGTGATGATGAACTCCTTTAACTTGACCTTACCTGGGAATCACTTTATCTGCCCTTCCATCCTAAATGATAGCTTTGCTGGATAGAGTAATCTTGGACGTAGGTCCTTGTCTTTCATGACTTCCAATACTTCTTTCCAGCCCCTTCTTGCCAGTAAAGTTTCTTTTGAGAAATCACCTGATAGTTATATGGGAACTCCTTTGTAGATAACTCTCTGCTTTTCTCTTGCTGCTTTTAAGAGTCTCTCCTTCTCTTTAATCTTGGCTAATGTAATTATGATGTGCCTTGGTGTGTGCTTCCTTGGGTCCAATTTCTTTGGGACTCTCTGAGCTTCCTGGATTTCTGGAAGTCTATTTCCTTTGCCAGATTGAGGAAGTTCTCCATTATTTTTTCAGATAAGTTTTCAATTCCTTCCTCTTCCTCTTCTTCTTCCAGCACCTCTGTGATTTGGATGTTGAAACATTTAAAGTTGCCCCAGAAGTTCCTAAGCCTCTCATTTTTTTGAATTCTTGCTTCTTCATTCTGTTCTGATTGAACGTTTATTTCTTCTTTCTGCTTCAAATCATTGGCTTCAGTCTCAGTTTCCTTCCCATTACTGTTGGTTCCCTGTACATTTTCCTTTGTTTCATTTTTCACAGCCTTTACTTCTTCCTCTATTTTGCAGTCATACTCGACCATGTCTCTGAGCATCCTGATTACCAGCGTTCTGAACTGTGCATCTGATAGGTTGGCTATCTGCTGCTTAGTTGCATTTTTTCTGGAGCTTTGATCTGTTCTTTCATTTGGCCCATCTTTTTGTGTGTCGGTATGCCTGTTACCTAGTAAAGGACAGGGCAACCCATGTCACTGTGTTGTGGCACTGTTTGTGGGGGATGGGTCCAAGAGGGAACAATGCCACTTGGTCAGCTCAGCTGGCTTTCAGTCACTTCTGCTGCTACCCACAAGCATTTTGGGCCCTTCTGGTGCTGATTCCAGAGTGGGTGGGTTTGTGTGCATTCTAAGACCCTGTGGGTCTCTCCAACAAGCTCTCCTGTGAGGCTGGGAGTTTCTCCCACTGCCACCTCAACCCCCACAGGTGTTTTTAGTCAGAGGTTTGAGGCTTTTTTTCTTCACACTGGAACCCTGGGTTACACAGTCTGTCTAGCTCCCCAGTTGTTCCTCCCTGTTTATCTGCATGCAAATGTGGGACCACCCAGTCTGCCAGCTGCTGCCTTGCCACAAGTCCTCTCTGCCCCTCCTACTGGTCTGGATGAATGTTTTTTCTTTAACTCCTTGGTTGTCAGACTTCCATATAGTTGGATTTTCTGGCAGTTCTGGTTGTTTTTTGTTTTAAATTTGTTGTTGTCCTTTTGGTTGTGCAAGGAGCCACTGTGTATTTACCTACGCCTCCATCTTGGCTGGAAGTCTGTTTTTACTTTTTATTGTTGATACTATTACAGATGTCCTCCATATCCCCACCCTTCACCCACCTCCACCTAGCAACCCCCCCCACCCCTTATCCCTCCATGGTCCTTTACCATACTGTTGTCTGTGTCCATGGGCTATGCATGTATATTCTTTGGTTAATCTCTTCACCCTCTTTTATCCAGTCTCCCATACCCCCATCCCCTCTAATCTCCTTCTTTATGAGTCATTGGATTAGAGCCTACTCTCAGGACCAAACTGTAAAAACAGCCTTATTTTCAAATATAGTAACACTTCAAAGTAGTGGGAGTTAGGACTTCAACAGGAATTTGGGAGAGACACAGTACAATGCATAATATACATTTATCTCTCTGTCCATTGATCTATAGTACATATAACTATATTGTATAAGTAGAGCTATTAAATGGAAACATCTGAAATTGCAATTTCCAGAGGCAGAATAGATCAAATATGGGCAATTCCAAATGGTTCAATATAGTACTGTGACATATTTCATCAATCTCCTTGTGATGAGCTTATCCTTGTCTTTGCTACTTAAATATCCTTGAATAAATGTCTTCTGCATATGCATGAATATACTTGTAGGGTAAATATCTAGGAGTGGTTGCCTTAAAAGAGGTAAATGTTTTTATGGACCAAATGTGGGTCCAAAATGTGTAAGGAGGGAGCTGATCTGGGCATTCTGCCCAGGCCTTCCTGATGGGCAGGGAAGGGCACTTCAGCAAAAAGAGAATGTAGCTGTGAGGACAGAGGTAGAAGTTGGAAGGTGGGGAGAGAGTATAAGAGACTGGGTGGGGAGAGGCATTACCCACATAGAAGGAAATGTATTGAGATATTCCCAATGGATTATTTTGTGACTAGAAATGACTAGAGGATTTTTATTATATAATTGCAACCACTAAAATCTTGGGATCTGTGCTAAATTTATCGAAGGAACAGGATCACCCGACAGACAAGGTTTGAACTGGCAGTGGGAGTTATTTTATCCTATTTGCATTTTGTGTGTCCTGCTCCTTCAGTGTAACAGTTGCTAATAAGGACATAAGTAAGTACTTGGACATACATAGGGAAAATGTCTGGAAGTGATATCACAAGACTGTTAAAAGCAGAGGGGCATTGGTACTTTATATACATCTGTGCTGTTAAAACTTTTTACAGAGAGCAAGGATTATTTTTGCAATTGAACTTTTATTTATTTTTAAAAGCAATTGTTTATTTTAAATTACATATATTTAAAACAAATGTCAACATATATACTTAGAGCATTGTACCTGGAAATTTAAAATTATTATTTAACCAGAACTTTAAAAATATAAATGATAACACAAATAGAATTCTAATGTTTCAATAACTGACAACATTATGCAAAGTTTGAGAATTTTGAAAAACACTTCAAACAAAAATAATGTCTTTTAAAACTGTGTTTAAATATGGAAGCTGACTGTAAAATGTTTTGATGTTAATTATATTTATTAGGGTGGCATAAGTTTCAAATACAATTCTGTGATACATCATTTGTATGTTGCAGTATGTATCTACCACCCAAAATCAGATCTTCTTTTGACACCATATATTTGACTTGCTTTACTCTTGCAGGGATGTCCAACCTTTTGGCATCTCTAGGCCACAATGGAAAAAGAAGAGTTATCTTGGGCCACACATTAAATACACAAACACTAGTAAAAACTAATGAACAAAAAAAGGTTTTAAGTAAATTTATGATTTTGTGTTGGGCCACATTCATAGCCCTGCATGAATGTGCATGTGGCCCGGGGGCTGTGGGTTGGACCCCCCTGAGTTTGAAGCATGGAGTTCTCTTTGAGTTTAGTTACAATATAATTTCTGACCCAGAAGTATTTATAGTTTACATGGGCAAGCACAAGTAAAAGGTCTAACAAATGCCAAACTCTTCACAGTGGTTAGTCCTGAAGAGTGTGGTTGAAGAGCTAAGTAACTTTTTCCATTTAAATTTAAACATTTCTGTACTCTTCAAAAACTATTCTAAATAATACTGTACTATATATTTGAAAGTTACTAAGAGAGTAGATATTAAAAATTTTCATTTCAAGGTATTTGTGTGTTGATGGGTGTTAAGTAGACTTATTGTGGTTAATCATTTCACATATATATATACAGATATCAAATCATAATGTGCACCTGAACCAAATATAATGCTATATATCAATTCATGTCAAAAATAATTTTTATATAAACATATTATGTGTATAGTTTAAAAATAAAAATTTAAACTATTCAGAAAACTATGCTTTTGGCTTATTTCTTATTCTTAAGATATAGTTAGACTCAACATCATAGTGGAAACTCCAGTAGCAGGATTTCATTATTTTGTATTCTTGTATAAGTCATAGTATTTCTTGGTTGGCATTATGAACCTCCATGATTGATTGCATCAATCATAATTGAGACACATTGACAGGAAGGAGCCAACAGATATTGTTAAAGGATGTAAGATTTTTTTAATGACAAAAGAGATTAGAACTGATAACAGTTACACAAAACAGAAGACAACACAGCACACTCATAAACAACTTCTCAAGTTCCCACCAAGATGGAAAGCAGCTGCTGAAACCACATACATAGAGGAGGGATTCCTTTGGGTGGTAAAAACATCCCTGTACTATCCCTGAACTGTAATACAGATAATTGTATGTCAAGATTTAATGAGTTGAACCAGGTAGACCAGGTAATAGGACATTCTGGGTGCAGGATTATTAACATAAAATACTGGAGAAGGTAAATGCAGGTAGTAGCTCCTGAAGGAAAATACAAAGAGCAACAATATCTAAACCACTAAAGAAGATGATAGAAATTAGTATATATACGAGGTCTGTCCCCCCAAAATCCAGCCATTGTTAATATAAAGAGACTGGTTTGTGCAACATTGATGTAACCTGGCAGCCAAGGACAGCGGACTGGAATGCACATGCATGCACAGTAATGACTTCACTGCACTAGTCAAGTGGGGGCAGTAGACACCATTGAGTGAGCCTGTGTATGGTGTACTGTGTGACCATCCCATTCGAAATGACTGAGTGAGTAGAGCAATGAATCTGCATCACATTTTGCATTAAGCTTGAACATTCTTCTGTGGAAACTATTTGAGTGATTCAGGAGGCCGTAGCTACAGGCAACTGGTAATTGCAGGTTCATCACAACATGTGCCTGTTCATGTATCATGTCTTGTCCAGTCTTTTGCTGAAACATCAAATCACCCAGGTGACTCAGACCCCCTGTAGCACAGATTTGGTGCCCCATGACTTCTGGCTTTTCCCAAAACTAAAATCGTTTCTGAAAAGGAAGAGATTTCAGACTGTCGGTGAGATTCAGGAAAATCCGATGGGGCGGCTGATGTGATTATTGGAAGAACTGTGTGAGGTCCCAAGCTGCCTACTTTGAAGGGGGCTGAGGAGTCATTGTCCTGTGTACAATTTTTCTTGTATCTTATATCTTCTATAATAAATGTTTCTATTTTTCATATTATGTGGCTGGATACCTTTTGGACAGGCCTCGTATGTCTAAGATATTAAGCATAAATGTTATAATCACAATTTTGAATATTTAGTGACATGGAAAAATGCCACCTTTAATAAAAATAGAATACAGTGTTGCTTGTGGTCTAACAATGGTAAAAAATCAGATGTGTGTAGAAGTAGAAAAAAATCCCCAAGGAAATCCGTAAGAATGTTAATATTGATTCATGTGGATTCCTGTTGAGTGATGATTGAAAGTTTTAATTTTTTTTATGCCTTGTTTTGGTTTCTAGGCATATATTACTTTTATTGTAAGGAAAAAACAAAGTATGGTGATAAAATAAGTAGAGATCTTTTTGTGAGTGTAAAATGGATTGGTGGTATAACGTTTGTAACCCAGACTGGGGATTTAAGCTTTGTTGTGTTATAATTTTTGTTGATCATATTCTAGTTTAGTAGGGTAAGTCATTTTGATTGGAGAAGACTAAGAATTTACTAGAGATCTTACATAAAGAAATAGAACACATTTAAGAACTGCATATCTACATAGCCATTCCATTAAATATATATTTTAAATATGTTATTTATATATTTTTAGAGACGGGGAGGGAGAGAGAGAAACATCTATTGGTTGCCTCTTGCAGGCCCCCTCCTGGGAGCCTTGCCTGCATTTAGACGTGAGCCCTGACCAGGAATCAACTCGGTGACCTTTTGGTGTGTGGACGACGCCCAACCCACCGAGCCACACCAGTCAGGGCCCATAAAACATTTTACATAGTTATAAAACACATAGGAATGCATTAAACAGCATCCAAACAGAATGAAATATAAAGATTGAAAGGTCTTCTTTCCTCAAATATAGACAAATAATGTTTAAGCAATATGCCATAAGTTATTTTCAGTTAAGATACTTTAATTCTAACTTGAAAATTTTATAAGATTAGGTTTTTCATTGTATTTAAAGTCACTATTTAAATTAATCTTTACCACTAATTTGCTTCTTGATGAGAAGAAAACACAGTTTGCCCTTGAGCATTCATGTTTTCTCATACATGAATGTCAGTACTTATTTTTGGTGCCTTCACATTGTCTCTGTATTAGGGAAATTGGGGATGGTTGGTAACTAAATAAAATTTTAAAATTATATGCTGAAAGAAAGCAGATGTATAAACTGATGAAAAAGATGACTGGGTAGAGAATTTCAAATTACCTGATGAGACTTCTATCAAAGGTTTTTTTTTTTTTTAATAGCCTGTTTGAAATATAATTCATATACCATAAAGTTTACCCATTTAAAGTATATATTTAAAGTTTTTAGTATATCTGGGGAGTTGTACAACCATCATCATAATCTAATTTTAGGACATTTCATCATCCCAAAAAGACCCTCACACCCTCTTCCCCACCATTAGCAGTCATTCTCCATCCTCCTCAGCCCCAGGTAAGGACTAATCTACTTTCTGTCTCTATGGATCAGCCTGTTCTGGACATTTCATATGAATGGAATAATATAATATGTGGCTTTTGTGTCAGATTTCTTTCACTTAACATGTTTTCAAGGATTACCCATGCTGTAGCATGTATCAGTACTTCATGTCTTTTTTTGTTTTAAGATTTTATTTATTTATTTTTAGAGAGGGAAGGGAGGAAGATAGAGAGAGAGAGAAACATCAATGTGCGGTTGCTGGGGGTTATAGCCTGCAACCCAGGCATGTACCCTGGCTGGGAATCGAACCTGCGACACTTTGGTTCGCAGCTCACGCTCAATCCACTGAGCTACGCCAGCCAGAGCTACTTCATGTCTTTTTATTGCTGAATAATATTCAAGCCCTGGCTGGTGTGACTCAGTGGATTGAGTGCACACCTGCAAACCAAATGGTCACTGGTTTAGTTCCTAGTCAGGGCACATGCCTGGGTTGCAGGCTGGGCCCCCAGTAAGGGGTGTGCGAGAGGCAACCACACACTGATGTTTCTCTCCCTCTCTTTCTCCTTCCCTTCTCCTCTGCCTGGAAATAAATAAATAAAATCTTTAAAAAAATAATATTCCATTGTGTGGATATACCACATTTTATTTATCATTCATCATTTGATGGAGATTTGACTTGTTTCAACTCTTCGGCTATTATGATTATTGATGCTGCAAGTGTTCACATACACATTTTTGAGTGAACATGTGCTTTCAGTTACCTTGGGTGTGTATTTAGGTGGAATTTCTGGACCATACAGGAACTCAGTGTTTAATATTTTGAGGAATTGCTGAACTGTTTTCCAGAGTGACACACCATTTTACATTTCCTCCAGCAATGTACGAGACAAACACACACTTTTCAATAATACATATATTTTTCCAGCTGTATTGAGGTATGACTGACAAATAAAAACTGTATATATTTAAGGTTTATAGCATGATGATTTGATATATGTATATATTGTGAAATGCTTCCCATAATCAAGCTAAGTAACTCATCCATAACCTCACACAGTTACCTTTTGTGGTGAGAATGCTTAAGCTCTCTCTTAGCAAATTTCAAATATACATTATCTTATTATTAACTACAGGCACCATGCTGCATTTACATTAGATCTGCAAAACTTATTTATCTTATAAATGAGTGTTTGTATTCTTTGACCAATGTTGCCCCATTTCTCCCACTTCCTAACCCCTGGTAACCACTGTTCTAACCTCTGTTACTATGAGTTTGACTTTTTCATTTTCCACATATAAGTGAGATCATGAAATATTTGTCTTTCTGCACCTGACTTTTTTCACTTAGCATAATATCCTTCAGGCTGATTGATGTTGTCATAGGTGTCAGGATTTCCTTTTTTTAAAGGCTGAATAATATTTCATACTGTTGATCCATTGTTATAGAATATATTTTTTATCCATACATCTGTCAGTGGACACTTAGGTTGTTTCTATATCTTGGCTACTGTGGATGATGGTGCAATGAGTGGGAGAACAGATATCTCTTTGAGACAGTGATTTATTTCCTTTGGGTATACCCAGAAGTGTGATTACTGGATCATATGATAGTTCTCTTTTTAATTGTTTGAGGAACCTCCATACTGATTTCCATATTGGCTATACCAATTTACATTCCCACCAACATATTCCCTTTTCTCCGTATTCTCTCTAACACTTTGACTGTTTGGTAATAGTTTAACAGGTGTGAGGTGAGATCTCATTTCCTTAATGATTAATTATGTTGAGCATCTTTTCATATACTTGTTGGTCATTTGTATGTGTTTTTTTGAAATATATGTTATTCTTTGAATTCATATTTTTAAATGAAACTTCAGGAGATTAAGTGGCAGGGACCTCAGGAGAGCCTTTTGAGATGCCAGTAATGTTTCATATCTTGAGCCAAGTGGTGGTTGTTACATGGGTGTGTATTCAGATATAAAAATTTATTGAGCAGTGAGCCTAATAAGTTAGTGACTTACTGTATGTAAGCTATATATCAATGAAAAATTATTTACTTCATTTTTTTTTACTATAGACTGGAGGGACTTTGTTACAGAACAATGCTAGTCTGTGGACTGCTATTGAAGAACCCCTGATCTTTAAGATAAAATCTGAACACATTCATTGAACACAGAAAATTCCTTGACCATCTGATACAAGTTCTTTTACTGCCCTCACTTCCTCCTTTCCCTCCCAGCCATGTTTCGGATATTGCTGGTGCAATCCTCAGACTCACAAGGCTTTTTTATATTTCACTGCACTGCTCGTGCAGTTGCTTTTCCTTCTACCTCATAAATCCTTTTCTTCTCCACTTCTGCCTGGCAAAATCCTACACATTCTCCAAGTCCTAGCCTTTTTGGTTCCATAAGAAACATGCTTGATGCTTTGTTCTCATGTAGCATTTTATTAATAAATCTTTGAAGTAGCGCTTACCAAGTTTTAAATTCACTTTTAAAAAACTTACTACGAAATAATTATAGACTCAAAAGATGTTAAAACACAGTACAAAGAGTCCATGTACACTTCACCCAACCTCCCTCACAGGTGACATCTTATGTAGCTCTAGGACAGTGTCAATACCAGGAACTGACATTCATGAACTCATTTTTTATTCATCTTTCTACTCATTTTTTTCATTCCCTGTGTTCACCAATATAGCAGCCACTAGCCACGTGAAGCTATTCCATTTAAATTATTTAAAATTATATAAAAGTAAAAATTTAATTTCATGGCCTCACTAGCCACATTTCAAGCACTTAATAGCCACAAATGACTTGTGGTGACCATATGGGTAGCACAGATACAGATACTTCCATTGCTGCAAGTTCTTTTGGAACCCTGACTGTATTCTTCTTGAGGGCAGACTTGCCTTATTCATCTTTACATCTGCCATTGCCACGCAGTGTGGTATTCAATTCATACCTGAATGATTGACTCGAGTGCTGTTCTCTTGTTTTACATGTGAAGAAACTTAGGTCCTAAGTTATGGTAAATAAAATGATATTTAGCTATTGAGTAGCAAAGCTAGAAATAAAACTCAGGTTTCCTAATTCCAAGTTCACTGCTCTTTCTATGTGACCTTAATTTTGTGAGCTCATTGATTTGTATCAATTTTAGAAGTAGGAGTATTAAAGTAATATAATACTTCCAAACTTGAGGGTACGTAAAAATCAACTAGGAAGCTTGTTAGAAGTGCATATTCCTGGACCCCTCCCTGCTGTGAATATGATTCATTAAGTCTGTGGTGGGGTACGGGAATGTGTATTTTAAACATATACTTAGTCAAGACTGTGTGGTAATAGCATAAGGATAGATCAGAATAGAGAGCAACAGAATAGTAAGCCTAGAAATGGAACCACACTTAATATGATCATTTGGTTTTTATTAAAGATACTGTTAAGGAAAGAAAATATATTCAACAAATAGTGTTGGAACAACTTCCAACACTATAGTGTTGGAACTATAATAGTGTTGGAACACCCATATGAAAAAGAAGAACTCTGACTCTTCCCTCATGCCATAAATAATATGTATTATTGACCTAAATATGACAATTATTAATCAATTATATGCTTTCTAGAAGCAATCATAGGAGAATATCTTGGGGATGGCTAATGGGTTTTTGGTGAGGATGCCAAAAGGAATAATAATAAAAGAAAATTGGTAAGTTATACTTTATCAAGAATGTTTGTTTACCAAAAGACACAATTAAGAAAATGCATAGGCAGGCCACATAATAAGAGGAAATATTTGCAAAATATATTTCAAACAAAGGATAGTTATCCAGAAGATATAACTCAGAATATATAAAGACTTTCTAGAAATCAACTATAAAAAATAATCTAATTAAAAATTTGACAAAAGTTATGAGCAGACAGAAGCAGCTCTACAAATGTACTTGAAATACACATAAAAAAGGAGTATTATTAGCCATCAGGAAATGAAAATTAAACTATACACCATATACCCACCAGAATGGCTAAAGTTAATAGGCTGAGAAAACCCAGTGTTAGCGAGGCTATGGAGCAAGCAGAAGTCTCCTACATTGTGGGTGGGAGTGTAAAATGTTCCTTTTACTCTGAGGAAAGTGTGTTAAATATTCTTGTGTAAGTGTTTTTGTGGATATAGTCTTTTGTTTCTCTTGGGTAAATACCTAGGCATGGAACTGCAGGTATCTGATAAGCAGTTCTAATCCTAGGTATTTACCCAAGAGAAATGAAAGACTACATCCACAAAAAGACTTACATGTACAAGAATGTTCATGGATAGCAGCTTCATTCATAATAGCCAAAACATGAAAACAGTCCAGATGCCCATCAACAGAAAAATAAGTAAACAAACTTAAATCGACACAATGTTACATATTCCTACTCAATAATAAAAAATTACAAACTACTGGATGAATTTTAAAAGTGTTCTGCAGAGTGAGAGCTTGACAAAATAGAACTTTCAATTAATGCATTATAAAGTTCTGAGGGAGAAAAAGTTCTGAGGGCATTTTATTAAGTGTAAGTTTTACCTCAAAAGGAAAAAATGTTGAAAGATGTGATTTTTTTTAAACTTGACTTTTTATTTTCTTAAAAATTTTATTTATTTACTTCTCAGAGAGAGGAGAAAGGGTGGGGAAAGACAGGGAAAGAAAGATCAATGTGCAAGAGATAAATCAATTGGTTGCATCTCCTAAGCCTCCAACTAGGGAACCTGGCCTGCAGCCCAGGCATATGCCCTGACTGGAAATCGAACTTGCAACCTTTTGGTTTGCAGGCCAGCACACAATCCACTACAGCACACCAGCCAGGGCTAAAAGATGTGATTTTAGTGTATGTGAACTGAAGGCCACACTTTGAGAACCATTGGATTTGACTAATTTCAGAAATAATCCTTTCTTACCATGAAAAATAATTCATGTAATTACTAATGTAATGTTTTGAAGTTGTTGTTGTTTTTTAAGATTTTATTTATTTATATTTAGACAGGGGAAGGGTGGGAGGAAGAGAAGGAAAGAAACATCAATGTGTGGTTGACTTTCCCATGCCCCATACTTGGGACCTGGCCTGTAACCTAGGCCTGTGCCCTGACTGGAAATCAAACCAGCGACCATTTGGTTCTCAGGCCGGTGTTCAATCCACTGAGCCACACCAGCTGGGATCCATTTTGAAGCTTTTTTTAAAAAGAAAATCATGGCAATGTTAATGTAAGAATGTCCAAACCTGTATAGAATGTTTGTGAGGTTATTTGAGCCAAACTGAGGACGTACCGGGAAGCAAGATCTCAAGTGCTTTGGAGAGTGACATTTTTGCAGTTTCTTGTATACATTTGGAATTAAGATGGGAACATCAGAACATTATAGGAAGGTGAAAGAAAGCAAAGCAGGGGGATCTCTGATTGGATTACCATAGGGTTAAGATTCTGTTCTCCCTTTAGTTTGGTTACTCTTCAGAGGAGTCTGGAAAAGAGGATTACTCTTGGCATTTCAAAGGTTTATTAACCTGGATTCACAAGAACAATGGACAGGGCTTGCTTAAGGCAAAGATAAACCTTTTATAGGCCAGGGGTACAGCCAGGTACGTGACCTATCCTGTTAGGCATTTATAATCAGATCACACTTTATACGTTCTTTCACTTAGATTGATTACAGAGCCTCTTCTTTTTGTCCACAGCACTTTAAATATTTTCAAGCAGGGGTGTCAAACTCATTTTCACTAGGGGCCACATCAGCCTCATGGTTGCCTTCAAAGGGCCGAATGTAATTTTAGGACTGTAGAAATGTAACTATTCCTTAATAGTTAAGTTAGAGCTCAGCACTGCTGCTGGATAGAAACAAGGTGCCGGGCCGGATAAAACAAGGTAGAGGGCCGGAATTGGGCCTCGGGCCTTGGGTTTGCCAGCTGTATTTTCAAGGGTATGTTTGTATGTAGTTATATAAATATTGTATGAGAAGTGTCACTTTGTTATTAGAAGATTAATTAATAAGTGAGTGGACAAAGATTTATATAGTTACAAATATTATATAGTTCCTTATTCCAATAAATGTTTTCTAATGTCAAGAATGCAACTTTAATATGAGGAGAATTTGCAAATGGAAATAACTTTGCATTGAATTAGATGTAATTAAATTGGTTAAAATGTGGTTTGAAATGGGTATTTATAGTGATATTTAGTAAACTGGATGTTTTTTAATTTGCAGTTGTATAACTTTTTCAGTTGAAGCAGTTTTCACCACAGTGCAATGAATGCATTTCCTCATGTGATAGGCCTCTGGTGTCATTTACTTTTAAGATCCTAGGTGTTTAGGAAATGTAGAACTTTTACTTCATGTTTCTTAATTGTAACATGAATCTGCAAACTTTCAAAAGTGCTTGAGGGGAACAACTGGAACTGTTGTGGAAGGCTCAGTTCTTGCCAATTCAGTAAAGAATTAAAGATCCGCAAGCTGATTAGTATAAAGGCAGAGTTTATAAGTAATACATTCTCAGGGAAGAGGAAGGGCCTAGGCAAAGTGGGCAAGAGAGGCATAGACTTTGGGTCTCTTTGTCCTGAGGATTTACCTAGCTTGCGGGTGGGGTGAAGAAGTTACATATTCATTTGGCAGGAAAGGTGGTGCATACTTACTTCCTTAGTGTAGGTATGGGTGGACGTGTGTTAACTCAGATCTTTACTTGCTCCAGACCACCTCTTGTCATCCTGGTATAAAAATAGATACTTAGCTTGGAAGCAGTTAATCAAAGTTATTTATGAGCTTTTTCTGTAAGCACTATGGACCCCCTTCCAGGTCCTCCTTCTCCTACATTTTCTAACTTCTACCTAACAAAACTTGATGCTAATGACCAAATGTTGACTCATGGGTCTGAGGCAAATTTAACTTCACAGGTTTATAGATAATATTATGTGGTCAACTGTCATGCCACATCCCAAATAATTTTTCCTACAATAGGATATTAGTGCCAGAAATTTCACCAATTAAAGATATTTGCCTGCTTCCAAATTTTCCTTATAAGAATCACCTGGGGCACTTAATAAATTTCAGACCCCTCCTTTAGAGATTGAAATTCCTTGCTTAAAGGCTAGTTCATTTGGTCTGGGATGGGTTGAGAATTTATTTGTGTTTTTAAATAGTACCTTCTGATAATTCTTATCAGGGACATTTAGGAAACATTGCCCTAGGATGGAACTAAGTTTCTCAAACACTTTTGCTCAAAAAGAAGGAAGGAAGGGAAGGAGGAAGGGAAGAAGGGGAAAAAGTAAAAGGAGGTGATGAAGAAGGGGGGGTGGGAGATGAAAAGAAAAATCACCCAGAAACCTTGTTGAAAATACAGATTCCTGGGCCCTACTCAATAAATGCTTCTCATTTGTCTGGGATGAAGCCCCCAAATCTATACATTTTTAAAGCTGTACACCCTGAGAGAAAAGATTCATTTGATGTGAACCTGGAGAAGGGATTTATCTGCTAAAATGGACTCCCCGTGGTCTACCAAGGCCCACATTTTATGGACAATAAGAGTCTAGTAGCCATTTGCTGACAGGGGCTCCTCATGTACTCTATACTGGGAAGAACCTCAGACCTGAACTCTGCTTCATACTATGCACTGCAGGGAAATCCTGGGTTAGTCTTTCTACCATTGGACTGAAACCTGCCCTGTCCAATCAGAACTGCATAATTTGGATGCTTCATTTACCTAAAATGGACCTGTTTTGGAACCCAGTGGGGACCTTTGCTGTAAAAAACAGCCTCCCCTTTGTTTTGGTGGCACACAATTCAGGTTGCTACCTGAATCTGTCTCCTGGGCCTCAGCTCTTTTTGCTCAAATAAATGCTTTTAATTCATTATTATAGCCTAAAATTAATTTTAGTTTACAGAGCTCATGCAGTGCACAGGTCTGAGAACGGTCTTCCTAGTGTCACTGCCTTAGTGGAAGGTCCTTGACTAAGTTTTCAGTCATTCTGACAAGGAGGGTGGGGGGAGTAAGAGATTGAAGGAAAGATAATTTTAAAACTAAGGACAGATCTTAGTGTAAGAGCTAGGTGGAGGACACTGGGAACTTAAGGGATAGTGAGCATGCCTAAGAGAAAGGAACCACTTGAGGACCAACCATCCCACAGCTGCAGTACTACAGTCTTTGTGGGGATGGAGCATGGGTAAGCCATGGGAAAGTGACTTGAAATGAACTAACCGTATTTTGCTGTGTATAACATGTACTTTTTTTGCCCAGATTTTTTAGGGAAAAATAAGGATGCATATTATACATGGGTAGTACCTGAAATACCTTGTATCTATTCTTCTGTTTTATAATTATTTATATGTAAAATTTTTTGTACCATAATATGTTCAAAAATAAATGCTAAAGTTCCTTTATAATACAATAAAATAATTATCTAAATACAAAAAATGGAAAGTTAAACTAAAAAATTTAAATGAAAGATTTTTTTCCTGAAAGTTTGGGCCAAAAACATGGGTGCACACTATACACAGGAGTGCATTATACATGGCAAAATACGGTACATTCATTATTTTGCAGGCAAAAATCTGCCTATGTGCCATTTCTTGTTTTACTTGCTGCTATGAACATTTACTGATTTTTCTCTTGTGTAGTAAGAAGAAAGCATAACTTATAGACCATCTTCTGGCAGAAGATGATAGATTTGGATCAGAAACTAGAGGCGTTGGAAGCTAGGAATCAAAAGTGAAGAAATTCTGCAAGCCCTTGGGTGAGAAAGGTGACCGATTTATTTACTTACATGTCCCACATTGTGAGCGTGATGCTTTTAGGTAGGTATGTACCTTTGCAAGTGTTCGGAAGAAGGTGGAATAAACTGTTAGAAATGGGCCTTAAGCACACATTTCTCCTCAGGCTGCTACTGTCAGCACTTCCCATCATCACTGTCCCTGCCTTCACTTCTGCTTGTTTGCCAGGACCATTCTAGCTCCTTCTCAAGGCTAAAGCCTTAACCTGAAATACCTCATTAATATTCATGATAGCATTTACTGAATTCTTCTTACTGCTAGGCACCACGCTGTTGTGCTCTCCCAGCATTCCGTTCTTTCATTCCTTTCATGAAATAACCCAATGATCTAATTACTATGATTATGATCCATTTTGCAGATGAAACATCTAAGGTTCCGAGAGGTTATGTAACTTGCCCAAGACCTCACAGCTAGGAAATGGCAGAACCAGATTTGACATTTGTGTTTTCTTCTTTCTTGCTGCCTTCTTTCTCTCAGAGAGAAAATGGGGAGTCACACCTGCACGTCCTCCTGTGTAGCTCAACTTGACAGACTGTTTTGAAAGGTTGTCAACCCCTGAGATTTAAAAGCGTTTAAGTCTTTACTACAGAATATTTGAAAGTCAGAAAAGAATGAAACCACCTCTAATATTGTTGGCCTTATGTAACTATGATTACTATTTTAATGTGTTTGTTTTCAGGCTATTTTGGCACATGTGTATATTTCCTTATAGTACATACATTCTTCACTGTCATGATATTTTAAATGTAAATAAAATTTTTATACTCATACTGAGATTTAATGATTCTCAAATGATAATGTAAGACTTCCAGCTATTTGAAATGAATGAGGTCTAGCAAATGAGTGAATGAATGAATGAATGAATGCTTGCTTCCCTGTGTGGAATATTACATGTTTGTCTCCTTTTCACTTTTGTTTTTTCTGTGTTCAGAGAGAGAGTCCATTGTTCCTAGTTTAAATTTTGTATCATGAACAAAGGACATACTCTCCCTGCTCAAGTATGTTTTACCTGTCTTTCCAGGTCTTGCTCAAATCCACATTCCCTTTAAGCTTTTCTTGACTTCAAAGCCTATAACAGACTTTCTCTACATCAATCTTCTCAAGCACTTTCTGACTATACCTCACATTTGACTTTCACCATGTTCTCTGTCTGCTAGATACAATATTTTTGCCCTGTTTTCTTACATCTTTTTCTATCCCCAACATTTAATCTAGTGCTTTTTTCATGATGTCATAGTTATTGTTTTTAGCATTTGGTATTTGAACCAAATTGCTATTAACCAATTTCTCTGAGATAGTAGAATGATTTTAAACTTTCTGGTGTGTCTTTTTATGGCTTGTAGGTTCCTGTCACTGTAACCATGCCAGAAATGACAGAGAGTGAGACTCCTACAAAAAAGCAGCACAGGTATGTAGCCACAGTTCAAAAATAATATAGTTTCAGAAGACAAGAAGCAGAATTAATCCCTACTTTGTTAAATAGGTAGTCATAGGGAACTTTTATTTGGGTGCCTAAGAAAACCATTACTCTTCAAAAATGTGTGTAGATAATGAGAAATAGGTTTATGGAAAGAGGTACATAGTTAAAATTTCCTGTCTTCCTTATTTTGCCAGCAGTGTAACAAGTACAATACCAAATCTATTCTAAATGTTTAGTTTCTTTTGAACATTTTATTTGCATACAGTGTTAGTCTTTGTAGGTCCTAAGTACACATAGGCTGAAGTCAACTTGACTAGACATTTTGTTGTATTAGAAACCATTAATGTGAACATGTACATCAGTACAGTATTATTTGTGTTCTTTGTATTACCCTCCTTCTGGATTTCTAGCAGTGTTTGGCCAGTGTTTCTGCTTAGAATTACATGGTCAATGTCTCCATTAATATTAAGATCACTATTCTCTTTTCCTACTACATAGCTCCTCAAGAATGTTAATGTATTGAGTAATGGTACCTGAAAGGGAAAATCAATGTTTTTAGTAGATTAGCTTTTAAGAAAATTTAAGGCCTTGGCTGGTGTGGCTCAGTGGGTTGAGCACACTGGCCTGAGAACCAAAGGATCACCAGTTCAATGCCCAGTCAGGGCACAAGCCTGGGTTGCTACCAGGTTCCCAGTTGGGGGGTGTGAGAGGCAACTAGTCAATGTTTCTCTTGCACATCGATGTTTCTCTCCCTCTTTTTCTCCCTCCCTTCCCCTCTAAAAAAAAAAATAAAATCTTTAAAAAATCACACACTATAAAAAGAAAAAAGAAAATTTAAGAGATTGTCCTGGGCTGGTGTGGCTCAGTTGGTTAGGCATCATCCTGCAAACCAACAAGTTTTGGGTTCAATCCCTGGTCAGGGCATATGCCTGGGTTGTGAGTTTGGTCCCCATTTAGGGTGCATGCATTTTCTCTCTCACATCAATGTTACTCTCCCTCTCTTTCTCCCTCCCTTTCTCCCTCCCTTTCTCCCTCCCTTCCCACACTCTAGAATCAATAAAAGAAAAAAAGTATATTAAAAAAACAATAGAAAAGTTAAGAGTTTGTATAACTTAAGGTATATAACTAACTCCTCAAGATGGCTAAAATGCCAATTGTCAGTGCATGGGTTCTGCTGGTTGCCATACTTCCCTCCCTGGGGATTTTTAGGTTCCTCTCTATTGTTGCTTGTTTCCTTTACACAGCCACTCCCACCTTGGCCTGGGTGCCAAGGCAAACAGATATTAGAAGTCACCTACTTGGCATATCACTTTGAAAATTCACAAGCTCATTAATTACATTTTTCAAATAAAGTTTTCAGTGATTGATTTACTTCCCAACCAATGACTCATCTACTTGGCACATCAATTTGACAGTTGACTAGCTCCTTAATTATATTTTCAAATAGTTTTCAGTGATTGATTTATTTCTTTACCAATGGCTTGTGGGTATAGAAGAATAGGGAATTGTAGTTACTTGCAGAAACTGTGGATTCAAAATTTATATTGATGTATCTGCAGTTAAGTTTTCATACCATAATATATGTTAAGAAAATTTTTTTCAGATGATTTCTTATTGATGCAACAAATACAAAGGCATAAAATTTATTTTTATGGTTCTCAAAATACAAAGTGTTGAAAATGTTTTTCTATTATTTTCATGTTCCTTTTATCTATACTTTTTGTTTCAGAAAGAAAAACCGGGAGACACACAATGCAGGTAGAAACAATTTAAATTTTGTTTGTAAACATTTTTGTATTCAAAATAAAATTATACTATAGTTGATTATAAACTTTATGCTATAAGTACAGAATCATTATTCATTTGTTTTAGGGAAAGTATTTCTTTATTGTTTGTAGTTGACAAAACACCTCTGCAGCTTATATTGTTTGCTTATCATCTTTGGATTTACTGTCTATTTAGATAATTTAAGGATTAATATACCCCTGGAGCTAGAGTTTTAAGTGATTTCACCCACTGAGTGATTTTAGTGTTTTAAGTGATTTCAGATATACTTTTCCTAAATAGAATGAACAGTATGTGTCTTTGCAGAAATCCCAGAGGGGGCTGGCTGCCTAGAGGAATAGGGAAGACATGAGCAGCAGGCTGTAGATCTTAAAGGTACTTAAAATGTGAACAGTCTTAAATTAAGTTGCGGAGTCCTCAATTATTATAGGAAGAAATGTAGAAAATAAATATTTAATTTTGTCGTGAACATCAAAATTATAGGCCAAAACCAGATGAACATTTATAGACATAATTGTGCGTAGTTCACAACTTGGTGCATTTTATAACATTTATTTTCCATCAGGAACTTCGCTGAGATCTAAAAAAAAATTAGAAGATAATTTCTACTATCTATATTATAAATGATATATATATTCCTTTCCCTAAGGAAAGGACCCTGGGAAAATTTTATCTATGGAGAGATGTGTTGAACACTTGTAGCATATTGCTCTTCCCCAGAAGGGAGTTTCTGCCTTTGAATTTCCCTTTATCACTGTGGGTAAAGAGTCTACATTTTTTTTTACCTCTACACATTAAAAAATTTGCTCCTAGATAAAAACAAATACTATTGCTTTGTGTTTTGGGTTTTTTTTTTTTTTTTTTTGCCATATGGGTTAAATCTAATCTTTTTTGAATATATGACCTGAATGTTTTATTGGACTCACTGTCACATGGTGCCTTAAATATTTCCTAATATTAATTTATTGAGAATGATTAGATGTCATTGAAAAAGAAGTTCTTACTGCTAGATTATGAAGCAAAAAGTATATATTTTGCAAAGCAAGACCTACCTATGCTACAATTTGAAAGACCATTCCTTTAGAAGCACTGGAATCCTTTGTTAAGGTTTAGCAAAACTTTTTAAAAGAAAATAGCCAAGACTAATATTTCTACTAACAATGTCTTATATAAATTGTTTAGGTCATCTCTTATATCCTCTTGAGCCTTCTATACATCTTTTAAAGTCGTAGCATATAAGCCTGGAACATTTCTTAGTTCATTGAGAAGTTGTCAGTTATCCAGTTTCTTGGATGAAAAAAAAAATCCTACATGGCCAAAGTAAATAGCCCAGACCCCTTGGGAAAAACCAAGCCACAGTCTTTTCTTGTCTATTTTAAGTTATAACTAATAGCTGTTTCTATTCCACAAATGTACTCTAGTCATCCTAAAAGGTATTTCAAGGTTCTTTAGTCTGTCTGGAAAAGTCTCATTAGCCCATGTGCTATAAAGAGGCAACTTTCTAGTACTTAGCTAATTTATTAGTGAGTTCTTGAAATTTGGTTATTAAACTCTCTAATAATTACTTGAAATATAATATGATAATGGCCTAACAGTAATGCAATATTAGCAATTTATTTATAATTTGAGTTTACTTATTATAGATCCCATTCTTTAAAGTGCAAATAAAAGTATTGCTTATATCAATTTCTGTAACTCTAGTTACGTTATAAAGTATGACGTTCTTTGAAATCTTATTATAGTTGGTCTTCAGTAGATCCTATTTGATGAGATTTTCTTAGGTTTTTCTTTGCCTAAAATTTCTTTACCTAGGGAGAATGAAGCAATTTGGCTGTAGGTTTGATAAATGGATTTTTTCCCCTCTCTAGTGGAGAGGCATAGGAAGAAAAAAATCAATGCTGGGATTAACAGAATAGGAGAGCTGATCCCATGTTCCCCTGCACTGAAGCAGGTAAGAAGCTCACTCATTGTTATTCATAACTTGTGAACAGATAATTCCCTGTTGTTTCTAGGCTCAGAATGATTATTTTTTTTAAATTAAAATAATTTATTTAAACTTTAAAAAAATTCACTCAATGAATTAAAAACAAAGCTATTTAAAATAAAATAGTACCTTTACCCTTTATTTTTCTTGACATATATAAAGCTCTTTTTCAGCTAGTGATTTTTTGAAGGATGTGTATATCATTTATGAGGTAAAGATAACTTTATGCATATATTTCTTTTTTTTATCATTTTTTAAATTGTTTGAATACAGTTGTCTCCATTTTCCCACCACTACTTTCCCCTGCCCCACCCACCCCCACCTCCCACCCTCAATCCTGCCCACCTTTGGCTTTGTCCATGGGTCTTTTATACATGATCTTTGACAACCCTTTCCCTTCTTTACCCCATTATTTCCCTCCCCCATCCCCGCTGGTAACTGTCAGTTTGTTCTTTATTTCAGTGTCTCTGGTTATATTTTGCTTGCTTGTTTGTTTTGTTGATTAGGTTCCACTTATAGGTGAGATCATATGGTATTTGTCTTTTACCACCTGGCTTACTTCACTTAGCATAATGCCCTCCAGTTCTAGCCATGCTGTTGCAAAGGAGCTGTTGCTCCTTCTTTCTTTCTGCTGCTTAGTATTCCATTGTGCAAATGTACCACAGTCTTTTGAGCCACTCATACTGATGGGCACCTAGGCTGCTTGCAGTACTTGGCTATTATAAATTGTGCTGCTGTGAATATGGGGTGCATAGATTCTTTTGAATTCGTGTTTCAGGGTTCTTAGAGTATAATCCCAGCAGTAGAATTGCTGGGTCAAAAGGCAATTCCACTTTTAGTTTTCTGAGGAAATTCCATACTGTTTTCCACAGTGGCTGCCCCAGTCTGCATTCCCACCAACAGTGCACTAGGATTCCTTTTTCTCTACAACCTTTCCAGCATTTATTGTTTGTTGATTTGTTTATGATGGCTATTCAGAATAATTATTTTTGTTCCTTGTCATTAATAGTTTTTTTGAGTTAATAATTACCTCATAATTTTTAACTTGAATAATTTTCTACATAGTTGTGCTTCTTTCCATACTCCCAGCAGTCTTCTAGTAGTTTTTTACATGATCAAATGGACCGTATAATTTCTAGATCTTTAGATCTTGAATTACTCAGTCCCACAATTACATTTATATGTGTGCAGCTGTATTTACGAGGCATTTCTTTTATTTTCTGCCAGTCATGTTCTTTACTATCTTAAATTCTTACCTAGACCCTTCTAAGGACCTCTTCTTTATTTTCTTTTCTATGCCCTATCAACCTACACTAAAATCTGAGCTTATTAAAGCTGACAGTTTCCCCTAAGGAAGATAGTGTTTTGTTTCTTCTGATGATGAGGATAAAGTGTGCTCACTGAAAACAGAACAAAATCAAACAAAAAATGGAAACAATGTAGAGGGAATAAAAATTTTAAAAAATAAATTGCCACCCCACTCCGAAGTTATAATCACCATTAAAAGTATTGTTACTCATTTCTTTAGACATTGCTTTATGAATATGTCTTTGTAGTTTCATAACCTGCTTTGTATTTTCACTCAGTTGTACCCAGTAGACTTGATTGTAGATACCTTTCCTCATGTGTTCTCCTAACATTTAAATGATTATATAGTACTTGACTGTAATGGGATATTACAATATGTTAGCCTTTTTAAAATTATTTTTTGTATTATAGTGTGTCATGTTTGTTTTTTTAATATCCTCACCTGAGGATATTTTTTCATTACTTTTAAAGAGAGAGGGAGGGAGAGAGAGAGAAACATTGATGCAAGAGAGAGGCATCAATCAGTTGCCTCCCTCACACACTCCAACAGGGTATTGAACCTGCCACTTTTCGGTTTAGGACAATGCTCCAACCAACTAAGCCACACCAGCCAGGACTGTCTCATGTTTTTGTTTGTTTGTTTGTTTGTTTGTTTGTTTGTTTGTTTTTTGAGATGGGGGATGGAGGGAGAAAAAGAGGGAGAGAAACATCAGTGTGTGGTTGCCTCTTGTGTGTCCCCTACTGGGGACCTGGCCCGAAACCCAGGCATGTGCTCTGAGTGGGAATCAAACCAGGAATCTTTTGGTTTGCAGGCCTGCACTCAATCCACTGAGCCACACCAGCCAGGGCTGTCTCATGGTTTTTCTTATCATTTCCCTGTATCTAAAGAGGTTTTAAACTAGTTTGACAACTAATTTTTAAAACATTCTAATTGGATATTTGTATATCTTCTTTTTATGTAGTGCCTATCCTAGTGTTTGATCCATTTTTCTAATGGATTTTCTTTTTAAAAAAATTTGTATTAAATGTATTGGGTGACACTGTTTAATGCAATTATATTTGCTATTAAATTAATATGTACACATAGCTTAAAACATCCAACATTAGTCTCCTGTCTAATACAATTCTAATACAGCTTCTTAGAGGCAATCATTCTGAACTGCTTCTTCTGGCATTACTTTTACATTTCAAAATGACATGCTTGCATTACTGTATCTTACTTTCCTTTTTGTATATTATATATTGACTTCCTATTATGCTTTTCCCTTGGCTTCATCTTGTCTAATCCTCCCAGTACAATTGTACTACAACTTTTGATTAAATTGGCATTCAGTTTTTATGTTGTTAAGATAGTCTAGATATGGTTTATGGTTGAGCCAAGGAGTATACTATATTATGTTTCATTTTACATGTAACTTTTGGCTTTTTGGAATTAATAATTGCCTCAATGTTCTTCATTTGTTTCATTTTCTGTATACCTCTCTTTAATTTTTCCCACACTTCCAACAGTTTCTTAGTACAGTTTCTACATGGTCAAATGTACCACTTAATTTCCATTTTCCCTTTTTTTCCTTTGAGACTTTATTTCTGGAACCATCTACCCTTCCTTTTCAATCTCAGTTGTTTGGTCTTCTCCAACTCTTCTGTTTTTAATTTCCTCTCATATTTTTAATTTCTGAGATTCTTTTTTCTTACTCTTTTTGTTTCTTTTCATGCCACCTGTTTGTTTCATGGATACAATATCATTTCATCTGTGAGAATGTTACAGGGTATTTTTAAAAGTTTTCTTCTATTTCCTGTGTTAACTTTGTTTCTTCTGATTTGTCTCCATGTTTTATCTTTCTTTTTGGAGACTTTCCTGAAATGTTTAGTGATACTTAGTTGTTTTTTCATATTTGACAATGAGGCATTAAAAAGCTGATGACTGGATTTGTCTGTTGGTGTCCCTAACTGTTGAGCGATTAGGTGGTGAACTAGTGTTGTGAAACTCAAAAATATCAGTATTTGTAGCTTTTTTTGTTTTGTGGTTAGTGGTGGTGGTGATGATGATGATGATGATGATGATTAAATTTTCCAGAACAGAATCATTCAGCCCTATACCTAGGAGTGGGAATGATGGGAAGAGTATGAGGCTAGTTGCCATTATCCTAGAAGCAGGGTCAGGGAAGTGAGTGCTCAAGGTTCTCATGCTTTAGGAGGCAGGGTTTTCTTTCACTCATTTTCACTGAGGAGCCTCATCCTTGTTTACTTCTGTGCCAGTCCCCAGGTCTGAAATTCTCTGGTTACATTTCACAGAAAATAAACTTGTCTTCTGTGGTTGGGACAGAAAAGGGAAGTCATCCAGCTGCCTAGAGTGTGTGGGGTTGGGGGGGTGGGAGGGGTTGGTTCTTATTCCTGCATCAGAAGAATCTTTCCATAAGTCCCCTCAGTTTTAACCCCTTACCTCTCACCCCACCTTCTGCAGTAGCTGGAGCTTCCTAGTCTTGAATCTTTCCAGACCTTGGGAGACCAGATCAGCTTGGCTTGTTTCCCAACACTGTCTCTTGGGAAGGTCTTACTCTTCAGTTTCTTTTCATTCTCCCCTACACATTGGTACTTAATCTTGTATAAATGTGTTTTTTAGTCTTTTTAAAAACATACTTTCTCTTTCTTTTAGCACAGTAGCAAACTTAAGGGCAGCTACTTTGTCTTCTGACTGTTTTGCTTCCTCCATATCTCAGTGTATAGTAGCTGCTTAGTAAATATTTGTGTTTGCCTAGTAAAATCTCATTTTCCCGCTCTTGGCTTTCATTAATATGAGTTTCTCTGAAAGGAAATCATAATTATTTTGCTTTGTTGGTATCCTAGAATGTACAGTAGAAGTCAGTATTTGGCTTCTAAAGACTGAATAAATTGAGATTATCTTCACTATTGCTACATATCGCCAACCCCTTCTGTAGTAGAGAGGCAGTAAGTGGGCACTAGCAGGTTCTGCCTTTGTCTTGAGTCTTGATTTAAAAAAGGACAGTATCAGTTTTTTTCTCTCTAAAGTGTTTTCCTGGGTTATTTTGGGACTCAGTCTAGGAACCCAGAATTGTAACTTGCTGGACCAAAGCCCTAAATCACTTATTCTTGTATGAAAACATCTATCTGATAAAGTACTAGAGACAGTAATATACATATGGAAGTAGAAGTTAAACACGTACTGCAAATTTTTTAAAATAATTTGTTTTCTTTTTCTTTTATAATTATATTTCATTGATTATGTTATTACATTTGTCCCAAGTTTTCCCCCTTTGACCTCCTCTACTCAGCACTCTGCACATCCCCAGGCAATCCCCACACCATGGTTCATGTCCAGGGATCAGGCACACAAGTTCTTTTGGTTATTCCATTTCCTATACTGTACTTTACATCCCCACAGCTATTCTGTAATTACCTATTTGTACTTCTTAATCCCCTCGCCTCTTCACCCATTTTCCCACAGCCCCCTTCCATCCAGTAACCATCAAAATACTCTTCTTAGCCATGATTCTGTATCTGTTCTTGTTTGGTTTCTTTTTTAGATTTAATTGTTGATAGATATGTATTTATTGCCATTTTATTGTTCATAATTTTTGTCTTCTTTTTCTTAAATAAGTCCTTTTTTTTAGATTTATTTATTTATTTTTAGAGAGGGAAGGAAGGGAGAAAGAGAGAGAGAAACATCAATGTGCGGTTGCTGGGGGCCATGGCCTGAAACCCAGGCATGTGGCCTGACTGGGAATCGAACCTGCAACACTTTGGTTCACAGCCCGCGCTCAATCCACTGAGCTATGCTAGCCAGGGCTAAATAAGTCCTTTTAACATATCATATAATAATGGTTTGGTGATGATGAACTTCTTTATGTTTTACTTGTCTGGGAAGCTCTTTATCTGCCCTTCAATTCTAAATGATAGCTTTGCTGGTAGAGCAGCCTTGGCTGTAGTTCCCTGCTTTACATGACTTTCAATATTCCTTGCTAGTTTCTTCTAGCTTGCAAAGTTTCTTTTGAGAAATCAGCTGACATTCTTATGGGGACTCCCTGTAGGTAATTAACTACTTTTCTCTTGCTGCTTTTATGATTCTCTCTCTATCTTTAACCTTTGGCATTTTAATTATGATGTGTCTTGGAGTGGGCCTCTTTGCATCCATCTTGGTTGAGACTCTCTGTATTTCCTGGCCTTGCATGTCTGTTTCCTTTCCCAAATCAGGGAAGAGTTCTTTCATTATTGTTTCAAATAGATCTCCAATTTCTTGCTCTTTCTCTTCTCCTTCTTGTACCCCTATGATGCCAGTGTTGGAATGCTTGAAGCGGTACCAGAGACTGTTTACACTATCCTTAGGGATTTTTTTTTGGGGGGGGGGGCTTTTTCTTCTTCTTGTTCCGATTGGTTGTTTTTCACTTCTTTGTATTCCACATCATTGATTTGATTCTCAGTTTCATCCACTTGACTGTTGTTACCCTGTAAATTGTTTGTTATTTAAATTAGTATATCCTTCATTTCTGACTGGATCTTTTTTATGCTGCTGAGGTCCTCACTAAGTTCCTTGAGCATCCTTAAAACTAGTGTTTTAAATCTGCATCTGATAGATTGCTTATCTCCATTTTGTTTAGTTCTTTTTCTGGAGTTTTGATCTGTTCTTTCATTTGGGCCATGTTTCTTTGTCTCCTCATTTGGCAGCCTCTGTGTGTTTGTTTTTATGTATTAGGTAAGACTCCCTGTCTTGGAAGTGTGGCCTGATGTAGTAGGTGTCCTGTAGGGTCAAGTGGCACAGCCTCCCCTATCACCTAAGCTGGGTACTCGAGGTATGCCCTTGTGTGAGCTGAGTATACCCTCCTCTTGTAATTGAGCTTTGGTTTCTGTTGGCAGATCAATGGGAGGGATTTACCCAGGCCAGTTAGCTGCAAGGATTGGCTGTGACCACTTACCACCAATTTCTGCCCACCATGGGGGATCAGCTGTGCAGGATCAGGGTGATGGTGTTCTGATGATGTCTGTACTACCCACTGGGTGTGTAGGCCCTGTGGTTTTCTGGGTGGTGCAGGCCAAGGTCAGCCCCCATCTGTGTTTTGCCTGGGGCCATCCTGCCTGAGCTACAAAGCAATTTGAGATGGCTGCTACTGGTGCTGGGCTTGTAGATTTTCTGGTGAAGCCAAGCAGTAAATCTAGGTTGGCTACTGCTAGTGCTGGGCCTGGGGCCCCTTAGCAAGAGGTTCGGGGGCTAGGGACTCATTGAGGCTGGTTGTTGCTAGTTTGAAAGATTTTAAGATGTTGTGAAGCATGAGCCAAGGCCAGCCATTCATATGGAAAAGCCACTGTCAATAGCTGTAAGTTGGGTGGGACAGAGCTTCAGGGGATCTCCAGGGTGGGGCAAAGAGTATTAGCCAGGTTGATGGAGTCTCAGATCTGGCACCCATCTGCTAGCTCTGTGGCTCTGTGAGGGGAGGGTCAAAAAAGGGACAGTGGCCTCTGTCTGCCTTTCTGTCTGGAAGAAAGTTGTCCCCTAGCTTTCACCTTGATGCCACACACTTCAGTTTCTCCCCATATGCCACTGGTGCCTTTCATGCTGCTACCCTGGTGCTGGAGCTCAGAGGGAGTGAGTCTGAGTAGGTGAATCCCTCTGTGGGTTCTTTAAGAGGAACTGCTTGGGACTCCAGAAGTTTATTCCACCAACTCAGTTTCCACTGGTTTTTGCATCCAGAAGTTATGGAGGCTTATCTTCCTGTCACTGAAACCTTGGGCTGGGGGGCCTGTTGTGAGGATGGGACTCCTTGCTTCCAAGATATCCCTCCTGAACTTTTAGGCACCACATGTCAATGTGGGACCAGCCTGTTCTGTGTCTGTGCCCTCCTACCAGTCTGGATGGATGTGGTTTCTTTAATTCTGTAGTTGTCAGACATCCACTCAACTTGATTTCTGATGGTTCTAAGTAATGGTTTATTCTACTTTTCAATTGTAGTTGGCAGTTCATCATTTTTAATAGCTGAAGAATAAAAAAACTGAACTGCCTCTTATACAGTTTAAGTATTTATCAGTAATAGACTGGTAATAAAATGAATACAGCTTTTAAAGGTATAACAGATATTGATATCTAAATTCTAAATAGAAGAAATTCCAAGATATATTTTTAAATTAAAAAATGTAACTTATTGTTTATAGTATCCTTCTGTCTGAGTTTAAAAATTTAATACACACATACACATCATTATAGAATATTCTGAAAGGGTACACAAGTAACTTTACAGTGGTTGCCTCTGGAAAGGGTTGGAAGTTTAGTTTTCATTATATATCCCTTGAGATTATTTACATTTTTTGCTATATGCACATATTATGTTTTTCATTTTTAAAATTGTTAATTAAAGAATAAAGCAACACTTTGACATAAAATGCAATCTTTTAAAAAAGCTTAGGAATGGAATGTACTGGCAGCATGACAGCGAAACTCAATCAGATGACATTGTTTTCTGAACCTGTGATTGGAATGGTTTTTAGTTCTGGTTGACAGAGTAAGGAATAACATTAACATCTAAAATCTTAAATGGTCTTGAAGGCTCTTATTGACCTCTCCTTTTATTACTCTTCTCCTTACTCTTCCTCCAAAATGCCAAACAGCACTGGTTGAGGGCTTTGCTTGATCCTGCTACCTGTACCCTGTTCCTTCAGATACCTACAAGGCATATAACAAACCCTTCAGGTTTGTGCTTCAGTGTTGCCTTAGAGAAAGGCCTTTCTCAACCCCCCTACATAAAATAGATTATAACAGAGAGTCTTGGTCATTTTGGGATTCCATTAGAAAAATAACATAGACTAGGTGGCCTAAACAACCAAAATTTATTTCTTATAGTTCTGGAGGCTGTTAAGTCCAAGATCAAGGTGCTGGTCAGTTTCTTCCTGGTTATGTCCTCACGTGACAAAAAGAGAGAGAGCAATCACCTCTCTCTTGTCTTTTCTACTAAGATCATCTCATTTATGAGGGGTCTACCCTCATGGTCTAGTTATCTCCCAAAGGCCCAGCATCCAAATGCCATCACAGCAGGGATTAGAGTTTCAACAGGAATCATAGGGGGACACAAACATTCGGTCCAAAGCACAGAGTAACTTCTGCCATCTCTCTGGCCCCTCCTTACCCTGTTCTTCCTCATTTTTCTTCATAGCACTTACCACCTGGTTATTTATATATATGTATAAAATTTCTCAAGGTCAGGCACTTTTTCTGTTGTATTATATTCCCTAGTGCTTATGACACATAGCAGATGCCCAATAAATACTTAGTAAATGAAAGATGAACAAAGTTTTTGAATGAGTTGCATTTTTGAAATTTTAAAAGATACTATCACATATCTCTGATAAAACCAAAGCTTTTAAGTTTCTTCCTGCAAGATCTTACCTTTCAGTGAAACATTTAAACAGTTAATTTTCTTTGGCAGAGCAAGAATATGATCCTGGACCAAGCCTTTAAATATATAACAGAATTGAAAAGGCAAAATGATGAACTCCTGCTTAATGGAGGAAACAATGAACAAGGTAAGTATTTTTTTTCCTGTTTGTTGTTTGTGGTTTTTTGTTGTTGTTTTTTTAATGTTCAGTCCTTTGTGTCACAACCAACTTATATTAGTATACAGAAGGCTTTTTTGAGCAAAAACCTTAGTAAGCCATGCATTCAGGCAGTCTGGGAGGATAGTGTTGCAAATAAATTCATCTTAGTTTACCTTCTTTCCCCATTCTGTGAGGAGTTCTAATATTGCAGGCATATGTAATTTTGACTTTGGACTACTCTGTGTTTTTTGTTTACTTAACTTACAAATAATGCTGGATCTCCTACATTCTAGTTGGGTCTTCCAGCTAGGGGAAGTCCATAAGAGAATGTATTGGGGGATTCCTGCTCATTGTAACTTAAAAACAAGATAAAGATATGCCTGTGCCAAAACTTAATTGTGAATTTATTCAAAAGGCCACACACTTAGTTTATAGTTGTTTATATCATATATAATGTATGCATTAAACTGATCATTTAATGATATTTGATTTTTAGATAAAGGTGAGTCTTTTTGTGTTATCAAATGAGTCTCTTTTTCCACTTGAACTGGAGAATGGGTTTTCTTATAACAGCTGAAAAGAAAAGTATCACAGGCAAGTGTAAAGGTCACACTGGTAGGCCAGTTTGAATTGTCATTTATTTATGTCTCTGACAAGAGCAGAGAGAATTTCCTGCAACAACTCAGAAGGTCACATTAAAAGGTGAGAAACAAAGGCAGGATTTGTGCAGGTGGTGGCAGTCCTGGGTTGTGTTTAAGGGGAGCAGGAAGAATATTAGAAAGTATATTCAGAAGGTCAAGTTCAGAATTTCCTTGTTTACTTTTATTTTAAAAATTTGTTAAGGATTTTGTTTATTTCTAGAGAGAGGAGAAGGGAGAAATAGAGAGGGACATCACCGTGTGGTTGCCTCTCAAATGCCCCCAATTGGGGATCCGTCCTGCAACCTAGGCAAGTGCCCTGACCAGGAATTGAACCGGCGACCCCTTAGTTCACAGGCTGGCGCTCAATCTACTGAGTCACACCAGCCAGGGCCTTGTTTACTTTTAGTTGGATAACAACTTACCCCTCAATGTGGTCAGCTGTCTTTTGTAGTCCAGACCCTGTCTTATAATGCTGTCAGGTTGTTAGGTACATCGTCTGTGTTTGAGGCACCCCATAAAAGGGATGTTAAGGCTAGAATGACTTTTCTGATTAGAGCCTCTTGTTTCACAGCCCAGTGGCTGAGACAATTAAGTTACCTTAGAGAAAAGAGAAACTATTGAAAAAATACAAGTTGCATAGGGCTCAGAAAGAGCTGAACAGCACAGCCAGGGGTTCAAGCAGCAAATGAGACAGCTTAGGTGTGACCGTGTTGCCATTTCTGTCCTTTCTTTGGTTCTTCTTTGCGTATCTCTTCTGTTTTCTTCCATCTCCCAGCATGTTTCTCCACATGCTTCCAGAGCACATGACAGTCTAGAGAGTGGTCCGAGCAGTGGCCTTGGGAGTCAGGCCCACTTGGGTTTGTGTGTCGGTTTCATTTATCACTCACCTACCTCTGGCCAGTTACTTAACCTTTCCAAGTCTGTTTCCTTATTTTAAAATGAGGATAATCATAGTATCTATCTGGTTGACTTTAGACAAATTCCATAACTGCTCTGAGCTTGTCTCTCACATCTGAAATGGTGATGACAATAGATAGTTCCCATCTTGTGGTGGTTATGAAGATTAAAAGAGATAATTCTGGTAAAGCACTTAAAGTCTGACACATAGTAAAAGTTCGATAAATATTATCTGTTGTGATTGTTGTTATTATTAAATGAAACAATGAATGAAAAGTGCCAGGCATATATAGTAAGCGTGCAGTGAGTAACAACAACCATTATTATTCTGTCCATAATGATTATTTTAATTTCTAATGTCCATGGCACATTGACACTTTTTCCCCTGTGTCTCTTAGTCTAAATATCTGAGGAAAATAATCTGCTAGTCTTAATTTATCCTTGTCAGAACAGAACTTTGCATTTCAGGCTACCTCATAGGGCGTTGTCCTTAAGGATTGTCTGTTTTTGACAGGGGAGTGGGGAGAGTACCTATCACTATGGCAAGGCAGGTGGGGATGTGTGGGGTCACAGAGCATAAATAGCAGCAGCCTAGGCTGCTCCGTTAGTAGAGTCCATGGGTGAGGCTGTCTCTCTTAGGAAGGAATAGGGGTATGACAGAAACCTTCATTACTCAGTAGTGTACATACATGGGCCCTGCCGAGGAAAAGACAAGTTTCGTTGTTGATGCTTTCCTCCATGCTCTACCACTTTACTTCTTACGTGTTCTGCTTGGTCTTTGTTGTTTAAAAGGGTAAAATAGAAACTAGTATAAAGCCATTTATAAAAGAGACTATTACCACTATAAGTAGGGTTAGCTGTTGTAGCATTTAAATGGTGTTATATCAATGTTCAGTGTTACATTCCTAGCATGTTACCATGATGTCAGTATGTCTTCTGTTGCTTTACCTTCGTAGCTGCCATATTGGGAATTTTTGAATTGGGAGTTTTAACATTTCTACATTATGAGTGATTCTCGACCTTTGAATTACTGATCTTTAAGAATATATACTTTTAAAATATGGGACAGAGTTTTGAGATACCATTCTAAAAAGAAGAAAGCTTGTATTAAGACATGCTGGATATTCTCAGCATGAGGTATTTAGAATGCTAGAATTAGATTTCTGTAGTTTTAGTATACAGTTCTTAAGTTATTATAAATACTGACATTTACAGGTAACTGTTTTGTTTTTATTTTTAATATTGTAGCTGAAGAAATTAAAAAGCTACGTAAACAACTGGAAGAAATTCAAAAGGAAAATGGTCGATATATTGAATTACTAAAAGCAAATGACATATGTTTATATGATGATCCCACAATCCACTGGAAAGGAAATCTTAAAAACGCCAAGGTCTCTGTTGTTATTCCCAGTGACCAGGTTCAAAAAAATATTATTGTTTATTCCAATGGGAGTCAGCCTGGTGGAAACAGCCAGGGAACAGCTGTTCAGGGGATCACCTTTAATGTTGGTCATAATTTACAAAAGCAAACCGCCAATGTGGTGCCAGTACAGAGGACTTGCAATCTTGTGACTCCTGTGTCTATTTCTGGAGTTTACCCCTCTGAAAACAAGCCATGGCCTCAGACTGCAGTTTCTGCATTGGCTGCCAACCAGCCTGTTCCTCTTTGTCTTCCTGCTACCATTCCTGCTCAAAATATTCTCGAGCTTTCCACCTCTGAAAGTGAATCAAATGTTCTTGGTGCCACCACTGGCTCCCTGATTGCTATTCCTGTTGGACCTGAACCTCAACAACATCGTCCCTCGCACACAAGTCTAAATGACCAAAATTCTTCTGAAAGTAAGAATGGGCAAGAGAACCCCAAATTATTGAAGAAAATGGTCCCTTGTGCCACAAGCATCCCCTCCAGCTCTTCAGCAGCAGCCACTAAAGTGAACCATGGAGGCAAGACCTGCCCGAGCGTACCGGATCTCAGAAGTGATTTTCAAACTACCTTTGTTGTTTCAGTTACCACCACAGTCTGTTCCCAGCCTCCTAGATCTTCAAGTGATTCCTGTCCAATGAGCATTAGCAAGGGTACAGACTCAGCAAGTGTCAGCACAACGGTGGCCCCACCTGCCCCTGGAGGAGGGAAGACCACCAGTCCCATAAGCACTCTTTCTGCAAACCCTTTGGATAATGGCTGGGCTCGCTCTTGTTCTTTACCTTCTTCAGCTGTTAGTGCTTCAGATATGAAAAACATTAATAGCCTTACTCGAATTTCATCAGCTGGAAATACACAGACAACATGGACTACTTTGCAACTGGCAGGAAACACTATTCAGCCCTTAAGCCAGACACCATCTTCTGCTGTGACTTCAGTACTAAATGAGTCTGGTACTAGCCCCACCACAACAAACCACAGTAGACACGGATCTACTGGCATCAACTTGAATAATTCCTTTCCAGCAGATGGGCAGCCAGTTGAGCAAGTAATTGTAACCTTGCCTTCTTGTCCATCCTTACCTATGCAGCCACTAATTGCCCAGCCACAAGTTAAGTCTCAGCCCCCCCAAAATATCCTTCCATTGAATTCAGCAATGCAAGTGATTCATATGGCTCAGCCAGTGGGGACAGCTGTTAATGCAGCTCCAGCTAATCAAAATGTTATCATTCTTCAGCCTCCCAGCACCACTCCATGCCCAACAGTGATGAGGGCAGAGGTTGCTAACCAAACCGTAGGTCAGCAGATAGTAATTATACAGGCAGCTAATCAGAATCATTTGCCACTCCTCTCAGCTCCACCTCCTGGTAATGTTCGGCTCCCTGTCAATGGAACCAGTGCTATCATAGGATCTAATTCAGTGCAAAATGTTTCAACTCCACAGACTTTTGGGGGAAAGCATCTTGTCCACATATTACCAAGACCTTCATCATTATCAACATCTAATTCAACACAAACTTTTTCTGTTACCATGTCAAACCAACAACAGCCTCAAACCATTTCTTTAAATGGACAGCTCTTTGCTTTGCAGCCTGTGATGTCTTCATCAGGCACTACAAACCAAAACCCTATGCAAATTATTCAGCCTACCACCAGCGAAGATCCAAATACCAACGTTGCCCTGAATACGTTTGGCGCTTTGGCCAGCCTCAATCAAAGCATATCACAGATGGCTGGGCAAAGCTGTGTACAATTGTCTATTAGCCAGCCTGCCAACCCTCAAACTGCTGCAAATAGTCAAACCACCCCAGCTAACTGTGTTTCATTAACAGCAACTGGAGCCTCTCCCGTGACAACGGATAGTTCAGCCACACTACCCAGTATTTATAATCTAGTGACTACTCCTTCAGTGAACACTGTAGTGTGTTTGCCTAACGTGAAATCAAAAAGGTTGAACAAGAAGCCAGGTGTCAAGAAACACTTAGTAGCTAACAAGTCAGCATGCCCCCTAAATCCAGTCAGAGATGTGGGCAAGGCAGACTGCCTCAGCACTGAAGGTTCAGCAGAGCCACCATGTAATGCTGGACTGCTGGAAAGCCCCGCTCTTGTGTTGCCATCTGTTGCTGTGTCCCAGGCAAAGAGTACTGTCAGTGTTTCTGGTTCACATCCTTTGGATGTTCTGAATTCAGAATCAGTGATACCTGAGTCTGTACCCAAATCTAAGTCAGCAGAAGAGTCTAATTCACCTTCCCAAGAATCTATAACAAGTGAACATTTAGCAATGGCCCCAGCAAAATCCAAAGATTCTGCCCCCATAGTGCAACGAGAGACATCTCAGGATAAGCCACCACCTAGTTTGGCATTGTCAGATGTTGCCAAACCCTGTACTTCAGCCAACATGTTGATTTCACCTTCAAATGATCCCCACATTTTGGTTTCTCAGGTTTCTGGTTTGTCTTCTGCCACGAGCACCACAAGTACCGACTCGGTTTCTGAGGTAGAAATCATTGCTGAACCTTGCAGAATTGAGCAAGATTCATCAGATAGAATGCAAGCCCCAGGTCTCTTAAAGGAGCAAGGTTTAACTGCATTACTATCTGGCCTTGCTAAAGAAAAAGACCCTCAGAAATCATCTCTTTCAGTCCAGATGGACCATCCTGACTTTTCTTCCGAAAATTCTAAAATAGTTGATTCAAGTGTTGATTTACATCCCAAACAGGAGTTGTTACTGATGAACAGCGAGGATAGAGATCCAGGACAGCATCATTCCTGCACCCCCGATCACGAGGGTATTCATGGTTCTTTGCTCAGCAGTAGGCAGGCTGACTCTCCCATGTCAACCAGCTCTGGCAGTAGTCGTAGTTTCTCAGTTGCATCCATGCTTCCTGAAACAACCAGAGAGGATGTCACCAGCAATGTAACAACTAATACGTGTGACAGCTGTACCTTTGTAGAGCAAACTGATATAGTTGCTCTTGCAGCAAGAGCTATTTTTGACCAGGAAAACCTTGAGAAGGGAAGAGCTGGCACCCAGGCTGATACAAGGGAAGTTACTTCAAAGCCTTCTGAAGCATCATCTTTAGAAGGAGACCAGCCTTTCAAAACACATATCTCTAAAGAGAATGGCCCATGTCAGGCAGAATCAACACCAAATGAATTTAATTCTCAGGATTCAATTGAAGCAACTATGGAGAGGCCCCTTGAAAAACCAAGTTGCTCTGTAGGAATTAAAACATCAAATGCCTCTTTGCAGGTTTCCACTTCTCAGCCACCAAACGTCACCAGTTTAAGTGTGAATAATCTTATCCATCAGAGCAGCATCAGCCATCCTCTCGTCAGCTGTGCTGGATTAACCCAAACTTCAGAGCAAACAGCTGTTCCTGCTACAGTTAATCTGACTGTTTCATCTAGTTCCTATGGCAGTCAGCCTCCTGGACCATCTCTGGTTGAATATTCCCAAGAACAACTAAGTACTATGACTGGTACTATACCAAATCCACAGATTCAAGAGCCACTCTTAAAGCCAAGTCATGAAAGCCGTAAGGACTCTGCTAAACGTGCTGTCCAAGATGACCTTCTACTGTCTTCAGCTAAACGTCAAAAGCATTGTCAGCCAGCCTCTCTCAGGCTTGAAGGTATGTCCCTGATGAGCCGAACTCCAGACAGCATTTCTGATCAAACTCAAATTATGGTTAATCAGATTCCTCCCAACTCTTCAAATTCAGTTGTGCCTATTAGCAACCCAGCACATGCAGATGGCCTTACACGATTATTTCCACCTACTAACAACTTTGTGGCCCCTGCACTGAGGCAAACTGAAGTTCAGTGCAGTTCTCAGCCTTCAGTTGCTGAGCAGCAACAAACCCAGGCCAGTCAGCATTTGCAGGCCCTGCAACAGCATGTTCCAGCTCAAGGGGTATCTCACCTGCACAGTAACCATCTCTACTTAAAGCAGCAGCAGCAGCAGCAGCAGCAGCAGCAGCAGCAGCAGCAGCAGCAAGCAGGACAGTTAAGAGAGAGGCATCATTTATATCAACTGCAGCATCACATACCCCATGCAGAGAGCTCTGTCCACTCTCAGCCCCATAATGTCCACCAGCAGAGAACTCTGCAACAGGAAGTTCAGATGCAGAAAAAGAGGAATCTTGTTCAGGGCACTCAGGCCTCCCAGCTTTCCTTACAGCCAAAGCACCATGGGACTGACCAATCCCGACCCAAGAGTGGTCAGCCACATCCCCACCATCAGCAGATACAGCAACAGATGCAGCAACACTTTGGAAGCTCCCAGCCAGAGAAGAGCTGTGAAAACCCTTCAACTAGCCGGAACCACCATAACCATCCCCAGAACCATCTCAATCAAGATATTCTGCACCAGCAGCAGGATGTTGGAAGCAGACAGCAAGGATCAGGGGTTTCTTCTGAACATGTATCTGGACATAATCCAATGCAGAGGCTCTTGACATCAAGAGGCATAGAGCAGCAAATGGTGTCCCAACCAAGTATTGTGACTAGACCTTCAGATATGACCTGTACTCCACACAGACCAGAGAGAAATAGAGTTTCAAGTTATTCTGCTGAGGCACTCATTGGAAAGACATCTTCTAATTCAGAGCAGAGAATGGGTATATCGATTCAGGGTTCTAGAGTTTCAGATCAGCTTGAAATGAGAAGTTATCTTGATGTACCCAGAAATAAGGGTTTGGCCATTCATAATATGCAGGGTCGTGTGGACCATAACGTTGCCTCAGAGATCCGCCTTTCTGACTGCCAGACATTTAAACCCACTGGATCCATTCAACAGCCCCAGAGTAACTTTGAAGTGCAGTCTTCAAGAAATAATGAAATAGGTAACTCTGTATCGTCAATGAGGAGTATGCAGTCTCAGGCTTTTCGAATTAGTCAAAACCCTGGTCCACCACCAATTGACCGCCAAAAGAGATTACCTTATCCACCAGTTCAGAGCATCCCAACAGGAAATGCTATCCCAGCAAGGGACAGTGAAAATACATGTCATCAAAGTTTCATGCAGAGTTTACTTGCCCCCCACCTTAGTGATCAGGTCATTGGAAGCCAGAGATCACTCTCAGAACATCAGAGGAATACACAGTGTGGTCCATCCCCTGCTATTGAATATAATTGTCCCCCAACTCATGAAAGTGTCCATATTAGAAGAGAGAGTGAAAATCAGAATAGGGAAAGTTGTGATATGTCCTTAGGTGCAATTAACACCAGGAACAGCACCTTGAATATTCCTTTTTCAAGTTCTTCTTCCTCAGGAGATATTCAAGGCCGAAACACAAGTCCCAATGTTTCTGTACAGAAGTCCAATCCCATGAGGATTACTGACAGTCATGGGACCAAGGGCCACATGAACCCTCCAGTCACTACCAACATGCATGGGGTTGCAAGGCCAGCTTTGCCACACCCATCTGTGTCTCATGGAAATGCTGATCAAGGGCCTCCTGTACGTCAAACTAATTCTTCAGTTCCTCAGCGATCCAGGCATCCCTTGCAAGATAGCAGTGGTTCCAAAATTCGTCCGCCCGAAAGGAATCGTTCTGGAAACCAAAGGCATAGTAATGTCTTTGATCCAAGTCTTCCCCATCTTCCTCTGTCTGCTAGTGGCAGTATGATTCTTGGACGCCAACAACCCACTACAGAAAAGAGAGGAAGTATTGTTCGTTTCATGCCTGATAGCCCACAAGTACCTAATGATAATTCAGTGCCTGATCAGCATACACTATCACAAAATTTTGGTTTTCCTTTTATTCCTGAGGGTGGCATGAATCCACCAATAAATGCTAATACTTCTTTCATTCCACAGGTTACTCAGCCTAGTGCCACTCGAACTCCAGCCCTCATTCCTGTAGATCCCCAAAATACTTTACCTTCCTTTTATCCCCCGTACTCTCCTGCTCACCCTACACTATCCAATGACATTTCAATCCCCTATTTTTCAAATCAAATGTTCTCAAATCCTAGCACAGAGAAGGTAAACAGTGGAAGTTTAAATAACCGATTTGGGTCAATTTTATCTCCTCCAAGACCTGTTGGTTTTGCTCAACCAAGTTTTCCTCTTCTCCCTGATATGCCACCAATGCACATGACCAACTCTCACTTATCCAATTTCAATATGACATCTTTGTTTCCAGAAATAGCTACAGCTCTTCCCGATGGCTCAGCAATGTCACCTTTGCTTACAATCGCAAACTCCTCCGCCTCTGACTCTTCCAAGCAGTCTACAAACAGACCTGCCCACAACATAAGCCATATTTTAGGTCATGACTGCAGTTCAGCTGTTTAAATACTGATAGACTAAACATAAATGTAACAGGTGAGATCACAACTGTATTTGTGTGTGCATGTACATGCACATGAAGAGGGAGATTGCGCGTGTGTATGCCCTTGTGTTCATATAATCAGTTTCTAGTTACCTTCTGAATGTAGGGAAGCCGTGTCAGAGATGATGCAAATACTAGGTTGTCAAATTACCTTCCATTTTTAATCACATCATGTGCATTTTATATTTTCCAAGCAGATTTGCATTTTGAAGTTTGATTTGTAATCCCTAAATATTAATCAGCTGGAAGCTGGGTGAGAACATCTTGGCATTTGTTGAGTAGTAGGAAGGAACCTGGATTTTGAACTTGATTGTTGAGAGTATGTAAAATAGTTGAAATAGTTGAATTGTTCTCCAAAAATACAGATAATTCTGTGTAGCACAATGGCTTATAACCAAATGCTGGTTATGTCAGCATCTAGAATGGTTTCTTACCCATGGCAGGTGTTGAATTATTATAGAATGAATGTCCATGGTTATAGGCAAGCAGTTAGCAAATAAATGAGTTGTTTAAGGTCATCCATTATTCCCAAGATTTGGATTAGGTAGAGGCTTCTTTCTTAACTATAACAGTAAATTATCTGAGTTTCATGTCTTGTTCCTCAAGTTAGAGACCTATGTTATCCTTTAATGTGCCAAGATCCTTTAAAGCAAAGGTCTTCCTTAAACAGTTAGCCTTAAAAATAGAAAGCTCAAAAAAGTACATAGATACCCTGCATTTTGTGCTTGCATTTTGTATCAGACCATAAGGATAAGAGCAGTTCCATTGTGGAGTTTTACATGCATTCAGTCAAAGATTATTGTTTCATCAATTGTGTTTTGTGTTAATTCATTCTGTTTATTGATCTTGAAGTAAATTCTTTTACATTTGTTTAATCACTAGGGACTGGTCAGTAAACAGTGTGTTTGGAAACATAATTATTTGAGCCTTACTTTAAAAATATTTTGCAAGGTCTTAAGCTCTGTCTTAATTTTCAGTTACTGATATTTATGTTTAAAATATGACATTGTATATTGCATTATTATCCTTCATAGTAGAATTATAATAAGATGAATTTGTTCAATATTTTTCCTGATGGTAGATGTGAAATGGTGCTTCAAAAATTGTCTTTATATATGTCTGTGTGTATGTGTGAATGTGTGTGTGTACACATTGATTTTAAAGTATAAACTGGTCGTTTAAAAATAGGCCTGCCATCTGAAAATGGGAAATTGAGACCCAAGACCTGCTGAAGTATAGAAAAAGTTGATGTAGGGGTTTTAAAAAGCCCTGCTGAAGTTAATAATAAACCTAAAAAAATATATGTATATACTTAGTTTAAGTTTTCAAAATTCAGTATATAAGTCAACAACCATACATGTTCGTATTCTCAAACCCACTACTTTTTGTTGTTATATTCTGCCAAAACTGGGATGGAGTGGGAGAGATGCATATGAATTGTTCTGCCTGCTCTGTTAACAAAGTGAACCCAAGGACCAGCATTTCCTTCCCCCTTCCTTAAAAAAGCCTCCTAGGACTTGGTTAGAGCAGTGAACTCCAGTGAATACCTCTTCTAAAGACTCAGCAAAAGGGTCATCTGTGCCTCTTCAACTGTTCTTAACCAAACTTTCCCATCTACTCATGCTGCCGGCAGAAACAGCTTTCTGGGGGCAAAAATATTGTAAATGAGAAAAACTTTTGTATTTTCTCCCTTCAAAATGGTGGTGGCGAGGAATAGGAGAGCATCATGAATAAATTATTCCAGAAGACCAGATAAACACAGTAGTTAAAAGTTTAAATTGAAAAAAATGTGAGATTTATTACTTGTTTTTAAATTAACTGAGCTTTAAGCTTTAACATTCAAGTTTTTCTTTGTACTTGAAAGATCCAATCTGCTAATTCCAAGGACAGTTTTCAGTGTGTTTGACTGTTCTGTCTCTCACAGTCACACACACACACACACACACACACACGCACACAGTGGGTGGCTAGTGAGTTCTGAAGAACTGGGAACTCTTAGATATAATTGGAACTAAGATAACAAGCTAAGGAGAAACTTAGTTTGAACATCGCAATGAAAAGGCCTCAAAGCCTGGAACTTTCAGATACTTCTCTGTTGCACTGATTGTATTTTTCTCTTCAGCTCTGTTCAGCAGTACAGTTCTCAGAGCTTTCATTCCAAGCCTGTAACGCTTTGATCCTGAATGATTCTTTACCCCTAAAGGCTTATCTGACCACCTGAGGAAAGATGTCACCATCTGCAAGTAATTTGGCCCCTGCTTACATGTAGCTCCAGTTATCTTACAGAAATGTGTGTGTATACATACATATACATATATACATATATATGTATACACACACACACACGAGGTTATTTTACATATGAACTCAAGTCTGTAAGGGTTCCGAGCATAGTAATCTTATTTGACTTAAAAGCACAAGTGTATGAGGTTTACCAGCAGTATTGAGTTCATGATATTAGAGCTACCTGATTTTGGGGGTGGAATTTATCTTAATATCTAGTGATATCTGGATGTCATTTTTGGCAAAGGATTGGCAGAGAGCATAGTCAGTTCTGGTTATAGTAAATTTAATGTTATCCTTGGCTTGCTAATATATGACTATAGCATGTAAAACCATTTCTACGAATAATTTTTTAATTTCTGGAAATACACAAGCTTATGTATGAGTTGTAAATGAGAGTCACTGATTAAGTCAATTTTCTCTTAGTATTATTAATCATATGGAATCAGTTACAGAAAGTGGTTGATTCCTCTAAACATTTAACACAGTAACTTCTAGTGAGGTGAAAACTTTCAGATTTTTCATCATGTATAAACTTTTAGTGTGTGAATCATAGATAAAATGAATCAAGTTTCATGTATTTTTTTTATTTGTACAAACATTGTTTTGGAATGTTTTATACCACTTCAGGACATTTATTTTTTGTTTTTATTGTGAGACCTTCTGGTAGTGTCAGAGATGGTCCCTGTTTCCAAGTAAGGACTGAGAATTTCAGAGTGATCATGCTTTATACAATTTAATATATCAGAACTGTGGAGAGAGAGAGATGAGGAGGAAATGTTCTTTTGCAGCAATTTCCAGTCACATATCAGGGTGAACTTCAATGAGGATGAACTTTTAAAATCAGCTTTTTAAAATAAAAAATTATATAAGCAAACTTACTTAAAATTATTTTAACTATAATTCACTTGCCATGCTCTTGCCTTCTAACATTGGCCATTTCCTGTAGAGGCAGAAATGTCTACACCTGTCCCCCCAAAAATGTGGGAACACATTTAATGGGAGTAAAGTTTTAAAAATTTGAGAAAGGGTAATGACTTATATAAACTTATCTTCTTAGCAATATCCTTCCTTTGACACATAGGTACCTAGGCTCTTATTTTCATCCATCTGATCTATGTTAAACAGGTGGCAGGGAATCTGGTCATTTCCTTAGCATGATGATTACTCCTTTGCCTTGAAACATTTATTGGGCATACCATCTATTGGGTCAGTGTGTGACAGGAAATCATACTCCCAAATCAATGATACCCAATTCCTGATTTTGGGAACTAATAAGTCACCCAATTTCTCAAAACAGAAGTAAGTTAAAATTGATTTAAAATATTTAATGTGCCATATAGTTCTGTTTCTTGTTTTAATAAGCACCCCCCTGCCCTCCATGGAGTGAAGAAAGGGCAAAGCTGATCCCAAAAGACAGCTTTGGGTTGCTATCCTTAGGAACCTGGATGTCGTTGTAAATCTGTTGTCTACATAAACTCTGCCTTTGCCTGGAGGTAATTGCCTATGGCTTTGTACATCCAGAGGGCAGTAGTAATAGCCAGAGAAACTAGTGTGAAGTTACTCTGTGAGTGATGATTTTATGATACGTATATGCACATTAAAGGCCAGAAAATAGTTTCTTGAGATACCTTTTTGGCTACTATTTCTCCTTCACCAGAGTTCGACATAAAGGGGTCCTTTTTTGGACTTAACCATATTTTCCCTGCATTTTATACTTCCTGTGTGAGCCTGAGTGTTTTCTATTGAGTCTGTAGGGGACATCAAGATTAGATTGAGGCAGTCCAGATATCCCAGGAGAAAGGGTTAAGGGCCTTCTTGGACAGAGTTTCTTTCTAGTTCTGCTCACATGCCTCTTCTCTGGTACTGCACTTTACTGAAACTGTGCCTCTGGTCCTAAGACCAGCCATTGGAACATATTGCTCACCTGCTCCTCTGTTATAGCAAAGAACCAGCCAGGATGGCACCTGTCAAGTAATCAAACACCTGGAAGACAAGTACAGTTGATGTTTCTCACTGTTGCCTTATCATTCTCTGAGCCATCTTCGATTCCAAACTTGTAAAAAAAGAAAAAAAACTTACTAGGTAGAAGCAAAACTCCTTTTAAACTCCGCTTGTATGTGATGGTCATCCAGCATCCTTATTTCTAGATTTGTGCAAACAACAATATCCTTATTTATAGATTTGTGTAATCTTTTTCTGTCTTGTGCATGTGTTCAGATGCTACATAAACATGAGCCAACTTGCACTGAAAATATTTGGCATAATATCCAAATTGGTGTTATTTTTGATGACTGCATAAACCTCAGAGATTTCATGAGACACAGAAGATAACTCTATTTGCAATTTAACCTTTTAAAAAATGATCCTGAGTATGTATTTATTTTGGGGGGTCAGCTGTGTGTGTTTGGTTATCCATCATACTATGTCATAGGAACTTAATGTTTACTCCAGCTAGATGCCCTCTTCACTTTTCTGGACCTCTGTTCCCCATCCCCTAAGTCTTAAAACCATTTTTCATCTGTGAGGTCATTGAGGCACTGGACTTGATTATGTTGGTAACTTTTAGGGGGAGTTGAACTGTTGATCTTCCAAGAAGAAAGGGACCAGACAGTGTTGCTTAAAATGCTGCAATTGTGTTACTGTGAAGAAAAGATTTGCTTCCACTTTCAGCAGGCCATAATGTATTCATTCTGGTAAAAAATAGGTGGGAAAATCTGAGAACATAATCACCTTCACAAATTATAGATACACTGGGTGAGAAGCTTACTGTAGAGCAGTCACCAGAAACAAACCTAACTGTAATGCTTTCAGTAGTGTAATATTTGTATCTATTTCCATGCCAGCAATGTCCGCTGTGCACTGTGTCCTATTACTGTAAATCACCTGGTTTATTATTCTAATGGGAGTTAACTTGTTTTGTAATGGAATCCAGAGCAGATATGTATAATATGATCAGGATTGTCCTACTGTTGTAAATAAGAATAGGTCCTGTTTATTTTGACATCTTTTTACAAATGCATTGTATTAGGGTGTGAATATTCTGAACCATGCTCTTGTTTAAAGTTTTGAAATTTTTATTGGTAAATGTAACATTTTAATGGTTGTAATAATTATTTGTATAGATATGAATATAGTATTTTATTTAAGAAAATAAACTTTGCATTTTTGTATTGTGAATTCTATCTTTTCTGACCATTGCATGTGCCACTTCAAGCCTGGTATGAAAATGACTTCTCTTTAAAACTAAAGTCTTACATTCAAGTAATCTTTAACTTTATTTTGCCAAAGTGTCTGAAATAATAACATGACACATTTCCCCTGGGGATTGTGTTGCTGATTAAAGAGTCTACTTCAAATAAATCATAATTATGAGCAGCACTCTATTTTTAGAACAAACTATACACCTCTACGCTTACTGCAAATAATAAAATTAGAATTTCAGATATGGGAGAATATTGAGAGATGATTCAGTTTACACCCTTCCTTGCATATTATAGTGGAGGAAACTGAAGCACAGAACTTGACAAGAATTAGGTCTTTCATTACCACCACGTGAACTTGGTCACCTCTCACCAGCATAAAGTTTGAGGGAGAAAACACGTGGCAGAGGAACTTGTGCAGGATAAAGCTATATAAAGCTTAAGTGCCTATAAATTAAACAATATTATTTAGGGGTAACCTGCAGATGTAAAAATGATAAATTCATGAAGTGATGGGAGTTCAGGATAATGGATATTTTTTAAGAGAGAGGGCGGTAGTATTAAGGACGGTACTTTGAAAATGAAATACTCAGGTGTTTATTGCATTTACACGTGAAGTTTTTGTCTTGCAAATGTATAAATATATCTGCAAATTAAAACAGGTAGGGATCGTTAACTCCCGTATATCCTACAGGAAATTAATAGAATATTTTCCTTGTTCCAGCTTCTTGGGAGCTCAGATTAAAACTCAGTATTCTGGCTACCATGTTATTGCACACTGCCTCTCACACAGGGCATGGATGTGTCATATATTTTGATTACACAGGGAGCCCTAATGTGCCCTAAAGGGTATACAACCCATAAAAATGTAACCATTATGTATAAATTTGATCTCCCTTAGATGAAAGTGCAAATTATATAAAGTTTTGTTGGCTTTCCAGTTTAGTTGGATGTTTGAAGGAAAATGATTTTAATTACCTATCTCTTTAAGAAGCTGTGGGGGGGATTTTCACTGTTAGGTGGGATGTAGGAGCTACTGGCAGGTCAGTAGTCCCACTCTAACAACTAGAACAAAAAGACCAACCCTATTATACGAGTTACTAAAACCCATCAGCTGTAAGATAGACCAATGAATTTTAACAGGACAATACATGAAAAGTTTACTGATACACTTTCAAATTCCACATTGCAAGTCAAATTCCACAAAGGGGAACAATCCTTTGTGGAGTGGAGGAGTATGAAAGAATAGCTACAATTATCTGGAAAGGCTACTCCCTTTTCCAACTATATATTTCTATAAGGCTAGATTTTCTTCATATACTTCCAAGCAAAATAGATACTGCAACAGAGTGAAGGCAGAATTGAGCTGAGAATCCAGTTGTCTTCTGTTAAGCCAGATGTTAAATACATTTACAACAATGTAAAGCACTGTTGCAGTTCTCAAAAAAATTTTGTTTTGGAAAATGGCATATAAATAAAAATTTTATCATAAAGTTTTTATTCTATAATGAGTTTATTGCTATCTATAAATGAATTAAATATTTAAATTTTTCCATTTTTATTTCTAACATGGTAAATATTGATAGATATAATTTACATAAACAAAAATCTTTTGGGGCCTCAATAATCTTTAGGACTATAAATGGGTCCTGAGACCAAACAATTTGAGAAATAGTGTTCTAGAAAAAAACCCCACAGGAAATATCTGAGTATAACCATAAAAGAAAAAATTGTTATATTAAGCTTTATAAAAATTAAGAATTTCTCATCATCAAATCACAGACTGGCAAAGATTATATATATCAAAAAGAAGAAGACTCATAAGATGATTTTTAAAAAATGGGCACAGAACTTGAAAAAACTCTTTACATATATGGCCAAGAAGTCTATGAAAAGGCTCTGAACATCAGTAATCATCAGAGAAATGCAAAGTAAAATGAGTGAGTACCATTGCACTCTGACCCAGAAAGGCTAAAATTGGAGGAATTGACAAATTAGTTCCAAGTATTGAAAAAGGTGTGGAATAACTAGAACTCTCATCAGTGATAATGGGAGTGTACATTGGTACAACCACTTTGGAAAAGTGTTGGCAGTTTCCTTTAAAATTAAAGACTTACCTACCTGTTGGGAACTGCCCTGCCTGGTTTTAGAAGCTGTACCCCCCCACCCCCCCCCGCCCCATGACTAAAGCTGAGGGAGCGACCTTGGACCGTAAGCCACTAAGGAGACAAAAGCTTATCTCCCTGGCAGGAGCACCACTTCTGCTCTGTTTACTTCATCCGTAACTGGCCCTCAATGCTTAGTCAGTTAGCCAATGATAGGTAAGATTCCCCAAGGGGGGAACAAGCTAAGACAGGCACGATCACATGGGAGGCCCCCAAGGAAGGACCTTGGGGGGTACAGCAAAAGGGGATGATGGACCCTTGCCCCTCGGCTTTGACATAGCCTGAGTCTTCATTCTGTCTGCAAGTCTCCTAATCTCTTGCCTGCCTCACTTCCCTTGCTCCACCTAAGCCTGAAACAATGACCAAGGGTGGTACAGCCCTGTGCTGGAAAGGGCGGGTTCCCTGGGTGATCAGGCCTAAGAAAGAATATGTAAAATCCTGTGAAACTTGCTTTGTTTAGAATGTTCTCAACTAAATGATAAGGGTCCAAGCAAGGAGTAAGTTTGTTCCTCAAAGTTTTACAGCTCTTTAGCTATCTGACCCTGACTCAAAATAGGCCCTCAGAGTTCTTTGTTATCTATTGTTTGATCCTTATTGCCTGACAATAATTAATGAGCTTTATCTATATTCCTGTGCAAATGAACCCAATAAAAGTCCATCGAGGAACAGGCACCTGTCCCTTCTCCTTTGAGAGATTGGCCACCTTCCCTCCCCAAGCAGATCATGTCTTGGTAGACTTATTCTCATCTGTGGCGGCCCGGGCAGGCCCTGAGGGTGGAGCCACCCCCCGCCCCCACTACACCTACCCTGTGACTGAGAAGTTCTATAGGGGCACTAAGTATGTACCCTGAAAAAGAATGTTTGTATAAGTTCACCAAAGGCTATGTATAAGAATGTTCATAAAAGCTTTCTTCACAGTAGCCCCAAACTGGAAACAACCCAAACATCCATCAATAAGAGAATGGATGAATGAAAGGTCATATTCATAAAATGAAGCTACTGATACACACACAGGTGAACCTCACAGACATTATATCAAGTGAAAAGTGCCAGACAAAAAGGAGTACATACCATTTATATGAAGTTCAAGAACAGGTAAAATTTATCTATGAGGAGGAAAGTCAGAATAGTTGAACAGACACAAGGAAGGATACTAGAAATGTTTTGTATCTTAATGTGGGTTGTGGTTACATACACATATGTATGTAAAAATTCACCAATCATTATCAACTTAATGCACGTGTTGTATATTACTGAATATATTTTATACCCAAATAAAAAGTTAAGACTATCTGTGGAAGTCTGAACTGATGTTAGTTTTCTTTTGACAAATTTCTTAAGTAGGACAAATCTAAAACGTACTGTGCTGTCACTCTAAAGAAAAAGAAACAGCCATGACACTATTTCGTATTGGCTTGCCATCGGCGGGCTGTGTGACTTAGGGCAAGTAGCATAACTTATTTGCACCTTAGTTTATTTGTTGGTACATTATTATCTGTCCTCTCTCCTTTACAGGATTGTTGTGCAGGACAAAGAGGTTTTATATTTCAAGTGTTTTCTCACGGTTTCAAAGAATTATTTAAATGCCAAGGGGCAATTCTTTTCCACGCCCTTCCTCATTTCCATCCCCCTACACGTGAGGCTAAAATGCAGGGCTCTGCTGGAATATAGTTTCCTGGTCAGCATCAACAGCTCCTCTGACCTGTTTTATTTCTTGTGAGAGATTAAGGAGATAAATACTAATTTGCTGCCTACATAAGTTCAGAAGTCAGGTAAATTACTAGTATCAATGTGCCACTTAATTTTTCACACAAGCAAGTAAGCTATAGATTTGGGGGAAGATACGAAAATCCAGTTTTTAACTATGCTGTGCAGTTCTTGCTTGGTGGTGTTTTCTTACATGGTTTAATCACATTCAGATCTGAGCCTTAGAAAAAAGGCTAAAGCTAAATTGTAGTGGTGCAGAACTGACTGCCTCAGGGAAGTTTTCTGGGAGTTCCTGAATCCAATTAGGTTAAATCCCATTTTTTAAAATGTTGCTGAGTGGCAAATGTGAAAATTCACATTAAATGTTTTATTTTTGAAAGCCTTAGAAACAGCTTAGTGTAGAAGAAGAAAATTGGTTAGTATGTCAGTGTTTCAAATCAAGTCACATTGCTTTGTCTTACCTCTGGACAAATTTAGAAACACCACCATCATCATTGCACCCCAGATGAAGAATTATGATTTCCCAGTTCACTGCAGGCTAGCTCTTCTGCCTCAGTTTGGCAAATGAAACCCCTCCCTTATAGGAGCGAGGGCTGAAACACTCCAGCCATTGGGCAGAGGCATAGATTCTGCCTATCCTACTGGGCCTGCATGGATGAGTTTTGGAGGCAGCATTAGAGGACTTTTTGATTCTTGACAATGTGTGTGTGTGTGTGTGTCCAAATGTTTTTTAGGAAATAAAAAACCCCTGCATTCCTGTGCTTTCTGTCCACTGTTAATTTTGGTTTGGAATCAACAGCCTCCCAGTGGAAACCTGACACCTTATGCAACATGTATTTTAATTTAAAATGAATCTTTGGGTTTATAGCCCTTTGCCAAGTGCAATCATTGAATTTATAAAAAAGACTTTGGTCTTGACTTTACAAGCTTAGAAACTGAAGCAGCAGTTCTCATAGGAATCCAGCTGTTCCTGTTTAGAGAGCCAAAATGATCCAAAGCTGTAGTTTTATTGGTTGGCTTTCTTAAAAGCACAGTAAGTTTCACTGTACTCAGATTTATATAACAGACACATATCTTCTGAATTTTGGAAAAACCTTCTTTTATTTTTAAAAATGTTTTGTTTTTTTAGAGAGAGGGGAAGGGAGGGAGAAAGAGAGGGAGGGAGAGAAATATTGATGTGTGAGAGAATCATTAATTGGTTGTCTCTCGCATGCCCCCACCTTTAGACAGACCTCAAGTGATGCTAAAATAAAACAGGGCTAAGCCCTCAACCGGCTGGGGCCCTGGCCCACAGCACAGGCATGAGTCCTGACAGGGAACGGAACTGGCGACCTTTCAGTTCACAGGCTGGCACTCAGTCCACTGAGCCACCTTCTCGTTTTGCCAACAGGTTCAAGAGTTTTATAATTTTAGGCTGTGTGTTTTATATATACAGATGCATGCACAGATAAATGTTGAATCATTATGGTGTCACAATCTATCTTTTCTTTAGTCTTCTTAAACTACTGATTTCTGACTACTAACCCAGGTTTCTGCAATATTTGCTTCATAGAGGACAGTGACTTTCTCTAAGTTTCGGTTTCTCCATCTGGGACATGGGGATTACAGTGATACCGACATCACAGAGGGGGTGTTTCGAGACTGAATACGGTAATGTATATAAAACCCTTGGCAGAGGCCTGATGACAGGTGGTGGCTGTTACAGCAGTCAGTTCTGCCAGCATGCTTGTCCTCCAGCAGGGGGTTGCTGTAGTTCCTAAGAATTAGGGAGATGGAGCCATTTACTTTCTTCTTAGAGCTCTTTGCCCACTTACAATGAACAAATTTCCATTACTCGTTTCATGTACATCTTCCCTTCTGGACCATAGACCCCATGATGGAAGAACCTGGGTGTCTGTCCAGCTCCTTACCAGGCCTGCCAAGTATTTCTTGACTGTCCTTTGACTGAAGCTGTATTTCTGATTCTACACAAGTCAACAGTGGTGCGGTGTGGAAGGAGAGGATAAAGGGGAAGTAGACTCCTTGAAAAGCAGGTTGCTTTACAAGGTGTCCCACGTTAAGAGAGCAGCAGAGTAAAACTCAAGCATGAATTTATCCTCTTCCTTGAAGGTGCCCACCTAGAACCAGGCACTGAGCCTTGTGGAAAGCTCAGATAAGCAATGTAATAAAAATCATAAAATGCAAATCAACTTTTTTCTCTAATGGCAATGCTATAGCATCCTAAAATAAAGAGCTCTTGAATTATTTCAAATAATCTTCCAGCTAAAGGACTTAGAGGCCAAATTCATGAAGAATGTCAAGAGTCAGAGGAAATGCTGGGCCCGGGACCTAGCCATCATGAGAGAGTATATCAGATTTCTCTTGTCCTCAGGCAAAAATCATTCACTGTGTAAACCTCTTGTTTTCTAAGTCATACCTATAGTGCTGGGGTAAAAGATGGCACACCCAGACTTTGCTGAGAACTTGACTGAAATATGGTAACACTTAAAGGCTGTTCGGTATTAAAAGACAGTGGTCAGCTAGTGTTGATCCCCAGTGAAGTGGATGTGTTAGATGGCAGGGAATTCAAGGCAATAAGAAAAAATATAGAATAGAGCCAAGGAATTTTTTTTAAATTTAGAGTTCAGGGAAAAATTATTCAGTCTAATCTAGAGACAGTTAGGAAGAGGGCAGAGCTCCATTTTCCTCAGATTCGGGGAAGTAAAGGATAATTCTAAGTGAATGATGGAAACCACTTAGTCTTCTTTGCAGTTTAATGAGAATAGAAAGATCACACTTCAGGAAAGCCGTAGGATGAATTCCAGCCCCTCCCTGGAGCTCAGAGAATGAGGTCTTTTCGTGGAGGAGCCCCATCCAAGTGGAAACTCGATTACTGTGGCCTTTCAGAAACTCAGTGGTGGAGCTGGCTGATCTGCACCTCTCCCCAAGCCTATTTGAATTCAGGTGTGTTAAGACCTAAGATTTAGCAGGCGCTTAACCTTGCTGACACTGGCGCCTTCATATAGAGGAGATACTAAAACTTAGCCACATTGGTTTATCTTCTTCAAACAGCATAAAAAAAAGGCAAAAAAACCCACTAAAAACAAAAAACCACCCTACTTTTAACTGGGCAGAATAATGGTAAGTAAGGGTTTACATTGCTTCAGGCAAAGGCAAATGGTATGTTCTCTCTTACTCATTATCTTACTCATAATGTTCTTCCTAAATTTCACCAGAGGACACTAGAGTCATTTCCAAACCTGAGTGACCGCTCATGCTTCCTCTTTGGGGGACCTGTTTTGTCACCGGTGGGCTGAAGCCCTTCTTCGCATAAGCTGAACACCCTGCTTTCCCCACAGCACATTTGGTGGCCAGGGCAGGGAGAGGGTGGGGGACATCTGCCCATGGCAGCCCCGAAGCACAGTAGTAATAGCTACTGAGGGAGGAGAACACCCAGGGCAGAGAAGGCAACAATGAAGTGTGACATCATACCCAGCTAGACTTCCCATGTGGCCCCAGCTGTGGTGGCAATTTATCATCTGAGATGGAATATGAGTTTTAAGGGCTAGAGGCAGTAAAATGCAGAAAAAAGGGCAAGGACCAGGCCAGGGCTGGGAGCTTGGATAGTCTGAAGAATCTCTGAAGGTCAGGTGGCTTCCCACCCCCCAGGGCCTCCTGGAACTGAGGACAGGGAACAGAACAGCTGGTTTCGGTGGAGTCTGCACATCTCCGCCTTTGTCACCCTCGTGCTGTGTTAGCATCAGGTGGACAGGGAAGGTGAGAATCCTAGAGGTCCAGCAACTCGCCAAAGGTCACATGGCAAATGTGTTTGGACTAAAGTCTGACTCGAGAATCCTTCTCCAACTCTACTATTCCTTTTATGAAAAGTGTTTATTTTTGCTTCTCTCTTTCCCCCAAGTTTTATACAGGGAGGCTACCTCCCAGAATGACAAACATTTGTGTATTATTTAATTCACTGACACATGCATTTTGTGGTCCCACAGAGCATTCTGGTGGCTGTTTGGAGCTACAAAGGAAGCAGCTGCCACTTTCCTTGTCCTGGGAGCTGGCTCGGTGACCTCCTTCAGTCATGGAAAGTCCCATCCTCAGATAGACTCTGGTTTCCACTGGCCTCAACTGCTGCTAAAATAAAGCCGGGCTAAGCCCTCAACCATTCAGCATCAACAGGTGGAGTGGCCTCTCCGGCATTCATCAGAGGTGTGAAGGGGGTATTTTTTATGTGACCGCTTGCCCTCTGGCTGCCACATCGCTGTCCTGCTCCAGCTGAACTACTCTTGTTACCTCTGGGCCTGCTCTGCCAGCGGCCTCTTCTCAGTGGCTGTTTTTCTCCAGTTCCCCTTCTGCTGAACAGGCTTTCAGAGTTGCCTTCCCTGTTCTTTTAGAGAGTGAAGTCCACGAGCTCAGGCAGAAGTCGCACAGGCATTGCACTAAGTACGGAGGGACAAGGGGCCAGGCAGCCCTGAGAATCTCTGCTCGCCCCTCGACCCTGCACTCCTATCCACCCTGCAGGTGCAGTCCAGCCACTTCCTTGAGTCCTCCAGCCACAAGGTGGGCACCGCAGGAAGAATGAGCAACGAGCACCTTTAGACTTGACGTGTATAAGAGTGGGCTGGGTTTCTAGTCCTGCTGTGGAGAACAAAGCTGACCACAATGTGTGGGTTTACGACGCAACACAGACGTGGGAAAATGGTCCAGAATACAGCAGCCCGATTCACCGGGTTTTACAGGCCCATCCCTGTGGCCAAGGATGTGCCTCTCAAACACGCTTCCGAAGCGCAACGAGTCTTAGAGTTTATTTACTTCAGGCCACAGGGCTTCTCGAACAGTCTTTGTTTACATTTCTTAGTGGATCTTTTCTAAGGGGATTTGAAACCATAAGCCCATTAAAAGAAAAGAATTGGTTCAAACCAACCATCGTTAAACAGATTTGAAATTTCTTTTAGACGTTAGACTAACACAACCACGTGATAGCTCACCTTCTTGTGGCCTACGGAAGCCAACAATATTTTTACATTTGCACGGGAGTTTTTCTTTTATAGAACACTTTCACCAGTATTAACTTATCTGATTGTACTATGATCGCATGAGGCAAGGATTTTGTCCCCAGGATGGGATGCCAACAATTTTTAAGGAATAAAGAGTAACAGAAGACCAATTACCAATCTGATGAAATAATAAAATATTTCATTAACAGCATCTTTGTGTTTTTTAAATGAGGCAAATTTTGCTGTTCAACTTCCAAAATGTGTTTTGAACATTATGCAGATTTTTCAGAGACAGGATAACAAGTTTTTCTTTAAAAAGAATGGCTGACCCATTTCTCTGATGAAGGATCAGGAAAGCAGAGGTGAGAGGTGACTTCAGTTCCACGGGCAAACACGTCTGTGTGTGCACACTGGCGAGCGCGTTTCCCAGTTCCATTGTACGCAGGCAACAAGGAGCCTGGTCAGAATGGGACTCTCGGGGGCCGAGCTGGCAGATGGTGAGGAGGGAAGTGGGCTGCTGGGCTCTCAAGGCCTTGCTGGGGAGACCATGAGAATCATTAGGTGCAAGCAAGACAATCCTAAATCCTCTGTGCTCTCTGAAACTAGGGAGTTACAGTGACATGCATTCATCCTGAGAGTCACTTCTTGAGAACTCCAGGGAGAACGTCTGGAGGCATAAAGTGGCCACCAAGGGGCCCGGTCAGTAGGAGAGGACCCCTAGTGCAGCGTCCCTGGCTAAACACTCACTCCTTCCCCGAAGGTGCTGTGGGCACAGAATTGTGCTGGTTGGACTGGAGGCAGGTGGAAGTGCTTTTGCCTCGGCTGTGGCTGCGTTAGTTCCAGGAGCCCAAGTCCTTAGGGTGGGGCCTGTTTGCTTGATGCTGACTGACATCCCCTCTCTCTCAGCACTGTCGGTCGTTTCTCTTGCTCCTCCTGCTGGTAGAAAAGTTCTCTCACTTTCCCTGCCATCTTAGAGCCGGTCTGTGGAGCAACAGGGCCTGGTCCCTTCTTCTCAAGAAGGCAGAGCCTGAGTTATGGGGTCAGCACACAGCAATGAGATGAAGACACTAAGGAAGAAGTAAGCACCCAAGCCCTGGTCCCAGGGATGAGTTAGGAAGAGTGTATGACAAGGCTCAATCCAGAGTCTCCCTAAAGAGGTCAGGAACCTGGGGGAAACAAACAGCATTCCTTCTGAGGAGGTGACGAGCTGCTGCTGATAAAACATCTATCCCAGTGGGGTAGGGCCTCCGGTCCACCGGCTACCAGACTCCAAGGCACCACGACATCCCATAACCCTGGAGCAGCGAGCTGGTTCTTTGAGATGTCTAGAGCAGCAGATGTCGCAAAGGTGCACAGGGGCCCACCTAAGTTTCTGGGCGGGGAATCCGGGCTGCTGGCTTTCGTGGGCTTGGGGGTGGCTGGAGGGAAAAGTGCAGCATCATTCTGCCATTGCTGGTGAGTCCCAGGTGAGGTGGGGGGTCCCAAGACAGCAAACTGACGGATGCAGTGTTTCTGTGGTTTCAGAGTTGCAGCATAAGGGGATGGGGCTTTCTCCACTGTTCAGAACTTGCCCCTGTCCACAGCTTCCTTTCTTCCCCCTCTTCGTGCAGATTTGAATCTCCTCTGCTCCGGCCCTCCCCGTGCGTGCGAGTGTGGGCAGAGCCGACTCCACGAGGGCTGTGCGGAGCATTTGGCAGTGGGTCCTGTGCTGTAGGCCCGATGTGTTTTTGTGAAACAGCACCAAGATCGACGGTTCCCTCTTCCCCCACTTAAAGCTGGAGGCTCAGAAGACAGGGATCTGGTCCCTCCGAACCACATCTAGGTCATCATCCAGGGTTAACAAAACCTGAAAGGTGAGGGGCAGAGAAATGAAACGAACACACGGTCACAGCCACAGTGAGTAGCTGCTTTCTCTCGGAGACTCACACAGACAGAACCTCCGAGTGCCCTTGCTCATTTTCATGTCTTCTGCAACTTTCTACAATGCTGTGCAATCTCTCAACAGGCATGTATTATCATACACAGTTCATTTATTAATTAATTCAAATATTTATCACGGGTCTATCATGTGCTATTCCAGGTGCTGGAAATATAGCTTGCAATAAAAGAGGCAAAACATTCCACCGTCCTGGGGCTTGCATGCGAGCGAGGGCTTCAGATAGGAAGCAAATACATGAGTAAAGTATGTGTAGTGTGTCAGATAGAAATATGTGCTAGGTATACTATGTTAGATGGTCATGTGCACTAAGGATAAAAATTAAATCATGGAGAGGACATGGGAAGTATAAGGTGGAAGAGGTAAAATAATTTTGAGAAGGTGGCTGGGGAAATCATTATGAGAAGGACCATTTAGGTCAAGACCTAAAGGAAATGAAGTCTTATTGCAGAAAGTGTTGCCACACAGAAAGCGTACCCTCCTCTTCCACGTTTACACCCCAGCACTGCCGCTCTCTCCACTGGGACCCTCCACGCCACTTTTGTCGTCTCTCTCTTTCTAATGAAAGCGACTCAAACATAAAAGCCTTAAAGAATGATTGTAGAGATTAAACCTCCAAAACTGGCCACCCGGGGGCAGCCCTGCTCCGCTTTTGAGGGGATAAGGCTGGCAGAGACGCTTAAACCCCACAGTGTTGGGATCCCTGGCCACCTGCTCCTGTTATTTGTCAACTGAACCTGTACAGGTGCCACGGACTTCTATTGGGAAAATCAAAATTAACAAGAAAGGATTCCAGGAGGTTTCACCCCAGGATCTTATAATACGTTTGGCTTCTGGGAAAATGTTGGGGTAAAAATAAATGGAAGGACTAAAGGAAAGATTAGGAACCAACTGGTTAGAAGATAACGGAGGCCTGGATGCTATCCTAAGCTACTCCAGGAATTTGTAAGTTATGTGTAAGCTATTCCGTGAGGCTGGAGGAGGAGGAGAAATGTGAGTCTAGCATAGGAAGGAGTAATCTAGTGTTACCGAAATTTTAATGGATGCCCACAGTGATGCCTGGGGCATTCTGGGCACGTGAGTTCCAATGATCAATTCAGCCCAAACCTTGTGCAGCTTAAGGAAAACCATTTTGTCAGTCTGTGTCTTAAAATATTGAAGAGTAAAGAAAAATAATAAACACTGAACCAAAAGATAAACAACATAAAGAAAGAGAAAATCTGTACACTGAATTACACTGAGGGATTGAAAAGGGAAATTAAGAGAGGAATATAAAACAGGGTGTAAGGAAGAGGGGAAGAGAAAAAAGAGCACAGGATTCAAGAGAGAAGAAATTAACAAAAAAAAAAAAGGTGTTATAAACTCACCAAGAAGGAGAAAAATAGGGCAGTGGCAGACAGGAAGTGCCAGATGTCATGGTCATCAAAGAAATCCAGCAGGATACATTCCCGGTTCTTCTCCCGGGATTCGGCCGGGGTTCCCTGCGGGAAGGTGAGGCAGGAGGTGGGCGTGCATTCCCACAGCTCAGGTGTGCAGAGCGCTGAGCAGCCACAGCTACACAAATGCAAACGCCTGGCTCAGAAACTTAGCTTTCAAGAAAACACACAGTCACACACACACACTTGTACATAAATGTTCACAGCAGCATCGTTCATAACAACCCCAAAGTGGAAACAACCCAACTGTCCATCAACTGATGAGTGAACAGATAAAACACAGTGTACCCACACAACGGAATACTGCACAGCAAGAAAAAGACATGCAGTACCGATACAGCTACAGCACGGATGAATGTAGGAAACACTATGCTAAGTGAAGGAGGTCAGATTCCAAAGCCTCATTGTATATGAGTTCACTCATATGAAGTGTTCGGAATGGGCAGATCTACAGAGACAAAAGATAGGTTAGTGGTTGCCCAGGGGTAAGGTGTTCAGGAGAATTGAGGAGTTACTTTCTGGAGTGATGAAAATGTTCTACAATTGATCGCGGTGGTTGTGAAGATGGAGTGGAGACTTCCCTGCTCTGCGCCTGGGCAATATCACTAATTTCCCAGGCCTCAGCTTTCCAGTCTGTGAGATGGATGTATGAACACCTGCACGAGGGCATTTGTTTTTAGATGACGATTATGATGAGAAAGGTAGAGAAGACACACTAATCAAGGTTTCTGCATATGTTAAACATTCTCTGAGAACAGGATTGTAACATAACACACATGGAAGATCAAATTTGCAGAGTGTGGGCTTTATACACTTAGGAGTGCTATCCTGATAACGATGACAACGTGCCCTCCATCGAGATGGTAAAGCTTTTAGAGAAAGCTTTTGCTTTAGAGATACCAAAAACATTAGCAACAACAAGCACACGGAGAGAGGGAGGCAGGATGCTGAAAAGGCAGGATGGAGAGAGAATATTATGTTGGAAAAGAAACTGTTCTCTTACCTCCCAGCTGCTGAGATTCTGGAAGAAAAAGTACAGGGCAGCAGCCCACAGCACAGCAGTGGCCACGATGCAGAAGAGCGGGATGAGGAGGACCTTCTCAGAGCTGCGGAGCTGCGGGCAAGAAGCGGAGGCTGCCGTCTGCACTGCCGGCCTCGGGCGGGCGGGGGCGCTGCAGGCCCCCAGACACCTCGCTTACCTTCATGATGATGTAAAAGGCCAGGTAGAGCAACAGGTTACAGATGAAGATGCCCAGCATGTAGGAAGCGAAGTCCCTGGGTCGGTAGATCAGTCCAAAGAGGGCGCTATGCACATGGGCAGGAATTACTTTGCAGCCATGAGGGTGGATTTGTAATATTATTGACTTTTTCGCTTTCCCACTCTCATTTTTGCGAGGAGGGGATTTTAAAAAGAAAAAAAAACACCCTTCTTTAACATATGAGTAACTTTTAACTGATTATACCTCCTTCAGAACATTCAATTTTAACGATTGGAAAGCTCCCATAAATGGATGCACCATTAAGAATCATACTTCCTGTCTGGTTGAAATGAGTTTTCCCTTCATATGACAGCAAAAGAAAGCTAAACCACAGTGCCACAGTCATTAATTTAAAAAAAGACATGTTTTCCTAAAATTACTTACAAGGACCAGTTAACCAGATTCCCGACGACGAGCAACACCATTCTGTCCTGAAAGAGGAGGAAGGAAAGCCTTGAAAAACCCTCAGCTTCCGTTCCCTCCACTTTTAGAACCCAGAGCTCCTATCCAAGCTCTAGTAAGCTAAGGGGTTCCCACATTACTTTTTGTAAAAATCCTTCAATTATACACCGTCGTTAGCCGGAACTCAGTGAGCTCCTGAGTGCCAGGCCCAAGCAGCACCAATGTTTCTGAGCACCACTCTGGGCCCAGGTCGGGGCAGGGCGCCGGGGGGCACGTGGCTTTCCCGAGGTCGAGGGCCGGTGAGCCGAGACACAGCTGTGACGAGGGCCCTGAGTCCCCTCAGTGTACAAGTGTGTAATGTACCAGAAACAGTAATGGAGAATTTTTAAAAGTTGTATTTCAACCACTAAGCAATAACCGCAGTTTTTAAAAAATACCCTTGCTCACGGTAAAAAAAACAATGTATAAAAATCAAACACGTGTATAATGTAAAAAGTATAGGTTCCTAATGAAAGTGACCAGAGTGGCTATAGGCCCCAGTTTGCTTGGGACAGTCTGGTTTATGCCTGCCGTCCTGGTGCAATTATTAATAGTGCTCCCTTTCAGTGACACAGTGAAACTGGCTCACCTCTTTGGATGGTTATTTACTGGGACACCGCCACAGCTAAGATCACTGTTCAATAGTTTTGTACACACACACACACACACACACGCACATGCATCTCTTTCTACACTACAGCAATCTTTCATGTTCAAAAATGGGACCATCCCAGCTTGTTTTTAATGAACAAGAAGAGTAAGCAACATGCTTCTTTCTTCCCCTTGACTGGACCTCAGCCACCCTGGGCTGTCTGGCCCTCTGGACTTGGGGAGCCCGAGTGGCTGTGCGGGCCTGCCCCTCCTGCCGTTCCCCACTCTCTGGCTCAGGCCAGAGCCAGGGGCACACGTACCATGTACAGAGGGCGGCTGCACTGGTGGATGCAGTCCGTGTAGAGCACCATGGCGGCCCGCCGGAACATCCCCAAATCTGCCGATGACACGATTGCATGGTAAGAAGGCTCAGTCAGAAATAATCAAAATGCTCCCTAATGGCCCAAGCTTTTGGGGTCAGGATGATGTCCTCTTCACCTATAAAAACGGTGCTTTACACCTAAGAGGTGCATGATTAACGTTTGCTTTAAAAAGCGATGCCCACATCAGCCGCTTTCAGGGAGAGTGTGCCACCTCCGTGGGTCACGCGGCAGAAAGGCACGCAGGATGCGCAGGAGTAGCCGGCAGTCACAGATAATCTGGGCAGCTGGCCAAGCCTTCCACGGTGTCCTTCGGCTACGTTTCCCTTTGTTTACAGTTTACTCCGGCGGTGCTTCCCCAAGAGCGGAGGTGTTATGGGGCCCCCCAAGCCCACCTTAAAACATGTGCTCTCTCTAGAGGATGGGAAATCTTAGCTTGTAAAAGTTCTAATTTGTATTACTCAGTGTGGTTACGAGTCAGTAAGAATTGAACCAAGGGATACGGGGGTTACTGAGCAGGTTCAGAAAACCTAAACCTGTTTTGAAGCAATCATTGAAGGAATTTAATTAAGATGGGGGGAGAAAGACAGCAAAGATTTTTAAAAGTGCAGTTCCTCCAAAGGATAGCATGAAGCACAGTGAGTGTTCGTGTTAGAACTGCCGCAGGAACAGAGCCAGTATCACAGGTGGGGCTTTCTCTGAACCGCCCACCCTGCAGACACTGCATGCACGGCGGGGGCAAGCAAGCATTCGGTGCAAAAGGGTCCCAGCTCTGTTGTGAACGCTACCCCTGGGGCCAATTTAACCAGCCTTCGCTACACTGTCAGATACACAGCGGGAAGAAGGAGAGTGGGGCACGCCCAGCAATCGTGCAGAAGAGGGGCGCAGTCTAGGTCGGAGTGGCCCTTGCCTCTGGGCCTTGCCCTGGCCCACCCACCACTGAGCCTGCCCAGCCTGGAAGGAGGTGTTCAGGGAGCAGAGCCGGCAGGACAAATGGGGGGCCGCTTCGTTAAGAAAACAATCGAGAACCCTGAGAAGGGCCGCTGAACATTACCTGTGTCAGACACGTCTGAATCAGTGGAAAGCAGAGGAGAAATGAGAAAAAGAAAGATTTGTAAGCAGGTAGCCAACAGGTAAACTACTGATCATTTTATTTTTCTCTCTAAAGGGATGGCTTGAACATTATTTTCTGATTATAGAAGTAATGTTTGCTCATCATAAAGAACAGAATTTTTCTGCCTGCCCCAGACACTCAGATGTTTACTATTGCTCAAGGACAGAGCCAGCCTGTTCTGTCTCTCCGTCTCCTTCCGTGCAGGCTTACAACTTCCAGTCAGTCCATCCTCTCTCACGGGCACTCCCCGTGGTCTTTTCTGGGCTCTGGTAGCACACTAGTGACCCGGGCAAGTAGTTCTGCGGCTCTCCGTCCACTTTGAAGTGCCCTGCCTCACTGCTGCTGCCTTTCCTGTGTCCACGTGTGCTTTCACGTGTGACCTGGGGGCCACAGAGAGAGGAGCATGTGACCTGAGAAAGTAAGGATAGCTTTTGAAATGGGCAGGGAGGAGCCTGAACCACTCTGTCCACTAACTCAACTTCCTGCCTTTCAACTAAATCTAGATGTGATCTTCGTCACAATGGAATAAACAGTTGTCCTTTTGACTCTGGTAAGTCCATAACCACTTGGGGAAGACTCCTGGGTAAGGAACTTGAAAATATTCAGTTAAGCTAGACACTGGCTGTCTCCCATCTACCCTTTCAGACCTACTTGCCACACACCTCTCTGTCCTGCACCATGCCCGGGAGGCTCACTGTATGGACATCAGTGGATTTCCTCACCCTCCATGGATTTGGACAATGGGAGATGCCAGCAGGAGACTCGTGCCCTGCCCCTGTCTGCCAGCCAAAGGTCACCGCTCCTTTCGGAGTGGCTCCCTCCCCATGATGCTCTGTTTCCGAGTTTTGGTAACTGCTTCCCACCCGTCCTTCAGGCCTTATGGAGAGTAAAACTTCTCAGCTACTCATCCAGGGTTACTGTGCTATCCCTTTCATTCTTCCCAACCTTGCCATTGCCTTACGAATAGTCCTTTTGTGAATAAATTCTTGTCGATCTTTGTGTGATAGCTTTTTTCTATTTGGATCCTGACAGATATATTATGTGGTGGTAATGTATTCCATTTCTCATTTTTAAATAAAGGTAAACTAAGTCAGCATTGCAAGACTGTAAGTGGTAAAGGAGGTATGAATGTAGTCAAAGCTCCTCTATGTACTAGTGGTCACCACTGCACACACAGTGGTCCCCCTTGTTCATGCTTTTGCTTTCCGCAGTTTCAGTCACCTGCGGTCAGCTGGGGTCTGAACATATTAAGCTGAAAGTCCTAGAAACAAACAGCTTATAAGTTTTAAATTGTGCACTCTCCTGAGTAGCATGGTAAGATCTTGAGAGTCCCATGTATCTACCCGGGACGTGCCTCATCCCTTTGTCCAGCGTCTCCACACTGTGCACCCCACCTACCGGTAACTTGCTCAGACCCACCCCGGTTATCAGATGCACCGTCATGGTACGTTGGTGCTTGTATTCAAGTAACCCTTATTTTACTGAATAGCGGCTCCAAAGCACAAGAGTATTGCTGCTGGCAATGAGGAAATGCCGAAGAGAAGCTGTAAAGTGCTTTCTTGAAGTGAAAAGGTGAGTACAGTACAATAAGATATTTTGAGAAAGTGACCTCATTCACATAACTTTTATTACAGTAATTGTTATAATTGTTCTATTTATTATTAGTTGTTAGTATTAATCTTTTACCATGCCTAATTTATAAATTAAACTTTATCATAGGTATGTATGCATAGGAAAAACAGAGTATATACAGGGTTCTGTGCTACCCGTGGTTTCAGGCTCCCATCAGGGCAACTGGGACACAACCTCTGAGGATACGGGGTGGGGGACTACCATATCTGCATTGAGTTTATCTTTCCAACTCTGGGAGAACCCAGAACAACAGTGCTTCAACTTACTGTCCTTTTGAAAGTTGGCTTTGTTAGACTGAACTTGCTTCTGGGTCTGGAGGACGGGAAATGACCAGCGCACCAAACCAAATATCCTACACAGCCAGCTAATGATGCTGCCTTCCACTGGGGGATTTGGAGGTGCACTGGCTATGTTACTGTCAAGGGCAAACCCACTGGACTGTGCCAAAAAGGAACCTAAACTGCCAAAAGAAGAAAATGTTTTACTTGGTCTCCTACTCTTAAACAAGCCACTTGTTTATGTAGAATCACTCTGAGACCTGTGCAAGAGAGGGTTTATATTTTAGAGCCCTTCATTCCCCCAAGTGCAGAGTCTGCAGGGCAATAGGACTACTCGTTCTCCTTCTAGATCACATTCTGAATTCCTGGGCCCCAGAATTTCCTGCCAGATGGCCTTGAGCCTGCTGTTGGAGTCTGCACAGCCCCATTCCCTGATCTACCTTCCTGCAGGCAGATGGCACCACTAGAGTATGCACTTGTAGGGGCAAGGAGTGGCCACCTGGGTGTTGAACAAGGGTGTCAATATGCATGCCTGTGAGACCCCGTAAGATGCAGGACAGAGGTGGAAATAGGGAGAGAAAAGAAGCAGGGCTGGGGACCAGCTCTCCTGTACAGCTATGCTCTGAAGATCTAAGAATTCTAAATTTGAACCTGGACTGTAGGTTATAACAAAGGTATACTATATTTATCAATTTGTTGAACTTTCTTCCAGTTTTCCTTCCATGTATTTAATCATTTTAAGTCTGCTTCATCACTTTCAAGTCTTTATACACATGGTATGTGTTTATTTGCAATCTTGCCTTGGGCTGCGCAAATGTTAGGCATAGGGCTTTGTTTATATATAATATTTTTACTTGACATGGAAAAAGCATATGTAAGTCTGACTTCATGGACCTTAAAATGACTGATGAAATGTGAATGCCCTGAGACTACTTGAACCTGCTCCCATGTATATGACTGACCAACGGCAGACCAGACGCTGACTTCTGGAGCATGCAGTGTCCTTCTGCTGTCCGCAAGGCCAGAGGGCTTTCAGGAGGCGTCTTGGCTCTAGATTGACGAGTTGGTCTCAAAAAGTTCCAGATCCACAATTTGAAAACAATATATAATTCATTCTTGGTAACCTTTTAGCATGGTTAAAGAAATGTTCCTTTTGAATGCTACAAATTGAAAAATATCCCCTAGGTAGGTAGAAGGAGTGATATGGTAATCATACTGTTCTGCAAATATGCTGTCAAAGTTTTGTGGGTTGTGAAGTGTTTGGCACTTGGAACTGGAGGTATGCCTCAGCTCTCGGGTATGGTAAGCTTAGCTTCTCAGGTGACTGGAACTAGTGATAACAGTTTATTGCAATCCAATAAAGGAGAGGAAGCTTTTCGAGAGAATGTATGCTATTAAACACAACACAGAAGTCAGAGCATGCATTCACAATCACCAGTAACCCTTCCATTTAGGATCAGTGAAAACAATGTCCTCGTAGTTTAATCTAGAGTAATAGGCAACTCACCTATCTTGAAACGACCCATGTAGTAGATCTGGGTGCTGAGGGCCAGGGAGGCAAGTATATGGATCACAGAGAAGATAAGCCAGAACCACACGTCATTTTTTCCAAACACCTAGGAGTAAAGCCAGAGGTTACCTTCATCTGGGGTTCTTCCCAGAGAACTTTGTAAAGTCGGTTCTGTCTCATATCTGCATAAGGAATCAAAAACTGAGCCGTGCATGCACTTTGGTCCCCTTTCACCCCTTCTCTGAACTCATGGGGCCTTACCACACCCAGGACAGGAAAAGAGTGGCTACCTGACCAAAAATGAAAAAGGGAAGAAACAGGTGGGGCAGCTGAACAACAATGCTGAAGGGGCAGTGGGTTTAAAGTTGGGGGCTGCTGCTCTTCAAATAGCTGCAGGCAACTAACATTGTTCGTGCATAGTCAGAAGGTGGTTTCTAATTTTTTAAGTCACTCTCTCCACTCTAGCACATCCCCATTCCAGTCTCACATGAGTCAAGTCCCAGCTTTACATTGAGACTCTTCAGGGATAGTTTTACAGGTGCCAATTACATCATATAAACTCACTAGCTAAGTAACTAAATAAAATGCCACGAATGGATCAATGATGACAGTGTCATGAACCAAAGATTATGATTAATTTAGTTCTCTTCCAAGAAACAGAAACTTGAGCCCAAGAAACAAACAAACAACAAAAAAACCTCTCAAGAGGGTACTTTTTGAAAGGGAGGCTGAGGCTGTGACCTGGGACGCACCACTCCGAGGACGGTGAGTGTGATGACGAAGGCGAAGGAGGCGTAGGCGGCGTAGGCGCTGGCGTTGATGTCCGGGTGGCGGGTCTGGTAGAGCTTCAGCATGCAGAGGCCAGCGATCATGTACATGAAGGACGTGTCTGCGGGCCCACAGGAGGAGCCAAGACCATCAGGCAACAGTCAGATTTGCCTGCGGCCTGGCAGAACCACCTCCCTTCAGGCCTTGGAGTATTTGTTGCCCTCAGACTGTGTGGAGACCTCTACCATGCCTGCCCCCAGGTTCATTCTCTAGGCAAACCCCACACACTCCACTTCTGAACCTCCTCAAAGCAGTTCCTAGTTTACAGAAGAAAATTATCTGATGACAGGAGAAACAAGTGACTATTCCCACTTGCAGGGATACAATGCTGGTGTTCCACAACAATGACAGGAGAAGCCCTACTCGTGACAGTTAAAGCAGAGTGACGATGAAATGAGTGTGGGAGGTCCTTCTCAGCATCCTGAAATATAACCACATTGACTGCTACTCCTGGGTAGCTTTCTAGCCTAGGGATGAAAAACAGCTAGAAATTAAATGTGGTTTAGCTGCAGGAGAGTTATGGAAATGCAAATTCAAACAACAATGTAATATTCCATGTTACTCAAAAATCTAGTACCAAATTTAAATGTCTGACAATAACACATACCAGTGATGACATGGGGAAATGGGAAATCTCACACAGCTAGCAAGGGTGGGAATTAATGCTCTGGAGAGAAACTTGTCAGTTTTTGGTAAAACTGAAGATGCATACCTTCCACTGCAGGTGACTCCAAATTCTACTTCCAGGTATTCCAGAAACTTCTCTCACAAGTACACAGAACTGTACATAAGGATGTTCATTACAGTACTGTCTGTGACAGCAAAATATTGGTAACATCTGAAGGTTGTTCAATAGAGGAATTGACAACTGTGGTATATTTTTGTACAGAATATGACAATTCTTAAAAATGAATGAACTGATAAAATCCAGCACCCATTTAAGACAAAAACTCTCAGCAAAGTGGGATTAAAGGCAACATACCTAAATATAATAAGGTCACAAACCCACTGCCAGCATCATATTCAATGGGCAAAAACTACAGTGTTCCCCTTAAGATCAGAAACAAGACAGGGATGTCTGCTCCCGCTGCTCTTATTCAATGTAGTACAAAAAGTCCTAGCCACAGCAATCAGACAAGGAGAAAAAAAAATAAAAGGCATCCAAATTAGAAAGAAAGAAGTAAAACTGTCTTGATTTGCAGATGACATGATACTATACATAGAGAACCCCAACGATTTCACCAACAAACTACAGTAACTGATAAATGAATTCAGCAAAGTAGCAGGATACAAAATTAACATCCAGAAATCAGTTGCATTTCTATTTGCCAATAATGAACTAACAGAAAGGGAAATTAAAAAACAATCCCATTTACAGTTGCTTCAAAAAGAATAAAATACCTAGGAATAAACCTAAGCAAGGATGTAAAAGACCTATACTTGGAGAGTTATAAGGTGCTGAAGAAATAAATTGAAGAAGATAAAAAGTGGAAGTAAATACTGTGTTCATGGATAGGAATAATTAACATTATTAAAATGTCTGTACTACCCAAAGCAATCTATGATTCAAAACAATTCTTATCAAGATTCCAATGATGTATTTCACAGAACTAGAACAAATATTTCAAAAATTTATATGGAAACACAAGAGGCCCCACATAGCAACAGTAATCCCGAGAAAGAAGAACAAAGTTAGAGGAATCACGCTACCTAATATGAACCTATATACCATAAGGCCATCGTAATCAAAACAGTATGATGCTGGCATAAAAACAGACACATAGATCAATGGGACTGAATAGAGAGCCCAGAAGTAAATTCACATCTTCATAGTCAATTAATACTTGACAGAGGAAGCAAGCACATACAATGGGTTAAAGACAGTTTGTTCAATAAAAGGTGTTGGGAAAATTGGACAGATACATGCAGAAAAATGAAACTAGACCATTTTCTTACACCACACACAAGAATAAATTCAAAATGAATTAAAGATTTCAATGTTACCAAATCCATAACAATCCTAGAAGAAAATATAGGCAGCAAAATCTCGGACATTTCTCATAGAAATTTTTTATCACCTATACCTCCTCAGGCAAGGGAAACAAAAGAAAAAATAAACAAATGGGACTACATCAAACTAAAAAGGTTTTTGCACAGCAAAGGAAAACATCAACCAGATAAAAAGACAACACATGGAATGGGAGAACATACTCACTGATACACCTGATAAGGGTCTAACAATCAAAATTTATAAAGAATTTATAAAACTCAACACCAAAAAACAAAGAAACAAACCAAAACCCCAAACAGTTTAATTAAAAAATGGGCAAAGGACCTGCATAGACACTTCTCTAAAGGGACATACACATGGCCAATGGACATGAAGAGATGCTCAATGTCACTAATCATCAGAGAAATGCAAATTAAAACTACAATGAGATATCACCTCACACCTGTCAGAAATGCTATCATCAATAAATCAGCAAACAACAAGTGCTGGCAAGGATGTGGAGGAAGGGAAACCCTCTTGCACTGTTGGTGAGAATGCAGACTGGTGCAGCCACTGTGGAAAGCAGAGTGGGGATACCTCAAAAAATTAAAAATGGAACTGCCTTTTGGCCCAGTGATCCCATTTCTGGCAATATATCTGAAGGAACTCAAAGCATTAATTTGAAAGAACATAAGCACCCCTGTGTTCATTGCAGTATTTTTACAATCACCAAGATATGGAAGCAGCCCAGGTGTCCCTCAGTAGATATGTGAATAAAACAACTATGAGACATTTACACAATGGAATATTACTCAGCCATAAGAAAGAAGAAAATATTACCCTCTGCAACAAAATTTTACCCTTTGTCCATGTGGATGGACCCAGAGAACATTATGCTAAGTGAAATAAGCCAGTCAGAGAAAGACAAATACCATATGATTTCACTCATATGTGAAATCTAATGAACAAACTGAACTAAAAAGCAAAATAAAGACAGACTAGGTAGAGATCACAGTTAGAGAGCAAGATGGCAGCTAAGCGGAGGGGGAGGTTAGGATATGGAAGGACTGAGCAAAAAGGAAAAAGGACTCATGGACATGGACCACAGTGTGGTATTTGTGGGGGAGCTTTAAGGGGGATAAATGGTAATGGGAAAAAATACAATAAAAAATGAATGAACTAGCTGTCCTTGATCAATATTGATAAATCTTGAAGTCATATTGTTGGATGAGGAAAGAAGGTTGCAGAACACACTGTGGTAAATTAATATCAATTTACTGTAAATGTAGTAAACTATAAAAATGAACTGCAAGAATAAACCCAAAATTAATCATAGTTGTTGTCTCTGGGGAAGGAAAGAGGGGAAAAAATTTGGAAAGCAGTTCAAAAGAAGACTTCAACTTTCCACAATATTTTATTTATTAAAAAGTAGATGTAGGGCAAATATTTTCAAATATTGGCTTATGTTCATTCAGGGTGGTGAGTAATATTGTTCTGTATAGTTTTCCCTATTAAAGGTGTTTTGTAATATTAAAGAATTAAAATGTGACAGAATTTCTGTGGTGTCTCAGTTACCAGTCAGAGGCTAAAGCACAAACATAAATATGACTGCTTTAAAAATCCTTACTCTTGACTGTGAAGAGCATTGTTAACTGCCTACTCCCAGCACCAGCTCTTCCGCCCTCCTTCCTGACAGCATCTCAGTACTAACTCAGGTTTCTTAGCCCTGTTTTCAGTTCATAAATGCACACCCTTCCAGCCAGTTTGCTCCAGGAAGGCTAACCCCACCTCTGGTACCAGCGGTGGGCCCCACCCATCTGAAGGTGATGCGGCCTCTGTGGCCACCCAGGCCTGAGCTAATCAGCGCACAGAGAATGAGTCTGGGATGAGCTCATGACTGGTTACGCTATTGAGGTGTGAGGGGGCATTATTTGCAGGGGGTGTTAGAATAGAAGTTTCCTTGCTTTGAAATGAAGGCTCCTGGAACCCAGCTTGCTGTGTCCTCCAGACACTGTGGAGCGGAGACAGGAAGCCAGACCTGCTGCAGCTCTATTTGCCACTGTGAGTTCCGTGGTAGCCTGAGACTCAAAGCAGCGTGTGAGAAGAGGAGCCAGGGCCACTAGTCCTGTCCACCTCTGTAGTTTCAGATGGTGAGCTGATAAATGTCCTCATTATTTAATTCAGTTTGAGTTGGATTTTCTATTATGTGCATCATGAAGCAGTCTAACTGCTGAAGTAGGCCAAGTTACACAGGAGGACCTTTCCAGACACTTGTTGGTGAGCTTTGTCCAACTTGCTGTCCAGTGTGTAGCCCATGGCCCACCTACAGATGTAGCCACAAGATCGTCACTCAGTGTTGAGGGTTTTCTAGTCTAAAAGGTGGTCAGAGAGAAAAAAAGGTACAAAATGTGGAAACCATTCCCTGTGGTGAGGTGCCCCCCGATCACTCTAGCTTATGTAAAATGTCATTTAATTCTTGCATGTGCATGTATGACCTTGGTATTTTTGGAAGGGTCCCAGAATAAGACTCCCCTAATTGAAGTCTGTGTAATTAATGTGCATTCTGATTACCAAATTGGAAGTTGGAGTAATTAGGGCAGATGTGGTAACAAGCACTGAGCACTCCTTCCATCATCAGCGCGATGCCCATAGCATAGAAGAGGCCAAAGTGTTTGGGAATCCCATACTCCTGAAAAAGGAGAAAGCCTGGTCAACAGAAAGATACCAGTGAGTGATGTAGCCACAGACCCTGGAAACCCAAGACTCTGGCCTCAAGCATCGCCACCCATCATCACCATCAGGCCAGATGTCCTTCCCCTTTACAGACCGAGATAGGAACCATAACCCTTCTTAGCTCCCACTTCCAGTTTCCCCACCCTCTTCTCACTATGGCGAAGAGGTCCTTGGCTTCCAGGGCTCTTCGATGGAGAATGTCCTGGCGCAAGACTATTAGCAGGAAGAGGAAGCCCAGGAGCACATGTCCCACGTTACTGAGAATGTTGTTGAAGGCACTAAAGGAATAAGAAAGAGAGGCCATGACAGACTCAGGCAATCAAAGAGATTTAAAGAATGAACGCACAAATCAGTGAGGGAACTGAGCCTTCGTGTTTTCCACCACTAGCCTTTTCATAAGATTCCAGGACTGGGAAATCACCAGAGGTCATCTTTAATCTTTCACTTTAGGATGCTTAGCCTGTTAGATGTGTTTGTTCCTCTCAGGGTGCCCACCAGGCTTCCCTCACACCCTCCCAACCTCTCTGGTCCTAATGGCATGGGCACAGAATGAATCCAAAAATGGGCAGTTTGGCCGAGTGTTTCAGCTACACTGTGAGAGGGAATTCACCTAGATGGACCCCTTTAATGTGTCAACACTCAGCTCTGCAGGTGTGGATTTCAGGACAAGCATTACTGGTCACAACCTGTGGCTTTAATTCAGGAAACTGAGGCTAGTTCAGTTCTAGAACAAGGAGCCAAGTTCCCTACTTCCAGGCACAGGCTCTTTCCACTTCTTGTGGCTACAGTGTGGTCTCAAGGTCAGCGAGTGTGGGTTCAAGTACCCACATCACTAACAGCTGAGGGACCTTCAGCAAGTCCTCACCTTTCTGAGTCTTTGCATCTTCACCTAAAAAGGGGGGCGATGATAATAATGCCACCTTACTTATGAGCTTGTTTAACTGATTGCATGTGGTAGCAGCTCAGACCCATGGAAGAATGTCATCACAACTAGGGACCTGATGTTTTCAAAAATGTCCCTGCCCTCACCTCGGCTGATTATTCTTGGGAATAATCCAGGGATGAGAGAGGCATACCTAGCTTCAACTTCTTGATTTCATTCCTCTTTATTCACGACTGGGGTAGTTATCCATTGATGTTTTTAGTATTTTTAAAAACCGAAATCACAGCATTACACAGAAAGGCATTTCCAAAAGCCTCATGGGGAGTCCATGGACTATACTTACCTCAGGACGCCCAAGGGGTGAGCACAGAGGAAGTTGTAGTAGCAGATGTCCTGGTTTCCGGTGACATTTACCACCTGCAAAATCGAGAGCAAGGAGATGCGGTTCTCCTCCATCCCCTGAGCCAAGTCTGGAATCACAGAGAGCAAGCACCGCTCCCAGTGATGATACACTGCCAGCGATTCAGTGTCACCAGTGCCCCTTCTCATCAGGGCTGGATCATTATCTGCCACCTTTACACGGCACAGGCATGCCTCCTTCAGTTATTTACTTACTTTTCTTTTTTATTAAATTTATTGGGGGTAACACTGGTTAACAAAAGTATACAGGCTTCAGGGACAAAAAACTGCTACCATCTTGCTTTGAATTGAAATATTCTGTCTTCCTCATTATACGGCCTCAAGGTACAATTCAACTGAGTATCTTTCCTTTGTTCTCATGATAAAAGCAGTTTCACTGGATGTGCCTGTGAGGACAGTCACAATGTGTCCTAGTTTCTAGGTGAATGCTGGGAGGAGGGGAAGCTGTCCCATCCTCTGGGGAAATGATTGCCACAGGCAGGTAGACATGAGGACATGGTGGTGGGTTATCCATACTCATCACTCTATCATTAAGAGCCTTCCCAGCCCACAGCACACCTATGTCTGACAGGGCCCCAAAGTATTCAGAGAATATTTAGATTACAAACTGTGGTATTCAAACCTCATAAAGTCCTTGTCTGCATCATGTAGTAAGTATAAAACTGGCTAAATATTATTGGACCATTGGCTATCAAACTTGGCTATACATTGGAATCACGGGGAGTTTAATCAATACTGATGCCTAGTTCTACTCTCAGAGACTCTGATCTAATTGCTGTCGGGCACAGCTTGGACTCTGGGACTTTTAAAAGTTCCCCGGATGATTTAAATCCACAGCAAGGTTTGAGAGCCACTGCGTTAGAAACACCTTCAGCCTGGTGCTGTTCTAAATGGGCTTCTCATGTGGAGTAGGTACCAGAGGTCACTTCAGCAGCCTGGGCTCTTGGGTTCTATGAAGGAGTGGTAGGGATTCTCAAGCTGTTTCAACGATTATTTTTGTTTGTTTATTTTATTTTGTTTTCTTTTAATTTAACATTTTATTGATTTTATGAAGCTGTTTTTACTTTTACAAAAAAAAAAAAAACCCATTTCCCCTTAGTGAGAGGGCACAGGCTACATGAGACATTCGGTTTCCTTGTTTCATTCTGGAACTTTATTTACCTCACTCATTATCCCATGACGGTCAAAAGCTCAGACTGGTAAATAATAAACACAACTGATAGATAGTATGATTGAGTGAATGCAAGACTGGTAGACAAAATAATAACAAATGGTCCCAGATCCCTTTGTGATAAAACAATTGGGAATTAGATTTAAAGGTCAGTCGAAGATAAAATGTTAGTGAAGTCCAATTAGAACCCAAATGGGAAATTAATTTTTGGACCAGTCCCAAGTTCTGCCTTCCTCTGTGTGCCACAGCAAAGATCTCTCCACACAGTGTGAAGGCTCAGGTGGGCTTCAGGGCAGCACTTACCGTCTGGTAGGTGATGACCAGCTGGATCACAGGTAGTGCATAGAACACAGCGATAGTGATGATGTTCCTGTGTGGGCAGGAAGAGCCAGAAATAGTCACTTCCAAATGGACAATGGAATCTTTGTTCAATTTTTTTTTAAAAGAATGCTCTCACCCCATAACTCCCTAGTCAACCCACAGAGGCAGTCAGAAACTGATAATGTGGTTCTCATTTCTCCAGTCATTTGTAAAACAGTGTGAATAATGGTTGCTTCTGGCTTAACCAAATCATTAATGAGAACCTGTCTCTTAAGGATGCTGTTAGAGTAAAAGTGATCGGAATGTGAGTAATGGGGGATGGATCACATGAAGGGGTGTGGCTCTCTTAGATTCCTCAGTTCTAAAATGAAGGTCCCACTACGGAACTCCACGTGGCCCCCATTGTCCCTCATTTCCCTCTAATATCTGTATCCAATTAAAGGGGCTGGAATTGAGAAGAGTAGAGAATGGGAAGATCTGTCACAGTGTCAGCCTGGGGGTTCTGAGGGGGGAGAAGGAGGGTCCCTGCCAGGCAGCTCAGCCTCTCGGCTTGAAGGGAGAGGTTGCATGTGTGCGTCCCACCATCGCAAGTCTATTTGTCAAGCGCTGGTAGTATTATCTCCCAGGGTGGTTTCCAGCTACTCAGAGATGCTCTAGGCATCTAGTCCTGCAATCACTGGTTCTTCCGAGAGCAAGGCCTGGTGAGGAGAAGAGCGGATGGCTGCAGTTTAGCATGTCTCATGCTAACAGTAGTGACGTTAATGTCGCTGTTACATTAGCTTTCTGGAAGAGGATTTAGTGGGCTTCCTACTCACATGGGAGTCCACTACTTTTCTCATTTTTCTTTTGTATTTATTTAAGTTAGGGCCAGTTGCCTTTTGTAGTTTCTTTTTGTTTTTCCTGTGGAATGTGGCACGGACCCTTGACACACCTATACCTGTGCCCCACCAAACACTGAAACCTGTGATAGAAGTGACACTACCTTATACAATGAGAATTTAAATTTTAATGAAGGTAACTATGGCCCTCCTGGTCACCTACTCACCAGAAATAAATCTTATATTTTTTGCTGACAATTCTCCGATCCTTCCTGGACAAATCTGACAGGTAAAGGAACACCTGGGAAGCCAAAAACAAAGAGAATGCAAAGCTGTACTTGCTTTTTCTTTTTTTGCACAAGATACAAAGGAGAGCTTTACAAATTTCAGTTTAATCCCTTACTAGAGATTAAAATTATTTAAGAAGATTTTTCTCTTAATTTTGCTTGTCTCAGGATACCTTAATTAAAATCCCAGTATTTCTCTTGGAATATTAAGGATTGGCTGATGTGGGAAAACGATTGGGGGCCACAGGCTTCTCATATCTCAGGAACTGATTTCCCAGTTTTTGGAGACGTTCACACAGTGGTTCTGGAACTGCAGGACTAGAGCCGTGCATTCACCTTCAGTTCCCTTACCAGATACGATACAGTATAATGCATGTGCACCAGAGAGAAAAAAAGCTTTACTCCTGAAGGATGATATTACAGAACCAGAACGTTTTTCCAGCTCCACCCCTCAATGAATCTTTTCTTCCATCTGGTTGGATCCCTTCCTCCTTTATTGTCCACAAGCTGTCACTTCAGATGCCGAGGGTGTTTTAATGCTCTCATTTTTTTTCCTCCAGAAAGGAAAGCTAATTAGAGTACTGCTTTTAGTCTATAGTTATGTTTTACCCAAAAAGCCCTCTGGGAAATGTGACTTCTCCCGAAGAGAAAAAAATAAAGGAAACTAAGGCATTGCTGAAGTTGTGTTTAACTGCCAAACTTCCCGGCCTCTCAGAGACCACAGCCAGGCAGAGGTACCTTGGTCCGGATGACGTTCTTGTCACTCTCAATGTCCGGCATGGTGTCGAAGTCACTCTCCTCCACAGAGCTGTCCGTGTCTGACTGGTATGGCTGGCCCCGCTCAGGGGAGGACATCTGCCTGCCGGGACTGGAGCTTGACCCGCCTGAAACAGAGAACGCTCATTTGCCTTGCTAAGCCAAGAAGAACCCGGGGAGCCCATTCTTCTCTGCAAAAGCACAGTGCCGACTCACACTTTAAAATGTTAGTAAAAACTAACTCTTTATCCACAACACAGGAGCTTTCTCTCAATTCCTCCTCAATGAACTTTTGATTTTCTTCCTCTCCTATTTTTATATTTAAATTGTCTATTTCTAGGGCTGAATACATATTAAGAATAATAAAGACATTTGATATTAAGACATCTATTCTGTTAACTATTGGTCTCAAAGATAATAAGCTAAATTTCATGTTTCATATTTAAAATATGAACATAACGATTATAAACATACACATGCACATAGTTACATATCGCATCTACCACAGGTATGCACAAGCACACTCATATCCAGCATCCATACATGGCCTGTGCATGAAGTATTTATACACAGAAATCCCCCACATGCTGCGTCTAGTGTTACATAATGAATGTTCTCGGGAAGAAGAATCCTTGTGTTCCCATGAATGTTTCCCACAGCAGATGGGAATTTGTGCAGCTTGATGAACACAGGAGCTGAGCCTACCTTCTGCTTTATTTCTTCTGTTCAGATAGTTAAACAAAAAACAAAACAAAAAAAATAAGCCCTGTTCTCGCAGAGCCAGAAATAAGTCTCCTGCACTGAGCCCACATGCTTCTTAAAGTTACAGAATAACAGGGCAGGAACACAGGATGCCCAGTCCCTCTACACTGACATTTCAAGGTGGGAGTGTCACCATTCACAGGGCCACAAGCACCATGGGAGTGCATGGCAGCAGCAGAGCACTCCTACTCAAAGGAGACAGCTAGGAGTTCTGTTCCTCTCAGGTACGTAATGAACACTGAGGGGGACATGTGCGTGACTGGAGGCAGTGAGCAGGTTCAGCCATGAAGTTAGCCGAAAGGAAAGACTGTCAGGCTTCAGCCGTGTTCACCTGCACCTCGGCCTTAGTCTTCTGATTGCCCTGAATCCACTGAAACCTGAGAATAGAACAACTGGTCAATCGAGGTTGGGTTTCCTGACATCAGACTGTGACACACCTTTCAGTCCTGAAGTCAGGCTGTGTATGAAAAAATCCCCATGGGGGCCTTGGGAGTTGATGGCAACCATTGAAGAGAATTCTGCTCAAGTGTGGCTAGCAGATCCAAGAAATAGAAAAACAAAACTGGAGAACATTAAAATTGGAAGGAACCTTCCAGATCATCCAACCAACTCATCTTATAAAGACAATGCAAACTTATGTGATGACTGCCTTGCCCACTCTCATAGTTATTAGTGGCTGGAGGATTTGTGTATCCTACTCTCTGGAGAACTAGGAAACACTTCCATGAATAGACTTGTAGGAAATACCTATTGCCCCATAATTGCTCCCTTCTGGGGTGCTGGCAGCAATGGGATGGGACACCGCCATCGTTCCAGAGTCTGTGAAAAGGAAAAGCAAAGAGGCAAACACTTTAGTCCAGCTGCTAAAACAAAAGAACATGGCACAACTCTAAGTGGTCTATCAGGGCACAATATTTTAAATTTGATATTCTTTTCACTCTAATACCGGAGTCACCAAACTATGGCCTGCAGGCCAAATGCCTGCCACCTGATTTTATATGGCCCTTGAACTAAGAATGATCCTTAAATTAGTGGAGGGGAGATCAAAAGAAAAAATAATATTTCATGACAGGTAAAAATTCTAAGAAATTCAAATTCCAGTGTTCATATGTAAAATTTAATTGAAATATAGTCACACTCATTTGGGTATGCCTACGGCTGCTTTGGCTACAATGGCAGAGCTGAGCGGTTTTGACAGAGGCTACATGGCTGGCAAAGCTTAAAATATTCACTGTGTTGGCACTTCAGAGAAAAGTTGTTGATTCTCGCCTGAGACCATTGCAGAATCCCAAGAACAAAGGAGCATGGGTCCTGAAATCACTGTGAGGAAGACCTCCACTAAACAAAATCATCAGGAACAAATGTCTGTGATTAAGGCACTGTTATGTGGAGGTTTATTTGTTATAGCAGCTAGCAATATCCTCACTATAGGCAGAAAAAGCCTAGATAGAAAGGAAATTGCTGCACTCCTTGAAGCAATAAATGATGACAACATGAATTAGGGCTATGCATGAAGATCGGATATTTTGAGAGATATTCAGGAGGTAGAATAGGTATACCTATTGCCAAGTGGTGGTTGTCTGTGAGAGAAAAGAATTCTCTAAAAGAATGCTCCTCAAACTTTTCCAGTGAGGTTCTCCTTGTAACAAGGAGAGTGAACTCTTTCTTCTGAGAGTCTGGGGGTCATCAGGAGCCACCCCACCACAAGCATCAGAGAAAAAGATCTCCCGCCTTTCTCACTCATTATTAGGAAAGGCACTGTCCCACTAAGTTTGTCCATTTGTGAGTGTTAGGTGGAGCTGAACAAAGAGAGCAGAAATCACATCTCAGCAGGTATCCGGGCAGTTTCTGGCCCTGACATATCAGCGCCACCGTGTTTCCAGCAGCCACGCTCATCTGTGGCACACAGGACAATGCTCCTTCAGTGCCTCCTGAGCTTGGCCAAGCATCTGGCGTGTTGTGGGGCTGGTGGGAATTTCTTACCAATATTTTCTTTCTGAGAGATGAGATTGCTTGTATCACAATACAAACAAAAATATCTGTGAGTTCACTTGCCTGTCTCTTGTATTATTGCAGGGAAATACATTTTCAGTGATGACACATAACTGAAAATATTCTTTAATATCCTCATTGTAAATATATTTCCATTTCTTCATTGAAAACATAGTTCATTATAGTTTACATTAATGCTGCATGGGTGTGTAACCCATGTAAAAGAACAAAAAACCTCAAACTATTCATTGTTCATCACAGTCAACTCTCTCCATCCAGTTGTTCATTTCCACTGGTGGGTAGTAAAAACATTCACAGTTTTGCAAGCCAATTTTACAGGCTTGACGTTTCTCTTTTGTTTGCCCATTCATTTCCTTCATGAAGAAAAATAATTAAATCCCAAGTTCAAAATATTTAGTCAGGTGATGAGACACAAATCTGATGGACTTGGAGACTCAATTTCCTTCGTCACTTCGATGGCTCAGCTGAACAGCAACACCTTGGGGCTAATGCAGCCTTCTTGGCAGGCGAGGCAGAATGCAGACTCCTTGGCACTGTTCCTAGGCTTGGAGATCCCTTGGTATATTTCTTATCATTATAAAGAAAGTAGATGTTTTATGGCTGTTCTTGAGCTTACCCACAGTGACAGGGATCAGCACCATCTATACTTTTTATCCAACTTCAAGGCATAGAAACAGGTTACTTTTAGACTCTTAAGTATGAGAGATTAGATCTTATGAGCAAAATAACAGTGTTATGGAAAGATGATGTCTACAGTTTGACTTTTTTTTTTTTTTTTTTACCTAGGATAGTTTTGGTCATAGTTACAGCATGGTGCTCTACTGCTATTTCTGCTGCTGCTGCTACTATTTACTATAACAAATACTAACACTGTCCTGGTTGGTGTGGCTGAGTTGCTTGGAGCACGGTCCTATAGACCAAAAGGCCATGGATTTGACTCCTCATCAGGGCCCCTAACCAGGTTGCAGGTTTGATCCCCAGTCCGGGCGTGTGCAAGAAGGCAATCAACTGATGTTTCTCTCTCACGTCATTGTTTCTCTCTTTCTCTCTCTCTCCCTTCCCTTCTCTCTAAAAGCAATTAAAAAATGTTCTTGGGTGAGGATAAAAAATAAATTTAAACAAAATTTTTAAAAAACAAGTACTAATACTATTACCACTACTGTTGCTACTGCCAATTCTTCAGTCACTGTTACTACTGCTGCAGTTGCTGCTGCTAATACTGCTATCACTACTACTGGCTAATGGTTACTGGAAACTTCCAGTGTGTTGGACACTCTTTTGAGTTCTTTACAAAATTTTTAATTTTTTAGCCTCTCTGAGGTGGGTACTACCATCATCACCATTTTAAAGATAACAAAAGGGAGGTGCTGAGAGATCAGTAATTTGCCCAGAGTGACTCAGATATTGGGTGGATATTGGCTTACCATATTGCTCTCAGTTACAATTTATCTCCTTAATGAAAAAAATACCAGGATTTTTCTTCAAAATATGAACGACTCACAGTAAGCATGTTACTTTGGTGGAGTGCTCAAAAACACCTCTTAAAAAAGACAAGGAAGTGGAGGCTCATATACATCTCCACTTCCATAAACTCATATTTTTAAGAAGTATCTAAGCACGGCCTTTGCTTTTTAGATTGGCTGCTGGGCTTGCCAATGATTCCCTACTCGGCCATGCTTGTGTCTTCTGCCCAGTTCATTATAGGAAGTCTCACAAAAATCACCATACTGGTCTTATCTCTATGGGCTATCTATACGGTTTTATACTTCTATTTCCCCCAGTCTCACATATTTTCCTATTCAAGCTTAAGCTCTCTATTTTTAACCATTAATGTTTGCCCCTTATTTATGATTTAACTTAAGAAATATTAAATGTGCAAACAGTAATTGAAGAATGACATTAAGATAATAAAACCCAGATAACATTTCACATAATGAGGGCTTGGCATTTTGTTGTTACTGGGAAGCCCTTTGATAGGTAAATAGAAGTGAATGCTTGAGGTCAGTTGTGGCAGGAGGTAGAAATGTTTGTGGGAGCCAGTGGTTTTTGTGTGTATGTAATCAAAAGAGAAAAAACACACACACACAAACTAAAATCAAAGCAAGTGAGGAAAAAAACCCCACTGTTTTGTTAAGTAACAACTTAATTAGGAGGAAAAAACCAGCTCAGGCTTGGATGTATCACCGACTTCTGCACTCTGCTCTGGCTCATAATTGAGGCTGATCTGCTTTTGATGTGGTCATAGACCCTGTCCATTCTGAGACAACATCAGTGGTTCTGTAATGATGAAGAGCATCAAGATTTTCATGTACAATACAACTGCCATCACACAAAATGATTTCACTCTGTGGACTTTTATAGGCACAATTTAAATATTAGATTGGTCAACATTGGATAATTTTTCTTACATTTAAGGCTTCTTAGAATGCAAAACCCTAAGGATTTTCTCACAAACTTCAAATATGATCAATGGTCCCAGAAGGCAAGCCATATTTATACTTAATTGTATGGTATTTCAAAAGAAGAATTAAATACAAAAGTATTTTAAATATATTTTATTGATTACGCTATTATAGTTGTCCTATTTTTCCTCCCCTTATTCCTCTCCGCCCTGCACCCCCTTCCCACCATCAGTCCTCCACCTTAGTTCATGTGCATGGGTGGTACATGTAAGTTCTTTGGCTTCTACATTTCTTATACTGTTCTTAACTGCCCCTGTCTATTTTGTACCTACCAATTATGCTTCTCATTCCCTGTACCTTTTCCCCCATTCCTCCCCTCCCCCTCCCCACTGATAGCTCTCCATGTGATCTCCATTTCTGTGATTCTGTTCCTGTTCCAGCTGTTTGCTTAGTTGTTTTTTTTTTTTTAGGTTCAGTTGTTCATAGTTGTGAATTTGTTATTTTACTGTTCATAGTTCTGGTTTTCTTCTTTCTCTTAGATAAGTCCCTTTAACATTTCACATAATGAGGGCTTGATGACGGTGAACTCCTTTAACTTGACCTTATCTGAGAAGCACTTTATCTGCATTCTAAATGATAGCTTTGCTGGATAGAGTGATCTTGGATGTAGGTCCTTGCCTTTCATGACTTTGAATACGTTTCCAGACCCTTCTTGTCTGTAGTTTCTGAGAAATCAGCTGACAGTCTTATTAGAACTCCTTTGTAGGTAACTCTTTCCTTTTCTCTTGCTGCTTTTAAGAGTCTCTCCTTCTCTTTAATCTTGGGTAATGTAATTATAATGTGCCTTGGTGTGTGCTTCCTTGGGTCCAACTTTTTTTGGACTCTCTGAGCTTCCTGGACTTCCTGGAATTCTACTTCCTTTGTCAGATTGGGGAAGTTCTCCTTCATTATTTGTTCAAGTAAGTTTTCAATTTCTTGCTCTTCCTCTTCCCCTTCAGGCACCCCTATGATGTTGGATGTTGGAATATTTAAAGTTGTCCTGGAGGTTCCTAAGCCCCTCCTCCTTTTTTTTTTTTTTTTGAATTCTTGCTTCTTCATTCTCTTCTGGTTGAATGTTTATTTCTTTCTTCTGTTCCAAACTATTGATTTGAGTTCCAATTTCCTTCCCATCATTGTTGGTTCCCTGTACATTTTCCTTTATTTCACTTTTCATAGCATTGATTTTTTTTCTCTATTTTGGGACCATACTCAACCATATCTGTGAGCATCCTGATTACCAGTGTTTTGAACTGTGGATCTGATAGGTTGGCTATTTCTTCATCACTTAGTTGTATTTTTTCTGTAGCTTTGATCTGTTTTTTTTTTTTTTTTTCATTTGGGTCATATTTTTTTTTGTCTCACTGTGCCTGTTACATAGTAAGGGGCAGAGACTTAGGTATTCACCAGGGTCAGCAACCCACTAGGCTTCATTGCAACACTGTCTGTGAGGGAGGGATCTGAGAGGGAACAATGCTGTCTGCTCAGTGCTCTTCACTTCTGGCTTTTAATCACTTCCTCTGCTACCCACAAGCAATTTGAGCCCTTTGGGTGCTCTATTTCTGGGTGGGTGACTTTGTGACTCTAGGACCCTGGGGGTTTCTCCAGTGAACACTCCTGTGAGCCTGGGAGTTTTTCCCATCTCTACAACCCCCACAGGTTTTTTCAGTAAGAGGTTTTGAGGCTTTATTTACCCACACTGGAACCCTGGGTTGCGAAGTCTGTCTTGCTTCCCAGTTTTTCCTCCTGGTTTATCTGCATGCAAATGTGGGACCTTCTGTTCTGCCAGCCGCTGCCTTGCCTTGTCCACCAGCTGCCACCTCGCCCACCCAGGTTCTCCAGCCACTGGCTTGCCATGCATCCTCTCTGCCCCAGCTGCCTGTCTGGCACACCTCCTACTGGTCTGGATGAAGGTTTCTTTAACTCCCTGGTTATTGGACTTCCATACAGTTTGATTTTTTGTCAATTCTGTTTTTTTTTTTTTTACTTTAAATTTGTTGTCCTTCTTTTGATTGTGCGAGGAGACAGTGTATCTACCTACACCTCCTTCTTGGCTGGAAGTCTTAAATACAAAAATATTATTTCATAGGACAGACCAAGATGTTCTGGCTGGAAATAAGCACACCTATAAAGTTGTGAATGAGCTTATCTAATTGAGGAAACTTGTTCTGGTGTGTTTTTCTCTGAGCACAAACCCCTTGCCATCTGTCTACTTTACTAAATAGAATAGGATATGCTTTCTTGCTTGCTTTCTATGTTAAATGTTCTGTGTGAGAGCAAAAACTTCATATAATTTTGAGCATATTTAGAACTTTCAGAGACTTCATATTTATAACCGTCCTGCCTCTTTCTGTCTCTGAACTCAGGAGGTTGGAAGCTGAAGAGGGAATCAGAAATAATGTGAACCAGCAGCCATGAAATTCCATTGTTCTGCCAACTGGCTACCTACCCTAACTAATTTCATGTTTTGCTTCAAAAGTTGAGGAGAAAATGAAGAAAACCACTAATCTCTGCAGAGGGATATAAAATTTCTCTTAAAGAAAAAACTGGGCAGGAAAAGTCAAGGGCATTTGGGAAAAGAAGAGTAGAGAGTCACGACTAGCATTAGAGACCCAATGCCCCAGAGCCTGGTGATGGCTCGTGCTCCTTGACTCCTCCAAACTCAACGTGCTGCTTGTTTTATTCCCCACCCCTTCCCAGACACTGCTGTTTGCTGAGAAGCTGGTTCTATAATGGCTCTCTCCAGGGAAGGATGTGCTTGGCCATTTGGTTCTTAAATGTATAAACTTGACATGTTTATCAAGCTCTCACAGTTGAAAACGTGGCCTTCTCTTATGCTGGACCCCAGGACACAGTGACAGCTCACATGGCCCCACAGCTTGTGAGGTATGCTTCATTCATCTCTCTTCCCAGGTGGTAACTGAAGTTCTGTACAGAGTCTTTTACAACGATGTGAAATGTGGGTTTCTCCACCGATGGAGCCAGTGGAGGAAACTTCTTAGAGCACAGAGCCTTTCCTAATACTCCTCAGATCACCACAGAGGATGCTGTTTTAAGTACTAAGTGATGAATGGAGAACACACTGCCCATCCATTCATACCACAGGAAAAATGTCTGTTGGAGGTCTGAAGAAGCTTTTACCAACACTATTTCTACTTCACCTGGCTCTAGTGTCTCATCTTTTTCATCCCATGAAGTTTAAAATAAGTTTTTTCTCTTTTTAGAATAGCTGGAGCCAATGTTGACATTGTTCAAATGCAACTTAAAGAACTGCAGACACATCAAAGAAAAACAAAAACAGAGGAGTCAACAGGTTTTTTCTTTCCAGATGCAGCTTCCTGTCACTACCCAACCAAAACAGAGCTGCCATCGGCCCCCAAGGCATTTTCTAATCTCTGAGCTTCACTGAACTTCCTGTAGCCCCACTGTTACACTCATCTTGGGTAGTGATTGTCTTCTCTGCCCCTGTTATTTTTTTCTTTTTGGTGGTGGTCATTGTTCATCACAATAACCCTCCTCCCACTTTTTATTTATTAAATTTATTGGGCTAACATTGGTTAACAATATTATATAGGTTTCAGGTGCACAATTCTGTAACACACCATCTACACATGGTATTATGTGTTCACCACTGCAAGTCAAGTCTCCATCCTCTCTGCTCTTGTTTTAAATCATCTAAGTCTTTCCCTGGCTGGGTAGCTCAGCTGGTTACAGCATAGTCCCCATATGCCAAGGTTGTGGGTTTGATGCCCTGTCAGGGTACATGCAGGAATCAACAAATGAATGCATAAATAAGTGGAACAACAAATCAATGTCTCTCTCTCTCCCTTTGTGGTGAACATTCTTATTCCCTACTCCCTAACTAAGCTGGGATTTTGTTCAGGTATCCTCATCTGTGCCTGGCAGCCCACATATTTAAGTCCAGTGATTCTCACCTGTGGGTAGAGAACCTGTTTTGCCCTCAAGATGACATTTGGCAATGTCTGGAGACATTTTGTCACAGGGAGGAAGTGTACTACTGGATTCTAGTAGGTAGAGGTGAAGGATGCAGTTAGATGTTAAACATCCTGCAATACACAGGACAGCCCCAGAGAGCTAAGAATTATCTGGCCTGTAATGTCAATTAATGTTGAGTTTGAGGAACCCCGGTCTTAGCAAAAGATGACCTCACACTAATTCTGTAAGTAAGCTTGATGGATCTGTAGGTAAGCATATTCCTTTGCAGTGACTGGCTTAACAATAAGTAGGGAAGTCACTCTAGGCCAATAAAATGAGAGTAAGTTGCTAAGTGCTTCTGAAAAAGTCCTTCCCCCTGAACAATGACAGGTGAGGGTGTAAATCTGATCCATGTCACCACCAGCTCTGTGAGCCAAGCAGAGCCAGGGGGATGGTGGGGGAATGACCAGCCAGCTGCCTCTGTCAGCCCTGCAGCCCAGCCTTCTGCTCAACTTCCAGGGAGAGGGGCTCCGCTGTGGTGTACGCATGTTTGAGATATATTTTCTTGTTACTTGCAGCCTCATAGAACCTAATTGATGCATCTTTATCCTTTCCTTTCCTTTTCTTTTGGTCATTTGTTCATTTCTTCTTGCCATCTGAGGAGTGCCTCTAGCTCTTTGCTAATTTTCAGAGGCTTCTGGATCTTGGACAGTCATCTGGCTCAAGTCTCAGCTCTGTCCACCTATGTGTCAATATTCAGGAGAGTCTTCTGGACAAGGTGTTCCTTTAATTATCATTACAATAATAAAATGACCTCACTCATACAATAAAAATAACAGACTATTTATTCACACAACATCCAGTGGGATTCAACCAATCAGGCTTTCTAAGTTCAACTAAGCCTAAATTAAGAGCAAACCCTGGGAGCACTGGAGGAAAAAAGATGAGATTCAGAGAGAAGACAAATTTATTTAAACATTTTATGAATAACAGGGAAAGGAGTATTTAGCATTTTAATGACAGTAGAGCAGGTGCCTTTTACAGTCTTTATATCGACTATTGAATACTATTTTTAAAAAAAATCCCCTGGGAGGTTGGAAAAACAGATAAACTGACAGTAAGGAAGACAAAAGTCAAAGGAAGGTAGGAAAGGCAGCAGGAGAAAAGTTCTTGCTGGGTGGGGTTGGGGCTCAATTTCTGTCTTTCTAAGATTCCATGGGTTCATTTAAGTGTTGAAAACATAAAACTAAACATCTGCTGCTTGTGACTTAAAAATCAAGCCTCAATTCATCATTCCTTTTCTAAATGATCACTCTCTGCCAAATGGCTTATGAGCACCATATAACTTATGCTGATGTAGGCTTTTCAAAAGTGAGGACATATACAAAAGGTACAAACTCCCAGTTCTAAACTAAGTTAAGTCTTGAGGATGTAATTAATGTACAGCATGGTGACTACAGTTAATAATACTCTATTGTATATTTGAAAGTTTCTAAGAGAGTAGACCTTAAAAGTTCTCATCATAAGAACAAATGTATATTGTATGTATGGTAATGAAAGCTAGCTAGACTTGTGATTGTTTTGCACAATATACAAATACCAAATTATTATGTTGTATACATGAAACTTATACAATCTTAAATATCTCAACTTAAAAAATATAAACATTTCATTTAAAAAAAGTTTTGATGACAAGATTAGGCAATGAAATGCCTTTGTTCAAACTCTCAGAGTGGAGGAAAGGGATTTTACAATGGTTGAATAATCAACTATTCTGGACTTCTCAAAGTTATCATACTCGTTATGATATTTGCTGGTCTCAAATATTTCAGTTTCCTAAACACTTGAACAAAAATTGTCTCAATTTGGGGAAAGTTAACCCTAGATTAGAGTTAACACAATGAATTTTTAATATTGTTCACAAATCAACTTTCAGATAAGAAACTGAGAAACAATTTATATCCTAAAACAGATTAAACTTTTGAAAAAGATGAATGGCTGACAAATGGACTGTGGGCAGTTGCAAGGGACACCCCAAGCAAAGGTTTCCCATGTGAGTTTCATGTCTCAGTAATTATCAACCATAAAAACTGGTTCTCACTGAGCTCCGTTTCTGTATAGAGATTGCAGATTTGACTACTCTGTGGGTTAGGAATTAAGGGAGGGTTTGGAGATTACAAAAGCAGAGACACAAAAGAAGCAGCAAGTTGGAGTGTTACCATATACATGACACCAATTTGATTTCAAACTGGGGGTTTTTCTTACCATCAGTGGAACCAAAGTTTCCATCAATGGATTTTCTCTGAAACCTGCAAAAAAAGGACATATACATGGTCCTAAGGCAGTGAAAATCTCAGCATTTACCTTTGTCCCCTCTAGACTGTATTGCAAATTTATCTGTTAGAATCTTTTAAAAATAGGCCTTAGGATGTGGAGAGACTGGGACTCTGATACATTGCTAGTAAGATTGTAAAATGCTGTAGCCACTTAGGAAGACAGTTTGGCCATTCCCAAGAAGTTAAACAGAGAGTTACCATATGATCCAGCAGTCTTACCCCTATGCATATACGTACACACATAAATTTATGAATTTGTTCAGATTCACTTATTTTCAGATAATTCACATACACTTTAATATACAAAATTCAATGAGTTTAGTATGTTCACAAAGTTGTGCAACCATCACTGTTACCTAATTCCAGAACATTTTAATCACCCCCGAAAGAGATCTCAAACCTATTAGCTGTTCACCTTCCTCCCAGCCACTGGCAACTACTAATCCACTTTCTGTCTCTGTAAATTTAACCTATTCTGGACATTTCATATAAATGAAGTTATACTATATGTGGTCTTTGTTGACTGTTTTTTTTTTCACTTAGCATAATGTTTTAAAGGTTCATCTATGTGGTACATGAATCAATACTTCAGTCATTTTTATGGCTAAATAATATTACATTGCAAGAACATACCACAGTTATTTGTTTATACTTGATGAACATTTTGGTTGTTTCCATCTTTTGGCTATATGAATAATGCTTCTGTGAACATTTGTGTGCAGGTTTTTGTGTGAATATATGTATTAAATTCTCTTGGCATATACCTAGGAATAGAAATTCTGGGCATGAAATAACTCTACATTCAACTTTTTTTTTTTCCAAACTGTTTTCATAGCAGCATCAAAGCAGCTTTAAAACAAAAACTATTTTGCATTCCTACTAGCAATGTAGAAGCTCCAATTTCTCCACAAACTTACCAATTCTTGTCATTTTTCATCAAAAATATTTTTATTACAGCCATCCTATTGAACATGAAGCAAAATCTTACTGTAGTTTTCATTTGCACTTAGGGAAATGCAAAATGGCTCATAATATTGAACATCTCTTTGTATACTTATTGGCCATTCACATATCTTCTTTGGAGAAATGCCTATTCAAACCTCTTGCCCATTTTCACCTGGAGTCAGTTTTCTTTTTAACACTGGGTTGTAAGAATTCTTTGTAGAGTGTGGATATTAGACTCTTACCAAATATATCATTGAAAAACATTTTCTCCAATTTTGCATGTTGTATTTTCACTTCCTTGATAAGATTTTAAAAACAAAAAGTTTTAATTTTGATGAAGTCCAATTTATCTATTTTTCTTTTGTTACTTGTACTTTTAGTGTCATACCTAAGAAACTACTGCCTAATCTGAGGTCACTCAGATTTATACCTATGCTCTTTTCTGAGAGTTTTACAGATTTAATTATTATATTTAAATCTTTGATCTGTTATGAGTTAATTTTTTAATATGGTGTGAGGTAGCAGTACAACTTCATTCTTTTTCTTGCAGATACCCAGTTGTCTCAATACCATTTGTTAAAAAGAATATCCTTTCTCTATTTAATTGTCTTGGTATCCTTGTCAAAATCGATTATCATAAATGCAAAAGTTTATTTCTGAACTCTCAATTCTATTCCGCTGATTTACATATCTTCCCTTATGTCAGTACTAGAGTATAAAAGCTGTGGCTTTGTATTAAGTTTTGCTATCAGGAAGTGTAAGACCTTCAGCTTTGTTATTTTTTCTTCATGAACGTTTAACCTTTTCTGGGTCCCTTGCACTTCCATATGAGTTTTAGGATCAATCTGTCAATTTCTATAAGAAAACCAACTTGGCCTTTGATTGGGATTGTGTTGAATCTCTAGATGAAGTTGGGGAGTATTGTCATGAGTTTTATTGCTGCTGTAACAAATTATCAGAAACTTAATGGTTTAGACAATATGAATTTATTATCTTACAGTTCTGCATGTCAGGATTCCAAAATAAGTCTTGTGTTGCTAAAATCAAGATATCATAAGGCTGTGTGCCTTCTGGAGGCTCCATGGGAGAATCCATTTCCTGGCCTTTTCCAGCTTCCAGAGGTGGCCTGCATTCCTTGACTCATGGCCCCGTCCTCTGTCTTCAGAGTGCGTCACTCTAACCTCTGCTTCCATCATCACATCTCCTCCTGCTTTTAACCCTCTTGCCTCCCTTTTATAAGGACCCTTTGATTACATTAAACCCATACAAACAATCCAGGATAATCTCCATAACTTTATCACATCTGCAAAATCTCTTTTTTCATGTAACATATTCACAGGTTCCAGATATTGAGATATGGACATCTTTTGGGATCTACTGTTTTGTCTACTACACCATCTTAACAATATTGTCGACCTGGCTGGCGTAGCTCAGTGGATTGAGCTCGGGCTGCGAACTAAAGCATAGCAGGTTCGATTCCCAGTCAGGGCACATGCCTGGGTTGTGGGCCACGCCCCCAGCAACTGCACATTGATGTTTCTCTCTTTCTCCCTCCCTTCCCTCTCTAAAAATAAATAAATAAAATCTTAAAAAAAACACAATATTGTCTTCCATGCAACTCATGAACATGGAACCGTTTATTTAGATCCTCTCTAATTTCTTTCAAAGATGTTTTCTAGTTTTCAATGTATAAGTCATATTCAATTTGTTAAATATATTGTTAAGTATTTTATTATTTTAATGCTATTATAAATGAAACTTTTAATTTCATATTTGAATTGTTCACTGCTAGTGTATAGAAGCCTAATTGATTTTTGTATATTGAGCTTGTACTCTCAGTGAATGCAGGGATTCTTTTTGGAGGTGATGAAAATTAGACAGTGGTAATAGTTGTGCAACTGTAAATATACTAAAAGCCACTGAACTGTATAATTTAAAGGAGTGAATTTTATGGTCTGTGAATTATACCTCAATAAAACTATTACTTTAAAAAACTATGTATACTGTTTGGGAATTTCTATCAACAATGTAAATATGAATTACCTTCTTACCCAAAATGAACTTCCCTTTTGGATGTGAGGGAGGTTGGAATGGGGGAGGAGGAAGGTTGGGGGTTAGATGCACCTGTGCTTTGGTGTATACTCTTATTTACTTCCAGCTGGAGACTCTAGAGGTTGCACACTGCACACTCCGGATCCTGGTATGTTTGATGGAGGGCTTTCTCTTCATTCCTCTTTTATCCCTAGACACAGAAAATCCATCTTTGCCTCAGGCTTTTGCTCTCATGCCTGGACCACTCTCTTCCCAGATCCTCACATCCCTGGCTCCTTCCTGCTATTCAAGTCTTGGTTCTAACAGGTCTTCCTTGCTGAACAAATCAAATCTAAAGTAGCTCCCCCAATCCAATCATTCTCTAGCACATCAGAGTCTTTATTCTCCTCCTATCACTAGCTGAAATTATTTTCTTTATTAATTGCTTGCTTGCTTCTATATTTCTCCTCTGGACCATGTAAGATCTATTAGAACAGGACTCCAGACTGTCTTTCTCACCACCGTGTCCTTAACCTCTAAGATAGGCCCTGGCACATAGGAAATGTAACTAAGTATTAGTTGAATGAAAAATGCATGTATCATAAAGGAGAGCAGTTATAATTTGGCCTAACTATTCTAGTTGGCCAATGAGGCTCTAGTGAAGTCTGTTTTTAGAACAATTTTGGTGATATTAACTGGCAAGCAATTATTTGGCCTCATAGAAGATGCTATGTTTGGATTGTGTGTTTGTATTCACAGGCTTTACCCACAATTGCCCCAGGTTTTGGAGCTGATAAAATTTTTCATTAGAAGAGTTCAATGATTTAAAAAGCTAGGGTGAGGCAGGCAGTATCCAGGGAGCAAAGGAAAAAACACAAATGAGAACTGTGCTAGAGTGGAGTCTGTATCTTTATTTCTTGAATGTGGGCTGGCCTCATGACTTGTTCTGACCAACAGAATGAGGGGGAAGTAATACCATGCCACTTCTGAGCCTACATCTTAAGGAGACCCTTCTCTCTCTTGCAGATGCAGTAAACCAGGGCTGGATAGCTTGCAAAAGGAGAGACCGAGTGCAGCCGAAGGTGGTCTGGAGAGCCAGCTCCCACATGACCTTCCAGCTGGTTGCATTCTATGACCACATTCACCTAAGATCTCAGAGCCCAGTCCAGCTGACCCATAGATTTGTGAGCCAACTTAAATATTTATTGATGTATGCCACTGAAGTTTTTATGGTTAATTTTTATGCAGCATCATTGTGGCAACAGATGACAAATGCAAGAGTCAAGAGAAGGACAAACATCCAGAATCGAGCAGTTTGAACTTGAGAGAACAAATAAGAGAATGTGTAGGCAGTACATGGGCCAGGGCCTGCACATTCCTTGTGGGGGCTCCATAAATACTTGTTGAATAGATTGCATCTGGGGAGTGGGAGGGGAATGGTGTGTAGTCATGTGTTCAAGCAAATATAGCTCAAGGACACTCTGGATTCCTAGCTCCCTGAGGGCCAAGGTCAGGTCTCTTACCAGTCTTTTCAACCTGATTTCACAGCATGCATGAAAACCCGATATGTATTAATAATAAGGGACAGGGGACTCACTGAGCAAACGGCTTTATGCTCCAAAACTACTTTCATTTGGTTTTGTAGAAAACTTTGTTATTTCTGCTTGGTTCAATGAAGGAAGAGTTGTATTAGCATTTTCCCTCAGTCAGTCTATTTCCCTATTTAGATGCCAGATAGTTCTTGTGTCTTCAGATTGCTATTTTCAGTTTGTCTATATTTGGAAAGAATCTCTTCTCATGCAGTTGACTCTGACAAAGTAATCTGGCAGCTAGAGTTTCAACAGAGCCTTATACCACAACTTCGAAAAACAGCACTCACTTTAGTAGGTTGAACAGCAGCTATAGAGAAATAGATATTTAGTTATTAACTTAATTTTTTGTTTGTACAAGGGAGAGATAAAAAAAAACCCCAGAATTATCTTCTGGAGGGCGGGCTCCTTGTAGTAGAGACTTCCCCTGCTAGATGAGTGTTCTGGGAACCCATCTGCATCAGTGCACCAGCTGGTTGTTGTGAGAGGCTGTGTTTGCCTTCAGTAAACTTCATTTTGAACACTCTTTGAACGCACTTGCCCATTTCATGATGAATAGTTTATAAGTGCACCTGCCCACACTGTGCTGAGTGTTCAAAAATGGCAGAACCCCCATGCCTCACCCTCCCCATTCACCTGATCTCACCCTGAATGACTTTTTTGTTTCCTGGGATGAAAAAAGTCCTCAAAGGCAAACATTTCACTGATGTGGAACAGGTGAAACAAAAAAATGGCAGAAGCACTAAAAGACATCAAAATCAATGAGTTCAAAAACTGTTTTGAGCTCTGGAAAAACATCTTAACAGGTCTAGTGCATCAAATGGAGAGTATTTTAAAGGTGATTGAAGTTTAAACATGTAAGAATAAGTGCACAATTTTTTTAGATAAATTCTGAGGTTTTTGGGTCTCCCCTTGTATGTTGACTATGCATGCTAGCTAACTAAAGAGTTGAAATCCCATTTCCTAAAATCTAAAACACCAGGAGTACAGACAGTCTTCCTAGGAGAAGCAGAAGAGGTGAACTTCTTTTTCCATGACACGGAAGCTCATCTGAATCAAAACCAGAAGCTTTTGGACCTTTCTGCAATCGAATCCATGCTGGGGTGTCAGGCATTCAGTCTGGCCTCCTTGACCAGAACTGTCCTCCCTCACATGCCCTGACCCTCTACACCCATTTTGACCAGCCTGCTTCAAAGCTAAGACTCAACAGCCAGCCTGCCTGGGTTCACTAGCTATGAATTCTTGGTCAAATTGCTTCATCTCTCTGTGCCTCAACTTTCGTTAAGAGTCAAATGATAATACTATTACTACCCACTGTGGTGGGTCATTAGATGAGGTTACCTACTTAGAGGGTTTGGCACAGAGCAGGTATTTGTTAAATGTCAGTGACTGTCATCTGATAAATTAATTGAGCTGATAGTTACTTTATGTACTACCTGCAGAGACTAATTGCCTGTAGACTGAAGTTTTTGTTTTTTAACTTTTAATTTGAAAATAACTTCAAATTTGCAGAGATGTTGTAAGAATAAGAATAGAACACCCATATAACCTTTAACTAGATTCACTTATTGTTAGCATGTCAGTCCATTTGCTTTATTCTCCTGTCTCTTTCTATATGTGTGTATATGTGTGTGTGTATATATAATATCTATACATTTGGAGATATATATATATATATATATATAGATAGATAGATAGATAGATAGATAGATATATTCCACTTGAAAGTAAGTTACATGTCATGAAATTTTATGCCTAAATTTTTCCAAAGAATCAAGGTATCTGCTTACATAACCACAGTATAGTCATCAAATTTAACATATAATACTAATTTTAAATTTATTTATTTATTTTTATTGTATTTTTCTACTACCATTTAGTCCCATTATTCCCCCTCCACCCAGCAATCACCACACTGTTGTCCATGTCCATGAGTCCTTTTTCCTTTTTTGCTCAATCCCTCCACCTGCTAACCTCCCCCTCCACTTAGCTGTCATCCTGCTCTCTATGAGTCTGTCTATTTTGCTTGTTAGTTCAATTTGTTCATTAAACTCCATATATGAGTGAAATTGTATGGTATTTGTCTTTCTCTGACTGGCTTCTTTCACTTAGCATAATGTTCTCCGGGTCCATCCAGACTGTTGCAAAGAGCAACACTTTCTTCTTTTGTATAGCTAAGTAGTACTCCACTGTATAAATGTCCCATAGTTGTTTTATCTACTCACCAGTTGATGGACACTTGAGCTTCTTCCATATCTTGGTAACTGTAAATAATACCGCAGTGAACACAGGGGTGCTTATGTTCTTTCAAATTAGTGTATTGGGTTCCTTCAGACATATTCCCAGAACTGGGATTACTGGGTCAAAAGACACATCCATTTTTAATATTTTGAGCTCCATAATGCTTTCCACAGTGGCTATACCAGTCTACATTCCCACCAACAGTGCACAAGGGTTTCCCCATTCTCCACATCCTCGCCAGCCCTTGTTTGTTGATTTATTGATGATAGCTGTTCTGACAGGTGTGAGGTGATATCTCATTGTGGTTTTAATTTGCCTTTCTCTGATGTTTAGTGATGTTGAGTATCTTTTCATGTCTATTGGCCATCTGTATGTCCTTTTTGGAGAAGTGTCTATTCAGGTCCTTTGTCCATTTTAATTTTTTTGTTCTTTTTTGTGTTGAGTTTTATAAGTTCTTTATAAATTTTGGATATTAACTCCTTATCAGGTGTATTGGCAAATATGTTCTCCCATTCTGTGGGTTGTCTTTTTATTTTGTTGATGATTTCCTCTGCTGTGCAAAAGCTTTTTAGTTTGATGTAGTCTCATTTGTTTATTTTTTCTTTTGTTTTTCTTGCCTGGGGAGATATAGCCAATAAAATATTGCTATGAGAAATGTCCAAGATTTTGCTGCTTATATTTTCTTCTAGGATTTTTATGGTTTGGGGTCTAAAATTTAAGTATTTAATCCATTTTGAATTTATTCTTGTGTGTGGTGTAAGGCGGTGGTCTAGTTTCATTTTTCTGCATACATCTCTTCAATTTTCCCAACACTATTTATTGAATAAAATATTTTTAGCTCATTGTATGGGCTTGATTCCTCTGTCAAATGTTAATTGATTATAAAGGTGTGGGTTTATTTCTGGGCTCTCTATTCTGTTTTATTAATCTATGCATCTGTTTTTATGGCAGTACCATGCTGTTTTGATTACTATGGCCTTATGGTATAGGTTCATATTAGGTAGCATGAGTCCTCCAACTTTGTTCTTCTTTCTCAAGACCACTATGCCATGGGGGGCCTTTCATGGTTCCATATAAATTTTTGAAATATTTTTTCCAGTTCTGTGAAATATGTCATTGCAATCTTGATAGGAATTGCATTGAATCTTTGGGTAGCATGGGGGTTTTAATGATGTTAATTCTTCCTATGCATGAAAACAGTATATGCTTCCACTTATTTGTATCTTCTTCCAATTCTTTTTTCAGTGTCTTATATAATTTTCTGAGTACAGGTCTTTTACATCCTTGGTTAGGTTTATTCCTAGGTATTTTATTCTTTTTGAAGCAGTTGTGAATGGGATTGTTTTCTTAGTTTCTTTTTCTGTTAGTTTGTCATTGGCATATAAAATGCAACTGATTTCTGGATATTAATATTGTAACTTGCTTCTTTGCTGAATTCACTTATCAGTTCTACTAGTTTCTTGGTGGAATCTTTGGGGTTCTCTGTGTACAGTATCATGTCATCTGCAAATAAAGACAGTTTTACTTCTTTTGTAATTTGGATGCCTTTTATTTCTTCTTCTTGTCTGGTTGCTGTGGCTAGAACTTCCAGTACTATATTGAATAAGAGAGGTGAAAATGGACACCACTGTTTTGTTCCCAATCTTAAGGGGAATGCTTGCAGTTTTTGCCCATTGAGTATGATGTTGGCAGTGGCTTTGTCATATGTGGCCTTTATGATGTTAAGGTATGTTCCCACTATTCCCACTTTGCTCAGAGGTTTTTTTTTATCATAAATGGATGCTGGTTTTCATCAAATGCTTTTTCTGTATGTATTGATATGATCATGTGGTTTTATCCTTCATTCTGTTTACATTGTGGATCTCATTTATTGCTTTTCAAATGTTATACCAACCTTGGATTCCCAGAATAAATCTCTCTTGATCACGGTGGATGATCTTTGCGACGCATTGCTGCATTTGGTTTGCTGATATTTTGTTGATGCTTTTAGTGTCTGTGTTCTTCAGGGATATTGGCCTATACTTTTTTTTGTAGTGTCTTTATCGCATTTTGGAATTAGGATAATGCTGGCCTGTGAAATGAGCTCAGGAGTCTTCCTTTCTTTTGAATTTTTTGAAATATTTTTAGAAGGAAAGGTGGTAGTTCTCAGAATATTTGGTAAAATCCACCTGTGAAGTCATTCAGTTCAGGCTCTTATCCAACCTACTGTCTTATTACAGTTTCGTCAGCTGACCAGTAATGTCCTTTATAGCATATTTTTCTCATAAGAGAGATCCAGTCTGAGATCAGGCACTGTCTTTAGTTGTCACATCTCTTTAGTTTACTTCAATCTCTAACATTTCTTTGTTTTTTAAGACATATGTTAATAGAATGTTTGTCATGCTGGGTTTAATTTTTCCTTATGATTATATTCAAAATACTGCATTTCTGGCTGGAGTACTGTATATGTGATGTTGTGTCCTTCTCACAGTGTCACTCTAGGGCACACGATGTTCATCTTTTCTTTGCTCATATTAATTTTGACCATCCAGTCATTTGTTGCCTAATTTCTTTACTGTGTGGTTGCTATTTCCCCCCTTACAATTACCAAGCAATTTGTGGTGATACACTTTAAGGCCATGGAAATATCTTGACCCTCATCAGATTTTCCTCCTTGTTTTTGTATCCACTGATGATTCTTAACCTGATCTATGCAAAATGATGGTTTTCCAATTCCAATGCTTACATCATATTTACATCAGCTTTTGGCATTGTGCTGTAGACAGAAGCCCTCCTTTCCACTGTCAGTATTTGCTAATAACTCCTCTCCCTAATGTGTACTTGTTTTAGTAACTTTGTTGCATTCATTGGATGTGTATCTGCAAGTGTTTAGGTTGTTCTTCCTTCCCTCCCTTTCTTACTTTATCAGTGTAGTTCATGAATGTCCATTTTTCTCAACAATTTATAATTCATTATTCTCCTTAACTGTTTTGGTGCTCAGATTGTCCTGGATATGACTGGTGATAACCCTAGGGTTTTGAAGTCAGTTTATTTACTGAGAAGCTTCATAAATGTCACAAAAGGCAGTTATCTATGTGTCAGAGACAGGCCTGTATCACTGAGATAATGGTATCATTGTGGTAGCCATGAGCCTTTTCTGCAGGTAGGACATGAGAAAGAGCATTTTTTTTTTATTGTAAGCCTCCTGCCATTCTTTTGTCGCTGTTTCACACAGGCAACAACAAGCAGAGAATTCTCGAGGTTCAGGCCCGCTGAGGGTGGCAAGGAAAGATGAGAGCTCATTTATTAGGGGCTCCAAACCCTGGGCATTTCCTTGGTCAAATTATAGCATGATTATCTCCTCTTATTTCTCTCAAGGACATTTTACTGGAAAATTGGTGGTACAACAGTAAGAAAGCACATGGTAACGTAGTATCAAAGCATATTACTCCTGCTATTATTAACTGACTCCTGCTAAAATAACTGACACTTTAGCAGCACTTACTCTGTTAGGAACACTGACATAAACACTGCAGTTATACCATTCTATGAAGTAAGTTATTATCTCATTTCACAGATGAGAAAACTGAAACACAGAAAGGTTAAGCAACTTGTCCAAGGTCACACAGTTAGTGGCTGAGGTAGATTTAAATCCAGTCAATGTAGCTCTAAAGCCTGATGCCTAATTACTGAGCAGGGACAGGTAATGGGCGTTCATTCCTTGAAACTCTTGACCTACCTGACGTAATGAACAAATGCAATCAGCAGGCACACCAAATAGAAGGAGAAGAAGATGAGGAAGCTGAGAAGAATGGATTTCACAAAAACGGAATCTGAGGGGAGAGAAACAACTTTAGTCAGGATGTCTTCAGGAGAAAAGAGGGCCATGTTTGGGACAGAACAGCTTCAAGGCCTATCTTTGTCACGCTCATTGTTAAGTCCTGAGATATCTCCACTTAAAGCACAAAGCTACTGGGAGTCACCCAGACATTATATTCACAAAGGGTGGGCTTTCACCATGATGACTTCCTTGGGGAAGCCAGGAGGCAACTTCCTATATATGACAATTTCATAATTGAGGTTCCTTTCTTTCTGGAAGGGATTTAACAAAATGCTTTGATTCTCTCTTCTATCTCTAAGGTGTAGATTAATTTTCTCACAATATTTCTCTGGAAAGATGGCATTAGCATTGAATTACATAATCAACTGCCTGATATAGGACTCTCTCTACTGAATACCAGAGCCAATTCTGACCTTTAATGGAAGGGACAATTGTCACTTTCAGGTTCTTTGTTCGTTGTAGATTCCAGGTTTGGTTTTCCTTTTCTGGTTAAAAAAAAAAAGGCAAAATGGATCAGATACTAGACTCCTGGCCCCTCATCTAAACAGTTCAAAAGCTGTGCAAAATTAACTCTGATTGCTGAATTTTCTTTTAAAAAGAACTAGAGGAAAACCTAACCCCCCAAGCTTTCAAACCATCTAATACCTCTCTTTAAAAGAAGATTTTATTTATTTATGTTTAGTGAGAAGGGAAAGGAGGGAGAAAGAGAGGGAGAGATTAATTGATATCTGGTTGCCTCTCACGTGCCCCCCTAATGGGGACCTGGCCTGCAACCCAGGCATGTGCCCTCACTGGGAATCAAACTGGTGACTCTTTGGTTCTCAGGTCAGCACTCAATTCACTGAGGCATACCAGCCAGAACATCTTGGTTAAACTTTCAATTTGGCCTTTGTCTGGGTGCATTTTGGTAGTGCTAACAAACACAAATGAGACTTCAGCCTAGGGAGGCTGAATGAAGAAGGCTTGACCCTTTCTCTGATATTCACATGGTTCAACGTGCGAGGGATACATGAAGAAAAGAGCTACAAAAACAGGAAATTACCTCATCTTTTGGTTTGAATTTTCCAGCCAGTGAGAACCTGTTTTTTTTTATATATAGTCATCAAAGAGCTTGTAGTTTAACAAAGAACATTGAACATTAGCAAAACTTTATACAGCTATGTAATTAAGAGATCAAAGAATGCAGGAACAGAAATTTCACATAAATACCAAGGGAACCATGTTCCACTTAAGAGTAAACATCCGCCATGTTCATCACATATCACATCAGCTGCTGGGGACCTGTGTTTTCAATCAACTGCCTATTCCATTCCCAAGGTAGTTACTGGATAACCAGACAGCTCCCCAGAACCATTTGTACTGTGCCTCAGAGCTCACACAGACCCTGTTATTGGACAAGGTGTCCCACTTTCTTACCTTGCAAGCTACAGTTTTGGCAACTGAAATTGAGAACTCAATTTTCCTTGCACATCCTTGTAGAAATGATGACTACTGATAAATATAAGTGACTCCATTACTTCCGGCTACCAAATTGATCTTAGAAAATGGACCTTGGTCTGCTGTATACAAATCATTACTTCCCAGTAGCAAATATTTGTTGAGTAAAGAGCCAATTTCACATGGTCTGAGGGAGCACAAGATTTTGAAGTAATACAATATACTAAGGAACATTTTGTAGTATCACTAAAGCCTTTAGATCTATCATTTTCTTCTCTTTATTTTTTTTCAAGTATCTCTCAGACCACCTTCCCAAGTCACTGCTAATGACCCTCACTTGGAACTGGAAATGGTTGTAAAAGGCCAAAGTGAGCATTTGACTTCCCTTCTATTCTCCTTGGTCAGGTTTTTCTAAGTAGCCAAATATTCCTCACGACCTCTTACCCTGGATGAAGAAAGATCCTCCGCAGGCGTAGTCTTCCGGCTTTATCACAAACACCACGAAGAACTGCTCAGCGGGAAAATCCTTCTTCTGTGTAAGACATAACAATCTTTTTATTTATTTATTTATTTATTTTTTAATTTTTTTTATTTTAATCATTGTTCAAATACAGTTTTCTCCTTTTTACTCCCAATCCAGTCCCCCCTCCCACCCACCCCACTTCCCTCCCATTACCACTCTCCCCTTAGTCTATGACCATGTGTCCTTTAAGTTTGTTCCTGTGAACCCTTCCCACTGACCCCTTAAATTCCCTCTTCTCTCCCCTCCGGTCACCATCAGCCTTTAGCGCTCCACTCCGTAGTGGACACTAGCTAGGTTTTAGAGGACAGGCTGATGGAGACATAACAATCTTATGATATGGTTTTTATGTCCTTATGATACGAAAGACAGAAGGAGGGAGAAAGCCCACAGCAGTGGGATGGGAGCAGAAAGGAGGGAAAGGAAGAAAGGTAAAGTTCACCCTTGCTTCCTAACTTCTTATAAGAGACTTCCCCATATCCACAATCACGTAATTACCGCATCCAAGAACTTAAGGTAAATAGATGCAGTCTTCCAATTTTAATCTATCTTGTGCCCACTTGAGTGCTTAAAACTGTAACAGGTGCCATATAAGTAATATGTCAATGGCCTGTGTGTAATAATTAATACTTATACATTGTTTTTAAAATGAATAAACTTTATTTTTAAAGCAGTTTTAAATTCACTACATTAATTTTTTATTATTTTCAAATCTAATGATAAGTGACTTTGCTAAAAACCATACAGTCAGCAGATAAATAAGCAGTTTAGTTTAGGGAGGCAAAGACAAGTCAGGAGACCTGGGTTAGCCGTGGCTCTGACTTTCTCTAAGTGTGCTTCTTTGTGTCCCAGTTTCCTTATCCATGAATCAAGCATGATTTGCAAGACGATCTTTCAGGTATATTGTATTTCTACAACTTTTGTTTTCTTTTAACAACCCCAGATTTCTGGTATCATCACTGAGAAATGGCCCAAGACTGAATCATGGGTCTAGAAGAGAAGTAACAATTTATTGCCAAATATATTCAAAGTCATTATGTACTGATATGCTTTGTGCTTCATTAATTTAGTTTCCTGGCTGATGTAAAATATGAGTTCTTTTTAAAAAAAGGTTTTATTTATTTATTTTTAGAGAGGGAAAGAAAGAAAGAGAGGAAGAGAAACATTGATGTGCAAGAGTTGCATTGATTGGTTGCCTCTCCTGAGCCCCCAACAGGGGACCTGGCCCACAAACCATGCACATGCCCTGACTGGGAGTTGAACCAGCGACCTTTTGGTTCATAGGCCTGCACTCAATCCATTGAGCCATACCAGCCAGGGTGTGAGTTCTTTATTATTATTATTTTTTTGTCCTTTATTATTTGGGACCATACAATGTGAACTGCTAAGAAAGAAAGAAATATCTGAGGCTGAGGAAAATTAAAGCTGGACTGATAGAAGTTTATAGGTCTGATACCAAAATTATAATTAACCTCTCTTCATTCTTTGCTATTACTCAACAAAGAGCATCAAGTCACAGATCCTTGAAGTAATACTACCCCAAAGTCAGGAACAGAACCTCCTGGAAAATATCTGGCATGTGTGGATATTTTTGCTGTACATTTACCATTGAAACAATAAATTAATTACAAATACCAAAAGGGCAAATTACTGTACAGATATGTACAGTAATGGTCCACAGATATGGTCCACATTCCTTTGCAAGTGTCCGTTCCACCCAGAGTTGAAGTCCTCTTTTGCCTACCATTTCTGTCAGAAATGGTTCTGTGACTGTGCTTAACTGCTTTAGATGGATAAGTTTCACCCTAAATTGGCATCCCCCATTGAAAAGACTGAAATACTCTGCCTTTGCCATTCTAAGCAATCTGTCAGATATATGATCCACTGCATGATGGGTTCCCAAGATTCCACCATTGCCCAAGCTTTGATTTCAAGCACAGCAATCTCTCTTTTAAAACCATCGAAAAGGGAAGAGATCCAAGGCACACAGTGAATGGTAATTCCTTTCGGATGCTGCTCCAGGAGGTAAACTGACACACTGTCATTGACAACAGTGACCATGCCATCGATGTCTCACCTGTAGTGTGATGGCAGCTTTCTTGGTCATGGACTGATAGACACCATTAAATTCCACATTGTGGTCAAGATCATACACTGGGCACTGCAACGCAAGGAGGGATAAAAAGGAGAGTGTCACTAATGTCACATCATTCCATGCTGCACCTGCCACACGTACGGAGAAGGGACTTCCTTACTGAGCCGTAAGCCATAAAACCAAAATGTTTTTCCCCAGAACAGTCATGAAACTGTCTCCTAAAACTTCGTGGCTTGTTCTCTGAAGTCAAGGTCACTTTATACCAAAGAGAACTGAAGTTATCTTACAGTTTATAATGCCTTTCCATTTTTTATTAACACCCTGAGACAGAAAAGGCCTAATGTTACAACAATTTTTTTAAAATTAAATTTGAGGTAACATTGGTTAATAACATTGTATAGATTTCAGGTGTATTACATTATAATTCTATACTGGCATATGCTATTGCATACTCACAACCAAATGTCTAGATCTTCTCGACAGCATATATTTGACACCCTTTACTCAGTTCACCCTTTTCTTCAACCCTCTTCCCAACCCTTACCATATCTGTGAAGTTGTTTTTGTTTTATTTGTTTATTTTTTGTTTTCTATTCAACATATAAGTGAAATCATACAGTTTTGTTATTTAAAAAACTTAGGCCCTGACCAGTGTAGCTCAGTGGGTTGGGCATTGTCCCACAAAGCAAAAGGTTTGCCGGTTTGATTGCCGGTCAGGGCACATGCCTGGGTAGCAGGTTCAGTCCCCGGTAGGGTGTGTACAGTTGGGCACATATGAGAGGCAACTGATCAATATTTCTCTCTCACATCGATGTTTCTCTCCCTCCCTTTCCCTGTCTCTAAATAAATAAATAAAATCTTAAAAAAAAAAGAAAAAGAAACTTAGAACAAGTGATAGGTTTCCATCTTCCCTCCTGTACTCCACAACTTCGTCTTCCTTGTACTCTGTCATGATGATACCTCCCTGCCTGCCTCTTTTCCTCCCTTCATTTGATTTGGTGACAAGTCAGCTATTCACTATCACCCCAAACCAATGTGTCCAAACACTGACTGCCCAAGGTACCGTTCTTCTATAACTTAGCAGTTTTGCAGGAGACACATAGACACGTCCTCCACCCTTCCCTTTTATTTATCCTGGGGCAACATAATTCTCCATACTGGAAGGTGGGCAACTTATTAAGACTCACCATGATATTCTGGACTGAGACAACAGAACACGGATAAGCCATTTTAGATACAACTTTAATGATAACTGAGTCCACGTCTTCAGGAAATTTGTATAGAAAATACTGAGAATGAGAAAAAGAAAGACATGATTCATTAATATTAAGAAATGTTTACAATGACAAACTCAAACTGTTTTCACATGAGTGGGATCATTTTCTCTAACATCAGGCACAAAGTTCAGGTGCCAATCTCATTCACCTCCGGTAGGTCAGCCAGCCATTCATCTCACAGCTGCTGAGCGACTGCTCTCTGCAGGGCTCTGCGCCAGACAGAGGGACATATCAGTGAGTAAAACAAAGTAGCCACTTCATACAATATTGCCATATGATTTTCTATGGTTTTTCTTTCTCAACTATGCTTTCCTATACTTCCTTGCAGTTTCTACGTGAGAAGATCCCTCTAACCTTCGAATTGGGGACATGAGGGATGTAATGTGAGACAATTTACTTCTGTGTGGTCATTTTGAAATATGAAGCTCTACCTTGAAAAGCAGGTAAGCCTGTTCTTCAAGAATCGTAACCACCTTTCTATAGGCAAGAATTAGCACTAGACAAACCCCCACCCTTTTCCCCACCCCCCGGCCCCACCAGACTCTTTCTAAACAACTTATTTTTTGTCTGGAATAGAGTGAGATGACATTTAGATTCAAAGACCAAACTTTATATCTGCCCCCCTGAAATAGATGAAAATAGATGTTCACAATTTTGGTCAGGCTGAGATATCTCTAAAGTACTTCTCAAATATCACCAGAATCGGGAAACATAGTAGAAAGAGGTTATACTATTTACCTACTTACATTATAAATGCCCTGAAAAAAATTACCTCTACCTTTTAAAGATATCACTAATAACGAAAAAAGGGACTTCTGCCCAATAGTTATAAATATGGTAACTGGTTGAGAAACTTGACATAAAATACATGATCCAAAATTTGAGGGAACCGCCCTGGCTGGGGAGCCTCAGTGGATTTGAGTGCTGGCCTGAGAACTGAAAGGTCTCTGGTTCCATTGAAGTATCTCTCGCATGCCGATGTTGTTCTCACTTTCTCTCTCCCTTCCCCTCTCTCTAAAAGCAAATAAACAAAATCTTCTAAAAAATTAAAAAAAAAAATAAAAATTTGCGGGTGCCAACCAAAACAAGTCCTATATTTTAGGACTCTGATAAAACTATCACTTTAAAAGACAGGCAAAACATGTCAAAACTTAATTTTGCATTCCAACATCCTCTTTACTAACCTTATTTGGAGAATCAGAGCAATAACAATAGGATGTTTTTCAATAATCCAAAGCCTTCAGATCGGGGAGGGGTGGGGAATCCCAAGATTAAGAACTGTCATTTAATGCTGCTATTTGGAAGTCTGTTCACACCTTGTAACAGATGGCGACACTGCCAAGAATGCACTTGGTTTTGTGCTTTCATTTTGGAGCTTGATTCAAACGCATATAACACAGGAATCTTCCAAAGGTGAATATTCTGGAATTACCAAAAGGTGCTCTTGCTCCCCAGTGAGACCCACCTTTCTAATTCAAGAACAATACTATGATTACTGTTAGCAGAAACGAGCAACAGATACAGATACCTGCATATTACAGGGGATGGTTTTGTGCAAGCAGTAGATACCTACTGAAGCCTTAGATAAGGCAAAATATTATCAATCTTCTTTATCTCTAAATTGCCATAAAGCCCATATAAATATGTTTGAACCTTACCTTAATAATCTAACTTTTTATCAGAAATAAGCAAATAACAAGTACCCAAAGCAATGGCTGGAATTTAGGCCAAGTCATTATCTTGGGCCCTGATTACCTGTCCAGTTTCTGTAACTTGCTTCTACCTGCAAGAATAGGGGCAGAAAGTGAGGATGAAGGTTGTCTGAGAATGTGCAATAGTTAGGGTGAGCTTATAGGAATGGAAAATCTTTTCTACAGTTGGGGAAGATATAAAATTCAGGCCAATATGGGAATAATTAATAGTAAAAGTTTCACAGATACTGAAGAGTTTCTATTTTGTTTCATTGGTTTGTTCTAAATATATTTCATTCTTGTTTGGTGTTTATATGCACACTACTTAGGCTTTAATATTTATGTATCATTTTATAAGAAAAGGAACCCATAATCTATAATCATCACTGACTTCCGATCCACAAAACGGAAGTGCATTACAACATTCAGTATATCCTATTTACTGTAGCTCTGTTCAGAACCACTAGGCTATACTCATTCTGCAGTTGGGGTGCAAGTTTTTTCCTCCCTTTCTAGATGTCTCCCATTGCACTTAGCAGCCAGTGCTTTCAAACAGTTCATGAATGAACTAGCCAATAAAGGTTGAGGGCAACAGTTTGCAAGCCTGTAGTCCTCTTCTACCACTGGGTGGTAGTCCTCTTCTACCACTGGGTGGCAGTAAACAGGCACTGTGGACGCTTCCACTGCCAAGAAACTTAACCGCGTGTGTGGGAGTCGGCTCATACAGGTTAGGGGAGCTGATGGTGCACATCTCCCCCCATTTCTGTGTTCATCGACCACGTCAGCAGCTTGAAGTTGATCATGGTGAAGATGTTTATGCCGCAGAAATGGGAAAATGCTACAAATCAGGGTTTTCTCTCTGAAAACTAGTTGCTAAATATTTATCATGACACAAGTGGCTGTAATAAACTCACAATAGTGTCCATATAATGTTGATCCCAGCTTTAGTATATTCTAAATAAAAATTAATTATCCATTTATGACCAAAACTGTATTAGAGCCTGCAGAAGATTTACAATAAATATCAGGACATTAAGTAAATCTGTTTTAAACTATTGCATAAACTTTACTTTTTCAGAAGCCATGAAAGAATAAAAAGAAGGTAACTGGAAGTGTCACCAGAAAAGTAGCCTGAATAACTGAAGTTTTCATGTATTTATTCTGAATAGGATTATGGTTTAATGTAGAGCACAACACAAATTCTAATTCTTATTATAATTTTTTCGGCATTCTTATTCTCTTTACACAGGTGAAACAAATTTATTCCATCCATAACACTGTAGAAATTAAAATTTGTTTAATTTTATTGTATCTCCAGGTCAATTAATCATTTTTGTATGTGTTTAGTGTTGGCCTTCCACTTCCTGAGCTCAGTTTCCCACCCTCACCCCGTCCTGATTATCTAGGGTCCATGAGGGCAGAAGGTGCATCTTTCTCTTCTTCATTCTGCTATCCCCAGCACCTAGGACAGTCTAACACTGCTTGGTGCATGGTCTGCTGAATGAAAGTTGAGCTAAGGAACATCTACAAACAAATACCATGCTTTCCATTTCATACTAATTTAGGTGATAAGATCAAATGTTGTGTCCAAAATCCTAGTAACATGAATAATATTCCCAAAATACTAATGTATCTTCAGTTGTGAAACATGAACAGCAGCACCACATGCTGGTTCTACTTGTTCCCATAGTTTCTTTGAGTAAAACTAATAGCAGTCATAACCTTGACACCCTTCACTTACCTGGGGTTGAGAGGGGCTGGCAGTGAAGTGAAAGGCAACATTTGTCCTGAGAAATTTAAGTGGGAGAGGGGAAGTGAGAAAAACGCATAACAAGTTAGCAAGCAAAATTTATTTAAAAGAAAACAATCTTAAACTACATGCAAGGAAAGCCTTATGCTTTGTGAAGGGAGGGTTACTCTCAGCAAACTTACAAAGTAAACTGCATGGAAATTTGGTGGTTTCAGCTCTCAAGAATGACCAAATTGGGGATCGAGTCAATTTTACATCTTTAAATACCCATGAAGTCGTACCTATACAAGTAAGTACTTGGTTTACTTTTGTAGACATATTTGCCTTTGCATTCTCTTAAGATTTTATAATCAAGCACAAGATTTACGTGTCAGAAGTGGGCTGAAAGAGAGAGGAAAAGATTTGGAGTCCTTTTGGACAATGAACATAACATGTCAGGATAATTTTGATGTATCCATGGCAAAAGATAATTTTTTAAAAATGCAATGAGTAGATAATCCCCATGGTAGTGTCCCTAGGTATAGGAGTGTGCTCTTCCTGCCCCCAAGCACCTCCTCAGTGGTCTGCCACGCCAGCTGAAATTCTCCACCAAGATTTTGTTCTCTGTGGCTCAGGCCTTGCTGTCAGGATCTCCTTTTCTATTGATTATAAGACCTTAAGAGAATCCAAAGGCGCAAGTATCTACGAAAGTAAAGAGTGAACAACACCAAAAGAATATAATGGAGTTTTCTCTCCAGTTAGTAATTTCCTGTGAACTATTCTAGTAGGTACATTCATGCTTCTGTGAAAGGCAGCAGTGACCCAGAACTGAGGAAGGAAAGGAGTGGCTGAGGAGCGTGCAGCTGTAGCACGGGGGCTCTCCTGAGTGACTGTTTATGAAACCGTCCAAGAGACGGGAAAACACAAAGACAAGTTTGGTCCTCACTACAGTTTTGTAAGGGCTGCTTTGGCCTTTTATTCTTTCTAGGTTTTGCTCCATCTTTAATGTGAAGGTCATTCATATAAAACCCACTGCAGACTCTCAGTGTGTGTACCTGGGGAATGGTGTCCCCCCCACCCCTCCAATGTGGCCCATTTTTCAGGAAACCTGAACCTGAACTTCTAGGAATTTTCACCTGGACTTCTTCTGAGGTCCCTCCTCATAGCCTGGTGCTCTCTAAAGAGTCTTTCTCTGCATTTCTAATTTTCCTTTAATAAAAATTAAATAGTTTTAAACAATTTTATTAAAGATTCCTTTAGAAAGGGCATATCAAAACATGTAAATAAGAAGTTTGTAATTGAAGGTGTTGTTTAAAAGTCATAAAGTTTGAGCAGTATTTCTAATGGTAATGATCAACAATTTAGGCTGTGGGCAGCCTGGGCTCAGAATTTAGCAATGGGTACAATTTTTATATGTCTGCTGTCAGCAGAAATCCTCATCAGTGTCGAGGATGGGTTTTGCGGAGCATGGTTGAAAATTTGTGGCCTTAAGTCACCTAAAGAGTCAAAGTCAGTGTCAAACCCAGTTCTGTGTGTGCTCCTGAGATGCCACAGCCAGAGCGAGAACCCACAGTGCTGTGTGTGGCTAGGTAGTGGCCTCTTTGCATGGGGAGTGTCATCTGCTGTTACCAGGGCAACAATTCTGTTCATTGCCAGGTCAGGGGAACAGAACGGACACTGCTTTTCTTGGCTAGCAACAGACAGCAGGAGGTTTCCAGAAGCAACCAGTTTTCTTTGGCCAGAAATTTGGCTTTTCATTCTCTCCTATCACTTGAATTCCAGTTGTAACAGAATATAGGGGCATCAATATGAATTTTCTGAGTCTTTTTTCTTTACTAGTACAAAACATACAAATATTGAAGACATTGTTTTTCTTTAAGACTGACACATTTGAGTCCTCTCTTTCTCATGGAGTCAACAGTGTGTGCAAAATAAACACCGTGCCTATTCACATGAAAAGTTTTGCTTTCTTTGCCATAGGCTCTGACAGAGGTGTGCAGAAAGTTGTGCAGAAAGTTTACTTTTCAAGGGTCATTAACCAGCAGGACAAAGCCAATTGAGACTCGCCTTTCATTTTACAAAAAGAGGTACAGAAACTTCATTTTATTTGTTTCAAACACAGAAGACAAATGTTTATTCAATAAATGTAGGAAAAACTGAAAACTGACTTACTCCCCTTGTTTTGGGTAGTTTGAGAAAGAGGGAACAAGAAAAAGAACAGATGGAGTCAAGAGATGTGGGTGAGCAGATGAGACAGAAGAAGAGAGAGGCTAGTGGGAAAGAGAGAGAGCAGCACCCACAGGAGAGAAGGAAAAGGAAAGGGGGTGGGAAGAAAGGTAAGCGGAAAGAGAGGCAAGGACAAAAGCTAAGTAGTTTTTGAGGTGAGGGCCAGAGAGGACTGTGAGCTTCACGGCATATTACCCACTTTATGACAGCAAGTCCCTGTCACAGGGCAGAGAAGGCATTCTAACCCCCCACTTTGTTGTTTAAGGAAATTATACCCTATTATTCACTTGGACTGCGGACTTTATAATGTCACTTCCTGTTACCTCCTGACTGCCATCTGTCATGAACTCCCTTCGTGTACCCAACCCTTCCCCCAATGCTCTGGGCCTCTGTCACCCTCACGTCGCTCTAGTCTAAGTACAGACTTTGCCCGCATGCGCTAAACCCTGTCCTGTCTTCCCTTCTCTGGGACTTTGCTCATACAAAATCCAGCTCTCCTATGAATTTTATTTGTCCTTGTACCCCTTGGTTTATAAATATACTACTCTAGTCTCAGCCATTTTCAAAATAAATAACAAAAGTACTCCAACAAATTTCCTCCCTTTTCCCTGTATGTCTTTACCTCAATGTTGTTCTACATTCTCCTTTTCCTTCACAATCCAGCTTCTTAAAAGAGTGTTCTGCTCTCATCTCTCCTTCATTCTTTTCTCTTCCCACTGCTGTCAGGATCCTTTTCTGCTTTAAAACATATCGGGAGCCTCTTCTCACCATTCCCCTGAAGTTGCCTTTGCTAAGGGTAACAGTCACCTCCTAGTTGCTAAATCCAGTGACTTTACCTGTGATATTTGATACTGGCAGCCACTCCTTGTCTTGAAACTCTTTCCTGCCTTGGCCTCTGTGACACCTGCTTTCCTGGTTTTTTTTTCCCACACATTCATTTTCATATATATATGAAAACATTCTGGGTGGAGGGGGCAAAGGGGGAAAAACTGGGACAACTGTAATAGCATAATTAATCAAATGTAATTTTTAAAAAATCACCTATATATTCAGTTGCTACAAAAACAACAAAAATGCTAGTAAATCTCAAGTCTCCATGTCCAGCCATGTCCAGGCCTATCTCCTGAGCTCCAGTCACAGAAGACTAATCACCTGCTGGGCTACTGCCATTGACAGTCCCTCAGCACTTCATCGTCACGTGGTTAAGATGGAATGTTCGATCATTTCCCTGGTCCTGAACCACTATGTCTCTTTGTCAGTAAACCTCACCAGACTTTGGACATCTTTGTTAAGAGTCATCTTGGATTCCTCCCTTTTCATTACTTCCCATTTGATTCATCACCAAATCTTACTGATCCTACTGGTATACAAGTAACCTGGATGCACCTGCTCTCACCTGAAGCCGCATCTTTGCCTGACATAGCATCCAACAAAACAAACACTTTTGAAAAGTGATGTAAATCATTACTGTAGTCCGCCCCCAAACACTAAAGGATGATTACATTACACAGAGCAAAATGGTCTAAAAACCTCTTTGCACATCCATTTCCTCAAAAAACCTACTTGTCACAGCATGGTGGCTGAGCTATGTCACTTAGAACCCTCTCTCAGAACAAAGGTTCAAGATCCCATTGTAGATCTTGAGGCTGGAAGGCTGCAAGTACTCATGAAGGAACACACATTTTACTCCACCACATACATTTGTTGAATTTGCGAATGATCTCCACATATATTCCTTGACTCTTTCTTCCTTCTTAAAACTTTGTTTCTGCCACAATGTTTAGCCTCTAACTGGTTTTTATTCCTCTCTATTCAAATATCTTTTAATTGTCCTGTTTGCCTCTACCCTCTCCTCTCTCCAGTTCATCTTCCACATTGACACTAAAATCATTTCTAAAATCCGATCTGTTCATGTTATTCTGTTGCTTAAAATCTTTTAGAGGCTTCCTTCCCTAACCTGAAAGGTGAAGTCTAAACTCCTTAGTGCTTCAGACAAGATCTCAGTCACCAAGGACAGGATACAGCCTGTGTGTCCAGTCTCATCTCCTGTAACTCTGCCTTAGGCGTCACGTGGACCAGCCTTCCTTATGTGTGTCTGCCCAGTCTGCGATGTGTAAGTCAGACCTTTCCGCTGAGCATCATGATGCTATATCAACACTCCGGCAGACATCCGTGCTTCAAGTTTAACGTGGACCAAGGTGAGATTAACATCTTTTCCTTCCCTCCTCAAAATCCTCATTTTTTCCTTAGTGGTGCTACCATCCACAAGTTAGAAGGTCATCTCTGACTCTCCCATTCCACTTACTCTTCATATCCAATCAAGTTTTGTCAATTTTACCTCCAAATTCTTCAGTTCATCTTCTTGGCCACTGCATCAGTGTTCCAATCTTTCTGCATCCAGTCTTGTTCTCTTCAAATCCATTCTCTACACAACTGTCACAATTTAGACAACTGCCTCCATTTCTCAGTAGCCCTTCTAACCTCCTCCCATCACATGATCAGGTGCCTGCTTGCTCCTACTGCCTCCTGCTCATCCTTGTCTGCAACCTCACACTCAGCAGCACACCCGGCCCTGCAGTCTGGGAAAACAAATGGTGGGAAGCTGTGCACCTATGTGCGGAAGTGGAGAGGGATAGTTAGATGGCAGGGAGTAATGCTTTAAGGTGGAATTTTATTTTGAAAGCTGAATTTAGATAAATAAATGTTTCACGGACTTGAGAAATATTTAGGGCAACATAAAAATTGTGAGGACAGTTTTAAACAGAAAGTAGAAACAGAATGTTATAGTGGGAGGAGCTCAGAACTGGGAATTAGAATTAGAATCTAGTATTGATTTTGCCTTTCCTAAGTGTGTGAGTTTGGACAAGTCACTTAACCTCTCTCTGGGCATCAGTTTGCTCATCTGTAAAAATGAAGTGAATAGATTAGATACCCCAAAGTCCTTCCATTTTTAAAACTTATGATTCTAGAAAAAAAAAACCCCAGAATGTGTTTCATATACTTTCTACCCGGCTACTCAAAAACACACAATTGAAATGGCAATGTTAGGAGCTCTGAGTTGATTTTCAGTGTTTCTCTCAGTTTCTAGAGTGCAGATCTAGAAACCCAGTCCTCAGCTCTTGCCCTTTACCATCATCCTCTGAGTTTCTGGGACACCAGCAAGGCTTGTGTGGGACAATCCAGAGCCAGGGAGAAAGAGACACATATCTCAGTAGCCATCTCTTCTTAGCTTATCTGATTCTCATGAAAGCCCTAGTAACGTAATATTTTGAAATGCGCTGAATGTCTGACTCCTGAGGTCAAGTCACATTGCATGAGGTGGAGACAGAAAATGATGTGAGGGACTAGATTTGCAGTTTCACCAGCATTCATGTCATTCATTCACGCTTGCACAGAGTTATGACCTCATGACTTCAGTTGCACAGAATCAGTTCTCCAAAGGGTCTAATTAACCTCACAGAAACAGCCCTAGAATTTAAGTACACTGCCACTAAGTGACAGGGACAGATTGAAGACACAGAAACCAATTAGTAAAGGCAAGGCTGGAAGTTGGAACTGCACTCTGTTCAAGTAATGTGCTCCACCTTCTTCGAGTTGTATAACCATGAATTCTTATATTGTTTATATAATAACTACATTTAATTGTTAAACAATTAAACACACTAAGCACAATAATTAGAAATTTTTTAAAAGTCGTGGTTCTCACTTCCAGCTGCACATTAGAATCTCCTAGGAAACTTTAAGAAAATATATACTAATGATTAAACCTGTTCTCCTACAGACTCTGATTTAATTGATCTGGGTGGATCTTGTCCACCAGAAAAACCTTTCCCTGCTTTATTGGGGGGTGGGGGTGGGAGGCAGGTGGGAGGATGGTGGTGGGAAGGTGGTTCTTTGCTCTTGAATTACCATGTCACCTCTTTGTAAGTCAAATTAATGGAGGACTTGGAAAAAATGCTCTGACTAATTCTCTATCCTTCTGACCATTCATGCATCCATCTGTCCATCTGTCTCTATAGGTGTACACTGTCAAGGGGTGTAGAGAAGACCAAAATAAATATTTGATTCCTATTAGCACCTCCATTGGCTACAGACATTTTTTTATAAATTGCCTTCAAAAATTTAAGGATCACTTTATAATAGAACAGAATAATCTGATCAGAAAATAAGCTGCAAAAGGTAATATATATTATGTTTAACTATTCTGATTGTTAAAAATTTTCAAGTATAAATTATTTTTTGGGAACACATAGAAAAGTTCACAGGTCATAAACACAGATCTGAATGAACTCTCACCAGGCAAACATAACCATGAACTTCCTCGTTCCTTCCTAAAGCTACCACTCTCCTGACTTCTAAGTTACAGAGTAGTTCTGCCTGTTTTACACTTCATAAAAAGGAATCAAACAGTGTGGATTCCTTTGGCTGGCTTCTTTAGCTCAACATTGTGAAATTTGTCCACATTGTTAGGTATAACAATAGCTTATTCATTTTTATGGTTGTGCAGTAGTCAATTAAATGAATACCACAACCATATATCCAGGAGTTGGGTGTATTAAGGAGTGGAGTTGCATTGCCAGTCTTTTCAAATTGTAGCAATATGGCAGTTGTAGTCAAATCTTGTTATTTATTTTAATTTGTAATACTGACAGCTAGTGAGGTTGCTATATTTTTGGACCATTTGGATAGCTTCTTTTATAAGGTATCTGTTCAAGTCTTTTGCCTAATTTTTTTTTTTTACAATGGGCTTGCATGTCATTTTTATTTAAAAAAATGGTACTAAAAATAGTAACCATTTCAAATAATTGACTGTGGTTTGGTTCATTTTGTCCACTGTGGATTTGTTTTCTGTTTCATTTTTGTGCTCTTATTACCTCCTTTTATTTTCCTTGAGTTTTATTTTCAGTTCTTTTCCCAACTTTGTGAAATGGATACTTAACACACTGACTTCCAGCCACTCTTCTTCCCTCACATGTACATTTGAAGCTATCCTGTTTCCTCAAGCAGGGCTTCAGATGCAGCCAAAAAGTTCGATGTCATGTTTTCATTATCCTTTGTTCAAATTATTTTCTAATTTTTATTGTGATTTCTTCTTTGACTCATAAGTTATTTAGAATCAGACTACTTAATTTCCAAACATTTGTGAATTTCTGTGTCATCTTGTGATTGATTTCTCTCTCAATTCCACATAAAGGATTTCAGTCCTTTGAAATTTATCAAGATACGCATTAGAGCTTGGTAATTTTGGTAAATGCACATGTACTTGAAAAGGTTAGTCATTCTATCACCCTGGGATTCAGTTTTCTAAATACATTAATTAATTCAAATTTGTTAATCATGTGTCTGCTCTTTCATATCAGGAGTTGGCAAACTTTTTCTTAAAGGGCTAGAGAGTAAATATTTAGGCTTGCAGGCCATAATGTCTCTGTCTCAACTACTCAGCTTTGTAATTATAGCATGAAAGCAGCCATTGACAACATATAACGGATGGGTAGGGCTGTGTTCTAATAAAACTTTATTTGCAAAAACCACTGGCCAGCCTATGAACCATAACTTGCCAACATAACAATTATCTAATTACTCTGGGTGTGTGTATAAATATAAAATTTTTGGTCTGCTTGTTTTATCAGCTATGGATAACTCTCCCACAAAGAATGTAGATTTGTCCAGTTCTTTTCATTCTGTAATTCTTGTTTTATATATTGAACTGATGTTACTAGATGCATACAAAATTTTTTTAAAGATTTTATTTATTTACTTTTAGAGAGGGGAGGGAGGGAGAAAGAGAGAGAGAGAGAAACATCAATGTGCAGTTGCTGGGGGCCATGGCCTGCAACCTAGGCATGTGCCCTGACTGGGAATCGAACCTGCGACACTTTGGTTCGCAGCCCACGCTCAATCCACTGAGCTATGCCAGCCAGGGCGATGCATACAAATTTAGAGCTTAAATTTAAGTCTTCTTAGTGGATGGTTCTTTTAGAAATATGAAATATCCCTGTATCTCTAATAATGCTCTTTACATTAAGGAATATCTTATATAATATTGATATACTACACCAACTTTCTTTTAGTTAATGTCAGTGTGGTATTTCTTTTACTATCTTTTTACTTACAGCATTTATGTATTGTTTAAGGTTGTACTCTTGTAAGCAACATATATTTAGTTTTCTTTTTTAAAAAATCCCACTTGACATTTTATGTCTTTATTTGGCACATTTGAGCCCATTTATATTATATATACATATTCCCCCCATGGAGTAAATATAAACATTATTACCCTTCTGAGACTCTTCTTTCTCTACCCCAAAGTTCTAGTGAGAAGCAGGTCACAGAATTGTTTTCTCAAGTGTAGTTTCTGCTCCTGAGATTGCCTCATTTTTGCCTAACAACCTGTCTATTTGTTTCAGTGAAGCTGAGTCAAGACCTGTGTCTGGACAAACAGACTTGTGCCCCTCTGGGTGCCCCACTCCCCAGGCCAGTGCTCGGACTCAGAGGTTCCAAGGTCCTTCCCCACTAGAAGCCAGAACCACAGAAATGGAGATGGTAAATGGGTACAGCAGCCAGGAGTGTGCCTGTTTTTTTATTATCCACTTGTAGGAATTCTTTATATATTCTGCATATGAGTCCTTTGTCATTTGGGTGTTGGAAATATATTCTCCTAGTCTATGCCTTACCTTTTTGTTCTTTTTTAAAAATAGAATTTATTGATTATGCTATTACAGTTGTCCCAATTTTTTCTCTTTGGCCCCCTCCACTCAATGCCCCCCTTTCCTCTAGCAATATTCCCATTTAGTTCATGTCCATAGGTTCTGCATATAAGTTCTTTGGCTACTCCATCTCCTATACTATTCTTAACATCTCCCTGTCTATTTTGCACCTATCAATTATGCTTCTTAATCCCTGCACCTTTTTCCCACTTTTCCCCTTCCACCTCCCAGCTGATAACCCTCCAAATGATCTCCATACTTATGATTCTGTTCCTGTTCTGGCTTAGTTTGTTTTTTGGTTTGTTTGGGTTTTTTTAGATTCAGTTGTTGATAGTTGTGAATTTGTTGCCATTTTAATGTTCATAGTTTTTATCTTCTTGTCTTAAAGAAGTCCCTTAACATTTTATATAACAATGCTTGGTGATGATGAACTCCTTTAGCTTTACTTTGTCTGGGAAGCACTTTATCTGCCCTTCCTTTCTAAATGACAGCTTTGCTGGATAGAGTAATCTAGGGTGCAGGTCTTTGCTTTTTATCACTTTGAATACTTCTTGCCAATCTCTTCCTGCCTGCAAAGTTTCTTTTTGAAAAATGAGCTGACTGTCTTATGGGAACTCCTTTGCAGGTAACTCTCTGTTTTTCTCTTGCTGTTTGTAAGATTCTCTCTTTATCTTTAACCTTTGGCATTTTAATTATGTTGTGTCTTGGTGTGGTCCTCTTTCGGTCCAACTTGTTTGGGACTCTCTGTGCTTTCTGGACTTATATGTCTATTTCCTTCATTAAATTAGGGAACTTTTCTTTCATTATTTTTTCAAATAAGTTTTCAATTACTTACTCTTCCTCTTCTCCTTCTGCCATCCCTATGGTTTGGATGTTGGTACATCTGGAGATGTCCCAGAGGCTTCTTATACTATCCTTATTTTCTTTGAATTGTTTTTTTTTCCTTGTTGTCTGGTTGCATGCTTATTTCTTCCTTATGTTCCAAATCATTGATTTGTATCCTGGATTTCTCCCCTTCACTGATGGTTCCCTATAGATTTTTCTTTATTTCACTTGGTGTAATGTTCATTTCTTCCTTTATGTTGTTGCTGTAGTTAATGAGTTCTCTGAGCATCCTGTCCACCGCTATCTTGAACTCTGCATCTGATAGATAGGTTATCTACATTTTGTTTAGTTCTTTTTCTGGAGTTTTGATCTGTTCTTTCATTTGGGCCATGTTTCTTTGTCTCCTCAATTTGGCAGCTTCTCTGTGTTTGTTTCTGTGTATTGGGTAGAGCTGCTTTGACTCCTTGTTTTAGTAGTGTGGCCTATTATAGGAAAGGCACCTATAAATTGTGTGGGTGGAGCTTTAGGTAATTGCCAGGGTCGGGCAACCCTCTTTCCCATTCTGTGACTCTGTATCAGGGGAGGGCTCAGAGAGGGGACAATGCCACTGCCTGGCTTCTGGAGTTTTGCCTGGCACTTACTCCATTTCTAGTCACTTCACTCATTTCCCATATGTGACTGGAGCCCTTCCAGCTGTTCCTCTGGTGGTGAATCCCAGATTGGGTGGGTTTATGTACATTCTAAATCCATGCGGGCCCTTTTACCCAAGTTTCCAGAAAATCCAACAGTTTTTTCTGCCACTCCAACCCCCACTGGTTTTTACAACCAAAAGTTTTAGGGATTTATCTATCTAGCACTGGAATCTTGGGCTGTACAGTCTGGCCTGAGGCTGGGATCACTTGCTCCTAAGATATCCCTCCTGATTATTATCCACCACACGTGAATGTGGGACCGCCCTTTTTGCCGCCAGTGCCTCTCTATACCACACCATGTCTCCTCATCTCTACACCTTTCTCTCTGAGTTCATCCCTCCTGTCCATTTGGATGATTGTGGCTTCTTATATCCTTGGTTGTCAGATTTCCATACAGCTTGATTTTCTGACTGTTGTAGATGTTGTTTTGAGATCTAGCTGTAATTCTCTCTATGGTTGCATGAGAAAGTGAAGCATGTCTACCTATGTCTCCATTGTGGCCAGAAGTCCTATCATTTTGTTCTTTTAACAGTGCTTTTGATGAGTACAAGTTCTAATGTTTATATAAGCAATGTAATAATACAGGGTGGGGCAAAAGGAACAGGGTAGGTTTCAGTTGTTTGCATGGAAGATAATGGAAAGTTAATAAATAATACAAGAATAAACTGTGTGTTTCATGTACTCTCAAATATAAGCTCATTTTGCCCCATCCCATATTTTCATTTAAAATTGATTTAAAACAATGAGAAGGAAGGAAATAGTTTGAACCCTTAAAATGCTTTGAGCTTAGAGTTGTATAGTACAGAAAAATCCCTGAAGTTTCTGGCTTTATTAGGAAAAGCCTTAGCCTTTCTGTTTAAATTTTACACAGATTTACACAATGTTTTACAAGAGTAACCTTGGGGTGAGAACAAATCCCTTGCAGACAATGCCATCAACCTAATTTGTTATACTCCGCCTTGAATATAAACAGTTTGCGATAGTGTTTCCCAATTGATGTTGTCACAAAGAATGGAAGTGCAAGGAGAAGAAGGAAACAGTCTTTAGTTTTTGCACAAAGAACTAACCACATAACATATTATTTTCCACCTGTGTACATTCCTAACCTGGAAGGAGAAAACTGGAATAACAGTAACAACAGAAAAAAAAGTAATGTAAGGTCTTTCTTAAAACAAAAACAAAATTTCCTTCAGGAGAGTGTCACTGGTGAGCAGTACAAAATATCCAGTCAGCAGTGACTTCTGCCTGCACTGCAGACAGGACAAGGCCCTTATCCAGACCCCCGAGAACAGACACACCTATGAGGTCAACCACCCCTCTCTGCACCTGTCCCCTACTGCCTCCCTGTTGCACTGAATATAAAAGGCCCTGCTGCCCAGTGTGAGCAGGAGCGGTCAGAAGGGGCTAAGGCAGTATGCCACACAGATAATGTCTGTCTAGAGTGCTGATCTGTAAGGAAGGAAGCTGGATTGAGCATTCACAAGCACTGGAAGAACAGACCAGTGAACAGAGAGGCCCCGGGGAGTCCTGCTTACTGTAGCTGGAAGTGCTTGATCTTGGTAACCAGCAGTTTGTACTGGGCCCCCAGGGGTGCCATGGATGCTATATCTACAAATATCAGTTGTTCCAGTGGTCCTGTTTCATTGGTTGCTTCTGAGGGACATAAGGTGCGGCTCACTTCTTGGTAGTTGTAGGTCCTCTGGTATCTGCAGCAGCCAATAAAGGGAAAAACCAGCCAGAATAAGACAGAGAGACTGAACAAGCAGTGAACAAGCAGGGAAAGAAGTCTACTGCATTTCACTTCTCCCAAATTTGTTTTCAAGCCCTTATATTTTAAATTTCAGACTAGACCTATTGATAGTGATTTTAGAAGCAGTGTACTTTGGCACAGGGCTCTGTAACATAGTCACAGAGATGTGAGGTCTGTTTGGTGCTGACTAGTTCACTTAGGTAGTGTCTACATTACACTAAACCATCCTCCTAATTCAATGAGGAAAATATCAAATTATAAAAAGGAAACTATCCTGATAAGGCAGTCAGGTAAATCCATTTTTCTATTCTTTAAACTTTTACTAAATGGAGCATAAAACCCCAAAGCTCAAGTCAGTATTTTAATTTTTAAATTCCTCAATCTTTGAAAACAATTTAACACATACTATATGTCATGTCTAAATGCCCTCTGGGTTTCTTCTTATTGTTCTATAGTGCCTTGTGTAGTTTCCCCTGTGGAAATATAAACTCCACAAGGGCAGGGGCTTTGTCGGTTCTCCCCACTGTCAGATCACCAGCACATATCACCTCGTGGTGCTCAATAAATATTATGAATGAAGAATGCACACTTGGTGGGCATTTTGAAGAACGGAAAAAGTGTTACTCATTTAAGTTGACTGCTGGGCCTTACCCTAATCTTAGTGGATGACCCATCAACCAATCAAGAGCTAAAGAACATTTATTTAATTCTGAACAGGATTAAAATGATAGAAGTTCTTCCGGGTGCTACATATCTAGGTAGAGTTCTCATGTGAACTTCAAAGGGCACAGAGGTTGAACAGAGCTGTACATGTCAGGGTATGTACAACAATTTGTGTCTGCACTGAGCATGCATAATTTGTCCACATTCCAAATGTTGGATTTCTTGTTACACTAGGGAAAAGACCAATTGGGATCTGGGCCATTGAAAGAAACCAATGTAGTGAAGCTGTCTGGGAAAAGACCCACTTACAGTCCTTGGAAGAGCAGAGGAACCTGCCAGGACAGCACCTCTTTCTGCTGGCGAACCACCACCAGGACTGGGTAGTCGAGGTTCTCTGAAGAGCTGTTCACATACACCCGCACGGCGTTTACCTGTGGGCCACAGCAGACATAGGTAGCACACATCACACATGCACAGGCACGTACATCGTAGCTGCCATATGAGGCTCTGAAAAACTTGCATTTCTCACATTTACTTCTGACCATGGGTAATCCCAGTGCCTGGGTTGTCTTCTCCTTGCTCATATTGTAACCACAGTGGGCCTCAGCCTTGACTGCATGTTCAAATCACCAGGGAAGATGTTTTAAAGAACTGATGCCTGGGCCCAACTGACTTAAGTGGTCTCGGGTGAAGCCAATTGTGGAGGCTTCCAGTGGCAGGCTGAGGAGTTCCAATTGGGCAGTCAACACGAGATTTTGAGAATAAGCCCAGAATAGAAAAAGAAAGGTATTAATATCCTTTTCTTCTTATTTGAATATAAATGCTAAAGATACAAATATCTTTTTTAAAAAAAGATCTACAAGAGTCTCAATTGCTGACAAGCTTTATTTTCACTTTGGAAAATCATTCTGTGCTTCAAACCAAAATGTTATTGTCATGTTTTATTAGAGACTAGCAGATGGCCTCAAGCTTCCCCAGCAACAAATACCACAGGGGCTGAGTTTTGTTCTTTTTGTGCTGCTCCAAGGCATAAACCAATCCCTGACACAAGCTGCATTTTTATATCACAGGCTCTGTGGCTCCTTCTGAATACACACATCATCCCAAGGAGTTAACGCCCTCATGACTATGTTAGAGACAGGAAATTGAACTGTGGCCCTAGATCTAGATGGTTTGGGTGTTTCCTTTCAGTTTTTACAGTACCATAGGTGACATGGATGGAGCAAAATAGAAGGAGGGCAAGGTAAAAAAGAAAAAGTAAAATTTGATCTTTCACATGAGATTTTTCCCCCTAATGTATTAAAGCTTTAGTGTTCTCTTGAAAACTCCTTTATTGGGGGAAGGAAAATGAAACAAGAAAATCCTGCAGTTAAACCTTGAATATCCATCACATGTTCAAAATGGAAATCGAGAGGAAACAGAATGGTATGGATATCACATACTACCATCTGGTTCTCTTACATTATTCTCCCTGATTAAGCCACTTTGATTTGTTAACGTTAAAACAGTCCAAGAGTAATTTATTAATTTGATAATAAGTACTTGCTCATGAAGAGAGCATTTTTTGTGCCTACACTCCACGTTTCCATGGAAATCATGCGGCGGCTGATAATTGCCAAAACCCCATCTCCAGTGCAGGCCTCCTTCCTCAGCTCTGGATGTTCCACAGGCGCCTCAAATGCAACTTGTCAGAAATGGCATCTATCACTCCCTTGACCTCTAACTTTAATCTTTCCTGAATTCCTTTGCTGGTGAATGGCCCCACTATGCAGCCATCTAAGCCTGAAACCTGAGAGTCATCCTTGATTCCTGTTTCTTTAGCTTTCAGAGTTCCATCCTTTATGACTGTGCACCTCCTTGATGGCACCTTATCTAGTCTTCTTATGCCCAGGCCACACGCCCTCAGATGCCAATTTCATCTTGGCATTCTCCTGCTGAAAAGGCCTTCAGTGGCTCTGGGAGTTTTCAGATTTACCCTAAAGTAACAAGAATAGTATAATAATGTTCATGTACTTATCTAGCTTTCTTTTTTGAATCCTCACCCAAGGACATTTTTTTTTCATTGTTTTTAGAAAGGAAGGGAGTGAGGGAAACATTGCTGTGGGAGAGGGACATCAATTGGTTGCCTCCTGCCCCAGGCTGAGGATTGAACCTGCAATCTAGGTATGTGCCCTGACAGGGAATCGAACCCATAACCTTTTGGTTATGGGATAATAGTCCAACCAACTGAGCCACATCAGCCAGGGCTCATCTAGCTCTAATAATTATTAGCAGTGTACTGTTTAATTGCATGTATACTTCCTGTTTTCCCAAATAGACCCTTACTGAATTATTTTAAAGTAAATACCAAAGATTTTACCATTTCATCTGTAAATAGTTCAATCTTTATCTCTAAGGGATAAAGTCTCCTTTTAACATAAACATATTTCCATTATTGTACTTTAATAAAATTAATAATTCTTTAGAGTTATCTAATATTCACACAAGGTTTGAATTTCTCTATTTGTCTCAAAAATTGCTTTTCTTTAAGATTCGCCATTGCATTTGGTTAATACGTCTTTTGAGTCTCTTTTAATCGGAAGGTGTCCCTCCCTCCTTCTGAGGGTGTGTGGGTGGCATTTACTTGTGAAAGAAAGCAGCTCACAAAGAAGCAGCACAAATCTGAAGTAAGCACATTTTAGATTTTGTCGAATGTCTCCTATGGTGTCTGCCATTGAACAGATCCCTTTGTCTCCTAGATTTCCTGTAAACTAGTAGTTAGAGCTAGAGGCTTGAGTAAATGCCAGGAACCAAATTTCTTAATCTTTTCCTTGGATTTTGTGTCACAGATGAGAATTTTACCATTCCAGGTTCCTGAGACCTAGATTTTCTTCTAGTATTTTACGGTTTTGTTTTTATAAATAATAGTATACAGTATGAGAAATAATGTCAATTTTATCTTTTTTAATATGGCTGCTCAGTTCAAACACCACCACTTATTAACAAGTTCATCTTTGCTCCACTGATTTGAATCCCTCAAGGCACTTCTTGATCACTGCCTTCTTCTGTAATTTCTTTGACTGCCAATCCCCCACGTGCACAATTACCTGCTGTTCCTCAAAAGCACTATGTCCCCAGTGACTGGCCTCTGCACATCCTTATCTCTGAAGTTCTCTGTGGGAAATCCTCCCTAATACTGCCCCATCCTACCAGATGGACTCTGATCATCTGTACATGGTACATTAATACCACTATGGAATAATAGAAAATGTATATTTTATATATAGTCTCTGCTCCTAGTTCCTACACAGAGCTCCTGAAACTCTTAAAAATTCCTCAGTGATACGAGCACTAGGAGCATCTTTTGTTCTCATATTTGAACTTTGACCCTGGTTCTTGACAGACCTCCCATACCCCTTGGAATTTCCTGGATGATAGGAGTCCTTTTTCATCTAGTGAGGAGACTCTTGGTGGGCTCCTGGATAGCTTCAGGATGAGAGCTACCAGAAGGACCAACTGAGCCACAGTAGAAGGCTGGAATTTTCAACTCCACTCCCCCATCCTCCAGGAAGGGAAAGGGGTTAGAGATTTAGTTAATGATTGATCATGCTCACGTGATGAAACTTCCATAAAATCTCCCAAAATACAGGGTTCAGAAAACTCCTGGGTTGGTGAACATATCCAATGCACATGCACAGAGCCAGGCTACCTAAACTCCACAGGGACAGAAGCTCCTGCATTCGAGAGCTTTCTGGAGCTCACCCTAAGCATCTCTTTCCTATGGCTGTTCCTGAGTTACATCCTTTTATAACGAACCAGTAACCTAGTCAATAAACCATTTTCTTGAGTTCTGTGAGCTGCTCTAGCAAATAATCAAACTTGAGGAAGCAGGTCATGGAAACCTCTGATTTACAGCTAGCTGGTCAGAAGCAGCAGTGACAACCTGGACTTGCAATTGGCACTCTGAAGTAGGAGGTGGGCAGTCTTGTAGGACTGCGCCCTTCACCTCTGAGACATGAGGCTAACATCGCGTAGGTAGTGTCGGAACTGAAATGAATTGAGGGGCCCACAGCTGGTGTCACGGAATTGCCTGATGTGTGGCAAACCCACCTCTGGTGTCAAAGTGTTGTGAGTGTGAGTAGAAGGGAAGAGAAGTGAGTTTTCCTGTAAACAACCACACAGCATTTTTTCCATGTGGTCAAATTTACTACTTTTTTCTTGGACATTTCTTCTATGACTTTTTCAAACTGAAATATAGTTTGTGCACCATGCAACTGACTTTTAAAGTGTACAGATCAGTAGTTCTCAGGATATTCACAGAGCTGTGCAATCATGACCACTATCTAATTCCAGAACATTTCCACCACCCCCAGAAGAAGCCCAGTACCCATTACCAGTCACCCCTTATTTCCTTCTCTCAGTACCTGGTAACCACTATTCTAATTGCTGTTTCGATGAACTTGCCTATTTTGACATTTATTATAAATGAAATAATATGTACGTCCTTTGATATCTGGCTTATTTCACTTAGCATAATGTTTTCATTATGCACTTCAATTAGCATATGTTGTAGCATGTATCAATATTTCACTTATTTTTATTGCTAAATAATATTCCATTGTACAAATATACCACATTTGTTGATCTACTCTTCAGTTGATGGACATTTTGGTTGTTTCTACTTTATGGCCATTACAAACAATGTTGCTATCTACATTTACTTTCTTAATCTTTTTTTAAATAATGCTACATTACCTTTACCAAAACGTCATCTTGAGTTTCTATAAAATAAACTAAAGTATATTTTACCATAAACTTTGAGAGTTTTTTTTCCTGCTTGGCTCCAGGAAGAAGGTACTCTTATTCTTGAGCCTTGGCCTCAAGTGGCTTGCTTTAGACAGAGTACAAATAATTAGCAGGGGTAACTATCTAACAAGAAGATTAGGTATTTATACGAGTAAAAATAACATCTGCAGTGGCATGATAAAAATGATACAGACCATTAAATCGCATACATTGGGGCATAAACTGATCACCAGCTAAGGTCAGAAGGAAGTCTCCCCTCATGGTTTAATATTGTACAGTTAAGCAACTTTGAGGGTTTTGTGCCTTATTTTAGAACATTCATTACCATCTAGCCTCAAAAATGAACCACTGGTTCTTGACTATCTTCTCAAAATTTCCAATTACCTTTTTTTAAAAAAAAATTGTTGTTCAAGTACAGTTGTCTCCATTTCCCCCTTATCACTCCCCCAACCCCAGCCATTACCACCTCTCACCCTCGGTCCTACCCCTCTTTGGTTTTGTCCATGTGTCCTTTATATATACTCCTGACAGTCCTTCCCAAGCCCTCCCCCATTACCCTCTCCCATCTCCTCTCTGGTTACTGTCAGTTTGTTCTTAATTTCAATGTCTCTGGTTATATTTTGCTTGCTTGTTTATTTTGTTGATTAGGTTCCACTTATAGGTAAGATCATATGGTATTTGTCTTTCACTGCCTGGCTTATTTCACTTACATAATGCTCTCCAGTTCCCTCCATGCTGTCACAAAGGATAGGAGCTATCAACATTTATGTACAAGTTTTGTGTGAACATATATTTTCAATTCTTTTGAATATATACCTAGGAGTAGAATTGCTAGATAACATAGTAAGTGTATGTTTAACTTTTTAGGAACTGCCAAAATGTTTTCCAAAGAGGTGCATCATTTTATATTCTAGCAATTTACATAACCAGCAATATATGAGAGTTCCAAGTTCTCCAAGTCCTTGCCAACACTTGTTATTGCCTGTCTTCTTTATTATAACCATCTTAGTTGGGTGCAGGGAGGGCTAGTGGGAGCTCATTGTGGACCCTGTGTATTTTAACCATTAGTTTCCTTGCCTGGCTCTCTAGGAATCTGCTGACTTCATCTTTGGCATCCTTAGTGCTGAGAGAATGAATTACCTTAGAAGCGTGCTCATTTCTGAGGTTCGTAACACAAATAGTCATAGCATTATAGCACAGCACATCTTTGTAGAGCACACATTAGTCTGGCTTAAATTGACAGTAGTCAGAACTATAGTAAAACCTAAGGAAAGTTGTGAACTAGTCAAGCTTCATCTTTAGCTTGTTTGCTTCCCTTTTCTTTACCTAGAGTCCAGTCCCCTTCTTCCTTCTTAGACACTTTGTGCCAAAAGGAATTTCCCTCCATTTTACTTCATACTTTAAGGCAGTGTTTCTTAAGTTTCTGATTTAGCAGATCAGGAACATAACTTTAAAATACGCATTTTCAATAAGCATGCTGGGGGTTTCTGACACACATGCATTGGAGCCCACACTTTGGGAAGTACTGTTTTAAAGAAACCATCTAGCAGTTGTGCCCCATTTGCCAGCAACACATCAACATCTGGAAGCTGGTGTCTGGCAGGACTGAATCTGGGCTGGCAGGAAGGCGGCCTGCTGGGAGCAGAGCAGAGCAGACGTATCAGTGCCACAGTTACCCCAATCTGCTGTTCATCTCCACGCCCGAGTTTTATTTCTGGTCTGGCTCTTGTAACTCATTTACTTTTTTGTTATTTAATAATGATCTTACTAATTATAATAAAAACAAACTCAGGTATACTATTATAATAAATTGCAAAAAGTATATGTTAAAGTAGGAGTTAGAAGACTCTGGGCAGTTTTCCAAAAAGAACAGATAATGCATTACCCCCAGGAAAGGATAAAGAGCCCTATTGACAATTTGCTTTGCCTTTCCCAAAGCCAATGTGCATCTGTGAAAATTGCATTACATTTGTACAGTGAAGTAAGCTGTGTAAAGACAAAACTAAATGAAGAGCAGGGTACTGACCATGCATAATGGACCCTGACACCTTGCAACACACCATTCTTAAGAGCCAAGATTTTTCCTCCTGTTGCTCCTTCCTGGTAAGACAACAGGCACTTTTATTACATAGATTTTGTTTTCTTCCTAGCTTATTACAAGCACAAAATTATTTTACAACCAAGGGGGAAGAATTACTTAAGCACTCCCATCTCTGATATCATATGGATCAGAGATCATGGAACATCTTAAAGCTTAGACTCCTTTTAATCTTTGAAAATACATCAGCAGGGAAAATTTCAGAATTATAAGTAACAAGGTTCTGTGGCATAAATAGAATCAGAATGAGTTTAATTCAAAATCTAGTTTGGTTTTGTTAGAGTAATGAGGTTGTAGGCTCTATTAGCTGGAACAATTAGATTAAGAGTCAGAAATTATTGGTTTCCATTATTAAGCACATCACTGTTATTAAGATCACTGTGTGATCTCAAAAAATTGACTCCACTTATAATAGAGGTACAATACTATTTGTAAGTGGTTCCTTTTCCTAATGTATAATTGTTTTAGTAACTCTGTTGTGTTCACTGGTGCATATCTTGGGGGAGGTGTTTAGATTCTCTGGTCCTTGCTTCTTTTCTTCCTTCCTTCTTTCCATACTTTCTTCCTCTCCTCCCATGCTCTCTCTATCATTCATCAAACATTTCACTGAGTCGAGAGCTATAGGGGCGGTGCAGTGGACATGCTAAAGGTAACCCTGTCCTTGAGGAGCTCATGATCTAGTCAGAGAGACAAATGGTGTTATCACCAACAGTACCATATGATGACAGTACTGTAGCAGCGTGAGCTGACACTGTGAACACATGGTAGACAAAGTGGTACCACGTGAGGGAGTCAGGCAAAACAACACAGAGGCTGGCCAGTCACTTCCCAAGTTATAGTGAAAGCGCACATCCGCATAGGTCCTGCCACTGCCTGCTTGGTGCATGTAACCTTGACACAGTGTTAGAGAACCTCAAATCTGGGAAAGTGCTCAGGGAAATCATCTGGTCCAATGGTTCCATTTACAGGAGAAGTGATATGATTTCCCCGAAGAAGAATCATGACTACAACCCAAGCTGCTTGAGTGACAGCCTCCACACAATGCTTGGCCAGATCATGCTACCATTACTGTTTTGGATCCCTGGAGCCACTAAACATCACTGTGGATACAGGCTTCTCCTATCATTCCACTGTGAAATCTTTCAACTTCTCCTACTGTGAAACTATATGTATAAACTCCATACATGAAGGGAAGAGACAAGCCAAAGACTTGAAGGTGTTATTTACACATATATAAAAATAAAATATCAGTACCTTAAATATATACAAAGAACTTTTATTCTCATAAGAAAAATAAAAAAAAAATAGAAAAATATGTAAAGGATATAAACAGCAACTGAAGAGGAGAAAAATGACTGAAAAACATGTGAAAAGATTTTCAGCACTTTACACTCAGTAGAAAAGTAAAGCCTCAACCATATGGCAATACCACATTTGCAAGAATGTAGAGAATCAGGAACTCTTGCACACTGTTCATGTAAATGTTTTTTGACACAACTACTTCAGAGAGCAAGTTGGCAATATCTACTAAAGCTGAAGATGAGCTTGCATTATATTCCAGCATTCCCACTCCTAAGTTTACACATAAGAAATATTTTCTTACATACATACATACAAGGAATCCTGAACTAGAATGTTCATTGCAAGCACTTATAGCAATAACAGAATTTGGAAACAACCTAAATAGCAATAAAAGCAAGCTAAATAATAGGTGTATGAATAAATAAATTTTATCCACACAAAAATGCTATACAATAGTTAAAAATGAATAAAATAGAATGTGGATCAGTATGGATAACTCAAGAAGATAAATTGAGAGAATGAGCAGGTTGCTGAAGGCTACCCACTTCGTGGTTCCATTTATGTAAACTTCGTAAACAAGCAAAACAACACTATATTTTTATATATACATCTTTAGTAAAATATAACATGGAAATGATGAACACCACATTTAAGATAATGGTTTCAAAAGCTTTGAAGGATCTGAGAATTTACCCCACTTGCCACAGTTTCATCAGTATTGATAGAAGAAACAAACTCCTGGGTTGGAGACAAAGGACTCATTATTCTTGTCATAGTAATCATCACAAGCATTGTCATGTTTGTATCGGTTCATGTTGCCCCCAACTACCATGAAGGTAATGTGAATGGGACCAGATGGATGCCTACATACATGTGGTAGGTTGCTCTACAGGAGAGGAACCATGAGCTTAGGGAACCTGTATCACTGATAAAGGGCAGTTAGCTTGCCTGATCTTTGCTCTAGTAAGGGACACTGTCTCTATCTTCTCAGGCTGTTTGCTATATTAATATCCTTGAAATGATAGTATAGAAAAAAATTTCAGTCAGTGCCTTCCTATAAGATGTGCAGAATCAAAAGACCTATGAAGGATTTACCTCCCCCAAATGGTTATTTTGGGGTATGAAGGAAATGAATGGGTGGGTGTAAACACGGATCTCCAATTGTCCTTTGTTTCTTCAGCTGAGTTGTAGGTACACAGGTGTTTGCTACATTATTTTCTATACTTATTTACATGTCTAAAATATTTTATAATGTAAAAAAAAAAAGGAGCCATGATATGATCTTTGTGCTTGCTCAATTCTAAGTGGCAATACTCATTTTATAAAGGCTTTTTGTTATTTGGGGATGTGACAAACACTCAGTCCCCAAACACAGCCTTATTGTTCTCCTGGTTCATTTTGTCATAGCCTACCTTACCCTAGTGCTTTATTTGTTTATGCCAACTTTCTTCATTACAGTCTCATATTCATTCTCTCTCTCTCCCTCCCTCTCCCCTAACTTCTATCTCTGTCTCTATATATATGGTGTCCAGAAGGTATCTAGCCATGTAATATGGAAAATAGAGACATTTATTGAAGAAGATGCAAGATACAAGAAACATTGTACATAGGACAATGACGTTTCAATCCCCTTTAAAGTAGGCACAGTTCTTGGGACCTCACACAGTTCTCCCAGTTACCATTGGCTGTGGTCACATTTTCTTGAATCTATCGACGGTCTGAAATCTCTTTCCTTTCAGAGGTGACTTTAGTTTTGGAAAAGGCAGAAGTCTGGGGCACCAAATCTATGCTATACGGGGTCTGAGTCACCTGGGTGATTTGATGTTTCACCAAAACTCTGCATGAGATGTGATGCATGAGCAGGAACATTGTCATGATGAAGCTGCCAATCACCACTTGACCATAGCTGTGGCCTTCTGAATCATCCGAATAGTTTCTGCAGAGGAATGTTCAAGCTTAACGCAAAATTTGATGCAGATTTGTTGCTCTACTCACTCCGTCATTTTGAATGTGATGGCCACACAATGCACATGCTCACTCAGTGGCACCTACTGCCCCCACTGACTAGTACAGTGAAGTTGTCATTGTTCACGCATGCACATTCCAGTTCACTGTCCTTGGCTACATCAATGTTTGGCAAACCGTTCTTATAATATTAACCATGGCCAGACTTCTTCCGGATAGACCTCGTATAAATGACATGCTGTTTTTCCTCTCTATGCATGTCTGTGTTCAAATTTCCCACTCCCTATAGGGATATCAGCAACTTTGGATTATGGTTCACTTTAATGACCTCATCTAAACTTGATTAGATCTACAAAGTCCCTGTGTTTGCATAAGGTCACAGTCACAGGTCCCAGGGGTTAGGACTTCAACATATATTTTGGTGGGGACATAAATCAACCCATACCACTATATTTGTAGGATTTTTAAATGATAAAGTCATTCTCCAAGATTCTGTGCCTTTCCCTACCCATTAGCTTAGTTCTACCTTGTACCTAATGCCAAGACTGTTTGTGCTAAGTGAAGGCAGGCCTTCTGGGAGTGTCTGTTTGGGGGCTGTTGTATGAAAACAACTGTCCTTGAGCAAAGTGGTCTTGCTGTTCTGAATCCCTTTCCTACTAGAGACTAGAAAGTCTATTAAATGAAGCATTCCATCCAAAGCTTTTCATATCTACTGGAGGGAACTGAGCTACACAGATCATATTTTTAACAAATAAATAAGCATTAAGATAATTGTTTTAGTTATTGATGTGGCTGTTTAAAATTCCTTCTACCTGATTCAGCCTTGGAAAATCATCTTTGTAACCTTATGCCATAATGAAGAAAGATATGTAGACTTGGATTTTATTTCTGGCATTCACTTCTATTATCTGGGTGACCTTGGAAAAATCACTTAATCTTTCTGGGACTCAGTTTACTCAGCTATAGAATAGCAACAGTAACACCCAGTTTATCTATCTCCCTAGTCTGTGTGTTACAGTATTCTGTGACTGACTGCACAGCACCAGGCAGAGCAGAAGGCAAAGCTGTCCCATCTGGGCCTTGGAGCTGTCCCCTCCCACCCATTCACCAATCAATCAGTTATTGACTGTCTGTTTTCCATGTTTGGAGACACACTTATAAGCCCAATCACCCCTGGCAAAGGAAAAGGTTTTACTGTCCATCTCACATACGACATTAATTTCCTTTCACAACTTGCCTTCCTGCTTTCCTGGAACAGCTCATCCATTACATTGAAAAGAGCAGTTTACCCCTTGGGAGCTATTTATTCACTGTACTTTTAGATTCTCAGCATTTTGTATTCAGAGCACTTTTCTAAGAAGCATACTTTGCAGATCTCATCTTACCAATTTCACTATTCCAACAATAACTGAGACACAAGTATATTCATATACAATTTCCTCTTTTGGTTTATGGTCTAAATTTTACATTGAAAATTTCAATTCCAATAAAAACGAGATATATTGAAGAGAGGTATAATACTTGGCAGTCCAGGAATACATGATGATATCCAGTCTAGATTCTAGCTATTATACTTTAGGATGAACTTTGTTCATTCAATAAATATTTGACTGTCCCTACTGTGCCAGGCATTGTTCTGGGCCCAGGAGATGTGTCACTAAGCAGTGTAGACACAGTCACTGCCCTCATTGAGGTCACAGGTTTGCACATGGAATGCCAAGTAAACAAGTTAGTGCCTTAACATTCAAGTTCCTGTGGAAGTGCATGCAGGGCATAGACTTTCAGGATAAATATTTTCCTAAAGGATAAATAGGAATTAACCAGAAAAATGTGGGACAGAGCAAGAGAAATATCCAAACAAAGGGAAGAGTATAGTAGACATAAGGAAGGAGGAAGGGAGGAAAAGAAGAGAAGGGTGGGAAGAGAAAAAGAATGCTAGAGGAATATTTGAAGGACTAAGAGAACATCAGTCTGTCTGGAGCATGAAGTACATGAAAGGTCATTATTGTCTTGAAGAGTCTTATAAGTAATGCTAGGGAGGTTGGGTTTACTCTAAGGACAACAGAAATCCTCTGGGAGGTTTTAAGTATGCCTACCCTATTGCCATGACCATCCCTGGAAACCCAATGTTGCCTCTGTTGCTACTGAACAGTTCTTTCCCTGCATCATTGGGTCCCAAGTCAATGTCTTGAGAAAGAAGATGTAAGAAAGCAGCACTGAGGCCACACAACCATGCCTGACCTTGGGGTTCAGGGTGGGTAGAGGCTGTGAAAACAGGTGCTGCTTTGCTTGGTAGTGGAAGTGGCTCTACCTCCACTGACGACTCATGAAATGGGGAATTCCCCGAAACATGGAGAAATGAGGTTCACATGTTGAGAAGTCAAACTTTCACTATATGTGGAACCCTTTTACATGCAACACCAAAACTATCCTACAGAATAAGTGTTCCACGGAACACACTTTGGGAAAGGCTGTCTCAGGTAGTTTTCACAAGAATGATGTCAAGTCAGGTATGTCCTGAAGACATTAAGTCACCCTGATCTTACCACTTTATACTCGTAAAACTTTTGGACTGTACTATCCAATCTAATACTCAATGACATTTTTTTATGATCTGTAATATTTGCTAATTGTTCCATGTATTTGTTTTGTCTCCTGTCAAGGATTTTATCTGTAACATATTTGGAATCAAGCATGTATTTAACACTTAGTACATACACTACAAATATTTGCTGTTTCCATATGAGTGGAGGTAGTCCAGCTAAGTTTGTAGCTTTCAACAAGTTCTCTGCCCGCTGAAAAAAACCTACCCGCAGGATGTCAGGGAAGTGGCTGTTCTGAATTCTTCAGCATTATTTCCACAAAAATTTCTCTTTCTCTCCATTTATTTTTTTCTTGTGGGCCCCCTGTTATGTAGATGTCAATACTTCTCCTTCAGCTCCCCACCAGTTTCTCTTTTTTGTTTTTTCATGTTGGATAATAGGGGGAAAAGGGGAAAGAGTTGCCAATTTCTTATATTTTTTTGTTTCTATTCCATATATTTTCAGGTAGAACCTCAACCTGATCCTCCAGTTCTCTAATTGTTCATGCTAATGCCCAACACACGGCTGAGGTTTACTAAACAGCATTATTTTTAAAATCTGGGATTTCATGTAGTTCATCTTTATAACTGTAACCTGCTTAGTTTTAACAATGTTTTTCTCTCCATTTCTTTGAGCATACTCACTTCGCTTATTTTAGTCTTATTTCTTCTGTTTATTAATTCAACTACACGTGGTAAAGGTCATCCAGTTTGATATTTCTCATAACTTCTTTCTGCAGATCTGATGTTATTTTCACCTGTGAGCTCCCTGCGGCATCAGCTATCTAGGGTAGTACTACTGAGAACCACAGAGGGGAGGTGCTCAATGTGAGAAGGGTTCAGGACAGAAGGGAGATTAGAATGGAAACCCCTTAGGGTAGGGGCCCTCGGAGCTGACCACACCCTTTTTACCCCTTTCAGCAATCCAGTCTGCCTCCTCCCATCTAATTTTACCTTCATATCACACCCCCTCTTCCTGCTTCCTTGTAATCTCCTGACCCCACCTTGTGAAGCGGGTGGTGGGGAAGGAGACAATGCTCAGCATTAGCAGGCCAACTGTGCAAGGTCATTTTTCTGCCTTCCAACTGGCCTCCACAGACATTACCCCACAGAGCCCAGCCAGCCCTCACAATGGTGATGAGGCAGGGCAGGTGGCATCCATCTAGGCCAAACTGTGGGAGGCCAAAAAGCACAACAAGAAAGCTCTCAACCAACCTAGTTCCTATCTATGACCTCTGAAGTTGTGGGCTATCATTTGCCTCTTGCTCTGAGAGCTAACCACCTTCTGTCTCTCTGGAGTTGCTCAGATCTTTGCATTGGGACCTCTGCCCACTGACCTCCCTTAGTCTGTAGGCCTCTCCAGGTGAGGATCTGGGAGAGAGCGAGGGGCCCGTGCTGAGTCCGCTCATCTCCTGTGCGTGATTCCTTTTCTCTGTTTTATCTTACCTGTCTTTTTCTATCTCCCACTTATAGTATGTCTCCCATGAAGGTGCTGAAGAAGGAAAAATAATTATTTTATGGCTTGAGGCAGAAGTCAGGATTGTCTCCCTGGATTTTATTTATATGCTGAGTGATTGCACTGCAGGCAAGTCTCTTCTATAGCTGTTTTGAGACCTCCTTAATTAATGCTCTGGAGGTGGAAAACCACTAGAAAATTATTGTTGTGATTGTTAGGCTTATAATCTGATGCTCATCGGCTATTTATTTTTGAGTTGGCATTTATTGTCATACTAGTGGCATTTGTAATTCTAAGTAAGTATTTGTCAGGATATAAATATTACCTAAAGGAAACTGCTTTCTAAATGAGTCAAAACTGATTATCTGCAAACATGTTCCCCTTCAAAATCTTCAAGAAAAATTCTTGAGACAATAGAAGAGACTTCCAGAAAGGTCATGTTTACAGACAAAATCATTACTAATTACAGAGTGGACACTGGCAGAGATGATATATATTACTTGAATTCTTTTATGCTCAGATTGGATGTTCCTCTTTATTTTTAATGTATCATATTTAGTTTATTTTATTCAAATACAATTTACATCCAATATTATTTTGTATTGGTTTCAGTTCTACAGCATAGGGATTAGACATTCATACCTTACAAAGTTTTCCCCTCAATATTTCTAGTACCCACATGGCACCATATATGTTTATCATATTACTTACTATTCTGTGTGTTGGACTTTACATCGCTATGATTATTCTGTAACTACCAATTTGCACTTCTTCATCCCTTCATCTTTTTTACCCAGTCTCCCAAGCCCACTGTCCTCTGGCAACCACCAATCTGATCTCTATGTCTATCAATCTGTTTCAATTTTGTTTGTTTGTTTACATTGTACTTAGACTTCATATATAAGTAAAGTCATATGGTATTTGTCTCTCTTTGTCTGACTTATTTTACTCAGAATAGTATTCTCTAGGTCCATCCATACTGTAGCAAATGGTAAAATTTTGTTCTTTTTTATGGCCAAGTAATATTCCATTGCATAAATCTGTACCACCACTTTTTAAAAAAAAAAATTTATTTATTTTTAGAGCGAGGGGAAAGGAAGGAGAAAAAAGGAAGAGAAACATCAGTGTGTGGTTGCCTCTGGTGCGCCCCTACTGGGGACCTGGATGGCAACCCAGGCATGTGCCCTGACTGGGAATCAAACTGGCAACCCTTTGGTTTGCAGGCCTGTGCTCAATCCACTGAGCCACACCAGCCGGGGCCTGTGCCACCACTTTTTTATCCACTCATTTATCAATGGGGAGTTGTGTTGTTTCCATAGTTTGGCTATTGTAAATAACACTACAATAAACGTACAGATGAATATATATTTTTTGAATTAGTGATTTGGGTTTCTTCAGATAAATATCCAGAATTAGAATCCCTGGGTCATAAAGCAATTCCACTTTTATTTTTTGAGGAAACTTCTTACTATTTTCCATAGTGGCTGCACCAATGTGCATTCCTTCCAACAGTGCACAAGGCCAAGGGTTCCTTCCCTTTCTCCACATCTTCATCAATACTAGTCATTTGTGGATGATAGCCATTCTAACAGGTGTGAGGTAATATCTCATTGTGGTTTTAATTTGCAATTTTCATGTATCAGTTTTAGTAGTTTTTTGGTGGAATCTTTAGGGTTTTCTAACATGGATGTCCAATCTTTTGGCACCTCTGGGCCACACTGGAAAAAGAGTTGTCTTGGGCCACACATTAAATACAACAAACACTAATGAAAACTGTTGAGCAAAAAAAAGGTTTTAAGTAAATTTATGATTTTATGTTGGGCCACAATCATAGCCATCCTAGGCTGCATGCAGCTCATGGACCATGGGTTGGACACCCCTGGCAGTATCATGACATCTGCAAATAACAACAGTTTTACTTCTTCCTTTCTAATTTGGATGCCTCTTATTTTTTCTTCTTGTCTGATTGCTGTGTCTAGGATTTCCAGTACTATGTTGAATAAGAGTAGTGAAAGCAGACATCCCTTTCTTGTTCTTCATCTTAAGGGAAACACTTTTAGTTTTTCTCCATTGAGCATGATGCTGGTAATGGGTTTGTCATATATGGCTTTTATTGTGTGTATGTTTCCTCTACTCTCACTTTGCTGAGAGTTTCTATCAGATACGAATGTTGGATTTTGTCAAATGCTTTTTCTGAATTAATTAATATAATCATACAATTTTTATTTTTTATTGATTATTTTTCATTATGTGGTGTTTCACACCAATTGATTTACAGATATTGTGCCAACCTTGAATCACAGGAATAAATCCCACTTGATCATGGTGTATGACTTTTTAAATGTATTGCTGGATCTAGTTTGCTAATATTTTACTAAGGATTTTTAAGATTTTTATTTTATTATTTAATTTTAGAGAGATGGAAAGGGAGGGAGAAAAAGAAGGTGAGAAACATTGATGTGAGAGAGAAACATTGATTGGTTGCTTCTTGTATGCACCCTAACCAGGGACCAAACCCATAACTGAGGCATGTTCCCTGACTGGGAGGGAATCAAACTGGGACTTGTTGTGGGATGACACCTGACCAACTGAGACACATGAGTCAGGGCTATTGAAGATTTTAGCATCTATGTTCATCAGGAATATTGGCCTATAATTTTCTTTCTTTGTAGTGTCTTTATCTGGTTTTTGAATTGGGATAATGCTGGCCTCGTAAAATGAGCGTGAGGGTCTTCCCTCCTCTTGAATTTTTTGCAATATTTTAAGGATAGGTGACAGTTCTTCTTTGAAGGTTTGGTGATATTCACCTGTGAAGCCATTTGATTCAGAACTTTTACTTGCTGGGAGTTTTTGATTACTGTTTCGATTTCATTAGCTTTAATCAGCCTATTCAGATTTTTTTCTTCCTTATTCAGTTTGAAAGATTTATGTTTCTAAGAATTTATCCATTTCTTCCAGATTGTCCAATTTGTTGGCATATGGTTGTTTGTAATACTTTCTTATAATCCTTTGTATTTCTGTGGTGTCAGATGTTACTTCTCTTTCATTTCTGACTTTGTTTATTTGGATCTTCTCTCTTCCCCCACCCCACACCCCCCACCATGAGTCTGGTTAAAGGTTTATCAATCTTGTTTCTCTTTTCTAAGAACCAGCTCTCGGTTTCATTGATTTTTGTTGTCTTTTCAGACCCTTCCCTTTATTTTCACCCTGATCTTTATTATTTCCTTTCTTCTACTCACTTTTGGCTTTTTTTTCTGGTGTTACTTTTTTTCAGTTCCTTTAGGTATAAGGTTATATTGTTTATTTGAGATTTTTCTCACTTCCTGAGGTAGGCCTGTATTGTTATGAATTTCCCTCTTAGTACTGCTTTCACTGTGTCCCATAGATTTGGGGTTGTTCTGCGTTCTTTTTCATTTGTCTCAAGGTAAGTTTTGATTTCTTCCTTGATCTCACTGTTTACCAATTCATTGTTAAGTCATATGTTATTATGACTTTCTTTTTCCATGTGTTTTTCAGTTTCTTTCCTATAATTGATTTCTAGTTTCATATCATTGTATTCAGAGAAGATGCTTGATATGATTTCAAACTATCCTAGAAAATGTTCCAAGTGCACTTAAAAAAATACATATTCTACTTCTTTGGGGTGAAAACTGTGAAGATATCAGTTAAATCCATCTGATCTAGTATGTCATTTAAAGCCACTGTTTCCTTGTTGATTTTCTGTTTGGAAGATCTATTCATTGATGTCAATGGAATTTTAAAATCCCCTGCTATGACTGTATTTCTGTCCATTTCCCCCTTTATGTCCATCAAAATTTGCTTTATATATTTAGGTGTTCCTATGTTGGTTCCATAAATGTTTACAAGCATTACAAACATTTTGGATTGCTCCCTCTTTTTGGATTCCTCCCTTTATCATTATGTAATGTCCTTCTTTGTCCCTTAGAGCCTTTTTAAAAGTCTATTTTATCTGACACAAGTATTGCTACCCCAGTTTTTTTTATTTGCATTTGCATGAAATATATTTTTCCGACCCTTTACTTCCAGTCTGTGCATATCTTTTGTTTTAAAGTGTGTCTCTTATAGAAAGCATATATACAAGTCTTGTTTTCTTACTCATTCAGCTACCCTATATTTTTCTTGGAACATTTAAAGTAATTATTGATAGGTACACTTTATTTCTTATAATTATGTTCATCTTTTCTTCTCCTTCTCCTTCAAGAAGATCATTTAATATTTCCTGTAATAGTGGTTTGGTGAACCACTTTAGCTTTTTCTTGTCTGAAGAGCTCTTTATTTCTGCTCTGATTTTAAATGATAGCCTTGTTGGGTAGAGTAGTCTTAATTGTTGGTCCTTGTTTTTCATCATTTAAATATTTAGTGCCAATTCCTTCTGTCCTGCAAAGTTTCTGTTGAGAAATCAGCTGACAGTCTTATGGGAGGTCTCTTCTAGGTAACTCTTTCTCTTGCTTTTAAGGTTCTCTCTTTGTCTTTACCCTTTACCATTTTAATTATGATATGTGGGTATCTTTGAGTTCATCTTGTTTGGGACTCTCTGTGTTTGCTGGACATGTATGTCTTTTTCCTTCACCAGGTTAGGTAAGTTTTCAGCCATTATTTCTTCAAATAGTTTCTTTTTAAATTTTTTTTAAAGATTGTATTTATTTATTTTTAGAGAGAGGGGAAGGGAGGGAGAATGAAAAGGAGAGAAACATCAATGTGTGGTTGTTAAGGACCACCTTGTGCATTTTCGAAGACTGTAGCCCTATGCGAGCAAGGCCTTGCCTGTAAGTCTTGACCAGAACACTGGGAATGCTGGTGGCAGCACAGCCCAATACTAACACCAGGGGTTCCCATGGGAAATCAGGCCTGAAGTATACATTATATCCTTTGAAGCTTGCTTTGCTTTGCTATAGCCCTGTTGGTGTAAACCAGATGTTTAAGTTCAAAGCATACGGAATGAACTCCTTATCTGAAGGAATAAGCCTTAACAACCATCTGGTGCCAGCATGTCTAGCAGACCCTGACCTGAGGCAGATCTCTGTGTTTCTTCAATTGTAATCTACAGATAATATCAGTATTTTATAACTAGCTTTCAGACATTGATGGATGAGCTATGCACATATGTTGTATATCCCTGCACTTACTGATCCCAATAAAAGCTGTTTTGGAGAAGGGCTTGGGGCATTCTCCACTGGAGGGAATTGCCACCTCCTTTCCCACTGGAACAACAGATTGTGTCTGGGACGACCCATTCTCATCTGTGGTGGCTGGGAGAGCTCTGCAGGACAGGGCATCACACGTGTGGTTGCCACTCACACACCACCAACCAGGGACCCAGCCCACAATCCAGGTGTGTGCCCTGACTGGAAATTGAACTGGCGACTCTGGGTTCACAGGCTGACACTCAATCACTAATCCATACCAGGTAGGGCTCTTCAGATAGTTTCTTGATATCTTGATCTTTCCCTTCTCCTTCTGGTACCCTTATAATGTGGATATCATTGTGCTTGATGTGGTCCCAAAGGTCCCTTAAACTCTCCTCATTTTTAAAATCCTTTTTCTTTTTACTGGTCTGATTGGGTGTTTTCTTCTACATTATTTTCCAGATTATACTCATTTGATCTCTGTTTCATCTAGCTTGTTGTTGATTCCTTCTAGTGTATTCTTCATATTGGATATTATATTCTTCATTTCTGACTGGTTCTTTTTGTGGTTGTCTTTTTTTTTCTTTGCTCTTTGTTGAAGTTCTCCTAAATATCTTGAGCATTCTTATAACCATTGTTTTGAACTCTGTATCTGGTAGCTTACTTGCCTCCATTTCATTCAGTGTTATTTTTTCCTGAGGATTTTTTTCTTCTTTCATTTGGGGCATGTTTCTTTGTCTCCGCATTTTGCCTGGCTCTCTGAATTTGTGTCTGTATATGAGATAGATCTGTTATGCCTCCCAGTCTTAGTAGGATTGCTGATGTAGTAGGTGTCTTGTGGGGCTCAGGAAAAGAGTCTCCCTGATCACCTGACCTAGGTGCTCCACGAATGTCCTTGGTGTCAGTTTTGTGAACCCTCTTCTTGCAGCTGAGTCTTGATTGCTCAAGTCTTGATTGGTCTGTCTGTGGGTAGATTTGCCCCTCCAGCTGGCTATGAAGATGGACCCTGGCTACAATGTGTTTACTGCTGTGCAGGGCTAACTCTATGAAGTGGAATTCACCTCATTAGGGTCTACTGCTTGCCAAGATCTCCCTTTGGGTATGGTGTTTATGGAGCTAATTGGATTGTGCTCTGATGTGGTCTAAATCTCACCATTGGGTATGTTGGTTTTGGTGCCACTTGAGAGAACTCCAGTGTGGGTCAATGTCAGGCACTGTCTGGGACCAGCCCTGGGCTATCTTTTTGGAGCTACAAAGTGAGCTGCAGTTTGTGGCTGCCTTTGGTAGGCATGGGAGGGGCTAAGCTGTGTACCAAGGCTGGTTTCCACCAGCACTGAGCTGGGAGTAGGTCAGCAAAAGACACATGTGTCCCCAAATCCACTTCTACCTGTTAGCTATCTATTAGGTTCAGTCACTGAAGAGCCTCTGGTGAAATGTGAGAGGTATGAGGTAGGTTCTCAATGAGTCACCAGGTAAGGGTAGATGGTGTTCACCAGACTGATACAGACTCAGGCTCCATGCCTGTGCTGGGTTCACGGCCACTCAGCAATAGTCTCAGGGTACACCAAGGTCAGCTGCCACCTGCTGGGTGCCCAGGGACTTTTGTGGTGGGGTGGGGTCACTGGGTGTCATCAGAATGAGGCCAGCATTATCAGGACCAAAGAGACCAAGATATGGCCCTGTGAGTGGAGGGCTCTGCACAGAAACAGTGGTGCTGGTCTGGAGTATGAGTGAAAAATGGCCCCACCCAACAGCCACACAATTCAGTTTTCCCCAGAGTCTGCCCATACCTCCTGGAGAATATTCTGCACCTCAGGACCATGCTGGTCACCATCCCCGGACAAAACTGCAGAACACAAACTTATCAGTATGGAACTACTGGGAGTTGGGAGGGTGGTGAAGCTAGTGAATCTCTCATGGCATGGTGAGGGGGTTGGAAGTTGGTGGAATGCTGCTGCTCTAGTGTTGGAGAGGGAGGGGCAGGGTGCTGCTGCTCTGGCACAAGCAGTGGCAGGGAATGGTCCCTGTCCCAGAGCCACACAACTCCGTCTCTAACACCCCCTGAGCTCGGTCTCAGGATCGCCTCAAGAAAGTCTACACCAGCCCTGGCTGGATGGCTCAGCTGACTGGAGCATTGTCCAGTGAACCAACAGGTTGTGAGCTCACTCCCCAGTAAGGGCACATACTTAGGTTATGGGTTGGTTTGATCCCTAGTTGGGGTGCATTCGGGATGCAACTGATTGATATTTCTCTCTTGTACCAATGATTCTCTCTCTCTTTCTTTCTTTCTCTCTCCCTTCCTCTCTCTAAAAATCAACAAACATATCCTTGGGTGAGGATTTTTTTAAAAGTTTACTCCACAGGCTCAGGCAGTACTCCTCCACAGGGTGTGAACTCGGCAGTGCGGGGCAACAGGGAGTCAGGAGGGTGGGGCTAGTGCAGTCCTCCAGGCTGATGCACTATAGAGGCAGGTGCTTGACCCAGGAAACATGACATCTGTGGGTAGAGTCGGAGAGGGACTCAGCACAGGGTCTCTGGTGGCTGTCCCTTCAGCACCCTCCCTGGAGCCACACACCCTAATCTGTCCTCCCATGACTCCAGTCTGCTGTGATCTGCCATCCCTCTGCCAGAGCCTCAGGTCAGTGGCCAAAAATGAGATTTTGTGCACTGGCTCTTTAAGAGGGCACCTGGGTTTCTAGTTTACTCCTGTTTCTCCCTGGTGGACAGAATCCCTGCTGATTTTCACAACCAGATATAATGTGGGTGCCTCTCCTGGCTCTGGTGCTCCAGGCTGGGGAGCATGGCATGGGGTTGAGACCCTACATTCCTCAAGGGGGGCCTTTGTAGCTGAAATATCCCTCCATGTTCTCAGCTGCCACATGTGGGTGTGGGCTCATCACTGTTCATGTCTCTGAGCTTCCTACCAGTCTCAGTGTGGCTTCTGTAAGTCCTCGGTTCTAAGACTTTTGTTCAGCCAGTCTTCAGTTGGTTGTTCAGGCTGAGTGTTATATAAGTTAGTTGTAATTCTAGTTGAGACTTGGAAGGAGGTAAGTGTAACTTCCACTATTTCTCCATTGTCTTCTTCCTGTATCTTGGATGTTCCTCTTGAAATGGGGATAGACAGAAGGCTGCAACACCCCAGTTTTCCTCCCTGCCACATCTTGGTCCCTCATCACCTGTCTCTGAGTCTGTATAGCTGTCCTCCAACAAATGTCCTAGAAACCCCGCCCATAAGGACTTTTGGAGGGGTTGGTTTAGGAGTCTACACAGCACCCTAATCCCAGCATGTGTTAGAGGAGCTTCCTACACTCCACTCCCCTGAGTTTTTTGCGAGGGAAGGCTGCCTGTGGATGCCAAAGGGGCCAGACCCATGATGCATGCTCAGATGGTTAGATGCTCCCATGTGGCATTTTCAATGGTGATTAAATGATACAAAGATGAAGGGAGACTTTAGAAGTTACTGGCAACAGTGACACCACTGCAGTCCATGGCAGTAGTGTCCAGGAGTAACCATATTTAATGACAGTGGAGGTGGTGGTACCTGGGGAAACATCCTAATCAAACAATTGCTGTGGCATGGCTGTTACTATACATTTTTCCTTTGTTTTAAGAGGAAAAATGTTTTAATCTCTAAAAGTAGCTTATATTTGTCTTCATTTCCTTTTTAAATTTTCCTCCATCCATCCATCCATCCTTCTCCCTTTTGGCAAGCATAAGCTTTATCTCTCTATACATGGATTTGTTTCTGTTTTGTTTTTTTATTCACTTTTTAAAGATTCCATGAATAAGTGAAATCATAATGGTATTTGTCTTTCTCTGATTTATTTCACTTAATATGATACCACCTAGGTCCAACAATGTTGTCACAAATGGCAAGATTTTATTCTTATTTTTATTGCTGAGTGATATTCCACTGTATATCCATGTACCACATTTTTATCCACTCATCTGTTGATGGACACATAGGTTGCTTCCATATCTTGGCTATTGTAAATAATCCTGCAATGAACATAGGGGTGCATTTATCTTTTTTAATTAGTATTTTTGTTTTCTTTGGGTAAATACCAGAAGTGGTATTGCTGGGTAGTATGGCAGTTCCATTTCTAATTTTTTGAGGAATTTCCATACTGTTTTCCAGCTGTTGTTGTAATTTCCTGCGGTTTAGTTTCCTTTGATTTCTAGTTGTAGTCTGAAGATGGTAACTCAGCTTTGTGAGATACCCAAATCCTACTAATAAATTACTTTTATGCTTATATTAGCAAGTTGATTTCTGTTGCTTGAAGCTAAAAGTCTTGCCAGGCCCAACATTCTCTTTCCCACTCTGTCTGCTTCACTCACATCCCACAACTATCTCAGAGCCTCACTGCTCACAGACCTCCTCAAACCACCTATTAACTCCCAGACTTTGCCCTGTTGCCCCTCTCCATATCCCCCACTTTGTATCTCTTCATTACCCAGGTAAACATTGCCTTTCTCTTCGAGAGCTATAACTCTTCCATTCTGGTGAAGGTGGCATAGAGAGACAGGATACAGGATTCCTTTTTGCAAACCTTGGAGAGGCTAAAACAATGCCATGGGCATTTACATGTTAAATTTTTGGGAGCATACACAAGCTTCCAGTTAGGTTAATTAAACAAGTGTGAGTCACTTTGTCCACAAAGGGCAGAAGCAGTCATTTATTCCTGTTTGCGATGGCTTATCTTCATTGCTGTTTAGTGGGAATCCAGAAATACCAGTTCTCAGGATTAATGCTGTCCTGGAGTGACATACAGGCTAGTTGCTCAGGTCTCCAAGCTGCCCTGTGACTGGCACAAAGAAAGAACCTAGCACTGATGAAAATAAAGCACAAAAGCAATGAAGATTGACCCTTTTAGTCCACAGGGAGTCAGAATAAGATCATGGTTGGTGGGTGGCTGTGGCTCCATGAAAAATGGAAGAAAATCTGCCAACTTCTCAGTTTTATTTAGTGTCAACCCTGCTTGCTTGACTTGACAGACAAATGGATGCCTGGACAATGCACGAGGGAAAACAAAAGTGAAACACGTCTTGCTTCAGTGTTCAGTAGTTGTCAGGGAGTCATATATGGTCAAACAACCTGACTGTGGAAGTGTGACTACGATACTTTAAAATTATTTTTACTGTTGTTGATTAAAGAGGTGCTCTTGTGGGAGGAAGAGTGGTGTTGCACAAATATCCTAAGGAAATACTGTCAGGAATCTGAGTTATGTTCCTGACTTTTCTTCAAACTAGTTACATGATTTTGGACAAGTAATTTATTTCACTGGCTCTCAGTTTTCCCTTCTGTTAAGTGAGAAGTGATTAGGTAATTTAAAAGGTCCTGTGAGCTCTTAAGTTTAAATACAGTTCCCTCTTTTGTGGTTTAAATGTTTCTTTTAGTGTTGGAAAAAAAGAACAGAAAAAATCTCAAATGCAAGCCCAGTTACAATTCTGTAGCTAAGCAGACTTGACAAACAAAATCCTTCATCCTCTACCATTAGCACTATTAGAATTCTATAGCAAGACCTTGAAAAGAGGGAGACAGATCTCCAGTACCTGAGACTACCCATCATGGCTCTGGATCAGAAGTAAGGAACAAAACCTACGCCCTGAGATGCAGAAGAAGGACTGTTTGCCAGCAGCAAAGCCTCCAACCACCTGAAGAGCTAAATTACAGAAGAGGAAGAGCTTGATGGGCTGAGAGCATTCCTGAAAGATTTGAAAGATAAAAAGGATGGGAAAAGCAGAGACAGAAGATATACAGAAAAAAGGAGCAACAAGACAGTGGTAGAAATCAGAGATGGTGACTGCCGAAGGGAAGGCTGAGAACAATGATAAGAACAGTGAGATCCAGGTAAGAACCTGCTTCAAACCCTTTGGTTCAAGTTAGCCTATAAACACAAACACACATATGCAATACCGAAGTACTAAAAATATGGGGTGAGCTTTCAACAAATGTGCTGGAACAATTGGACATCATGTGCAAAACAAAAAAAATCTAGTGAGGAACCTTATATCTTTCACAGAAATGAACTCAAAATGGACGATAAGCCTAAATGTAAAATTCAAGCCTATAAAACTTCCAAAAGACAACACAGGAGAAAATCTAAGTGACCTTAGATTTGGTGGCAACTTTTTATTTTTATTTACTTTTTAAAACATTTTGTCTATTTTTTAGAGAGTGGGGAAAGGAGGGAGAAAGAGAGGGAGAGAAATATCAATGTGTGGTTGCCTTTCACATGCCCCCAACTGAGGACCTGGACTGCAACCCAGGTGTGTGCCCTGCCTGGGAATCAAACCAGCGACCTTTCAGCAGGACCACACCTAACCTACTGAGTCACAGCAGTCAGGGTGGTTACAACTTCTTAGATACAGTATCAAAGGTATGACCCATGAAAAAAAATCTTAAGTAGTACTTCATTAAATTTTAAAATGTCTCCTCTGTAAGGGAAAAAAAAACAGTATTAAGAGAACAAAAAGACAAGCCACAGACAAGGAGAAAATATTTGCAAAACTTGTATCTGATAAAACACTGGCATCCAAAATCTATAAAGGACTCTCAAAACTCAGGAGTAAGGAAACAAACAAGGCAATTTAAAAATGGACAAAAAATTTGAATGGACACCTCAACCAAAGAAGATGTACGGCTGGCAAATGATCACATGAACAGATGCTCAACAGCACGTTATCAGGAAACTGCAAACTAAAACGAGATATCACTCTGCACTTATCGGAATGGCTCAAGTCTAAAGCACTGACAAAACCAGGTGCAGATGAAGATGTGGAACAGGGACTCTCAATCACTGCTGTTGGGAATGCACAATGGTCCAGTCCCTTTGCAAGGCAAGTTTGATAGCTCCTTATAAAACTAAACATACTTTTACCACAAGACCCAGGAATTAAGCTCCTTGCTATTTACCCAAGGAGCTGAAAACTTATATCCACACAAAAATCTGCACACAATGTTTACAGCAGCTTTATTCCACTTTCTTTCTGCCTATCCAAGTTTTGTTTATTTATTAACACCTTTTCAAGCCTCATTTCCTCCAACAAAGCTATCTTTGGGATGAATGAGTTCTCAAAAGTCTGTAGTACTTGGGGAAGTGCTGTCTAATAAAACTACAATATGAATCAAACATGCTTTTAAATTTTCATTAAAAGAGTAGAAGAAACAGGTGAAGTGAACTTTATTAATATATTTATTTAACCTAATACATCCAGTATATAATAATCAATAAAAGTATTAATGATACATTTTATGCTATTTTTATACTGTCTTAAAATCTGGTGAGCGTTGTACACTTACAGCACATCTTGTTTTGACTAGCCACATTTCAAGTGCTCCTTAGCCCCGTGTGGAGAGTGGCTGCCATATTGGACAGCATATACCTACCAAATCCATTATATAATTTAGCACAAGGTTATCAGGTCCAGGCAGGCAGAAGATGGGTTCTCCACAAAATCAGACCCATAACTGGAGTATGGTCAGCCTGTAACACCTTTATGACACGTTGATGCTCCATTTTCAGAGCCACAGAGAAAAATGTGGGAGGTGACCGCTATGAACAGTTTGCATTCCCTTCCACCCCCGTTCATAATCCCTAGTGTGATAGTATCTGGAGACAAGGCCTTTAGAAGGCACTGAGATCACAAGGTTGGAGCACTCATGATGAGATTAGTGCCCTTTATAAGATTAAGGGAAGAGAGAGAGCTTGCTTTTCTCCCTGCTCTGGGGGCAGGTGCAGACACAGACAGAAGGTACTATACTGTCCATGAGCTGGGAAGTCAGTTCTCACCAAATGCCAAACTTGCTGATACTTTGATTCTGGACTTTCCAGCCTCTAGAACTGTGAGAAATGTGTTTTAAGGCCCCCAGACTATGGTATTCTGTTATAACAGCCTGGGCTGGCTGACACAGTAACTAGTCAACCAGGTAATGTGGCAATGAGATGATTCTCTCCTCAGCAAGCACCAGTCCAGTTTAGTAAGAGGACATCAGAGGAGGCTTCTCTGCCTCAGTATACAGAGAACACTGGAAGAATATATATGGGACCAGGAGGACTGAGGCTATCACACCAGTCTTAAATTCTTCTACCAAACTAGTAATGCATATTGCTACAAGTTACCATTTTTCACAAGAACTGGCTGACTTTTTGAATCTGGATCCAAGAGGCTGGTATAACTGGTTCTAGATACACAACTGCTGGTTGGTTTTAATAAAGCCGAGGATTGTTCCTTGGGCATAGAAAAGTATATGTCTTAAAAGATAAATGCCTCAGTTTAATGCGTAAAATAAAGAACTACTTCCAGGGAAACATTTCACATTCAAAAATCCATGGCAAACAATGAATTCTGTTACTGAAAGTCTCAGAGAAAACATCTTGTTGCAGGGTGGGTAGATTTTTATTTAAAGGCTCCTGATCACCATCTAGCTCAAATACAAACATCTGATTATGGCTGCCACCTGTCTGTACAGGAGCATTCTTATTTCCAGCAAACCTGCTTTTATGCCCCTTGTCCTAATCAAAAAAGGTAATTCCCTTCCAGTTTTGCTCCAGCCCTGTGGTTTTTAGAACACCTTGTGCACCACACTGAAAATCTACCCCTCTTCAAAGGAATCTCCCGATACTTTCTCTCCAGGAAAGTGAAATGAACTGTGATCTTGTCTAACCTGCATCTTTAATTGTTATTTTCATTATTCTTCATTAAACCAATCACTCCATCCTTTAGTGATAGTTTTTAATGGCAACTTCATATTTACATTACTGTCTGCCTGGAAGGCCTGTGTGACTTTTTCTGGTGCTGAGGTCATCTAATTAGCATGACACATGCTTGGCTAAATAGTTCTTCAGGACAGCAGTTTGGTATGGGAGATGCAGTGGCTGACAGGAAAGATTAGGAGGGAAGGCTCCCACTGTAGCTTCCTCCCTTTAAAATTTATTCTAAATTTAGTGGGTGGGCTGGAATGGGAGTAAAAGGGAGAAAACTGTACTTGAACCATGATTAAAATAAAATTTAAAAAAATTATTCTAAATTTAAAATTTAGAATAAAATTATTTATTTTATTATTTTCTTTATTTAAAATTTATTCTAAATTTAAAATTTAGAATAAAATTCTTTATTTTATTATTTTCTTTATTTAAAATTTTTAAGCCTTTGTCCTCCAAGCTGAAGAAGAATAATGACAAATATTACAACGTTTGAAGAGAAAAGGAAAAGGAGATGAAAATTCAACAATTAGAACTGTTTCTTGTAAACCAAATTCTCTGTTGCACTAAAGAGGGGAAGGTGGGAAGTGGCCCCTTCAGGGGCTGGAGCCCTCTCCAGGGCTTGGTCGGGTTACAGGAAACTGCTCACTGCGTCTGCTCTTGGACTTACAGACCTTTATTTTCCAGCGAGTGTCCTCCAGTGAGTCTGGGTTTGGCGATGGAGGCAAAATTGCTTGACATGAGAGAGTAACCAAAATTTTCTCGTGGGAAGAAGCTAGCATATGGGGTGGGTGATGGCCAAGAAGATGGTGATAAGCCAGGGCCCCTAAAATAGTACCACCATCTTGAAATTTCCCCTGGTGGGGAACAGCTGGTAGATTGTCATGACAGCGTTGCCTAGATTTCCGATGCAATCAGAAACGATGTTCTGTACTTTCCTTACATTACCCCAAACCTTCAGGAAAGTTCTGTTACATCCAACAGCACCATATTCACGGTATTGGAAGGAGGGGCTGCTGGTGTTCGACGTGGGGCAAAAAGGACACAGAAGAGAGGAGGCTATCAATGGAAACTGAGGGTTGGGACAGACAGGTCAGCAAAGTGCCACCTCTGGAGAAATCAACAGAAATACTGATGGAAGGGAGAGGACAATGATTTCCTAAAGTAAATGGGTTCCTGTCTTATTTGGATATCACAGAGAGGTCTCAGAAAGCTGTAAGAGTTGAGAATATCTGGTTCATATTATTGCTTACTGGCATTAAAATACTTGAGTTTTCTGTCAGTCCCACGGTTCCCAACTGCATTCCTCAGACGAGTAAAATTTTAGGAACTGCTGAGGTAACCAACTTTTTATTGTGTTATGCAAAGATATTTAAAAAACTAATTATCACCATTGTTTAATAAAATAAAGGACATTTTTTAACACATCTATAGGCTAACTGGAAAGGGCATAATCTCAGAAAAATTTAAAAAGTTTTTGTTTTTCATAAATTTCTGCCCTTTTTCTCAGCATCTCATGGTTCTCTAATGAATGAAGTCAAGCAGGCGACCCCAACTGCAAACGGTGTCGCCTGTGCTGAACTGTGGTGGAGGAACTGGCAGAACACTGAGGGCAAAAAAGCCAAACCACAGTTAAAAAGCAGTCAGTCTATTTCTAAGCAGAAGGGCAGGAAACACTAAAGCCTGACGTTAGGACTTACAGATTATTTGAATTTTCTTACCAATGATTTAGGGGAAGCTGACACTACACCCCATGGATCATGGAGTTTTTCAGACTTTTATCTCTTCTGAGCCAATCACAGGGCTATGAACACACCTCGTGTGGGATATGTCAGCTGGTCCACCACACACTGGACAGAAAGAGGTCAATTACGTGGGGCTTGGGGGATAAAAACTGCCTCTCCCACTTGTCTGCAATGGAATGGCTCCACACACGGCCACTCTGCCCACTTCAGGACACTTGGCCCGAAGGTCACAGGAGCATAGGACAGGGTGAGAGGGTTGTGCTGCCACAGGAGAGCCCCTTAGGCTGTAGTGCCATACTGGAGATGGAGCCCTGGCTCAGCACACACGGTTGGGAGATGACTGGGAGGGTGACAGGCACATTGGTCCCTCCAGCTCAGAACTACCTGAAGTTACCACTCCCTGAGTTCTCATCCTAAGTGAGAGTTAGAGAGGGAGGCATATCATGGTATCCCAATAATCAGTTCTTGAATTCCCAGGGTGGGGGGCAGGAGGACGTTGGGGAATGCTGGCATAGTAGGAGATACATACACAGACATTTGTATGGGAAGAAGATCCAGAGACAGGTAGGTAGGTACAATGCGGAGTTTTCTCTTTTCTCTGTGCCCCAGAAGGTACCAGATTAAAGAAAAAAATCTATTTACGCTTTTCTTATGTTATATAATCAGAGTATATGTGTCAAAGGGAGAGTTGCTGGAAGTCATTTCCTCCCCTTGTCTCACCTCAGTTCTTGTTAGAAATAGGTCTAGAATTTTCACACAACGATCCATCTTTTAAAAAATCAAAATCTCAACAGATCAGGGGATGGCTGCAGTGCCAATGTCTTTGGCCAGGTCTTCTGGCTTCTCTAAGCAAAGAGGTGCGACAATGATACAGAAACAGAGGAAGCGACTATGAATACACAGAGGTCTGCAGCTTGCATCCATTCTCACACATGCCCGTTTTAGATTCTGAGCAGCTCTCTCTTCCCAAAGCGCTATGAAATACATGCGTCTGGCTGAATCATCCAAATGAAATGAGTTTCTCTCCCTGCTGGAGATTAGGAAGAGAGTTGCGGTCCTTTCCCCGCGCGACCCTAGAAATCGTGACTTTCCTAGGGAAAGGCCCAGTCGGTGGTCAGGACCCGCAGACCATGCGGGGGAACCAGAGAGAGCCTTGTGAAGCCCAGAGATGCCAGCGACCAGGCCAGGGGAGGGGAGGCGCCAAAGGAAGCGGAGTTGTTCCCGAGGCTGGTTGCGGAGGACGCGGCAGCTCCGGCTGGGCAGTAATTGCTCTGAATGAGAAAGGGAACTTGGCGCCCCGGTCCCCGAGGTCTCCCGAGGTCAATTCCCAAAAGACCCAAAGCAGCAGCGGGGCTCTGAGATCTGGCAAGTTCCTGGAAGTGGAGCGAGGAGAGCGAGTCTCTTACCTGGCCGGGCTGGCTGGTGTAGTTGAAGGCGTAGATGGTCTCGGTGCTGAGGCTCACCACCCCGCTGTAGACGCGATCGAAATCGGCGCCCCTGGCAGGGTCGTGGGGGTCGCGCCGCTGAGCCAGGGGCTGCGCGGGGCTCCGGGGTGCCGCCGCCCGCAGGAGCCAGGGCAGCGCGCAGAGCATCGCGCCCAGCAGCGGGAACCGCGGGGATCGCCGCATGGTGGGCGCCGCGCCGGCCCCGAGGCAGAGCCGCCCCAGGAGAGGGCGAGCGCAGAGCGGGTCCTTCCGAAGCCCCCCGCGGACTCCGGAACCGCCTTCAGCTCTGCCCCTGCCACAAAGCCCCGCCGGCCGGCGAGTGCTGGCAACACACCGGCGAAGGGCGGACCAGATATTGACGCCACCGCGGGGGGTCTCCGCTGGGGTCACGGGCGGGGCGTGAGGGGGCCGAACGATATTCAGGCCGTGAGCTGCAGCTTTGCTCTCGGGCTTCTAAGTCCGTTTCCTTCCCCCTGTCTCATTTCTGAGAATGTCCAACTCACCTAGACAAAATTTCAACAGACTGTTTCCCCATCAACCTTAAAACAAAAAAAGGCGATGGAGACACTAGAAATATTCACTAGTCTTGAAAGGTCGACCTGACCAGGAAATTTAATCCTTTTCAAATAAATGTGCAACCGGGCTGCAAGCGAAGAAATAGAAAGCAACAGAGCTTGTCCTCCGGTCGGCTCTCCGAATGATGGTTATTAACTACCGGTTCTCCCTTCTCTAATAGAACACCTTTTCCAAACACCTGTTTTATTTCCGTATCACCTGCTATTCTCCAAGAAGAGCCTGACGTCATCGTTCTCTCTCTCTCTCTCCCCCCACCCCCCTCTCTCTCTCACCAAACGTGTATGCAAACGTGTACGGTTATTAAAAAAAAACAAACAGGTGTGGTTAAGAGGACAGATTTGGACAATGCCTGAAGTCTGGTTCAGGAAGTTATCCAAGACGATTCAGAGTAACTGGAGGATATATGCAGAGGGAATTTCTTTCCACCCAATCTCTTGCCTAATTTATACTCTGTAATAACTTCTCAGATTCTGTAAGATTCCCTAGGATTCTGTATTGTTTTTCAAAAGACAGACACACTCCAGCATTAAAAAGAAATTTTCTGGCAAAAATTAGGTAACTGGATTTAAAAAGTTGAAGAGCCAGATAAAAGGCGGGTGAAAGAGGATATGCTGGAAGTCCTTGAAGAACATCAAACAATCACAATTCAAGTGTAGAAGAGGACTCACTGTTTTATTTCAGTTTCAAGTTATTTATAAACTAGAAAAGCATATAATAGTGCTTGACATGAACAAACATTAAAAAAGAAGCTGCAAAGAAGAAACAGATCTCATTAAAAGAGTTGAGATTAAGATTAAAATCCTAGCATTTACCATTCAAAGGGAGATTTTTTCTTTTCACCCCACTGAATTCCTAAAATGGATTAAAACTTCAAAAATAAGTGCATTACATTTGTTGTAAAGTTTAATAACTGCACAATCAGAAAACAATGTTAATGGAAGATTGTGTGAGGTTACTGCTTATTAGGACAATTTTTACTTTAAAAATGTTCTTGAAAATATGTAGTTGTAAGGACAAAATTATTAATTCAATGAAGAGTGAAGTTATTAAAGTTTAAAATAGATCTGACTGTTTTTAAAAAAACATAGCATCATAACTTCATCCAGAATTTGAATGACTTTAACTGCTGTATTTAAAATGTCTATGTCTCATTTTAGAATGTAACAAAATTTCATAAACTTGAAGTTTATCAAGCCCATTGAGGGCAGCTGGCCTGGCCAGTTGCTCACCAGAGCTGTAGTATCACGGAGTCTTACTCTACACTAGGAGAGATGATGACCAGACTCTCACAAGACAACCCCTTCTTTGGGGACAAGTGTGCCATTAGAAAGATATTTTCACATTTTAATTAAAATTTGCCTCTCTTCCATTCACTGGCATGTGGTCTGCCCTCTGGAGCCATAGGAATAAACCTAATCCTTCTTCCACATGACAGCCTTGTAGGTATTTGTTGAGAGCTGTGATCCTGAAGGCTTTATCCTGCTTTTAAGCAATGAAATTGGAAACAATTAGAGTAGATTATCATAGTACAAAACCCAAAATATTTATTTTAAAGACATTATAGGTGATATCTATACCAGACATTTTGAGTGGTATATTACAAATCACTCTATATCATGATGTAATCCTAATTCTAACCAAATTTATTGAATGACTTTAGGTAATTAACCTCCCTGGATCACAAGATTGCTGTAAGGATAAAACGGGGGAGTGGGGGGAATGTACTTGAAAGTATATTACACAGTTTCAAATGCTACACAACTAAATATTATTATTTATTGTAGGACTCCCAGTCCAACAGCTAAAGAGTAAAATATGATCCATCAGCCAGGTTTTAAAAATATCTACAATCCAAATCTTCCACCGTGAGAGACTGAATACATAAATAGACAATGGCCAGACCATATATGACAATAGACTTTTGATCTACAACCTCCTCAAGAAATAGCCCAGAAAACAGTTAGCACTTGGTCAGTGACTGCCAACTTCCCCAATTTTTCTCCCTACTTCCAACTCAAGATCAATAAGAGAAAGCCAAATATGCCCCTCAAACCATAAAATATCCTGCTTCTAGTTAGTGGTCTCCTGCTTCCCATGTCACCAAGATCTAACCAGAGCATTTCTGAAACTTTCCCCTTTTCCCCCCGTAACAGGTTGCAGCCAAGAGGGGGACCCCAAATAGGGATTTGAAATGGGGTCCAGAACTCGAGGTGTTCAGGAAATACTAGGATGTCCCCACCCCCAGGTGTGGGTTGGTGGAAGGGACACATGGAGCAGGGCCATTGAGAGCTATTTTGTATAGCAACAGCTTTGCAGCTATCCTCTGGTGTGGTCATCTAACATATCTATAACCTTTAACTGGTTACATGGATATGTTAAATAGCTGTGGCCATGCTCTGAGCCAGGGGAATGGAAGTAACTTCCCCACCAAGACGTAACTAGGAGGCAGATCCTCCGAGTTACAGCACCTGCATGGGAGCTTGGAGAAGATTGGCTCCATGACATGGGGCCACACCTGCCCAGACCCACGATGGCATCCCAGTAAAGCTGGAAGGATGAGTTCTGGCATGTGTAGCCGATTGTAGGAGGAGTCGAAAATGGGGCTGCAGAGGAAGGCTGGCTTAGGGATTTAAACTGAGAAGCAGCAGCCATTGAGGGGAGAACCATGTTGCTTTAGCAGAGAACCGCCACTCAGCTCTGGCAGTTTGGCGACCCCCGCCCCAGCCCCATAGCCACTGGAGAGAGAACCACGCAGTTTTGTCTGAGTGGTGACTCCTGCAGCCACTGTGCAGAGAGGACCACGTGGCTGGAGCAGTGGAGAGAGAACCTCGTGGCTTTGCCAGAGTGGGGACCCCTGCAGCTTTAGAAGGGGGAACCACCACCCGGCTTTAGCAGAGATCCCAGTGAAACAGCTGATGGTACTGGGAACCAAGGGAGGCCTACCAGGTGAGATGCATTACTGGGAAGAATCAGGGGCTGCCTGAGGCATGGACTTCTATTTCTTTTCCTGAGATACAGTACCCCAGACTGGGCAAAGGAGGGAAGGAAGGAAGGATTCTGTGTGTTTGTGGGTGTTTTAAGGGACTTTGGGGTTTTGATGAAGACATTAGGTCACTACTTTAAGTCTGTATAGCATTAAATAAAAATTTCCTTTCCTTTTCATGAATCTTTGGCATTGAGAGATGTCTTTCCTCTGGCGGCGGACATAATGAACCTGGGGGGTTCCTTTTTGTAATAGCATATCGTCCCAGGCCCCCCTTGTTGCTCTGTAACACCACTACCTCACAAACAGAACTATAATATTAAATGCACACCAGAAGGACTATTTCTTGAAGTTTCAGAGGACTCATCTACAGTATTTGTAATCAACTTGTGTCTGTTCTATATAAACTTTTTCTTCTTTTGCTATGCTTGATGTATACTCCAGGTGAATATCTTAACACTGTACCTGACTCTCTATAGTGCAGAATTCCCCTTGACACAGGAAAAATAATTGGGGTGGACTATATTAAAGTTCAGATATATTCTACCAATCTGTTAGCCAAACTTCCCCAGAGCTAGAACAAATATAAGCTCAAGTCCTTTTCATAATCTGTACTAAATCTTGTAACATTCCTATTCTGCCAGTAAAGAAACTAAATGGACAAAAGTATTGATTTGTTCAAGATCTCAGGGACATCAATACAATTGATGTTCCTCCCTTCCCATTAGTATCTAATACTAAATACTCTCCTGTCAGCAGTTCTTCCCCAACCACCTGCTTCACTGTAGAGGATTATTGCTCTTTCTTGGTGTGTCCCAACACCAGAACAGTCAACATTTTTTTGCCTCACTGGAGAGGACAATACATGGACAGGTAGGTCCAAAGAGTTCCCTGAAGCCCATCTTATTTTCCTATGTCCTTAATCAAGAATTAAAAGATCCCAATTTCCCTTATGATTCAGTTTTGATATAAGATATAGATGATTTCCTACTTTGTTCAGATAAGCCTTGTAAAAAGGATTCCACTTACTTGTTCTCAGCCTTAGCAGAAAATGGAAATACAATTTCAAAAAATGTAAATTACAATTTTGCCAAAATATAGTCCATAATTTAAGGCATGACCTTTTCAAAGAGGGGAAGACATTCTCTCACAACACCCTAGAGACTATTCAAACTTATCCTAGACTCCTCGAAAAAGTACAATTGAGATAATGTCTAGGTCTCACTGGGTATTTCAGAGAGTGGGGGCAGATTTTTCTGAGATTGTGACATCTTTTAATGAAATGGCTAAATCTTCAGTAAGAATCTTTTTTTTTTGAGAGCCCAAGTATTAAGCAAGTCTTCTATTTCCAAAGAATGGATAAACTAAAAGGGGGAGAGAAAAGAGGGCGTTTCGGCCGTTCATTATACTACCATTCATAGGTTATCTCGCATAGTAGTCTCTGCCCTCAGTCTTACTGTTGGATGTGCCACCCATCACTGCACCCTCTCCATATAAACCTCTGGAATATTCTAGTGTTACCAAATTAAATCATAGGGAATTATAACCAATGGTGGTTCTACTTGAACCGACATGGACAAAAGACTTTAAATACATTAACTTATGATTTTACTAGTTTTCCTTCTCCCAGAACAGAATGAATGATTACAATGTATCTATCAGGCCCCACGTAACTCTAAATTTGAATTTTAAAAACTTTATAGCATGATGAGTCAAATACTTGCACTTGGAAGAGACTAATAGAGACCCCAACATGCAAGGCCTTGGTTCTGACTTCATGTTGTGACCATCTTTTTCATGTATGTCCTTCATGAAGTGCCTCTACAAGGTTACTACTTCCTTTGCAGCCAGGACACATGGTCTTGTTTGCATGAGGCTAATACTTCATGCACTTCAGTAATAGTATTCCAAGACTTGTTTATACCTAGAGACTATAATTCTATAAACAGCCAAGGATATAAATTCAGACTCAGATACCAGCTTTGAAAGAATGCCACCCTTGATTGTTCAGGTACTCTACCTGGAAGAATTACTGACTGTTTATCCTAACAATCAGAGCAGTCTTCCTGATGGTGAAAATTATACAAATAGAAAAGGCTGTAATAATCTTATTATTAACTTTGGCAGAAGTTATTAATGATACTACTTCATCCACAGGTGGAATACAGATGAGTCTTAACTCATTGCCATGAGCAGTGGTAGACAGTTGCATTGCTCTTTATTTATTGTTTGCTAGTCGTGGTGGTGTCTGTGCCACTGCCAATACTTCTTGGATTAATGAAACAGTCATGGTAGAGTAAGTTATGCATTATCTCAAGGATAAAGCTACTTGACCCTCTAAATTTGCTCTTCATGACCTATGGGATTTATTCTTTTGGCTCAGGTTGGGCAATTGGGGTTCCTGAATCTGAAGCATCTTATAGGAACCATTAGTTGTTATAATTTTTGTTATAATGGCCATGATGTTGGTCCATTGCATTCTGCCTAGAGTCTTAAATGCATCTGTGCACCTGCTCTCTTGTCAGATGATTGCCATGAGGGTACAACAGTAAAAAGGTCAAGAAGATCTCTACTGTATTGTACAGTAGACTATGGAGACAACTGGATAATCCCAAATGGTGAAGATGGGGATCTCCAGCCTTCCTTGAATTGATCAAATTCTTGCAAGTGAGGATGACCAAAAGGAGGGACTGAGAGCCTGAATATTCAGATAGACAATAGCCAGACCATACATAAGAACAGAACTTGACCCACAACCTCTGCAGCAATCAGGCCGGGAAGCCAAATCATAGCCTCTGCAGCAATCAGAATGGTTATGATTTGGTCATGGTTGGCAGCTTCCCTATTTTTTGTTTTTCACTACGAACCAGAGATCCATATGATTTATATCCAAGTTTAGGTATTTTTACATTTAAAAAATCAGAAAATACAAAAAGAATGATTCATCTCAGTAGTAGTCAAGATAAGTCTTCTCAATGTTAAAAAAAAATCAATGTTATAAAAATATAAGTAGTTGTGGAAACAAAAACTATGAACATGAGAGTAAACAGAGACTATTCAGAGCTTGATATAGGAAGGATTTCAGCCACCACCATTTGTGTTTAGCAGAGACTCAAAAACAGGAGGGATGTGGACGAGGTTTACAGTAAAACAAAGAGAAGACTTCAGAAACACTCTGATTGGAAGATGGAGGTGTGCTAAATAGAAGCAGGAAATCTTATGGCTTATAAAGCATATCTGGCTCCTATTTGGACCACTCAGAGAAAGCTAAATAAAGAGGTTTCCTGAGGTATAATTGACATATAACAAACCCCACATATTTAACACATATGTGTCAACTGTGTTATATATATACACATTACCTGTGTATTCACCATGCTCTAAAGTTTCCTTCCTCCTTAAAATCTCTCTTCCTTCCTTCCTGCTTCCTTTCTACTCCCAAGCAAGCTCTGGTCTGTTTTCTGTCATGATATTAGTTTTCATTTTCTAGAGTCTTATATAAATAGACCTACACAGTATGTGTCTTCCTTCTTCCTTCTCCCACCTCCTCCGCCTCCTCTCTCTGGCTTTTTTCACTCAACATAATTATTTTGTTACATGAATTTTGTTGAAATTCTGCACTTATGTTCTTGTGGGGTATTGGTCTGTAGTTTTCTTTTTTGGTAATGCCTCTCTTTGGTTCAGCTATCAGGGTAATTTTGGCCTCATAGAATGAGTTAAGAAGAATTCCTTCTTCAATTTTTTAAGTGTTTATGTAGAATTAGTGATATTCACCCCCCTCCCCTGCAAATGTTTGGTAGAATTCACTGCTGAAGCCATCTGGGCCTCTGGTTTTTTTTTAACTGCAAAAAAACTGCAGTTTTTTTTTAACTGCAGGGTTATTCAGTTTATCCAAACATTTTTTAGAAAGCTTGGTAATTTATGTCTTTAAAGGAGTTTGTTCACTTTATCTGTATTGTCAAATTTACTGACATAAAGGTGTTCAAAATATTATATTGTTCTTTTAGTACCTGTAGAATCTGTTACCTCTTATTTCTGATATTAGTAATTTATATGCATTTTTACAGATTAACTTGTTTAGAGGTTTATCAATTTAATCACTCTTCCCATAGTTCAGCTATTACTTTCATTGGTTTTCTCTCTTATTTTTGCTTTTCTATTTTATTGATTCAGCTTCAACCTTTCTTATTTCTTTCTTCTTTGGATTTAACTTGATCTCTTTTATCTAATTTCTAAAAGTAGAAGCTGATGTCATAGATTTGGGAACTTTTCTCATATAAATGTTTAGTGCTATAAGTTTCTCTTGAAGTACTATTCTCAGTTACATTCCACAATTTATGATATGCTGTATTTCATTTTCATTCAGTTCAAAATATATTCTACTTTCCATTTTGATTTCTTGTTTGATTAATGGCTTAGTTAGAAGTGTATATTTTTCCCCCAAATTTTGAGGTACTCATCCAAAAATTATGCTATTGATTTCTGATTTAATTTCATTGTGGGTAGAGAGCATACCTACTATGAATTGAATGCTTTGTAAAAAATATATATTTCATTGATTATGCTATTACAGTTGTCCCATATTTTTCTCCACTTTATTCCCCTCTGCCCTGCACTGCCCCTCCCACCAGCATTCCCCCACCTTAGTTCATGTCTATGGGTTGTATATAAAAGTTTTTTGGTTTCTCCATTTCCTATACTATTCTTAACCTCCCCCTGTCTATTTTGTACCTACCATTTATGCTTCTTATTCCCTGTACCTTTTCCCCCATTTTCCTCCCTCCCCTCCCTGCTGATAATCCTCCATGTGATCTCCATTTCTGTGATCCTGTTCCTGTTCTAGTTGTTTGCTTAGTTTGTTTTTATTTTTGTTTTTGTTTTTAGGTTCAGCTGTTGATAGTTTTGAGTTTGTTATCATTTTACTGTTCATATTTTTGATCATCGTCTTTTTCTCAGATAGTCCCTTTCACATTTCATATAATAAGAGCTTGGTGATGATGAATTCCTTTAACTTGACCCTTATCTGGAAAGCACTCTATCTGCCCTTCCATTCTAAAGGATAGCTTTGCAGGGTAGAGTAATCTTGGATGTAGGTCCTTACCTTTCATGACTTGGAATACTTCTTTCCAGCCCCTTCTTGCCTGCAAGATTTCTTTTGAGGAATCAGCTGATAGACTTATGGAAATTCCTTTGCAGGTAACTGTTTCCTTTTCTCTTGCTGCTTTTAAGATTCTCTCCTTATCTTTAATCTTGGGTAATGTAATTATCATGTGCATTGGTGTGTTCCTCCTTGGGTCCAGTTTCTTTGGGACTCTCTGAGCTTCCTGGATTTCCTGGAAGACTATTTCCTTTGCCAGATTGGGGAAGTTCTCCTTCATTATGTTTTCAGATAAGTTTTCAATTTCTTCCTTTTCTTCTTCTCTTTCAGGCACCCATGTGATTTGGATGTTGGAACATTTAAAGTTATGCTGGAGGTTCCTAAGCCTCTCCTCCTTTTTTTGAATTCTTGTTTCTTCATTTTGTCTTGGTTGAATGTTTATTTCTTCCTTCTGCTCCAAATCATTGTTTTGAGTTCTGGTTTCCTTTCTTTCACTGTTGGTTCCCTATACATTTTCCTTTCTTTCACTTTTCATAGCTTTCACTTTTTCCTCTGTTTTGCAACCATACTCTGTCATTTCTGTGAGTATCCTGATTACCAGTGTTTTGAACTGTGCATCTGATAGGTTGGCTATCTCTTCATTGCTTAGTTGTATTTTTTCTGGAGCTTTGATCCGTGTTTTCATTTGGGTCATTTTTTTTTTTTGTCTTGGCACACCTGTTACATAGTAAGGGGCAGAGCCTTGGGTATTTGCCAGGGTGGGGCAACCTACTAGGCTTCATTGTGGTACTATATGTGGAGGAGGGGTCCAAGAGGGAACAATGCTGCTAGCTCAGCTTTTGGCAGGATTTCAGTCACTTCCTCCACTACACATAAGCAAATTGGGCCCTTGTGGTACTGATTCCTGGGTGGGTTGGTTTGTATACATTCTAGGACCCTGTGGATCTCTTCAACAAACTCTCTTGTGAGACTGGGAGTTTCTCCTACCACAGCAACCCCCCACAGATGTTTTTAGTCAGATTTTGAGGCTTCATTTCCCTGCGCTGGAACCCTGGGTTGTACAGTCTGTCTCGCTCCCCAGTTGCTCATCCTGGTTTATCCACAGGCAAATGTGGGACTGCCTGCTCTGCCAGCCTCTGCTTAGCCCACCCGGTCCTCCAGCCACTGCCCCTCCTACCAGTCTGGATGAATGTTTGTTCTTTAACTCTTTGGTTGTTGGACTTCTATACTGTTCAATTTTCTGGCAGTTCTGGTTATTTTTGTTTTTAAATTTGTTATTGCCCTTCTTTTGGTTGTGTGAAGAGGCAAAGTGTTTCTACCTATGCCTCCATCCTGGCAGGAAGTTTGAGTTGAATCATTTTGCATTTACTGAAACTTGTTTTACGATATATTTCTCTCTTCTGTCCTTTATGCGACTATTGACATGCAGTTTACTTTTACATATAAACCTCACAGTACATTTTTATTGTATTTAAGTAGTCTATAACCTTTTAAAGAGATTTAAATAATAAGAAAAAGAATCTTATATATTTACCTGTTGTAGCTGTTTCTGGTGCTCTTATTGTATAGATCCAGATTCACTTCTGATATCATTTTCCTTCTGTTTCAAGTACCCATCTACCATTTCTCGTATTGAGGGTCTACTCATCGATAAATTCTATCAGTTACATGTGGAAGTGTCTTTATTTTATCCTCATTTAAAAATATTTTTGACAATTATAGAATTCTAGGTTGACAGTTTTTTTCTTTCAATATGTTTCAGATGTGTTATTGTCTACTTGTTTGTAATGCTTCTGATCAGAAATACAATATTGTTCTTAGTTTTGTTCCTCGGTAATGCCTTTCCTCCCTGGCTGCTTTTAAAATTTTTCATCCTTAATCATTGGTTCTAAGCAATCTGATGATTATGTGTGTGTGTTATATGCTGTTGAGTTGCCCCTAACTCTAGGTGACCATATGAATGAGCGATGTCTACAATATCCTGTTTTCAGCAGCCGTGCTCAGCTCCTGTGGACTCACGCCTATGGCTTCTTTTGTGGAGTCGATCCATCTCATTTTTGGTCTTCCTCTTTTCTTGATGCCTTCTCGATTATTATATACTTGATGTAATTTTCTTCATATTTTTTGTGTTTGGGGTTTTTTTTTGAGCTTCTAGAAGGCAGGTTTGTGGGTAAAGATGCTGTTAGGAGGATTGAATTAATGATTGGATCTTATGGAAGATGTCAGATTGCTGCAATGTTGTCAATGAAGTAGGAAGCAAGCTCACTGAAAGAAGGTACAAAGTTGTCATTTAGGAGGCTGGGAGACTCAATGGAGCAAGGAACTGTGATACAGTCTTCAGGTATTTTGAAGGGCCTACCAGAAATTAGTGATCATGAATATAAAATCTGGTTGGCCAGTTGTTTTTCTCCTTCTGACTGTGGTTTCAAGGGAACAGGTGCTCAGTTAAGTACAGTGTTGGGAGGGTCAAGATTGTGGTTTTGTCAAGTGCTGCAGTAAGTCAGTGGGGCAGGGAGTAGAGGGCGTATGCAGGGAATGATTATATTCATTGATCATTGGATATATCTACATCAAACTTCCTTAATCAGAGCGAAAGCTATTGGAAGGTATAGGTTTTTTAAATTGTATTTTACTTTTTTGCATCTATGTGTTGAACATGTACTTGCTGATCCATGTGCGGGTGTGTCTTAATAGTAGAAAACCAAGGATTGAAGGAAGGTGTCTTATTGGAGCAAATTCACTGTTTTTCATGATGGCTTTGTGAAGTCCTTAACATGGCCTGCACAGTGCTGTCCATCCTGGCTCCAGCCTATTAAGGGCAGCTGCCCTCATGCCAAACTCCCCTGATCTCTGAACTCCAAATATACTGGACTTTTCCTCATGCTTTGCACTTATCACCCACGTTTGCATATGTGGCTCCCTCTGCTTTTTAGCTTTTCTGAATAATTCAAATATTTGTATAAGCTTAGTATCTATTTAATATGCCTACTTCTTAGCACTTGTCACAGTTTTAGTTTTACATTTGTTTCACTGACAGCTGTTTGCTGCTATGCTTTAAGCTTCCTGTGGACAGGGACCTTGCCTGTTTTTACACCCTGTTAAATCTAGCAGTCTTTGGCACACTGGTAATAAACATTTTCAAGTAAAGAGGTGAAAGCGAGTAAATGTGGTATGTGAATCTTGGTGTGGAGAGCAATATCTTTCTTCTAGAGAATTCACAACAAATTGGGTAATGCTACATGCCAACCTCCAAAGCTTTGCCTCAAACCCTGCGTGCGCAGGGAACTTGGGACAAATGCAGAGCACCGGAGGAACTTTCAGTCCCACGAACTATGGGAGGCGCCTGCGCACTGGCCTTGCCGGAAGTACGCATGAGAGTGGGTGGGACCCGGTAACCTAGGCAACGTCCCCGGAAGCGGCGGGTGGCGTTTGGTTGTGGCGGGCCGAGCTGTTCTGGTTCCTGCAGTGTTTGGTGGCGGAAAGCAGCAGTCAGGAAACGACAAAGCAGGTTGTGATGACCAGGCGGAGCCCTGCAGCCTTCACCTGCTCCGAGCGTTAGGGACCCGGCTACAGTCGGGCGGTAGTGGCCTTGGGTAGAGGATCATTACTACGGAAAGGGCACCCACGACTCTGCTTTGAGGGTGTCTGTGCGTTTCAGGAGGCGTGCCTGGGTGCGTTAGTGTCTAGCACGCTCCGCTTTCGGGCACTTCTGCACAGAGCTAGAAGTTAGAGGGACCCTATTATAGCATCCAAGCAGTTTACAGTCTAGCGAGAGAAACACTAGCCGACGTCCTCCGGACCGGGAGGGTTATTTAATGCGATTGGATGGTCAGAGTTTATCAGGAGGAGGGGCCGCTGGAATGTTTTGAGGAGTGACTGGGAGTTTACCCAGTGGATAAGGAAATGAAAGGCTGAAGGGTGTTCCAAACGGAGCGCAAAGAATGGTTAAACCTGACTTTGAGGCGAGATCTTTGTTTTAGGGTGTAGGGGAGATTTGGGAGGAAAAAGATTGGAAAGAAAGGTCAACCAGGCCGGGCCACACGGGGAGGAAGGGACGGCGGGTGGGGGAGAGAGGCTCTGAGTGCCTAGAAGAGTTGGATTCTTCTTCGGGGCGGGGGGAAGGACTGTTAAACTCTTTTGAGCTGTACTGTAGTCGTTTATCAGGATAATAGTGATGGAAGGGACGACTGGTTTTTCTTTGATCAGTTTTCTGTCCCCCAGAGTGGGTTTGCTAAATCCCATCATAACTCTTGCTTAAAATCCTTAAGTGACTTTCTTGCAAGTTCATGATCTGGTCCCTGCCTTTCTTTCATTCTCTTTCTAGCCTCTCATCATTGCAGATCTTTGTTAGTCAAACTGAACTTCTCACAGCTTTTTAACCCCCCCTGCCCTGCCCTGCCCTGCCCAGCATTCTTTCATCCTCTTCTAACTTTTATTAGTACTTCAGCTCTCAACTTAAACATTTTGGGGGTAATTCGAGAGAATAGGCAGGCTTTTCTTATTGTGTATAGTGAGGTATTTCCATGACACTGAGTTTACTTCACACATTTCCCTTTTATTACAATTATTCATTTAATTGTGGTCTTATAAACTCTAAGCTCTGTGAGTGTGCAGACTACTTTCTGCTGAATCTGGTGGCTGGTTCTTGGCATGTGGTTTCAAAATATTTGTTGATTCTCGTATGTGCTGTGACCTGGAATCGAACCTGCAACTTTGGTGTGTGGGGACAACACTGACCAAAATTATATGTGGATGATGGAGTGAGTGAGTGAATGAGTGAAAGGAAGATCAGTTAGGAGAAATAATGAGGGCCTGGACAAAATCATTTGCAGTAGAGATGTAGAGGAAGGGACAGATAAGGGAGGGCATTTTAGGGCAAGAATAGGTTCTGGTATCTGATTGGCTATGAGACAAGAAGGAAGAGAAGGTGATGCTAAGGGAAGAGGAGCATCAAGAAGGATGGTAATTTTGTAGGTTGAGCTGAATTCAGCATTTATTAAGCAAGCCAGTCAAATATCAAGTACTAGAGGTGAGCAGTGAGGACGGCATGGGAAATAAGCTGTATTTTGACTGTTTGAGATGGGAGATGCGCACAGAAGGGAGTTGGAAATGAACATTTGATGTGTTGAGGAAAGAGGAATTCTTGATTTGTGATTCATTTCATTTGTGTGCCCAACACATTCATAACTTTGCGAGGGAGTGGGTGAGATCAGTGAGGGAAGATGTGATCTAGAAACTAAGCTCCATGAGAGCTGGCACCATATGAGACTTGTTTACTATTGTATCTTAGTGTGCATCCAGGGCCTGGTGTGTGGTAGACTCTCAGAAACAATTGCAGGATGAAGAGAGATGGTCTCCAGCGGGAAGAAAAGAGGACTGGTATAGAACTGGGTGAGGATCTTGATTATATTGTATGTGAGGAGGGGCCAATGGAGCCTGCAGAAAAATGGAGAAAAGAAAAAGAGAGAAACCAGGAGAAAGAGTGTTGTGGAAGCCAAGGGAGGGGAGACTTCCAGGAGTGGTAGTCTGTATGTAGAGCTGGAAAGGCCTGAGAAATTAGAAGGGAGCAATATTTTTAGTAATTAGGAAGCTATTAATATTTTAGATTTTCTAGGCTGTGCTAATTATTTGGCTCCTTAGCACTGTAAAACATCAGAATTTCTCCAGTCTCACATGTCAGCATGTAAACTATAGCTCTTTTATGATACCCGGTTTCTGTAAGTGGCACAAAATCTTTTTGCTAGAAGACCACAAAGTCTGATCCTGGGTTAAGAAAAATGAGGTCACCATTATTGGTTATGTTCAAGGCCGTACTTTTCAGTGCAAAGGTGGTCCCCGTGTTGCAAAAGTTTGGAGTGTAATTGGGACTTAGTAAACAGAATTGGTGAAATACTCCTCTCCTTTATGAAGGCTGGTGAAAGGAAGTCCAGAAGAGAGACAGCAGCTTGGCTACACCTTTGTGATTTTACCGTACACGGGCTGGAATTTAGTGTTGGCCAGTATGTTTGTTTCCTATGCTGCGTAACAAATGATCACACACTTAGTGACTTAAAACAGGATTCACTCTTCATCTTACCACATATGTGGGTCGGGAGTTTGGACATGGTTTAACTGGAGACTCTGTAGGGTCTCACAAAACTGTGACTAAGGTGTCGGCAGTCCGCAGTGCAGTTTCCTCTGGAGACGCAACTTGGGAAAAGTCTGCTGCCAGGTTTGCCTCACTCAGGTTGTTGGCAGCATTTGTTTCCCCACGGCTGTTTGACCAAGGGGGTCTTGGCTTCTGACTTTTGCTGGAGGCTCCCACACGTTTGAGTTCCCTGCCACATGGCAGCTCTTTGCAGAGGCAGTTTGCTTTTTCAAGGCCAGCGGGAGTGAATCTGTTGCTTTTTCTCCTAAGACGGCATATAATACATATATTAACATCACTGAGAATATACTATACAATGCAGTTTACATTCAACTATTTATACTCTTAGTGTGTTTTCTTATGTCATTAGTATTCTTTTAATATAATTTCACTGGATGCATAATTCATCAGATACACTTACTGACATTTCATGATTCTCCTTTGTTTCTGTAGAATAAGTGACGATCTAAGTGGTTACAGAGTAAAATACACTTGAAACCCTTTTTTGAACAACTGTTACATTTTTCCCACATCTACTTTTATAACAGCTTTATTGGGATATAACTCACATACCAACAAGTGTACAATTCAGAGGTTTTTAGTGTACAGTAGTCTGTTTTACTCACAGTTTCACTTTCTGTGTTTCAGTTACCTGTGGTCAGCCACAGTCTGAAAATATTAAATGGAAGCTTCTAGATATTTTGAGAGAGAGAGAACATTTACATAACTTTTATTACAGTATATTGTTATAATTATTTTATTACTAGTTATTGTTAATCTCTTACTGTGCCTGCTTTATAAATTAAACTCTATCATAGGTATGCAAGTATAGGAGAAAACAGTATATACAGGGTTTGGAACTCTGTGTGGTTTCAGTCTGATAAGGGGGGGACCACTGTATTCGTAGAGCAGTGATGTGCCACCAGCACTGCTATCTAATGCCAGAACATTGTCATCACCCCACAAAGAAACCCTGTGTCCATTATCAGTCCCTCTCCATTCCCTTCTCCCTTCAGATACCACCAGCCTGTAATCTACTGTATGTTTCAATGGATTTGTAAATCATGAATATTTCTTGTAAATGGAATCATACAGTATAGGACCTTTGGTTTCTGGCTTCTTTCTCTTAGTGTAATACCTGCAAGGTTCATCCACGTCATGGGATATATCATTGCGTCTTCTGTCTGTTGCCAAATAACATTCCATTGTAGGAATGTACCGTAGTTTATTTATTCAAATGTATCCATTCATCAAAGATTTTGAATATTTCTGTTTTTTGTCTGCTATAAATCTTCATGTTCAAATTTTTGTGTGGACATCTGTTTTCAATTCTAGGATTAGAATTGCTGCGTCATGTGGTCACTCTGTGTTTAATTTTTTCAGGAACTGCAAAACTGTTTTCCTAAGTAGCTACACCATTTTATATTCCCCCAGCAATATATGAGGATTCCGGTTTCTCCACATTCTTGCCAATGCTTGTTTCCATCTTTTTAGAAACCATTTTATAACCATTTTATGGGGTATGAGGTCTCATTATGGTTTTGATTTCCAGTTTCCTAATGACTAATGATGTTGAACATCTTTTCACATGCATATTGACCATTTATAATACCTTCTTTGGAGAAAAGTCTGTTCAAATCTCTTAGCTATTTTACAAATGGATTATCTGTGTTTTTATTCTTGAGTTTTAGGAGTCCTTTATATATTCTGGATACACGTTCCTTATGAGATACATAATTTGCAAATATTTTTCTTCCATTCTTTTGGTTGTCTTTTCACTTTCGTGATGAAGCACAAAGGTTTTTAATTTTGATGTAGTCCAATTTATTTTTTCTTGGTTGGTTGTACTTTTAGCATTAAACCTAAGAAAACATTCCTTAACCCAACATTCATGTTTTTTGTAGGTGTTTTATACTTTTAGCTCTTATGTTTAAGTCTGTGGGCCATTTTAAGTCATTTTTGTATATGTTGTGAGGTAGGGGCCCTACTTCATTTTTTTCACAAAGATACATTGTTGTTCCAGCACTGTCGATTGAAAAGACTGTTCTTTCCCCATTGAATTGTTTCTTGGCACCCTTGTTGACTAAACTGACCATAAATGTAAGGGTTTGTTTGGACTTCTACTTCATTCCATATTTTTTAAAATGGTATTTATGACTGTCACTTACTGTGTTACCTTCATAGTTGGTTTAACTCTTTGTATCATAGTTCTCTGGTCTTTAAAATGAGTAAAAATAGTAAATACTTCATGGCATCACTGTGAGGATTAGAGGAGATTATCTGTGAGAAGAGAGCAGAGAGTACCTGGTTTGTAGAAAGCACTCAGTATGTGTTGGCTATCGCCATCACCACCACCACTGTCGGGGTCGCCGTCATCACCATCGTCACTAGCCCCATCATAAAACTAAAATGTGATCTAAATTGTATGTGATTTATCTCCGTTATTGGATTATAAACCGTGAAATAAGATACCATGTTCAAGGAGTGTGTGATTGACGAGATAGGACAGGGAGCAAAGAGGACCGAGGGCAAACTCGGGGGAAGCACTTGCATTTAGGCATCTTTATTACAGTAGACTAAATGGTTTTTTAAAAAATGTATGCAAAAAATGCTAGAGTCTTTGTTTTATTAATTTGGGAGTATGGGGGTCAGGTGGAAAGTTCTATAATTATTTTGGTTTAGAAAGAAGTTCTAGAATAGGAGTTATGTCCTAGTGTTCAGGGACTATGAATCTTTAAAATTTTGTAAATATAATGTTTGGTCCAGTGTCCTTAGCATTGCTATTTTAAGAGTGCTGAGCAAATGTTGGCCATTTCCAAAGTCCAGTTTGGTATCAATAATCACCCCCATTCAGTATTATGTGAAAAATATCCTAGAAATGGTATCAGAACTTATTCTCTAAAATTTAGCCACTTTTATTTACGGTAAGCACATATGTATCTAATAGCAATTTGAGTGTCAGAGGGCTTAAAAAAGATGCCCTCTCTCTTGCTCTGCTCCTCTTGCATTCATGCTGTTAGCACGTGACTGACATTTTCTATATTAATTGTGAATTCATGTAACTGATGACAAACCGTATGATTGCTGTCTTAGCGCTCTGCTTTACTTCATCATACCTCCACTCCTAGAGTTTTTTACTAAGCAAATAAACAAATTATTGCTTTAAACACCCTTTTTATCATAGTTATCAGTTAACTATCACAATTTTCTATTAATCATGAAGTGAAAGAACCAAGTATTTTGGGAGTCTATTCCTTTCATTATGCTTAAAATTTTCTCCTTATGTTTTAAAATTTATTTTCCTAGATCTCGTTTTTCCCCTATGGTGATGCTTAATTACTAGGTTTTTTATATTTTAAAAATCTGATATGTTTATTACTCCTAGATGTCATTTGTCAGAGTGAACCGTTACAGTCCCCGGGGAGGGGGACGGAAAGCACTGAAAGCCAAGAAGAAGAAAACGCCAGTGAAGCAGGAATGGGATGTAAGTCTGTGGGGTGAGAAGCAATGTAACAGTACTCTGGAGGAACAGGTGTGCTCAACAGGCCCTAGCTAGTCAGGACGGTGCTCCGGATGGGGCTCAGTGTGTAATAGGGTAGAATGGGTTTATGGGCATGTTACATCCTAGGTTTCAGGGGGAAGAGAAGAATCCTTTGAGGAGTGCTTTTTAGGATACAGGAGTCGAGGCTGTACCCTCTATTTCTTTTGAAGAGCTGGGATCTTATGGGATTGGGTAGTATGTTTTTAAAAAGTCCCATCTCACTTTGAGAACTTGCTGCTTTAAGAAGACCACTTTAGCTGACCTGTGTCACTGACATCTGAATTTTGGGGGTCATTTTTTATATTTTCCCATAGCAACCAATGATGCCATAATCACATGAGAGGCATTTTTGCCTGAAACGGTGGAGGATCCTTGCTCTCTTACCCCTCATATTGTTTGTGGCTCACATTCAGAGGCTGGTCACTTGTAGTACAAAGGTTCTCTTAAGATAAAAGACAAGTCTCAGGTACCTGGGACATGATCCATGGCTCCCATCCTAATTATTGCCTGGTATTTTCAAGGGGATTTTTATCTTCTGTAGCCTGGCATTTGGGTTTGCACCATGAGACATTTTATTTTATCTTATTATTTTATTTAAAAAATGTTTATTGATTTGAGAGCGAGAGAGAAACATCAATGTGAGAGAGGAACATCAACGTGCCTGAATGGGGGAGGGGGGATTGAACTTGCAACCTAGGTATGTGCCCTAACCAAGAATCAAACCCCAATCTTTCAGTGTGTGGGATGATGCTCCAACCAACTGAGCCATACCAGCAGGGCTTTAGGTGCCTTTGCTTTCTAGTTTGGATCTCAGGGATTCTTTTAGACTTGGAATCTTCTGGGTTGTGACCAATCATCTTAGCTGGTTATCCTGGGCAAACTGATGGCGTTTGGAAGTGGAACAGAGGGACTTCTGTGTTTAAACTTGCTTTGTTGCCATATGATTGGCTATAAAATATTTTTATAAGGGTGCGATTCTAAGGTAATGAAACTGATGGAAGGAAAAAAATTGCACAGAATAACATAAATATTGTCTCCTTCAGAGTGGTTATTTTGGGAAATTCTGTTTTTATTCTGATTTGCTGCTATTGCTGAAAACGTAATTGAAACCCATCATTTGAAATTGCATCAGAACCTTTCTCAATTACTTTTTATATCCAGTGCTGGAAAAATGTGGTTTTTGAAGATAGACTGAACTTGAAAGTAGTTGTAAGTCATTTGGAGTGAATGTTAAATGAGGGAAGAGAGATAAACGGAATACTATTGTTTTGATAAAAACAGTGAGATTTTTTGAAATGGCGTATAAATTAGATTTAAAGGCAATTTTAAAAGAAAATTGTTCTAAGTGGCAATATTATTAATGAAATGGTATTTTCTCTCATGAGAACTAATTCCAAGCATATCACTTACTTATATGCCTCAATTCTATTATGATTATTAAAAATAATCCTCATGATCTTATAGTTGTATCATGTGCTTTTCTAAATGAATATAAAAGGAACAATAGTTTTAGCAGAGAAAGCCTTGAGGTAAATACAAAGTATGGCCAAAAAAATCTTTGACTACACCAACAGCTATTTCACCAGGCTCAGTTCTGTACTCTTAGGAGTAAAACTAAGTTGTTTTATTTCCTGCCTTACCAAATTTGTATAACAGAATGGCTGAAGTCATCTTGGAAAGGGCCAACTCGCAGGACTGCTACTTGGAGGTCTCCAGGCTGTGCACGGTGCAGCCCCAAGAGAGGGCTGTTTGCGTAGACTGGGATAGTGACAGCACCTCCCCAAGTTGTGCAGTGTGGTGGCCCTGCCATGTTGGTTATGTGCCTTTTTACTTATGTGACTATCTTTACATTTTGTGAAATCATACAAACTCAGTCTCTTATAATAGGTTCCATGCTTAAGGTATTGAAATGGTTACAAACTGAACCTCTCTATAGTGATCACAGTTTATGTTTTAGGAGTTTTTAGCAGTGCCCCATTCCATGGAATACAGTTTGAAAACTACAGCTCTAGCTTATACTTATTTGAATTATATACTACCCTCTTTTATTCATTGTTTTTAATAAAATGTATACCTGCTTGTTGACTTGTGTCCTTTTCTGTAAGACACTTAATAGTCTGTTATTTTCTACAAGACACCTACAAGTTATCCATATTAATATATAAATTGAGAATACTGGTTCCTGAAAAGAAAGACTTTTTGGTCCCAGGAATTTGAATTTGTCTTCAAATCCAGTACATACTCACACCTAAAGACACACAGATGAACAATATCTGTTAATAGGTATGATATAACTTTCTGGAGAATGTGAAGAAAATATGGTTAAGAAATTTGAATAACAAACTAGCATTTTATTTCAGTTTAAATAAGTACATTTACTTTATATAATATATAAATATACAATAATTTTATTAATTGAAATTAATATTTCAATTTAAAGTGGAAACTTCATCTTGCTAAAATGTGATGATCACGCCTCTTAACTCTTCAAAGAAAGGCTTCTTGGAGACCAGCATGCTCAATTAAATATTCTTTTAACTGAGATCTATCTGGCGTGTAAAACAAAAAAGAAAACCAATGTCACGAAAAATAAACTAAAACTGATTTCAAATAGTTTTTTAACCTAAAGAGAACTTTTTCTCTAAGAAAATTACCCAAAGAAAGTGAATAATTTCTTTTTAAGAAGATTTTATTTATTTATTTTTAGAGAGAAGGGAAGGAAGGAAGAGAAAGAGAGAAACATTGTTGTGGGAGAAATTCATTGATCGGTTGCCTCTCGCACGCCCCCTACTGGGGACCTGGCCCACAACCCAGGCATGTACCCTGATTGGGTGTCAGACTGACAACTTTTGGGTTTGCAAGCTGGTACTCAATCCACTGAGCCACATCAGCCTGGGCAAAAAGTGAATAACTTTAAAATCCTACTTTTAAAACTCCAGTAAATGCTAATATTTTATGAGAAAGCTTTTTCTTTAAAGAAAGTTTGTCTTTTTTGCAGAATACTGTGAATGATCTAACAGTTCATCGGGCAACACCTGAAGATCTGGTAAGTTTAGTATCAAAAGTTAAGATTTGTTTAGTGTTCATTTGCTAGGTTGTTTCTAACCTTCAGAATAGAAACCAGAGGTACTTCCTGGAAGTTGTTATATATAGTCTTACTTATGTCGATATAAAATAAAAAAGCATATCTTCTGTACTTCCTGTTTTTTACCTAAGAATATCAATTAGCCAGAGTCGAACCTGGGTTCTTGAACGTCTCATCTCAAACAAGTTGATTTTCGACCAAGTCAGTCGTTCACAGAAAACATGTCTCTGTTGTTGGACAAAGCTTTGGCACTCCACCGGACAACCCTTTCATGCCGTTAAAGTGGAATGTCGTTCTCAAACTTAAATTTTTCAATTTGCAATTGAAGAGGTAGAGAAGAAGGAAGGGAGGATTGATATTCCTACTTCACTAATCAAAGAAATGCTTGGGAAATGGGGAGAATTGCAAAGTTTTATTGAGAAATATCACCCTGACAAAGAAGTGGCAAACCGTGCAATACACTTGTTCAGAACAATACACTTGTTCAGTGGCAATATTATTAATGAAATTATATTTTCTCTCATGAGAACTAATTCCGAGCATATCACTTACTTATATGCCTCAATTCTATTATGATTATTAAAAATAATCCTCATGATCTTATAGTTGTATCATGTGCTTTTCTTGGACATTATTGGATAGGTTTTTAGTGAGCCAGAGGCCCAGTGAGCCTGAAGCAAGTTCTAGTGAAACAAAGAGACAAAAGAGAGAAAGAACCCCGAACAGCTATCTTACATTAGTATGGAAGGGACCCCCTTCCAAACAATAACCCTCCATCCCTCCTTTCCATGTTCAGTCATCAATAGCTCTCAACATTAAAGGTAAGTTCTAGTGTGTACATAAATTTTTATTTTTTTACTGTACGTTTCATTTGCTTTTTGTTAAATTTTCATTTATACTTAATGTCTTTGTTTTTAACATGTTTATTTTTAGATTAAACAATACAGTAGACACGTACTGTATATAAGAAAGTTTAAAATGGAATCTTTGGGGGTCTGGAATCAATTAATTTAATTTACATTATTTCTAGTGGGAAAAAATGATTCGGTTTTCAAACAGATCTCTTCTTGAACAGCCTTCTGGAACTAATTAAGTTCGAGAACTGAAGTTCCACTGTATTAGAATTTCACTAGATAGGTTTGGTTTATATTGGCTTGGCCAAAAAATTTGTTTAGTTTTATCTGTGAAATTAAAAACACTTTTTTTATTTTCACCAATAACTTTATTGATTTTGTCAGCTATCTCTCATATAGTATAATGTTGGTTATTCTCGATTAATGTTGTGATTTGATTCCTATCAACTTCTACTGGTCTACCTGACTGTGGAGCATCATCCAGCGAGAAATCTCCAGCATGAAACCTTGCAAACCACTTTTGACATGATCGACCAGTCATAGCACCTTCTCCATACACTGCATGAATCTTTTTTTGTGTTTCAGTTGAATTTTTACCTTTCTTGAAATAATAAAGCATAATATACCGAAAATGTTGCTTATTTTCTCCCATCTTCAGTATTAAAACAGCTATACAAAAATTCACCAATTTTGATGTTTTTTTTAAATGCACACTAATATGACAGCTGTTACAATACAATCTAACAAAATTGTTTTGAATGAAGTTAGAGACAACTAAGTGCTACTAGAGTCATCTTAAAGAAAAAAACAAACGAACTTTTAGCCAACCCAATAGTTTAAATCTCTGTAGTCCAGTATTGCCTTGTGTAACTCTATCATTTTTCCATATCTGTAGACATCTTCAGCATTATTTACTATTACTTCTCTGTACAAATATACTAGTCACTGTGGTAATTTATTCCTTGGGCAGGCTATGTGTATTTTCATATTTGAACCCAAATTCATTCTACTTTCCTTAGTTCAAACAGTTTCCCTACTTCACTACCTGTCTAATTCTTGCTTTGCTTCCTCATCATAGACTTACTTTTTAAAAGTTTCTACTATATATAGTTTAAAAAAACTAGCTTTATTGAGATATAATTCATATACCATAAAATCCACCCTCTCAAAGTATATAGTTTATTAATTTTTAACATATATTCACAGATTAGGCAACCATCATTACTTTCTAATTATAGGACATTTTTATCACCCCCCACCCCCCCCAAGAAACTCTACTTATCAATAGTCACTTCCTATTCCCCTGCTCTTCCCCTTCCAGATCCCTGGCAACAATGAATCTTCTTTATGGCTCTATGTATTTGCCCATTGTGGACATTTGGGTGTTTCTACTTTTTGATTATTATGAACAATGCTGCTGTGAACATTCATGTATAAGTTTTATCTAAGAAAATATGTTCCCAGTTCTCTTGGGTGAATACCTAGGAGTGGAATTGATGCATCCTGTGATATCTGTATTACTTAACTCCCTGAGGAACTGCCAAACTGTTTTTCAGAGTGGCTGTAACAGTTACATTCTCATCAGCATGTATGAGGATCTCAGTTCCTTCACATCACTTGTCAATACTTGGTATTGGCATCTTTTTGTTTTAGTTCTCCTAGTGGGTACAAAGTGGAATCTCATTGTGGTTTGGGCTTGCATTTCTCAAGTAACTAATGATGTTGAGCAGTTGAACATCTTTTCATGTGCTTATGGGTCATTGTTGGCCATAGTATCCTCTTTGGAGGAATGCATATTGAAATCTTTCAGTCATTTAAAAATTGAGTTATTTGTGTTATTTGTTCAGTTGTAAGAGGTTTTTTTAGTATATGCATATTCTGGATATAAGTTCATTATGAGATAAATGATTTCAAATATTTTTTCTCATTCTCTTGGTTGTCTTTTCACTTTCTTGACAATGTTCTTTGAAGCACAAAAGTTTTTTAATTTTGATGGAATACAGTTTATCTAATATTTCTTTTTTTTAATATAGTTTATTGATTATGCTATTACAGTTGTCTGATTTCCCTCCTCACTCCCCTCTACCCTGCACACCCTCTCCCACACACATTCCCCCCTTTAGTTCATGTCCATGTGTCATAAGTTCTTTAGCTTCTACATTTCCCATACTATTCTTGCCCTCCCCCTGTCTATTTTCTACCTACCATCTATGCCACTTATTCTCTGTACCTTTCCCCCCTCTCTCCTCCTCCCACTCCCCTGTTGCTAACCCTCCATGTGATCTCCATTTCTGTGGTTCTGTTCCTGTTCTAGTTGATTGCTTATTTTGTTTTTTGTTTTTGTTTTTGTTTTAGGTGTGGTTGTTAATAATTGTGAGTTTGCTGTCATTTTACTGTACATGTTTTTTTTATCTTCTTTTTCTTAGATAAGTCCTTTTAACATTTCATAAAACAAGGGCTTGGTGATGCTGAACTCCTTTAACTTGACCTTATCTGAGAAGCACTTTATCTGCCCTTCCATTCTAAATGAAAGTTTTGCTGGATAGAGCAATCTTGGATGGAGGTCCTTGCCTTTCATGACTTGGAATAGTTCTTTCCAGCCCCTTCTTGCCTGCAAGGTCTCTTTTGAGGAATCAGCTGACAGTCTGATGGGAACTCCTTTGTAGGTTACTGTCTCCTTATGTCTTGTTGCTTCTAGAATTCTCTCCTTCATTTTTACCTTGGCTTATGTAATTATGATGTGCCTTGGTGTGTTCCTCCTTAGGTCCAACTTCTTTGTGACTCTGTGAGTTTCCTGGACTTCCTGGAAGTCTATTTCTTTTGCCAGATTGGGGAAATTCTTCTTTATTATTTGTTCAAATAACTTTTCCACTTGGTTCTCTTCCTCTTCCCCTTCTGCTACCCCTATAATTAGGATGTTGGAACATTTAAAAATGTCCTGGAGGTTCCTAAGCTTCTCCTCATTTTTTTGAATTCTTATTTCTCCATTCTTTTCTGTTTGGTTGTTTCTTTCTTCTTGTCCACTCCATTGATCTGAGTCCCAGTTTTCTTCCCATCAATGTTGGTTCCCTGTGCATTTACCTTTATTTCACTTATTGTAGCCTTCATTTTTTCAACTAATTTGTGAACAGATTCAACCAATTCTGAGAGCGTCCTGATCACCAGTGCTTTGAACTGTGCATCTGATAGGTTGGCTATCTCTTGGTTGCTTAGTTGTATTAACTGTGGAGCTTTGACCTGCTCTTCCATTTGGGCCATTTTTTTTTTCCTTTGTCGTGCCTGTTACGAAGTGAGGGGTGGAGCCTTAGCTGTTCACCAGGGTGGGGCAACCTAGTCTCTGGGTTGTGATGTTGTATGGGGGGGGCGGGGTCCAAGAGGGAACAATGGTGGTTGCTTCTCTCTTTGTCACATTTCAGTCCCTTCTGCTGCTTCCCCCCAAGCTAACTGGGCCCTTCTGGTGCTGGTTCTCATGTGTGTGGGCTTGTGCATGTTCTAGGGCCCTGTGGGTCTCTCCAACGAACTCTCCTGTGAAGCTGGGAGTCTCTCCCTGCGCTTCAACCCCCACAGGTGTTTTCAGTCAGTGTCCTGAGGTTCTATTTCCTAGCGCTGGGACTCTGGGTTGTACAGTCTGTCTCACTGCCCAATTTCACCTGGTTTATCTGCACAGAAATGTGGAATCTCCCGGACCACCAGGTGCCTTGCGTGCAGTGCCTCGCTTCACAGTTGCTGCCTCGCTGGGTCTACCAGCTGCCTGAGTGCCCAGGGTCCACCCACTGCAGTCTTGCCTCTGGATGCCTTATGCACCAGGGATGCTTTACGTGCGCGGTGCCACCACTTTTGTGTCGTGACCACTCTCCGCCCAGCTGCCCAACTCCACCCTTCCTACCAGTCTGGATGAATGCGTATATTTTAACTCCTTGGTTGTCCGACTTCCATACAGTTCAATTTTCTGTCAGATCTGGTTGTTATCTTTTTTCTAACTTGTTGCTGACCTTATTTTGGTTGTGCGAGGAGGCACAGTGTATCTACCTATGCCTCCATCTTGGCCAGAAGTCCCCCAAAATCTAATATTTCTTTTGTCGTTTGTGCTTTTAGTGTTATATCTAAGAAACTATTATCTAACTGCAAGTTCACAAAGATTACTCCTATATTTTCCTTGTTTAAAAAAATTACTGAATTTATTGGTGTGACATCGGTTAATAAAATTATATAGGTTTCAGGTATACAGTTCTATAATACCTCTTTTGTGTATAGTACTGTGTGTTCACCTCCCTAAGTCAAGTCTCCTTCCATCACCATTTATCCCCTTTTCTACCTGCCCCACCCCCACTCCCTCTGGTTATTATCACTATGTTTTCTTCTAAAAGTTTTATAGTTTTAGCTCTTATGTTTAGGTGTCTGATCTATTTTGGGTTAAATTTTATATATAGTGTGAAATAGAGGTCCAGCCGCATTTCTTTTTGCAAATGGATATCCAGTTTTCCAAGTACTATTTGTTAAGAAGACTGTTTTCTTCTTACTGAGTTTTCTTGGCACCCTTGTTGAAAATCAATTGTCCATAATATAAGGGTTTAGTTTGGACTCTCAATTCTATTTCGGTGATTTTTATGTCTGTCCTTATTCCAGTACCACACTTTCTTGATTATTACAGCTTTGTAGGAACTTTAAAGGCCTACTTTTTAAACCGTCCATCATTTGGTATCTCCTCTGAACTGTTGTACTTACTATCTACGTAAGGCGTTGAGTATATGCCATCTGATGCATAGTGTTGATCTTTGTAACTGCCCAGTTTCCCTGGGCAGATTACTAGTGCTTTTGAGGGATAGGAGCCATATCTTCTACATCTTTCTGGACCTAGGATCTTAATCCTGGTAGCTCATTAAATGTTCATTGAGGATAATGATGCTAGACTGATTAAATTTTTTTATTATGACAAATTTCAAGCTCATGTGAAAGTTCAGACAAAGTTACCAAGAGCTCCCATATACTGTTCACCCAGATACAACGTTATTAAAATTTTAAATAATGCCTTCATTTGTCATATCCTTCTCTAGCTTTGCTGAAGCATTTTAAAGCAAGTCTCAGAGAACATGTCATATTGTGCCTATATATTTAGTTTGTATTTTAAAAATTACAGACATTTGCTTATATAACCACAATGACATTTCTACACCTAGCAAAAGTAATATTTTTTTGGCATTACCTAATTCTCAGTCTACATTCAAATTTTCTTGGTTGTCTTAAAAATGTTGTCTTCATTTGGTTTTTGTGACTCAGAATCCCAACATAGTATTTGGTTGTTAGTCTCTTAATGAACTTATTTCTTATTTATATGGAGAAAACTTAGCAGTACATTTTATCAGATGCTGTGCTGGTTTTGTTTCTATTTCTAGTTCTAAATACTAGAGTACCTGTTAAGCCAATATCTGCTTTTATTCCTTGGCCACTTCAGTGAACTCCTCCCCTCTAGCTTGTAGGTGGTGGCTCAGAATCTCTGTTTCTGCTTCAGGAATTCTACTCCCCTGGAGTCCCTCATCTCCAGGGAGCCACTCCACATGCGGCTGTCACAGGGTTATAAATGCACTGCATTCCTAGTTCTTAGTAGTGATGTGTGAGTGTTAGGAAATGGGTGTTTGCTGAAGATGACTCAGTGGGTTTTATGCCTTTTACGCCGTGCTCACTGTGTGTATGTGTAATTGTACATGTATACACATATGTAACTGAAAAGCATAACAAAATATTTAATATGTGCAGTATGTCTTATTTTCTATTCTGTATTCTCTTTCATTTAAAGTATGTTGGTTTTGACCCATTAGTTGATTTTTACCACCCACAAAATGAGTCCTAACATGCAGTTTGAAAAACACTAGTTTATTGGACAGTCCTGTACAAAGGAAGTAGAAATTAATACACCTCTTGTTTTGTCTTATAGCTAGGTCTAGTAGTTGTAGATATAGAAGACTGAAAACTTTGGCTGTGAATATATATACATATGTATATATATGTGTATAAATATACATACGTTGAATCAGAAATAATTTAAAAAATGAAGTATATTTGGTGGTCCTACCATCTGAATAGGCGCCTTCTTTGCTCCTGGAACATTCTTTTATAATCTTTTTTTTTCTATGTAGATACGTCGTCATGAAATACACAAATCGAAGAATAGAGCATTAGTGCACTTGGAACTCCAAGAAAAAGCTTTGAAGAGAAAATGGAAGAAGCAGAAACCAGAAATTTCTAATCTTGAGAAAAGGAGATTGTCTATCATGAAGGAGGTAATGCTGAACTGCAATATCTCAGAGTTAGAAAGGGATAAATAGGTTTCTTTATCTTCCCCCAAACTGATTCACGTTGGAGAGCCTAGTAATTACTGCATCCTTATACAAAGGTCTACATGTGGATTTTGGAAAAGCAGCAGGGACAGGTCTGGCTCCACAACTTAGACTCTCCAGTGTGAATCACAGTAAGCAAGTTATTAAATTCTCAGCCTGAATTTTCTCCTTAAAATGAGAATAACACTACTTGCTTGATTGTATTGTTAAGAGATGTCTACAGTGATCAGCACAGTCCTTGGCAAATAATTAGTGCCATATAATATATATAAACTGCTATTATTTTTCTCAATTCATATGTAGTGCTGTTGGATTACTTTGCAAAAAAGTGTGTATGCTTGTCCAACAAGTTAGTAAGCCGCTTGTCTTTGGCTTAATGTTATGTGTGTGTGTGTGTGTGTGTGTATACATACATAATTTTGAATTTTTTAATTTATTAATATGAGAGAGAGATTGATTTGTCATTCCACTTATTTATGCATTCATTGGTTGACTCTTATATGTGCCCTGAGGGAGGGAGGACTGAACCTGCAACCTTGTCGTATTAGGACAATGCTCTAACCAGCTTAGCTACCCAGCCAGGGTACCTTTGGCCTAATATTTTTTTTTTGTTAGATGTAGGGTATTTGGATTAACAATCAGATGTGTGAGAGTAAACAATATGGGAAATAGGAGGAAACCATAGGAAAAGGTCCTTTTACTTGGGTTGAAATCATTGTAAAACAAATGTGCTTTGTCTATGAAGTTGCTTCTTGTTCAGTGTTCAAGTTTATGGCACTTGGCTGTCTGGGTGACCTTTCCTTGAAGCTTTAAATCACATTCTATCTTCTGAAGAATTCATTAGGCTTCTTAGGGAAATACAAAAGTCTTGATCTTATAAATCATCAGGAAGAATTATATCTCCCAAATCAATGTTTACACGACTTTATAAAAAACCCCAGTAGATTAAGAGAGACTGGTTCTTTCCAGAGAAGTATCTTTTGGAGATCTTGGACAAGTCACATATATTTAGATGTGTGGTGATTCTTAGTGAGAGGCCTAAGAACACACATTTGGCTAGGAAAAAAGGCAGCCTTTTTGAGGTGACTCTGGGCTTTTGTATTTCTTTCATTTTTTCAGTTGCTCCAGTTCATGTCCTGAACTTTTTTTCCCCTTCCCTTCCCTTCCCTTGCCTTCCCTTCCCTCCCCTCCCTTCCCTTCCTTCTTTTTTCCCTCCCTCCCTCCCTTCCTTCCTTCCTTTCTAAAAATAGATATAGTAGAAGTAGGTGTTGAAAGAAGGGTGAGAGAGGATGAGTGAAGTTTGTCTGCCTTCTTTCCATGGTGCCATGTCCTCAGGCTCTAGTCTAGTGTTTTTCAACTTTGACTCATGTCAGAATTAGTTAGGGTTGAGAACTCCGATTAAAAAAAATAATTATAGCCCTGGCCAGTGTGGCTCAGTTGATTGGAGCATTATCCCATGGACTGAAAGGTCGTGGGTTCAATTCCCAGTCAGGGCAAGTAGCCAGGTTGTGGGTTCAATCCCTGGTTGGGGAATATATGAGAAGGCAACTGATCAATATTGCTCTCTTTCTCTCTCTCTAAGAGTAATGAAAAAATGTCCTTGGGTAAAGGTTAAGAAAAAATTACTATATCTGGACACAGATACATCTATACTCAGATACTGTGATTTAGTGGATCTGGGATGTGGCCCCACTGAGGTATTTTTTAGACATTTCTGTGTAATTTTAATATGTTGCCAGGGTTGAGGACCTCTGCTGTTAGTGGGATTTAGGTATTATATCTTGGAGTTTATTCCATGTCAGTATTGAGAAATCTACCTTTTCTTTTTCACGGCCAGCTATATACAAATGTACCACAATTTATTTACCCAGTGCTTTATTGGTGGACATTTAGGTTGTGTATTAGAATATGCTTATTTTAAGCTTCTGAAAAAACAAAAGACTCCAAAATAGAGTGGTTTAAACAAAATAGAAATCTGTTTCTCTCATTAAACTCATCAGACGTAAATGGTAGTTTGGTAGGGGCTCTGCCTGATTTCACACGTCTCTCAGTACGTGACTTCCATCTCTGAGTACCGGACAACAGCTTCAGCTTCCTGCCGCTCTGTCGTAGTCAGCAGACAGCAAGAAAGAGCATGCATGCTACTCCTTTTACATAATCTCCAGAAGTTTTGGCTTATATCCCATTGGCCAGAAATTTGTCACTTGACCATTCCCACCTGCAAGAATGGTTGGGAAATCGAGTTAGGTACTTAGCTAAAACGTGGGAACTCGTCTGTTAAAGGGAAATGGAAAGAAAGGATACTGATAGTTAAGTGGCAGTGTCTACCACCTACAGGTCATCTCTGGCCATGCCAGTATAAATAATGTAATGAATATCTTGGAATATGTTTCTGGGTCCATGTATATTTCTAGCATAAATTCTTAAAAGTGGAATTGCTGAAGCAAAAGATATGCTCATCTATTTCAGTGTTGTTAAGTCTGTGATGTCTCTGTTAAAGGATATGATGGGACTAAAGGAAGAAGCCTCCTTGGGCAGGTCCACTTGGCTTAATCATTATGTATGGGCGAGGGGGCCCCCGAAACCCAGAATTTATTTATAAAAAATTGTGTATTTATTCTTACATGTTTAAACTTCAGTCACCTTCAAAATACTCTCCATTTGATGCAATACACCTATGGAGATGTTTTTTCCACTGCTCAAAACAGTTTATGACCCTGTCAATTTGGATGCCTAAAAAAGATGCCCAAAGTGCTTCTGCTGTTTTTTGTTTCACCTCTTCCACATGGACAAAATGTACCCCTTTGAGGACTCTTTTCATCCGGGGAAAACAAAAAAAGTCATTCAGGGTGAGATCGGGTGAATAGGGAGGGTGGGGCAGAGGGGTCACGCTGATTTTGGTGAAAAACTGTTGAACACTTAGGGCGGTGTGGGCAGGTGTGCCTGTAAATCATCCATCATGAAATGGGCAAATGCATTGAAAAAGTCTTCAAAAAAATTCACTGAAACCAAACATAGCCTCTCACAGCAGTGCCAGCTGGCACACTGATACAGATGGGTTCCCACAACACTCACCTAGCAGGGGAAGCCTGTACCACAAGGGGCCCTCTCTCCACAAGATAATTTCAGGGTTTTTTTATTGGATCCTGGCTCGTATTAAAGCCAGCAGGACCCATCCCCCAGAAGCTGGGCTCCTAGATTAATTTGAATTAAAAGAAAAGCTCTTTGGCCAACATAATCTTTTATTCATTCTCTGTGATACACTCATGTCAAGAAGATAATGTTTGAAGTCCAAATCAGAGAGAGGGAGGCTTTGATAGATTTTATAAATTCCAAAGGTAAATAACTTCCTAAGTTTCTTTGTAATTTCCCAATTCTGTCAGGTTTTTATTACCAGAGAACAAAGGTGCTAGGATGAGAAGGTTTTGATAGTGTTTTTAGACGGATCTTCACTGATTCTTTGAAAATCCAAGATGTGTACCACTATTTGTAAGTTTGGCTTTGTGATCTGCAAACCCATCTACGGAAGTATTATACAGGGGTGGACAAAAGTGGCTTACAGTTGTTCATATGGAAAATAATACAATAGTTAATAAATAATAATACAAAAATAAACTGTTTCCTGTGCTCACAACTGTAAACCTATTTTTGCCCACCCCTGTACATAGAGATGGGCTCTCAGAGATTTGGTTTGCCTATGAAAAGGATGAGTTTTGTCGGGGAGGAGTGATAAGGAAATCTAGAAAGAGTAAAGGAAAGCCAGCTGTGGCCACTCAGCCCACCTGCTGAATGGAGCCTGGGCAGAGACTAGCAGAGAGGAGAGGGCAGTGGCTGTACTGGAGACCTCATTATAATTGATGTCAGGTCTTGATATGACAAAATTCTTCCTTCACATTCTTTTTCTGTCAGTTATATCTCTTTACTTTGATAAGAGGTCAAAAATGTTTCATAAAACGTAGTAAATTCTTGAAGCTGCCATTAGGAAATATTCTCTGTGTAATTTTTCTAGTGTAAACAATATATTATAATGCTCCATTTACTCCCTTTCCTAAGCTCTAAATGCACACACTTGCAAGATGCTAATTAGGGATAGAGATTTAGTGCATGGGATAATATGATTTAAGATGTAACAACGTTCTCAAATATTTCTGGAGTGATGTATAGGTTTCCAGTGTGTCCACATCCTTGTAACACCCCCGTGGGCTTGGATAGGTGTTTATATCTTCATGGACACATCAAGAAACTAAGGTTAAAGTGATTAGATTTTGCTTAGTATCTTTTGCTTAGTATCTTAGTATCTTAGTATCTTTTGCTTAGTAGAAGACTGGACCTAGGTCCCAGTCTTCTGGCTCCAAATGTCCTCTTTGTCTTATACCATTCCAAAGCTTACTTTTTGTGGAAAGGACAAATCCAGGACTTTTAGTTTCTCTACCTGAGCGAGGCAGCTGCTTGGCCATAGCAGGGGAAGAAAAGTCAGAATGTGACTTGGAGGCAAATTATTTTCCCCTGTGTTTTAAAACAGTAACTGAGATCATATTATATACTGTGCACATGGCCTAGAGAAATTCTGGTGAGAGTGTTTGCTACTTGATGTTCTATTGACTTGAGCCAGTGTTGGAAACTGGACAGTTTCCAGTTTTGAGACTCCTTTCCACTTAAGAATGCCCTCTGGTAGTGATGGGTAGCGTTGACTTGCTCTTACTCTAGCCTGCACTCTTGTTTGTAATTATGTTGAAAATGCATGATCAGAGGCACTCCGGTAAACCATCTTTAAAGTCCTCATCCCTCCAGCATAAAAACCTGAATTGTTGATAAATACAGAAACAAGCATCACACATTTGTTTAATGCCCCCAGACTCATATTTTACATCATGATTTTGAAGTTGTGGGTTATGAAATCACTTTAGTGATTGAAACCTTTGAGTTTATGGCTCAGAGATTCACACCTTTAAGTTTATGGCTCAAAGATTCATAACTTTAATCAGTGGTTTTTCAAACTGTGGATCACAACTTCTTAACAGATTGTGAAATCAAATTAGTGAATTACAACCATCAGTTTACAAAGTAGAACAGAAACTACCCTGGCCAGGTGGCTCAGTTGGTTGGAGTGTCATCCCATACACCAAAAGCTTGCAGGTTCGATTCCCAGTCAGGGCACTTGCCTAGGTTAAGGGTTCTATCCCCAGTTGAGATTCATATGAGAGGCAACTGGTTGATGTTTCTCTCCCCCACCTCCCTTTTTCTTTCCCTAAAATCAATAAACATATTCTCAGGTGAGGATTAAAAAAAATAAAAATAAAAAGTAGAACAGAAAATTAAAAGAAAATATCAAATTGGTTTCTAAAGACTAAGATTGAATAAAATTTTATTGTGTTATATATTTACATTTACATTTACATGTGGGTTTGGGATCACAATTTAATAGTGTACAGTATTTCTCAGGATTGCAGCCAACCATTTGAAATCTACTAATTATTGTAATAGCCCCATCTGCTGGTACTTAAGGATATAATCACGGAAGGATTTTAGTTACCTATGGTTATTATTATGCTTCATGCCTTTATATGGACTTTTCCATTGTGATTTGGTAAGTATATATTTTTTCGGAATAATAACATTTATCACTAATACATGTTTAGATTCTTTCTGATCAATACAAGATGCAGGATGCATTGGAAAAATCTGATCATTTGATGGCTGCAGCCAAAGACCTGTTTGTTGATTTTCCTCGTAGGCGGGCAGGTAAAGTATTCAATTCAGACAAAAGCTTCTTTTCCGCATTAACCACAAATGGCTATTTGGAAGAATTTAACATATTTTTTAGGCATTGTGCTACTTATAAGTATTATAGAGTGGGTAGCATACAAGAGTTGTCAGCCATACATTCATTATAACTTGTTCTTCACTAGGAATATTAACTATTATGAATTAGTCAGCTAAGGAAAAGTAAGTTGTTATTATCTACTAAAATGTCTTATAGTGCAATGTACAAGATTTTATAATTTAAAATAAGACTTCATTTTTAGTTTACCAGTATCAAATTACCATATAATTGAAGTAACTGTGTTTATATGTAATTTGAGTGAAACTTAATTTGAAATTCAAAGCAACTGAAGTCTCTCTCTGAAAGGAACTTCCTTCCTTCTCAGATACATAGTATTATTCATAATGTGTATATAATTCATTGCTTATTTTAATCTTTAAAAAGAGGTCATTAGTTTAAAGTTTGAATCCTGGCTCAGCCACTTATTAGTGTGACCCTAGGTCCATTGCTTCAGATCTCTGAGTTTCAGTTTACTGATCTGTAAAATAATAATAGTAACAACTTTATGGGATTTTGTGAGGGTAAAATGCTTTAATAAAGCATTTAGAACTGTGCCTGGCATATATATAGTAAGTAGTGTAAAAGTGTGAGCTGCTATTATCATTAAAAATTTTCATGATGATACAAAACTACAGCAGTATATAGTGTTTGCTTGAAATCACTTTAATTAAATGAAACAAAATCATCACAACATCTTCCTTTTGCAGGTTTTCCAAATGTAACAGTGGCTCCTGATTCCTCTCAGGGTCCCATTGTGGTAAATCAAGACCCTGTCACCCAGGCCATCCTTGGGAAATCTGTCGTGGAGCCGCAGGTAACGTGTTCTGCTTCCAGCCAAAGTGCTCATGCTGAAATTAAGTTTAAGTTGAGGTAGGCATTGTGGTAACCATTTCAAAAGCCTGAATGCCAACAAATACCAAGTTGTGGTTGTTAGAATTGTTCTTAATCATATTGCACTTTCTGTGATTAGTGTTTGTACTAAACAAGATAGGATTGGATAGCTAACCCATATTGAGTGACTTACCTGGGAGGTAGGCACTATTATCCTCATTTAGCAGATGGGGAGAAAAGAAACTGAGGCTCAGAAAATTTAAGTGACTTGTCCAAGATCATGTAGCTAGTTAGCATCAGAGATGACATTGAAATGTAGGCTGCCTGGCTCCACAGACCGCTGCCACTGCCTGCTGGTACGGGAACAACAGAGTCAGGTGGGTCTGTATTCATATTCTGCTGCTGACTAGGTGTTTCATCTTGAGTTGATTTCTTGAAGTATCTAAGGTGGCTCAGAGTGTTTTTTGTTAAATGGTAATAGAATATACCTGCTGTGGTTGTTATGAGGGTTAGCTGAGATGTTATGTAAAGTGCCTAGCATGACATTAGATAGTGGTTCTTCATTAAATGTTAGTTTCTTCTAATGCATTAGTATGTTAAAGAGTAACTACCCAAGAAACGTCGTATTTATTGACTAGTTTCATGAGAAAATTATATTATAGCAGTAGAACTTTAACTAGCTGTATCCTAACCTAATTAGAACTCTTAATCAAAATGTTTAGAATTTTGAGATAATAAACATTTTTTAAAAGCCCATGAAAAGCTTAATACTGAAATAAAACTTCTTATGAATGATTAGGACTCAGTCCCTGTTTAATGCAATTTCCTAGTCTATGTATCTTCTCTGAAAAAAGGGAAATCATCATTTAGAGGGATAATCCCAGGGAATTACAGTGTCCAGAATAATTAAAGACTTGATAAGTATCTTGTTTTCTACAAAGACAATTAAATAGGCTGTTATATATATTTTAAATAGCCAAAATCCATCAGTTATATCCCTAGCTAAAAACTACTTATGTTTTGGCACTTACTACAATGTTAGCTTTCAGATAATGGTGGTCTCTATCATGGGACTGAGGAAGTGGCCAGAGCTGAGGTTAGAGAGACGGGGAGGAGCTAGGTTATGGAAGGCTAAGGAAGCAGGAAGTAAGAGAAGAGCCACTAAAGAATTTTGAGAATGGGGTCATGATGAAATTGACTGTACCATGGAAGATGGATTGGGAGGGACAAGACTGGCGAGAGCCTCTGGGTGGAAGACTTAGCTTGGGATCTTAGTGAGGAGTGGTGAGGACCCAACCCAAAGCAGTGGCAGTAGGAAGAAGATAGGGGGCAAGAGGGGTAGCTTGAGATATTAAAAAGGGGTAGAACTGACAGGATTGGGGTGGCTGATTGGCTGTGACAGATGAGAAAGAAAAATAATTCCCAGCTGCTGGCTTGAGCATCTGAGTAGATGGGGATGCTGTTTATGGTCTTAGGAATGATAGGAGAGGCTTAGGAAGATGATCAGTTTTAGACATGTTGAGTCTACATGTATAGTATGTTTTGCCAGGGATATCTTTTAGGCATTTAGATGGTTGGATATAAATGTCTCTAGGGCTCAAGGAAGATCGGGTGAAGATAGAAATTCGGAAATTAATAGCATCTGACTGGTAATTGCAGCTTTGGAATTAAATATAAGCATTCGGAAAGTGAGTCAAGTGAAAGGAGAAAAAAAGCCCAAAGAGAAGACCTTGAGTTATCAGATATAAGGGAAGGGTAGAAAAAGAAAAACCAATATAGGATATTGGGAGGGAAGAGCCAGAAGAAGGAAGAAAAACCAAGAAAATACGTGTAGTGGAAGTTAAAGGGAAAAGTGTACCAAAGAAGGTTTTGAAGGCTGTCCTGACCAGTGTGCCTCAGTGGGTTGAGTGTTGTCCAGCAAAACGAAAGGTTGCCTGTTTGCTTCCTGATCAGGGCACATGCTTAGGTTGCTGGCGTAGGTTGTGAGAGGCGACCCATCGATGTTTCTCTGGCACATCAATATTTCTCTCCCTTTCTTACTGCCTCCCTTCCCCCTCTCTAAAAAAGATAATTAAAAAATCCTTTAAAAAAGATTTTGAGGGAAAGAAATGAGTGGTCATTGATATCTGATAAGTCATAGAAATAAGGGAAGGCAAAGACTGACAGATATCCATTTGACTTAGGAACAAGTTTGTGATGTTGACCTTGCAGAGAGCAGTTTGAGTGGTAGAGCAGAAGCAAAGTGACAGGGCATAGATGGTGAATGAGGTGTGGAAGACAGATCTTTCTAGAAGTGTGGTGGTGAAAGAAGATAAGTAGTGGATTGAGGAGATATAGGATCAGGATAAGATGGGAGAGAGTTGCTCATATTTGAATGTGGATGAGCTGAAGCCAGTGCACAGAGAGAGAGGTTGAAGATGCAGGAGAAGGAAAGGGCAGATGATGGAGGAGGTGAGAGGGTTTGGGTTGTAAAACTTATGCAGGGACCTTAGAAAGAGGGACTGCTCTTCTATTATGATAAAAAGGAAGAAAGGATGAGTTTATATATAACCCACCAGTATTGTTATTCTGCTTTTTGTGTTGAGAAAGGCTCTTAATGAAGTAGATGATGAGGAAGAAGAAGCTGTTAACAGCCAGTCAGAAGAAAGTGAGAATGAGTTGGACAACTCTCTAAACTCTCAGTCTAACATGAATGCAGACAGGTATGTATATACGGCATAAATGTCTACAGCACTTTTCTTTTTCCCAAGGCCATTTTTTCCCAGCTTGACTGAGATATTATTGACATATAATATTGTGTAAGTTTAAGGTGCACAGCTTCTTGATTTGATACATTTATGTATGCAAAATGATCACCATAGCATTATTTAATACCTCCATCACATAACATGATTACCATTTTTTTTTTGTGGTGCGAATACTAAGATCTATTCATTTAGCAACTTTAAAGTATTAGCTATAATCATCATGCTGTTCATTAGATCTCTAGAAGTTATTCATCTTACTATTAGAAGTCTTTATCCTTTTACCATCTCCCCATTTCCCCAACCTCCACAGCCCCTGTTAACCACAATTCAACTTTGTTTCTGTGAGTTCAGCTTTTTTAGATTCCACATTTAAGTGATAGAGTATTTGTCTTTCTCTGTCTCACTTATCTCAGCGTGATGCCCTTTCATCCATATTGTCAAAAATGGTAGGATTCCCTTTTTTAAATTATATTTTATTGATTATACTATCACAATTGTCCCAAGTTTTCCCCCTTAGACCCCATCCACCCAGAACCTGCCACTCCTTCAGGCAATCCCTGTACCATTGTTTATGTCTATTGATCATGTGTAGGTTCTCTGGCTGCTCCATTTCCTATACTGTACTTTACATCCTCATGGGATTCTGTAATTACCTGTTTGTACTTCTTAATCCCCAGATGTCTTCACCCATTCCCCCACACTCCCCTCCCATATGGCAACCATTAAAACTCTCTTTGTATCCATGATTCTGTCTCTGATTTTCCTGTTTGCTTAGTTTGTTTTTTAGATCCCATTGTTGATAGATTTGTATTTTTGCCATTTGATTATTCATAGTTTTGACGTTCTTTTCTTAAATAAGTCCCTTTAACATTTCATATAATAATGGTTTGGGGATGATGAACTACTTTATGTTTTTCTTCTCTGGGAAGCTCTTTATCTACCCTTTGATTCTAAATGATAGCCTTGCTGGATAGAACAATCTTGGCTGTAGGTCCCTGCTTTTTATGACTTTGAATATTTCTTGCCAATCCCTCCTGGCCTGCAAAATTTCTTTTGAGAAATCAGCTGACAGTCTTATGGGAATTCCCCTATAGGTAACTAACTACTTTTCTCTTGCTGCTTTTAAGATTCTCTCTTTATCATTAACCTGTGACATTTTAATTATGATGTGTCTTGGAGTGGGCCTCTTTTCATCCATCTTGTTTGGGACTCTGTGCTTCCTGGACTCGCATGCTTATTTCCTTCCCCAAATTAGTGAAGTTTTCTTCCATTATTTTTTAAAATATTTTATTTATTTATTTTTAGAGAGGGAAGGGGGAGAGAAAGAGAGAGCAAGAGAGAAACATCAATGTGCGGTTGCTGGGGGTCGTGGCCTGCAACCCAGGCATGTGCCTTGACTGGGAATTGAACCTGCGATGCTTTGGTTCGCAGCCCGCACTCAATCCACTGAGCTATGCCAGCCAGGGCTTCTTTCATTATTTTTCAACTAGATCTCCAATTTCTTGCTTTTTCTCTTTTCCTTCTGGAACCCCTATTTTGCAAATGTTGGAATGCTTGAAGTTGTCCCAGAGGCTGCCTACCCTATCCTTGTTTGTTTGTTTGTTTGTTTTTTCTTTTGATTCTTTTTTCTTCTTGTTCTGATTGGTTGTTTTTTTCTTCCCTATGTTCCAAATCATTGATTTGATTCTCAGCTTCATCCATTATACTGTTGTTTCCCTGTAAATTGTTCTTTATTTTAATTAAGGGTCATTCATTTCTGACTGGATCTTTTTTATGCTGTTGAGGTCCTCACTAAATTCCTTGAGCATTCTTATGAGCAGTGTTTTGAACTCTGCATCTGATAGATTGCTTATCTCCATTTTGTGTAGCTCTTCTTCTGGAGTTTTGACCTGTTCTTTCATTTGGGCTATGTTTCTTTGTCTCCTCATTTTGGCAGCCTCCCTGTATTTGTTTCTATGTTTTAGGTAGAGCTGTTTTGACTCTGTGTCTTGGTAGTGTAGCCTAATGTAGTAAGTGTCCTGTAGGGTCCAGTGGCACAGCCTCCTCTATCACCCAACCTGGGTACTCAAGTTGTGCCCTTTGTGTGGGCTGAGTACACTCTCCTCTTGTAGTTGAGCCTTGATTACTGTTGGCAGGTCATTGGGAAGGACTTACCCAGGCCAGTCAGCTGCAAGGATTGTCTGTGACCTCTGACCACCAACCTCCACCCTCTGTGGAGGATCAGCCGTACAGGGGCAGGTTGGTGGTGTTCTGATGTGGTCTGTTGCTGACCACTGGGTGTGCAAGCCCTGGGGTTTTTCAGTTGTTGCAGGCCAAGGTTAGCCTCCTACTGTGTTTTGCCTGGAACTACACTGCCTGAGCTATAAAGCAGTTTGAGAAGGCTGCTACTTGTGCTGAGCTTGGAGATTCCCAGGCGAAGTCAAGCTGTGAGTCTAGGCTAGTTATTGCTAGTGCTGGGCCTGGGATTTCTTAGTAAGAGGCAGGGGTCTGAGGGCTACCTGAGGCTGGCTGTTGCTTGTTTGAGAGGGTTTAGGAAGTTGTGAAGCATGAGCCAAGACCAGCCATTCATGGAAAAGCTGCTTGGGTGGGCCCATAGGGTAGGTGGGAGGGAGTCTCTGGGGATCTCCAGGGTAGGGCAAACAGTGTTAGTTAGGTTGATGGAGTCTCAGATATGGCAACAGCCTGCTTGCTCTGTGGCTGTATGTAGGGAGGGTTCAGAAGAGAGACAGTGTCCTGCCTTTCTGTCTGGGAGAAAGCTGTTTCCCAGCTCTCACCTTGATGCCAGACACTTCCCTCTCTCCTCGTATACCACTGCTTCCTTTCAAGCTGCTACCCTGGTGCTGGAGCTCAGAGGGAGTGAGTCTGATTAAGTCCATGTGTGGGTTCTTTAAGAGAAACTGCTTGGGACTCCAAAAGTTTCTTTCACCAACTCAATCCCTTACTAGTTTTTGCAGCCAGAAGTAATAGGGGTTTATCTTCCTGGCACTGGGACCCTGGCCTGGGAGTCTGGTGTGGGGTTGGGACTCCTAACTCCCTAGATAGCCTCCCGAATTTTTATCCACCACATGTGGTTGTGGGACCAGTCTGTTCCACATCTCTGCCTCTCCTACCAGTTTGGACGGATGTGGTTGCTTTAATTCCGTAGTTGACAGACTCCCATTCAACTTGTTTTTTTGCCAGTTCTGAGTGATGGTTGTTTTATACAAGGAGGCGAGCCACGTTTACCTATGCTGCCATCTTGACCAGAAATCTCGGGTAGGATTTCTTTTTTTTTCTGATGGCTCTATAAGATTTCATTGTGTGTGTGTGTGTGTGTGTGTGTGTGTGTGTGTGTGTGTGTATCTGTTGACAAACAGGTTATTTCGATCTTGGCAATTGTGGAAAATGCTGCAATCAACATGGGAATACGGATAACTCAGGGGTCCTGTTTTCATTTCCTTTGGCTATATACCCATGAGTGGAATTGCTGGATCATATGGTAGTTTTCTTTTTAATGTTTTGAGAAACACTGTACTGTTTTCCATAGTGGCTGTACCATTTATATTCCCATCAATAGTACATAAGGGTTCCCTTTTCCCCACCTCATCACCAACACTTTTTACCTTTTGACTTTTTCATGATAGCCATCCTGAAAAAGCCATTGGGTGAAGTGATATCTCATTGTGGTTTTGATGTGTATTTTCTTGAGTATTAGTGGTGTTGTGCACCTTTTTATGCACCTGTTGGCTGTTTGTGTATCTTTGGAAAAATATCTATCTGTTCAAGTCCTCTGACTACTTTTTTTTTGGTAGGAAAATGAATTAAGTTTTATTTATTCTAGAGTAAAGTTAAAGGGTTCTTTTATTTTATTTTTTTAAATCAAATCCTTGCACATTATTAACAAACAGACAAAAGCCCTGTTCATTTGCCATGATACACTTGGAAGTGAAACAAATAAGCTATAGCTACAGATAGTGATATGGATTTGCATATGTTCAAAGCCCATGCAGGTGCTTTAAAGACTCTCCTGAGAAACCAGCAATTTCTTATGCTGCCCCAGCCCCCCTGGTTTTTACAGTCATAAGTTGTGAGTCTCCATCTTCCCGTGCTGAAACCTGGATTGCATGCTCTGGCCTCACTCCCTCCAAGGTATCCTTCCCAATTTTTATCCACCACAGGTGAATGTGGGACCACCTTCCCACTGCCACTGCCATGCTCTGTGCCACACCTGTCCTCTGTGCCTCAACTCCCTGTCTCCACCCCTCCTACCTGTCTGGATGAATTTGTCTTTAAATCCTCAGTTGTCAGACTTTCATACAGTTTGGTTTTCTTCCAGCGTTGGTGTTTTTTGTTTTGAGGTTATTTGTGATTTTTCTTGTGGTTGTGTGAGGAGGCAAAGTGTGTTTACCTACATCTCCATCTTGACTGGAAGCCCCTTAATGATTCTAACATGTTTACTTTTTTGTATGAACTTTGGTATCAACTTATGAAGCTAATACAAGGTTACTGGTATTTTTGTTATATTAGTGAATTAACTAGAGAGAACAGACATCTTTATTATGTTGTTTTACTATTCTAGCACAAAGAATGTTTTTCCATTTGTTCGTTAACTTTTTTGTTTTTGAAGAATATTTTAACGAAGTTTTTCTCAATAGGTTTTGCTCATTTCTTATTACATTTATTCCTATGTATTATATATTTTTGATTACCCTTAAATGGGGTTTTCTCTTCTAACCTTCTAACTAGTTATTGTTTATGTTCATGAAGTCTGTTGATTTCAGTGTATTATCTTGATATCCTGCTACCTTATTGACTCTTGATTGAGTTAGGTTAGCAATGATTTTCAGGGGTTTTTTTCTTTGTTTGTTGTTTTGGTATTGTATTATATTATCTGCAGATTACATAGTTTTACTTGTTTCCTAAGTCTTATGCCTCTAGTTGACTTTCTTTTGCATATTGCAGTAACTACAGGACAGTGTTAAGTAACAGTGGAGATAGTGGGCATTCTTATGTTGGTCCTGATTTGTGAAAATGACACTATTGTTTTCTTTTAAGTAAGATACTGACTTTAATGCTGAGGGTTATTAAAAAAAACAGTTCTAAGGAAATATCTGTTAATTACTGTTTTTTTGAAATTTTTTAACAAGATTGAGTACTGAATTTTGTCAAAGACTTTTTCAACATTTAGGGATAATCATGTGATTTTCCTGTTTAGATCTATTACTTTGATACATTATATTATGGATTTCCTAATGTTGAACTATCCTTGCATTCCTGAAATAAATTACACTTGGCCATGGTATATTACTTTTAATTATTACGGTGTTGATAATTATTTATTAATATTTTACTTAGTATTTTTCATTAATATTCATAAGTGATATTGTCTATACTTTTTAAATTTTAGAATATCAGATTAAAGTAACAGTGATATACTTGATTTCATAAGAAGAATATAAGGTTCTAATTTTTAAGTACTGGAATAGTTTATATAGCATTGGGATTATCTGTTCTTTGAAGATTTGGTAGAATTCCCCTGTGAACTATTTGAGCCTGGTGCTTTTATGGTAGGGAAATGCTTTAATAACTTTATTTCTTCTATGGAAATAGGATTATTTCAATCTTGTATTTCTAATCTAGCCAATTTTGGTGAATTATGATTTCTTAGGATCTTAGTGATTTTATTTAGGTTTATCAATATATTGACATAGAGGTGTGTGAATAATCTGTATACAGCTAAAAAATATTTTCTGTTTCAGTGCTTCTCTCTCCCTTATTATTTCTTTTGGTTCCCTTTCCCCCTATTAAAATTGGTTAGTGGTTTGTCTACTTTGTTAAATTTTCAAAGAACAAGGATTTTGATTTATTAATTAGAGCTACCACTTTCTGATTTCTTTATCATCAGTTTTTGTTTTTGTCTTCATTTTCTTTCTTTTCCTTTTTTTCCTAGTATTTTGAGTTGGGAATTTATTTTCATTTGTTTATTCTTAATTGACAAACATTTTTAAGCTTCTGAATTTTTCTCTAAACACTGCTTTTAATGTGTACTGTATATTCCAATATATAGTGTTTTGTTCTTTTAGAAATTAAGTAATTTTAGTTTATGTTTTTCCCTTTTACCTAACAGTCGTTTAATAGGTTTAAAAAAAATGTTTCCAGATAGAAAAACCTCTTTGTTGTTTTGTTTTATTATTCTTAGTTTGATTACATTACATTCAGAGTGTGGTTTGTAATATTTTTACTTGTGGAACTTAATGATGTTTTCTTTGTGACCTAATATATGATCAAATTTTTGTGAATGTTCCATGTGTGTGCTCGAGAAGATGTATTCTCTATTAACAAGGTATAAGGTTCTAAATGTATATCCACAAGGTCCACTTCATTATGTTGTTAATATCTTCTGTATCCCATTTTTGTTTTAATCTTAGAGCTACAAGTAAATATAGTAAATGTTCATCTCAGTCTTTTTATGACATTTCCCTAACTCTTTTTTGGATCTCTCAGATAAAGTTCATAGGGTTTTTGAATACTGTATTCCCTGATTTCTTATACATTTCAGAGTTTTTCTATAGCTTTGATACTTGATGGACAACTTAGCTAGATATAAATTCTTTGGTTCATATTTTTCCCCCCTTAACTTTCTTGAAAATGCTACTTCACTCTTGATTTGCTTTGAATGTTGCCTTTGAGAAGTCTGATTCTAGGATAATTTTCTTGCCTTTTTATTTTATTTTATTTTGTTATTTTAAAAAAGATTTTATATACTTTATAGAGAGGTGAGGGAGGGAAAAAGAGAGTGAGAGAAATGCTGATGCAAGAGAGGAACATCAATTGGTTGCCTCTTGTCCACTCCTCCTGGGGACTGAACCTGCAACCCAGGCATGTGCCCTGACCAGGAATTGAACTGGGGACCATTTACTTTGTGGAATGGTGCCCAACCAACTGAGCCATACTGGTCAGGATTACTTGTCCTTTGAAATAATTTGACACTTTTATCTAGTGACTTGTTATTTAACTTTGTATTTTATTTTTTAGCATTTATATTTATATTTTATTTTATTTATATTTAAATTTAAATTTAAATTTTATTTCCTTTATCTTTAAAATTTAAATATTGCTAAGTTATGCCTTAGAGTTTACCTTTCCAGGTCAATTCAAGCCAGTTAGCCCTTTCATATATGGATTCTTTTTTTGAAAGTTTTGGATTATAGTTTTAAATTAGTTCTATATAACTGGTTTCTTTTTTTCAGGGACTCCTTTTTTCTTTTCTTTTTTTTATCTTTTCTGTCTTTCATTTCAAGTACTTGCTCTGTAGCCATTTTTATTCTTCTTAATCTTATTTTTAATCTTTTTGTTGTTTTCCTGTAATTTATCAGTGTTCATTATTAAATGTTTACTTAACATTTCTCCATTGAACATATTATACTTTGTTATTTATTTCTCAGGTAGTTTTTCTTTTTCTTGGATTTACTTCCTGAGTTTAATCAATTCTTGTTTTATTCCTTCCTGGTTTTAACCTTTTTTTTGTCTCAGTGTTTGATTTTCTGATTCAAGATATATGTGTGTATATATATATATATATATCCAAATGCTTGTTTAAATATATTATATTTCTTTTAAAGTTTCATGTTATAGTTTTCTTTTGCTTCTTGGGGAACAGGTGTGGGTGAATTTTCCATTAGCTGAAATCTTTCAATTTAAATTTTCTATTTCTACTCAAGTCAATTTTAGTAAATCATATTTTCTTAGGAACTTATCCATTTTATTTAAGTTTATAAATATACTGTCTTTGTATGGATGTACACAACTGCAAAATCCCTTTTTGGTCAGATAGGGTAACACAGGTTCCAGGGATTAGGTTGTAGGTAACTTTGGGGATTTGTCTTCCTTTTTTTTTTTTTTTAAAAAGAAAAATTTTACTCACTTTCAGACAGGGGAAAGGAGGGAGAAAGAGAGGGAGAGAAACATTGATGTGCGAGAGAGACATCAATCTGTTGCGTCTCACACCCCCCCAAATGGAGACGTGGCCCGCAACCAGGAATCGAGCCAGCAACCCTTTGGTTTGCAGACTGGTACTCAGTCCACTGGGCCACACCAGCGGGTGTGGGGGATTATTCTTAAGTCTACCATAGATAGTATTATATTTTTTCTTTTTGTTATTATTTTATGTAACCTGACTCTTAAACATTAGAGACAGAAATGTGAGTTCAACTAGTTTGGATTTTCCAATTTGTACAGAAATTTTATTCCAACACTTGTCTTAGTATTTGTCCTGAAGTTTATTTAGACTTAGACCTAGCACTGTCTTACAGAGGAGTCTCCCTGTGACTAGACTACATTACGGAGTTTTTGCTTAATATAAGACTTTATCACCACTAATGTTCAGTGTGCTGCCTGGAGGTTGCTTGATAGCAACTTCATTTGGATGAGGTTTATGGTGCCACTAAAGAAGATTTTGCTTGTCCTGGCTGGTTTGTTTGTTTTTTGGTAATGGCTTTATTTATTTATAGTTCACCCATTTAAAGTGTGATATTTGATGGTTTTTAGTATATTCACAGAATTGTGAAGTCTACAATCAATTTTAAAACATTTTCATTACCCCTAAAAGATACCCTACATTCTTTAACAGTCAAAACCCACTTTCCTCCAAAACTCTTGAGCCTTATCTAATCTATTAGTTTAGTCTATTTTCTATGTCTGTGGATTTGCCTGTTCTGGACATTTCAGAGGTATAGAATCATGCAATATGTGGTCTTTTGTGTCTGGTGTCTTTTACTTAGCATGTTTTCAAGATTCATCCATGTTTTAGGTATTAGATATATCAGTGCTTCATTCATTTTTACAGCTCCATAATATTCCATTGTGTGGAAATACATCACATTCATTAGCTAGTGGACGTTTGGGTTGTTTCTGCTTTTTGGACTCCTAGCTCTGTTAAGTCGTAGTCCAATTGAGAAATAGACAACTGGAGGTTAAAACACCAGCTTTTTCGATGACGAAGATGTTTACAGCAAAAAGCTTCACTCTATAGTTTTCTACACTACAGCTCTTCTTCCTATTTCCTCTCTCTCCTCCTCAACACACAGGGCAGAGTCTGCTCCAGTCACTTTGCTTGAGTGATGATGGACAGAGAGTGTTCTGAGTGTTACCAGGCATGGACCAGCTGGAGTAGGTCTGCCTCAGGCCGGCCTATAGTATGTGAGTTCTTGACTTGGTGTAGGAAAGATTTCGCAACATGAGTCCAGGTGATTTTGAGAGTGTGTTGATTAAGGCTGGTACAGTGAAACAAGGGAAGGACTTAGGGTAGAAGAGGCAACAGGAGAGTTAACAGGAGAGAGCCTTGGCAGGGCTCTGCTTTGGCTCCCTAGGAACAATACAGGAAAGGAGTGAGCTGAGGCTGGGCTGCTGTTAGCTCGCTGGGAAGTGAAGGCTACAGAGGCAGAAGTGAGCTAAGGTGGGGCTGCTTTTAGCTCACTGGGAAGTCAGAGGAAAGGGGACCTTGGAGACAGGATCTGAGATCAAACTGCTGCTGCCTGTTGGTCCCCTGGCTGCAAATCTCTTGGGGACCCTTGGACTCCAGGAGCTTCCAGGGAAGGGGCATGTGTGTGCCCACTCTGAGTCTGTCCTGAGGGTTTTTATCTTTTTTTTTCCTGTGGGTGAGAATCTTAGGGGAGTGTTTCAGCTGAATATTCAACAGCTTTCCAGGTGCATTTTTCATATGCTGATGCATTACAATGAGTGTACCGGGATGTGATTATTCTCCGGTCTGTTTTACTTTTATCTTGGGTCTGTCTGGCTTTTAATGGGCTTTTTGGTTATTTGTTCCCCTGACTTAATGTGTCCTTGAGTTTAGCTGGCACAAATGGCATTAATTGGGTGTCTGTTTTGTGTTTTCCAGACCAGGGAAATTTAAGCCATGTATTCTCTGGGTAGGGAGGGGAAATAGAAACCATTTGCTTTCAGGTGTCCTTGATTAGAAGAGATAAGGTCCTGGGATTCACCAGCTGGCTGTAAGTTGTTCAAATTGTTTGGCCTTGTTTCACTTTCTTGTCTCAGTTTCCTTATTCCACTTGCCTGGAAATTTTCCTAGCTTCTTAGCTATCCTCTCACATGAGAACACGCTTCTTAGTAGGAGAAAAAAAACAAAAGGAACCAAGCCATGTACTTTCTCTAGAGAAAGAGAAGGGAGGAGGGACTTACACCACTTCAGACAGGGCAAAACGTCCCTGCTTTAGGAGCCAACATAGACTGGGAACTGGGAGAGAGACGGAATGATTCCTCCTAACACTAAGAAGACTGGCATTTTAGCCCTCTGTCTTATAAGTTAAAGCAAAACAGATTTTTTCTTTGATTATGAGTTATAAAAAGTTTTCTTCAAATCCAACATGTAAACAGTTGAACAGTCTAAATGGTAGCACTTATTAATTCTAATATAGCTGTTGCCTCATAATTTATAGGTTTCTTCACCAACTAAAAGAAGATAATTCTGACTTAATTAATCAACTGTGGGCTGATATTCAGCATAAAATAGCAACACAGTCACAAATATCAAGCCCTCCAGAAACTCCATCATCTGCCTCTCCATCAGAAGGACAAAAAGGTATATTCTCCCATTGTATTATTTCTCACAGGGTGATAGTGATGTGGACCCCGGCTTGTGGGGTTGACGACATTGTGGATGAGATGTAAGAAACTCACACGGACTACCGAGTCCTGTGGAGGAAAAGGGACGGCATGGCTTCTCTCTCAAGAGGAGAATAAGCCTTGGCCCTTGCCTTGACAGGCCTTTATTGCTTTTCTGGGCACATTACATGATGGTCCTCATTTACTATGCACAGATTCGCTTTAGGTGGCTACCTTTTACAGAAAACAAAGGAGATGATGCCACTAATCACATCACAGAAGAAGGATATTTGCAAATGCAAAGGGAAAAGTGATTGAACTGGTTACACTCCATACTGGAGAGGATTAGCACAGACTTTAGGAAGTTACAGTAAGCACTTGCTTTCTCAATTCAGGGTGAGGGAGTTTTAGCAAAAAGCAAGTCTCAAAGCAGCCTAGGTGCAATGCAGGCCTGATTCCCCATGGGAGAACCTATCCGTGGGTGTGGGTCCTGTGCATCGGACCTTGTTTTCCACTGGCAGCTAGGCCCATGCCAGGCAGAACTGTCTCCTATATGATAGCTTTATTATGTTATTTCTTGAACACAGTAATTTTTAAAAGAGTTAATCGAATTTTGACTGTCTTAGCCTAATGAAGATACTGACTGATCTGCCAATTGAAATGCTTTAAACGTTTCACCTGAGGTACTTTTGGAACTATTCTTTGTTTTAGCTGCTTTGAATGCTACCAACGCAGTTAAGAGAATCCACACCAGGCTTCAGCCCAAGGAATCCGCTGAGTCTGTGGCCTCGAGCTATGCTGTGGGACAAGTGCTGAACTCCAGGAAGCAAAAGCAGCCATTCAATAAAGGTTTAGTCCTTTCATTTACAAAGATGAATTATTAAACATGTAACTTCATACAACTATCTTAAGGTTTTAGTAAATGTTTTTTCCTTTAAACTCATCCAGCTGGATCTAGCTAAAAGTAAGAATTTGTTGAGTGGTAGCTAAGAAATGCCCCCTTTTATCCCATTGTAACTCTGTAGAAAGATGGTTCTAGTATATTCCTTATACATAGTGTAAATCTGGTTTAAACTCTATAGACTTTTGTGAGAAAATGGTGATAACTTCTATAAACCTTTTATAAACTGTAAACAACAGCCAAAGGTTTTTCTAGTAGTTTTCCATTGTAATTTCCTTGATCTTGAAATAGAATGATCTCTGTCATTGTCAGTGAAAAGAAAACCGGAGTTGCGTGTTCCTTCTAAGCAGAAGAAAAACATGTTATCAGCTAGCACAGCCTCCACAGACTTATCAAATAGCAGCAATCCCAGCCTGGGTATCCTCAAACACATGATACATGAAGTGGAATATGAAATGGAAGAGTATGAGCGATCGACGGGTCGTGAGGTCAAGGAACCGCAGAGCAGTCAGGGTCTCACAGGCTTCACCCTGTCGCTGGTGAGCTCCCTCTGCCGCCTGGTCCGGTACCTTAAAGAGGTAAGAGCACGAGGCTGTTAGAATCTCTCCTTCCCAGCACTGGAGGAAAGGTGTGGGATTTTCCCTTTATACTTAATTGGTTGCAACTTCCAAATAAAGTATAGCCAGGTTTGAATAGCTTTGTTTAAAATACCTCAGTTTTCGATTTTCTGCAGTAAAGGTATCCTCTGAATGTCCCTCTACGTGCTGATTCTTGTATCATCTAGTGTGTAGATAATTACTCAGGGAAGTAATGTTGATTTTAATGTGAGCTTTAGTAAAATGTAATTAGGAAAGTAAATCCATGCTCAATAAGCAATTTTGTGCTAATATTGAATGTTATTGTTCAGCCGTTATAGATTCAATAGAACTACTAAATGTGTCCTCATTCTACTACTGCTCTCCTCCGCTTCCTACTCCCACTCGAGTTCAGTGTGCGAGCAGCATGCCTGTTGTCTGTAGACAAGAGTTTGGGAGAATTCCTCATGTCATCTCTGTGACTGGGAACTTGGGCTTTGCTTCAGCATCTTAGTGGGAGACATTTTATTGTCATGAAATAATTTATAGGACAAGCAAGAATTGTTTCTTTAATTCATTTGTGAATAATAATCATTGGTCCTCAGAGTACGGTGGAATTAGAGTTAGCTATGTAGTTCATCTTTTAAAATAATTTAACTATTTTATGTATTAAGTTTGTTAAACATAAAATATGATAATATTTGAGGAAATTTTATTATTAAAAAAGGTGACTGGCTTCTTTAATTCAGAGGTTTCAATTTCTCTGGAGCTCTCCTCGTGAAATTGCTTTTTAGTGAAAGATTTGTTGTAGTGTCAGACTTACGAAAGTCTTAACATTCTTCCACCCTCAATTCAGGAATCTCCAGGAGTGTACCTCTGGCTTTCTGAAAGTATTACAGGCTTAGAAGCATGTACTTTTTTAGCTAATCATTTGCTTTACAAAGGTCAACCATTTAAACCTATTGTCATTTATCTTAAGTTATATTTTTAGCAGACTTAATTCTCAAATTGGTGATATATTCACATGCTATGAAATTCAAAGATACAGACGGGTGTATGATGAAAAATCTAATTCCCACCCCTAACTTCCATTTAACCTGTGTGCCTCCTTGTAGCCAACTATCATTTGTTAGAGCACACACCTACACCTGTGTGCCCTTCTAGAGATGGTTTGCGTATGTTCAAGCAATGTGTATATGTACTTCTTTCTACTTTCTTCTACAAAATTGTAGTTATTTAATTCTACATACCATTCTGTTTATTGTGTTCTATTTAAAGAAGGAAAGAGGATAAAGCAGCACATTTTAATGAAATATAAACCTTTTAATAAATATACTGAACTCTAATTATTGTCAGATAATATATACTTTGTAAGTATTCTCTTCTTTGACAACTTTGAGTAGAAACTTTCAGTTTTCAATATGTGATGCTATTGATGGGAGTTTGATTTTTTTTGTTTGTTTGTTTTGGTAGAGTGAGCTGCAACTGCGTAAAGAAGTTGAGACAAGGCAGAAACTGGAACAAGTATTAGGTGATCATCGAGAGCTCATTGATGCTCTGACAGCTGAAATTCTGTGTCTTAGAGAAGAAAATACTGCTACACAGGTACCCAGATAAGATCCCATACTTTTGTCTGTTCAGTGGTACGATATAAAACATCTGTAAGAGTGTATGAGATTCCTTCTATTTGCCTTCGGTTTAGTTGTGCTGACAGGGTTACTTATACTTCTTTATTATCATCAACAGTAGTTTTTATTGGCCATCATTTATGTGAGAGGTACTATTGTAGAAACTTATGAGTACAAGAGTTGTATAGAATAAATGTACTGTTTTTAAGAAACATACTAAATAGTGATGAAGACAGAATCTCTGTTTAAATGATAACTACCAATATTATAGTAGTTTATTCAAAATGTTTAATGAGTGTTATGGTAACTTCATATTTATTAGATGAGTCTTCTTTACTTCTTGTCTGGCAAATTACTCCTATTTAAAAAGAAGTATACAGTATTTCTCCTAGAAAACCTTCCTGCCTCCTTGCTGCATCAAATATTCTTCCTTTCTGTACTTTTGATGCTCTCTGGATATTGCTGTCATCGTATTCACCCAATTGTGTACACACGTGCCCCTGCCACCAAAACTGGGAGCTGCCTGAGGACAGAGTCAATTTTGCTCATCTTTTTGTCCTCAAATGGTAGTTATTACAACTTTTATTTGTCAGCCAAAAGAGACTATGAAAACAATAGTAGACAAGTTGTGTCTGTGTAAATGGACAGTAGATATAATTATGCGATTTAAAAAAATTGATTATAGTTCACACACCATTTAATTCATCCTTTAAAGTGTGTAATTCGATGAGTTGTAATATGTTCACAGAGTTGTACACCAGCTTCATTACCTAATTCCAGAATGTTTTTATCGCCCCAAAGAGAAACCCTGTTAGCAGTCACCCTCCATTCTCTCCTCCCTCTAGCCCCTGGCAACTACAAATCTACTTTATGTTTCTACAGATTTGCCTAATTGGGGTATTTAATATAAAGAGAATCATGCAATATGTGGTCTTTTATATCTGATTTCTTTTACTTAGCATAATGTTTTCAAGGTTCATCGTGTTGTAGCATGCATCAGCATTTCACTTTTTTAATCACCCAATAATCTATTATATGGCAATACCATAATTTGCTTATTTATCCTTTAGTTGGTGGACATTTGAATTGTTTCCACTTTTTGTGTATTATGAATGAATAACGCTGCTATGAACATTCATGTAGGATTATTTTAGTGAACATATATGGTCAATTCTGGGAAGATGGGCAGTTTTAAAATTTACTAAGTTGTCCAACAAATTTCTATTGAGCAGCTACTATGGGCCTGGCACTGTCCTAGGTGCAAGAAATGCAGTAGTGAACAAAAAAGAAATATTTGCCCCTGTGGAGCTTATGTTCTAAATAAATCTTAAAGAAGAAGAGAAAGTGAAGTTTACTGTAAGTTAAATGGTGATGGTGATACGTACTATGAAGAAAAATAAAGCAGGTAAGAGGCATAGGAAGTGCCTCTGATGGAAAGTTCTGAATAGAATGCATCATGCGTACCTGAGGAGGTGACATTTGAGCAAACGCTGGAAGACATGAGGATGTGAGCATGCAGGTAGCTGAGAGACGAGCAGTTGAACAGAGGAACAATAGCTGCAAAGGTCTTGAGGTGGGAGTGTGGCTGTTGAGCTCAGAAACATCAAGGAGACCAGTGTGGTAGGGGTGGCATGAGGGAAAGAGAGAGTAGTAGGAAACAGGAGCAGATAAGCCTGGTCCTGTGCGGCCTTGCAGCCTGGGTAAGGACTTGGGTGGTTACGCTGAGTGAGATGGGAGACCACCGAAGGGTTCGGAGTCGAGAAAAGACACGATCTTTTGTAGGTTTTAAGAGGATCAGTGTGGGCTAATATGTTAATACCAGGTCAGAGGTCTCTGCCCTTTCTTGGCTGATGGTGCCCTTAGTGTCTCAAGACACCCCTAGGCCAAGAGAAATAGCCAACAGTTCCATTTATTTAGTTAGGTTCAAACAATAAGCATTTATATCTTAACTTATGCTTATATCTTATGCTTAAGACACAAATGTCTTAAGACATAAATGGATAGAAAAAATCATACTTTTTTATTCACAATTAAATAGCCACAGTTATGTACTAATGGAATATGTATACCTGTTGGGCGCTGCAGAGCTTCTGAAAGCTTGGAATCATATTGGACGCCATCACTTTTATTTCCATTCCATAATTATTTTATACAGTATTGCTTTTTAGCATAACTACTAAAACCTAGCTTTGTGAAGATACAACATCATCAAAAGGAATGTATCTCGATCCAACGTAGAATCTGTGAACTTCCTCAAGCTCCCTGACAGATATTGAACATCTGTGTTTCTCTTGAAAATGTAAAATGTCCCGTGGTGCCCCTGTGAGGTCATGCTGTGGCCCCAGGTGCGTCAGTCTAGTTGGGAACAGTGTAGGACTAGACTGTCGGAGGTCACTCACAGAAGGAGTGTATTACAGACAGGAGCTGTTGGAAAAATTCCGGTGAGACTTGGCAGCCTGGTCTAGGTTAAAAGAGGGAGAGGTTGTGAAAAGTGACCAAATTCTGAATATATTTTGAAGACCACCAGTAGGATTTGCTGATGGCTTGGATATGGGGTGAAGGAGAGGATGTAAGAGGAGAAGAGTACAGGGCAATTCCAAAGTTTTGGACTGGGTGGTCGGAAGGGTGGTGCCATAATTGATGAGGCAGGGATGTTCAGGAAGAGTTTGGCTTTGTACATTTTAAGTTTGAGAAGCCTCTTTCTAGATGGAGGTACGTACATATATCATTGGATAGATGAGTGAAGAATTTGGGGAAAATTTAGACTGATATAATAATGTTTAGAATACTTCATTCAGTAGTCCTACTAATAATGTTTCTGACTTCTGATAACCTTTGACTTTTATCGAATGTCTGTACATCTTAGAGAGAGATACATATATATTTCTCTTAACATTATTTTATATACGTGACCATAAATGCTTATAGTTTATGTTTGTCATTTTAAATGTCTCTGTAATATTCTGTTTAGTTCCCCCCATCTGATATAACTGTCTCTTGGGGTAGTGTGAGAGTCCATCAGTATCATCTATATATAAGGTTTTGTAAGTAAAAGCCCAATAAAAAGGTTAATTCTTTTTGTTATAGCAGTGCATTTATTAATTAATAATATTCTATGAATTATTTAACAATTCCTTTATCATGGGACTTTTAATATATTTATAATTATGTATTCTTATGAATGTATTGTTTTAGTATTTGAAGGAAAGTCAGAAATTCCTAGAGTATTTACAATAATGATATAGTTATACAAGTTCAGGTGATGGATGATTTGATGTCTGATATGGCAATAATGTTACTTCATTCCTTTTTCTCTAGGCGAGACTTCAGCAGTACATGGTCACAACAGATGAGCAACTCATATCACTCACACACGCCATGAAGAGCTGTCCTGTAATAAATAACAACAAAGAAAGTCTCGCAACAGAAAGGGGAGCCACAGGTAGAATTATGGATAATCCAGGTGAGTGGGTCTCATTATTCCCAATTGGAAATAAAATACTTACAGAGTAAACAAACAAAACTGTAAACTTATATGGGTTTATTGGCTATTTATGCATATACAGCATTGTCACTATTATAATTGCCACTAATATTTATTGGATACTTGTTCTATGCCAGATACTTTTAAAGTGTTTTACATGTATTATCTCATTTAATCATCATAACAGTCTTATGAGGTAGATGTTACTGTTATCTCCATTTTTTAGATGAGAAAACTAAGGTTTATCAAGGGTTGGTAACTTAGCAGTCACACAAATAGAAAGTAGCAGAACTAGCTTCCTAGACCAGTGGGAAGTACTTAACACCAGTACTTTTAATCATAGTGCCCCAGGCTCAGGTGAAGACAAATGGTCTTGGAATAAAAAAAACACTGAGCTTTAAAAATTCATAACTTTTGTTCATTTTGGGTAATGTTTTGAAAGCCTTTTTTCACCTGCTGTGCCATCATATGTGGTAAGTTGAGTGGGATATTTAGGCTTTTTCATGTTTTTTACTTGTAAATAGTACTTTGATGAGAATATCTCTGTAGAAAGTGTGTTTTAAGAGTGTTTTCTAGGGAGGGATTCCAGGAAGTGGCTGACTACAATATAATTTGCATGAGATAAACTCCGTGGCTAGGGGAGGTCTTCAAGTGTGAGAGGCCTGCAGTGCTTTCTCAAAACCGGCCACCTCTTCCCAGCGCTGGCATGTGAGTCACTGCTGAAGGAGGATGGGGCCCAAAAAGTGAAGGCTGTAGAAGCCACCTGCTTTTGCCCTCTATGAAAACGCATTTAAATATATATACCTGAAATGTGGCCATAGTTCCTTTCTGTGCTAATAACCTCTCATCTTCTTTAGAGGGTTCAGTTGTAAATGCTAATGTTGCCATGCCACTGATGTTCAGAGGGGAAGAAGTGCTTGATTTCCCACAGGAAGACTTGCCTGTTAAACTATCACAGGTGCCAGAGCCCCCAGATAGTGTGAATCTGGCCAACAGTTTTCCAGCACATGTGTTTGAGCCGGCTGTGTTGTTAACGCCGCCCAGGCAGAAGAGCAACGCGGAGTTCTCTCCTCTGCAGGATGGTAAGCAGTCTTCTTCTAAAGTTATATGGTAGTTGTTCTTTTATGCTTCATATACTTAATCTGTTGTGTTCATTATTACCCAGTAAACAGAATTTAAAAAGATATTGATTACCACATATATCCTTTAAGTTGAAGGAGGGTCGGCAGTTTACATTATGTATGTCATACCTATGGCAAACTATGACACTGAATTTCTTTATATATCTGTTCCATTAGAAAAAAAGATTATAAATATTATGCTCAAATCAAGGGACTAAAGCTGTCAGCATTAAATCATGGAGTAGGGGGAAACCCCCTTGTCCCTGTGGTCCAGGAGCATAGGAAGGAGTAAGAAACAAGAGGAGATTGTTCTCAAAAGAGTAATGAAAGTTTAGTCAAGGAAAGGTGAGAACTGTGACCTCAAAGATTTTGCCAGATCTGGTTATTAACCTCTTTTTCATCAAAACTTTCTAGCTCAGTCAGTTCAGGGAAATTTATAATGAAAGTCTATGGACAATTAAAAATTGCTTCAGAAAAAAATTACTTTATGGTCACTGTTGTTCCAGCACATATATAGAGTTTTAAATAAAATTTCAAGATATTATTGTTAATACCTAGCTCACAGATTCTTATTTTTAAGTCACAAATATGATTTTTTATTTGTCACCATTAAGAGTCTCAATTTAAAATAGGTTCTTGGACTGGGGGCTCATGTCCATCAGCTCATTCAACCCTGGCACCTGTCTCATCCCCAGGAGCTTTTGCAGAACCGCTGCCTTCACCATGAAGCTCCATGAGTTCTCTCGATTCAAACCTGGGCTTCTTCAGCATTTTCACTTTTCTAAAAAGACCTCATGAAGCAGATAAATAGATTGGCAGGCTTTTCTGTGTCTTTCCAGTGTTATCTGGAGCCAATTTTTGACCACTTCTTTCACATCATTTGTCTGCACCTCTCAGGTCATGATTTCTATCCATCTTCTTTCCAGATTTGGCAGACCTGTCAATGCTGAGCATAAGAGGTGCCACGACGGCACGGCAGGATCGGCCAGGTCTCAAGGGAAGGCGACCCGGTGATTGAGAAATAAAGGGGCAGGGTCAAAGTGGGGTCAGGTGGAGTCCCTTCTCTGGGATGCAGAGGAGGGAACTGTTTATTGGTGAAGTCAGGCTTTATGTATTGAGTAAGCTTTCAAGCAGAGCGTGAAAAAGACAAACCACAAGGCTAGGTACATCATATTTTTTAAGAACATTTGCTGCTCCTTCTTGGTACAGTGATATAGCAGCAGCCAAGTCATTCTTCCCTTACAACAATCTATCAGGCAGTCATCCGTGGCCTGGGGCAGCTGTGCTGAACCTGGGGCCCGCTTCCAACTCCCTTGGCATGCATTGTCTTGCTTGGCTCTCCACAAGAGGTCTTCTGAATCTGACTGTTGTATTTTTTAGTAAAACCAACACAGAATAGATTAACCAAATAACCATTGGTAGTCTTGATATTAGCATGAGCTTCAGTCACCATCTGCCATTTTATGGCCATGGAGCACATTTTTCAAGGGTAAGATCCATGCCATGGAAATTAGTCAGGTAGTTTTTGCCCTGAGTGTCCTCAGTAATTAGCTCAGATTTTCTAAATGCAATTTTATCATACTGTAGATCAGCACGGCTTACTTCAAAAACACGACTCTCGAGATGGTCTTCAGAAGTTCCATGGACTGCTTCATTGTTTGGAAAATTATATTTACTTGCCTACATATGTATTTTTCTGGAGCTATAGTTTTCATTTCATTTTTGAAAGAGTTCTTCAATCAAAAGACTACTTTAGACTCTCAAAGTTTTTAGAAAAATATTACTTTGCCCTGATTTGCCTAAATTTTTATTTCTTAATAAGTGTTTATCTTATATAGAAGAATAGAAAAATATCACTTACTGTCCTTAAGACATATAAAGTTTGTCAGATCTTCTGTGCTTTGATGTATGTTTCTAATAGAGGATCTGGAAAGGCCATAAGGGATTAAAGAATATGACAAATCTTTGCTTTTATAAAATTAGTTTTGGCATTTATAATGCAAAGGTAGGGCCTGTCAGATCTGTGTGGGGTAGGGAGACCGGACTGGTGGAGTGTCAGAATGCTGGAGCGCTGGTTGCTCATTCAGTGACTAGCCGTGAGGCGCGGGGCTACTATTTTCTGCACCTTCTCTGGGCTTCAGTTCTCCTATCTCTGAAATGAGAGGGTTTCCTTTATTTTTGCTGTCCCTTCAGCTCTGTAATTCTTTGATTCAATATTTCCTCTTTAGAAGACTAGAGATTATTACTAACTCTGGCTAGAGTTGGGAAATACATCAAATCTGATTTCTGTTCAGGTTAGATTTTCATTTCTTAAATTAAGTTTCCAAATATTTACACAGCTTTAAAAGGCTTGTCTAATGATTTCTTTTGAGATACTGTAAATTGTTTTTCATTGGTGATACTAAACTAGCTTAACATTTTTTTAAAGAAACAATTGCTATAAATATTTTTACTGATGGGAAATATACTAAATGTTGATTAAAGCAAATTATGTTTTTGTAGACAACATCTTGTTAGCATTTTCAGTGGGTTTTGCATGAAAAATAACAAGGCACATTGCTTTTAGAGTGTCTGGGTATACCTATCCTTGAATATGTACTCTGAAATGAAGTTGTATCATATTTTCAGCATTGTGTTTAGAATTCTCACATGTAAAGAACTGTTCAGTAAAATTGAACATGTGGATAAAGATGGGCGATACATAGGGCCCTTCATCAGGGTTCAGTTATGTTCTAGACGACTCTGTCCAGTAGGACTTTCTGTGATGATGAAAATGTTCTGTATCTGCTCTATTTAACAGGTAGCCCCTGGCCCCCGGGGCTGCCGAGCACCTGAAATGTGGCTAGTGTGACTGAGGAACTGAATTTTAAGTTTATTTAATTTTAATTTAAATTTGAATATGAATAGCCACATGTGGCCCAGAGGCTACCATATTGGAGAATATCTACCATATCTAAAATTTCTTATCGTAAATATTTTCTTTAGCTACTAATTTATTTCTACTTTCCTTTATTGGTGGGTGGAAGTGGGAGAGGGCATGGGGGATAAATAGTAATGATAAAAAACAATAAAAATAAGCTATTAAGAGTAGTATATATATGCTGTTTTTATTTTCTTATATTCCATTCCTTAAAGAGTTAATTCAAATTCCTATTTGCATGTGGTTAAGAAAAAGTACATACAAGGCTCTCTTCCTCTCCCACCTCCAGGCCTGCCCCAGGCGGCAGTCATTTTGATCCCAGTTTGATTTCTGTTTATCTGGAGGTGGTCTCCATAATTAATAAGTTTTAATATCTCTGGTTGCTTCATTTCTATCTGGTTTGCTTGCTTCTCCTCCTTTACCTGACTCTAAATGTTAAGCTCTTCAGGCCTAGGAACTATTTTTTTTTCCTCCTCACTCTATTCTTTTTCTCTAGGCAATCTCATTCATTCTCATTGCTTCCAATACTTCCAATATGCCAGAAACTTCCAGTTTTGGATCTTAGTCTAGAAGCCTCTTGCGTTTCCAACTCATGTATCCTTCTGCTTGGATAGATATATGGATGGGTTATAAGGAGCCTTAAACTTAGCGTGTTCTAAACTGAACATATCTTACAGCTACTATCATCTTTCTTCTAGATTACCACAGTTGCTGACTGGTCTCTTCCATTCCTGGACTTTCCAATTATCCACAGCATTTAAGAAATGTAAATTGAGTCATTGCCAAACCTTCTCCACGTCTCATTGCTCTTGGATTAAACTAGAAAATTCCAAACATGGTTTAAAAAGCACTACAAGAAATGGACCCTGCATACCTCTCCAATCTCATATTTTTCCAGTTTTCCCTTGTTGCTATGTGACAGCTAGACTGGACGCCTTCTTTGCTCTTTCCTATTTTGAGGCCTTCACATATGCTGTTCTCTTCCTGTAATGTTCTTTGCTCTACTTTCTGCCACCATGTAATTATTTAAAAATTTTACTTCTTCAGAGATGCCTTTGCTGACCATCCTCGGTTTACATTATTGTCTGTATTGTTCCTACCCCCAAGATTCCCAGATGTAGTTAATACACATGATAAAATGTGAACGCACAGATGGTTTTTCATAAGCATAGTGATAAAGATTTAAGGAACGTCAAAGTCTCTGCACTTGATTGTTAGAGGTGGCGTTGCAGGTGTATTCTCTGCTAAAATGATTTAGACCTTTAGAAGCCAAGTCCTGCTGAAATACTTCTCTACCATGATGTTCTAGTGCAGGGGTGTCAAACTCATTTTCACTGGGGTCCGCATCAGCCTCACGGTTGCCTTGAAAGGACCGAATGTAATTTTAGGGCTGTATAAATGTAACTACTCCTTAACAGTTAAGTGAGAGCTCGGTGCTGCTGCTGGGTAGAAGCAAGGTGGAGGGCCGGGTTTGGTCCCTGGGCCTCGTGTTTGCTACCTGTGTTCTAATGAGATGATTATAGTGCCAATCTATGGCTAAATAATGCATGTTTGTTATTTTTTAATTTTATCTACAGTACTGAGGAGGACTGTTCAAACTCGTCCTGCTCCACGAATTCCTCCAACTGTGGAAGTAATTGAGAAGGACCAAAATTGGGAAAAGAAGACCTTACCAACTAACACAGACATTCAGAATTCAAGTGAAGAGAGTCATCTCTTCACTCAGAGGTGGAGGGTCTCTCACATGGGAGAAGATTTGGAGCCCAAAACCCAGGCTCCTTTTGTTAACCTCTCACAGCCCCTGCACAGTTCCCACTCAAACACCCAGCTGCCCAGGAACCCCGCATTCTCAGAAGAGCCCCCAATACTGGGGGATGGGCAACAGCTGAGAACAAAGGAGGCATTAATACAAAGAAAGGACATCATGACACGCATTGCTGAGTTGACACTGCAGAATTCAGCTATCAAGGCACATCTGAATAATATTATCGGGCCAGGGGGAGAGCAAGGGGATGGACTTCGGGAGCTAAACAAACAGGAGACAAGTCATTCAAGCAACGTGAGTGCTGTGAGTACCAGTTAAGGCCTGGCATGGACATTTAGGAATTTAGGTACATTGCTGGAGCATCTTAAGGGACTTCTTTCCAGAAGTGGTCCTGGATATCTTTGAGGTTGCTGCTAGATGGCTTATGCTTTGTCATGTCCCTATTACAAAATAAGTAGAAGTTATTTGTCAGTTTATTAACAGAGGACAACATAAAATAAAGGGGGATGAATGAGGAAAATAGGATAAAAGTAAAATACGTAACAAAGAAAAATTAAGGTAGGAATAAAGTTTTAAATATAACATGTGGAATTAATATGACTTAAAAATTTTCCACACAACTGCAGTTTAATTGAAAGCATTTTTATTTTTAAAGGGACTCATAAAAAAGAATTACATGTAGTTGAGCCTCAACTCATGAGTAGTTAATTTTTTAGGACACATAATACATTTTCCTATAGAAATGATTGTAAAGGATTTTTAAAGTCAGACTTCAATGCACTGTACATATGAAACATCTGGGGATCTTGCCAAAAGGCTTTTTCTGATTGAGTAGGTCTGAGGTAGACCCTGTGTGTTTCTGGTAAGTTCCCAAATGATGCCAGTCCATGGATTATACTCTGTGTAGCAGAAGTCTGCATGTTGCAGTGCAGTTATTTTGTAAGTTAAGTAAACTGTGGGCTAACCTGGTAACTTAAACCCTCATTTCCTTGTTTGTGGAGAGAAAGGGTATCCTAAGCTCCAACTGGGGAGAGTTTATAACCTCCATCCTCACGCTAGTCCCAGTGATGGGAGAGGCTTCCTTTTACTTCTTTACAACCTAGAGTGGCTCCTGTAAGGCTTCTGAGAGGGGTCAGAACAGTGAACAGGGGGAAGGAGCTGGCAAGCATCTTGGGTTATGAGTCCCAGGGGTGATTGCTTCCATAAGGACTTTACCAGTGGTGGATTGAGCACTTCCAAGAGGAAGGTTTGGAGATGCAGGGTAGTAAGGTTTGGGATAAGGGCGGCGTCTGTAAGCACTGGCTCATGGGCAGAGAGGGCAAGAGGGGCAGGAATGTCAGAAGGGACTGGCAGAAGAGGAGTCAGAAAGGAGTATTAGGAGTGGGCAGTAGCCATCCGTACAGATATAAGTATAAACTGCCTCAACTTTGAGTCATTGGAAACATTTCTATTTTTGCAGAGTTTTAAAGATTATTTGAAACAAGCAACTTTTAGTTTTAAAAGGCAGCAGAGTTAACAGTTGAGTTTGCCTCCTTTTCTAATTAGTATATGGATCAAGCTAGAGAGGATAATCTATTACTGCCCTTTTTGTTATCAGAATTGCAAAATGATCTTTAATTCATATGTTTTGCCTATCTCTTTTTAAACTAATGGACACAAGCTACAAATTACTGATTTCTTTTAGAGATTGTTTTCACCCCCCAAAGGGACATATTTGGGAAATGAAATAATTAAGAATGACACTTCTATTTCAGGAATTTTCAAATTAAACTTATGTTATATTCCTTGGGTAGTTTTTCTTTTTTTTCCCCTCTTGTAGTCCTTTCTAGTCACCAGCTGTCTTGAATCATATACTGTGAGCCAAAAGTGGCCTGGGGAGGCTGGCATGTGGTCAGAAGGAGTGATAGGGTCCTAGAAATCTTTGCCAAAGAATTATTCATGGTGCATGCATGAAGAAAGCTTGTCCCACAGACACTCTCCATGGACAGGGGGACTAGAGGACTTATGTGGCACGAATATTAGAAGGATTATTATCCCTTTGTTTTAGTCTTGATTTTTCAGTTAAATGACTTGTAAATTTGATTGTTTATCCACCATTCAAGCATGCATATAGCAAGGACAGTGAGTATTAACTTGCTGGCTCTTCGTGCAAGAATTTATTTTTACAAAAAGTCAGAATTGTTTGGGTTATTTTTAATATGGAATTTGTGCCTTTTTTTTAAAAAGAGTTTTCCAGCAGCACAACCTCTAACACCAAGCAGCATGGAGGAACGGATTGCAGAATTGAACCGGCAGAGTATGGAGGCTCGTGGAAAACTCTTGCAGTTAATAGAGCAGCAGAAACTTGTTGGTTTGAATCCTTCCTCTCCACCAGTATCACCTATCCAGTCACCTCTCACAGCGTGGACTGACTGGTCACAGATTCGTGATTTAAAAGGTAGACAGTTTAAAAGCTAAGTAGTTTTCACTTTTTTGGTTTTGCAAGTATATATTGAACTGAAGGAACATATATTTCAGTGCCATCAGTTTTATGTAGAAAGAAACAGACTAAGTCAGAGAATAAATGACATAGATAGAGCTGGAAGGCCAGTCTCCTGGTAGAATGCTGTCCATGGAGCTGTAGGAATCTTCAGCGTCTGGGTGAAGTTGCTCCACGTGGAAACGGGACTCACTGCAGTAGGTGGTTTACTTAACACATGTACCGCACAGGGTAAAAGCATCACGATGATAATGTAGAATTGCATCAGCAACAAATTATAAGTTATTCTGTTGAAATCGCTAAAACATTAATTTGTAAATTAAACTTTTATTTCTATGTTTAGGAATGTGAAAGACTAGAGGGGATTCTAACTAATAGAGCAGTGACTGAAAAGTTAGTTGTCACAGTATTCACACTCAAAAAGGTGCTGATGAAACGAAGTAGATCTCAAGTTGCTCTTTAGCCAAAGATTAAATGATTAAGATCCTCAAGGGGCGGAGCTCCACGAAGGCTGTGCTGGCACTGCTAGTGGCTCCGTGTAAGGGAGGGCTCTGCCAGGAGCAGAAAAAGCTCTGCGTCAGTCAGCAGTGTGCATTCCCTCAGGCGCTCAGGCAGTCGTGTCTTAGAAATGTTCCTGTGTCCCCTGGGTGGTTCAAGTAGGTTTCCTTTAAGGTATCTGCCAACAGGACTTTTTCTTTTAGTTAGAAGTTATTTCCTTTTTGAAACTACAGGCCCAGAAAGCAGACTCTTTCAGAAATTACTGGAAAATGACAGATCGTGCGTTTTCCCAGGTTCCTTCCTCTTTAATTTTAGGTTTCTTCAAATGATGACTTTGTTTACTCTTCTTCATAGTCACGAAGTCTAATGCAACTTCTAATTAGAATGAATACATTAAATCACTCAGTAAGTGCGTACATCTACTATGTGTCTGGCATGTTCTGGACCCCGGGGATACTGCATCAGACAGGACAAGTCCCTGCCCCACTTGACTACTTGCGTGTTCAACTTGGTAAGCAGGCCATGAGCAAATGAGCAAACAGATGTATGAGATACTGTCAGTCAGTGCTCAGTACAATGAAGAAAAATAAAGCAGGTTACTCTTAATAATTCTGTGATTAAATAAGACATCTTCTGTTGTAATAGTTCCTTAAGGTAAAAATATTTTTATTTATGTTGTCTTATTTAGTCCTCAACTCACCCGAGAGCAGACAAAGCTGATGTCATACCCATTTGATGAATATGTAAACTGAGATGTAAATAGGTTATATGGTTTGCCCTAAGTTCTAAAGCAAATTGGTAGATTCGTGACTGTTCTTGTCATTCCAGTGGTTTCAGCACTTAAGATATTCCTTTCTTAGCTCTTTCACAGGGACCACTGTGGACTATAATGATAAAATAAAAAATAAATCATATGCCATAAAAACTTGTTTTCCAAGGAATGTGTAAATAGGAGTTCATTACCCCCCTCAAGCCCAGAAATCACTGGTTTTAAGCAGTGATTCGTGGAAGCCTCTGTGAAACTGACTGGGATGGGCATAAAGCCTTTCATTATAGATATTTAGTAAATATTTGTTGATTGATAGCCTGCCTCTGCAAACAGGGTCCGGCACAAATAATGCCCTCTTTTTATTATAAAATTATAAGCATATAATTCTGTAACAACAATCTCACACTCAGGCACACCATATGAATGCTTTAAAATGTTCAAATTAAAACAATAAATTTGTACACCCATATTATTACCCTTCCAACCACACTCAAGCAGGTGTTACTTCGGCCAGACCCTGTATTGAAAATGTACATCACTATTGCCATTGGCCATGCGAGCTCTTCGGCCAACTTGCCCCTCCTACTTAAAGTCTTCAGTGGTAGTAATAATGTGATATGTTAGATTTAAAGTTTTACTGAATTACTTCAGAATTTTTTTTCTTTCTTTGGAAAACTTTAGATAAGCAACTTTTAACAAAAATCTTGAGTTCTTTAGGGCTAGCTCTTAATTTCTGTTTTTCACTTCCAGATCTGACATGATACCACTTGTCTGAAGATTCTGGCTCTCTATGAACTGGCATGCTACTGAATTGACACTAGTAACTAAAGTTTCTTGTCACACAGCTCATTAAAAAATAATCCTTGAAGTATATCTGTGGGCCATAATAAAAATATAGAAAGAACTCTCAAATTTAATGTGAAATTTACAGTAAGACAGAGATCAAGTTAAATTTTATATTTTTATTTTAATGAAAGGTAATGAACTAATATTTATTGTTATATTTTAGAAGGAGGAAAGAAGACAATTGAAGTATCTATTCCAGGAGCAGAAGCCCCAGAAAGCTCAAAATGCAGTACTGTCTCTCCTATCAGTGGAATCAATACAAGAAGGTAGGGTTATAATGTGGATGTTTACTTAAAAAAAATCAAGAATGCAGTATGTGTATTATTCTCTTTGTGAAAAAAGAAAGTGCATAATGTTTGACTTAGGTTCAGACTCACTGATGTAAAGAAAATAAAGTAGTTGGAAAGGACAGTTTGTGGGGGAAAGAAGGGATGTAGAAAGCATGAGCTGGCTAATAAAAACAAAAATCGGTAAAAGCACGTATATAGAATGCCTTATGGGTTACAAAATTAGGAGATGATATATGACAGGGTAATTGGGTAATTGACCACTAGTGTTTTCCTCCTTCACAATAAAGAGACCAAAGCTCATAGAGCTAATTGTGTAGTCTGCCTGTGTGGTTACATGTGGTAAATGGTGACACGAGGGATGTACCTACCTGGCTTTCCATCTCCGCTGCGTGCCTGCCCTCGCACTGCGCTGCTGCAGGTCTTGTTACTCTTCCACTGCCTGGGTCTTCTTCACCCCTGCGCATCCTCTCCCCCACTTTAATGTTAAAAACATACTAGTGTGATACTGTAATGGTAGATACATGTCGTTATACATTTGTCGAAACCCATAGAATGTGTAGAACTATGCTTGTACCCTAATATAAACAATAGATTTAGTTAATAATAATGTATTACCTCTTCAATTGTAACAAATGTGCCACATTGATACAAGGTGTTAATAATAGGGGAAACTGGGTAGGGGAGGAGGGACTGAAGACTGTATTGGAATTCACACTCAATCTTTCTGTAAATCTATAATTACTCTAAAAAAGGAAAGTCTATTAATTTAAAAAAAGACTTAGGTTGGTGAAAATGTTATGAATAATTTATCTCATTTGGACCTATGTCAGCCATACCTTTTCAAGTTCTTGCCATTATTGAGGATTGTCAGTCTTACATAATTTCTGAAGGTTAATGATGATAGATTACTCTCTCCCTTATTCTTCACAAATAGATCTTCAGGGGCTACTAGTAATTCTTGTTCTCCACTAAATGCCACCTCAGGAAGTGGGCGACTCACACCTGTTAATCCCAGAGCAAAGGTATGTGATAAAATGTAGTTGTGAGATGTGTATGGGGGATGGAGGGTGAGGGTGGAAGGTGGCTGTTTTAGTGATTTTCATTCTTAATTATTATGTCTGTTATCCTAAAGATGATGTGAAATTTTCAGAAGTGAAGAAATATGAATTTACCTTCATTAGCAAAACACAAAAGCCATGTACTTTTGTTTTGTAGGGTAACTAAGGAATAAGATAAAATTCAATAGCATTTTAACAATCCTTAAAGACTAGAAATTACTACTTTCAGGGAGAGCATCCCAGATAGTGTGGCAGGACACAGACATGTGCCTTAAATGAACTGTAGGCACACCAAGAGGCTGGTGTCCTCAGTCCCTGCTGCGGCTGGGTGGGGCCCGTCACTCTCTGTGGCTCCAGGGTGCCACACTGAGGTGCGCTGGTTACAGTTATGGCACAAAGAGTAAATAAATGTCTTACGTATTTGTCATGTGTTCTCATTTATTACAGGATTGCATAGAAACTAAGCATCTCACAATGTATCCAAAATTTTAGCAAAAGGCATTTTTGCATGTTGGTGATACAACCAAACATAGTTCCTTTGAGTGTTTGGTCATAGCAAATGGGAGGACACCTTTAAAGTAATAAATATCACATCTGAAAACTTGAGCTAACAACTTCTGATATGGGGGGAATCTTCTCTGCTGCTTGTATCACTACTTCAGTAATTAGACCAAATAGTGAGTGTTTCAATAAACATCAAGTATTTACAGTCCAAATTAATTGATGGGCCCAGATGTCCCAATTGTCCAGCACTAGAACATTTGACCTTTGCTGTTTAATATATTCTAAAAATGCTTTAAAGTAAACTATTTTTTAAACAAATTTAATTTACAAGATTAAATAACTGTTATTTTTAAAGTTGTACCTCTGATTTGCATAAAATACTGGATTTATAATTTTTTTAAAAGTTAGGTTTCCTAAATCAGCAAGGATACCTGCTGCCCAGGGGATCGGTTACGTGAGAGTCTCTCTGTTAGAGAATAAAAACGGCCTCTAGCGATTTAATTTTCAGTGCAGGTGTGTAGGATTCTGTGTGCTTGCGTGGACTCATGTTTCTGGTTAGTTTCTAAATTCCTTTTGCACCTTTGTTTCAACAGATTGAGAAACAAAACGAAGAAGGCTGGTTTGCTCTTTCTACCCATGTGTCATGAGTGAGGTCCAGTGTTACAGCTGCCGCTCAGCTGTTTATTCTTGAGCTTTCATTTCCCTTCCCCTGCTCTTGCTTTCAAGTTTTTGTCCTTCTTTCAGATAAACCTACAAAGATCTTACAGAACAAAGAAATAAAGCAATTATATTATTTTTGAACTTTCAAATAGATTTCCATCAATTAACCAAACTGCAACCTCCTGTAAAAATTGTGGCTATAGGAAAATTAAAGTTTCATATTCTAATATTTTGTAAGAATTTTAAAGTTTGAGTAATATATTATTACCCTTTTTCAGGGTTTTTTGTCTAATATATCTTAAATGTTGATCTATTTGATTTTTATTTTCTGAAGAACTAAGTTGCTTTGCATATAAATTATAACAGAATGCCTTTGTGTGATTAAATTCTGGCTTTCAGAAAAATTTAACACCCTCTTTGGTTTTTTGTTTTTGGAAAAGTCACAGTAGCCTATTACTTTTTATATCTGTGGAATGCACAACTTTGAAAAATGGGTGTGAGAGTAATTGTTTCTATTTGCTTCAGCAGGTAAGAGTGGTTTGTATATATTGTAAAATTCTTACATGGTCTTTAAATGTGAAAGTGTCACCAATAATGGTAATGCACATAAAATAAATAATGATCATAGAGCTCAAATGTTTCAGTGCAGTAACATTGACTGATTGGCGTATTTAGTATTTGAAACAAAATTGAATATGAAAAGTTGCTATCAATTTTCCTAGCCCTGAATTTACTGCGCATTCAGGTTAGGTCTTTCTTTAAGGCATCTGTTTGGCTTTCAGACATTGGTTTCTATTTTAAACTTGGTTTTTGAAATATCTACTCCCTGGCTATATAATAGGAATTGCCCACCTAAGTGAGGTGCTTATGGGTTGGGGGTGGGGAAACACACTGAAGCTACGTGTTTGGGGAACTTTCACCCATAAGGGAACCTTCCTTTCTCCTGCAGTTGTAAGTCTCTGTTCTCAGAAGTGTCTGATGCAGCTTTCTTTTGGGCCTCTTCATTGTTGTGGTAGCCAAAAATAATATTATCTTCTTCTGGTATCACTGATTTTATTTACATAAAGTCATCTGTATCCATTTGCATTATTGCAAATTCTCCCATTCATATTGCACTTTTTGAAACGTGGTGTTTAATAAATACTATCCCTCCCTGGGATATAAACCATTTTAGTGTTATTCCTTATATTACTGAAATGTAAGACTATCTGCTTGGTTTGTGAATGCATTTTTTTTTTTATTTTCCTAATTATTCTCCAATTGGTTGGCTCTTATCTTTGTTTTTTCCTTACATTCCTGTAAACCTCAAAAGCCAAGATTCTCAACTTTGGGAGCATTTAAAAATGCCAAAGTGACTCCCTGAGGGCCTTGTTGAGGACTGGGCATGCTGTTTTTAAAAGCTCAAAGTGATTTAATGTGAAGCCAGAGTTGAGAACCACAGCAAGAAACATTTATCACTAGGTCACTGGCAACCTGTGGGCCTGACATTCAAGTATCCATCTTGTTAATGTTGTTTTTTGCTACAAAAGTAGATTTTAAAACTCCAAGAATACCAGCTGTAAAGAGCCTTTCTTAGGCCTTCTAAAGCAGTGCTTCTCAACCTCAGCTTCCATTAGAGGCATCTGGGGATCTTCTAAAATTCATAATGCCCAAGTCTCCATATATATCAAGTAAATTAGAATATTTGGGGGCAGGACACAAACATCAATATTTTAAAACCTCCTAAGATAATTCCATTGTGTAGCCAAGTTTGAGAACCATCATTACAGAGATGTTAATTGTCCCCTAATCATAAATTGGTGCATATTTGGTTTTAATTAACAGTTACATTACTTAAAAGGCCTCTTGTCAGCTTTCAGAGTCAACTGCATCAGTGGGTCCCCCAGTCTGAACCCCTGTCAGCAGTAGCAGCATTGCCCAGGGTACTTGTTAGAAACGAAAATTCTTGGGCCCTACTGTAGGTCTCTTGTTCAGAAACTCTAGTGTCTGAATATGTTCATTCTGTGATTTTGATGCGTGCTCAAGGCTGGGGTCTGTTGCACTGCAGAGGGGCTCGCTCTGCCACATTTCACTGTGATGTATACAGTTGTATTTACTTCTAAGAAGCCAAACTCAGATTACTTGTGTTTCTTTTCTTTAGACTCAGGCTGTGAGCACCATATAACTTCTCCAATATGCAATAGAAAGCTGCTAATCACTTGCTAGACTTTAATAAAATTTATAGTTCTCCAAATAGTAGCTTAGAAGAAAGACTAGATCAATAATTACATCTGCAGCTGTAGTACAGTCATTCCTACACTGTATAGTGAAATAATTTGGGCTAGCAGAATTTAATAATAATTTACTGTTTACTAAGTGCCAGGGAGTATTTTAGCCACTTTACACGACTTCATGACACCTTAATGTGGGTAGGTACAATTATCCTTATTTTGCAGATGAGGTGCAAGGAGGTAAGCGCTCTCTCAGGCTCACACAGCTAGGAGGTGGTGGCACTAGGATGGGAACACAGGCAGCCTTTCTCCGAAGCCTGCTCCCTGCTGCCATCCTCTCCCCGTGTGTGTGGCACAGAAGCTCCATAATAATAATCGCTGTCCTTTATTGAGCCATGACTGCGCAGGCACTGTGCTAAGCTGCAGTATCCCCATGTTGTCACTTAACTCTATAGTGAACTCACGAGTTAGTTGTTAGATGCCATCCACCCCATCACACATGAGGAAATTGAGCCCTAGAGGTGAAGGGAGTTGCCTCATGTCAGAGTTGCTTGTAAGAAGTAAAGCCAGGACTTGAAGCTCTTTTTAAAATAACTGTGGGACTTCTGACATACAGATGACTAACAGCACAGTAGCAAAGGGTGTAAGTATTGCAATTGGAAAGCTTGAACTCAGGGCTGTCTCCCTGTGGGCAAATTAATTGCATCTTTCCCATTTGAAGTCTTTCCTATAAAGTTGTGAGGATTAAGTGAGGTAAATACGTGTAAATACGCTAAGAACAGGACCCAACTCACAATAAACACTCAGAAATAACTGACAGTTTTTTGTGTTCAAATAAATACACTATTGTCTGTTTCCAGATCTTTAAAGACATTATGTAGTGAGGTTATTGTTTTTCTGTAATTAACAGTTGAACCCAGTGCTTTTAATTTCAAGGTATTTCACCTGAAAGGGTGTTTGGAGGTTGAAAGAAAACATAGTGAGCATATTATTTGAAAATGTAACTAACATGCTATCTAAAAATAAGTTTATCTTTTGTGTTCTGACTTTTGAGACACCCTGGGTATACAATTTAATAATAACAAGGTTAGGTCCTTTTTAAAAAAAATCCAAGAGAATACTTTCTAAAGAGAATATTTGAATATTGCCAACAAATGCATGGTATGAAGTTTCTGGAAAGTTGTTATGTAACATTATGGAAACCAATAAACAAAATGTAATACAGCAATGTTTCCCTATTGACTTTATTAACAAATTATTTATAGTAAACTACATCTATTTAAAGACAGTAATTCCTTGGCTTCATTTATTTTTAGACAGAGGGGAAGGGAGGGAGAGAGAGGGAGAGAATCATCAGTCAGTTACCTCCTGCACACGTCCTGACTGGGGGCATAACTGAAATGCAGGCATGTGCCCTGACTGGGAAGCAAACCTGTGACCTTTCACATTGCGGGATGATACCCAACCAACTGAGCCACACCCATCAGAGGCAGACATAAGTTTCTGTTTCTCTTGGGTAAATACCTTGGATGTAAAATGGTATAGTACAGGTTTAAACTCTATATTTTTAAAGATTTTATTTATTTAAAGAAACTGCCAAATGATTTGCAAAGTGTGCCATTCTACATTCCCAACAGCAGTGTGTGGAGTTCCAGTTGCCCCGTAGCCTTCCACATTTGGTGCAGGCAGTTTAAAAAGGGGACCCATTCCAGTGAGTGTGGAGTGCGTGCATTGTTGCGTGCATTGTTGCGTGCATCTCCCCGAGGACTACTAAGCATCTTTACGTGTGTTTATTGACCACTCATCTATGGGATGTGAAGTATTCAAAGTCCTTTGCCCATTTAAAAAATTAGATGGTTAGTTTTTTCTTACTGAATTATATGAATCCTTGGTATTTTCTGGATACAAAGTTCTTTGTCACATATTATTGCAGTGTTGTAGCCGTTTTAAAACTATGTTTTGTAATCAATAACACTAGCTATTTAAAAATCAGTTCAAGCTCTGGCTATACCACAAAAACACTTGAGCAAACTGCTAAACTGAGAAATTTGTCAAGCTTTTCTGTGCTCTGCGCCCAGGGTCCTGCAACCAAAGAACCCATGACATGAGATCTTACTTACTCCTGAAGGCCAACAGATATAACATAGTGTAAAATAAATACCTAAGTAAATAAACAAACGAACGAAAGCCTCCCGAAGTATCTTTGCTGGTGATAGTACTCGGTCAGTGGATCTTTAGGCCATTTTATATTATTAGGCAGGTATTTTCGAAAGCATTCAAAAGTCATTTGGTTTAGTACTATAACATCCTTAGGCTAATAATATAAACTGGAAGTAAAAATTAAACTGGGACGCTAAACTGGTAGAATGCTGGGCTTTTCTAATTGGCTTTGAACTTGAGTCATACGCGACAAAGTAGCCGGGACGAAGGGCGAGCGAGGCTGATGGTTCCAGTGACACCCACTCTGGTGCGCATGCGCTTCACGCCGCAGGCCCGCGGTCTCGAGGAGGACGCGGAGGCGTCGCCACAGTAACTGCTGTAAACGGAGACCAACAGCAGGGCAGATGCTGTGACAGAGAGCGCGGCGGAGGTCGGTTCCTGTGGTAAGTTTGGACCCCGGCAAACTGTTAGCGCGTGAGGGAGTAGTGAACCCCTCTTGGACTTTTTTTTTAGGCTGCCCCAGCGTCCTATAGACACATTCCCTCGTCCTTCCAACAGATCAGTTCAACAAGCGTTTGAAGTGACCCGCGCTCGCAGGCATGGAGCTACACACTGGTTACAAAGTGGACACAGTTCGTGCCTGCTAGTAGCCGGTAATCCAGCGGGGACGGCCAGTAGTAGTATCCTTTAGACCCCGCTAAGCAGAAGTAGGGAGTTTGGTGGCAAAGTGCCCTGGTCTCCAGGTGAAGCAAGCCACCCCACCCCACACTTAGCTGTGTGACATTTGGCTGGTTGAGTCCTCTGCACTTCAGTTTCCTCATCTCTAAAAAGGACAATGCTAATGCTAACCGCATGGGGTTCTTGTTACAATTAAATAGGATAATGTAGGTAAAGTGTGTAGCATGTGAAAGACACATAGTTGGTGCACAATAAATACTTGTTGCCTACAAGTAGTCATTGTGTCCAGCCAATTGTGAGTTTTTCCGGGTGGCTGTGAACTAAAACCTTTGAGGAGAAGGAGCTGCGGAGAAACCAGGGACAGGGAAGATAACAAGAAATGAGCTACGCACCCTAAGCTGAAGGACCTTTGTGCCATGCCAAGGAATCTCTGGTACACTGCTGAAGTGGAGTGCTTGCACATTTGAGAGTGAGCACTGACCCTGAACTCCAGTGAGTAAATACGAGTAATACCACCTTGGGGGGGCCTTTTGTCTAGCTTCCGGATAACTTTCTTGTTAGCAGCACACCCACCTGTGCACTATCATTTTCTGTTTTCTTTACACTTCCTAAGGGTTGACTCAAAACTTGACAGAAATGAGTTGGTTAACAGAATTCACTAAAGGCTATGCTAATGAGCCTGAATCAAATAAAAGTAGATTTCAAATAGTTTTCCAATAGGCTACTAAAGCTAGCAAATTCAGTTGTGTAAGACAGGACGTGGCTAAGAACACAAATAAGTTTTAGTCATTTTAATTGACTACAAACTGATTGTGATGAGTCAGTATGTAATGAGCCTGCCCCCCACCTCGAAGATAATGTAATGTTAGACTGCCTTAAAGGACATGGCTGGTGTGGGCACAGTGATACTTCATCATCTCTAGTAAAATGTACAGATCCTTCAAAGAAGACATGAAATTGGGGTTCATAGATGATGCATTGGAAATTAACTTCTTGAGCTATCAAGATTCTGAAAAGAGTTGAAACCATGTTAGTGAAGAATAATTTAAAGAATTGGGGTGCTTTAGTTGGGAACAGAGAGGGTCTGGGGAGAAAAGTGAACCAGTTCCAATGATCTGAATAGCTATAATACGCAGAAAATATTGAGTTTTTTTTTTTTGTTTTTTGTCCTAAGAAGAATAAGGACCAAATGGATCCAAGGTATGGGGAGGAAGATTTCAGCTTAATATAAAATGAACTTACTAAGACCTAGAACATTAACAGGATGTGTTTACCTTCTTACTTGAAATGGTGAAGTTGAAGTGATTTCTGTTCATTTATTCAGGAATTAATACATTTACCTTTTGATCATTTTGCATACTCTGTGCCTATGTGCCAGGCACTGTTCTTAAAGTTTTACTGATTAACTTATTGATATTTCAGAACAACTTTATGAAGTACGTACTATACTTCACAGATGAGAATACTAAGGCATAGGGAGGCTGGATACTTAATACCTTACAACTCTTAGGAGAACCAGGCTCCAGACCCAGTCGGTCTGACTCTAGCCAAATACTCTCAGCCTGGCCAGTACACCAGACTGCTTTTCCAAAAGTGCTGGCTTACATTGGGTGGGAGGTTGGACGAGATAAATTCCATTTCAACTCTGAAGGTCCAAGATCATATCTGTTGAGCCATAGCTATATTAAAGAGAATATGAAGTAATTATAGTAAAAACAACTACCAGTTTTGAGTTTCTACTAGGTGCTGTATATACTTATGGCCCTTAACCCTAGTTTTTATCCCTGACTGCACATTAAATTACATAGGGAGTAAGATGTGAGAATGGTGTGTCATACAAAGTTTTCCAAGTGATTCTAAAGTGCAGCCAGAATTGAGAACTACAGGTATGAAAGATCTCATTTAATACTTACAATAGCTTCCAGACAAGCTCATCATCCCAGTTTTACATATAAAAGGGGGCCAAGCTGGTATGTGAACCCTTCTGGGATCCAGAGCCCCATCAGTTTACAATGCAGTTTCCCAGTCCATTCCTCCTAACAAAACAAAGAAAAACACCTTATTCCATCTCACCAATTACACTGCTAGTCTCCAGGAGACCAGGAGACCAGGACCCGCCCCCCCCCCCCCACCTTACCTGACTAATAGACTAAGTTGTTATTGGAACTTGCAGACAAAAATTTTTCATTTAGTTCTTCACATTAGATTATTAGCTCAGTTTGGTTGATGAACCCAGTGACTATCTTGCCTCGAACCCAGTGCCTGATTTGGGGCCTGCATCATGGCAACTGAAAAGAGTAGTTTAGTTGCCTGCCAATACTGAAATTTTGATTTTTATCAAGGAAATCTTCATCTGTACTTGCCACTTCAGTCATGACTGTCGGAGTGTCCTGGGTCTGCTCAACCTCAGATGGAAATGAACCAGTGATTTAGAAGAGAAGCTTATTCTGAGACTGTGTTTAAAGAGAACTGTTGCTCTGACTGGTGTGGCTCAGTGGGTTGGGTGTCGTCCCACAAACCAAAATGTTGCTTGTTTGATTCCTGGACAGTCAGTCAGGGCACATGCCTGGATTGCCGGCCAGGTCTCCAGCTGGGGCCATGCAAGAGGCAATGGATCATTGCTTCTCTCTCTCTCTCTTCCTCCCTTCCTCTCTCTCTAAAAATAAATAAATAAAGTCTAAAAAAATTTTTAAAGAGAATTTTCAATTTCCTCTTCTTAAATTGTAAACTATTTAGGTTCAGGGGCCTGTACTGCTCATCTTTATCCACTCCGTGCCCACCTAGCGTAATACCATTCGTATACACATATGCTCAACAGTTTTGAGAATTTAACTGATTTAAATTATGAGAACCTTGAGAACAAGGCAGAAAATGACTTTAGGTATGTTTGTAGCTATCTGAACAAGTTTACCCACAGTATGTGATAATCTGAAACCAAACTGCAATAACTGACATTGCCTGGCAATGTCCATTATTTTTATGGTTACTTATTATCATTAATTATTTTTAAATCAGCGACTTGTATAAACACAGAAAGCAAGCTTTTGCATCCAAACTTGAAGAAACAGGAAACATATTGATGATAGAATTTGGATTTTAAAGATCTTGCTACTTAAAATTTTCCTGTCATTTGATTCTGGCATACCCCCCAACACCAGTGGGCATACAGTCTACAATCCGGTGAGAGAAAGGAAGGAAGGAAAGAAAGAAAGAAGCAGAGAACAACTTAAAAAAAGAAAGAAAGAAAGAAAACACACACACATACTTTTTTTCTTTTCTTTTTTTTAAGATTTTTTTTTTTTTTTAGAGAGGGAAGGGAGGGAGGGAGAGAGAGACAGAGAGAGAGAGAGAGAGAGAGAGAGAGAGAGAGAGAGAGAGAAACATCAATGTGCGGTTGCTGGGGGTTATGGCCTGCAACCCAGGAATGTACCCTGGCTGAGAATTGAACCTTGGGACACTTTGGTTCCCAGCCCACGCTCAATCCACTGAGCTACGCCAGCCAGGGCTCACACACACTTTTAGAAAAGTAAAAACATCATCTTCGTGACTAAGAAAAATGACTCCAAGATATTAAACACCAATTTAATAGCATGAGTATCATCTTAGACATATCTTTCTTGATAATAGTTTATAGTAAAAACATTTCTGATGCGGACTCCGGCCTGCGGGGGTCCATGTGTTGTGGATGCGACAAACAAATTCACACGGACTGCAGAAGTCCTGTGGAGAAAAGGGACAGCACGGCTGCTCTCTAAGTAAGAGAGAGGGCCCCAACCCCTGCCTGGACAGGCTTTTATTGCTTTCCAGCAGCATTACATCAAAGAAGGTTCTCATTCATTATACTTAGATTTACTTTAAGTGATTACTTCTTACAGATAACAAGGGAAAAAATGTTGCAAATGCAAGGGAACAATAAAAGTGATTGATCTGGTTACATTCCATCCTTGGGATGGCTTAGCGCAGACTTTAGGGAGTTGCTTCAGAGATATGCATTAAACATCTGCAGTTTCAACTGAAGGTGAGGGAGTTTTAGCAAAAGCAAGCCTTAAAGCAGCCCAGGTACAATGCAGGCCTGGTTCCCATGGGAAACCCAATCTGCACGCCTGGGTCCTGTGTGCTGCCTCACACCCGATCAGTTTTCCAATTCAGTGCTGGGCTACATTCGCCATTGCCATTCTGATCGGTTCCCTATACATTTGGTCAATATGCTGTTGATGTCCCAAATCAAGAGATGGCATCATTATAATGTCATTTCAAGACAACAGATGGAATGAACCCTATTGCACTCTCTACGGGTCACGTAGTATATATCATACCTGCTTTGGGCATGTTCTTTAGTGACCGGGAAGTTATAATAATGCACTATTCAATTAATTCTCACAATAGCTTTATAAGTAGTTTTCGCTTCATTTCCATTTTACACTTGAGGAATTGATGTAAAGTTTGATTAGCTAGTTATGTGGCAAAACTGGAATTCAAACCTGAATATAATGGCAAATATGATCCAAATAAAAACTACAGTTTTATTCTGCTTGCCAGCCATGCCACAGAGGAATGTTGAGGAAACATGGGGTGTTTCGTGTGGGAAAGTGAAGGACTTGGAAGGGACTTAGTGTGTGTTTTCACATGGAGAGCTGCAACGGGGAGAGAAGACAGAGGCAACCTGCTGTGTCATCCCCCGTCCCTAACACCTTTCCTTGGCTTTCAGTTAACATAGAGATATTTTCTCAATTCCTTAGCAAAGCTTAGAGACAAATGTACAATGTGCTACCTGCCTCCTCTTCAGTGCCCCTTCCACTGTCCTGCTCTAGCCAATAGACTGCTTTCCCCGCTCCCCAGACACAACCCTCTCCCTAAGTTCCCTCTGCCTAATACGCTCCTTTCCATTCTGTGTCTGGCCAACTCCTACTCATCATCTGGGACTCAAACATCTCTTCCTTAATCCCTAGGCACTAAAGGGAGATGGCAGAGGGTTCATCTGAATGGTGGAACATTTAGGGAAAAGGTGGACTTGGGTGGCATTTCACTGTGAGCCTCTGGGCAGCCAGAGGGCACCACGATGAGAGGCTTGACTGAAGAAAGGGAAGGGAGTATCTGGCTATATTTCACTCTTTTGCAGAGGTGTCTGATGGTGGCTGTGCTGTCCTGCTAGTGAAGTCGTCTCGAATACTATACAAATATACAATTATCATCAATGCTCCTGGTGTTTGGTGCTTGTGGAAGTTGGTAGGGGGAAAATCTGTTAATGATTTCCATTTTACAGCTTTCTCCCTTTCTCTGTCTCAGTTTTGTGCTCAGTGAGGAGATGAAGGAGCCAGATGATCATGACACTGACGAGGGGAAGTCAGATGGATCACAGAGCAGCACAAGGCAGTCTCTGGGGTCCTCGCAAACTGTATCAAGATGTAAGTAAACGTTATAATATACACTTGGTGTTCGATCATTACATTTAGCTAAATAATTTTTAAAGAGTACATATTTAAGTTTATACAAGGTAAGTGGTTTACTTGTTTAACTCCCTTCCTAAACTCCAAGTTCTTGAAGAGCAAAGTCTTTATTTTAATCATTTTATCTCCAACTCCTGGCACACATAACGACTCTGTGTTGATAAGGACCTGCCTGCACGTAGGGTCTCATTCCTGCCCATGAGGTCCTAGGTCCGCACCGTCTGTAATGCGCTTTTCTGATACTCTGTGGCAGGAAGGGAGCTGCACTGCGGCTTTTAGGCCTTGGCCCACCACTTAGAGGTGCTCCATCTTGGGTAAATTTTAAAACCTCAGTTTTCTCACCCAATAAAATGATAACTGTGATCTATTTCAGGATTAAACTGGGTAACATGTAGAAGGGCATTATAAGCTGCAAATAGAAGGGAAAGAGGAATTTTGTGAATGGATTTTTCAATGACAGCTAGCTCTTTCTCACCGGGCACTGTGGTGTTAGGTATCTTAGCAGAATCATTTTTAGTTGGAATTCTAAATATAGTTTCAGAAATTAATTTTGACTGTCCATGTAGAGGAGATCTGTTTATGGGGAAACCAATTCATTTTCAAATTTACATTAAATTATTTCAATCCGAGACATGTCTGGTAAATTCATGATTTCTCCACACCATGTTTTATTTTAGATGCTTATTTCCTCTTGTTTGGACTGTTAAACAAGGAGTTCCATTTAAGTCTCCTGTTCGTCTCCTTCCATACCATCACTAGAGTTATCTTTACAAAAAATAAGATTTTATCACCCTTCTCAGACATTTTAGTTTGCCTCTCTCTTGTTTAGTTTCTACTTTTCTCCATTCTCTACATTTCTGACTCAGGAACATCTACTTTTTAGTTTCCAGTCCTTGGTAGCATTTTCCTGGATGGCCGGACTGAATGGTAGTGACCTTTGTCTAGCGCTGCCTCCGCACCTCCCTTTCCTGGGTGAGACCCTGCTGGAGTCAGGCCTGATCCATTGTGGCCTGGCTCTGTGCTCAGTTCATAAAATGCTTCACACATCACAGGCTGAGGTCCCAAATGATCATGTGAAAGAATTCGCTGGCACCCTGGAACCCTCTACCTTGGTGCTGTGAGAAGAGGCCTCTGTCCTCATTTAGCCACTTACCTGATGGCTGTGCCCCCACCCACCATGAGATCTTGCCTTGTTCTCAGTCATGCTGAAATATTTGAGCAACATCTCACTCTTTAGAACTTTCATGCAGAGTGAATTTTCTGCTTTTCCACCTAAGCAGAGATTGAAGTGGACTCTTCCCCAGACTCAACAATGGGTTTAAATGTGTTATAACTGAGTCCTATTAAGAAATTTAAGCCAGCCTTGGCTGGTGTGGTTAAGTGGGTTGAGTACTGGTCTGTGAATGAAAAGGTCACCAGTTCGATTCCCTGTTAGGGCACATGCCTGGGTTGTGGGCTGGGTCTTCAGTCGGGGTGTGTAATCTCTCACATATCAATGTTTCTCTCCTTCTCTTTCTCCCTCCCTTCCCCTCTCTGTAAATAAATACATAAATAAAATCTTTTTTTAAAATCATTGTTCAAATACAGTTTTCTCCTTTTTACTGCCAATCCAGTCCCCCCTCCCACCCAATAAAATCTTAAAAAAAAAGAAATTTAAGCCAAATGTACCAGCCAAACCATCCAGCATTTCTTACAGGGGTGAAGGACTGTTAATTACTAAGACATTGATTTCTGATTCTTATTAAAGGGCTAAATTCTTGCTGGCCTCATATAGTAAATTGGGAAATATTTTATTCTTTCTAATTTTAGAAATATTTTGTGTAGAATTAATATTATAATTTCTTCCTTAAATATTTGGTAGACTTCACCAATGAAGTACCTGTGCCTATAATTTTCTTAATGGGAAAATATTAAACTATGAATTCAATTTCTTTAAAAGATAGAGGATTGCCTATTCCTTTAGTATGTTTTATAAGTTTATCTTTTTTATAGAATTTGTACATTTTTATAAATTGTAAAAATTTTTGCATAACTGTAGGATTTATTTTCACTTTTGATATTGGAGATTGTATTGTCTCTCTTTTATTCCTTGATTGCTATAGCTAGGAGTTTATTTATTTTGATCTTTTCAAAGAATAAGATTTTGGCTCTGCTAATTTTCTTTATTGTTTGTCTTTTTATTTTACTGATTCTTGCTCTTCATTTTTATTATTTCTATTCTTTCTTTCATTCTACTGTTTTTTTGGGGGGGAGTTTCCTTTTCTGTTCCTAGTCTTAGAGTAGAACTTTAGATCATTAATTCCCTTTTTAAAGTATATTTTATTGATTATACTATTACAGTTTTCCCATTTTTTTCTCCCCTTTATTCCCCTTCCACCCTGCCCCCCATACCCACCCCCCCACCCCCCTTAGTTCATGCCGTGGGTTGTACATATAAGTTCTTTGGCTTCTCTGTTTCCTATACTATTCTTAATCTCCCCCCATCTGTTTTATGCCTACCAATTATGTTTCTTATTCCCTGTAGCTTCTCCCCACTGGATACCCTCCATGTGATTGATCTCCATTTCTCTGGTTCTGTTCTTGTTCTAATTATTTGCTTGGTTTTTGTTTTTCTTTTTTTTTAGGTTAAGTTGTTGATAGTTGTGAGTTTGTTGTCATTTTACTATTCATAGTTTTTGATCTTCTATTTCTTAGATAAGAAATATCTATTTCTTTAACACTATATAATAAGGGCTTGGTGATGATGAACTCCTTTAACTTGTCTTTATCTGGGAAACACTCTATCTGCCCCTCCATTCTAAATGACAGCTTTGCTGGATATAGTAATCTTGGATGTAGGTCCTTGCTTTTCATTACTTGGAATACTTCTTTCCAGCCCATTCTTGCCTATAAGGTTTTTTTTGAAAAACCATCTGATAGTCTTATGGGAACTCCTTGGTAGGCAGCTGTGCCCTTTTCTATTGCTGCTTTTAAGATTCTCTCCTTATATTTAATCTTGGGTAACTTAATTATGATGTGACTTGGTGTGTTCCTTCTTGGGTCCAACTGCTTTGGGACCCTCTGAGCTTCCTGGACTTCCTGGAAGTCTGTTTCCTTGGCCAGACTGGGGAAGTTTTCCTTCATTATTTTTTCATAAAAGTTTTCAATTTCTTGCTCTTCCTCTTCTCCTTCTGGTAGTCCTATGATTTGGATGTTGGAGCTCTTAAAGTTGTCCCATAAGTTCCTAAGCCTCTCCTCATGTTTTTAAATTCTTGTTTCTTTATTGTGTTCCAGTTGGATGTTTATTTCTTCCAAATCATTGATTTGAGCCCAGGTTTCCTTCCCGTCACTGTTTGTTCCCTGTATATTTTGCTTTATTTTACTTTGGGTAGCCTTCATTTCTTCCTTCACTTTGCAACTGAGCTCAATCAGTTCTGTGAGCATCTGATTGGCAGTATTTTGAACTCTGCATCAGATAGGTTGTCGATCTCCTTGTCGCTTAATTATTTTTCTGGAGTTTTGCTCAGTTCTTTCATTTGGGCCATATTTCTTTGTTTTGGTGCACCTGTTATGTTGTAAGGGGGTGGGGCCTTAGGTATTTGCCAGGGTGGGGCAACCCTCTTTGCTGCATTGTGGCGCTGTCTGTGGGGGAGGGGTCAGAGAGGGAACAATGTCCCTCGCTCGGCTCTAGCCCCACTTTCCAACAAACTCTCCTATGAGACTGGGAGTTTCTCCTGCTGTCACAACCCCCATGGTATTTTATAGCTAGAGGTTTGAGTCTTTAGTTTCCCATTCAGCCAGCCCTGCCTCGCCCACATGGTCCACTGCCTTGCCATGTGTCCCCTCAGCTCCACAGCCAGTCTCCTGTCTCCTCCCCTCCTACCAGTCTGGGTGAATGTTTCTTTAGCTCCTCAGTTGTCACAGTTCAATGCAGTTTGATCTTCTGGCACTCCTGGTTGTTTACTGTTTTTTAATTTTTTTTTATCATTCTTTTGGTTGTGCAAGGAAGTGAAGTGTTCCTACCTATACCTCCATCTTGGTTGGACAGTGTATTAATTCTTGAGTTTCCTTCTTTTTCTTATATGTACTGAAAGCTATAAATCTCCCTCTTAGCACTGCCTTAGCTTATCCCAAAAATTTTGATGTTATATTTTAATTATTATTTAGTTTGAAGTATTTTTAATTTTTTGATTTCTCCTTGATCCATACATTATTTTAAGTATGCTGTTTACTTTCCAAATATGTATAGGTTTTTGAGATGGCTTATTGTAATTTATTTTTAATATGCTTCCGTTGTTATCAAAGGTACACATATTCTCTGTTATTTTAGTCCTTTTACATGTATTGAAACACATGTCCCAGCCAGTGAACATACTTTGTGAATGGCCCATGTGCACTTGAATGCATACCTCATATTGGCATATGTGGTATTTTATAAATATTGGGTTAACATGTTTCATAGTGTTGTTCAGATCATCAATGTCTTTACTGAGTTATTGACTAGTTCTTCTATCAGTTGATAAAATACATGTACAGGGGTGGGGAAAAGTAGGTTTATAGTTGTCAGTATGCAAGACAGTTCACTCTTGAATTATTATTTATTAATTATTGTATTAGTCTCCATATGAACAACTGTAAAGCTATGTTTGCCAACCTCTGTATTGTAATATCAACTAAGTAAACTGTGAAAAGTTGAGTATACATGTATTAATCCCTGAAGCAACTATATATTAATGAATGTTGGTAATACTGAATTGAATTAATGATAGCGCACTAGCCAACCTTTTTTTCTTAAATTTTTAGTTTCTTGTAAATATGCTGTGATAGGAAATAGATTAGAAATGAAGTGAAAATGGGGATTAACTCACAGGAAAGGCTTTTTAAAAAAAGTTACAAGAATGACCAAATAAAATGACTTTTCTAGGAAGTTTTGAGCACTAAAATTCATTCACTTGAGAGCACAGACAAACTGGAAGGCGTAGGCACTTTGGAAATAAGAAAATGTTTAATTCAAAATTTCAAAATTATGAAAACAAACTATTTTTAATAGCCATTACAAAAGAGGATGACAAAGTCTCGGAAGATATCACAGACGAAACATTAACTGAAGGGGAGAAATCATATTTAGTGGATGACGACTCAGATGTGGAACATTTGGAAGGTAGTTCCAGCTCATTTCAAGATGATTACCAGGAAAGCACTGGAGGTGAGTATTATTAGTTTTCTTTGTAAGTGCTTGTCACCATTTTAAAGATAAACTGACCAACTTGAACAGTTGTAAGTCCATAGAAAGAGAAATCGGCAGGATATGTGAGTGAGTGTGGTGACGGGAAAGCATGGATCACACACCTCATGGTGGTTTAGTAGCTCTGGGGTTGTAGTCTCCATTTCTGAGGCTCACAGAGACAGCACTCATGCTCTGTCTCTGGAGAGTAGGATCGTCTCAGCCCTAGATTAGTGAGTGCAACTCTCCCTTGGAACTGAGGGGGAGCTTCCCATGGAGACTGCAGAAACCACGCCCCCAGCTGGCCTTCGCCCTAGCTCACAGGCATGTTGGTTCTTCCTCCCATGCTCAGTGGTGGGTGGCAGCCTACGTTCCGGTGGTCCTTACTGCTGGAGTACTGCAGGCGAGGCACACCCCTCCTGTCTTTGTGAAACACAGTTTTAGGATTCACCAGATGCCCGTCTTAGTTGAAATATTTTAATTTTCTAGAATCTCGGTATATGAAAACCCCTGGCTCAGCTACAGAAGAGGCAGAGGAGGAAGTTAAGAAGAAAATATCAGAGACCTTCTTTTATGATTATATACAGCTGGTTTCCATGCCTTTTGTGACTCCGGATTCGAACATACCACTGGATCTTCTCATACTTGTGTATCCATTTGTTCCTTATGTTTAATTTTGGCATTTCAGCTTCTTAGGTCAGTGGTTGGCAAACTATAGCCCATGGACCAAATCTGGCCTTCTGCATGTTTTCCTAAATAAAGTTTTATTGGAATACCACCATACTCATTCATGTACACTTTGGCTATGGCTGCCATCTCACTGTAAGGGCAGAATTAAATATTTGGTTGGCCAAAAAGTTCATGTGGTTTTTTCCTGTAAAATAAAAAACACATTTTTCACTTTCACCATAACTTTATTGATTTGGATATTTTGAGTATGTCGGCTACTTCCCACATGGCATAATGTTGAGTGTTCTCAATTAATGTCTCAGTTGATCGCTATCAACTTCAATTGATCTACTGACTGTTGAGCCTCATCCAGTGAGAAATCTCCAGCACAGAACTTCTCAAACCACTTTTGACACATTTAGTCACAGCACCTTGTCCATACACTGCACAAATCTTTTTTAATACATTTCAGTTTGTTTTTTACCTTTCTTTAAACAATAAATCATAATGCATCAAAAATGTTGTATGTATTTTTCCACCTTCATTCAATATTAAAATAGCTACACAAAAATTCACCAACTCTAATGTTTTTTAAAATGCATGCTGATATGACAGCTGTCACAATACAAACTAAAAAAATTTTCAAATGAAGTTAAAGACAACCAAGTGCTACTAGATCCATCTCACAGAAAAACACAAACGAACTTTTTGGCCAACCCAATTGTTACAACAGCACCCACGTGGCCCACAAAGCCTGAAGCATTTATTGCCTGGCCCTTTATAGAGAAAGTTTGCCAACCCCCATCTTAGGTACTTCTAAGAAGTTTGGCCCTTAGAGAAGTTGAGATAGAAATGTATGATCTTAATTTGAACTAAGCTTTTGTTTGACGCCTAGTAACCATAAAGAGAAATGTTGCTTTTCTGGCTGTCCTTTCATGAGGTGTGATGTGAAGGAGGGCAGAAGGCCTCATCCCTGCTTACCTTCTCTGCCAGCCCGGCATCCCTTTTTCCATGCCTGTCAAGTTAAAACCATTGTCTTCCCTCCTTGAAACACTGATATAGCCATTTTCAGGCTTTAGTACTTTCACATTATTTTTCAAGAGGACAACCCTGAAAAAAGTGGGGCACAAAATAACAAGTATTAATTGGTCTGGGGCATAAGAGTCTGGGAAGAAATGTAAGGGTGGGGATGACTGACTCTTCAGTGTTGGCTTTGTAAGGCGAGTGCTTAGGAGACGGTTTCCATTGAGGCCCTTGGTGGGCAGTTTAGTGTGCCTGCCTGCAGAGGGGCGGTGCTGATGGCCACGTGGTCGCGACCACTGACTGACTTCTGGTAAAAGGTGTGCTTACAGAGCTAGGGGTGCGTGCTTCCTGATTCAGTTTTATTTTTTACATAGAAATAGAACATGTCATTACAGTTTCTAACTCTGTTTCAAACCCAAGTGTAAATAAAACAAATTCACCTTGAATCTTGTAACCTGGAGTTTCCTCTCTCGGGTGCTTGCTCTGTTTTTTTGTTTGTTTGTTTGTTTGTTTTGTGGACAAGTTGCTGACAAAAATTATGCGCTTAGTTTTCCTCTAGCCTATTTTTTCAAATGGGCTAGTATGTGAGAATCACTGTAATCTTTCCCACTTGAAATGCCCAAGTTCTGATAACTTCCTGGACCTATTTTCACATGCAGAAGGGCTTGTTCTTACACACTTTGACAAAGCTTCCCATGTGGTTTTCTCTAAGAAACTTAAAATAGTATCAAAATCAGAGTTTGAGAATTTTTCATCTAATTTAAGAACAAAATTGCATTAGTAATACATTAAACAATTCTGAGTTTCAGACTAAACCTTTCAACTCTGAACCTTTACCCATGAGTATGGACTTTAAAAAATGTATTTATTTCATATTACTTTCCCTGTCTCTAGGATGGTTACACCATTTCACTTCTTTTCCTTAGCAATTTTCCTGCAGACATTCCTTTGGTTATGACTGCAAAAAGCGGGCTAACCTGCAACTTCTGGACAGCAGTACGTGCATGTACATAGCTGGGAACCAGCTGATCCTTCTGAATCTGAAAACCAAGCAACAGATCTACCTGCGAAGCAGTAGTAGTAGAGGAATTGGTGTCATTGGGGTATGCCTTTAGTAACTTAGAAAAAAATCCATCTTTTTTAATTGTCCTGTGAGCAGCCAGGTAGGTGCCAATGTCCATGCACAGCATTGTGGGGTTATGTGAAATGAATGCACAGAGATATTTTTTCTAAGGCATTCTCAGTCCAGCGATTACAACCACCACATTGACTGGGTAATATTGCAATGTTGTAGTATTAATATTATTATCCCATTTTTCAGATAAGGAATCTGGGGCTTATGGAAGTTAAGTGACTTCCCTATGGTTGTATAGATTTTTTTTCACATTGAACGCACTGTTGTGCTTCTGCAAAAATAGTGAAATGAATAACACAGGTGATGATTCAGATAATAGAGATGAATGCCAGAGAAGATGTAAATGTGTAAGTGAACACTTGGAGTTGAAGTACAGATGTATGTTGAATAGTTTCAAGCAGACCACAGAAGGACTTGTGTGTAATCTGAAGCCTGTCTCTTCTTTCCTCTCAGCGTTTTGTCCCCACCTGTCATCTCCTTTCTTGGATCATCAGCCTCTGCTTCCTTAGGTTTTTTGTCCTCAGCATAAATGCATTCTAAGTCAACTTGTTCTCATTTTAAAAGTGCCTCTCTTGCCCTGGCTGGCATAGCTCAGTGGATTGGGCGCGGGCTGCGAACCGAAGTGTCGCAGGCTCGATTCCCAGCCAGGGTATATGCCTGGGTTGCAGGCCATAACCCCCAGCAACTGCACATTAATGTCTCTCTCTCTCTCTCTCTCTCTCTCTCTCTCCCTCCCTCCCTCCCTCCCTCCCTTCCCTCTCTAAAAATAAATAAATAAATCTTTAAAAAAAAAGTCCCTCTCTTACCATACATGCTCTTTACCCACTTTGTTTTGATCTTTTCTTCAAAGCCAAGCTTCTGCTATCTTATTTACCGTCACCTCCTGGAAACTACCTTTACTGAGGTAGTGGTGGAATTGAGACACTTTTCTAACTATAGCTCACCTGACCTCGTCACAGTGGTTGGCCCCATGATTAAACTTTTCCTTTGGCTGTTTTTCTACTCTCTGCTCCTAGAAATAGGTGTCCTTAGATCTGCTCTCATTAGTAACATACAACCTGAGGGGCCCTTCTTGGTGTCTTTGTCCTCTCCAGAGGGACTTCTGTTCAGATTGCGCTGTGTGAGGCAGGGAGGGAAAGGAGGAGAAACACACAGGGTTTGGGGCTCATACAGGTTGTAGTTCTATATAAGATGCTCAGGAGGGTTGCCAGAAGGGTCGTGATCCGAAGACAAGTCTGCCCTGTCCTTGCCCTGCCTGCCAGGGTGAGCAGACGAGGTGGAACTGGAAGGTGCGGTGCCCACTTCGCAGCAGCTGCTGAGCAGAGGGCCACCAGCAAGAGGGCCAAGACTGGGCTGAGCTGGCAGGGAGCTTAAATTAGATGAGACCTAATAGGACATTTAGGTTGCATGTGAACATGAGTGCAGAGGTTTAGAAGATTCTTTTTTAAAAAATTACTGTTGATGTACACTATTACATTAGTTTCAGGGGTACAACGCTGTGCTTAGACATTTATGTAACTTATGAAATGATCCCCCTGATGAATCTAGTACCCACCTGGCACCATACATAGTCACTGCAATATTATCATAACAATAGTGCTATAGCTTACATCCGTGACTATTCTGTAAAGACCCATTTGTGCTTCTTAATCCCTTCTCCCTTGCCCCAGCCCCTCAAGTGCCCACCCCCTGGCAACCATCATGAAGGCTCTTATCTGAGGAGTGAGGCAGGGACAGGGCAATGGGAATGAAGAAGGTAAGGAATTAATTCCCTTAAATTTCACAGCAACGGTGTTAGCTTGGATACCATCATCATTCCCTTCTTATTGATGAGGAAACTGAGGCACAGAGAGGTTCAGTAACTTGCTTGAAGTTATACAGCCGGTAGATATGAGAGACAGGATTCAAGTCAGATGGTGGAGCCAAGAAGCAAATAGAACTAAAAACAGTAGATTCCAAGGACTTAGGAGGGTGTGGTTTGAGAGTCCATCTTTCTAGATCCTCAGCCTGAGGTTGGCTATGGAAACAGGGTACAGTGAGGTGGAAGAGTGGAAGATCATCTCATCTCCGTTTCTCACGTGACCACTGGTCTGTATGTAGCATGTATACAAGATGAAGTCCATGCCCTCAGGGACTTTGTTACAAGACTAATTAAGGAATTCAGCAAGGCTTCATTATATAAAATTGAGTGTGCAACACTGCTCAGAACATGTAGGGATTTAAATGAAGTGTTCATGACCTGTATGGATTCAAAGAATTTAAAAGCCATTTAAAGAGATAGGAAAGGAAAATGGAGACAACTGTACTTGAACAAAATAAAAATAAAAATATTAAAAAGCAAACCCCCCAAAACTATGATACTAAGTACACGATTCTGTGTACTTAGTGTGCAGAAATGCACGGGCCCACCATGAGGGCCTGGGCTCTGTGGAGGGAGGTCGGCTGAGGCCGTCCCGGACACCGTGAGCCCCGAGGCCCACGCCGTCTGTGGAGGGCCGAGCAACATCCACCTGTCACTTCTCTCTCTACCACTTGACGGCCAACAGTAGTTTTGAAGTTTCTGTTTTCTGTCTTGTTATACAATAATTTGGTCTGAGGTCAACAGTGAGAGGTGAAGTTGGTCGGGAAGGCTATTCGTGACCCTCAGCCACCTGGACCCTGGACAGGGGTGAGTCCCTGGGGGCTTCTCCGTCTGTGCTGGAGCGCTGGGGGCTGGAGAGTGACGGGGCCTTCCTCCACGGCCCTGGCCAACCTTGTTTTTAAATCCTTTGGCAAGATTATGAGAAACCCGTGAGAAATGCATTTTAGGGCATATAAGCTACCTTCCAGAAAAGATGGGGTGAATCTATATGTTGAGCATAAATAAATGACTTACTAGTTCTGGGTCTCTACTAAAAATGGAGGAAAACACTGAAACTTAGCCCCACAATAGCTTTCTGTCTGAAAGCACCGAAACTTCTTCACTTCCTGTAGAAAAGACCTACAAGGGCAAAAGAGTTGCCTGAGTCCCCATTCAGATTTCTGAGACCACATAACCTATATAATATTTATTTGTAAATAGGAATCTAGATAGAGTCTCAACCCACACCCTCCTAAGTCCTTGGAATCTACTGTTTTTAGTTCCATTTGCTTCTTGGCTCCAACATCTATCTGGCTTGAATCCTGTCTCTCATATTTACCAGCTGTTTAACTTCAGGTAAGTTACTGAACTTCTCTGTGCCTCAGTGTCCTCACCAACAAGGTGGGAATGATAATGGTATCCAAGCTAACAAGGTTGATGTGAAATTTAAGGGAATTAATTGATATAAAACTTAGATCAGTGTCTGGTACATAGTAAGCATGCCATAAATGTTAGCTGTTTTCGGTGTTATAATGATCTGAGTGTCCATCCTATAAACCCAAACCTTGTTTCAAGTTGAAGTGGTAGGTATTTACTTGAATGGAAGAATGAGAGGCAACTTGCCAATAGGAAGACAGCCTAACATAGGTCTCATTACCCGACACGTGGAGGGAGGAAAAAGACCTGCAACATTATCTTGGGAAACAGACCTCCCAGTGCAGCCTGTATCAGATCCAAGCTCCTTGTCCTTAGGTAAACAATCAGGAGTTGCAAAACAGTAACTGACAATAGAAGTTCACAAGTGCAAAATGTGTTTTACATAGCTTATTCTTAGAACAACCTATTTTTATTTTTAGTTTTTGGGCACCCAGTTACTCTTCACACACATTGGCTTACAAATGAACAAAAATATAAAGAAACATATGATTCTATACAATTTACATGGCTATTATTTGAAATGCTGGCACAAATAATTTATCCAGGGCATGCTTACTATATTTTCCTCTGTGTCTGGCTTGGATATATTGTGACTTTCTCACTTCTAACAAGTTTACATTCATTTGTGGTGAGTTTGTTCAAGGCAAAATTTTAAATACTGGGATGTAAACTATTCTGGAAACGTGTATTTTCCTATACTAAAATGCAGGTTGGTTTATATGAAGGGTAAGCAATTCACCTAAATTAGTGGTTCTCAAAGGGGGGTCTTCAGACCCCAGCACCAGCATCGCCTGGGGAATGTTAGGAAGGTATCATCGAGTGAAAAGTTTGAGTCCCAGCCCTGATGTACTGAACTGGAAACTCCGTGCTTCACTTAGCCTCACCTGTGATCTTGGTGCACTCTAAAGATCGGGAGTCACTGTTTTAGCTCTTCTGAAAGCACTTTGGAAATTTTAAAGTTCAATTTGATTATATTAATGAAACTAAAACCTAAAATGAGTATGTGAGTTTTCAGTTAAATCATGTTCGTCATCAAGTATTTATCAGATGCCCATTTTTTGTTTTTTTTATTGGAATGGATCCTAATGAACAAATTATAAAAAAAAAACAGTTGCTAAATAGTGCATTAATAGGGCTACTTATATGAAAATCTTAGTTCATCATTTGAGTGATATTTTATGTTTTGTAGGTTCACCCTGATAAAACTTACTTCACAGTAGCAGAAAAAGGAATTTCCCCAGATATTATCATCTACGAATATCCTTCCCTGAGGCCCTACAGAATCCTTCGAGGTGAGTCCAGCAGAGTCTTGAAGATACCAGTGTACATGGTTAACAATATTTTGAAGAACATGTAACATTATTATACCAGAGTCCTACAGAGAATCAGAACTAGTAAAAGATTGAAGAGAGTTAGAGTCTCAACCTATTTTCCTCTAAGTCCCTGGAATCTACTATTTTTTCCCTTGTTTAAAGGAATTGGCTGTGCATCTGTGGGGCTGGCACGTCTGACGTTTGTGGGACCTGCCTGCTCTCTCTGTCCAGTTGTGACAGTGGGTGTGGAACCTGCAAACACAATAGTAGATTCACCTATTTCTCCTTGAGGTTTTTGCCTGCTCCCGCCTCATGCAGTTTGGTGCTGTTATTGCAGACATACATGTTAAGAATTATTATGTGTTCTTAGAGAATGGAAACCATCATTATGTAATGCCCTTCTTTATCCCTGATAATGTTCCTTACTTTGAAGTCTGCTGTCTGAAATTAATATAACTACTCCTGCTTTCTTTTGATCAGTATTTAGCAAGGTGTATTTTCTCTATCCATTTACTTTTAATATACACATGTGTTTATATTTAATATACAGTTAGGTTATGATTTTTTTCATGTTTTTTGATTTACTGTGACAATCTGTCTTTTTATTGGTACATTTAGATCACTGGCATTAGAAGGGGTTATTTACATAGTTGGATTAATATCTATATTTGTTAGTTTTCTATTGGTTGTCCTTGTTCTTTGTCCATATTTTTCTCCTACTTTTTTCCTGCCTTTTGCAGTTTTAACTGAGCTTTTTACACAATTCCATTTTTTTTCTTTTCTTAGTATATGTTATATTTCTTTTTAAAAACTTTTTTAGTGGTTACCCTAGAGTTTGCAATATACATTTGCAGCCAATCAGGTCTACTTTCAAATAACAGTATACTACTTCACAGGTAGTGTGAGTACCTTATATTAACAAAAAAATCATAATTCCTCCCTTCCGTCCCTTATATAATTGCTGTTATTCATTTCACCTTTATATAACCTTACACTCATTTCTCTTATATAAGCACACCTATATGCATAAGCATACTCAAACACATTGTCACTATTATTATTTTGAACAAATTGTTATGTTACAACAATTAAGAATAAGAAAAACAAAAGTTTTAATTTTACCTTCATTTATTCCATCTTTGATGCTGTTCCTTTCTTTGTGTATATCTGAGTTTCTGACCTGTATCATTTTCCTTCTCTCTAAAGAACTTCTCAGTATTTCTTGCAAATTTCTTCCATGTTTGTCTATCTGAGAAAGTTTCTATTTGTCACTTTTGAAGGATAATTTCACTGGGTGCAGAGCTGGTTTTTCTCTTGTCTCAGCACTTAAAAAATTTCACTCTATTCTCTCCTTGCTTGCATGGTTTTTGAGGAGAAGTTGATTAATTATTATCTTTTTATTCTGTAGGGAGGTGTTTTTTGACTATCTTCTTTCAAGATTTTTTTAATCTTTTGTTTATCTAGATTGGTGTTCTCTGAGCTTCTTGATCCATGTTTTGGTGTTTGATGTTAATTTGGGGAACTTCTCAGTCATTATTGTTTCAGATACAGGGTCTGGTACAAATAACGCTCCTTTTTTATTACAAAATCATAAGCATGTAATTCTATAACATATCACACACAAGCACACCATATGACATTTTAGGTGAAATGTTCAAACTAAAACTATAAATTATTATATCCATAAAATTAACCTACCAACCATGCTCAAGCAGGCCTTACTTCTGCCGGACCCTGTATTCCTTCTTTTCCTTCTTCTCCTTCTGGTACCCCCATAACACGTATGTTACACCTTTTGTAGTTGTCCCACAGCCCTTGAACATTCTGTTCTGTTTTTATTAGTCTTTGTTCTCTTTGCTTTTCAGTTTTGGAAGTTTTTATTGACATAGCATGTAACTCAGAGGTTCTTCCCTCAGCTGTATCCAGTGTACTAATAACCCATCACAGGCATTCCTCATTTCTGTTACACTGTTTTCAATGTCTAGCATTTCTTTTTTTTTTTTTTTTTGATTCTCTTCTAGGATTTTCTCTTACATTTCCCATCAGCTCTTACATGTTATCTATGTTATTCTTTAGAACCCTTAGCATGTTAATCATGGTCATTTTATTTTTAAAATATATTTTATTGATTATGCTATTACAACTGTCCCATTTTTTCTCCCTTTTATTTCCCTCCACCCTGTATGCCCCCTCCCACCATCATTCCCCCACCTTAGTTCTTGTCCATGGGTCATACATATAAGTTCTTTGGTTTCTCTATTTCTTATACTGTTCTTAACCTCCCCCTGTCTTTTTTGTACCTACAATTTATGCTTCTTATTCCCTGTACCTTTTCCCCCATTCTCTTCTCTCCCACTCCCAGCTGGGAGGGATCCCAGCTGATAACCCTCCATGTGATCTCTATTTCTGTGGATCTGTTCCTGTTCCAGTTTTTTGCTTACTTCATTTTTTTTTAGGTTTGGTTGTTGATGGTTATGAGTTTGTTCTCATTTTACTGTTCATATTTTTTATCTTATTCTTTTTTTCCTAGATAAGTCCCTTTGACATTTCATATAATAAGAGCTTGGTGATGTTGAACTCCTTTAACTTGACCCTTATCTGGGAAACACTTTATTTGCCCCTCCATTCTAAATGAAAGCTTTGCTGGATAGAGTAATCTTGGATGTAGGTCCTTGTCTTCCATGACTTGGAATATTTCTTTCCAGTCCATTCTTGCCTATAAGGTTTCTTTTGAGAAATCAGCTGATAGTCTTGTGGGAACTCCTTTGCAGGTAACTGTGTCCTTTTCTCTTGCTGCTTTTAAGATTCTCTCCTCTTTTATCTTGGGTAATGTAATTATGATGTGCCTTGGTGTGTGCCTCCTTGGGTCCAACTGCTTTGGGACTTTCTGAACTTCCTGGACTTCCCAGAAGTCTGTTTCCTTTTGTCTGTTGCCGGATTAGGGAAGCTCTTCCTCATTATTTTTTAAAATAAGTTTTCATTTTCTTGCTCTTTCCCTTTTTCTGGCACCCCTATGATTCAGATGTTGGAACGTTTAAAGTTGTCCTGTAGGTTCCTAAGCCTCTCCTCATGTTTTTGAATTCTTGTTTCTTCATTCTGTTCCAGTTGACTGTTTATTTCTTCCTTCTGCTCCAAACTGCTGATTTGAGTCCCGATTTCCTTCCCTTCACTGTTGGTTCCCTTTACATTTTCCTTTATTTCACTTTTCATAGCTTTCATTTTTTCTTCTATTTTGTGACCATACTCAACCATTTCTGTGAGCATCCAGATTACCACTTTTTGCTCTCTGCATCTACTAGGTTGGCTATCTCTTCATCGCTAAATTGTGTTTTTTTCTGGAGCTTTGACCTGTTCTTTCATTGGGGCCATTTTTTTTCTTTTGTCTTGGTGTTCCTGTTACATAGTATGGGGCAGAGCCTTAGGTATTCGCCAGGGCAGGCAACCACTTTGCTGCATGTGGTGCTGTATGTGAGGGAGGGGCCCGAGAGGGAACAAGGTCACTTGTTCAATTCTCTGCCTGCTCTCTATTACTTCCACCACTAACCCACAAGCAAATTGAGCCCTTCTGGTGATGATTCCTGGGGAAGTGGGTTTGTGTATGTTATAGGACCCTATGGGTTTCTCCAACGAACTCTCCTGTGAGAATGTGAGTTTCACCCACCACCTCAACCCCCACAGGTTTTCTTAGTCAGTGGTCTTGAGGCTTTATTTCCTCACACAGGAACCCTGGGTTGCGGGCCTGTCTTGCTCCCCAGTTGTTTCTCCCAGTTTATCTGCATGCAAATGTGGGGATGCCTGCCCCGGTCCTCCAGCTGCCACCTTGCCACAAGGCCTCTCCACACCAGCTGCCCATCTCCACTGCTCCTACCAGTCTGGCTGAATGTTTCTTTTTTAACTCCTTGGTTGTTGGACTTCCATACAGTTCAATTTTCTGGCAGTTCTGGTTGCTTTTTGTTTTTAAATTTGTTGTTGTCTTTATTTTGGTTGTGCGAGGAGGCAAAGTGTATCTATGTATGCCTCCATCTTGGCTGGAAGTTCGTTTTTCCCAATCATGGTTGTTTTAAATTCCTGCTCTGATAATTCCAACATCCATACTATGTCTGGATCTGATGCTTGCTGTGTCTCTTAAATTGTGCTCTAAGCCTGTGATATGCTGTGTAATTTTTTTCTTGAGAGCCAGAGATGATGTACTGGGTAAAAAGAACTCCTTTAAATAGGCTTTTAGAAGTGGTGGTAAGGTGTAGAGGGAGAGGAAGTGTTCTATAGTCCTATGATTAGGTCTCAATTTTTAGTGAGCCTATGCTTCTGAATTGTGAACTTCACAAATGTTTCTCAGTATTTTTCTAATCCCTTCCAATGGACAGGATGGCTACAATGGGCTGGAATTGGGGATAGGCAACCTTGGAGTTATTGCAGGTATGCCCCTATGCCACTGTAATCAAGCAAATATTGCAATAACGTGAGCTGTAATATTTTTGTTGGTGGAGGGCTTGTTCTCAATTTGTAAAAAGCACAACATCTGTGAGGCACATTAAGCAAAGCACAGTAAACAAGTCTGCCTGTGTTTCAGTTACATTCTCATAACACCCCAGTATTTTAGGTGCTAGTTGGTTAGTTTATCTTGAGGTCAGGCCTTACTAAGAACAGAGTGCTCTGGGGCATTTCCAAATGGGCCCCTTCCCCTGCTCCTGACAGAAGTTCTATGAGGATTTTTCTAGATATGTACACCCTAGCCAAGCTCTTGGAGGTAAATCTCACAATATTGTTGTGGCCACCTTATGACAGGGTCCCCCTGGAGTTTTTAACTCTCAGACTTGTCCACACTGAGAGATTGTTCCCGAAATCTGTCAGTTCAGGTTTTCCTATCCCCATCCTGGTTCCCTTGGTGTTTTGGCTGTTTCTTCCCTTGAGTCTCTGCTCCGGTAAATTGCAAATTCCTGAACCACCTGTCAATCTTGAGGGTGATGGTTTGCCCTGTGTCCTTCCCTCTCTTGTGGACCCAAGAAGAATTGTTGATTTTTCAATCTGTTCAGTTTTTTACTTGTTGTTAGGACAGAGTTGTGACTTCCTAGCTTTTTACATGGCAACCTGAGCCATCAATTTTTATTTTGTGATTTTTTTTCCCCAGTAGCAAATTTTAAATTGTAGATTGAGTTCCTTCTGATTACATGCTTTTGTGGCCCCTCCCCAACTACATAAAATGTAATATGTTCTTAAAGTGTTTATCTCATGCAAAATGTTGTTAAGATTTATTTATCCTCCCACCTCATATTAGTGATTCTTTCTAAAACTAAGGGTGATAAATGATTTTAGAATTATTTATTTAGGGGGATTCTTGGCATTTCACCATCAGTATACACGATCAAAATAGGCACAACCCCTCTCTCTCTGTCTCTATCTCTGCTATATGTGTTTTTAAATAATACACTTTTGAAAATGAAATAAATGTTGCACCTGTTTATTACATTCATCCTTTTAGATGGGACTGACCTGGGCTATGCTTACGTGGACTTTAACTCCAGTGGTACATTGCTGGCCTCTGTTGGTGGCAACCCTGATTACACACTGACCATTTGGAACTGGAAGGAGGAACAGCCCATCCTGAGGACAAAAGCTTTTTCTCAGGAAGTTTTTAAGGTTACTTTCAATCCTGAAGATGATGAGCAGCTTACTACGTCAGGATCAGGCCACATCAAGTAGGTCATGTGACCAGTACAGGTGCTAGTAGATTATAGTAAAGGTATTTTCTGAGAGGATCAATCAGCTGGAGACATTTTTGCTGATGTTGTTAACATTGGGATACTTTTTATTTTTGTTTTATTGATTTACAGTTGTTCCAATTTTCTCCCTTTGTCCCCCTCTACTTGGTACCCCCCACTCCCTCCAACAATCTCCTTCCTTAGTTCATGTCCATGAGTCATGCATATAAGTTCTTTGGCTTCTCCATTTCCTATGCTTATACTTCCTGTCTTAATGCCCCCTGTCTATTTTGTACCTACCAATTTGTAGTTCTTAATCCCTGTACCTTTTCCCCCATTCTCACCCTTTCCCCTCCTACCTATGACCTTCCAAATGATCTCCATATCTATGATTCTGTTTCTGTTCTGCCTGTTTGCTTAGTTTGCTTTTTAGATTCAATTGTTAATAGTTGTGAATTTATTGCCATAATGCTCATAGTTTTTTTCTTATATAATCTTTTTCCTATATAATTCCCTTTAACATTTCATATAATAATGGTTTGGTGATGATGAACTCCTTTAGCTTCACCTTGTCTGGGAAGCACTTTATCTACCTTTCCATTCTAAATGACAGTTTTGCTGGACAGAATAATCTAGGTTGTAGGTCCTTGCTTTTCATCACTTCTTGCCAATCCCTTCTAGCCTGCAAAGTTTCTTTTGAGAAATCAGCTGACAATGGGAACTCCTTTGTAGGTAACTCTTTGCTTTTCTCTTGCTGCTTTTAAGATTGTCTCTCTGTCTTTAACCTTTGGCCTTTTAATTATGATGTGTCTTGGTGTGGTCCTCTTTGAGTCCAACTTGTTTGGGACTCTCTGTGTTTCTTGGACTTATATATCTATTTCCTTCACCAAATTAGGGAAGTTTTCTTTTATTATTTTTTCAAATAAGTTATCAATTTCTTGTTGTTCCTCTTCTTCTGGCACCCCTATGATTTGGATGTTGGTATGTTTAAAGATGTCCCAGAGGCTCCTGATTATCCTTGTTTTAAAAAATTTTTTTTTCTTTTTGCTGTTCTGATTGAATGTTTTATTCTTCCTTATGTTCCAAATAGTTGACTTGAATCTTGACTTCACCTCCACTGTTGTTTTCTCATAGATTTTTCTTTATTTCACTTAATGTAAACTTCATTTCTGCCTGGGTCTTTTTTATGCTGTTGAAGTATACAGTGAGTTCTCTGAGCATCCTGATAACCAGTGTTCTGAACTCTGCATCTGATAGGTTGCTTATCTGTATTTCATTTAGTTCTTTCTGGAGTTTTGTTCTGTTCTTTCACTTGGGCCATATTTCTTTGTGTCCTCATTTTGGCAGGCTCCCTCTGTTTGTTTCTGTGTATTAGGTAGAGCTGCTTTAACTCCCTGTCTTAGGAGTGTAGCCTATTGTAGAAAAGTGCAACTGTAAGTTGTATGGGGTGGAGCCTTAGGTAATTGCCAGGCTGAAGCAACCTGTGTCACCTCTCTGTGGCTCCGTGTGGAGGTGGGCTCAGAGAGGGGATAATATTGCTGCATGGCTTCTGAAGTTTTGCCCAGAAAGAAGCTGTCTCCCAGCACTTGCCCAGATGCTAGTCACTTCAACTTCTCCCTGTATGCCACTGTTGCCCTTCCAGCTATTGCCCTGGTGCCAAGTCCCAGAGGGAGTGGGTCTATGTAAGCCCTGAGTCTGTTTCAGGCCCTTTATGAGGAGTCTCCTCTGAATCCTGCAGTTTCTTTTGCTGCCCCATACCCCACTGGTTTTTATAGCCAGAAGTTATGGAGACTTACCTTCCTGGTGCTGGAACCCTGGGCTGTGTGGTCTGGTCTAGGGCTGGGACCCCTCATTCCCAAGGTATCCTTCCTGGTTTTTATTCACCACATGTGGATGTGTATGATGCATCCCCACTCCTCTCCCCACCTCTTTGTGCACCTGTGTCTCTGTCCCTTCTACCTGTCTGGATGAATGTGGCTTCTTTAAATTATTGGTTGTGGGACTTCTGTACAGCTTGATTTTCTGACATTTCTGGGTGATATTTGTTTTGTAGTCTAGTTATAATTTTTGCTGTAGTTGTGTGAGGAGGCAAGGTGTGTTCATCTATGCCTTCATCTTGACCAGAAGTCCATTGGGATACTTTTCAAATGTGTTCCTTTTAAAGCTTACTAGCAGCATAGCTTTTCTAATTTAGTATGGAGATTTACTACTGCAGACAGCACCGATAAAAGAAGGGCTTTTAAATTTAACCTGCTGACTTCTTAGAAGCTTTACCTCCTAAAACAGTTTGTATAATTTTTCCTAACGTTGTCATGGTATTTCCAAGTTCATATTGAACTTTCAGATTTACTATTAAATTTGTTGTTCATAAGAGTATGTATGATGGATAGGTCATTTTGACATCTCTGAACTCAGTCTTCGTCTGTTGTAACAAGAATTATGACAGAATCATTTCTGACACAGGCCCCTTGATACTAAAGGGTGGCAGAGTCTACATTTAATTTCAGGTCTTAGGCTCTAAATTCCCTGTCTTTTTCACTATATCATATCCTGGTCTGTTTCCAGGATGGAATGATTCTCTTCTCTATTTTGGTTGCACCCTGTGTCATGTGTTTATTTAAAACCTTCTACCATCACCCTTGATGCCCATAACATTATTCTTTTGTCTTTTTATGAAAGACGTTCTTATCTACCCTAAATTCTCATTCCAATGAAAGCTGATCTTATTCACTAGAAATATAGAATAATTGAAGAGATTTTTAAATGCAATCTTGAGGGAATTCTCTAGTAACCCTCTCTTAAATATAGGCTAAAAATTTCCACTTCCTTACATTTCCCCATCATTTAATAAAGTGCATGTTTTCTGTGCACTGTATCGTTGGGGAAAGATAGACATGGAACAATATCATTTGTGATGTACTGTAAAGGAAACACAGAATATATGGACACAAATGACCGGGGGGCCTGCCATAGCCTCAGAGACGGATGTTGGTCACCTAGTCTTTGGCCTCTGTTATTGGTGTTGATACCTTCCCTCATCTATTTTATATCCAGTTGGTGGGCCAGATTCTTTTTCTGCATGGTTTTTTATCATTCTGATTGTACATTTGTTTAGACTATTAGTGGGAAAATGTTAGTAACAACTAATATTTATTGATTACTTCTGTGTGCTAGGCACTGGTCTAAGGATTTTCCAACAATTTTATGAGGTAGGTGCTACTAATATTTCCATTTTATACATGAGGAAATAAAGGTACACCGTGGTCAAGAAAGTCATTTAAAGTTAGCAAGTAAACTGGCATTTTTGGAAAACTTTGACCACCTCTAAAACATTATTACCCAGCAGAACTCCTGACAGAGCGGAAACGCTCTGTGCTGTCCGTTCCAGGAGACACGAGCCACATGGTGCTTACTGAGCAGCTGAAACTGGCTGGTCTGACAGAAACACTGATTTTTATATTTTATTTAATTACTTTAAGTCTGAATTAGTCCAACTTGGCTAATGGCTATGGCATAGGACTGCACACCTATAAAATGTAATATCTATGAAGGCAACGAATTTTCTTCTTCATTTATTTTCTTCTTCATTTATTTCACTCAATGCTGAATTCACATTGCCTAAAACTTTGCCTGACAGGTAGTAGATGATGGATACATATTAATAAGATGAATGATGTAATAATATATGTGACTATGAAATATATAAATGTTTGGGTCATATTAAAATTAAAAACAACTTCTTTGAGGTCAGTACATTTAGTCTCTTTCTTGTCTGCAGATTCTGGGGAATGGCTCAGACATTCACTGGTCTCAAGCTTCAGGGCTCACTAGGCCGATTTGGAAAAACAACCACTACTGATATAGAAGGTTACATGGAGCTCCCAGATGGGAAGGTAAGAATGGCCTCTATTCTACAATAATAGAACTATGTTTTCAAGTGGCATATGCATATGAAGACACACTGTACATTCTAAAAAGCACTGTCAGTATTAGCAATAACAGATACTATCCTTGGGAATAGAATCAATATTTAATTTTATCTCTTCAGATTATCATGTAATTACGTTATTATAATTATTATTATGTAACTTTAATACATTTCCATGAAATTGTTATAACCCACATGTACACATCATTTGCTGTTTTTTAACTAAATATTATTCACATGTGTCAACTATGCAAGCATTTTCATATGTTAATATAGTGATGCACTTGTTCCTTTTAATTATGTCATGGAGTTGCAATGTTTATCTTTCCCCGCTCTTTTCTTTCCCATGATGCTTCCAGAGGATTTGCTGAGTCAAAAATGTTGTGTGGCTTTTGTTTGTATTGTCATATTATTATTCAACAAACAAGATTGAGCAAATTTACAGTAACATCTGCAACACTGCAGCTTTAAAATAAACTTCGTTTATTTTTTAATATTGTTAAGATTACTTCCTCTCTTTCATTTACAAAATTTATAGGCATATTGCCTATCGAATCATTTCTCTGTTAATATTATATTTGGTTTCCTATTAAGATTAGTTATTTGCAATCATTTCAGTTATAAGTAAATACCAGTGTACAAATATTACTCTAAGGAACAAAATGGTCTAGTTCTCTACCTAGTGGCATATTCTCAGTTAGGACTTATGGTATGTAGGAGGAAATAAAAAGCACTGGATGCTGGCTAAACTATAGTATAACCAAACCCATAAGATGATCATGAATTATTCCACCTTCATACTCATTTTAAATATAATTTATTGATGATGTTTTTATGTTGTCCCATTTTTTTCCCTTTATCCACCTCTGCCCTGCACTCCCCTCCTCCCACCAGCATTGCCCCCTCTTAGTTCATATCCATGGGTCGTGCATATAAGTTCTTTGGCTTCTCCATTTCCTATACTATTTAACCTCCCCCTGTCTATTTTATACCTGCCAGTTTTACTTCTTATTCCCTGTACCTTTTCCCCCATTCTCCCTCCGCCCCCTCCTGTCTGATAACCCTCCATGTGATCTCCATTTCTGTGATTCTGTTCCTGTTCAAGTAGTTTGCTTAGTTTGTTTTTGTTTTTTAGCTTCAGTTGTTATTAGTTGTGAGTTTGTTGTGATTTTACTATTCATAGTTTTAATCTTCTTTTTCTTAGATAAGTCTCTTTGACATTTCATATAATAAGAGCTTGGTGTTGATGAACTCCTTTAACTTGACCTTATCTGGGAAGTACTTTATCTGCCCTTCCATTCTAAATGATAGTTTTGCTGGATAGAGTAATCTTGGATGTAGGTTCTTGCCTTTCATCAACTTGGAATACTTCTTTCCAGCCCTTTCTTGCCTGCAAGATTTCTTTTGAGGAATTGGCTGATAGTCTCATGGGAACTCCTTTGTAGGTAACTGTGTCCTTTTCTCTTGCCGCTTTTAAGATTCTCTCCTTCTCTTTTATCTTGGGTAATGTAGTTATGATGTGCCTTGGTGTGTTCCTCCTAGGGTCCAATTTCATAGGGACTCTCTGAGCTTCCTGGACTTCCTGGTAGTCTATTTCTTTTGCCAGATTGGGGAAGTTTTCCTTCATTATTTTTTAAAATAAGTGTTTGTTTTCTTGCCCTTCCTCTTCTCCATCTGGTACCCCTATGATTCATATGCTGGAACATTTAAAGTTGTCCCATAGGTTCCTAAGCCTCTCCTCATGTTTTTGAATTCTTGTTTCTTTATTCTGTTCCAATTGACTGTTTATTTCTTCCTTCTGCTCCAAACTGTTGATCTGAGTCCCAGTTTCCTTCCCTTCACTGTTGGTTCCCTGTACATATCCCTTTATTTCACTTTGCATAACCTTCATGTCTTCCTTTATTTTACAACCATATTCAGTCATTTCTGTGAACATCCTGATTACTATTGTTTTGAATTCTGCACCTGATAGATTGGCTATCTCCTCATCACTTAGTTCTCTTTCTGGAGTTTTGATCTGTTCTTTCATTTGGGCCACTATTTCTTTGTCTCTGCACACCTGTTACATTGCAAGGGGTGGAGCCGTAGGTATTCACCAGGGTGGGGCAACCCACATCACTGCGGTGTGGTGCTATATGTGGGGAACAAGTCTGAGAGGGAACAATGTGGCTTGCTCAGCTGTTTCCCTGCTTTCAGTCACTTCCACCACTACCCACAAGCAAACTGGGTCCTCCTGGTGCTGAATCCCAAGTGAATAAGTTTGCGTACATTCTAGGACTCTCTGAGTCCCTCTAGTGGACTCTCCTGTGAAACTAGGAGTTTCTCCTGCTGCTGCAACCCCAACAGATTTTTACAACCAGAGGTTTTGAGACTTTATTTCCCTGCCCTAGAACCCTGGGTTGTGCAGTTTGTCTCACTCCTCAATTGTTCCTCCCAGTTTACATACACACAAATGTGGCACTGACCTGTCTGCCAGCTGCCACTTTGCCATGTATACTGTCTGCTCTGGCTTCCCATCTCTGCCCCTGCTATCAGTGTGAATGAATGTTTCTTCTTTAACTCCTTGGTTGTCAGACTTCCATACAGTTTAGTTTTCTGGCAGTTCTGGTTCTTTTTTGTTTCTAAATGGGTTGTTGTCCTTTTTTTGGTTGCGCGAGGAAACAAAGTGTATCTACCTATGCCTCCACCTTGGCCAGAAGTCAACCTTCATATTCTGAATACTGTAAGAATTAAGTGACATAAAGATCAATGCAACCCTTGTTAAAAACATGGTATGAGATATATCTTTAAAAGGGTCAGTAGTTTGTGTAGATGTAGGGGAGAAAAGAAGTCTTTTTATCTTTTTAAATTTAACTTTATTTTGATTTTTAGAGACAGGAAAAGGGAGGGAGAAAGGAGGGAGAGAAACACTGATGGAAGAGAGAAATATCAGTTGGTTGCCTTCCTTATGCACCCTGACAGGAACGAAACCTGCAATCCAGGCACAGGCACATGGCGTGACTGAGAATCGAACCGGCAACCTTTCTGTTTGCAGAACGATGTCAAACCAACTGAACCACACCAGCTAAGGCAAAGCATTCATGTTGGGAAAGAGTAGGAGATGAAAATGAGAAGTATGGTTAGGTCCTGGTGTATGAAGGCTTTAACAGCCAGGCAGAACTATTATATATTGGAAGAGTAGAGTTGCAAATAAAAGAAGTTATAGACAAATTTGGCCACAGAATCCCAAGTGAATTAGAGGAAGGGAAATCTGCAGTCAAGGAGACAAGCTAGGAAGGAAGACGTTGCTTTCCTGAAAGAAGAGGTGATGAGGGCCTAGACTTTTCTCAGGACAATTGGAAAAGGAGAGCTAGACATGAATAATATTTCAAACAGGAATTCCTTAGGCTTTGGTGACTTTTGGCAGCTTTAGTAACTGGACAGAAGAAACCAAGTCTAAATACTCTACCATAAGTGGGCTGAAGCTTAATAGGTAATATAAATAAGAATGGGTAGACAAAGAGGTAGAAAAGCCTGGGTGAGGTCCTAAGTCACTCTAGGTGAGAGGGACATGGGGATGCAGGATCCTAGAGCAGGCAGGAATTAGATTGGAATTTCCCAGTGGGCATGGCATGGCATGTTAGTCTGTACAGAAGCTCAGTGAAAATAAGACTTTCTCTTCTAATTCCTTTGTACCTAAAAATTCCTCTTGGTGATTCCAGGGAATATTTTTGTGTTGAAGTGTCCAAAGAGTCCTAGAGCAAAGAAATTTGTCTGACTTTGTCCTAGTATTTGTCTTCTGGGGCAGTGGGAGTCAAACAGGAGCTTTTGAGCCATGGTGCCTGGTTTAAAATCCTGACTCCTCTGAGTAATTTTGGGCAAGATACTTAATGGTTCTATTCTTCAATTGTTTTCCTTTGTAAGATGGGGATAATAGTAGTCAGGGCTCCTCCTGGCTTATGTGGTTTTGTGTGAAGACAAAAGCTGTCTTTTCTGGGACAATAAAGTACCTAACTTCCACAACTGTACATGTTATCTCCAATAAATGTACCTGGTTCATATGGTTTTTTGGATAAATTTATGTATATAAAGTGTTCCAGCAGTTCTCAGCACAGAGTCAATACTCCATTAATAGTTTTTTTGGTGACACCTATTAAACATCGTAAGAACTAGTGTTTGGTGGTATGTATTGATATTTTGGGAAGTGGGGGATTAAATGGATTAATATGAGGTGGTTCCAGATGATCATACTTCTTTGAAATTGGATGAGTTCAGTAATGCCCTCACAACTTTCAAACATCTTATAACAATTGATATTATCATACTTAAAAGACAGTCTCATCTATCAAGAATTTTGAACATACCTCTAACTCTTGACTCAGTAATTCCACTCTTGGATCATGTCCTTAAGAGATGTACAAAGACCCTGGCTGGTATAGCTCAGTGGTTTGAGTGCTGGCCTGTGAACCAAAGGGTTGCTGGTTTGATTCCCAGTCAGGACGCATGCCTGGGTTGCAGGCCAGGTCCCGGTAGAGGATTCATGAGAGGCAACCACACATTGATATTTCTCTCTCTCTCTTGCTTCCTCCCTTCTCTTCTCTCTAAAAATAAATAAAATCCTTTAAAAAAAGAGATGTACAAAGAAATATATATTAGGTATGTTTGAAAAACTATCAGTAGCATACAGTCTAGTCACAACAATGAAAACGATGCATGACCCTCAGAGGAAATACATCAACATGTGAGAAGTGGTTCTTCCTGGGGCAGTGAGTTTTCATTTCTATATTTTCTTATTTTTTCCATATTTAAAATGTTTTACTTTTATAATCAAGAAAGATCTTTAAAAAATTATTTTTACTCTTATTAGAGGCATAAATATACCCATCTGCCAGTTTTAATGCACATTCCTTCCTTTCCACACACTTGCCAGGTTGTCTCGGGGTCAGAATGGGGCAACATGCTGGTGTGGGAAGCTGGCCTCATCAAAGTCGAGCTCTGTCGAACTGGAAGTAAGTCTTGTCACCAGGGTCCCATCAACCAGATAATGCTAGACGAGGGTGAAGTTATCACTGCTGGGTCAGATGGATGCGTTAGGGTAAGTTTTCCTGATACTTGCACAGTAGCACCCACATCTAAGCCTTACAGATCACTTGATTGGTTCTATCAGTTTTTTATTTCTCACAGCAGTCACTTTATGAAGGAGATTAGTGATTGTTTAGTCCCAGGTCAACTCATTTTAAATAATGCTTCTCTTGTGGTAAATATTTGAATTCTAGCCAAAATGAACTTACAGCATCTTAGTGCTGAAATTTTCTGAGGGAATCTTTTGTTATTTTGAGGGAATCTTTTTGTTGTTGAAATAGCAGTTTCATAAAACGAAAGCCCGTGTTAGCACAATATAAACAGTGGACACAGATGTCCTTCCAAAATGTCTGGTGTGAGTGGGTCATGTTCTAGGGTCAATAGTGCCAAACATTTGTTGGTTACTTTTTTACTGTGGTTGCCAATCAGGAATATACTCAAAGGTGAGATGAGAGGGTTTGGTTATGGGTGCTCCCAATCCTTGCACCAGACAGTAGTGAACTCACTTGTCCTCACTGGTGGACACCCTCCTGCATATAATATGGGCTAAGTTGGAACGTTGTTCCTCCTGGTTGTGGTCATACCTGTGCACGTGCGCCCTACTGTTGCTGACAAACCCAGAGATTCCTGATTTATTTGGCCCCCTTGGTGGGGATTCCACCTGGGACCTTTCATAAGAAAGTGGTAGTATCCTCTGGATAGTCTTAAGGATATATTATCAGAAGTAAGACTTTTTTAATGGCATGGTCATTGCTGACACCTATTGAGTTTACAATGTCTAACATATTGTTTATGCCATATCTTCTCCAGTCTGCCCTCTAATCATTGGCTTTTTGAACCCAAGTATAAATTTTTTACATTTGCTATATTAAACTTACTCTTATAAGATTTTACTCATTACTCTGAGAATCTTATATCCCTTATTATGTCATACAATATATTCCTCCATCCAAGGTATGTCAAGATACCCCAAACTGTTAAGATACCAAATGGAAGAAATCCTCAAGAGAAAAGAAGTTAAATATTTCACAGAGGATCCCTTCATGGACACTGCTAATTTCTAAGCTTGATTCCCTTTTCAAAGTCCACCCTCATCTCTTCAGTCCTTTTATGTTGAAATCTCTACCTCTCACCCCTTAGGAAAACTTACCCCAACTCCAGGCATTAGTCCAACCCCAGGACCTGGGCCTCCCGCTACAAGGCTAACCTATATGGGTCTACACCAACCCTCCCTGAAGTTACTTTCTCAGAGTCTCAGTTATTGAGTCCAGGCTAACACAGCAGGGTGTATCGACAGAACCATCCGGAGTGGGTTTTGGCACTTCACAGAGGAAGTCCTTCTAACTCTGCTGCGTGACATGGAACTATGCCCCCGCACCCTTCCTGTAGCATCCTGGCCTCCCATCCCAAGAACAACAATCCTTATCCAAATAATACAGTCTACATTAATGATAAGGAAGAGAAACAGTGTCTAATAAACACATCATCACATTCATTTTCTCTCTTTGTAATGAAGGTAGTGTTTGAATTATTAAGCAAAAACATCTACTTCCCCTTTCCAGGGGGCCTACTGGTGTATATGAAACAAGGCTTATTATGATATTTTGCTGAACAAGTGAACCATTTACTCCTTATGGTCACTCTCTGTGTAGAAAGACCTGTTACATATGTATTTTCAAACCTTGATATACAGATTGCTTTGGGCAAATTAGAATTCTTATTTGGAGCTGTATTTTCTCACAAATTTCTGTAAATACAAGGCATTTCTTTGCATTTCTTCTCTGGCCTAGAAAATATTAATTCAGAAACTGCTCTATGATTATTAAAGTATTTTCTTATTAATTTTATAAGATATGGGATTTTGAGACCATAGACACTGCTGATATTATAGATGACACTGGATTGCTAGAGATCGAGCCCATTAATGAACTTCAAGTAGACAAGAATGTTAAACTCTTCTCTATGATAAAAATGAATGAAACTGGAAATAACGTTTGGTTGGCTCAGGTAAGTTGCATTCTTCTCTCCTGGCTCTTTTAAAGTGACCTGGACATAAAATTAAAATAGTATTAAAATGTATTGTCACTATAAGTCTATTTTACCTTTAAGACTACTTTTGATAACCTGAAGAGTTCCTGAGTTTTGGTGTTTAATTGACTATATTATAATGCAGAAAACTTATTAGAATTTTTATTATGTTAAACTAACTGTAAGTATAATGAGATTGCTTTGTTTATTGGGTAGTGTTGTTCTAAGATATATAGAAGTTGATTTAGTTAAATTTCAGCCACACTTTAAAATATATGTAAGCTAATAATGTTATTGTTTCTTCTTTAAATCATAGGGATAAATTTTTTTTTCATTTGATAAAAGTTCATAATGATTAAGACAAAATCTTATTAGGCATTTAATTTTTTAGGATTCCAGTGGAGCCATATGGAAGCTTGACCTTAGTTTTTCAAATATCGTAAGTTGCCTATTTTCCTACTTTTCCTAGTTTTCATAGTAATAAATCTTTGTTATTCTTCCTTAAAAGATACTTTATTTTTCTCTGTAATTGATCATTGTCTCATCAAAAACTTGGTCAATATATCTGATTGCTGACAACTCATATTGTTTTTCTCTCTCTCTCTTCTTTCATTATTATTGTACATTTTAAGAGGTCTGTCTCATAGCAAAACTTATCAGAAAAGTGATCATGACAATGGCTAACATATAGTGCTTCCCAGTTTTCATAGACATAAGCTATTTGCATTGATATTATATCATGTACTCCTCATGACCGTACTATTTAGTGTGCAGGTGTTTGCCATCATCTCATTTTACTGATAAGAGAAATGGAAACTGGCATTCAAAGGGGCTTGTGCAAAATCACACAGCCACCAACTCTGTTTTTCCTAACTCCAAAGTCCAGTGTTCTTTCTAACCTATTATGCTTTTTCTTATTTCTCTTAGGATAAAATCACACATGTAGTTACAGGGTATTATTTGCAATTCTTTAAATTTGACTGTAATTCTATGTTAAGCTATCTTTGAATTTAATATAATTTTCATCTTTGTATGATCAGACACAAGATCCAGAATGCCTCTTCTCTTTCCATTCTGGAGCCATTGAAGCCTTGGCTGTCTCTCCCATCACTTACCTTATGGCAACTACAGCCTTGGACCGTAAGTAGGAGCTCCAGTATAATGACAATATAGCTTGTCCTTTTGTTTCACTTCAAATACATTTTTTTTGTTTGTAAAACATTAAAGAATTTGAGAATTTTTCCAAAAGGGAAATCTTGTAATGAAAGTGAGATGAGTTTTTGTGGAGGGGAGAGGGCATAAAATGCAGCAGCTGTGGTTATTGGGAGATGAACATAAGTATACAATCAGTAAGTGACTCATGAAGATGCTATTCATTTTGGTCTAATATATATTTGAGCTGTTCTTCTTTCTATCTCCTTTTTTTCTTCTTGATTTGCATAGAATCTATGTGGACTGTGCAAAGTGAAATTGATCAAAGTGAAATTGATCTACCAGCCAATCACCAGTTGTCTTTTCCTTTTTGACTTTAAATAATTTTTTATTTTACATTGACAGTTGACATACAATATTATACTAGTTTCAGGTGTACAACTCAATGATTAGACATTATATATCTTACTAAGTGATCACCCTGATAAATCTAATGCCCATCTGACACCATATCTAGTTGTTACAATATTATTGACAATGTTCCCTGCTCTGTACTTTACCTCCCCATGACTATTCTGTAACTACCAATTTATCCTCCTTAATCCCTTCACCTTTTTAACCCCTTCCCTACCCCCCTTCCATCTGGGAATAATCAAACTGTTCTCTGTATCTATGATTCTTTTTCTGTTCTGCTTGTTGGTTTATTTTATTTATTTATTTTTAGATTCCACATATAAATGAAATCATCTGGTATTTGTCTTTTCCCTATCTGACTTATTTTACTCAGCACAATACCCTCTAGATTCATTCATGTTGTTACAGATGGCCAGATTTCATTCTTTTTTATGGGTGAGTCATATTCCATCATATATACATATCACTTCTTTATTCATTCATCTATTGGTTGACATTTAGGTTGTTTTCATATCTTGGCTATTGTATATGATGCTGCAGTGAACATATGTATGTATGCATCTTTTTGATTTAGGGTTTCGATCTGGGTTTCTTCCAAGAAATACCCAGAAATGGAATTGCTTTGTTTCTTGTTGTCTTTTGTTATAGCCTTTGTTTTAAAGTCTACTTTGTCTAATATAAGTATTGCTACCCCAGCTTTTTAAAAATTTCCATTCATCTATTGATGGATACTTAGGCTATTTTCCTACCTTGGCTATTGTAAGTAATGATGCAGTAAACATATATATGTACGTATGTATCATTTTGATTTACTGTTTTGGGTTTCTTCCAAGAAATACCCAGAAATGGAATTGCTGGGTCCTTTGTTGTCTCTTATTATAGCCTTTATTTTAAAGTCCATTTTGTAGGACTTCTAGTCAAGATGGATGCATAGGTAGACGCACTTTGCCTCTTCACTCAACCAGAAGAAGAATTAAAATGAAACCTCAAAACAAATAATACCCAGAAGTGTCAGAAAACCAAACTGTATGGATATCTAACGACCAAGAATTTAAAGAAGCCACATTCATTTAGACAGGTAGCAGGAGTGGAGAGGCAAGGAGACCTGTTGTGGTGGTGGTGGGACAGGTGATCCCAGTCATGTGTGGTGGCTAAAAATTGGGAGGGATACCTTGGGAATGAGTGATCCCAGTCTCAGGCCAGACCACTCAGCCCAGGGTTGCAGTGCCCAGAAGGTAAGTCCCCATAACTTCTGGCTGTAAAAAGCAATGGGGGTTGCAGTGGTAGAAGAAACTTCTGGATTTTCAGGAGAGTCTGCTTAAAGGACCTTCACAGACTTAGAACATATGCAAACCTGCTCTGTCATTTACCACCAGGGCAACAGCTGGAAGGACACCAGTCTCATATGGGAAGTGGATGAAGTGACTGGAAATGGGGCTAGTGCTGGGCAAACCTCCAGAAGCTAGACAATGGCATTGTACCTTCTCTGAACCCTCCCCCACACAGAACCAAAAAGCAGTGAAGCAGGTTGTCCAGCCCTGGTGATTCCCTAAGGCTCCACCCCATACAACTTAACAGGTGCAGGAAGACAAGGAATCAAAGCAGCTCTACCTAATATGCAGAAGCAAACACAGGGAGGCTGCCAAATTGAAGAGACAAAGAAATAGGAACAAAACCCTAGGAGAAGAACTAAATGAAACACAGATAGCCAACCTCTCAGATGCAGAGTTCAAAACACTGTTCATCAGGATGCTCAGAAAACTTATTGAGTATGGCAAAAACATAAGGGAAGAAAAGAAGGTTACATTAAGTTAAATAAAGAAAAATCTACAGGGAACCAACAGTGAAGGAAAATAATCTGGGATTCAAATCAACAATTTGGAACATAAGGAAAAAATAAACATTCAACCAGAACAGAAAGAAGAAGCAAGTATTAAAAATAATGGGAATAGTATAAGAAGACTCTGGGACATCTCCAAACGTGTCAACATCTGAATCATAGGGATGCCAGAAGAAGAGGAACAACAAGAAATTGAAAACTTACTTGAAAAAATAATGAAAGAAAACTTCCCTAATTTGGTGAAGGAAATAGACATACAAATCCAGGAAGCACAGAAAGTCCCCAACAAGTTAGACTCAAAGAGGTCCACACCAAGGCACATTATAATTAAAATGCCAAAGTTTAAAGATAAAGAGACAATCTTAAAAGCATCAAGAGAAAAGCAGAGAGTTACCTACAAAGGAGTTCCCATAAGACTGTCAGCTGATTTCTCAAAAGAAACTTTGCAGGCTAGAAGGGACTGGCAAGAAGTATTCAAAGTGATGAAAAGCAAAGACCTACAACATAGTTTACTCTATCCAGCAAAGCTGAAATTTAGAAAGGAAGGGAAGATAAAGTGCTTCCCAGACAAAGTAAAACTAAAGGAGTTAATCATCACAAAGCCATTATTATATGAAATGTTAAAGAGACTTATTTAGGAAAAAGAAGATAATCACAACTATGAACATTAAAGTGGCAACAAATTCAAATCTATCAACAACTGAATCAAACTAACTAAGCAAACATCCAGAACAGGAACAGAATCATAGACATGGAGGTCATTTGGAGGGTTATCAGTTAGGAGAGGGAAGGGGGAGAACAGCGGGAGAGGTCCAGGGAATAAGAAGCATAATTGGTAGGTACAAAATAGACAGGAGGATGTTAAATAGTATAGGAAATGGAGAAGTGCATGGTGATGTGCATATGAACTAAGGAGGGGGATTTGTGGAGGGAATGGGGATACTGGGTAGAGGGGGGCAACAGGGGAGAAAAATTGGGACAACTATAATAGCAAACTCAAGAAAATATACTTCAAAAATACAGTCCATTTTGTCTAGTATAAGTATTGCTACCCCAGCTTTTTTCATTTTTGTTTTTATGAAATATCTTTATCCATCCCTTTCCTTTCAGTCTGTGTGTGTCTTTCTCTCTGAAGTGAGTCTCCTGTGAACAGCATATGTAAGGGTGCTGTTTTGTTTTCCATTCAGCCTCCATATGTCTTTTGATTGGAACATTTAATCCATTTCCTTTCAAAGAAATTGGTGATAGATATGTATTTATTGCCATTTTATTATTCATATTTTAATTTCTTCTTTTCTTCTGCAACATTTAACATTTCTTGTAATAATGGTTTGGTGGTGATGTACTCCTTTAGCTTTTTCTTGTCTTGGAAGGTTTTTATCTGTCCATCAGTCATAAATGATAGCTTTGCTGGGTAGAGTAATCTTGATTTAGGTTCTTGCTTTATATCACTTTAAATATTTCATACCAATTACTTCTGGCCTGCAAAGTTTCTGATGAGAAATCAGCTGACAGTCTTGTTCAGTTCCCTTATAAGTAACCACCTGCTTTTTTTCTTGCTGCCCAGTCAAGGGTATGCATAGAAATTTTTGACTAAGGAAAGGTTATTGAATTATCAGTTGACTTAGTTATTTGTGAAATTTCTTGTTATAATGCTCAACATGTAAAGAGAGCCAAAGTTATTTTAAAATGGATTATGTTTACATTTTTTTCTTTTAAAACTGTCTTTCTGTAGGCTCTGTTCGAATCTATGATTTTGCCAGCAAAACTCCTTTGACTCATGTGAAATTCAAACAAGGAGGCACTGCCCTTGCTTGGGTTCCTCGACTGGTAAGTTTACTATAATGAACTTCTACAAGATTCTATTAATAAATATAGGATAACAGTGCTATTTATGGGAAATACAGATATTTTCTATCTCTGGATTTCAGAGAAGAATACAAATTTTAAGTTAGTTTATTCATTAGAATGTGATAGAAATCATACCATGACCTTCCTATTGTGATTTTGGTCCTGTTTTAATGAAAATTTATTTTTATGCCACCTGCAGAATAGTAGTGGTTCTGTGTTACAAAGTCATTGCCAACAGAACTTTTGTATGTGTCCTCTCTCTGCCTGGCTCTGATTTCATTCATTCTGTTTATATTTCCAGCATGCCTACTAAGTGCTGGACTTTGTTCTGGATTCTGGGACTATAGCAGTGGACAAAGACAACATGCTTGCCCTCATTGTGTCTTGCACTGTAGTGAGAGATAGGAGGCAGAGACAGACACTAAACAATGAGTAAAACTGGTGGTATGTTAGATAATGATAAGAGCTATGGGGGAAATTTTAGGCAGAGCCAGGGAGTTGTTCTTTCTAGTCATCTGTTGTTGTGTAACAAGCTACCACAAAATGTAGTGGTAAAAAACAGCAATTATTTTGTTTTGCTCTGTAGATTGAGAATTCAGACAGATGACAGCTGGGATGGGTTATGTCTGCTTCATGGTGTCTGGGACCTCAGCAGGGAAGACCTGGATAGCTGGGTCCTGGAACCATCTAAAAGCTTCTGTATGTTAGGTCTGGCACCTGGGTTAAAGGCTGGACTAAGCTGGGGCATCAGCAGAAGTGCTTACCTAACGTTCCCTCTGTGTGGATTGGGCTTCGTTACAGCATAGTGGCCTCGGGGCAGTTACACACTTCTTACCCCATAGCTCAGGGCTCCAAGATCTAGGATCCTAACAACAAGGCAGAAGCCGCTGGCCTTCCCAGCCTCTGGAGTCACATCATGCCACTTGTACCATATTCTGTTTGTTACAGAACAGACCAGGGTGGGGGGTGGCTGAACGATATAAAAGGACCCCTTTTTCTCTGGGGGTTTCCTCCTCCATACTAGGCTCACTTTGCCTGCTACCAGAAGAAAGACGTTTCTCAATGTCAGAGACTGGTGAAAAGGAAAAGAGTTATTGTTTATTTAAAAGTTATACAGACTAAAATACCCACAGTTAAAATACTCAGTTATAGAATACCCACAAACACACACAGTCCTTCCTTCTCCCTCTGCCCAGTCTAGGGTACCATATCTCAGGAAAGTAGAAGTCTGTGATTTAGGCTCCTGGCACCATCCATGTGGCAAAAAGGGAGCCTTCCAAAGCCACATGGTCCTGACTCTTACTCAAGCCTCATGGTCCCTGAAAAGACATGTGTTCCCAAAAAGAGACGCCAAATGGCTGCCATGCCTGGGTTTAAATCCCACTGCCAATCTTCCTCTGCAGCCCCATTTCCAGCTCCTCCCACAATTGGCCACAGCTGCCAGCATTCTGGGCCTGTGTGGCCCTATGGTGTGGAGCCAATTATCTCCAAGCTCTTCTGGACCCCATTACAAATCCCTATTTGAGGCCCTCCTCTTGGCTGCACCCTGTTACACATTGGGTGAAGCAGTCACAAACTCCATCCAGATTAAAGGGGGAGGAACTTAATGGCCCATCTTTTCAGGGGAGGCATGTCAAATACTTTGCAGCTATGTGTTTTATTTTTAATATCTTTTTGTAAAATCTGCTCCTGAGGATATGTTTTTATTGATGGGGGGAGGGGGGAGAGAGAGAGAGAGAGAGAGAGAGAGAGAGGGAAATGGAGAGAGAGAAAGAGAAAGAGAGAAAGAAAGAAAAGAAAGAAAAGAAAGGAAGAAAGAAAGGAAGAAAGAAAGAAAGAAAGAAACAGCAATGTGAGAGAGAAATATTGATTGGTTGCTTCCTGTACATGCCCTGACCAGGAGTCAAACCCACAACCTTTTGATATACAGATGATGCTCCAACCAACTGAGCCACCCAGCCAGACTTTGCAGCCATGTTCTTTGAAATTCGAGTATTTTGGGAATGTTTTATCCTTACTATTTTGGGTTGAAATAAAAAAAAAAGGAAAGGAAATGGCCCTGGCTGGTGTAGCTCAGTGGATTGAGCATGGACCTGCAAACCAAAGGGTCACCGGCTTGATTCCCAGTTAGGGCACATGCCTGGGTTGCAGGCCAGGTGCCCAGTAGCGGGGCAAGAGAGGCAACCACATATTGATGTTTCTCTCCCTCTCTCTCTCCCTTCACCTCTCTCTAAAAATAAATAAATAAAACCTTAAAAAAAGAAAATGTTCCAGGCTCAAAGTAGATGCAGAGAAAGCTGGAATGGAGGGGAATTTCATGACAGGATTAAGATTAAAAGGAGAATTTAGGCCAACGATTAGAGGCAGAACAATGATTAGGCTGGAACAAGTAGAAACCACAGCATATTTGAATTACCATCCTGGCTCATTCTTTTTTTTTTTAATAGAATTCATTGGGGTGACACTGGTTAACAAAATTATACAGGTTTCAGGTATGCAATTCTATAATACATCATATCTTTATACTCTTACTGAAGTCTTTAAAATATGGCCCAAGTATTTGAATTGTTTATTCAGATGGTTTTGTGATGTCCATAGAATGTTTCCCATTTTAGCCTTTCATCCAAGTAATGATCATATGGATATTGTACTAGAATTTTGAAATGCTCCTTTCCATACTTCCTGGCTTCTGGAAAATTCCACATCATTCTTGACAACTGAGTTTAGGTCAAACATCATTTTCTCTGCATAGCTCTTTGTGACCCCACTTTCAAACAGAGCGTGTTCCTTCTTCTGTTATTTTTTTTTAAGGATTGCGTACATGCTTCTTTTAGAGCACTTAGCACAACATAATAAGATGATTTGCTTTATTGTGTTTCCTTCCCACAAGACTGTTCTTCATGACAGTTATACCTATTCTTGGTACCTCCAGTGCCTCCACAGTTACTGGTACCTTTGACAGTTAGTACATGGTTGCTGGATTAACAACATTCAACTGGAGTTGAATGTAGTAGTTTTCTTATTTCCAATATTCTCATAATTGCCTGGCCTCAGGAAAGATACCTCTGCTCAAGAGAATACCATGGCTGCCACCCTTCTCTGGAGTGCCTTTCAAGACAACAGACACAGAGCATTCTGACATTGCCAGGTTCACATCTCCAGCCTAGACTTCTCCTCTAAGCTGCAGACTATATGTCATCTCTATTTTGGGATCTCCAGGGCACCTCAAATTCAACATGGCCAAGACCAAATGAATGATTTTCTGCTTGCCCCAGCCATTCCTCCTTCCAAAACAATGATATCAGCAACAAACCACACACACACCTGGCTCCCTTCCAGTGTTTCCTGACTCAGTTTATGTCTTAGTTGTCCTCGACACCTCCCCTGTCCTCATTCCTCATATCCAGTCATTACCAATAGGGCCATTATACTTCTCACTAAAATACATCTACATCCCTCATCTCCACTACATCTCCACCTCAGACCAAGTGACCACAATCATTGTCCTAGAGTATGGCAGCGTCTCTTCAAAGGATGCTGAAAAAGTCTCCTGGCCTCCTAGCCGGCCATCTCAGATCTACTTTCCACACAGCAGCGAGGATGACTTTTCTGAAATAGCAAATCTGATCATGTTACTTCCCACCCCCAGCCCCCAACTAAAAACCTTTTGATTGCTTCCCGCTCCTCTTGGGATGAAGACCATGCCTACCGGGCCAGGGCCACATAAGGCACCTTATGGCCCAGTGCCTGCTCGTCTCCCTCTCTAGCCTCCTGTGGAAGCACCACTCCCTCCCTCAGTCTGCTCTACTCAAATCAACTTTTTCCGCAGAGTTACTTGTGTTACTGGCCCATGACTTCTGCACAAGCTATATCCCCTCCCAGGGTGCTTCTCCTGCCTTCCTGTTTGTTAACTCCTGGGCCTCTTTCTCATCTCTACCCTACCATCTCTTCCTTACGGAAGTCCTCAGTCTAGGTCAGCTTCTTTGTTCTGTGCTCTCAGAGAATATGCTTCTTTCCTTTAGCACTCATTTCAGTTCATAATTCCTCACCCATTTGTGTGATTAGTGTCTGCGTTTCCCACTAGACCATACATTCTGTGGCACCAGGGCCTGAGGCTGGTTACGCTCACCCTTGAGCTGCTAGTGACAGGCGCCTGACATGCAGTAGACAGACACTCGGCCAACATGCGTTCAGCAAGTATTTGAACTGCCATTGTCTCCCTGCCTGACAGACAGCAGGGACAGGATCTGTCCTAGACCAGAGGGAAGTCCGAGGACGCACTATAAGGCATTACTGAAGGGCACCATTGTTAAATTACTGAAGTCTAAGCAAGTACAGAGGTATCTGTTATGCAGTACAACTTTCCTAATCAACTAATTGTAATCAACTAATTTCGGATTTCTTGTGTTTAATTTGTGTCCAAGGTTAGCTACACTGGAGCACAGATTGTTGTAGGATTTGAAGATGGAGTTGTTCGAATTCTTGAACTTTATGATCCAAAAGGGCTCACAATTTTTGCAGGACGGAAGAAATTTTTAGATGCAGATCTCCATTTGAAACATGTTTTCAAACCCCATACCACTTACGTCACCGCATTAGCCTTTGAACGTGATGGAGAAATTCTGGCCACAGGGGTGAGGACTAGATTTTTTCTTTTCTATTGCACTTGCAAGCTTAAACTTGACTTTCAGAACCACATACTGGAATACATGATTAGTCTGTCAATTGCTTTTATGGGGAAAATGAAGTAAATATTTTGAAATAAGAATTTTCCCAGAATAATCTGGGATATATGATCATTGTAGGTATAAGTGTACAGTGGGTATACTGTAGCTATTAAATTCTTCTTGGTACTTTATGGAATGGATTTCATAATAATACAAATTTGGCTGATATTTCTCATTTTCTTAGAGTAAAGATAAAACTGTGTTCTTCTTTGAAGTGGAAAAGGATTATAAACCAATTGGTTATATTACTACTCCTGAACCTGTTTGCCAGTTAATGTGGTCTGGGGTATCTCATGTAAGTAATTATTATTTGTCCTCACACTTAAATCTTAATTATTATGCAGTGATATGATCTAGAATAGCAGGTGCAGTTATTATCCTTACTCCTGGGTCCTGCATTGAGGGACCAGGGGGCTGCTCCCCTTGGCTATAGTGCACCCTCTCTTCTCACTACCATACTCGGATTCGTTGGTCACAGTGCCCTCAGAAAACCCTGGGTCATATCAGGCTTTGCTTCAACAATGGTGCCTTTAGCCAAGTACTCAGTATGTCAGAATATGTAGACTTGGGTCTGTCAGTCCTTCTGACATTCAGAAGTTCCGTTGTAAATTGTAAGTGTACTTGTTCTCATTCTTTGTCTTTTTACTTCTCTTCTGCCCCACTTTACCTCCATTTTCTCTTCTAATGTCCCATTGCCTCTTTTCTAACAACAACTGGTGATTTAGTGTTGATACTAATCTTGTGGAATGTCTATAATTTCCCTGAGTTTGAGCCTAGGAGAGGTCAGTCATCTGATTAGTGATTGACTGTCTAAGCCAGGTGCTGTCCTAGGTTCCAGGATAATAATAAAACTGATGAACTGCATAGAAGTGATATCAGGATTATTGACATACATCTATAATCTGTTTTAAGATCTTCTAAACAAAAGGGCTGTAAAAATGTAGTAGTATCTAGAAAAATGTCTTTTAAAATTAACAATGCTCATTGTTTTTTAAAACTCATTTATTTTTCAATTGGAATTGACATACAATATTATATTAGTTTCAAGTGTACAACATAGTGATTGGACACTTATATAACTTATGAAGTATTCCCCCCAATAAGTCTAGTACCCATCTGACACCATACAGTAGTTATTGGTGTATAACTGACTATATTCCCTATGCTGTACTTTATGTCCCCATGACTGTTTTGAAACTTCTAATTTGTACTTTTTAATCCCTTCACCTTTTTTACCCATTCCCCTAACCCCCTTCCCTCTGGCAACACTCAAAATGTTCTCTGTATCTATAAGTCTGTTTCTTTTATGCTTGTTTATTTTGTTTTTTAGATTCCACATACAGTGAAATCATCTGGTATCTGTCTTTCCCTGTCTCACTGACTTCACTCAGCACGACACCCTCTAGGTTCATGCATGTTGTTGCAGATGGCAAAATGTCATTGTTTTTATGGATGAATCATATTCCACTGTATATATGTACCACTTCTATTTTACTCATTCATCTGTTGATGGACACTTAAGTTGCTTCCATGTATTGGATATTGTAAATATGCAGTGAATATATGGATGCCTATGTCTTTTCTATTTAGTGCTCTGGGTTTCTTTAGATAATTAGCCAGAAGTGGAATTGCTGGGTCCTTCTTTGTCTCCTGTTGTATAGCCTTTGTTTTAAAGTCCATTTGACTGATGTACTATTGCAACCCTAATTTTTTGTTTCTATTTGCATGAAATACATCTTTCCATCCTTTTAGTTTCAGTCTGTTGTGTCTTTGAGCTGAAGTGAGTTTCCTGTGAATAGTATATGTAAGGGTCTCATTTTGTTATCCACTCAGCCACCATATGTCTTTTGATTGGAGCATTTAATCCGTTTGCATTTAAAGTGATTATTGATAGATATGTATTTGCCATTTTGTTATTCATATTTTTTATCATTTTTTCTTCTTCTAGAAGACCCTTTAACATTTCTTGTTACACTGCATTGGTGATGATGTACTCCTTTAGCTTCTTGTCTGGGAAGCTCTTTATTTGTCCTAAAATTCGAAATGATAGCTTTTCTGGGTAGAGTAAGCATGGTTGTAGGTTCTAGGTTTTCATCACTTTGAATATTTCATGCCAGTTTCTTTTGGCCTGGTATTTGGGATGATGCTCCAACCAGCTGAACCACCCAGCCAGGCCTATGGAAGGATTTTAAAAATGCATTGAATTTCTTCTGTAGATACAGGACTGGTAACGTGCTAAAATAACTCCCAACCTCCAATTTTATACATAGTGGTAGTATCTTTCAAACTGAAAGTTAAATTGAAAACAAATGTGACTCTTTGCATGACATGAACAGATCTTGTTCCTGTGCAGCTTAGAGTTGTGTAAATGCTTTGAAGGCAAAGGCCCAACAGAATGTCAGTATCACTTATCTTGTATTTTCCTTTTCTATGAGATCATGTCCCTCAAGTCCTGACTTTCTTGTATTGTAGCTTTGCACTTCATTTTTGTCTCCTCATCTGTGAGGGAATGCCTGAAATCTAGGATACTGCATTTTATTTGGCTTCTAGGTCCCACGCATTAAGTTGGTAAACACCCTTAGAAGAAAGTTGCAGCAATTATGTAGCTCACTTCTCTGAGCTTCCTTCTCCCTGGGATCTTGGCCCTTAGAGTTGTGGCTGTACCAGTCTCTCTCTGGTGTCTTGAATTGCCTTTTTAAAAATCTTTATTGTATTTTTTTCCATTACCATTCAGTCCCCTTTATACACACCTCCCCCTCAGCAATCCCCATACTGTTGTCTATGTCCATGAGTCCTTTTTCCTTTTTGCTCGATCCCTCCACCCCCTGACTTCCCCTCCCCACTGAACTGCCTTAGCAAACTTTTCATGTTATTGAATTCCTTTTGCTAATATTGTATTAGGATTTTAAATCTAGGTTCAAAGAAGAGATTGGGCTATAATTTTTTTTTTAAAGAATTTATTTATTTATTTTTAGAGAGGGAAGGGAGGGAGGGAGGGAGAGAGAGAGAGAGAGAGGGGAGAGAGAGAGAGAGAGAGAGAGAGAGAGAGAGAGAGAGAGAGAGAGAGAGAGAGAGAGAGAGAGAGAAACATCTATGTGCGGTTGCTGGGGGTTATGGCCTGCAACCCAGGAATGTACCCTGGCTGGGAATCGAACCTGGGACACTTGGGCTATAATTTTTTGTCATCATAATCCATCATCTGGTTAGTTATTAAGGTTATTTTATCTCCTAAAATAAGTTGGAAAGTGCTCCTTTTTCTATTCTCTTAGAGAGTTTGTGTTATATTAGAATTTTGAATGTTTGGCAGACTTAGTGGTAGAGCCATGTGAGGATGGGGTATTTTTTTAGATGATTTTAAAGAATTGATTCAGTGTCTTCAATGACTATGGTGATATTTAGATCTAGTCCTTAGTTCTTTTTAGTTTTTTGAAGTATAATTGACATACATTATATTAGTTATATTGTACAGGTATACAATTAATAATTCATTATTTGCATACATTGTGAAATGATTACCACAATAAGTCTAGTTAACATCTGTCACCATACAGAGTTAACAATTTTTTATTGGGAACTTTAAAAAACCTACTCTTTTAGCAACTTTCAAATATGCGGGTGCTAATATTCAGTATAGTCACCATGCTGTACATTACATTCCCATGACTTATTTTATAATTGAAAGTTTGTACATTTTGACCCTCCTTTATTTATTTTGCCCACCTTCTTACTCAGGCCACTACCAATCTGTTTTCAGTATCTATGAGTTTGGTTTTATTTTTTTGGTTTTATTTTGTTTTGTTTTGTTTTAAGGTTCCACATGTAAGTGAGAACATATGGTATTTGTCTTTCTCTGTATGACGTATTTCACTTAAGATATGCTACCAGGGTTCATCCATGTTTTCACAAACAGGAAGATTTTATTTTTTTATCTCTGAATAATATTACATTGTGTATGTGTGTATGCCACATTTTATTTATCCATTGATGGACACTTAGGGCTTTTTCTCCATGTTTTAGCTATTGTAAATAATACTTCAAATTAGTATTTTTGTTTTTTGTGGATAAATACCCAGAAGTGGATTGCTGGATTATGTGGTAGTTCTCTTTTTAATCTGTGGAATCTTTAACTTATAGTGGCTACATCAATGTATGTTCCTACCAATAGCACCCAAGGCTTTCCTTTTCTCCACATCCTAGCCAGCATTTCTTGACTTTTTGATGATAGTAGCCATTTTAACAGGTGTGAGGTAATAGCTTATTGTGGTTTTGATTTGCATGTCCTTGATGATTAGTGATGTTGAGCATATTTGTATATATCAACCTCTTTCTTTTGAGTTTTCAAATGTATGATCTGTAATTTTACAATATTCTTAATATTACAAGATCTTTTGGGTTGTTCTTTTTTCCATTTTTATATTGGTTATGTGATCTTTCCCTTCCTTCCTTTCTCTTTCCCTCCCCCTTTCTTGCTTAATTGAATCTGAAACCTCTTAGTGCACAGGATGGCACTCCAACCCACTGAGCAACCTGGCCAAGGCTGTTCTGGTGCTTTTTTTTTGTGATTATCATTAGGTTTATGGAAAGACAATTTCATACATACAGTAGTCCTTTTTCTTTTGAATACATCTAATTTCCATCCTCTTTTGCAAATTCAGACCTTTACCCCCTTCCCTGTTTATATTTCTGTTGTCACAAATTATTCTTGTTTATCCTGGAAGCTTGCTGGTGATCTTATGCATAATTTTGTGACATTTTGTTCTTTGTTTCAGATGGAATAACCCCCTTGAGTATTTCCAGCAGTAGGGTCTTCTGGTGATAAATCCCCTCAGCTTCTGGATGCCTGGAAAAGTCTTTATTTCTTTTTTTGTATCTAAAAGGTAGTTTGGCTAGATATATTGTTCTTGGCTGTAATTTCCCTCTTCTAGTCATTTGAATATTTGGTTCCACTCTCTTCTAGCATGTAGTTTCAGCTGAGAAGTTCAATGATAATCTAATGGGTTTTTCTGTACAGGTTACTTTCTTCTTCTCCTTGGTTGCCTTGAGAATTCTTTGTCATTAATTTTTAACAGTTTTAATACAATGTGCCTTGGATTAGGCCTTTTTTGATAGAGGTAATTAGATATTCTGTTTGCTTCTTGGATTCAAGGATTTAGTTCTTTCCATAGGTTTGGGAAGTTCTCATCAACTATTTGTTTAAATAGACTTTCTGTATCCTTTGCTTTCTCTTCTTCTTCTGGTTGGCCTGTTATTGTTACATCGCTCTTTTAGATGGAGTCACACAGTTCTTGTAGAGTTCTCTCATTCTTTTATGCTTAACTCTCTTCTCTGCTTCATTTCTGGATTTCTATCTTTTATATTACTAGTTCTTTCCTCCATCTGTTTGACTCTGTTTCCTATGCTTGCTAGTTCATTCTTGATCTCTTTTTATTGAGTTCTTTATCTCCAGAATTACTGTTTTGTTCTTTTTTAAAAGTTTCAATATCTTTGGTAAAATACTCATTTTGTTTATTGATTTGTTTTCTGAGCTCATTAAATTGCTTGACTGTATTTTCTTGCATCTCTTTGAGCTTTTTCAGAACTGTAATCTTGAATTCTCTGTCATTTACATTACATATTTCCATATCTATAAATTTTTCTGCAGGTTCTTCATTCTTTCTGAGCTGCCTCACCACCTTGGTTGTTCATGGGTATTCTTGGTATTTGATGGATTCCTTTTTTAAGCATTTATGTATGAGTGGCACTTCTCTATCAGATTAATACAAAGAGGTCTTTGTCCAGTAGGTGGCGCAAAGTCACAAAGTTTTTTTTTTGTTTCTTTTGTTTTTAGCCCGTTTGGTCTTCCTGGCTTTACAGATCTCCACAGGGTGGTAAAAAATGGGAGGTGGGTGCCTCCCTTGCCATCTGATTGTCCCCGTCCCAGGGGACCAACTCTGCAGGGGTATGTGGTGGGCAATGGGGCTCCAAATGCGTGAAATCCCAGTGCTGTCCTCTGAAGCCAGATGCTGCCTCAGTGTAGCTGCAGTGCGTGGGGGTGGCGAGGGATGGGGGAACTTGGCAGCCTTGTGTGTTATTTTGTCCTCCTGGTAATGGTGACCGCAGACCTCCATGGAGTCTCCCCTACACCCCAACCCCAGCACCAGTCACAGAGTGCACCCTTTGCTCAGGGAAAAAAGTGATTCTGTGGTACTAGCTCTCGGGTTTGCAGATAACATGCTCTGCACACTGGCACTGTGGATGAAGGGAGGCCAGCTCTGGGAGGTTACTGGGCAGTTAGGCTCCGTGGCTTTGTTTCCCTGACTGGAATGCCAACTGCCTGGAAACCTCAGCTGCGCTTCTGTGTTTGACCTTGCACAGGTCTCTGGGCTCATACTGCCCACTCCTGCAGGAATGCCCACTGAATCTCTTTCCTCCTCCCATTGCAGGGAATGCCAGCCATAGCCTGATTCTTCCCCTTTTTGGATGGATCCCTACCATGAGCTTCTAGCTGCAGTGCTTCATCCATGGCTCTCTTGAGCTCTTCTGCCTTCTCACATCCCCAGTTGCTCCCACTTGCCCATTTTTAGAAGTTTAAAGTGTGATTGCTCAGGCATGTTTGTGTGTTGAGCAGGGAATCCTTTGTTGAGTTATAGCCGTTCATATTGTCGAACCTTCAAGGGGAGAAACCAAGGGGATCTCTCATGCTGCCATATATTGATGTCCATGATTAATACTTGTGGGCTTTCTTTTTGACCTTTATTTTCTTTATTTTTCTTACCTTATTTGGGCTGATTTTTAAAAACATTATTTTACTTTTCCTTCTACTAGTTCAGAAATCATACATCTGTTTCTATTCTTTCAATGCTTACTTTACATTTTAACATATGTCCTTAACTCATGAAAGTTTAATATTAATTCCTTACCCTCCTACCTGACAATGCAAGTACCTTAGGACTTTCCCTCTGCCTTCCTTCTAGAACACAGGTGGCAAACACAAGGCCCACGGGCTGAATATGGCCCTCCACCTTGTTTTATCTGGCTTGGCACCTTGTTTCTCCCTGGTGGCAGCACTGAGCTTTCGCTTAACTGTTAAGGAGTAGTTACATTTATACAGTCCTAAAATTATATTCGTCCCTTTGAAGGCAACCATGAGGCTGATGTGGCCCCTGGTGAAAATGAGTTTGACACCCCCGTTCTAGAATGATATTCTATTGTTGCGTATTTTAAAAATAATAATATCTTATAACATTTTAAAATATAAGTATTTAAAATCTCACAATATGTATTTAATTGGAGTTCACTAAAAATTATCCACATGTTGACCACTTTCTTTGTTCTTTATTCCTTCTTGAATCTGGGAATATTTCCTTCTGTATAAAGTACATTCTTAAAAACTCTTACGGAAGGTCTGCTATTGGTAAGCTCTCTCAATTTTAATAATTTCCTTGCATTATTGAAAGACTTTTTTTTAGCATAGAAGTCTAGATAGCAGTACTTTTCTTTCAGCTTCTTCAATGTAGTGTTCCAGTGCCTTTTAACTTCCGTTGCTTCTGCCACCTATTGGTGTCATTACTCCTTTGAAGGTAATTTGCTTCCTTTTTTTTTTTTTCCTGGCTGTGTTTAGAATTTTTCTATGTTTTTGGTGCCCATTAGTTTTGTTCTGATGTGTCTAGGTGCTTGAATCCATTGATTTGTAACTCATATCAATTTTGGAAAAAATTTTAGCCACTTTGTCTTGAAATGTTCCTTTTGTTCCCCCACTCTCTCTCTCAGAACCTGATCAAGTAGGTGTTAGGGTTTCTCAATCTTATTTTTTTATCCTATATTTTATGTTTTCTAGCTTAACAAAGTTTCTCTAGGCTGCATTTTACAGTCTTTTTTTCTCATGTATTTCCCATTGACTATCTCTTCAATTATCTTGTGTTTAAGCCACACTTTGTGACCTTAATTTCAACTTTTTAATTTGTTTAGTTCTTGCAGTTTTATTTGGTTCTTTTTGTGGATATTTGTTTTATTGGATTTTCTGCATATTTGTTTTCTGTAAGTATTTCAAGCTTTTATTTCTTTTAACATAGCATGATTTTGGTGCTGTGTCTGATCATTTCAACATCTGAAGTTTTTGAGGATTTTTTTTTGTATTATCTTTGTTTTGTTGACTCTCATTCCTGGTGTCTTGTTTCTACATTTGTCTGGTTATCCTATCATCACGGACATGGTTGAGTATCTATCTTCAGTGACTGAATAAATGACTACCCTTTTACCCTCTTGAAAAAAAATTTATCCTGAGGCCACAGGATGATGGGGAGCTGGTTCCCACATCTCGGAATGTCTGTCCAGTGAAGGCACTTTGTGGAATGCTGCCACGCTTTGCACTGCTGCTCTGCCCCTTACCCTGGCTCAGCCTCAGTATGTGCTGGCCACTCTGGTTTGCCCAGTAGGGTTTGCACCCTCTCCCTGCACTGCTGTCATGTCTGCTGGGGCCACAGAGAGTAGTGCCAGATTGCATTGGTGGTTCCTGTCCTTGTCCTTCACCATCCCTCCCATCTCCCCTGTTCATTCCATAGTCCCACCTTTAGATGGTGTAGTGTGAGGATCTCTCAGACGTGTTTGTGGGTTGAGCAGGGAATCCTGTGTTGAATTACAGCTGTCCAACTTGTAACTGCAAGGGGAGAGAGCTGAAGGTCCATTCAGACACTTCCACAGCTACCCACTGGGCACTGTTACCACTAGTTCACTCATTTCCCAGGGCTTTCATAATAAAATACCACAGTCTGGGTGGCCTAAACCACCAAAATTTATTTTTCACGATTTTTTAAGCAAAATCAAGGGCCGACAGGTTTACTTTCTTCTGAGGTGTCTCTCCTTCTCTTGTAGATGACTACCTTCTCCCTGCATTTTCACCAGGTCATTCCTTTTTGTCCTAATTATCTCTTCCTTATAGGTGTCCTTCCTATAAGGACACCTGTCATATTGGATTAGAGCCCACCCTAATGACCCTATTTTAACATTATTGCCTGCTTAAAGGCCCCATCTTCAAATACCCTTGTAGATGCCATACATATTTTGCATCAGAATGCCATATATATTACATCAGAATGTGACTTATAATACAAGTCACATTCTGAGAGCTAGGGCATTAGGACTTCTGTGTATGAATTTTGTGGGGTGACATACTTCAGACCACAACAACTTGTAAGAACTCAACTTTAAATGTCAAATATTTAAATATTTCATATTCTGATCTCAACCTTTCTTCCAGCCTGTTCAGTTGGCTCTCCCTGTTTTACTTGTTCTCCAGTGTTACAGGAACCTCTTGTTCATTCACCATTTGCTTTCTCTAACCCGTTAGTTCCTTCCTGTCCTAACTTCCTTCCATGTCCAGCTCAAATTTCATGATTGTCCATTTCAATAAGGATAAATACAATTTTTTCAAAGCCTTGATCTTCCTATCCCTCTGTCTTTTCATACCTATATGGCAGAAATTTATCCCTGAATGCTCCCAACTGATGTATATTTACATGTAGTGATCAGCCCAGGACATCTGGAGATATGCATCAGGGAAGATTAGGTCCTTCAGAACTGAGTGATTCAGACGGCCTTAAAACAGTCCATGGGCTGGTCAGAAATCCTGTATCAACTTCATCTCTCACCCATGATGACCATTTTAAAAGTTATCTCCTCAACACTTATAACCCCCCACTGTCACTCTCTTTCATTCTCAGCATCCCTTATTTCAGAGAAAAACTTGGGACTCTCAGCTAGGAACCCCTTCACCTTCCCACTACCAAACATAAAATTCAGTTTCCTCTGTGCTCACCTGCTCCTCGGCCTCTTTTACCAACGGCATACTGTCTCCCTTCCTACTTGAGGCCAGTTCTGCCTCTTGACCTTTGGATTTTACTCTCATCCACTTTTTTTTTCAAGATTTCACACTACTTATTTTCTGTTTTCTGTCATAAAAATTTAACCTCACCTGTTTACTGGATCATTTCCATCAGTATTTAAATATGTTTGCATCTCTCCCACTCACAAAAAATAAATTATTTGACATCATGTTCTCCTCCAACTACTGCTCCCACTTTGTCTCCAGGCTTTCTCATGAGGACTGATAATTTTCACAAGTTTTATTTCCTTACATCTCACTGTTTCCTTTACACTCTCTTACCAGTATCTAGTCTCATTATTCCACTAAACCAGCTTTTCTAAAGACACCAATGGTATCCACTTAATGTTTTTATTTCTTACCTTTCTTGATCTCTTAGCCTCATTTGATCCTGTTGATCCTTATTTCCTCTTTGAACTACCATCTCCCTTTGACTTTTGTAATATTTTGCTCTGATGGCTCTTTTTCTTACATCTTGTAATTATTTCTTCTCAGTCTCTGTCACCCAGCCATTGAATGTTGTTTCCTTAAAGCTCTGTCCCAGTCTGTCCCCCCACTCTGTTCTCTTGACTGAGGTGATGCCACCCAGGCCCATAACTTCCTTATCAGCCCAGTGTGCTTCAGGATATTTGCACATGGCATTTCCTTTACACAGCATCTTCCCTCAGACCCTCCCTTGACACATCGTGTATTTATTCTCTACTCATCCTTCACATGAAGCATAGGTGCCACCTTCTCAGGAAGCTTTGCACAACCTTCTTGCTCTTGTGGCACCTCTGCAACACTTGTTGTAGTTATAATTTACATTAATTTCTATGCTTTGTTAAATGATAGGCTCTCCCATTAGAGGGAAGCTCTATAATGGCAGAAACCTTTTCTTCCTGTGATAATTTTACCCCTAGCACTTTTTACAACATGCTGAGTACGTGGTAGGTGTATAATAAGTAACTGTAGAATAAAATAACTAAATAAACAAACATTTTGAATAATGTATGGGAGCTCAAGAGAGAGGTCATGGCCAGAGAGAATAATTTGGAATTTAATTGCAATTCCATGGTAATGAAGCCTTGAGTTGGCCATAAGATTTTCCAGTGAGTGTTTATGAAGAGACTGGAGGGGAGAACTCAAAAACCTTGGGAACATTCACATTTAATGAGCCCTGGCTGACAGAGAATGATCCATCAAAGGAACTGGGACTCTTGTCACACATTACAGATTTTCCCTTTACAGTCCTAATTTTAATATTCTGCTCTTTTAGGCTAAAATGTTTCACAGCCACATTTTTGACTCAGCAAATATGTACAGCATCTACAAGGGAAAAAATCTAAATCTAATATTGATATTTAGCTTATTGATTATAATACTATAATAGTATTAATAGTTGTGTATAGTGATTAATAAGATTGACTTAATGAATAATAATTGCAACAAGGAATTAAGTATCCTTCAAAAATAGTTAGTATACCTAAGGAATTATATTTTCTCTGGTTTGTAATATTTTTGAACTGCGCTTCTAAAAATTTGCGTAAGTATAAATAATGTTTAATCTTTTTTTTCAGCCTGATAGTACTTTACTGATTATCTGTGAAAATAACTATATTCTTGAAGCTCCATTTCCAACCATAAGGGAGGAAGAGGATGATCATGATGCAATTTCCTATGAAATCAAAGATATGTGCATAAAATGTTTTCATTTTTCAAGCGTCAAATCTAAGATTTTGGTATGAGATTCTTGAATCATTATCTCCTAATATTTTTTTTTCTTGTTTAGTATGTAAAGTATCCTGTGGTAAGTGCTGGGAAAATACAAAGAAGAGTAAGCCGTAGACCCCGTATTTTATGGTAGTAATGAATAGATATGAAAATCACAGTGCAAAGAAAAGAATTTTAGGGGCATGCGGAGAAAAGAATATAGGTTCTAATGGAAGGATGAAAGGAGATTAAAAGTGACTGTATGGAGGTGACATTCAATACTTAAAGAATTAAAAGAATTTTGAAGCATGGAAAATGAGGAGGAAGGCAATAAAAGCTGGGAAAACATCCTGAGGGAAGGTAGACTTGTTTTTGAAGTTTGGGGAAATTAAGAATGGACTAGTAAAACAGGGATGCACCTTGTGGTGGGATGTGGCAAGAGTCTGTGACCAACACATGGATCTCCTTAAATTCTAGCCAAGCATTTCAATTGTTTCAATTTATTTCTTAGACCATTGGAATCCATTGTGAGTTTCTGAGGAGGGGATTGATGTGATGAGATCATCTTGGGAGATCATAGGGAGATAATTCTGAAGGTAAACACAATAAAGAGATAAAAGATGGGGCACTTCTGGCCAAGATGGAGGCATAGGTAGATTCACTGTGCCTCCTTACACAATCAAAAGAAGGATAACAACAAATTTAAAAACAAAAAACAACCAGAAATGTCAGGTATGGAAGTCCAACAACCAAGGAGTTAAAGAAACATTCATCCAGACTGGTAGGAGGGGCAGAGATGGACAGCCAGGGTGGAGAGTACTCATGGCAAAGGTGGCGGCTGGAGGACCTGGGCAGGCAAGGTGCTGGCCAGTGGACCAGACTTGTTGGTCCCACATTTGTGTGCAGATAATGGGAGAAACAACTGGGGAGTGAGACAGACCACGCAACCCAGGGTTCCAGCACAGGGAAATAAAGCCTCAAAGCCTCTGACTCAAAACACCTGTGGGGGTTGAGGTAGCAGGAGAAACTCCCAGCTTCACAGGAGAGTTTGCTGGAGAGACCCACAGGGTCCTACAATGTACACAAAACCACCCACCCAGGAATCAGCACCAGAAGGGTCCAATTTGCTTATGGGTAGCAGAGGAAGTGACTGAAAGCTGGCTGAGAGCCAAGCAAGTGGCATTGTTTCCTCTCAGTCCCTTCTCCCACGTACAACACAGCACAGCCAAGTGCTTGCTTTGCCCCAGTTAATACCTAAGGCTCCACCCCTTACCACATTACAGGTGTGCCAAGCCCCCCAAAAAGGGCTCCATGAAAGAACAGATCAAAACTCCAGAAAAAACACAACTAAGCAATGAAGAGATAGCCAAAATATCAGGTGCAGAATTCACAACACTGGTGATCAGGATGCTCACAGAAATGGTTGAGCATGGTTGCAAAATAGAGGAAGAAGTGAAGGCTATGCAAAGTGAAATAAAGGAAAATGTACAGGGAACCAACAGTGATGGGAAGGAAACTGGGACTCAAATCAATGGTTTGGAGCAGAAGGAAGAAATAAACATTCAGCTGGAACAGGATGAAGAAACAAGAATTCATAAAAATGAAGTGAGTCTGAGGAACCTCCAGGACAACTTCAAACATTCCAACATCCAACATCATAGGGGTGCCAGAAGGAGAAGAGGAAGAGCAAGAAGTTGAAAACTTATTTGAAAAAAATAGTGAAGGAAAACTTCCCCAATCTGGCCAAGGAAAAGACTTCCAGAAAGTCCAGGAAGCTCAGAAAGTCCCAAAGCAGTTGGACCCAAGGAAGCACACACCAAGGCACATCATAATTACATTACCCAGGATAAAAGAGAAGGAGAGAATCTTAAAAGCAGCAAGAGAAAATGAGACAGTTACCTATGAAGGAGTTCCCATCAGACTATCAGTTGATTTTTCAGAAGAAACCCTGCAGGCAAGAAGGAGCTGGAAAGAAGTGTTCCAAATCATGAAAAGCAGGGATCTACATCCAAGTGTACTTCCAGCAAAGCTATAATTTAAAATGCAGATAAAGTGCTTCCCAGATGAGGTCAAGTTAAAGGAGTTCATCATCACAAGCCCTTATTATATGAAATGTTAAAGGGACTTTTCTAAGAAAAAGAAGGTGAAAAATATGAACAGTAAAGTGACAAAAGACTTATAACTATCAACAACTGAACCTAAAAAATCAAAAACTAAAACTAAGCAAGCAACTAGAACAGGAACAGAATCACAGAAATAGAGATCACATGGAAAGTTATCAGTAGGGAGGGGGAGGAGGGTTGGGGGAAAAGGTACAGGGAATAAGAAGCATAAATGGTAGGTACAAAATAGACAGGGGAAGTTAAATAGTATAGGAAATGGAGAGTCCAAAGAACTTATATGTACAACTCATGGACATGAACTAAGAGGGTGAGTGGGGGTAGGAGGAGGGGATGCAGGGCAGAGGGGAACAAGGGAGGAAAATGGGATACTGTAATAGCATCATCAATAAGATATATTAAAAATAAATAAATAAATGTAAGAAGGAAGTAAAAGATGAGATGTAGGGATGCTAGTGTTGGCCAGTTGATAGATGCTGAAGGCTTGAGCCACAGTCTTAGTAAAAATAGAAACATCCTTCGTAAATGGTTTCAGTCCACCTAATTTATGGGCTGACAGGGAGAGACTGAGAGAAACTGTATTTAGTTTCTTTATTAGGGGAATAATAGTGAAATAATTTCTTTAAAATCAGGATCAGTGGAGGATAATACAGAAAGAAAGTTATTCTGAAGATTTGAAAAATTTAACAATAGAAATATATCGCCAAGTTGATAGCTATTTTTCAATGATATCACTTGTTACATTAGAGCTGTGATTTTTTCTAGAACCCTATCCTCCTTCTACTTTCTTTGTCATCCAGAATAGTGTAAATGAATGAATGAATTACCGTCGTTTTCACATCTCCTTAATGTCTCTTTTGCAAAAGAGATTAATAGAAATTGAGAAGAGAAAGAGACGAAAGGAGTTGAAGGAGAAGGAAAAGGAAGAAAGGAAGAAGCGTCTAGCAGCAGAGATGGGGAAAGATGGAGAAATGGAATCCCAAGAGGAGGAGGAAAAGGAGGAAGAAGAAGAGGAAGAGGAACCCTTGCCCGAAATCTTTATTCCATCAACCCCCTGTCGCATCCTCTGTGGATTTTACTCTGGGCCAGGGAAGTTCTGGCTTTCTTTGGTGAGTAATAATGTAATAAATAATTTTCGTGTCATCCCTAAATTAATATATTTGATATTCATTATTTTCCAGTATATTTTTACTTTCTCTTTACTTTCTCTTATGGCAAGACTTCATTTATTAACTCCTAGTAAAGTTGTGGATTTTGAAGAATGAACATTACAGTTTTTTAATATCATCTTAATATATGTCTTATATGTCTACTTGTTATATCTGTTATCATCTAGGACAATCATGGGTGTTCCAGGAGGTCTAAGGGGAGAAGAACTGAAGTATATATGGCTTATCAATTTTTTCCAGTTTTATTTAAATATAATTGACATATAGCACAGTATAAGTTTAAGGTGTATAGCATAGTGATTTGATTTACATATATGGTTAAATGATTACCACAGGAAATTAATATCCACCCTATACTTTTATTTACTAAGTATGGAAACTTACCCTGAACCTGGCACCATTCTAAGTGATCTACCCAACAACCCTCTAAAATAATTGCCTTTATTTACATTTTACATACAAATAACCCAAGGCATAGAGAGGTTAAGTAACTTGTCCAAGGTCACACAGCGAGTTGGAACCAGGATCTGGACTCAAGCTGTCTGGCTGTAGAGTCCATGCTCTTACTAGTAAACTACACCTGTGTATATGGTTAAGTTATAGTTCACAGAGGCAATGACACTTGATCCAACTACTTGCCAACTTGTGCCTACATGTAAGCAGATGCTGTGGAAAACCAGTCTCATTTTGAAGTCATGGCCACAGTTCTCAAATCAGTACTCACACTGTAGTCTGGCTCTGCTACCCAGCTCTGTTCACTTTCCCATTTTTCAAGTTCTTGTTTTAATTCTTTCTTCTCCCCTCAAATATTTTGTGTCTTCCCTCACTTTCCATTGATAACCTCATCTCACATTTCACTGAGAAAATAAAATAAGGACCATCAGATGGAATTATCTTGACTCAGTCAGATCTAATGCTCTCCAGGGATCCATGTAAGTTGAATCTGCTTTGCCTGTTGTACATCTTGAATGGTCCCTGCAACTGCCCAGTGACACTTCCACATGGCCTCTTGATCCCACCCCCTCTCAGTTTGTCAAAGATTTGCTCCTGAAATAAGCAACATGGTCTTCTGTATCATCAACTTCTCTCTATTTACTCAATTCTCATTAGCACATAAACATGCTTTAGTACTTAATCTTACAATTTCTCCTTAACCTCTTTTTCCTTCCCCTCCACTCCTGCTTTATATGAAACCTCATTGAAGTAGTTGTCTGTAATTGTTGACTTCATTTCTTCACCTCCTATTTGCTCTTCAATCCCTTCTAGTTGAGTTTCTGTCTCCACCAACTTCAAAGATTTCCATATGACCAAGCTCAGTGGTCACTTCTCTGTCCATTTGACCTTTCAGAAACATTTGATGGAGCTGAGCCTCCATCCTTCTCTTTTCAAAATAATTTTTATTTTCAAATTAGAGTTGATGTGCAAGATTATATTAGTTTCTAGGTATACAATCCAGTAGCTAGACATTTACGTAACCTATGACATTATCACCTCATAAAGTCTAGTACCCACCTGACACCATACGTAGTAACTACAATATCAACTGTATTGTACTTTACATTCCTGTGATTATTTTGTAACTACCAATTTCTACTTCTTAATCTCTTCCTCTTTACTCCCAGTTCCCTAACCACCCCTCTCATTTGGCAGCTATCAAAATATTCTCTGTATTTGTGAGTCTGCTTCTGGTTGGCTTGTTTGTTTATTTTGTTTTTAGATTCCACATATAAGTGAAATCATATGACATTTGTCTTTCTCTGTCTGATTTATTTCACTTAGCACAATATCCTCTAGGTCCATCCATGTTGTTAAGAGATGACATGATTTCATTTTTTTATGGCTGAGTCATAGTCCATTGTATATATGCATTAGTTCTTTATCCATTCACCTATTGATGGACATTTAGATTGTTTTCATATCTTGGCTATTGTAAATAATGCTACAATGAACATATGGATATATATGTCTTTTCAATTTAGTGTTTTGGGTTTCTTTGGGTAAATACCCAGAAATGGAACTGCTAGCTCCTTCTTTGTCTCTTGTTAGTCAGTTAATATTTGACAAAGGGGAGACAAGCATACGGTGAGGTAAAGACAGTCTCTTCAATAAATGGTATTGGGAAAATTGGACAGGTACATGCAAATAAAAGAAATTAGGCCACCAACTTATACAATATACAAAAATGAGCTCAAAATGGATAAAAGACTTAAATGTAAGTTGCAAAACCACAAAAATCTTGAAGAAAACATAGGCATTAACATTTCAGATATTTTGCATAGCAGTGTTTTTGCTGATATATCTCCCAGGACAAGGAAAACACAGGAAAAAAACAAACAAATGAGACTACATCAAATTGAAACACTTCTACACAGTTAAAGAAACCATCATCAAAATAAAAACATAACCCATTGTATGGGAGAACATATTTGCCAATGATACACCTGATAAGGGTTTAATTTCAAAAATATCTAAAGAACTTATACAACTCAACACTAGGAAGATAAACAAATTGATGAAAAATGAGCAAAGGCCTGAATAGACACTTCTCTAAAGAGGACATGCAGATGACCAATAGACATATGAAAAAATGCTCAACATCACTAATCATCAGAGAGATGCAAATTAAAACCACAGTAAGATATCACCTCACACTTGCCAGAATGGCTACCATCAATAAATCAATAAACAACAAGGGCTGGCGAGGTTGTGGAGACAAAGGAACCCTTGTGCACTGTTGATAGGAATGCAGACTGGTACAGCCACTGTGGAAAACAGTATGGAGTCTCCTTAATAAACTAAAAATGGAACTCCCTTTTTACCCAGTGATTCCACTTCTGAGAATATACCCTAAGAATCCTGAAACACCAGTTCAAAAGAACATATGCACCCCTATGTTCACAGTAGCATTATTTATAATAGCCAAGGTCTAGAAACAGCCTAAGTACCCATCAGTAGAAGAATGGATAAAAATCTGTGGTACATTTACACAATGGAATACTATACAGCGGTAAAAAAGAAGGGACTCTTACCTTTAGGGACAGCATGGATGGACCTAGAGAACATTATGTTAAGTGAAATAATCCAGTTAGTGAAAGATGAATACCATACAATTTCAGCATATGTGGAACCTAATGAAAAAAATTAACTAATGAACAAAATAGAAACAGAGGCATGGACACATGGAACAGACTGAGAGCTATTGTGGGGGGACTGGATGAAAGAAGATGAAGGGGTTAACCAAAGAACATGCATGCATGACCCATGAACATGGAAAACAGTGTGGGGCTTGCCTGAGGCAGGGTGGGGGTGCTGGGTAGAAGCAGGCAAAGGAGGAAAAAGTGGGAATTAATTATAATAGCATAAACAATAAAATATAATTTGAAATGACAGGTAAAAAAATAAATAAAAATAGTCTTTTTTTTGTCTAGTATAAGTATTGCTATTCCAACTTTTTTTGTGTTTGTTTCCATTTTCATGAAATATCTTATCCAGCCCTTTACTTTTAGTCTGTGTCTTTTGGTCTAAAGTTAGTCCCTTGTAAACATCATATGTAAGGCCCTTGTTTTGTTATCCACTCAGCCATTATATATCTTTTTATTGGAGCATTTTACCCATTTGTGTTTAAAGTAATTGTTGATAGATATGTATTTAGTGGCATTTTATTCATTTTTCTTCTTCTTCTTTCCCTTCTCCTCCCCCTCCTCCTTCTCCTTCTTCCCCTTCTCCTCCTCCTTCTCCTCCTTCTTCTCCTTCTTCTTCCTCCTTCTTCCTCTTCTTCTCCTCCTCCTTCTCCTCCTTCTCCTCCTTCTCCTTCTCCACCTCCTCCTCCTTCTTCCTTCTTCTTCCTTCTTCCCCTTCTTCCCCTCCTCCTCCTCCTCCTCATTTTTCTTCTTTTTAAAAATATAGTTTATTGATTAGCTTGGCTCTGTTGCACAATGGATAGCGCATTGGACTTCTAAAAATATAGTTTATTGATTATGCTATTACAGTTGTCCCATTTTCCCCCTTCACTTCCCTCCACCCTACTCACCCTCTCCCACCCACATTCCCCCCTTTAGTTCATGTCCATGTGTCATACTTACAAGTTCTTTAGCTTCTACATTTCTCATACTGTTCTTACCCTCCCCCTGTCTATTTTCTACCTACCATTTATGCTACTTACTCTCTGTACCTTTTCCCCCTCTCTCCTCCTCCCACTTCCCTGTTGCTAACCTTCCATGTGATCTCCATTCCTGTAGTTCTATTCCTGTTCTAGTTGTTTGCTTAGTTTGTTTTTGTTTTGGGTGTGGTTGTTGATAATTGTGAGTTTACTGTCATTTTACTGCACATGTTTTTTATCTTCTTTTTCTTAGATAAATCCCTTTAACATTTTATATAATAAGAGCTTGGTGATGATGAACTCCTTTAAGTTGACCTTATCTGAGAAGCACTTTATCTGCCCTTCCATTCTAAATGATAGCTTTGCTGGGTAGAGTAATCTCAGATGTAAGTCCTTGCCTTTTATGACTCAAATACTTCTTTCCAGCTCCTTGTTGCCTACAAGGTTTCTTTTGAGAAATCAGTGGACAGTCTTATGGGAACTCCTTTGTAGGTAACTATCTCTTTTTCTCTTGCTGCTTTTAAGATACTATCCTTATCTGTCATCTTGGCTAATGTAATTATGATGTGCCTAGGTGTGTTCCTCCTTGGATCCAACCTCTTTGGGACTCTCTGAGCTTCCTGTACATCTATTTTCTATTTGGGAGTCTATTTTCTGGGAGTCTATTTTCTTTGCCAGAATGGGGAAGTTCTCCTTTATTATTTGTTCAAGTAACTTTTCCACTTGTTGTTCTTCCTCTTCTCTTTCTGGTGTCCCTATAATTTGGATGTTGGAGTGTTTAAAGATGTCCTGGAGGTTTCTAAGCCTCTCCTCATTCTTTTGAATTCTTGTTTCTTCATTCTTTTCTGATTGGATGTTTCTTTCTTCCTTCTGGTCCACTCCACTGATTTGAGTCCAAGTTTCCTTCCCATCATTATTGGTTCCCTGTACATTTTCCTTTATTTCACTTAGCATAGCCTTCATTTTTTTTTCATCTAATTTGCGACCAAATTCAACCAATTCTGTGAGCAACCTGATCACCAGTGCTTTGAAGTGTGCATCTGATATGTTGGCTATCTCTTCATTGCTTAAGCTGTATTTTTTATGGAGCTTTGATCTGTTCTTTTGTTTGGACCATTTTTTGTTTGTTTGTTTTCACATGCCTGTTATGTACTGAGGGGCAGAGCCTTAGGTGTTTGCTGGGGTGGGGCAACTCAGTCAGTGCATTGTGACATTGTATGTGGGGTGGTGTCCAAGAGGGAACAATGGCACTTGCTCTGCTCTCTGCTGGATTTCAGTCATTTCTGCCACTTCCCACAAGCAAATTGGGCCCTTCTGGTGCTGATTCCCGAGTGGGTGGGTTTGTGTACATTCTAGGATCCTGTTGGTCTCTCCAACGAACTCTCCTGTGAGGCTGGGAGTTTCTCCCGGCACCTCAACCCCCACAGGTGTTTTCAGTCAGTGTTTTGAGGCTTTATTTCCCTGCCCTGGGATCTTGGGTTGCACAGTCTGTCTCACTCCCCAGTTTTGCCTGGTTTATCTGCACACAAATGTGGGACCACCCAGTCCATCAGCCACTTTGTGTGTTGCACCCCTCCACAATCCACCGCCTTAGTGGGTCTGCCAGTTGCCACTTTTCCCCAAGCACTCTCTACCCTGCTGCCCAACTCCACCCCTCCTACCGGTCTGGGTGAATATTTCTTCTTTAACTCCTTGCTTGTCAGACTTCCATACAGTTCAATTTTCTGTCAGTACTGGTTGTTTTTTTGTTTCTAAATTTTTGTTGTTCTTATTTTGGTTGTGCAAGGAGGCACACTGTGTCTACCTATGCCTCCATCTTGGCCAGAAGTTCTTCTCCTCCTCCTTCTTCTTCAAGAAGACCCTTTAACATTTCATGTAATGCAGATTTGGTGATGACAAATTTCTTTGCCTTTTCTTGTCTGGTAAGCTCTTTATCTGCACTTCAATTATGAATTATAGCTTTGCATGGTAGAGTAAACTTGGTGCAGGCTCCTGTTTGCATTACTTTGAATATTTTGTGCCATTCCCTTCTGGCCTGAAAAGTTTCTGTTGAGAAATCAGCTGACAGTCTTATGGTCACTAATTGCTTTTTTTCCTGCTGCTTTTAAGATTCTTTCTTTGTCTTTAATCATTGGCATTTTTATTATGATATGTCTTGGTGTGGTCTTCTTTGAGTTCATCTAGTATTGAATTCTCTGACCTTTTGGACTTGTATGTCTATTTCTTTCACCATGTTAGGGAAGTTTTTTGTCATTTTTTTTCAAATAGATTTTAAATTCCTTTTTTTCTCTCTTCTCCTTTTGGCATCCCCATAATGTGAATGTTGGTACTCTTGAAGTCCCAGAGGCTCCTTAAAAATCTCCTTATCTCTTCTCATTTTTTTTAACCTTTTTTTTTTGGCAGGGGGGAGTGTTTTCTGCTTCCTTATCTTCCAAATCACTAATTATATGCTCTGTTTCATCTACTCTACTGTTAATTCTATGTAATATATTCTTTATTACAGTTATTGTATTTTTCACTTTTGACTTTTTTCTGTTTTACATCTCCATTTTGTATGTGTCCTGTCTCTTTGTTCTTACTAAATTCATTTACTCCTAAGTTCACTGAGCATCCTTATAACCAGTGTTTTGAACTCTGTATCTGGTAGATTGCTTGTCTCCGTTTTACTTAGTTCTTTTTCTGGAGTTTTGTTATTTCGTTTGGGTTATTTATTTATTTATTTATTTTTGTCTCTTCATTTTGGCTGCCACCCTGTGTTCATTTCCATGTATTAGGTAGTGCCCCTACATCTTTCAGTGTTGGTAGAGTGGTGTTATGTAGTAGGTGTCCTATGGGCCCAGTGGTGCAGCCTCCCTGGTCACCAGGACTGGGTGTGTCAGGTTTGTCCCCCCCACCCGTATGAGCTGTGTGCCACCTTCTCTTTGTAGCTGACCCTTGATTCCACTGGCACATCAATGGCAGGGATCTACCTCATCCTTTTAAAAATACTTTATTTTCCTGTCTTAAAAGACACCACATTCTACTGGCCACTTTTTAGCCTTATCTGCTGGCTTCTCATATTCTGAACAAGGTTTTGAGATTTGAAGTACTCTAGGATGTGGTCTTGGATCCATTTTTTTTCTTGCTAGGTAACTTCATCTAGTCCTGTGGCTTTAAATGTCAATTATATGCCAATTAATATCAAATTTTTGTCTCTATTCTTGACCTCTCCTCTTACATTCAGACTCATATACGTACCCAACTTGACATCTCTTATTGATACCTCAAAATTAACATATTCAAAATATAGCTTTTAAATCACTTTTGCCTCATGCAAACCTGCTCCATCTTTATCTCAGTAAATGAGACAAGCATCCACCCAGATACTAAAACAAAACTTAGAGTTATTAATGCTTGTTCTCTTCCATACTCTTATATTCAAAGAATGTCTCTTTAAAGCAGTGTACGGTTAGGCTTCTTCTTTTAATCCTGTAGGTTGACCTTTGTCTTTATTTTAATAGAGTACTATGTCCAATTATGTTTAATGTGATTACTAATATATTTTAGATCAAATCCACCATCTTTTTAAAAAGATTTTATTTATTTATTTTTAGAGAGGGAAGAGAGGGAGATAGAGAGAGAGAGAAACATCAATGTGCAGTTGCTGGGGGTCATGCCCTACAACCCAGGCATGTACCCTGACTGGGAATCAAACCTGCGACACTTTGGTTCGCAGCCTGCACTCAATCCACTGAGCTATGCCAGCCAGGGAAAATCCACCATCTTACTCACTATTTCTCTTCATCGCATCAATTCTATGTTCCCTTTTTCACCTTCTGGATGATTAAGGTAATTTTCTGCTCTATTAGGTTATTAGTTATACAGTCTTTTACTATTTATTTAGAGGTGATCCTAAAGATCATAATATGTATCCTTAACCTAATATGGTTTAATGTAAATTTATTCTCATGCTAGTTCCAGAGAAAAAGGCCTTAGAGCACTTCATTCCGTGCATCTTCCCTCATTGTCATGTATTTTATTGTTACATATGTATTTGTGTCCCCAAAAGGCATTTTACTATTGTTTTATATTCTTGGTATCATTTTTGTATATTATTTTTCTTTCTGTTATTCCTTTCTACATCCTTTTAATTACATCTTCTGCCTAAAAAATAGCTTTTGATATTTTCTTTAATGTAGGGTGTGTTGATGACAAATTTTCTGGTGTTTGTCATGATCTATAAAATCCTGTTATTAAATACTGCTTATTCAGGGTAATATTTAAATGGAATTCAATACATAGTCAGAGCTGAGAACTCTCTTCTCTTTTAAGTAGAAACAAAGTATTGTGTTTTATCATTATAATTGTATAGTTGAATATAAATGGAAAATGGACATACTTTATAAAACCTATCTATAATAATAGAATTCATATAAAGTAGATGTTTTAAGACATCTATTTTATGATTGAAAATTTGAAATAATCAAAAACTTCTCATGTAGTCATGTGTCTTATATTCAAATACTACCTTCTGTGTTATTTATCTCTTTTCTAGGGTGGCTATGATGCTGGTTTTCTATATCACTGTGAGTTCCCTCCATATGACAAAAGCAGTAATCTCACAGAAAAGAAAGATGAACCTTTTGATTTCCGTTTTCTTGAGGATGCAGAAGACAATCCCATCCATACCATCACTTTCAGGTGAACAGAATTTCAGAAAGCTTTAAAAAACGATAACCCATTGGTATCTATAGTTTTGCCCATTATGAATATTGTCAATTTTTAAAGATCTATCCAAATGGAGGGGTACTCAAATAATGATAAATAAATCAAAGGGAGAAACAGAGTCAAAGCTAATCCTGAAACTGTATTTCAATCTATTTTACCAAATATTTTGCAAATAATTCTGTTTATCACATAATTGAGTTTCACAGATTCACTCTGTGTTATTTAGGAGGATGCCAATGCATGGTCAGATAATGTAGCTTCAGGGTTATGATTCTGGAGAAATCACAGATTGAATTATTACTCCTTTAGTAATTAGTAATGAAGCATATGCACCAGTCATTCTTTTGGAGACCAAATGCAATAACTCCAACTGTCAAATAGGCTTCCCCCCGCCACCCTTTATCTTTTTGTATTAGTTTGCTGAAACTTCCATGGTTACTTAGGGCTTCAGCATGTGAGTTTTGAGGGGAACATAATTTAGTCCATCATAGCTTTGTTACTAAATATTTAGTCATTTGTCAATTAATTTAAAATTAAACATTTTCAGATTAATATGAAGAACAATTTACTTTTTGTTTCATAGTTTTAACCAGGATATGATGTTTTGTGGGATGCAAGATGGAGCAATTCGAATCTATCTCCTAAAACAGAATGACTCTTCATTGACCAGTATGGAACACTATTGGCACTTCAGTATCCATGACAATAATTATGGATGTATTAAAGGCATTTCTACTAGCTATGATGACCGTTTTTTGGTTACCATTGGAGCAGATAGTAATATTTTTGTTTTCAGCATTTTTTCTGTATACGAGTTACAGAAAAGCATGAGAGCCAAAGTGCCATCTCCCAGGGTATGTAAGTAACAACCACAACAACAACACCCTTTATTTTAAAATAGTAACGTTAAAATTGTTCATATTCTCTAAAATTTGAAAACTACTCAGACACATTTACTTTATAGACTAATCTTCCTACCAATATTATAATCTACTTTCTGGTGCCTCTTTCTCAAATACTAAAGGTGTTGAATTCCCTTTCTTTCTTAAGGTATAGAATGTCCCAAATTAAAAAAAATGGCGTCAATTTTCTGTATCAATCACTTAATCAAAGTTTGTTTTCAAAATGCACATTTTTTCATATATATATATATTGCTTTTTATTTATTCACTCACTCATTGAAGGGGTTTATGTGAAATGTACACTATAATTTGTACCTTGGAAAGGGGTTGTGAAAATATTTTTGTCATAGTATTAGAATATGATAGTGTGGGTCATGATTAAAGTTTCAGTTAAATTATTCTATTCTAGGAATAATACATTATTGGCTTTTAATAAAGATTGAATAGTCAGATCCCCAAATTATATACTTTTGCCCTGTCAGAGAACCTGAATTTTCTATTATCGAAGTGGTCCATTTTGATTGAATTATTGATAACTGTTAGAATTTCTCCTAAGGAATAAAGAATTGTATTAGAAAGACTATATTTAAAATTCCTATGAACTCATTGGCTTCCCACTTAACAGGTAGCCAACCTCAGGAGACCAGACAAAAACAAAGGGAAGATTTGAGAGGGAAAATTTTAATTTCTATTAATAGCAAAACAATGTGGAGAATGGACTGTTTTCTAAAGAGGTTCAGCTCAGGAAGAGGAATTACAGAATGGAAAGTGTATGAACAAGAAGAAAATCTTAGGACTTCTGGCCAAGATGGAGTGTAGGTGGATACACTGTGCTTCCTTGCACAACCAAAATGACAATGACAAATTTAAAAAGAAAAAACAACCAGGACTGCCATACAATTGAACTGTATGGAAGTCTGACAACCAAGGAGTTAAAGAAACATTCATCCAGACTGGTAGGAGGGGCAGAGATGGACAGCCAGGGTGGAGAGTACTCATGGCAAAGGTGGTGGCTGAAGGACCTGGGCAGGCAAGGTGCTGGCCAGTGGACCAGACTTGTTGGTCCCACATTTGTGTGCAGATAATGGGAGAAACAACTGGGGAGTGAGACAGACCATGCAACCCAGGGTTCCAGCACAGGGAAATAAAGCCTCAAAGCCTCTGACTCAAAACACCTGTGGGGGTTGAGGTAGCAGGAGAAACTCCCAGCTTCACAGGAGAGTTTGCTGGAGAGACCCACAGGGTCCTACAATGTACACAAAACCACCCACCCAGGAATCAGCACCAGAAGGGTCCAATTTGCTTATGGGTAGCAGAGGAAGTGACTGAAAGCTGGCTGAGAGCCAAGCAAGTGGCATTGTTTCCTCTCAGTCCCTTCTCCCACGTACAACACAGCACAGCCAAGTGCTTGCTTTGCCCCAGTTAATACCTAAGGCTCCACCCCTTACCACATTACAGGTGTGCCAAGCCCCCCAAAAAGGGCTCCATGAAAGAACAGATCAAAACTCCAGAAAAAACACAACTGAGCAATGAAGAGATAGCCAAAATATCAGGTGCAGAATTCACAACACTGGTGATCAGGATGCTCACAGAAATGGTTGAGCATGGTTGCAAAATAGAGGAAGAAGTGAAGGCTATGCAAAGTGAAATAAAGGAAAATGTACAGGGAACCAACAGTGATGGGAAGGAAACTGGGACTCAAATCAATGGTTTGGAGCAGAAGGAAGAAATAAACATTCAGCTGGAACAGGATGAAGAAACAAGAATTCATAAAAATGAAGTGAGTCTGAGGAACCTCCAGGACAACTTCAAACATTCCAACATCCAACATCATAGGGGTGCCAGAAGGAGAAGAGGAAGAGCAAGAAGTTGAAAACTTATTTGAAAAAAATAGTGAAGGAAAACTTCCCCAATCTGGCCAAGGAAAAGACTTCCAGGAAGTCCAGGAAGCTCAGAAAGTCCCAAAGCAGTTGGACCCAAGGAAGCACACACCAAGGCACATCATAATTACATTACCCAGGATAAAAGAGAAGGAGAGAATCTTAAAAGCAGCAAGAGAAAATGAGACAGTTACCTATGAAGGAGTTCCCATCAGACTATCAGTTGATTTTTCAGAAGAAACCCTGCAGGCAAGAAGGAGCTGGAAAGAAGTATTTCAAGTCACTAAAAGCAAGGACCTATATCCCAGATTTCTCTATCCAGCAACTGTCATTTAGAATTGAAGGGCAGATAAAGTGCTTCCCAGATGAGGTCAAGTTAAAGGAGTTCATCATCACTAAGCCCTTATTTAAGAAGTGTTGAAGTGACTTTTCTAAGAAAAAGACAATGATCAAAAATATGAACAGTAAAGTTACAAAAGACTTATAACTATCAACAACTGAACCTAAAAAATCAAAAACAAAACAAACTGGAACAGGAACAGAATCACAGAAATGGAGATCACATGAAGGGTTATCAATGGGGAAGGGGAGGGGGAATGTGGGAAAAAGGTACAGGGAATAAGAAGCATAAATAGTAGGTACAAAATAGACAGGGGGAGGTTAAGAATAGGATGGGAAATGGAGAAGCCAAAAAATTTATATGTACAACCTATGGACATGAACTAAGGGGTGTGGAATGTAGGTGGGAGGGGTTGTACAGGGAAGAGGGGAATAAAAGGGAGTAAATGGGACAACTATAGTAGCATAATCAATAAAATATATTTAAATATTAAAAAATTAAATATTAATGTGCTAAATTACCCATAAAAATAATATCATTCTACCTGTTGTCAACTCTCTAATGGAAACATGTATTGGATAGAAAAAAATACATTCTGCATATATGTAATATGTCCTTTTATTTATGACTGCAATCAATATTTCTTAAATTACTGAAGTACTCTCTGCTTTGAAGAAGGTGAAACCAGAAATAATTGAATAAACAAACCAGAAACCAAACTCTGCATAGGTTTGAGGTTCTTACCTTATCATACTTTAGAATCAATGAGGGAGTTGTTAAAAGTACAGATGCTTGAGCCCTACTCAAGAGCAATTACATCAAAATCTCTGAAGGTGAGGCCAAGGTATCTGCAACCTATCCCTCCCCAGACCCCTGTAATCTTACTGTGCAAACTGTATTGAGAACAATTGGCATACATTTTGTAACTGCTGGGAGCATCTTTGTTTAAACTCAAATGTATTGAAAACAGCTGAGGCCAGGAGATCCTGGAAATCACACTAATTTGAAGAACTAAGAAGCTTAATTCTGGGCAATAAAACAATTTTAAAATGTAGTTCTATTTATCCATTTGTCCACTGGTATGTGATCCAAACCCAGATGACCTCCTAGTGCCAGAGATTGCAAGGATCTATAAAACAGACAGAAATAAACACAACAGACTATCTGTGGAAGTATGCCATGTGATGCTACCTTGAAGTCAGAATAACCTGCATTATATCTGAAATAAACTTTAAACTACTGCTCCTTTTTTGATTTTCTATCCAGCTGCTCTCCTATCAGACTTTATCTTTTTTAATTTTATCTTTTGTTTACCTCCCTCCATTCATTCACATGCTCATCTGAGAGGACTTAAGTTGTTCTAGCTTTGGACAATAACTGCTTTTAGAAACTGTAGTTACAAGAGAACAGTTGCTCAAGATTCAGGATTTTTTTTAAAAATGGAGCATGTATATTATGTGACCAGTGTCTTGACTTGACTTGTCTAACTTGGTTATGAGATTAAACCATTCCTTGCTGCTCTAACATGCTGAAGAAATCATCCAAAGGGGAAGGAGGTGGGTGCTCAGTTGTCACATCAAAGGGAGCAGCATTATTCTGGCAGCGTCCATTCTTGGTTAAGACTTCCACTGTTAGAGATCTGAGGTTACATGATATACTTTATGCTCATGTGGCTGGAGAATGGTATTGAATTTATAGCATCAGCAGAACACAAAATGTGGCGTATTTTATACATGTCAGTAAAGGAATGACCTGTTTTTGTTCTACAGAGAAAAAGGGAAAAAAGTCAATGATTAACAGTAACAAGAGTGTATTAGTGATCATTGTCTCTTACATTGGTCATGATTTATGACTTCACTTTTACTAAAATCATAAACCTGTCTTACATAAAAATACATAGACTTACATTTCATATGTATAAAGACTACTAGTATAATACAACAACTTGATCAAAAGTCTTTGTGTCTTTACAATGAGTGACAGCAAAATAGAGACTGATCTATTAGAAAAGATAATAGAACCCTGGCTGGTGTAGCTCAGTGGATTGAGTGCTGGACTGTGAACCAAAGGGTCACTGGTTCAATTCCCAGTCAGGGCACATGCCTGGGTTGCAGGCCAGATCTCCAGGAGGGACTGCACGAGAGGCAACCATACACTGATGCTTCTCTCCCTCCCCCTCTCTAAAAATAAATGAATAAAATCTCAAAGATAATAGAGAATAAGCAAATTCAGTTTTACTTAAGAACTGATTAGCTAGCAAACTAAGATTCTTGTATAGTTCACCAGGTTATAATTCCTCTTCTTTAACAGTAAGACATTTTACAGCATAGCACTTGAATAAACCAAGTACTTCTGTGTGATTTACTTCATAGTACTCCTTAATTAAACTGATTTTCTTTTTAAAGGGAAATTCATATTTCTGATTTAATATCTTTCTCAAGGAGAAGGATTATATTATTCTGTATATTTCTCATTGTATGTGTTCTTTTGATAAGGTCAAGTGAAATGCTTACTAATATATACGAGGTATTTTGGGGAATTGTGTATGCATAAAAGGGATATACCTTTTTGAAAAACTGTCCTTTAAAATAAATAACAGAAAATTTTTGTGTGTATTATTTGTGAATAACATAAATATTAGTATTTCATATTTTGAAGGGTCAATATGGTGATATTAACATTTTTGCATACACATGATTAAGTTTCAACACTTTCTCTACCTACCCTTTTAAATGAAGTAGAAAAAATAAGTTTAGTCAACTGCAATATTTTCCCTAGTTTGTTTTTTGCAAAAATATTTTTCAGGCCTATAGTTGCTAGAAAATGGCAGAGGGGAACCCTCAATTTACTTATGATTAGATATTTTAAGGGTAATATGCAATTTTAAAGGACTAACTTTTTATTCCTCTCCCTACAGTTTGGAATTGAAACAGAGCCAATTCCAGAAGATATTGAAGATCCCAAAGCCTACAGGTCTGAGCTTTTGCAAAACAAACCAACATTTTGTAGAAATTGATTAAGCTAAATGAATTGCTAAATAGTTAAATGCTAATTTTCTCTTTGCTGTTTCTGTATCTTAACTTGTTATGCTTTTACATTTCTGTTTCCAGTATAGAGAATGCCAGAAGAAAAAGAGAACATGACAAGCTAATGAAAGAAGTGGAAGAAATAAAGGCCAAGAAGAGAGAACAACTCAAAGCTTTGAGGGATCAATTTCAGAAATTACTACAAATGAATGAAGAATTACCAAAGCATATGCAGTTTAAACGGACAGTAAGTAAAAAGTAAATTTGACTTTAACTTTAACATATATTATTTCTGGTTTGAGACTAGTACTCTTTGGCCAACAAGTAGGAACACTTAAAATCATCTTTAAGCTTCTCTTTACCTGGCCAATATGTTGGCAGCAACTAAATTACTCTAGAACTGGTCACACAACTTAGTTTAGATGCAGAAGAACCTCTTAATACAAAGTTTACTTCTGGATTTAGCTACCTTACCTTTTTTTGGTAACAAGATAAGATATAAATGTAAGTTTGTATCTGGTTATCAACTCTTATGATATGTAGTCAAGATATCTATCTATTGAATATCAAACTATTAGATACATAATTTGATTCTTGATGGTTCCATTTCTATAATTCATCAGATCTGTTGAAAAGATAGTACCTGCTTTACCCACAAAATTTCTGAAAGATGACTTAGTTTATTTTTTTAGCTATAGGGATGATCACTCAATTGTTTAAGCTAATTCTGTATTATTTTTTTCTTTTTTTTAGTAATTTTTTTCATTTTGTACTTCTTCCTAAACAGAAGTACTGTTAAGAGCCTAATCAAATAAAAACCTAGAATTTATCCTCCTGACCATAACCACAGTTTGTCCAGTCCCATAATTCTAGAGGCACTTGGGTAATTTGATATAAAAAATGCTTTGGCAAAATCATAATGGTTAACTCATATTCGTTAAAAGATGTTTATGTTCTTTTACTAAGAAAAAGATAGACACTTGCAGAATATGGATGACATAACTCAAAATAAAGAACAACTGAGGCACGTTCTTTGCCTAAGCACATTGCACACATCATTACTCACAACACAAGCACCTCTGGAAAGAATAATTACCATTTCCAGTTTAGTGTGAATGGAAGCCCTGACAACATTCAGGAGTGAAGGTAAGAAACATGAGGCCTCTAAGTATAATTATGGGGAAAACAACCCCCTTGGTGAAGAACATTCAACCAGAACTTGATGTTAAGAAGATACCAAAGATTTTGCTGTCTTTTCTGGGTAGGGTCATATGGGAGGAGATGTTCAGCTAATGGTCAACTGTCAGGAGCTTCTACCTTGTGCCCAGCTGGCTAGGTAAAGTAGTTGCTTTGGGGAAAAGGGAATATATTTTTTAAAACTTTGTGAAGGGAGCTCTAGCCAGGTGACTCAGTTGGTTGGAGCATCACCCCATACACCAAAAGGTTTTGGGTTCAATTCTTGGTCAGGGCACATGCCTAGGCTGCAGGTTCGATCCCTGGTTGAGGCGGGTACAGGAGGTAACCAATTGTTGCTTCTCTCTCACAGCGATATTTCTCTCTCTCCTCTCTAAGATCAGCAGGCCTATCCTTGGGTGAAGATAATGTAAACTTTGTGAAAGGAGTATTTTTTAAAACTTTGTACAATCTAAATATTCTGTTAGCATTCATTATTTTTATTGCTAGAAAAACCATTTAGTATGTAACTTTATTTGTATTGTTAATTATTTCTGAGAACTTTTTTCCATTTTTTTGCAGAAGATCAAAAGTATGTTATTTCCTTCTAGAATGGAGTTTATGATATTTGGGAGAGAGTAATGATGGTGCATAAAATTGAGGACAAAATTTAAAAATCTGTATGTGTGAAATAAGATTGATAAAATACATTGATAAAAGTACCCATTTTGATGAACAAATCTACCTATCTACAGGATTTTGATATAGATTCTAAAATTCGTGCTGACATTAACAGAAAAACAGTTCATAAAATTCAACAAGTGGAAAAGGAATTAGCTTGGGAAAAAGAGAAACATGAACTTGGCCTAAAGAAGCTACAGAATAGGTAGGATCCATATTTCTTGCAATTTAAGATGTTTGTCACTATGTTTGAAGTGGCTTAATCAAAGTATTCAGATAAGAGGTCTCCTGAAATATGCATTAACTCTTAAAATCTCAAGGAATCTTCTTGTCACTCCTACTGGTATCTTCCTGAGCTTTCTGGTCACTCCTTCATAGTTTAAATCTGAGAAATTTGTTTTACAATTAGATATTTCATTGACCAAATTATGTAATACATGTTTACATTGTTTTTCACAATTATTTATTTATTTTTATTTAACTAATACAATAGCATGTAAATGTTAAAACACCAAAAATAAAATAGAACCAAAGTTCTCATAATGAAAGACTGCAACATCCTGTTCAATCCCTTTCGTGTACCCATTTGACTTCTCAGGGAATATTTTTTTGCTTTGCCTTTTTGAGATATAATTTACATACAGTAAAATGCATAAGTCTTAACTGAACAGCTTGATAAACTTTTACAGATGTATAAACACATATATCTGATCCCCAGATTAAGGACATAATCAGAAAGTGCCCTCATGATCCATCCCAGTAAAAATTAACTCTGCAAAAGTGAATGTTTATCACCATAGATTAGTTTTGCCTGAACTTCATAGGAATGAAATGTCACAATATGAACTCTTTGGTGTCTGGCTTCTTCACTTGGTATCATGCCCAAGTTTAGCCATGTTGTTGCAGGTAGCAGTCACTCATTCTTTCTCATTGCTTCATAGGATTCTATTAAATGGTTACACCATAATTTATCCATTTAACTGTTGATAAATGGTTGAGTTGTTTCTTCTGTTTTTTGGCTACTGTGAGTATTGGGGCTATGAATATTCCTGTGCAAGTTTTTTGGTAGATATAAACATGTGTTTTTGAACAGAAGTTTTTAATTTCAAAAAGTTCAATTTATCAATTTTTTCAATTTATTAATGTTTTTACTACCTCTTAGTGCTTTTATGTTGTAATTAGGAATTTTTGTCTGTTCCCAATTTATTAAATAATTCTCCTATGTTTTCTTCTAGAAGCTTTATTGTTTTGCCATTATGTACCTTGAATAATTTTAATGGGTGGTGTAAGATAAAGATCAACTCATAAATTCATAAGTAGTTGGGTCATGGTGGGTAGTCACGCCCCAGGTATATTACTTTTTAGTAAAAGTCTTATTTTGCCTTAAGCAAGCTCTGTCCATTGTTTCTTTGCATCTAGGTTAACATGCCTTTGAAACCCCCTCCTAATTTGTGACCACATTCAAGAAATCACTTTAAAAAAAAAAAAGAAAGCACTTAAACTGTACTGCAATTTATTCCCTGCTTGGCTTTATCCCACTTTCATGTAATCCCTCCTTAAGCTCAAATGCATAAAAGAAACTGCAAACTGTTATTCTATGAAGCATTTATTTCAGTCTGTTGAAATCTTGCTTCCAGGAGTATCCTCTATTTGACTCAAACAAATTTCTGTAAAAATTAAAAGTAAAGAGATAGAGATCAAGTGCCATTTGTTTCTACATGGATATCTAATCGACCTAGTATCATTTGCTGAAAAAACTATTCTTTCTTCTCTAGATTGTAGTGATGGTATAGTTTTCTGTGTATCTGTGGGTCTAATCCCGAACTCTTTATTCTGTTCCATTGACCTATACATACTGGTATCACATTTTAATTATTCTTGACCTCTGATATTGTAAATCCCTGGGCTTTGTTCTTCATCTTCAACATTGTTTAGGTCCTTTGCAGGCTAAGATTTTTTATTGGAATTACATTGAATCTGTATATCAACTTAGACATTAATAAACATTAAAAAATATTGAGTTTTTCAGCCCATAAACATGATATATCTTGAAAAGAATCCACTCTTAATGTTTCTCATAGTGGTTGCAACCATACATCTAAATAGCATATTTCTATGAATTTATTACTAATCATTATTTATTGACTTCCTAGTATGATAGGTGAGGATTTTGCACACTTTAATGTGCTTATACTTTTTTAAAAAAACCTTTTTAGATATAGAAAATATAATAACTACTTTAAAGTCCTTTTCTGCTAATTATATCATCTGTGTCATTTCTGGGTCTGTTTCTATTAATTGATATTTTTCTCTCTGTTTTAGGTCATATTTTCCTTCTATTTTGCCTGCCTAAAACTTTTTGATTGTATGCCAGAAACTGTGAATTTTACATTGTGGGTGCTGAATATTTTTTATATACGTTTACATATTCTTGACCTTTGTTCTGAGATTTAGTCAAGTTGTTTGAAAGCAGCTTGATTTTTTGAGGCTTACTTTTAATCTTTGTTAGGTGGGATCAGGTAGCCTTTGGTACAGAGCTACTTTTTTCTGCTACTAAGATAAAATTCTCCTGAGTACTCTACCACTTTGGCCCATGTGTTGTAAGGCTTGTGAAAACATAAGCTATTCCAACCTGTGTGGGGGCCTGAGGATTGTTCTACCTGCCTCCTCCTGGTGTTTCTTTCCCCAGCCTCAGGTAGACTCCTCACATGCTGTGTGCTGATCAGGACTCACCTGAGACTGGAAGGGAGCCCCTTGCAGATCTCCAGAGCGCCCTCTCTGGGCAGCAGTCTCCTCTCAGGTGCTCTCTCCTGTGCATTATGGCATTTGTTACTCCACATCAAATCCCTGAATATTTGAATTCTTGGATAATATTAGAATATATAAATCCCTAAATTATATCTAGATTGCTACCCACCAAGAGATGAAATTAAGAAGTTCTTTTCAGGAAGCACCCTCAACATAGTATATCCCATGTTTGACTTTAATATTTATAATATATTTGTAAATATATATGGCAAATATGAATCTGTCACAAACCCAGTTATATAGGCAATATTGCTAGTTTTTATTTTATTTAAATTAACTGAAATTTGACTCTGGGCTCCTATTCCACCAGGTTGATAAAGTCATTTTTAGTACCACTGAGGCTCATTACCCTAGCCTGCCTGCTTTTTTTTCAGTCTTTGAATCCATGGATTCTGTGCTCCGCTGGAGTGGGCAGTCTTTGGTAAGGTTACCAGGATTTAACACGCTTACAGCTGTCATCCTTGAGGCCTTGTGTCTCCTGAGATGCTGTCAGAAGCAGGAACAAGTACCCACAATTCTAGGACCCAGTTTGCCCAGTTGAGCTCCACATCAGCTGGAACCTCTTCCTTATCACTCTCCTTGCCCTCAAATACTTGTTTCCTTAACTCCCTGTTTTCCCACCTTGGTCCAGGCCTGAGCCTCCATAGCTTGGTGTCTTCAAAAAACATATGGAAGGAAACAGTAATAACCTAGCACTCTGACTAGAATTGGGGAGAGGATAAATTTGTACTATGAATAACACTGGGTATTACCAGTGTTTTCATCTTCACCAGTCTGATAGGCCAAATATACTAACTCTTGGTTGAATAATTTACATTATTTTGATTATTAATGAAGTTGAGCATTTGTTTTCATGAGTCTATAGTTCATCTATCTTTATTGTTAGAATCTGTTCAGATTCCTTTTTTTTTCTTTTTTCTTGGAGTTCTGTTTATTTCTCCCCTTATTTTGTTATAGTCTCTATTTCTGTAAGTATTTGCCTTTTGTTATACATTGTAACCACTTTCCCCTACTCTGCCATTTGCCTTAAACTTTGTTCATATTTTTCTTACTGTGCTAAAGTTTTAAATTTTGATGTAATCAAAAGTATCCATTATTTCCTTCATGTTATCTGGGTCTCATGGGAAGACTAAAATTTAAAGAGTGAAAAAAACTCCCATGGGCAAGAAGATAAAGGGAATAAGTCCTAGAGAGATAAGAAAGATACTATGCTATGAGAGAAAAGGGAAAAATACAAATAAATAATGAGCCATTTTAAAAGGAGAAATAAAAGGATTGGATCAAAAAACAATGAGAGAGGTAAACAAGCTAGGAATAATTACTGTGTATATAAAAAAGTTAAATTCTAAAATAAAAACATGGGGGATAATTATGAATAAGCGCCAAAAATAGCAACAGTTCAATGATGAAGAAGAATTTTTAGAAGATAAATCTCACCCTGGCGGGGTGGCTCAGTTGTTTGAGCATCATCCTGTACACCACAGGGACACAGATTTGACTCCCAGGGAGGACACGTGCCTATGTTGAGGATTCCACCCCTAGTCAGGGATATATGATAGGCAACTGATCGATGTTTCTCTCTCTCCCTCCCTTCCTCTCTCTCTCTGTCTCTAAAATGAACATGTATGTCCTCAGATGAGGATTAAACAAAAAAAAGATAAATCTTTGTGGAATGTATGAGAAAGGGGAACTAGAAAGTGGTATGAATTTCTGACCTTAATGTTTCTTGTAGAGGCAAACAGAATAATATGATATGTATGAGATATATGGCATATATCATCTCACTTTAGTTGTATTTAAAATACATAATATATGAGATGTAAGTAACATAAGTAGAAAGAGGGGTAGATTGCAATTCCTTAGTTTGAGATGATCCTTTTACCACTAAACTATAGTCAACTTGAAAAATTTTTTAGTTTTCTACACATTGCCAAAACAGTAATATTATACTAATTAATAATGGGTTGTTTAGTATTTACATTAGAAAGAAATTTCTACTTATTCTACTTGCTCTTTAACCAAATCCTATCCAACTTCCATCACAGTCTTGTTGGTACATGCATGATTAAATTTTGGATCCAGTATGATATAATGATATTATTTATAAGCACAGTGTATTGTGGTCTTATTTTATTACTTAAAAATCATGTAGAATGATTAAAATGGTGATTAGTGAAGATACTTGTTTTTTTTTTTCAGGTTTCGTGACTCATTGGAAAGTGATACCATTGTGGTTCATGCCATACAGAGTGATCACAAGATATCCTCCTACAGGCTTTCGAAGCCCTCTAAGTACTCCAAATTCAAACGGGCCAGTCAGTCAGAGAGACGAGCAAGCAAATTGGAGAGATTAGAAAAAGAGGGAATTGGAAGAAAGGATAGCCAGAAAGATACAGGTAACCTAAATGATAAAAAGGCTTTTAAATCCTTATTTTTTAAGATGTTGAAACCAAATCATATTTTTGTGGGCAGAGCATTGGAATGCTTTTTGGTAGCTTGAGCTCATTTTCTTGTCACCTGTCCTTTATTTCTTTGGAATAAATAATCTAAAGAACTTCGTATAGTTGAGATTGAGAGGCTAAATTTCTCCAGAAAATGCTCCACACCAACTTTCCTATTTGATACAGGCTGCTAACAAAAACTCATCCTGGTCACGAGATTGAGAGGATAAGAGTACCGAAAGCTGCTAGTAGTTGTTTTTTTTTTTAACTTCCTGTTATCTACTTAGTCTTACATCTAGGACTTCCCCAGATGCTAGTTTCCAGGCATTGTTTCTTCCCACCCCAGATTCCCGGCTCCACCCCAGAGCATGGGGCTAGAACACAATATTTCAAATTATTTCCCAAGAGCATGTACTTGAACAGAATGATGAGGTGAGAATACAGATGTGAAAATAGTTCATGTAATTCCTGCAAGCTGCCTCTTGTAACTGCCCACAGGGTGACTGCGGATGACTAGATGGAGGACAAGCATTCAGGGAATGGCTTGGAGAGCCCAGTCAAGAACAAGTTAAGGGCTCTGTACCCTGGCCAGGACTGAGCTAGTGCCTGGGATACAGAACTGACATTAAAGCTGGTTTATCCTCTTCACGGAAAAATCTTTAACAGCTTTTTTCTGCCTTTAGGGTAAATTCTGAAACCATTATTCCAGTATTTTCTTCCACAATGTATCCCTATTCTTTTTCCTACTAATGATGTGTCCTCATTACTCATCAACTTGTATTTTTAGCCTGTTGTCCTGTTTGCTGCTCCCTAATTATGCTTGGTGCTTGCATAGCCAGGCCTTTGCTAGAGTGACCAATTCACTCTTCCCTTTGAATTCTACCAGTTCATAGGGATCCAGGTTGAATTACATTTAAAAAAAAAAGGCCTTCCATGACCATCAGCCTACATTAAACTCTTCCTTTTCCATACTACTATATATTTGAAATATGACATGATGAGTTATAGCTGCATGGCCATGTCACTAACTTTTTTCATGTGTCTCTAATGTACATCTCTGTGTAGCTTAAACATGAATCAAGATACTTATTGATAAAGCCAATAACTTTTTCCCCCAGAGGAGATGGCTTTTATTGATTTTATCTCCAGGAACCAAAAAGATCGTGTACTCACTTTCAGTCACTCCCTGTCCCTCTAGAATCTCACATTGTTTTACTTGGGGAAGGGATGTAAATTGTCTTTTGGTTTTCTAAAGCCTAGAGTTCCTCTTTCCTGTGTAGTCTTAGAAATTCAGTATCAGTACTGTTTTGTTGTTGTTCTTTAGCAATGTTTGCTGCATCTACTTAGTAACAATGGGTGAGGGAGTGTGAGGGATGCACAGGAATACAGCAGTGTAGCATATCAAATGGCCCTTTTTCCAGCGTCAGTGGCTTGACCCTTCTTTGGTTGCATTTCTCTTCTTGCTGTATCATAGCTTTCTGAATCACATCCAGGATTTCCACTGCCAGCTGTAGACCCAGCCCCAGAGACACGAGATGAGCTAGTCTCATGTGTATGTTAGTGGTCTGCAAGGGCTTATAGCAATCAGTCAGACCTATTTTGCCACCCCCATACATCTTTTCTAGTTTCCCATCCAGTTCAAGGGCTACAGTTTCTGGAGCACTGGTGGGACATGTGATAATTTGAATTGTCAAACTCACATTTGAGGGGATCATGTATGTACCAGTATTTTCCATACCACCAAGTCCCTTTCTTGTTGGACTATAGTCAGAACCAGTCATTGTCCACGTTCTTGTTTCCACATACCGAATAAGAGACTGACATTCCCCTTGAGTCACAGCTCCTGATCTCGAGTGCATTGGTAGTTTTCACCTCAGGTATGCCATGCTATGCAGCCTTGTCCATCATCTTGAACAAGAGCCTAAAGCCAATAACTTTAAAATTATAGATTTGACTGTATGTTTGTGATCAGTTTTTAAGTTGGCCACAGACCACTGCAGTTGGTACGGTACATGTCACCTCAAATGCTACATCTCAAATAGGACTCATTTGCTTTTCCCTTCCCCTACTCTCATATCACAAACACTCCTTCCCTGCTTCTCAATATATATGCCAGTGGTACATCATTATTTAATCTTACTATCTAATAGTTTAATATATATGTCTGGTCTTCCCAGCTTTTCAATAAGGTTCTTAAAAGCAAATATCGTAACTTAGATCTCTTTATTTTGATATTTTAAAGTACTGATTATGGGATTCATGCTAGTTGCTTAATAACTACTGTGATTTACAGATTCGTTATATTCTCTGGATTTAAAAAATGATAGGTTGAAAAAACTATTTGAGAATTTCATTTTGATGTTTCAAAAAGACTGAAGAAAATGTTGCCTCTCTGTACAGCTGGGAGTATCAGTGTGCAAGAAGAATCAGTTATAGAAAAAGGGAAGCAATTTCGGCCTAAAACCCTCAGTCAAATCATGGTGGAAAATCAAATTGAGAAAACGAAGAAACTTGTATTAAAAGCTGAAAGGGCACGACAAAAGATTCAGCAGCGAAAAAAACAATGGGAGGACCTGTAAGTTTTTATGTAAAGTTTTAACATGAGTCTTAAAATATCTCAATTTTTAAAGGTTTTATTTATTTATTTTTTAGGGAGAGGGGAAGGGAGGGCAAAAGAGAGAGAGAAGCATCACTGTGTGGTTGCCTCTCATGTGGCCCCCACTGGGGACCTGGCCAGCAACCCAGGCATGTGCCCTGACTGGGAATTGAACTGGTGACCCTTTGGTTTGCAGATCCATGTTCAATCCACTGAGCTACACCAGCCAGGTCTAAAATACCTTTAACCATATCAATAAATATAATTTTTTTATTTAAAGAAAGAAGTGAGAGAAACACTGAGATGGAGATCAGGAAACAGATCAGCTGGATTTTTCAGGGTGGTGATACCTTGGTGGAACTTCTATGATCTAAGAGTTTCAGGATCAGGAATCCCATTTTACTGATATACTCAGAGGGATTTTTAAGGATTAAGAAATACTTTTTATCCCAACATCAAAGAGATATTCTCCTGATGTTCTTCTAACATCTTATAGTTTTGGGTTTTACCTGTTGGTCTCTGACCATCTGAAATTAACTTTAAAAATCTAGTACAAAGTACTTATATTTAACAAGCATGTACTTTCCTTTGTTTATTTGTCACCTGTATATCTTTGGCAAAATGTCTCTGCCTGTGTTTTGCTCATGTTCAAATGGGCTGTTAGTTATTTAAGTGTGGAGATTTGAGATTTTCAAAACAATATTCTACAGACTAGTCCTCTGTCAGATATGTTATTTTGAAATATTTTCTCCGCATCTGGAGCTCATCTTTTCATTCTCCTAACAGGGTCATCTGTAAAGCAAAACTTTTTGATTTTGTTGAAGCCAATTTATCAGTTTTTCCTTCTGTGAATTTTGGTTTTGGTGTCAAGTTTAAGAATTCTGCCGAATACTAGGTCCCAAAGATTTTCTTCTGTTTTTATAAGTTTTGTAGTTTTACACACATATTTAAGTCTATGATGCATTTGGTGTTTATTTTTGTGTAAGGTGTGAGATTTATGTTCATATTTATTTGTATTTTCTTTTTTTTCCTGTTGATGTCCAATTGCTCTGTCATCTTTTGTTGAAAAGCCTCTATTTCCTCCATTGAATTGCTTGTGCACTTGCATCAAAAATTATCTGGGCATATTGGTGTTGGTCTATTTCCCGGTTCACTTTCTGATACAATGATTTTTGTGTCCCTTTCCCTACATACACATCTGGATTACTGTGGCTGTGTAATAGGTCTTGAAATTGGATAGACCAATTTCTCTCATTTTATTCTTCCTTTTCAAAGTTATTTTAGCTATTCTAGTTACTTTGACTTTTCATATAGATTTTAGAATAATCTTTCCTATGTTTATAAAAAATCTTACAGAAATTATGATAGGAATTGTGTTAAACCTTGTATCAGTTTGGAGAAAATTGGCATATTTATTGTGAGTCTTTTAATCCATGGACATGGTATGACTCTCCATTTATTTAGATCTTTGGTTTCTTTCACCTGTTTTGCTGTGTTTCATTATAAAAGTACGACACATATTTTGTTAGATATACACATAAATAATTAATTTTTGACACCTGTAAATAGTATTGTGCTTCTAATTGTGGTGTCTATGTATTCACGTGCATGGCTAGTGTAGACATACAGTGGATTTTTGTGTTTGTCTGGTTGCTGTGACCTGGCTGCACCCAGAGGGGTTTAGGGGGCAGGGGTGTTGCTTGGCATTTTCTGTGTAGACTATCATGTCATCTGTAAATAGGGACAGTTTTATTTCTTCTTATTCAATCTCTTCACTTCTTATTTCCTTTTTTTTTTCCCCCGACACTGGCTAGAACTTTCAGTACTATATTGAAATAGGACAAAGAGAGCTAGCGTCTACATCTATTCCTCATCTTAGTGGGAAAGTGTTTAGCAGTACTCAAATAGTAAAACTGTTTTCATCTGTTTATTTCAGCCTACCTATGTTACTTTTTTGAGGTTAATGTATTATTGACAGCATATATTTGGGTTATGTTTTTAAATTCAGTCTGTCAAATCTCAGTTCTTCAATTGGTATATTTAAGTCATTTATACTTAATGTAATTATTGTATTTGAAGCTTATATTTGGTATTTATATTTTATTTTCTATTTGCTCTCTATCTTTTTCTTTTTTGTTTTTCTGTTTTTTCCTTCTGTCTATGATTTAGTTGAATATTTTAGAATTTCAGCATAATTATCCATAGTGTTTTTTAGTATATTGTTTTGTGTAGCTGTTTTAGTATTTGCTCTAGGTATTACACTATGTAAACACAACTTAATACAGTGTACTAATGTTGACATTTTATCATTTTGAATAAAGTGTAGAAACTTCACCTGCCTTTATGTCTCTTGCCCCCTCATTTCCCCTGTTCATAATATAATTGTATAAATATTTCCTCTACATATATTTTAAAACACAGTAATGTTACAGTTTTCCTTTATCATCAAACATAACAGACAATGGAAGTAAAATGTATTTGCTAATACTTTTGCTATTACCATTTTAGTTACTTACTTTTTGCTGTTCCTAGTTTCCTTTTATTTTTTCATTTTTATTTAGAGAACATTTTAAAGCCATTTTTTTATGGTAGGTATGCTGGTGACAAATTCTGTTCATTTTTCCTCATCTAAGAATGGTTTGATCTCCCCTCCTACTGTACATAGAATTCTGTGTTAACAGCTCTTATTTTCAGCATGTAAAAAATATTGTGTTTCTTCCTGCTGGCCTCCATGGTTTCTTATGATTTGTCTGCTGCCATTGAAATTGTTTTCCTTCCATAGATAAGGTGTTACTTTTCTCTTGTTGCCTTCAATACTTTTTCCCTCTTGTCTTTATTTTTTGGAAGTTTTACTATGCTGTGTCTTGGTGTACATTTCTTTAAACTTATTCTTTGTTGGATACATTAAACTTCTTGAATCTGTATGCCTGTGTCTCCTGCCAGCTTTGGGGAAGTCTTCAGCCATTCATTCCTCTTTTTCTTCTCCTCCTGGGACTCCAATGACACAAATATTAGATCCTTGAAGCTCTGTGTGTCTTGTCGATGCTGTTGTTTGTTTCTTGTTTGTTTCTGGTGTCTTTTCTTTCTGTTGTTCAGATTGGGAATTGCTATATTCCATCTTCAAGTTCATTGATTCTTTCCTCTGCCTCTTCCATTCTGGTATTGAGTCCATCCTTTGAGTTTTATTTTGGTTATTTTTCTGTTCTAAATTTCTACTTGGTTCTTCTTTATATCTTCCATTGCTCTCTGAGAATTTTTCATTCATTTGTTTTAAGAATCTTCCTAATTATTTGCTGGGACACTTTATGATGGCTGCTTAAAATCCTTGTTATATTATTTTAATGTTCCAAACTTGGGGTTGGCATCTAGCAATTGTATTTTCTCATTTAAGTTGAGGTCATCTTGATTCTTGGTATGACCTCACTTTACAAAGTTATGACCTCATACCAAGAATCAGGTGATTTTTAATTAAAATCTGGACATTTTGGATATTATGAGACTCTAGATCTTATTTATGTATTTTTAGCTGGATTCCTCTCATTTCAGCAGGATAAGGAGGAGTGCTATCTCATTATGAGTGTAGAAGCCTAGGTTACCCAACCTTCCCCAACTGACACCTGAGGAAGGAAGAGACGACTAACTGGTTGAGAGTTGGAGTTCCAGACCCCATTAGGCTCTCATTAATACCACTTTACTCTTCAGTTGGCCTCCACTGATACTGTGGAAGGGGTGGAAGTCATCACTTTCCAACAGGCATCCTCAAACACTACCTCAGCAGGCAGGGATGGAACATCTCATTTCTACTATAGGCGGTTGAAGTTCAAGCTATCCTATGCGGTCACTACTGACATGGTGTGGCTTGTTATTTCACTATGGAGATAAGAGTCCTGGTCCTCAGGACTCATCTTTGACACCAACCCTGGAGGGATTGGTTTGCCTTGTTAAAGGCAGGTAATGGTAGAACTCTAAATTCCCCATTTGGCCTTTGCTGGCATGGGTGGAGGTGTGGTCACAGTTTTTTTTCTGTGGTATTTGGCTGGAATAGAAAACTTACTGTCTAGAAGTTTTCTGTCTTGCTATTCTGCTCCTTTCTTAATTATTTAACTAGAGAAAGCAGGATTTTGTTTATCTTTTGTTGTCTGAAACTATTGGTGTTTCTAAGTTGCTATTTTCTTTTTCTTTAATTGTAGTTGAGATACAATATTATATTAGTCTCAGGTATACAACATAATGATTTGACACTTATGTACCTTACAAAGTGATCAGCATGACAAGTTTAGTAACCTTCCATCACTTCACAAAGTCATTACACTATTACTAACTATGTTCCCTAGGCTATACCTTACATCCTGTGGCTTATTCGATTTGTAGCTGGAAATTTACACCTTTGAATTCCCTTCACTTTATTTACTCATTCCCAACTCCCTTCCCATCTTGAGTTGCTGTTTTTGTTTTTGTTTTTTGTTTTTTTTTTGGCTCCAAGTCTAAGATATATGAGACAGAAATAAAATCTAAAAAACGTGCCATCATATTCTTCCTTAGGTCCCAAGGTTCTCTGTGGTCTGCCTTCTTCTTTCCACATTTCAGAATCTTATGTTTGTTTTATATATGAGGTCTGTCCAGAAGGTATCCAGCCATGTAATGGGAAAAATAGAGACATTTATTGAAGAAGATACAAGATACAAGAAACACTGTACATGCTTGTGTATATGCATAACCCATAGACACAGACAACAGTATGGTGATGGCCAGAGGGAAGGGGACAGTGGGTGCAGGGGCTGGGTGGGGATGGGCAAAGGGGGAAAATGGGGACATCTGTAATAGAGTCAACAATGAAAATAAAGTAAAAAAAATAAGTAAAAAGTCAACTTTAAAAAATGCTTGAACTCTATAGACAAATAACATAGCAGATTAAGAATTATACTTTTGCTTCATGACTGAATATGCTTATATGCCTATAATAAAGTAGACAAATTAGAGTTTATTGTTATTTTTGTGGCTGGGTAAACTATTTGTCTCATAGGTACAAGAGTAAACCTGCTGATGACTATGAAGACCCCAAGGATGTTCAAGCCATCAAAGAGGCTCAGGTGTACATGGGAGACTTCAATCTGAAGACAGCCCCAGACTATAAGATACCCGAGCACATGAGAATAAATGCTGCCAAGAAAGAAGAGGAACTGGGACAGCTAGACTCTATGGTACTTACCCACAGCTTGTACGACAATGAGAGGCACCTGGGATTTTAACTGAATTCTGCTAAAACCACCCATTTCACTATTAGGTCCATCATGACATAGTCATAGAAATTTAAAACGGCAAAAGACCTTTATGCTTATGCTTAAGTTTATGTTTATGTTTATGTAGGCCTCAGTTCCCTCATTTGCAGAAAGGGGGCATTATTTTAGATAATCATCAAAAATACTGTTTTTTTTTAATTGATTTAATCTTCTCACACTAATAATTAGTCTATTCAAATTTTCTATTTCTTCATGATTCACACTCGGAAGACTGTATGTGTCTAGGAATTTATTCATTTCTTCTAGCTTGTCCAATTTGTTGTTGTATAATTGTCAACAGTATTCTCTTGTTCATAGTGTTTCTGTGGTATCAGTTGTAACTTCTGTTTTATTTTCTATTTTTCTTGGTGAGCATAGCTAAAGGTTTGTCAATTTTGTTTATCTTTTTAAAGATCCAGCTCTTAGTTTCATTGATCTTTTCTATTGTTTTTCAGTCTCTGTTTTATTTAATTCTACTTTGATTTTTATTAACTTCCCTCTTAGATATACTGTTTTGCATTCCATACATGTTGAAATATTGTATATCCAATTTCATTTGTCTCCATGTATTTTTGATGCTCCCATTAATTTCTTCATTGATGTTGTTGAATAGCATATTGCTTAATCTCCACATATTTGTCATTTTTCATTTTCTTATTGCAGTTGATTTCTAGTTGTGTACTATTGTGATTGGAAAAGATGTTTGATGAGATTTGAATCTTCTTAAATTATGGAGACTTATTTTGTGGCTTAACATGTGATGTAGCCTGTACAATGTTCTATGTGCACTTGAAAAGAATGTGTATTTTACCACATTTGGATAGAATGTTCTGTATATATATCTATTAAGTGCATCTAGTCTAATATGTGGTTTAAGACTGATGTTTCCACATTGACTTTCTGATTGAATTATGTACCAGGGGTGTCTAACCTGCAGCCCACGGGTCACATGCTTCCCAGGATGGCTATGAATGTGGCCCAACACAAAAGCATAAATTTATTTAAAACGGTATGAGATTTTTTTGCGATTATGTGTCGCATTGTATTTACTGTGTGGCCTAATACAACTCTTCTTCTTCCCATGTGGCCCAGAGAGGCCAAAAAGTTTGACACCACTGAGTCATTGATAGAAATAAGCTGTTAAGGTCTCCTACCATTATTATGTGCTATCGATTTCTCCTTTTATGTCTGTTAATATTTATTTGCTTAATATATTTTGGTGCTTCTAAATTTGTGCATAAGTTTTATAAAAGTTATATTCTCTTGTTGGATTGACCCCCTTTATCATTATGTAATGCCTTTATTTATCTTTTATTATAGTCTTTGTTTCAAAGCCTGTTTTGTCTGATATAAGTATAGCTACACTAGCTTCCTTTTTGTTTCTATTTGCATGAGATATCTTTTTCCATCCCTTCACTTTCAATCTGTGCGAGTTCTTAGATCTGAAGTGAGTCTCCTATAGGAAGTATATAGACGAGTCTTGTTTTCTTAATCCATTCAGCCATTCTGCATGTTTTCTATTAGGGAACTTAGTCCATTTACTTCTAAAGTAATTATTGATAGGTAGTGCTTATTACCACTCTGTTCATTGTTTTCCAGCCATCTTTGTAGTTCTTCTTTGTTCTTCTCTTCTTCTCTTCCCTTGTGATTTGACGACTTTCCTTAATGTTATGCTTAGATTTCCTTCTCATTATCTTTTGTGTATCTACTATAGGTTTTTGCTTTGTGACTACTCTGAGGTTCACATATAACTATATATAAGTATATATATATCCACATATAATAGGCTATATATGTATAACATATATCTTGTAGAATGTTCTATGTGCACTTGAAAAGAATGTGTATAAGTGTATTTTAAGTTGATAGCAACTTAAGTTTGAATACATTCTAAAAACTCTACATTTTCCCCTGCCTTGTGTGGCTTAGTGGGTTGAGTGCCAGATTGTGAACCAAAAGGTCATGGGTTCAATTCACAGGCAGGGCACATGCCTGGGTTGTTGGCTGGGTCCCAGTTGGGGGTGTCCAAGAGGCAAACAGTTGATGTTTTTCTCTCATATCAATATTTCTCTCCTTCCCTTCCTCTCACTCTAAAAAATAAATAAGTAAATCTTTTTTAAAACAATAAAACAAAAGCTCCACTTTTTATCCCTCCCTCCACATTTTATATTTTTGTTGTCATGTTTGCATTTTTTAATTTTGTGTATCCATACTATTTATTGTAGTTACAGCTGATTTTACTACTTTTGTCTTTTAACCTTCATGCTACCTTTATATGTGGTTAATCTACTACCTATATTTGACTCTATCAGTGAGATTTTTTACTTTATATGTTTTCTTAAAGAAGTCCCCGTAACATTTCTGGCAAAGCTACTTTAATGGTGATAAACTCATTGGTGATAAGCTCATGAATGTTGATGAGCTTATCTCATGTGGGGACTATTTTTCTCTTCCTTAATTCTGAGTTTTAACCTTGCTGGGTAGAGTTTTAGTTGGAAACTTTTTTCTTTCAGCACTTTGAATATGTCATACTACTACCTTCTGGTCTGCAAAATTTCTGCTGAGAAATCATTTGATAGTCTTATGGGGGTTCCCTTGTTTGTAACAAGTTGTTTTTCACTGTTTCCTTTAAGATTTTTAAAATTTTAATTATAATGTATCTTGGTATGGATCTCTTTTTGAATTCTCTGTGCTTTCTGGACCTGATGTCTGCTTCCTTCCTCAGGTTAGGGAAATTTCAGCCATTATTTCTTCAAATAAGTTTTCTGCCCCATTCTCTCTCTCTTCTCTTTCTTGGACTTCTATAATGTTAATGTTATTCCACTTGATGTTGTCCCATAGGTCCCTTAAGCTGTTTCACCTTTTAAAAGTCTTCTTTTTTTCTGCTCTGTTTGAGTGAGTCCTACTCCCTTATTTTCCAGGTCAATGATTTTTTTTCTCCTTCACTTAGTCTGCTATTGAATCCCTCTAGTATATTTTATATCTGTTTTATTCTTCAGCTCTGTACTTTTGTTTGGTACTTTCTTATATTTTTTTATTGCTTTGTTGAAGTTCTCACTTCATTCATCCATTTTTCTCCCAGGTTCAGTGAGTATTTTTATGGTCATTACTTTTAACTCTTTATCGTGTATGTTCCTTATCTACATTTCATAAAGGATTTTTTTCTGGGGCTTAACTTGCTTTTTTATTTGAAACATATTCCTCTAATCCCTCATTTTGTGTGTCTCTCTGTGTTTGTTTCTATATATTAGGCAAAACAGCTACCTCTTCCAATCTTGAAGGATTGATTTTGTATAAGCAATGTACCTTAAGCCCAACATTGCCCTAACTCTTCATTGTCTCTCAAATCTTTGTGATTGTCTAAGCAGACTGATTTATTCTTGATAGGTCCCAGTTGTTGAGGGCATGACAAAACCTGTCAATATTCCAAAGGGAGTATCTCAGGACCTAGATTCAGGCTGACTGGAAGTCAGACCCTTAGAAGCACCTTTTAAAGTAGCAAGTATATAAAAATAATAAAGTAACAAATATATACAGTCCTGTGAGACTGCAGTCCTGACCCCTGCTGGCCTCCAGGTCAGGCTATTTGGAGGGGTCTTTTTGGTGACAGTTGCACAAATCAGGGCTTCAGATGAATGTGTAAGCTCCTTTCTTAGATCAACCCATAAGCTGCAGTGAGGCAGAGGGAGAGCACGAAGATGGCACTCCCCAACTTGTGTTCCCTGCAGGCTCCTTTGTAACCTCTAGATGTGTGGTAAACCCAAAGCCTGCCCCTTAGGCTGATGCTTCAGGACGAGTAGCTAGGCCTTTTCACATGAAGACTGGTAAGATGTTTGAATCAGCTATCTGTGCCAAACTCTGGGGGCAGGTAGCTTGCCAAGAACTGTCTCTCTGAATATTTCAGTCCTATGGGGCCTAACAACACAGTCCCTTGTGGGCATCATTACCAGGTGCTTATGGGGTGTCCCCTGTTGGACTGCATTCACCCGCTTATCTCAGAGGGGCTGCTGGAGGGTATGTGAGCAGGTGAGCCTGCTGGCTTCAAGCAGGCTGCAGGAGTGCATGGGGGTGGGATAGCCCATAGGTGCCAGAAAGTAGAGGGAGCACAAAAATGCACCTGTCAGCATCAGTGCTACCAAGCTTGACTAAGTGCAAAAGTGGCACCCACCAGCACCTTTATCCCTAGAGAAAGTGCCAGGAGACACTTCAAAATTAGCTAATGAATCTCTTTCACATATGGTCTAGGCACTTTTTAAATTGTTTTTGTGCTGGATCCAGGTGCGTAAGTCTACACATGAGCTCTTAAAAGTCTTGCCTTTCTGCACAGATTTTTGGGTCTTCTGGCCATAAACCCCACTGGTCTTCAAAGTCAGATATTCTGAGGGGCTTATCTCTCTGGGACAAGTCCCAAGAGTTAGGGTGCCTGATGCGGGACAGAAACTCCTTGCGCCTTTGCGCTGGGGTGCTTTTGGTGAGACCACATTTCTGCTTCTCCTACCCATCTTGATGTGGCCCTTTATCCTTTATTGTGGAGGGGCTAGCTGTCTAAGTAGATTTAAAATCTTTTTCAGAGGGAATTGATCTATGTATATTGTAGCTGATGATCAACTCCATGGGAGGAGTTGACTTCAGGTACATCCTACTTTGCCATCTTGAACTACACCTACCCCTGAACATTTTATTAGTGACCATTTGGGTTGCTTTTCTAGCTGCTCGTCTAAGGTAATTCTTGTTTCATCTTTCATGTTACATCCATCAGCATAGAAACATGTTCTTTTGACCACAATTTGCCAGTCATCCAACCTGAAATTTCATAGTCTAACTAGAGATGATGGACAGGTATAATGTCTTATACAACATTACATTATACTGAAATCCACTTTATTAAAATGGCAGTATAAAATAATGTAGAACACATTGTTCTACAAGTCGGAAGACTGGAGTTCTGTTCCCATGTCTGTTCCTGACTTAATAGCTATGTGAACTTTGTTAGTTATGTAAATGTTCCTAAGCCTCTGTTATGTTGTTTGTAAAAAGGGTATTAATACCAATTAATAACAATAAGATATGTCTAGTCTATCTCATAGGGTTAATGTAATGGTTAAAGTCAATAAATTGTGATTCTTGTCATGGTTAAATTAAAAATCATTGAAAAGTATCAAAGGCTTTTTAAATAGTATATTTATACATCCCTTCTCCCCATTAGCCAATGTTTACATATGTGTATATTTGGAAAAGTAGAGAGGGTTGATGTGTAAAGAGGGCTTCTCCAAGAGGTAGCCTTACAGTCACTAGACTGGTTTGGTTTTCTTCTTTTGGGCTCAATTCTCAGTACTCTAGGTGCTTCAGAAGTTGTCCCACACTCACCCAGTTGCTGGTTTTTTGGTTTAAGCTTTAATGCTTTAAACGTTTATTCCTGAGTATGTAAAACATTTCCTTTAATTTATTACATAAATAATAAGTATACAGGTTTAAGTTTTTTAAGACTACTTGGAAAAGTGCCTTTTGATCTTTTTAAAAAAATCGGTGTATTTAAGCAAGTTAACTCTTAACTATCTTTGGACCATCTAGTTGCCTAACTGCACATAGGAGCAGGGTTGCATGGACCCATAGGCTCTGGTAGCGCGTTGAGAAAACACAGACAAGGGAGAGAGCTGGTAAGGAGGGAGACATGGATCTGTATGGTACAGCTTGGCTTAGATAAATAGAGAAGGAAATCAGGAAGAGCCCTGAAATCTCTTGGTGGGATATGATACTGAAATTCAGGATCATTACCTTGACCTGCACGAAGAGTAACAGTAACATGAGGCCAAAATACAGAATGTGAATAGGCTAAATTATAGTTTGGCCCTAGGTAGGCATACCTGAGTATGAGCCAATGATACTTGTTTCCTTCAGAAAAGGAGAGTTTCTTGTGTGTTCCTGACCAAAGGGTGACCTCCCCTTCCCTGAGGGGACTCAGCTGAATGCAAGCCTTCAGGAACGACTTCCACTGTGTGGTGGGAGTGGAAGACAGGGGAACTCAGGCCTATGAGCCAGCTGTGGGATACCACAGGTCATATTCAGACTTTTGCCTCTCCCCCTTTTGGAGGGGCAAAGTGGGAAAAGGCCTAAAAACTAAAGAAATAGAGTTATTTAGTAGTAAACAAAAATGTTCAGGTAAATTTTTATCTTGAATTTTTGTTATGCGTACCAGTCAACGGACAAAAGCAGATCATACTTGAAACTGTCCTTTGTGAGTGGATTGTCATTTTGCTTCCCTTCTGTTCTTTTCATCAGACCCATTCAAAGAAAATGCACATGAACAAGTGCATCCTCTCTCTTCGAGACCTTAAAGTGGCTGTCATGGAGGAAATACAGTGCCTGGTACAAGAGCTGAAGCACATTCACTCAACTCTTCACACATCCAAGCACATCCCCATTCCGCAAATCCCTCAGATTCATCCGGAAGAAGTTCCTGAAAAGAGATTTCACTATGATGAGGAAATTCTCCTAGCTTTTAAGCAACAGCAGATGAAAAATGAGGATGAAAAGATCTCTCAAGCAGAACAGGCAGGGTCTACAGGTGCAAGTGCAAGATTCCTTAGACTCTCTACTTTGAAGGACGGTGACCTGACAACACGAGAGTCATTGGCTAGATCATCAAGGGCATCGACATTTAATCTAGAAATTTCAAAGTTAACAGAATTTGAAAAAGCAGATCCAATTGATGTAGAGCTGGAGATTATGAAGAGAACTGAGATTAAAAATATTTACATGCAACAGTATTTGACCAACAGGGTAAGGGGTGAGACTGTGCCTATTTAAAGCTGAAAGAGAATGGAACAGGGAAATAGATCTAGCTTCTTATTTATTTATTTATTTATTTATTTATTTATTTATTTACGTTTTTTCTACATTAGCCTTCCCAAACACTGTCCAGCCCACAACTCACTAGTGGCTTTGCTTCCTCCCCATCCTGGTTTTCTGAAAATCACTGTGCTCTGCCCAGAACTTGGGAGCTTTGGGACTTCTTCCTTTTTGGAAAGCTGACTAAGCATTAGAAGCAAATCCATGTTAAGTGGCATGTAACTGAAGTCATAGGACAGGGGAAGTGATGGAGCAGCTTTCACATGGTGGATGGAACATCATAAAAACCTTCCAGAGGAAATGGGTCACCCTCTGCTTTTTATACTGTCCCCTTTTTCTGATGTGTGATTTGCTCCAATAGTGAGACTGTTCATGGTAATGAATGGCTTCAAAATTGGTCTGGAGCTAGAATGCCAGCTACTTTTATTTCTAGGAAAATCAAGACCAGACTGGGATCAGTTGTGCAGGAGGTATTCTGCATACGGAAGGAAAAGGACCTTTTCTGGATAGATAACTCCCTGCTACCCGCCACATGGAGTCCTTTTCCTCATTTTGTCTTTTCCCGCTAGGCACCCCTTATAGCTTTCCAATTTTATTCTCCACCCATTATCTCTACTTTATCCAGCCCAGTATTCTCACCCTTCCTGCTTTTTCCTACTCCCCTCCCCATGATTCTGAGTTTCATATCTGTGCTTTTCCCATTGCGATTTCCTTCTACCTGCAATGACTTCCTTCCAAAGCTTGAGCTATCATTCAAAACTTAGCACAGTTCAAAACTTCTGTCCACATTACATATTCTCTTTTTTTTAACCTTCAGTTGCACCTATAATCAGCACATGGTGCTTTGTACTATTTTTTCTTGATTTCTTTTGTGTTAGTTTTGTCTTGCAAATTAGGTTATACAGTCCTTGAGGGAAGGTAACTAAATTTTTGATTCCCCTGTAGTGTCTAGGACAATGCTAGGCATATAGTAGACACTCAGTAAAAAGTTTTGGTTTAATTGAGTAATTTACTTTATTAATCATAAAATATTTATTGGATACCCTATGAGCAGGGACAGTGTTAACTAGGTAGTAGTGATTCATCAGTACTCAAGTCAGACATGTTCTCCATCCTCATAAAGCTTACAGGCTGTCAGGGGTGTGAGAGAACAGAACAAGTGAAAACTTTACAAACGTGGACATCTATGTAGTACAGTTTCAGAATGCTGTTGTACTAAAAAAATGTAGTCCTTCCTCCAAAGAAATCTTAAAATAACTCATATTTGTTAGACAAACTTCTGTGGGGAGCCCACCTATAGTCTATAGCCGTATATTAGTTTATTTTTTTTCTTTTCCTTGTTTTTTTGTTTGTTTGTTTTTAAGCGTTCTGAAGTTCTCCAGCAGTTTTACTGTCCCAAGCCCACAGATCCCTTTTCCTTTCTCACTGCCAGTCTGGGCCCTCGATCATTACAAGCATTTGTCACACACAGTCTAATGAGAGACATAGAATGGAAATGAGAGACATGGAGTGGGGTGTCTTCCTCTTGTTGTACTAGTTTCCTCAGGAGAATCAGCCCTTGGGGCTCTCTCTCATTCTCATTTCCTTTGGGATGGGGTGGGGGAGAAGCTGTGCCAAAATCAGAGCAAAACCAAAGATTTAAGATCATTAAGACAGATGAGTAAGGTCTAGATCAGGACTTGGGGTACTTAGGTTCTTATCCCAGCTGTGTGGCACATTAGCTTTGATCTCAGCCTCAATTTCTTCATTTCTGAAATAAGATTGAATGGATTTCTTGTGGGTCCATGATTATATATACTTGAAAATATTTACTGTCCTTGGGTTTCAAATTTTTCAAAATAAATTAAAAGGAAATACTTATTTAGTGTTTACTGTATGCAAAGGCCATGTAGAAATACTGTGGGGATATAATGGAGGCAAATATAAACAGTACCCATAAAGAGCTCATAGTCTCTGACTTAAACCATTCAGTACAACAAGAAGGGCATTCTTGATCAATGGCTTTTTTCAATGGTAGAGAAAGAGCTGGAAGAACTAGGGTTACAAAATTTTCACCACTTAATAAAGAAATAAATTTATGTAAATGTAAGGTGATTGGTGAATGATTATATGATTAGACACAACCACACACACCCACATAATTCCCCAACCATAATAAGGACACAATGAGAAAATTTTTCACACAAACAAGTTAGTATTGTTAAATAGCTGAAAAAACAGATTACCTGTTCTAATATATCCTGAAATCTTTTTCTACCTCAGATCAAAGAACTGATTGTCACTTTTGATGCAGAACTCCATCTCTTGAGACATCAGAAACTGAAATTAGATACTCAGATGAAACTATCTGACCTGCACCATGTCACATTATTTCAAGAAATGCTGCTTCTCAAGAATTTTGAAAAACAGGAGAACATACTTCAAAACAGTGTTAATTCATTAGACAAAGAGCAACAAGACATGCAAGTATGAATGGGCAGGAGGATGCTAGCTGGCTGCACCCTCTGTTATGGAGGGAACTTAAGTCTTCTTTTCTCTCTTCTTCTCAACTTAATTTCCCCTCTTGCCTAGTCCTCATCTCTCTCTCATCTTCTCTCCTTTCTTCTTCTCCCCATTATTCAGCTTGCTCTCTGGTCTTGGTATCCTTGGTCAGAGAGAAGTGAGTCACATTTTTTAGTGAATCTGATATAACATTTTGTAAGGTATATTAGAATATAATTTTCAAAAGTGGGCCTTATATTTAGTTTATCTGTAGATTTCAAAAATTTATGTTCTTGTTGTCACTACCTAGCATGAGAAGCTGAGTTTTGATTCTATGCTATCCTTATGAATATAACTGGAAAAGAAGCTAGTGGGTTTCTTAAGTGCGATAGCTAGTGTCAGAGTAATGTGTAATATAAATATCACAGGAAATGGTTTCTCTATTTGTATATATGTTAAATTTAAAGGAGTAAATTATACCATCTCTTTGTTTTAAAGGAAGAAAGATTCTATTAAATAGATATTACATACTGATAGAGACATTAGTTTTTAGGTATTTCAGCTTCACTAAGATATGATGTATCTTCATTTTAGTAGTCATACAAGGTGGGCAAAAATATTTTCATTTGTTCTTATTTTTTCATTTAGTGGAAAATAAGTGAAAGCCTTAAAGAGATGGAAGAGAAAAAGAATGAAATTACCAGGCTCCAGGACCAGGAAAAGGCACTCTATGCTGGTTTCCAGGCTGCCCTTGGAGAAAACAATAAATTTGCGAACTTCCTCATGAAGGTCTTAAAGAAGAGGATAAAGCGGGTGAAGAAAAAGGAAGTTGAAGGAGATGTCGGTTTGTATTTCTTTCTTTTATATGATAATATTTTTATTAGCATGAAGTGGGGAAATAGAGAAATCATCTATGTTCACCACAACATAGACAATGCAGAGGCATTGTGGGCTTTGAAGAGGAGAGGATATAAACCAGTCAGGTCTCTATAGGTAAAGTATCACTTTTTCTTCACTGCCATGTCAGATGATGTGTGTGTGTATATAATCAACTTGAAAACAAAAGGAAGGAAAAGATATGTCATGCAAACATTAATCAAATCAAAGCAGGAATGGCTGAGTTAATATCAGAGTAGATTTTAGAGAAAAAAATTACTGGACACAGAAAAACATTGTATGATGATAAAAGTGTTAATCTATCAAAGAGACAAAGCTATCTTTAATGTGTATGCATAAAACAATAGAATTGCAAAATTTGTGAAGCAAAAACAAAGAAATGAAAGGAAAAATAAAGAAATCTATATTTATATTTGGCAACTTGGATGAAATAGAACAATTCCACAAAAAAATACTGCCATGACTCATTCGATATGAAATGATGATTTCATAACTATTAAGAACATTGAATTTGTCATTTCAAAACTCTCCTGATAAAATCCACTGGTCTAAATAGTTTTATTGGAGCACACTACCAAACACTAAAAGAAGAATTACCACTATTCTACACAGTATTATCCAGAAAATCAAAGAGGAGAGAAAACTTCCTAATTCACATTCTGAAGCTAGTATTAACCTGGTACTAAAACCTGGAAACTTTCTTAGTATAATATGAGACTCTGTACCTCATTAAAACTTGTTTTGCATGGCTTTCTCTCACCCTGCTCCTCCAGAGAAAGGGGTGGGTGCATGCTCCTTTTTGCTAGGTGGAGGTATTCGGTCTTCACTGTGACCCAAGGGAAGGGGATCTCTCTGTTACTGCAGTGTGCAGATGTGAGTTCCAGCTGCCCCTTGTAATCTCTATTGACAACATGTTGGGGATGGCCTTGGTACCTCCGGCAATGGTGACAGTCCTGATTTTCCACCAGGCCTCTTCTGACACCACCTCTGTGGAGTGTAAAGAGAACCTTGTTGCTGCTAGGTGAGAGTGGAAGTCCAGGCTGCCCATAGGATCTGTACAAACATCTTAATGTGGTAAAGGAGGCTGATTACCAGCCCTCAGGAATAAAAATGCCTCTTTCCTACTTGGCCTTCTCTGACACCACCCTGGTAGGAATATTGCTGTGCCTCATTACAGCTTTGCAAGGGTGGCTGTCTAGGTTCCCTGCTTGGCCTTTGCTGATGAGGGTGGGAGTGGGACCACAGTTTTTCTCGGTGGTATTCAGGTGGGGTATTGTCTAAAAGTCTTGCTGAGCTGCCTCTTTCCAGGAAAAGAGAGAGAGAGCTTAGCAAGAGAGATTTGGCTAGAGAGAGCAAGCTCTTATTGGGCCTTCCTGCATCTGCACCTGTTGATGTTTCCAAGTCGCCCAGTTACTCATCTCCAGGTCTGAGATGTGAGGCAAAAAGAAGACCCAAGGAACTCATCACAGTATTGTTTTTTGGGTTCTGAGGTGCATAGCTGGTCTGCCTTCTTTCCGCTTTTCAGAGTTGTCTTATGTTTGTTTTATGTGTACTGTCCAGAGTTTTTAGTTGTATTTAGTGGGAGATATAGGGAAAAGTGATCTATTTCATCCTCTTCAAAAAACTTTAAGGTCTAATTTCACATTTTGATGCTTTATTTTGTAAATTAGTGCAGATCACTTAAAGTAATTTTAAGAGAGATGTTATATTTAAGAAATTGTCTACAGAGTATGAAGTCTACCTCTTTAATTTGATGTTTTATAAAATACAAATTTCTAATTAGTGATTTATGGTTCATAGAGGTCCTCAAGATGTTTTAAAAGAAAAAAGAATTGGTGGGGAAAGTCTGCAATCCTTTATCCAAAACTCTTGGGAGCAGATGTATTTTTGTACTAAAATTTTTTATATTTTATAAAAGATATTATCCCCAGTCAGGATACATGCCTGGGTTGCAGGCCATGACCCCCAGCAACTGCACATTGATGTTTCTCTCTTTCTCTCTCTCTCTCTCTCCCTTCCTTCCCTCTCTAAAATAAATAAATAAATAAAATCTTAAAAAAACACTCTTTGTTTCAAAAAAGATATTATCTATGATATTGTTAAAGAAATCATAGCACTTGTTGAATTACTCAGAACACTTGGTGAAGAACAGCAAGGTGGACTTTATTTAGGAGGAACTACTACAATGGGATTTTGTAAAAAGGAGGAGAAATCAGCTCAGTTCTCAATGCAACAAGGGCAAGGGGAGAGGTGTAGCCAAGGAGCAGGGTTGGGGGCAGTGGATGAAAAGTTACTCAGAAGTAATTCTTTGCTAAACTGACCTAACAGGATTTTGGCTGAATGCTGGCCAAGTGATAAGATACTGTGGACAGGAAATAAGGAATTTGATCAGACATCAAGGGTGAGGACTTTTACTAAACCAGCCTAGCAGGATTTTTCATAAAACTGAACTAAGTGGGCCAAGGACAGTGCCCAAGGTCAAGATCTAGTCAGAAAGAGGACTCAGAGGGGCCTGGCTCAAGTTTGGTCAGAGGAAAGAGTCTTTGTCAACTCACCCGAGCAGGGTTTGCTGCAGGATCTCCATATCAAACACCTCAGTACCTCTATAGCAACCCATGAACATCCACGCTAAGCAGGTTAAATACAAATTATAAATAGCATCACTTCAGTTCATACTAGTTGTGAAAACCTTCGCTACTTACAGGATAGTGTGATTTAGAGTTGTAGACCTTTATAACCAAATGTGTGTTGGGTGAGTCACGGCGCAAGCAGTTCGGCAACATGTTCTCTACCCTCTCTGCCTTGATGGACTGAAGTTAATTGCACAACTCCCTGCAGGCTTTTAAGTTTAGTTTGTGGTCTCTATGCCTTTACCCATTTTAAACTCTTCTGAAAATATTGAGTAATTTTCTGATTTTTCTTTGTTATTTTCCTAGTGACTAACTCATCAAAAAATACTTTATGTTAAAAATCTGGGATCAAGCTTAACACAGGAACCTTCGCTTATTAACAATCTTTTACTCTCTCCTTAGATGAAGATGAAGAGAGTGATGAATCAAGTGAGGAAGAATCCAGCTTGGAGAGTGGTGAAGATGAGTCTGGATCTGAAGATGATGTGTTTGATGATTCTTTCTGCCCAACGAGTAAGCTGGATAAAACCGTGTGTTCTCTATGAAGTGTGAAGTGGACCATATCAAGAATGTCCCTCCTTTTTTTTTGTCTTCTCAATTACCTTATAACAACATTTAAGGAAAGGGTGATTTACGATACGTGAAGTATAGTTTGATGTATTCTTTTGGAGGCTCTGCGGATAATTGGTTTTCTATTTCTTTAGGCAGCCATGTATGAATGACAAATTAAATTACCTGCAGACCGTCTATAGTTGATGAGCATCATCAATGCAGCATGTTTCATTTTATAAAGTCAAAAAAGATTGTTATAAATATATACTTTTTTTTTACAAAGGTCTCCCTTCTCAACAAACTCATCCACATCTTCCTGTTTCAAATCTGTTGTGTGAGGGCAGTTTGTACCAGTTTCCTGGAGGTGCTTTGCAAAATTCACTATTTTCACCAGTGAAACCAGTCAGAAGTATCCTGACTAATATTCTTACAGTTACAATAGATAAATTACTCAGTAGGAAAAAAAATTTCTTTTTAGTCTGAAGTTTATTTTTCTTGTCATTTCCTAAAAATTATTCATCAAATTTTAAAGTTTCATTCCAAATGAGTTTTAAATATTTTCTGATTTTAAAAATAAGTCTTTTAAAATCATAATATTTATGAGTGGAAGAGAGCTAAAAAATCTTGTAGGATAACTCATTTTATACTAGGATTCAATGGCTTGAACAATCTCATAGCTAGTTTAGTGGTAGAACTAGGGCTAGAACTAAGGTTTCTAAATTCCATTGTAGTACTTTGTTATATTTTTACATTCTTTGTCTATTATCAATACTTGGTGGATAAAGGTAGAAGCTAATGTGGAGATACTGTATTTGAATCCCATTCTGTCACATGTCAGCTGTGTGACCTCTCTGATACTCAGGGTCCTTCACCTATGAAATGAAAACAATAGTTTCTACTTTGTAGGACCTATGAGCCTAAATGAAATAAAGTACATGAAGGGCCTAGCACAAAGCCTGGCTCAGAGTACAGCTCAGAACATCAATACTAGTATCATAGTTACTATCATGATTATTAATAATTTTTACTTGGAACAATGGAGCCCTAAGTGTAATGAAATCTTGCTAGAGTAGATCCACAAGTGGACGTTAATAATTCTGAAGCGCCAAAGTCCACACTTACAGTATCACTATATTCCATAATGAATGGTGTTTATTAAAAAAATTTTCCCCTGGCTGGCATAGCTCAGTGGATTGAGCACGGGCTGGGAACCAAAGTGTCCCAGGTTCGATTCCCAGCCAGGGTACATTCCTGGGTTGCAGGCCATAACCCCCAGCAACCACACATTGATGTTTCTCTCTCTATCTCTATCTCCCTCCCTTCCCTCTCTAAAAAGTAAATAAATAAAATATTAAAAAAAAAATTTGACTGTCTTTTCAGATTGTGATGTGAATCTTTTTGAACTGGCACTTCAACTTCGAGAGAAAAGGCTGGACATTGAGGAGGCCTTAGTTGAAGAAAAGAAAATTCTTGATAACCTCAAAAAGGAATACGACACATTGTCCAAAAAAGTAGGGTGCTTTCCCTTTTTCAGGTCTGTTTATCCTCTCCCAACATGCTGTGTGTTCTCCCAGCTATAACGTTGCCATTTCATAGCAATGGCAGGATTTAGGACTTCTCCAACGAGAAGAAACATTTCAAATATTTCATTCAGTTTATTTTTCTTCAAGAACAATCATGCTGGGGGCCATTGGCTTTTCTATACCTAAATCATTGGTTCCCAGATGTTTTTGATTACATACTTCTATACATTAAAAAAAAATTTGTGACACATGTACCCACACAATATATTTATTTATAAATTGTATTTATGAACTATTGTAGTAATACACAGTTGACTCTTAAACAACACAGGTTTGAACTGAGCAGGTCCACTTATAATGCAGGTTTCTTTTGCAGTCAATTCTGCATCTCCAGGTTTTGCACCTGTAGGTTCAACCAAACCACTGATTGAAAATGGTGTCTTCAGTCCATGCTTGGGAACCCATGGAGGTGGAAGGCTGACTTAGGTTATACGTGGATTTTCAACTGTGCAGAGGTTGGCACCTCTAGCCCCCCACATCATCCTAGGATCATCTGTGTTTTGTATATTAGAAAACATTTACAAAAACAAAAATCAAAAAGAATAAGATAAAAGTAAATAGAAACTCTGATATTTCCTTTCTTTGTTTACTCTCTGGGGTATATGCTAAAGTTTGGGTGTAATTACATTGGTTAATATTTGTCTCATCTACTCATTTTCCCTCTTAGGCACTTTTCCTAGAGCAGCAGCACTTGATTAATATTCAGAAATACTCTTGGTAGATTGCTTCTCCTCTTTCAAATAGGAAATGATTTGGAAAACTTCCAAGTGTTTTAGAAGATGAAGAATATGCTACAGAAATACTGTAATGAGTAGTTTCATTATTTTAAAGTCAGCTTCCTTTAATTTATTGAGTCTGTTATGGTTAAACAAGATTCAAACCATTCTGACAAAGGCAGTCCATGCTGAGAGAAACTTTTCATGCGGCAAATAGAAGGGACGTGTGGGCATGTCTTCTGGGCTCACATGCACCAAACCTTACAACTCTGGGGCCATAGGAGTGGCTGAAAAAGTATAGATCATGACTTCGCAGGATGAAAATAATATACATTTCTGGGCTGCAAACTGGGATCATCCATTTCATCACAGCCCAACAAAGCAGTTCCTGCTCATTCTTTTACTCCCCCTAAGATGCCCTCATTTCCCACCTTGGTATGTGTTTGCTGAATCTTGTCAACCTTTCACTCATGGGGCTTCCCACAGGTCAAAATTGTGGCAACTAACCTGAATGCAGCAGAGGAGGCCCTGGAGGCTTATCAACGAGAGAAGCAGCAGCGGCTGAATGAACTGCTGGTTGTGATTCCACTCAAGCTCCACCAGGTGATGGGTCTAGGGAGGCTGCTCCACCCTGTCTGAGCAGAACCGCCATACTGAGGCCTTTCCAGAGAATGATTTGTGGGTCACTAGTGGGGAGAAGAGCAGTCTTTTGTTGAGAATTCTAACTGTAGGAACGACATCCCAACTTTTCTTATCCATTCTCAGATTGTTATAAAAGAGTAACATCAAGCACGTGTATTTCTCTGTAGCCTGTTACTCAACTTTGGAAGTTGAATCATTTCAGGTCTGGAAAATGAGGAGCCTGTAACTTAGGAATGAGATGGCTTGGCAGTTGAAATCTTGGATCTTGCACATATATCTCTTTTCATACCCTATTTAAATAGAAGTGAACTAATGATGCAAGAATTATCTTCACTTAATCTCCACTCATTAAGGAGAGAAGTCAAGACAAAAGGAAATATTCTTTTTTCCCTTTTATGTTCATTTGCACATTTCACCTGAAATATATTAAAATGCAAAGATATATAACAGTGAGAGAAAAGGCCCATTGTACTATATTTTGTTAGGTGAAGAGAGAACGCTGTATTTTAGAAGAATAACCCAAGATCAGCGTTATGTATATTGTGCATCTGTGTGATGTGCTGCTGAGTTGGCTCTGACTCCAGGTGACCCTACGAATGATGTGCCCTAAGTAAGACAGTTTCAGTTGTCATTTTTGCCTTCAGCAATGTCTCAGATTTAATTTGCCTTGTGTAACCTGACCCAAACTGGGTTAGCTGTATGTACCAGTTTGCCCAATAAGCCAACCCTGAAATCTGAGACCTTTGTTCCATTGTTGTGCTGTAGATATCAGCCATGATCTGTGTGTGAAGACTTGCTGTCCCCAGGGGGGTAGAAGCTGTCTTACTGTAACAGGGTGCAGTCAAGAGGGGAGCCTCAAATAGGGATTTGAAATGGGGTCCAGAACTCAAGGTGTTCAGGAAATATTAGGATGTCCCCGCCCTTCCCCCACAGATGTGAGCTGGGGGAAGGGACAAATGGAGCAGGCCATTGAGAGCTGTTTTGCATAGCAACAGCTTTGCAGCTAACCTCTGGTGTGGTCATTTAACACATCTATAACCTTTAACTGATTGCATAGATATGTTAAATAGCTGTGGCCATGCCCTGAGCCAGGGGGATGGAAGTAACTTCCCCACCAAGATGTAACTGGGGGGCAGGTTACAGCGACTGTGACTGCAAGGGAGCTTGGAGAAGATTGGCTCCATGACATGGGGCCATGCCTGCCCAGACTCACAATGGCAGCCCAGAAAAGCTGGAAGGATATGAGTGCTGGCAGGTGTAACTGATTGTAGGAGGAGTCGGAAATGGGGCTGCAGAGAAAGATTGGTGCAGGGATTTAAACCCAGATGCGGCAGCCATTTGCACGGAAGAACCACGCAGCTTTGGCAGAGGGGGGACCCCCACAGCTTTAGTAGGGGTGTTACAGAACACAACAACAAGGGGGGCCTGAGACAATATACTATTATTGAAAGAAGGCCCCGGGTCCGTTATGTCTGCCGCCAGAGGAAAGATGTCTCTCAATGCCAGAGATTCGTGAAAAGGAAAGGAAATGTTTATTTAATGCTATACAAACTTCAAGTAGTTACTTAATGTCTTCATCAAAAATCCCAAAGTCCCTAAAAACACCCACAAACACGCACAGTCCTTCCTTCCTTCCCCCTTTGCCCAGCCCAGAGTACCGTATCTCAGGAAAGAAAATAGAAGTCCATGGCTCAGGCAGTCCTCTGGTTCTTAGTTAGTCCTCCATCTCGACTGGGAGACCTCCCTGGGTTCCCGACACCCTCGGCTGAGTCGCCGGGATCTCTGCTAAAACCAGGTGGTGGTTCCCCTTCTAAAGCTGTGGGGGTCCCCGCTCTGTCCAGGCCTCATGGTTCTCCCTCTCAGGGCTGTGGGAGTCTCCACTCTGTCAAGGCCGCGTGGTTCTCTCTCCTAAAGCTGAGGTCCTCCCTATTCTGCTAAAGCCGCATGGTTCTCTCCCTCCAATGGCTGCAAAGTGTGGGTTTTAAATCCCCGCGGCCAATCTTCCTCTGCAGCCTCATTTCCGACTCCTCCCACACTCGGCTTCACATGCCAGAATTCATATCCTTCCAGCTTTACTGGGCTGCCATCATGAGTCTGGGCAGGTGTGGCCCCATGTCCTGGAGCCAATCTTGTCCGAGCTCCCACGCAGGTGCTGTAGCTTGGGTGATCTGTCCCCAGTCACGTCTTGGTGGGGAAGTTACTTCCATTGCCCTGGCTCAGAGATGATCACAGCTATGTAACATATCTAAGTGACCAGCCAAAGGCTATAGATATGTTAAATGACCACACCAGAGGGTAGCTGCAAAGCTGTTGCTATGCAAAACAGCCCTCAATGGCCCTGCTCCATTTGTCCCTTCCCCCAACCCACACCCAGGGTGGGGAGATGGAGACATCTTAAAATCTCCTGGACACCTTAAGTCCTGGACCCCATTTCAAATGCCTATTTGGGGTCCCCCCTCTTGGCTGCACCCTGTAACAGGGGGAACCACCACCTGGCTTTAGCAGAGATCCTAGTGACACAGCTGGTGGTGCCGGGAACCAAGGGAGGCCTACCAGCTGAGAGGGATTACTGGGAAGAACTGGGGGCTGCCTGAGCCATGGACTCAGGCAGCGTGTTTCCTGAGATACTGTACCCCAGACTGGGCAAATGGGGCATGAAGGACTGTGTGTGTTTGTGGGTATCTTAAGGGACTTTGGGATTTTGATGAAGACATTAGGTCACTACTTTAAGTTTGTATAGCATTAAATAAACATTTCCTTTTCACGAATCTCTGGCATTGAGAGATGTCTTTCCTCTGGTGGTGGACATAATGAACCTGGGGGGTTCCTTTCAGTAATAGTATATCATCCCATGCCCCCCTTGTTGTTCTGTAACATTACCACCCAGAGGCAGCCTCCTGCTTTCACAGACTTCATGTTGAGAAAAATACAAGCCCAAAGACAGTGACCTAAATGAGGAACAGAAGGAAGTGCTTTCCTTGTGTTTTCTGTGACTTTACATTTAGTTTGATCTTTGATTTTTGTTTTGTTAGATAGAGTATGTGGTATTTGGGGAAATACCTGGTGATCTTTCTGGGACTTTGGTCTTTTCTAACCACTCATTGGGGCGGCTACAAGAACGAATTGTACAGCTCCAGGAGGAGAATACCAAGCAGCAAAAGCTTAACAAAGAATGGCAGGAGAGACGGAAACAGCTTATTCGAGAAAAGAGAGAGATGGCAAAAACTATAAACAGTGAGTAACTAAGCCTATGGCTTATCTAATAATGTTTATTGATATTTACTGATAAGTCATATTTATTGATAAGAGGGAACTCTTGAGTGACTGTCTCCAACTTTGAAAACAGTAAGTAATCAAAGAATCAAGAGGAAACAAGAACACTTTCTCATATTCCTACTTACTGTCTCTCCTGATACCATTAAGTGATCACTGTCCTATTTTAAAGGGATGAATCTTTTATCATAGAAATGATTTCTCTGAATTATAAAAGGTTTTGTGTATAATGAAATATAGAGTAATATAATAACCGATGTACCACTACCAAGCTTAAGAAATAAAACACTGAAGATTCAATTGAAGTCCTTTATTTTCCTGATACCATTCTGACATCTCCTTCCCCAGGACCAGGCACTGGGTACGTGTGCATATATGTGTATGTGTCCACACACAGCCTGTGAAACTACTATTAACTGGAATGCTGTACTATTCATTTAATTGTATAGTTCACTTTATTAAACCAGTTCTTTAGAGTTATCCATATTGCTGTGATAATTATTCATTTTAAGTGCTATTACAGTGATTTTCAATCGATGTGCCACAAGAATTTTTGAAACAGTTCCTGACTGTGTAGTCAGGGGCACTGCCGTCTCTTCTCTTAGAGTGTCAGATAAAACAATGACAACAGCCAACACAAGAAGAGCCATCAAGTGTGAATGAATCAAAATTGTGCTATTTTTTTGTCAGATCAGCAAAAAATATATTTTTTGGTGTGCTGCAGAATTTTAGCAATTAGTTTGCGTGTGCCATGAGGTGTAAAAGGTTGAAAATTGCTGTGCTATAACAATATTCCATTGTAGGACTATAAAAGAGTTCTTCTGTTGCCTATTGATATTTAGGGTAGTTCTAACTTTTTCTGATTACAGACATTGTTATGGTGAACTGTCTTGTACACATCTCCCTGTGTGAGTGTCTGAGAGGGTGATTCCAGGAAGGGGTTTCTGGGTAATAGGGGTGTGTGTACATGTTCAGCTCTCTTGGGTGTTGCTGCATTGCCCTCTAAAGTGGTTGTGCCATTTTCGCATCCCCCGGGTAGCAAATGAGAATTGCCCAGGCTTCATATTCTCATCAACGCCTAATACTATCAGACTGAAATATTTTTGCCAAGCTGGTGGATGTTTAATTGTATTTCACTGAGCTTTTATTCCCATTTTCTTAGTTCTAGTGACGTTTAACAACTTTACATATATCTCTTTGTCTTTCCTTTTCTCTAACTTGCCTGTCCTATCCTTTATCCATTTGTTTACATCTGTTTTTTTGTTTTCTTATTAATTTTAGGGAGTTCTTTCTTTATTCTTTCTGTGTCTGTTAAATGCACCTCAAATCTCTTCTAGTTTGTGGCTGGCCTTTTACATTGTTTAGTATATCTTTGGGGGTTACAGACATTTCAAGTCTTAATATAGTTCATTTTATAAATCTTTGTATTTATGGTTTGTACATTGTATGTGTGTATGTTAAGAAATCCATTTCTATTTTAAGGTCATAAAGATATTTTTGTACAGTTTCTTCTTTTAGTGGTATTCTTCACATTTGCCTTTTTAATTAATCTGGAATTGAGGTAGATAGTACAGGATGTAGTGTAAAGATTATCTTTTAAAATATTTTTACAATATTTGACATATGGAATATGTGTAAGTGATGAAGTATTCCAACTTTAATAAAAATAACATTACCAGTACTGTAGCATCTACCTTAATGCCACAGAATTATAAACTTTAAAATGTATCATTTTAATCATCTCTTGCTATGTGTATTTTGCCACAATTAAATAATTTTTAAAATAAAACTTGAAAAAGTAAAACAATGAGAAGACTATAACGGTCAAACCGTCCAAGTGGCTTGGATTTGTAGAGGCCAGTTTTCACAGAGTGCTGATGGTTCTGCTGTCATGGATAGTTGGATTATTTTAAAAGAGATAAAAAATAAGAAACCATGTTAGTGCTCCATGTTTGTATAACACTTAGTTTAAACAGAGTTTTCTCAGGTGTAAGCCTTGAGGTTCCAATGTTTCTCATGTATTTCACATTCCTTTGGCTTCTATAGCCTGTGAGTGTTGATTATATTTGGAAGTACTACTCATCAAACCAAGAAATAAACTAGTATGAAAATGAGGAAGCTTGTTTCAATTTGATTAAACTCAGTTTGGGAAAATGTGTGAAGAAAATGAAGTGAAGTATCACATTTTTGGAGTGTTAGTTAATAATAAAAAAAATACTTCCATGTGGTGGGGGTTTTACTCGGTGACTTTGAGTTCTTCTCTCCCCTCCAGCCCATTTTGTGAAAGCAGCCCATGAACCTGGTTAAAGACTGATTTCCTAATTCTGAGTGTGAAACTGAGGGTGAGTTCCTTTCCTGTAGATCAGAGAGAAATGGCTGAACAGTGATGAAAAACACTACTTACCATGGCGGTTGCCCTCCTCTGTCCCTAGACCCAATGGGGAAGAAGAGGAGTCTAGAACATGGGCCTGGGAAGGCGTAAGTTCACTCCATTCCAAGGAGGGCACAACTCACAGCCATGGGGAAGGTGGCTGCTGAGAGTTCCAGGAGCCTTGATGTCCCCAAGAGAAACCAGCAGGTTTAATGGAGTCTGGAGAAGGGCGTTAGGCTGGCTCCACTGGGGGTGCGGCATGGACCCGAGCACACATCCTGCTATACTGCCATGGGACAGGCTAGCCCCTTAAATGGGGTGGCTGGAAGGAAGTGAAGATTCCTTCCAAGAAAGGCAGAGATAGCCATAGGCTATTTCAGCCTCTTATTTGCCACATATGTGCAAATAATTTCACTGCTTTATTTGCATCACTGATTGTCACAGCCACTGCATTACACAAGTCAATGGCTGCCTCACACAGACTATGCTACTCACGCAGAACAGAAATAAATTACCCTCTTCCTGGTTTGTGCAAAATGGTAGCCTAGCCATTTATACTGTGACAATTCAACCATAATAATGATACCTAAATAGAATTTTTTCTCTATAACAATTGTATCATGTTATACTGTAGGGTCTTCAGACTTCACCTGAAGATATTCTGTGACTGAGAAACTCTTGTCACAAGATTACATTTTCTTGAGGTGCTCAGATCCCACAAATGGAATTTCGTCCAGGTGTTCCAGCATTATCACGATAAACAAAAGTAAAATGTTACTTGATAGTTGGAGATAATTGTTAAAAACCATCATTGAAAAGGACTAGGAAAGTCAGGCTGAGGTCCGTAGGAGGATGGAAAGGGCCCCCTGGAAAGGTGACATACCCGATAAGATGTGGCTCTTCCTGGTCAGAGGACAAGGCCCTGCTGTTAGTTCCACCTTCAGAATTGGGTGTATTGGAAATGAGTCTTTCACAGTTCTCACAACGTGCTTTCAGACATGGGCTGGGCAGAGAGAGCTGTGGGGCTGCTTGGGAAACAGCATTCCAGACAGTGGGAACTGAGATGGGGGTGATCCCAGAATATTTGAAATGTGAAAATGAGTCCAGCACATACAAGCAAAAATGAAGAGTATGAGAAAGAAGTAGTAGACGTAACATGGCAGGGCTTGGTAGGGTGAGAGACACCACAATGACTTAAAATTTTACTTGGAGTAAGATGAAAACTTTTGTCAAATGCCTGCGCTATTCTTAACGCTGATGCTCTAGAGATGAATAAGAAAATAATTAGAAATGGAAGTGTTTATAATCTGATTGGAGTCCATTAACAGTCTGAGGAGGGACAGATGAGGATGTGGGAGCCAGGTGGGAAAGATGAGTCTGTTTGTCACAAGGTTTTGAAGTAGGGGAAAAGATAATACAGAAATGGGCATTTTAAGTGAAGAAAGTAGCAGCTGAAAAGTTAGAGAGGAAAAACCAACTGGTACATAAAATCTTTTCCCGCCTTCTTACAAAAGCTTTTCTTTAGAGGGTCCTTGTTATTGGCGTTGATCATTCAACAACAATGGAGCCCTTGAACAATCTGATAGTGGCTATCTTCTTTTAGAAATGGAAGGAACAGTCCGTGAACTAATGATGAGCAAGTTTGGCCGTGTGATAGACCTAGCAGCTCTTCAGACACTTTCTGTGAATGTAACACTTGAAGAACTCAAGATCAAAAAAGTTCGCAAGGAGCTATTGAATGCAAAGGAAATGAAGAAGTGGGAGGTATGGATGAGAGGGCACGTGACCCACTAAGTGGAGGCAAGAAATCCTGGTGAACTGTGTGTGGTTCCTGCAAAGCATCTGTACACCTGGAGATGGGTCTGGGTCTGTGAGCCACACTCTTCAATCCACCCCTCCACTGTGATCTGATCTTAAGCCTATCTCATTCTCCTTACCATTCACCTAGTTGGAGGGACTAGTCTATCTTGGATTGAAAGCATCAGCACTGGGGCTTGGGGTCGGGGATGCATGTCAATATGATGGTGAAATGGCATGAAAGATTACAGAGAGATTTCATGTTGAGGTCTCAGAGCTCTAACAGGGTCAGAAATGGAACTGCTGTACTCTGAGGATCTGAACTGTGTTATTCTATATAGCGTTTACATGCTGTTATAATCTGGAAATTAGAGCACATTTCTGAATAATAAATTTTATAGCAAAATGTGGGCTATTCAGCTGGTAAGGTCTTAGAAGATGAATTTAATGCCTACATTGCTTGTGGAGCTGTAAGACGAGGCAGTGCCTAGTTATAGACTGATTCAAACACAGGTGCTTTTACAGAGATTTGATAAGCCTGCAAATCATTACGACTTCTCCGGTTTCCAGTCTTATTTCATCAGTAGTTAGGGAAGGTGGGGAGATTCCTAGTGCTATCTTGTCTCATCATTTTTCACCCAAGATTTGCCACTGCGCTGTGAAGAAGTAAATTACCGATGCTCATAAGCATTTGTGTCGATGGAACTGGTCCCTGTTAATGCCCAGTCTGCATACTAACTTCATTCCTCAGTGATGGAGTGATGTCGATGTCTGCCTTATCTACTGTTATCCTCGATCATACTTACACTCTTCTTGTCTTGTCTCTAGTCACACCAGACCCGAAGCAGTTGCTTCTGGTTGTATCTTCATACTGACTGACTTCTGACTATATATTTCTATATGCCTGTCATTTCAATTTCCTGGTAGTTTTGATCAAATCTGGATATTTCTCTATCTCCTCTCATTTATTTAATCTGTTTTTGCATCTTCCTGCCCTGGTAGGAAAAGATTGCCCAGGTGCGATGGGAACTGATGATGAAGACGGAAGAACACACCAGGAAGCTCCACCAGATGAACGACTTGTGTATTGAAAAGAAGAAGCTCGATGCTCGGTTGAACACGCTACAGAACCAGCAGGTGTGCTTCTTCTCTTCAGAGTCTTTGTCGAACTGGTGGGCTTCTGTACAGCAGCTGAATATTCACAGGAATATTAAGTGCTGGCATTTAACAAACCTGTTTTTAGACTGCTTCTCGCCCCACCTGGGTCTCTGAGACCATTGAATTGAATCTGGCCACGTTACAGTGAGCCTGAGGGACAACCTTCATTGTAAGCCTCTTGGGTGCCATGAACTTACGTAAGTGCTGCTCTTCAGGGTGTGCCTTGGCCCTGGAGAGATAAGGTTGTTTGGGCATAAATAATACTAGTATACTACCTGAATTTGGTGTCAAACATCTATCTCCAATATCTGCTTATTTAATTTGACCTAAGTGGGTCAGAGGCACAAGATGGCTGCCTCAGCTCCCTGTTTCACGTCCATATTCCAGCCTCTTTGGTGCCTTTCATAAGAAAGAGGGAGTTTTCTGCTTATGTTCACTTAGCCACTCCTAGCTGGAACAGAAACGGGTAAGGTTAGTGTTTAGCTTCCACAGCCTGTAAAGTGAAGGCAGGCAAGGGAGAAGCTATCGGGTAACGATGACCTCTTCTTACTATTTAGTTCTGCCATAGGAAGTGAGGGTAACGGGCACAACATGGACTTTAGGCATACATAACCTGCTTCCAGTCCTTAATAGCATAGTCACTTGGGCCAGGTCATGCATCTCTGTCTCAGTCTCTGTAGCTTTAAACTGGAAGAACACCATCTAGCTCACGGAGCTGCTGTGAGGATTAAATGAGTCAACATAGGTAAAGCACCTGGCCGAGAGCAGAGATGGCCTACGTGGTTCACCCCTTCCTTCAGCGAGCATGCAGCGGATATGGAGCATCTGCTCAGGCCGACAGGCTCTAGGCCGAGTGCCGGCCCTGCAGTGAGGCCCAGGAGCACTGGGCCTTCTCTCTGAGAGGCACGGAATATCACAAGAAAGATACCAAACATTTAGGTTGAGCCATAACAAGTCGCCACTTCATTTAAGCTAAAAAGTGGTTAAATGTCATAAATCTCAAATGGTTCAGTTGGATGATTACAATGACACAGGATGGCTCCGTGATAGAACACAGAGCAAACAATTCCAGCCTTGTCCACAGGGCACAGAAGGCCTCCCTGAAAGTGATGTCGGAAGCATGAGCAGGAGCTGGCTGGACAGGGGAGAAATCAGAGAAGGAAATTTCCCAATAAGTTTTTCCTTTTTGGAAAACAAGTATGACTACGGACTGTATAGAAAGAAGGGGGTAACTTGCCTTTCATGATTCCAGTGATGAGCCCTCTCATCACTGAGGTATGAGTGGTAGCTAGCTTAACGAGTTACCCATCTAAAAGGTATTTGCATTTTAAGAGTTGTTTGTTAGCCCAAGGGGCACATTTCTAAAGGTGGGATTTCAGTGGAAGAATGCAGGCCTCTTAGACTGGGGAGCAACGGCTGTTTAAATGGACTGTAAGGCAAGCACCCCTAACCGATACAAGGACAGAGAAATTTTCACAACCCAAATGGTGCTTAAAGCAGGGGGTGTTTTCTTTCGACAGGGCAATGCCTTCCAAGGCCCTCGGAAAGCAGATATCATGGCCAGAGAGAAGGTCACCGAGTTGATCCAACTCCAGGCAGAAAGGATTTTGGCCTTAAAGAGAGAGATTGCGCTTCTGCGGAAGAAAGACGCCCTAATCCTCCCACCTATTCGGTCTCCCCCAGAGGACTGATGAAGCCCTGGGCCTTCAATGTGTGCATTTCCCCCCTCAAATCCATCCAAATTCCTGACATAAAATTCAACAGAAGTTGTTTTGTCTCCCAAAACAATCCTGTTCTTTTAAAGTGAACTAACTTATCTAAAAGTCTAAAACCAGATCTGGTCACGCGGTGCCCAGCGTCTGTTGTCGAACTGAGACACTTTAGGTTTGTTTGGAACCAACCGGAGTGAATGTGCGCTCCCAGAAGGCTGTATCTCAAACTGCATCTTTAATACGTCCCATTTGAGAAAATTCGTGGGTTTGCTTTTTGGTTATCTAAATTTCCCATTGGCAAGAAAAACTGCCATAAAGAGCATTAGCCGGGTCACGTCTTTGCTGTTATTCAAAGGTGGTGGGCCAGAAGGGAGGTACAGCAGACCTGAAGGCTGCCGGCATTAGCTAAATGAAGACTGAGAGGAATAGCTCTGTCCCTCTCCTGGAAGCCACCACCCTCCGCCAGGTGTGTCTGAAGTCACATCTTACTTCTCATACCTGCTCCACTGCTCCTTTCTTATCATTTGCATGTTACTTATAGCCCTTCATTTTATTTCTTAAAATATTTTTCAAATATGGCTTTTCTGAATATTATGTTACGTCTTGAGTTTTTCCAATTTAGCTTTGGATAGAAAAAGGATTTAACAATCTACCAGCTGGCACTATTTCTTCTGGCCAACAGAGGGGGCACTTGTCCTAGACCACCAAGGCTGGGGCCTTCCTAGAATCTTGTTTATAAAACCGGAGACTTGAGAAGCCAGGCTCTGGCATGGCCTCTCAAATGGCATTTCATGGCTAACTCAACTCTACTGAAATTGAGGGATGCATTGCAAGCTTCGGCGTCTATCTAGTTCCAGGTATAAAGGATGGTACTGTATTGGACAGTACGCAGTAAGTGTTGATTTTAAACCACCAGGGAGTCAACTCTTTTGGTAATGCTGGTGTATCTTCAGAACAAAGTGAATTTTATCAGGCACCACATGTTCACGTGTAGCGTAACACCTAACTAAATGGAGAAAACACTTGGCCTTCAACACACACACACACACACACACCCTATAAAGAAATGATTAGTTTCATTCCTTTCATATGAACAGTTTGAACTTCAGTCCAGTCAGCAGGAGACCTGAGGGTCTGGCCCCCATTGCTTGCCACACACCGTCTCCCTCTTGGGCTGGACAGTGACGAATGACTTCCACATTAAGAGAAGCACAACTGACATTCAGTATTCACAAAGACAAAACATTAGTAACATCTGCTACCTTTTCCAGATCTCATCTCTGGATCTGCAGACGTCACAAGTGGATATTTTCTTCAGATGCTCCAAGTCTGACTCCTAAGGTCTAAGGGGAATGCTGACTCACACATGACTAAGCTGGAAGTTACAGGGAAGACTAAACATTTATTTAGATGTTACAGTGTTTGTTTTTACAGAGCTATGTTGCCACAGATTATTGATTCTGGAAGATTTGTTAATGCTTATAGTACTGTACACGTCTGAGTCTGTTCTCACGAGCATCTTCTGAAACGGTTCCCGCAGCACGGGACCTGGCTGTCTTCACAGGTGTCTCCGGCTCCGACACCACGGCCTTCGCTTTGCCCCACGGTCGGCACGAACGGGGTGCCTGGGCGTCTTCCCTTCCGCCACCTCAGTCTGGGTCCTGGCCAGTCTGTGCTCCTTGTTCCTGGCTGACTCCGGTGATGCCGTGGCTTCTTTGTGTTACCCCTTACACCTCCACGGGGAGGATTCCCTATGTCTTTCCAGAATTATAGAAACATATACATTTATTTACAAGTGCATAAATATATAAATATGGTTATTATAGAAAAATAAATACCAATTTTCTCTGTCTCTCTTAAAAAACAATAATAGTCTTTCTGGAATATTGCCTTCGGCCTAAATTGTGGGGGGTGGTGTTTCAAAAGTCACGTTCACTGGTGGGTTCGGGGAGAGCTGTCTCCCAAGCTCCTGTCCCGTGTAGGTCCCTGTGGGGTGCTGGGGACACCACTCTCCTCCACCCATTTGGCAAGATTCAGGACTGTCCACCTCTTCAACCGGTACAAGGCCCAAGCAGCATGGGGGCCCTGAGGGAAGAGGAAAGTGGGAAACATTAAAATCCAGACTGACCAAGAAACAAGGCCCAGAGGTGCTGGGTCCGTCTCCGTGCCGGGAGCCGGCTGCATTGATCCTGAAGGAGAGAGCGGCACCTGCAGCCCGACGAGGCCACCTCCGCTCCTTGTAAGATCTCTCACAGGCATGCGCGGCCACCCACACCTGTCAGTGGTGGGGCCACAGACACTCTCAAGCACCTGGCCTGTACCCTGGGGCACAGGAAGTCGGCTTAGCCCATAAGATGTGGAAGAAAGCCCTGCTCCTTCCAGATTTAGGCTGCTGGCCCACCCATCTGATGTGATTTCTGGTCACGATCGCCCCACTCGCAGTTCATCCCCCCCAGGTGAGGTAGTCCAGCTTCCGTGATGCTGGTCTGGCTCTAGGAGGTGAATTTCAACTCCTGGACATGGGGTTGAGGATCTGCCTGTGGGAACATCATCTAAGCCTCTGTACCATCCTGCACCCAACCAAGAACACACACTGATCCCCAAGACACTGGCACAAGGAGGACAGTGGGATGGGGTGGTGTGCACTGAGCCCCTTGGGGACAAATGTGCTCCGGAAGCATGGATGGTTTCGATGACACTTTGTAAGAGCTTGGCTCCTTAATGACTGATGTAACCTTAGTTCTTAATTAAGAGACAAGACCCAATGAAGCAAGGCATTTTGGAGTGATTAGGGAATACCTCTTATGATGAGAGGCAGTAGGAACTTGTGACTGACCTTGAAATCAGACCAAAGGACTTTTCTCTGAACGTGGAAAGTGTCCCTTTCCTTAGCTCTTGAGGACACAGCTTGCCATGTTGGAGAAGGACCCAACCGGTATGCCCCTGCACATCCTACTGCCCTTTCAGGTGGGGAGGGGGGCCTCTCCCAGGTACACGCTGTGGATACCTCCTTACCAAGCACCATCTTCACCGACTTATCTCCCCTTCCTCCGAGTCACTCCTGGGTTGGGGATGCACACCTCATGTTATCTCCAGCCTGTTCAATTTCCTGCCCTGCCCCTGGCACAGACCTGAGTGAAAAAGAGGGTCCCACGTTGCTTCCAGCGCAGGATTCTGGGGTACACTCTCCCTCCCTGACTGGCTGGCTGAAGCAGGCTGCTCCTGGAGGTGGTGGTGGTCCTGGTGGGTCTGGAGCAGCTGGTGAGTGGAGTTGTCAGGCAGTGTATATAAGAAAGCGACCTCTTCTGGCTTAGCTTTGGTTCCCCTGCACACAAGAGACCAAACGGGAGGTGAGGTGTGGGCAGGGGGGCCCATGTCCCCACCGCCCGGCTGCTTCCCTGTCTGAGAGCACCGGACAAGGGAAGAGCTCCAACAGCAGGGTCTGCTCCCCGTTGAGCTGCCACACCATCTCCATGGGTAGTTCTAGTCTGTCTCCATCATGTTCTGTGCCAGCCTTAGTGTATTAGAGAATGTGGAGTTGGATGTCCAGAGCCCTCTGGGCAAAGCCAGCAGTATGACGCTGCTCTGGCCTGCCAGGTGAGGGGAGGATTCTGAGAGGCCAGCCCACAGTCCAGAGCAGAAAGGGCACTGTAAGGGCAAACGCAACAACTGCCCATTGGACAAGAGCCCAGTGGAGCAGGCTGTCAGGTGTGGGGTCCCCTGAGTGAAGCGCTGGTCCCCACCTCTCAGTGGCTGACATGGAAGTTGGGAGTCTAAAGAGGAAGCGAGTGCGCTCTGGGACTTGCGAGTGGAAGGCGGGGATGGGGAGGGGCTGGTTACCTAGGAATCTGGTGACTGTGGATGTCGTATCCGTATCCGTTGCCAGGAATGGTGTGCCTTGGGAGGCCACTGGAGTCATCCTCCTGCTCGAAAGAAGCAATAAAGGAAAGGTCTTGTCAGAGGGTCCAGGAAACTTCCCCATTCATTCTTTAACCAGAAGAGCTGTTTCTGACTAGAGAAAGCCTCGCCAGCAGCCCCGCCCTCCTCCACGGGGGCTGATGCCTGCCCGCCCCCACACCTGGCCCGTTACCTGCTGGTGCTCTGCAGGGCAGGGCTGCAGCGGTTTCGTGCCAGGGTAGCCCGTGGCAGCGGCAGGGAAGCCCCTGTTCACATGTACCCCATTGGCACAGGCCTGTCCATTGGCGCCACTGAGGCAGGGCTGCCCGCCGGCTCGATGACCTGGAGGCCCTCCCAGTGGTACCATAGTGTATTGGCAGGAGGAGGGCAGAAGCGCACTTCGAGGAAAACCCAGGTCTGCTGTGTGTTCTGGAAGGACAGGAGGATAGATATCTGCTTAGGCCAAGGAGGCCTGGGCAGCCTGAGAAAGTCCCACCTGAATCTCAGAAAACGCCTGACCATGGGGTCAAATGAGGTAGGCAGGGAGTTGGGTTGGCACCCCCCTAGGGATGAGGATATTCTCCCTCAGAATATTCTTCCTGTCACCCATTTTTTCCTGACATCCTAACTTTATTTACTTTTTTAGTGGGGATAAGTGTGAGGAGATACAGTGACAAGGGTTTACAGGAAGTTGCTGGTGAGCAAACAGAAGGAGCAATATTTAGGCGAGGCACGTTGACTAGGTGTGTTGCCATCTGAAGCAGAAATTAGTGGGTAGCAGGCAGGGTAACTTGGGATAAGAGGCCGAAAGTGTTTGGAGGAAAGAGGCAGGAAAGTATGAGTGTGCAGTCAGAGCAGCAGCTTCAGACGCTAAAAGGAACAGGACCCAGCTAAGTCCTGAGAGCCTGAGATACGGAGAGGACAAACTCTTGCATCTTCATGCTCCTCCACCTGTCAAGGCCCATGAGCTGGGAGGAAAGGGCCCAGTCTTGGGGTATTCTCTGACTCTCTGCGAGCCCTCTGGGGGACTCAGGAACTTGAGGTCCAGTGAGTGGGAAGTGGGGAACCTCTGATCCTGCCCTGGGGAGAGGCTGTCCAGGAGGGCTGGGGGCCTCCCCCACCCCCAGGCTCCTTCCACTTGGTGTGGAGGAGCGTCTCTCACTCACTTTGCTTAGACCAGGCCCTCCACAAGCAGAAGGGGATGAAGGCAACAATTATGAGGACGACAGATCCCAGGACGACCCCGACAATCAGGTAGGGCAGGTCGCTGGAGCGTGCCACCATGGCCCCCGTGCCCACTGGCCGCTCCATGGTTTCCAGGGGTGGCGGCTGAGGTGGGGCCAGAGTCGGGGGTGGGAGTCCACCAGGCTGACCGGACTTCCGGGCTGCAATTGTGAACACAACTCACATCAGTATCTACGCCTTTGGCATTTCTTTCGCAACAAATAAAAAATATCCTAGCCCTGGCTGGCGTAGCTCAGTGGATTGAGCGCGGGCTGGGAACCAAAGTGTCCCAGGTTCGATTCCCAGCCAGGGTACATTCCTGGGTTGCAGGCCATAACCCCCAGCAACCACACATTGATGTTTCTCTCTCTCTCTATCTCACTTCCCTCTCTAAAAATAAATAAATAAAATATTTAAAAAAAATATCCTGATTCCATGGGTGTAGGAAATAGGGTCAAACTCACAAGACAGGGCCTCAAAACCCTTTATTAGGTAAATGAAATTTGGTATTACTGAGAGGATTGAACCTTATATTTCAAAATATAATCTGAGATATTTGCGAGCCAAGCACCAGAAATGTTGTGGGGATTTTCTGAAAGAAGAGCTGGTGACCTTTAGGAAGAAAATATTTTAAAGATGCATGGAGCCAGCAAAAAAACTGGGAATGGAAGGATTTACCCAGGCATGTGCTCTTCCTGGGCAGATTAACAGACGTGAAATACTGGGTATGAGCCCCAGTCACACAGCTGGAAGACAGGTGTGTGGGGCGGGACTCCCTGAGACAGATGGTCCTTGTGAAACGCTAATTCAAAGGTGACAGGTTAAGAGGCAGACTCCTCGTGGCGGGGCGGGGGGGGGGGGGTTGCTGTTATCCAGGTGCATCTGACTGTGTTAACTCCTCTTCGCTGTCATCTTCCCCTTGACTTTCTGATACTGCAGGCGACCCCCGGCCTCTCTGCTGCCGCTTCTAACATTTCTCTTTTCCCGCCCTTGCTTTTCTGGCTTCTCCTCAGGTGCTGAGAGGTCTTCCTGGTCCCTCTCAGTAGACTTTCGGTACCCTCATCTCTGCTCATGATTTCCGCCTGATGACCGCTGCATCCCCACACCCACAGCCTGCCCCCAGGCTGGAGACGGGTGGCTTCTCTTGTGGGACACTTGCATTTCACTGTCTCAGGAGACTCAGACTCAGTAAGTCTCCAAGGGGTTTCACCTTGTTCCTTTCTGGTAGGATATGGTTCTCTCCCAGCCTTCCCCATGTCAATAAACGGCAATGTTACCTGTGTGTTACTTTAATCTAGAAACCTTAAGGCTTACTCTGAGTTCCTTGCCCTCTCTCCCCGCCCCGACATGCTGTCAGTCCCTGGCCCTGTGCACGCTTCCGCAGAAAGGAGATCCAGACCTGTCCCCTCTCTTTGCCTTTACTTCACACCCCATTCTCTCCCCTCAGGCCGTGCCTGCAGAGTCACCAGTGACCCTTCTCAACAAACCAATCCAACAGTGACCCTCCCTGTCACAGCCCACAGGGTCTGCGATGACCCAGTGCCCGCCAGCTTCCCTGAGTGTTCTGCTCTCGTCTCCTTCCAGGCTCCATAAACTTTAGCCATCTGGAGTTACCCGTAAGTATGTCCAGTCCCCCAGGCCACCTCCTCCTCAGTGCCCCTGAAGAGTCAGTCCTTCCAGAAGACCAGTGTGAACCTCTTGGGAAGTCTCTGTTCTTCGCCCTGGGCACTCTGGGGGTCACCTGATACCGGATTTTTGGCTGTGGATGTACCTGGCCCCTCACTTCACTGTGCGTGAGAGAAGGGGGCAGGGAGAGCCCACGGCAGGCGCTCCCGTTTGTTGAACACTGATGGGAAGCAGTGCAGAGCTGGGGAAAGAGTGTGGCTGATGACGGGAAGAGGGGTTGTTTTCTTGTCTCTATTCCTATTCTTTGCTGATCTCCTGTTTTTGTTCTCTGCAATACGCCTACTTTATATGCCTTGAGTAATTGCAAAATGGAGATAATATCTATCCACTTGGCTGATGTGAAAATATTAACAAGTTATTATGTGAATATGTTTACCATGTTTTAATGCAGAACAGTCTGGGCTTGTCGTCAGACGAACTCGGCCCACAGTGCGCCCTACTGCTAACTGGCTGCACGATGTCAGACGAGCATACGGTTTCCCTTCCTGTCTCACAGAGTTGTAGTCAAATTAAGTAAAACAATGAATGTAAGCATCAAATGTTACAGTAATAAGGTGTTTATAGAAAGTTCCCAACCAAGAATGGGTTCCATTCCATGAGTTCCTGTAGGAGTTAGTTCCCAGGTTCCTTGTAGCCAGCCATTCGTACTTAATATGAGGCACACACAGATGAAGGGTTAAAAGGAAAAAGTTTAGGGGTCCTTGTAAAATAAGGAGTCTTTCTGAGGTAGAGATACCCAGCAAGGCACGTGGAATGTTGACATTGTCCCTGGCTGCTGAAAAGTTCGAGAGGAAGGCAGAGAACCCAGAGACTCACCTTTGGTTTCGCAGATCATCACATTGCTGAACTCGCTCTCGCCTCCTTCGTTAAAGCACTGCATCTTAATGTCGTAGGAGGTCTCTGGCTGCAGGTGGCTGATTGAGTGCCAATATCTGTCCCCTGGAAGAGAGAGTAAGGGAGCTGCATGTGAGAATGTGCACCTGCTTTGCAGTGGCAGTGAGACTCGGACAGGCTGTGCACTGGAGCTGGTGCCGCGGGCGCAGGAGGCGGAAGAATGTTGGAGAAAATGTTCTGGGTTCCCACCCATGTTCCTGCTGTCCCATCACCATGGGAAGGAGCTGTGTGGATTTGTCAATTTGCACTTGATGACCCCAGCGTGGCAGGGAAGAGCCAGTGATACGGGGCACAGATGCTGTGTGTCACATCAGCCCAGGTTTTATGTTTTTAGCTCACCGACAGTGAGACCCCTTTGCCAACGAAGGAAACTACATCACACGAAAGCATTTCTCACCTTCCACCATGTCCTTCTTGTAGTCGCTATCGTTGTCACTGTCTGTGGGTCGGTAATAGATATAAAAGCCATGGATCGGGGTGTTGTTGTTACTTGCTGGGATATACTGTGGGGAACGGAGCAGAGAAATCACCACGTGAGCGCAACCACTGGGGGGCCTGGCGGACCTTCCTGCTGATATCCCCAGTGCTCTCTGGAGAATCCCATGGGGCACTCTCATTTCATTTAGCCCAGAGGCCCCCCAGCCTTTGGAGACAAGAAACAAACTGCCACTTCCCCAGAAAGTTAAGTCCCCTTTGAACCTGCCCAGGGAGGATGACAGACAGACAGACACATTAAGGGAGGTATTGAGAAGAAAGGCTGAGGAAGAAGAGTGGTTCCTTCCTGCCCAGAGCGAAGCCCAGTCCCTCTCCCACTGTGGTCTGTGCCAGGCCGCTCACCATCCACTTGAGCATGATGGTGGTCTCGTTGACGGCATCGGTGAAGGTGATGTAAGGGCCCGCCACGGGCCTCTCGTACATGCGGCCACTGTAGCCTGACACCACGTATGGCTGGGAGGGGGCGCTGGGCTCGCTCTCCCCCAGCATGTTCAGAGCCCGGACTCGGAACTTGTAGGAGGTGCCTAGTGAGAGAGACACTCGTTGAACCCAGGAGCTGGGGAACACCTGACTTTCAGGCCCTGGACTTGGAGGGATCATCTGGGCAGCCCTTCCCCAAAAGAAAGCCCCGAAGGACTCACGAGAACCCCCGCCCTCATCAGAAAGGAGCCACACAGGAGATGGCTCTGGGCCTCCTAGGGAGGGAGGGAGGAGGGCTGGTGGGACTGAGGTGACACCACCCAGAACATCCATAGGAGCCTAGCAGCAGGTGGAGGCTGAGCAGTGAGAAAAACCTCCAAAGCTCCCACTCTCCTCTAGGTGGCCAGGGGCCAGTGTGGGGGTGGGGGCATGGGGACGAGGACAGCAGGTAGATGGCCAGGCCCCTACCTTTCTCTAGGCCTGTGATCTCCACGGAGAGCCGGGAGGGCGGGATGGCGCTGGTGGCTAGGATCCAGTCCCCCACTTTCTTTAGCCTCTTGTACTCCACACGGAAGGACTGGATCGGGAAGCCCCCATTCCCACGGGGAATCCAGGTCACGTACACTGATGTCTCAGAGGCCATGGAGATAGTGGGCCTGTCTGGAGCTTCAGGGGCTGGGGGAGACGACACATAAGGGAGGGAAGGAGCAAGAGGAAGATGCAATGAGAAAATGGTTGTTGCAAATGGACTTGGCCTGCTCCTGATAGGAGCCTGATCTTCCCTACAGCCCTCTCCACCCCTGGTGTCTGCACTGGATCTTCCTAGGGTTACCTGGATGGCCCTCTGAGAGCTATCCTTCAGCAGTGTCGGAATATGAAGGAGCCAAGGGCCACCTGCTCCCCCCTCCACAGTCTCTGGACCCACAGGGCCAGAACCCCAGTATTGGTCTCCAGTGTTTTATTTGACAAGCTCCAATCTCTGCTTCTTCATTGTGGTTACCTGGGGAGATGCCAGGAAAATGTCATAAGGACTCCCAGACCCACAGAACCAAGAACCCGTTCAACCTTCAGCAATGAGGCCTGAGGCAGTGGACCTGGTTCCAGTTATGACCACTCATTGCTCCTACCCCTGTGGGTTGCTGGGGGCTTACGGGACAGGCGGCCGTGGTCTGGCTGGCTGCTGCTTTGGGGGCTGGCTCCAGGGTCATCTCTTTGGATCTGCTGCTCCTTGTTGGCCATGATTTCAGGTTTGGGCCGCCGTCCTGGGTAGAAATGGGTTGCAATCAGTAGAGGAGTGTGCATCAGGTCTCCCTTCCCACAGAGCCCTTCCTGCCTGAGGCTCTGCCACAGGGTCTGACAAAGAGATTCAAGCAGCCCAGGGCACTGAAGTCTTGTCTAGTTCTCAGCTCTGCCTGAGTGTCCGGCACTGCACCTGGCCCCTGAGTGCAAGAGGGACAAAGGGATACCAGAGAGGCTGGCTGGTGGCTCTCCTGCCGAGAGGTATAAGCTTGGCCTGGGCACAGGAGCCACAGGGAGGCCGGAGCTGGAAGGCAGGTGACCAGATGGGGCAAGGTGAGCAAGACTTTCCACCTGGGCCTGGTAGGATTTTCTCAGGCCCATGGAAACCCCAAGCTGAGGGCAACACTTGACCCTTACCAGTTCGGAAGGTGACCATGGCTGTCTGGCCTTCTCCTGCACAGTTATAAGCTGCCATCTCCACTTCATATAAGCTCCCAGGGTCAAGTCTGCTGAGGGTCAGGCGGTGCTGATTGGCTGGAATGTCAGAGATGGTCCAATCATCAGAGGAGTTTGTGACCTGCTGGAGAAGATGGCTTGTGTAAGGACCAGCATCTCAGCCTGGAGCTACAGGAGGGCTGTGGTTTGCAAGGGAATCGAGACCTGAGGCCCAAGGGTGCGGGCGGGGAAGGGGGGAGTGGGCCCAGTTGGGAGCATGTGGGGGGGGGGTGCCAACCAGCCCTGCCGGCTCTGGGGCGGCAAAGCCAGGCTCCCTGGTCTCCCATCTGGTGATCCCATCAAAGGGAGCCCAGTGGGGCGGGTCGGAAGGCCCAACTCAGACCGCTGAGAATTTCCCCAAAGACCTCCTCTCTCTTTCTGAAAAACTCCATATTTAACTTTCTTTCTCCTTACTCTGTGTAAACCAAACACAGTTCCTTCCGTTTCTGCTGTAACGGGAAGATGATGAGAATGATGGGAACAGTAGCGGTGCCGGCAGAAAAGGCCGCATTCGCCACGTGTTCACTGCGTGCCCGGGCCTGGGACCGGAGGCTTCACATGTGCTACGACAGCAGCCCGAGAGAGGGATGTGTGATCTGCCGACGGCCGCACACTAGTGAGCAGAGAAACCATGAGCACAAGCTCGTAATCTTAACCTACTTAGAAAGGACAACAATCTGGGAGCCACAGAATCTCAGGTCCAGTCCTGGTTGGGTCTCTCACAAGCTGTGTAACAGAAGCAAGTCCCCTAACCTCGCCAATCCCCAAGCCTTTCCTTTATAAAATGAGGCAAATAAAATCTCTCAGATTCTTCTGAAATTAGGTGATTTAGGTAAAGAGTCACGCTCTGGACAGAGGTTTGAACAGCAGTTTGCCGCAGATGCCTGGCCCCCTCCTGATGCCCCACACCCTCCGCTCAGTGAGGCGCCTGACATTTCAGTCCCCTTTTTCTGCTCCTGCCCTCAGTCCTTGCTTAGAACTTAAAAACTGTGGATGAGTTGTAATGATTATGGATTAATATTAATGGCTTCAAATTCCTAGCTCTTTAAAGAAAAAAAGGAACTCCAGGCTCCTCAAAAGGCGACGCCCAGAGGCTGCTCCTCTCACCAACCCCACCTTTCAGGAGAAAACACTTAACTGCCAACTGTGCATGTCTCAGAGAGCCTGCTGGGGCCTGAGGCTGTGGTTTGCTGGAGGAATTCAACAGCTGGTAGGAACGCTCTTAGTCCCAAGCAGAATATTCCAAAGTAGAACAAAACCTGCTATTCAAGGGACAGGGATGGTCTGGGCTCACTAATGTCCGGCTTCCAGGATTTGTCCCAAGGGGAGAAGAATTTACAAACTGAGAGTCCCCAGCGGTGCTGGAAACCCAAACACAGTAGCCCGGAGTCTGCAGATGCACCAGGAAATGAAACTTGCTTCGTGGCGCAAAAAAGTGAAACGAGCTGAATGATTCCCAGACTCTAGCAAGAGAGGAAGGCTGAAAAAACACAACCCAAATGCTGATATTTTTTAATTCCCGAAGTCTTTCTGATGTGATGATCCTTAAGACATGGTGGTCCCTGAAGGAACTGCTTTCAAGGCACAATTTCTGCCGTGGCAATGCCCACCTACCAGCTCGGAATACCCCTGGGGCCGGGGCCTGCCAGCAGCCAGAACCAGCGGGGGCACTGTCCTCTCGCTCTCCCATGCCCCTTCTCCCTCGGCCCACCCAGAGCCAGCCTCACCCCTGCACCGGGATCAGAAAAGAAAATAAGAAATGGACCGGTAATTAGTCACTGTCACACACGCCGAGAGGGCGAGAGTGGCCTCAGCCTGGCATTTCCGGATCACCACGCACGGCCTTTGCCAGCTTGCCTCTTGGTGAGGCCCTTTCACAGCCACCTCTTGGTCTGAAAAATATTATTCTTGCTCTCATGCTGGTTCTTATCTCCCAGGGACTGTGAGCATCTGGCCTGCCCTGATCTTTGTCTACAACTCTGAGGTGGAGGTGTCCAGTTACATGGGGAAATGAGGATCAGGACCAGCCTGGCCCCATAAGCAGGGCTGAACAATGCTGCTTTTTGTTAAAAACTTATTCTCCCCTGTCTCTGGCTGGCTGTAAAGAGGCCGACAGGCTGAGCGTTAATAAGAAACTGCCCTGCCCTGGCCCCCACCTAGGTGGCAGCTTTGCCCTAGGTGTCTTTTTGACAACCTCGGCGCCTCTGTGGACTTGTCCTGACCCAGGGTCTCTGTGCACAGCACGTACAGGGCGAGGGTGGGAGGAGCGGGGCCACCGGCTCCAGAGCAGGGCAGACGGCTTCTGCACAGCCAGCACTTTCCACCGTGGTTTTTGTTTGTGTTTTTTTTGGAGGGAAAGAAGAGTTGATAAATAGTTTTAGTTCCACGTGTATATATTTTCCAAATTTTCCTCCAGGTGCACATAGCACTTTTACAAGCAAAACTATGAGTGCATAATAAAGTCTAGCATTACAATACATTATTACTCATCAAATAAGATTTTTAAAAGTCCATTTGAGAGCAGTAATTGTCTACTGTCTAACGACCTGAGCAAGAAAACCGCATGCACCTGGGGTGAGCGGAAACACTTTCCAAGGGCATTTTCTCGAGGGAATTTCAGGATAACGGCAGTGAGAACGAAGCCTTGAACGGGGGTCACAGCCTGCAGGCCCCTTCCTGCTTCGCAGGACACAGTGTCCAAGAGGACCGGCTGGCTTGGCTGCGTCCCGCACCGGTCAGTGCCAGACAGTCCTCCCCTGACGGCTCCCAAAACACTCACTCGGACAGAGTCCCTTCTGTCGAGGCCTCAACAGCACGATGGGCTTTCACCTCAAATGCCTGCTCGTCAGACACGAGCCACGGTGAATCCTGAGAACTGAGGGGTCTGTTACGGCTCTCAGAGAAAATAGTTCTTCACAAATATTTGTTTTCCTGGCTCTAAAGCTAGCTTGCCATGCCAGAGTTCATGCAGGTATATATCCAGCAGGACTTTGTTGGGTTAAAAAACAAAACAACATCAACAACAAAAGAGAGAGGGAAGGTGGGGGATGGGTGACAGGTAAGAGGGAAACCGTTCACTCTCCTGTGGGACCAGGAGCTGGTGCTGTGAGTTTCTGGGAAGCCTGTGCATGAAGCGCAGACCTGAAGGCACATGCTCAGCTTTTTCCTTAACACAGCCATCTTCCTGGGAGGTGGCAGGAAAGTGCACAGGAGATGGAAGGTCACGATCAGCAGCGGAGACTGGGGGGTCCAGGCTGCAGGAGCTCAAGGGGAGACAGCAGCAGACAGAGACTTCCGCCCAGCCTGAGAGGAAGTGGGCACAACGCCAGACCCCATACCTTGCGGTATTTCACCACGTAGGAGAGGATCGGTGCCCGGCTGCCACCCTCGTGCCGAGGCCGCCACACTAGCTCGTAAGAGTCGGTCTTGGAAGTCCGGGGTGAGCTGAGGATGATGGGTGCCTCAGCGGGAGCCGCCTGCCCCTTCTCTCCAGAGCACCGCAGGGAAGCTGGCTGCACTGACGCTGGAGGCCTCGGGACACCTGAGTGCGCCCTCAGCATCTGGTCTGGGCTTCTGGGCCTCGGGGGTGGCAGGGGAGGTGTGGTAGTGTCCGGTTTAGCATCCCGCCATGGCCTCGGGGTTGTGCCTGGAAGCAGGAAAGAAAAGGAGGGAACAGGGTGTTTGTCGCCCTGATCACCTGCTGAGCTGTTGCCCCCATAGATAAAAAAGTCATAGAGAGACCTAACATGACCATCAGCCCACTTAACAGGCTCTGTAGGAAGAGAGGGAGTCATGGCCCCACCCACAGTGGGCAAAGGCAGCCTGGTGTCCCTCGCCCAGGCTTCCTGCTGTGGCCGGGCGGGGCAGGCCAGCGTCTCTGCAACCTGCCTGCTTCGCTGAGCCCACCCACTAGCCCCGTCTAAAGTGAACTACCTCAATTTGCTCCTGAGGCACAGGAGCGCTGCACCCTCTTTCTCTTGTCTAATACTGTGTGCATGCCCTTCACTGCAGGATCTTGGTGGAGGGGCACAACATGGGTCTCTTGCCACTCCACCGCAGTGGCCTGGAAACATGCGGTGGGAGGCCCCCCGTAAATGCCCTCTGAGAATCTGAGAAGCCAGGAGAGGCCACACTTCCTTCAGAAACCCTCCACAGACCCTGCCTGCACTGGTTTTCCCTCTGCCTGACCACCAGCACCATGGGAGGTTGGCATCTGATAATGTTGATTCAGCATTTCATTGTGTGTTGTCGTTTTCAAATTGCTTCCTTGGTAAGTTTTATCTCCTCCACGTGAAAATTCTTGGGGGTCAGTTCCTTGTTATGTTTCCCTGCATTCCCCGGGTTTCCCAGCCCAGTGCCGGGCGCACAGTGACTGACTGCTCAGTCAGCACAGGCACTGCTGCAGTGAATCAGCTGAAGGCACACCTGCTTTCCTTTACTCCAGAGCAGTGGTTGCCAGACTGGGTTTCATGGAACATGAAATTTAGAAAGGTTTTTTTAAACTAGAATAAAACAGTTAAATGGGTTATTTTCACTAGCAAAATCTGCGTCTGACTTTTTAATAAGTTAATATAAATTTGAACTTACAACTAAAAGCCACTTCATTTTGTTTTATATATTGGGGTTCTATTTCGGATTTGGGAGAAGGGTTCTGTGCCTACCCCACCCAACTCCCAGCCATTGCGTTGCACTCACTGGGCCTGGCGGTCCTCAGCTGGACCACAGCGTGGGCGCTCCCAACTTCATTCTCGGCCATGCACTGGTAGACACCTTCATCCTCAGGCCCCACGCTGACCACTCGCAGGGCCCTACGGGACAGTCGGAGGCGCTGGCTGGAGGTGAGGGGCACGGCATTCCTCAACCACAGCACTGAGGGCGGGGGGTTCCCGCGCACCTCACAGGTGAGCTTGGCACTCTGGCCCCAAGGGATGACCAGCTGGGACAGCTCCACAGTGACCTCAGGGGGTTCTGCCAGGAAACCAGAGGAGGAGATTGAGAGGCTAAGTCTCCCTGTCCACACCCAGTCAGGTTGGGGAAAGGAATGCAGGCCTGAAAGGCTCTTCCTTTCCCTGTAGCTGCTGATAGAGGAAAGGAAAGGTCCCAGGTGTCCTTCATCAGAGCCATGACAGGAAAGGGCAGAAAGCAGGCTGCCAGGCCCCTATACCCTGTCCCTGGGATCCGAGGAGCTCCACCTCTCTCAGTGCTCCTCTGTCACGCACTGGGGATGTGACCATTCAGAAAATGTACATAGCCCTGAGCCTGAGATTATGAGTTTCCAAAAGGGCCATGAAGACCAAAGAGAAGGTCAAGGAGAGGAAGGTCTACAGAGACACTCACCAAACACCTGGACATTGTAGAGGATGACCGCTGCCCCAGGCTCCCCCACCCCATTGTCAGCCATGCAGCGGTAGGTCCCGGAGTCCTCCTCGCTAGTGGTGTCGATAAGCAGGTTGCTTAGCAGGAAGCGTGTCTTGTTATAGCCCGCAACACTGGACCCATCCTTGGCCCAGGTAACCCTCGGGGGTGGAATTCCACCGGCCACGCACTCCAGGATGAGACTCTGGCCTTTGGTGACGATGATGGTCTGGGCCTCTGGGGGGTAGATGATGCGGGCAGCCTCGGCAGTGGAGCCTAGAGGGGTGAGGTGGGAAAGGACTGCCTGTGGGACCAGGACTTGGTGTAGCAAATCCCTTCTGTGCCACCTTGGGCAGCCCGGTCCCAGGAGGCAGTCCCAGAGGTCATGGATTTAGAATCAAAGAGCCTTCAGGAGCTTACGACCTACGTAAAGTGGGGCAAGTAACTTAACTCCCTTGGGTCTTGGTTTTCTTATGGGAAGCATCGTGAACAAAACATACATATGGGTAACTGTACATTGGCAGAGAGACAGATAAAGGCAGTGGATGGAGGAACAACTCAAATGGTGACGGTGATTTTTCTTGCTTGCACTAAGTGAATGCTAAGACTGAGGATGAGATGGGATACAGGGAACCACAGTGGCCTTCAAACCCTAATCATGGGTCACAGTGCCCAAGTGTCTCAAGTGAGGTATCACAGTACCTCAACGTGAGCATCTTGCTGAGCTGAGCAGGATCTATGGTTTAAAAATATGCATTTCTCATATCTCAAAGCCCCCCAAACTAATCAACTATTAGTACTTCATTAGGTTCTTAGCTGAGGAAGCTGCAATCTTTTTTCAACGCTGGGGAGAGACCGGGTAGAACTTATTGAAAGGCATGTTTCTCTTCAATGTGCCACCTTCCTTGGGAAACTTCAAGAAGCACATTGACTATGTGTGATTTTTGCTTTATGTGCCAACCAGGGACAGATAAGGTTTTATAAGACCTGAAGCTCACACAGCTTGGGTGGCCCTCTTTCAGAAAAAGAATACAAAATTATTGATAAAAAATTAGGTGAGTGAGGAACCACTGAAATTTTGCCTCATTATCTGCTACTGGTACCAACTCCAAAATCTAGTAATTCCATTTCAAGATGTCACAACGCCAAATACACAGAGAGTCTAGGACAGAGCCTGGCGCATGGAACAAGCTCAGCAAAGGGAGCTGTTTTTATACAATGGGGACATGTGTGGGCCCCCACAGATTTTTAACACAGGGAGGTGTTGGGCAAACTTCAGCAGTGCAGACTGGCGGCCTCAATGTGGGCACAAATGCACCATCGTCTTTCCTATGCATTGGCTGGCAACTGCTGAGAGCCAGACTGTCCTGCCCCAGCCCACTCATCCCGACCCCCATCCTCTCAAGGTTACCCAAGGAAGAAGAGCTCTCAACTCTTCTACTTGAGTGAGAAGTAGCTCTACTCACAGCTCTAGTGAGTGACTCGGAAGCACAGCCTCCCGGTGAGCCAAGCCCAAGGGCAGTGGATTGTGAAAGCTTGGCGTTTGGGTGGGGTGGGGTGGGGTGCCCCCATTCCGTGGAGAGCATAGAGCTGGAGCACAGAGCTGGGGAACAAGCTGTGGCACCTCAGACCCCGCCCCCCAGCAGGGAGACCCCGCCCCTTACGGCGCACACGCAGTCTGTCACTGGAGCCCGAGGTTTTCACTTCTTGGGTCACTGGGTTGTAGGCGGCGCACTTGTACGTCCCCTCGTCCTCCCTGCTGGCGTTTACTATCTGGAGGTTCCCGGATGGCATGATCAGGTAATTATCTGAGGAAAGAGCAGGGGAAGGGAGCATGGGCCTAAAATACTACAGCCATAGCTCCCACAAAGTTGTGGGGAGGGGACAGGTAGGACAGGACCCAGGAGCTGTGCACCTGAGTCTCAGCAAGCCCACCCTGGAAATGCAATTCTCCCCATAAGACCTCGCTCCCCATGGGACAGAAGCACCAGGTAGCTGACTGGCTGACTCCCTCGGAGTTAGTGCCCAGGTTTGTGGAGGAGCATTTTATATTTTCAAGGAAGCTGGTAGGGTGAAAGGTAGCAGGATTTGGGGTCCACCAGTCCTAGACTCAAATTTCAAATGGTGTAATGTGTGCTGCCTCAGCCATTGTAAGGATCGAGGGGCCCACGCTGCATATGCGGCAATGACATGAGATGATCATCCCCACAAGCCAACACTAGGGAGGGGAGCTGACTTTTAGAACTTCCCATCAGTCTCTGTCACAGTCACAGCTTTGAGCCACCTGACTGCTGAATTTCTGCAACCAGGGAGGAAATATTCTGACTCCCAACTACCACCCTCTGTGAAGGCCACTGAAGCTCTTCCTTCTGTGTCACTGGCCTACTAGGCTGTGTCTGCTTCTGGGCCAGGGGTTCCAGGGAGTGGGGCTTCGGGGCTATGGCCAGCTTCTTTCCACAGGAGACAGATTCACACTGCTGGATACACCAGTGACTGGAACAGAGTTCAGCTTCCTGGCAGGCAAACTGCTGGCGCTCAGCTCTGAGCTTTCTGCTGGCTTGTCCTGAGAGTGGTGGTGTCCTGGCACTTGGGATTTGCTAAGCCTGGTGCCTGCCTGTCCCTGGGTGTGAACTTAGGCAAATGCCAGACAGAATGGGAAAGCCATTGACCCTTGTGGGATGCACAGGCTTTCTCTAGAGGCTTACTCCAGGCTTCTGCTGGGAACAGTAGAGATCAATGCTGTTTTCTCAGTCTCCAGTTGTTTCTGAGGAGCGGGATTAGGGCTTTTACACTTTCAAAAATTAGTTTCATGTATTTTCTATAGTGAACATATACTCCTTGCTTAACCAGAAAAAGTTAATAAAAGTATTTAAAAGCTCATAGGCCATTTCAAAGGTATATATTTTGAGCTGTGGGGTTCAGTCAGTAGGGCCTACTTGGCCTTGAGTGCAGGTCAGTTCTGGATGGAACATCCTGTCTCACTGCCGGCATTCTGTGGACCAGAGCTCGGCCTCCCCCAGGTGGCTGCGTAACCAGGAAAATGGGAAGAGGGAAAACTAAAGTTCCACTGAAAAGATTGCTCTACTGTGTGGGGACGAGCTCTACCCCCAACTCTGCAGCTATTGGAACAGGTTTGCCGGGCAGCCTTTCTGCTTTTGCCTGGTGGCCGGGAGCTCACGTGGGGAGGAAATCTGGAGCCCTATGCTGACAACCCCGATCATATAGCAGCAGCTCTGCAACAGCTTCCAGGGCCTCAAAGGGTAAAGAAATTCCTCGTGACTAGGCAGAAGACCTTCATGAAAGAGGCTAATCCCTTTACGGTCCTCCAGGGATACATATCAAGGTTGAAGGCAGAGGACCGGCATGAGGAGGGATCTATCAGGTGTTGATAGGGGTTTGGGGAGCAGAGGTCAGGGGCCACAGCTTCCCTCCTGGCCTTGGTCGCTGGGTTTTTGCTTGCTCACCTCTGGATGCCTCCAGCCACTCTTGTTTGACACTGTACCGGACCTGGGCTTTTGGGTGGCTCTCAGGAAGGTGGCAAGCGATGACCGCCGTGTTCCCCTCATCTACTTCGATCACGTGCTGCACGTCTAACTTGAAGTCCTGGAGATCTGTGGAGAGAAGCGAAGGTGCCGGTTGGGCCTCAATGGAGGAAACACGCGATGTTTCAGGGGGGCTCATGTTTTGGAGCCTTTTGTCACAACACACAGCTGCAGAACCTCCCTCACAGGGGGCTCTCTGGGGGTTCTCCAAACCCTTCCTCTAGCCTTTTGTTGTCCACGGCAGTTTTTAAAGGATGGAATGTGTGGCCCTCCATACTGCATGGGAGTTCAACTTGGTATATATAAGCTGCAGGGTGGGGGTGGACGCAGAGAATTCTATCTGGAGATGTCTGTGAAGCAGACCAGCCTTTTTTGTTACACTGAGACCTGGGGACAAGTTCACCAGGCCCACTACAAAACCTGGTCAAGGTCAAGGCACAAACGTCCTAGCACAGCCCAGCTAATGGAGACAGAAAGGAAAAATAAAAGAGAATGCTGATGATGTCTTCCGCAGTCCAATCGAGAACAGCCTTTCCTGGTTCTGCTCAGGTATCCACAGTGAAGAGCCGCAGGCCCAGGATTTTGCTCAGTTATCAACCGTGGTTATGACCAGAGGTGATTCCGCTACGCGGGGGCTACACTCTGCGTCATGGCTAATCCTTCTCAGGGCTGTGCTGGGGATCTGAGGATGCCAGATAGGTTTTCTAAGGCAAAGAGGGCACTCCTCTTTGGTGTGGCTTAATGGCAGGGGTCTAGGGGAGGCCAAGGATCCTGACAGCAGGCTGCAGCCCTGGCAGCACAGTGGCCGTCCTGGCAAGGTGGCAAGAAGACTGGGATCTAAACTGAGGGAAGATGGAGATCCATCTGGAATAAGAGCAAGATGCTTCCCAACCAATCCAACAGTCCAAACTACAAAACTCTCTTTGTAGGAGGTGAGTCACTGATACTGAGGAACAGAATGGGCCATTTGTGCAACAAAACCAGAGTAAGGTAAAGAGAGGTGAAAATATTTACCTAGACTCTCTCTTCATAATGGTACTTCGAAAATACCCTAGAGGCTCCCTCACTGTGTGCTGTCCACACCAAATTCTGCTCAGCTCCTGAGACCTGATAACCATCGGAGCTTACCACAATCCCACTGCAAGACCCCACCTGCCTGTGCTGTTTCCACAGAAGACCCAGAGAAGGCAACAGGAGCAATGGGGAGTCATGTTTCTTACACAAGAGATAATTACGAAAAACAAACTTACTGTCACCGAAGGAGAGTCCAGTGATTAAGGCACTTAGTGAGGTCAGGAGGTCCTCACTTAATGGAACTTTCCAGAAGCTCTCAGTCAAGCCGGGGAAGAACCCTTTTGTTTGTATGAAAGGATCGTAGTCCCTTTGATTACTATATCAGTTGTGAACTGGTTAGGGGCAGGGACCGAGGCTTCATATATGTTTTCTGAACCTAACCCAGGCCTGACCCAAGTAGGTGCCCAGTAAATGCTGAATGACTGAAGGAACAACTGTCTTGGAGCTGGCTGCTTGGTCAGGTACAAGATGCCCACTTATGCTGTCCATGAACTCAAACTTCCTGGCTGAGCTGGTCTACATTGTGAGCTCAAGGATAAGGGCCCAGCACAACAAATTTTCTATGAACCTTTTATTCAAGTGTGACCAACCTTTTATGTAAGCGTGGCTATTTTAAAAATAGAGGGTTTCTTGAGAGGTTACTTCCAGGGTCACAGGAAAGGGGTACAGCAGGTCCAATAAACATGGAGTAAGAAATACATGCTGTTCGTGGACTGGCGTGGCAAAACAATAACGGGCTGCCCGGTTCGTTCCCATTACTCCATCTCCCTCTGCAGGCCGCCCCAGTGGTGCCGGTGGCCTGCGGGAGACTCTCATGGGTTGCTTCCTTTGGGTGGGTGACTTTCCTTACTTGCCACAGAACTTTGTGCTTTCTGAGAAAGCCCACATTAGTTTAGGGCCTTCTGGGCTTTTAAAGAATTGTCTCATCATTATTTAATTTTGTGTGTGTGATATCTGACCCTAACTAAATTGTAAATTCCTAGTGAGCAGTCTATTTTACCTTCCAGCCCCCTACCTCTCCTCCGGCCCACCCCCTGCACAGTATTCAGGAAATAATAAACACTCTCTAAATCCTTGTTGAATACGTTGGCAGGCTGAGCTCAAGGCCAGTTTCATGAGTGTGCAACCTGCCCAGTGGCACAGGGCCCCGTGCTTGGAAGGGGTCAATGCTTGGTTTAAAGGTCTGCTGTCATCATCTTGAAATTCTTAATAATGTTTGAACAAGGGACCCCACATTTTCATTTTGCACTGGGCTACCCAAATTATAGCACCCAGTTTTGGGTGAGTCTCTCAGCTGAGTCACTCACTGGATACATTTTTTCTCAGAAAAGAAGATATGGATTATGGGAAAGGGTGGACAGCCTGGGCTCCATGTGTTCTAGCTAAATATTGCTAACTGCTTTCAAAAGCAATGCACTTAAACAATACAAAAGCCTTAACTGTTCTCAGCTCAGTGCATGTGTACCTGCCAAGTCAGGAGGCTCCCCCCAACAGAGCAAGCTGTGAGCCCTGTGAGCTCAGGGGCATCTGGAAATTCCTCCGTCACTGAAAAGCACTCTCTTCAATGGTCTGATACACACCTAAAAATACTCCACTAAGAATTTTTGAGTTTTTTCTTCTACCCTTCCCCATAGCTTTACCTCATTCCAAGAAATTTTGCCTCAAGCAAGAATATATTTAAACCTAACAGATTATTTTGCAACAAAGATGTGAGCAACTGAAAGGAATGTCATATCCATCTTCACAGCCATGGGCTACTGCCCCATTGTAACTGAGGGCTTATTCAGGCAGGGAGCATGCCCTCCTCCATGCACCCGCCTCACCCACCCAGTCCTAGAAACACCGTGCCCCTCTATGCCCCTCTTGGCTCCTTCTGCACCCTCTGACAATGGCCAGGCTAGAGACGGAAGGCTGTGCGGTGGGGGGAGCACGAGGCTGGGCACCAGTCAGCCATGTGGGTAGACAGCCCCTGTGTTCTGATGCCAACATGTGCACAACAGCCTGCGCAAGCAGGACCAAGGACACCCCAGCTGCACACCCAGCTCCCCACCAGGGCCGACTGGCAGGCAAGCCTTCCTGGCTTCAAAACAAATAAGCAGCAGTTTAGCCCTTGGCCCTGTCCTCTCCTTATGCCTCCTAAACTTAAGCCTTAGCTGTTGCTTCACTAGACAAACTCCCAATTTGGCTGCCGGAGCAAAAGCTGAGTTTCACTAAGTGATCAAAGGCAGAGTGACAAAGTGATGGACGATTTGAAAATCACAGCAGCCGTCTTCTAGTGGTTTTGGGCAGGAAAGAGACCAGGGACAAGTGGAAGCTTCGTGATCAATAACAGCCTCATTAGCCACCAGGCAGGGCAGGTGCAGAGGGATCCATTCGGCTGCATGTGAAGGAAAGCAGCATGTTCCCAGGCCCCTTTGTCTGCAAAACTGGTTTCCTGGCCAGTTTCTGGGCTGCTCAGGGAGTCTCACTGGGAATCAGGGGCAGGCCCTTCAGCTACAAATGGGGTTAGCAGGCCTTGATTCAGAAGGAAGGATCAGGTTTCATGGGGAAATGGTTTGACAGGACACCTGTCCTTGCCTGTTGGCTGGTGTGTTTGAGAAATCCATTAGTGGAATGTTTCTGCAGCTTTAATCCTCTTACCTTCCCTCAGACCCTCTTTTGCCTCCTCCCTTTGTGTAGTATTCTAGGTATTTTATTAACTTGTCTGCACTAATCAAATGCCAGTAGGCCCACTTTGGTTTCGCAGCTTTCAGCATGTCAGGAGCCCTGCTTGCTGGGGCCATCTCGGAGTTCACCGACCTTCCTTACTTTCAGCAGAACTTGGTGCTTTCTGAGGAAGCTCATATTAATCTAGGTTCCAAACAGAACCCTGCCCAGGTCCTTGCCTGCTAAGTGCTCGATTTCTTAAGGGAACATTGATCTTCTGATCTATCACTTCCGTAGGACCTTGGATACACACATCACAGGCATTTGTTCAGACACAAATCATGGCGATGTGCCCCATGTTTCCTCCTCATGTGTGCAGGTACATCACTCATGCTGGGGGGAGGGGGAGGCAAATGAAAGACACATAGAGGCACATGGGTGTGGCTGCCATCACCAGGCTCACAGGAGAAATCACAGTTGACAAGTTTTAGCTTGAGCCCCTTTTGAATTTCTTTCGCACCACCTTCTAGACTCAGTCCTTTATGAACACAAGGCTCAGTAGAGCTATGTGTTAAATTACAATATTTGGTATATGTTCATGCACTATCATAATGTAAAACTGTCAGATCTTAATTAGGCTCAGCCCCCTGATTTTCACAGAATTTATACATGGTTACAGCCGCACCACGCCTCAGCAGAATGCTCCAAGTGTAACCCTTAAACTTGACAATCACTTTCAAGGAGTTTCCCTTCTCTATCCTCTTCTCCCTGAGCCCTCACTCAGGCCACAGATCAAACTTCAATTCTGTTTAAGAAGTCCGGTACCATGGGCCTTCGGCTGGAAGCTGCAAGGAGTTACCAACACCCCCATTTCCATGAGCCCACTTAAAATAATTGGCTTTCTCCCCACACCAGCATTTGTCTTGTACAGTCAGTCCTGGCCTCTCCACCTGCCTGTTCTCAGGAATCATAAGACAAGCCTGCACTCTTCTGCTGAGGTTTGGACTTACGCCAGCGGATTGCACCCGGGGGCTCCTCAGTGGGCTCCCTGGCAGTGCTGCCAGGATGGCTCCGTAGCTTCATGGCCACTGGCAAGTTTCTGGACTGACTGATATTTCTACTCCCTACCTCTCATGGCCTCCAGGCACCAACTTGTCTCTGTGGTGGTTTGTTGTATCTGTGGCAAAGCACAGAAAGGTTCTGCTCTAACAGAGCCCTCCTCAGTGGCATGCTGACCCCATAGTTCTTCCCTGCACCTCAGTCCCTTCTGGAAAGATGGAAAAGCGCAAGGGAAGCAAAGCTCCTATGAGCTGTCTCTGGCAGAGCCTGTGGCTCATGGCTCTACAGATGGGCTTGGAGGTGGAGTTGGAGAAGGTGAAGCTTCCTTGGCACTGCCTCCCTGTGCCGCCTCTGACACTGCAGAGGCTCCCCAGTTCCCCTGCCTGTTGTGCCAAAGGGCGATGGGTGGAGAATCACCACACTGCTCTCAACTTTCAAGTTACCTGAGGAACCAAGGCTTGGCATGAACCCAGACTAGTTCTCTGAAAGAAAGTGCTTTGCAAGTGAGTCAATTATAGAAGCAGAGTACAGGGTGGAGCTCGACAGTGCTTTCATTAGGTCCAAAAGCCTAGCTCCTGGCAAGGGGAGGGGGTTTGCTGTGGGATGGGCAAGCATCTCAGAAACCGTGCATCCTGGATAGTGACTAAGCCCTTTGCCAGTCTGTTGCCCTGGCACACAGACCACTGAAACCAAACCCATAGTAACCCACAAGACAGGGCAAATCAGGATTCTCTGTAGTCAGCATTCGGCACAATACCATCGCTCCAGGCATCACTGAAACATTCCTTCAGCCATCCAGGAGCTGAGATTATGTATTATGCCAGGCACTGCAGAAGATACCAGAAGACGTAGTTCCTAATCATGAGGAGCTTTAATGGACAAGATGTACACAAGGCAGGAGACAGCAATTTCCAGAGTGATGCCCCCAAGCATAGGCTCACCTCGACCAGCATTTCAGCCTGGGTCAGGCCGCTTGGGTCTCCCGAGAAAATTTAGAAAGGAGCCTGGCAGAGTGAGTACTCCTCCTCTCTTTGCAGGCAGGGTGAGTGGATAAATAGATTTGCTCTCTTTGGGATTTTTTTTCTGCCTGTTCAATTGCACAAATAATTTGGGCTCTGAAGCACTCTCCTGCCAGCCATGGAAACATGACATAAAATTCCTTAAACACACTTTCTGATGAAAACAAGACACACTCTCTTTTGTTTAAATTAAAAAAAAAAAAACAGTTTCCATGGGTGGGGGGCAGGGGGGAAGAAACGTTTGCAGATGCCAAACACATTAGTTGTTAAATCTTGTGTTTCTTTCCTTTCCTTTGAGTTGAAGTGGGGTTTGCACCCAGACTTGAGCAGCGAGAGAAATCTGAGGCTGGAGAAGAGCGTGCAGAGCCAGGGGGATGGGAACCACGATCGAAGCCACGACCATAGGTGGGCAGGAGAGGGGAGAAGGCATGAAGGGGGCGTGTGAGAGGAAGCAGGAGGACAAATAAGAAATCTAGTTTGCAGTGTCATTAAACGATTTGCAATAAACTGGCCTAATGCTTCAGGAATTTCTTGGCTTGAACCAATTAAAAATATATTTTAAAAAAAGAAATAAGAGGAGAACGAGAAATGTGATTAATCCTTGAAGACAAGTCAAGGATGGAGGCAATGTCTCCACTGAGTCTGGCAGCCAGATGAACCAGGATGTCAGCAGACCACCTCGTTTATCTGACTTTGGTGCTGCTATGAGGTGGGGCTGGTGAGCAGAACTGGGGAGTTTCTTTTGGACCAAAGGAAAGAATGAAATGGTTTGAAAAAAATACACTGAAGAAAAAGAGAAGAAGGAAAAAAAGATTTATTTGCCAGCAACCCACATCACACATATTTCTCTGATCAACTCAATATAAACTATAAACTCTAGCAATGGGAAAATTAATGTGAGTCCTGGTGGTCTGGACTCATCAGAGCCAGAGCTGGGCCCTGGCACAGTCTCTGGCAGGCAGGCAGCCTGCCCGGGAAGAGGGAGAGGAGTGAAAGGGGGCCCAAGGCGCTCAGAGGAAGAATGAAGATGAGCATCAGCATGCCTTTAAAAGCAGAATCCTAGGTGGGAGAGGCAGGGACACTGTCCTGAAGCCACTGAAGCCCACAGTGGTTCCTGCTTCTGCCCTCACACCTGGGAACTGCAGAGTCCTAGGGCAGTGGCTTCAGATGCCACCCACCCCCACCTCCGACAGTGTCCCCTGAGGTGTCTGGTAGGACACAGAGCCACCACATCCATTGGCATCTCCTTTCAAAGCTTCCAAAGTTTCCTACAAACATCTCAATTTATTTTAAGCAGCCTTTTGTTTCTCCTAGCCAACAGTTTTTCTAAACTTTTCCTGAATTTCTTTGTATTTTCAACTTGTTTATATCCTGAGTTCTTGCTTCATCCTTCCTTACCTACTTCCTTAAAATTTTTAATACTTCAAGATTTGGTGAAGAAGACTTGGTTGACTTTCTGCAAGCCATTTTTGATCTCCCAGAATTCAAACATATTTTATCTACAGTCTTCCTCTTGCTAGACACTCTGAAGGCCTACTGTGTGCCAGGCCCTGTATAGAGCAGTGCGGTCACAGAAATGAACGGTCACGTTTCTGCCTCCAGGCAATGAGGCCATGGTGGGATCAAAATACACCCCACATGACAGTAAGGAAGCTGGGAAGAAGAGACCCTACTCCAGACACTGGAGGAGTTGAAGGGGTCAAGAAAAGATTCCTAGAGATTCCTAGAGATTCCAAGTATCGAGAAGATACTTGAGTCTTGAAAACTGAGAAGGAACTCGTTAAACCAAGGGAGGTAGGAACTTTCTGGGGAAGTGAGTGGAGAGGAAGATGCTGTAGGCAGATGGGGCACCACTCCAAGAACAAGGGGCAAGCACCAGAGGAACTGAGAACACCGCCGAGTTCTCTGGGGTTGGAGTGGAGGGCGGGGCTCGGAGACAGGCTTACGCTCACCTTGCTGCAGGCTGAGCCTCAATCTGATTCCCGGAATCTTCAAAGGTTTTTAGTGGAAGAGGAGCACAGTCACTCAAAATTAAACACAATTTTCCCCATAGGAAAAAAAGTGCTGTGGTTTTCCCTCAGCAAGATTTTTTTTGTTTTTAGGGGGGTTTTTTTGCTTACATATTTTTCCCTCACTATTAAGAAATGGTTCTTTATCTTAGAAGTGAACATTTGTTGTGTTTACAGGACAGACTCACGGTTCTTTTGTTCTCAGGGTTCTTACCAGATCCTAAAAATGGCTGATACTCTAAAAACAAGATCAAAGTGGAAATCCCTAAACTTTTCTACACACAGAAAAGGAAGAGCCAAGGGACTCACTTGCTCTCTTAATGCTTTCTTGTATAGATTTTATTTATTTATTTATTTAGAGAGAGGGGGGCGGGAGGGAGAAAGAGAGGGAGAGAAATATATATGTACGAGAGAAACATCGATTGGTTGCCCCTCGCACACCCCCAGCTGAGGACCTGGCCTGCAACCCAAGCTTGCGCCCTGACCAGGAATGAACTGGTGACCTTTCAGTTCACAGGCCAGTGCTCAATCCAGAGTTACACTGGCCAGAACCGATTCTTTCTTTTTCATTTTAAAGAAATCCTCTTGGTACTGTCTAGTGTGGCTTAGTTGGTTGGCCATCTCCTGCAAGGTGAAAGGTCACCAGTTCAATCCTGGTCAGGTCACATGCCTGAGTTGTGAGTTTGGTCCCCGGTCTGGTCCCCGGTTTAAGGCAACTGATCAATGTTTCCCTCTCACATCAATGTTCCTCTCCCTTTCTTTCTCTTCCTAAATATAAATGGATAAAAGATTTTTTAAAATTCGTCTTGCATAATGTTTCCTGAAGGATTGCAGTGATTTAAAGCAAGCTAATTACAGCAGTTACCCTCGCCCCTTATTCATGAAGGATACGTTCCAAGCCCGGATCGCCAGCGGATGCCTGAAACCTTGGACAGTACCGAACCCTACACACTCTACACAGTCACGTGAGGCACAGTGATGTTTTGATCGATAGGTTGCATATGTGATAGGTTGCATATATGATCCCTTAAGATTTTAATGGAGCTGAAAAATTCCTGTCGCCTAGTGACACTGTAGCTGTCATAATGTCAGCACAATGCACTACTTGTGTGCTTGTGGTGATGCCGGTGTAAACAAACCTACTGCGCTGCCAGTCCCATAAAAGCATCGTCCGTACAATTATATTAGTGCATAACACCTGACGATAGTGATAAATGACTGTTACAGGCTTATGTATTTACTATATTTTTATTGTTAGAGTGTAGTTTTTACTTATAAAAAAGTTTGCTGTAAACAGTATGCAGTGTTATGCCAGCAGCACCCTCAGGCATCTCTGATTGCATCATTTTCTCTCGAGCTTGATTTAACCTCATACTGCTTTGCAGAGTAACACACTACACGGTTTTGTAGCCTAGGCGCAACAGGCCTTGTTGTGCAGTGGGCTGTCCCATCTAGGTTTGCGTAAGTACAGTCTGCAACGTTTGGACAACAATGAACTCGGCCGACAACACACTTCTCAGCACGCATCCCTGTCACTGCGCGGCACGCGGCTGTATGCACGCACTTGTGAAAGCTGAGAGGCACACTAGGAGGTTAACAACAATGACTAATAATAAAACAGAACAATTATAACAACATGCTGTAAAATAGTCAGGTAAACGCGGCATTATTAAGCGGAATAAGGGTGACCTGAACAGAAGCACCACAGTACTGCGACAGTTGATCTGAGGACCGAGATGGACACAGCGTGGGTGCACCGGGCAAAGCACCGCTCACAGTGTGGGCGGGGCAGAGTAGAGCAGGACGGCGTGTGCGATTGCATCGTGCTCTCAGAACTGCTCAACTTACAACTTATAGATTATTTACTTCTGGAATTTTTCCATTTACTATTTTCGGACTATAGCTGACCATGGGTGACTAAATCTGTGGAAAGTGAAATCGCTGATAAAAGGGTACTGCTGTGATCCTGCCTTCATCTTCTTACGCAAAAGGCTTCTCAAAGTGTTCTGGCTCACTGCAGCTATAATCCTACTCAACACACTCTATGTTCCTTAGCTTAGAAAATGGACCTGGGATTCTATTTAAGCATGTAGTTATGTGCACAAAAGGCAGACTGAGGAGAAGAGTGGGCTACAGTAAGAGTTCTAAGCGTGTCCTTGGTAGATGTGCCACAGTCTTGAGGTCTTCCTTTGGAAAACATCGACAACTACTAAACAGAGCATCGGAACCCTGGTTGTTTAGGGCAGACAGCTGTTGTCCAGGTGCCCTGAGCAGAGCTTATACCACAGATTTGCCTGGGCACCTGCCCCAGGTCTGATGGGATCAGTTTTGCCAGTGTCGTCTGAATATCAAGAACATTCTTCTGAGTTGGGAATTTCTACTTGTATTTAGGGGAAAACAAAAAGGGTTAATATGACTTTGGCCTAAAACTATAAGCTGTTTCTTAGTCATTTCCTATTTAGATTTCAAGTTGCTTAGCACCTTTTGGGACTAAGCTGTCTCTCAATAATGTTCTTGTCCAACTGGCAAAGTACAAACAAAGTAGTTCAGTTTTAAGCTCAAGCCAGTTCTTTTTCAACTGTGTACCCCCACATGGAGCTGTGTGTCTCTCCTGGCAAAGCAGACCCCATCAGCCTGACCGGCACCTTCAGCCCCAGCTCTCAGCTGCAGACTGCCTTCCCCTTTGGGGGCAGCTCAGGAAGCCGCCTGTGTTTCCCCCTCCCCCAACACTGCACACTGCTGCTGCCGGCCCTTGATCCCAAAGCAAAGGGCTTGCACAGGTTTCTCTGAGCCATCCAAGCCAACAAGTGTTTTTCCAATTTGCAATGATTCCTTGTTTTGGTGTTGGAAAAAACACTGCAAGGTTCTTTTTATTTTCTTAATCACAAAATGTACATTCCCAATGGGAAAAGAGATGAGAAACAGTGGGAAGTGGGGGTTGGGAATGGAGTGGGGAATAGGAGGGGTAGCAAGAAAGACAACCAGCTGGCGGTTAGATTTGGGATCTGTTTGAACTCACCATGGAAATACCGCACTGGAAAGTCAGCTCACATGCATCTGCCCGGTGCTGGAAACTGCGCTGGGCTTAAGTCTAAGTACACGATGCTGACAGCTGGATTTAGTTGTTGAAGGTCTGAGGAAGGTATGTGAGGACTCAAAAAATTCAAGATAAAGGTTGTCTCCCACACATTCTTCAAGCTCCACTTTGGGTCTTCCTCTCCCTCCTCCCGCCCCCCAGTGAATCACCACTGCTAGCCTGAGTTCCCCCTAAAATCTGTTTATGTCTCTGTGAGGCCACTCATGGGTCTGGCTTGCTCTGTGGCTCACACGTTCCTGCAGCCCATCTTCTCCGTATCTACTAAGAGATCCTCCACAGTGGGGACGAGGTCTCACTGTTCTCCCAGGAATTCTAAACACTCCAATTCTCTGGACACCAATTTCTGAAACGTTCAAATACTGAACCCAGTGCTGGAGAACAGATGGTTTGCTGTTTCCCAGGTGGAACTCATGAATCCCTATGGATTTTGGACTCACCAGCCTCCACAATTATGGGAGCCAATTCTTTTTTTTTTTTAATATAAAAACTCCTGTTTAAAGTTTAGTAAACTCCAGTGTGCCAGGCCTGTTCTCTACAGAGGGCCTAAAATTACACTTCTCTTTTTTTAACCTCACCTGAGGACATTTTAGAGAGACATTGCTTTTAGAGAGAGAAAAAATTATCAATGTCAGAGAAAAACACTGATCAGTTGCCCCAGCCCAGGATCAAACCCACAACCTGTGTATGTGCCCTGACTGGGGGTCAAAGCTGCAACCTTTTGGTTTACAGGACGATGCTCCAAGCAGTTGAGCCACACTGACCAGGGCTGGTAGCAAATTCTTTAAAATAAATCTGTTCCTCTTTCTCCCTGCCTGTCTACATATTTATGTAAACTTGGTTCTGCTTCTCTGTAGAACCCTGACTAGAACAGGGACAAAGGAAGCTAGAGATATTTTAAGAAAGAAATGCTTACAGGGGTCCTTAAGGGCCTGTTCTAATTCAAGGTCAGAGCCTAGAAGACCTTAAGGAAGTATCTGATGGGAATCAGAGCTGTGGGGAGCTGAACAACAGGAGGCATGGCTTCTGTTAGTGGAATTCACCGTCCCGAGGACCAGGGTTGTCTCAGCCTGCCGGTGTAAACCAGTGACCGTCTGGCGGGAAGAACGAGCCGCAGTGGACCAGGAAAGGCATAAACCGGCAGCCCTGTGGGCCCCGGTGACGACAATGCAGTGACACCCGGGGCTGCTCTGAAAGGCAGCTGGGAGATGGGACACAGGGTTGGAGAACAGGTGTACGTGGGCAACAGAGAAATTCACAGGAAGTGGGTTAGTTCTCACTTCCCAATGAGCCCGACCTCTCTCTGGGTCCTGGCCATGACTGGGAGCTTTGCCACCCCTTGAACTCTGTCTTCCAAAGGGCAGTCCCCAGGATGGAGTTGGGCAGCTCAGGGCCGGACACAGGCCCAGAGGCTCCTGCAAGAAAACACTCCACAAATGTTTGTTGACCAAATTGGTGACTGGATGAAGCCTGAAATTTACAAAATGCTTAAAAATATTACCATCACGTATTCTCTCATTTGGTCCTCAAAAAAAAAAAAAAGCCATGAGCGTGCTGTCATGATTATTGTGCTCATTCCACAGTTGTGACAATCTGGGAGATTAGGTGACTTGCTCAGAGCCACATGAACTCAAAGTGTCAGGGTTAAAACTTAAATCCGGTATCTTTTTTTTTTTCCAGTGCCTTGTTTTTTTCCATTATACCAGTTTGGCTCTTCATTGTATTCATGAGTTAAATTGTGGTAACACAGGCCCTTGTCACCTTATGTTCTTTCCTCCCAGGGGAACTCCTTCCTCATCTGTCAGCTGTCTCACCCAATGGCCGATGCAGAGAGAGGATGACTCAGGAGTGTGTGCCGCTCAGAGTGCGGAAAGACCCGCATGGCGGAGTTCCAGGTTCACCCCCCAATAAATCAGCATCAGCTTAAGACGCCACATCGGCTTGAGGACTAAAGTTCCCAGATACAGTATTACTACCCAGTGACCACCTATTTTATTTCCAAAGTCAACTGGAATTGAGGGATGATAGGATAATTGGGAGAATTAATTCAAAACTTTTAGGAAAAATGAAGAATCACATAGGAGTAATTATCTCAATGGCAGCTTACTGGAAGTAAGGGGCGAAACAATGGCTTGTACTTTGAACACCACCTCCGGTGCCCAGCTGTGAGCACCCACTGCGCTGGGCGAGCGCGAGTACTAGGCTGAGTCGGGCCGAGTCGGGGCCAGGAAGAGGGGGCATGGTGTCCATCAGCAGTGTCTGCTGCTGGGTCAGGTGCACAGAGTGGGAACATATGAGCCACGTTTGGCTTCCTGGTCCAACGCTTGTGAACAGAATGGCGAAAGGAATAAAGGAGATCGAAGTCACAAGCATTTCCAAAAGCAAGAATTAGATAAGGAGGTCTAAAGTTAGGCAGTAGCGGCAGGAGAGATTTACCACAAAGTTGAGGCTCAACAGGAAAGCAAAGTCCTCTGCAGAGGAGACTGGGATAGGCACCTCCATAGAACGTGACGACAGCCATTACCCACTTGGCCGGAGCAGCCTGGAGTACAGGGGAGGAGTGCAGAGGTGAGACACTTCGGGTGGTTCAGTTTTATCTGAAGACCAGAAGCTGATGTCGCCAGGAAGGGATGAAGTCTAAGTGCAACCCCCACCCTCCAGCATCAGGGTAAAGAGGTCTGGACCAGGAAAGTTCTGCCGGAGGCCTCTTCTGTACCCTGAATCCTCCAGCTGCGTCCTAGCCCCCATCATCAAAAGAAGTTCATTAAGATGCAGGAGGCACAGTCTCTCCAGGTAGGCCGCTCTGCACATTTTTTTCGTCTGAGGATAAACATCTGAACACATGCACAAGAGGCCCCAGAGGAAAAGGAAGTCTCACATGCTGAGTGTGGGGGTGTACGTGCGTGCGTGCACACCAGCACGCCGCTGCCCAGCCTTGCCTCTAAATGCAGACTATGCCTTTGGTAATCCCTTCTCCTGCTCAGCCTCCCTCGTACACCAGCCAACCAGCAAAACACAGCTCCCATTCTGCTCAGGAATGTGCTTTCGGAAACTTAATCTAACTGCTGAGTCCGGGCCAAATGCCCCATGGCATTAACCCAAAGACAGCACCCCTTTTCCCGCCTCTCCCGCCTGCCCGCTGCCTCCTCCAAGTCTGGAGGCTGCAGTCCCACTCCGCCAGCACTGCACTCTCCAGGACACAGCCCCTCCACGCCCGTCTCCCGATGTCTGTCCCCTCCATGCCTGTCTCCAGAACCTCTCCGTCCTCCTGGTCAGGCCCAAACATTTCACTTCTGATTCACGTCTAAATGACAAGCCAATAGTTCTTGGCTTTCAAACAGGACTCGGTTGGCTCCTGCACAAGCCCCTTCTCTCACTGTGCCTTTTTGTGTTGCAACCAAACCCTTCCCTTTGTCCTCACTGCCAACTGCAGATCCCTTCAAGCACTAGAGAGAGAGGTGGCCAGGAATTTTTTTTTAAATAAAGCTATAAATTGTCTCTCCTCACACAGATACACCTTGAAGTAAAAGGAGGGCTCCAAAATAAATCTTCCACTCTCCAACTCTCCCTTCCTCCAATCAATAAAAGGTGTGGGCTGGCTTCTAATTAGGCCAAATGAACAGTTATGAGTTTCTGAGCCTTCACAGACATGTGCAGACCATTTGCAGATGCACTCTCCTCCTAGATGAGCAGCACTACCCTTCAAAGGCCCAAACTTTGCTAAAAAAGCACATCTTCTTTGTAGTAATGAACAACTGGAAGCAACCTCATTGGCAACAGGAAAGGCGTTCACTACATTATGGTAGAGACACTCGGGGGACATTCTAGGGCCACGAGTAACGATGCTGCTGCTCTGGTGGGGCATGGGGGCAGACTAACCAGAAAGGGGCATGAGGGAGCCTGCTGGACAATGGTTACTTGGAGTGCACACGTGAAAAACACATCGGGTTAGCCCTGGCTGGCGTAGCTCAGTGGATTGAGCGCGGGCTGGGAACCAAAGTGTCCCAGGTTCGATTCCCAGCCAGGGTACATTCCTGGGTTGCAGGCCATAACCCCCAGCAACCGCACATTGATATCTCTCTCTCTCTCTCTCTCTCTCTCCCACTCCCTCCCTTCCCTCCCTAAAAATAAATAAATAAAATATTAAAAAAAAAATTTAAAACTCCTTTAAAAAAAAAAAAGAAAAACACATCGGGTCGTCCACTTAACATTAGCATGCTGCATGTGCTTTACTGGATGCATTTTATACTCAATAAAGAAAATGTAAAAATGGTCAAATGGCCCATGAAAAATGCTTATCATACAGTGTCAAGGGAAGAGAACACGGGTCAAAACTACACACTCAGTAGCACCACTGCAACAGTATGAGCACGTGAGCATGGATACGCACCAGAAGGGTGACTGCAAAATGACAATGGCGGTTGTACGACAACGCGGGCTTAGGAAAAACACTGTTTTCTACACAGTCCAAACTTTCTATAATGTGATTTTAATCATAATTTAAAAATATAGCCCTGGCTGGCGTAGCTCAGTGGATTGAGTGCGGGCTGCGAACCAAAGTGTCGCAGGTTCGATTCCCAGCCAGGGTACATGCCTGGGTTGCAGGTCATGACCCCCAGCAACCGCACATTGATGTTTCTCTCTCTCTCTCTCTCTCTCCCTCCCTACCTCCCTTTCCTCTCTAAAAATAAATAAATAAAATCTTTAAAAATATATATATAAAAGAGGACTATGATGGTAGGAAATGGAGCTCTGACCTTGACCTTTTTAAGAAGGGATGACCTTTCCGCATCCTCCCCCATCCTTACCCAAGTCTCCCGAGTCCCCCACTCACCCCACAAGCACAGCTGCAGGGGAGGGCTCGGCTGTTAGCCTGCCCCCCAGAGGCCCAGCATGCAGAGGGTGCTCCTTCTGCCACAAAGTGGCTCTCATGGCTGGAGGGGCTCCAAGTAGCAGCCCAGACTCAACCTGGCCCCCTGGGGAAAGGGGGCCCCACCCTGCCTTCCTCCCTCCTCTGAGGAAAGGGCAGGGCTGTATCACCGTTTCCATGCAGTGGAGTCCCTCCAGGGATCTGGGAACCAGAGGACAGAGAAGAGTCTTTTCTCCCCGGCTTTCTCACTTCCCCATCTCTCATCACTCTCCTCTCAGGACTCTGGCCTCACAGCCCAGGGACCCTGGCTGACTTTGACAGAGGAGCATTTCAGAAGTCTGCTGCCTTAGGCATGACCCACAACCTAAAGACCACCAACCTCCTGGAGCCACCCCACAGGGAGGGCGATGATGGTGGGGACACAGAAGCCCAAAGCAAGGCTGTCAGAGAGAAGGGGCACCACTAAGTCACAGGGGGACAAGCTCTGAAGATCTCACAGTTTAAATCCAAACACCCTTAGTCTTGGCACGTTTCCCTATGCCCTACACTTTAAGATCCAGGGAAGGGGAGATGATTCTTAGCCCCCTAACTCTAGACTCAGCCTGCAAGGATGGGTGTCAGGACTGCTCTCCAGCCTTCAGAATTTGAGTCAATCAGTTGAGTCTCGTTTGACATATGTACAATGGGTGGAAGATTGGGTAGCGTGTGCGCTGTGCCTGGGCGCCATGGCAGACCAAGTGGTGGTTAGACATGAGAATGGCATGAAGTCCTCTCCTGGCAGCCTCCTTGGACCAAAATGTCACCGAATCCCTTCCTTGTTTCTCTTCTCTTTAGGCCTTTCTCTCACAGTTTCCTTTTCACTGTGTTCCACTCTTTATATTCCAGGCCTTTGTAATACGCTTGCGCCTCACAGGGAATGGGATGGGCAGGCTCTGTTCAGACCATACAGAGCCCTGTAAATGCTCCAACCACAACTGCTGCGCAGAGGACAGAGGGGACAGTGAGCAGCTGGCACGCCCACCTAAAACCACAGAGTGACCATGCAGAAAGACGTGGCAGGGCCCAGCTCTGGCGCCCACAGAAATAGTTCAACCATGTCAAGTTCCCCTCTTTCTAGACACTCACCCCAGACACCCACGTCCCCTACTCAGACAGTGGCATCACAAGGGCATGTGGCCCTCCCACCATTGGGACCGTTGGGCAGCTACCACACTCCAATTTAAAATTTCAATGATCGGGAGCCCTTTTATGGGGAGAAGAGAGGGAATGGGAGAGAAGGGAGACTGCACCGTGGCACAGGAGCAAAGGGACAGCACTCACTGGCTAATGTCACAGTGGCTGGCACGCTGGCCACGGCCCCTGCAGGCATCCGGGCCACACACTGGTACCGTCCCACGGTGCGGTTGTTGAGGGCGGTGATGACGAGGGTCCCACGAGAGATGAGGAAACCCAGAGCATCGTCGGAACCATTCAGCTCCTTCCCGTTCAGGCGCCAGGTGGTGTTCATGCCTGGGGGCTCCACCACACAGCCCAGGATCACAGTTCCTCCGAGCTTCTGGACGGTGGAAGGAGGCTGGACAGTCACCTGAGGGACCTCAACTGGAGAGAGAAGAAGGATACAGCAATGAAGTGACACTCTTAAGAATCCAACAATGGGGCTTTTTGAGAAGCACAGCAACCCAGGCAGCCATTCGGAGCTGAACAACCCGGAGGAGTTGATCTTTCTCTGAAGAACTCGGCTGTGCGCAGGCCCACCCACCAACCTGCCCCTGCGCCCGGACAAGCACTCCGGCTCTGGAGTCGGACACACCTGTGTGTGAGTCCCAGCCCCACGGCTCTGAGCCATGTGACTTTAGCCTTTCTGGGTCTCAGTTTTTTATCTGTAAAATGGGGCTAATAATACTGTCTCAGAGGGTTGTTGTGAAGCTTAGAAACAAGGCAAACTGCCTGCCATAATCTCATATAATAAATGCTCAGTAAAAGGCAGTTATTATTATTATTGCTCCTCCTCCACCTCTGGTATGTACTGGAAATGATTAAAATACCCAGAATAACCCATATGATGTTGTGGAGATCATTTCTCATCTTGTACTACTAAGCATGTCCCTGAAGGCCAGTGGGAATGAAGCATTGTTGGAAATGCGGGGGGAGGAAAGCTTCTGAAAGGGTTCTGGTAGAATGCACACTGCTGCCATTTGACATGGGGGCGAAGTGTCCCCCGAGAGGTGCAGGCTCAGAAAGGGAGGGTGGCAGCACTCACCCAGGTAGGCGAAGCAGCCTGCAGCGGCTAAGAGGAGGCAGGTGAGTACGACCTCAGGCCTCTTTCCTCCCCGAGCTGTCATCATCCCATGCAGCAAGGTGTGTTACAGAGCGTCCGAAGCCCACGTCCCATAAGCCACCAGGGTCACTCACAGAGATCCCGCAGTCCCCTGCACCACTCTGTCGTGAGAGAGAAATGGCTGTGGTGAGAAGGCCTGGGAGGCCCACAGGGAAGCCACAGAGCCTGGCTTTGTCCCCTGACCCCCTTGTTTTCTCATGTAAAAGAAGCTTCTTCTAAGTTAACCCCCACACCTTGGACTAGAGGGTGATTTTACGATGGTAGGGTACCGGCAGCCACAGGACAAGGGGCACAGGGCACAGGGAGATGGTGAATATCTAGCACAGAAGCTAGAAAAAGATGAAGCCATTGTTGCCACTAGTTTGCAGGAGGCCGGACGCACCACTGGTGCAGGCCGTGTGTACGGCACTGCCCTCCTTACAGTGCAGCTGAACCCCTGTTTAGGGGTGTTAGTAATGAGGGAGTCCTGAAGCCTCAGAGGTGCATCGAAGATCTCAGGTTTTGCTTGTCCCCAATCATGTACCTGTATCTCTGTGAACTTTTTGTTTTATTCTTAGAATCAACCCACTGTCCTCAGCTGTGTGTAACCTCCAGCTCCACAAACACAACAAAAGCCACACATCAGCCAAGGCCCCCACCTTCTCTCTCCCCTGCTGCAGGAATTCTGCCATTTTTTTAATTCTACAAAATGTGCACTCTTGACGACAGACCATGTGGCCTCCCTGCCCCAGAACAACATTCCTCTGGGGCCCTCGACCTGACCCCGCTGCACCTCCAGCCCCGGCTGACCTGCCTCAGCTCCCAGCTACCCTCTTGCTGACTGCCACAGTATTCTTTAAGCTTCCTTTAAGCCACAACACTTAAAAGATTCATCAAAATCACCGAGAGACAAGTGTGCACTGTAATGCACAGTTCTGTCTCAGCTGAAACCAAGATTTGTCTTCCATGCTTTTCACTGCTGTGCTTAGAGACATGGGGCCAGTGAGGAAAGTGTGCAACATGCCCACTGGGCAGGGAGGCAGCCGAGTGAGCTTCAGGGACAGCGAAGGCAACATGCCGACAGTCCACGCAGTGGATGCACTGTCCTGAATGATGCACAGGTGTCAATATTAATAGTAATTTGCAGGAGGGTGACATACATTCAAACTGTTAACTCTTCTGGACCAGTTATCTAACCAGTGACTCTTTCAAAGACTTACAGTCACCACTGAAAAGTCAGGAGGAGTAGTTAAACTACGCAACTGAGTGCTGCGTGGTGCTCACCAGTCTCTGAAGTTCCGGCTACCTGCAGGACCGCTGCTGACGTGGGGGGATGAGGGCGGGGCTTCAGGGCTCTAGCTTTGTGCTAGGGGCTTGCCTAAACCTCTGGCTTCTCCGAGCTCCGTTGGCCCTTTGGCTTTTTACCTGGCTGCCGAGAGACGAGAGGGCCACATTCACTCTGGCCAGCAAGCACCCTCCACACCAGGTCGAGGACCGGCCTGACGGTCAGTCCGTTTTCCAGGAAAGAGTTCTTGTCCTTCGATTTTTAACCCCTCCCTCTGCCTGTGTCTTCAATGTCAGAGACTCCGCCGCCACTCTGGGAAAGGACAAGGGGACATTTTCTATAAAAGGTGAAAGAGAAACTTCAAAGAAGCTTTTCAAAAGTTCTTTCTTGACAAGTTAGCATATTTTCCTCTTAGTATAGAGAGGTTTTGCACTTTTGGGGGCAATCCAGTAAATCAGTGGGTCATGTTAGTAGCAAAGTGAAATAAAGGAAATCTGCCAAGGATGTGAGGGTGGCTGGGAAGGGCTGGAGGCTGGGTGTTTGGCGTGGCAGTAGGACAGGCTCCTACCGCTACAGGTTTCTCGCTAAGCTCTTATGGAGGAGGTATTCTTCTAGTCTTCATAAAACCCGGTTAGGTGGGGGCTGCTAGCCCCATCTCCCAGGTGAGAATGTTGGGGGCTGATAACGTGCTCTAGCTCGAGTAACTGCAGACCTGGAATGGAACCCTCGTTGGGCTCATTCCAAAGCTCTGGGCTTTTAACCACAATAGCAGCCTTTTCACACATTTTCTATCAGTGCTCTGCACCCAGTGGGTGCCTGGCAGAGTTGCACTATGGGTAATGTGGAACAGTGAGGAATTTTAACAGTGATTTCTAGGAAAAAAGTTCATTAACATGTGTATAAACCAATACCAAAAAGCAAGCTTTTGGTGTCCCCTCAATTTTCCAGATACTTGTTTTAACTGTCTACTTTCCCCCAAGTGAAATAACATCTATCTAGAATACTGCATGGATTACCAATTACAGGAATTTAGGGAACTTGAGTGTTCATGATGCCCTCCAGTTTCCCCAAGTTCTTAAGGAGTCTGTGCACACCTGCTCCTTTCCAGCCCCAAGGAAGGAAGAAAAGAGGGAAGTAAAGGAGGAAGGGAGGGAGGGAGGGAGGGAGGAAGGGAGGGACCTGGGAGGCAGAGAGGCAGGGAGACAGAAAATGAATACACAGTAATAAAGGGCGAAAAAGAATACCAGCAGACAGAGGGACAGGAGGGCTGTTTCTTATCTGAGCACAGGGTGGCTGCAGAGGTGTTTGGGTTGTAAAGTCCACAAAGGTTTTACTGAGGAAATTCAGCTCCGACCCCCTCCTGCTTAACAAGGACCAGCCAAACAATTCCTGTTACTTCTGCAGCCTCGGTAATTTATAAGGTTCAAAATGGAAACAGACCCCACTGCTGCTGCCTGCCACCATCCTGCTTTTAAAAGCAACCAGGAGAAAAGAATGTAGCTGGGGAGGGAGAGAGAGTGAGAGGAAGCAGGTCCCCAAAGCAGGAGAGAGGAGTTAACTCATTAATTCCCACAACAAACTTATGAGCAGGTACCATTCAGTGACCCCAGCACAGGACACTGTGAGGTTTCCTCCACCAATGAGGAGTGTGACAAACACATGAGGCTGGGCGGGGGTCCCTGTGGCTGTGACGCACCTCATTGAACAGCTGGGTGACTAGTTACCTCCTGGACCGAGTCACCCAGGGAATTTGGTCTAGAAAGATAACTCCATAGATACAGATTTCTGAGCACTTTGCTTTGATGATTTAGAAAAAAAAGAGCAAGTAAGGCTAAACCGGAGTACCACGGGCAGTGTGACTGTGCCGCATCGTGAAATGAACAGGTCCAAGTTCAAAGTCGGGTGAAAGCATCATCAGGAAGTCCTGTCACTTTTCTCAGCAATGCAAAGTATGTCCATTTTCTTTCTCATTTCAAAGATTCTTACTTTCTATGCATTTTCTCAGAAAAAGAAGAGAGGTCACAAAAAAAAAGAGAGAGAAAGAAAAATGAATGCTTAACATCAATTCCTGAGGTCTAGCTTCTTGCTTTTTAAAGAGCTATTTGGACATGAAACATAAGACCTGTCTGAAAATTCTAACTGCTGACATACATGTTCCCACTGAAATAATCACCAAGCAGACATTTTTGAACCTTTCCAGAAACAACAACAACAGAATATACTTCTGAGGTTGAGAACAAGCATGAGAAATTATAGCCTCTGTATTTATTTTGCCAGAAAATTACAAACAACTGAGAGTTGGCCATCGGCAGGGGATGGCCAGCTCCAATGTCCCCCAAGAGGGCGGCTGACTGGCTGGAGCAAAAGTGAGAGAGACAAGGGCCCCAGGTCACGCGGATCCCCTGGGCCCCTGCCGCTCCCTCAGAAGGGCAGTCTCCATGATCTAAAACACACAACACACCCTTCAGATGGCCTATGACCATAGGAAATTCGAAGCATAAAAAGCAGAGCTGAATAGGAGAGCGTGTGATCTAGCAGAGAGCATAGAAAAGACTTTTTAAAAACATTCAGTGGCAAGAAGCAGAGCTGGCAAATCTTTGTTCCATTGGTTGGGAGGGGCTAGCCCATAAGAAAAGAAGTATTTCTAACCCTACATGACATTCTTCACGTTTCCGATTCTGTAGAGTGAAATTCACCCTTCCCAACTACCTTTGAAGGTGGAGAGGAGCGTTCCCCCCAAAAGGCAGTGCCAGGTGGCGGAGGGAGTGCTGGCTGCCCCGGCCTCAAGGAAGAGGGCAGTGAACCCCTCACAGGGCAGTGGCCCTGGGGGAGACAGTGGTGAAGCAAGTGAATTTCATTCTCGGAGGGCTGAATGTGCGAGTTGAGACAAATTTAAGAGAGGGATTGAAAAGGTCATTTTTACTTAAAAAGTTGTACCCAGAGACCTAATTAAAGGCAAGCCTCTTAAATTAGGAGGGACCCTTAGAGAAAATAAAATAATATCTTAGAATAATGCCTAATGGGTATTGAGTGTTATCAATGAGAAAAGAGAGTGATTTGCAGAAGGTCTTCCAGCTAATCAAGAAGGGAGACTTTGGGGTACAAGTTGGGTCTGACTCCTAGTCCAGCGCTCTTTCCACGGTCCTGACACTGCCTCCCAGGGGTCGGGTTACCCAGCTGCTAGAAACTTTTAGAACTCAGTTTGCAGTGTTTTTTATTACTATCTTGTGCATAAAAATAATGTTACCTGGATCATTGTCTGTTACAGGAACTTTCTGTATGGTCACTTTCACTCTTTCACCATTTTTACCCTAATCTAACACTAACACTCTCTTGCTGTTCTTCCCCCAAACTCCTCAATGAATTTCCTGCCATGATGAAGACATTCTATATTCATGCTGTCCAAAATGCTGGGTAGTCACTAGCTACTTGTGGCTATTAAATCCTTAAACTATAGCTAATGTGTCTGAGGAATTGCCTTTTTAATTTAAATTTAAGTGGCCACATAAGGCTAGTTTTCTAGCTCTTAACTGCCTGGCCCAGAGTGACAGCTCACTTACATTGGACGACACAGTTCTAGACTAGTGTCTAGAACATTGACCCAGACCACTCTGATATCAAACAAGGGAGAATAACTATTGCTTTTATGTTCTTAAGTATGAGCCAGCCTCTAAACAGATGTCTAGCTTATTCTTTATCCAAATTTTGTGTGTGAGTCTTCTTTTTAAAAACTGTGTATTTTCATTTTATTACTATTGGGAAGAAAGAAAATATTACTGCAATCTACTACATATAAGTATACAAGCCACTACTTCATAGAAAATGGATTCAGTCCTGAGAAGCTTAAAGCAAAACGTGGGTCATCAGCCAGCTAGTGCTCAGCAGATGCCCATAAGCTCCTTGTTTCCCAGTCTCCTCCGCCTTTAGCCTAGGGCCATGCACTAGCACCGCCAATGAGGTGGAAGAGAGAAAGTCACAGTGTCCCTTCCAGAGCAAGGCAGTTTAGAGCTAGAGAACTAGAGAGCTGCTTCCACTGCAGCTGCTTCTCCAGTGCCAAGGCAGCACCATCTATGCTGGGAGAAGACATAAACCTTTGTTGCATGAAACCACCGAAGTTTGGGGATTACTCTCATGTTAATGTCTCCCTCTAAAACCTTCACTGATCACCAGTTCAGTCACAAACTCGAAATGGCAAATGAGAGCAGAGCGAGGAGAGTATGTGTTCAGGAAAGGTTTTCTGGATCCAGGGTTTGGAGCTGGGCCTTCTGGAATGTGCATGTGTAAGGAGACAAACGCACTGCAGGAAGGAGGGAACACAGGAATTTGGAAGGGGACACATTGAGCAATTTGGCTGCTGATATTGAGCAGGAGTCTAATTTTTCAGATCTTGCTCTCACGAATAAAACATTGCGGGCAAATATTCCCTATGCATGTGAATGTATTTATAAATTAAATGTGTGTACTGCTGAACTAAAGTGGAAAAAGGAGATAAAAGTGAAACCATATTTTAATGGCTTGTTAATCATGGTTGTTTTGTAATATCATTAAGCTAACACTGGGTGCCTATTTAGGGTTAGGTTCATCACTAACAACACGGATGTAATCTCTTTCAAATAGTCTGTGTGAATGTTAATTATTTTGGGGACTTCTCATCAGATGTGATTCCATCATCATTGTTTTTACTTCCTAATGTGGCCTGACAAGGGTCAGCTCTGCTGTTTTCTCCCTGTCTGCGTGTGCTTGGATTCCAGCACACTCCACAACCCAGTTTCTTTGTAACCATCTCTTTAAGCCACTTGTCCTTTTGTGAGAGGTAATTTAGTTAAAACTAAATAATATAATCTGTAAATCCACTTAACAGAGAACAGGAAAGCTGAGGAGTGAATGAGAGGCAGAGAGGTCCCACGGCCAAGCCCCCCACGCAGCGGAGACCGCCGGGTGCTGCTGTGGCGTACCACTGCCAGGCACGCGGACTGAGGTGCCTCTGTCACTCCCGATCTTACACACTGGGAAAGCTTCATTTCTCTCCTATTCCTTTTCTAGAAAGAAATAAACATTAAGAGAGTCTCTGATAGTTTCTTCCAGTGTTCCAATGGACGCTGTATTTCCCCTTCAGGAACTTGTGCCCCACTCTGGAGACTATCCTGGGAGAATGAAAGGAGAAAAGGGAGGAATATGAGGATGGGTCCCACAGTGGGAAAGTAGGGAAAAAGAGCTTGAAATACATACCACAGGCAGGTGGGAACTACTGATGGTTTTTGAGAAGGGAATAGATTAGCAAAACCTGGGCTTGTCATTATCACGGAGCCCAATATTTAGAACACACTTCTAACAAACACAAATGGCGGCGGGGTGGGCAGAGGGGCCTGGACACAGCCCCTTGGCTCTGGGGAATCCCCCCCCCCCCAGAGGAAAGGGAAGGCCTAATTTCTTGATTCGCCCACCGGGCACATCTCATCTTCCCCCACCTCCACCACTGGAGGAAGAAGTTACTGAGGAGTCTCCTTTTTTTGTTACACATACCTCTGCCTGAAAATAGCCTCATTTCTTTAAAGAGATTTTTTAAAGAAACCTACTGGGGGTGGGGGAACCACAAACCTTTATTGCTAAACTGGAAAAAAAGAACTGAGAGAAAAGGAAAACCACTTCCTTTCTTCTGCAGCCCTCCTCAATCCCCCACCCCATTCCACATAAATTCAGTTTGACAACCCTGCTAATTGGATAAACGCAGCTCCTACGCTCCTAGAAGGCCATTCCCTTTCCTTTCTTTTTCTTTCTTTTTTTTTTGTTTTGTTTTTGGAGGGCTCAAAACAGGGTGATTGTGCTGTTCTTTAACACGAATTCCATCTGCTTTATTTCTCTCTCCATTCATGCTCCTCTTGAATATTTATGAAGCCTTCCCTCCTGCCTGTCCCCTCTCCATCCCACCTCCACTGCCTTCCCCCCACCCTCCCCCTCCCCACCCTGCCTCCAGCCTCCTCTCCCCTTCTCTCAGAGAGGACAAAAACCTTCCAAATGCCCCCCCTCCCTTGCTTTAGATAAACACAGGCAGTGTCAAGTGTGAGGCATAGGGGGAGGTGGGTAGGGGGTTCAACTGCCAGTCAAGACCCCGGCCTTCAATGAGGCCCAGGGGCCTACCCTAATCTGCTGCATGCTTGCCATATGGGGGCTGTGTTGCCCCGGGAAACACTAACAGGCAGAACGGAGCTTAATAGAGTCCATACTCATTGTAATGCAGTGAGATAGCTCAGGGCACCACTGCCCCTTCCGTGGTTTCATTCTTCTGTTTCCCTCTTCCTTTCTGTTTTTCCTCCCTCTTTCTCTTCTTCTTCCTTTCAAAAGGACCAGGTATGCAGAGAGCAGTAACCTGGAGAGGCCTGGGCTAGCAGAAAGGTCGAATCTGGGGGTTAGGAGTGAGGAAGGTGATGGTGGCATTGGGCTGGGGTTCAGGCTGGAGGGGAGAGGTGAGAGGTGGGAGCTCCCAGGAGAGCAGAGTGGGGTGCACACTGGCTCATGGGAGGGAGCGTGTGGCTCTCTCTATGTGTGTGCAGGTGTGCCGGGCCTCAAGTCTGTGTGTCCGTGGAAGGGAGTGTGGCAGGTGGGCGTGGGCCATCGGGGAGCACAGACACCTTCATGTTTATTCAGCCACCTCTGTTGAGCCGTCCCAGCACCACTCCATACCTACTCCCAGTCAATGTAAGGTCACAAAAGCCAGTGACATCTTCCTCCCCAGGTGTCAGGCCAATGGCCAGTTCCCAGCTCTTCAGTTGCCCTGGGAAGTCACAGGTCAATGAAATGAAACCACTTTAGACTTAAATTCCTGAAGGGGCAGAAGACACACCAGCCTGCGAGGTTGGGGCCCTATTCCTCCTGTGGCTGATGGGCATGGCTGAGGAAGCCATGACAGCTGTGGTCTGCCACAGCCGAGCCATGGGCACATGGGGCCTCTGCATGGAGTGAGTGGGCTGCCCGGCAGATGAAGCCTTGTCATGAGTGGATCTGCCAGAAGTGGGACATGGGGCTCCCTGAGGTCAGAGGTGCTCTTTCCCCAAGCTCAGAAGGGAAAAAGGGCAGAAAATGTGGGAAGGGTGTGGGGCACATTTCCCCCGACTTCTCAGAAAAAGTAAAATTGGTAACTGAGATACTAAAGAACTCCTCAAAGAATAATCAGGTTCCTAAGTTGTGAAACAAAGCTATTCATTCTGTGACTGTAAACATCACAAATTTAAAATCAAGGTAGAAATAAAAGCTATAAAAACATGCATAGACTCTTCCAGTTGAAGTACTAGCAGTGCCCTGGGTGTACTACACACGCATGGTGTCTAGTACATAGGCCGAGCCCAATAGATGGTTTCTGAATGAACACATCATATACATGCTCCTATAGTTTTACTACTGCTGGCCAGGAGCTTGAAACTCTACCCAGCTGATAACTACCATCAGGGTTCAAATGGGTGGCAACGGCTTTAGCAGCAAGATGGTGTCCTGTCTTTGTGACACCAGTATCTGTCACAGAGGCCTTCTGTTATCTGCCGTGTCCTACGCCAAAGCCAGGTAGGCTAAGACGGATGAAACTGCTCAACCCAAGGCAGAGCTGGTCCTTGTTGCGGTTTGGTTTTCGCCTTTCAAACGTGACGTTCTACTTTCCTTGTTTTTTACCTCACGGGGATGCATCATAAATCTGTGGTTCCCCACGCTCAACCCAGGGGGAATCGACTGTAGAAGAGTATATGAAAGTTCTTGTAATTTCTTTGCTTCTCTTTTTATCTGGACGCTTAAGGCTCTATATCCAAACAATCCTGCGGGAGATGGTGCAATGGATTTTCAAGGGCCGGGCACAATTTCAACTCCTGGCTCTAAAATGTAAACAGTATTTTGTTACCTGAAACACCACCCAGAAACCCGCCTCAGCACCCTGCCCATTTATTGGATTGGCCAAAACGTTCATTAGGTTTTCTCCGGATGATGTCTCTAGCAGCACTTAGCTGTCTTTAATTTCATTCGAAACAATTTTGCTAGAATGTATTGTGACAGCTGTCATATCAGCCTGCATTTGAAAAAAAACCTTATCAAAACTGGTGAACTTTTGTGCAGTCATTTTAATATCAAAGATGGAAGAAGATACACAACATTTTCGGAGTACTATGCTTTACTATTTCAAGAAAGGTAAAAATGTAACTGAAATGCAAAAAGATTTGCGCAATGTATGAAGAAGGTGTCAAAAGTGGTTTGTGAAGTTTCTTGGTACTATTGACATTTTGGCCAAGTAATTCTTTTCTGTGGGGCTGTTTCATGCATTGGAAGATGTTTAGCAGCAACCCTGGCCTCTACCCACTAGAAGCCAATAGCGGAGATAGCCAACATACTCAAAATATCCAAGTCAATAAAGTTACTGGTGAAAATGAAAAATGTGTCTATTTTTTGGAAAAAACTAAACAGACTTTTTTTTTGCCAACCCAATACATCCATTAGCGACCCATCAAAGCAGTGATGCCTCTTCCAAACCAGAGCTGACGAAGACAGACAACTGGGCAGGGACTCGCAGGACTGACAGCGCGTACCCTCTCTGCAGAAGGGAGGGGTGTCCCCTCCAACTTCTACTTTTTTATGTACCCCTAGTCCCATCTGTTGTGACGCCAGCATATTGCGTGTGTTAGGAGTCCCCCACAAAGGAGTGGTGGGGACACGGAGCTCCACTGTGAGCCAGTCCTGCAGCAGAGCAGCCAAGAGCTCCCCGGCCTTCCCGGCAGTGAGCACTGTGGTCGGTTATCTGAGCACGGAAGTGGGTGACGTGGTGAAAGCCAGAATGGCCAACTCTTCAGGAAGGCAGGGACAGCTCCTCTGGTCTAGACCAAATGCTTGCCTTTCATTTCGCTGCTCAGAGAATACCCCCTCATGACCTGTTTATAAAAACACACACTTGAACTCATCTACTCCTGTCTTCCCTAAAACTATGTTGATATGCACCTCCCAATCAGCTGCCTAGACTTGGGCTCAATCTTGCCTCTGGCTCTCCCTGATTCCCCACCCCAGGACTGGGTCCGTCCTGGGGACGCTGACTCTGGCATCAGCATCCAGAGAAACACAAGGCCAGCTGCCTGTATCATCAAAAAATCTATAGTAGCCACAATGAAAACACAAGTGAAAATAATTCTAATAATATATTTTAACACAATACATCGAAAATATTATCATTTCAACACAAAATACAAAAATTGGTAATGAGGTATCTTGTATTTTGTTTTATACTAAGTCTTTTAAATGTGGTGTTTGTTTTGTATTCACCACACATCCCAGTTCAGACGAGCCACATTTCAGGGGCTTGGCAGCCACAGAGCTGGTGGCTACTGTGCTGGGCAGCGCAGGTCTGGGGCCCTCAAACTGGCTCCCGGACTCTCCTCGCCCCACCTAGTCAGCCTCCACGTCACCGCCTGCCTTCTCTATACAATATCAAGCTCAATGGCAGTGAATACTGAAGATGGACAGCTCCCATTCACTGAGCAAGCACCTTCCACAAGGCACAATCCACAATTCATTTAATGTGATGCAATTCTCACAATGACCTTGTCAGGTAGGTGTATGATCAACTCATTTTATAAATGAGGAAATTAAAGCTCAGAGTGACTCGATATTTTGTCCAAGGTCACACAGACGGTAAATCAGAGTCAGGATTTGAACCGGGTCCACTTGACTTTAAACCCCTGTCTTTTCCTTCTACCATACGCCCTTAAGTAAATTATGACATAATAATCGAACCATTAAGCAGCCATTAAACTGATAATTATAAAGATCAAGTAGCAACATGAAAAGTGTTTAAAAGATGTTAAGGAAAAACCCATAGATCTCATTTTGCAAAAAGCCTGTAAGCTGTTGACTGAGACCTAGTAAGAATATGAAACAAATAAAAAGCAGCTGATTTGAAAATGTGAAAGAATTATGAGTAAATTTTTCCCCCTTTTGAGGTCAGTCAAAAACAAACAAGCAAACCAGCTAACAGACCCACCTTTGATTACTCCTCGACTAAGCATGATTAAATAAAGTTCAAACTCTTTCCAGGGTCCTCGTAACTGGGCTGGAGCCCACCTTCCCCACGTCTTCCTCCCACAAGCCCTAAAATCTGACAAACGGCATTTTCCCACCTTCCTTCCTTCTACCAGAACCATCGTCTTCTCCTTTTTTCCTCCCATCAGGGGAACTCAGATGCTCCAGGGACTGTTCCTCACCCGTTTCCACAGCGCTTTGCATACCTATGCCAACATTTCCAGTGATTTACGGATTTGATGTTGCGTCTGTCTGTAGTATGCTCTGATCTCTCCCCACTTACCCCAGAAGATAAGCTTCCTGAAGGCCAGGATGTGCCAACCCTGGCAACGAGAAAAGCCTTGGCACGTCGTGCGGGCTCAGCCAACATCTGATGAATGGAAGGGTCTGTTCATGTTAGAAATTTGGGCTGGCGAAGGAATGTTAATCTGACCCGTGGACATACGGGAGGGACACGTAGAGACACTGTTATCAGTGGTGGAACCAGGAAGTGAAGGTCTAGAAGGATATGACTATAACTGTGGCCTTTATTTTTCAAAACCAAATGGCCCCTAGTTGAGTACAGGCAGCCTTGGAGGGAAGGACCGAAGTCAGGGTGCCTGCCGACGCTCCTATGATGTGACGTTTCACCCAAGGACCTTCTTCATTTTCCTTCTCATGTCTTCTCCCAAAACAAGCATGCAACTAAGCTTGACACTGCAGCCACCAGACTGCAGGCAGTCTACTCTAGGATTGTCCCAGGATTAAGGATCAGCTGTCGCCTGACCAGCACGGGCCTGAGCTTGAGATCAGGGCGGAAGGAGGTGGGCAGTGAGTGGCGGGAGATGGAGAAACGAGGAAGCTGTCGAGTGAGAAGGGAAGGATGGGTGCAGGCCTGTGGAGAGAGCAGGGGAGGGTAGGAGGGATGAGAGCAGAGGTGTCAAAAAGGCAACTAAGTGAGCTCCTCCTGTGTTGCAAGCCCAGTGCTGTGGACTTCGTATACATTGTTACTCGTCATCTTCGAGACCCAGGAAGTGTTACTGCCTGAACTTTACAGATAGGGAAAGAGCTTATGAAAACCCTTCTGGATGCTTCACCACGTAAGGATTTGAGGACACAGTTCCATTTTTGTTAAAGACGTAGTTCTGCACTAAGTGACACCGTTGGAACTCAGCAGACCGGGCACTAAACCCCCAAGCCCAGGGTCTGCGTGCGAGCTCTGCCGCTCGCACCTGTGCTGGGAGGCAGCTGCAGGCGAGTTACTGAAGCTGAGCCTCGGTTTACTCTCTGTAAAACGAGAATGATAGCACCTGTTTTGCAGAGCCCCTTAAATGAGTAAAGATTACATGTAGCAATCATGCAATAACTTGGGGCAACGGGTACCATGGAACTTTACTAATAGCCGTTCACCTGAGGTCTAACCTCATACCGGGGCATTGCCACCTGGTGGGCTTTTACATTAATGTCCCTTGAGACTGAAAGACATGTTGCATTTTAACAACTCCAGACACATTTGATATCATCTCTCTGGTTCACTGTTCCTTATAAACTGTACGAAATTAAGCAATTGCCTGGCTTTGTTGCCCTACACACATGCATCAAACGTTCAAGAAAATGTTCTTTGTTGAAAAAAAAAAGCAGTAACACCTACATCTTACGCAGTGCTTTACAGAAGCTCGCAACAGCCCGTGGGACAGGAGCTCTGCGGGGAGCGCTGCAGTGTTCCCAAGTGTGTGGCAAGACTGGTGTCCAGTCTCTCCATTTCCACCCAACACGACTCAACATTTATGTCACTTAAGCCAAAAACCTCTCCCTACCACCACCTCCCACCCCACTGATGCCCTGTCCACATTCTCCTGAGAGGATAATAAGAGTAATCCCTCCTTAGTGCCTCTAATTGTCCAGAGAGAAAGCGGAAAGATCCCCATCAAACTGTAGGTCAGTTGGGACAAGAAACTATAAAGTTTTCCAGGAAGGAAAACACACCCCTACCCCCTCTGTGACCCTCACTGCCTGCCCCAGAGAGCAGCTCGCCTCTGACGTCGTCAGTGAGCACACAAAGTCGCAACAAACCCTCGGGCTTTTTCCACTCACCTGTTTCTTCTAGTCACAGCCCATGGCCAGGGCCACCTCCACAGCAGCAAGCAACGAAGTGACGCAGTAATACGGTGACCACAAAGGAAACAGGAGCGTCCACTTCCAAGCATTCTGATGCTCACAGTTAACAAAAGATCCAATGTAAAAGGAGCCGATTAGAGCCTGGGTAGGCAGCACAGACAAGGGATAGAAACAAACCTGACCCGGACCTGCGCGGCACGTAGGGCAGATCTCAAACGGCCGAAGGTCCTGTCTCTCGGGATGAGGGAAAACCGACCCCCTCTGATGAGCGAGCGATCCGTGTGTGAACGCAAACCTTACTGTCATAAGCAGGCTCAGGGGAAGGGGGCTGGGACGCTGACCACCTGACGGTGCCCGCTGAAAGCAACAAGCAGAGTCAGATGTATCATGCTGGGTAGCAGGAGTCTCTGTCTGCAACACACACGACCAAAGGAAAGGCATTTCCCTCAGACCATCCAGAAACAGGACAGGTGCCGTGCACGTGCAGCAGGCAGAGGGGATATGAAGAAAAACAAGGCACAGTCTCTCATCCTTGGAGGACTTGGAACCTCGTCAACATTTAGCTTTGACAACATCTTGTTATTACACCAGAATTAAAATGCAGCATCGCCTCAAGAACAGATCAGAGTCAAAGATAACTGCAGATTTTACCAAGTACAGGCAAGAAACCAGACCACTTGAGCACACTCACATGTGCACACTCAGGCCCTGCTCAACACAAGTCCTTCCTCCAGCGTAGCCCCTTTCACAAGTCCTAAAAGCATTCCCCTTTCTGTCACGTGTGTTCACTGCTAGCGAAGTCTGGGAACTTCATCACAGCACACAGCCGAGGCAGGAAAAGGCCTGGAGGTAGTGGAAGCCTCTGAGGACTTCTCAGGCCTCAGCTTTGTCACTGCCACTTCTCACTATATAGTAACTTATTTGTTTACAAGTCTCTCTCCTGGACACCTGGTAGATACTCAATATGCTGTGAAGATCTACCTTCAAAATCATTTCCAAGCCTAATTAATTCTATTCAGTCCTTGAAGTATGGATCTATGAACCCCAGGGGTGCTTCTACTGCAAAGCAGAACTTGAGCAGAAGGTAATGTGTCTTCTATCTCCACTCCTACCTCCTTCCAAGGTCTGGCTTGGGTTCTTATTCAGGGGAGAAGGCAGGCAGGCCTCTGTGGCCCCCAAGCATGAGGCGGGTGGGGAAGAATGAGAAGAGAAGTAGGCACTGAACAAACGGGCTTCTTTCAGTAGGCAGGCACCCCAGCACCTGCACTCTGTGAGGCAGTGGTCAGGGCCCAGCTCTCATCCCCCGAGAGTCCTGCACTGCCCCCGTGGAAGCACCATCACACAAATTATTTACAGGTCACAGAACTGCTAGGCCAAAGGCCTCAGGAATCAGGAACAGCAATGATCACAAGGGCACCATCAGCTCTAACACAGTTCTGAGTAATTCGGCGAACACCTGTTGAGTGAATCAAGAAAGACCTGAGGCACAAAGGTGGAAGGTCACGGGAGAGAAGAGAGAGAACTGTAGTCACATAGTCAAGAGAGAGCTTTTCCTTAGTATGAGAGGGGCATTTTGGACACTTTAGGGGTTAAAAGGCTTATTTTTATTTACTCTATGAGGTAACATAATGACCAATTCCAGTTAAGCTGTCACCTGCAGCCCTTTTCTGTGCTCCTTCCTCAGGGTGATCGAGCTACCAATGGCACCAGGCCCACACCCAGCTCTCCACGTGACTCAAAACCATCTCAGGTTCTGTGGCTCGGGATGGATGGAGATCAGGCTGCTGCTTCCTGGCCTGTCTGGTTCTGGGGCTGATTCGAGCCAATGTCAGGCAAAACTGCCTCCAACCCCAACAAACACACACACACACACACACACACACACCCCACCCCACCGTACCCCACCCCCAACAGGCTCATGCACGCTGGCAAAAAATCTGAAGCCTTCAAATGAAAAGCTAAGCCTTGAGGTAAAATGACTGAATTGCTGAAGATGACAGATCAGAAGCTACCGACCGCTCTGTAGCTGGCATCTGACTGCACTGTGACGGGGACAATGTCTCTCCTAGATGGTCCTGCCAGGAATAAGCCCTTGCCCTAAACTTGAGGTGGAGCCACTTTGTCAGAGGACAACGAAATCTATCTCACACAGGGGTGTCGAAGGAAAAACAGATTACACCAGTAAATCATCTACAGCAGTGACTTTCAACCTTTTCCATCTCGTGACACACAAACTATTTACTAAAATTCTGGGACACACCAAAAAATATATGTTTTGCCAATCTTACAAAAAATAGGTATAATTTTGATTCATTCATACTGGAGGGCTACTGTTGTGTTGGCTATTGCCATTTTTTTCTATTGACACTCTAAGGGAAGAGAGGTCAGGGCCCCTGACTAAACAGTCAGGTATTGCGTGTTTTAAAAATGCTTGTGGCATGCCGGCTGAAACCCGCTGACCTAGAGCAGTGACTGGTACAGCAGCTGTTCAATAAATCAGAGCAGCTCATTGAGTCTGAACAGCTCTCTTTGGGGTAACTGTTAGGAGCACTGTACCATCGTTAGTGTGACCCTTGTTGCAGATGCATCCTCAGCATTTCAACAGAAGAGGTAGGAGGACAGGCAGCAACACCTCAGGGCCAGCACCCCGACCTGGGCACTCAAGCCTCCCCAGGCTTCCCGGTCCAGGCGCGTGCTCTCACTACGTCTAAACACAGACACATGCTCACGCGCAAGGGCACGCACACGTGCGCTCACAGCTACCAACCCCAGCTCCAGCTGGTGAGTGTGCTGTAGAGTCCTGACAGTTTACTTTCTTTCCCATCTGACCTCATACAAACACACTCTCTTCACCACCTCCCTGACCCCTGAATATACACATTCTGTCCCCAACTCTCCCAAAGCTTTCTCAATTACAAAGCTCTTTTAAACCAACTAAAACTTAAAATAAATACCAATTTGAAACCCGAAGCATGTTCCAGTCTGCCTGTCAGTCCCTGCCTTCTGCGGGAAGCCCCCAAATCCTGTTAGCTGCCCCCAACTTGTGAAGCACCGTGGCCTCGGTGCGAGGCTGGCACAGGCAGAGAAAACAAACACGTGGCATCTTGCCAGCTGGGTCAGGCACCGCTATTTATAGCAGAGCCAAGTGTGGGGGCTTGGAAAGACCTGGGGAGGAGGGTCAGGAGCAGAGGGGTGGGGATACGTCCACCCAGAAGGAGCAGGAGCTGCTGTGCTTTGGCTCCAGCAGCTGCAGAAGCTGCAGAGGATCCCTGCCGAGGCTCTGCCCCTCCCAGGCGCAATCCCTCCCGGTGCGGTGCGACTAACACCAGCACTGTGCCTCAGGGAAGCAGCAAGTCTTCGAGGCCAGAGCGCCTGTCATCTCACTAGTTACTGTACCCCGACATCTCTCCTATCACAGTGCTTGGCACATAGTAGGAATGCAAGAAGTATTTGTTGATTACATAGATACATGGGCTTTTTTTTCCTGCCTACCCCACGAGGTTACAGATAGAGAAGGGGAAGTAGGTGGAAGGGAGATCAGTGAGGAATGCCTAAAACAGAGCTTCTAAAAACCCATGCATGTTAAAATGTGCTAGCGAAAATAATTTAAGGAAATGCCATGTTAAGAAAAGCTAATTAGGTTTATTTACAGCAGGCCTTTTCCGAACCTTTAATATGCTACTACGCACCATGAATCACTGACGGGGGGCAGGACATGCACTGAAGCCTGAGTCACTTAACCGCAGGCCTGGACTTCACAACCACAGGCCTGGACTTCACGACCGCACTGCTCTTTCTTCCCTGAGGACCATTAGTGAGGGGAATTTCGTCAAATACACTTTGGGAAATGTTGGTCTAAGAGGTTCCTGGAGAATATCCCAAAAGCAATTTGTAAAACAGCACAATCCCATTTTTGTAAATAAAAAATTACATAAAAATATGTGGTACATAGTTATTTGGATTGTCACAGGAAAATATCAAGAGATAAATGTTAACGACAATTATACCTGAAGATTAGGAGATTTGCACTTTTTACATTAAACACTTCAGAAATAGTCAGTGGGGTATACTATCACTTTTGTCATTAAAAAGGCAAATTTTTTTTACAAGCTGCTCCCAAATATTATGATGTCATCACACACTATTTTAACTTCCCATGGGTGTGGAGGTGTTATTTCCCAAAGACCCCTTGGGCCGAAAGATGTCACTCTTTGTCCACTGTCCCATCTAAACATTTTCATGTGTCTCTCCCCAGCACTCCACTCCTTCGGTTTATTGAGGACACCTCCCCTAATCCCAGGGTTTTGCAGTTTATACACAATAGGGTCAAGTGTTTTGGGAAAAAAAATGAAAACATTTAATATTCTGTTACTAACTTTCAGAAATCAAATTGCTTTTTTTAGTCAGATGTATAAAATATCCATCAAGTACTTAGTTTGCTGAAATTATCATGTTGGGTGTGTTGACATTTACAGACTGCCTTTTGTCCTGCTAAATTACTGATATCGTAATTCAACTGAGCTATAAATGGAATTAAAAGTCACTGAGATTTAGTGACTGTTAACATACCAGGTTTTGTTACAATATGAGACTAAGGCAAATTTCCTATTAGAAAAAATAATCAATCATAGCATAAAATGAAGAAAAGCACTTGACCACCTGTTAGTTACTGTGTGTGAGACAATGTGCATGTGTTGTCTTGTCTAACCTCTAAAAACTCTGTGGAGTAGGTAGAGCTGTCATCCCCATTTTACAGACGCAGACATTGAAGCTTAGAGAGATTAAGCATCTTGCTCAAGAAAAGGACACAAGGCCTACAGGGCTAACCTGCTTCCTCTGCCTGTGGGCTGTGCTGTCCTTGAGCGGTTTAAGTGGATACACGAGGAACTGTTTTCTAACAAAGGAGCTGAAAAAGGCTGGGAAAAAAATAAAACAGTCTGAGATGGAGTCGTGCACCAGCTTATCATGTTTCTGGGAGCGTTGGGTTGGCGAGTCCCACAATGCACTCCTGAAGATGTGCTGTGCCCACCCCACCCAGAGTCCGGCGAGGTCTGAAGGCTTACACCCCATCCAAAAGTTGGCAGCGGCACTTTGAGTCTGGCTCCAAGTTATATGCACCATCATGTATGAGAGACAATAAAATTCCCCCACTTCTGAATCCGGCCTCTCTCATCTTCCTTCTGTTCTTAAACAAGCATTACAAGGTAGGTTCCCAACTCTGGCTGCATGGAAGAATCAGCTGGGGACTCGAAAACTCACCAACACTTGGGCAGCCCCTCAGGCAAATTAAGGTAGACCCTCTGGAGGTAGGGCCCAGACATCAATCAGTCTGTAATTTTTAACTCTCTCCTGGAAACTGTAATGTGTAGCCAGGTCAGAAAGCATTGGGTGCATCTGCCATGGGCCCGGAGGTCATTCTGATGAGGAGCATCTACCAGAAACGCCCTGAGTGCATGGATACCATGACTGGAACTGAGAATTTGCATTAAAATGTTCCTGACTGTAATATCTTAAAGAGATTCTTGTCATTTTTAAAGCTATTTTTTTTTCATTTCACACATTGACTTTAAAGAATGAGACATTTTCTCAAAGCTTCTCTTAGATTCCCCCAGATATCTTCTGGACTATTTGATCCCTGTTTTTCTCCTCTTCCCATAAAAATTAAAACCCAAGAGGCGGCCACTACTGCAAAGAGAACGCTCTTTGGAGGCCAAGACAGGCTCCACAGCAGCAAAGGAAAGACTCAAACAGGTCCCTGGGGGAGCCACCCCTGCTGTCTGGGGCCACCAACTTCCAGCAGGTGAGCAGGAGCCTAGAAGTTTCCAAAGCATATGCGCATTTTAAGGCTTGCACATCAAAACCTGAAAGCCACCTGAGATTTCCTTAACAAAACCAGAGCAGTCTGCAGGGGCTCACAGACCACCAAGAAGTAAAACAGGTGTTGGCTGTCCAGGGGGTCCCCTGTCCACTTAACACCAGATAGCATCAGAAGGCCCGGCTATCACTGGAACCGGACATCCCAAAGGGCTACCAGCTCCGCCCCCAGCTGCTGGCCTTCCTTCCCCGAGGAGCTGGATTTTCAGCTGGATCCCTACTGGGGAGAAGACAGCTCCCCACCCCCACCTCAGCGACTTGGGTCCCACCCAGCCCCTCCCCTCTCTTTGGCCCTCCCACTCCAGGAATGGGGCTGCTGCTGCCCAACATACACCCAGACTGGTTTCATCTCCTTCCAAATCCATTTTGTGTCTTAACTTCTGCCAAGAGTAAAAATTAAAACACTCACACACACGCATCGTGCGTGTATGGGAGGGGAGGACAGCGCTGGAAGTTTGAACTGAAAAAGACCAGGCAGGGAGTGGGAGGGGCAGGTCCCTGATGAAAGTCAGGGCCTGAAGACCTCCCCGGGGGTCTGTCATGTCCTGCCTGAGGCCCCTGCTGGCTGCACAGGGGGTCAGATCTGAGGGCAAGTGTTGGCAGCAACGCCCCTCATGTTCCCGGGACACCCCATTTCACACCCTTTAACCCCCCATCACTGCGCAGAGGGGCCAGAGCAGCCAGAGCAGCCAAACTGCCAGCACGCCAAGGGCCGGAAGCAGACTCCATTCCCCACACTTGGAGGAGCCGGCTCCTCGCCAACTCCAAAATGAATAAAACAGCACTTGGAATGACACTCAGGCCTTGGCAATGCAGGAGGCTTGCTGGCTGCTTGTGGCCACCCAGAAAAACGGGTCTGGAACTGGAGCCTCATTCTCAGAGTCCTGTCCCCCCCAACACCCAAGGCAGGCAGATGCCTGAATCTGGGGCCCGGGCAGACAGCAGCCCCGATCCAGCCCTCTCTTGTTCTCTCTCACTGCTGACTTCGTCCTTCTCAGCAAAACCAGGAGCCCCTGCCCTGCAGAAGGATCACACCTAATGCTTCACCCACTCAGAATCCTGCAGGGTTCATGTAACAGCACCTTACTCAACTCCGAATCCCATCATTCGCTCCTTCTCCTCCCCCACATAGCGAAGCAAGTACTCACGTTACTCACACCTGTCCAGATAGAACCCACCCTGCCTCATGGAGTCACTTGCCTCACAAATCAATAAACACTTACTGACCACCCATTCCACAGGAGGCCTGGGGAATCCAAAGATAAAGTTCAAGCTTTATCTAAGAGCTTCTAAGAGCTCGACATCTTGGTGGGGCCAGACACGGAAACATCACCGTGCGCTGTAGAGCGACTGGGAATCAAACCTGAGTAGCCCTGGCTGGTGTTCCTTCCTTTCCATGCCACTGTTAGGAAGGGGGCAGAGGGGGGGGAACGACTGGATCACGCACTTCTGTGTGATGGGGTAGCCTGCTGGCATCCATCCTTGTCCCATCTGGCATACGGAGCGCAGTGAGGAAAACAAAGTAGTAGCTTAAAAACCCCTTTGTTTGAGTTGATCATTGTTGAATCCGGGTGATGGGTACATTGGATTTGTGATATTCTTCTTTCTGTTTTTGTGTGTTTGAGTTTTAAAATAAGCAGATAATAAAGTCCCCCCACCCCCTGCAATAACATAACTAGCACAAGATCCTCCTAAATCTTCCTAATCCTTCACCAACTCCCAGGAACGTCCCCGCCCTCCGCCACCACTATGACACCTCCCCAGTGTCTTCTTGCTTAGCCCACATCAGCACCATCCGGCAGGTTTCAGTAGGTGCCCAGGTTCTCGTGGGTGAGGGTGGTGTGCCCCCTCTTAGACCTTCAAATGCCCCCCAGGGGTGGGACAAAGAAGCAGCCCCACCCCTGAAAGGAGACCGTTGGCCGCAGCCAGAGGAGGCCTGAGGAGCCCATCTCCCTGGCTCTCTGTCTCAGGGAATCTAGAGCCAGCCAGTTGCCTCCCATGCCCTCTGCGTCCTTTATGGGGCTTCCCTGTCCAAGATGGGCCCTTCCCAGGACCCTGAGCATATCTCACCAACCACATGTCCCCTACTTGGCCTGGCTTTTCCCTGACTGCAGGACCAACCAAGTGCATGGGCCTCGAGGTCCAGGTGAAAGTCCATCCTTTTCCACTGGGCCTGCATTTCTCTACCTACGAAACCCTCAAATATACTATAACGGACAAAACTCTTTAAGGAGCCAATCTTCTAAGAATAGGGGCTTTTGGGAAAGAATCACAAATCAGCAGCTCATCCAAGCCAAAGAATAATAATCATGATGGTCATAATGGTGACTCTCTAGCACTTACTTCTGAGCCAAGCACTCCTCTAGTGAGAAAATGTGGGCAATGCGGTTCCACGTGGAATGACCCTGTTGATTGGATTCGGGAAACATTTAGAAGTTAGGTTATAAGTATCTTGAGGGCAGCAGGCACAGTGCTCAATAACCTGTGGACTGAGCAGTTGAAAGGCCACTCTTGAATGGTGACGAACATGTCTCTGGGCCCATGTGGAGAACGCCTGAAGAGGCACGCACAGGTGCTGCCCTCCGCAGGGCTCACTGCTGGGCATTTGGATAACCAGGAAGAGCTCAGCGTGAAGCCTCAGGTGACTGAAGAGAGGCAGGGTGCCGGCGGTCACGAGTTTCTATGAATGGCATTCTTCACTCAGGGGAGACAGGCCAGAGCTCCCCAGCCCAGGGAAGGCAACACCCCTCATCTTAGCTGAGATCAGAAGAAACAAGGTCTCGGTGCTTTTCCTCCATCCAGACCACGGGCGTCAGCACTGGCATTTGGTTCATTCCCTGGTGTGAGGAAAATCTGTCCTGCCTGCCTAAGATTCCACCTCAGCTGAGCTTCCGTCCCCCTTCCCTTCCTGACTCTGGAAGCATGCAGAACTTTGTCAAAAAGGAGCCTGCCTGCTCCACTGCCGGGGGTGGGGGGCTATTTCTAGAGAGCAGAGTAGGCTGGCAGTGGGTAAAACTGGAACCCATCCCTGGTTACTACGGATTGTTCTGGAAAGAAAGTACTGAAGCTTCCAAAGGAGCAAGGCGCAGGCCGGGCCTCCTCCCGGTGGCCCCAGTCTGATAGCGGCCACACTGCTGCAGGGCCTGGTGGGCCCCCCACTGTGCAGAATGCCATCCCTTACACTAAAGGTGATTTTTTAAATGCATCACATTTATAAATATAAAGGCTATTTATGGAAGCCTTTCGGAGACACCCCACCCCACCCCACCAAACCGGGAGAAAAAGAAATGGCTTGTCAGATCACATACTTATCTCTGGGTTCAGAAACCGTGGCCCCTGCCCCTGGACACACACTACCTGGCAGGTGCCTAGAGAAGCCACCAGGGATTTTTTTTTTTTTCCGGGAATCTCACTGTACCTCTTAGGGACAGAATTATGAGGAGGTGATTTCAGGGTAAAGGTTGGGTTTGGTAAGGAAGAGGGGGCCCGCACTCACATGATTCAGCTGTTCTCTATCCTCTGCCTCCCCAGACAAACGGAGGCAAGGGCCGAGGCTTCTGGAAGCGTAGACGGTCAGACATCTCTGTCACAGGCTCTCAGCCTCTGGAGTGAGACCCAGGAAGCCAAGGAGCCAGGAGGCTCTACCATGACAACGAAATTAACAGCGGAAGCAAGAACCGCTGGCCTGAAGAGAGTGTCATCCCCGGAAGAGCTCGGAGAGCTTTAAACGCTGTGCGCACAGTCTCAGTGAGGAGCCTGGGGCAAGCGTGGTTAGTCTGCACTCGCACTGGGGCCAGCCGGGCGGCGCCACTGAATGGCAGTGCAGAGGCTTCATCGGGCCGTCGGCGGCTGCTGACTGGAGGGCAGCCTAAGGCACCAAAGCAAACCAGTGGAGGAGGAGGTGTGACTTTGGGTCCTCAGCACGGAATGCCCCCGAGGCGGGCAGTGAGTCTCCTTCCTCCCTCGTGCTGAACTCGACACACCTGGCTGGTGTCCTTCAGCATGAGAAGGTACCAGCTGGCCTCAGCTCTGTGTTTATCCCAAACAGGAAGTGATGGAAGCGGGGTCTAACGTTCAGTCCCTGCTCCCCAGGGTCAGAACTCTACCTGGTACCCCTTTCCTCAGTCCCTGGAAATTTCCAGCCTCGTTCAGGGGGATGAGCTGCATGATCTCTGTTCACATGCACTTTCCTTGCTCCTAACGGGTCCAGCGCTGGAGTGGGGTTCAAGGAGCCTCTTCCTTTGCTTGGGTTATAAAATCCATCACCATCCCCTGTCCCCCAAAGAGCCTCACTGTCTAGAAGGACTGCTGAGTGCACTGGATACTGAGGTTCCTGCCACCAAGCTCCCAAGGAATCCTAGTCTGTGAGGCTGACTGGAGAGGGCAGCGCGTCCCAGCAGCGGAAAATGTTCTCAATCTCTCTGCATCTGGTGGGTCTTCCCCCTGACTGACCAGGGCTCTGTCACTCCCAGGGCTCAGCACAGACATGGCTGGGACCTGGGCTGACCCAAGAGGCTGGTGTCCGGTGGTGGCAGGCACAGGATGTGGTCTGAAGGAGGGTGCCTGGGGGCGCTCACTTCCCCACTGCTAGTGCTCGGCTCCAAAGCAAGTAAAACAAACTACAGAGGAGGAAGGCAGGCAGACGGGTGCACCTCCTGCCTGTTTGGGAATGGGATGGAAAGGTCTGCAAAGCTGACACTTCCAGATGCGGAACCCAAACACAGGCAGCTCCTGACCGTTTACCAGCCTGGGCGAAACTCCAGTAGCACCAGAGCCAGGCCTGCTCGGTGGACCAAGGAACAGCTCTGCAGACTCTGTTCAGGTGGGTCTCAGCACGGGGAGCTGGGCTCCTCCTTTGCTGGCCCCTTGCTCCCCAGCTCTGTGTGTGTGTGTGTGTGTGTGTGCGTGCGTGTGTAGGAGAGAGGCCATGTTTACAATCAGAGGAGACAGCTAAGTGAAAGAAGCCAACCTGAGAAGACTATATACTGTGTGATTCAAACTATGGCATTCTGGAAAAGACAAACTCGAGGATAGTAAAAAGAGCAGTGGTTGCCAGGGATTTGGGAGAGGGAAGGAAGGAGGCTAAAGAGTGGTGGAGCACGGGGGATTTTAGGCAGCATTATTCTGTATGATACTCTAATGCATTGTCAAAACCCACAGAATGCACATATAATGCAAAAGTGAGTTTTCATGTAAACTATGGCTTCAGTTAGTAACAATGTGTCAACATTGGCTCAGCAGTTGTAACAAAGTTACTACAGCAACAAGTTAGTAATATGGGAAGTTGGCGGGGAGTGAGGAGTGTGTGGCAGCTCTCTGTCATTTTCACTTAATTTTTTTCTGTAAAACTAAAATTGCTTTTTTTAAAAAAAAAAGCTATTCATTTTTTTTAAGTTAAAAAAGAAGCCCTAACTCATGTGGCTCAGTTGGTTGGGCACTGACCTGAAAACTGAAAGGTTGCTGGTTCAATTCCCACTCAGGGCACATGCCTAGGCTGTGGGTTTGATCCCTGGTTGGGGATGTGCAAGAGGCAACCTATCAATGTTTTTCTTGCACATTGATGTTTCTCTCCCTCACTTTCTTCTTCCCTTCCCCTCTAATTTCTAAAATAAATACAATTTTAAAAATCCTTGGAGAGGAGGCTTGGGCTATTCCCCAGCTCCCCAAGGTGCTGTAGATGTTTGATCTGCAGGCCTTGAAGTGTAATTTCTCAAACACACTTATTCTCAGCACAAGACCTCTTGGGATCTTCATCCCTATTTTTATTTCTTTCTCAGCTTCTAAATCTAGAACCCACTCAGAAATGACCAAGACGCAGTCCGCAGTCAGATCAGTCCCCTCAGGGCAGATATCCAAACACGCTGTCCCCTGTGCTTCCATGTGTGTGCGCCCCAATAGCCGAGACTGTGTGTGTGGCCGGTGAGCCCGGCAAGGGGCCTGACCGCCCCGCCCAGGCACTCACGTCTGTGGGGACTGAACTGTTCTTAAAATCATCCCACGCTCTTCATGTCCCTGGCTTGTGGTCCCAAACCAGATTCACCAGAGCTCCAGTTCAACCCAGGAACTGGGCTCGCAGTGGGGGAGCCATACAGTAGGCAGCCCCAGCAGCCAGGAAACCCCAGACAAAACACTAGACTACACGCTCTTGGTGGAGTGAGAGGGTACGCTGGGCTTCTCTGCACTCCCTGGCCAGGCCTAGCCCAGTGCTGGGCATAAAGTAGAAATTCAATAAATTCTTCTTAAGCGAGTGATGTGGAAGGGCCAGGGAGGCATCCACTCTTACATTCCCCTTCCAGATGGAACAGCTGGCAGACCTGCCGAGGCTCCTGAAGTCAGCGGGAGCGTCAGCCACCTTGAGGAAGAGAGAGGAGCTGGGCTGTGTCTGCTGCAGCCTCGCACCCTCCTTGCCAGCTTTTCTAAGACAGACACTCCTGTATTACCAAGACTCTCTCTCCCACATACCTCCATATACAAATACCCAGAATGCATTTTTCTTACATAATTCTCATGTAATTATTTCATTTTGTTTGAAGATCATTATGCCCCTTTTGATATTCAGGAGACCCATGCAGATTAGTAAAAAAAAAAAAAAAAGAAGAGCACCACACAAGAGATTCTATCTAGGCACTGGGAAGAGAGCAAGGGACAAAACAAAGTCCCTGATCCCATGGATCTTTCATTCTAAAGGAGAAGCAGGCAATAAGCAAAAGAACAAATAGATATATGTTGGGAGGAAATGTTAGGCTGAAGGGAGAGGGAGCGACGGTGGCAGTGTGATTTGGTAAAGGGTGGTCAGGGGCCTGAATGCAGCGAGAGAGGGGATGTGCAGGTGTCAGGGAAAGAGCCTTCTAGGCAGAGGGCAAAGCACCTGAGAAGGCAGGTTGCTCAGCTAGATGGAGGAGCAGACAGGAGGCCAGGGTAGCCTTGGGAGTGGGCGGGGGGGGGGGAGGACAGGGCCGACGGGCAAGGGGGGCTGCTGAGGGTGTTGAAGGTATTTGGAGTTTTTGCTGGAACAGGGGGCCATGGAGAGTTCCGGCTTCTCTTCTGGAAGCTGACACTGATTTCTCCATAAACAGACCATGAGGCAGGGAGGTCGGGGGATTTGGAAGCAGGGAGAACACTTAGGAAGCTCCTGCCATATGTCCAGTGACATTTCCTACTATTGTCCAGGTAGGAAATGTCACCGGAAGACTTGGGTGGTGAGAAGTTGCAGGATTCTGGATACGTTTTAAAGGTATAACCAATGTCACTTACCAATTTATTAGAGAGAATATGAGCGAAAGTACAGAGCCAAAGATGACTCGCGGGTTAGTAGCCTAACCAGTAAAACAGAAGATGTTGATCAGGGCAGCAGCAGAGGAAAAGGCTGCATGGAAAGTCTTCCCAGTGACCGGGTCTGAGGACCGCTGCCTGATGGTGCATCCAGGGCTGGGCCTGGTCCTATGGGGTCTCCTCCCTCTCCCCACCTTCTCATCCCTTTACCTCTGTAGACCTTGGACCAGTGAGGGTTCCATCAGTGCAGCCTCCCCACTACTCATCCCTCTGGCTCCCAATCTATCAGTAACCCTCCTTTCGTCCGTCCCTCTTTTCTTTCTTTCACTAATAACAGCCACACTTGACTGAATGCTCATAACACCTTTCATTCTCTTTACAAGCAGCATCTTGCTTCCTCCTTGCAACAACCTTAAGAAACTGGGGTCTCGGTTTAGTTTAGGTAATTAGCCCATAACATACAGCTAGTGATTGGCAAGGCCAGGGTTCACATGCACACCTGTCTGGTTCTGAAGTTCCCCTTACCCAGAATGCTACACAATCTCCAACCTGAAAGTGGCCCCAGAAATACTGCTCCCTCCTAGAACCATCTTTCTCCAGCTTTTCCTACCAAGACTGTCTTCAGACCTCAGTCCTCTCGGGTGGGATCCCCCAGACAGTCCCCAAACTCCATTGTTTCTTCTTCTCTCAGAAAGAATGTTAACCGGGATCCTCCCACCAGAAGATCTTTTCCTCTCCCAACTTACAGGACCCTGAGACCTTTCACTGCCTCTTCCCGCCAGAGAGGGAAAGGCAAGTTAGCTGGAGCGACCTGGAAGGGCCTCTGGCAATAGGACTGAACTGCCCCCAGCCCAGGCTCCCCCTCAGAACAGAGAAACACACCACAGAAGTGGGTGCGGCCCTTGAACCCTGACCCGCACCCATTCCCTGGAATGTCCTATCTCCTTATTCACCTTGGGTGGGCACGGACGCCGGAGGCCTTGGGTGTTTGGGGTGCTCGGGAACTCTGTGAATCAGAAGTGTTCCCTGTGCCATCTCACTGCCTCCTGATGGTGCTCTGGGGAGGCAGCTTGTGCAGACGGGAAAACAAAGGCACAGTTTCCATGACTTCCAACCAGTTGCCCACCTGTTGGTCACATGATTATATCTTAAACCCTGATGTCCTGTGTTCCTGCCTTAACCCAGAATGTCCTGACTTTAGGCTTTCCACGTTCGTTAAAGAAAAACAAGGAACTGAGGGTAAACGTGTCCTCCAAAGCCAAATCTCCACCATGCTCCTCAGCCAGGAGGGAGAGGTCCGTTCCGCTCTGCTGCAGGAAACTGCCTGCAGAATTCTCCCTGCTGCCTGCCCTGTGCATGTGCGTCTGGAGGCTTCCCTCTCCTGTCAGTTACCTGTCTGTCAAAACTGCTACCTCCTTCCTCGGGGCGCTTTTCTGTACAAGCTGCCCGTCTCCTGACCAGTAAGTTAACTGCTCAGCCAAACACCTTCTCCCGCTCACGCCACCTGGGGCAAGGAGGACCTGCTTGATCAGACTTGCAGACACCTAGGGAGCAATGGGTTCAGTTGGCATCTACGGTGAAGCAAGATTCAGACAGCCAGTTCAGACGACGTCCCGGGGGTAAAAACAAAAAGTCAGGAAACACATTCTGAGATGAGACGCAAGGTGGAGGCGGCTTTTAGTTTTGCCTGCGAAGACTGGCACGAGCTGGGCACAAAGCCTGGCCTCCTCATGCTGCCGCCGCTGAGCTCGTCAGAGCCTTCCAGCTGTGTAAAGGGCCCCACCTGCCCCTTGCATTTTGCTGCAAAAGAAATAGCTCCCCCAAACTAAGGGAACTCTGCTTCGGGGGAGAGATGGTCTGGGCCTTTCTGTTTCCTTCAGAGCCTGAGTTTTGGAGTCAGCAGCCCTGTGTGAAAATCTCGGCTCAGCCCCTCCCCAGCTGTGTGACCAGAACAAGTCACCACAATTATTTAAGCTTCAGCTCCCTCATCTGCAGAATAGGGTCATAATGCCCATCTTCATGGGACTGCCTGGGGCCTGCAGAGGTAATGCTTGCAGCACTAAGCACAGGACTGGGCACACAGTAGGTGCTCGCTGAATAGCGGCTATCTCCACCTCACTGGAAGATGCAGAGGCAGGCAGTGCTGCCTCGTTGGTACGGAGATTCCCCAATCTCAGCCTGCCCTCCCGGTCCACGGATAACTCCGAGTGGCAGGGTGACAACTCTTCCTTCCCACGATGAAGGGGACCTGCTGTTCTCATGTGCTCACCTCTTGGGAGAGAGGTTCGCCACATACAGGCTTCATTTGTAAATTAGGAGGAACAAAAATTAACCCGATCACAATACTGCCTTCAGCAACCAGTTCCATTCTTTTCGCCCAAACTCAAGACCTCTGTGGTGTTTTGGTGATGGGGAACTGGTTGCCAACCTTGCTGTTCCCATCGGGCAGGAGAGCTGAGCTCCCCCACCCCTCCTCTCTCCCATTGTCAAAGACCACCCAGTGAAACTTGCTGGCAAGCTGCCACAGTCCAGACAGGAGAAAGCCAGGCCTAACTACCCAGCCTCCGTGCCTGCAACAGAGGGCTATAGAACCCAAGCACCTGACTGTGGGGCTTTCACCTGGCGCTGACGCAGCCGGCACGATGGCAGACCACCAACGGTGTCAAAGGAGGTTTGCAGGTGAGTGGTTCCAAGGCCTGCACGTTGGAAGAGCCATTAAAATCGAACGCGTGGCTGTAACATAGCAGATTTTTATAGAACTTGTTCACTACAAAACATCCATTCATAATGACAGAGGTAAACAGCCATGAATTTCCATCACTTCATGTGGGCTCACTTGCAAAAGAGGGCACTGTGCTGACTGGCTACATTCTGGATTGCACGTGGGCCCAGGGACATGAAAAGGAAGGGCTGCAGTAATCCAGTGTGGGATGATCGGTGTTACACAGAAAGCAGGAGGAGAGTCCAGTGTCGGGGGGATGATTTGTAAAATAATCTGCTTTCACAGAAAAGTAATAAAGCCAGAACCCCCCTATTTTCCTCTCCAATTAACTGTGACCCATGCCTAATAAACCTGCTGGGATTATAATGTTAGGTAAATTCAGACTAGTAAAGGCACTTGACTGGGACTAATCTGGAAAAACATTGGCTGAGCCAGGGAAGGTTGGGGAGGGCTCTCCTTAAGAATCCAATCCCAGCCCAGCCTGGGGGAGCTCTCCGAGGCCAGCGGTTCCGCATGCCCTCCTCCTCTCACCTGTAACTCCCATCCTGTGTGACAGTTATCTCTCAGCAGCCACGGAGGCTCCTGGGTGACAGCAGAGCTCTGTGACTGTTATTTGTCCCTAAGATAAATGTCCCCTCACTTGCTACTCTGGGAATGATTTCAGAGCCAAGCCAACCTATTCCAGACAGTACAGCAAAGCGCAAATGGAACGGAAAGGTAAAAAGCTGAATCCAGGCATGTGTTTCTAGAGTTCTCAACTATAAAACCTGACATACATGAGAGAATAAAAGACACATTTCTTCCTTTTTGCTGTGAGAGTATTCAGTAACTGGTTTTAGAAACCTGTCTAGTAGTCACATTTCTGAGATTCTGTACTCAATGCAGAGATTCTAGTTTTTAACTTTCCTGAAATTGGGGGCGGGGAGAAGTACTCTGAACTTATCTCTTGTCTCAAGAATACTTCAGCCTAACAGCTGCTGAGGAAAGGTACATTTTCAGGGAAAAATAATGATGGGCAAAGGTAAGAAAACACTGCAGTGCTGCCAGTCCCATCTCTGCCTGTGACACTTGGCCTGAGATGTTGACTCTCCATCAACAAGCCTTTCTCAATTGACCCAGTCCAGGTACTTTAACAATGGAGTTTTAAAGTCCCTTCCCTGAAGGAATGGGATCCTGATATACAGGAATGGGCTCTGGTATACAGTAAGTACTCAATAAAAGCTTGTGGAAAGGATGAAGGCTGCAGTCTATATACATGACATCATCCTCATCTTGTCCAATGCTGTACAAACTCATGTTAGAGAAGAATAAACATTCCTTAGCCATACTTCCACTGCTGAGCTCTTTTTCCATTATTTTTTATTCAATCCTACTTACCCTGGCCATATTATGTATTTTCCTGCTACTAACCAGAACTAGTTGAGACTTTCCTCAACATTTTCTCTGGCAACCAAGTTAAGTTGACTGTGTATTACTGGCTCTGATCTTTTTCCTATGATTTCCTCTCACTGTCCAATAATCCTGTCCCAAACATCAAAGGCCTTCTTTGAAGATAAGGCCAAATTCACCATTAGGAAAAGAGAAATTATTCCCTAACTTTACTTCAGAAGATGGAACGACACAGAATCCCTCTGGGTTTTGAGAGATAAACACTGCCCGGGACATCGGATCACAAGGCATTCACTGTAATACCACTGACAGAGACATAAACACAGGGCTTTCCTTGCCCAAACCTGAGTTCGACTTTTCCACAGCAGTCCTAGCCTGCAAATCCTGTAGGAAATGGTTTGTACCCAGTATGTCCAACAGTTTGCCTCCGGGGAAGAGGGGTTTGAGTGGCTACCCCGGGGAGAAGAGGCCACCACAGGCTCTGACTAAAATGTATGTGAGCCAAACTGGAACCGACATGTGTAGTCCACATTCCACTCTAGCTGGACCCTTCCCATGCCAGATGATGAGAAACATTCTCTCTTCAAGTGGCAACACAAAACATGAAAACCGACAGACCCAGCAGGCCAGAGATTCCATCCCGTGGGCAGAAACCTCACCTGCTTCTTCCGCTACTTCATTGCTGCTCTCTCCGATGGTGGCAGTGTTGACAAGACATCGTGGGTCATGGGTTCCTGGAAGCTTGTGCTGGGACTGAGGAAAAAGAGAAGTGTCTCATCTTTTGAACAGCCAAATAAACAAACACTCCTGAAGTATTTGCTTTTTATAAGGTGCATTGCTACAAACCACAGTAATTCCTTATTAACCCAATTTATAAATAAGAAAACAAAGAAAAAGCAGTTTTTCTAAGATCAGAGGCTTCCTTAAGTCTCCAGGTACCTAGCTCCTTGCTAGAGATGAAGTGAAAAATGGATGAAGGATGCTCTGGCCAGTGTGGCTCAGTTGGTGGGAGCATTGTCCTATATACCAAAGGGTCATGGGTTCAATTCCTGGTCAGAGCACATGCCTCGGTTGCCAGTTCGGTCCCTAAGCATGCATCTAGCAGCCCATTTCCATCAACATCTACCAACTATCTCTTAAGAACACATTTTCAGGTGACTTCATACAAAGTAAGGTGGGCTTACAGGAGTGGTTTGTGGGTGGTGAGGCAGTAAGCAAGAAATAAACCCAGCAAAAGTCAAGGGTCAGCTACTAGATGGGTCAAGCTGAAGCAGAAGGCTCCCCAGGGCAGTAATATTATCATGAAGTGGGATGTAGCCACATATGACAAGGCTGAGAAATTTAGATTGTGCCCTGGCTGGTGTGACGCCATGGACTGAGTGCCAGACTGTGAACCAAAGAGTCCGTGGTTTAATTTCCAGTCAGGGCACATGCCTGGGTTGCAGGCCAGGTCCCCAGTAGGGGGCATGAGAGGCAACTGCGCAGTGATGCTTCTCTCCCTCTCTTTCTTCCTCCCTTCCCCTCTCTCTAAAAATAAATATACAAAATATTTTTTAAAAAATTGTATTGTAAGCCTAAGACTGTTTTTAAGCTGGGTGGTGACTTGTTTGTGGGACTGATGGAGTACAGGTGCATTGTGATATGTAGACAGTGGGCAGTCCAGCCGAGGGTCAGCAACAACTGTCAAGAGCATGAACAAGTGTGGAGGGAGCAAGACTAGAAAGGTGATGCAGATGGTGGAATGATAAAAGGAAGGGCAGGAAAGACTGGATAAGCTTGGGGAGGGAGTCTAACTCAGTGGCGGTGGAGATGTAGGAGCCCATTAGCTCAGTGGTTTGAACCAGTGTGAGCGGAATTCACATGCAGAGCCAGGGCCCCGACCTGCGTTTCCCAATCCTCAGGGCAGTGCCACTCCAGATGGATCCTTTAGGCCTTACTTCCTGCATTCCTCCCCCCTCTCTCTGCCCATTACCAACCCCGAGGGCTCCACAAAAGCAAAAGCCCCATTTAGGAGAGCTTTCAGTTAACATGGATTTCTAGATGAAAAACACCCTCTTCATCCCAGTCCCAGGCCCCAAATATTTGATGCAGCCTCATAAATGATGAAAATATTACGGGTAAAGGCTTTGTGTGGGAGCACTCTTAGGATTTGGGTCATTTCCACCATAGCAATGGGGTGGACATACCTGTTTTCTGTGTGTCTTTGGTCAAAAACACAGAGACGCTGCAGGGCTGTCTATACTTTTGTCACAACCATGTGAAAAGTATTATGTACATGGATGAAGAAAAACAAGTTGTGTTATAGTAGGGGATTGTGGGTAATTTTCAAAAACAGTTTCTTTATTAGTTGTAGATACTTGTTCAATAAATTAAAACTGGGAGGGGGAGGTAGCTCAGAGAACCACCCTTGGTCTAAGAACAGTTATTCTCCTGGCACAAGACGCTCCCAGCCCTGGGGCTAATGTGCTACAAGTGCCTGCTGGATTGAGGTATGGAGACAACAAGAAGCTCCACATATTAAAGTAAACAGATTTTTAAAAACCTAACAAATCACTTTTTCCTCTCCTCCTCCAACTTCCATTTGCTTCCCCTCTCTCTTATTTTTCTAGACAACAAGGAAGTTTGGAGAAAAGACAGCGAGCTCCTATTGCATAAGATATTTTAGTGCCAGGCTAATACTTTCAGAGGCCAGGAAGTACTGGCTAGTAATTACCTGTTGCACTTGGGTCTTCTTTGGTTTCTTCTCACTTGTTTGAAAGATGCAGAGAGAAAAATCCTTAATCATTAATCATATCAGTATCTTTGCTGAAATCTGAACCCAGATCCCCCAGGGGCCTTTGAAATACTGTGACCACCAGACTCACTCCTCACCCTCCTTGCTTAAACTCTAGGGTTCCCTGGGGAAGTCAACTTAATTACTTCATGAGCAAAAGCTACTTCTTCTTAGGGCTTGGAAACCACAGATACGTTGCTAAAGAGAGCTGGGAGCCCAAACACTTGAAAGAGCACTTCAAAGTACAGAAAATCTCTGGACCCATTTGTAGGGCAGAAAGGAACATAAATCATCCCCTTATCACAAGTTGGCCAACTAGTCAACAGCTAAGCAGGATCCCCTTCCCAGATGTGGTCAAGGAGCCAACCACCCTGGCCTCCATCAGCCTCCTCTCCCAAGTAAAGTCAACTCCAGTGGTTTGGGCAAATTCTCCTGAGAAAACGTCTCTTACAATGTTACTCTTCTGAGATCTCTTAAAAGAGGATAAAAGGGACAGTGTCTGCCACCTGAATCTTTAGATGTCGTAGGTGTGCACCGCCTCTAGCCAGCCACCTGAAGGGCCAAACTCAGTAGTAAACGGGAAGAGCCAGATCAGCAAAGGGGCACAGTGAGACAACTCTTAAAGGAACTCCTTTCAGTTTTACCTCTTTCCATAAACTCATTCCAAAAACTCATCTGGCAGGGAAGTCATAGCTCCACGGCTGTTCCTACCCTGCCTCTGTCCCACTGACCCCAGGGTGCTTCAAGATTACCATGGGAACCCTCTGGGTTTCAATTATGAGACCATTAAAAAGTGCCAATTATAAGACCTCAGAAGCGTTCCTGGGTAACCTGTTACACACCTCAAAATGGCCAAGCTCTTGCCTCAGAGTCACTTTAAGTAAAGTTCAGAAAACAGGTCACCCAGATGTACTGAGCTCCCCTCCCCCAGCCCCCACTTCAGTCCAACAGGACCCTGTTTTAGTATTGTCCATGCTGCCCTTGAGAAAATAGGGATTGATTTATTAGCTGTAACCAGAGGAATAAAAAAAAAAAAGCCCATCACAGAGCTGGACTGCCTGTTCAGGGCCCAGTGGTGGAGTAAGTCAAAAATGTACACACATTCAAGAATTTTGAAAATGCCATTCGCTCGATGGCCGATGTCTGCAAAGTTCTGGGCAACAAAGAACAGGGTAACAAATATGAGCTGGGTACAGGGCATCTGGAGGTGGCACCAGGGCCTGACACCAAAAATATACTTTTCACTTAGTCCACCCAAAGAGGTAACTCTGGGTCAAAAACTTATGTGAACCCATTTGAACTAGCTGAGAAGGGATGGGGGAGGGGCAGAACACCCCCACCACACCCAGAAAGCGCCTGTTTAGGACTGCTGGTGTGCGGTTTGGGTATTCTTAGCTCTACTGCCACATCTCTGGAGGGATGCAACCACCATTCAAGTAACCCTGCCAGTGCCATCCCCATCCCCAAAACAAAACTAAATAAAACAAATCCCCAAGGCTCCTTAAGCTCATCCAGGTCTGCCAGCCGGCCACCCCTCATAACTCTCCCATCACCTGGAAGAGCAAACTAACCTTGGGCACCCCAAGAGTTTGGGAGGACCTTCTAAAACCCAACAGAAAATTCTCCCTGGGTTCCTTGCCCATTCCCACTTGTTCAGAGGTTCATGGCCCCACCTTCTCACAGTTATACAAACAAAAACTCCAAGAGCACAACCCAAGGAGCACGCTGCGCGCGAACACACACGTACACAAACCCCCTTTCACCGCTGCCCCAGCCCCAAGGACACCTCTGGACACCTCACTTCAGCCTCGTCCTTTCCACCCCTCCAGCTAAGGATGTTCTTCTGGGGCTGTTTCTCTCCCGGTCCGGTCCGTTTGGTCCCTCTTGTTAGTGTTTTCCGTTTTAAACACCAATACCATCAACCCTCACTCTCGAAAGAGACCAAGAGTGTTGAGTGGCTCTGTGTATTGGCCGATCGCGCGGAGGTCTTCTCCCCGTGGCCTGGCGCACGGGGCCATGGCACTGATGTCAACCTTTGGGGAAAGTTTGGGCGGCTGTGCCTGCGTTTTTTCCACCCTTGGAGCTTCCGGGAGCCACCGGCCAGACCGCACCGCAGGGAATAAGATGCGGTGCCCCAGGCACCCCGCGGCCCGCCTTGTCCCAATTCCTCTGTCCCCGCGCCAGCGCGCCCCTCCTCGGCCGCAGCCCCCGCCAGCCCTGGGCCGAGCGCTCCGACTAGCTCCCACCGCCGGCGCGTCCCCATCAGCCACCCGCTGGCGTTTCCTTGGCGTCGCCGGCCTGCGGTCGCCTCCCGCCCCCTCTCCTCCCCAAACCAACAAATAAACACAACTTTTTATGAAAAGAAAACAACTTCAGCGACGTGACTCACCTCTGGTGCAGCCGGCTCCTGGGAAGGGAGAGCCGGGGCCCGGGGGCCAGCGTGGTGGGCGCGGAGAGAGCCACACGGCACCACGCCGCACCGACACCCGACCCGCACGGTGACACCCGGGAACGCACAGAACGGGAGGCGGCCGCAGGGGGAGCAACAAAGGAGACCGGGACCCAGAAGGTGCCGGCCGGGGAGGGAGGACTCGTGCGGGCGCGTGCGGCTGCGGCGCGCGTGAGTGTGTGTGTGTGTGTGTGTGCGTGCCTGTGTGCCAGGGTGTGCGTGTGCGTGTGCGCGCGCGGCGGCTGACACCGCGGGCCGGGCTCAGGGACCCGGCGGCAGGAAGCGGGGGCCGCTGCGGCGGCGGCGCCGGCAGGAGGACAAGGCAGAGGACGCCGCGCCCAGCGCACCCGGTGCCTCCATATGGAAGAAGCTTTTTTGGATGACTGAACTCGCAAACAATTCCTCCTTTTGCTTCTCCTGCCTAGGAACCTCCCATTACCGCGCGAGGCGGAGGAAGAGGGGGCCAGAGGAGGCGGGGAGGAGGGGGAGGAGCAAAACGGAGCTAAGAAAAAGTCTTGGAAAGGAAGCTGGAAAAAAAGTCTCTCAAACTCAGTTTTTCTCCTAACACCTATTTTCTTTCTGTTGCGCCTTAGGCTTGCGCTTCCCCCCGCCTCCAACTTCTCCCTCTTTCCTATACAAATGGGATCTCCTCTGCCTTCCTCCCCTACCCGCGGGCTTCCCCTGCGCCCCCGCTTTCCCTTCGGCTTCACCTCGGACCCTTGCTCCTCTCGCCCGCTCTCTTCTCCCCAAGCCTTTTTCTGACACCCTCCTCTCAGTAGTCACCTTCATTCTGCAAATAAACTATTGCATAAAGTCAGTGAAACCAAATTTGTTATTAAACTCGCCCCCTTCAAAAAAGTCGGGTAGCGGCTATCGAGAAAATGATAAGGAAACCAGCCTTGGGGAAGCCTCAAGTCCACCTCCCCCGACCCAACCCGCCCGACGGGCTGGGGAGGGAGGAGGGTTTGCCGCGTCCTCTGTGACAGCGCCCTGCCCTGACCTCCATTCATCACCCCGGGCCCACGGAGCCAGGAAAGGGGGGAGGGGGGAGGGCGAAAGAGGGGTAGTGGCCCCGGAGAAAAGTTAGTTACCTCCTTGTGTGCACGTGCGGGCAGAACGCATGCAGAACAGCGGTTCTCAGACTTGAGCTGCAGCAGAACCCCATGCAGAGTTATTAAAACACAGATTGCTGGGCCCCACCCCCAGAGTTTGTGGTTCAGTGGGGGCTGAGGTAGGCCCGGGAAATTCTCATGTCTAGTAACTTCCCAGGTGCTGCTGCTGCTGCCGCTCCAGGGCCACATTTTAAAAACCACTTTTCCGGGGTACTGAGAAGTCAAACGTATGCTGAGTGGGTGGCATATTGGGTCCCCTTCTTATTCTTTAGGAACGAAACATAGATTGTGAGGAAACCAAGACCCAGATTAAGTATTTGCTCAGAGTGAACCTCGAGTGTGTGGCAAGAGCGGGGTGAACGGTGGTGCTGCCTCCCTTCTGTGGCAGGATGGCTGCGCTGGGAGTCAAGAAGCCGCTGTGTGACTGAGAAAGTCACTTAACCTCTCTGGGCCTCAATATTGCTTTCTTTATTTTCCCATTAGTAAAAATACATACTTCATGCTGAACGTATAATTTTAATCAAATCTGAATCAAAAGATGTTTAAAGGGGCAACATAAATATACTTTATTTGATATGGTGTACCATTTTTTCCCCTCACTTATTTGGTAACTCAGGAAGGAGCCAGTTTGTTCATCGATTTACTTTCCACCCAGGTGCCTGGATTTTTAGGCCTGTCCCTGTAGTAAATGGATAAAGGGGATGATCCATTTTCCACAAGTTGAAAGGGATTTTGAACTCCCTCTTTGAACTATACCCTTGTATTCTTTCCTATCCTTTCTTCTCTAATTTCTTCCGTACCCACTTTCCTTCTCTTTTCATCTTCAACATTCTCCCTTCCACATTCTCCAAGACCTATTTTTCTCCCCATTCAGTTCTACCTTCTTATTGTCCTCTTTCTGAGGCACAATCCAAGCTGCTAGGCCTGGGGTCCACCCTGGGCACAGAACTCTTCACTCCCCAAGGGACTGGGTCAGCCAGCCTTCCACTGTGGCAAAAACACCCCCTTGCCTCAGAGCTCCACAAAGGGGATTCGCTGTCTGGTTTTCAAAGACAGCTCCAAGTACCACTCCCACTGGCAAGGTGGGATTCCCATGAGAACACAATGTGTGAAGTTCTCACATTGATTCTTCAATATTCCTACATACACTATTCATTACTCAACATGTCAAAGATGTCCTTACCACTTCACACTGTCCTCTTCCTTGGACTTTCTCCCAAGACTCTCCATTGCCTCCATTCTGACTTTTGGGTCTCACCCTGGGCTCTGAGTCAAGGAGTCAGTCAGAGCACACCAGAAAGCAAAGACCAGTGCAGTCCTTACCGGCGCTGTTTAGCCGGGAGAAAGGCCCATGGCTTTGCAGTTCTTTCCATCCCGGGCTACATGTGTGGCTGCTCATCTTCACCATACAGTTTAGACAGAATGCAGATCACAGCTTACTTTGAGAGGGCTTAATTCTGCACACTGTTGGCACCTAAAATAACATATCTTATTGTTTTTATGGCTGTTTGTATTAACACAGTTGTGTTTATTATTATTACTCCTGTAAAGAACATCAAATCTCTGAACTCTCCCTCTTTGCCTGGGGCAAGTTCCTTGCTTAGTCCTCCCCTCCGCTCTCTAGTTAGAGGCTGGGCTATCTATAGTCAGGTGCTTTCTGCTACTCTCTGCTCTGTTGTTCATGATTTCCCCCTGGAACCTAACTTTCTTGGGGGCTTTCTGAGCCTCCATCAAGAAGGAAGCATTTAGTGTGGAAGTGATGGTCACATTTATTATGTTTTGGGGGCGGGCAGAGACTGTAGGTGTAATGAGTCACCACATCACTGAAGGCTGTGCAGAGTGAACAGGAAGGAATCCTAGTGAATGGCAAGAAGAGGGGGTGCCCCCTCCTCAATGAGCTACAGACACTCTACCCATATCGTATACACAGGGAACTAGGTTGTGAAGGGTATCTGGAGAGGACTGTGCTGAGAAAATTACTAAGATGTGGACAAAGGGAATAGTTTTCCTTCTGTTTTAATATAAATCTGTTCTATCCAGAGGGGAGGTGTTGGGGAACTGGGTCTAAAAGATGAAGGGATTAAGAAGTGCAAATTGGTAGTTGCAGAATAGTCATAGGGATGTAAAAGTACATCATAGGGAATATAGTCAATAATATTGCATTGGGTTAGCCAAAAAGTTCATCTAGTTTGTTTCACATGATGGCTATGGTAGTGCTTAGTCATCTTTAACTTCATGCAAAACGATTTTGTTAGATTGTATTGTGATAGCTGTGCATATCAGTGTGCATTTTTTAAAAACTTATCAAAATTGGTGAATTTTTGTGCACCCATTTTAATATTGAAATGGAAGAAGATACACAACATTTTCAAAGTATTGTGCTTTACTATTTCAAGAAAGGTAAAAACACAATGAAAACACAAGAAATGGTTTGTGCAGTATATAGAGAAGGTGCTGTGACTGCTCAAACATGTTAAAAGTGGTTTGAGAAGTTTCTTGGTACTATTCACATTTTTGCCAAATAATTCTTTGCTGTGGGGCTGTCTTATGCATCAGAAGATGTTTAGCAGCACCACTGGTCTCTACTCACTAGAAGCCAATAGCAGGATACCAACACACTCAAAATATCCAAATCAAAAAAGTTATTGGTGAAAATGAAAAATGTGTCCTTTATTTTATGGAAAAAACTAAACATATTTTTTTTTTTGCCAACCCAATAATATCTATGTATGATGCCAGGCGGGCATATCAGGGAGAAAGCTTTGTAAGTATGATTGTTTAATCACTATGCTGTATATGTGAATCTAATACAACTAATTGAAAAATAAAAATAAAAAAATTACACATATACTTGTCCTGGTGTGTGTGTGTGTGTATACACACACTCAAATTTTTTCCTGATTATGACATGTGTTCATTGAAAAAAATTTAGAAAATATAGAAAAGCACAAAGGAGAGGAAAAATCACCTTAAACCCAATCAGTACCTAGGGATGCCACTGTTACCAGATTGAGGTGATTTTTCTAGTAATTTTTCTCTCTTATTTTTGTTACTCATTAATACAAATACATACTTTATCTACACAGAGTGTAAGCCTAATTGATCAGAATTGTAAGATGTTTTAAAGGGCAACATAAACAGATAACTTTATTCAATATTTTCTAGTATTTTTTCTTATGCATTTGGTAATTTAGGCAGGAGCCAGTTTCTTCATTGATTTATCTGGTACTTTGCATATTTTGCAAAATTATATTCATTGTACAGTATATACAAGTTGTTATCCTACTTTTTAAATTTAATATTCTGATGTGATTATTTTCCCCATGTCATTAAATCTTCTTCAAAGTTCAACTTGCATAGCTGTGTAGTATTGCATCAAAAAAAGACTGTTATTTATTTTTTAATTGTATTTCATTTTTAATCCTCATCCAAGGATATACTTACTGATTTCAAAGAGAAAGGAAGGGGCAGAGAGAAGGAGAGAGAGAACCATCGCTGTGAGAGGGAAATGTCGACTGATTATCTCCTCTACACACCCCAGCCGGGACCTGCAACCCAGGTGTGCGCCCTGACCGGAAATCAAACCTGTAGACTTCTGGTGTACAGGATGATGCTCCAACCAACTGAGCCACCCATCCAGGGCAAGATAGTTATTTATTTAACCATCCTTCTATTGTCATACATTTAGATCGTTCCCATTTTTGTTACAGTCATGCATTGCCATTGACTAAACATCTTATCACAAATCTTTATTTAAAATTCTGATTATTTCCCAAGGGTGAATTCCCATGACTAGGAGTTTTGGATCAATGGATATAACATTTTAAAGACTTGTGGTTGGTATTGCAAACCGTCCTCTAGTGGCCCCAGTGTACATTTCCATGTCTGGGATCTCAGCAGCAATGAGATCATCAAACACAAGGCCCCAAGTGGAGGTTGGATTGAGTCATCTAGTTTGGATGACTGTCCTGACCAGATAAAGAAAACAATGGCCAAATATTCACTACAGTGGAAAAACCCCCAGGTGGGAAGAGTTGAACAGTAATCACTAACTATGTGAGCTCTATTATATTTATGACCTTATTTAACCTCTCCAACAACCCTCTGAGAAATAAGCTAACTTTCTTGATCATGCATCTCTCACGACCTCTGTGCTGGATTCTGTGTGTGCATTCAGTCTTGCATCCCCACCACAGCCTTTTGCTGTAGGTTGGATTATCTGTTTTCAAAATATGGAAAATTAGGTAGCTTGCCTCAGAGCCTCAGCAACTTGAGCAGTTATACGAACTCCAAAACCAGAGATTTTCCAGTCCAACACATGTTTTCTCTGCAAATGTTGCATGAGTTACAGGCTGGTGGGGTAATAATTTAGAAGATGCTTGAATTTTGTCAAGCCATTAAGGAGTCTTTGGTGGGCTTCCCAATGTCTGTTTCTCTCCCTCTCTTTCTCCTTCCCCTCTCCTCTCTCTAAAAAGACTTTTTATCTTGATAGAGGTGCTAAAAATAAAATATTTTATGTATTCATCTTCTGAGCCTCAAATTCTAGCTGTTGAATGGATAAAGTTTATATTTATTGAGGTAATATTTTAATACATTAGAAAAATTAATGCAAAAATTAATTCATTAATTATTATTTAAAAACTTTGTCCTCATTTTATTCTGTAGTGGGCTATCCACTAGTTAATCTGAGTCGATCTACCTTTCCATGCTGACATTGCAAGGGCTGCTGGAGAAGCAATGTGCATAGTTGCTCCAAAATATTTGATGACTGAATGAAGAATGGTAAATGAAAGTATAAGATTGACCTCTGCAACAATTAGTAAACAATGCAAGACAACATGTAATTAAACCCCAAATTGCATGGTTCAAGCAGAATTACAGGTGAGTCTTGCACAGGGCCATCAGTGCCTACAAGTTAAGCTGGCTGGGTCTGACTTCATTAGCCCGGGGCCACCTCAGGGTTCCTGCAGGCCAAGTGTTCTGTGGACTTGAAGAGATCAGTCTCTAGATTCCTCCAAGGCTGCCTGCAGACAACGGTACCCTAGGGAAGGATGACATAAAAAAGCAAGGATGTGGAATCAAGACTGGGTTTGGATCCAGTTTTGTCCAAGCTGTATGACCTTGAACACTCTGAATCCATTTCTTCACCTGTAAAAATTAGAAATAATATATATGAAGTCTCCTTCTCATATATAACTCTCAGTAGGTTATCTGGTACAGAACTACACCAGCTGTTTATAGCTAGGACTCGCTCTGATTGGTCAGTTCCCAGACCATGCACATGTGGTGGGCACTCCAAGTCAGTTATTTAACAAAAATGTTGAGTCAAAGGTGAAGCCAGAACAGAGAAATGGAAAATAAGGTAATACAAGACCATTTCTGTGACCCATGCTGGGTGCTTGCTCTTTGTACACTCCTTAAGTACCAAACAGAATCTGTCTGTTGACACTGAGTTTTAAGCGACTGCACTATTCCAAGACAGATTCTCTCAAGCTAGCGCAGGCCCCATTTAGTCCACATGAAACTCCTTCCCTCCTCGACACCGTCCATCTGTCCCCCACCCCAACACCCTCATGTGTTAGGCTGAGACACTCGAATTCCGGAGCTGCCCAGACTCCAGCTGTTTGATATTGTGCGGCTGACGGCAGCGGAGGGCAGGGGGTGAGAGACTCCAGATGAAAGCAAAAACTCAAAGAGAACTGGACCTCAGAGCTTTGATACCCAACTCAGTGGGTAACAGCCTCTGTTAAATTTGTTCAGTCAGCCATTTAAGAGGAAAGGAGTTTCTCACACGTCCTGTAGGGGTTTTAGCAATGGGCAGCTTCCATGAAGGGGGATCAGTGTCCAGGGACTGAGCAGGGCAAAATAAAGAGCCCACACTGCCCTTGCAAGCTGAGAGACAGGTAATGTGCTGGCTTATTTTGCTGCCAACATATTGTGTCTTTTCCATCTTAATGAGGTACTGGGGATTTACTGGAACTTCTGGTCATAATAGAAAATGTGCTCCACCCTAACTCTCCCCACCTCACTTCTTCGGGTTCTTCCCTCCAGGGGAAGGCCTTGAAGAAGGAGGGAAGTTGAGAGGAAGCTGGAGATGCGGGGGCTGGCAGTGTTTTGGGGGACTCCCCTCAGAAACCAGTTTCATATTGTTTGCCTTCTACTGGTGGGATTCATCAACTAGGAAATGGATTCACTTGAGACTTGGTGGGTCTGACCTGAGAAGCATCTTACCTATGAACCTCTACCTGAAATAAGGAAGGACTAAGAAAATGAATTGCATGGCCCACTGATTTTCACATTCCTGAAAATGAAAATGAAAAGAAAAGAAAATCCATAAACCTTGGCTTTTTTATCCAGGAGAGGTAAAGACGGGACCAGTCATGTCACTACCTGAGAACCCATCCCAGGGAAGTGGTGGGAAGCAGAACCTCATGTGAGCTGAGTCTCCAAGCCTCCTGTGCATGCCCCTTTGTCCAGTTAAACTTCATTCACAAAACAGAAATTCAAAGATGGAATTTCAAAATGGCAGTCACAAATTCAAACCAAGCAGCGGGCCCCTCTGAGCGCAGGGCTCTGTGTAACTGCCCTGGCTGTGTGCCCATGAAGCTGCCTGAACACATCAGACTCGGAACAACCTGAACCTGTAACCTTCTGCTCTCCTCAGGACTGGGAGCCTCTCCTTCCCTCTCCTGTGGGGGGTGGGTAGCAGTGATGGTGTGGAACAGTGACACTGCCTTTCGTGACCCTTCCTTGGTGAAGATGAATAATATCAGCTAAGCCTCATCTTTCTATCTGATGTTAAAAATAATAATAATAGAAAGAGAGCCTTGAATCAAACTACTTTAGTGAACTACCTGTCTGAGAAAGAAACTAGGGAGCCACCTTTGGTGCCTCCCTTCCTTCACTCTTCTCCTTCAACAGTCACTGACTTCTCCACTGCCACATCCACAGTCTGCCCAGAATTCGTATTACCGGGATTCAGTCCCCTCTGAAACTGCCCTGGCCTGGACTTTCATTCATTTCTTATGTGGAATATTGCAAAGGCCTCTTCACTAACATCCCCACCTCCCACCTGACTCTGTCACTGGTCCATTTTCCACATTCCTGGTGGACACTACTTTAGAAATGGCAAATCTGATCAGGCCATATGCCTCCCTCCCCCGGGATAAATCATTCAGTGACCTCATTACTTTTAGGATGAAATCCAACTGCTTAGCAAAGCACACAAAACCTTTCACAAGTATCTCCTCAATGTGACCTCCTACCATGTCCCACCTCAGACCCTGTTGCTTTCTCAGAATCCTTCAGATTGTTCCAGGATCATTCGTATCTCTAGGTCTTTGTATATGTGGTGCCCTTGCCTGGAGTGCCTTCACTGCCTTCTGCACCAAATTCCTACTTGTCCTGCACAATTTAGCTCAGGTGTTAGCTCCTCTGGCTCCCTCCTTGGCCACCTTTCCTTCCCAGAGTGGGACAGGTGCCTATTATCCGAGGACTCTATCTGGATGTTCACCCTTTTAGCACTTCTATACCACTTTACAGTTAACTGCTTCAGGTGGTCAGTTTCTCAACTGCAGGGTGTGCCATTTGTGCCGTGGGGTTTTTTCAACTTTCCCCACCTCATGTAACACCCTGAAACCCAGTCCTGGGCCCGAATCACCACTGTAGTCCTAATGCCTTGTACAACTTAGGGAGTAAAGTAGGCAGTGGGTGGCTGTTTAGTGGAAAAAGGAAGGAAAAAAAGGGAAGGAGAGAGGAAGAACTGCAGCTGCCCACCTGCAATGTTTCCTTCTCTCCTAGGCTGGGCCCCACTCCTCCCCGTCAGCGGTCTGGTGACTTAAGAGCCAATACAGATTGACAGCTCAGCCAATCTGACTGTGCAGATGTGGGTTGCTTAGGTGATGGAGAATAAGGATGTGACCAAGTCTGAAGCAGTGGCTGTGTACAGACACAACTTGGCTCTTCAATTTGGAGCCTTTTGATGTGGAACATGGACATGCTGATACTTATCTCCCTCAGCAATGATTAATTCATAAAGTTATCGTAAAGCATTTTGAAAAATATATGGATATGCCTAAATACACACAGCAAAAGAAAAATCCAGTTTTATGGACATAGAAAAACAACTTAAACAACTTAAAATGCAGCTGTGAAAACTCGGAGAACTATATTCCACATAAAGAATTTCACTGCATATAAATTTTTTAAAAATCAACCAGAATGAGAGGAAACCCAAAATGGAATACAAACTGTAACAATTGAACCTAACTATATTGCAAATGGATAACATAACCATAATGTAGGTGGTGGGGAAGAAAAGAACTAACTCAAGTAACTTTGGATATCAGTGTTTTGGCTGGATACTGTAAGGTTAATGGCCAAAAGAACTATATACAAATACTACATTGTAGTTAGTAAATTTATTTCTCACAAGGATATGGATTACCAAGTCTGAAACTACTTCGTGTATATACACTAGAGTTGAACAAATAATTAAATACATTGTAGATAATGAAAGCCAGGTTTCAAACTGTCAGAGAAAGAAATTATAGATAAGGGGGAAGGCTAGGATGTACTCTATGCTATTGCATTGGAGTCAGAGGTATCAGTATGAATTCATGGTTTGAAACATACATACGGGGTGGGCAAAAGTAAGCTTACAGTTATGAGTACCTGATACACAGAGTTTATTCTTGTGTTATTTATTTGGTTGTTTATTTGTTTATTATCATGTTATTTATTTGTATTACAATTGTAAGTCTACTTTTTCCCACCCCTGTAGATAAGTTGCATATTGGGTAAGCCAAAAAGTTCATTTGTTTGTTTGTTTGTTTGTTTTTGGTAAAATGGCTCTAGTAGTGCTTAGTTGTCTTCAACTTCATTTGAAACAATTTTGTTAGATTGTATTGTGACAGCTGTCATATCAGAGTGCATTTTAGAAAAAGTATCAAAATTGCTGAATTTTTGTGTAGCCATTTTAATGTTGAAGATGGAAGAAAATACACAAAATTCCCAGCATATTATGCTTTATTATCTCAAGAAAGGTAAAAATGCAACTGAAATGCAGAAAAAAAAATGCACACACACAAAGATTTGTGCAGTGCATAGATTTGTTCAGTGCCGTGACTAATCAAACACACCAAAAACGGTTTGTGGGGTTTTGTACTGGAGATTTCTCGCTGGACAATGCTCCATGGCCGGGTAAGCCAGTTGAAGGTGATAGTGATCAAATTGAGACATTAATTAAGAATAATCAACATTATACCACATGGGAGATAGCCAACATACTCAAAATATCCAAATCAATAAAGTAAGTAGTGAAAATGAAATATGTGTCTTTTACTTTGTGGAAAAAACCATACGGACTTTTTGTCTAACCCAATATATGTATATGTAGAGAGACAGGGGATGCAGACAGAGACAGAAATAAACATAGATGTGTATATGTACCTAGTACAGTCCTAGTAATTCATCTATAGATTACCTGGCTCTCTCTGCTGAGAGGGCCTGGAAGCAAGTCTTGGTTTCTACATCCCACTCTCCACTATAAGGAATTAGGGGTTCTTAGAAAAGTGTTTGATTCCAGGGCTGGGGTGGGGAAAAAACCAGGATGAGCCAGGAGCATCTCACGCTGCCAGGAAAACAAGGGAGTGCTCAAAACGGGGGGTGAGAGGACAAAGCAGCCAACCTGCAGCCAGAATTGAAATGGTTTCAGGAACAAAATAAGCAGCCATTATATTAGATTATAACCCAAAGAACAAAATAAATATCCATGAATCCATACTGATATAAATAAAAGAGGAAAATAAAAGGGGCAGCTCTTCCTTGGAGAAGAACTCCAAACAGTAAGTGTAGAAGCAGTTAGGGAAATAGAATGCCTTTATTACAACACCTGCAACAATTTTTCAGGTCAAGATTCACTGATGAAAGCTAACATTCATGGGTAAAAATTTCAGGAGAAACAAGATACTTGCATAGTCCAAAAACATTGCCCCTAAGATATTTATTAATCACAAAGTATCTATTTTAAAAACTACCTTTACTGTGAAGAATCCCAACCTTAACCAAGTATTAATGTTAATATCACGAGTAATAAGATATATTAACATTATGTACCCCCAATATGACATGCTGAGAAGGACAATTCACTTTTTCAGTTATTCTTGCCCCCAAATAGAAAATCTCAGACATAAAAAACTGAGGGACATTTTACAAAGTAACTAACCCAAACTTCTCAAAAGTGTCAAAGTCAGAAAAGACTAAGGAACTGTTGCAGATTGAGAAGACCAAGGAGATATGACAACTGGGTGCCATGTAGGATCCCGGTTTAGATCCTAGAACAGAAAAAGGGCATTAGAAAAGTACTGATAATATCTAAAGAAAGTCCATAGTTAATAGTGTTGCATTGATTTAGTTTCTTAGTTTTGATAATTGAGGTTGTTGAAGATGATAACAGTAGACAAGGTTGGGTAAAGGGTGCATGAAAACTTTTTGTATCTTCTTTGCAACTTTTCTGTAAGTTACTTAAAAAGCAAAGTTGAGAGAATGAGGAGGACCATGTGAGTAAAGGGGCAGAAAATGGAGAAAGGCATGTTTGAAGTCCTTTGAAAGAGTAATGCACTGAGGGGATAGAAGAGTTCAGAATGGTTCGGCAGAGCAGGGGAAAAACTTTTTTAACTGTAATGGAAAAATCACCACTTCTTATTTTAAGTCACTCATTTAAAAACCAGAGGTCCATATAAGCAGCCATGGTCTAGTATGGGTCTCCCCAAATGCTAAGGCCTATTCTGGAGCTATGAGCATCATCTCCAGGATATATTTGGGATGTTTGAAAGGAGTAAATGAGTGCTTGGCCAGGGGCCAGAATAAGGAGAGCCCTGGAGAGTCTGAGGCCTATATCTCAGACACCTCATAGACATCTTCAATCGGGAGGTCAGATCCCAGAGTTACCTTAGTAAGCATGGAAATAATACAAGGGGGTTAGATTTTGTGGCCCAACTATTGAATGGCATCTATTATCACAGTGAAGCTGTCCACTAGCCTTACATGGGTCAAGTAGTTGGGCCCCATCCTCCCCTAAGCTGAACTCGAGTGGGTCTTGCCACATTTGTCTCTGGGAAGATGACCAACTGCTCTTTATGCTTGCTGTATAATTTCTTAGACACATTAAGATATTTTATAGGTTTTGTTACTGTAAAACAGTCATTTGGAGCGCTGGGGGGTCTCCCACATCAGCCAGGATGGTAGTGGGAGGAAATTCTTAGAGTGTGTGAAAAGCTACTAAGATAATTGGACAAGAAAAAGCCCTTTCTCCCACCTTTCAGTATGACATTGGAAGTGGAACCAGGAGAAGGCAGCACATGCTTCTTAGAAGTCAAAATGGCAAAGGGGGAGGTGCTAGATCAAAGAGACCTGTCAGTCTAGCCTGGGAAAACAGGGGATTGGTTGGGAGGTGGACACACCCAAAGCGTGTCAAAGTTTGGAAAATTGATTGACTGTTTTGAGAAAGCGCCTACTCTGTCCCACACCCAAACTAGTATAATCCCTGGGAAACAAAGAAGCTCTTCGGCTGTGGCTCAGGGCCTGTACACGCCACGCACTTGCCTTTTCCCTCCATGGCCTCCAGGAGGGAGCTTCTTACTCTCTCTAGCCCACTTGGTGATCCACTTGTAGGTGCATTCACGTGCTTTCTCACCCTGGAGCAAGCGATGTGTGGCCCCGGAAGCCACGTGGTCCATGACTGCATGGGCCAGGAGGGAGCCTGAAATGGGAGGCAGCCAGAAACAAGCTAAGCTACCTGGGTGGGGACTAAGACCACTTAGCAGCCTCCTATGAGCTCCAAAGGATGGCACTTTAAAACACGGAGCAGGAACTCTGGGCCCTGGCTTTTGTCTCGGCCTTGCTGAGGACGGTTGGACTTTTTCCAGGGCAGAAAGAGGAGATGGTCTTTGAGTCCACCATTCTCTCAGGTTGTGCAGTATCTGAACAAAACCCCTTTCCTTTCGCACCAGCATCTGCCTCACGAGTTTGGCTTCTGTGGAGCCAGCCAGGCAGCTGAACCTCTGTTTTGTTCAGTTCCAGTTTGGCAGCCATTCCAACTCTGAAGTGACTTGGGATCTCTCTTGTTATCTGTTAGAGTTAACTTTATATTTTAATTCTCACAGGCAACCTTGTTTCCAATCTAGTCAACTGTCAACTTAGACATGGTATCCATGACCTCACCCACCTCTCCCTCAGTCAAGGATACCTGATATGAACAAAGTGTGGAGGCAGCTAGCTGTGAAGCTGGCTACAGCTTGTTGCTGAGGCGTGAGGGTGGTAGCTGACATACCTGTGCTTCTGCTGGCAGCTAGAGTTCCTTCAGCAACTGTGAAGTCGTGGATCTTGTGATCAGAAGACCTGAGATGGGTTCCTGGTGCCATCATTTTCAGCTGTATGGGGTTAAACAAATCACTGAACTTCATCCTTGGTTTTTTCATCTGTAAAATGGGGATAATGATAATACCTGTCTCACAAGATTATCTGGAGAATCAATGGTGATATTAATGCAAAAGTGTTTTTCAAAGAGTAAAACATGTTACAAATGTTTAATTTCACTGTCTCAATGCAATGAAACACATGGCATATTTAATATAAAAATTAAAAAACATTTTTAAGTGTAAAGAACGGCACACGTGTTTAGATACAAATAATTTCAGTAACGCAATAATTCTTTTAACCTAAATGATGTTTTTCAGCACCTAGCCATGCAGTCGGATGTTAGACGCGGCGGATTCTTCTCTACCATGTCCTTAGCAGTGCGAGCCAGCTGGTTGCCAGGACCGCAGCCACAGAAGGCTGTTGATCATTAGTCCGTGTGAAACGCGGCACTTGGGCACCTCACTTGGAATTTGCTTTTTAACTTGTTTCAAGATGTGGCGCTTAGAACTGAAAAGACTATTGTGTGCCTGAGTGAGTGCACCAAAACACCAGGGCAGACTGGGGTGTGGGCACCCACTTATGTGTGCAACTGCCTCTTTACCTAATTAATCCTCTCCCTGCAAGCCTGAACTCGGCCTGTGAACTTCACATTCCACTGGTAACTGGAACTCTGGGTCCTGCAAAATCTGGAGGCTTTAATGGAACATTATTTGTTCAAGGCCCTTGAAGCAATGATATCTAATGAAGCAAAAGCAAAGAGAAAATGCCTTGAGCATTGGTAAAAACAGTTGATTTCCATCACAGATCTGGCCCTGTCACTCCCCTGCTTAGGAAGCCTGGAGGGCTCCCCTCCTGGACAGAGTCCAAACTCTTCTCCACCCACCCTGGTCTCATCTTTCCACACACTCCGGCTACTCCCACCTCCCTCTACCCCTCCCACCCCTTCTCCCCCTCCAAATCTGGGTCTGTGCCTCTCAGAGTGTGGTTTGTAGACTGACTACCTGTAAGAAAATAAACTGGCAGTCTTTGTTTAAAATGCAGATAGCCGTGCTGGGTCTCCGAGCAACTGAATCAGAATTTCTGGGTGTACAGATGTCAGGAATCTGCATGTCAAAACTAGTTCCTTCAGCAATTCTTATAAACACAAAGTGTTGGGAGACACTAGTCCAGCCACACTCAACAAACTCGGCTCCTTCAACATAGCATGCATTTTATTTCCCCTCTGCCTTCCTCTTCCTCCCCACAGACTTACTAAGCTTCCTTTACTGAGGAGCTTCTGCATGCTAAATGCAGCCTGTGCATTAAGGCTTCCAGGCCCAGCTCATATGGATGAACTCTCTGGTGCCTTCCTGATCCCTTTCAAAGAATCAACAAAATTAAGTGAGTATCTGCTAAATCAGCAGCTTCAACATGCAGAGAGGAAACAGAAACGAACTAGGTTTAAGTCTCTGTCCTTAAGATGCTCACGCGCAGTGACAGAGATCTCACGTGTGTGTGTCTCTAGGGTCTCACAGGAGAGACTGGACTCTCAGAACCCCAGCACTGGAAGAGGAGGAAGTGTCGGGCAGCCTACATGGGGTGGCTCTCCGTGGCATTAACACGCACAGCACCGTTATAACTGGAGCTCATTGTGCGCTGAGCCAGCATCTTTTTCATTCAAAAACACCTGTCATGGAGGGAATGCTAAAGTGCTTTTTAAATAGGTTTGATTTGGGTACAAGCTTTGCAGAAAGTAAAACTGAGGCTCTGATAAATTAAATTTCCCCTAGGCCTTAGAGTAAGCTTATAGCAGAACTGAGTACCTGAAAACTTCTCCACTGTGGACTAGCATGGGGCCCACACACAGCAGGCCCTGGATAAACCTGCACCACGTGAAAGAATGTATCAGCGAGTGATCGTTCTGCTTTATTATCTGAAAAAATAAACTGCCTCTGATAGTATTAGACTAAAGCTTGAGTCTCTTGAGTATCCCTTGCATTCTGGGACTTTGAGTTTATCCATTTTTTTTTCAGTCCTTTGTTCTCTTTTCATATTTTTAGCTTTAATTTGTTAAAACAGTATCCCCACCCCCAAATCTTGCAAATTAGTTTTTTTCTTCCTAGGTGTGTCATTTGGTAGTTTCAAAGTTTCTTATTCTTCCCTCACCTTATTTCCTCCCTCTCCCTACCCCCTCCCTCTTCCCTCTCTCCCTTCCAGGCCCCCTCCCTCCCTCCCTCTGTCCCACATCCTGAATATGAATGCAGGCAGGATTAATCCAGCGGGAGCTGGAAGCCTGATGTCTGCGAGCCATGACAGGTGCACTAAAGCGTGCAGCAGTGATAAAAGGCCGCTCTGATGGGCTCTGTCAGGAATCCCTCAGAAACACTGAGGGGAAACATTTGTTAACCCCTGTCCTGGCTCCAGGCCCTCGGGGCCCCAGCACAGGATCATACCTAGAAAAGCCAAGGGAGAAAAGTGGAGAAACTAGAAAGTCTCCTTCCCCTCCTGGAGCCCCACTGAAGAAACTTCCCCCTAGAGCCCAAATTCTCTGGCTCTTTACCTAAAAGGCCCTGGCTTAAAACTGTGAGTGGCCACAGACTTTGCTTTAAGCCCTGGGTTGTTGAAGGAGTACTGTAAGGCATCTTGGGAGAGAAGGTTGTGTGACCTACTTCTGGCTTGCAAAAAGAAAGATGAGTGATAGGCAAAAAGATCATTTTAGTGCTGTTTTTAATCCAACACCCAGTATACACACATACACATATGTGCATGTGCATAAACATACAAGCACATGTGCATGTAGCTCTTATTTCCTCTCCAAGCACATCCAATTGCAAAGGATTTGCCTAATGTAGGGAGTGGGGGTTTTACAGGACAAGAAGCGGCACTTGGCTTATTACCTAGTGGATTTGGTCTACTAAACACCACAAACATTTACCCAGGGCGACTTAATTAACCAAGCCAAGTAATCATTAACCAAGTAATCATTAATACGCTCTGTGTTGAGGAGAAATAATGATTAGGATAATTCCCAGTAGTGATTCATGTTTACTTTTTGGTTTGTTCCTCCTGGACTTACACTATTTCCTAGACCCATCGCCATCCTGAAGGCCTCCATGCTGGTCACTGCTGGGTGTGTGGGCGGGGAGATTGCCTCCTCGGTCTCACAGGGCTGCAGCCTCCTTATGTAACATCGCCCCACTGGTGCCGTCTGTCCCTGGCTCTCCCTCTCTCACCAGGATTTTGGGTCTCCCCAGCTCTATTATCCAGGTGGGGAGGGGTGGGGCACCATGCTAGTAGCTGACTGTTGGGGTCTTTTAAAATAATTAAGGCTGGGTTTCTAAAAAGCCTCAGCTAAAATGCTCACCACTTATAGAGAGCCTGAATTTCAGCCCCTTTCCACTAGCACTTTAGCATAAATTAGTTTATTAGATTTATCTGGCTGGTACTAAAGTCAAAGCTTGCAGGACTTTAAAGTTTCCCTAGGGAAAAACAAAGTGGTAATAACATCCAATCATTTATCAAATAATGTTCGAGTGCTATCATGTACCGTGCACTAAATGCAGTGGGCAAAGGTCTGCACTGCAACCATAGAAAAGGGCTTAAAAAAGAAAAAAGCAAATTCAGTAATTTTGCTTGAACAAATAATTCCTGAATTCTTACTACATGCCAGCCACTCTGCTTGGTCGTAAAGACGTGGGGTGAATGAGGCAGGTCCCTGCCCTCAGGAGGACTTCAGTAATGTGCTCAGAGGTAGGCCCAACCAGGGTTCCGAGAGGGCCCAGACTTGGGAGCGTGGGGGAGGGGCTTGGGAGGAAGTGTAAAAACAATCAAGGAGGTCTTCCAGAAGGAGGTAGCACCTTAGGTGGGTAACCTAAGGAGATTAGCTGTTGTGTGAATAAAGGGGGAAATAAAAAGAATAAGACTTCCAGCTGTAGAAATGGGAACTAAGGACTTTCTAGGAGGAAGAAGCAATCAGATAAATGACTTAGAGGTAGGATCACTTGCAAGAGACATTATTGAGAACTTTCCATGTTAGGCAAATTTTAGGGGTTTTTGTTTGTTTTTTATAGGTATTAGGGAGCATTATAATTTTTGAGCAGGAAATTGACATGATTTATGTTTTATGGAAGACAGCAGAGTCATCAAGCTAGAGTGACTAGTTAGGTAGTCACTATAACAGCTTAGGTGATCTACAGTGAGAGTCAGAACTAAATAGTGGAAATGGGAATTAAAAAGAATAGGTGAACATGAAAGATATTAATTTCTAATTGACATGTATTATATAGATAGCAGTAAAAGCATAATTGAGTTAGGTTTTAGAGAGTAATGATATTAAGATAGAAACCTCTGGCTCAGGACGGTTAGTTGAGCATGCACATTTATGTCTTCCCTTCCAAAAATATATTAAGTGATTCTAAAGGAATAGTTAAAAAGTTATCATCCCTCTCTGGCCAAGATAGAAAAAGGGGGGCATCAGGGCACAAGGGATTTCAACATATCTGTGGAAGACCAAAAGTAGATGGAGGAGTAGTGACTGACTGATGAAGCAGTAGTGACTGACGAAGCACTGTGGAGGAGAGAGAACTGAGAATGTACACTCAGAGATGGCTGTAGCCAAGGAGAAACCTAGTCTGTCCTGCAGAGCTCTGGAGAAGCTTGAGACCTCAGGAAAGAGGCAGGGGCCTAAACACAGGGAGAAATAGCAAGAATTTATAGATATAACAGTCAACTTTCCACACATCCCCACCAACTGTGTGTGAAACTGTGAGGCAGTCAGCTCTACACCTACAAATGGAAGAGAGGAGGGGTCGACCCCACAGAAACAGAATAGACTGTTCGGGGGAAGCTAAGGGAGCTGCTGTGGGAGCTGGCCCCTGGCAATCAGGAATCTGAAAGCACAGCACCCTGTTTTCTGCCCCTGGCCCTTTCCATCTGTCCCACCTGTGTACACAGAGCTCACAGTAAGTCTGTTTGTTGCCTTGCATTTAAATATGAATGCGAACCAAAGATCTTATAAAACGAAAGAGAAACATGAAAATAAATGAATATGAAAAGACTGGAGGAGAAAATTCTGAGAATCAAAATAGACCTATCAAAAGAACCTAAGAGTCTTGTTTTCTGAATACCACGAGTTCTCGAATCTCACTGAGAAGTTAATAATTTGTAATAGCTTGAAAAAAACCCAACAGAATGTTATTTAAAAAACCCTTAAAACTATGGCTGCCTAAAAATAAAATAATAATAAATTTCTCTTCTGAGTTGGAAAGTAAAATACAGAGAAAATCTCCCAGAGGGTAGAATTTAAAAAACAAAAATACACAAAAATGAGGGAAAAGATAAGAGACAAAAATACCACCCCAACTGTTCTTATATCTGATTAATAGAAACTCAGAAAAGAAAAAAGGAGAACAAATTCTAAAATAAATAAAAAATAATTTTACAGAACTGAAGGACATGAGTCCTCATATTTAAAGGTCCCTTTCAGTATGAAGCACAGTGAATGAAAACGGTTTTTACCTAGACAACTATTTGTGAAATTTTAGAACATCAAGGGGAAATAGAAGATCCAAAAGCTTCCAAGAAACAAAAACCAAACACACAAAAATTGAGATTCAGACTAGAATCAGTATCAGATCTCACAACAAAAACAATTGAGTATAGAGAATAAAGCCACACCCTCAGACTATGAGAAAAATGATTTTCAATCTATTCTATGCCCTGAAAAACCAACAGTTAAGTATGACAGTTGAATAAAGACATTTTCAGAAGCAAGAAATCAAAAAGTTTACCTCCTATTTCATAAGCTGTTATTTGAAGAGAGAGAGAAAAAGAAATATATGAGATCTGTCAGGAAAAAGCCCAACCACTGTTAATATAACGATAACAGTTTGCATGACATTGATGTAACCTGGCAGCCAAGGAGAGTGGACTGGAAAGTGCATGTGTGAACGATGGTGACTTCATTGTGCTAGTCCATGGAGGGGGGGGCATTGAGTGAGCATGTGTACTGTGTGGATGTTGCATTCAAAATGACTGCAAGTAGAACAACAAATCTTCATCAAATTTTGCATTAAGATTGAACATTCCTCTGCAGAAACTATTCAGATGATTCGGGAGGCCACATCTATGGGCAACTGGTGATTGGCAGCTTCATCACAACAATGTGCTGGCTCATGTGTTATGTCTCATGCAGAGTTTTTTGTCAAAATATCAAATCACCCAGGTGACTCAGCCCCACTATAGTCCAGATTTGGCACCCTGCAACTTCTGGATTTTCCCAAAACTAAAATCACCCTTGAAAGGGAAGAGATTTAAGACTGTTGATGAGATTCAGGAAAATATGACAAGGCAGGTGACGTCTTTTGGGAGAACTGTGTGAGGTCCCAAGGTGCCTGCTTTGAAGGTGACCAAGACATCATTGTCCTATGTATAATGTTTCTTGTATCTTCTTCAATAAATGTCTCTATTTTTCATATTACATGGCTGGATACCTCCTGGACAGACTTGGGATGTAGTATCTAGAAAACAATGGATTAAAACCAGGAGATCAGTGAAGCCCCAGTGTAACAGGTGTGCAGTGCAGATCAATAAAGCATCCAGGCTAAATCAGCACAGGAGAGCAGGTCTAGAAGAAATATCTTCCAGCCAAAAGTGGGTGGTATCAAAAAGAATTACTGCTCTAATAAGGAGGTCTTACTAAATGCAGCTCTAACAAAGTCACATAAAAAAGAACCCCTGCCTCCACAAAGGCAATTAGAAAAGCCAGAAAAAAATCAAACAACTAAAAAAGTAGTGAAATGTAATCACTGTGAGGCATTTGGTGCTGTAGGAAATAATTATTACATAACCATACTAATGTTAATATACTTTATTGATTTTAAGCTTTTAAAGTCAACCTATAGATAAACAATGGAAAAGAATTTCAGTTGAAGAACAGAATATACATGTTTCTAGCCTTGACAATGTAAAAGTAAAAGTTTAGAGGACAGGGAGATGGAAAATGGGAAAAGGCAAGGGTGCTAATACTTTATGTTCAAAGTAGGGAGTGAAATGGGCAGTCTGCAGGTGACAGAACTATACATAAATGTACAATTTAAATTTATAATGGAAATAAGCAGAATAAAAATAGGAGGAAATAAGCAGAAGAACTAAAAACAGTGGTCTAATTTCTCATCCACCATAGCAGGATGTTTTCCTATCACCAACTCCATGGGGTCTTCTGGATCAGAGGGCACAAGAGGCAGGGCTGCTGCCCGGTAGCCAGGACGGGCTGCAGAGCCCTTGTCTGCTCTGGGTCTCGCTCAGCGCAGGCAGCCTTCTGTGTCCCTCCGGACATAGACTGAGACTGTGGGATGTGTTGCCTCTAGAACCTAGAGAAGCCTATCAGCTTGTTGGCCTCCATGTTTGCACCAGGGAATGCTAGCTAGGTACAGCGATTTGTCTTTTATTTTGAAAGAGTTTTCCCAGCATGTCCTTGATTGTTGGATCCCTAAAAACTTCCGAGAAGTGGTAGATCCTTTAATCTACATAGGGTTTATCTTCCATCTTTTGGGGCACATGTGCACCAAGACCTTCAGTGAACTAACCACCTGTTGTTCTTCCCACCTTAGCAGCATGGTCAGCCATGGAAGATGTGATGTTCTTCAGAACAACCTGGTAGTCTAGGTCTCCTTGGGCTATATTATGTCAGGGGCAGGAGAGTTACTATAGCCCTCGGGCAAATTGTAAATGAATAATGCTGTTCTTTTCACATGAATGGGAACTGTTTCTGATTGTTTTTTTCTCATTGGGATTCAAAAGAATACCATATACTCGTGGCCATGTTCATCTGTCCCAGGGAAGATTCTGGTCAGTCATAGCTGTTGCAGGCAGGGCTGTGACTTGGTTGTCTCTGCAGTTGTCTACAGTCATTCTTCGGGAGGTGTGCAGTTTCTGCAGGGGTCGGACTGGTGAATTAAATGGAGGTGTGAGGTGGAGAACTTCCACTTCTGTGTCCTTAGGTCTTTAAAATTGGACATAATCTCTGTTACACTCCCTCCTTGGGATATGATACTAGATTTGATATACTGCCTTGGGGCCAGCATTAGAGGTGTTTAGGGGAAGTTTCAGTTTGGGGGAAAGCAAAAAAAATTTCCATTTTGCTTTCTCCACTATAATAACTCTGCTCAGGAGGCTAAGGACCCCAGGAGGGGGTTACTCCAGTTGCAAGCATGTTATTTCCAATTATACACTTAGACACTGGGGAAATGACACCTTGGTATAGCCACTGACTCAGCAGGCCCACTGCGTGCTAGCCTTTGGCCAGGACTTCATTATTACTTGGTTCCCAGGGTCCCCCATTCTGTGAGGGTAGGGGAAGCATTACGATGCTTAGGGTCTCCGGGTATCAGTATCTACTCAGGCCCCACATCCAATAGTCCTCCAAATGTGTGGGTATCCCCCTTTCTGCAGTACACAGTCACTGGAGTAAGGGGCCATCAGTCCCATTGGGGAAGGATGAGGAGAATGACCGCAGTATGCACTTGCTATAATGTGACATCTCCTGCCTCTGTAGGTTCTAGATTTGAAAATAGGCTCAGGTCTTGGAACTGAGCAAGAGATTATGACTTTTTATTAGATTGACTGCCCTCAGCCCCCTGGCTTTATTCTCGACTTTCTTTTTTTATTATATGTGTTAAGCAGCATCCTTGTTGGCTGCCCATCTACTTCATCTCGCTTACCCTTTTATCAAGTCCAACACCTTCCCAGCCCACTTATGCTGGAATTTAACCCTAGTTATTGTCCTATCATCCAGGAGAGAGAGGAGTTAGCAGCTATTGAGAGGGTGAGATCTCTGTGGTTTTCAGCGCAGGGGAAATGCTACCTCTAACTGAGGAGTGAACCTCCTGTGCAAACTCTAAAGGTGTAAGGAAGTGGTGGGTATAGAATCAAAGTGCTCAGGGAACTCTGTCCTGATGATCCCATGCAATGTTACAGGGATCTAGTATTTTCCAGGGGGGCCCTGATTTTAGCATAGCATACCTGCCTTGGCTGAGCACACAAATGTCTCTGGAGCTCTGCCTCTTTAACTATGAGATTTGATTTTTGCTCATTCTACTCTTAGCTGCATCTTTGTAAGCTATGAAGAAGCCCTCTAGCTGTCATATTTAGTCCTTAACTACTTAGTAATGGCCCTCTTTCACATTAGCTCTTGTTGGTATGTCTTAGCAGTAGCCAGAAAGAAGCTCACTGTCTTTGTAGACAGTTTTCCTCATGGTTTTCCAAATACCTGACTCACCACACCTGTGAAGGCATCTCCTTCCACAGGGATGGTTTCACCCCCTGTGAAATCTTCAGCAATTGGACCCCACTGTGTGACCATCTCTGCCACACACACCACTTATGATGGTGTCCTCTTGGGCCACTGGTCACTAAGGAGTCAGCCTCAGAACCCTAGTTACTACCCTTATTCTTGGACCACTACTGGCACCACTATGTTATTTAGGTTCTCTGAGAAGCAGATGCCAAGATAGGATTAGATGTGCAAGAGATTTATTGGAGAACATCTGTGAGGGGAAATGAGGAGGGAGACGGAAGAGGCTAGGGGGCTGGGTCTTCTCTGAGACATGAAGGTCTGTGAAGGAAGGTAGGGCAGAAAAAAATCTCAAATGAAATATCATACAAGGAAGCTTCAGCAAAGCTGGTGGACAGTTCTTGAGTGAAAGCTGTCTTTCTGAGGAGTCTCACTTCTCCCAAGAACAGGCCTGTCAGTATCCCTGCTGTGCTCAGACTGCGGCCACTCTGCATGAGGATGGGTTTCAGAGCATGGCGCCTGGGGACCTTGGCCAGTGTCCTGACACCAATGTCTCAGGCCCATGTTTATGGCAGCCACAGGTGGTCCTCTTTGCACTTCGGGTTTTTTTTGTTTTGTTTTTGTTTTTTTTTACCATGTGCATACTTTATTTTAAAAAGAAAGAAAAAGGTGATGTGAGCATATTATCAGAGATATGGAGATAACTACCAGAGAAAATGTTCAATAGTTCTATCTGTAGAGCAAGGCTAGGTTTGGGAAGGATGGAAGCAGTGACTGTTGCTTTTTATTATCATCTCTTTAGTACTATTTGTTTTTCAAGCATGTGCATTTATTATTTTGATAATTTTCCTTATTAAGAAACAGAGAGAGGGGCAGAAAGCAAAGTCAGGAAAAATAGTAGTGGGAGCATAAGTTTACTTCTGAAAACAATTTAGCAACACTTATTGAACACCTCATATCATTAATCCTTGAGACATTTCCAAGAGGGAGGAAATATTCCTGCTTTACAGATCATGACACTGAGATTTAGGATTAAATCTTTAGTTAAAGATTTTGCTAAAGACCACACAGCTAATAATTGGCATCAGGATTTGGATGCAGGCCTGGGTCTGTGCTCTTTCCACAAGTATTGGGCAGGAGGCAGCTGGTGGATGAAGGCTGCGACGGGGGCGAGCTGGTCCCGGTCCTTGGCCAGCCTAAACAGTGCCGGAGCCCAGCGGAGCTCACAAGGAGCTCAAGGGGCCAGTGTTAGTCATTGTTTAACTATATCATACATATTTAGCTTTTCTTTCTACTCCTGTAATCATCCTTGAGTAGCTTCTTATCATAAAAATACAGAGAGGAAGATGTCTGCGGCCGAGAGCTGGCCCGTCTGGGGCAGCACCGGCTGGGGCGGCACCGGAAGCTGGGTGAAGTCAGCAGCGTGTTTTGTGCAGGCTGGGCGGCTCACGCCACACCAGCCAGAGGGCAGCTGGCGACTCCCTTTGTTTATCCTACAGCCTGAAAAAGACTCACTGGCGACAAGTCTAATCTTTCCTGATAAATATATTAGTTTTATTTTAGTGGAGATGATCCCTGGATCTGTGATACAATCTCTAATAATATTTTCTTTTTCTATGGTGACTTCTGGATGGGCTTAGACAGTAGAGGAGAAAGTCGGAGGGGACCAGAGTCTGCAGAATGGCAGCCACTGGCCTTGAAATTAGGGAAATCACAAGGTGTTATTCTGCTGCCATACATGGGCAGGTGACTGCCGAGCAGACCAGCCTTACGCCCAAAGAAGCTGTGCACAAAGAGAGGAGCAAAGTCTTGGGGCCAGTAAATGTCCTGGGTAGGTTGACAGGTGCTGGGCTAGACCACGCCTGTTCAGCTGAGCTTATTATTTACTGCTGGTGACTCTGGCACCTCCAAGCCAGGGGTTGATATTAATAGTATCCACTTGGCAGGAGTAAATAATAAGCAAATTAAGTGCTTAGTAGAGTGTCTGGCAAACACTCATGTGAGCTTTTACTATTAAGAAACCTGCTATAAGAGGGCAGATCTTGCCCTGGCCCTTGTGGCTTAATTGGTTGGATCACTGTCCTATAAACGGATCAAAACCAAAGGGTTGTGAGACTGATTCCCAGTCAGGACACACACCTAGGATGCGGGTTCTATCCTTCATTGGGGTGCGTACGAGAAGCAACTAATCAATGTCTCTCTCTCCCTCTCTTCCCCTCTCTCTAAAATCAATAAACATGTCCTCAGGTGAGGATTAAAAAACGAGTATAGATCTTAAAAGTTTTTCATCACAAGTTGGGAAGAAAGTAATTCTGTGTGGTGATGGATGCTAACTAAACGTACTGTGGTGAACCTTTCACAGTACATACAAATACCTAACAATTATGTTGTGTACCTGAAACAAATATGATGCTATAGTTAATCTTATCTAAATAAAACAAAACACCAAAACAGAAACTTCTTAGTGTACCTCTTTTATTCTCAGAGGATAAACTTATGTTGAGAGGACATTTGAAACAGAAGAGTTTTGAATCTGTGTGCAGTTAGATCCATCAGTCTTTTCCTTTCTGTTTTCTTTCTTGGCTTTTTTTCTCCCTGTGATAAAGATAAGTACACATTATATTTTATTAGAATTTTTTATGGTTTGCCTTTTAATTTTTTTTTTACATTTACCACTTTAATCCATCTGAAATACATTTTGGTACGTGCTATGAGGTAAGAAGATAATTTTTTCCAAATAATCAATTTTCCCAAAGCCATGTATTAATTTGAGATAACACTTGTGTTATATTGATTCTTGTATAGGAGGTCTGTCCAGAAGGTCATGTAATATGGAAAATCGAGACATTTATTGAAGAAGATACAAGATACAAGAAACATTGTACATAGGACAAGGGCACCTCAGTCCCCTTCAAAGTAGGCTCCTGGGGACCTCACATAGTTTGCCCAATTGCTGTCAGCCACCCTGTTGTATTTTCCTGAATCTCATCAACAGTCTGAAATCTCTTCCCTTTCAAAGGTGATCTTAGTTTTGGGATAAGCCAGAAGTCGCAGGGTGCCAAATATGGGCTGTAGAGGAGGGCTGAGTCACCTGGGTGATTTGATGTTTCACAAAAAAACTCTGCATGAGATGCGATGCATGAGCATGAACATTGTTGTGATGAAGCTGCCAATCACCAGTTGCCCATAGCTGTGGCCTTCTGAATCATCTAAATAGTTTCCACAGAGGAATGTTCAAGCTTAAAGCAAATTTGATACAGATTCATTGCTCTACTCGCTCACACATTTTGAATGCAATGGCCACATAGTGCGCATGCTTACTCGGTGGCATCTACTGCCCCCACTGACTAGTACAGTGAAGTTATCATTGTTCATGCATGTGCATTCCAGTCCACTCTCCTTGGCTGCCAGGTAACATCAATGTCATGCAAACCATTGTTATGTTAACAAAGGTTGGACTTTTTCCAGACAGACCTCCACCAAATAGTTGTTTCACTCCTGGCAATTTTTCCTGAAGAAAAATAAGAAATTCAGACAAATATGTGTGTGTGTGTGTGTGTGTGTGTGTATACACACACTTATGTATAAAGCTGCCTATGCTGCCATTATTTGTAATAGCAAAAAATTGGAACTAATTTTGAAAGATATAGTTATACAAATTATGTTACATTTATAGAATGAAATGTCATTAAAACCATAAATTTGAAAGAAAATAACATAGGAAATGCATTTTTATACTAAATGAAAATGCAGTATATGAAATTTTTATGTAATATTATTTCATCATGTTTTTAAAAATAAGTTTTTGCCACAGTGGCCTTTCAATTCCCTGATCAAACTCTTTCCAGCCTCGGGGACTTTGCACGTTCTGTCTCCTCTCCCTGGAAAGAATTTCCACCTGTTCTTTATAACGTTGGATCTTTTTTGTTCTGTAGGTCTCTGCCTAAATGTATCATTTCAGAGAAGCTTTCTCTAACTACCCTACTAAAAGAAGATCTAGGTCCCTCCTTAGCTAGTCCCCATGTTTAAACATCTAACCCTGGCTGGTGTAGTTCAGTGGATTGAGTGTGGGCTGCAAACCATGGGGTCACCAGTTTGATTCCCAGTCAGGGCACATGCCTGGGTTGCAGGTCAGGACCCCAGTGTGGGCCACATGAGAGGCAACCACACACTGATGTTTCTCTCCCTTTCTCGCTCCCTTCCGTGCTCTCTAAAAATAAATAAATAAAAATTAAAAAAGTAATTGCTGTTAAAAATAGAATAAACATTTAATTATCCTTTTCACATGGGTAAATTTTGCCTCTCCATTTGGAAGATTTACTTCTAGAAATCTAAGACCATATTTTTAAAAATTTTCTCTCCAAAGCACCCATTCCTGTGATCTGAATGCAAAAAATATGCACTGACTATTGCCTGACCCACTTTTCCATTTCCTAAGGATTTTACATCACCTTTATGTCCTTAAAACAATCCACATACAAAAACTAGACCCTATTTTACACCACTCAGAATTTAAAGTCTTAATGAAAGACCCAAAACCATAAAATTCCTAGAACATAGAAACAAAGCTTCTTGGTATGGATCTTGGCAATAATGTTATGAATATGACAGTGAAAGCACAGGCAACAGAAGGCAAAATAAACAAATGGGACCACATCCAACTGCAAAGCTTCTGCCCAGGAAAGAAAACAACAACAAAATGAAAAGGCAGCTTACTGAATGGGAGACAGTATTTGCAAATCCTATACCTGGTAAGGGGTTAACATTCAAAATATATAAGGAATAACACAACTCAAAAGCTAAAAGAACAAATTCAAGAAGAGGGAATGTAAGAAGATGATCAAAGGATACAAACTTTCAGTTTTAAAATGAGCAAATAAGTTCTTGGGGTCTAATGGGCAGTATGGTGACCACAGTTAACAATACTGTGCTCTATACTGCAAAGTTGCTAAGAGAGTACATCTTCAGAGTTGTCATCTCTCTCTCTCTCTCTCTCTCTCTCTCTCTCTGTCACACACACACACACACGCACACACACGTAACTACATGAGGTGAGTTAACTGACCTTTTCATGGTAATTTTGCAATGTATACCTGTATCAAACTATTGCATTGTACACCTTAAACTCACACAATGTTATATGTCAGTCACATCTCAATAAAGTGTGCGTGTGGGGGTGCATCTCAGTGTGCAGACTTTGTTACCAGGACAAATTGTGCAGAGGAATAAGTGAGTTGCTGGTGGTAAAACTTAGGACAGATATAAAACATGAAACAGTGAATGTATTTCCGGAGGGTGTACGTCAATAGCCAGGGCCCCCTCTAACCTGTATTTCTTTAAATTCATGTCAGAAAGGAGTGTCTGGAGAGAGTGAAGTCAGGCTGGGAATCAGAGCCAGATGCAGCTTCCCTTCTAGGTAGATGGGGCCCTAGATAATTGAACCCAGGTGCCAGGGAGAGGGGCCCCAGAGCTTTCAAGGTGTAATCAAGCCTACTTAACTTACCATTATAAACAGCATGTGTCCTTCACTTGTCAGAGTCTGGGCCTCAGATTTGACAGGAATCTCCAGTCCCTCCCTTCAAACTAAATTCCTCACATCCCCCTGCTGTTTCCCACAACCCAGTTTCCATGGCTTTTGTTCTTCCTGCTACTGAAGGGGCACTGCTTCAGTTCTTCTTCCAGACTCTGGGATCAGTCAGGTCAGTCTCTTTGTAAGAGAGTGGAGACCCAGTGTCAAGGATTCCTGAAGTGGAGCTCCACGTAGGCAAAGGGATGGAGTCTGGGCCTTCTGCACGGATGGGACGCCCACAGCAAGTCCTCGTGCAACACAGATGCATGGAGCTCACCCACCTGACAAACTGCAGTGATTGCCAAGGTCCTACTGCAATGCCTGGACTACTGAAATCACACCATGGACTTGTCACGGACAACACTTGTCATTCACAATTAAGTGCTTGCAATTTTGACAGTTTTGACCAATCCTGAGGACCCATTGAAATGCCAGGTTTTCATTTTCCTAAGGCCCAAATTTGAATTTCCTGTGTCAGGGTGCTAATCCACAGAGACTAATGATTATGTTGAGTCAACTTCTCAGTATCCAGATTTCAATGCAACTTCGTGTATTTTCTTCTAGCATGTGGGCAGTGATATAAACTGTCCTCCAGGGGAAGGAGGGACTCTAATATTTTTACTAACATCCAGCTATAATCTGTGGGGAAATTATGTGTTATAGAAGTATGTACAAAAGTAAAGATCCATGAGGAGATCTTTTGATTTTCACAGGTCTCTTATTGTTCTTTTTCGGTTTTTGGTTTAAGATCTTCCCCTAGGTTCTAAGAGCAAAATAAATTCCCTGTCCTCATGCAGAAGAGCTTTACTGATATCTTCAGGCTGCCAGAGAGGGTCATAAAGAAGCTTTAAAAAGTGCGCATTTCACAGACCTTAGTTGCAGAGATGAGCAAACCTTCCAGATGTCCTCAAACTGTGTCCACAGGTTCACCTTCCCTATTCTAGATGAAGGCAGCCCCTGCTGCAGCCTTCATAGGGGTCAGCGATAGGCAGTCCAGGGCAGGCCTCCCAGGAACCTGCCAACCTGCCCCCTTACACCATGTAGAGGTGGTTAACGCAGGGTCTCCTCCCCAGTGGAGAGTTAACTGGAAATGTTACACTTCAAGAGGAAAAACAAGAGGAATGGAAAAGGCATCTGTGTGTGACCAAAGCCTTAACTGAAAACAGGCTTTCTCTGCTCCCAGTCTGGGAAACCAGGGAAGAGAGAGGCCTGGGAGAGAGCAAATGTGCACGCTCATCTGGGGATGGAATGTCATGGTGGCGGGGTAGGGGGGCATGTAGAGGGGAGTCATGCATAGGATTTGGGAGATTTGGGGGAGAAGGAAGATTGGCGTGAAGAACTCAGAATGAAGCAAGGCTAGAGTGGATGGTTAGGTAGAGGAGGGGGCTTTGAAACTCATTCCCTTTCTAGTTTCTTTCGGGGTAGGGTTAGGGAGAGGAGAGAGTGACAGGAGTAAGGTAAACTAAGGTTTTATCTGATGGCCTCTGAGGAAACTGGGGGTTTGACTAATTGGTGATTTAAGTAATTCAACAAGTATTTACTCAGAACTGAGGTGATCTCCTACTCTCTTCTGAACTCATCCTATCTAGGTAAATGCATCCCTTCCCAGCCCCTTCCTTCCCCATGCTTCTCTTGGCTGCTCTTCTGTTTGTATGAGCCTCTGCCACACAGCCACACTGACCTTATTTTTATAGAGCACCTTTTTTTTCTCAAACCAAACTTATGGGGACCGGAAGTCCAAATATGGGAAATGGAGCCTCCCAGCTTGGTATTATCTTGTCTGTGTGAGGACATGGCATTTATCTCGCTGTGGGCCCAGTCTGTTGTTTTTGAACCCACAAATTCCACAAACTTTTGCTGAGTCCATTCTGAACCAGATATGGTACCAGGCACTGGAAATAAATAGAGACAGAGGCACTTTCTTGATTTCCCAAATAAAGAAATGGGATGCAACATGACAGAAAGGATCATGAAATCCCAGAGGAAGGGCACCTGACTCAGTTCTAAGAGAGGTGAGAACTTTTTGGAGGTGGCATTTGACCTGGTTCTTGAATGGTAAGTGGCAGTTGCAGGCACAGAAGAGGAAGACGGGAACTTGGAGACAAAAGACTGGGTTCACATCCCAGCACTGCTTCTTGCAAATTGGGGGAGCCTAAGTTTGGCCATCTATGTATTGGCTCCAGCCCCCATTGGGTGGTTATGAAGATTATAAAATAACTACAAGGTGCTATATATAGTCCAGCCTTCTCATGTCCCAGTCCCACTGGCCTTCATCTACATCCTCTTCTTCATCAGCACCCACCTGAGTGACCACAGTACAAACCTTTCATTGCTCAGTTGCCCAACTGCTAAGATATCAGATCATGAAAGTGCTCGTGCCTTAGGCTCTCACCTCACCTCCCTCCCATTCATGCCAATACTGAACTAGCCCTGTATCTGCTTTGTAAACTGGAGTCCCTTGATCTTCCCCTGCTCTGCTCACCTAGTCCTATGTTCATTTGCCTTCTTTCTCATGCGAGGCCCCACTGTCAGCTAATAAGTGATTCTCTCTGGTCTTGTCCACCCACTTGCCTCTTGGCTTCTTCTGTGTGTATCCCCAACCCATGCTCATCTGCACTGTCTTCTCCAGATTCCTGCTCCTGGCGTCTGAGAAAGCTAGAGAAAGCCCAGACTGCACAGTTCCATTGCACCTGCATAGCTCCAGTCACCACTGGGCCCTTGCTACTTCTTAGTTTTCTTTTAATTTATTTCTTTTGAAATAACTCAGTATATAAATGTGCTAGCACTTAGCCTGAACACATAGTAGGAGCTCCAAATGTTCACTTCCCTTTCTCCCCCCCGATTCCTTATCACATTATCAAGGGCTCCTAGTCCAATCTTTTTATTCTTCTTACATCTCTGATTTCCTTCAGCCCTATGCTTTTGCTGTCTTGCACAAACCTACTCCATTTCCTAATTCTCAGCTTATAAGCAATGATTCAGAGCACATGGCCTCCATCATCTAGCCTGGTCTACTTATGTCTCTAAGCCTCACTTTCCTCTTCTGAAAAATTTAAATTATGGTAGAGATTAAAAGTACCCTGTCATTGGGCTGTTCAGAAGATTAAATGAAATAATAGGTGTTAAGTACTTAGGGTAAGATTTTTTACATGGCACACACAATAAATGTTAGTTGTTATGATGGTGATGATAATTTTGGATGCATTTAAAGCTTTTTTTCCTTATCACTCCCAGAGAAACAAAGTGGCCAAGAACAAACTTGTGCTTCAGAGTGTATCCTCTCCTAAACCTCAGAAGACCTTCCTCTACAATGAACCTCTTCCTTCTTCAATCTCTTCCTTTTCATTGGCTTCTACTCCTGAATCTATAAGCATATCATGTCTTCCATATCTTAAAAAAGTAACAAATTAAATACCATGTCTCAGCTCCACTATCTCTTCTAGCTCTTCACATCTGTTCCTCAATTCATTGTCACACTTATCCAATTGGTATTTATAATGCCAGTATTTCTCTTTACCACCCCCTACACCATGCTCACCCATAAATTCCTTGATATCTGGCTTCCACCGTCAGAGTCAACAAAGCCAAAAACAGTTTAAAGATCACTGACCTTCTCCCAACCTCAACCCTTCTCAAACCATTTTTGCAGCATCCTTTGCTCCTGGTGTCCCCAGACTTTAAGAAATTCTCTTCCTTTGGCCTGCTCAACCAGCTTCTCTCCTGGCTGTGCTCCCTCTCTTCTGACCATTTGCTTCTGTTTCTCTGGCTTTTCTCCCTCCAGTACATGCTTGAACAGAGATGTTTCTAAGAATTAGACCTCGGTCTTTATTTTCCTTGCTTTACATGGTCTCCTTGGACAAACTCACCTACTTCAACAGTCACCTCCCTAGTAATACCTCTCAATCTTTGTCTCATTAGCACAACTACTTGGAAATACATCTAGGCATTATCTTGAAGAGTTAACATTTGTATGCTTTGTGACCCAGCAATTTCACTCCTAGGGATAAACCCAAGAGTAACTCTTACACAAATGTACCAGGAAACACATGAAAAATGCTCAAAGCTTGCTGTTCAGAATAAAAAACAAAAACAAAAACAAACCCAAACTGGAAACAACTCAGCTGCCTAATGACAATAGATAAATTGTGTATTTTCACAAAACGCAATATTATACAGTAGTAATGACATTCAGTCACACATAACACACAGGAATCTTAGTGACATAATGTTGAATGATAAAAGCAAGTTCCAACAGACATTATAGTGTAGCCTCTTTATAAAGTTAAAAAAAACAACAAGCAAAATCAACTTACTTTTCAGGAAAGAATAAACATGCAATAAAGTAGAAAACTGAAGAAATTACAGACACAGAAATCAGGAGCATGGTTCCCTGCGAGGCAGAGGGCGAGGGTATGGATGAGCACTTGGGCAGGTTCACAATTATATAAAATAAGTAAGTTAGGGTCATGCATACATAGGTCACGGGGAAAGAAATCCAGTTCAGCCACCCTCCTAAATGCCATTCCTGTTTTTCTAACTCCCTACTGGCACCTTCATTTGGTTATTTCATTAGCTATTAAAACTCAAAATGTAAAAAATTGACTTTATATTTATCTTCAAATTTGCTCAGTTTTCTCAATCCCAAATTTTTATAAATGACCTTCACCTCCTCCAAGGCAGTCTGCCCTATGCCTAGACACTTAAAAGACTCTTTATTTCCCCTCAATTCTGTTACTTGCCAAGTCTTACTTTAATCTCTAGTAAGATGCATCTAGGAAATGGCACAGCCAGAATTCTCACCCATATTGCTTGTTGCCACAGCCTACACTTTAATCACTTCTGTACAGGTGATAGTGGAACAAAGTGACTTTTAAGCAATGATTTTTGGCCTTGAGGCCTGAGGGTTCATCTGCCCTTCCCTGAAGGGTAGCTGATGTACCAATCTGCTCTTCCCATTGCCCCTATCTTCATTTGAGCTCTTGCCTCTCCAAATGCAGGCTGCTGAGCACCCAGATCCACCCCCTGAAGTCCTGCCCAGTGTTCTGGCTTGGACAAACTTTGCCAGGCCTGCTGGACAGCTCTTAAGGCCACCCTGCAGGGAAGAGGGCTACACTAGGCTCAGTGTGGATGGGAATAAACAGCTCTTGTGAGCAGCTGGGCCAGATGGAATCGCTGGGGTTTTTCTTTTCTTGAGCCCTGCTGGGCAGCCCTCTGCAAGAGCAACCATAGAGTGCAGCCTCAATGGGATCTTACAGGACCAACGGAGTGGACAGGCTGGGGCCAGGAGGGAGGAAGGAGATTGCAAGCATAGCCTGAAAAGCCACTATACTGCCTGGAGAAGTGATTTTTCCTAACAAGGACACAGCAGTTCCTGTTTATAGTTGTTCCAAACATCCCTCACACCACAACCCATTGCAAAATATGTGCCAAGGACCAGCAACCTTTTCTGTTTAAAGATTTCTGACTTTACAGCTGGTCTGCAACCTTGCTGGATTCTGGCCTCTGCTCCCTTATAGAGCAGGCACATTCTCTCCATGCCTCCTAATGCACCTTCTCTGCAACTCTTTTTGTGTGTCTACTCACATGGCTCCCATTTGGGCTTAAGTATGTGGGCAACGAACACCTATAGACCCTCTGGCAAGATCATTAGCATTTCTTTGGCTGTCCAGTCACCAAAGACTGGAATTCTTCAAAATGTAAAATAGACAACCCCTAAGAGATTGCCTGTAAAGGGAAAGTATGTAATTCAAACCCCACTGCTTCCTGTTCTGGGAGAGGAAATGTTTCCTGACTGGCTAGGCCATCTGGGCATTAGGAAGTGGGGTGAGCATTGGAGGCAAGGGGTCTCAGATATAGAAGGGAGAAACCTCCCATAAGAAAGTTTTCTTTCTAAATCATGCAGTTTGGGAACCCCTGTTGTTGCTGTTTTTTGTTGTTTTTTGCTGAGCCACTCAATATTTATTAAGCATCTACAGTATATAATATTGTCATTTCTAGGACTGTTGTTTTCTTGAAGTTTTTAAAGAACTACTTTCTTTTCCTCCCTCTTCTTCTTACCTCCTTTTTACTGCCTTCATCAAAGGGACATAACTCCTACATCTTAAGGATTGGAGCCATTTTAAAGTATTTTCAATCAGAATGAAGGAATAGGAAACTGTTATACAGTATTTTCTGTGATAGGAACCCTAGGCTCTGGACTTAGCAGGGCCTTGAGATGTCAGCTCTGCAGATAATTAGCTCTGGGCCTTGGACAAGGGATAAAATTCTTAATCTCAAATGTAGAGATTAAAATAGTTACCTCATACAGCAATGGTAAAAATTAACACATTGTATGTGGGAAATGTATTTATACATTTTACGTTGACTGGTGGTAGAGCGCATGATAAAAACTACCCACAAACAATGTGTTAAATGAGATAATACATGTAAAAAGCCTGGCACAGTTAGCATTATAATGATCAATAAATGACAGCTATTGCTATTTTTATTAATATGATTGTTTCATTGTTCCATTTAAGGAGAACTCATCTAAGAACCATACCCATCTGGAACTCAGCCCAAAACTAGGAAATCAAAAGAAAAAGGTCTCTGAGCAGGTAAAATTAATGTCTTTGGGCTGAGAAACAAAAACTTTATTCACAGATAAGATTCTTATTTTGAGCCTATTTAATATTGTGTATAGAATTATATCAGGCCCACAGTAGATGAGAGAAGCAAATGAAACAGGGAAGCATGTGGAAAGCATTAAAGTGTGAGAGGTGAATTTTGATGATTAGCAACCAGCACTACAGAAATAAGGCATAAGAATTATAACCACACATTATTCAGGGGCATTTAGAGTAAGGCAATTTATTGAGCATCCATTGGGTGATAGACGTTCTATTGGATGTATTGGGCACACTGTTTAATCCTCATAGCAATCCTCTGCAGTGTGTATTTTTATGCCTGATATTACAGAAGCAAACTAGCCGGTTCACAGAATTTAAGAAAATTGTCACCGAGCTAGGAAGGGGAATAATCTCAGAGCTTGAGTGCACAGACCACCTCCAGGTGTCTGATGCTCCACACTCTATCCCACTTAGTTGTTTAGATCTCTGAAGGTCCTGAGTCCATCCTCCCTTCTTCCCTCTCTTTCTTCCTCCCTTCCTTTCTTCTTTCTTTCCTTTCTTCCTTCTTCTGTTCACCCACTTGATAACTGAAACAGAGTCCTTGAGCTCAGGGCACCTAAAAAAACCTAAATTTTATTCTAAATGATTTTAGACTTGCAAGAAGCTGCAAAAATAGTTCCCATGTACCCTTCTCCCAGCTTCCCCCCATGACATCATCTCACGTAAGTGCACTCCGTTATCAAAGCAAGGAAATCAACGTTGGTACAGTGCCCTCACAGACCTTATTTGGATTTTCACCAGTTTTTGCACACACTCACCCACTTCTCAAAGAACTTATAGTCTAGTATTTCTCTTATTATAGGATAATTTGTAATTCACATTCCTGAGGTGAAATTGTATTGACATTTAACAAGTTAAGAAAAGGTACATGCCTTTGGGGAAAACATCATTCAAAATCACTGAAATAAAGTTTTGGCACTTAAAGGGGTGAACCTTTTGCTCTCTGGAACATTTACCCTGTCAAACAATGAATTTTCCAAAGTATTCTAGATAACCAGAGATGAGAGCCTGTGACTTCCCGTCAGAACATGATGGAACTGGCCAAGTCCTTAATGACTTGGAAATCCTATAAAAACTTGGTGCACTTTCAAGGTCTCCATGTTTAACTGTGAAGAGTTTTTTTTCCACCATGTTGCTCTTCAGTTTCCAAAATGCATCAGGATGCCATATTACACAGTGTGGGCAGAATATTTGTAAGTTTGGCTATCTCTTCAATTCTTTCCATGTGTGCCATGGAATTTAAGTGCTGGAGTCAAGCATTTGTGAATACAATTTTCCATATGTATTGGATTCACCACTACCCACTGAAGTACACATCTGATCCAGTTTACTGGGATTCAGGCAGGATAGTAAGAAGCTAGGAAAATTCCTTGGCAAGTGGAATGGGGAAACTGAGACAGATAGTTAAATGGCTGAGCAACTTACAGCCAGATAATAAATCAAAAGGTCTTGTCTTCCCTAACCAAGGACACTTAGGAGCAAATGGTTTACATATTCCACACCATGCTGGGTCAGACCTGCTTCCATTTGGTCCCCTTCTTTGGTGGCATTCTTTGAAGGTGAAGCTGACCAGAGAATGACCCTGACCCCTCTATATGCTCATTTTGATGAATTAGCATATTAAAAAACACATCTGGAAAGCTGATTAATATCCTATTGAGAGCCTCCCCTGAGATTTCCACAAAATTTCTGACTTTAGAGAACAGATAAAAACCCTTCGACAAAGGACCCAGTGCACAGTCTCCCTGGCACATGTCTGTGCCTCCCCTTCTTTCCTTGGGTGTGTATTTTTGCCTTCTTTCTCCTAAGCTCTAAAGGTTCCCAGGAGTCTCGCAACCAGGGTACTCTAGTGGGAATCAGCAGCTCATTTGGGGCTAATTCCCTGAACCTCTCTCTAATGACCTTCCTTTTGCTTCTGTAACTTGTTTCCTGAGTTCGTGCAGCCCAGATGGCTCCCTTCTTCTGTCTCTGTGATGTTCTTTCTAAAGGGCCACACACAGGCTCAACTCTTCCCAATGTTTCCAGAGGGCCAAGGCAGCCCCACCTAGACTCACTCCTGTTATCATGATCTTGCCTCTTTTACCATAAGTCCTTCCTTTGTTTCACTGTCCCCGGTTTTAATAAACATACTCTCAAAATCACCTGGACTCGTCTCATGAAAGCTTTCCTGCATGAAGTCAAGAACTCACACATTCCAGACTGTGCCAGGGCAGACCCACTTCCGTCTCCATCCCTTTCCAGGGACAAGATTACTTTTTTCTTTCACTTTGAGAACACTTAGAGTGAAGAGGTGAGACAGAGTGGTGTGTGCTAGTTTTGATCTGGGCAAGCTCAGGCCAAGAGAGCCAACTGTTTCTGCTAGTCTCTGACTGGCATAGCGCACAAGTATGGAGCCCCTTAGACAATGGCTCTCGTGCTCTCTCACCTCATTCTCTTCTCCTTTTTGCAGCTGGTGTATGATCTTTCTAGGCAGCCATTTTTTTCTCCCAAAATGAATAGAGAATGACCTCCCTAGTGACATTTTACAGAGATGTGCCACCAGACCCAGCAGATGGGTTCCAAACTGACCCTGACATCTTCACTCTCAACTGCTTTTCTCTTGTGTAATCTCCACCTCTGCTAGCATCATGAAACTTTAATGGCACCCTTAATGCTGCCTTTTCCTTTGCCCCTAACTTCTGCTAAGGCCTTAGTGCTATTGATTCCATCTCTTACTCGTCTCTCCTGTTAGTTCCACTCGCAGTCCCTTGAGTCTTCAGCAAGAAGGAAGCTGGCCACTCTCCTTTGCCAGATTGTGAACTCTCTGGGGGTGGCATCTGCATCTTAGCCACCATCGTGGCTCTGGGACAGCTGTGCCGTACTTGACAGATGGCAGGCCCTCAGTGATATTTGAGCGATTTTCTTAGATGCAGAATATCATTCCTGGGGGACTGATTCCCCAGACAGGGCTCTGCTCCTTTTAGGCTGGGCTCTGGGATTGCAAAAGAGAGAAAACTATGTGGACACAGGCCAAGTGGCCTGGGGGACATGGACCTCCCCATGTCTCTGCTTCTCGTGGCTTGCTTAAGCCATTGCTACCTGCCTAGCAGCCATCTTCTATTCTCCTGTTACCCCAAACCTCCATGTCTCCGGGATGGAATAGGTGAGCCCATTACCTGAGCGTTAACAGTCACGGATCCAGATTTCCTGTTACCTACTCAGCAACATGCTGTTACTCCTCATTCAACAGCTCATTAAGTTTTCCATTGTGTTAGGAGCCCTATAGTTTTTCTTTCATCAGAATCTCTTATATTCTCTATTGCTCACTCACTCATTATGTTTATCTAGGACATTTATGTGTGTGTGTGTATGTGTGTGTACATCAGCATTGCTTTGAAACTAACTCATTTTATCATTTTACCTATAAGTGAATCAGAACTCAGAGACCAAAGTGGTGGCTCCCAGTTTTGAGGGCCAGTTTTGGACAGGGCCTTAAAAGGCAACTGGCAACATCCTACACTCCCTGCCTCATGCCCCACCCTGACAGCAATCAGATCACTGGAAACCCCTCCTGTAGAACTACATCTTGGAGCTGCATTCTGGTGAATTTTCTTTGCCAGGTACTTTCAAACTTCAAAAGTTGTCTCTAATACCCTGGGATTTATGTTTTATCTGCTTAAGAAGATAATCAGGCCATAGCCAGGCATTTTGTAGGAATACACATTGAACAGGCATCTGGGGTATTTGTTGCAAAATATGCTTGGGAGTCTCCAGACAGATTAAGCTTTGTCACCGTTGCGTTTCGAAGGGTCACAGATTCCAATCAAGTGTGGCAGCCCGAGTCTGCCAAGCCCGGGACTTTGAGCTATCCTCTGATTATTCACTGAGGAGACAGGAACGGGAGCCTGGGCTATCCTGGTCCTGAACCCCTTGAGCCCGGCAAAATTAGGATTCTGGAAAGGCCCTCAAATCTTTTTGTGGTAAAGGCAATATGTTTTTGGAAAAACACAACTTCCTGTTTTTATCCTGAAAGCAAGGTTTTTAAATTTCCAAATAATGCTCATAAAGTTTTTCAGACATCAAACAAATCTTGCATAACAATATGAAGATTTAAGGGTAAGTAAATTAAAAGCATGTGCATTAAATGTCCCTTAAAATACACACGTGTTTTAAGATTATGGAAGGAAAGTGCTTGACAAAAGGCCTATTGGATTTCATGAAACCTTGAATGTTTGAAAAATAGGACATTTGATGAATTCCAAACAAAACCAAGTTCTCCTATCTATGGCAGAATGCTGTAAGTCAGTCTTCTGTGCGTCCAAGATAAATGGTCTGCCTGATCCTGGAAGGGAACAGCAGCCCCCATGCCTTGCAAGTATAGGCAATGTGAACCATCAGTTTCAGTGGAGAAAATGGGAGTGAGGTCATGGTCACAGCCACGCAGCGAACCCCCCAGAGGGACCTGATTTATAACTGCTTCGGGAGCCTCACAATATTACATCGTTTGATTTTGTATACACATAATGTCTCAGCCTTCCCACCCCACAAATGCGTTAGGTAATATTAAAGATTTTTCCACTGGGGCATGTTAAAGTCTTGGCTTTAGTCCAAGCCAAAATCCAGCTACTCCTTGGGCATTATAATTGAGGTCTAAATAGAACTTGGCACCGTCCTAGGGTCTCTCAATCAATCAACTAACATTAAATGCCTCCTAGACCAAGGCAGTCCTCAGACTGGGGGCAGGGAGGAGGTGGGAGAAGTGGGCCTATGAAAAGTTCAGACTCTTAGAAGACAAAGTCCCACTTTCAAGTAGCTAATGTTCCAGCTGAGGGGCTAAAACACGTGGGAAATTACCAAATTTGCTGGTTCATGCACCTGTGAAAGTGCACTTGTGAAATGTTTATGGAACACCTACTATATACAACACACTGGGCTAGTGCTGGGGATACAGAGGTAAACCAGATAGGCCTGGTGCTTGCTCTTAAACTGAGAAGATAGGCATCAAACAGCTAATTACATCATTTATCCTTAATTGTAATTGTGAGTGCCAACAAAGAGAAGGACAGGGTACTGGGAGATGCCTCCAGAAGGGGTATTTCACCAAAGTTATGTGAGTTGAATTGTCCTAGATCTTTAGTTAAAGTTTGCTCCACCTGCTTGCATGTTATACATGCAGGATCTCAGGCCCCTCCCTAGTCCTAGTGAATCAGAATCTGCATTTTTAACTCAATTCCAGGTGATTCTTAATGCACATTAGATTTCTAGAAGCAGTGCCAAAGTAACACACTCTGCAGCAAGAGAGCAGAGAATGCCTAGATTACATGAGTGTTCGAATATCTGGATTAAATGGAAGAGACACCTCTTTTCCTGGATGACAGTTAGACAGCCGAGTCAAATGTGGAGGAGTCCACATCTCTTGCATAGATACTGAAGGATTCCTAAGGTCAGTTAACAGACCATTCATCTTTGCATCTTATGGGGGCCGCTTTGTCTATTTGTATCTTATTTTCAGTTATGCATCTACTGGGTCAGGATCCTTTCATGTTCCAAAATAGAAGATCTATTCTGTTTGGCATCAATATTTCCCTCCTGTTTCCCTCCCTCCACTCTCAGTGCTGGCTAATGCTTTCCAGATGAGGTGTGAGCAGCTGTTAATTGTATGCGGATCAGTCTTGATTTGTGTTTCAGTCAGCAAGGCACCTCACTAATGGGTCTGAAACTTGGCAGCAGGCCTGGGACCAGTGTCAAAGGAAACAGATCCAAAAGACACACCGAAAAAGGCAAGAAGACAGGGAGTGGATAAAAACAGTTTGGAGGATGAAAGGAGGGGGAAGGAATCAAAGGGACAGGAGAAAACTAGAGAGCCTACTGAGGCAAATCAGCAGAAAAACAGATCTAGGAAAGCAGGAGATGTGGAGGAGTGGGAAGAGAGACAAACCCTGGAAAAAGGTGGGCAGGCAAAGGGGACGGGAGCAGTGGCACCGGCCTCTCTGATGGGAGGCAAGATAGTCAGACTGTATGTTGTGATGTGATCCTGAATGCTGATGATGCCTGTGGCTGCTCACAGCGGGCACAGCTCACAGGGAGTGTCAACCAGGGCAGTACTCCTCCTTTTTTGAAGGCAGTAACCTGACACGTCTCTCCCCTCCCCAGCCCTGAGCTTTCCAAGAGCTAGGCAGGGAGCGATGAACGCTGACAGGAGCCAGTGAATGAAAGCTCAAGTTCCAAGCCTGACAGAGTGGAGGGGCCCAGACATACCTTGGCTTTATGAGCTGAGGCCAGAGGGAGGGCCTCTCCTGGATTGAGCTCCTGGAGCTGGCTTTCCTGGAATTGGGTTGGAAAGGGGCCTTGTTAGGGAAAGCTGAGAACTGAAGCCTAAGGCCTTTCTGAATTGGACACATTCATTGTATTTATTTAAAAAATATCACCTCTACAAAGGGAGGAAATCCATCTGCCAATATGAATTCTAAATTGTCTGAGTCAGGGAGAACCCACATATACATGCAAATTTGTGCAGGGAGGAGAGAGGAACGAAAACAGGAAGAGATTATCAAGAGGCTGGAAGGAGAACGAGGAAGAGAACAGGACTACCAGTGGACAGGCTCTTCACTTAGGCATCTGCAAAGCAGTGGCACACCACACACCCCTGCCCTAGCAAGAGGCAAATAAACAAACCTGTGTTTTAGAGAACAAAGCACTTCAAAAAAAGCATTCATGTTCAAACAAAAACTTATACACAATTGTTCACAGCAGCACTGTTCACAATCACTACACGGTGAAGTCAACCCACACACTCATCAACTGATGACCAGGTAAACGAAATGTGGTGCATTCACACAGCAGAATATTATCCAGCCATCAAAAGAAATAAAGAATTGATGCATACTACAAAAGTTATGAATCTTGAAGACAAAGTTGAAGATACTAGACATAAAAGGCCACATATTGTATGAGTTCACTTATATGAAACACACGGAAATGGCAGATCAGTAGTGACAGAATGACGTTGAGTTGTTGCGGGGGGCTGAGAGGGGCAGGCAGAGCGGGGAATGGCTGCGTAATGGGCATGAAGTTTCCATCTGGGATGACGCAGGATTTCTGGGACTAGACAGTGGCGACGGTCGCACAACATTGTGAGTTTACTTAATGTCACTGAGCTGTGCATTTTAAATTGGTACATTTTATGTTGTATGTACTTTGCAGTTAAAAATGCAAAAAAAAGGACTGATATCTCATCATTGTGAAAATCTGAAAAACAAAACAATTTGTTCTCCCATAAACTGCTTTTATTTTGATTCACACTTGGAGGGGCAAATGCACATATGACCCTGAAATGGAGAGAGAGAATACTAAGTTCTGATGAAGAAAGGAAAAATGGTGATGGAAATAGGAAGGTAAAAGTCAGAGAAAAGCAGTTACGTATAGGGTAGGAAAGAAATGAAAGGGATAGCTGACAAAGAAGAGGAGGGGAAAGAAGTGAGGAGAAATAAGTTTGTCACGTTTCACCTAGGAGAGAAAGACCTCAGACAGAAAAAGAGAGAAATGGGAAACAAGGGGAATCTTTGAGTGGTGTCAACGGCATAGAAAAAAAACTAAGATGAACTAAAAGAAACTCTTAAAACAAACAACAGAAAAACACACAATGTGAAGAATGCTTCATCTTATGCCCCCTTTTATTTCCCATGACATGAGATCTTAAAACTGTGACGTGCCATAGATCTAGGGGCTGGGACCTGAAGGGGCAGTTATGTGGGGATAGATCCTTCCTCTCTCCACAATGGGCCTCCTTAGCCAAGGCAATTAATTATCCACCAAAGGCTGGTCTTTCAGACCTGTGGTCCCCATGCTGGACATGAGTAAGCAGAGACCAGGAGAGCCTCAGTCAGGGACGCAGGGAGGGGAGTTATATGTTGAGTGGGCAATCAGGGAATGACATTTTTCCTGTGTGATCTGCAGTTCTGTGATCTTGGTGTGAATGACTAAGCCATGTGCCAGTGCCTGAGAAAAGGTCGGTCGGTGGGTCAGGGGATCAGTCCGTGAAGGTTTATTACAGACACATGCACTATTTAAAAGGTTTGCTGAGGGGACTTATGAGGCCTTGTCTCACAGAGAGTTGTTAGATGAGCGGTTGTTACATGGGTTGAGATTGGAACTTTCTGACGTTGTTATATCCAGGTAGCTGGGATGTAAACATTCTCAAAAATGTTTTTTTTATTTGAAAATACATATTAAAAAGATGAAAATATAAAGTGCCCATAATGCCACCACTTTGGTGGATATATGTTTGCATATTTACCAATACTTAGAACAAACTCACACACACAAGATTATACAAAACACACTGTTTTATGTGAATACCTTTCTAGAGAAGTGATTTTCAACCTTGTTCATCTCATGGCACACATAAGCTAAATACTAAAATTCTGAGGCACACCCAAAAATATTTTACATTTTTTGCTGATCTGATGAAAAATAGGTACAATTTTGGTTGATTTACAAAAAAACAATCATAATAGTAATTAACTATGCTCTTTGCTCCAAACTGACTTTTTTAAAAAATCAGGTGCCAGAGAGTAAAAGCAGGGTAAATGGTGATAGAAACAGACATGATAGTGATGGTGAACATATAATACATTAACTACAGATGATATATTAGAGAATTGTATGCCTTAAACCTATATAATTTTATTAACCAATGTAACCCCAATAAATTCAATTTTTAAAAAATCAGGTGCCTATACTTATACATAAGAATTTCTAGTATCAAGAATTAACCAATGAGATGCAACTTTATTATGTGATCTGACCAATAAGGTGCAACTGTATTATATGACATGTATATTTATATTTCAAGACACATCAGACAGCTATTGTTGTGTTGGCTGTTGTCATTTTATGAATTTGACAACATAAAGCAGAAGAGGTCAGTGCCCCTGACTAACTAGTCAGGTATTACACATTCTAAAAATTCTTGCAGCACACCAGTTGAAAACTGCTGTTCTAGGTGATTAAATAATCTTCACCAACGTTGTAATGACTTGGGTCTGTGTGTGTTCAAGGGCTTCATGATAAAAACAAAACAGGGAGATCGGAGCAAGACAGTGATTCTGGGAAGGCAGTAAGGACTTACTGTGCCAAAGAAGGCACAGTTGTACCATGTTTTGCAAAAACTATCAGTGTTTGAGAATGATCCTGATGATGATGGTGAGCATGTCACAGACAGGGCCCAGGCCTTCAGCTTCAGTCCTGAAATGAAGACAGGATGGACTGGCAGCTAATCCACAATAGACATACAGCATGAGCAACACTTAGACTTTCACGTTATAAGCACACACACACACATGCACCAAAACAAAACAAAAACATACAAATGATAATAAGACCACCTTCATTTTCTAAGGCTTCAAGGAAGGACACCTGTAAAAGAAATCAGCTTCTTGGAATCTGGGTTCCTTCTTGTGCATATCTGGTAATGCATTTGAATCTTATGAGGAATGTGGGATTTTCCAGACTGAGCCTACAAACACTTTCATTCTTTAACTGGATGGGGACTCAGGGGGGTGTCTCACTTCCTTTGTAAGGAAGAAGCTTGTGAAGGCCTACCAGTACTTGTCCCAGGTGGAAGAAGATGGACATAGCAGGTGTTCTCCTAGGCTTTGTTAGCAGAGTCTATGAGGAGTTTAGGAGCTACAGCCACTTACATGTGCAAGATACCACTCAAGTAGGTGACCAAGGCAACCACTACCTATAAGGCTGCACTTGTAGCTACCACCAGCCAGATGAGGAGGCTTTGTTCCAGTGGCCTGAGATTTTCAGCCTTTATGTCTTTCTCCCCTCTTCCAGCAACTCTGTAGCCCAGAACTACACAGTTAGTGGCTGAAGGGCACAGGGGTCTTCCCGGTAATTGGGACTGGGGAGCACAATCTTTCACGGACTAGGAGGTGAGTATAGCACTGGAAAATCCTACTTACATGATGACACAATGTCTCCCAGGCCTTCCAGTAACCTGATGAGTATACGGTCCTCCAGCGGCCTCTCGCTGCACTCAGAATAAATTCCTAAATCCTTACTATGGTCCTCAAGGCCCTATGTGACCTGCACCATGACACCCTCCAACCTCTGTGGTCTTATCTCCTTTGATGCCAACCTCACTCACTTGTTTCTAACCAAGGGGGCCTCCTTGTAGCACCCAGCACCCTCCCACCTGCCTCTGGGCTTACTTTGCCCTATGCCTTGGATACTTTTCCCTCTGTGTTTGCATGGCTCCCTCCCTCACTTCATTCTGGCTCTACTCAAATGTCACATCGTTACCACCAAAGCATTTTATGACCACCTTATTTAAACAGCATTCTCCCTCCATCACTTACCTATCTATTAGCAGTAGGGATAAGGGCTAACAGAGCCAGGAAAGGGGACAGATAGATAAGTGATGGGTGAAGAATATATATAAATGCATAATTATGTAAATGTGTATTTGAGTACATATTTATATATCTCATTTATTATTTGTCATCTCCACTAGAATACAGGTTCCATGAGAGCAGGGACTTTGTTTTGTTCATTGCTATATTCCTGGTTCCTTCAACAGTCTCTGGAACACAAGGTTCAGTGAGCAGTGGTTGGATAAATAAATGGCCACTCTTTCTTCTAGCTGATTACTTTATCTTTTAGTCCATAACTTAGAACCATTTGTTTAATGGTTCTTGATCTCTTCTACTTGCACTTAAGCCTCAAATCTTGCCATATTTCAGAGAGAAAATATCCTTAAGCCACCTGAATTCCAACTCAGGGGAGAGCAGATGACCCTGCCTAAAGAATTCCCTTGGATATGGCTGCTTCTTTATTGGACACAACCTCCTACTCATCAATCCCAAGTCTCGAGACTCAAATAAATCCTCTCTTCTTTCTACCCAAATCAGAAATAGGTAGGCCAATAAAGTTACCCATGTCTCTGAGGTAATTGATGCCCCAAATGTTAAATGACCTTACTTCATATATCCAGCTGGTGACTATGCAGGGCAGCAGAAGAGCATCTGCAGGCCTCTACCATATTGGCTGTCAAACAGAGTTGTTCCCATGTCTATGACAAACTTCCTCTATCCATCAGCCTCCACTGCTAACTCTGCTCCCAAGATCCCATGTCCATAATGCACTCCATGACATTGACTTGGGATAACCTGGTCTCCTGTCACCTAAATCTCCTAATTCTGATCTCTATGGCTGCCCATCACTCTGCTGGACCTCAAGCAGCCCCACCATTCACTTCCCTACAGTCCAAGCCCTGGCAGCCCTGATGACTGAGGCTAATATCTTTAGAGCAGCCCATCAAGTGTGACCCAATGACAGTGCAGCTTCTGACCACTCCTCTCCGTGCAGAACCTTGTGTAAGCACGACATTATCTCAAATGCCCTAAAAATGAGAAAAATCAAAGGGCAAATCCTTAAAGCCTGAGTGGTTCTCCTTGGAAGTAAGTCAAGATGCTCTAAAGTCAAGTTTGGGTTTATAAGTGGTCAGCTTCTCTACCCTTTTGATGTTGAAAGGGCACTAAGAGAGGGGCTGTTGCTTCTGAAAACTCAGATGGTGCTATCTGAGGAACTGCCCTTCCTGACTCATGGAGGCTTTCCAACGCTGCAGGAGGGCAGCTCTTCCTACTCAGGTGTCTGGCTGGGATTTTGGCCTTGTCCAAAAAGGATAGCTGGGAACCATGAGGTTGGGAGGTTGTGACTGGGAAAGAATGGACAAAGAGGCCTGATGGCTCTAATCTGTTACAGGCGCCTCATTACATGTATGTCAAGCCCTGCTCAACCAAGGAGTGTGCATGTTGACGGACTGACTCTCCTCCCCATTCCCTGCAGGGTATTGGGGGATCTTTTTTCTTTTTCCATCTGCAATGACTTTTGCTATATCTCCCATGCCAGCATCTTTATCTTTGAGGAAAAACTGTGACAACAACATTATGTACATAGGCAGCATCTAGATGTTCAGCAGAAGACATGGCATTGTGATGTGTGGAGTTTAAGAATTTAAATGTTTAGTTACATGTCATCAAAACATTTTAGAATCCTTCCACACACACCTAGCCTATGGTGCCTTGGCCATATTCGTTCACCTACAGCAGACAAATAGATGGAGAGAATAAGTCCAAGCCCTCTTACCTGCCAACATAATCAGGAGTGGAGAGAATCTGAACCAGGTTCTCACCATTTGCAAGCGCCACCCGGCCCCACACACTTGGATTCCCGATCATTCTCTAATTTGCACCAGTCACATAAGAAACAACTTACTGTTTGTCAATATAATATATGATTAAGAAGGTAAAAAAGAACTCCTATTCCATCAGAAGGCCTTTCTAAGTATGAAATAAAACCTAGAAATCAGAAATGAGAAGATTCATAAATCTGACTACATACAAACTAAACACGTTGGCAAGGTGATAATCCTAGATAAGCAAAATCAAAAGACACATGATAAGCCCTGGCTGGCATAGCTCAGTGGATTGAGCTCGGGCTGGGAACCAAAGTGTCCCAGGTTCGATTCCCAGCTAGGGTACATTCCTAGGTTGCAGGCCATAACCCCCAGCAACCGCACATTGATGTTTCTCTCTCTCTCTCACTCTTTCCCCCCCTTCCCTCCCTAAAAATAAATAAATAAAATTAAAAAAAAAAAAAAAGAATTTCAGTTTAAAAAAAAAAAAGACACATGATATACCTGGAAAACATGCACTTCTTATTTCACAGACGAATGGTTAGTTTCCCTAAAAAATAAAGAACTTGAAAAACAGCAATAAAAGCCCTACTAACACAATAAAATAAAGAATAAAGGAAAAGACTGTATAAATATAGAAAAGACTAAACAAATAGCTCTGAAATATGTGAAAGATGAACCATCTTGTCCATAATAAGAGAAACTAATTAAAAATACACTGACAGACCACTTTTCACTTATCAAATTGACAAAGTCCAAGAAATTTGATAAACTAAGTTGCTGCAAGTTTAGAGAAATAAGCACCTCAATATACTGTAAGTGGAAGTGTAAAATAATATTTAATGAAGGGAAATTTGGCGATATTTAGCATAATCACAGTGCTCATACCATTTGACTCCCTTTTAGGAATTTATCTTAAAATATACTCTCATCTGTGAAATAATGTATATACAGAGTTATTTAGTGCATCATTATTTTAAATAATAAAAGGTTGGAAAGAACTTAAATAACCATCAATAGTAGGCTAGTTAAATTATGATACACTTATACAAAGAAACCTTTTCAGCTTAAAAAGGAATGGAAATTTCTTTAATATGCTGACATGAAAAAATTTTAAGATCTAGTAAGTGGGAAAAAAAGAGAGGTACAAAAACCTATGCAGTATATGCCATCTTTGTGTGGAACAGAGTGAGGAAATAGCTGTACGTATTTACTTATGTATAAAATAGTTCAGCAAGGATACATTAAAAGCTGCTACCAATGGTTGCCCTGAAGAAGGGAGTCAGGTGAAGGATATGAGAGAGATATTTTACCTATATCCTTCCGAATTTCCTAAATTTTGAAACTGGTGAATGCATTACCTCTCCAAAAAATTTTAAAGCGATTATTTTTGATTCTGTGAAATCTCAATTAATCCAACCATCAGCTTCAATAATTAAAATCTTGGATAAAAAACTCAATAAATGCAGTAAATAATCTTTAAAGAATTCATTAGTTCTAATTTCTGGTTGGATAAAGGAGAGAGAGATGGAAAGTGTGAGAGAGTAAGAGGAACAGCTGCCATCCAGGAGACTAGCCAGGGATGATGGGGAATGGAGAGGAAAATGCACAGGGAAAGAGGAACGCACAGAGGGAGAGGGAACTCACAGGTCGAGGGGGCAGAGGCAGCAGCTGCTGAAGTAGGTGCTGCAGGCGAAAAAGCTGCTACCGCACTGGGCCATTCAGGGTGTGCTTCAGACCAAACTGTCCAGAGCCACTACTGCTCTTTGAGGCTGAGTTTATTTTTCCAGGGACTTCGTGGGGGTTTCTCCTGTGTATAAGGAATTGACAAAGGTTTGAGAAATTTACTTAGGAAACATGGAGGTCCTGTGACCCCACCAGAGAAAATAAACAAGTGTAAAGTGGTACTTACAGGAGGATAACATAACTGTGACTTCATGATTTGGCAGATTGTATCAATACTATGAATTGTGGATATTCAGTGAATTTACCGGACTTACTTATATATGTACAAGTATTATAAGGTGTGAAACAATTTATAATCCCACACAATTTACCCTGGTATATTTTGCTTCTTTAATATTGATGGCTCTGTTTCTGTAACACTTTTAAGCAAACATGCCACTACACTAGAATGGTTTGCTTATATACCTTCTTTCATGCGCTAGTTGGTGAAATTTTTGAGGATACTGGGTTTTACCTGACTCATCTTTGTTTTCCCAAACCTACAACATCCCAGGTGATCACTGCTGAATTTAACTGAATTCAAACCACTATCAGTTAGAGGTGATGTTTGGCTGCATGCAAGGAAGACCCAACCAGGGGAGGCTTAAATAAGATAGGAATCACACAGCAAAAACCACAGAGGTGGCAGCCCAGCATCGGCGCTGTGTCTGCTGAGGACCAGCCAGGGCCCGGGCTGACGCGGCACTCCGCTCGTCCTTCTCCGGGTAAAAAATGGCAGCGGGGCACCCTCACCCACTACGGGGACCGGGAAGTGAGCGCAAAATACCAGACACCAAACCCTGTGACAGCCTCCAGCCCGGCCCAGCGGGCTCTGCTTACATCTCACTGGACAGCAGTGGATCACGTGCCTCCCCTAGCTGCAGGGGCGTCTGGGGGCTCGGTGGTTAGAGAGTCCTGCTGTAGCTCAAGATAAAATTCAGGTTCGCTTAGTAAGAAGGGGAAGATGAAGAGGAGTATTGGACACAGGTGTGTAAAGGCCAAAATACAAACATATTTCCAACTGTGAAACTTTTCATTTGTGTGTATCCCTTCTGTGAGTAGATTCGTAGTGGTGACGTTCCAGTCCCTTGCAAATCCCAGTGGGTTCAGCCTGAATACAGACCTGAATCAGAGGCCACCCGTGACCTTCCTTCCACCACCCCTAGGTCCCTGGTGATGTGTCTGATGTATTCTAAGACTCTAAAATAAGAACCGGGGGTAGTGCATTTCCTAAATTCCATCCGCTGTCTTCCGAGTTGAGGATTGGATGGATATTCCTAAGGGGCAGAACTGGATGAAAACTCCTTCTCACTCTGCTGCTCTTTCTCAGTACTAGCCCCAACCCCACCACGCGGCAGTCCTCTGGGGATTGTATCACGGGATTGTCTCCATCAGTGAGTGGATCTTATACAAACGTCTGGCAGCAGAGCCCAGCCTGTTCCAATCCTCAGAAGCCTCTCCAGACCACAGACGTTCTATTGGATGGTCAAGTGATCTTTCCCCTGAGTCTGAGGAGGAAATTTGTGCTGGTCTCCTGTGCTTCTCCCCAAGCAGGGGAAGGTTGTTCATTCCACATAATTAATGGACAGAGGAACTGGCCCTGATTTATTTTACTCATAGGAATGAAAGTCGTTTCTTTCAAGAGAAAAATGTGTGTCTTTGCCTCACCCAAACAGAGTAACAATTTCCTGTAAGTGGTAGATACACTTGGGCCAAAGGTGAGGGGAAAAGGCAATTCTCAAAAAATCTAAAAGAGAAACTAAGCACAGTTTTAAAAAAATGTTTCTGTTTTGGTCATATCATTTTAAATGCTACATGTTTTTATGAGACTGTTATTAAAAAGCATTGAATGAGGATTTTTGGTTGAGTCTGATGTGTTACAGACTGGATCTCTGTGGCCTTTTAGAATTTTCTAGCTGTTTAAAAAGCCTTTAACTTACTTTGAAACAAGATTGTTGGGTTTTACTGACACATCAAAGCCACATAGAGAATGACACGTGTCAAATACCTGCCTGCTGTGTACAGAGCAGTGTGCTCGGGACCTCGATAAATGACAACGGCTGTGGCTCTGAGGCCCTGTCAAACTGCATTTGCAAAACTCGTTGCAGATGAGTTTTATGAATCCATTAGAGTAGATCAACAAAACCTATATCCGTCTCAGCAAGGTCATTAATTTCACACCAGTAATAGTCCTGTGCCTGTGTAGTTTTAAAAGGAGGAAGTGCACATAGTCAGCGATATTGTAATAACTATGTGTGGGGCAAGGTGGGTATTTGAAATATCGATGGGACCACTTTGTAAAGTATATGAGTATCTAACCACTATGCTGTACACCTGAAACTAATACAGAATAATATGAAACATAAACTTTAATTGGGGGGCAAAAAGGAGGTAGTAGAATGAGAAGAACATGGGTTTTAGCTTTAGGCCTGTGTGTGGATTCCAGCTTTGCTGTTTGTATATTAGGGAAGTTACCTCTAGCAAGTACACCTCTCTTTGCCTCAGTTTCTTTATCTGTAATTGCCTTGCAGGGTTGTTGTTACTGAACGTAAAGCTCTTGACTCCTGGCAAGGTACTTGACAGATGGTCGTTGTAATTAATGCACAAAGCTCTTTCCAGTGCTCAACTTCCCCTGAAGCCTTCTGAACACAATGAGGTGGGCGTTCACCTAAGCACTACCTCCCACGACATAAACGCCTTTGTCACTGACTTAGGGTATGCCTGTCCCACTCTTCTGCCTCCCACCTATCCTGCCTGGAACAATTTCTGCCAGACATCATCTCCTCTGGGAAACGTCCCCTGAGCTGCAGGACTGGATTAGGTGCTTGAGTGCTCCCAGAGGCCCTGGGCTCCCTTCTGTGGCAGCCCTTAACTGACAGTCTTCTGATTGTCTGCCTGCTCCAGGGACAGCGTGTTTGCTTTGTTTTGACAGTAAACAGGTCATGGTAACTACCCATTTTAAAAAAACTTTACTGAAGTATAATTTAAATAACATAAAATCCAGTTGTTTTCAGTGTACAACTCAAAGGTTTTTCAGTAATTTTATAGAATTGTGCAACCATCACCACAATCTAGTATTAAAACAATTCCATCACCCCAAAGAGATCCCTTGTGCCCATCCCCCAGCCCCAGGCAACCACTAATCTATCTTCTATCTGATAGATTTGTTTTTTCTGGACATTTCATATAAATGGCATCATGCAATATGTATTCTTTTACATTTCATCTCTGTCATTTAGCATGAAGAACTGTTTGAGATTTATATATATGTAGTTTATGTCAGTAGTTTATTTCTTGTTCTTGATGTATATCGTTCCAGTGCATGGATACACAGGGACCCAGTTCTGTGTGCTGTTGTGTGCCCAGTGATGAGTTCAGTGCCTGCGTATTACAGCAAAAGCTAAGAAATGTGTGTTGCTTCAGTTAAGTGGAATTGTGATATCATTGAAGTTGGTTTGACATATCAAGCACACCATAACAAGGGGGGCAAACAAGAACACACAGTCCAATGCTTGTGCCCTGTTTTGGCAACGTCAACTCATTGACGTGCAATAAAGTTTCAAGTCATTACCTGGAGGGACTCAGTAGCTTCTTACCTTACCATTTTATCATGTCTGGATTTTTAAAATTCTGAAGTGAGAACCTCCCCTGCCACCTCAGCTGTTTTGACTTTTTTTTTTCATTTTCCCTGAATGCTTTGATGATTAGTGATATTGGGCATTTCTTTGTCTGTCTCTGGGCCATCTGTATGTCCTCCTTGGAGAAGTGTGTATTCAGGTCCTTTGCCCATTTTTAATTGGATTTTTTGTCTTCCTGGCATTGAATTGTATTAGTTCTTTGTATATTAATATTTTGGATATTAAATCCTTATCAGATGTATCATTGGCAAAAATGCTCTCCCGTATAGTGGGTTCCTTTTTCATCTTGCTGATTGTTTCTTTAGCTGTGTAGAAGCTTTTTAAAATATATGCACCCCTATGTTCATAGCAGTGCTATGGACAACAGCCAAGATCTGGAAATAGCCTACGTGCCCATCAGTAGATGAGTGGATGAAAAAGCTGTGTTGCATTTACACAATGGAATACTGCACAGCAGTAAAAAAGAAGAAACTCCTACCTCGTGAAACAGCACAGATGGACCTGGAGACTATTATGCTAAGTGACTTAATCCAGTCAGTGAAACACAAGTACCACATGATCCTATTTATATTCTAATGAATACAATAAACTAATGAACAAAATAGAAACAGAAGCGTAGATTCATGATGTGGACCCCGGCTTGTGGGGTCCACCACATTGTGGACGAGACACAAAACATTCACACGGACTACCGAGTCCTGTGGAGGAAAAGGGAGAGAGCATGGCTTTTCTCTCAAGGGGAGCAAAAGCCACGGCCCTTGTGGTGACTGGCCTTTATTGGCTTTCTCTGCACATTACATGATGGTCCTCATTTACTATGCACAGGTTCACTTTAGGTGGTTATCTTTTACAGAAAACAAAGGCTAATCACATCACAGAAGAGGGATATTTGCAAATGTAAAGGGAAAAGTGGTTGAACCGGTTACATCCATACTGGGAAGTTTTAGCTTGGATTTTAGGAAGTTACAGTAAGCGCTTGTGGTCTCAATTCAGGGTGAGGGAGTTCTAGCAAAAGCAAGTCTCAAAGCGGCCTAGGTACATTGCAGGCCTGACTCCCTATGGAGAATCTATCCATGGTTGTGGGTCCTGTGCATCTCCCAGTGGGAGCTGGGCCCACGCCACACAGAATGGTCTCCTACAGATACATGGAACAGACTGACAGCTGCTGGCATGGGGGGGACTGGATGAAAGATGGTGAAGGAATAAACCAAAGAACACTTACACACGACCCATTGACATGGAAAACGATATGCTAATTGACTGAGGGAGGGGAGAGGTGGGGCTGGGTGAAGGTGGGGCAAAAGAGGGAAAAGCAGGGAAAACTGTAATAGTGTAAACAATAAAAAATTTGAATGCTCATATTTGCCCCACCACATAGTGGACATCTCATAAATATTAAATGGTAATTTACTCACTTATTTGATAATTAAGTATTGGGCACCTACTGTGTGCCTGGCATTAATTTAGGTGCTTGGAATACTTCAGTGAACAAAACAGGCAAAAATCTCCTAGGATGAATGTGTTGTGTATCTACAGTATTAGTAGAGCTTATGAACTTAACCTATGAAAACCTTAACATGTTCTTCGAAAGTCATTAGACATGAGGTCAAAAGATATGAATAAACTATTCACATAATTAAGCATACTTGTAGAACACAGATAAGCCTCAATAAAAATTAAGTAAATGAAAATATAAATGACTTTATAGAAGTTAGTAGAAATGGTACAAAAAATAAAAATTATATGTGTTGTAGATGGGTTATAGACATCCTAAAGTGCTGGAAGCATTATAAATTGCTCAGGTCTTTTAGAAACTGATTGCACCATAGATTTAGAAATTTCTTTTTTAAAAAATGAATGTCCAAAGGAAATAATTTAGGGAAAATATTATACCAGAGCTACTGATAAAAGAAAAAAGATTGGACATACTTCAGATGTCCCATCATTTGGGACTTATGGTATAATAGGATGGATTACTCTTACGTACTAAAAAAATTAGAAGACTATACATTTTGTGATACACAGAACATATGTATATACAAAATAACATTAGTTAAGCAAGGAGTGAAAAATATTATGCACAAACTGATTATAGATATATAAAATATGTACCAGAAAAGAGCATAAAGTACTATGCTTATTTGTATTTGAAAATTTTTTATGACATATAATGGATTTCTAAAACTCAATATTTATTCCCCCCATACCACAAAGTACGATTTCTTTGTATAGTCTCCATTTCTACTCTTTTTCCGGTTAGTTGCATCAGTGAATTAAACAACAACAACAACAACAACAAAACACTATTCTTCTCCTTAGGCACTGCATCCAGGCCTCCTCCATCAGCGCAGATCCCCAAGAGCTGTGTGTAGAAGAGCAGGGGTGGAAAGAACCTAGAGGCCAACCAAGCCCCTCTTTCACTTCACAGAGGCAGGAACTGATGTCCATAAAGGCGAACGATCTTGTCCAACGTTACCCAGTGGGTTGGTGAGAAGGATAATAAAAAACGTAAGTCTCCACTGTCTTCGCCACCTAACATAGTCTCTGGTATGTAGAAGGAATTAAAGAATATTTGTTGAGTGAAGGGATGATTTTATAACAAAAAACTGATATGCCAGAATTCATTGAAATGCCCACACCCTGGCAATCTTCCCTGTGGGTACCCAGCTGAAAATAGGAAATGATTTGGACTCACAGAGCAGAACTAAAAACCAAACCAAACCAAACAAACAAAAAACCCCAAGAAATAATAGAAGGAAACCAAAAGCAGCAATCTGCTTTGGTAGAAGGTGGCTGTCAGACTTAAAATATTTGAAACAGTCTTAATTTTCATGGATGTGCCCACTGTCCTGCAGCTCTAGGTCTTGGACCAATTAAAAGCTATGGGTTTATTTTGGTTTATTTTAGGCAGCCTGCTGTGGCATCTTCCTGTTGTGGTTGACGATACTTGTGTGGTTGGATTAGAGCATAATGCTCATTGTTTTATTTCAAAAGGAAGTAGAGCTGGTAGAGGAAGTCTATGGAGAGCCCTTGGCGGGGGAAGGTGACACGTCTCATGGAGTAACTGGGACAATATGAAAAAATGTGTGCCTGGCATTAATTTAGGTGCTTGGAATACTTCAGTGAACAAAACAGACAAAAATCTCCTAGGATGAATGTGTTTGTGTATCTACAGTATTAGTAGTGCTTAGTTTTCCAAACTAAGATGGAAAAGGCCATGTGGCAACTTGTGTGTTTTGGAGGCAGTCAGGAGAGGGGGGACATCTCCATGGTAGTGGGTGGAGCAACTGTGGACAAGTCACTCTGCTCTCAGTTTCTTCCAGGGTATGTAATAACTCTGATTAAGAGATTCAGAGGAGGTAACAGATACGAAAGAATTCTAAAAATATAAAGTGCTATAAAAGCTTATAGTGGTGATGATGGAGGTTGAAATTGAATTTAGCATGGACAATATTTTTTGTAAGCAATTGATGTGATCTCATTTCTTTCTTTAAAATTTATTTATTTATTTATTTATTTATTTTTAGACAGGGGAAGGGAGGGAGAAAGAGGAGAGAAACATCAATGTGTGGTTGCCTCTCAAATGCCCCTGACTGGGGACCTGGCCCTCAACCCAGGCATGTGCCCTGACTGGAAATTGAACCAGTGGTTTGGTTTACAGACTGGTGCTCAATCCACTGAACCAGACATTTCTTATTTCTTTTGAAATGATGGTGAGCAGGAAAGAGTGATCAGAGGAGGTCATGCTTATAAGGAGAGAGGGAATGACGGCTCCCTTGAAAAGAAAGGATGATGGATCCCAGAACTTGAGTGTGGACCGGAGTTCTTCCACACAGGCTGGCTGTGTCTCTTATCCCAGGTTTTCTCATCTGTAGCAAAGGAAGAACAACCTATTTAATCTATCGTATAGGATGTTTCCAAATGAAATAATATTTTTGAAAACTCTTTACAAACTGTGAAGTGCATTAGAAATGACTTTTCTTGTTATTCCTTAGACCCTTTTTGCCTCCCTTTCTGTATTTGTGAAATAGGGATAATGCCGTCTATCTCACCAGGCCATTATGGCTCTCTGGGAAAGCCCTATGCATGTAACTGGTCTCATATTACAGCTCACCCTATAGATACAAGTTTCTATTTCTCTACCCCATACTGGAACATTTATCTCCAAGCTGACGTGCTTTCTATCCTGTCGTTAAATTTCACCCTCAGAGAGCTTGCAGTTTGCTTGGTAAGCTAGGACCTGTCCGTGATTTACCTGACCAGCCTTCTCTCTGTTTACAGCAGTCTGCCACTGTGGGAAGCTGAGACCCACATTTGAGACTAGAGGTGCTTGGTTCTTTCCTCCAAGGAGATTTAGGCATTTTGTCTAATCCAGTCACTCCTGCCATGCTGATTAGAGAGAGACCCTGGACAACAGGAAGAAGCCAAGAGGACCGTGACAGGTAGAGAACACTAAGAAAGAGCTTGCAGACCTGTGCCACTATAAGCCCCAAGGACACTGAGTGAGAGGAGGGGCCGTGTGCACTGGGCTGGCCATCTCCTGCCTCCCTCACGAACAGATAGCCCCTTCCTTTCACACCCACATGCGTCTATTCTCTGCCTCTTGAGTGGGTCTGAAATGGGAAAACATCTGCACTGGTTTCGTCAGGGTGTGATTTATAAGGACTCCCTGCAGTCTTCCCTCTCCCTTCTCCTCCTCTTCACCTCTGGGGCTTGGGGGTTTCTCGTGGTTTTTGTTTTTAAACAGGCTTGTGTTTCTTGAGACTGGGTCACCTTGATTTATTATGCCCTGGACTCATTAACAAAAGACTCTGGGACAGGTCATTTATTTTCTGAGTGCTGATTTCCTGTCCTACTCCAGCCCGGCTCAGCAGGGGCTGAGTGGAGCACAGATGTATTCGCTACACTGTCACCATGGGAGAAGGGCTGGAGCAAAGAGGGCAGAAAACGTCTCTCTCTGAAGAGCTTTTCTCTTCCATTTAATGATTTCCTTCAGAGTCCCTTTCTGTAGTTCTTTCTTTTTCTCTTTCCTCAACAAATGGGACAAAGTTTAGCAAATAAGTTATGGAGTTGCCTTCTTAAAGATGTAATATATCTGTAGGGTTGTAAGGTTGTTAGCCCCATTTTACATGTTAATGAATGGAGGCTCAGAGAGGTTAAGCAATTTGCCCAAGGTCACACAGTGGGGAAGTAACAAAACAAGGTCTAGCTGACTCCAGAGTGTATGTTAAGGCTGACTCACAGGACAAAGGAATTGGCGAAAATAAAAACAAAAACCATCTTATGAAGTTTTCATTAGTCTTAGATTGCTTTATGTTCAGGGGATAGGAGATTGCATTCTGTGGGTTTAGGGCCTTGGGATTCTGTACTGGGCCTGAGTCTGAGCTGGGAAGGCAGTATTCTCCATTCATCCTCAGCCAAAGAGACAGGCAGCATGGGCAGGTCCAGCCTCACCGCCCCCTAAAGTCCTGAGAAGACTTAGGGCTCTGTCTGAGTTGGTTGTCATTGTTCCTTGTCACCGCTTGCACTCCCAGACAAAAGCTCTGCTCTCAGGAAGGCTGTGGACTGGTGTAGTGGTCGTGGATGGCTGAGGCTCCGGAAAAGCATGCCTGCTGCCCACAGTGCACATCCTCCCAGAGTTCATCCCCACCTTGGGAATGCCGGTTAAGGAGTTTGCAGAGTTTACTCCACCCGAAGGACTGGGATTTATCCAGAGCTACCAGAGTGGTTGGACTCCTTCTGAGGAGCATGCAAAGGTGGGAGGATCAAATCCCTGCTGGATCATGGCCCAGCACATGGGTCAGTTTGTGAACAGCCAACCCTATCAGAAACCAGAATTGATACATGGGGTGGAAAGGATGGTTACCATATACTTACTCTGCCAGGCACTGGTGGAAGGGCAGTGAATTATCTCAGCTCATTCAATCTTTGCAACAACCCTGTGAAGTCAGTACTACTACTATTATTATCCCCACTTACAGAAGAGGAAATGCAGTACAGAGAGGGCAATAAGTTACTTATTCAAGCTCAACAGCTAGGGAAGTTTGGACCTGGAATCCAGACCCAGGAACAGTCTGATCCTGGAGTCTGCATTCTTCACCACCTGGCGTAAAATGAGGTGCCTGGGTCCCCCAACTTCTTCCTAGCCACCAAGGAGAAACTTTTGCTCTGGAGTTGCTGACAACAATGACATACCTTCTTGCTGCCTGGTTTATAAGAAGTCCTAACAAGTGTAAACTTTGTTCTAATTTAGAGATTTTACATTCAATCTTTCTCTGTTTCTCTCATTATCTTAGAGAGCAAACATTTACCAAGACGCAAACACTTTACACTCCCCAACTCAGACCTTGGGCACTTATGGGTTAATTCTTCTCTAATTGCTTCTTTTAATGACTTTGAAGGTACAGGAGACAGTAGTAGAAGCTGGCATGTTTTTTCACAGTAAATCCTAGTGGAAGGGGCGAGAAGAGGGAACCTGCATCTGCTATGTGCAGACCTGAGTGAAAGTTTTCCCATTAGTTTCTCCATTTTCATCCCCCCTTTTGAGGTAGGTCTTTTGAGATAGGTCTTATCAGCACAATTTTACCAATGTGGGAGGTCACGTAACTTGCCGGAGGTCGCATTGCCTGTGTAATACAAAGAGGCTGGGATCTGAACCCCAGAATTTTGCCCTCCAGACTTGTGCCCAAGACACCATATACCAGCCGGTGCTAAGCCCAAGACAGCTGCAACAGAGCACTCAAAGGCTCAGCCAGGGGCACAGTTGAGAGCACACAGATGGGGTGACCCTGGCAGCATCCTCTGCACGGCCGAGCTCAGCCCTTCTGCTCTCTCAGGAGGATTTCGAACTTTGGTGTGTGGAGGAGCAAACTGGACAAACAAGTAGCCGTCATTTCTGGGTTCTGCTCTGCCAGAGGCCTGGGGCATGACAAGATGGTTAATGCAAAGTTTGGCAAGCCTCCCCTTCTTAATTTAGGCCTCTTCCCAGGAGGCAATCTAGGGGCAGGGAACATGAGAAAGGGAAAGGAAAAATAATAAAAGATAAGTGAGAAAAGAGAATATTTATAGGGCTTGGAACATCTAATGAAAACCAGCTGCCTGATTGGGGGTGGGGTCTCTATTTTTGCCTGCAAGGGATTATTAAGTCTTCTCTTGTATATACCTGTGTGTGGAGGGTGTCTGGGGAAAGAGAGAGGAGGGGGTGTATGAGGAAGGGAGGGAGAGAATGGGGGGGAGAGAGAGAGATTGAGAGAGGTATTGAAAGAGACATTGAGCAAGATATTGAGAGAGAGAAGCTGGGAGGCTTGGGGGAGAGCTGTGCTCTGGGTACATTGCACATGAGAGAGCTGATATCCCCTCCTGGCTTCACTCCACCCCCACCCCCTGCCTTCATTTTAAACTGGAGCTGATTCAAACCTGCTGCTCTTGGAAAGAGGCCATCAGTACAGGCTCCAACAGAAAGATGATACACGAGGGGATATGAGTGTGAGAGTGGGGCAATCAGAAAGAATGAGAAAATGAGACAGGGAATGGAAAAGGTGAATAAACAGGGGATAATGAAGGAGAGAGAGAGATTAAAGATTAAAATGTTGGCCCTTATGGGGAGCTTGGAGAGAAGGGAGTGAGTTGGAACAAATTCAGAGCTAATCCTTCTGGGCCCTGTTCTCTCTCCCACAGATCCAGAGGGTTGCAATTAAGATGTGTCTGTTTGAGATTTTCCAGGTTCCTTTCCCATAAATCTGTTTCCTTCTTGATCAAGGTCTTCAGGACCGAAGGGTCATCCAGGAATTGTGTTCAAGATAAGAGGAGATTTCATAAATGGGAGAAGCAATGACTGAGGGCCAGAATCCAGGGCACATATTTAGAAAGACAGCAATGAACAAAGCAGGTACTTTGCAGAGGACATGTTTTCCTGAAACTAGAGCCTCAGGTGTAGGACCCTGCCTTTCACTCAGCTCTCACGTTGGTTCTCGGGTGAGGTTATGTCCCAGAACCGTGGAGTCCAACTCCATGTGTATTTAATTGATGTGAATTCAATGATATGTGTTAGAAAAAGAAAGAAAGGTGAAAAGAGCCTTTTAAATAGTGAAGCTGATTTGCCCATCTTTTTACTCGGTTAGAATTGGTAGATGGGCTGAGATGAAAGATGTGAATCTACCCTTTCCTTGTTGTTCTTGGTTTATAGCTCGTTACATGAGTTTATTTGTGTTTATAGAAACAACAATTTAGTTCATAAAATGATCTTTTAAATAAAAGTCCACTACTTTATCTCCCACCCAACTGAAGGAAAACACCCAACAAACTGTGTTGCACTTATTGAAAGATGGTGTAAGAGCTTGTGGAAAGATGGTATAACACGTACTTTAAGGGATTTTCAAGTCATCTTTAAACTAGACATTTTTTTTTACCTTAAAATGCTGCTTTTAGGCTTCTTAGGATTAGTGAGTGTGTGAAGATGTTGTGTATTTGGACTTACGGTTAGTGAATGGACTGCTTTCTCCTGATTACCCAGCAAGTTCATGGGTATACAATACACTGATTAAGGTCTGGAGACCCTTAAGCTCAGGCAGAGCCACAAGAAGGAGCCAGTATGACAAACATGATGAAAACTCTTTCCTTTCAACTGCGCCCTTTCCTCTTATTTTATTGTGTACACTCACTCCTATCCCTTAGTTTGAAACAAGTGGCTGCCTTGCTATCCAGTGCCCTGTCCCCTGTAAATTACAGTGGGTCCTGTGTACCGTCAGCATCTGGCTAACAAAAGCAGGCTTCTAATTTCTGTCTCATTCAACATGTTGACCCACTTCATTAACTCAAAACAAGTTTTCTGTGCCAGAAGAATTCAAGGAAAAGTCAGTTCAAAGACCATGCTAACAAAAATGACAACTTCCCTTTAGGAAAGAATTATTGCTACTAGTTTAAGAACTTAAAAAAAATCAGACTTCCAAAAAAAAAGGCAGGGAGGTTACTGCCTTTGGGAAGAAATTCCTGATTGAAATGTCAGACGGGTTCTGTCACAGACAACCTCTGCAGACTGGCAGGTTACAGCTCCGGGGCAGCCTTGCTGCCTTTCAGAAATGAAGACTCTGCTTGATCATCCAGGGTTCACACACTCCTGTGGTTTATGAAAACTTCCATCCCATTAACTCAGGCAGATATCCCAAGGTCCTGGGCAGAGAAGGGATTTCAAGGATACTTAAGTCTCTCTACTTTGAATTCCAGGTCAGACTTTTGCTGGGTCCCTACTCTTCAACACTCACCAGAAAAACAATTCTCCATCTTTCAAAATAACACTAGAGAAAAGGTGTTTTAGCACTTTACAATTTTATGTGCTGGACTCTGTGAATTTGGTACTTTTTGATTATAATGTGCCACATTTCCAAGTGGTTCTTCAGATTATATATTCTTCTTTATTTTTACTTATTTCTCAGTAGATCAGCTGCCTTTTTTAAAACAATAAGTTATCTCTATGCGTGTCTTGATGAATTGTAAAAAAGATCTCCCGCCATTCCTTCTATCCAACAACCAGTCCTCTATTCTTTATCTTTCTACTGTTGTCCCCTCATTTGCATGAATTTTACACAGGTGCTAGGTACAGGTCAGTCACTGTGATTGTGCTTGTCAGGGAGTATTAGTAGGAAAGCATAACATAATTCATATTTTTCAATGGCAAGAACATCATGCGGGGAGTTGGCATTTGAACTTCCTATTCTCACTGCGTGAGGTGATCTAAATGGAAACATTTATTTATGTGGTATATCATACCCACCTGCCAATTTGAATACAAGTTCTCACTACTCTAGAACTGGAAATAGAAGAGTCTCATGTACTCTGGACACAAAGAGGACCATGGATTTTCCAGATATAAGTATTGCTACCCTACCTGTTTTTTCCTTTCTATTTTCACAAAATATTTTTTTCTATCCTTTTACTTTTAGTGTGTGTATCTTTCCTTCTGAGGTGTGTCTCCTGGAGACAGCAGGCTTGTTTTCTTATCCATTCAGTGTCTGTCTTTTGATTGAAGCATTTAAACCATTTAAATTTAAAGTGATTGTTGACACATATGCACTTAGTGCCATTTTATTGTTTAACTATTTTCCTCTGTGTTTTTTTCTTCTTCCTCTTCTCCTTAAAGCAATCCCTTTAACATTTTTTGCAATACTAGTTTGGTGTTAACAAACTCCTTTAGGTTTTTCTGGTCTGGGAAGCTCTTTATTTCTCCTTTGATTTTAAATGACAGCCTTGCTGGGTAAAGAAGCCTTGGTTTTAGGTCCTTGCTTTTCATCACCTTAAATATTTTATGCCAATCCCTTCTGGCCTGAAATGTTTCTGTTGAGAAATCAGATGATATTCTAATGGGAGCTCCCTTGTCGGTGACTAACTGCTCTATTATAGCTTCTAAGATTCCCCCTTTGTGTTTAAGCTTTGCCATTTTAATTACGTTGTGTCTAGGTGTGGGTTTCTTTGGGTCCAACCATGTTGTTTGAAACTCTGAGCTTCCTAGACTTGTGTGTCTTTTTCCTTCACCAGGTTAGGAAAGTTTTTGGTCATTATTTCTTCAAATAGGTTCTCAATCCCTTGTTGTTTCACTTCTTCTTCTGTCATCCCCATGATGCAGATGTTGATATGCTTCATGTCATCCCAAAGGTTTCTTAAACTCTCATTTTTTAAATTGCTGCTCTTCTTTGATGTTTTTTTCTACCTGTCTTCCAAACCACTGATTTGATCATCTGCTTCATCTAACCTACTACTTATTCCTTCTGTTGCATTATTTATTTCAGATATTGCATTCTTTATTTCTTACTGACCCTTTTTCATGGTTTCTATGTCTTTCTTCATGCTGCTGAGCATCCTTATAATCATTACTCTAAACTCTATACCTGAAAAATGCCTTGCCTCCACTTCATTTAGTTCTTCCTCTGGAAAATTCTTTTGTTGTTTCATTTGGGGCATGTTTCTTTTTCTCCTCATTTTGGCTGCCTCTTTGTATTTATTTCTATGTATTAGTTAGATCTGCAAAGACTGTGGTGTAGATCTATGTCAGACACTGCCTGTGACTGGTCCTGGGCAACCTATTTGGAGCTATAAGTGATCCAGAGCTTGCAGCTCCCTCTGCTTGGCCTGAGTGTGTGCTGAAAAAAACAAAGACAAACAAACAAACAAACAAACAAAAACAGGCTGCATACCAAGGCTGACTTTTACCAGCAATGGACCTGATGGAGAGTCAACTAAAGTCTCAAAGCTCCCAGAGATCTGCCCTTTTTGCAGGCTTTCTGTTAGGCTTAATCAATGAATGTACCTCTAGCTGTATTCCTCAGCAACTGGGCTTAAGCTCCACAGGCCAAAGTGAGAGGAATTCCTTCAGGTGAGGCTATTGCTTTCCCCGAGGCTGATGCTGCATGGAAAGGAGTGTTCTGCCTAAGAAAGCTGGCTTCTGCAGTGTGGAGAATGACTCAGCACTGGAATCCTGAAAACAGGCCCTTCAGCTCTCTTCCTAGAGCCACTGACCCCAAACTCTTCTCATGTGTCTCTGGTCTGCTGAGCCCTCCTTTTGCCAGAGCCCAGGGTAAGTGGCTGCAAACAGAATTTTGTGTTGGCCCTTTAAGAGGCTCTCTGTATCTCTGCACACTTCTCAGGGGTAACCCCCCGGCTGCTGTAATATCCTTCTGGAACTTTACATGTGGCCTGTGGGAGCCCATCCAGCCCTCTTGCACCTCCACACTTCCTACCATCTCAGTGTGGTGATGTGATTTCTTCTTTAAGTTCTTGGTTATAAGGTTTCTTTCCAGCTAGTCTTCAGTTATTTATTCAGGATGATATTTCTATCATGTAGTTATAATTCCAGTTTAATACCAGGAGAAGGTTAGTGTAGCCTCTACTTACTCTGCCATCACCTTTCTGCTCATTCTTTAAGACCCAAGTTCATTTGCCCTTCCTCTATGAGGCTTCTCTTAACTCTGCAGTTTGCCATAATTTCCCTCTCACGGCTTTAGTGCTATCTTGTACTGCTTCTTAGGTTTATGGACTATTCTGTACTCTATCTTACCTTTCTGTACTATCCAGTCCTCTTTGTTTGTTTTTGGGTGTGAGGAACCAGTTGCAAGAATTATTTACGATGGGTTCTCCTGATGGAGAAATTGTGGAGTTATCACAGTGGACATGGAAAAGATAAATTGTGGGGTACAGGGACTCACATGAAATGGACAGCTGATATAGTTTTCTTCAAGGGATGATATTTAGCACAGGTAGTATCTTTCTTTTCCTCCTCCCTTCTTCGTTCCTGAGAGAGGGATGAGGAGACCCAGGCTTGAACCCAAAGAGACCAGACTGGCCTAGACAGGAAATACTTGGCTGAGCTGCAGTAAGCTGTTTGCAGTTTATAAACAAGTCCTGACATCCCAACTTGGGTGCTGGCAAACAATGTCATCAGCCCAGAGAAAGTTCTCATAGATACACCAAGGCCCCAGGCTAAACTATAAACTAGGCAAAACTCTTCCCTACTCCTCTTCTCACTCCTGCAGCTCCCCAATATCATGGCCTTCACACTGCCCTCTATGGGCAAATTCAGTCTTTCTTCTTCTCACTGGGTACTGTTCTCCTAAAACCTGTAACATGTGGATGATCAGTTTGCTTTATCTTTCCAGTAGATTCCACTATAGTGGCGTAATTTTGTAAGGAGATATTGAGAGGCTATGGGCTTTGCCTCTCTGTATTAGCTACCTTCCCCTTCTCCCAAACTAGGTGTATCTAGATGATCAGTTCTGTGACTTAAAATATGACTTCTTTCTCCCAGGCCTCCCTTGCATCTTCCTCTTGCAACCAGCCAAAGAGTCATCCTCATGGGAAGACAGAGAGTGGGCACAGAGACTACTGCACAGAACAGAACCAGAACAGAGCATCTCCTGAATGTTTTACTGATTCCAGCTTCTTGAGAACTATCTTTCAGAGGGTCCTGGAACCTTTGGAAGGGACCTTCACTGTTCAATTGTACACTCAGTGCAAGATAACATTTTATAATAGCTTTAGTTGGCAGCAGCCAGCTTTGGATGGAATATTTCCTCTGAGGGAAGTTTAGTTTTTTCCAGGGCAGCCTGTTTTATTGTCCAACAGCTGTACTTGTTAGAAAGGTCTTTTTGTGTAAAACAGGAGTTCTGTTCCTGTTTTACCTTTCAAGGGATGTAGAACACAGCTCTTCTTCCCCATGACAACTCTTCAGATTACTGCAAGGCAGTATTACTGCAAGTATTACTGCAGTATTACTGCAATTACTGCAAGGCTACCCCTCTCCCTCCCCCAATCTCTCTCTCTCTTCCTCTCTCTCTTTTTCTCTCTCTCACACACACACATACACACACCTCTAGTTTAGACAGTTGATCCCTTTCCCTCCTCTGGACATTTGATTTTTGTGAATATATCTTTTTTTTAATTGATAAGAGAGAGAGAGATTTTTTTCCTGCTTATTGATGTATTCATTCATTGATTCTTGTATGTGCTCTGACCAGGATTGAACCCACAATCTTGGCATATTGGGATGATGCTCTAACCAACTGATCTATCTGGCCAGAGCTATTAACATCTCTTTTAAAGTCTGATCCTCAATTGGTTATGTTCCATTTCTAGAAATGGGCTGGAGTTGAGACTTTTACCTCCCTTGTATGATTAGAGTTAAAAAGTATCTATTGAGCATCTAATAGATGTAAGGCCCATATATTAAGGAACTTGTCCTTAATTCTTTTGCATTCCCTGAGCAACAGTAGTTCGCAATGAGACTGTTAGCAGTTAAAAACTGCTAGGTTTTTGCTAGAAGAACCTTCATCACATGAAATTTTCCCATCCTATTTTATACAAATATAATTCATATTCATCTAAGGCTTTTTTCCCTTTTGTTATTAGGCATCCCCCTCTTTCAATTATGCTTCTCCAGAGTCAGGTAAGATCTGAGTGATAGTTCTACTTGTTCTCCTTCACTTCCTGTATGTATTGGTTAAGGTAGGCTGAACTGCTACCACAAATGCACCCCAAATCTATAATGGCTCGAGCATAATATAAGCTTTGTTTTCTTAAAAGTGTTCAAGGAAGGTGCTGCTGACTGGAGCACAGCTCTCTTCTCCACAATGGTTAAAGGATCCAGGGTCCTTAAACCCTGCAAACTCTTAGAGCCACATCATCCAGCCCACAGACAGTGTAGAAAAACACTGAAGAATTTTTATGGCCCAGGCCTATAAAGGCTACTTCTACTTCTACTCACATCATTGGAAAGAATTTAGTTACATGGCTCCACTTAACCACAGGAAGATTGGGAAATGTAGTCCAGCTACATGCCTAGGAGAAGGGAAGGAAGGATTTTACTATATAACCTGCAGACTGCCACAATGGCATAATTCTGTTTCTACTTTTTAGCACTGTTGTTCATAGCCCTATTTTAATTTCTATAAAATTTGTCATTCCTTTGCAGTCTTATTGGCTGATCACTGTAGTCAAAGATAGTTGGGTGTCTGATTCAAGCTCAGGGCAAGGACTTAGGGGTGAATGAGGGACACCCGAGAGGCAGCTGATGGCAACCGATGAACTTGGAAGACTGGAGGAGACCACAGTGAGGGATGCCAGAGCTGACTGGGAGGGCAATGCCAGAGGCCCCATGTGGAGGTTAATCTAAGTAGTGAAAGGGGGCAGGAGACTAAGACAGGAAGAAACAGGAGGGTGGTTATTTGGGTTTGGAAAGGACTTTTTAACATTTTGATAGTGGCCAAGCATATTATACCCTTAATACTATATGTCTTCCAGGAAGTTCCCAAATAGTAAAATAATGGGTAGTTTCTCCAGCCATGTGTTTAAAACAATTCAATCAATCCATTGAAAGCTAATTTTTTAACTGCCATTATGTGCCTGGATCTATGCTAGCCACTGAATACAAGGTCTAAGTTCCTCAAAGGACTTAACAACATAATTAATCAAACATGACATGTACATGAAATAACACAGGAGAAAAATGAGTGCAAATTATTTGATGTCAAATTTTTAGGTTAAAGATTCAAAGGAGAAGTTCACTGAAGGTCAAGATAATTAAAGAAGGCTCCATAGAGAAGGCAGGGCTTGATTTGGACTGTAAAAAATGAAAGGATTTTTAGAAAGGCAGAAAAAGAGATGTGTACTAGGCCAGATGGAAAAGGCCAGAAAGAGCCCCAATATACATAGAGAACTAAAAGGAGTGAACAATAATAGAGGTAGCTATAATCAGGTAGAGGCATTCAACATGGTTTGGTAAAGAACAGAGGAAACAAAAACATTTGTACAGTGTTGTTTTGAAAATTAAATAATCTACTTGAAAGCATCTACTAATCCTTAATCAGGTAAATTCTTAGTGACTATTCTCCCAAAGGGGGGACTAGTAAAATGACAGTGGTGTGCAGAAAACACTTCATTTATTCTTTAAGTATTTACCTGATGTCTTCTATATGTCATAAGCTGTGCTAGACACGGAAGATAGAGAAATAATAAGTCGTGGTATTTACCTAGGCTTAAACTCTCACATTTGGAAACTTCATACCTCCTGGTATCCAAGAAGTACACAGTTCTCTTACCTGTGCTGTGTGCCCACCTTCCCCCTACCAGGGTAACACATTCTGTCCTACTTAGATCGGACCTCATGGATTACCTTCTGTTCATCTAAAGACCAGGCCTTCTGCCTATTTCTTCATATTCATTAGGGAAAATTCAGCCCTCAGTGTTGGGTTATTTGCCTCCTTAGCTCACCAACCACGCACACACACAAACACATACAAGTTCTGTCCAGAAAGTATCCAGCCACATACTCTGAAACATAGACACTTATTGATCAAGATACAAGATACAACAAACATTGCACATAGGACAATGATGCCTCTGTCACCTTCAAAGTAGGCACCTTGGGACCTCACACAGCTCTCCCAATCATTATCTGCTGCCCTGTTATATTTTCCTGAATCTCACTGACAATCTGAAATTTCTCCCCTTTCAAAGGTGACTTTAGTTTTGGAAAAAGCCAGAAGTTGCAGGGCACCAAATCTTGGTTGTAGAGGGGCTGAGTCATCTGGGTGATCTAATGATTAGCCAAAAAGCTCTGTATGAGACGTGATGCACGAGCAGGACCATTGTGATGAAGCTGCCAATCACCAGTTGACCATAGCTGTAGCCTCCTGAATCATCTGAATAGTTTCTGCAGAGGAATGTTCAGGTTTAATGCAAAATTTGATCCAGATTCATTGCTCTATTTGCTCAGTCATTTTGAATGGATGACCACACAGTACACATGCTCACTCCATGGCATCTACCACCCCCACTGACTAGTACAGTGAAGTTGTCATTGTTCACACATGTGCATATTCCAGTCCACTCTCCTTGGATGCCAGTTCATATTAATGTCACATGAACTGTTTTCATTATATTAACAATGGGTGGACATTTTCTGGACAGACTTTGTGTGTGTGTGTGTGTGTGTACACACACATATATATGTATGTGTACATAACAGTATCCTACTATGTTTGGGAGAAATATCTGAGCTAAGTCACCCAACCTGTGTCAGTTGAGCTTTAACCATTACCTCAGAGTCATGCTGATGTATCTAAGGGGTTGAACTGATTATTACTTCTAAACTGTTTTTAAAATACTGACATAAGAATTTTCAGTTTCCTACCCAGCATATAAGGAGCTTAAAAGTTGTCAGTGTGTCCTTACAAGTAGAAAGCTAAAGAAACTGAAAATTCAACAACTCTTCTTAGATTGGTTGGAGAAGTGAGATCATAGGGCAAACTGCTGCCCCCAAACTGGAGAAGCAGATAGACATACAGAGAATCACAAATGTCCTAATAGAATCCCAGGAACAGTAACCTCTGAGGGAACAGTACCAGAGTAGAGCAATCTGAACTATCACTGACAACAAGCTGGGGCTCAGAATGAAGATCTGAGAGAGAAAAACTCCAGGGGGATCCCTGATATGGTTTTGTGGGAGTGGATTAGCCCTCATAGTTTTATCTTTTGTGAGTTTTAACTCCGGAAGTTCCATCAGATGTTCACAGTGAGGACCAGAGAAAAATCCCTTCAAGCTGTTTATGCAGAGAAAAGTAACCATTTTGAAATATACCCAGAACATTCTTTAACAAGGCCTTTCCTCAGGAGAAACATTTCAGCCAGAGCCTCATCTGTGTCAGAAACACTGACACACATGGGGAAAGGAAGTGCCCAGCTCCAGTCCCCTCTGACTTCTACATGGGGAAAGGAAACTCCCTGACCCCCTGCCCACTCTAGCCATCCGGTGCCACCAAGGGGAGGAAACAACTGAGAAACACTGGAGTCACAGTTCAGGGACATGGCCGCACCAAAAGAGAGACTCAATGGTAGGGCTGTAGAATGCTCTCCCTGCCCTCACATCTTATGATTACATTACTAAAGGACTAATTACCACTGTCCCTTTTACCCACTTCATCATATCTGCCTTCAAGAAAATATTACAAGGCCTAGTAAAAGGCAAAAAAAAACCAAACAAAAAACAACAGTTTGAAGAGACAGAGCAAGCATCGGAATCAGACTCAGATCTTGGCAGGAATGTTGGAATTATCAGACCATAAATTTAAAATAACTTTGATTAATATGCCACGGACTCTAATAAAAAAGTAGACAACATGTAAGAACAGATGGGTAATGTAAGCAGACAGATGGGAATTCTAAGAAAGAATCAAAAAGAAACACTAGACATCAAAAACACTGTAACAGAAGTGAAGAATGCCTTTGATGGACTTAGCAGTAGACTGGACACAGTGAAGAAGAGAACCTCTGGGCTTGAGGATATGTCAATAGAAACTTCCACAATTGAAAAACAACAAGGAAAAAGTCTGGAAAAAAAGCAGAACAGAATATCCAAGAACAATGGAACAATGGGACAACTAAAAAGGTGTAACATATACGTAATGGAAATACCAAAGGTAGAAGAAAGAGAGAAAGGAATAGAAGAAATATCTGAAGCCAAACCAGGCAGCTCAGGACACACCAAGCAGAATAAATATCCAAAACACCATACCTAGGCATATCATACTCAATCTGCATAAAAGCAAAGACTTTTTAAAAAATTCATGAGAGAAGCCAGAGGAAAATGTTTTTTATTTTTACTCTAGATGAGCAAAAATAAGAATTATATCTGCTTTCTCCTCAGAAATCATGCAAGCCAGCAGCTAGTGGAGTAAATATTTAAAGTGTTGAAAGAAAAAAAACTCCAACATAGAATTCTGCATTTTGTGAAGTTCTCCTTTGGAAGTGAAGGAGAGAAAAAAATTCTTTCTCAGAAAAACACAAGTTGGGAGAATTTGTTGCTGGTAGAGCTGCCTTGCAAGAAATTAGAAAAATCTAAGATAAAAAAGTTAAGTTTTTACCCTAGGAAACTAGAAAATAAGAACAAATTAAATCCAAACTAAAGAGAAAAAATAATAATAAAATGAGCACAGAAATCAATAAAAATTAAAACAGAAAATCAAAAGGGAAAATCAATAAAACCAAAAGCAAGTTCTTTGAAAAGATCAATAAAATCAATTGAAAATCAATAAAAGATCAATTTATTTATTTTCTCCTTTTTTCTCAGTTAGCCCTGTTAACTGAGAAAAAGGGAGAAAATCAATAAATTATTAATGGCAGAAATCAAAGAGGGAACATTACCCCAGAGCCCATGGACATTGAAATGATAATGAAGGAATGCAATGAACAACTCTATGCCCACAGATTTTATAACCAAGGAGAAATAAACCAATTCTTTGAAAGACACAATCTGCCAAAACTCACATAAGAATAAATAGTCTGAATATATATATATATATATATATATATATATATATATACACATATATATAATCAGTCATTAATAACTTTCTGAAACAGAAGGTACCAGGCCCAGATGGGTTCACTGGTGAACTCTACCAAATATTTAAGGAAGATTTTATACCAAATCTTTGTAATTTCTTCTAGAAGATAGAGCAGAGGAAATATTTCCTAACCTATTCTGGCTTTATATTATTGCTTAATATTGCTATGTGAAAGAAACAAATTTGAAAAGCCCACATACTGTATGAATGAAACTACGTGACATTCTGGAAAATGAAAAACTGTGGAGACAGTGAAAAGATCATTGGTTGCCAGAGATTAGAGGGGTAAGAGAGAAGAGTAGGCAGAACACAACAAACTAAACAAACAATGAAAGAGGGCTATGCACTGACCAATGATGAGAGTATGCTATGAATCAAGAATGGTAATTAATTCCATTCTGTGCCAAAATAAATTAAAAAAAAAAACTGCATAACAAAACTCATGGGGTGCAATTAGAGCAGTGCTTAGAAAAATGTCATAGCTTTACATATTTAGAATAACAAACAAAAAACCTAAAAATGCAAGAAGTAACATATTACACAAGTATGGAATAAAAAGTATTGAATGATAATAGAAATAATAATAAATGTAAACAGCTGAAAATAGAAATTAGTCAAAATAAAAGCAGTAATTATTTAAATAAAAACAAAAAATGAGTAGAGTACATTAAATCCAAGAGCTAGTACCTTAAAGGAAAAAACAATATAATTAAGAAAAAACACAAGTAAATAAAGTTAAAAATTATAATAGAGACAATAACTGCAAATATAAGGGAACTGAAAAGAAACAGATTATTTCTTAATATTTGCAAATAAATTTGAAATCCTTGAAAATACATAATTTTCTACAAATAGAAGTTATTTAAAATGCCCTAGAAGACAATAGAATAATAACCATTTTAAAAACCCCATTTAAAATAGTACTGTTTTTAAAGAAGTAGCACCCTGTGAACAATCAGACAACAACACAGTGCCAGGAATTCAAAGGGAACTCGTCTACATCACTAAGGAACAGATCATGCCAATGCTTGTAAAATGTTTCCAGCAAGTAGAAAAAGAAGAAAATCTCTAAGATAACATTGATACTCAAGCCTACCAAAAACATAGTATAGACCAATCTCATTTATTGTTATATCAATAAACAAATCCTAAAGAAAATATTATCGAACACAATGCAACATTAAAATAAAAGAATAATATACTATAACCAAGTGTAATATCCACTGGGAATACACACATGATTTAATAGGAAGATGTTAACAAAATTCATTCTATTAATAGACATAAGGGGGAAAAAAACATATGACCATCCCATAGATGTTAAAAAGGCATTTGTTAATTTTAAACAACACAAACAAAAAAAAAACAAAGAAAATGAAGGTATCTTTCCTTTCTTAACATGGCTATATATTTATTTGCCAACCCCAAACCAGCTGTATGGGAACCACTAGAAACATTTCCTTCCAATTTGAAATAAGAGAAATATGTCCACAGTTATTACTATTACTTAGCGTTGTTCTGATTCTGGCTCGCCAACACATTTAACAAAATTAAGAAAATGAAGACATATTCATTTGCTAGGGCTCCCATAACAATATGCCATAGATTGAGTGGCTTAAACATAGAAATTTACTTTGTCACAGTTCTGGAGGCTAGAAGCCCAAGATCAAGGTCCAGTAGGGTTAGTTTCTGGTGAGGGCTCTTCCTGGCTTGCCGATGGCTGCCTTTTCACTGTGTCCTCCCCTGGTGAAGCAAGAAAGAGAGAGAAAGCTCTCCAGTGTCTATTTTTAAAAGGACGCTAATCCTATAAAATCAGAGCTCATTCACCCTTGGAACCTCCTTTAACCTGAATTACTTCATTAGAGGCCCTATGCCCAAATACGTCCCCACTGGGGGATTAGGGCTTCAACATAGGGGGTTTTGGAGGACACAAATATTCAATCCACAATAGGCATCTCTGAAAAAGAGACAAAATTATTATTACTGAGTCGTGATGTGATTGTATAACCTGAAAACCTAAGAGACTCTATTACACATAATATGAGAGAGAATGCAGCAAGATGGTGAATTACAAACTGGGTACAGAAATCAAAGCTTTCGCATATGTACCAGCAACCACTTAAAAAAAATAGAAGGAAAAATCAACACCAAGGGACAAACTTAAGACCGTGTGTGAGCCTTATATGAAGAAAACATTGAATTGTTACTGAGGATAAAAATGAATGCTTTGCCAAATGAAAGGCATCCGTAAAGAAACGCAACATCATAAAGATACCTGTTCTTTCTAAGTTAATCTATACAATGAATGCAGTTCCAATAAAAATTACTACATAATTTTTGGGGGGGTCGAAAACTGATTGTAAAGTTCATATGGAAAGAAAAACAAGCAAGAATACTTGGAAGAATCCTGAGATGTAGAGCCCTGAGGATGCCAGGTGGTAAGGATGCACAGAGACAGGCTCTCATGCCCCTGGGGGTCTGACTTCTAAGGAGGGAAGTTTTGCAATATTCACTAAACTTACAAATGCACAAACCCTTTAATCCAGTCATTCTACTTCCAGGAATTCATCCTTCAGACATATGCTCACATGTGCTAAATGACACAGGAACAAGGTTATTCATGGCAGAATTGCCTGTCATAGCATACAACTGGAAACACCCTGACTGTCTATCTGTAGTGGTCTGGTTAAATAAAGCATGAACTGTCCATACTATGTAGTGCTCTGAGGCTGTGAAAAAAAAAAAAAAGAGAAAGTTCTTTCTGGATTGGCATGGAATGATTGCCAAGATATACAGTGATAAGAAAAAGAAATCAAGTTGCTTTTGTATAAAGTATATGACGCTTTGTGTTGAAACAAGGAAACACACACACACACACACACTTGACTGTACATGCATGTGATATCTCTGCTTCCAAGGAGAACTGTATTTCTGGAATTTTGAATCACAGAAACTTATTTATCTTTTTAAAATTACATAATTGAAAAATAACTTATCTCATATTTTTAGGTACACGGAATTAAATAAGCCTTTAAATTTAAGATGATGAATTACAGCAATATAGTTTTAATTTTTCTAAATTATGTATTCCAAACTCCCTTTCTGCTATGAGAGAGAGACTGTAAGAAAATTAAAGAGTGATAAGCCACAGGAGAACAGGGAGAGCGTGAGGAAGGAGAGTAGGGGTTAGGAGTCTAGGAACCTATCCAGAGAGAGAGAACCAGAGGATCAGAGAAAGCTGGCTCAACAGGAGGAAGTGTGGACACGGTAGAGTTTCTGGTGAGGACAGTCAGGTGAAGGTTCTTGTAACACTGCTATCCACTGGGGACATGAGCTTCAGAGCAAACTATCCTGTTCCACTGCCTTTAAAATTATGATGTGTAAATAAAAAGTTAATTTTCCCATTGAAATAGAAGGGGTTTCTCCAGTAGGAATGGAGTTGATAAAGGTCTGAGAAATTCACCAGGAACCTAGTGTCTTCTTGGCCATTAAAAAGCAGCCTGACTGCTTTGTCTTTGTTCTTTGAGAGTTTGGGTTACACTCATTCAATAATGTCAGGAAGTTATATTTGAAAACATCATTTTATTTTACCTTTTGAGACTCTCTTCACCAAAAATAAATGTAATTTATGCAATTATAAGTTATTTTGCCATTATTTCCAATTTTTCAACTAAAAACATCCAACTCTTAGAGGAGTCTCCCGTAGAAACTGAAGCACAGCAGGTAATCAGTGAGAAAAAAGTTATGTGCCTGGCTACAGCATCTTGGCTTGAACAGTTGAATCTCATAGGATGCTAGTGTAAGGCAGAGGGGAGTGAAACTGGGGCCCTGTGAAGTACAGAAGGTTCCCATCTCTGGTTTATAAAATAATACAAGCTGAATCTTTCCTCAGACACAATTACCTCTATCGCCACCTGCTGGTAAACTTATGTCTCATTTAATTTTGTAATGGCTTTCCCACCCCTATGAAACGCATTTTGGAGCAGACGTGCTTTTACTGCTTCAGAAGTGAGGAGGATGGATCACGCCAAGTCACTCCCCTCGGCACGCAGGACGGCAGACGACAAAGGCTATGCCGCTGTGAGGAGTTTGGCAGTGCCTCGGCCCTGCCAGTTCTTTGAGTCTGTCTACTCTCTTGAGTTCATGTAAATACAAGGGTTTCCTCTCATTACCTCCCAAAGAGACTAGTTTTTAAAAACATTCACTGATTTTAAGGGTTATTTTTTAAAAGTTTTAATCACACGTGTGCACATACACACAGAGGCGCTTGCATCACTTTGGTCCTGGGGTTGAAGTCGACTGACTCTGACAGAGAGACTCCTTCGTTTGTCCACCTGCAGACTCGCCTTTGCTCCTCCCAGTCGGTACATTCTCTTCCGTTCCTTCAAACCCTTCACTTCATACTCGGTACTTAGACGTAACACACTCATATATACACAGCATGGTAGCATAAAAATCTTCATTTTATCTGGATTCTTAATAAGTAGATAAGAACATATGACTATTTCCCTTCTCTGGTGCCAGCTCTTGACACTAATTGATTGTAATGTTCCCACTGCCCAAAGTACTGTAAGATTCTGAAGTAGATTTGTTTAACCATTCACCTAATGACAACCGTTTAGGCTATTTCAAGTTTTTGGTGATTATGGCTAGAGTGGCTAGTCATAGCACCATGTGCACTTTTGATGTGAAAATAAATGTTAATTTCTCTAGGGTGAATCTCCAGGAGTGGGATTGCTGGGTCATATGGTTTCTGCATATTTAGCTGTTTAAGAAACTGACAAACCATTAACCATAGTAGCTTTATCAGTTTGCATTCTCACCTTCAAAGCATGAGAATTCCAGTTGCTCTGTGTCCTTGATAGTGGTTGCGATTGTGTTTTTTTTTTCTTTTAGCTATTATAATAAGGGGTGACTCCTTTTTATTTTAATTGCCATTTCCCCAATGGCAAATGTTGTTGCACAACTTTTTAGGTGCTCACTTATCCAGATATCCTATTTGGTGAAGTGCTTGTTCAATTATTGTATCCATTTCACCCCCAATGGGTTGTTTATTTTCTGTTGTGTTTTGAGATTTCTTTCTTTAAAAAAATATTTTATTTATTTATTTTTAGAGAGAGGGAAGGGAAAGAGAAAGAGGAAGAGAAACATCAATGTGTGGTTGCCTCTCACATTCCCCCCACTAATATATTCTGGATGTGACTTTTGGTGAAATAGTTCTTGAATCATTAAAAAAACAGTATAAACATTTAGGGTCTTTCAGTATAAAGCTATTTTATTCTATTCACTTCTTGGTGATTTACATATGTGATACATAGTTAAGTCTATAAACTAAACTTTTCTATTAACCAGAACTGTAGGTATTTTGAACAGTAAGGTGCTCTCTAAGAAGGACCAGAGGGAAAGCTGGTGAGTGCCCAGGTGGGACTCTAGAAAGGGCTGTTTATCTTGGTGAGTTCACCAAAGTTTAGGGTTTAGTCTTAGGCTTTAAGAGTTCAGAAACATGATTTGGCCAGTGTCCCAAGAGGAGATTCCACTTGAGGGCACTTATTCATGATAGCAAAGCTCCAAAGAGACCAGTGTGCAAGGCCAGGGTGACAGCTAATGCACCAAAGTAGCCTTGGCGCCTTCTCCTGTGGGCTCATGTGATGGTTGTAAGCTCCCTTGGGGGACCCTGGAGTTGGAGCAAGCCATGTCAAGGGCTGTGATGAAATTGCCACTGGACCCTGGTGAAAAAATAAGCATTATGTAATTAATGTTTTTAATTGGTTTAATTTAAGAGCTATCTTTTACTCTGCAGTTATGTCCTTTCTACAACTTCGACAAGTTCTGTTTGAATTTATCTCCCTAGGGTATAGTGATGGCTTACTAGCCAAGCAGATATTCAGAAAGTGAAGAGCTATTTTCTGCTCTAATGTCACCCTTATCTCCTAAAGTTCTGAGCCTTGGGAGGTGCCTCCCTGACCCCTTCGCCCCCACCTCCACCTATATATGTTTAGTGAAACTGAACTTGGCATTCAAGGCTCACAGTCTGATACCTAGCCATGTGATACACCTTCCCATGTGATGGCTCTCCAGGTGAACCCGACTGCTTGCAATTCCCAGCATGCCATGCTTTTTTTTTTTTTTTTGCCACTGGATATATTTGCTTTGTGATTCCTAGTCCATCTTGTCCTTTTCCACCTATCTTCCTTGATGTCTTCTGAGCAAGTGAACATTTCTCTGGATTCCTATAGCACCTATCTTCAGTATCATTCCTAAGGTATTTATCCTCCAATATCTTTCACTGTGGGGGACTCATGTATGCGTTAGTGAATGATAAGCTATGGTGGTACCTCCATCAGGAAGTAAGCTTTTGAAGGGGGAGGAGTAGAGACCCATCTCTTAGAAATATTAGTAGGTATTACAGCAAATAGCACAGTGCTTCTCACAGTAGGGGCTCAATAAAAGTTTGCCAAGAGAATGAAGAAATGATTATATGAGGCATGGTATATTTGAATTCTTGCAACAGATTTTCTCTTTTTACCCATGGTTACCTATGTATTTTGATACTTGAATGCCTTCTTCTACATGGCTCCTGCATAAATATACAGGTCGAGGGCTCCCCTGGGCTGTGTGCTCACATGTCTGAGTCTGTGAGTGTGGCCTGCACATCAGCAAACTCAGGCAGAAGGAAAAACAAGCAAGTGCTTCTCACTGGGGAAGTCATTTGCAGCTCCTCCCATTATTACTGGCTGAATCTTTTTACTTAAAACAAACAGAGAGCTGGAAGCAGCATTTCAAGTGGCTGACTATTAGTAAGCTCAGTTGTCAAAACACAGACCTACTCTTTAAACACATAAAAGAGCAAGCCCCAAAAGTCCACTCCTGACCTTGAGCATCTCGGCTGCTAGGTCCTCTCCTAGCATTTCCCTTTATGACCCTTAGGGGTTCTGTGTCCTTATCACATGGAGGCTATTTTTAGATTTTACTTGGTTGAGAGCCCTTGCATTAATCTCAAAGAGACTTTTATTTCCTTTCATTTTCTTCCTGTTCCACAGGTCAAGGTCGCCCCACAAAGGCAATCCAGCTACCATCTTCTACCTAGTCTGTGGCTAGTCAAGGACGTATCTGAGAGCTACAGAGAGGGTAGTCCTGAAGTCCAGGTCCCAGGGACGAGAGGGCTACTGTAGAGCCAGCAAAGATGACCAAAGGAAGAAATCAGGACATGATCCAAGTCACATTAGGGACACGTGGTTCATTTCCTGTTTCTGATGCCCACTGGGTGGTCCCATCATCTGAGCTGCTCAGGTGCTGGCCTATCCAAGCACAAACCAAGGGAGGGAAGTGTCATGAAACCTCCTTTAACCTGTGACACTTTTGAGTCATCTCCGTGGTCATCATCATGGACTCCAGTTCTCTCTGTGCTGCAGATGGAAAAGGGGTGGAAAACAGAAGGAGGTTTGTGGCCACCACAGGCCACAGGTTAGAGATGTTGTTTTTGAGTTTTTCAAAAAAATTAGATCAATTAGCTTATTTGTTGTCGTTCACCTCTTTCCCTTAAAAAATTGAGTGCATTAAAATACTAGTTACATAAATATTCTGATTATTTTATTATGTAATATGTATCATATAGGGTTGGATATTAAACAGATATTTTAATTTATATTAACCATTTGGCATAGTGCTAGGCATAGAAATAGTCAATAAATGGCAGCTATGATGATCAGTTTGTGAATTCTTATAACCAAGGCTTTTGTTATATTAAGGTGAAACGCCTACTAGATTCTTTCTTGGTCTCCTGAAAACAGCATTACATACCATTGTAGTACGATCTCAAGTATATGTATATTGCAAAAGAAAGAAAAACGACTTGAAGGAACTGTACCAAACTTAACAGTGATTAACTCTGGGTGGCAGAGTCACAGATAATTTTTCCTGTTTCTTTATATTTTGCATTACTTTCCAAACTTTCTATAATGAGCATTTATTACCCTGTTGATCTGCAAAAAATGTTGACTAAAAATAATTTTTAATGAGATTACATTGTTTAGTGCATAGTGGTTGTTTTTAACCTAATTAATCTTTCAGAGGCTTTGTCATTTTCAACCTGTATGACCTTGGGTAAGTTATTTAACCCTTTGAATCTTAGTCTCCTCTTCAGTAAAACAGGGGAAAGAAGTACTTCCTTCAAAGGCCCGTGTGAAGCTCAGTAGAAAATGCAGGGGCTCACCTGTACACAGCCTGATGGCCCACAGGCACACGCAGGGGGTAAACAGCGCTCCAAAGTAACAGTCCCCCTTCTGACAGGACAAGTGCCTGCAGGAGCCTGTTTGGACCAGCACTGAAATGGAGTGATCCCACTTACCTATTTTCACTGTCACAGGCCGCTTACTGCCTGATTTCTTGCTTTTCTTCAACCAGGCCTGAGAACTGCCTGACCCCAAATTCAGAAGATTAATGCAGTCCTAAGGGCAATTATATGAGTGTAAATAATGGAATGATGTGGTAAAACACAGGCCCATGTGCTTTGGATTTGGTAAGACCAGAGTTTAAACTTTACTAATTACTAACCGCGTGATCTCAGGCAAGTGACTTCAGTTTTTAGAGTTTTGATTTTCTTGTACTTGGTAATTCTAACTAACAGCCATCAAGTCCCAGTTACTTGCAAACATGAGGCTAAACATTTTATTTATATCATCTCATCTAATTAACACAGCCACCCTGAGACATACGATTATTATTTCCATTTTACAGATGAGCAGATGGTAGTCAGCTGCCTGAGGCCCCTCAGCTGGGTAATAGTAGAGCCTGGATTTAAGTCTGACACCAGAGCCTGTATCCTTGCCCACTCTGCTGTCAAAACACCTCTTTATCGAATGGGTGTGCAAATATGAGCTGATGGGCGTGTCCCAATAATTAAATGGAATAATACAAGTGGAGCACCTGTGCGTGGTAAGCACTCCATACATGTCCAAGATTATAGCAGGCCCTCTAATCTTTGAAGATATTTAGGAGTGCATATAGAGGAACTTCATACATAGATCCCCAAGAGTGTATGCTGAGAAATGTGTATCAGCTCTTTCACACAATTGACTTCTCTTATGAGCATTATTTGTAGTTATCTGTGCATATCTCTCCCACACTCCTTTTCTTGACACTTAGTAAAGTCTCTAAAAAAAAAGGCAACAGTTTTAAAATAGCCTTCAGATTTGCTCCATGATTGCTTTCAGACACTGCATTGATATTTGCTTATTATTCCAACCCTAACACTAAAAATAATAGTTATCACTTACTGAGTACTTGTCAGTTACCAGGCACTGGGCTAGGGGTTTGCATCATTTACCTCAGGGTATCCCATTGATAAATTTGTCAGTTAAGCTTCATTAGTCCCATTTTGCAGATGAGGAAACAGACACAGAAATGTTAAGAAATTTTCCCAAGTTCACATGGGTAGTAAATGGTGAAACTGGGATGCAAATCCAACTCTGGCTTTGAAACCTCCACATTTACTCATCTCATCACTCAGTCCCCCCAACTCCCTCGCCTCCATTTTTGTGTATGGGTGACTGTCTGCACATCTGGAGAATGGCATAAAGGGTCACCTTGAAATCAGACAGTTCTAGAGACCAGTGGTCATTGTGCTTTTCCTATTTTTCTTTGAGGCTGAGGGGACTGAATTCACTACAGTGAGGCTGAAATTGCCCATTGGCCTAGCATATTAGGGTGTGAATTAGCGCCTATCAAATCCACTACACACCATTGTGGTGGTCACTAGTGCTATTTGCCAAATATTTCATTTTCCTCAATTCTGGGCACAGGTTAAGGTTGAACTTCCTGGCTTCATTATGGTTGAATGGGGCTTTGTCACTAGATATAGACTTTGAATTTTACATGCAAGTGATATTTGACACTTCCAGGCTGGAGTTTGGAGCCTGTTTTTGAGAGTTTCCAGAGCTTTCTTTTCCCTTTGATACAATCACCAGCAGCATTCAAGATGATACCTGCTCCATCAGCTTGGGTCTCTAAGTAACTAAATATACAAAGACCTGATCCCTGCAGACTTGTGATGAATGTGTAGCTTGAGTGAAAAACAAATGTTTGTTGTTTTAAGCCACTAAAATTTGGGGGTTATTTGTTACTACAGCGTAACCTAGCCTATCCTGACTGACAAAACCCATATTTAAAACTGTGAATCATACAAGCAGTACCTGGATGTCAGTGTGCTAGTTGCCCGTATTCTCTATCCATAACTATCACCAGGTGGGGATGGGGGAGGGAGGGAGGGGGACAGAGAGAGATAGAGAAAAGGAAGGAAGGGAAGGGAAGAGGAGGGGAGGGTAAGAGACTTTTAGTTTTGGCAGAAGCTTTAGGAAGCTATTCTTTTACTTTAAAGAAACATTCTCAAGGTACCTTGAGGGCTGAGACTATATCTTGCTCAATATTTCCAGTGTTTACTAAGGTGACTGATACTCCCGTATTTGTCAAATTCATATGTTGCATTATCATTTTATGAACAATAGTAATTGAATACTATGAACATTTCACTTGGTTTTAGAATTCACTTCAGCCAAAATTAACATAACTCTCCTAGTTAGCTTTTTAAACCAGGCTAATTTCCATCCTTGCCTTTTCTCTCTCACTTGTCCAAGGTTTCTAGCTGTGGGGGGTCTCAGGATTTCAGGATGCATGCCCTTTTATAAATTAACAAAATCCTTGTGCTTTATGAAGGAGCGTGGAAACCTATTCATATTCAAATGAGAGTTTTCATTCTTTAACCTCTTAAAATAAATGAATAAACCAGTCCAAACTTCAGCTTAATCTGAAGATCCTTGTTTCTTTCATGGAGCGGGTGCTGCACAGTGGGTGGAGATGACTCATCCTGAAACTCAGCAGCCACAGCACTCACATGGGGAGAACAGCCAGATGGCAGGCCAGGAGGAGGAGTGGGAGGGCAAGGAGAAGGGGGAAAAGGGGGCCAGGACTCCCAGAACAGGAAAACAGCCTTTGCTTGCAGGATGGACTGACTGCAAGGCTGACTGCCTCTCCAGGTAATTCCAAATGCTTCTTCTTCTTGCCAGTCATTTTCCCACAACGTTTTCCAGGAACTGCTCGCCAGCAAGCTAACACTCCTGCTTCCACTAGACTGTGAGTTCCTGGAGTGCACACTCTGACTCTTATTCATCATTGTTCATCTGACACCCACATTCCACGCCTGGCACGTTGGAGGCAACTAGTAGATATTTGCTGAGCAAGTGATACTTGAGGACCTGGATCATCTTGAAAGCTACAACTAATGAACTGACCCCAAAAGAGGAGAACTTGACATCTGGCCCCTGCCCTACTCAAGGACATGGGTTGCTCACTTTTCAGGTCACACAAAGTGATTTGAAGCTTCTTGCATCTCTTCTTGATTCTTCTGCTGTTCAAAACATTGCCGTTTGGGACTCAGACAGTTAGTACCCAGTTCTTAGGTGCAGTGTGGGGAGCACGTCTGCAGCTGGTTTCACTGGAGGAATGAAGGCTGCTGTCTACTTCAGAAGAGGGGCAGCAGATGGAATATACCGATTCAGTGTCTGCCTCTGCCACCCAGGGGCTGTAATTTGGGGGAAGTTTGCACCCACCAACAGATCACAGGATGAGAAGACATTGCAGGAAGGGTCTAGAGACTATAGTAAGATATGTTCCGAGGCTTTGGAAATATAGGTTATTATAAAAGTTAAACAACTAAGACCCATACATAATGGATGTGATTAGCCATCCATGGAAGTAAACCAGGACATCATTCCTAAATGTGTGAGTCAAGGGCTTGGGAAAACCCAAGATGCCAGTCAAGTTGAACCAGAAGAAACCTGAGGGAAGCAGGCAGGATGGCACTCAGAACCCAACCAACGGAACACACTCTGTCTAAAGAAGGCCTCTAAGCAGAATGGGCCCGTCTGGGCAGTGAGGCGGCAGGGGAGGATGTCTGCTGTGAGAGTAAAGGAAAAGGAGGTCTGCAGAAGCAAACACTGGTAAGCCCACCTGGGCACCCTCCTGGACAGAGTTTTTCCTGGCCTCTGACTTGGTGAGAATGCCTAAAGCTTCTTAATGGAGACACTTCTGAAGCTCAACTCATTCTTCCCTCCTTCATTGGGAGGGAATGTGCTGATTAGGCCAAAGTGAATGCCTCATTCTCTTATCATTATATTTGTCAGGGTTAATTAACAAATGGACATTGATTGTGTATATGTGTGTATGTGAGAGACAGACAGACATCTGGATGTACTTACTACACAGGGTTAGGGTGTCTGTGTAGGCACCTGGACGGTGGGGAGTGCTATTCTAGTGATGTCAGGAGAGTCAGGATTCAAAGCCTGAAAGGATGGTAATGAGTCTCGGAGGCCAAGGCCATTACTGTACCTTCTATGCATCCTTGTGGGTCATAGATTGAGCTGCCCATTTTCAGGTGCAACTGAAGACAACCTTCAAAGACAATAGCCATCCATTTGCTTCCTGGCAAGACTCTACTTTTATCCAAAGTTCTCAATCTTTTTTAAACTATGGCAACCTCACAACTCGCTTCCTGCATCCCCTACTATAGGAAGAACTCCCCTTCCACAGTCCCTCATAGCCTGCCCTGAATGGGGACCACCCTTTGAAGAACACAGTCCCACCTGCAAGCCAACTTTTATTAGAACTTTATACAGGATAATCCCTACCTTGGCAGTCTGTTCAACTCTGCTGAATACATATATATATATCCCACTATGGGCCACTTGTACAAAACACCTCCAACCTCTTCTGATGGAAGATGCCACCAAAGCAGAAAGTAATTGGGGAGGTAGAGGGGTAAACTCCAAAGGGCTGACAGGTCTGCAGAGGCTGTGCTTTCTTCTCTGGAAAGAGAACTGAGTGGGGGAAGATGAAGGGGCCTGGAGGATTCTGAATAATTTACACTGGGAGAACTATCAGGAGGCAACAGAGCCACCAGAAGGTCTTTCTCCACAAAAAGATTCCCAGTAGTTTTCCAATTGCAACAGCTTCCTTTGCTCTGCTCACCAGCATGGCCAAGAGCAGGGGCTGCCTCTGTGATGGTGGAGACGAGAGGTCTGAAGGGGCCAGACTCGACTCACTTGCAGACCCTCCGTGAGAAGGGTCTCTGTTTTGCAATGGTGCCTGGAATTACCCAACACCAGGAAGTTACCCTTGGACTAGAAAATCAGGACTGTGCACTACAAAGTATTGATGAAGGGACAGGAAGTGGGTTTGGTCCCGAGTCAGTGGAAACGTCAGGGCTGGGGCTAGGATCAAGAACATCCTGATGTAACAACAAGGGCCACCGAAGTCACAGATAAGAGCAAATAGCAAGAAGGGAGAGGAACACAGCAAAGGAAAATCCTGGGCCCAAGAGAAAGAATATCTGCTCCCTGATTTTTTCCTACAATTAGTTGTGGCTACAGAGATGTTTTAAAAGAAGAAACCACGTCTGTCATCTACCGGTCATGACACTCATTCCTTGTAGAGAAAGAACTGAGCACAGTACGCTGCGCTCTTCGATCACAGGATTCTTCTCGTCATTTTTATCCTAGATTTTTCAGCTGGAAATATTTGGCCCAGAGCTCTATAGTGAGTATCTTAGTTGAAGGTTGTGCAAAAGGCTGCTGACTGCTCCAGTGCCTTTCTTGAGACAGTGCCCTTTGGGGGGCCAAGGGGGGACACTTGGGACAGCCAGCATGGCATAAACAATAAAATATAGTATAAAATAAAAAGTGAAATGAAAAAGACGACGCTCCCTAGTTGACATGCTGATACAAACTCACATATGCGAATTTACTCAGACTCCTCTTGAGAAAATCGCACCGTGCGACAGCACAGGGCAGCGAGAGGCCAAATGAAGAAAAACGTGAATACAAAACCAGACCAAACCAGTAATAATTAATTTTGTGAGTCATCCTAATAATATTTTTCAGCATCCGTCAAAGGCACAGAGGGTGGCATTTAGATTAGCATGGAGGGGGAGCATCACGCCCCCCTCCCCCAGGAAGCTACTAGTTGTTGTGTGGCATCCGAGTCACTCCCCTTCCCCCAGCGCTTACCTGTGGAAGGACAATGGCATTCTGCTCATTCTCACCCCCGGTAGTCCAGGGACAGCGGCCACACACACCTCCTGATGAAGCTGGCACTGGTGATTACAGCAGTGTACTGCAGATGTAGTAAGCCACCATAAGAAACACAACCTCAGTTTTCCCTCTTATGAAATGGGGTATGCATAATTGCAACCTACTTCACTAGAAGAATGTTGAAATACTAAAAATAAAAAAAAGCCTAGATAGATGTTCCGTGGAAAGGCATGGTGCAAAGGATTGCAACTGCTATAATATGCTTAGAAGCTGAAATAACTCCTAAACCCTAAAGATTTTATGCAGAAATTCATGTAGAAATTTCATTTTGAGTCTCATCTAGGTGCTTCTTGCTTATTAAGAATAAAAGAATCTTAATTTTAAAAAATTAAACTATAAGCATTCCTAGAGCATGGCCTAAAAGGTAGTGTTAAAATGAGGCTCTTTTTCAGTCATATCAGCTATCACCTAATTCCTCAGGTGCTTTGTTTTTGCCTCTTTGTCTCTTTGTCTTTCCCTTCCGGAAACCTGTAACCCCTTCTCTCTCTCTCTCTCTCTCTCTCTCTCTCTCTCTCTCTCTCTCCCCCCCGCCCTCTCCCCCTCTCTCTCTGCTTGTCTGTGTGTGTGTGTGTGTGTGTGTGTGTGTGTGTGTGTGTGTGAGTACACTCGGGTCTCAGGGAGAATGCAGAAGCTGCCTGCCTGGATTGCCAACTCAGGCTGTGATTTCCTTTGTTCCTACTGCGGGAGCCTCCTTGGCTGATTAAGTCCTAGGCTTCTCCCAGGTTTTGTTGGCCCATGAATGGAGCCTCTTCAGTGCTCACTGGAGTGCAATATCATTGATACTTCCTCCTCCGCCTGCCTGCCTTCCTCTCCCAGCCCAGCTGAGCTGATGGATTAATCCTGCTGTGTACGCAGAAGCCCCACATGCAAAGTGCTAACTGGGGTAGAAAAAAGGGCTAGGGTTGGAAGGGATAGCAGAGACCTTCCTCCTGACAGTAAACTCCTCACTCTGCTTAATTGGGGTTAATTGAGGCCCAGGACAGAGCAGTCAGGAGCCTGGCCCAAGTCTTGCAGTCGCTGGTGAGGGGGAGCCCGGACTTTCAGGGCTTCCTGCTCTTCCCACTGCAGGCACTCTCGGAGGGAGCTGCACGGCTCTGCTGCTTTTGCTACAGAACGATACACTGCATCTAACAACAGAACAGTAACAGACACAAACAACAACAAAAACACCTTTCACATTTTTACAGCCAAGTGAAGTACCCAGTAACCAAAATCTTAGATCTTTGGTCATATGATAAAATTGTACACCTGAAATTTATACAATGCTATTAACCACTGATGCTCTAATAAACTTAATTTTAAAAATAAAATCATAGGTATGATTTTGGGAGAAACCAAGGGGTCTAGAGTACTTTCTAAGAGCCAGAAAACTACCTTGTTTGCTAGTAATTGACTTGCATGTGATCTTGATTTTCCGGCCATATCCCCCATGCCCTACAAGCCCCACACCCTTGAGTCTGTAGATTATCTACCCACAGAGTCCTTCTCAGAGACTCTGGCTTCTGGCAAGTTTCCTGTTTAGAGACAACGCTTAGCAGCATTTATTATTTTCTAATATTATGTTTGAATGTCTCCTCTCACTAAGCCTCTTAGGACAAAGACTTTGTTCTGACTGCCGATGCATCCCTCTCCAGCACTTACAAAGCTTGCCGTCTACTTCATGGCGAGCACTAAACACTTCTGTGTGTGGAATGGATGAATGTTGCATGCAACCACCTTCCTATGCACTAGCACTGGACAGGAAAACCAGTGTGCCGTTGGCTGGATGAAGAGGGAACAGGCTTCCACCTTCTTTCTTCTTGGATCTCTGTCTCTCCCCAACTCCACCTTCACCCCTCACGCCAGAACTCCAGCCACTGTGCTTGACTTCCTTCCTGTCTCCGCAAAATTATCTGGTTCTTCACCTTCATAACAGAATATAAATAATTGATAGCCATTTAAAAGTAACTCTTTCCAGGGAACATTTTAGAAAAACTACAAGCTTAAGTCAAAAGGATGAATCCCCAATGGTAGGTTCACAGGCTTCAGCCAAAAGATGGGAGAGGAGGGGAGGGGTAGAGCACCTCCATGGAGCCTGTTTCAATGCAGCAGGTACACAGCTTCCAAAAGCTACTGGCCACCGAAACGAAATTCCTGAGAGGCTTTGGTATTGACCGTGGAACCATGACCAGAGAGTTGCTGACTTTCATCAGCAGTTAGGCAGTATTGGGAAGGATTTGAGAAAAATAGGTCACTCATATAGTGATGTCTCAGTGTAAATCAGCAAAACCTTTTAAAACACAATTTGGCAATACATGTGAGACCCAAAAACACCTAACCATTTGATCTTACTCCTGTGAATTTACTCTAAGAAAATAATGAAGAATAAGAGAAAGGCTTTATGTTCACAAAGTACATTGTCATATTATTTCTAGTAGTTAAAATTTTGGGAAAAAACCTAAATGACAAATGACACTGATAAAAATCCAATGTAAATTACATGACAATGACAGATTGGAGTTACAATGCACCTGATCTATTCACTGCCTGTGATAACTTGAGTTAATTATTTAACCTCCTCGAGTTTCACTTGTCTGTAAAATTCTGTCTCTGTAATAACAGTGTCTAATTCAGGAAGCTATGAGGATTAAATGAGATCACTGCAGATAAAGTGCTCAGCACAGTGCTAGGTACACAGTTATCTCCTGCTCCTGCCCTCTCCTCCTCCTTCTTTTCCTCCTCTTTCCTCTCACACCAGTATTATTATCAAACACCTAATCTTCCAACAGTCTAGTCAAATGAATACTATGGGAACCATGCTGAAGCCCAAGGCTCCATTACAACTATATATCTTATCAGTACAGGTTTGGGATTTGATTCCAGACAGGAAGAGCTAGAAGGTTGATATTGAGTTGACCAAAAAGTCTGTATGGTTTTTTCCGTAAAATAAAAGACACATCTTTTACTTTCACCAACAACTTTATTGATTTGGATATTTTGAGTATGCTGGCTATCTCTTGTGTGATATAATGTTGATTGTTCTCAATTAGTGTCTTGATTTGATCACTATCAACTCCAACTGGTCTAAATGACCACGGAGCATTGTCCAGGGAGAAATCTCTAGTACAAAACTTCGAAAACCACTTTTAACACGTTCCATCAGTCACAAACACCTTCTTCATACAATGCACAAATCTTTTTTGTGTGTTTTTCTTATTTTCTAAACTTTTTCTTATGTGTTTCAGTTGCGTTCTTACCTTTCTTGAGATAATAAAACATAATATGCCAAAAAGCTGTATATTTTCTTCCATCTCAATAATAAAATGGCTACACAAAAATTCACCATTTTTGATAAGTTTTTTTAAATGCATGCTGATATGAGAGCTGTCACAACATAATCTAACTAAATTGTTTCAAATGAAGTTGAAGACAACTAGGTGCTACTAGAGCCATCTTATAGAAAAAGACAGATGAACTTTTTGGCCAACCCAATATCTTTGTCCAGAGGTTATCTCACATATTCACTCTTAATTAATCAAAAAATAACTTGGTTTTGAAGAACAGGGTAGATGATCTTTTTTTTTTCTAGCTGTTTTGCTGGGTACATTCTATGTGGGGAGGAGAATCATGGGCGGAATGGGAAAGGCAAGAGGTGAAGGGAGCCCACTCAAGGAGATAGCTTCTTCTGTGGCTTTTCAGCTGTTTCTGAACTTGATTTGAACCATAGAACCCCTGAAAAAGCTTTTCCTGCTGCCCTTTTCCCCTCCTCTCAACTCTAAGCTCAGTCCTCAAATCTGATATTCTTGCCGGGTTGTGCAGATCTGGATCCTCTCAAAGAGCAGGGATGCTTAACTGGGGAAACTCTGAGTCATCATTAATGAGTATTTTGGCCTTGGACCTCAAAAAGTAATAGTAGTACACACCCTGGCTCAATTTGCTCAGCTTGATCCTTTTTCTCACCCCCACTTTCCCCTTTATTTACCTACCGCAGATCAGGCTCCAAATCTGGGATATTTGTCTTTGTAACTGCTCATGGGATGGTAATTTGATCTTCTTGGCTTCTGTCTATTTGTTTTATTGTTGGAGAAGTGTGTGTGTGCTGTGGGGGTGGTGAATGTGCTTACAGTGAAGTTCCTAGGGCTGGCCCCTGGTGCTTGTGAATGTATGCCCGTGGACAAGGGCACACGATTCTTGGATATGGCTCATTCATCTTAAGCTTTAAGTATCTGTTCACATTTGTGTATCTGGGTATTTGGAGATATTTATATCAACTTTTATATTAGCCAAAAGGAACAGCCTTTCAAAAGAAGCAAATGTTTCCTACTTAAGGATTTCTTCAATGATGAAACTCCCCAGATGAATGAAGGAGGACACGATGCTATACAAGGATTATAATTGCATGTAGGGGACCAGCTTGTTTCAGTCTGGCAAATGTGACTCAGCTCTGTATGGAAAACCTACAAAGTGAAGTGGTGGGCAGGAGCCAGACCTTCAAACTGAGTTTTCCCATGGGAATCAGGCCTAGCAAATGCATACAGACTGTTATGGCTTGCTCTTGCTAAAACTCCACCACTCTGGTCTAAAACAACAAATGTGTATTGTCTATTTTCAAGGTAATTTCCAAAGCCTGTGTGAATTTTCCCAACAACAGAGCTAATCAGATTGCTACCATTTCCCCTGCATGTTATTTTCATTTCCTTGATTGTACCTAAAATGTAGACTATATTATTCTATGTAATAGATAATAAATCCTTCTTTGATGTAAAACCAGAGAAAAACAATAAAAGCTTGTCTAGGCAAGGATCAGGTGCTCTCCTCTTGAGAGAGTGGTCAAGGCACTCAGAGGCACTCTTCTCTTGAGAGAGTGGCCGTGCCGTCCCCTTTTTCTCCGCAGGATTGCTGTAGCCTGTGTATTTATTCTTCAGTCACAACAGGTGGATTCTGCTGGCCGGAGTCCACCACAATTGCACACCACACACTTTCTAGATTATTTAAGAAAACAGGCAGCGTCCTGTTGTGATGGTCATGGACCCTAACTACCTTTGACTTCATGTACTCCCCTCTCCATATCAAAGTACTAAAAACTACCCTTTATAACTCCATTGATATATAGTATATTCCTTTTTTCTTCTGATTTTGTGATACATTAAAACATTTTGGTGAGTCCTTAAAAGGGTGGTGGGTCCCTGGCCCTGTGCCTGAGGTGTCCAGTGGATGTCCGATGGGGCCGGGACACAGCTGTGGATGAGAGAGATTGTGGCAAAGGGGGCCCACAGCCCTTCCCATGACAGCTGAGCTGCCACAGCGTTCCATTTCCGATTGTCAATAGCTTAAGAATTTCTCATATACAATCTATGGTTGATGTTTCTTATTTACCAACAGGAAGAAGATATTGTAGTGGTTAGAAGCATGGTTCTTACAGTCAATTGGACTTAAAAGTGAATTCCAACTCTGCCACTTACTAGCTATGTGACCTTGGTGATCATTTAACCTCTCCGAGCCTCAATTTCCACATCTATAGTGTGTGGAAAATAGTACCTTCCTCATAGCATTGTGAGAATGTAAGGAGATGACAGATGTAAAATGCCCTAGCCCAGGGCCCCGCACTTCACTTCTCATTTTTGTTGTGGGCTTTTGTGTGATATGAATTTAGTCACCTGGCTCAAAGTTCAATTAAATCTTGTGACAGATATGCATCCAGGTGAGTAAGAGTCAGTGTGCCCAGTGGGGAGTCTCTTCTGATGTTGTGAGATGCACTGACAGGTTCTTGGCACACCTGGCAGGCAGCTCCTTAGCCTTTGTCAGTGGGGTATGCCCGTGCAATGTCTCATTTAATCTTGCAAGTCGTGCCCCAGGTAGTTACAATAACCTTCATTTCTGCAGATGAGGAAACTGAACCTTAGAGCAGTTAGGCAACTTCCCCCAAATCAGCCTGGTGGGATTTGAATCTATATTTTTCTGATGCCAAAGGCTTACAGTGTGCTTTTTCCACTAATTAGGTCCACAATCCAGTGAAAGCACTTCCCACATCTTAAAAAGAACTCTAAAAAAATCACAAAATGTGTTTTCCCTCAAAACTCAAACACTTGGTGTGAACTGATGAGATGAGTTATACTGTTCATCTATCACAGTTAGTGTGATTAATAAAGTTAGGACTTCCCCATGCACTGCTTTTTTCCCCCGTGGTATTACTTTAAGTTTTAAACGAAGCAATAAGTCCTGACCAGAGTATTCCCCTTGCAGCCCTTGCATTGCAGGGCCCCCTGCGTCCTTGAGATGACCCCGCAGGGTAAGTGAAGGCACGCCTGTTGGAACTCTGAACCATAATCCTGCAACTAAGCCAAAGTAATATTCCATGTGGGCTGATGCGGAATTTCCTATCCAGGTCCCAGCAGAGCTGATGAGAACTGGCTAAGCAGCTTTTCCCAATAAGCAAATTCGGGTCACAGCAGAGTGAAATAAATCTCCCAACTTGGCTATCGAGGGGAGAAGATTGAATCCTGCTGCCGACACAGGGGCCCATTGGGACAGCTCATGCGAAAGAGCCAGCCAAGTGTCCTTTGTTTAGGATAACAAAACATTTGCATTGCACAAGACAGCATGTATGTAAGTGTCTAGTTGAGCACCCCTCAGTACCAATTCCTACCCTGCCTTTTACAATGCTGGGATAGACAGAGGTATTGATATTCATACTGGAACTATGTGGACCCAGGAGAGAGAGATACTAGCTCTAAGAATGGGAGCCTAGGCCCTGAAACATCTCCCCTTGGACATCCCTCCATAGTTAGCGATGTGCTTTATCTCTGTCTTCTTGATAATAGGTGGCCGAAACTTAGCCCAAAATATAGCCTCTCCATGTTGCTCAGATTTGGAATCCTGACCAGAATGTGACATGAGAAGGGACTGAGTTTTAAATGTGGAGATTTCTGGTGGAAACTAACTGCCAAATTATCATCTGTGAGGCCAAGACAGACTGGTCTTCCTTAGGGAGCTGTCGGAAGTGAACCCGGTGGCTGGCACACATGGACAGGCACTAATGGTTCTCGCAGGCAGTGTCTGTAAGTCAGCAGAGTCTGCAGCCCTCGTCCAGTGGAAAGAAAAACAAGTGGGGAGGGAGCAGTTAGCCATAAAAGCCCTCAAAGCAACCCCCACTCCTATCTCAGTTCTCTACCCCTCATCAAGCAATGACCGAGGACAGCCCTTTGGCTTCTCCCTGGTTGTGTGATGTCATTTCCATGTTTGGACATCACTTTAGTGAACTGAAGTCATCTATCCCTCACTAGGACGGGGAAATGACACTTTCAGACAGGAACAAAACCTAATCTAACATACTCTTGAGCTTTGCAGAAGCACTCGTACACTGTGTACCTCATCTTTTATTTCTGGCATTGTCTCAGTTGAGGATGGGAAGAGATTGGGAGAGGAGGTTCACATAAAGGGGGGTAGCATCGAGTATAGGTGCTTCGTTATTCACTAGGTTCTCGTGTTGCTTAGATAAAAAGGTATAAAGAATAGCCCATCATTTCCAATCTTCTGAAGCCCACAGAGACATTTGGATGCCATCAGGGGCAATTGCTAGTGATAGATAAAAGGTATTCACATTTGAAGAATTATACATTTGGAAAGATCCCTGGACATCATCAAATACTATTCCTTTAGTTAAAGGATGAGGACACTGATGCCCCGAGAGACTAAAGGATAGTCTTAATGACTGAAGTAATGCAGAACAAGAAACCACATAGTTCATCTAAATGGCCACTGAGGCATCTTGACATAGTCCAGATGCTGGTACCACTAGCTACATCAGTTTCTTGATAAAAGGGGAGAGAATCCATTCATGCAAACTTCTCTTTTCTCACATGTAAAATGAGGAAGCTGGATAATGCCAAGTGTCAACAGAGATGTGGGCAGAGGCCCCTCATACTCTGCTGGTGGAAGATGGATAGGGTAACCATTCTGGAGAGCAATCCGGCCCTGCTTTGTCAAATTAATATTTCCAAACCTATGAGTCAGCAATTTTTGTCCTAGATAGACTGTTCCAGTAAAATGTTTACAGCATTCCATAGGGCATATATACAAGGATGTGTACTGTCTTAGGTATCAGGGAGTGGCTAGATGAAGCAGGACGGAGGCCCACCTGGAGTGCAGGGAAGCAGTGAAGAGCAACAGATAAAATGAATACATGGCAACAGGCATGGTCTTAAATTGGTACTCCAAGGGGAAAAGTATGAAACAGAATGTGTTATATGCCAAATTTCATCAGATTTAAATACTTTTCACTATACCATTGCTTTATGTTTTCACTCAGAAAGTAAAAACTCTGCCAATTAAACTATGAGTGGGAACCCAAAAAACCCTAAAATTGATTTATAAAAATCGTATATTTATTCTTACATGTTTAAACTTTGGTCACCCTCCAAGTGCTCTCCACTTGACACAACATGCTCATTGAGACATTTTCTCCACAGCTCAAGTCAGTGTTGAACTTGTCGATTTTGGCACCTTTTAGTGCTTCTGCCATGTTTTGTTTTGCCTTTTCCATGTTGGCAAAACGTTTCCTTTTGAAGATATTTTTCACTTGGGGAAACAAAAAAACCTCGCTTTGGGTGAGACCAGGTGAATAGGGAGGGCGGGGCATGGCAGTCATGCTGTTTTTCATCAAAAACTGCTGAACACTCAGTGCAGTGTAGGCAGGTGCATTTGTAAACCCCCATCATGAAATGGGCACACTTGTTGAAAGAGTCTTTAGAAAAAAACTCCCTGAAACCAAACACAGCCTCTCACAACAACACCAGCTAATACACAAATACAAAAGGGTTCATAGAACACTCACCTGGTGGGGGAGGCCTTTACTACAAGGGGCCTGCCCTCCAGAAGACAATTTTGGGTTTTTTTGGTCTCCCCTCATATGACATACAATTGATTGCAAGATGTATCCTCACATCAGAAATTAAAACGTGAAATCCAACTATGTAAAAAACCATACATACATAGGGTAAGATTTACTGCAAGTATATATTCAAATACACATTAAACACATTGCTTCTGTGATGTAGTGGTGAATGGGAGTGACTGTGGGGATGTAAGGAACAAGCAAATTAACCTGGGAGCTTTGCATAAACCAAAGATGATAAAGTGGTTAACTCTGAGTAATGGTGGATAAAGAAGTGAAAAGGTGTGGACTAACTCAGGCTTCCCAGGTGTGTAGTGAGAATTACCGAGGTGATCCAGGCACAGTCCACAGCATGGAACCAAGTTCCCAAGTTGCTTCTACTCTCTTTTCTTCTCAATATTTTCAGATGCTGCCCAAGATAGAAGTTGAAGGGACAGGTTCAATGCCAAGTGTCATTTATTCCTTAAATACCAGTAAACTTGACCTTGCTTCACACTGAGACCCCAGCACACTGTCAATAAATGTGGCACACAACAAACAATCTTTTGCTTTTCTGACACCAGAAGTCCATTATTATTATTTAACATTTAAAGCCCAGGGATAGAGATAATGATGTCGATGATGAGGAGGAGGAGGAGGAAGAGGAAGGAGGAAGAGGATGAAAGAAGAGGATGAAAAAAGGGAAGACTCAGGATTGCCAGAGGGAAGGGGGTGGGGGGGGGGCTGGGGAATGTGTGAAGAGATTGAGAAGTACAGATAGGTAGTTACAGAACAGTCACAGGGAGGTAAAGCACAGCATAAAAAAAATAGTCAACAGTATTGTAGTAACTAATGTATGGTGCCAGATGGGAATTTGAAATATTGGGGGAGATTTTGTACAGTGAATGATTGTCTAAGCACTCTGCTGTATACCTCTAATACAAAGTAATATTAAATGTAAAAAACAAACAAATATACTTTTGATTGAATGAAAAAAATAAAACCAAAAAAGCAAAATCCTAAAGTAAAGCAGTGTTTCAGAAATGCTTAATTTCACTGAATCTAATGAACAAACTGAACTAACAAGCAAAATGGAGACAGACTCATAGAGAGAGAGCAGGCTGAAAGCTCTGGGGGGAGGTTAGGGGTGGGGGGGGCCAGCAAAAAAGGAAAAAGGACTCATGGACATGGACAACAGGGTGGTGATTGCTGAGGTGGGGGTGGATATAAAGGGGTAAAATGGTAATGCAAGAAAGAAAGAAAGAAAGAAAGAGAGAGAGAGAGAGAAAGAAAGAAAGAAAGAAAGAAATGCTAATTTCCGGAAATTCTTTGGACAATTTTCTAATTTCTCTGGAGGAGCAATACAAAATCACCCCAATAAGCAAATGATATACAGACTTTGCAGGGAGCCACTGGGAAATGGATTAGCTTCCTGGAAGGAGGATCCCATGATCCCACATCACTGTTACATTGTCAACCTGAAAACATGGAGCGTTTTCTTCAGGGCAAACTGAGGAAGGCAAACCGTAATGCCTACGTTATCCTGGGAAGGGAGAGTGAGGACCAGTGAGGTGCAGTAAAAAGGACACAAACTGTGGCTATCGAAGTGTCTTTCTCTGAGGTTCCAAAGGGGTATGAAACACTCTCAGCGAGCCAGTTTGGTCACTAATCAATTCCCTGAACTGTCTCCCTCTCCATATGAGTAAAGGCTCCTGGTATTAAGAGGGGTGGGAGGGTGGGGTGGGAAATCATCTTTGTCTTTAAAGTTAGGCAGTAGCAAAGTAACCGTTTTAATAAAAACGAACCAGGGGAGCCACACCGCAAGCTTGCTGGTGACACTGGAGACGGCGCCTGGGACCTGCTGGCCACTGTGAGATGATGGGCTGCCGGGAGCACTGTCTTTTTTATGGCAAAGAGCACTACTCCGAACTTCCTGCACTAATGGAGGTTTTATAATAAAAGACTGCCACCTAGAAGCCCAAATATACTATTAAAAGGTATAAGACACAGAGGGTAAATGTGGGACCTAGGCCTCCATTCCCTTACAAAGGGACAGAGTGAGGAGAGAAGCTCTAATGTCTCTAAGTTTCTGGATGTCTTCTTCCTTCACTGTCCTTTGCCTTTCTTTTGAAATTCAGCTCAACAGCTCTTTCCCTCTGTGTAAGGATTTTCTAGAGTCCTTCTGCACTCAGTTTTATTATTTAATATCTGAGGCATAGTGGATAAGAATTTTTAATTTATAGACAAAGGACACTTGGAGGAAATTAACAACTAGGACTTAACTCCAAAAAATGACCGTATCTTTGCTTTTGCATTGTTTTTCCCTAAATATAGGAACAGCAATAGCTGATTCTGAGTGGGCAGTCCAGCCAGTGGGCAGTCCAGCCAGTGGGCAGCTGGATTCCTTCATTCATTCCTTCATTCATTCAACAAACACTTATCAAGCACTTACCAAGTTCCAGGCATGGGGTAATTTAGTCCTACTCTTTGCAGCAGAGATACATACCCAGCCACAAAAATTGAACATTTCCTTAGGGAGCAAAATATCTTTTATGGTTGCAGTCAAGTCCACAGGTGTGAGGCTGTGGCAGCTAGGGGTGGGTCATTTATCAATGGCTGGTGAGGGTTGTGAGGAACTGTGACAGATAGCAAGCATACAGAGGGGTTATATGTTCTACATGAAGGTTTGCACTGTTGCTTAGGTTCCTTTCAAATGCTCACAGGCCTATGGCTTGTGGAAGTCATTACCTCCCCAAAGGAGGTGCTGGCCAGCAAACCAAACCCTGCGCATTTCCAGACACCATGGCCTATCGCCTCTTGTCCACACTTCCTGCTCACCATGTCCAGCTGCAAACCTTCTTTCCATCTTCTGCCATTCCCATTTTCTTTCACTTAGTTTTCTTTCACATGTCTTTTTCTAATTATTTCCCCCATAAGTCTCCTTAAAAAATTGCTGATTGATTTTTGAGAGAGATTTATTGTTCTACTTATTCATGCACTCATTGGTTGATGCCTGCATGTGCCCTGACCGGGGATCGAATGTGCAACCCCGGTGCACTGAGGTGATGCTCTAACCAACTGAGCCACCCAGCCAGGGCAAATCTTCTTTACTTTGATCATGTCCTTTTCTTTCACTCTTCCTTTTCACAAGTCTTTCTCCTTATACCCGAGGTACCCAGCAGGCTTGAGTAAGAGAGTTGCCACAAGGGTCTCTTCTGCGCACACACACATTTAGAGAAAGTGTGAACTTGGTGGCCTCTCTTTTTCTTCAATGCCATTATTTAAAATTATGTCAATATAAAATAATATGTGTTAAGTTCTTACTGTGAACCAGACACTGTACTAAATTCATTACAGGCTTAATCTTTTTTATTCCTCATAACCATTCAATAAGGTTAGTGCTGTTAGGATCCCCAGTTTACAGTTTGGAACCTCAGCCTTGGAGAGGCTACTCATTTAATATAATAAGCTTGGAAATGAGAGAAAGTCATGCAAAGCCCACTGTGTTTGAGGAGCCTTAGCTGTGACTTTATAATGCCTCACTTACCCTCTGGGTTTCTACCTTTCCTCCGACACACCTCCCACCCAAGGCAGCCCCCTCTCTCTTCCTGAAGTGAACTTGCAGTAGAGTTGGCCTCTTTCCAGCACAAGCTGGCTGGAGGATCGTTGGCAGGGGCGCAGCCCTGAGCTCCATGGAGCATTGTAACTGCTGGTACTAGGGCAATAAAATCTTAACGGTCTCCAGAAAAGACGGCTGTAAATTCTTCTCAGTCCCACTTTGGGTGTAAAGGTTCACGCCTCCCTGCTTTTTTCCTCCACCCCCACCCCCAGGATCTCCCCCGAGTTTCATGAAAGGGGCCATGCATTAAAACAAGGCACAGAAATCCCAGCAGCCTCCTGCTGCAGCCAGGCTTGTGTTTTATACAAGAAATGTCCTTTAATAAGAAAGCCCCAAAACTTTGGAATTAACCTTGTTCAGGATCCCAGACACATAGCTCATGCTTTGGGAAGCAATATAGAGAAAAAAAGAAGAGGCAGAGGAAAATGGCCAAGGAGGACGAGAAACAAATATGTAAGGATGATCAGAAGAAAATTTTGTGAAAACGATACCCAAGAGGTTCTGGGATTTTTCCTTTCTCGGTTATCTGGGCCCTGACACAGCAGCTGTGGTCTTTCTGAAAAATTCATTTGGCTGTTTGGAACTGAGTTGGGAAAGAAATATCAGCAGAGGCTGAGAGGGAATGAAAGCTCAGTTCTTCCTTCAAGCAGCAAGAGAACAGATCTCAGGAGCGAGCAACTCAGAAGCTGAGGCATGAAGAGGAACAAAGGGGTGCCTTTTAGAGTCTCCGTTCTGCCCCAGCCTGATAACTGACTAGGAAAGTGACCACTGGGGCAGATATCTTGTGCGACCTAAATCCCAGCCATCATGCCAGCAAGTTGCTTTGAGTCCTCCCTCCCAAGGAGAGGCAGTACCAAGGGGCAGGGGGCTGAAGGGCTGAGCTCAGACCCAGAGTACATGTGCAGGAAGTCAAGGATGGGTGAAAGCCAGGGGCCTCTGGCTTGAAAACACAACAAAAGGGTTTTATGTGTCTTGTGTGATAAAACCCAAAATGTATTTGTCTAAATCCTGCTTCTCTGTTAGTCTCTAAACCCCTGTGCATTTCACAGGAAATTAAATCTGTGTTTGTCAGATTCCTTTACCCTTACTTCATTGACGGGAGGTTGGGTTGGAGTTGGCTTATGTATCAGAAACTGCTAGGATTTGTTTCTGAAATGAGCTCCGAATGCTTTTCTGACAAAGACTGAAGTACAGCCCACGGCAGGACCAGCAGCAGCAAGGCCTGTCCTTCACTGGCTGGCTGGGCGGGGACACAATGGCTGCTGAAGTGTGTGTGAGCACACATGCACGCTCAGGGGTGTGTGTGTGTGGGGAAAGGAGAGGTTTGGGGAGTGGATGATTTGCATCAGGGCTGTATGCTGAACTCCTAACCTCAAATTTGAGCCAAATGTTTAAAGAAACGTTGGGAGTTGACTTGTTCTCCTCCTTTTTTCAGTTGTCGAGTGCAAACTTTTTCTATTTTCTCTTGTCTTTCTTTAAAGACTCCTTGAGGGGAGGAATTGATTCTTTTGCATTTCTGTCTTTCAAAGTCAAGCAGAGTGCCTGGCATCCAGTAGGTGCTCAATTGTTGTTTACAGAAGGGAAGTAGAACTCTTTAAGGAGCACACTAGCCACCCCCCCCCATGAGCTCCTGCTGTGCGCCTTCTTCCCCCTTCAGCCTCTCCTAGATCTGAATGTGTTGTCTCTGAAGACCCAGGTTTCTCTTTCCTCTCTTCTCCTGAAACCTTTTTAAAAAATGACCTTTGTACAGATGACTTCCAAATTTCTTTGTTTTCTCCCCTCCAGACTGCTTCCTTCCATCTCCACTTCTGGCTCTTTGGGAACTTTTTGTAGGAGAAGGAACATGTGATGAGGAAGATATCCTATTGATATCTCAAAGCGGTGTGGCTGAGATTGCTCTCGTCACCCTTTTCCTGGCAGGCTTCCCTCTTCACACAAGTCAAGAGCAGGAGCCTCGGACTTTGCTGCTCTCAGCTGGTGATGGGGCAGAGCAGGCGGCTGCCCAAGTCCCAGGGTAAAATGATGTAGGAGGCACCCCTGGGCATTGGGATATGGGCAGGGGCTGGGGTGTGGAGGATAGGAGGTATCTGAGGCTGTAAGGTCTGAGATGCTGTCCGGGTGGCGCTTTGCAAGCGATGCTGTTGTGTGAGGCATTACAGTTACTGGTGAGATGCCGGTGTTTGGCTGGACAGTGCAGGCCGAGGTCCCTCCAAAGTGCCTTTTTTCCCAATCCCAAGCTCTCAGTAGTTGTGAGAGATATTTGTCTCTGTTTCCTGTGTAGAGAGCTGAATCCAACCTTCTTCTTTACTACAAACTGCTTGTCCCCAAGAAGCCTTTTCTTGCCAAGCCTCCAGCCTCCAGCCCTTAACCTACCTCGGGGACTCTAACTTTAGCACTTCAGCATAGTTCAGAGTCACCTCTGGAAGTCTTGTTAAGACAGAAAACACATGGTGCTCAGTCCCACCCCTGGAGTTTCTGTTCAGTAGTGGGGGGGTGAGGCCTGAGGTTTTGCATTTCTAAAAAGTTCTCAGGTGATGGTGATGCTGGGAAGGTGGGGTGGGGCAAACAAATCAGACCAACAGGCCTGCTCTTTAGAAACTGCTCATCAAGGGTGTTCTCAACTAAGTGCTGCTATCGAACTTGATTTCTGCGTAGCTTGTTAGATCTTTTATCTCATTTAACCCTCACCAACAACCCTGTGAAGTAGCTCTGTTAATGTTTGCACTTTAAAGGGGAAGAACCTGAGGCACAGGGAGGTTATGTATCTCACGCAGTGTAAGTGGTGAGGCTGTGTGGACTCTGACGGCTGAGTGTTTAATCACCCTGCCATTTGCCTTAACGTCCAAGGATTCTTTTCCCCCACGCGGACGCCCTCCACGGTAGAAACAAGGGGCTTTGCAAACAAGGTGCCCTTTCATTCTGAAACCCCCTCCTCACTTTCTCTTTGCTGCTGGCTAACTACAGCAAGAGAACACACACACATTTAATCTCCATTAAGTCCTTCAGACTTTTTGGAGAGGAAGTGTAGTCTGACTTGGGGAAGAAGCCTGAAGTACTGAAATTTTTAAAGAAAGGCTGTTTTATTGCCTCCAGTAACATATGGTAATACAAATGAGTGACTAACGGGGCATTTCCAAGAATTCCTCGTAGCTTTTTAAAATAAATAAATATGGCTTATTTGCATACAAACAACTGTATCAAAGATTAGGGGCTGATTATTTGAGCTTTGGTTAAAAATACCTCAGCATGTTGCAGCTGATTTTTTTAGAGGCACAACATGGATTAACAACTCATGTTTTGAAATATGCAGCCTTTAAGATCAACCCATCAAAATGATTGCTTTGTATTTGCTTCCAGATTTGAGTTTTGGGGCCTCAGGAGATCTCTCTGGCAAGACCCACAGACATGTAACTGCTACGTGTGGGCAAAATGTGACCCATACTGGGCAGGACTAGGATTTGACTTTAAATAAAAATAGCACAAACATCGCAGTGCTTTGCCTCAGCAGGGGTTCCCACACTCACTGGGAGTTTGTGGAAGTGACAGATTTTCCCCAGAGATGCTACTGTATAGTGTGTCGTGAGGGAGTCTAGGAACCTGCAACACATATAATCTCAAATTTTATTGTGTTCTTTTTTTTTTGCCATTTGTTTTTCCTGCCCAGGCAATTCAGATGCACCACACTTTGAAAAATTGCCAGGTTGTGGGGAGGAAATGGGGACCTGGCAGGTTCTCAGACACTTACTTCTGTGGTCCCGACACCTGCTTATCAGACTTACTTGCAGCTCAGTTTGAGAACCCTGACTGCCGGTGCTCTACTCAAAGTCAGTCAGGGCATTCATTTTAGGAGTGGACATCAGCGTTAACAAAGAAAGAAAGAAAGAAAACAAAATACTCTCTGGGAGATTCTCACATGGAGGTGCCAGTGTTGGAAACCACTAAGCCAGTCTGATTTGGAGCAACACTGTGAAGGGTGGGTTTAGTGGAGGGTAAGATGGAGAAGTGGAGGACAGCTGTGTGGCACCAGTGGATGGGCATGTCTCTTTCCCAGATTAGAATAAATTCCTGTAAGAAACACCCTAATTTAGAAAACAGGTGCTGCCCGGGAGAAAAGCCTCAAAGCCTCAGCTGGCCCTTCCTCTGGCACCATTCATCTATCCCCACCCTGTGGCGCAGGGCACTGCCCAGGGCCGTCTCCACGTGGCCTGCTCAGGTGCCTGGGGCAGAGCCCGGGGCGCCCTTCTGCTAGGCCTGCCGGCGGGTGGCCCTCAGGCCTGGGCTGCTCTCAGGCTGCCCCAGTCTGGCAGCCACACAAACCCCTGCAGCCCGGTGGTTTCTGAATGTATCCCTTCAGCTTCAGCCCAGGGGCTCTGGCTTTTCTGTTTGTTTTCTTTTTTCTTTCTTATTTAATAAGCTCAAGAGAACTTAAAAGCAGACCCTTGAGAGCTAAGCATTTCTAATCACATAAGGTGTCTCTGCAGGGCCTGGGCTGAAGAGGGTGTGTTTGGGGGCTTTCGTCTTTCTGTGTATCCCCTTCCTTCTTCAAACAAGCTTCCCAGGCTCTTATCCACCCAGCGTCTCTGCTGGATGCTCACCCCCAGCATCTCGGTGTTTGGGGCGCGGAAGGAGAGGAAGCCGAGGGTCTGGCCGAGGGCCTGACGGGGGAGGGAGGAAGCAGTCGCCCCCGTGCTGGGCCCGAGGAGACTTGGTGAGAAAGCCCCTCTCCGTCTGCAGTCCGGCCCGGTGGGAGTCAATTAATTCTGAATAACCTAAACCGACAGAGGTATTTGCATTCACAACCTGACTGATGACCGTATAAAATTGATTTATGAATTAAAGTGCTTCCCCTCCCTTTATCCCGATTCAGGCTGTAATTGATTATATGTGCAGCAGCGATATTAAATAAAAGAAAATTAAAAAGAAAAGGAAAGTGAAAAAAAGAGAGGCCCTTGCTTGGCAGTCCAGCATTCTCAGGGCTCCCCAGGATTAGCCATTGTATTCATCACTTATCATTTTTTATTTAAAAAGTTACTTCCCTCTTTGTCTCCATTCCCCCCTCCCCACGCCCCCACCGCCAGCTCTGCTATGGCCAGTGTTCTCCCCTCCCGCCCCCTCCTACTTGCTGATCCTTAAGGAGGTAAGGAGCCAGTCACCCTCGTGTTCCCTGGGCAGGGTGGGAGAGGAGCAAAGAAGGGCTTCTTCCCAGCAGCACAGTGCCCACAAAAATTGGGGGAGTAAGCCAAGGTGTCTTCAATCTCTGCCTCCCCTTTCTGTGTCTCTCATTTTGTCTCTTTTCTCACTGGCCCCCACTCCACCCGAACACAAGCAAAACTTCCCTGCAGGAAATTCTCTCATAAATATGTTCTCAGTAAGGAAAACATTAATGATAAACTTTTTAATGGCTCTACTCCTCTCAGTAGAAATTCACCAAAGAATAAAATTTTTAGAAAAAAGAATAAATCTCTAATTGTGAAATGTCACACTCTTCCCTAGGGGACAACTGTTTTCTTAGAGGGAGGAGGGTCTTAAATAGGGGAGTGGGAGAGCTAATTCAAATCCATCTACACAGCATGAGAACAGGCTTTGGAAACAGTTAGACCGAGACTGACAATTATTGGTTATGTGTCCTTGTGCAAGCCACTCAACTTTTCTTGCTTTCATTGATTGCTATTTAAGAGATAACTGCCTACACTGAGTAATGTATGTAAGTCCCCTTGAAGTATGACTCAGCAAACACGGATAGCACGCAGACCTTACAGCCATCTTCCTTAACGCTTTTTAAGGAACAAGGCAACACTGATTCAAGAGCTTTCTGATAGTAAGATAATCCAATGGCTTTTTCCCAACTCAAACCTAGTGTTACTATTTACATGACAAATAGAGGACTGGTTTCCATTGCCAAACCAGATCTAGATAGCAGGCTACCTTCTTTACTTCTGTATCCTCAGAGATCCTGGCTCATGAAATACATCATAATAAACCATCACCCTCCATTCACCCTCACTGCCTCTTCACCTTTCCCCCTTCTACCACAGGACTGCCAGACTTCCATCCCCAGATCCTACTGCTTCTTTTCTGGCCTCAGTTTCTCTGTTAAAAAGCCTACTTCCTACTGTCCTGCTTTTACTGTTTTTGACAGTACAGTAGCCACTCCTCTCCTCTAGAGTGTTAACCAGCAGTTTTAGGGATAATTGCATATCAAGTGCTGTTGGCCACATTTCACAGCTAAACAACGTGGGGAGTGGTTGCTTGGGCGTGGCTGGCAGAGGCCACTCTGTCGACACCCAGAATGATGTTCACATTCCCCAGTGGAGTACCTCTTTTGGGTGTGGAGTTCGAACTCCCAAAGAGTCACCACGCACACACACACACACACACACACAAACCACCCAGAAAATTGGACCCTCTTTAGGGAAAGTCCAAGAGGTAAGTTATGTGATGAAAAAATTCCTAATGACATTCAGGCAGCTCTAAGTGGAGCTAACCTGGAAATGATAATTTTAAGGGGTTTGGAGCCTTCCTTCCCACCATCTCAGGAGAGCCAAAGTGCTGCCACCTTGAGGTAGGGTCAGGAGTCTTGGAGCTTCATGAGTGTGCTGATCCAAGCAGTCCCTTTGTGAAATGCAACAAGGAAGGGAAGATGCCCTTTACTGCTTTTAGCCCTTTACTGTTTGGGAGGGATGGAGTGATGAAAGCCTGAGAATGGGCTGTGGGAGCATCTGCCTGGGTGAACAGAGGCACCCCAGGGAGCGGAGAAGGAAGTGGCTGTGGGGAGCGTGAGGTGACAGACCACCTCTGCGACTTTGCTAGTGCAAGCCTTCCCTCTATTCATAAAAAATAGCAAATCCATTTTAAATGTATAGAGAAGTCAAGACGATGATAACCAATTAATATAGAGAAGGAACTAATGGAAGAAATCTAAAGTGGATAGTGCTAATCCATAAGAATCTCTTTTTTTTTTAAGTGAACGAAGAATCTGATGACTCTTTCCTTGAGGCAGAATCAGGGTTTAAAAACACAGGTGGAAAGGTGTTTAGAGAGGGGTGTTAAGAATAAAATCTAACTAGCTGGGGATTAGCTTTAAAAGATGAATAGAAGTGGTCCACCTGTGGCATGTGGCTGGAAACGACATCTCCAAGTGACTTCTAGGACAAACAGTCCAAGTTCTATAGGCAGAGGATGGAGTCCCCAGCCAAGACTGCCTCTCACGATGGAAATTTCTTAGAGCTTACTTTGCCCTGGTCTAGGATCAGCCATCACACAATTTGGAGATAACTATGACCTTAACCTCTGCCATGTTACACTTGGAGGAAGACCACAAACAGTTGTGAGGAATCAGTTGCCAGAGTCTGGAGCCAGCCAGTCTACAAACTAGAGGGGGACGTGTGGGGAAAAGAACTCTAGGAGGCTTGCTTCTGCTGCTCAACTTCAAAATGAGGACACCTGCAGGCGGATGTTTATGATGGCTTTATTCACACTTGCTAAAACTTGGAAGTAACTAAGAAGTCCTTCAGGGGACGACCCGGACAAACAAACGGTGGTACTTCTGATAGGTGATAGGACATTATTCAGTGATAATGAGAAAGGAGCTATTAAGTCACAAAAAGACATGGAGGAACTGTGAGTGAGTATTGTTAAGTGAAAGAAGCCAGCGTGGAGATACTACATTCTGTACAATCCCAACTGGATGACATTCAGGAAAAGGCAAAACTGTGGGAATGGTAAAAATAACAGTGATTGCCAGGGTGAAAGGGGAGGGAGGGATGGAAGAAGGAATGAATAGGTGGAGTAGGGGAATTTTTTAGAACAGTGAAACTACTCTGTTTGATATTGTCATTGTGGATAACTTTCATTATTCACTTGTCAAAACCCATAGGATGTATAACATAAAGAGTGGGCCCTAACATGTATGTTATGGACTTTAGTTAATAAAAATGTATAAATACAGGCTTGTTGGTTGTAAGAAGTGTACCACACCAATACAAAATATTAACAATAGAAAAAACTGTACAGGAAGGAAGAGAGGAGATGGGGAGGAAAAGGGAGTTTTGGGGGAAGTCTGTGCTTTCCATTCAATTTTTTTGTCATTTTTGACTTTTAGCCGCCTGTTAGAAAGCTCCTCCGTAAACACCAATTTATTTTATCAATCTTAATGGCAAGCAGAAATGATTTCTGAAGACAAAAACAGCTTGCTAATATATAGAAAAAGGTATGGCCTGAAATAGTGACACTGTTGGGCCCGAGTGGCTTTCATTGCAAAGGGGCTGAGCAAGCTCAGGGTGGTCCTCTAGGTGAGACTCTGCTCTCACCAGTGGAATCTCATCCTCCTTAAACAGTGACTTCCCTTTCAGACCAAGAGGATGGAAGGCCAGAAGCTGTACTTATGGTAAGGAGGATAATCTGCAGAGAATGGATAAAGAGTTGTTGAAACCACAAAAAATGAGATTTGGGAGTCAGTTTTGCAATAATAGGTCAATCAAACATTCCTGGCAAGTCACTTGGCCACATCAGTGCTTTTCTCTGAATGTCTTCACCTCTGGTGTTGCGTGTGTTTGCTTTCAATTCCCAGAGCAGATGTTTCTCCTGGACTCTTTTCTACACACATGACAGAGAATGCCTCTCCTTTTGTTTAGAGGAAGCATTGGACATCCAGTCTGTAATTTCAGAATTTTCCAAAATTCTAGACAGTCTTCCCATGATGGTCCTTCTACCACACTGGGGTCCAAGCTGGACCCCAGCTCTCCTCTCTGCTCCCCTCCAGGCTCCTGTCCTCACTGAAGATTCTCTCTCTTCTACAGGCCAGATTCTGGTCCAGCTTAGACCAACTTTTCTCCTCCTCTGGCTGTGGCACTTTGTCTGCTTGGCCCAGTTTCCCAATTGGTTCAGTCCTCTTACACTCAGGCACCGTAATTCAGGGAAATATGTCATTTACATATAGGACTCTCCCTAATTCAGCTCACCAAATGTGTCTGACCTACAAAATAAGACTGCAGAATCTGCAAAGAAAAAGAATATTCCTTTTCCTTGGAACCTGGTTCTGAAGCTAAGATGTGTGTCAGTTAAATGAGAAGAGAATAATTCCAAGCCAAGATAATAAACAAGGGCTTGGCAGTGAGATATGTCTATATACATAAGTGCCAAGAGAATTCAAAGACAGTAATAGATACCTGTGGGAAGGGCTTGGCAGAAAAACATTTAGGAAAAACTAATGACTCAAATCTAGCTGAAAGATTGGTCTAACGTATGCACTTCCCTGGATTCAGCAAAGCAATGAATGACGATCATGGTTTGAAGCGTCAGGAAAAGATATAAGAATAGGAAAACCAACCCAGAAAAAAAAACCACAAGAAAAAAGTAAAGAAAGTAATAGCCAAAAGTTTCATCAACCAAATGTTTTTTAACTGAGTTACTCAGTCTACTTTCTCCACTTTATCTGATCATGAATTGAAGTTTAAACTGGGTGATTTCAGAATACCTCTTATATTATCCTTTCCTTCTCCTTTATCTTGTCTTAAGTTCTGATGGTGTTGGAATAGGAGATTAGAGAATAAAATATGAAAACAGGAAGACACAAAGGAAAGTTGCCAAACAAACACGGGAGTCTCAAGTGAGAAGTTGTAAACAGTGTAGAGTTCAGGGCAGACTTGGAGAAATTAGATGGAGGAAAAAGGAAGATGAAGGACCATATTGACTGTGTTTAAAAGATAAGTCGCCTTCAACTCTGCAGATGAACAGACCATCACAGAACCTGATGCTTGGCCAATAATCTCTGAGAAACAACCATGTACTCAGAACACTGTTTATGTCATTAATACTCTCTCTTTGGAAAGGAGGATAATACTTCATAGGGTATTGTGATGATTGGATAATTGATGCATATATTACATTTAGAATTCTGCTGGGTGTATGGTAGGTGCTGTGGTATTGACTTTAATTACCCATATGTGACAAATACACATAAAAGGTAAAAAAAAAAAAGCAAATAAAAACCCACTCAGTCTTAACAGTTGCTTGGCATATTATTTTGAAGTAACTGCATATTTGGTCTTTGCAAAATAAATGATATCTAGGAGGGAAATGAGACAGGTTAAATGAATGCTAGTTTGGGTTTAATACCCAGTCCATGTTTTTGTTCACATGAGGAAATAAACCTTAATAATTACATTAGAATAATCTTTGATTGCCTGATATTAAGACATACAAAACAGGCAAATGTTCATCCTATTTACTAATACTATAGTTTTTTTCTAATTAAAGAATGGTTAAGGGATAAACCAACGTTACTAAAAATATGGACTCGTTCCATTCAAAGGACTGTTTTCTAACCTTGGAGGCAATGTTCCAGACTGTGTGGAGCAGTGAGTTGACCAGTTCCTTGAGTTTCCCTGGTGGCCCCCACAAGAGTCCTTGTGCCCCACCAAGGCTCTCTCTGCTTGAGTTGGGTAGATATCCTCACCATGTAACGGTCCCTGCTGGTGCAGCCATATGCTGGTAGTAGATACAGGGAGGAAAAAAAAAACAACATTCCCTGATGTGCTCCTCCAAGGCTGTGCATTCGGTGCAGGAAAGAGCAGCAGCTGGAGGACTCTGCCATCCTGACCGTTTGGAGAGGAATGTGCCCGCAAATGCCTCTTTAAAGTCTGCTTATTTAGTTCTGTGGAACTGAAAAGGAGGAACACACGTCTCTTAGCTGCCTGAATGACGTCTCCTCCTATTTCTTGCAGCTCTCAACATCTGTTGCTCTAATAGCTTGTGTTTCTAAGGCTCTCAGTTCCTCATGGTCGTAATAAGGGAGACCCTTTGCCTCATATTTCAACTCCTAATCTTCTTTTAAAAAGACACATTTCACTTCTCCAAAATGACTTTTTCTCAAAGTACAGGACCTTTTCTTATCTGATTTCCTAGAAATACTACCTCCAAATCTGGAGGCAAATTTTTCATAAAACAGAGATGGAGCACAGAGCAGTGATCTGCAGAGTGAGGAGCGAGCACTGCTGCATGGAGAAACCTCATCTCTGCTGGAGGCTATGGAAAACTGCAGGGGAAATGCGATATTGGGGAAAAGAAGTCTGCTAAGAAAAATATGCTAAAGATATATTCCTAATATCAAAAAGCCCAAATTAATTTTGAAAGCTTTTTTGTGTGTGTATGAAAAGCTGAATGCTTTTGTAAATACTATATTTGAAATAAAAAAAACAAATGCAGAGAGGCAAGGCCAAAAATACAAGATAAGAAAAATAAAAGTCAAAGCCATAAGTCTATAGGTACATGGTAATACATGATAAGCAATTGTGATTTTAAGAAAATACCTTGAAAATTTTTAAAGTTATTTCAACACAGCTTCATATGATATTCATAGAAGAGGTAACTGCTTTATTTTTATTTTGAATATCTTTACTATTAAAGACTACATTCTGCAAAGGTAAGAATTTTTAAAATATGAAGAGCCTTAGAAGAAAATTTACTATGAGTCTATGCTAAATTATTCCTCAAGATGTGATAATGGCATATCTTTTCCAATTTTCTATTTGGGCTAAACAGTTTTAGCACATAAACATCATTAGTGGAAGGAGAGAAAAAAGGCCACTATTTAAAAAAACATGAGATTGCTCAATAAGTAAGATCTGTTGTAAAATTTAAAATTTGATCTCAACCTTGAGGATGAAGTTGTGAAAAAGTTGGCCACTTTTGATTCGAAGTGGGTCCTTGTAGCTGGTTTCTGAACCCCTGGAATAAAGAGGGATGATTTGCGGTGGAATCTCTGGAGCCTGCAGTCATATACTACAATATGTTGTAAATCCAGAGGGTACAATATAGATTTCACAGGCGGCCCTGGGGTTAATTGAAATTCCGTCTGTTTCTTCTCTGTGGTGAAGTTAGTGTCCTGGGATATAAGCTCAGGATAAGATACGAGATTTATAATTTTTTATTTCTAGGCTAAAGTAGAAGTTTGCTTAAATTTGTTCCTCCCTACTTTCTACTCCTACCTTCAATTAAAAAAAGAAGTTTATGAGACAGCCTTTATTTTCTTCACAGCTGCCCCCCGAGGCAGCCCCCCCTTCTTTCCAGTGCATGCCGGGCAATGCCATGTATTCTTAGACTCCCAGAGGCCCCCATTACTGTCAATTAGTTACGGAATGCTACAGGGATTCATGCCTGACAGCTCGGTAAAGGCAGGAGAAATGGGCTCAGTAGGGAGTGAGGGGCCTGATTCTTTTCTGTGCACCAGAAATACCTTTCTCAGCAAGGCTTTTAATGGCCCTTCCCCTCTTTCTTTCCCTCTGTCCAAGCCCTATGCCCCCCATGATCCCAACACACATCATATACGCTCCTATATTCACACACCGAGGTGTTCGTGTGAAATATTGCACAGGACTGTGAGAACTCTCAGAGAAGGGGGCTCTGAAATGTCCTTATAACCTCTAAACTTACAGAGCTTTAAAATTCCATTTTATATCTTTGTTATAATCTGATCCTAACTTCTTCTCTTCAAAAGGTTTCTTGTTCCTAAGGGACTCTTTTGCCGCTGGCTTATTAGCTATTTTTCTTTTGCAGCTCTCCATCCAAAGAAGTGATGCACCCTTTTGGGCAGGGCTCGCTGCACTGTATAGCTGTGGCTCATGCAGTGGGTTGCGGCTGGCGTCTCCCCTGCTGCTCCCATGTCCTCCCCTGCCTCTTGCCTTTCTTTCCTCTACTTTCCCACAACCCCCCTCTTCCTCCTTCTATCCCTGCTTGGATCATTCCACTTACTGTGGAGACTCAAGGCCAGGGATTATGTTTTACTTGTTTTTGTTCTCTCTCCCCCCTTCCTTACCTACCCCAAATATTTTTCACAACATGACAAAGAGACTTTGTTTGGTCCATCAGCATCTGCACTCCATGCAACAGCACCTGGCACAAGTGGGAGCTCAATAATATTTGCTGGAAATGAATGCATGAGCTTACAGTCTCAGGTATTATTGAGTGGACACTGCCCACAGCAGGACTCTGGTCAGTAAAATGCAAGTGTCTTCTATTGTCAACCATCACCATGCATATATTGCTTTAAGATTGCTGACAAATCAGCAAGCTGCACATTCATGCCATTTGAGATGAATTTCCAGTGATGTCTGCTTATCAAATCTGCTTTACTTCAGTGCCTTTCAGACTTTAATGTGAGTATGAATCAACAGACAAGGTCATGAAAAAGAGTGGAATGCCTGTGAAGAGTGTCCTGAGATTTCACATTTCTAACAAGCTCCCAGGTGATGCCTTTGTTGCTGGTCCATTGACATATTCAGTGGCAAGACATCACTTCACCAAGTTGGCAAGTAATGGAGAGAGCTTTGTGAAGATGGATTGATGGTAACCTGAATTAAAAGAGGCAAAAGTCTTACTAATGAAGACTTTGATTTCTCATATAAGGATAAAAAGATGTATTTACATATATCTATGATTCTCCTCTCTTTCCTTTTTGGTAAATGAGTGTAGAAGGTACTTGAAAATAGTAAATTAACTCATGATTGAGATATACAAAAGCTGTCTGTCCAATGCAAACTTCAATTTTTTTCTACCACTTGAATCATATATTTTTTTTTGTTTTAAACAGTGAAGTTACCCCATGATGAAGAAGAAAATTAGTCACTATATGATAACTGAGGTTCCTTGGAATACAACGAGCTGTCTACCTTGCTTCTCTACTACCTGCTGAAGAAAATGCAAAATAAAAGAGGAGGTAAGGTACATGCGGTTCCACTGGTAGTCAGTAAATAAGATTTTGTTTGAAAAGAAGTACAACAGAATATCCATACCTGCACATACACAGGTAATACTACCCAACGGTCTGCTCTCATAAACCACAGTTTTGAGACTCAGCTTCAGCTTATATTTACAAATGCACGGAAACTCTGAGGAGAACAGCTAGCATTGACAAAATCCAGTTGGGAGTCCAAATCTAAAAGAAATAGACAATCTAGTGGAAAGGTAACATAACAGAAATTAAGCAATAATGTAAAATATAACTGTAATTCTACATAACTTCATAAACTGCCAGGGGCTTATGGGAGTTAAAGGGAGTTCGTTTATGGAAAGAAGGCATTAATTTTGATGGGGATGGTGAAAGAAGATTTTTCTAAAGGATAGGACTTGCATTGGAATTTGAAGGAAGGTTAGGCCTAGAGAAGTGGGGATAAGAGGGATGAGTGCATCAGAAAGGATGAAATAGTTGTATTGATCCAAGATAACAAAGTGCTTGAAAGCTACTGAGCAGAACAGTTTGCTGAATGATTTATTTGTTTAAGGAAAATATGGTAGAGGGAGAAATGGAGAGAATGACAAAGTTGGGATAGAATTAAGAAAGGTCTTGAATGTGAGGCTAAAAATGTTAGACTTCATTCTGTAAATGGTAATAATAATGGGAACCACTGAACATTCTTTTAAAAGATTTTATTTGTTTTCAGAGAGAGGAGAAGGGAGGAAGAAAGAGAGGGAGAGAAACATCAATTGGTTGCCTCTTGTTCACCCCAAAATGGGAACCTGGCCCATAGTCCAGGCATGTGCCCTGATGGGGAATCAAACCGGCACCCTTTCAGTTCCCAGGCCGGTGCTCAATCCACTGAGCCACACCAGCGAGGGCCCATTGAATGTTTTGAGTAGAAGAGTACATTTTCACAGATTAATTTCAATAGTCCAAGTGTAGGGAATAAGGGCTAGAATTAGGATGTTGGCCAAGGAACTGAATATGTAGAATAGAGGGTTGGTCTAAAGGAACCATAGACTTTAATGACTCATGGGGTACTAGTGTTAATGATGGACAGTGATCTTGAGGCTTGCAGGTAGTAGAATAGAAAATAAACAGTTAGGGGGCCATAAATTTGATTTGAGATATTTTCATTTTTAAGTAGGACTGACTAGTGTGAAAATCCAACAGACAATTGGAAGTGGTATAACCAAGCAAAGCGGGGCTCGGAGCCTTTGACACATGACACAACAATTAGTGTTGGAGGAAAGAGGTTTTTATTAATAGGGTTCCAACCTCGGGGGATAGGGGCTGAGAGTGCCCTGGTCAGAGCCCTCCTCTACCATGATAACCAGCACTTTCCTTGCTCCTCAAAAGGCTATGAGCCAAAACCACACCCAGAAGTTCCCTATATCCTTATCTGTTCTTAAACTGGCCACACAAACAGATCTCTGTCCAGTCTGGAAGGTGAGCTTGTGGGTTTCAGAGTTGCTATCCTCTCACAGCAGCTCTCTCCTTCAGGATCTAGGGTGTGCTGCCCTCAGCCCCCACACAGTGGTTCAGGAAAACATGTGCCGTGTTACACTGGGTCATGGTGGAGTCCAGGGAGACACAGTCCCAAGAGAGTGGCTTCTCCATACGTCCTTCAGAGAAGCAGAAGTAGCTCAGCATTCCCGGTCACAGTTCAGCTCCAAGCACCTCCCACAGATGTGTTCGTGGTTAGGCAGGTCCCTCAGCTCCATCAGCTCTGAGGGGGTATTCTCTAGTCTGACCTTCCCCCCCTAGACCTCGTGGTGTAGTCTCGTGTCTCTCTCACTCACTCTGGACCTCTTCTTTTTGTGGTGGACTTTCTCCTATGGTGTGTTAGTGTCCACCATTTCTGCCAGTTCCCCAGTATATTTTACCTTCTTTCAGCTGCCATCTTTAGTCAGGGCAAGAGTTCCCAGTGACACAGGGGCATCTGAGGTAGGCATCCAACTCCTCTACTCCTCTGGCTAGGGTCATGAGTCACTGTGCTCTTAAGCTCTTAAAGTCACTTACACCTTTTGCCTTGGGCAGCAGTCCTCTTCCCCTCAGGAAAAGCACAGCTATTAACTTGCCATTGTTATGCAAAGTATCTTAAATACCATATCATCTACTTCCCTCTTCCCCCAATCAAATGTTATAGGGAATACACTGTGCTATCTTTAGAGGACCTCCACCCTGCACTCTGTATGACCCTGCTGAGAGATGGTCATAACTGAGCCTTGGGGGTGAAGTCATCTCCAAGGAAAAACATGCAGAGACTGAATTCTGGGAAATGCTTATTATATGTGCACTCTGGATAGAGAAATAGCAATGGGAGAAGAAATAAGGGCTAAAGACCTGAAAGGAAAAGCGAGTATCAGGACAGAGGCAGTGGCCACAGCATCAAATACTGCAGAGAAACTAAGAGACTAGATCAGGGAAAGGCTTCGAGAACACTGGTGCCTTTCCCAGTGTGGACGATGCAGATGGGAAGCATGCAAAGGTGGTGGCAAAAGATTCGGGAGTGAGCAAGTCATAGCAAAGTTAGGATTTATGGTGGGCTTCCTTTTAGATTAAAAAAAAGTACTTTTGTTGTTTTTTAATTTATTAGAGCAGCAACATAGATTTATTTGTTTATTGATCAAGGGGAAGAGAAAAGATGGAGAGAAAATTGATGGTATCTAAAAATTGCAGAAGGACAGGTATTTGATGCAGTAAAAAAATTGAAGGAGAGTGGCCCTCTGGTAGGAGGGTGAGCCTTATAAATGGCAAATAAAATCCCCAAACAACCCTGCCTCCACATATTTGGAGGAAGAGGGATGCAGAGATGAAGTATTCAGAATTCTGCAGGTCCCATCACCTCAATAACGTAGCACCTGACATTGTTTTCAGACTCTGGGTCTGGAGGTAAAGGGAAAGAATGGAGAATGTTTGAACTGGCCAGTTGTGTTTGGAAACTGGCAAAAAGTGAAAGAAAGCATTGCTAAACAGCAGTTGAAATGAGCATGAACGTTCCAGGTAAGCACAAACACACACCTAAAGACAGCAGACACAGGCATTGCTTAGGACATTGGAAGCAACACAACAGACTGGGGAAAACCAGCATCAGAGCGCATGGTGTTGATGAAAGCAGAATGGGAGTGGCTGGCCATGGGGTCCGAGTGGGGTTAATATGCCTCAGTTGGCATGATCCAGAAATTATTGCACATAAACAAGAAGAAGATGATTAAGAACAAGAGCAACAGGGAGACTATTTACAAGCCACTGGTTGGGAATGATGCAAAGAACAAGAACTCGCGGAGAACCATACACTCCACACTGGGAGTGGGTGTGTTGGGTCTACAGAAGGAAGAGACAGGGTTCCTGCCCTCCAGGAGCTTTAGTGAACTCAGAGAGTGGAGATAAGCACATCCGAACCCTGGAGCCACTTCCGTGTTGTGCAGTAGAGATGGGCCTTTGAATGCCGTGAAAAAGAGTTGGTTCAAGCAGAGCTGGCCCAAGAAGCGTCCAGGGTGCCAAAATGAGTCATTCCCTCTTCTTCCCAATATTTACAGCAAACCACAGAGCTGCACCTTTAAGAAATTGGAAATGGAGCCAAGGGAAGGGTAACTGTGATGTCCTTGCATGTGAGAGAAACATGAAAGCTATACTCTCCCTGCTCAGAAAGATTTGAAAGCAATACTCACCTTCCTTGGAACTGTGCCCACTGTGGGGTACTTTGCTTAGCAGAGCAAGCTTTATTTAAGAGGAAGAAATGAAATTTGTGAGAGGTGAAGAAAAGTAAATTTAAAAAAATTACTTATTTATCCTTTCCCCCATTTAACTGAGATATAATCGACATATGTTGACGTAAGAAACATCCAAACCCATAGAGAATTTTTATGAGTTTATTTGAGCCAAACAGATGATGCTTGCCAGGAAGCAAAATCTCAATGGATTAAAAACATACTCTGGAAAATGGCAGTTTTACCATTTATTTTATACATCAGAATCAAAGGGGAAGAGTTAAGAGGGTTATATAAAATCCATTGGTGGTAGATTAGGGAGGCAGGAGAAAGCAAAGAGGGGAAATCTCTGAGATTGGATAAAAAAGTAAAATAGATAGACACTTTATTCTTTTACATTGGTGGGGATAGAATAGTTAACAATTAATATTCACAGCACATAGTGATGGTATTTGAGCCACGAGATAACATTGAGGGGTTCTGTGGTTCTGTGTTCTGGTGGGAGATTGTGCCCCTGGGGCCTGGGAAACAGGAAGTACTTTGAAATTCTGAAGGTGTGTTATCGTAGTTGCAAAAAGACAATAGATAGGCTCAGTTAAGGTAAAGTTTGACCTTTGTCAAGGAAGATACCCTCATAGGACAGGAGTACCCATGATGACTCGTTTTTAATATAAGAAATTTTAATTTCAGACCATCCTATGGGGTTGCTCTCAGTCTCTGAGCGGGTAAGGCCCGCTGTGGCCGCCTGATCTGAGTTTGTCGCCTTTAGTGTGTGGCCCCTTTTTCAGCCACACAGGTAACACTGCCCAAGTTTAAGGTGTTTAAGCACAATGATTAGATATATACATATATACATATGTTGCATGTGTACAGTACATATATATGTGTACATACATATATGCACAACCACATATACATATGTTGCAAAGTGGTTACCATGATAAGATTGGTTAACATCCATCACCTCACATAGTTGTATTTTTTTCCCCTTGTGATGTGAACTTTTAAGATCTACTGTCCTAGCAAATGTAAAATATACAACACAACATTGTTAACTATAGTCACCATGGAGTCCTTTAGGAGAAAGGCAGCAGCTGGGAGCCACTCCATGGCTCACAGCCATCTCGAGCATGGGCAGCCATCAGGAGCCTTCCTACACGCTGCTTCTCCAGGGCTCCTACCCCTATCCCCACTCTTGGGGGCTCCCACACTTCAGAGAATGCTGCTCAGCTCATTCAAGCCTGGGGAGAAACTCCGGCTCTGCTACTTACCAGCTGTGTGATCTTGGGCAAAACCTTAAAACAACAGTCTCATTTCCCTCTCCAATGGGGTGATAATTCTTGCAGGAAAAATGCATGGCACTAAGCAATTGGTGAGGTTATTGTCAGTTTTGGTTACTGTCACTTTCCTCCTATCTTCATTTCTCGGTAAAGAAAGTGATCATTTCCTCTTTCCCAATTCTTTCCTTTGGCCATCCCGAATAGCAGAGAGCTTACCCCTCATAGATGGATTTGGCTTAGATCACCAACCTTTTGCCTGGCACCAGACTAATGCCTGTTGTTTGACTAATGACTCTTATCCAACACACACACACACACACACACACACACACACACACACACACACACAGCCTGAGCCCCATTCAGAGCTACTGAATCAGAATCTTAGAGAGCTGAGACCTGAAATCTATATTTTTAAAAGCTTCCACCCCTGATTAAGAACATTGTACTTATTCAGACTCATGTATATTATGAGAATACATAAAAATATGGTTTGAAAAGAGTTGAATTCTTTTCTATTAGCCTATCTTCAGAGAATGCAGCTGCCTCAGTGGTAGACATAGAAATGAATTTGAAAGGAGTTTGTCCATCTCAGGACTGAACATTTTATAGAAGTTCACCATAAGAAGCAATGCTTTTGTTTGCTGTTTTCTGTACACTAAAACAGTCTAGAGTTCAGGCTTGGATTTGCTCTAATTTTTTTTTCCTGTTTGGAGATGAAAATAACCCTGACTCCATCATGGATCTCCACTTTGCCTGTCATCATGTGATGCATGTCTTTCTAAAGAGTCAAGAATGGAGGCAGCCCCTGAAGGAGGAGAGAAGGGGTGCGTTACAGAGGACGGAGGGATTAGCAGCTGTGGCGTGCTGGGGGAAAAGAAGCAGAGAGTATGATGGGGAGTGGCTGTGAAATGAATGTTCCATATGCTCAGTTCTGGCAGGTGGACGTAAAATTCAGCAAATCTGCTCCGAGGAAATAATTTTTCAGACATTTCTAATAGCTTGCTCAGTGCTCTGCACTTGTAGGAGAGAGAGAGAGAGAGAGAGAGAGAGAGAGAGAGAGAGAGAGTGTGTGTGTGTGTGTGTGTGTGTGTGAGATGGGGTGGGGTGCTTGTCTATTGACTCCTGAATGGCTGAGATAAAGAGAACCACATGGGACTCATTGTCAGAAGTGAGAGCTCAGAAGCTGGCCTCCTTTCTCCCATTATTGTGCTATTCTCCTCCTTCCCCCACCTCTCCCGCCTCAAAATGTTTCCCCAGCCCCCACCCAACCCCACCTCTCCCCCCAACAGCCCAAAGACCCTCTTTTCAAGCTCCTACTGCCTAGGCCCCCTCAGTGGAACCCAAGACCTCCATTCAGAGTCACTGGTTTGGGTAAAATCCCTTATTCACCCCCCACATACCGCCCTGCCCCATCAGCTGAGTCTCAGTTCAGACCTCACAAAACAAAACCAAACCAGCCCATAGAATTGATGGCTGCTGCTGGAGGACCCCCCTCCAGTCCTTCCCCCAAGGGCTCCTGCCCAGGCAGCTTCTATTCTCCATGGTTCCCTCCCTCCCTCCCCCCAACTCCCGCTGGACTTCTGTAGTTAACAAGTGCACACGGGGTTATTATTGTTCCCCCTATCATATTTATTCCCTTTCAGAGCTGATCTGCACTTTTGTCAGAGGCAACTGATGCATCTTCTGACATTTGAGCTTTTGTCTGCTGGGGACGGATGACAGTGGTGGCAGCAGGGGCAACCCTTGCTCCTAGGATGCAGCAAGCAGTGCAGAAACGAGGAAGAGGAGAACAAAACCCCAAAGCAAGGGGACTGGAGAGGAAAGAGAAAACATGGTAGTTTGTTAGTGACCCAATGTCAAAGAGGTGAGGGGAGTGGGGCATTAATGAGTTTGATGACAGTTGTATTTAAAAGAGTATTTTAAATACACCCCCCCCCACACACACACACACAGGGCTGCAAGGAGGCCAACGGTTAGAACGCTCAGCTGAGCTTTCATTTTCACAAATTCCCTACATTTTAGGGAAATCAGAGAGAAGCAGAGAGAATGAGAAAGCATGAAACTGAGGAAGATTCAGAGAAAAGCGTCAACAATGAGAGAGAGGAAAAGATGGAGAAAGAAATAAAAACTTATTTTTGGTGTTCTTAATGTAACACAATTGAAAGTGGCCAAGAGACTTGGCAAAGTTCTCTCTCCTTTTTTAAATGGAAAGCTCAGGAAATGTGACCAGAGTCCTCAAACCGTAGTGATTAGTCAACTTCCCAGATTCTTGCATATTCATTTCCATTAAGAATTTTGTGTTCATGAGATAGAAGTAATGTCTGAAAGTGTTGTTCCAATTAATGACTGCAGAGAGTGCTGAAATATCAATGGAGAGGAACTTAAAGAAAACCCAGCTAATTAATTTTCACTTGACCTCCCAGAGAGTGGCGTTTTTATTCCAGTTGTACGTATGAGGAGAGGAAGTTGGACAGCACAGTGATCTGCACAAAGCCCAAGGGAGAGAAAGAGATCGAGAACATCCGACTGCTGGCCCACAGCCAGCTCCTGGGAAAAGCACAGCCTTCACCGTTCACTGGCTTACTTCTAGGAAAGAATGCATTTGTATTGATGAGAAGATCTGAAGGACAAAATTCCAACATACTCCTCTAGGAGGAGAGCTGGAGTAGCACACATTAAGGGAAGAGACTCGTTTGTGGGATTAGTCATCTCCTGACTTGTTTTTCTTTCCTTATAAGACAAAAAGAGGAAGCTCATGCAATGGCTATGTAGGGTAAGATGCTCCAAGTCTTCTCTGAGAGCGTTCTTTCACTTTTGTAAATAATGAGTTGTATTCTTGCAAATATCATTCTTTCAAATCACTTGAAGCATTTACAAATAGTAACCAAGACTCAGGACAGTTGTAGGTGGCATGTATTATTACCCTCAGTTTTCAGATGGAGAAACAGGTTTAGAGAATTAAATCTCTAGTGCAAGGTTACTCAGAAACTCCATGGTAGAACAAGGTCAAGAAATCATCATTCCTAGGCTGCAATCCACCCACTTTTCTGTAAGATCAAGGTCATGCAACATGTCCTTCAACACAATTTCCAACAGCTTATTCTTATTTTTAGGCCCGAGTTTTCCCCTTGTCTCCCTCTTGTACAAAGAAAAAGAAGTGCCCATTACACCTTTTACTGTTTCTGCTAAGATAGGAAATCTAACATTCTCACAGTTTAAAAAAAATACTCACTCAATAATATTTTTATTGATTTTAAAGAAAGGAAGGTAGGGAGGAAGGGAGGGAGAGAGAAGGGTGCTGGAGAGAGAGAGAGAGAGTAGGAAAGAAAGAAAGAAAGAGAGAGAGAGAGAGAAAGATTGATCAGTCACCTCCTGTAAGCACCTCGACAGGGAATTGACCTGCAACCTAGGTACATATCCTAAAACCCACAACCTTTTTGGTGTGCGGGACGATGTTCCAACTAGCTGAGCCACCTGGCCAGGGCCATTCTCACAGGTTTTACTTCAGAATAAACACTTCGCCTTTATTTTATTCTCCTATCTTCCAAGTTCTCCTCACATTAGTCCTGACTCACTTCTGTTTGCAGGCAGAAGCAGGATACCTGCCCCAATTTCACTCTTTCAGGAATACAGTTACCCCAGCTGGTATTAGCACAAAAATCATTGTCTAAAGCCGAAAAGCTATGGAGTTGTGTGTGTGTTTGGGGCTGGGGAAGTGGGGAGTTGGTGGGAGAAAGAGGAGAACTAGGTCTTCTAGGATTCAGGTACAGAAAGTTTTTAAGCTAGGGCAGGAGAGTGGTTAGAGAGTGAATTTTCTCTGTTTATGCTGATGAAGTTAACATTGGCAACACATCCTCTGAAAATAATTCATCCTCTAAGAAAATCTGTAGGTTTGTTAGGGTAAAGTATTTCTCAAGTTTACTAAGGAACCTAGAAGCAGTACTTAAAATTCAGGAAGACTGCAACAAATCTATGGTAAACTGTAATCTATTTTGATGCATGAACTTAAGATTTAGTGACATTGAAATGTTCCACCATTCAGTGGGCATAATTTATTCACTCAACATGCATAAATTTGAGAGTCAGAAATATCACCTATTGTTAGAAAAAAGTGTGTGTTGTATAAGTAGTGTTGGGTGAAGTGCTCTGAAATATTAGTCAGGTCAGGTGGTCCACAGTGTTTTTCAAACCACCTGTCTTTACTAATTTTTTTTCTAGTTCTATCAACTGCTGAGAGAAGGCTATTAAATTCTCCACTGTGACTATAGACATTCTCCCTTTAATTCTGTCCATTTTTGCTTTGCGTGTTTTGAAGTTCTGTTATAAGGTGCTTACTCACTTATTTTATGTCTTCCTGATGAATAAACTCATTTGTCACTAAGAAATGTTCCTCTTTTTCTCTGGAAATACTCTTTGTCATGAAGTCTATTCTATCTGATATTCATATAGCCATTCCACCATTCTTATGCCTACTGCTTGCATGGTTTATCTTTTACACCCAGTTACTTTCAACCTATGTTATCTACTCGGAGTCAAATGCATCTAAATTCCTATTTATATAATAGCCTTGTGAATTTCATTAGTTTGAATAAGATATTGAATGCATGATCATCTCTGGGTGAATCAATAAGGGGAAATTTCTGAACCTAAAAATGTAAAATCAGGTGCAAATGGCCCCATTGAGAAAAGTGGCGGGTTCCCTTGAACCATGTTAAAACCTTATCAGCTTCTTTTCCTCTCCTCATTCAGACTTCTTTCTGGTCTTCTCACACTTCCAATGCCAGCTTTTTCTCTTCCTCTCCAGAAATGAAATGTTAAGCCATGATCTTTTCACCTTCATCCACAATCATTAAGTTTTCTTCACTTGGATATCCCTGTCTCTCCTCTCCAATCAACAGACTGAAGCAAGGACTCTCATTGCGTTTTTTCTTCCCTTGGACGCTCTCCGCAATGCTCTTTTTCCCCCTTTTTAACTCCTTGGTTTGGTAACCTTTCTTGTAAGCCTCTTGAAATAGCTCACATTTTCCATGCTCTTTTTTTCCTTCATCAAATCCCCCCATAAAATTCACTTCTCTTTTCTTGGTCTTCCAGTTTTTTCCTTCTTTCCAGCCACATCAACTCAGCTACATGTCTCACTGTTTATTCAGTGTTTTGTTTATGTCTAAATCAGACAGTCAACGCCTTGAGGCTGGGGTTTCCTTCTTAGAGTTCCTTGCTTTGCAAATGTCATCTGCACTTACCACACTCTATAAATAATAAATAATCAGACCAAAGAATCAGTAAACTAGTGCCAGATCACTGATTAGCATAAGTACTCAACACATTGAAAGAGTTGCTGCTGCTGCTGCTGCTGCTGCTGACACAAAACCTTTTTCTCCAAGGAAAACAGAGCAAAGAAAAAAGAAACTTGGAAAAAATACTTGGTCACAGTTCGAACTGGATGATGTAGAGGGCAAACTGACTGTGGAGGGGAAGGCTCCCAAGGCTCCTTCTCACCCTCTGTCTCTTAAAGGAACTTCCACATGAACTGAGAGCTCTTTAGGTTGCATGCTCCTTCTGTTCCCAGCCTTTGGCACAGTGCCTGACATGAAGTAGCCATAGAATAGACATATTCTTAAATAGCTGACCTGAACTTGAAGGATTAGGGAGACATTTATCTAATTTCAGTGCCTACCAATGGATTTCATCTTCGAGATAGAATCTTATTCTTAACTAATTTTAGAAATATCCAATTGCTACAGAAACTCAATTATTATGTGAAACCATATTTTATTTTCATAATTTGATGTCCAAAACATAGAGAATTATGTTTAATAGGCTTTGGTTAAGAAGGCAGCTGGATACACATACACACAGTTATATACCACATACTGATATTTCAGTCAAGGACAGGCTGTACATGCAATGGTGGTCTCATAAGATTATAGTGTAGCTAAAAAATTCCTCTTTCCCAGTGACAATGTAGCCATGGTAATGTCATAGTGCAACACATTTACTATGTATTTGTGGCAGTACAGTGGCAAAAAATACTACAGCACTGCCAGTTGTATAAAAGTATAGTGCATACAATTACGGTAGTAATCTATGCCATCTAGGTTTGTGTAATGCACGTTGTGATGTTGCCCAATGAAGTTGCCTGATAACACATTTCTGAGAATGCAACTTTGTCATTAAGACGTGCATGACTGTGTGTGTGTATAATTTTCATTTACTATACACATATAAACACATATGTATAAACATATACTATACATATGAGGTCTGTCCAGAAAGTATCCAGTTACACACTATGAAAAATACATACATTATTGATGAAGACACAAGAAACATTGTACATAGGACAATAATACTATAGTCCACTTCAAAGGAGGCACCTTGGGACCTCACACAGTTCTCCCAATTACCATTGGCGGTCCCGTCATATTTTCCTGAATCTTACTGATGGTCTGAAATCTCTTCCCTTTCAAAGGTGATTTTGGGTTTGGGAAAAGCCAGAAGTCACAGGGCACCAAATCTGGGCTGTAGGAGAGCTATCTGGGTGATTTGATGTTTCACCAAAAACCTCTGCATGAGATGTGATGCATGAGGGAATATGTTGTTGTGATGAAGCTGCCGATCACCAGTTGTCCGTAGCTGTGGCCTTCTGAATCATCTGAATAATTTCCATCGAGGAATGTTCAAGCTTGATGCAAAATCTGATGCAGATTCATTGCTGTACTCACTCAGTCATTTTGAATGGGACACCACACAGGACACATGCTCACTCAAAGGCATCTACTGCCCCCACTGACTAGCACAGTGAAGTCGTCATTGTTCACGCATTCACATTCCAGTTCACTCTCCTTGGCTGTCAGGTTACCTCAATGTTGCACAAGCCATTCTCATTATATTAACAATGGTTGGACTTTTTCTGGACAGACTTCTTACATAAATATATATGTATAACAAATGAAAAAATATAGAAAATATATATGAAAATGAATATATCTATATATTAATTTCAAAACAGTTCAATGGAAAAATTTGATCCTTAAAGGGCTATGTTCTCAGCTACATAGAAAACACATTACAATGGACTTGTATTGAGGGTCCCAGTGGGTGGGATCAAAATTTCAGTTTACTGTCATTATATATTTTAGCCACTTACCTAGCTGCTCTAGAAACACATATACTATATCTTCTCATGTGAGGTATGGGGTTGGAATTCTCCAGTTGCTAAGATGTGCTGTTTTGGTGCTCTGGGCACTGTTCTCCTCAACTCACATCCATCAAGGTCAAGAATGAACATTCAGAACACATTTCCCAAGCTCCTTCTATAGAGTGCTTCTCCATGAGTGAGATGTGGTGCCAGCCCTTTAGGAAGACTACAGCAAGGCCTTCAAGTCCTGCATATCTTGGAAGGTTCTTACGATGTAGAATTCTTTGGGTGAAGTAGCTTTATTTTGGGCGGTGATGTTGAGCCTGATATAGACATGACATTATGGTTGAGGTGCATTGCCTGCATCTTCTCGATGCCAAATAAAGAAAACTCCCCTCTCACCTGGGGCGAAGCTGCCACTGACTGGCTAACAGACAAAGACTGTGAGGATGGAGATAGGGCAGAAGTAAAAGAAAACAGGGAGAGTATATAGTAGAGAATGTAGGGAAGATGAGGCAGAGATAAACTGAAGTATGCTCATGGTGCAGTGTTGTTCCAGCATGAAGCTTGGCCATGCTATGGCACTCGGTGTTTGTGGGGATTTGTGCTCTTTCTTGGCCCGAGTGGCATCTTGAAGCAATAATGAGTTAGACAGGAAGGATTTAGATGAAGAAACAGTGACCAAGTAGGAAGTTTCAAGTCCCTGCAGAGCCTGGGTATAAGCTTCTCATGAGGAAGTCTAGGAAGATATTTACAATATACATTTTGGGTTTCCTGAAGAGTGCTCAGCTGCCACTTCATTTGAGGGGCTCTGTATCTGTGAACTGGCTCGAGTCTAGGACTTGGTTGAGGGGCCACAAGTCTCTATTTTGGTGATTCCGGTCAACACTGTTGAGCAAACCTAGAGCTTTTTTGCTTTCACAAGTCATATAAGACTTTAGTAGACTGTCCTTCTACACAGTTCTAGGAACACCAAGATTACCTAGCCAGCACCAGTGATCTCTGGGGTTTAAACCATTCTGTTTATTGTGTATGGTTCCATTGCTCAGTATGGTAACCATATCTACCTTGTCTCTGCTGATTATCTGCCATCCCAGCCATCCCTGCCAACCCTGATCCCCTCCTCCCCACTGAATTCAGGGCTACCAGTCATATGGCAATCAGGGCAGATCAAGAATGCTGGAGCCCCTCCCTTCATGGAGCTCCTATGTTTCTTACATCCTCAGTAAAAGCAGTGTCCTCTGGACTCTCTTGGGGAACATAGTTGGAGGGGGCAGGTCTTACAAGGCAAATCAACTTAGCATTCAGATGTGATTAAGCCTTTGAATACCTTCCTATGATGCAGTCTGTCTAAAACTTTTAGGTGTCAGACTCCTTGGCATTCTTAGAAATTATGGAGAATTCGATAGAGTTGTTGTTTATTTGGATTATATCTATTGTTTTTATGTATTAGAAATTAAAACTGAGAAGTTAAAAAATATTCTTTTGATAAAATGCCAAAACTTGATAAATGGCACTTCCTTAAAGGTTACAATATGAAGTTTAAAATATATCAGTGAAAATGTTTTGACTCTGTTAAAATCCACTGCCTGATCTTGAAATTTGAATGGATCTTCTATGATACTGTGATGTCATACATTGAACATTAGCAAAATATTGGTTCACTGACTTATGCAGATCTTCCAACTGTTGACACACTTTATTACAGAATACTAAAAATCACACTTGTTAATATGAGAAATTGAAAAGGTGTCAAACTTACAGTAGCAGATACAAGTTTTCCAACGCCAAATGCTGTCAGTTGTTTTCATTGAAGCGATATAAAAATGTCAAAACAAAAGGAACATAGTTTGTCTATCTGTCATTTTTTTCAAGTCAATTACGGCAGTTTGTGAGAAAAAAAAACTGGCTAGTTCAGCTCTCAGCTCAGTCACACAAGTGCTCTTTCTCAAGACGCCGGACACACTTGAGCGTGAGGCAGAAGGGTTTCTGACGTAATTCCCATTTCATTACAAAAATCGTCAATAGATGTGTATTTGAAGGTTGAAATGTAGGATAATTAATATTTTTGCTGCTTCATCAGGATGTTCTTAAACACAACTGACATCCTCCTTTCTGTTGTGAGTGGGTGGCAGTGAAGTCTACAGCAATGACTAACAGAGTTTGGTGCCCTCTCCTTGTCTTGCCAATGCAGGAGCAGCTTTCCCCCGATCGCTTTTGCGCCATCAGTGGAACTATTGACATAGTGAAAAGTGTCATGAAAATAGTTTTGATCTTTTAGACCCTGTGAAAGGGTGCTCTTGCAGTAGATCAAGAAGTTCTGGAATTTTATTTAGGATAGGCCACATTTGCTTCTAGTATTCAGCCAACTAACCAATATTAGGGCCATTCTCAGAAGCTCTCGAGCTGATACTTTTACTCCAGAAGTTCAATCTAGGGCACCTGTATCAATGAATTAGGCCATGTCCAAGATTATTTTCCTTTCATCCTGATCCATCACTGCTATGATTCATTCCTATATATTTCCCCAGTATTCTATCAGTAAAAATGGGCAAAATTGTGAAATTTGTGTGTGTGTATTGCACCTTCTTATGGATCATCAACTCTGGCCCTCCAGGACTTGAGTTTGGCTGTAGGTCTAGAAGCAGGGAGAGTGCATGAGGGTAGATCTGGAAGTAAGATCAGCTGTCTCCTGCAAGGCAACCACCTCAAGATTGGTCAATTTCAGTTCTTCAGGGGAGGGGAGGCTAACCTCCACTGAGAGGAGAGGAAGGAATGATCCTCCTAGCAAAGGAGATTCAGCAGCATTTAAGGGTTTAAGGCCACTATTTGCCTACATGTCCCATTAAAACATGAGCTGGGAATTTAAAGCCTTGATCTCACCATTTTCTTTCTATCAATTTGCCCAGCATACTAAGAAGGATCCGAGTAGCTCTTTTACACTTCTTTGTTTTACTAAAATGTTCTAGGACAACAGGTGTTTTGTCATAGAGAAGCCTTGATTTCTACTAGCAAATGATCACAGGTGACATGTGTAATGAAGTTTTGCCTCAGCATGCCATGGACTACTGGTGTCCCCTTTACCACTGGAAAGAGAGTAATGCCTTTAAATTTAATCAGAGCAAAGTAACAATTTCAGAAAGCCCAAAGCCAGTTCAGAGAACTATTTTTAAGGCTCTGCTTCTCTGAAACCACTTCCAGCACTAGTTTCTCTATCAGTCAGGGTTTATCAGAGAAGCAGAGCCACGAGAGACTGAGTAAGGGACTTCTGCTCGGGCTGGTCATGGGAGCTGGTTAAGCAATCTATTTAAGGCTAATTTATTTAATCTTCAGTATCTGACATTGGGCCTGAAGTCATGAGGCCCAAGAGCCAGGAAACAAAATTATACATAAACTGAGGAGAGCAAATGTTCATCAGGTGATGGTGCTATGTGCTGTCTGTTCTTCCAGGCCCCACAGTGGTGTCCTCTATCTACCTGGTCAGTCCTGCCAGCATTCCTGGCTAAAGGCAGTGGCTGGCATAATGCTTGCTGAGGAAAATGTCCCTTTTGGCTTGCTTGGGGATAGTAACCATCCCTGGCAGTCTTGCCTCCTCTGACTGAGGACCCCTCTGGAATTGAGCTAGGACCTACATTGATCTTGGTCCAGGTGGTTCCCTCTACTGAATGTCACTCCACCGCAGGTTGGCAGGCCCTCTTTGGCAAGTTCTCCAGAAAGATCCTCAGCCAGGTTTAGGTTCTTTATGCCATGCGTAACTAAAGGTGGCTTAGGAAAGTTAAATTTACATGCCTTTCTCTGTTTGGCTACACCATACCCCTGGGTTTGCATTAAAGTAACAGAGTCCATGCTGATCAAGGGCAGCATCGGATGCAGGCTCCTTCTGGAGCCCCAGCTGAGTAACCAGAGTAAAGATTCCTCTCCTCAGAATTCACTTAACTACACTGGGTCCTTCTAATGTGCCCCTGGCATTTCAGCTCATAGTCTGTGTACATATGTGATAGAGAGCAACAGAGAGGATGTGAGTTCCAGTGTACTGGCCATTTGGATCTGTGAGAAGGAAAAAGGCTCCAGTTTGTGTTTGCCGATGTCTGTGGTGTTACGTCTACGATGGCTGATTTGAAGCTCCTAATGATTCAACAACCTTCTCAGAGAGTTTTGCATATTTTAAAAGTGACTGTCCTAGATGGGGTCAGCTGCCTTCAGAATTCAGCTGCCTGGAACCTTCCTCCACCCACCTTTGTTTCTTTCTCACTTGTTTGTCTCTTCCTTCAACTCCTCAGTCAGAAAGAGCGGGCTCTGTGTTCATTCCAATATGTCACATTCTTCTTCTACTGTGCAGTGGCAAGCCTCTTGGCTGGAAGAATCATGTAATTTATTATCCAAATCATAACTTTTTGAGAGTGGAGGGAGCACTCTCAGTTCTCCACCAGGAAAACAGGAGTAAGCGGGGACTCTCCCAGCGCACGGGAGTGGATGTGACTGCGTTCACAGCCGAGTCTTTGTGATCAGAATCGTTACTTCTGTGAAATATGGGAGATGCTCTAGGATGTGAGTTTTCCATACTTCCTTCTCAAAGAAATTGAGAAAATCTTTTACATCCATACCTGGTTTTTAACCCTGTTTCCTTGTTAAATAGACCTCCTGGATGGAGGACTGCAAGGAAACATCTACTCATTTGATATTTTCTTACCTTCCTCTGTTTGTAAATCTCCTTAAGGGCTATTGGAAGGAGAGTCCTGTCTTTGAAGTCAAATAGCACATGATCCTGAGCATGTTTTTAAACTTCTTGACTGTCAGTTTTGCAGTCACTGAATTGGGGGACAGGCAGCACTGGAGTTTAATGGTGTTGCCCTTTCTTCCTGGTTCACCTGAAACTATTCTGATTTTCAAGCTAAAATTCTGCATGCCAGGAAGTCTCACAGCCCTGGGGAGCCCGGGATGGCTGGCCACCTTCCCACCAGCAGCACCGCTGTGAAGACTGCCTGCCATGCAATGGTGCGCTTCACCTCGACGGGGCTGCTGTCCTCCTGGTAGCTGAGTGAGCGTGAGAGGACTGCTACCTAGTAAGTGTTTACCGTTTTGCTTTGCTCTGTGTCTCCACAGTTCTAGTGTACTCCCAACTATGCAGGACCACTGTCCACTCAGTACGCATACCTAGATGATGGGCTGATATTTACTAAATTTTTTTTCTGTTATTGATTCCAGAGAGAGGAGAAAAGAGGAAGGAAGAGAAACATCGATGTGAGAGAGAAACCTCAATCGGTTGCGTCCTGTACATGCCCGACCCAGTCATGTGCCCTGACCAGGAATCGAACCAGTGACCTTTTGGTTTGTAGGAGGGTGCCCAACCAACTGAGCCACATTGGTCAGGGCTGATGAGTTGGTCTTTTAAGTTATCTCAGTAATGCAATTAATTATTAGACACAAAGTAAGAATTTTGAAGATTGGTCTGATATAACCCTTCTTCTCCCAGACTAGCCCCCGAAAATGACTCATTAAAGAAAACCTCTGTAACCCTCTCACCAAGGAAAGCCCACATTGCTAAAGGTGGACGGGATTCTCCTGAACTTCATTTGGAACGTTCACTGCCATCAGTTCGGCAGAGGACCCATGAAGTATACATTCTCTTCAGCTCCCAGGGCACCAGTGGGAACCATTCTCTCACAAAGGCTTTATTTAGACTGGCTTAATAAGAACCTCTCTTCTTAAAACATGGTGTGAGTTTAATGCTGATGACAGGGGTTGGATGGCAAGTGAAGAACCAAATCTTCGACTCCCTGAGGAGGTTCAGCTGGTGTCATTGCAGCACAGGTCTCCCCCCACCCCTCACCAAGAGTCTGAGAGGTGCGACCCTGACGGAGAAGAAATAGCTCCAGAGGGGCCTGTTTGGCTTCAGGAACTCATTCCACCTCTGACACCCCCGCTGCAGCTGCCCCATGATGTCAGGAAGAATAAATGACTCTTGCAGAAGCAAGGCTTGGGATGACATCAACCTTTTCCATCTGGAAAAAAATTGAAATCACCATCAATTTGGGCAGTTACATAGGGAGTAAAAGTTGTGATTTAAGAAATTATGACTTGGAACTCAATTTAGGACAAAAGACTCCTTTTTCCAAATACACCAGATGGTACATACACAGCTCCTTCATTATCAGCTCTTCAACCACACATTATTTTCTAAGCTGGCAGGCCCTTCAAAGTTGGAATTAATAAACTGAATTCCTTTTGAAATAATACATAGTCAATGTACTGAGTGGCAGGGAGGGATTGATGAGCTTCAGTTCTTCCTTGAATTCCACCCTGCCTCTCCCTCCACATAAGTGAGTCATATTGGACAGAGCAGTAGGAAGAACAAGGAATTGGATCCATCACGGTGCCTGGTACATAGTGGGGATAAGGAGTGAGACCTGGTTTCTGGCCCTGGCTGGTTGTTAACTGGCTGCATGGCCTTGGTGTCATTTTACCTCTTAGGATCTGTTTCCACAACTCTAAGCAAAGAATCAGGTTGGGTAATTGGCAATGTCCCTTGCATCTCTAAAAGCTGATGCAGTGTCTGCTTCGGCTGCATTCTTACCTTCTGATTTCTTTGTGTTCCTCTGTGCCTCTCCCTAGAAACTGAGAAGATTGATGGGTAGGCTGATGGGATGGTCCTGGTTGGGAATGAGGTGGGGACAATGATTAAGATTGGCTAAGAAAAACCACAGGTGTTTCTTTCCTCCCCTTTACCCAAGTCCTATTTTCAACAGAAGCCTCCCCAAGACACTAGATGGCTTTGCCTTCTTATGGATACTGGCCTTGTAGGTGCCTCCCCATTCTTTTTCACGTCAGCCCTCATGTTCCTCCCAGCCTTGGGAGAGGGTAACTGGCAGTGATGCCCTGGTAAGCTGGGGCAAAGTCCTAAGTTGCAGCATCCATCTATTTTCAGTATAGTTATGACTTTTGTGGCTGATTTCAAGCTAACCATAGTTTAACAACCTGCTCGAGAATCTCCTGAATAGTTAAGACACTGTTCTCATGGGCCGGTGTGAGCCAATGCCAGCACACCATTGACTTGCATAGATTACAAGTAGGAACTACACCTATTTGTTTCAACAGTCCTGGTGTCAACATAGCACAGTGCACACAGTCAGAACACAAGTGAAGCCCTTGATTGACTAAGCGTCTTCACGCCATGAATAGTACAACCTTCCTTGCCTTCTACTGCAGACTGAAGGTCTGTATTCTTTCAAAATTCATATGTTGAAGCCCAATCCCCAATGTGATAGTATTTGCTGCTGTGGCAGACGGAAGGTGATGGGTCATAAGGGTGGAGTCCTTGTGATTAGATCAGTGTGCTTTTAAAAGAGACCCCAGAAAACTTTCTCACACCTTTCTGTCCTGTGAGGACACACTGAGAAGATAGCTGTCTGTAAGTCAGGAAGGGGACCCTCACAAGGCACCAGGTCTGCTGGCACCTTGATTTTGGTCTCCAGTTCCTCCAGAACTATAAGAAATAGATTTATATTGCTTATAATCCACCCAGTCTCTGGTGTTCCATTGCAGCAGCCAGAACAGACTAAGACAGCCTTCATAATCTTTCCTGTTAAAAATAATTGTAATAATTTTCCAACCTGGCCTTCGCCCCTGGCCCTAATCCATTTTATGTATTGTGATATTCTTTCCAGGTTACAAATTAGTCCAGTTTGTTTTTATTTTGTTTCCCTTCCTCTCCTGGTACTTTGATTGTTAATAAACACATATACGCCCATGAAAGCAAAATCACCTTTAAGCTTATCTGTTAGTATCTTAGAAAAGAGAAGGTTCTCCTATATCTAAATGTAAGCAGAACTCTGTCTCTGTCTCACACAGGAGTTTTCCTGTGGTCCATGCCAATCTGTGATTTACTCAAAGTCTCCCTCTGGAAATGCCATCCACGGCGATCTCTGGGAATTGACTGTTAGGTCAGAGGAAGATTTTAGAGACCATCCTACTAATAGCAAACCAGCTATTGACCACAGAGAGCCTTAATGAATTAAAGAACCTCCATCTGTAGAACTCTTCTTTTAGTTCTTTTTGGTTACCTTTTGCCTAGCTCTGTTGTGCAAAGCCTGCTGTGCAGGGCCACGCCTGTCGAGGCTCTGGGACAGCGTTCCTTTTCCCCACAGAGACGCTTTATCTGGAGCCAGCCTTGACTTTTCTTTCAGCCATAATGTAAGCATGAAAATGCCATGAAAATGAACAGCACAAATAAGGTTTTATGACTTTCTCAGCAATGTGAGAAGCCAGGAAAGGCAATAACAGAATTCAATCATTCATCTTCCTTTCCTATTAACTTGATTTCGATTTCTTGTCCAGAATAAATATGACAGATTTCTTCATTAGTGTGGAGCTGGAGAAAGTGCAATGATTTTGGCTCAGGTGGGCTCCCCCTGCTCTGCCCTGGCAGTTTGGGCCTGTGGAGTGTGGCGTTGGGTCTATGATTCATGCCAGACTCCACAGAAGAGACTAAATAAAGCAGGCAGTGAGGTTGCTGGGTGGGGGCCCGGGGCTGAAACAGCCACGTGCAGACATACGTCAAGGCTGAGGTGCACTGGCCGAGAGGGGCAAAGGACGAAACTGTGTCCAGTAGCTGTCCTCATTCTCAGAAATACAATCCATTTTCTGAAGTGAAAAATGAGACCATTACAAATAGTGTGAAGACTTTAACAAATGAATGTGTCCTCCCCAAGGAGCACATGAGATCATTCTGAGAGGACACAGTCAGGGCCAGGTGAAAGGAAACGATGTGATTTCTCTTGCCGTCCCCTATTGCTGTCTGACCGTTTATCTTGCTTCTCGAGTTTTATGACTCCCCTCCCCTTCCAGGAGCCTTCCAGCCACACCCATTCAGTGAGGCATTGAATGCTCAATTAAAAAAGGGATATTTCCAGCAGAATGTCATGTGGTGAGTTTGATAATTTGGGGCTCTGGTTTAGATGTGAATGCTGCCTTCTTGCTGTCTAGTACAGTGATGTGCCAGCCTGCCTGCCCACTTAGACTCCCTTGGGAAGCCTTTTAAAATATCAGTCCATTCCCCTCCCTTCTCATCTTTCCCCAGTGAAGCAAGGCAGTGAGGGGCAGGGGCGCTATGATGATAGGGGAGGCAGTCTGACGGCTGGGGAATAAAGAAGTGGGGATGCAGAGGTGACAGGAAGGAGGCAGGTTCAGGCTGGGTTACCTTCAGCAAATGAGCTAATTGATTGAGCAAATACATGGAAGATGATCAGGTCCACATTTCTCACCTTCTGAGACAAGATTTTCAAACATGAAAATAAAGAAAGCTAGAAAGATCCCAAGGTATTGAATTGAAGTTAGAAGTGTTGGCATAAACTCATACATTTTTAGATATATGTCGCAATGAGCGCAGCAAGTCCACAGATCTTGGTTTCTAAATTTGTCCTCTATTGAAAGGAGCAAAGTCTCCTCAGAGGAATGGCTGATTGGAGGGGAAGGCAGGGTAAGGACAAGAGGACCCCGAATCATCTTGTGACAGAAAGTAAATATGCAAAAAATAACAGGGACATGTCAATGAGACATGCAAGTCAGCATGAAGGAACTCTGACTGGCCGAGTACAGGAAAATGTAAGCATCAAAATAAGTAACAAAAACAACTGGATGGAAAGTTGGTGAATGTAATAGAATGAACAAGTCCACTCCGATATAAATAACTGTATAAATAAACAAATGAAGGAGAAGAAAATGTTCTCCTTTAGAGCAGGATGATGACTAAGTGTGGAGATTTGATGAAGAAGAGTATATCGGTGTATTTACTAGAATATCTCCCCACGAAATGCTAAGCAACTACAAGGGGACAATGGCGACCCCAGAGTGTAGAACTTGGCAGACATAAATGTGGCCGGGTGACCAGGCTGACATCCTCAGTAGTGACAGGAAATACAGCCTCCTAACGTGCTGCATGGAGAAGAGCACAGCATCGTTTCTCCAGCGTTCCTGCTGAGAATGCAAGGCTTGAGTCTGAGGAAACCTCTGGCTGATCCAAGTCAAGGGTCATCCTGGTGGATGAAAGTCTGCATTCTCGAAGCCTGTCAAGGACACAGAGCCAGGGAAGGGAAGGGGGAGCTCCTGCAGAATGAGGGAGGATGACGACACAAGGGTGTTCCTGCAGAAGAATGAGGAGCAAGGGGCATTGCTGGGACAGCTGGGGACATTTAAATGAGGTCATCTGGAAGTTGGTGTTGTGTTGATGTTGACTTTCAGGTTGGGGAGGTAGTGTCACGGTTCCACAGAGGAGTGCTCCTGTCTCGTGGAGGTGGGCACAAAGTGTTCACGGGTCATGGGTCAGGATGTCAGGAAAACAGCGCTCTCTTTCTCCATATATATATAGATAGATAGATGTACACATATATATCTATATCCACACACAAACATAGAGACATATATGTATAAGCAAATAAAAATATATACTTTTCTATGTGTTTATACATATATACAAATATGTGTGCATACATGCTTGCATGCCAGAGTTACTAGAATTAGCCTAAATATGTAGAGCCACAGGGGGATCATATCAGGAATAAAATAATAACTAGTAGTATTCCCCCAACTTTACTTGTCATTACTTGGATCAAACACACAGAAGACATTGTGGACCACTCTACCTCCTCAGAGTCCCTGAGATGCCCCTCTTTGGTTGTCATGTTATCAGTCATACTGATATCTTAAAGATCCTTCAAAACCATAAGTAGCATTCATTCACACAGCAGATGTTTAATGAGCATCTACTATGTGCCAGGCCCTGTTCAGGTTCTTGGGACACATCAGTGAACAAGAGGTAAGATCCCCTGGCCCTGTGGTGCTTCTATGTTAGATGATGACTTATGTGCATCATCTGTGACATGAGAACAATGGTCATCGGGTTGGTGCCACATCACTAAGTTGTGACCGCTGCAGGGTTGCCATATACCGTGTTTGTTCTGACTGAAAAGGGAAACTGTTCATGGTGTGCCTTCAAGGCACAACCTGCACACAAATCCAGAAACCTGGAAAGGCTCTTCAGTGAGGTAACTGCATTCCCTCAGGATCTGCAGGTGTCTCCACACCTCTTCTCCTTTGGGCTGTGGGGACACACGTGACCTTCAAAACAGTCAAACACTCCTCAGCACTGGCTGTCCCCTGACTGAGCCACAGGCTCTGGTGTGTCAGAGGCAGATGCATGCTCTCGGAGCTGGAAGTCAGAATGCTGCATCCTCATTATTGGAGCTTCCAAATGTGAGGGCAGAAAGGAGGTGCACACAAACCTCGCAATGCTTGGTTCCTTCTGTCTTTGCCTGAGTGGGACTCTGCAGGTCCTGCTGGTGGGGCTGCGTGTGCATTCAATTTTGGAGAAACGGGGCATCTATGTCCAGGGAGAATAGCAGTGCCAACATGCTCCTTCTTCTCTGGCTCAACTTTGGTAGGAGCCCTGGCCTTAGCCTTGAGCTTGGCTGACCTCTGGTTGCCCTTGCAATGCCCCCAGCCTGGCCTTGACTGAGCCAGCCTCTCCCTGTATAAGAATTACATGTTCAGGAGGCTGGAACTGGGGAAGGGGTGTTAGGTGAGAGACTAAGCTAAAGGTTTCCTTTACCACAGTGTAGACATTGTGGTTTTGTTGGAATCACAGTCAGGTTTATGTGCATTTGGTTTTTCATGAAAAACCCAAGGCCATTTGCCCAGGAGTGAAATGAGTTGACCCGTCTCAGCCACAAATGATATTTTGGCTAGAGATAAGCTCCTGCAGGGGGGCGGCGGTGGGGGGAACGCTCCCTTCTCTAACTTGAAAGGCGCTGTGCTAAGGGAGGAAGAGCCTGGCCAACAGGGGTCCTTCTGCTGCTCCTCCAAACGACTGCAACTGCAGGGGGACGGGAGGCAGGCCCGCTCGCCTCTCTGGGGCTGTTTCCTCCTCTCTAGAATGGGTGGGGTGGAGCCGATGACCGCTCAGTTATTCTGACTCAAATATTCTCCAATTCTGTGCAGGACTGTCTACCTATAATTTATGTGGTCGAGTGCAAAATAAAAATGCAGGGCTCCTTGTTAAAAATTCTTCAGAATTTCAAGGCAGCAACGACTCAACATTGAACAAAGAGCCCTCCTAAGCCCCCGGCCCCGGGTGCCTTACCAGACAGCAGCCCCTGAAGCCAGCCTGGGGTCCGCGCCTGCCACTCTCAACCACCTTTGCTCATTCCATTTAATGGAGGATCTGTTAACATGGTGGGAAGCGTAGGGCCTGCCATCGGAAAGACTTGGTCTGTGGTCGTGACCCTGTGTGCTAGTGTGTGACCTTGGGTTACTCGCTTAACTGCTCGTCGCCTCCATTTCCTCGTGCATCTAAAAGAGGGATCGATCATTATGCCCACTTCACTGAGCACTGGTGGGACTGAGGACGCAGCGTGACCGGTGTTGCCCGGTACCGAGGAGTCACACCGCACTGAAGTCCTTCTGAAAGCAGAAGCATGGAGCTGCTGCTTTTCAAGGCGAGGTTGTGCGCTGCTGGGGAGACAGATTCAAAACAGACTTTCTTTTTGCCAAAAAAAAAAGGTCACGAGTGTTTTTTTACAGTAACAGCATCTGTGGGCTCTGCTTTCTGGACCACGCGCTCTATGATTTAGGAAGCCAGTCCATTCCCAACTGGAAATTATCTCTTGGGCCGGTTACTTTTTTCACTCAGTTCCCCATCCTCCCACTCTTTCCCTTGCTATTCAGGGCTGCTCATGGGTTTTGAGAACAGCCATTTGAGTTCCCCATTTATTTCATGGCTACTGTTGGTCTCGTTGGCTTTTGGTTTACGTGTACCCACGTATGCAGTTGTTTCCCCGCACGTGCAGGCAGAGATGGCCTCTCCTCGGGGCTCTCTCTGCCCCAGCCAGCTTCCACCGGGGGTGGGGCGGGGTAGGGAGTTACCACTCATTCACATGCAGGGTGTGGCAAAAGTAGGTCTGCAGTTTTTTGTATGGAAAATGATACAATACTTAATAAATCATAACCCAAGAATAAACAAACTGTACTCACAACTGGAAACCTACTTGCGCCCCACCTGGTATCCACTCCTTCATTCATTCACTCATCACTTCTGAGCACTCACACACGCTGACCGTGTCAGGTTGCCAGGCACCGGGAATATGGAGGTGAATTATGGCCTTTGAGAGGTTCAAGAACAAGTAGGAGAGACAAATGAATGAAAATAAAACTTGAAATACAACAAGGTAAATATTTTTATAAGGATTGAGGGTTGCGGGGGAGAGAGAATGATTCCCACGAGTTCAGTTTCTAGCTGCGTGAGACAGAGAAGGGAACATCGGAGCTGGGTCCTGAAGGGTGAGTAGGAGTTTCCAGGAAAAGATATGTCCGTCTGAAAGGAACCCGGAACCCCACGGCTGCTTTGCCGTCTTTAAAGTGTCTCTTCACTTCCCTGAAACATGTGTCAGGGCCGTCCTCCTGTATCTCCAGCTTCACAAACCGGCAGGCCTTGGTGCACAGTCTACCCTCTTTTTCTAGAAGATGAGAAAGACTTTACAAGTAAGTCTTACCTCCTGCAAGACTTGCTTATAAAGTTTTTCTCTCATAGCTGCAAAATCCCCTACTTTCCAGTTCCTTTCCCTCTGTCAACAAACAAGTTCAGCCTGAAAACAAACAAAACCTTTGTGAACCTGCCATCCCCTCACGCTCGGGCGGCTCTGCTCCTCTTTCAGTTCACTGACACGCTGGCTTGTCGAGGAAACTGGTTTCCAGGTGTGGCATTTCCCCGGCTCCCTCACTCCTTACCTTCTAGCAGTCTGGCCTTCGGCAACCTCCCCCAACCCTCGCGCCGCCCCCCCACCCCCTCACACACACACACATTAAATCTTCTTGTTCTAAAGTCAGCAGACCTGTGAGACAGAGGATCCACAGGCCCATCTCCAACCCACATTCTCATCCACTTCAGCTCCATTAAAATCCTTGGAATGCTATTCTCTCCCGGAGTTGTACTTCCCGCCCCTCCCTCTCCTCTGTTTGCCTCCTTGCCTCCCAGAGCAGCCCCTCTTCTCTCCCTCCTCCCAGATCCCATCCCTCAGCCATCACAGATTGCTCCCTGGCCTCAGCTGTATCACCGACTCCCAGCCCCTGTCTTTGGGTTCTTCCACTTCTCTAAGCCTCGTTCATGTCTTTCCAACAGGCTCTGTGATATTTTTATTGGTGTGGTTCACTGATGCCTCAACTGCTGGGCTCATGGCCTTCCTCCCCAAATCCCGACAGTTCTGTGAGTGACACTGTCGGCATCCCAGTACCCGCAATCATGGTCTGAGTGACATTATTCATTCCTGCTCCTCTCTCCCTTTCCCATGCCCAGTTAGGTACCACATCTTGCTTGGTGTCATTTGCAATGATTCCTGCAATCTTTGCTGTTATCCAAGCCATGGTTTTGCCTTGCCCTTGTGCTACTGTGGTTGCCTAATAATGAAATTCCATTCTTCTCCAACCTGAATAAATTAATCTTTTTAAAGCTTCACTCTGCTGATATCACAATCCCCTTCCTTCCTGACTTTATTCACATTTGTCTTGGATATTAACTGAGTGTTTTTAAAACCACCTCTGAATCTTCTATTCAATTCAATGACCTCTTGGTGGAAGTCTAGAATGTGCAAATCACTTGATGAGGAGCTGCTGAAAGAAAACGAGGAGGACAGAGTATTTGCCTTTAAGAAGTGGAATCCAGCTTTAAGAGAAGACCATCGGGATATGACGGACAATGAGGAGAGCTAGAATGTAGCAGGAAAAAGCCGTGGCACTTACAGGAGGAAGAGATCACAGTGTGTGTGCGTCTAGAGCTGTGAAAACAGAGGTGGTGTTTGCAGAGGGCTTTGACAGGGAGCAGTGAGAAAAGAACTTTTTAGGGGAAGACAACAAATCCAACAACGGTGTAAAGATAGGAAAATACTATGCACATTTGGAAAATGGTGAGTCATCCAGATTTGCTGAAGCATGGAAATCTAGTGGGGTCTGGTCTAATTCAATCTACTTGATAAGCATGAAAGCCCTCATATTCCTTCAGGAAATATAAAGCTGGTGACATACTTTAGGACTTGGGCTAATGCTTCAATAAAAGCACCCACTTGAATGCGGTGTGTGTCTGTTGGGACACACACACCCTCACCCAAGACCATGCTGGGTAAGGCAGTGCGGATGCACAGACCTTGCTCTCAAGGGTCCTGTGGTCTACCGGGAGTGGGGAATGATCGCACTGCCACGTGGTGAACACTGTTAGTGCAAGTACGGATGTGCACCGTGCCTGTGGCAGCCAGAGGAAAGACAGGAAATTAAGTTGGCATGGATTAGAAGGGGAACTATATAGATAGTAGCATTTGATTTAGGCTTAAGAATGAGTATAAGTTTGCCAATGACAGAGGGGAAAGTAGGTGTTTCAGTGAAAGGAAACAGGGAGAAGGCATGTGTGCGCTGGGGGACAGTGAGTGGAATGTGTTCATAGAGGCAAGTGGTCTCATGAGCCAGAGCAGTGGTTCTCAGCTGAGGGGGTTATACCCTGGTGGTCCTTACTGGGGTGATTTTTGTCTCCCAAGGGACTTTTTATAATGTCTCTAAGACATTGTTTGATTGTCATGAACTTGAGGAGGTGCTACTGGCATCTAGTGGGTAAGAAGCCAGGGATGATGCTAAATACCTTACACAGGACAGCCCCTTACAACAAAGAGTTACCCCATTCAAAATGTCAATAGTGCACTGGCTGGCATAGCTCCGTGGATTCAGTGTGTGCTGCAAACCAAAGGGTCGCCAGTTTGATTCCCAGTTAGGGCACATGTCTGGGTTGCGGGTCAGGTCCCCAGTGGGGGCCAGGTGAGAAGAAACCACACATTGATGTTTGTCTCTCTTTCTCCCTCCCTTCCCCTCTCTCTAAAAATAAATAAATAAAATATAAACAAAAACCCCCTCAATCCCTCCCCCCTAAATGTCACTAGTGCTGCCCTGGCTGGTGTGGTTCAGTGGATTGAGGGCTGGCCTGTGAACCAAAGAGTCACCGGTTTGATTCCCCATCAGGACACAAGCGTGGGCTGCAGACCAGGTCCCTCAGTAGAGGGTGTGTGAGAGGCAACCACGCATTGATGTTTCTCTCCCTCTCTTTCTCCCTCCTTTCCCCTCCCTGAAAATAAATAAATAAAATCTTTTAAAAAGTGTCAATATTGCTGAGGTTTAAAAACCTTGGGGGAGGGTACAGCAGTCCTAGAAATAAGTCGCAGGGGATGAGCTTGGGGAGCTTGATTGGTGTTAATTTGTGAAAGGTCTTAAATGATATATAACATAATGAATCTTTCTAGAAAGGTACAGGTTTTTTTTTTACCAGTTTAATTGGCTTCATTTTACTCAATGGCATTCATTTATATTATAGCTCAATAAAAAGTGACAATGCTTACAAATGACAAAAGAGCAATTTCTTGAAAAGCTACGTAACTGAAGCTTTGAGGTCATTTGAACAAAGATTTTCTTATGGAAAGGAATCCATTTATATTACCTCCCTAGATCCCTCTGCTTTCTGCCATCCCTCCCATTCCTGCCCCACCCCGCCCTCCACCCAAGGCACCCAGGGTCGTCCACTGCACCTTCCGGCTGAGCTGGCCCGTGAAGTATGAGGGCTGAGCTCTGGGTGAAGGCAGACGGGTCCCTCTCAGACTGCAACCAGGAGCTGACCACCTGCTCAGAATTACAGTAGGTGTGGGTTCTCGGGAAAGACTGCCTCTAGTCCAGGACTAAAACTGGGTGTTCGGGACCAGAAGCCTGGGGATCCCTTTTCTAAGCTGTATTCATGTTGTCATCACGTAGTTTGGTGCTTCCCCCACAACACTGTTGTGTAATGAGCCCCTGCCCTATCCCCAGAACTGGGTGTTGTGTTCGTTTGATGACTGGGAGGCAGATAACTGGCTGGAAATGGCTTAGAAACACGGGACCTCCTAAGGATACTCTCAACCATCTGAACAGAAGTATCTGCCCAGAAATCATTTCCCCAAGTCCAGGGGGCGAAGAAGATCATGCGGCAGACCCTTCGTTCTGCTCGAAGAAGACCGATTACCAAAGACTATCTACTAGTGGTTTTCAAAGCTTTGAGTTCAGGGAACACTTCGAAATACTGGAAGTTTTTATAACACGCCTAAAGGAATTAAGTGGAATTACTCACCTTACTGTGATGATATTCAAACACTGTGTTAAAAGGATATAACCTATGTGTCCAAAGAAAAAGGTTACAATTTAAGTTGGACATTTCTCCCAGCTTTTTACTGAGAAAAGCATATGCCTAGAAGATTAGGGTTGCCAGATAAAACGCAAGATGCTCTGCCCTGGCCAGGCTGCTGAACCAAAGGTTCATGGGTGCCACTTCTACCTGGTCAGGGCACCTACCTGGGCTGCAAGTTTGATCCCCTGCTTGGCCAGTCAACCAATCCAGATTTTCTCTCTCCACCCCCTGCCCTGCTCTGCTCCCTCTAAAGTCAATAATCATCTCCTTAAGTGAGGAGTAAATTAAAAAAAATACAGGTTGTCCGGTTCATTTTGAATTTCAGATAAATAATAAATTTTTTAAAGTAAAAGTATGCAACCAGGAGCTATGCTAAATTCATTTATTTGAAATTCAAATTTAACTGAGCAGCCTATATTTTTATTTGCTAAATCTGGCAGGCCTACTCTGAAAAAAGTGTGAAATGGGGATCTTCCATTTATTCAGTTGGTATCTGTCCCTCATGCGTCTCTGGGGTGAGCAGCTTGCCTCTCTGGGGACGACTGTTCAAGATGCACACAGCATAGCCCCTTGGCCCAGGAAGACGACTTCAGCTAGCACTCAGCTGAAGCAATCGTGATGTGATCTGCTTTAGTGCCGGGGCAGGGGGCAGGGTGGGGGTTGAAGTCCACTTACTAAGAGATATTGGTCTGCAATATGGTACATTTCTTAAGATGCTTTTTTTATCCTACGGAGGATATTTTTTTTTCACTGCTTTTAGAGAAAGAAAAAGGGAGAGAGGATGGGTGAGAGGAATGAGAAAAAAATCGATTGGTTGCCTCCTTCACATGCCTGAATCTGAAATTGGACCCACAACCCTTTGGTTAAGGGAGGACCCTCCAGCCACACTGGCCAGGGCTTAAATATTTTCTTCATTTGATAAATATTAATTGAGCATCTGGACTGTTCTAGGCACTTAGGACAGAATGAGTAACAAAACAATTTCTTGTTAGGACAAGGAACTAAACAATCCTTTTATCTGACAACTAGATGCTATGGCTAATTTCAATATCCTTATTTTTTTTCCTGGAATTGACTTGAATTAGATGTGCCTCCATGCATCATAGCTTTGCTACACTTGAGTACTTTGTAAGTATTTGAAAACATCTGCTTATTGTCCTGATCATGTTTTCTCACACACTCCCAGGGCAAAACCCTTGCTGTGCCAGCACCTCCTGCAGCAGAGTTTGCGGGAACAGACTGCCACAGACACTGGTGCTCCTTCCAGGAGCCTGATGCCCAGGAGAACTTGCTGCTTTTTCGGCGTGTGTGCATGCTTGTTTTTGTGAGTAGATCCGGGGGCACAGATGGTGGGTCTCTTGGAAATGTTGGGTGGACAGAGACCATCTCCTAATTAAAAATTTCTTTCTTGAACCAGTTTAGTTGCAAAAGCAAACACTTGAAAGAGTCCTGTAGCAACTTTCTGGGCCGAAAAGATGGCCGCAGCTCAGAGCTCGCCCCGGCAAGACGCTGAAGTTCGGCTTGGCTGCGCCCCTTGGCACGGCACTAGGGTGTTATGTTCCGCTAGAGGCCCCGGTGCCTTTTCAGAAATTCGCCAAATCAGGCACAGACATGCTGGCAGCCACGGCAGAGGGATCTTACTGATCCTTGCCCAGCTCTCAGGAGGTAACTGGCAAGAGGAAAGAAAGCAAAACAAGCAACCAAATCCCTGCATACCTTATTCATTTGACTTGGAAATTTTGCCTCAAGGCTGTCAAAGAGTAGAAATAACGATTCCATTTTCTCCAAGGCCAGTTCTCGACATTTTGTCTTCAGTGTAGAAAAAATACATCCAATCATCTGATTATCAATTTGTTTTTTTTAAAAAAGCCTAGTCATTCCCCTAGTCAAGACTCCGCTCCTCGAAGATAAACTCGAGTTAAGTCACGCCTGGCCAAAGTTAGGCCTTTGGGTCCTGTGACCTGCTTCCACCTCAGGGGCCAGACCTTGAATCGTGCATCTACTTTGCCTGTGAGGTTTGTTTATCTGAATCTCTACCGCCTGGGATAAAGACGTTGTCTCCATTCTGTCTGAGGTTGCAGAGCTGGGATTCCGGTGGCGGGCTGGAATGTAGATTAGGTTCCTGGCCCGGTTTGTAACCGGAGGCAGAACGAGCGAGAGAGTTGTCTGCGTACAGCCTCTTGCCGCCCTCTGGTGGACAAGATGGGCATTGAGGAAGCCGTTACAGGACTTTCCCTGAGCAAATGCTGCTGAGGTGTAAGTCAAAAGGTCCACAGGGGAAAATTACTCTTACAGCTATTGTTACACTACAATATGAATCTAAACGCTATACCAGAAAGATATATTAAGCGAGTAAAATATGAACTATTGCTGTATGAGAATCTCATTTCTAACGGGGAATTTTAATTCCACCTCCTTTTTATTTGTTTGCTGGGAACGCTTCTTTTCCATTCTAAACTATTCCTTTTCTTTAACCATAATTTTATGTATCTTGAGATAATTATAATATTTCAAGGGGTTATCTCTACATATTTCTAAGAGTTGAAAATCAGCATTTGACCCAGGAAAATTTTAATTCTTATATACTCTAGATCTTAAACTAGGATTTATACCTACACATTCAAATAAAAATCCAACCCAAAATATGTGTTAGTTTGATGTCTTTTGAAAGTCCCTTAATGCCAGTGAGAGACTGTCTCCTAAGACTTTTGCATAAAAAATACATTTTAAAAGAAAGTATGCTTTCAAAAAATGCCAAAATTCTCAAGAACTATTGTCATGTAGAAGCTCACCTTTGTAATTAAAATCTATGACTGAATAATTTTTGGAATAAAGAAAATTTTTTGGATTATTAACACACTACGCATTTGAGAATGACTGACCTTTTGGCTGTGTTCCAGTCACTCCCAGAGCTATCATGTCTTTTGAATTGAGAAATAAATTCTTAGTACCTGGCTAGTCCCTGGTTCTTAGTGTCAGGTTGTTACCTGACATTTTTATTCATGAGTTAATTCATTCATCACTTATTCAAGAAGTATTTACTGAGCACCTGTGTGCCAGCAGGAGGAAGGATACACACTCCTGCATGAAGGTGTTCACAGAACTGAGCACAGGTATTCCAAGGACAAGGCAGCGTGCGGTCAGCATCAGAGAAGAGGCAGGGATTCAGTGCGGCGGGGTGCGGAGGTGGAAGAGGTCAGCGGCAGCTGTGGGCGCAGGTGAAATGAGAGGCACCCAAAGTAAGAGTTAAAGGGTGAATATGATATGGACATAAAATTATTGTACGTGGCAGATATTTGGAAATTTCTTCTAAAGGAATAATTTTTCTTAGGGAAATAAGTTGCAGAAAGATAGTAATTGTCACAGAAATGACTTTCACCCATTCAGGTGACTTGTGAAATGTGAGAGTAACAGTTTAGATACTGTCCATTCTTGATTGACCTCTGACTTTTACATATGAAAGGATTTCTGCTCCTCTCCTCAGAATACTCCTCTCTCCCGACCAATAGCGGCAAACAAGAGAGGAGGGGTAACCACTTTATTCCTTCTCCCTGTCCCTATCTTTGCCTTCAGTCCAGTGCTGTTCATTTGATGTGTATGTCTTGTGTGCCAGATATTCTGCTAGATGTGGAAAGGCAACGATTACCTGATCCTTTTTCTTGAAAAAGCTTTTACGGAATGGAGACAACCAATTAAGCAACAGAATAACAATGTTTAATGTGTAATAAGAAAAACAATACCAGGGGTTATTGACTTTTGGTGTAAGGTAGTCTGGATTCAAATCTGGTCTCCATTAAATACTTGCCATGTAACCTCTTTGCACTTCAAGTTTTGACGGAACTATATTCCCAGCTTTCCTAAATGTCTGAGCAGGTGCTCCTGGTGGGCCATGGCTCTCCTTCAGGCCATGATTCCAACCTGTGGCCCCGCTGTTGCCTAGGGCTTCATCCTGACTGCGGAAGGGGAAAGAGAGTGTGGAGGAGGCACTGCTGCCCTTTAAAGCACTGGTCTGGGAGGGGCATCACTGGCTAGAAGCAGTCTTTTACACGGTCACCCTTAATTCAAGGGAGGCTGGAAAGAGCGGAGTGTGAAGTTCAGGCTTGATTATGAAAGTAATAAGCCATTGACAGCAAAGGAGTAAAAAGATCATAGTTTCCATTTTAGAAGTCATTCAATCAGCAGCAAAGAGCATGGCTTACAATGTTGGATGAACAGAAAGATTATTCAGTGAGACACAAAGAGGTGCCAGTTTTCAGGAGAAGTGTGGGAAGTGAATTCAGTGTTTAGGACATGCTGAGTTTGAGGTGCTTTGGGGTCACCAGGTGATGATGCAGACGCATGTTCTGGTTATCCACTCTGAAGTCTGAAGCTCGGGGGAGAAATCCGAGTGGGGCTGGAGACTGGGAGTTTCCCATGCATGGGTGTAGCCCTGGGAGTGGCTGAGAAACACCACGTTTAAGGAATAGGCAGAGGAGGAGGAGCTGGCAAAGGAGTGAGCAGGAGCTTTCTAAAGGAAAAGGAAGAGCAGCAGAATGTGGTGTCACAGAGGCCACGGAAAGAGGTGACTGTTTCAGGGAGGCAGTGGTCAACGGTGTTAAAGCAGGACACTGGATTTTATGAAAGAGAGGCTGTGGGTGAATGTGCTGGTTATTCTGTTTATCTGCTGTTTTCTCCCCTTTCTGTCCCAGGAGTGTGAGCCATTCTCACATTGGGCTCCCTGCCCTCTGCCTTCTAAATGAGCTTGGCCAATGGGAGCCAATGGCAGGTCAGAAGGCAGAAGAGGGCAAGATATTTTCCCCATTCCCTCCATGCTTTGGTGTCTGGTCTTGGGAAGTAGGTGCTTTCCACTGTGAGTTCGGTTCCCACCAGGAGTCAGTCCTCTTCTCCCTGGTTCCAGTTCTCACTATTCTAGTTCCTTCTCTGTCTCTTCAATCCCAGCAATGATAATGGGTTCCCCCTGCCCTGCTGTTTCAGAGCATCACCATCACAGGTTTTTGCTTACATCACTGGAAGTAATCCCTCCTTTTGAACCATCTCAGATGGATTCAGCTTCCTGCTGGCATGCTGATTGATACGATAATTTTAATAGTAAGTTAGAAATTGAACTGCAAAAGGCTGACAATTGAGTAGGTGGGGAAGAAGGAGTTAGACTTTCAAGGGTATTGGCTATGGAATTAATCTCTCACTCCTTTCCCCTTGGGGAAGAGAAAGGAGAGAGAAACCCTGAAGTGGCAGGAGGAGTTTGTTCTGCCCAAGATGGAAGAGAGTTGTTTATGTTTCAATGCTGATGGAAAAGGGCCAGTAGAGAAGAGTATATTGTTGATGTTTGGGAGGAAGGGATTCATTTATTGTCTGTGGTGTGTGAGAAGGCATAAGAAGTTGGGACACAGCACACAGATGGAGGGGTGGTCTATGGAGGGGTGGATCACCTTATCCACCGTAACTGGAGGAATGGAAGACAGGATGGGTAGGGGGACAAGGATTGTAGGTGTGCTGTGAGGAAGTTGAGAGAGTTCTTGTCTAAGGACTTTCGTATTTTTCTGTAACACAGAAAATTCAGCGAGTAGAATTAATATAGGGATGGGTATTTGCCAGGCACACATTGATGGGAGTACAATGAGGTGAGGAGATTGAGAACACTGGCAAGGTGGATTGGGAGAATTTAAGCTACATAGAAGTAAGGGTGAAGGTGGAGGGGTACTGGCGGGGAAAGAAGAGGGGGTTAAGGGCTTGTGATTCAGTGAGGTTTAGGAACATATTTGTAAGGAGTAACCTGAGTAAGAAAGTTGAAAAGATAGGAAGCTATTTTCAGGAAGGGAAAGGCCTGAACTTACGATTTCCGAGGTGGAAGAATTTTGGACAACAACAAGATTTGGGATGTGACTCAAGAGTGCACGACTGAAGGGAGGCAGGCAAGAGGGTTACGGTAAATGGGGACAATGAAGTGGTTGTGATGACAGGATGACAGAGGACTTGGGCTGGGGAGGGGTGGAAGTACTCAAGATTCTACTTCAGTGAGGGGGCAAGTGAGTGGGGAAAGTGTCCCCTCCCCAGTCTAGGGGTCCCCAGCATTTTCCTCACTGTCCTAATCTAATATCCCACCACTACATCCCCCCCTGAATCCTGAGTCTCCTGTGATCACACTGTAGGGGAACCCCAGGATGAGAATTCAGCCTTCCCCTCCACTCCGCTCTCCCACCACATCAGGGGCTCATTGCTGAGAGAGTCCCAGCTCCCACTGTCCACATGGTGGAAAACTGGTTCTAGGGACATGGCAGGGTATAAGCTCCTACTCTGGCTGCCAGAGCTGCTTGTGGTGAGGGCAACATGAGTTGAAGAAAGATGTGCTCCTACTATCTTAATCCTGATTATGGAAAGAACACTTTTTTTGCCATCATCCCGGGGTCCGTAGTTGGCCTCTATGGCACCAGTGGTAGGTATGTCAGGTATGGTTGCAGTAAAGTGGGCTTGGTGGGCTGGGTCAGGATTCTAATCATCATCCTCTACAAGAATTTTATGGGAGAATGCATCCAGCTTCAAACAAGGACTTAGAAATGTTTTTCTAAATTAGGGATTGTCTGTATTGAAACTGTGTGCTGGCCTCTAAAGACTTCAGAAAATAGAGCAGCAAAAGGAATGCTATCAGCGGGCATTTTTCTTTTCATTTCTGTGAGGTTCTAGAAGTTGAGATAGAAGGCTGATTCTTGGCAATGATCCTTGCTGAAAGAGGGGTTTGTTTATAATTTAGATATTAGCTATAATTTGAACACTTAAAAATATCATTTATCCAGTTGCCGGGAGGGGGGTGGAAGACTGGATGGAAAGGCGAAGGGGTTGTTCAATGCAGACCAACCATCACAAAACAGTCGTGGGATGTAAAGCACAGTGTGCGGGGCATCGTTCGTGACATTGTGGTAACTGTGTCTGAGTGTGGTGCCAGGTGGGCGCCGGACACACGGGGCGGGGGGGGGGCGCTTTGTGAAGTGTATGATTGTCTCACCACTGTGCTGTGCACCTGAAACTAATACAGAATAGTAGTGAATGTAGACTGTAATTGAAAAAATAAAAAATATGTTAAAAATATGTAACATGTAACATATTTATCATGTTACAGAGGTAATGTGTGTTCATTGAACACAATCTGAAAATGAAAATAGAACATAAAATTCTTCTTTATTTTTACCAACCAGAAATAATTATTATTAACATGTTGGCATCATTTTCACTTCAGGTAGACATCTTTCTTTGCCTTTCCCTGACTTGGAGTCATGCTGTATGTAATGTTTTATAATCTCTTTTGCCCACTCACTACAACGTGAGCTTTCCCCTCTATTATTACATTATCTTTAAAATATGACAGTGGCACAATCTTTCTAGCTGTTCACCGAAACCCATTTCTCCCTCTGGGGCATGCACTAGTCCATGTTTCCAGGCTTCCCTTGCAGTTGGGTGTAGCCAATGAAATGTGAGTGAATGTGATACTTGCTATTCTTGAGCCACTGCTTTTAAGAAGCAGGTGTATTTCCTTTATGTTTTTTATTTCCCTTCCTTCTAGCAAGATGCAGGTGATAACAAGGGCCTAGGGAAATTCAAAGTCACAGAATGGAAGGACCCTAAAATTTTCAATAATCATATATTGAACATTATGTGGGTGAGAATAAACACCTACTATGTTTGTAGCATTATATATTTTTGGGTGTGCTTGCTATAGTAGTTTTGTCTACCCTATTTTTCATCCCACAGATGTACCATAATTTTTTAAAGAAACATTTATTAGACCCTAGTAGGTTGTTGTAAATGGCCCCCAGTGAATGAAACATGGCTTCCTGTGCCCACTCTCTCACAAAGTGTCTTTACTGCTTTTTTCCAACAAGATCTAGAGTCTGTTTCCCCACTCCTCAAGTCTGGGCTACTCTTATGATTTGTTCAGACCACAGGATGTGATGGAAGTGGCATTCAGGGACTTCGGGGCCCAGACTCTAAGAGGCCTTGTAGCATCTGGTTTTGCTCAGGGTGGATCCCAGCTGCTGTGTAAAGAGGTTCAGGTTATTCTATGGATGAGTGTGTCTATGTGGGGAGACAGGGCCTGGAGGAAGACATATCGCATGGAGAGAGAAGCCATGTAAAGGAGAACCAAGGCCCAGACAGGTGTGAGCCCAGCTAATGCCATGAGAGAGAGAGATCCGACCCTCCCAGCTCACCCCCAGCCATCTGAGTCACCCTGGGGGGTGGACAGGGAATGCAAGACTTGTGAGTGAGGCCATCTTGGGTCCTCTAGATCCAGCCACGCTCCCAGCCAGCATCATGTGGAGGGGAAACAAGTCATCCCTGCAGAGCCCTGCCTGCATTCCTGACCTCACACCTGTAAACACTACAGCGATTGTTTTAAGGCACTAAGTTGTTCATGGTTAACAAGCAACAGATGACTCATACATGGATAGCACATGTTCCCAAAATTCTGTTACTGTAAATGACAGTGATGAGCATCCTTCTTACCTGTTAAAGGAGTCTATGTTGTTCAAGTCTAGAGATTGAGTAAGAAGTCACGTCTATCCATTTTGGTGCTCAAATTAGGTTTCTGGCTCCTGTTATAATGATGAAGTAATATTTTAATGGTCTGCAGTTTCTCAAGTGCTATAGATACTGTGATCAACTAGCTACTACTAAAGATCCATGTTAGCCAAAATAATTGGTTACCATTTTGTCCCCATTGCCTATTATAGGAAACCCACCAATCTTGTCTCTCATAGTTATTTGCTGTCGCTTGCTTTTGTCCTTCTGGAATCCCATCATCTCCACTGAAATCAGTGAGCCAATTTCAATGGTTGGTATTTGCTTTCATCACCCTAGCCTACAGAGGATAGCATCGTAGAACTTTGTGAGGATACAGGTGGCCCCTCATTAATGTATTTCTCAGTGCCTCAGTGGAGGGAGTGACCTCTTGGAGGACACAGTTAGGGGTAGGTAGGTGGATAGGTGTGCAGATCGCAGAGTGTATATTCACTCCATCATTCCAACCTCCCTGAGCCTTTGGGTTCCTTCTTCTACATTACGCCCAGAAAATGCTAGTGTCTTACCTTCAGTGAATATAGGCTATAGCTGAGTTCAAGTGTCAATCAACGAAGAAAACCGTTAGACACACTTCTAACTGCAAGAGCCTCTAGTAACTCACATGATTACCCATAGATACAGATTTGGTCTAATCCAGCTTTTTAAAAAAATATTCTGTCGTCTTTAGTCTAATAACCTTAAGACCCATGATTACTTCAGTTTCTGTCAATAAAAATTAACAGCATTTTAGAACATAAACTATCTTCATGTCATTGTACTTGTCTCCCTTGAGCAAACTGAGATCTGACTCAAGTTGCAGCTCTAGAGGTTTTGAGACGTGGCTCGGGTGGGTTCTGAGGTTATTACAGGGCCTTCACACAAGTCTCCTCAGGTACAAGTAGGCAGGCTGCTGTGAGATTTTCAACTTTTCTCAAGTCAAGCTAGATTAATTCGTATTCCAAGTTTCTGATTCCTTATATCAATCAATGCCTGAACTTTCACATACAAGACTTGTGATTTATGGATTCAGTTTAGGTTGGAATTCTGCAACCCACAGAATTAAATTTTGGGTCAAGGTCAGCCCTATAGCTATAAGAAATAAGTAATTATTTTAGAACTACCATAAAAGCTCTCTGATTCTCTATGACTTGAGCTAAGAGTTAAAGATCTGAGCTTGTCGCTATTCGTAGGCACTCCATGTGCTCTCAGAAGTATCATTGCTACTTCTGTCAGTGTGGTAGTCATCTGGTCTCTCCTGGGCTTCAGAAAGCATTTTGTCACCCTCAAACTCAGGTGATCAAGCACTATGTCACAGCATAGCGTGATTTCCCATATCCCATTCCCCTTGAAAAGGAGATCACTGCTGTCTTCAAAGCTCAGGCCAAACCAACCTCAGAATCTCATTTTGAAGGGCTGTTTCCCAGGACTACTTCCCCAAGTATTGTATCAGAGTCCATTAGTATAGCAAAATCATACTATCTCACCAGAGAAAAATTAATATAAGGAATTGGTTAAATAGATGTTTAAGAACTGAAAAGCACACATGGCACTGAGGTAACACAGAGACAACTGCTGAAAAGAGTTACATATAACCCCTGGAGCCAGGGAAACAGGGAACAGAGTTTGGGGCTACCAGAATTTAGACTTTCAGAGGAAGGGATCTGCAGAATTGGGACCCAGATTTTTGAGGGCAGAACACCATCCAGTTGCTGCTAATACCTAGGAGGGCTAAAATAGCTCTGCGAGTGTGTCAGAAGGAGTTAGGGACTAGAACCAGCTGCCAGTACCTGAGATGAAGAGCTGCTGTCGGGCTAGACACTCCTAATAAGGGAGCAAACTAGAAGGAACAAATGCTTTCTCTCCTCTCTTTGCCTTCCAGCCACCCTCTAGTGGTCCATATTGGTATAACTACCAGTTGTCAAAGACGATGTGGTTTTGCAAAGGCCCAGGCACAGAATCACAAAAATACACAAGGGTGGGATTGAAGCTCAGACTCCACAGCTAGATGGGCCAAAAGTACTTGTTGTTTAATATGTTGGTGTACACACACACACACACACACACACACAAACCTAAGACTTTGGTAGACACTATTTTGACATAAAAATATTTTTTTCTTATTACAATGGCAATACATATTTTTTTTCTTTAAATAGAAAATACAAATAAGCTCTTAGAAAAAAACAGATCCATCCTACTGCTGGAAAGATAATCATTGTTAACACTTAAATTTAGATCCTTCCAGACTTTTTCTCAGTGTGTAGATATGTATGTTTTTCATGGAATCACATTGTCCATACAGTTTTAAAAAATGCTTTACTGTATCACCAAAAATTGCTCATGTCAACACATACTTACTTATTTACAACAGTGGGTTCCAAACTATCCCTAGGGAGAGTTTTATGTGCCGCCTCCAGGAACCTGGGCAGGAGGCCTCAGTGGGAGCGCCCCATGTTCTACATCCACCTTTACCCACGGCAACTCTGCTTACACTGGTTGTTTTGTTTTGTTTTATGTTTTTGATTTCTGTGTAAGACTTTATGGGGAAAAAGAAGTCTACTGCCAAAATATTAGAAAACAACTGATTCACGGTATGAATATAGTATCATATTCTCTTTTTGTGATGATAACGACAAAAGATCACTTCTTACCTAAAATTGTGTCTAAAGCCTAGTAACGTGGGACATACTTTTTTCTCTTTGTATATTTGACAGCACCTCAAAATTATTTTAACCTGTATTTCTTAAGTCATTGATGAGAAAGACAAGGTTTCATATATTTAATGGTCACTTGTGTCTGTGGCAGTCTTTCTTTGCAGACCAGGACATTTTAGAGCATGGCCCTAAAGCCTGACTTTCCCTCTAATGCATGTAGCCCATGCCTCTTCCACATCCCTCAGTTCAAGAAAGCTCTGATTTCGAATATCCACTGCTCACCAGAACCCCATCTCCCTGCCCTCCACTCTTGGCAATGGTCACAGATCCACCTCCACTGACAAAACAGAGGCTCTTTTTGGGGGCTCCCTCACCTATGCATGACCCCACCCCAGGCATCCACATCTAAGGTCATCTTTAACATTCTTCTGGCTCAGAGAAAGGAAAGGCTTTTTGAAGTTTAAGACAACCCCTCCTTCTGAGCACTACATTCCATCTCTGCTCATCTCCTCTGGGACCCAGTATGGCGCCTGGCAAATAGCTGATGCTCAAATAGTTTATTGAATAAATACTGAGTCTTGCTGCATCAATTCCCTCCCCTTTATCTCTTTAGTATGCCCATCTTCTCTCACTGTTCTGACTCTTTTCCCTTAGCCTGTATGTGTGATCAAACAATCTCCTGTCTGCTGGTCAGTTTTATGTGTCGGTTTCGCTAGGCTCTAGTACTCAGTTATTCGATTGAAATGCGGTCTAGGTGTTGCTGTAAAGGTATTCTGTAGAGGTGATTATGAGCTACAATAAGTCGACTCGATGTGAAAGAGATTATCTGAGGTAATTTGGGTGAGCCCGGTCTAAACAGTGTTAAAAGCCTGAAGACTGAGGACAGGGAGGAAGAAGAAGAAATCCCACCGTGGACAGCAGCATCAGCCCACGCCTGAGAGTTCCCAGCCTGCTCTTCCCGATTGCCTGCCCTATGGGTCTGAGACTCCACTATCCTCCAATCCCCACAATCGTGTAAGCCAATTTCTTTCAATATATCCCTTAACATCATCTATCTGTTATCTATCGATCTATCTCTTCTACTGGTTCTGTTTGACTGGTAGAACCCTGACTGATATACTATCCTTAAAATCAGAACAAAACAAAACAATATCCTCCATACTCTGCTTGATCCTGCATCTCATTATTACCATATAAACTGTTTTCCGTCCTTACTGAAGCTTTTAAAACATCCTATATTCACCACCTCTACTTCCTCTCTTTGTAATTACCCTTTGAACTATAGTTCCATCTGTTTATCTGGTGAATCAAACACATTCTTGTAGACAGCCCACAGGAAATCTCAAACTCAGTATATCAAAAGTTATCTTCCCTGGCTGGCGTAGCTCAGTGGATTGAGCACGGGCTGCGAACCAAAGTGTCGCAGGTTCGATTCCCAGCCAGAGTACATGCCTGGGTTGCAGGCCATAACCCCCAGCAACTGCACATTGATGTTTCTCTCTCTCTCTATCTCCCTCCCTTCCCTCTATAAAAACAAATAAATAGAAAAAAAAAGTTATCTCATTATCCATGCCTAAATCTGTTCTTTTGAATGCTATCTCTTAAACTCAAGGTAAAATCTGGAAGTCATACTAGATACCTAAATATCTAAACACTAGACATCTAAATAAGTCATACTGTCCATCTTCAGTGATATTGTTTAAATTTAGGCTCTTATGATGTTTTGCATCACACTACCTTACCTCCAGCCTCATCTCTTTATTTTTTAAAGATTTTATGTATTTATTTTTAGAGAGTGGCAGAAGGGATGGAGAAAGAGGGAGAGAAACTTTGACGGCCCACACTGCCAGGCATATGCCCTAACTGGGAATCAAACTGGTGACCTTTCAATCCACAGTCTGGCGCTCAGTCCACTGAGCCACACCAGCCAGGGCTAGTCCCATCTTTTTAAAATCTGTTCTCCAGTGTGCTCGTCCTCTGATGCAAGGTGACTGAAATTGCCCTGCCTAAGACTCAGTGACTCCTTCATCACCTACACCAAGGGCTCCCCAGCCCTGCCCACCATTACAAGAACCTTTTAAATGACACAGATTAGAGCTCTACTCAGACCTACTGAATATGAATTTCCAAAGTGGGGTCTGAGAAACTCTATTTTTAAAAGCTATCCAGGAAATTCTGATCAGCCAGGTTCAGGAACCACAGTCTTCAGGGGAAAATCCGAATTCTGCCCATGATCAGACACCACTACTCCCAGCTTCACCCCTCAGCACACAGCATGCTCCAGCAATACTGACCCAGCACTGGTGCGTCGTTCAGCCCATGTTGATTAATACCTCTCTGCCAGCGGTGTCCTTCTCTTATGTGCCCAGGAAAATCCTATTCAACCTTCAAAAACTCTATTCAAGCATCATTTAGTCTCTTACTCAGCCAGTGAATATTGATAAACTCAGGAAATTATACACATTCAATATGTGCTGTTCTTTGTATATTAATTATACCTCAATAAAGCTGTTAAATTTACTGAGGTCCTACTACACTTGAGCTTTTCCAGGCTCTGAGCAAAGCATTGAGATACAGAGGTCAGTATCCTATGCTGATAATATTGCCTTCAGTAAACTCACAGGCCACTGGAGAAGGAGACATTGAAATTAACACAATAAAATGCGGAAAATTGTGCGAGTCTGTGGTGGGCTGAATAATGCCCCCCCAATAATGTCCACATCGTAATCCCCAGAATCTGTGAATATATTACTTTACATTACAAAACAGATTTTGTAGATATGATTAAGTTAAAGATTCTGAGATGGGGAGATTATCCCATTATTCTGATGGGTTCAACATAATCCCTAGGGTCCTTTTAAGAGGGAGGCAGGCAGCAGGATGAGACAGAGGGTGGAAGGAGACTGGAAGATGCTATGCTACGGAGTTTGAAAATGGAGGATGGAGACATGAACCAAGAAATGCAGGTGGTCTCTAGAAGCTAGACAAAGCAAGGAAGTGAATTCTCCACTAGAGCCTCCAGAAAGAACCAGCCCTGTTGGCTCTGGTCCAGTGAGGTTGATTTTGGACTTCTGACCTGCAGTACAGTCATATGACTGTATTGTTGTAAATGACATTTGTAGTAATTCGTTATAGCAGCAATAGGAAGCTAATACAGAGGTCAACACAAGACACTGTAGTACATAAAGAGGTCTCTATTACAAGATATGGAGTGGGGAAGAAATGTTCAGGAAGAATTACCCAGAGGAGATGACACCAGAGCTGAGGAAGGGAGATTGTGTTCCAGAAGGATGGTCCAGGTAGAGAAGTTAGTGAGTGCAAGGTGCACATGGGGCATGGGGAGTGGTCCAGTAAGGCAAGCCTACTTGTATTAAACATTAGAACTAATATCAACAATATTAATTCTGGCAAATGTTTCTGTGCTAGGCACTGTTCTAAAGCATTTACAAGTCTGTGAGGCAGAGACTATTATTATTTTCATTTTACTATAGGAATACTAAGGTTTGGAGGAATTAAGTAACTTTTCTGAGATCACAGAGCCAGTAAACGGGCAGAGCTTTAATTAGAACCTTGGCAGTGTCTTTGAAACCCACAAACTGCCTCTCTAATACATTACTGTAGGAGTCTTAACTACTTAAGTAAGGTGGTATCAGTGTGGTTGAAGATAAATGAACTATTTAAAGGATAATAATGAGGTAAGGATCAGCAGAGCTTGGAATAATGTCTAGTCTTGGATATTGAGGATGGAATTGATAGTCAGCCAACTTCCAAGTTTCTTTGATGTGATTGTGCGGTTTTGCTATTGCTCAAGACACAGGAGCCTTGACTATCTCAAAGTACATCACTCCTGTGTTACGAATTCTACACTTTGCATAATCCTCTTTATTTCATTTCGTCCTTTCCCCCTAAGGCCTGAGGCAGAGTTGGGGGATGCATACACAAATTCAACTCTCGGCCTCAGTTTCCACATCCGTAAAATGCCTTCAACTATCGCAGTTACAAACTTGGTTGTGCCTTAATAACCCCTGTAGGTAAGCATAAAAAATTGCAGATTTCCTCACCCTATCTCCAAGAGTTTGATTGGGTAGTTTCAGGATAGGGCTTCCTCCCCCAAACTTTTCCAAATAACGCGTCCAGGTTTATGGAGACTACCGCGGTCCTTTCTAGTTCACTGGGTTTGCTCCTCGACTCCGTGAGGGCCCCGCCCCTTCCCCGCGCCCCGCCTCTGGCCCCGCCCCAGCCCTTCAGCTCTCTTTCTCCCCCCCACCCCATACACTCGGTCTCGTCTCCTCTCTCCTCCTTCGGTGGCACGACCGGTCCCGCCCAGCTCCGCCTTTCCTGGCCCCTCCCTGTCTCGCAGGATGGCTGCGGTGCTGCCGGGCCTGGAGCCTTGGAACCGCGTGAGAATCCCCAAAGCGGGGAGCAGCAGCGCAGTGAGAGTACAGGACTCCAGCGAGTCCTTGGGTGAGTGAGGCACTCTGCGAACCGACCGACGTTTTGGGGGTGGTGTTGGGCCCCGGCGGCGCACGTGCGCGGAGGGCGGGACTTCCGGGGCCGAGGGCGCTGGGGTGGGGTGCGGGTTCCTTGCAGCGAGTGTTAGGCTCAGAGTTTGCCTAGGAGTCTTGGGCGGCTTATGGTTTCGCAGCCTCTTTGTGACCAGCTGTGGCTACCTCAGAGCCGGGCTGGAGCTAGCCAGTCCCAAGGCCCAGCCCCGTGCAGAGGGGGAGGAGAGAGGCGGACTCGGCTGGCGTCATGGAAGAGTGCTGTGTGGGAACCCTGTGCTCCCTCCCAAGGGCCACCAGGAGCCCGCTTTACCTTCGGTCTTCTTCCGATCTCTGCCTGCGAGCGGCCGGAGGGGGCCACTTAGGCACTCTGGACTTAAACCGCGATCTTTCTGGGCCTCTGGTTCCTCATTTGTAAAATGGGGTTAGTCCTCCCTACTCATCACCCGTTGTTGGGAGCATCTTATGACGCTCATCTTTATTTTATATTTTTATTGGTAATATCCAACAAGTTACGATGTATACTTACAACAGTCAATCTAGATTTTCTGAGGTAGCTTCAATTTTAAATATTCTGCTCTGTGATCACTCTGTGTGATTCTAGTTCATCATTATATACCCAGAAATTAGTACAGTGCCTGGCACACAGTAGGCACTCAAGCAATGCATGCAAAATGAACGATTGCATAATAGTCTTTGGCATACAGTGTGCCCCGCTATTGGTTTTAAAATTATGGTCACTGACTATATTTAGAATAGACATAAACAAGCATTTATTTTTGACCACACAGTTTAAAATTTAAGATGCAAACATCAATATTTATAATTAAAAAAACGAACTTGGAAAAAGTACTTGGCAGAATACGTAATAGCAGATTAGTTTAACATTTTCTTTTGAATTTTCAATTACAGTTGACGTGCTATGTTATATTAGTTTCAGTTGTACCATAAATGATTAGACATTTATGTAACTTATGAAGTGATCACCCCATGTCTAGTAAAGGGGAGAGTGCTCTTAAAGTATTTTACCAGTATATGATGGTGTTGACATTTTTAGGCAATAGGGCGTAGCAGCCAGATTGCCTAAGTTTGAATTGTGTCTCTTCCCTTTGCTGGGAATTGTTATTGTCTAGTGATTTTCAACCTTTTTCATCTCGTGGCACACATAAACTAATTACAGAAATTCTGTGGCACACCAAAAATATATTTTTTTAGCTGATCTGGCAAAAAAATAGGTATAATTTTGATTCATTCGCACTGGACAGCTACTGTTGTGTTGGCTTTTGTGATTTTTTTATTTAACTGTATAAGGGAAAAGAGGTCAGTGCCCCTGACTAAATTATCAGGTTTTGTGCGTGGGTCCCCGGCCAGCAGTGACCGTGGAACGCTGTGGATGGCTCAACAATACGCGAGATAAAACAACATGCACAGAGACAGACTAGTTTCTGTGGGGAAGTAGGGACGAAATGGCCACCCCCCTTAGTGGGGAGCGCGCCGATTTACAGTCCATACCTGCTTTTATTGGGCTCATTCTGCATAATAATTCAGGTAAAGTACAGTACTCATTAGGGGGGAAGTAAGGAACCATAGAAAACAAGAAACTCTGCCGGTCTATTGAGTTGGGGGTCAAAGAGCTGTAAGACTGAGAAACAAAATAACTTCCTCCTAAGACCCTTCTCATTCAACTGAGAGCATTCTAAACAAAGAAGGTTTCACAGTAATTTACATGTTCTTTCTTAGGCCTGATCACCCCCGGGGAATCTGCACTTCTCAGTACAGAGCTGCACCACCCTGTCATTGTTTCAGGTTTAGGTGGAGCAAGGGAACTAAGGCAACTGGGAGACAAGGAGGTTTTTTCCCAGAAGATGAGAACTCAGGCTATGTCAAAGCTGAGGAGTGAGGGTCCATCACCCCCTTTTGCTGCAGCCTCCCAAGTCCTTCTTTTGGGGGGCCTCCCAAAGGGATCGTGCCTGTCTTAGGTCGTTCCCCCTGTGGGGAATCTTACCCGTCTTTGGCTAACCGACCAAGCTTTTTGGGGGTTCAGTCATGAATAAAGCAGCAGAAGCAGCATTCCTGCCAGGAAGATAAGCTTCTGTCTCCTTGCTGGCTTACAGTTCCAAGGGTATTCCCTTAGCCTTAGCCTAGGCGGGGGTTTCAGCTTCTGATACCAGTCAGGGCGGTTCCCAACAATCAGGTATTACATGTTTTAAAATTTCTTGCCCCGAGGATGTGGAGAAAAGGGAACTGTGGTACACTATTGGAATGCAGACTGGTGCAGCCACTGTGGAAAACAGTATGGAGTTTCCTCAAAAAATTAAAAATGGACCTGCCTTTTGACCCAGCAATTCCACTTCTGGGAATCTATCCTAAGAATTGTGAAACATCAGTACAAAAGAATATAGGCACTGCTGTGTTCATAGCAGTGTTATTTACAATAGCCCAGATCTGGAAACAGCATAAATGCCCATCGGGAGATGAGTGGGTGAAAAAGCTGTGATACATTTATACAATGGAATACTACACAGCAGTAAAAAAGAAGGACCTCTTAACCTTTCTTGGCAGTATGGATGGACCTGGAGACTATTATGCTAAGTGAAATAAGCCAGTCAGTGAAAGAAAAATACCATATGATCTCACTTACATGTGGACTCTAATGAACAAAATAAACTAAGAAAGTAATGAACAAAATAGAAACAGAAGCATAGATACATAGATCAGACTAACAGCCTTTGAGGGGTGTGTGGGGAGACTGGATAAAAGATGGTGAAGGAATTGATTAGCTAAAGAACATCTATGCATGGCCCGTAGACAAGGACAATGGCATGGGGATTGCCTGAGGGAGTGGGGGGCTGGGTGAAGGTGGGCAAAAGGGGAAAAAGTGGGGACAGCTGTACAGCATAAACAATAAAATAAAACTAAAAAAGTTCTGACACACTAGTTGAAAATTGCTGATCTATCCTTTTTGTGCCTCAACTCATTTTCATGTGAGGATAAAAACATTACTTGCCTCTTTGGCCTATTTTGAGGAATGAAAGAGTTAATGTCATAGGTAAAGCATTTGGAACAGTGCCTGATATGGTAAATAAACCCTTAAATGATAGTTGCTATTATTAATATCAAATGCTTTTAATCCATCTAATTATTACATCCTCCTTCACATCCATCCGTCCTATGCAGTTTACAGAATATCTTCCTTCTTCCTCCATTCAGAAATCCCTTAATGGGATTCCTATCAGGTGTGGAAATGCATCAACTCACTCCCCATCCCCAAGGCAACCCATTCTGGTCTCATGTAGTTGGGACAAAAGCAAGTGTGTAGAAATCTGCCTTTGTGTTATTTCCACCCAGGATGGAAGTGCTGTCCTCAGAGCCATACAGAACATAGGTTTTTTTTTTTCTTTTTTAGTATTTTTTTTAATCCTCACCCTAGGACATGTTTAGTGATTTTATTTTTTCTTTTTTTAACTTTTTAAATTTTATTTTTTAAAGATTTTATTCATTTTTAGAGAGAGGGGAAGAGAAGGAGAATGAGAGGGAGAGAATTATCAATGTGTGGTTGCCTCTTGTGCGCCTCCTGCTGGGGACTTGGCTCTCAACCCAGGCATGTGCCCTGACTGGGAATCGAATTGGTGACCCTTTGGTTCGTAGCCTGCACTCAATCCACTGAACTACACCAGCCAGGGCCATGTTTATTGATTTTAGAGAGAGAGAGAAACAGTGATTGGTTATCTCTGCTCTGTGCCCCAGCCAGGGATAGAACCCAAATCCTGGATATGTGTGCTGATCAGGAACTGAACCTGCAACCTTTTGGTGTATGGGTAGTCCAATCAACTGTACCACCTGGCCAGGGCCAGAACACAGCTTTTCTGACTTGCAAGCAGTTACCTTTTTCTGCTGAGCCCGTATTCAGTCAGGCATTCATCAGGTAATTTCCAGTTTCCATGGTAGTTTCTCTTAATATATTCTTATCTTGAAGTGGTATCCAAGTACAGTGTCTTTGACTTTTAAGAGCATGAATTTATCCATTGCGTCTTGCTTTTGTGCATAACAAAATGGGGGATTCAGAGGAGTATACAACATGTGCCTCACCATCAAGGTATTTAAGATGTTAAAAGGTATTTAAGATGTTAAGAGTGCACCAATGACTGACTGAAAAGCATTCCTGTGAAAGATTAAAATCATAGAAATGTGATGCAAAGATACTCATACTTGTTTAACATTCTCTTGATTTCCAGACTTTATATCATCTGTCACCATTTTCCAACTTCTCACATAATTAAATCATTAATTATACCTTTACAGTTAAGGCTGGTTATTTTTTCTTGATTTCTTTAAAATAGCAATTTTCAGCCAGTGTGCTGTGGCAGGCACACTGGTGTGCTGCAAGAATTTTTAAAACATGCAATACCTGACTAGTCAGTCAGGGGCACTGACCTCTTCTCCCTTAGATCGTCAAATAAAAAAATAAAAAGCCAACACAACAATAGCTGTCTGGCGTGAATGAATCAACATTATATCTATTTTTTGTCAGATCCACAAAAATATATATATTTTGGTAAGCTGCGTAATTTTAGTAATTAGTTTATGGGTGCCATGAGATTAAAAAAGTTGAAAATTGCTGCTATAAAACAAAAAAGCAAAGATGCTTCTTTCAGTGTATTTTTCTATAATACACTTAATGAACATTAAGCCTTATTAAAGTTCTCTGCTTTAGGCCTTTGTGTCGCAGCTGTAATCAGAGAGTGCTCTCTGGTTATGCTGTCACTGAAGAGCCAGACCTTAGATGCGGAAACAGGTGTGTTATGTGCAGTCCTTTACAGCAATCACTACAGAATGGGCCGCCACAAGCCTCACTTGGCCCTGAAACAGGTAGGATGCCCTGTGCTTGAGACTCAATGTGTTTACTTGATGAAGATAGAGATCACACTACTTAATATTTTGTTATTTATGGGAACTGAGTGAATTACTTGTGACTTATAAGAACTTTAATTCTTTCCCAGTTTTGATTCTAGTGTGTAATTTTTATGAGAAGTTTTTTTCATTTACACAATCTATAATAAGTTACAGTGATTTTGCCTAGTTCTAGGATATAGTGATTTGATCAAGACAAAGTGTTAAATTAAGAAATAATTTCCTGCCTTGGCTTGTGTAGCTCAGTGGATTGAGCTCGGGCTGTGAACCAAGGAGTTGCCAGTTCGACTCCCAGTCAGGGCACATGCCAGAGTTGTGGGCCAGGTTCCCAAGTAGGGAGCATGTGAAAGGCAACCACACACTGATGTTTCTCTCCCTCTTTTTCTCCCTCCCTTTCACCTCTCTAAAATAAATAAATAAATAAATAAATAAATAAATAAATAATTTTTGAAAAGAAATAATATCCTGGGCATGGTCAAAATTCTAAAATCCTAAAAAGAACCAAGTTGTTTATTTATTGTGGAACAAATAATCTAATTGGCAATATATTAGAGTAAAAGGGTATATAACAGCCTGTATAAAGTGGTTTCATGTAATTTTTGGAGTTTAAGACAAAATTGGGCCCGCCAGTTTTGGAGCTACATCAAAGGCTACAGCCTCCTAAGCTGGGTTCTTTATATTCTCATTCATTGACTCCTGTTCTGCAAGTATTTTTTGTAACTTTCTATGTGTCAGACACTGTGCTTGATCCTTGGTATACAGGGTAAAAAAACACAGTCTCTAAACTTACAGACTCATGTTCTCTGGTTAATTTTCTACTCCCTTAAGGTAAAAAAGATGATTTCTTCATCAAAGAAAGATTTGGGATCATGGTCTTTTCCTTAGTTTTCTGTCTTGGCAACTTTTATCTCTTTCTGAGTCTTTAATTCCAGATTGAACACATTTCTCTGCCTGGATTCCAAGTTGTGAATATTATCCAGTCAGAAGAATTTGGTGTTGCTTTTTCTCTGCTTCTTCCTTTTGTGTAGCTCTGCCGTCTAGTCAATCGATCATTCCAAACTATCTCTGCATCTAGCCCAGTCTTTAGTTCTGGCTGCATCTTTTTTTGACCTTGTCAGTTTTAATCATCTTGCTATTCTAACTAATCTTTACTTCATCTTCACAAATTCTATAAAGCAAATCAGATTAATCATCCTAAAACACAGCTTTGAATTTTAGTGGTTCTCCATCGCCTTATGTATGAAGACGAAACGTCTTAGTTTGACTTACAAGATCCTCCATGGTCTGTCTGCTTCAGTTTTCCTGGTTCTCTCTCGCCTTCAGCTATTTTACACTCCAGGCACCTGAATTCTTCACGAGTCCTCACCTTGTCCTTTCCCTCACCTGAGCCTTTGCTTACCTGGTCCTGTGTGTTTAGTCCTTCCCTCTCTCTCTGCTAAAGGCCTTCTCCTCTAAGTCCCATTTCAAGGCTTCCCAGAAGTAATAACTTCTTCCCAAGGGGTAAGTTGAGTATTTATCATGGTAATCTCATTTTAAGTTGTATTTTTCTGATTAGTGAAGTTAAACTCCTTCTATTTTTGTGATTCTTGGCTCTCTGGGCTTCCTGTTTGTGCTTGTCTTACGGCATTTGGCACAGTCTGTGTAGCAGTACAGCTATCTGTGTACCTGTTTTACGTTCCCCTCCATCCCTTAGAACAGGGAACATGCCCCCTGCTGCTGCTGCAACTACTGTTACTATTACTGCTACTGCCTTACATCTGCTTAACATTTCAATTTACAAAGAACTTGCATCTACTTTAAGATTTCTTTTTTCTACCTTCAAAAGCTAGGTACCACAGTTAGCTTCACTCTAATGTTCCCCCAATGGAGCATAGAAAATAGTCTTGATTCTTCTTCTGTGTGACAATACTTAAGAGTATATAAGGACTGTTCTCATGGTCCTCCACGTTCTCTCTTCCTTGCTAAACTCAAAAATCTGCCCCCTCCCCTTTTTTGAACCATAGTTTTTTGAGCCATGTTTTCTAGTAGCTTTACTGTCTTGGTTTGTCAATACTTCTCTCAAAGCATGGTATCCAGAATTAAGAAAATGATCAAGAGCTGACCCCAGAGAATTTAGGGATTGTTGCCTCCTTGCTCTGGAAACCATCCTGTCAAGAGAGAATCTGTAACTTGGATGGAGTTTTTAGTAGCACATATGCAGCTCTGATAAGATACCACCTCTACCAGTATCAGTGACCATCCAGATTCTGACATCCTTCAGTCTGGATGCCGCCCCATGCACGATGCCCTTGGTGTGGTATTGTGTGAGGACTACGGAATTCTTACCACGTTTTGTTTAATGAGTGGTCCTCACTATTTTTTTCTTTTGGATAAAAAAGTGCTATTAAATGCCTTCCCAGTACTCAGTACTGAATTACAGTGGTAGGCGAAGTAGACAAGATATATTGCTGTCATGGAACTTCCAGCTTTGCTGGTCCCACCAGGGGCCTTGCCTGTGCTGTATACACAGGAGTGTGACCTGCTCTTCCCCTTTCAGGTTGAACAATGTTTAAAACGTTTGAAAAACATGAACTTGGAGGGTTCAATTCAAGATCTGTCTGAGTTGTTTTCTTCCAGGTAAGTGGTTGTTACTCTGTGATGAGCTTAGTGGTGGGGACTCTGTGATCTCCCTTTGGGTTTTTTTCCTGCTTGGTGTTGAAATGTAACCAGTTGTACTTTAGCTCTACAAATTTTGTTTTAATAAGGGGCACCTGGTATTTATGGTAATCTCCCTTTGTTGGCTTGTGGGAGGGACTGGCATGACTTGAAATCTGGGACATGATAAGATTATATTGAAACATTAGTGTCTATACACTTTAGTGAGTCATTATTGAGTGGGACTAACTCAAATTGTGCTTAAAGCAGCTCTGCATTTGAACACTGCTATATAAGTGCTCTACATTTAATAATGAAAGTAATGTACTTTTCATTTTTTTTTCAAGTGAAAATCAGCCTTTAACTACCAAAGTGTGTATCATCCCCAGCCAACCAGTGGTAGAATTAGTGCTGGTGAAGATTTTGGGAGCCTGTAAATTATTACTTCGTTTGTTGGACTGTTGCTGCAAGACATTTCTGTATCCTTGAGTCAACTGAAATGCTGTACCATCTTCTCAATGGGAATTGTGTGGATAACTTTAGTATTTCTGTTTGAAAGCTTGGGTTGGGGTCTATAGGAGTTATAACCAATGGGAATAATAATAATAATAACAAACATATATTGTTATTGTTATTATTATTATTATTATATTGTTAATATAATAATAATTTTTTTAACTCTTTCCTGAGGGTAAGTTTTATTGATTTTAGAGAGAGGAAAGGGAGGGGGAGAGAGGGAGAGAGACACTGATGTCTCACATCACTTGGTTGCCTCCTGTATGCGCCCGCAACCTAGGCATGTGTCCTGACCAGGAATCAAACCTGCCACCTTGGTGTACGAGACTACACCCAACCAACTCAGCCACCTGGCCAGGGCCCTGTGGGGATTCTTAAATTTTTTCTTGTTTTTTCTTTTTGTATTTTATTCAATCTTTATTGTGTTTTTTATATTACCTTTTAGTCCCCTTACACCCCGCTGCCCAAGATTCTGCTTCTTTCCAAGGAATTACCTGATGCAATCATTGCCAGAGATTACTTTCTCTAGTATATATTATCCTAAGGGCACTGACAATTAGAAATTCTTAATCTTAAAAACCAAACCTTAGCAACAAACAAAAAAAGCAAAAAAAAAAAAAAGAAGAAAAAAAGTGAAAATAAAAAACCACAAAAAAGAAACTAAACCTTAGAAACTACTTTTAATAATGAGAGCTCTAGCAGAGTGTATATTACTTTATTTTTAAATTTCCATGAGTTAAATAGAATATGTTTTAAGGTATTACTGTATTTTTAGGACTATAAGATGCACCAGACCATAAGACACACTTCGGTATTAGAGGAGGAAAATAGAAAAAAAAAAATTTGAAGCAAAAAATGTGGTAAAATATTTAATAACCTGTGACCCGGCTCCACTGCCGTCCCCGCTCCCCAAACAGCTAGCCAGATAAATTACACTCAGAGTATAAGATGCACCCTCATCTTCTTCCCAAATTGGTCGTGGGGGGGGGGTGCATCTTATAGTCTGAAAAACATGGTAATTCTTCAATAACATTCTTTCTATTACCAGTCTAGTTGTTTCATAAGTGTAACTTACAAAATCTAAATTACTTTGGTTTTATTTTCCAACTTAACTTAATTTTCCAGCTTGACTGTGAAACACCTAGGTTTGCAAGAATTCATTATTTTAAACCTTGTAATGGTTGGGTTGGTGAGCAGATTATGGTACGTACACACACACCTTTGAAATCCTTAATTTCTTTTTTATTTCTTTAACTCATCCTGTGTTTCTCATTGGTTTTAAAATTTGTTTTCCCATGGGATGCTGAAGTTGCGGGAACTCTGTCATTTCATCAGAGTTTATGTGGAGTGGATTTGGAAGCTAAATGTTGAAGGTTATGTCAACAGGTTAGGCTTTAAATCTGAAACCAAGAGACTCTTCAACGCTAAACATCTAAGCATATGAATTCCTAGGACTAGCAACTCAAATAATTAAAAAGTGGTTGCCATAATCATATAGTGACTGGCCCATTTAAAATGAAAGTATTCCTGGACAGGCTGTATTACTTCTTTTTGCCTCTAGGTTTCTACTTCTTAATGGTCATGACCTTCCTTATGTGCTCCAGAATTTTTTTCCCCACCTGAAATACCACTGCTTTTTTTCCCCCTTTTTACTAAACATCTTTACTGCTTAATGAATTAGAGCCATTTCTGTGTCTTGCGAACAAGAACTGTGAGTGTACAGAGCCCTCTTTTGCTTCAGGACTGGAATGCATGGGGTCTAGAAAGACGCCACTGCTTCTTGAGGTGTAGTTAGTGGGTGTAAAGAACAGTGGCACTGGCTGCAAACCAGAGACCTTCACTTGCATGCTCAGTATGTACAACTGGACTCGGAATCTGCCCATATTTGTAAAGATACCAGTTTTGGCCATTTTAGGCAGTTGGGATGCTTATCTCTAGTTTGAATTAAAACTAAAAACAAACAGAATTGTCCAGATTAAAACCTTTGCTTTGATGTCTTTACCTGTATATCTTAAGTACAATTTCCAGTACTGTTTTTTATTCTGCTTATTCTTAGAGATAACAATGTTAAAATTACTAAACATCATTTTCAATGTCAAACATTCATTTTTCTTTTCAATAACAAACATAAAGTTTTGCTGATTACAGTGATACATGCTTATTTTAACAAGTTTTAAAAACCAGAAAAAAATGTGAATAGCCTGAAAACTACCTAAAATCTCACCATCTAGATAAAACCAAACTTAGGGTTTTGATACACATCCTCTGAGACTGCTTTCTGTCTAAACTAGCGTTTTAAACTAAAACTAAACTAAACTAGTGTTTTAGTTTTAAGTAACACTTTCTTTTGCACTGGGTTTTTCTGTGAATTCTAGATTTATCTTGCTATTTGCAAATATGTGCTGTAGTTTTTTAAATCTGTAGTGGCAGATTGAAAAGCATTTATTTTCAGTTTTGAATTGTTGTGCTTATTATATAATCTGTATATTGTACTTACTGGTTAATTCATGAGCTCCTGTTTCTTTCCCTAGGGTTCTCTATAAAGGTGTTTTAAAAAGGCTGATCTCTTTATATGAGCCATTGTTTGGATTGCTTCAAGAGGTCTCTAGGATTCAACCATTGCCTTACTTCAAAGATTTTATCTTTCCTTCTGATATTGTTGGATTTTTAGGACAGCCCTATTTTGAGGTCTTTAAGAAAAATATGCCTGCAGCTTTTGCAGCTAAAGGAGTAACTAAATTGCTAAATAAACTATTCTTAACAAAAGAGCAATCCCTGAGGTGTAGTGAAGAAACTTTACTTAGAATTTCAAAAAAAACTAAACAAATGAAGATCAATCTACAGAATAATGTGGATCTTGGAGAGCCAGTAAACAATAAGAAAATCCTCAAAGGTAATATGCTTTGATACAGCACATACTAAGAAAAAATAAAACTTGAAATTACAGTATAATCATGGATTGTGTAGAAAGAAATCCTGTACCTTTTAACTCACATTGATTCTCCATTGATTATCTTCAGAGAGATATGGTAATACCTGTGTGTGTTTTCTAAGTTTGAACATTTAAAGTTGTTTGTTTCTGCCGTTGTTCCATGGTTCTTTGCTTGCTTTCTTTATTTCCTTTATAGTAATTTGGCAAGAAATATCATCATGCACTTAATAATTTGTTAGTCTGAAAATAGTGTGCCTAAGTTTTTGTATTTGATCTTTCTATCTCCACAGAAAAGTCATCTGGATTTGATGTGAGGGCTTTCTGCAAACAACTGAAACACAAAGCTATTCAGGTTTGGCTTATTTTCTCTTTTTTAAAATTTATTGTTGTTCAAGTACAGTTGTCTGTATTTCCACCCCCCAAAATCCCCCCTCCCCAGCCATCCTTATCTCCCTCCTCTGATTCTACCCACCCTTGGTTATATCCATGTGTCCTTTATAGTTCCTGAAATCCCTTCCCCACTTTCCCCTCCTTTTGGCTAAGATCAAGTGTAGTATCTGTTCTTACCAGGTTTAGCTTATTTTAATATAGCTTTTGATTTCTGCAAATTTGTAGAGAAGATGCCACTTACCAAGGATAGAGACTGAATCTTACTTTTGTTTTTATCTGTAGCCCTGAGTAAGCTCAGTATTATTGTCGTTCTTAGTCTGTGTTTCTGAATGGAAGCACTGCAAGGGATTTTAGTGCATCCAGTTACTCAGTTAATAGAATCCTTCAGAAATATTTTATTAAGAGTTTTGCTACAGTTTTGAAGTGACTCTAGGATCCATCATAGGTATAGATTGTACTGTAGCTTAAGAGTATGGGCCTTGCAGTCAGAAATGCTTTGAGTCCTGGCTTTGGTCTGTACTCGCTTTGTGACCTCGTGTAAGTTTCTTGATCTGTCCATACTTCTGTTTTCCAATAGTGTGTACCTCGTAGGGTTTTGCCAGTTTTAATGCATGTAATGTGTTCAGCACAGAGTCAGAAGTACAGTGGCACGTAAGTGGTGTTAGATATTATTATCTACTTTCAGTGTCATTATCATTATCTTCATCCTTTGTCATGAGGCTTCTATTTCCTTCTTCCTATTAGGGTTCAAGTTTTAACCTGAGTCCCCTTCTTAGTCAGTGTCTGTAATTTCTGTTTGTTCTGGACCTCACAACAGATAAGTGTGTCAGTGTTGCTCTCCTTTATCTGGTAACTGCTTGACTTATATTACCCTCTGTCTTTTCAAAATTGTTTTTTTCTGGTTTGCTTTATGGGTTATTTCTTCCACTCTATTTAATAATCTTAATCATTCCTCATAAGTCAGTGTACTTTCTTGGACATTTATAAGGCTTCTAGCTTCCATTTACATTATGTTCAATTCGTGAGTTCCAGAAGGAGGAATAATAATAACAATAATAATAAAGTAGCTTATATGTACTTACATTGTATTTACTCTTCGCCAGGCATTGTTCCAAACATTTTAACTCATATAATCCTCACAAAAGCTCTGTGAGATAGGTACTATTATTGTTTCCATATTCCAGGTGAGAGAATAGAGGCATAGAAAGGACAAGAAACTTGCTCAGGTTACACAGCAAATACGGGGCAGAGCTGGGATTTGAATGCGGGTAGCTTGGTTCATAGTCTTTGTTCATTACCCTTTGCATCAGCCCCCAAAAATAGTTTTGTCAGCTGCTTTAAGAACTATGGCTCTCTGTGACCCTTGAAACTTCCGTAGTCCATCCACCTATTCCTAGGTTTTGAAGCTGGTTGGTCAGCATCCTTCTTATTCATGACTATTACTGCCACATTTTTAGCAATTAGCATTAATATGCAGTTTGCTTTTAGGTAAGACTTCTTTACCAGTCAACAACACAAAGCACTGATAGGTCTCTAATATTTTTACTACTTTTTCATGTTCTTGAGGGTAAGAAATTTGGAAAAAGGTAAGCTTTGATTGAAGGATAGAAGCCCACCTGGTAGGTGGCATACTTTCATAAATAGTAAAAGTTGATAAAATTCAAACGACTTGATACAGAGATGGATTGAAGAGACATAGGTGCCCCATGAAAAGATGGTTCAATTAGAAATGGAAATGGGGCCCTGTTAAGCATTTTTAAGATATGTTGAGCAATCATCCTGTCTTCATGTGTTTCAGTAGCATTTGTAACCCATCATTCAGGAGGGTGACTGAAGGTTCAGAAATGAGAACAAGTCGGGGTTGTCCAGTAGTGCAGAGGAAAAGACTCTTCAGTGTTTTTTCCCCCACCAGCTAGGCTTTGACCAATATTTAAAATTTTTAATCATGTGGAGTTTTTTTCTTATGTGTGGGTAAAAGAAATATGTGTTAGGATTATTTATGTTGTTTCCTGTGTATGACTGAATTCGGCTATGGATGGTTTCTACTGCAGCACAGCATGGGGGAAATCATCTTGTGTTAGGAGCAGTGGATAACAAGTTAAGTTTTTTAAGACAAAAAGGAAAGTACAGTGAACTAAAGTTTTTCTTTAAAGATAAATTTTCAAATTTTGGTAAGCTGTAAGTCAATTTTTTTCTCCTGTCATATATTTATTATAAGAAACACATGATATGTTTTTCTTACCTTTCCATATTTCAGGAGGCCAGCTTTGAGCGTGAATGTCCTCAGCCCCACCTAAAAGCAACCAAACATTCTTCTCAGAGAGTGATAGGAACTCCTTGTGCGGAAGGTTTTGTGCAAAGACTCCAAGAGGCTGAGACTTTCATACAACTTTCTGAAGAAATCCAAATGGCGATTCTGTGGTGCAGGAGCAAAAAACTCAAGGCTCAGGCTTCCTTTCTGGGCAACAAACTTCTTAAAAGTAACCGCCTAAAACATGTGGAAGCCCAAGGTTATAGGTAGGTATATTACAAAACTTATATTTCTTTTTTTTGTTGTCCTTTAGAAGAGAATATATATTCAAGTCAAGTCAGCTTTCTTTACAGTGGGATGTCCAATAGCCCGAGGGCGGCTAAAAGGGGGATCTACACAAACTGCAATTTTGTCTGCAGCTTTCGTTGGGCAGAGTTACATCACTAGGAGGAAGACTTGGTTAACTGGATTTATTCATTTATACTCTTCACCATTCTGTCCATTCACTCAGAAGCATTAGAAGGGTCTGAGGATACAACTGTGTGTAAAACAGAACTCTCAGAGCGTTTTAGCTTTAGGAGGAAGGATGGCCAGTCTGCCCACAACTTCAGTGCAGCAGGATGAGTGTGTGAGAGAGAAGCAGAAGGTGCCTGCCTTCTACAAGGGTGCACACCAGACTCTGAGGTCAGGATCAGGTAACTTTTGTTCACAGGAGCTGGACTCTCCATGTGTTGATTTCTCCCCTTCCTGTGAGTTCTTCCATTCATTAACAGGATGCTCATATTTGATTGTGAGCCAGTACACTTGAAATAACACACAAAGTTAGACACTTTCGGGTTTTATTTTTATTGAGAAAATTATAGATGCCCATGATAACAATATCAGCCACAAATGGCTATAAAGATCCTATTCCACTTTCACAGAGGTAGTCATTCTGAACAGTTTTTAATGTATCCTTCAAAAAATACATGCACTCTGACCAAGGACTGACTGAATTGGCAACCCAGGCATGTTCCCTGACTGGGAATCGAGCCCCTGACCTTTTGGTTTGTGATGATGCTCAACCAACAGAACCACACCTGCCAGGGTTGCTGGACAGGTATTTACACTGGAATCCTGAAAAGGCCTGTAGTCATCTCAAAGGGATGACTGATTTCTCAGAGTGGAAACTCTGCCTGAGATGGAGAGAATTGTTCTGTTCAAAACTGGGTTTAAAGTCAGGGGTAAATGAGGCAGAGATGATAAGCATTAAAAGTTAATGAGGGTAACCAACGGGTGTTTATTTGGTTAAACCATTATTTTGTTCCTCACAAAAATATAATGGTCTTTCATATTGTCCTGTTCCGCTGTTTCAGTAATGTATTTGTACATTTTAAATCTACTTAGTGTCCACAGTAACTATGGGGTAGGCAGTATTATTACCATTTCATAGATGAGGAAATGAAAGATTGTGCTAAGAGTGCTGGAGACTTAGAAGTCAGTTCAGATCCTCTGATTCCTCTGTTTTCATTTCAATTGGGAAATATACCTACCCTCTTCCCGCATAAAAACAACCACTTACATTAAGCCAAGGAAAGAATTTGGAAACAGATCATGAATTTCTAGCATTATAATGGGCTTCCACAAAGTTCTGTATTTGTTTAGAAAGGAAGAGGGAGGGTGTTGGGGTAGGAAGTAAAGACCCATGCTAATCTTTTTGAAATCTAGCACAAACAGTGAGGCAGTTTGAAAGGTACCAGTGTACTTTGTGGCAGTGCACCCTATTCAGAAGTGAAACACCTAAAGTAATCAGCTATTTGAGTTCTGAATTCCCAAACTTGAAGACGATAAATGAATCAAAGTGTGTAGCTCAAGGCTGTCAGTTTGTTTGTGTCAGTTTGTCTTCTCATTCTTATATAAACTCCCTCTTCACTTCTTTTTCCTTGTTTATTTCCTGCTACAACACAAAGTTCTGTATCTAGAAATGGACTAATACACTCTCACAGATTTTCTTTTTCTATCTGAGGTACATCCTTTCTCCAGTTCCACTCCTATTAATTACATTATGAACAGATTAGCAATTGTCAGGAAAAAGCTCTGGCACTACCTTGCTTGGCAGTTGTAGGAGCTACTTTACTTTGAGGGTAAGGGGGGCACATTTGCCTGCATCTTGAATGAGGGAAGCTGTGCTGTGAAAATAGGCTGGGGTTGAAGCTCCTATTTCCTTATCTTTCACCATGATTCTGGGGTTGTACATAGGCATGGGACTTACAGAAATTGTGTATTTTCTGTTGGAAGTTGGTAAAAAGAAGATAAAAGTTTTTTAGAGTGTTTTTTCTTCATTTTAATAATCTCAGATTTTTCCTTTCTCTCTGTCCTTTAAAGTTTGCCCAAGAAACTAGAGTGCATAAAAACATCTATTTGCAAATGCCTTCTTCGTGGCTCAGGTAGCAAAACTTCAAAGCATCATCTGAGACTAAGAAGATCACAGAATAAATTTTTACCGAGACAGAGAAAACCACAGAGAAAGCTGCAGTCAACTCTTCTAAAGGAAATTCAGCAGTCCGCCCAACAGACTCAGACTTTTACAGTAACCAGCAAACAGAGACTCTCACATTGTATAGGTCATAGGACTGATCTGTACCCTAACAGTAAGCAAACCTTGAGTAGCCGAGTTTCCAACCCTGTCCTACAAACTAAGGAGAAACAAAATCACGAAAATCTAATAAGGAGGAATGAAAATGAGACTGACTCATGGACAATGATGCAAGTAAATAAAAATACATCAGGAATCATGAAGGAGACAGATGATATTGATGATATTTTTGCTTTAATGGGAGTTTAGATGCTCATAAGTGAGGCCTTTAAGTGATGAGCAAACTAGTTCAGTGTTCTGCTATTTTAAGTGAAACTCCTGAGATCTGCAAAGATCTGAAAGTACCACGTGGACTCAGAGAAGAAATGATTTAGTGCAGCGTTACATAGCTGATCATTTCAGTTCAATAAACATTTGTAGTTTTGTGTCATTTAATCATTTACTACTAAACAGTCAAATCTGACTTTGACTAAATGCTGTGTTAAGATGAAAAATCTACCATATCCTGCCCTTGAAAAGCAGATGCAATTCCTTCATGAAGCTGGCAGGTCCCAGAAAAACTGAATAATTTTATGCCTTACCAGGAAATTAAGACCTGAATAATTAGGTTTGTAAAAACCTACCCTGTGCCTTAAGATAAATGGGGAGTGGAAGTGGGGAGTAGCAAGGAAGCACCTAAAAGGCCACTCAGACCTTACTGGCTGGGTTATAGGCAAGTCCACTTCTGGACAACAAGGTCTGTAGCTTCTAAGGGTGGTGCTGTCTTGTTGATGTATTAGAATTGATCATCAAAGGAACTCAAAAGTTTTGCCACTAATATATTACCAGGGACTGGTCACAACCATTATCACTATTCACCTTAATTCACATAAGAGCGTATTAATACGCTTTTGGAAATTTCCAAAAGTTTGTGGGATTTTTTTGGTTTATTTATTTATAGGGTATGAGTGACTGGTTCCAAAAAGGATATGAGGTGACTCATGGTTACACATGAAATACAATAGGATAACAAAGTAGAAGTAGGTAAGAAAGTTAAATGAAAAAAAAAATAAAAACTAGGAAACACAAAATAGACCAGGGAATGAGGCTAAACATAAATTTATAATTTGGGACTGGTGTTGTCACCTGACATTTGTATGTTGCTTGTTCAAGTGTTCTGAGAGGGTGAATCTTAACAGATTTTCAAATGATGTGAAGTTTGAAGTAATTTTTCAAATGTTCTAGCTTACTAGAAAGGTTAATAAGCTTCTCTGTTAAGTAGGTCGTAGCCTGAAGTTTTATTTACATACAGACATAAAAAAAATAATGCATTGATATGTACTGCATCCTTCTTTTCCTCAGCCACCCTATCATTTTCTTCTATTTTCTTTCACTCCTTTACCTGGCCTTGTTCTTTCCCTGTTTTCTGCATATTTTCCCTTTATCTATACCAGTTGTTCTCATACTTTAGGCTGAGAATCACCATGTGGGCTGTTTAGAAGTGCAGACTCCCAGTCCCTTCTGAAGACATAAACACAGCCAGGGAATAGAGCCAGAAGTCTGCAATTTTAATTGGGTATAAAGTGCCCAGGAGATTTTGATATACAAGAAGTAGCCTGAAATGTAGTTGGATAAACACTGGTTTAGCTCCCTTTCCCCAAGATGGAACACCCTGATTTGAGTCCTTAATATTGAATGGCTTTTCATTGTTTGTATTTCTCCTAGCTTCCTACCAAGTGGCAGTAGCTACTTGGTATTGCCTTCAAACATAGGCAATACCAAGGAAATCTTATTCATGACACATCTAGAAATAGCCATGACTCCACTGCTCTAGTGTTTCCCTGGGCCTAGGTTCCTTCACCTGAAGTGGCCAAAAATCAAACTTTTATAGTGGGAAATGATCCCTCATTGGAAAAACCAGAGTGGTTTAGTGAGTTGTCTAAGGACGTAAAACTATAAAGCCCTAACTGAACTAAAGGCTAGCTTTTTTTTCTGCCTCATTAATGTTCCCTTGGAGTAAGCTTTTTCATCTCCTTTTCTCATCTTGTGCTCCTTACAATTCTCGGAAAAACAGTAAAAAGCTTCATATGATATGTCTACAAAATGATAATTTATATGTATGTGTAAGGAATGTAGTATTCTGTATCAGTTACTCTTCCAAACAATTTAAATTCAAATGTTTTAAATTTTTTAAAGTGAAGGATAAAATAAAACCATAACTTACCTAGTAAGTTAGATCAGAAGTTAGTGTCATCATAGTGAATATCAATTTAATCACATCTGCTGGCATTAGAACACTCAAGTCATTCATAAGAGAAGGGTGATGAGACTTCCCATGTGTCCTGAAATCCCTGACCATCCTACTTCAGCTGTTGCCATGGCAACCTATTTGGAATAGGACAGGCAACTGTACCTTGCCTCCTGGTCCAGGGACCTCTCACTTCCTGCTGCCTGGCTTTTTTTTTTTTTAATAAATATTTTCATATGCAACCTTGTCTTTTACCATTATTATCTTGACACTTTTTTTAAAGATTTTATTTATTTACTTTTAGGGAGGGAAGGGAGGTGGGGAGAGAGAGAGAGAGAGAGAGAGAGAGAGAGAGAGAGAGAGAGAGAGAGAGAGAGCGCGAGAGAGAGCGAGAGCGAGCACGCGAGAAACATCAATGTGCGGTTGCTGGGGGTTATGGCCTGCAACCCAGGAATGGACCCTAGCTAGGAATCGAACCTGGGACACTTTGGTTCCCAGCCCGTGCTCAATCCACTGAGCTATGCCAGCCAGGGCTGCTGCCTGGCTTTTGACCAAGCTGCAGAAACTTCTTGGCACCTGGGCGCATTGACTTGGAAGAGGTGTGGGGTCACCCTTTCCTCCTTCAAAGACAATTCAGAAGCACATTTCATAAGCTGCTCAGAAGGTCCCTCAAAATCAAGTACTAGTGCTTATGTGGTATCCAACTCAGTGCATCCTTGATGAGCTTTCCTTCCTTCTGTTTCATTTCCCCATCATCCTTGTTCCTTGGGATCACATCCTAAATAAACTATTGCATGCCAGTCTCAAGCTATGCTTTTAGGAGAACCAAGGCTAGGATAAGCGGTAAAGTAACACAGGCAAACAGAAAGATGACTTCTAAGAAAGGTAATTCTGTTGTCACCATATATTTTACTTTGCAAATGATCAAATAAAGTGTTTTTTGTGTGTGTGTGTGTGTTTTTTAAGCTTAAAATGCTGATGGTTAGAAAAGACCAGTGCTATCAATTAGAAAACTGAAAATATATTCAAATTGAATTTTCTAAAAAAGCCACAAAATTTTTACAGTCTTAATTTCTTTAATTCAGAGCTGTTGCTACAACGTTATAATATTCAGCTTCACTTTGAAAAACTAAGCCACTTATATGAAAAGGCAGTAGCATCTTCATAAAAATCTTTTCCATTAACTTTAGTTCAAAGTTAAGGCTTTATCTTCCCATTGTGAATCTTAATGTACTGATTCTAAATAGTCCCATCAACTTTATTCTCATGCTTTGCAAACCAGTTTTCTCAGAACTATTATTTTTGTTTTTTTGTTTTTCACTAGAGAAAATGTTGCTTCCTCCATGATAAGATATTTTCTGTGATAAATCTACCTGTGCATTTAGCTGTATTCTTGGATTGGTTTCCCTTTATGAATATGCAGAATATGAAAATGTCCTTTTCGCATACACTGCTTTCATCTTCATAGCTTGTGAGGTTAGAGTTACAAATGGAGCTCAAGAAATCAAGGTCCAGCATATAAAAAAAATAATAGAACTGGAACTTAAATTCTGGTCTTCTGATTCTGAATCCCTTGTGAAGCTGAAGGTAACTGACCCCAGACTGAATTTACTGGTATTTCCAGCATGCACTGACTAAAATTTTATCAATAATAATTTAAAAATTCAAATAAGGATTCAGAAAATAGATAAATTATAGGCATACAAATAGGAGCATTTATCTTCGATTTACCTATCAGTCCTTAACAGAAAGCTAACCCCTTTTTGACCTATTCCATTTTAATATTTAAAAATATGCATAATAGACATTTTCTTTAAAAAACAGAGCCCAATAAGTAACATGGAAACCCTTCTCTACACAGTAGTAAACAGGTTTTCACCTTATGGACTTTTATATGCCGCTCTTGTCAGTTTGTTAAAATAAGAAAAACTGCTAGCACCTGTTCTAATGAAGGCATAATTCAATCATTTATAAACCACCCCCCTGCCAGGCACAGAATTCATTCCTGCTTTGGTAAGAGGTGAACTGATCCCCTGCAGATTATAGACATGCAACATTTAAAACAATGCTGAAATTCTAGGTGTTTAGCTCCAGTTGGCATAAAAAATTTTGAGTCTTCAGCTCAACTAGACACCATTAAGTCTTAAGATGTCCTGTTATATTTGCTATAAAGCATCTCAACAGATGGATTCCAGAATAGGTCACAGCACTGTGAAAAGAAAAGAAAAATAATTTTCTTCTGTACTTCAGAGGCAGTAACATCTGAATTCACCTAATTAAAAACAATTGTGTACATGGGGGAGGAAAGGTGGTAGAGGGATTGAGCAAAAAAAAAAAAAAAAGACTCATGGACATGGATGGACAACAGTGTGGTGACTGCAGGGAGAAGGGGATTTAAAGGGACCTAATGGTAATACAAAAATATAATAAAGATTATATATTAAAAAATAAAAAAATTGTTTATGAGCTGTGGGTTCCATGTATGAAACAACATCTTAATTTGTCCTGCCTTTCCTTTCTTCTCTCGGCCACTTGTGGTATTCTAAATCTAGTGGTCTGCGCTATCGGCTCTATTTCCTTCATGATTCTAAAAATCTCACCACATCTACCACTTTTTTTTTGCCAGTTGAAAAGTTGTTTTTAACTTTCTTATGGAGGAATAATTGACATATAACATACCAGTTTCAGGTATACAACACAATGAGTGAGTGTATATATTGCAAAATGATTACAAAAGTCTAGTTAACATCCATCACTGTACATAGTCACATTTTTTTCTTGTGATGAGGATTTTCAAGATCTATTCTCTTAGTAATTTTCAAATATGCAATACAGTATTATTAACTATAGCATTGCTGACTCCCTTGATATAAGGTACAGCATTTTGGACTTTTTGACCAAACCTGTTTGCTCGAGAATAGCCCATAATGATTCTTGGACTATAAATGAAGTTATACATATAGAGTTTAAAGGAGAGCTACAGATTAGATAGTCTACACACAAACTGTGACACCTTGAACTCATCTGCAATATTTCTGTCAACTCATAATTTTCTTTGTCGTCATGATCAGTTCTTATTTGCTTGGAAATTTTCACTACATAGAAAACCACAGAAGCAATTATACTGTGCCTACTTACATACTTACCCTATACAGTTTATAACAACAGACTGATCCCAGCATCAATCTTTAGAAGCCTTTCACCATTTATACTTCTCCACCCAGCTTGGGTAGAGTTCAGACATGAAGGTTAGCACTTAACTTTTGCCTATAGGCTGAGAGGCCAAACTTCTCTGGACTACATATCTACTCACATTTCTACCTTTGTCCTATCAAGATCATACAGGAAGAGAAGGAAATAAAAGCTAACTTACTTTATAATAATTCTGTGAATAGGCCACACTCCATCTGGAGGGATGGACTGGGGTTTAATGATGCTAGTAAAAGCAAGGATTAATGTAACTCTACTTTCTGAATTGGATTTTGAAAACTACAGAGTACAGCCTGCTGATTTCCTGTATGTGGTCACGGTGGTAGAGAGAACACTGGTGTTCTTGAAAGTCAGCAGGCCCCTGTGTCTCAGTTCTTAGCCTTTAAGTGCTGTGTGGCTTCTACACTGCCATGGTCACTTAAGGTGAGTAGTCCATAGCAGCAGTCTTCCCAGGGTTATGCAGCAGAGAATGCTGGCATATTTAAAGAAGGGAATGCCTCTAAGATATACTAGGAACCTGATATTCTGAATTGTTGGCCTGACCCTGCCATTTACTGACTGACCTTTGTCAAGGAAGGAAACTAACATTTATTATATTATGAGTACATCAGTCACAATACATTTTATTTAATCCTTCTAACAATCATTTTTACTAGTGAGAAAAGACTCAGAAAATGAAGTAAGTTGCTTTAAAAACTATAAGTAGAAGAACTACACAAAACCATGGCCTGACTCAACGGCTCATGCTCTTTCTATCACAGCCAATACCTCTCTGAACTCACTTTACGTCTCTGACTTGTAACCATGAAATAGGGATGTTACTGTGAGAATCAGTTAAGTGCTTTGAATGATCCAGTGACATAACCTCCCCTAAGACCATCAGATAGCTCTAGTTGTTCTTAATGTGGAGCCAGGACCTTAACTTGATTAGTCTGGTGACATACAGCTCAGCAGTGTATGACTACTGCTTGATTATTCCCTTGTTTTAAACACTAATTCCATTACTTGTAGCTCAAGAAAACACTGTCGGTTCTCCCCTAGCCTTATTATACTGTTAATTCAAACTAAGCTTCCAATCAACTAAAACTTACTTTTTTTAAATAAATGCTGCTATTAAGGCATAATTTGCACATCTTATGTTTGATTGCCTTTTAGTTGAAGTATCACTTCTTTATTATTAAATAGTTAAAAGAAATATCTGTTTTTCTATGACAATGCTCAGGGCTCTAAGAAGAATAAGGATTTAGTTCCTGCCCCCAGGAGTTTCTTGTATATATGGGACACAGACAAATGAACAGGATACATACTCTGTATCTTGAAAAGTAGTAAAAGGAGAAGAGCATTTTGTAGGAATGATGAAGAGGGATTTTGACAGGCATGTTCATAATTACAAACAATTTAAATGTGATTTGCATTGGTAGGATGTAGAATGAACAGTTTCGTATCTGTTACTTGGTTTCATTATTTTTCATAGCAACGCCCATAGTGCTTTTCCCAAAGAAGTTAGAATAAGAAAATCATAGGGGAGTACACTCTGTCTCTGCAACAATACAGGTACTTACTGTGTCCAAGGTATATACTGAAAGTAAAAACTCATGCTTCATTGCTAAACCACATCTAATATCTGAAAAACTGCCAGCTCAGGATATAACCATTCCATCTGCTACCAATGCTTAATTCTAATTTATATGAAGTACTTCTTCTTTACATGTGGTCCTTTTAAAGGAACATTTTTATCCCTCACAGCCTGAATGAGTTTTCTACCATAAAGATAAATTGTTTTTCTGTGAAGCTGAGAAAGGGATGGTAGTACCTTTATTGTGGTTGTTATTTAGCTGATTCTAAAAAGTACAAAGTTTTCACTTCTGCTGTGGTGTAGGGCTGAGCTAGGCTAAGGAGGAAAGAGAACGAAGGTACAGCAAAATCTGCAGAAGGAAACAAGAGTAGAGGGAAGAGAAAAATAAAAGTACTGATGGGTTGTACCAATAAACCATAACTAAGTGCATACATAGTCTTCCAAATTTCCCTCATTTAAGTGATACCTCAATTTAACGAATACTGATTTGCACTTGATCTTAGCCAAAAGGCCAAGAAGTGATAAGAAATACTGATATAATAATAAAGGTGGTCAGTACACGAAGCTATGAAAACAATTCAACTCTTACCTTACAGGAAACAACTGAGGAAAACATCCTTGTGTTTTAGTGTTAACAAATTTCTGGATCTGAAGCACTTGTTTTAGAAGATGTCCTGTGGAAGATTTGTCAATTTTTGTTAATACCATCTGCAAGAAAACAAATATTTAAGCATTAGAAATAAAGTATTTTTAATATATAGTTTTACACATTTTAGCTACAAATTCTCAATAACTAGGGGACCTTTTAAGTTTCTTAATCTCTTTGTACTTGTTTCCCCATCTATAAAATAAAAGCAATGTGTGCTAAATGAGTTACTGTGAAGATTAAATAGGTTATTGTATAGTCCTGTGTGTACAATGTATAAAGCATGCACTATGTGTTTGCTGTTTAATGGTGCTTGAACTGCACAGGACTATAGTATCTTGAATTCAAAACCAGTGAAAAGGACCCTGGAGCCATATTTGTAACCACCATAAACCAAATGTTTCATATGATCACTATATGTCTTGTGGTTGAAGATATTCAATATGTAAATGAGCATGATTACGTTGATTCATATAAAATTGCCAACTTATAATTATTTTTGATCAACAAAATGGTTCCATCTTACATGTAATAATCTAAAGGAAAAATTAGAAATCAGGCTGTTTGTAGGTTGTATCCATGATTCCAAGTTATACACAGTTATACTCCAAGTTAAGCCTCAAATTTTCTAGGTTTACTAGTAAATAATTACTCTGATTAAAATTTACCTATTCAAAGACAATGACATTCCAGAGGAGGGTCAAGGTGTGGCTTGATTACAAAATCCATTAAAAAGTAAAACCTTGATCTATCAGATTTTCCTGGGAATTTCTATAAAATGAAACTTCCTGACTCATCGCATGTGTACTACGTAGACTATGTTTATCAACCCTTTGGCTCCTGATAACTATAGGTTATCACTAATGCCTCACAGGGCTTTGCAAACCTTAAGAACTCCATAACTCTAAGAACATAAAAAAGGTGCTGACTAGTAACATGGTTTGATTTTCATTACACTCCACTGCTACATTTTAGCGGTTTTCTGACATTTTTTAAAAACAAAATTATAGTCAATGAGTTCTCCACTTTTCCTTAAGAGTGCTATTTTATTTGGAAAACTCAAAAGGCAAAATAAATGTGGATACCAACCTACTAATCTATATTCTACTCTAGAGCAAATAACAGAAAGAACACTAGTAAAATATATCCAGAAGAAATTTTGTTTTCTTTAAGAATACAGTATAAGAATCCTACTTGTATGTGCTAGAGCCTACTATCTTCTTATAATGGTTCTAAAATTCCAAATTAGCTTAGCAAATTTTCAGTTGCAGTTTTATTTACATACTGATAAGTACTATCTGCTAAGCTGCTGTTAAAGAGCTACTAACACATTTTAGACAAATGTTGATATTGCCATTAAAAAAATCATAAAAGCACCTATAAACACTAAATAAATAGCTTAAAAAACTTTACTTTGACTATAATTTTGAAAACTTAGAGCTTAGAGAAAAGTAGCACAGAACTTATTTTATCAATGGCCAAACAATTAAAAAGATGTTCCTTTATCTCTTCAAGAGGTAAGACCTATTTATTCATTAAAAAGACAGATACACACACAGAGAACTGGTATTTCTAACTGCAACCATAATTCAAAAGAAATACTTACCACATAAGGTAACGCAAGCTCTTCACACATTTCTACGGCAATACTGTCTGCTTTTTGAATTCCGACAACGCTATCCACTAACAAAAATGTTCTCACCAAACTGTAAGAATGCAGAAATAAAGATGAAAGGCAATATGAAATTCATTTATTTCTCCCCAACCCTCACTTTCCTTTGACTAATTTTCAATCTACAATTTAAAAATTTCTTTAGATAAGAAGGAACTTTCAGTTCACCAGGAAGTCCGTACTACAGTCCAATAGTTAACTAAGTTCATTAAATATCCATTTATTTCAGTAGCATGAGTTGAACGTGACAATGTACTTGGGACTGGTTACAAAGGTGAGTGAGCCCCTTCCTCTAAGAGCTTGAACTCTAGTGGGAGAAAGAGACATAGACCCAATTAACTATATTTTCATTAAAATATCAATTAACAAATATCATTTTAAGTCTAACAGATAACACAAACCAGACACACTATATTTTGTATTTCCTTGTGTAAATATTTCATCTTAGTTTCTATATAAAGCCACAATAAAAAAGATACTTGCTAACACTTTTTTATACTTCAAAAATTTAACAAATGTTTCTGTATCTGTGCAAAGCTTGAAACATACAGCTACCATTTGACTACCTAGGGAGACAAAAAAAATATATAACATTTACAGAGGATGTGATGTCAGGAGTACTTTAAGAATGATTGGAGTTTACAGAAGTGTATTTGAATTTGGTAAATGCCACATTAACCAACAGTTCTCATTTCCAAAGTTAGCCGCCATCTAACAGTCCGGTATAAAAAAATTTTAAACTCTGCTGAAGTACTATTTGTAGTCTCAATTTAGAAAAACACTTGAATTTAAGATAAAGCCAACTTACAGGGAAAAACAAAGCAAGCAGAAAATACCATGGTTTTAAATACTGTGTTGTAAAACATTATGAGAATAATAAAAATAGGCTTTTGGGTTAAATGTATAACTAATATAAAAATTTTTTTCCTTACTTCTTTCGTTCTTTTAGATAGGTCTCTACCATATCAACAAAATCTTCAGGTGCTCTATAGCCATAACCTGGCATGTCCACCAATGTGAAATATCTTCCGACTTTAAAAAAATTCATTTTCTTCGTGTGACCCTGATAAATGGAAATATGAAAGCTTCCTTAAAATATGTCCTTTATATTTCATAATTCAAAATATTTTCTGTATAGGCACACTTATTAGCATGTGTAAGTATTATGTATATAATCCCAGTTATGCTGACAATGACTAGGAAAAGAAGACAGAAGTGGCTGGAGATAGGCTTAAGTGATACTACTTCTCTCCAATTCATAATTTTAAGAGAAATATGACTTAAGAACTTTAGATTCCATATTAGAAATATGTAGGCAAAATATTTTGGAGTCTTCCCTATTTCATTAGTTCTCTCTCAGTGAAAAAGTTAACCTGTTCTAAATGGTGTGACTATTCTAGTCAATATTCTCTTATGAGTAATATATTTCTAAGAAGAAATGAATTATGGAGCAGGTAAGCTAAACTAAATGCTTACTGTTAGTCATATAGTCATACAACCCAGGTGCAAAGCCTGATAGTTTATCATACCTAGATTACTGCATCCCTAAAATGAACATGGCTTGCATGTTTCATTAGATGGGTTTTCAAAACCATTTCTAAAAAGTATGTACAGCATTATGAAATATCTGTGCAACCAAAATTGATGTACAGATGGTAAGTGGTTTGTTCATGATTTTGTGTCCATAGACACTAATCGGGCAAGGAAAGATTAAGATAAATACTTTTAAAAAGTCAGTTGTTTGGAACTTGGAACAAGTATTTTCAGAGGAAAGACTTTATAGATGGTCCTTAGGTTCCCAGTCAGCTATGTGTCTATCTATAGGAAAACGATTTTAGAATTAGGAATGTCAAAAATACATTCCTTGCATCATCCTCTCAAAGCAGGAAGGGAACCACGCTACCTAGGAGTGAGAGTTTAGCTGGGTTACTTGGTGAGGCAGGGCAGGGGTAAGGGCAGGAGGATTAATGAATGACAACAATCATTAGTGACAGAGACAGGGAATCAACTAAATGAAGAAGTGGACAGCAAGAAAGGACTAGTGAAGCCTCCTAGAAGAATTCTAATGCAAGGAAAGGGGACAGTGAGCATTGGGTTGGTGGGAATGTTTTGCCATGAATATGCAATAGGGTGAGGGGAACTGTGGGCAAATTTTGAAAAGAAGGTATCTTAGATATTGGTGGAGTCTGCATCATCGAGGAGGAAGTACAGAAAATTAGAAAATGAAAGAAAGCAACTACAGGAGACTGGCTGGGATAATAAGCACATAATTTGGCCCAGGTAAACTGGTATATATGTATCAATTAGCAAGGTATAAAAGATTATAGGAGGAAAAAAATACTTTAAAACTGTTTCCCCTGAAATCAGTATAAAACTAAGATGATCATTCGGAGAAGCAATTATAGAATAACATCAGAACAACTCTTTGGAAAAAATTTAGACCAAGGAAGATTTCCTCAAGATACTGGCAAGACTACTAAAATAAATCTAAATGTATTTTGCCTTTCATCAAAGAAATACACAGGTACTAATGAAATGTATTCCTTTACTACTTGTTTAAAAGAAATCACTTTTCTAGGAAGTTGGCAATTATGATTTCTTGTACTTCCCAGCACTTATTATTCATCTTAGTCAATTCAGAGAGAGTTCATACAGATTTTTTATTTTAACATACCGGTTTTTTGGAGACTCTGACTTCAACCTCTGGAGCCAGTGAAAATAAAGCCTTTATTAGAGAGGATTTTCCAACATTGCTTCTGCCTATAAAACACACCTTATAAAAGAAAAAAGAAGGGGGATTGGGTGAAAAAAGTGAAGACATTAAGCAAAACCCAAAAAACCTGATAAGCTCATAGACACAGACAGCAGTATGGTGATTGCCAGAGGGAAAGGGTGAAGGGGGAGTTAGAAGAGGGTAAAAGGGATAGTGATGGAAGGACATGACTTTAGGTGATGAATACACAACACAATATACAGATGATGTGTTATAGAATTGTACACCTGAAACCTATAATTTTATTAACCAATGTCACCCCAATAAATTCAATAAAAATTAAAAAGAAAAAAGATAATTGAGTACTAGCTTATTTATTTGTTTGTTTATTTATTTAATGATATATTAGCTGCAAAAACCTGTCAAACTATTTGGTCTTGCCTAGCCATGAAAAGTGACTTGTACTTAGTCAAACCTCAAATTCTAATATATAGCTACTATCCTACTGAATCATTTCAATGTGCCAGGTGCTATTCTAACTATTTAACATATACTTCCTTATTTACTTTTTACAACATCCCTATGAGATAGGCAATATTATTATCCCCATTTTACAGATGATAAGGTAGAAAGAGGTTAAATAACAGCTAGAAAGTGAAGGAGTTAAAAATTTGAACTCAAGACATCTATATTCAGAATCTGTGCTTTTAATTACACCATGTACTTAAGAATATCTGCAATGTTTATTAAGCATTCTATATTTACAATTGCTTTTTTAAGTTAGACCCACATTTCCCCACAAACTTGCAGAGTACACTGTAAGAGATTATTCCCTTTTCTTGAACTCTCATCTTCCAATTGAACTTTTCTCCTTTAGTCCTCTATAGCGGTGATTTTCAAACTTTTTCATTTCATGGCACACATAAACTAATTGCTAAAATTCTGCAGCACACCAAAAATATTTTTTTTGCTGATCTGACACAAAAATAGGTATAATTCATTTACATCGGATGTCTCTTGTTGTGTTGGCTGTTGTAATTTTTTTCTTTAACAATCTAAGGGAAGAGAGGTCAGTGGCCCTGAGTAAAAAGTCAGGGTTTGCATGCTTTAAAATTCTTGTGGCATACCAGTGTGCATCTTGTGGTTACAGTGGTTGAAAATTGCTGTTCTAGTGACTTCTGGCTAAAATGGAGGCATAGGTAGACATTCCATGCCTCCTCGCACAACCAAAAGAAGGACAACAACAATTTAAAAACAAAAAACAACCAGAACTGACAGAAAATCAAACTGTATGGAAGTCTGAACCAAGGAGTTAAAGAAGACACGTTCATCCAGACTGGTAGGAGAGGCAGAGTCAGGCAGCGGGAAATAGAGCATAGAGGACTCTCTGCAAGGCCGCAGCTGGTGGAGCAGGTGGTCCCAAATTCCCATGCAGATACACCAGGTGAAACGAAGGGGGAGCGAGAACTCCCAGCCTCACAGAAAAGTTCGTTGGAGAGACCCACAGGGTCCTAGAACGTACACAAACCTACCCACATGGGAATCAGCACCAGAAGGGCCCAGTTTGCTTGTGGAAGACGGGGGAAGTGACTGAAAGTTGGCAAAGAGCAGAGCAAGCATCATTGTTCCCTCTTGGACCCCTCTCCCACATACAGCGTCATAACCCAACAACGTGGGTTACACTGCCCTGGTGAACACCTAAGGCTCCACCCCTCACTACGTAACAGGTGTGTCAAGACAAAAAATGGCCCGAATGAAAGAACAGATCAAAGCTCCAGAAAAAATACAACAAAGTGGTAAAGAGATAGCCAACCTATCAGAGGCACAGTTCAAAAAACGTAATCAGAGCCCTGGCTGGTGTAGCTTAGTGGATTGAAAGCGGGCTGTGAATCAAAGCATCGCAGGTTCAATTCCCAGTCAGGGCACACGCCTGGGTTGCAGGCCATGGCCCCCAGCAATCGCACATTGATGTTTCTCTCTCTTTCTCTCTCTCTCTCTTTCTCCCTCCCTTCCCTCTCTAAAAATAAATAAATAAAATCTTAAAAAAAAACCTTAAAAAAAAACATAATCAGGATGCTCACAGAATTGGTTGAATATGGTCACAAATTAGATGAAAAAATGAAGGCTATGCTAAGTGAAATAAAGGAAAATGTACAAAGGAACCAATAGTGATGGGAAGGAAACTGGCACTCAAATCAATAGAGTGGACCAGAAGGAAGAAACATCCAATCAGAAAAGAATGAAGAAACAAGAATTCAAAAAAAATGAGGAGAGGCTTAGGAACCTCCAGGACATCTTGAAACGTTCCAACATATGAATTATAGGGGTACCAGAAGGAGAAGAGGATGAGCAAGAAATTGAAAACTTATTTGAACAAATAATAAAGGAGAACTTCTCCAATCTGGCAAAGGAAATGCTTCTTTCTTCCAGGAAGTCCAGGAAGCTCAGAGAGTCCCAAGGAAGTTGGACCCAAGAAGGAACACACCAATGCACATCATAATTACATTAGCCAAGATTAAAATTAAGGAGAGAATCCTTAGCAAGAAATAAGGAGGCAGTTACCTACAAAGGAGTTTCCATAAGACTGTCAGCTGATTTCTCAAGAGAACTTACAGGCAAGAAGGGGCTGGAAAGAAGTATTCCAAGTCATGAAAAGCAAGGACCTACATCCAAGATTGCTCTATCCATCCAGCAAAGCTTTCATTTAGAATGGAAGGGGAAATAAAGTGCTTCTCAGAGAAGGTCAAGTTAAAGGAGTTCATCATCACCAAGACCTTATTTTATGAAATGTTAAAGGGACTTATCTAAGAAAAAGAAGATAAAACAAATGTATAGTAAAAGGACAGCAAACTCACAATTATTAACAACCACACCTACAACAAAACCAAAAGAAACTAAGCAAACAACTAGAACAGGAACAGAACCACAGAAATGGAGGTCACATGGAGGGTTAGCAACAGGGGAGTGGGGGGAGGAGAGAGGGAGAAAAGGTGTGGAGAGTAAGTAGCATAGATGGTAGGTAGAAAATAGACAGGGGAAGGGTAAGAATAGTATGGGAAATGTAGAAGACGAAGAACTTACATGTATGACCCATGGACATGAACTAAAGGGGGGAATGTGGGTGGGAGGGGAGTGCAGGGTGGAGGGGAGTGGAAGGGGGAAAATGGGACAACTGTAATAGCATAATCAATAAAATATATTAAAAAAATTGCTGTTCTACAGTGTAGAAAGCAACAAAATAGTCTTCGTAATAATTGCCAATACATATGCCTCTGCTTTTTAACATGGTATTGGAGGTGGTACAATACCAACCAGTGGTTGTAAATGAGGGCAGTACTACTCATTGAGGCGTGTTTTGCAAATCTGTAAGAAAATTTTTGGTTATCAATATGATCAGGTAGCATGTAGTAGGCAGGGGCCAGGAAGCTATATATTGTGCAAAATTGGGGTCAGTCCTTCAAAATGAATTGATCTGAAGCCTGCATAAATTTCAAATGCTCTGCCAGATTAAATCCAATGATAATCTATAGATAATAAAACTGAATTTTAAAAAACACATTACACAAAATGTCCAGTAATTTAAAAGCTTAAATCGAAAAGTTATGCTACGTCACAATCACTAAATGATATATATGTTTCTGAATTCCAGCAGTTCTAAATATAGTAGAGGAAAATTTTCAGTGCAGTGGAGCAATTACTACAAAAACAGCAGGTCCTTGAATAACATCCTTTTGTTCAACGTCGTCTGGTTATAACATTGATGCGGGGGTTGGGTGGGGGATCAATTCACAGCCAGGACCATTGTTTGTGTGGAGTTTTCATGTTCTCCCCATGTGTGGGTTTTCTCCAGGTAGTTCCACATCCCAAAGCTGTGCATGGTTAGGTGGACCTGCGAGTCTCCACAGTCCCACTCTGAGTGAGTGTGGGTGTGTGCGAGTGGGCCCTGCATGGCTCCTGTGCAGGGCTGGTTCCTGCCTTCTGCTCTGAGCTGCCAGGAGAGCTCAATACCCTAAACTGGGATAAATGGATTGGAAAATAATTACCTTACTTGTTTTTATTCATCTTAAATGTAAGTATAGTTCACATTCATTTCAATGTTTAATATTATAAATTTGGGGGGTCTTTATTTAGATGTTACGCGATGTTTTGGGGACCAAGAAAGCCATAGGAACTTAACTAGTTGGTATCAATTAGCCTTCGGTAAAATTGATTTCGGTTATGTTATATCCCTTTCAGTCCCAGTTTCCAAGAAACTATCATATGTGAGAACTTACTGTATGTAAAGAGCTGAGGTTTCTTTTACGAGTCTTAGAACAAAATGTTAGTAAACTGCTGTACATACATAAAATGTACAATCATGGAATGTCACTAAAGTTTTTAAAAATCTACATTACTGCCATCTATGTATCATTCTTTTTACACCATAGGAAGTTCAGATACGGTGAAAATTACATATCGATAAAGATCACATTGTTTGTGAAAATCATACTTTTCATAGTCTTCACTTTGTTTTCCCTACGTCAATTAAATAGGAAAAAAAATAAAAGCATAATATCTTGGATGCTTACCTTAGATTTTTAAACTTTGTAACGTCTTCTATATTCATTACCAAAATACTTAAAACTAGATTTACTTTCTACTTAAGTTAGTGATAAGTTAGAAAAACTCACTCGTTTTGTGACAACAAATAGGTGAAAGCAAAACCCCTTCCCCAGCACTCACCGCTGGCCAGCAGTAGCGCTCTCACCTCAGGGCGGGGAAGGTCCGGGGCGTGGTCCAGACGCACAGCGGAACTGAGGTACTCGATGCGGTTCCCCGTAGTGGCCGTAAAGAAGCTCTCCGCCCTCGCGAGGTCCTCCAGGCTCGGGTCGAAGGTCTTCAGGTGAAGGTCGGATGTGGAGTCGGAAAGGAGGTGCCGCTGAAGTTCCTGCAATGGGAACACAAACTTCGTCAATTGCCGTTTTGGCAGTTGTAGAACCTCCGTGAAGGCCTGGGGCTTGCTGTAAGCTCGGCTCACGTGCACCAGCGCCGCTGGCATCTCAAAGAGCCTGCCCAGGCCAGGTAGCAACATGGGCGCTGCCATTTTTCTCTCTCAGAAGCTGCAGCAAGACCTTTTTCCCAGCCTCTGGGCCGCGCGTGCGTGGTCCCGTTCCCTCTAAGCTTACTGGGAATTGTAGTCTCCTTTGCTCTCCCGCTCCTACTCTAAGGTTCTCACCTGTAGTGAGCCGGAGGCTAGCGGGTGGGGACGTGGGGGACAGGATGGGGGGCGCGCTGCTGTATTCCTTCCACACTCTGCCCTTGATGACGGCTTTTGAGTTGTTTGTCGCTGTGGGGAGGCTGTTTACTGATTTCCTGAGGTCAAAAGGCATACCTGCCTATGTGGCCTCTAAGTTTCAAGGGAAGGAGAAAACGTGAAGCTCGACTGGATTTCAGGCCAGCATACTCTGAACAGTTTATAGTTGTCTCACGGATCTTTGACGTTGATGTACACATCACTAGGAAAGACATTTATGCAGAAAAAAGCTGATGAGAAATGTGGTTGAATGGCAACTGGTTTACAGAGAAGGGACAGTTTATAGAAATGCTTTCTCTGTAGCTTCAGGAACCGTCATTGAGTTTTAGAGATTTCTTACACAATAGAAGCAAAAACAGTTTTGCACAGAAACAACTCTGTTCGTTATTTCATGGAAGTTACGTAAGGACAACTTATTTCAAAAGTTTATTCTCAAAGCAATTCAAACTCATCAGCGCCGGAATGAGAGACACAGGTGTTATGATGAAATAAATAACTAAAAGATATTCCTGCTTTAAAGATTATATAGATCTTCAGAAACATCAGCACAAAACAGAAGAGCAATCTTAACTCAGCCTCTCGAGCTATTCCCCAGGTTATTCCAGTGACTAATCAGGGCGATTCTTGTACAGGACCAATGACAAGGACCAATGACTTCTATTGTAGCTTGACCTGCTGGCTACCTTATCTTTGCGTTAGCCTTCCCCCCCCCCCCGCCCCCGCCCCCAGTATCCCCCATGATAAAACACTGTATTGTAAACATCCAGATATTTTGGATACATGCATTGTGTCTATGTGCTTTAACTCAAAATACTGTTCTGCATGGTATATTTAGAAATCTTTCCATATCAGTATGTACTGACTTACATGATTGTTTTTAATGGAAGTGTATTATTCTGTTTATTTTCCCATAGTCCTATTGATCACTAATTAGGCTTTGTTATTAGGAACAATGCTGCAATTAATACTCATAAATAGATACCTTTGCACATTTAGGGGAGTGGGATAAATTTCTTGAAGAGGACTTGATGGTCATAGGATATGTGCACTTACATTTTTCATATCTCTATTGAAAACTTATTCTTTAGAGGAATTGTCCCAAATTACTGCCTAATAATAAATTATTACAGTACCCAGATGCTATAAGATGAGGGTGTTATCATGTTGCCTAATCGTACTAATCTAACATAAAGAATCTTATTTCTTGTTTTAATTGATATTTTCGTGATGATTAGGGAAGGTGAACATAATTTGACATTTTTGGCCATTTGCATTTCTTTTTTTGTAAACAGTGTTTTTCTATTAGATTATTCACCTCAAAAATGATTTATAATAACTTGAATCATTGAGAATGGAAAACATTGACTTCTTATCTTTCATCTCCAGATATTTTCCCCAACTTGTTTATCTTTTGACTTTTTAATAGTACTTTTGGTTGTACCAATTTTTAATTTGTAAGAAGCCAAACTGAACAGTCTTTTATGTATTCTTGTAACAGGGTGCAGCCAAGAGGGGGGCCCCAAATAGGGATTTGGAATGGGGTCCAGAACTCAAGGTGTCCAGGAAATATTAGGATGTCCTCACCCATTCCCCCACAGGCGGGAGCTGGGGAAGAGACACCTAGAGCAGGGTCTTTGAGAGTTAGTTTGCATAGCAACAGCCTTGTAGCTAACCTCTGGTGTGGTCATTTAACATATCTATAGCCTTTAACTGGTTGCATATATGTGTTAAATAGCTGTGGCCATGCTGTGAGCCAGGGGGATGGAAGTGACTTGCCCCCAAGATATAACTGGGAGGCAACTCCCCTGAGTTACACCACCTGTGTGGGAGCTTGGAGAAGATTGGCTCCATGACATGGGCCCACGCTTGTCCAGACTCACTATGGCAGCCCAATAAAACTGGAAGGATATGGGAGTCCTGGCAAGTGTAGCCAATTGTGGGAGGAGTTGGAAATGGGGCTGCGGAGGAAGATGGTCTGGGATTTAAAGGGAGACTCAGCAGCCATTGAAGGGAGAACCATGCGGCTTTGCCAGAGTGGGGACCCCTTCGGCTTTAGTAAGGGCAACCACCACCTGGCTTTAGCAGAGATCCTGGCAACACAGCTGATGGTGCCAGGAACTGAGGACAGCCTACCAGCTCAGATGGATTACTGGGGAGAACTGGGGGCTGCCTGAGCCATGGACTTCTATTTCTTTTCCTGAGATATGGTACCCCCAACTGGGCAAAGGGGGGAAGGAAGGACTGTGTGTGTTTGTGGGTGTCTTAAGGGACTTTGGGATACTTTAATGAAGACACTGGGTCACTACTTTAAGTCTGTATAGTTTTAAATAAGCATTTCCTTTCCTTTTCACAAATCTCTGGCATTGAGAGATGTCTTTCCTATAAGGCAGCAGACAGAACGAACCTAGGGGGTTCCTTTCAGTAATAGTATATTGCCTTTGCCCCCGCTTTGTGTTCTGTAACATCCTAAGCTTTGAGTTATGTTTAAGAAAATTCTAAGCTTATAAACAAATTTTCTTCTCGTCATTCAATGTTTTTTTGATAGTTAAATATTTAATACATCTAGAATTTAAAGAAAATAGTCCATTAGGAATTTAGCTTTATTTTTTCCAAGTGGTTAGCCAATTGTCTCAACAATATTAATTAATTAATTAATTAATCTTTTCTTCACTGATTGATAATGCTACTTGTAACAAATTTCCAAGCGTACATGGGCACATTGCCAGACAATTCTGAACTTTGAAAGTGCTTTCATATGTGCCATTTCATTTCTAGACCTTAGGGTCCCCAGTTTGGAATAAACTAGAGCACAAAGGACTATGCCAGTTCTTAGAAGGGTTTTAGAGGTGTTCAGGGATCAGTATACATTACAGAACTCATTTTGTAATTGTTGGGAACAAGGAAATTAAGAACTAAATTTAACCTTAATAGACAAGAACCACATTGTAGCTAAAAAGAAATGATAAAAGAGACAAAGTACAGTTAAAGCAAACATCCTGTGTCTAGCAGACGCTCTCCCCTGGGTAGGCTAGATAAGCAGTGCTTTGTAGTTTTTAATGAGAAAATAGAAAACTAGCTAGCTAGAGCCAGGAGATTACTAGGTTAATGAACAAGCAGCCTGCCTTCCCGCCTTATGAAAGAATGCTTGTTTTGAAATTCCCGTGCGCGGTCTTTGTAAGCAAATTACTAACTGCCACGTCTGCTTCTGTATAACGCTTGCTTGCCCACCCATATATATAAGAACGTAGTTGTAAGCGCTCGGCGCGGCTCTCGTTTGCAGCTCCTTGTGGGCACTGTGTCGCTGGACACTTTAAGAGTTCGCCCCTGCGCAGGTTAAACTTGGCCAATAAAGTAACATCTTTGATACCCTGAAAGTCTCCGATATTTGTTCTCGCGTTTGCTGGATGCTACAGTAATCCTACATAGTCTGAGTCCAGAATCATTTGACAGGACAGTTTTTGCAAAATAAATTATTTTGTCATCTAAAGTTTAAGGGGTCAAACAATCCACTGGAAATAAATATGACAAAGCAAACCACTTAATTTATTTAATTATCCTTTTTTTCTCCTTCACTCTATTTTTTTAAGTATCTACATAAATAAGACATATAAAACTTCAGAAAGATGGTTTAGAGTAAATAATACATTATGCTTTCCTTGGGTAAATGTGATCAAATTCTTCTATAATTTCCAGGGCAAGCAGAAGGTCAAAGATGGGGCATGTAGAGCAGTGAAGCCTATTAATGAACGGAAAAAGCTAGAAATGGGAGAAATTAGGGGAGCCAACTCTGTTGCAGAGCTGCAGTAGAAATCAAGAGGTCTACAGGAAATTGCCCAAGTCCAGGAAAGTCAATATTGAAGGTGTTCCAGTCTGGTGGATGTAGGAGACCGTTCTGCGTGGCTTGGGCCCAGCTCCCACTGGGAGATGCACAGGACCCATGCCCAAGGATAGGTTCTCCTGTGGGGAATCTGCAATGTGCCTAGGCCACTTTGAGTCTTGCTCTTTGCTAAAACTCCCTCACCCTGAGTTGAGGACATTTACTGCACAGTAACTTCCTAAAATCCATGCTAAACCTTCTAAGGATGACAGTAACTGGTTCAACTACTTTTGCCCTTTCATTTGCAAATATCCCTCTTCTGTGATGTGATTAGCAGCATTGGCTTCTTTGTTTTCTGTAAAAGGTAACCACCTAAAGCAAACCCATGCATAGTAAATGAGGGCCATCATGTAATGTGCCCAGAAAGAGAAATAAAGGCCTGTCATGGCAGAGGCTGTGGCTTTTGCTCCCCTTGAGAGAAAAGCCATGCTGTCCCTTTTCCTTCACGGGACTCAGTAATCCATGTGAATGTCTCATTTCATCCATAATGACGTGGACACTGCGGGCCAGTGTCTGCATCGGGTGGATGGGATGCTGCAGTAGTACTCTCTGTTCTGGCAATATTATGATTTGTTGTTGGCATCATCTTGGTCCCAGGTGGTGTGTGTGGGTTAAGTATTATCCTAGCCAGGGATTAGTAAATGTCACAGTACTCATTTTGTAATTCTACATAGTCTGAATCCAGGATCATTTGCAAAATACTTGTCCAAAATTTGAGGGGTCAAATAATCCACTGGAAATAAATATGACAAGGAAAACCACATAATTTAATCATCCATTTTTCCTCCCTTAGTCTGTTTTTTAATTATCTATATAAATAAAGCATTGGAATCAGGACATTGCCTTCTGGGTGTTAGGGCTGAGATTCTGAATAGGATTTAAGTCCTAGTAGGAAAAGGGAGTATGGATTAGGAAGCCAAGCAACTATTTAGTCATGCAGCTTGTGCAGGCATAACAAGGACATGCAATAGGGCTTGAATTGATCTAAGGGCATTTTAGCGCTTCTCCCAGAGCACTGTGGGAAACCCACCCTTGGTCTAGTTCCACAGCACTGAGGTCAGGATGTACTTTGCTAAACTGGCAGTCAGTACATTTAATATGACTTGGGAAGATGCTTTACACACATTCTTCAGAATCAACTTTGAAATACTAAAATCTGTCTGACCTAAGTGGCATAGTTCTACTCTGTCAGGTTTATCTGATGAGAATAGAAGGAGCGTAGGTGGAACAGTGGTGGGATATTACCATTAAGATGTGATCATCTCAGCTGTTCCTTCAGTAATGCCTGTCTCTGTAATGAATGGGTCCAGAGTGATCTCAGTATATGTCCAAGTTCTACAATAACTAAGTTTATGGACTCTGTCGAAGACATGAAAGCAAATGTTGGTCTAGGTAGGTGGGCAGAGTCAGGGACATCAAGAGTCAGTAAACACAGCATACACAGATTAACTAACATCCTATACTAGAAATGGTTTGAATGCTCTGACAGAAATAAGATGCAGAAAGGTAATGGATGAGATCTCAGTAATTTATGTAAGATCCTTTCCTATCCTGTTTTCTTCTTTTAATAACAGTAATTAACATTTATTGAGTGCCTGCTATGCCCGAATTAATCTGGGCGCCAGGAATAAAATGAGAAAATCATGGTTACAATCTAATTGGGACCTCAAACTCTTGTGTTAGGGAGAAAATACTGGGAGGAGGAAAGAGGGAGAGACATTATATGAATGAGAGTAACATGAGAGAACTTTCCACATATAACTTGAATTGCTTAAATTTTAATAACTACTGTCTGAATGAATGCTTTAAATTTAAACTACATTTAATTGTGCTTTCTCAAATTTTCTGTTCAACAGCTCATTTAAAAGATTTACATTAGATATCACCTAACATGCTGACAGAAGTTTAAGGCACACACATATGCAACATCATGTATGACTTGTCCACGTAATTTCTAATTAGATTATACATTGTTATTCTTAAAAGGTATTTTTTTACCATCATTCAAGGAACAACAGAGATACATTTTCTATTATCCTCTTCTTTGGGAGCTCATTAAATAAACTAGTTTCACTTTATAGTACATTCTCTAATTTCAGAGAGGTTTTATTTTTTTTTCCTTCAGAACATTTTGAGCTTTCTTTTAAGGTTTTGCCTGATCTACCAACAGATTTTTCTAAAGAGATCTGGAGATTAAATATCAGACAGTGCTCGCGTGTAGGAGGTGAGTTCTTAGAATGATTTGGGTTTGGAGGAGGAGTAGTGTAGTGCTTCCCTTCCCTCAAGGTTGTTTTTCTCAATAGAGAGAAAAATGATTATTTTATGTAGTCAATTTTTATCATTTGTAATTGTGTATTTGGTCTCACTGCCATACTAGTTCTATTAAAATATTTTAGAACACTTTTCAACTTGTGTTTTTATTTTTTGTTTGTTTGTTTGTTTTGTTTAGTGTGTTTTTCTTTTGGTAGGAAAAAAGCATGGATTTTGCTGTTCTCACTGATAACATTTTCAACATTTTAATTCTATATTCCACATTAGGAAAGGTTATTTTGATGAGCAAGTTTACTTTGTAGTATGCCTCTAATTTACATACTTATTGCCTTACTGGGAAGGGTACTTTCTGGCACCCTGAATGGATGAGATGGAATTCCAGAGGCAGAGACATTGAGATATATTCAGGTTGTTTAATTTGTTCACAGGTAAATTGTGTCAGGGGTCCCCAAGACTACTCCGCAAATTTGGTAATTCACTAGGAGAACTCAACAGGTTTCAGTACATGGTCATACACATGGCCATTTATTCACATTGAAAGAATATATGAAAAGCAAAATAGGTAAAGGGAAAGGCATTCAAGGTGAAGTCTGGAGAAAACTAGTCACAAGCTTCTATGAGTCTTCTCCCAGTGGAATTGTACAGGATACTCTTTGTTCTGCCAGCAACAGGCTTTGCCAACATTTGAGAAATGTCTACCAGAAGCACTGGCCTGAACCTAGGACTCTCCTTGAGTTTTTATCATGGGCTGGTCATGCAAGCAAAAAGTGCCTGTGTGACTGACTATAGTCAGTGAAATTCTGTACACTCAGAAGGAAAGCAGATGTTTAGCATAAACCACATTGTTTGTACAAATAGTACAGGTACAGTGAGCCACTGTTATCATTTAGGGAAAGTTTTCTGATCAAGTTCTCAGATGCCAGCCAAGGGCCACTCTTGTGAGCAAGGCTTTCTGAGGACAGCAGTTGCAGGCCTGCTCTTTAACTCTACTTTATAGAAATAAAAAGTTAACAAATTATTTATTTTTTTAAACATCTTCACCTGAGGACATGCTTGTTGATTTTAGAGAGAGAGGAAGGGAGAGAGCAAGGGAGAGAAACATTGATGCAAGAGAGAAATATCAATTAGTTGCCTCTTGTACCATCATGACCCAGGTGAACCCACAACCTAGGCATGTTCCCTGACTGGGAATTGAACCCATGAACTTTTGGCTTATAGGATGATGCTCGAGCCAACTGAGCCACACTGACCAGGGTTAAAATTTTTTTTTAAATGGGAAAGTTCTCATCTGTATTTAGTATGAGATTGTTTACTTTTAGGAAACATATTCCAGGTTCTGCTCTAAAAACAAATGATTTCTGTGGAGATTTTTGAGAAAAGTGGGACAAAAGATTTAGTCATTTTAGTGGAAAATGGAAAAACTAGAATTCTTTTTCAATTTATTGGGGGACAGTGGTTAATACAATTACATAGGTTTCAAGTGTACGGTTCTGTGGTGCATGATCTGTATATTTAATTGTGGTATTCACCACTAAAAGTCAATCTCCTGTCACCACATATTTGACCCCTTTTGCCCTTTAGTATCCCCTTACACCCCTTTCCCTCCGTTAACCACCATACCATTGTCTGTGTCTATGAATTTTGTTTGTTTTGGTCTGTTGCTTTCAGTTTTATATTCCACATATAAGCAAAATTATATGGTTCTTTACTTTTTCTATCTGACTTATTTGACTTCATGTTGAAGAAGGTTATAATCAAAGCTGCTGAATCAGCTCCCTGTGATGAAGTACAGGGCCTCTGGAGGGCAAGTCAATGAATGTTTGTGATGGAGTTGGTGTGAACAGCAGATCTCAGGCTGACTAGGTGAGCCCTGGGATATTTGGTTGGAGTCGAGTGCAGCTAGGTACTGGAGCATTTCCACCAACCTCCTTACTCACCCTCCCCTATGGGCTGGATAATAAATTATAAAAAAAAAATTGGGGGATTACTTTTAGAAAGGAGTAATGCCTGGGTTAGCGGTATTAATTAGTTTACCTGATAGGCAGGATCTCATTGGTGCAGGGCACAGAAGGGTCGAGTCCAAAGTGTAATGCCAGACGGTCTTCATGCTGTGATGTACCCTTTTACTTCCCAAACCAGCACAAGCTAGAGCCTAAAGTTTCCCTCTTCTCCCCCAGTATCCATTATTTGCCATGGCAACTAACTGATTTTACAATGATAAATTGAGCTCACAAGCTTACATTATGAATCTAGGAGTATTATAAAAAGACAAAAACAAACAAAAAATCATTACAGAAGTAATCAGAGTGAATGGATGTAGTGGACAAAAAAATTTAAAATAAAAACAAGTATTCTCAGAGACATAAGGGAGAATATGGGAAATATGAAACAGGAAGCTTCAAAGAAGAATCAGAGATGTTAAATACCAATATACTATTATTGAAGTAAAGGTCTCAGTGGATGGGTTTAATAATTAAATAGAATGAATATAGCCAAAGAACAAAATAATGAGCTGGATAATCAGGTTGGAGAATAGTCAAGGAAAGCATTGGGAAAAGGTAAAAAGATGAAAAAGTAAGAGCTGTGGGGGATAGAAGAGGGAATGTTAATATCAATATTATTGGAGTAACTGAGCCCTGGTTGGCATAGCTCAGTGGACTGAGTGCGAGCTGCGAACCAAAGTGTCACAGGTTCGATTCCCAGCCAGGGTACATGTCTGGGTTGCAGGCCATGACCCCCAGTAACCGCACATTGATGTCTCTCTCTCTCTCTATCTCCCTCCCTTCCCTCTCTAAAAATAAATAAATAAAATCTTAAAAAAAAAACCCTAAAGGATTTAACCTCCACCCCAAGAAAAATATTATTGGAGTAACTGTAAAATAAAGTAAGATTTCAAAAAGGTAATCACTGAAAATTTTCAGAATGGAAAATGTAAGGCCTTAGTTTGAAAAGACTCATATGACTTGTACAACAGAATAGATGAGGGAAACTGTATCTAGACCTATTAAATAAACATTTTAGAGCACTAAGTTCAAAAAGCAAAAGATAAAAGTTTCCAGAGGATAAATGCAGGTCAAGCAATGAATGTCAGACTAAATTTTCCGAGTAGTAGCACCGGATGAAAGAAAAGAATAGAGTAGAATTTTTAAAGTGTTGAAGAAAAGAAACACTCAGGTTAGTAAATTTTACTATCGACTAAGCAATGACACACAAAAGCACATTCTAACAATCGAGAACTAAAATTCTAGCTTAGACCAATGCTACTCAAACTGCCAGTCAAAGAGTAGTTTATCTAGATGAGATAAAGAGCTTATACAAGTATGTAATTCAATACACTGCTTCTTTTATTGAGAAAATCTTAGAAAAGAAAAAAGGTCAGCTAGACTAAACTGTATATCTACTAAATCAGTTGATTTACACTGGGAAAAAGCCTTATCTCTCTTTCCTCCTCCCCTCCTCCCCTCCCACAAACTTATAACAATTTTTGGACCACACTTTGAGTAGCACTGCTATAGATTCTATCAGTATGGGATGGGTGTGAGGTGGAGATGCACAAGACCATAGGAACATGATCCACACCTGGGAGATCAGCAATCGTCTGTGCTCCATGTAGAAAGTTCTGTCAGAGATGGAGTCGCTGCCATTCAAGGGGCTCTGAGCAAGCATTGAAGGAGCAACCAGATTATAAATGCCAGTGCCCTCAGAAAACCAAGATGCTTCTGAAGAAGAATGAGTACACGCTGCCTGGGGGAGCTGCTCCCCCCCGCCCCCACCTCCAGGCAACATTACAGTGAGCAGGGTGGGGCTAGGTACTGACCTTGGGTCTGGTGCAGTAGTGCATGGAACCACACACAGTGATGGCAGCTACAGTGCGATGCAGGACCAGCTGAGCTGCTCAGCACTGGGGCCTCGGGGCACACAGACCTGGCTGGTCTGCCCATGCACCCCTGCTGTTACAGAACCAGCCGATGGTGCTCTGGAAGAGCCATGGTGTTTGATTGCACACCACAAAGTAGTGTGACTTACAGGGCAACAGTTTTGTGAAAAAAGAAAGGAGTTGTTTATTTAAAGATTATACAGATTTGGAATAATGGCAGATCTCCACCATTAAGTCCTGCTCCCTTTAAAAATACCCCAAAATAAATAGTCCTGCCTCCCTCTGCCAAACCAGGCCAGTCTCAGAACACACCACTCAGAGTTACGTCTTTCAGAAAAGTACAAGTCTGCAGCTCAACATTTCGGGTCACAGTTCAGTTCCAAGCACCTCTCATGAGTCAGGTTGGCCAAGCAGGTCCCCATGCAGCACCACCAGCTCCGCTGCTGATCCTTTCCAGGCAAACCTCCCCACCATGTGGCAGCCTTCTCTGCAGTCCTGGGGGCTGACCTCTCTGCAGACCTCCTGGCTGGCTCATTCATGGGCAGACCCACAGGCAGACCTCTAGGCAGACCTCCCAGGGGACCTCCTCTGACCTCAAGGCAGTCGGCTCTAATTTAAATGTTCAGCTCAGAACTTCCTGCCTGACCTAATACTCAGCTCTTCCTATTAGTGCATTAGTGCCCACCATTTATGTCAGCTCCCAGGTGTCTTTGACTCTCTTTTGGCTGCCATCTTTCCTCAGGGCAAGAGTTCCCAGAGACACATGGGAATCTGAGGAGAGCATCTGCCCCCCTGGCTGTGTCATATGTCACAGCACGGTCTCACAGTCACATACACAATTTGCCCCAGACAGCAGCCCTCTTCCCTTCAGGAAGGCACAGCTATTATTTCACCTTTGTTATGCAATGAGTATTAAATTCTGTGCTTTCCCTCTTCCCTTCTCCCAACTTGTGAGGGCCAGAAAGTGAACTGGAGGCAAAGATTTTCAAAGAACAGAAGGAAATGGGAGGAGAATAAGAAACAACATGGAGAAAAATCAGGTACACCCCAAACAAACAAGAAACTCATCATCCACAACAAATGACATCTGTCTGCAAAAGCGAACACAGTTACACAGACCTGAACAGAGCAAGGACGATGGGCCAGGTAGAGAAGGTGGAAAGCCCAGGGGCCTAGCAATGGGCAACATTGGGAAAACAAGGACTTAGCCCCCAGGGTGACCTTTCCTCCCCTAGAATATTGCTGGTCATGCAATTTAGACACCCTGACCTTGCATGGTTGGGACTCGCCCCTGACCTTTCCTTTTCTGGCATGTTAGTCATGAGGGTTAGACCCCTTTAGATGGAAGAAATGAGGGGATGGAGAGTAGTGGTTAAACATTATGCCCCCAGGGAAATGAGGTTCTGCCCCCGAATCAAGTATATCTAAGTCTCAGTTGTGTTTTAGCCTGTGTCCAGGCCCAGAAAAGCAGCAAAACCAGACGGGGGGATGCCAGGGCTGCCTCAGGACCAGCTGCACTGACTAATGACCTCCTGCCCTGGGGTGACCAATCAGTGGAAACTGCAACCGTGAGGGAACACACCTGTAAAGCTAATGAATATTCTACTGAGATCCTCCTCTGAGACCTTCCCTGAAATCCCCACCCTTTAAAGCCCTGAGGATGGGGGACGCAGCCCTCTCTCCCTTTGGGGAATACCTCTTCGCCTCTCCCATTCTCCTCTACCTTTCCCCAAGGAGAGCTTCCTTTACCCTTTGGGCTCCTGAACTCCAAGGGCCCTTCTTTTGCCCCTGTGACTTGTTTCCTGAGCCCACTTCTTCTACCACTCACTTCTTTTACCTCTGCAATTTTATAAATAAATTTTCTCTTTTAGTTTGAGTCTTGGGTCTAAATTCTTTCCTAGCCAGAGGTTGCTGAACCAAGGTCTGGTCTCACCAGACTAGTGGTGAGATACACTCACACAGAAGCTGAGATACCCACAAGGAAACTTTCATGACAGATCCTGGACTTCTTTTTGGGGGATTATTGTACAGAGAAAACCAGGGATGGGGTAGGGTTGGGTGGGGTAAGGTGGGGAGGGCAAGGGAATGAACCTTGTATAGATCTGGAGGAAGAAAACTACGTAAAACTTTTGAAAATCCCTAGTGATACAATAGGAGCTTTGCAGGGAGTTTGCAAAAGCCTTTACCAATAATATGCAGAGCTAGTCTCCAAGAGATGAAAGGTTATAATAATTGCTAGCAACTTTTTTACAGTATTTATAAAACTAAATATAGCAATCAAAATATCCATGATTACAAGCTGAGATTTTGCCAATATATTATTTATCTTTGATTGTATTACTTCATGGCTAATATTTTTTAAGGAAAGTCTTCTTGCTGAATTTTAATTCTGCAACTGAAATATAGGACAGCTACAAAAGCGGAGAACAGAAAATTATTCATAATTGGACATTTTAATTGTTTTAAAATTGTACAAAAGAAAAAAACTAGAACAAGTACAGGCAAAAAATTGAATTCTTTTTTTATTTTTAAGTCATTTTTTAATTTTTCAATCATAATTGACATACATTATTATATTAGTTTCAGGTCTATACCCTAGTGATTAGACATTACTGATTCTCTGAAACCATAGAGTCATTAGAATATTATTGACTTTGTTCCCTATGCTGTACCTAATATCCTCATGACTATTCTGTAACTACCAATTTTTACTTCTTAATCTGTTCCTTTTTTGCACCCATCCCCCAAGTCCTCCTCCCTTCTGGCAACCATCAAAATGTTCTCTCTATCTATGAGTCTGTTTCTGTTTTGCTTCTTCATTTATTTTTATTGTTTTTTTAGATTCAACTGTTGAAAGATAAGCATTTATTGCAATTTTATTGTTCATATTTTTATCTTTTTTTCTTCTTAAAGGAGACCAGTCCTTTAACATTTTATGTAATACTATTGGTTTGGTGACGATGAACTCCTTTGGCTTTTTCTTATCTGGGAAGCTCTTTATCTGTCCTCTGATTCTAAATCATAGCTTTGCTGGGTAGAATAATTTTTGTTGTAGGTTCTTGCTTTTCATCACTTTGAATGTTTTTTGCCAATCTGTTCTGGTCTGTAAAGTTTCTGTTGAGAAATCAGCTGACAGTCTAATGGAAACTTCCTTGCAGGTGATTAACTACCTAACTACTTTTCTCTTGCTGCTTTTACGATTCTCTCTTTGTCTTCATGCTTTGGCATTTTAATTATGATGTGTCTTGGTGTGACCTCTGTGGGTTCATCTTGTCTAGGATTCTCTTCACATCTGGACTTGTATGTCTACTTTCTTCACAAGGTTATAGGAGTTTTCCATCATTTAAAAAAAATACATTTTCAAATTCTTGCTCTTTCTCTTCTCCTTCTGGCACACCCATGATGTGCATGGTGGTATGCTTGAAGTTGTCTCAGATGCTCCTTACACTATCCTTGTTTTTTTGGATTTCTTTTCTTTTTGTTGTTCTGATTAGATGGTTTTGCTTCCTTATATTTGAAATTGCTGATTTGATTCTCAGCTTCATGTACTCCACTGTTGATTCCCTGTAAAGCATTCCCATTTCAGTTAGTGTGTCCTTTACTTCTGACTGGTCCTTTTTTATGCTGTTGAAGTTCTCACTAAGTTCATTAAGTATCCTTATAACCAGTGTTTTGAACTCAGCATCTAGTAGATTGCTTGTCTCCATTTTATTTAGTTCTCTTTCTGGAGTTTTGTTCTGTTCTTTTATTTGGGTCATGTTTCTTTGTCTCCTCCCTTTGGCAGCCTCCCTGTGTTTGTTTCTATGTATTATTTAGAGCTGCTATATCTCCCAGACTTGGTAGAGTGGCCTAATGTAGTAGGTGTTCTGTAGAGTCGAATGGCACAGTCTCCTGGATCATCCAAACTGGGCACTTGAGAGGCCCCCCTGTGTGGTCTGTGTATACCCTCCTTTTGTGGTTGAGCCTTGATTGCTATTGGCATGTCAGTGGGAGGGATTTACCCCCAGACCCATCACCTGCAAAGACAGGCTGAGACTACCAACCTCTGATCACTATGGAGGATCAGCTGTGCAGGGGCTCTGGTGCCTGCTGAGTCTGTCTCTTGGGTGTGCCATTTGTGAGGGTGGTTGGGTGGTGGTGCTTTGATGTGGCCTGAAGCTGTCCACTGGGTGTGCTGGCTCTGGGACCTTCTGGGAGGTACAGGCCAAGGTCAGCTGCTACCTGTGTTCTTCCTGGAGCTACCCACATCATGAGTTACAAAGCAATCTGTAGATGGCTGCTACTTATGCTGGGCTTGGAAATGCCCAGACAAGGCCAAACTGTGATCCAAGGCCAGCTGTTGTTAGTTCTGGGCCTGGGGCCACTTAATGAGAGGTATAAGGCACACAGACCAGATGCTGCTCATTTCAGAGATTTTAAGAAAATCTGAAGTATGAGCCAAGACAAGTCATTTGTATGGAAAAACCATTGGAAACAGCTCAGGTGGGGCCCTAAGTTGGGATCTGGGCCTCAGGGAATCACCAGAGCAAGGCAAACTGTGAACCAACTTGATGGAGTCTCAGATATATTACCTGCCCACAGGCTCTGTTGGGTGGGGTGTGGTCATCAAAGGAACCATGGCCTTTGCCAGCACTTCTGTCTGGGATAAAGCTGCCCCACAAACTCTCACCCTGATGCAAGACAGTTAAGTTCCTCCCCATATGCCCCTGGTGCCTTTTGAGCTGCTGCCCCAGTGCTATAACTCAGAGGGAGTAAATTTGAGTAAGTTTGTGAACAGGTCTTTTAAGAGGAACTGCCTGGAACTTCAGAAGCTCTCCAGCTCCTTCAGCCTCAATCCCTACTGGTTTTTACAGCCAGAAGTTGTGGGAACTTCTCTTCCTGGCACTGAAACCCTTGGCTGGGGGACCTGGCTTATGACTGGGATCCTACCCCTCGCTCCTCAGGGGGAACCTTTCCTGCCAAGATATACCTCCCAATTTTTATCTACCACGTGCAGATGTGGGACCAGCCTGTTCTGCATCTCTGCTGTTCCTACCAGTTTGAATGAGACTTCTTCTTTAATTTCCTAGTTGTAAGACTTCCATCAAGGCAGGTTTGTGGTGGTTCTGAATGATGGTTGTTCTGTAGTTTAGCTGTAATTCTGATGTAGTTGTGGAAGGAGGTGAGTGGTGCAATTACCTATGCCATCATCTTGACCAGAAGTTCCTGAATTCTTCTAATGGGAATATTAGACAAGGATAATTAAACAACCTTAAAAAGTATGATAAATAGGTAACTGGAAACAAGATGGCTGAAATAAGACCTACCATCACAACAGTATAATAAGTGTAAATAACAAATATTGAATAAAATGATAAGTTTCTTATATTGACAAAAAAACAAAACCAAATAAGACAACGAAGGGGTAAGGTTCAAATCTATCAGAGAGCTCTGTATGTTATCTTTCTGACAAAATTTAAAATAAAAATATGTAGCTTTTTCACTTCCTATAAATTATTTATTGGAATCAAGAGGCAGATGAGGAGATAAATATCCAGAGTATAAGGAACTTTAGTATATTACCAAAACATATAGCTAACTCAAAAGAAATAAAGGCTAGGCAATTCACTGAGGGCGGAATGGAATTCCATAGGAAAAAAGAAAAGGATTGATGGTGTACTTATATAGTGGCTTGTGAATTACATATGACTCTTCCAAACACAGATGGACCATCTGGAGAACACCCACACTTATGTAATAGTAATTAAATTTGGCTACCTTTGATATTTTGCTAGCATTTGTTCTTATACAAACCACAGATTTACATTAATTTTTTTATGTTGAAATCATATTTGTTAAGGTAGGAGGATAGAACATATTTTACTTAACAGTTTGTTATCTCGTTAACTTTAAAATATTTAGACATATTCCCACTGCACTCTCACTTGGGCCCCTCACATATTAGGAATAAGGTGGAAGAATAATAAAAGAATATCATAGCAGGCCTTTGTACGTATTGTGGAAGACAACATTTACAGAGTTGTCTTTGTACAGCTACAAGTATAGTAATGGTTAAATGATGTATTAATTTCCAATTGTTGCTGTAACAGAGTACCACAAGCTTAGTGGCTTTATAACAACACAAATCTACTGTCTCATAGTTCTGGAGGTCAGAAGTCCAAAATAGCTTTAACTGGGTTAAAATAAAGGTTTTGGCAAGGCTGTGTTCCTTCTGGAACCTCTAGAGGAGAAACTTCTTCCTGGCCTTTTCCAGCTTCTAGGGGCAGCCTGCATTCCTTGGTTCATGGCTCCTTCTTCTTTCTTCAAAGGCAGAAGTGTAGCATCTTTCCGCTCTCTAACTCTGACTCTTCTTTTTCCTTCTTCCCTTTACAAGGACACTTGTGATTAGATTGAACCCACCCAGAGAATCCAATTTCAAGCTCATTGACTTAATCACATTTGTCAAGTCTCTTTTGCCATAAAAAGTATCATATTCACTGCTCTAAGGGTTTGAATGTGTACATCTTTGGGGAGGACACTATTCTGGCTACCACAAATGGAGTGTGGGAATGGGAAGGCAGGTGGAAATTAGAGGCCTTGAAAGAATATTTTCACTTTAAAAAAATATCACTTTGTGCTACCATTTAATTGTTCTTGCCAAGAATGTATTACTTTTATAATAAGTATTTGCAAATATATTTTGATCCCTCAGTCATTTAAAATTATTTTTTATTGATTTTTTCTATTTTTTTTATTTTAATCATTGTTCAAGTACAGTTTTCTCCCTTTTTTATTGATTTTTAGAGAGAGAGAGGAAGGCACAGAAAGAGGGAGATAGAAGGAGGGAGAGAGACACAGAGAGAGAGAGAAACATTGATTTGTTGTTCTACTTATTTATGTATTCATTGGTTGATTCTTGCATGGGCCCTGACCAGGGGTCAAACCTGCAACTTTGGCTTATTCTTACCAACTGAGCTAGCTACCTGGCCAGGGTCCTTAGTCATTTTTTTTTTATTTCTTTCTATAAAAACAAAATTTTATATCATGTACCTCTTTGCCTTGTAGAAGCATTATTTTGATAGCCTTTTAAAGTCATTTGTTTAAATAATCCAATTTAATAGAGATAAAAATTGGTATATATAAAGCATAATTTTATTACCTAATATTTATATTTGAATAAAAGGAAATCTCTTGGAAGTATAACAATGGAATAAAACCGTAAATAAAGCAAAAAAATGCTCAAGAAGTATTTTATTATGTCACTTCTAAAAAACTAGTTCCAATCTGAGCATTGGGTCTTACTCATTAATACTGATAACTTAGGGGCCAAGAAGTTAAGTTGTTATTTGCTTCCAAATAGACCTAAGACAAATATTAAATTAAATACCTGATGACACATTCCTGTAAGAACTTAATTCTTTTAGCAGCAGCAATAATTTATTTCCCTCTATTTCTGATCCTCTTATATCAAGTAAACCAAATTTAGGAGTTATAAAACCTCATTTTGAAACAGAGGTTATTTAATATATGTCCAATGGACAAAGATAAAAGCAGCCTGCTCTCCATGTCGCTGTCCACACCCCTTCTCCCAGAAGCTTCTCCCAAGACATTCTAATGGTTGGGGTGTCCTGAAGGCCTCAGGATGGAGGTGTTCTACGGTAGAGAGAATGATTTACTTTTGAAGATGGAGGCATGGCTGCTTGTATTCCCACTGCCACTGGATCTGGGGTTCTACTTTAGGAGAATTAGGGTTTCTAGATCAGCTTGTGGTGCAAGCTCATTCCCAGTTTATTCTCTCCAAGATTGCTACATCACCAGCAGAAATTCAGTTATGTTTTTCCATTCTTAGGACAAATTTGTTAGAAGTAGGGCACCACTTCCTACAGGTTTAATTGCTTTATCATGTTCAGCCAAGTAAAATATAGAAACACTAAATAACAAAAAGATAATATCTACTTCCTTTTCTCGATTCACAGCATTGATTGTCTAAACATTTCCAACCGTCTCATAACCCTTTTTCTTTTCCAAAGGTGAAATAATCATAACAGTATTGTTTTTTAAGTATATTTTATTGATTCATAACAGTATTCTTTAAAAAATTTCCCTAGACACACTTTCAAATCATATGAAACTACTCCAAAATCCTTAGCAGCATATTAAATAAGTAAGGAGAATTAAAGCACACAAGGAAGAAAGATCACTAATAAGAAAGTAGTCACAGAAACATAATTTAGATAGATATAAATGGAGCATAAACTATCTCAAGGAAAATATATTAATATGGGACTTCTGACTTTTAAAATTCTTAAATTCAATGTATGGAGTACCTGAGCTTTTATGTTTCATGAACATAATCTGTCACAAGTGACCAAAAGAAACAAGGATTTTAATAGAACAGATGGAAGAAAGTTGTTATAAAATGGAGCAGCTACGAAATGCAAAGGTTCTTCAGCTTCTAGTGTCTTTTTATATTTTGCTGCCACCCACAAGTTAAATAACATCATGATTTATTTTAAAATAATGCTTTTGAAATAATAACTTTTCCCCCTAATCCAGTACAGTGGAGATTAATGAAATGATCAAGTTTAAAAGTATTTCAAAGGAGGAACTAAAACAATTTGTTGATGGATTGTAAGAGATGAGGAAAAGTAAAGAATCAAAGAACAGGAAATTTTGACCAACTCTCCCACTGAAGAAGACAAGGAGAAAATCTAGAAATCATCATCATCATCATCATCATCATCATCATCATCATCATCTGCTGGAAGGTATTAGAGAATTTCAGAGTAATGAAGAATTAATTGGCCAAGATTCAGAAAAATAAAGAGACACAGACTGGCAAAGCTGGCTCTTGAAACTTCTTTAACCCTAGAGATATTGATCTAGAAGGGCAGCAAAGTAGTGTTCTTACAGTTTCTCGGGGTGGACAGAGGTAGGAAGAGAAACAAGAAAATAAAACTATTCTTCACATAGACTGCAACCTAGCTTTTAGGCAGCTGGTAGCTTAGGAAATCTGTCCTTAAAATTGGATTAAGATGATTCCAGATTGCTCAAGTTTACAGATTCCTGGCACAAGTAAATGAAAGTCTTCTCAGGAGATAAAACCATAAAGTTCTCAAATTATTTCTATAATTTGAAAAACAAAACATGATGCCTTGTATGAGAGAAAACTGGACTTCACAGAAAGAACCAATAGAAACAATAGATAATAGAGATTTACCCACAGCCACTTTAAAAATAGGAACTATGAAGTTTATAGTTTATAAACTTTAGGAACTTTATAAAAACAGGAACTTAAAGTTTATATATAAGTTCCACTTTCACCACTTATATAAGTTCTAAAAGTGGAACTTAATATATTGAATGAGGCCATATTATTAAAGTGCTTAGAACGAAGCCTGGGTGTTAAGTTAAGGGCTTGACCTTGACTATTTACTATGGATGTGACCACTGAGGTCTGACATTGATATATGGTAAAAAAAATAGGAACTATTTTTAAAGTTCTGAAACCTCTGAAAAAAATCAGAGACTTTAAAATATTCTTTTTTATGTTTAAAATGACAAAAGTGGAACTCTAGAAATTATAAAAATGACAAGAATCAAAGACATTTTAGAACTATATATATTACTTTCCAGTTTTTTATTAAAACCTATATCCTCTTATAAAAGATAGCATGATTAAATATGTAATTTGGGAATAGAAATTTTAAGTCACTGACATGATAAAACCATTATGATTCAACAGAACATTTGTTACTCCCTCAAAAATGTCCACTGAAAATTGAATGAAATTGCAGACAGCTTCTATAACTGACAATTTTAATGTTTCATATTCTTTTACTAGAAAGTTATGCAAAAACCATTTTATTAATTTGATGCTTCCTGAGACATTTACCGTGATTCCATTTGGCTATTTTTAAAATTTCTTTCCTGACTTTAGTAACTATGGCATTTAGGAGACCAGATGATACCTGTCTCTTTTCAGAATACTTTGCCTGTATGTTAGTTTTTAGCCAAGGTATATGACTTGCCTTTTCATTCATTTCAGTTTATTTCTGAATTCTCTATTTTTGTTGACTTCCCCTTTCCAGTTGTCACTCATAGATAAAAATAACAGAACTGCCTCTAAAGTAGCATGTGTGGGAGGAGGGGAGAAGAGAATTGCATTTATTACTGAAGTTGACAAAATCACCACCAAAGATTCACAGGCAGGGTTGGGGTGGTCTGGAAGGGTAATGAGAAGGCTCAAATATTAATTGAGAGGCTGGTCATAAGTTTGGAGGGAGAGGAAATGAGTGATGGGACTCCCAGATGTCCTTCTTTTTTCTAACGCCATGGGAAAAGTGTTCTTCTCTTGCCAGTGTTCCTCCCCTCTCCATGTCAATTTCTCTTTGGGGTGGGGTGGGGTAGGGGGATGTGGGAAGAGGGTGTAGTGTGGATAGTCCCCAGGAGGAGGATTATCCACGCAGCAGATGCTGTGAGGTACCACTTGACTCCCTTCAATGAAGGACTTTATTGTTCCAGTATTGTTGGCAGTTTACAATGACTTATGGATCGTTTCACCTGAGGTCATGCTCCTTCCCTGAGCTATATCTAATGACTGGTAGATTTAGGAGTATTAAGATATGGCATTTCAGCTCAGCAGGGGACATCTCCAAAGCGTTCAAACTCCAGATTTCCCCATGGGGTTAGCTGAGCCTGTTGTGGACTTACCTGAGAGTTTGATGTCTCCCTCTGCCCACACTAGTTTCTGTCTCTTCAGTTCTATGAGAGATGACCCAAGGTTACTCCTTAATAACCATTCTTCACACTAAACTCTGTTTCAAGGTTTGCTTTCCAGGGTACCTAACCTATGACCATCGACTTCAGATTTCTCTGAAATGAGACATTGAATCTATCTTCCATTCATTAATCCATCCATTTATCCATCCATCCATCCACCCATTTAGCTCTTTACTATTTTTATTAAACCATCTTGGGATCTCAGAAGATTCATTATTCTTCTTTTCAGTAATATTCCTTCAGGTTGTAATATCTACACTATCCATCCAGAAGCCACTTGCTTTGTTTAACTAGTTTCTAAAAGATATAAATAAATGTGCAATGTTTAGCATGTCAGCATACTTTGTGATCAAATTCTCAAAGGGCAGCTGTCACTGAATTTGCTAAATGAATTTATGAAAACATTAACTTTGGTTTCACCAAATTATCTCCAGGGGGCAGCAGAGAATGCTCTTATGGCAAATATGATTCGAGAAGTGCAGTTTCTTTTTCTCTTTCTCTCTGCCTCTCTCTTTCTTCAAAACAGACAAACTATGCAGTTGTAAGAGTGCCCAACTGGAAGAAAGAGTGAGTGAGTGAGTAGATGACTAGATTTAGAAAGGGTCAGGGATGTGGATGATGCATTGGAGACAAGACAGAATAAAAATAATACCTAGTAAAGCAATTAGCCACATAACTAAGAAACAGACTTTGGAGTGAAATTTCTTGGGCTTGAATCCTTTCTCCATCACTTAATTAGCAGCACGATTGGACAATTTACTTAACTTCTAAACTGAAAAAATAGGGATAACCAGGATATTTACTTTATATATTGAATGAGGCCATGTTATTAAAGTGCTTAGAATGGAGCCTGGGTGTTAAGCTAAGGGCTTGACCTTGGCTATTTACTATAAATGTGACCACTGAGGTCTAACATTGATATTGGGTAAAAGAATATGTGATTACTAATTTCTTTGACCTGGTTTTACTTTTTATTTGATATATGCACATATTTTACTTTCAAACATCTATTTCTAAATTGTTCTCTTTGTCCATTCTGTGAATTTATTTTGAAAAATAATGATTAACTCTCATCTAGTATATGTTTTGTCTAACTTTTAAAGGAGAATTATGGAGGTGACACAACATCAACTGTACTTTAAAAGTGAAAATTTTCAAGGTGATTATCAATGATACAGTAGAATGTAAAAGTAGATCTATTCATTTTGTGGGCTCTTTTAAGTTACTCACTAGCACATTTAGTGATTGTACGTGGAAGGAGATCCAGGATTTCAGATGAGTTGTCTTCAGAGCTCGGGTCTACAAAGTTTGTAGAGAAGTGAACTGGAGAACAGGAAAAGAGGACATGGCCAGCAGAGTGGCCACTTTTTGCAGCCATTGAATAATGGTGTCTCCGAGGCAAATCATTAGCCTTGCATCTGTAATCACTGTGCTATGAAGGCAGAGAGGGGAGTACAATAAAGAACTGAGTGTGAGTTCCTTGAAATTCTTCACACTGCTAGGCATTTTTCTTTCACCTCTTTGAAACTGTTACATTAGTACTTGGGCAACAGCAGGATGGGGTAGATTAAGGGGGGACTTGGGACAAATGTTCAGTAGCATCTTTGTGTGGGTATGTATGTGTGTGCACACTGTGGAAGGGCACACAGTTCAGAGAGTTTACAGAAAGTACAAATGACAAAGTACGTAGGTGCTGGCCCATTTTTGCAAAGATACACATCCAGAAAATTGAGCTAAGGCATTAGAGGCAGGCAAGTCCTTGAGTTCTCACCAGTCAGGACTCAGATTCGGGAGGTGATAGAGCATGAACTGGAAGATAAGGGGTCAGTAATAGCAGGTCCTTAGTGTCTGGGCTGTGAGTGTTCAAGATCCATACAAGCTTCCACGTGAAAGGGAAGTGTGCCAATGCAAGAGAGCAATGTCTTCTAACTGGTTTGAGGTGTGGCTGAGTCTGAATCTGACATTGGAGACAACAAAGTGCATCTAACTGAAAGACAAAAAAAGTGTACTTCAAAAACATTCACAGGCAGATAATTTTTTATTAAGTCAATTATGCACATTTGGGGGCATTTTGTCTTAAAGCAGCTCTAATTTACTAAGGATCACCAAAACTCACCAAGTCGTTTTGTTTTGGCCACCACAGCATGAAGTGCAGTCACTTTGTGTTGTTACTCTTTTGTGTGCTCTGATTCTTAATTGGTAGTATTGCAGAGGGCTTGAAAGACTGGTAGAGGAAAAGTCTGGGATTTTTGGTTTGAGCTGTACCACTTTCCTGGTCTCGCTCTGCTCTCCTGCTCTGCTTCTTGAGCCTGGTGCCCAAGGGACACAGACAAGAAATATATGGGTCCTTTAGTTGTTTCAGAGATGTGCATGTACTAGAGAAACAACTTTCTCTTTTGTTATGTTGACTTTCATGGCATATCTTGGTGGATGGTTATGCTAACAAACACTCAGTCCCTTTATTGTTCTTCCAAACACCTGCCTCCTCAAGAAGTAAAGGTGGGAGCTGAGAGGTTGGCAGTGGGACGGAGGTGATAAAGGAGGTGGGGAAGAAGTTGCATCCTGCCAAATCTGCTTAGAGATTTCTATGGTTTTTGATACCATTCACATGATTCTTAAACTGCTGATTGCAGACTGTGGTCTGACCTGAGATGAGTACATGGGGAGTTGCCTGAAATTTCACATGAGAGGAGTTGGGTGGAAAAAAACAGGGGGCTGGCAAACATGAAATGTGAGTTTTACTTTCAGCTGTGTCACCAAGTCACTCTGAGACATTAAGCAGGTCATGTAGCCCTTCTGTGCATTAGTTCTGGCTGTCACTGAACAGGCATTAAAATAAATGATCAGCAAGAAATTTTGATGACATGAGAAAACACTCATGTAAGTACAATATAAGTGGAACAAAACAGGTTACTGACTTGAATAAGAAACTCACTTAGTATCATCAGACTAGTAATTGCCCAGCAGAAACTTAGGTCTATCTGTTATCAAAACTCATGGTCTTAACTACTATGAACCTTAACATCAATGTGGTGGAAGCCAGAATGTTATATTTCAAATGGCAGTTCATCATGGATCTCCTGACATCTGGTACAATATTAGGCAGAAGGGAAGTCATTTTTGTTTCCACCATTGTCACATAGCCCATGTCTTCAAGCATCACATGCCCTCCAGCACCCGATTTCTCTGTGTGAATCAAACTGATTCACTGAAAGGAAAGCTGGAGAAGATGAAGCAGGGTGGGGTGGGGGGTGATATATATAGTTTACTTACTGTTTGGCAAGAGGAAAGATGAAACTGCTAACTTAAAAGAAAAAAAAATGCATGTTGCTTAGTCTTTTTCCTGTTTGCAATGCTTTCTTCCCCTTCCTGGGGAGTTTTGCCTTGGCATAAGAAATTCTTAGCACATAGAAAATTTCTTTCCTCTAAACATAATCTAAATGTACATGAACTAGCACATGAAGGCAGAGTTTTTTGGGGTTTTTTGTAAGTCTTGATAACAGCCCTGTGACAATTAAGGATGGGTATTTATTTGTAATTTGGTTCAAATGATCAGTCTAGCTCTTCAAAGTGAAAATGATAGAAATAAATACAAAATCGTGATAGAGGAATGCCATCCCCAGACCCCATCAGGAGTCTATGACTTAACCTCCGAAACTTGTGAATAGGCAAACTTACGTGGGAAAAGAGAATTTGCAGATGTGATTAAGTTAAGGATTATGAGATAGGGAAATTATCCCGGATTATGTGGGTGGTTCAATATAATCACAGTGTCTTTATAAGAGGGAGGTAGGAGAGTTATAATCAGAGAATGTGACTGGGGAACAGGAGATGGGAATGATGCAGTTACAAACCTACAAACACTGGTGGCCTTTAGAAGCTGGAAAAGTCAGTGCACAGAATCTCCCCACGTGTCCGGAAAGAACATAGCCCTGTCCACACTCTGATTTTAGTCCCATAAGGTCCATTGTGAACATCTGCCCCCTAGAACTGTAAGATTCATGGTTGTTGTTTCAGATCACTCAGTTTATGATAATTTGTTATAGTAGCAATAAGAAAGTAGTACACTTATGATGAACTTAGATTTGTAAATATTATAGGCAGTAATTTCATGAAAGAATTTTCAAGGACAAATACTTTATTACAAACTTTTTTACTGAGGCTGTCCATCTCTTCAACTTGGAGAAAGCTTCTAAAAAGTTATCATGCCCTGGGAAGTCTAAAGGGATGGGCCAAAAATAGATAAATAGTCTGTTTTGCTCTCTAGTCCAAGTTTAGACAAATCCATTTATTTTGGGCACGTTCAATGCTTTACTGTAAAATTTATGTGTAGAGCAGAAGTGAGAGAAGGACCAATGAGCTGAAAGATAATCAATCTGCTTCCTCCGTCCTTGCTTCAGTGCTTCACACAGGAAATCTATTGCTGTGTCAAGTTCCAGAGAAGAGTTTCTTCTGTTCCAAGAGTTTTCTCAGTCTGAAACCCAGAGTTGAAGGAAGGGACAAGTAGGACAGGAGTGTCCCGCTGCTGATGGGCTGAGAGGATTGAGCACGGAGAAGCTGACAGAAAGAACTTCACCATGTCCACAGCTCCTTTCATACCTATGTGGAGGAGAAGGAGTGAGTGAAGGGCAGAAAATAAGAGAACAGAAATGCCCTACTTTGGGAGAACTTCTGACCTACAGCTACTACCAATACTGACAGTCTTCTTAGCGGCTGGTAAGTTTGAATGGTCTTTGGAAGAGTGATAGGAGAATGGCTGGTGAGAAACCTGGTGTCAGCTTTTCCTGAGCTGTCTTTGCCTTTCTTACGGAGCAATACAAGATAAACACAGTCATAGATGTGGGGGATGGGGCTGCTCCCAGATTCGTTTCACTTTATTAGCCTTATTTTCCTCTTTGCCATACTTATTTTATTTGTATCCAACTATAGTATACTCATTTATATGATTTGCCCCGCTCCCCCCTTTTTTGAACAAGGCAGAATAAATTAAATAATTTCTAGTAGCAATCCAAGTCATCTGGGTTATTTTTATCTTCTTTTCCCTTTCAAAAAAATTAAATAATAATCCCAACTCATTTAGGTCCATATTATTAACAGTATAAAATAGAAAATTTTATTGCTTTCTATCACTTTCTATGACCAGGTGCTTTAAAAAATATAATGTACTCATTGGTGGTGCATCTGTGATGCATGTCTGTATTTAGTTTCAATGTGTGTAGGCTGTAAGTGACATTTTTTGCAGGGTGGAGGGCGGTGGGGGAGGGTATAAGGGGATAAATGGTGATGGATGGAGACTTGACTTGGGGTGATAGGATTGTGCACCTGGAACCTGTATAATCATTTGTTAACTAGTGTCATGCCAATAAATTCAATAAAAAGGAAAAAAAAGAGAAAAAGACATCTTCTGTGCTAGAGGACACACTCTTCAATACCTAGGTTCCCGTAGGTGTTGCAGAGAACTTGGAACTGTGTGGGGGTGTCCTGGTTTCACTATAGAGGGTTGGTAGGAGTTGATGTGGGAGGGAGTTTTCAGGTTTCACTTTTAGTAAATGGGAGCAGTTGCAAGGAAACAGTGTAGTTGGTTTTAAATTTTATAATTTGATAATTAAAAGAAGAAAAAGTATTTTTTCTCATATGGATGACTTAAAAATACAGTCTGTCTTCCATCAAAAAAAAATTTGTTTCCACATGATAATCTTACTGGTGAGCACACACAAAATAACCACACTGTACTACTGTACCTTTCTGTGCAGATTTTTCACACACTTTTTCTCCTTTGATCTGCAGTGAAATAGGCACAGAAGACATTTCTCCATTTTACGAAGGCAGAGACTGAAGCTTAGAGAGGCGAAATGATTTGCCTGTCATTACTTGTATGTGGCAGAGTCACACCCGGGCACACCCAGGCACATCTGTGTGCATCACTAAACATTTGAATAGGCAACTTCCCTCAATATTTAGCATTATGCTTTTCACTAGAAAGCACCACTATTGATAGCACCACTAGAAAAAAATTAAGCCAATATTGGTTATAAACTTAGTGGAATATTTACTCATAAAACAAGCCAAGGGATCTGACATTTTCAGTAGTTGAGATTTTGTTGGGGAAACCTTGTACAGAAATCTGTGTAGGACCAAACTCAGCAGGGAAGCCATTGATGTCAAGTTTCACTGACTTGGGTAAAGGAAAAACAAAATCAAGATCAAGACCATATATGTAAGTGACCATATATATATATATGAATATATAAAATAGCTTGAAAACTTTGCATGGTGGTAGATGGTTACTACTTTTAGTGTGGTGAACATATTGTGAGACGTATAAATGCCAAATCACTATGTCATACACCTGAAGCTAATATAATGTTGTATGCCCACTATACATTAAATGAATGATTATTTCATTCCCCTCAAAAGACTAAAACATAATTGACAAGGTTGAATTTTAATGGTTTAAAGATTTGAATTTTGAAGCTATTTCTAAACACAACTAAGGGATACTACATATATCAACTACTACTGTCTGTGCTTATATAATTTAAAAGTTATCAAAAGTTTGGAATCAAGACACAAGAAAGCAAATTATGTACAGTGATTTGGCGTGATAAATTTACCATGAAATAATTTATAGTAAATGAGAAGCAAGCCACCTGGGGCATAAACTCATCTTTATTACTAGTTAGTACTGCTTTGTTTTTCATACTGCCAAACCTCAATAATTCACTTTAACTAATGTACAAAGTAAACGCACAAAGGAGCAAGGGAGCTAACGACTTTGGTGTAAAATACAGCATTAAAAAACCTATTTACCTTCATCTTTGCTCATTTTGCTTATAAATTCAAGCATTGTGGGAGGTGGTAAACAAGGTTTATTCCGAAAACACCTGAAGGCAAAGATGAAAACGTCTGAACGGCCCACTGCAGAGCAAGCTTGCAATTCTGAGACTGGTCTCCTTTCTTCCTGTTCCCTTCACCCCACACCTATTCTTCCTCCTTATTTTAGCCAATTATCTTCTATGTTTTCCTTGAGTTGAAATTATATTTTGCTATTCCAGTTAATATGATTCTACCTTTTATAAAAGTCACTGATGCTGAGATTACGAATTACTGAAAAGGAATTCTCCACTTTTTTCTTCCTTGGACTAATTTTGACCATTTATCATTATGCTCCACTAGGGGGCAGGCAGTAATAAGACGAAGAAAGAAAATCAAGACGGCTGATAAGTAGTTTCAGCAAGTTTGCAAAAGATGGAACATGAGATTAAAAGCAATTGCGAAATCATATGGTGTTTTACAAAAGCAATTGTGGGGAAAAAAGGGTTTGTCCTGATTAATTTCTGTTCTACCTTCCTTTTCTAGTTCATGTTAGTTGTGAATCTACATATAGTAATTTTAGATATGTTTTCTCTAAACATCCATGCTTAAGCGATTATGAAATTAATCGAAAGTCATTGTTAAAAACAGTGTATATGGAAGGGGTGTGTGTCTGTGGATAGTGTCTAAAAGTTATTAGCAAGCTGAATTAGGCAAAAGTCAAGCTATGATGACAATTTAAGAGAACATTTAAAAAAAATCAGTTCATCTTGAAAATGTCTATGAAACTAGTAAAAATCCAAAGATGGGAGAAGTTATAGTGGGATGGACTTGTCCAAGGCTTTATGGAGGAGATGGGTCTTGACCTGGGTCTTGAATGAGAAGTCTGGGAAAGGCAGAGCTACCAGTAGGCAGGTGTGGATGTGCAGCATGAGCAAAGGCAAGGTGGTTGGGGAGGGAAAGAACCCTCACCTGGTGGAGTAGAGATTGTGTGTTACACAGTCATAGGAAATAAGGCTGCATTTTGGGGGACCTTGATAGCTAAACAGAGGAACTTGGATACTGTGCAGTAAGCACTGAGGAACCACCTGTTGTTTTGTGAACAGGAAAATAATATAATAAAGCAACATTTTCAGAGAATAAGGTGGAAGCAGTGTCTCATTCAGTGTGAGTGGCACTTGGTAAAAAAAATTTGTTTTGCAGCAGGAGTCAAGAGCTCCTACCTTGAATGTCCATTTTAGAAAGTCCATGATTCTGCTGCAACATATTGGTGGCTGAGAAGGGAGGTTTCTTTGCAGAGGAAGATGTTAAATTCAGTACAGGGAAAGAGGAGGACTGGGAGGAAAATTCCAGGTGTGTTGTACCTGGAAATACAACACAATCCATTCATGGACTGGGAGATTCCAGAGAGTCCTCATAGAGACAAATACAGTAGAATAGGCATTAAATATTTTTGTGTTTGTGTCCTAAGAATGATAATTATCTCTGTCCTCTCAATAACAGAGAGCAAGATCTGAGAAGAGAAGGGAAGGGAGTTTTTAACCTTGAATAATTGGAGAAAAACTTCTAAAATTGAGGAGTAAGATGAGAACTTAGATATAAGGACGCTAATAGGTTGAGAATGGAAATAAAGAGATGAGACAGTTCCACAGTAGGTAAGTTCCCTCCTAATAAGGTCATGAGTATTTCGGTTAATGGTGCTAGTTAATAAAATAACCCAGTTGTTATTTGGTTTTATATTGTATCTGAGAAATCACTCTGCACAGTGACTAAAATTTAGTAACAACTGATACACTTTTCTTCCTTGTTATCACTGACATACATTTGATAATTTCTGCCTAAGATTAGGGAGAAGACCTGTGGTTAAGAAATAGCTTTGGATGTTGTAACAAAACTCATGTACGAGTCACAATAAGTTAATTATTTGCAGGAAGAAACAACACTGTTCATATATGAACACCAAGCAAACAATTTAGAAGTTTTCTTAGCTAGAGTATATATGCCTTATCTGTCCCCCAAAACTAGAAACAATCTTCAGAACAAAATCTCATTTGTGTTTAAGGAAAGTAGTATAAAAAAGTACCAGAAATAGCACTGGAAAGTGTTAGAAGTAAACCATTTTATTTAAAAATATCAGTTCCTTTGAGTTGTTGATGCTGTTGCAGGCTCTCCCGGGATCAGTCTCAGAGAGTTTTTCATAGAGGATGTTTATTAGGGGGGACAGTTGGAAGAAACACCTGAAAGGAAGGGCAAGTTTGTAGAGGGGGAAGTCAATCTGCAATTTCAGCCCTCACCTGATCCCCATGGGGAGCTGTGGAGTTAGAATGGCCTCAGAGAGGTCTTACATTGAATCAGCATGGCTGGGCCTTTATACGACGTTCATCTCAACCAGTCGTTGAATATGGGATGCCCTGAGAAGGGTCTGACTTTGTGCGAAGTAACTGAGTTGATCTTTGAAGATGCTGAGAGCTGAAGGCTGTGTGCTGATAGTGCCCATAGCAGTAACAGCAAAAAGTCGTTCCTTAGAGGAGATTTTGAGTGCAAATACTGTGCCCACCATAGCTGCTATTTCCATGGTCTTCGTTCCTTCCCCAATTTCTGAGTTTGTCTGTTACTATTTCCCTTCAGTTTAAATAAATTCTTTTATCATTTTTACTAGTGTAGGCCTACAGGTGAGGAGTTCCTGTAGTTTCCTTTTACCTAAATATGCCTCATTCTTAAAGCACATTTTTGCTGGATATAGAATTCTGTGTATTCTGGGTTGACTTATTTTCTAGCACCTTAAAAATGTTCTTTTACCACTTCTGATGAGAAGTCAGCAGACACTCAAATTACTGTTTCTTTGAAAACAATTTGTCAGTTTTCTCTGGCTGCTTTCAAGATGGTCTCTTTGTTGTTGTTTCTGGGCGCACAGCATATGTCTGTGTGTGGTTATTTTCACACTTATCCTGCTGTGGGATTACTGAGATTCTTGAATCTGTACATTTGTGCTTTTCAGAAAATTTTGAGAAACTTGCAATCACTATTTCTTCAAATATATTTTCTGCCAACTTTGTCTCTCTTCTTCTAGAACTCAAATCACACATATGTTTAAAGAAATTTTGCTCCTTCATCACTGGTCCCAGTAGCTATTATATTTTTATTTTCTTTTTTCTCTTTTATTCTGATTGGATAATTTCTATTGATATATTTCAAGTTTGCCAACAATTTCCTGTCTTAGCTCCAGTCATCTGTTAGGTCCACACAGGGAATATTTTATTTTAGATATTGTATTTTAAATTTTAGAATTTTCACTTCTTTTTAATTAGTTTATTTTTCTCTGTTGTGTTTTTCTCTTTTCCTTCATTTTTTTTGTGTGTGTGTGTGTGTAAAACATCACTGAGTATAGTTTAAGATCTTTGTTTGGTATTTCCAACATCTGGGTCACCTTAAGGTTAGTCTCTTTTTAATGTTTTTTTTCTCTCGAGAATGAGACACATTTCCCCAGTTCTCTGTATATTAAACTATTTTATTTGGGTAATGAATATTGCATCATTGAAACTCTGGATTTTGTTATATTGCTTTGTTGATTCCCCCTCCCCCCCAGAAAACATTTAACTCGGTTGGATTCAAACAGCCAGTTCTTGCTCTTGGACAGTGCCTTACATCTCAGTGCTTCAGCCTTTAGCTAGCTGGCTTCAGGGGTGCCCTCCCATGGGTGGCTTAGGGTCAGCCGCAGAGGTGTTTCTAGAGTTTGCACATAGGATATGGAACTCTTTCTCTTTCTCTCCATCTCTCTCAATTTTCAGAGAGAATTTTGGTTGCACCAAAGGTTTTCTTCAGAAAACTGTGGGTTTTATATTAGAGTTTTAGCTGTTCGGGGTGGTTCCAACTGCAGGCTTTGCTGAGACTGAAAATGGTAAAAATTGGGAAAAAATGGGACCCATACCTTCAACCCTGAACCCCTTCCTTCTTCCAAGGATTGGCACTCTTCAAGAATCTTCTTACTTTTTCCACTCTCCAGTGGCTTCAGAGAATTGTTTTCACATTTTTTCCACAACTTATAGTTGTTATATGAGAAAGCTTATTTTGCCACAAAGGAAGTGGAACTTTCTTCAAATCCTTGTATTTTTTAATATCAATCTGTTTTTACTAACTGATATTGATTTGGTTGTTTATACTGTCGTTTGGACATTGAGATTGAATGTATTATATCATTAAATGTCTTTTTGCTTTTTACATTTCATTCATGCATTGAATGTTTGGGTGTTTTTCACTTCCCCAAGGAAATCTCAATTTCCTTCCCCTCAACTCCCCAATTCTTATATATGTCTTTGTTGGCTTTAAAGTTATGTCATGAGATATAATTCTAACTACTAGCTGTGTCACCTTTAAGAAATTGCCTACTCTCTTTAGACAGTAATTTCCTCATTTGTGAAGGGAAAGAAATGTATGAGACTATTGAGGAGTATAGGGCTTTCAGAAAAGACAGAGTTTAGAAACCTTCAAATTACTCCTTTCATTTTATACAGAGGCAAATAGAGCCCAGGAATGTTCAAGAAATTACTAAAGATATCACTGAACTTTTTAGTGGATGAGCTGAGCTTGAAACTTTCCCACAGGATCATAAGTGGCAAGGAAAAGAGATGTGGCAAATATATGTGGAAAAATCTATGATTTTTAGATGGGATGTACTTGACATGCAGCAAGCATTGGAATGGAAAAAAGTAGCAGCTACAGGTTGAGATTCTTGTTTATGAAAAAGAAGTCAAAATTAAATGTGGGTCAATTGTTCTGTTAGTTAACAAGTGTGGGAGTGTCTGCCACGTATCAGACGCTGTGCTTCATGCTGGGAATACTTGAACAAGACAGACAGAGCCGCTCCTCTCATGGGCTCTGAATCTGGTAGGAAAGATATATATTAAATAAATCATTGCAAATCATTAAATCATACATAAGTGTATAAAGAGAAATAGAGGGTGACATAGAAATGCATAATTGGTATACATAATCCTCCCTGAGGGCTAAGGAAGACCTCGCTGTGGAAGCGATGTTTAAGATGAAGATGAACAGAAAACAGCTAACAAGAAGAGTTGGGGAGAGCAATATTCCAGACAAGTCACACAGCCTGTATGAAGGGCAGAGGGAGGTAAATTGTGACTGAAGTGGTAAAACAAGGATAAATCAACTATGTAGAGGCCCAGATGAAATTCTGGGGATGAGGAAGAGTGACGAAAGAAGGCACAAAGAGAAAGAAGAGCAGGTGAGACTTTGGCAAATAATACACTAACGTGCCTGAGGACATAGGCAGGCCTGCAGAGAAGGAGACAAACAGGGAAAGGGACAGGGTTGTTGCAGTCATGAAGGAAGGGATTTTAAGAGAGGAAAGTGGTTAATAGCGTCAGAATATGCCAAGGAATCCAGGAGCACAAGCACTGAAGAGAGACCAAGAATTTGATTATACCCCTTTAAAATTGTGGTTTGAATGGAAGGGTGTGTGAGCCACAAGAATGCTGGTATCAAGGAGAGAGTGGGTGGGGAGGAAATTGAGGCTGTGGGCACAGACCACTCATTCTAGAAGCTTGGCAGCAAGGACAGGATAAAGGGCAGCTAGAAGGAGAAAGCAGATTTAACACCCCACTCTCGCCCCCCATTAACATATGGGAAACCTGAGTGTGTTCAAAGAGTATCATTTGAGAACCTTCTGTGATTTGGTTGAGACATTTTTCCAAACTGGGTGTGTACATATATAGCTTTAAATTGTTTAGTGTTCTTTTCTTTGTTCTTGCCATTTTGTTAATTTACCATGAAATGCTATCTTTTCCCAAACGTTTATCAATTATGTAATGTAAGAATATCTCATTGTGTAGTGCATTTTGTGGTTACTGACAAATTTTTGAGAAAATATCCAAGTAGTAAATATTGGTAGATTCAAAATAGTGAATCTCCAGAAAATCATTCTCTCTTATCCTTTATTGACTCCCTCCCCAGAGGTTGTTTTAAACTAGTAATTTTCAGTAGATTGAGAGACAGAGTTGCCTGCAGAGCCTACAATGTTATACTGTGATGCCTGTTCAAGCCTACTTAATTGCACTTTTCAGGATATAGAGTCTGGATATCTGGACTTTTACAAATCTTTGCAGATGACTGTAATGAAAGCCACGGTTAAGAACGCTGTCCAGCCCCGGCAGGTGTGGTTCAGTTGGGTGGAGCATTGTCCTGTAATGAAAGTGTTGTGGGGTTTGGTTCCCAGTCAGGGTTTATACCTTGGTTATGGGTTTGACCCCCAGTCTGGGTGTGTAATATCCTCTGCCTGGTCTGGGCATGTATGATCCCTGATCTACCGTCTGGGCACATAGGGGAGATAACCAATCAATGCTTCTCTCTCTCAGAGATGTTTCTCTCTCTCTCTTTTTAACCCTCAGGTGAGGATTAAAACAAAACAAAACAAAAACAAAAACAAAAAACAACACTGTCCTAGGTCTTGCTTTATCACCCAAACTGTCCCTGTTGTTCCTTATACTCAGCACATAGCTGCTCACCTTCTGATTTATCTATCATCCCATGTGGATGTCTTTAACTGTCCCAGACGAGATTTCCGAGGGCAGAGACCTTGGCTCATTCATCCTACCATTCCCAAAGCTCTGCACAGCTACCCGGTGCTGGGTAGAAATACTCAGAAAATGTTTGTCAACCTGAACTTCTCCAAAATGTCTGTTGTGTCTAAATCACTCTTTCCCTCTCTGCTCCTCTTTCAGAGACCGAGTGTCAGTCTTTTCAAAAGCGAACATCCACTTTGCATTTTCCTCACCTTCTCCCAGTTCCTATAGGGCCCTGCTTCACTAGTTAGCCTCCTTAATTCTTGTAACCAAGCTCATCCTCTTTCTATCTGCATATATGTTGTGTTCTTCATTCTCAAATACCCTCTCAGTCTTTATGGTTCCAGATTTGTCCCATCTCTTTCAGGTTTGGCATGAAAGGAAAAAGCCATTGTCTCATTCTCCAGTACTTCTAAGGTCAAAAGTCCTGAAAGAGAAAGTCTACGTTTGTTGACGATTGCTTCTGGTTGGCTCCCTGCACTCTCTTCGTGCTCCTCCCTCTGCACTAACTCCGTCTTTACAGCGCCTGCAGGGCTCTGACCACCTTCTGGTCGGCAAGTCATAAAACCTCTTCATCCTTGCTTTAAGACTTGCCCCATATGATGATGCCTTTCCTAAAACCTCCTCTTTCCCTGTTTAACAACCTGCATTTACTGTCTACATTTTTCACCACTTTTTGCTAAATCCATTTCCTCCAGCAGATTCCTTTTTTTAAATGTTTCTAAGATTCTGATTTTGGCCTTTTCTCTAATTTCCACGCCAGAGAATACAATTTGGCAGCCCATAGGTTAGATCTGACTTGCAGATTCTTTTTAGTTGGCTCATGTAATATTTTAAAAAAATTTGAATTAGTTGCTAATATTTTAAAATTGGGAGATTTTACCCCAAAACCTTGACTTAGTGTCTAGGGTTGCTGTGAAGATTGAGTTAAATGAAATATATAAAGCCTTTAGTGCTGTCTCAATTTTATAAGCATTCAAAAAATGGAAACCTAATTATCATTTTGCAGTTTTCAATGGTCTTTTGTAGATATTGTTTCATAAAACTGGGGTGGGCACAAAGAAGTTTACAGTTGTGAATAAATGAAACGTAGTTAATAAAGCTATTGTAATAATTGTAACCTGCATGTCTTTTTCCATACAAACAACTGTGAACCTACTTTTGCCCATCCTTTTATTCAATAAGCCCCTACAGTTTGGCTTTTGGGTTGCTTACAGTTTTTGAGAATTACAAACTATGCTGGAATTAATATCCTAGTACATATGAGGTCTGTCCAGGTATCAAGCCATGTAATAGGAAAAATAGAGAAACTTATTGAAGAAGATACAAGAAACATTGTACATAGGAAAATGACACCTCAGTCCCCTTCAAAGTAGGCTTCTTGGGACTTCACACAGTTCTCCCAGTCGCCATCAGCTGCCCCTTGTCTATTTTTGCATATCTGATATGCATATGAGGTCTGTGCAGAAAAAGTCCAGCTATCACTAATATAATGAGAATGGTTTGTGTGACATTGATGTAACCTGGCAGCCAAGGTGAGTGGACTGGAATGCATATGTGTGAATAATGATGACTTCACTGTACTAGTCAGTGGGGGCAGTAGATGCTGTTGAGTGAGCACGTTTACTGTGTGGCCATTGCATTAAAAATGACTGAGCAAAGAGAGCATTGAATCTGCACCAAATTATGTGTCAAACTTGAACATTCCTCCATGGAAACTATCTGGATGATTCAGAAAACCACAGATATGGGCAACTGGTGATTGGCAGCTTCATCAGGGGACAATGTGTCTGTTCATGTATCATCTCTCATGCAGAAATTTTTGGTGAAATATCAAATCACCCAGGTGACTCAGGCCTTCAACAGCCCAGCTTTGACAACCTGCAACTTCTGACTTTTCCCAAAACTAAAATCACCTTTGAAAGGGAAGAGATTTCAGACTGTCGATGAGATTCAGGAAAATACGACAGGGCAGCTGATAGTGATTGGGAACTTGTGTGAGGTCCCAGTGTGCCTACTTTGAAGGGGACTGAGGTGTCCTTGTCCTATGCACAATGTTTCTTGTATCTTGTATCTTCTTCAATAAATGTCTCTATCTTTCATATTACATAGCTGGTTACCTTCTGGACAGACCTCATATATATTCACTATCTATCCACTACACACCAGTTCCTTATTATCACTGACACATGTATGTATAAAAAAAATCTGCCATGAACCAGGGGAAAAAAATTGGTCTCCAACAATTAGTGTTGGGCTATGTGATAGTAACTGCCTTAAAAAAAACCCCAGAAAACCAATATTAAAAAACCTAGCCCAACATTATTACTTTTATTAGCTCTGTGTCCTAACAGACTGATACAGACTTTGTGATTATCTTAAAAAAAATTAGGCTCAGCAATATGCTTTTTATTAGCACTGTGCACTAACCAATTTATATGGACTCTGATTATACTGCTTTGGAAACTAAGATGAAACTTATATTTATCGTAATTCTTTTTGAGTTCTAAATTTTATCCATCCACTGGTTCTTATTGAATTTTTGTGTTTTAGAACTTGTTACTTTTCTTAAACATTTCTCCTTTTCCCTTTTTATGAACAAGTTGAGTGTTTTATTTCTCTTTCTATGTTGTATTTGAAGAGTATAATTATAGTTACTGGCTAAGTCGCCCTTCAACACATTATTAGGCTCGTCTTTTGTCAGCCTTTCATATCCTTTGCTCAGTTTTTAAAGTGGGTTGTCCATCTCTCTATTTTTTATTGATTTATATGTTTTCTGTATGGTTTTGGGGGAAGCAGACTTTTGCTTATCAAAACTGTTGCAAATATTTCACAAATTGCTTGTCAACCTTATGAATTTTTTATGAATTTTTTTACACTACAAAAGTTTTAAATTCTTTCTACAGTCAAATTTCTCAGTATTTTTTCGCAGTATTCAGTATAATGTCTATGTTTTGTATCAGGCTTACAAAAGTTTCTTCACTGAAGGTGACAACTGTCCCAGTTTCCCTGGTTTCCAGGACCCAATGTCCTGCATCCCGAGAGGCCCCTCAGTCCCAAACAAACCGAGATGTTATCACCCTATCAGTGTTGAACGTAAAAATGAAATTACCTATATTTTCTTTCAGTACTTATTTACTTATTTATTTATATTTAGATGTTTAATTCATTTTATTTTATTTTTATGTGAGAAATGAGACAAGAATCTGGTTTTATTTAATTTTTTTTCAAATGGCTAGCTAGTTCTCCTAATACCATGTCTCACTGATACAAATCACCATCCCTCATTCCTATTATGAATTTGAATGGCCTCTTTTATCAGCTACTATCTCATTTCAATATGTGTAGATGAAGCAACTGAGGTTCAGAAAGTAACATATTCAAGATTAGAGAAGTAATAAACGGAAGGGCCAAAACATTCAGTTTCTTACTCTAAAAATTTTGGTGTTTTTCTCTATTTTTGTCTCTGCTAAAAGTTTGGATTTCCAAACAACATTTTGCTTACTGAACACCTAATTAGGTGTTGTCTGCTCCTAAATGTTGACTTTCAAAATGTAAATCACTTTCATAATTTAAAGTGTAAGACCATGAAATACATGCCATAATACCAGAATCAATTTTTGAGACATTATGTTTAAAAAGTAAGTATTAATTGTATTTCTTGAGTTTCTTTGCACTTACTATTTTAAGTTTTTACATTAACATAAACAATACATATTGCTGAGTATATATTCATATACTCCAAAGAATAATTATAGAGTGACTCCCTATGTAAATTACAAACAGACTATTGCCATTCCTTCCTCTATAACCTCAGCCTCTGCTCTAAAGGGAGCCATTATCTTTGGGACAATCATTCTCTTCCGGTGATAATCATTCCCTGTTATTCTTTACATTTTACTAAGTATGTGTGTATGTAGTCCCTAACAATGAAATTAGTTTTGACTATTTTGTATAGTATATAAATGAAATCACATTGTGTGCATTATTTTGTAACTGCTTTTATTTACTATTAAAACTATTACTGGTTATTTACTAAGTATTATGTTTGAGATTTATTCATTTTTAAGTTTGTAGTTGTAGTTCATCAATATAAATAATTTTTATCTTAGAATTTCAGATGTTTGCAAAATAGTTTTTTCCCCTGGAAAAATTGTGGCACAGAAATAACGTGATTTAAAATGCTCTACTATGTGTGATAGATCTTCACTCCAGTGCCATAAGAAGAAAAACCACTGGTGAGAGACTGATCATCTTAGAAGGCAGAAAAGAAAACATTTCCTTTGCTTCCAGTATTTACCACTAAATTAATGTGTTAGTCTTCAGGTAGGTTTAGTAGAGAAAAAGGTTACATGTGTCTCTTATTCCAACTGACATTCCCATTTGTTATTTAGAAAATAACAAAATTTGGGGGAAATTTTTGTTGCCTTTAATTATTCCTACAAGGTGATACTTCTTTTTTACTTATGTAGCAGAAACAAAATTATAAATTAGATCCCCTCCCCCCAAAGCTAGAAAGTTCATGGATATTCTGGCTAAGATAGACTTCCACTAGTTCCCAGATCACAATGTGAAAATCACTGCATTAGAGGCAGAAATGAACTAGCCTATCTAGGTTACAATTCATCTTATTTTGGGGACCTCTGAAAAAATTTATTTTCATAACTTCTTGGTTGAATCCATTCATAACTCTAAAAACTTTCAGAAAATAATACTGTTATTTCTCCCCTACATCTGCAATATGCAGCTTTAGAGGTGGTAGTACATTCACTAACTAAAATGCTTAGGTTGATATTTTAAGGTTTTTGGGGCCAGAAATTTATAGTAAAGTGTTTTATACTGTATTGACTTTGCTGAACTGGTGCTTAGAAAAAGTTATGTGCTCAGTGTAGTCAAATAAAAGTTGTTCTGGCAATGTAACTTGAATTTTTGGGTCTTTGAGTGATTAAGATCTGGGTCTGAAAGTTGTATTAATTTTAAATAAAACCTTGAATCTTTAGGAGAAGTGTACTGCTTCATTTTTACTGGGTTTAAAACCTTGGTTTGTAATGCTTTCTGAATATAGTTCATGAATTATTCCTCACAGTCTGTGTTTTGTAAAGAGCAGAACTAGAAAGGATAAATTCATTTAATTATCTAAAATGATTCAGGAAAAAAGAAGCAGAGCAAGAAGTAAAACCCACATCTCTTATATTTTTCAGCCATTGCCTAATCCACAATGGTCTGGCTCTCTATTTTTTTTTATAATAACTTGCACAGTTTTGAAGTTGGAAAGCTAGAAATATCAAATGAAGAATGAAATAATTCTATTTTTTGGTTTTCCTCATGTAAAATATCAAGATATTTCCACAGATTTCAACATGTTGAAATGTATTTCAATGTATTCTGTATTGTTTTTAAAAGTAGTAAGTTCATTAAATGTTAAATAACAATAAAGATGATAAATAAAGGTGTGAAGATCGTAACAAGCAATGAGATCAACTTCTCACTGGTTCAGTGCTGTCACAGAGGCCTTAAGTCCTGGAGAGAAATTTCAAAAGAAATGTAGAAATAGAACTATTCCACATTATTTTCTCTCACAGCTATATGGTCATCTTATTAGAGCAAAGTCAAATATTTTCCGCTACAGTTTTGCCCCAATTTAAGGATTCTTTTGGTTAGAATTTATTTATCAGACTCCTCACTCCTTTGTATTGCCCCCAAACATGGGTAAAAGGGCAGGAAATCTTAAACTTTTTTTGTTTCCCACCTCTATGCATTAGAAATAATAAATAAATCTAAGCAAATATAAAACCTTTTAAAGTATGGCATAATCTACGTTCTGTTTTGGTTAAAAACTATTACTGGTTTTTATTGGAAAGTGTGAAATAACAGAAAGCCTATCTATAAGTTTTTTAGTCAGTAGAGCACAGCAGAGCACAAGATTTTACACTAGATAAAAACTGCTTAACCTCACTAGAAAACCATGTGCTGTTTCTGAGAGCTGTCTTTCCCCTCCCTGGAGGGAGCCCTGGGAGCATGGGTCTGCACAGTCATGGCTGGATGATGTCTGTTGCGTGGGTGGTGCATGCTGCTCAGGCCCATGACAGTGATGATTGGGAAAGGAAATTTATGGTGTTCAAAGTGGGTGAGAGGTTTCGTTAGCAGTAAAATCACAAGACAATCTTATTTCTGAGGATGATTTTGACTTAGATGGAAAAATTTTCTTTTTTCAGTGTTAAGGGTTTTTTTCGTTTCTGTTTTGTCTTGTTTGTATTTATGTGGATACATGTTCTAATGTTATGTGTATTAAAATCTGAGGTTTATATCCATTTTAACAAATTTTGTTTCATGGTTTGTTCTTTCTGTATTCTAAGAAATCTTTTTGTATATATCAAAGTCACAGAAATTATCTCCTATGTTTTCTTCTAGAAGTATTACAGTCTTAGCTTTTACATTAAAGTCAATAATGCAGTTTAAGGTAATTTTTTTTGTATGTAGTGTTAAGTAAGGGTTGAGGTTCTTGTTTTCTTATGGATATCCAATTATTCATGACCAGCTGTAGAAAAGACTTTGCTTTCCCCTTAAATTGCTTTGTTGAAAATTGATAGACCATGTACCTCTGAGTCTATTTCTAGGCTCTCTATTTTGTTCTCTTGAAGTATGTGTCTATCCTTTAGCCAATGCCAGATAGCCATGATTATTGTAGCTTCATAGTAAAGCTGAAATTAGGCAGTATAAGCCTTGCTATCTTATTTGTGTTTTAAACATTGCTTTGGTTATTCTAAGTTTACATTTCCATATAAATTTCAGAATCATCTTCTTAATTTTTACAGAAATGACTACTAGATTTTAATTAAGATGCATTGAATCTATACAACAATTTGCAGAGAACTAACCTCTTATCAATATTGAGTTGTTATGTCCAAGAACAAGGTATTTACCTCCATTTATATAGGTATTCTTTAGTTTACTCAGTAATGTTTTGTAGATGTCAATGTACAGGCCATGGACATCTTTTGTTAAATTTATTCCTAGGGTTTTATTGCATATTGTAAATAAAATTTATTTTTAAAATTTCATTTTCTAATTGCTGCTAGTACATAAAAACACAATTGCTTTAAAATATTATTAGCATTTTATACTATGACCTTGCTGTATTTGATTAGTCCTGCCAGTCATTTTATAGATTCCTAAGAATTATGTCATCTGCAAATAGAGAGTTTTGTGTCTTTGCTTCTGATTGACATACCTTTTTTCTCCTTGCTTTATTGCAATGGCTAGGAACTCTAGTACAACATTGAAAAGAGGTTCTTGCTTTGTTTTTGATTTCAGAGGGGATATATTTCATTACTAAAAATGATGTTAACTGTAGGATTTTCACAAATGCCTTTTAACAGTATGAAGAAGTTTCCTTCCATTTCCTTCCTTCCATTTTTAAAAATCAGGAAAATCATGAATGAGTGCTAAATTTTGTCGTGTTTTTCTACATCTGTTGAATTGATCTTATGTGTTTTTTTCTTTTATTCCCCTCATACTGTGAATGTCATTGATTTCTGACTGTTCAGTTAACCTGCATTTGTGGGAGATACTTCATATGATTATGTTGTATTATTCTTTTTATATAGTGCTAGATTTTATTTACTATTATTTTGTGAAAATTCTCTGTGTCTTATGGTTATCAAGGTTATGGGTCTGTTTTTTTTTTATTCTGCTTTTGATGTGTGGTTAATTCTACCCTCACAAGGTGAGGAGGGAAGTATTCCCTCCTTATCTATTTTCTAAAAGGGTTTATTTGTAGAACTGATATTACTTCTTCCTTAATTGGATTTGATTAACATAAAGTAATGAACATTCTTTTGTTGTTTTTCATAAGTGCATATTATCTATATTAATGTTCCTTATTTCATTCTTGATATTAGAGAACTGTGTTGTCTCTATTTTTTTCTTAATAAGTCTACCTATTGGTTTATAAATGTTGAAGATCTTTTCAAAACACCAGCTTTTAATTTTGTTAATGTTTATATTGTTTCTTTTCTATTTTGTTGATTTGTGCTCTTGTCTTTTGTTTTTAGCTTCTCTAGATGAATTTTAATCACTTTTTTCAAATAGCATTTAAAATTATTAATTTTTGCCCTGGCCGGTGTGGTTCAGTGGATGGGGTGCCATCCTGTGAACCAAAGGGTTGCCAGTTTGATTTCTAGTCAGGGCACATGCGTGGGTTGTGGGCCAGGTCCCCAGTATGGGGGTGCACAAGAGGCAACCACACATTGATGTTTCTGTCCCTCTCTTTCGCCTTTCCTTCCCCTCTCTCTAAAAATAAATAAATAAAATCTTTTTAAAAAGTAAAATTATTAATTTTCCTACAGGCATTGCTTTAGCTACAAATCACAAATCTTATGTGTCGTACAAGGTCTGTCCAGAACTTATCCAGCCTAGTAATATGAAAAATAAAGATATTTATTGAAAAAGATACAAGAAACATTGTACATGGACTAGAATGCCTCAGTCCCCTTCAAAGTAGGCACCTTGGGACCTCACACAGTTCTCCCAATCACCATCAGCTGCCCTGTTGTATTTACCTGAATTTCACTGATAGTCTGAAATCTCTTTCCCTTCCAAACATGATTTTAGTTTTGTGAAAAGCCAAAAGCCCACCAAATCTGGACTGTAGTGGGGCTGACTCACCTGGGTGATTTGATGTTTTACTAAAAAGCTCTGTATGAGACATGATGTGTGAGTGGATGCATTGTTGTGATGAAGGTACCAATTCCAGTTGCCCATAGCTGTGGTCTTCTAAATCATTCAAATAGTTTCTGCAGAGGAATGTTCAAGCTTAATGCAAAATCTGATGCAGGTTCCGTGTTTTCCTTGCTTAGTCATTTTGAATGGCACGGCTTTACAGTACACAGGCTCACTTACCAGCATCTACCGCCCCCACTGATGAGTGCAATGAAGTCGTCATTGTTCACACATGTGCAGTCCGGTCCACTCTGCTTGGCTGTCAGGTTACATCAATGTGGCGCAAACCATTCTCATGATATTAATAATAGCTGGGCTTTTCCCAGGCAGACCTCCTATTTTTGCTATCATTTAGGCAAAATAGTCTGTAATTTCTTTTTAAATTTTTCCTTTGACCAAATTACTTAAAAACATGTTTAATATCCAAATAATTGGGGCTTACTTAAATATCTTATTGTTATTGTTTTCAAACTTACTTCTGTTTTAATAGGACATTTTTGGTACAATTTCAGTTTTTAACATTTTTTTGAGACTTGCTTTATGGCCCAGAATGTGATTAAAGTTGGTGAATATATGATGTGCACTTGCAAAGAATGCATATTCTGCAGATGTTGGGTACAGAGTTCTAAAAACATCAATTAGGTTAGTGCAATTAGTAGCCATGTTAGTAATTATCTATTGCAATGTAATGAATTTCCCCCACACTTGGCAGCAGCTAGGGAATATGTATTTTAAAGACTATATTTATTTATTTTTAGAGAGAGAGGAGGTGAGGGAGAAAGAGAGGGAGAGAAACATCAATGGGAGAGAGAAACATTGATTGGTTGCTTCTCATACATGCCCCTATTGGGGACTTGAACCCATAACCCAGGCATATGCCCTGACCAGGAATTGAACTGGCAAACTTTGGCTTTGCTGGGCAACATCCAACCAACTGAGCCATATCAGTCAGTGTGGGAATCTGTATTTTAAAAGATACAAATACATTTACAATATAAATATTGATATTTTTTATTCCAATTTAGGACTCAGGGTTTTTACTTAAATTTATTCATTTTTACATTTATATCTTTTCTCTCACACTGAAAGACTGAATGATGCCAACATAATAACTTGTTTGATTTATCCCTCAACACATATAGAAGAGTTTGAGAATAAAAATACCAAACACCACTACCAACAATATGATTATTGAAAATAGTTTCTCTTTTGCATTTTTGTCATTAAGTTATGTTCCACAGAGGCATACAGTGAAGTTACTATGTTTTAAAAGTCATTTGGGTAGCTTCTCCATATGTGGTTATACAACCAGCTCTACATACAGTTAGGTTCATTTACATTGTTTTGCTTTATAGTCTTTGTGTTTACAAAAAGTTGGATTATGTTTTATCACTATGTAAAATGGTTATATGGTTCCAAAGTCAATTCCATAACATCAGGTATAGTCAGAGACTTCTTATTTCTATTCCTGTCCCCATTACATATTTTTTTAGTTTTGAAATTATAAGAACAAAAGAAACAAAACACACATACTTATATGTCTCCCTTCATGTCCTAGATTAACGGTAGCATACTATATGCACTTTTATCTATCCCACTTCTTTAACTTAACAATGTATCCTGGATGTCACTTCATAATTGTTTATGGAGCTATCCTTCATTCTTTTAAAGAGTTTCACTGTACTTCCTTTTGTGGATGTACCGTGGTTTAGACAACTAATCCCCTGTGAGTGGCTATTGGGTTATTTCTAGAAGTCTTGCCATCACCACATTGAATGAATAGTCTTGTGTATATAATCTTTTCATACTGTTGCCAGTGCATCTTTGGGATAGATTCCAAGAAGTGATATTGTGGGTTCAAAAGGAAAATGAATATGTAAGTTTTCTATGTACTGTCAAATTTTCCTTGATTTAAATTGTAACATTGCACATTCTCATCAGCAGTCTGTAGACATGCCTATCTCCCCACAACTTTGCAAATAGAGTATGTTGTCAAAATTTTATATTTTGACAATCTTTTGGTGAAAAATGGTATTTCTATATAGTTGTAAATTGTATTTCTCTTACTACCATGAGTGGTGTTGAGCATCTTTCTATATGACTAAGAAATATTTGCACTTTTTTTCTATAAAATAACTGCCAATATCTTTAGTGCAGTGTGCTATAGGGTTGTGTTGACCTTTATTTTTAACTAAGCTTGAGACAGTCACATGCCAGAAAGCTGTGCAAGCTACTCTACTAAGCATTGAGAATGCAGAGTGAACAACACAGGTGAAAATCCCTGCCCTCATGGAGCTCATAGTCTAGTGAAAGGGTGATGATGGCTTTGATCCATGAATTTGGACAATTTTCTCAAATTCTCCTCCTTAACCATTCCAGTTCTGGTCCAAAATTCATGTGCTTGAATCCACAGGCCATTATACTTCTGATTCTATGGACTTGCCATTTGATGTACTTTTCAGATTTTTTGTCTCTTAGTGTTCCCATAAAAACATACCTTGGACTTGTTTCATCAACTTTCAGTTTAAGTTGACTTGGATAGCCTACTTGTCCTGGTGCATTTCTTAGGATCCAGACCTTGGTTTCTAGTCGCTGCAGCAAGACCTACTGTGTAAGAATACTGGGGCGACTGGATCAGCTTCCAAGCCATGTGGCCTTGGCCAAGTTGTTTCATCGCTGTGAGTCTACATTTCTTTATGTGCAAAATGAAGATAATAATACCTGTCAGGATAGAGAGACTGAAAAAACAAAATAAGCACATTACCAAAAACATCTCTTTTTAACTACAAGTGCTTAACAATTATTATTTTAAAAGAATGCTTTATTAAAGAAAATGGCAACCCAGAGGGGTACTGGGTTCAAAATTTCTCCATAAAAACACTGTGCATTAAATTTTATCCTAAGATGTTTGTTGTTTGCTGGTCAGACACACTCACTGCAGATGCACTAGGAGTGCATCCCTTCATTGTGAACACTTTCTAGGGGGTTTGTGCCTTCACAGTGAGAGCCTGTCGGTATGCAGCCTCAACTCTAATCACATATACAAGTTTTTTCACTTTCTGGCAATACTGAAATTTTTGTAGTTCTTTGAAAATCCCATGTGATTTTATGCCTTCTTCTAAATACCATTCCTCCTGTGTGCAATTTTCTTTTTTCTTGCATCTTCTCTGGAAAACTCATCCTCTAAGATCCAGCTCAAATACCTTCTGTCATAGGGAGTCTTCCCTAATCTCTCACCCATACTCTCTTAAATTAAACATCTCTTCTTTTTAATTTCTGGACATTATGCACACTTCTATCATTACACTGAGAACTTTACATCATCATGTTTTACATAGCTGCTTCCTGGCCTGGAACTTAAGCGCTTGGAGAGAAGAGGTATTGTTTATTATGGTGTTTCTGTGCCTAGCAAGTACTTTGCCAGTAGTTACTACTCAAAATATGTTTATAGAGACTGCCACTTAGAGTTTGCTTTATGAAATTTGAAGTTGATAGATAGTTGTTCACATAATGTGATTTTAACAATGTTTAGGAAAATCCTTTTTTTGTTCCATGACAGCACCTAATCAATACAGCACTACTAATCTTTTTCTACCTAGTCACTAGTTCCTAAAAATCTGTAACAGATAGTAAAACCCTTTCTTCACAGAGGTAGATTAATTGTATATAAGCCTGGGAGAAGAAATACTTTGATTTGAGTATTAAGACAGGAAAGGAGTGAGAGGCATTCTGGGCTTGAAGTAAGAGGATAACAAATAGGCAGGAAGATCAGGCCACAAGTTCAAACTGGGACAAATTTTTTTGAGACTTTTGCTCTCCTGTCATAATTTGTGTTTTCATTGGCAACTGCAATCCAAAAATGGCTTCAGGAATGTGAAAAAGTGTGGTTTTAACTAGGAGTCAGAAATATTAATATATATTTCTCTTTCCACCTCATTTCAGGGTACTTAAGTGCAGGAGTGGAGGGTTTTACTACATCAGGCAACTCAACACAGCAAATGGGCCAGAACAATAATGGTTCGGGTAATGCTCATCTTTTAATGATAATTCTAACAGGGTTGTGAAGTTTTTATGTTTTAGGATGTTGAATTGTTGTATATGCATTTGTAGATTTTATTGTCTAAAAATACTACTTCTGTTTAAGATTGTTGGTAAATTTTTTATTCTGAAATTCTTTCTCTGTTTATTTAGTACTATTTCAAGAATGTTATCACTAAACATACCAATATTCACAATATTTTTCACTCAATGTTTGAAAGAAAGAAGGTGAAGGAGTTAGCCAAAAACATATATGCATAACCCATAGACCCAGACAATGGTGTGGGGATGGCCAGAGGGGAGGGGGTTGAGGGCTGCCTGGAGGTAAGCAAGTGGGGTCGGGGGGTGGGCAATGGGGCAAATTACAACAAACAAAATATTATACTCTAAATCAAGAGTCAGCAAACTAAGGCCCATGGACAAAATCCAGCCAGCCATATATTTTTGTAAATAAAATTTTATTAGCCCTGGCCAGGTGTCTCAGTTGGTTGGAACAACTCCTGTACACCAGAACATTGCAGGTTTGATTCCCCATCAGGGCACATACCTACATTTCAGGTTCCATCCTCAGTTGGGATGCATACAGGAGGCAACCATTGATATTTCTCTCTTACATCGATGTCTCTTTTTCTCCTCTCTTTCTCTCACCCCCACCCCCCTCTAAAATCAGCAAAAACATGTCCTCGGGTGAGGATTAAAAAATTATTGGAACAAGACCATGCTTACTTAAGTACTTAAAGTTATTTAAGTATTTAAGTTATTTAAGTACAATGCAGGGCTTCCTTGTTTATGCAACAGCAGAGATGAACACTTATAACAGAGAACATATGAACTGCAAAAACTCAAATGTTTATTTTTTTGTTCTTTATGGAAAATATCTGCAGATTCTGATTTTTCTCTTCCAATACTCCTATCCCACCTTACTTATACTCCTGATTCTTTTTTTCCTCACCTGAGGATATATGTGTATTCAATGATTTTAGAGAGAGAGGAAGATGGGGGTAAGGGCAAAAGGGAAAGAGAGGGAGAGAGAGAGAGGGAGAACACCCACCAGGTGCCTCCTGTAGGCACTGAAACTGGGGATCAAACTCACAACCTAGGTATACTATGCATATGCTGTGACCTGGAATAGAACCTGCAGCCTTTCGGTATACAGGATAATGTACACCACTTACCCACCTGGATAGGGCTACTCCCCTTATTTTTAATAAATCTTCAAATTTCCCTCTTGATGCATCCCAATGGAAATTCCAACAATACTATAATCAAAAGTACCTACATTGTAAATTTTCTTCTATTACAAACACACAGCCTTGGTTGGTGGTGAATTTGACAATGGAAGAAACTGACAGACCCCAGAACCCTTGGAAGCTGGCTGTGGTAGGATGGGAGAGGTCTGGAGAGACTAAGCTGTATTTCATGCTGTGAATTTTAGAGCTTTAGAATCTAGAATATCTAAGTCATAGTGTGATCCTGGTAAGCCCTCTGAGGTCAGCTCTGACTTCTTATCTGTTTCTGGAATAGATTTTTGAGTTTCATATAAACTAAATACAATAGTTAGAATCTCATTCTTTGTCTTCCTTCTGGCCAAAGCCAATAACAGCTGCCTAGAAAAGCCCAATTATTTCAGAGGTCTGTTTGTTGTTCATTTCTAAGAACTTTACTGCACTTCTTTGTTTATTTTTTAATGTGGTAGAACTGGGTGCAAAATTAGAATGGGGAGCAAGAGTATATTTTTATAACCAGAAGTCTTGTAAATGCTTAGTGAATGGTTCAACCCAGAGGAAGAAATCTTTTAAGCTTTTAAATCATAAGGAATATTTTTAAATCACTGTTGTTTTAAAAAACAGTGCTACAAAAGAGAAAGTTTTTGAGAAATCAAATTTCAAGCAGATTAGGACTACTCTGATGTCAGAAATACTATAAAACCCAAAGAAGGGAATGTGCAGGGATCTCGAGAATAATGGAATTAGAAATTTGAGCTGGGTGAAGACTGCTGTTTTTTCCCCTCCTTCTCTCTTTATCCTCCACCCCACTTTGCTTCTGTTTCCATCGTCCCAATGTAGATGGATTAGTCAGGATTTCTCAAAGAAACAGAACAGGGTGTGTGTGTGTGTGTGTGTGTGTGTGTGTGTGTGTGTGTGAGAGAGAGAGAGAGAGAGAGAGAGAGAGAGAGAGAGAGAGAGAGTGAGAGAGAGAGAGAGATTTAAGGAATTGGCTCTTGGGATTATAAAAGCTTGGCAAGTCCAAAATCTGCAGGTTGAGCCAGTAGCCAGGAGACCGAGAGAAGAGTTGCAATTCAAGTGTGAAGGCAGTTTGCTGACAGAACTCCCTTCCCCAGGAGGTCAATATTTTTTTTAATTAAGGTCTTCGACTGATTAGGTGAGACTCACCCACATTATGGTAAAACTTTAATTTGCTTTACTTAATGCCTACTGATTACATGTCAATCTCATCTAAAATATATTCATAAAACATCTGGAATAATGTTTAACTCAATATCTTGGACCTTGGCCTAGCCAAGTTGGCATAAAATTAATCATTACAGTGGGAAAAATGGTGAAGGAAGAAGAATTAGCTATCCTTTACAATTCTGGCTTCAAAATTCTCAAGAAAGTCTTTGATTTGATGAGTTGGGTAAGGGGCTCATGGGGCACAAGACAACTTAAATCAGGACTATAATCAGCTCATGTGAGGTGCCCATGATGGCCCAATCCACTGTGGCTAAGGAGGGATGGAGGCAGGGTTATCTCATACAAAATAGTAGTCAAGAACTAAACAAGGTGTCTCACAAAAGGGAAATCATTGATTAATAGCTTATGAATATAATTTTCACATGTTAACACATTCCATTGATTGATGAAATATCTTTGATTTGTTTTTGCAAGGCATTTAATGTAATTTAGTTATGGTTAACTGATTTCCTATCAAGTTGTACATACGTTTTTGTGGAGAAACAGTGGCTTTCTTACCTATCTAAAGTTGATTTCATTTACCTTCTCTGAATATCTTTCTAGCTTCGTCTATGGATGGAAAGCAGAACCATACAAAAGTTCCTACAGAAGGTAATATACTTTTTGTTTTTTCCCCTGATATTGCTACACTGAAGAAATAGAGTGTTGAACTTTCTTAGACACACAGCTGATGGTCTGGTCTGAGGGCCAGCCCTGTGCCCAGTGTAGGAGTGTGGTGATCTGAATGCTGTGGTGGGAGGGACCCTGAATGACCCTCCTCTCCTCCCCCAAAGCAGTTGAATTCCATTTGGAAATTATGGAGCTTTCTCCATCAGGCACTGTGCTAGGTTTCACAGGGAATGCAAGGATGAGGAAGATGAGCAAGACTATGAGAGAGCCCTCAGGGAGCTCAGTTTTATGGGGGCACACAGACTTGAGCACAGCGATCATGTCAAGTGCACCAGGAGTCTGCAGGAGGGGGCTGTTAGCACCAAGGCTCAGAGAAGGTTTCACAGAGGAGGCATCATGTGAACTGGGCCTTAGAGGAAGAGGAGTGTTGTAATAGACAAAGACTGTGGTGCAGGGCCAGCCAGACCACAGGCACAATGTGAGGAAAGACGTGTACAAGCAAGCACTTGTGCTTGGTGTTTTCTTTCTGAAGTGTGGGAGCAATATAGGGAGTCATAGAATTGGAAAGGCAAGTCAATTTGCAAAAGGGCTTTCAAAGCCAATACAAAGACACTTCAATGTTTTCTTCAGGCAGCAAGAGATCTCTGAGGGGTCTTTGAGTTGCATGAATCACATCTGTGTTATAGAACAATGGGCCCAGTTGCAATGTCAGGTATGAATTGAAGATGAGAGTTTTGAGACAGAGACAGAAGTTAGGAGGCTTTTGCAGTATCCAGGTGCATAATGACAGAGATTTTAACGAGAGGATGGTAGTGAGAAAAGAATTCCGGAAAGCCAATTGGATTTTGTCTTTGTGTATAAGGCTGGATTGGAGTGGGAGGTATGCAGACAAAGGATCCAGAAAAGACAGGCTATGACTGTGGTGCTGGAGCAAATATGAGAATCCACCTTCTATCCCCAGTGAAGCAGGAGGTGAAATCATTCTAGCTGATCGGGAGGGATGGGGAATAGTTGTATAGACAGGTGCCAAACCCACTGAGTATAGGGCAGTGCCTGGCCATTGTAAATGATCACTACAGGCATTAAAAAGGAAAAAGGAGGGTGGATAAGTGTGAAACAATAGCAATTCTGTAAGAACTATCATAAAGGGGAATGGTGATTGGGTGACTGACTGAAAGTTACAGAATGGAGAAAGGTGAAAGAAAGTAGAATATGCACTGTGCTTAGATCCCTCACCATTGGAGTTACTATTTTGGATATTCCAATGGTCCTGTTAAAATGCATATGCTTATATGATTAGCTAGTACTTTCCAAAAAATAGAGTTAAAAACTTATAAATATTAGGCAAAAACATTAAAGCCTTGTTGTATTTAAAAGCTAAAGTTCCAACTCTTGAGAACATAGGAAAGCTTTCACAACTTGCTTCCTCACCTGTCTCTTTCTTTCTGGTATTATCTTCAGCATCTTTCCCTTGTGCACATGTCTTTTCACCCACATCTAGTTGGTCCCAGCAAGCCACATTCTTGTGTGCCACTAAGCCTGTGCCAAGTTGGACTTTCCTTCTGTAAGGGGATGCCACCTGGAGTGGTGGAAGGAGCTTGGGTGTAACTGCCTCTCAGATCTGCTTTAAAATCCTCCCTCTCCTTCCACCTAGTTAAGTGATCTTTCTTTGGCTGTGAAATCCAAAGGTCTGAGTCTATCACAGAAGAGGCAGGTGGCACCAAGAGAGGAGAGTAGAAACATCAAATGCAGAGTTTAGCACAAGCAAGCTCAGTTCCTGTAAAAATTCTGCCCTGCCACCCACAGCTGGCTCTGCTCATGTTAAAGTGATGAAATTATGGGCACTCACCTCTGTTGCAGGTGAGTTGTAGCAGGTACCTAATCACCTCTCAGCAAACCCCTACCAGTCATGGATACATTATGTCAATTTATGGGGAAAATGTGAGCTTCTGTGTTGGAAACTACTTGTAGGTTGCTGGGCTTAGTTTTTACTTTAAAAGATGGGGAGAGAATTCAACTTCTATATATTTAATCCTCATAATTAGAGTGAATATATGGGTACAACTCTGTAAGAATAAACTTTCCAGGAATGTGTATAACTGAGAAGGAAGAAAGGAAGGGGGAAAGGGAGGAAGTTTGGTTGATTTTGCTGACTTTACAATTCTCCAAATAAAAAAGAAAGTAAAAAATTTCCAGCTTGCTCAACCTGTATGCCACCTCAATTATTTCTAATACTGTTTACTTTCCACATTTACTTTTGTCTGAAGCACCATACTTAGGGCTAAGCATTTAGTCTTGATATTACTGATTCATTCTCTCTCACCAAAATTTAGAAGGACATAACCACACCACTAATTATTCTATTTTCTACCTAGAGGAGCATGAGCTATAAAGTAAATATAATAGTCTCTGAGCAAAAGACTCATTGTCTTTTTCTTTTACTTGAGAATTGTGTTTTCTTGTTTTTCATTGATATCAAAACTCCTGAATTTATTTCAAAATACTAAAAAAATGCCTCACACATGTAATATATCCTTTGACCCAATAACACATAGAAGAAAATGAGTTAATCTTTAAATTCAGTTTAATATGTTATATACATTTCATGAATGTTCACTATGTCTAATATTTTTGGAATAAGACCACCAGCAAAGGAATGTTCTAGTACAACTTTATGTAATATGTTGTGGGAAATTGAACACATGAAGTTCTTTACCAAGCTTTTCTTTTACCATTTTTGTGCATGTGTGTGTGTGTTGCCCAGGTAACACTTTCCTGACTGTGTTGGAGGACACAAAGGCTGTGCTCCCCTGTCCTCCTGTACCATTGACAAATGTGGTTATAACAACATGGAAAATAGTGCTCAGAGACAAGCCTTCCTGCATCAGAGCCTACTGGAGAAATGAGAAAGGAGGGGGGAATGTGACCACAAACTGTACTGACGAGAGAATAACCTGGCTCTACAGACCTGAGCGGAATTGTTCCCTTCAGATTGATCCAGTGGTCACCAGTCATGATGGGTTTTACAGGTGTGAAGTGGCAACACCTGATGGGAATTTCCATCATGGATATCACCTCCAAGTGTTAGGTAAGGAACATACACTGTGGTGTTTCAGATAACCAGATTTGGGACTGAAGGAAATGTCTCTTTAGGTTCCATATCTAATATGTTAAGACTAAAGCATTTTCCCCTCGTCTCTGCAGTGGCCCCTGAGGTGACCCTGTTTCAAAGCGAGAATAGAACAGCGGTGTGCAAGGCAGTTGCAGGGAAGCCAGCTGCTCGGCTCTCCTGGACCCCAGAGGGAGACTGTGTCCCTGAGCATAGGTACTGGGGCAATGGCACAGTGACTGTCCAGAGCACCTGCTACTGGGCAGAGAGCAATGTGTCTACTGTGTCCTGCTCTGTCTTCCACGAGGCTGGCAACTGGAGTCTGTCCATAGAGCTGAAGCAAGGTAAGTAATTCTAGTATTTATTTGATTTTTCCATTCTTTCAGATGATTTATGGTAAGAAGGAAGGTGTGTGCAGAGAATTTCAGTCAAGGATGTTCTCCCTACCTTCTGTGTTCTTTCTTTCTCCTACATCAAGTAAGATTGTATCTAGAAGAATAATAGAGAAATTTGTTGTAAGAAGCCATATTTAGAATGAGGTTTAATCTTTAATAATTAAAATAAAAAGAATTTAATGTTCACTTTTATCTGGTGGCTTGAATAGTATACTTTTAAATGAATACTTGTGGTTTTAGTAGAAGGATAGAATATAATTTTAAACAAAAAGTTATACTTTTACCAGAAGGATATAGTCACCCTTAAGTTTTCTTTACAAAATTCTAGTCTGGTAGAATTTTCTTCTTCAGGCTCTTTCTAGAATATCTTAAATATGACATCAATGATTAGTTCATCACTGTTCAGTTTTTCCAATCTCTCCTTCCAGCCTACTCCCATTGTTTGTTGTTAAGAAATTAAATATTATTTTAATAATCACACATGTAAAGTCAAATTGTTCTGTAATGTTTATAATGAAAAAACGAGCCCTTCCCTTGATTCTCCACCTCTACCTCTCCATCCTCACCCAACTCGCTAGAAGCAAGTATGTTAAGATCTTTAGGTGTTTTTTTCTGGTAATTAATTTCATTTTTCTAAATAATGTGCCCCTACTGATAGTTCTTAAAATAATAAATTTAGACATTATGTGCCCATTTTCTAATGGTAAATGAAGATTTCACTTTACCTTCCTTCTCTCATCTTTATATTAATATACAGTAATTTTAGTTAAATTAAATGGCCATAGTTTATATTGTTTTGAATATTTAACTTTGTTGAGTACTAAATTAAGAGAAAAGCTCATACTTTCTTTTTGGATTATTAGGTAGTCCATCCATCCCATTTTTTTTCCTTAAAGGCTTCCCTTTTTGAGCATTTACATTTTCTTGTTCTAATTTGGCCTGTTTGGCCACTAGACCTGCGGCACAGCTGTTGTCCTGGGCATTTTCTTTTCCTGGATCCTCTGCTTGACTCCACATCTATTTAATCTGAGTTCCTGCAGCCTTCCAGACATTTGCTAGTTTTTATCTCTTTCTTTCACCTGTGAGGCTTTCCTTAACTCTTTGCTAATCCTTTGCTATCCATTCATTTCAATGTGAACATTCAAAAGTGAACTAATTGGAACCTATGTTATCTGTAGTTAGGTTGGTTAAATAGCTCATTTCAATAAGGTGAAAAGGTGGTAAATAAATTTTAAAAAATAATTGGGGATTCCTTAGTTATTTGTAGGTCTTATCTCTGAGGCTGTTCAGGTTCTGCAGAAAATAACTCGTCTCTTTTTAGACGAGTAAGTCTGACTGATATCAGTGTTCTGAAAGCAGGAAAAAAGAGTGTGTGTGTGTGTGTGTGTGTGTGTCTGTTCAGAGCTCTGACTTTCCTTTAATACCTCTTTTCTGTTTGGTCTCCACCCTCCATTGTGTCTGGATCCTTGACTCTGGAGTCTCCCCAGTTCATCTTCTCTGGGTTAAACTTCCTGTTTTCTGTTGGTTGTAAGGGATAGTGACCTGGCTGCACAGGGTGGGAGGAGACTTGGCCGCTACCTGTTGTTAATATAGACCTTCAAAGAAGCCTCCAACTTTTAGCTCATGCTTTCATTTCCCACATCCCTCTTTTTCTTTATTTAGTGTTTCCTACTCTAGAGTATTCCTGAAGTTCTTTGGGCACCAAAGTTTTTACTTATTTTACTCTAAATTATTTGCCATTCTTCTATTCATTTTTCATTTAAAAACAATTGGAAATGTCATCTGTTTTTGACTTCATCCATGTTTTCTTTGTCTTTGCAAGTGTACACTTTAAAACATTTCTTTACTGATATTTTAATAATATTTCAGAATGGAGAAGTGACAAGCCCATGTGTTTGAACTGCCATTTTCCAATATTCTTTCTTAAAGTGCTCTTTGTTTTTGTTTTTAAGGAGTTTATCAGTATTTAGTGAGAATAGTAATTATGCCCTGGTTACATATGGAATCTGACCACCCACTAGGAAAATATGATGTCATATTTATAGAATCTCAGAATTCAAGGGGCTGGCTAGTCCACTCTCACACAACACAAGGATCTCCTTTGTCTTCCCTGTAGGGGATCTTCAGCCTCTACTGGTGCACTTCCAATGAGAGAGAGCACAATGAGGGAGAGGATTTCAAAATGATGTTGTTATTTTAAACTGTAAAACCATGTGTTTCTTTTCTAATGAAATACCGTGAAATCCAGTGTTTAAAAACAAAATGTTAAAGGAAGGTGGAGGGATTGGATGTCGGCCTGCTCAGCCCCCACTTCCTTTCCCTCTGCTGCCTTCAAAATTAGGGTTATTTTTCCAGCTACACTCCTTACAACTTTCTATTTATTTTGAAGATGTGAAACACTGCCATTATTATAACAGAGAGATCAAAATTTCACCATTTCAGAATCCTTAAGGCAATAAAATCCTGACATAAGATGATGTCTTGCTGGAAACTGTAGTCTTGATTGATAAAGCAGTTTTCTTGTAACAATTATTTTAATGATTAATGGGTCAGAAGTGTTTGAAATAAAATTACAGAAATAAATTTCATGTCCTATGCAACTTACTTGAACCATGTATATGTATATGACCTTTATTTTCTTTTTTAATTTTTATTTTTTTAGAGAAGTGTTAGGTTCACAGCAAAATTAAATAAAAAAATATTGAGAACTCCTACACACTCCCTACCCCACACATGCACAGCATGCCCTCTATATACACCCCTCCACCACAGTGGCACATTTGTTATAATAGATAAAGCTACATTAACACGTCATTGTCACCCAAAGTCTGTAGTTTACATTAGGGTTTAGTCTAGCTGTACATTCTATGAGTTTTACAAAATGTATGAATGACATGTATTCACCATTATAGTATCATACAGAGCAGTTTCACTGCTCTAAAAATCCTCCGTGCTCCACATATTCATTTCTCTCTTCCCCCTAACCAGGGGTGTCCCACCTGCGGCCCACAGGCTGTGTGAGGCTCAGGGTGGCTATGAATGTGGCCCAATGCAAAACCATAAATTTACTTAAAACATTATGAGATTTGTTTTGTGATAACATGTTGCAATGTATTTAATGTGTGGCCCAAGACAACTCTTCTTCCAGTGTGGTGCAGAGACTCCAAAAGGTCAGACACCCATGCTGGCAACCCCTGATCTTTTTTACTGTCTCCATTGTTTTGCCTTTTTGTGATATGTTTGGGATCATACTATATGTAACCTTTTCAGACTAGCTTCTTGCACTTAGTAACATGCTTTTAAGCTTCCTCCATGTTTTTTCATGGATTAATAGCTAATTTCTTTTTATTGCTAAATAATATTAAAGCCTATATTTTTTGTGCCTATATATACAGGTGCCAAAATACCAGAGAACTTACGTATTGTATGTATCATCCTCCCTATACTTTTTGTCTTGGTCATCATGGGATCCATTTGGCTTTTGAAAATTGGCTGCAGGTATTGACTGATATATTTTTTCTTCTTCAGCTTTACTGGTCTAGGAAGTGGTTGTGATTAGGTATTTGACTGGGTAAAATGTTAACATCATTTTCCCCATATTCTGAAGGTGTTAGACTTGGACTACTGTGAATGATGAGAGGGACTTTGCTAGTTTACCTAGGCATGAAAGCACAGTGAATTAGGCCATTTAAAGCAGGATTTTGGGAGAGTGCATGCTAATTTATTATTTGGGAAATGGATCATCATAATTCATTTCATGTACCAAAGAGGAGGTGTCACATATATTCTATCACTTCCTTTTCCAAAATCCAGAATTATCTTCTTTGGGTGTGTTAACTATAATCAGTATTCTCCATTCATTTCCAATTCATTATGGCTTCTATCAAAATGAACCATAATTATGAATAGTATACTGTTTTATTTTTCCATATTCAATCTAAATAATACTATTTCCTGCAATTTAATTCAACTTATTTTTATTTTTACAGAAAATGTAAAATGAAAAAAACAGAACCTACTCCAGTTGAGGAGGTAAGATAAAAGTTAAAAGAATATTTGCAAATTTTAAGCCACATAGTTTGAAAATCTAGCCACATAATTTGTAATTTTCATCAATATTATTGTTTTAATTGAAAAGCAAAAATTTCTCATTTTACAATGCAAATATTTTGCTTATTTTTATAATTTTCTACCAAGTATTACCATATTTACATAACCCCTAAATCCATATTTTCACTTCAAGAGCTGCATCTTACAAATTATATAATGTTTGCTTCATTTGGACTTTACTCCTTGGAGAAACTGTATTGATGTTTTATCCCTTCTGAAACCATCTCTAACTCTTGACTTTCCTTTTTCAATACTATCATTTCCCTCTTTCCCAAATTTAAAACCTATTCTACTCCCTGATCTCTTATAGCCAGGAGTTACTAAGTCTTTGATCCTCTCCTGTGAAATACTTCTCCTCTCACTTCATTCTTCATCATCCCTACTTTCACCCAGACTTTATTATCTGACACTAAGAGTTACATAATCAATAAATGTTTTTTGATTAAATGTTAAAAAACTTGCTCTATGGTCATATAAGCCCAGACACACAAATATAAACACTATTGGTAGATACACCTGTTACAAAAACATAGGTAGTTTCTACAAAGATTTTTGTTTTTTTTAAATTGATTTTGACTTTGAGATTTTTCTTAGGATGAAATGCAGCCCTATGAGAGCTATACGGAGAAGAGCAATCCACTCTATGATACCACAGAAAGGGTTCTGAAGACATCTCAGGTGTTACAAAGTCAATAGGATGAATCTCCATACTTTATAAATTGCTGGAATCTGGCACCAGGAGAAATGAATCAAGATATAATACAATACAGTTACTGTTTTGATTTTCTTAGAGTTCTAGAAAAGAAGATCTATTTTGAAATCAGCTTTTTAAAGATTCTTAGAAGACAGAGAGATGTTCTAAGGGATTTTCTTTCATATCCTTATACAATTGAAATTTCAGAATCATAGTTGTGACCAGCTAGTTCTCTGAAGAACTGACATTATTACAAAGAAAGCACATATTCATGATAAAATATTCAAATTATTCAGTGCATAAATAATAAAAACTGGTTTCCTCAAGAAGTAATTCTACAGAAGAAACAATCATGAACAAGTTTTATGATTTCCCTCAGAAAGTTTCTATGTGCCTATGACATATACATATACTCATTGTATGTGTATATGTATATGTCTACTTACATATACAGACATATATTCTTGATGATACACAGATGAGAAAATGCTACAATGTTGTTCTGTACTTATAGAAAGCTAATAATACAATATATCTTGGAAATCTTTATCTTTTATTAGCACAAGCAGAGCTACCTCATTCTTTTTAAAGGCTACATAAAATTTCATTGTATGGTTGTATTGTAATTTAATCAACCACAACTCTAGTGATGGACAGTTAGATTGTTTTAAGTTTTGTTTATTTGTTTGTGTTTTGCTATTATAAACAATACCATACAGAACATTTCTTGTGGGTATGTGCTTGAATTTGTTTGAGTGTATTTATAGAGTAATTTCAGGTCAAAGGGTCTGTGCATTTTTATTATTGAATGATATGCCAAATCGTATCTATTTACATTCCCTCCAATGGTTTTTGAATGTGCCTTTCCTTATACTGTTATTATTATGCCTGCAAAATTCCCACTTTATATTTTTAATCAACCAGTTACTGAATATGATGTAAAATTGTAATAAGAATTATACTATTTAATAAATGCAGACTTATTGTCTGTCACATTTATGAAAGAGAGATTAAGAAGGAGAGATAGAGAGAGAAAGAAGAAATGAGAACACATATGAGGATTTCAGCTCATTGTATCTCTGTGGGGGTATTGATGTCTAATATCTAATGCTTAAAAGTTTCACAGATATGATAAAATGGAAATGTGTGCTGTATAATATACATTTTATTGTGATGTATTTACCAAGTAACATGTTTATTGACTATGTAAGCAGTCAATATGCTTTACAGAGCTAAATGATATGCATTACAGAGGAGTTGGAAATCTATGTAATATGGTATGTGTTAGTAGAATGGCTGTGGGATGACACGACTCTCCCCTCCATTTTCTGTGGAATAAAATGTTAACAATATGTATATTAATCATTTTTAACATTATTAAAATTTATTTATAAAAATTAAGTCTGTTTCTCTACAGCAGGAAAAACATTAAAAATTTTCAGCATAGTAGAAATTAAAACAACATCCATTTGTTCTTCAATTATGCATTTGAAACATTTAAGACAGCTATTTTGTTTTATTAACATATGTTCCTCCCTCCAGACATTTTCGTTACTCTAGGTTTTATCCTTAAAATAATTTTTAGTCTATTTGGATGTAAAACTAATATAATTTCACTTGGCACATGATATTTGACTGAATCATTTTGACATTGTTTTGAGTTGGTCAACCCCCCCCCCCCACTGCTACAATCCATTAAGTTTCCCATGTAAATATTACCAAGCAGTGCGCATGATAGACATCATAATAACCTGATTCTTCACCTTTTCTTAGTTCTCAAATCATTCCTAGTTGGGATGAGGCTCACAGGTTCAAAAATATCTGTTTAAGTATTACTGAAAAACAAACTAAAACTTGATAATGTCAAAATAGCCATGACTTCGAGATAGTTTCTAAATGCTAAATTATATTGTACAGGAAAAATGTATTAAAATTTTCCACTGCAGGGGTGCTAAATGCAGTTAAACATCAGAAACATGTGGGGAAATAAAAATTATAGTAATCTTTTTTATCCATGGGGCATACCTTCCAAGACCCTCTAGTGGATGGCTGCAACTGAGGATAGTACTGAATCACACGTATGCTATGTTTTTTCACTTAAAGGAAGCACTTTAGAGCTTGTCTTGGCTTATCTAAATTGCCAGTTTCACTGCTCTTGTGCTTTGGGCCCATTAACCAAACTAAGAGTTACCTAAACCCAAGCAATGTGATACCAAGACAGTTGATCTGAAAATGAGATGGCTACTAAGTGACTAGTATAAGTATGGGTAGTATATATAGCATGGAGACACTGGAAAAATGGGTGTCCTGGGAGGGAGGGAGGGCAGTGTAAAACTTTATCATATTACTCAGAACAGTGTGCAATTTAAACTTATGGATTGTTTATTTCTGGAATCTTCCATTTAATATTTTTGAACTACAAATGACAATAGGTAACTGAAACTGAGGGAAGCAAAACCTTGGATAAAGCAGGACTACTATTGGAGATTTCCCAAATCCACTTTAGACTTGTTGAATCAGAGAAATCTAGAGATTAGACCAGGTGTATCAGTTAGATCGTCCAGTCAGCAGAGGCTAAATAGAGTCCGGAGTGATAAAGGTTAAATGTGGGAGTGAAGTTATACTTGTGAGAGATTAAAGGGGCAGAAAGCAGGATACGAAAGGGAAAGCCATTAGACCATGATGCTGACCTGACTGAAGCCTGTGAAAGGAAAGAAGGGAAGAAGAAGGATAGAAGAAAAAGAGCCTATCACTGTACAAAGCTGTCAAAGTCTTAGCTAAACCAATGACAAACCCTGGGGCAAAGATTGCTTATAAGAAGAGTTTTTCATGAGCAGAAATGGTCAAACTTGATAACTCTTCATGCTTACTCATTGGCTGGGAGGTGTTTGGTCTCAACTCAAAAGCTGAAATGAAGGTGTAAACAATTTGAGACCATTCATATAATCACATTCTTTGCAGCTGAATGGTTAGATATTTTTTTCTCATCAACTTGGCTGCTCAGTCCAGCCTTTTATTGGTTAGTACTTGCCTGGTATGTCATCATCTGTCTCTTTACTTTCAACTTTACTGTGACATTTTACTTATTTTTCTTATTAATATTTTATTTAATTATATCTTATTCCTTATGCTATTACAGTTGTCCCAGTTTTTCCCCCTTTACTACTCTCCACCCAGACCTCCCCCCTCCCTCACATAATCCTACACTGTTGTCCATGTCCATGGGTCATGCATATGTGTTCTCTGTCTACTCAATTCCCTATGCTGTACTTTATATCCCTGTGACTATTCTGTAACTACCAATCTATGCTTCTTAATCCCTTCACCTTTTTCACCCATCCCCCCAACTCACCTCCCATCTGGCAACCATCAAAATGTTCTCTATATCTATGATTATGTTTTTGTTCTGCTTGCCTGTCCATTTTGTTTTTCAGAATCAGTTGTTGATAGATATGCATTTATTGCTTTTCTATTGTTCATATTTTTGATCTTCTCCTTCTTCTTAAAGAAGATCCTTTAACATTTCATAAAATACTGGTTTGGTGGTGATGAACTCATTTTTTATCTGCTCTTTATCTGCTTTTCAATTCTAAATGATAGCATTGCTAGGTAGAGTAATCTTGGTTGCAGGTTCTTGCTTTTCATCACTTTGAATATTTCTTGCCAATCCCATCTAGCTTGCAAACTTTCTTTTGAGAAATCAGCTGAAAGTCTTATGGGAGCTCCTTTGTAGGCAACTAACTGCTTTTCTCTTGCTGCCTTTAAGATTGTCTCTTTGACTTTAACCTTTGACATTTTAATTATGACGTGTCTTGGTGTGGGCTTCTTTAGGTTCATCTTGTTTGGGGCTCTCTGCACTTCCTGGACTTGCACATCTATGTCTTTCAGCAAGTTAGGAAAGTTTTCTGTCATTATTTTTTCAAATAGGTTTCCAGTTTTTCTCTCTCTCTCTTCTCCTTCCAACATCCCCATGATACAAATGTTGGCAAACTGGAAGTTATCCCAGAGGCTCCTATACATTATTCTCATCTTTTTGGATTCTTTTTATTTTCATTGTTCTGATTGGTTATTTTTTGCCTCCTTATGTTTCAAGTTGCTGATTTGATTCTCAGCTTCATCCACTCTACTCCTGATTCTCTATAAATTGTTCTTCATTTCAGTTAGTGTGTCCTCCATTTCTGACTGGATTTTTTTTTATGCTGTTGAGGTTCTCACTAAGTTCCTTGAGCATCCTTATAACCAGTGTTTTGAACTCTACATCTGATAGATTGCTTATCCCCATTTTGTTTAATTCTTCTCTGGAGTTTTGTTCTGTTCTTTCATTTGGGCTATGTTCCTTTGTCTCCTCATTTTGACATGAATGTCAGGGTGTGGGCCTGAAATTTCCAGCCTTGTAATCACATGGTTGATTCTGCTGTCAACCAGCTTCCATCCTGAGGCTAGTAAGGCAAATCAAAGTCATCTCATTAACATCAACTTATGTATGACTGAAAGGAACTTATTATGAATAATAAAAGACACTCTTCTGTCCCTATTACTCAGGAAATTACAAGGGTTTTAGAGGTTCTGTGGCAGAAGCCAAATATATATTTCTTATTATATCACAATATCACACTTAACTGTTGACCTGGAAGAAGATTGATTAGAAGTACTGAAAGTGGATATCCTTGTTTTATTCCTGGTCTTAGAAGTAAACATTCATTCTTTCACCATTAAAAATGATATTAGCTGTAATTAAGTCCAGACTTCCGGCCAAGATGGAGGCATAGGTAGACACACTGTGCCTCCTTGCACAACCAAAACTAAGGACAACAAAAATTTAGAAACAAAAAAACAACCAGAACAGAGAAAAATGAACTGAATGGAAGTCTGACAACCATTCATCCAGACCGGTAGGGAGGGGCGGAGTCGGAGGCCTACGGGGTTGAGGGGTCCCAGCAGGAAAAGGCAGTGGCTGGCAGTTGTGGGCACGCAGGGCGCAGGCGGCAGTTGGTGGACCCCAAAGGTGCAGGGGCAGCTTATGGACCCAGTGGCAGACCCTGGGTGCGGGAGGCAAGGAGCAGACCCAGTGAGGCGTGCAAGGCAGCTGGTTGTCCACAGTAACACATTCGTGCGCAGATAAACTAGGCGAAAATGGGTGGTGACACAGACCACGCAACCCAGGGACCTAGCGCCCAGGAATAAAGCCTAAGAGCACCAATTGAAAACACCTGTGGGGATTGAGGCTGAGAGAATCTCCCAGCCTCACAGGAAAGCTCCTTGTGCAGACCCACAGAGTCCTAGAAAGTACACAAGCCCACTCGCTCTGGAGCTAGTACCAGAAGGGCCTGATCTGCTTGTGGGAAGCGGCAAAAGGGACTGAAATCCTAGAGAGAATGAAGAAGGTGACATTGTTCCCTCTCGGACCCTGCCCCCACATACAATATAACCCAGAGATTGGGGTGCCCTGCCCTGGTGAACACCTAAGGCTCTGCCCCTCATATGTAAGAGGCGCGACCAGACCAAAAGGTGGGGGGGAGATGGCTCAATCAGAATTGAAAGCTCTGCAGTCAGTACTTTTAAGTGACTGAGAAATAGCCAACCTATCAGATGCACAGTTCAAAGTGCTGGTGATCAGGATGCTCACAGAATTGGTTGATTTTGGTCGCAAATTAGATGAACAAATGAAGGCTATGCTAAGTGAAATGAAGAAAAATGCACAGGGAACCAATAGTGATGGAGTTAAAGTTGGGTCTCAAATCAATGGAGTGGACCAGAAAGAAGAAAAAAACATACAATCAGAAAAGAAGGAAGAAATAAGAATTCAAAAAAAAAATGAGGAGAGGCTTAGGAACCTCCAGGACATCTTTAAACATCCCAACATCCGAATTATAGGGGTACCAAAAAGAGACGAGGAAGAGCAACAATTTCTTATTTGAAGAAATAATAAAGAAGAACTTTCCCATTCTGGCAAAGGAAATAGACTTCCAAGAAGTCCAGGAAGCTCAGAGAGTCCCAAAGAAGTTGGACCTGATGAGGAACACACCAAGGCACATCATAATTACATTAGCCAAGGTAAAAATGAAGGAGAGAATCCTAGAAGCAGCAAGAGAAAATGAGACAGTTACCTACAGAGGAGTTCCCATCAGACGGTCAGCTGATTTCTCTAAAGAGACCTTACAGGCAAGAAGGGGCTGGAAAGAAGTATTCCAAGTCATGAAAGGCAAGGACTTCCATCCTAGATTGCTCTATCCAGCAAAGCTATAATTTAGAATGGAAGGGCAGAGAAAGTGCTTACCAGATAAGGCCAAGTTAAAGGAGTTCATTATCACCAAGCCTTTATTATATGAAATGTTAAAGGGACTTATCTAAGAAAAAGAAGATAAAAAATATGAACAGTAAAAAAAGACATCAAACTTACAGTTAGTAACAACCACACCTAAAACAAAAGCAAACTAAGTAAACAACTAGAACAGGAACAGAACCACAGAAATGGAGATCACATGGAGGGTTAGCAACAGGGGAGTGGGAGGAGGACAGAAGGGGAAAAGGAATAGAGAGTAAGTAGCATAGATGGTAGGTAGAAAATAGACGGGGGAGGGCAAGAATAGTATGGGAAATGTAGAAGCTAAAGAACTTACGACACATGGACATGAACTAAAGGGGGGGAATGTGGGTGGGAGGGGGTGTGCAGGGTGGAGGGGAGTGAAGAGGGAAAATGGGACAACTGTAATAACATAATAAATGAAATATATTAAAAATGATATTAGCTGAGTATTTTTTGTTAGATGTTCTTTACTGGGTTGAATATTTCTTCTATTCTTAATTTTCTAAGTTTTTAATAATACTGGGTGTTAGATTTTGTCAAAGCTATTTTTGTATCTATTTTAATGATCACATTTTTTTCTTATTTAGTTTTTAATATGGTGAATAATGTTGATTTTTTAAATGTTAAATGCAGCTTGTATTTCTTGGGTAAACCCCACTTGGACATATTGTATCCTCCTTTTTTATATTTTGTCAGATTCTACAATTTTGCCTAGAATTCTGGCATCTATATTCATGAGGGATACTAATTTGTAGTGTTATAGTAATATTTTTCTCTGGCTTCATATTGTATCAGGGTAAGGCTGGTGTCATAGAATGATTTGGGGTAGTGTTATAGACTAAATGTTTGTGTTCCCTCAAAATTCATATGTTGAAGCCCTATCCCCCAATGTAATGGTATTAGGAGATGGGGCCTTTGGAATGTCTTAAGTTTAACTGAGGTCTCGAGGGTGGGCTATTTTTAATGGAATTAGTATCCTTATAAGAAGAGGAAGAGGGACTAGAGTAAGGCCACAGTGAGAAAGCCATACGAAAGGAATCAAATTGTTCATCACCTTGATCTTGGACTTCTCAGGTTCCAGAATTGTGAGAAATACAGATAGTCAGTCCCTGACTTATGATTGTTTGATTTATGATGTTTCAACCTGTGATTTTTCAACTTTACAATGGTGCAGATGTGATATGCAATCTGTAGAAACCAGCTAGGTTAAGCTATAATGTTCAGCAGGTTAAATGCATTTTTGACTTACAATATTTTTTAAATTTGTGATCTTTTATATTTTTATACACATGACAAGATTTTACACCAAGAATATCAGTTAAATAGTAAAAATTTACATTCATTGTTGGGAACTGCCCTACCTGGTTTCAGAAACTATAACCCCCTCATGACTAAGGCTGAGTAAAAAGACCTTGGGGCCATAAGCCACTAAGGAGACAAAGCTTATCTTCTTTGCAGGGGCACTGCCTCTGTCCCCTTTCACCTCACCCTGCTTGGTCCTGGGCAGATGACTGGTTAGTCAATGGTGTGTAAGATTCCTCAAAGGGAGGATGACCTAACACAGGCATGGCTGTGAAGGGGCTCTCAGGGAAGGACTTGGGGGCTATAGAAAAAGGGAGTGATGGACCCTCACCCTTTGGCTTTGACATATCCTGAGTCCTCATTCTGTTTGCCAGAACTTTCTTAATTTTCTGGCTGCCTTACTTCCCCTGCTTGACGTAAGCCTGATACAATGCCAGAAGTGGGTGCGGCCCTGTGCTGGAAAGGGCAGGTTCCCTGGGGCAATCAGGCCTAAGAAAGAATGTATAAAATCCTATGAAACCTACTTTGCTAATACTTCAATTTAAATGATAAGGGTTCAATAAGTTTGTTCCCCAAAGTTTTATGGCCCTTTAGCTATCTGACCCTGACTCAAAATAAGCCCTCATAGTTCTTTGAATGTTATCTATTGTTTGATCATTACTGCCTGACAATGATTGATGAGCTTTACATATACACCCTGTATTCCCTATGCAAATAAATTCAGTAAAACCCGATTGAAGAACAGGATCTTGGTCCTTCTCCTTTGAGAGATCAGCCACCTTTTCTCCCCAAGCAGATCATGTCTTGGTAGACTTATTCTCATCTGTGGTGGACGGGGGGTGGGGGTCCTGAGGGTGGAGCTCCACCACAATTCATGAGGGATGGTAAGAAAATCAACTATAACACCCTCTTCTTCCTGTGACCCATAATTCCAACATTTTATAGTGCAGGGGAGAAGAGAGTTGGGTGGTGGGGACATCCAAAACAAGCCTTTCCCAAAAGAAATGACTTAAATTTCACATACCTTCTCCACATAGGATCCAAATGGTGAGAGCATAATTTATAATTCATCTTTTTCAGCTATAGATCTCTCTGCTGTTTCTAGTTCTTCTTCATCTGTTCCAGCACCCATTTGTTATTCTTGCTCTGTGTTTTCTGTGGTGTCCTTTGTTGTTTCTTCAGGTTCCTCTTTGGGTACTTCCTCCATTTTTCAACAGGGTCAATGTTTAAACTAAGGTGAAGCTTCTTTCTATTGTATCTCCATGTGCTGTAGTGTCTGATAAAAGATATCCTGACCTCAGTGTTGCTGTTTCAAACCAAACCATGGTTATGATAGGTTTATTGGGATCTAACTCTACTGTAAATCAAGGAGCACTTGTAAATTTCTGTTGTTTAAGTCATACAGTCTATAGTATTTTGTTATAGCAGCCAGGCTGACTAGAACAGAAAATAATCCCTCCTTTTTAATTTTCTAGAAGAAGAGTTTGTGTTTAATTAGTAACAGTTCTTTAAATATTTCATTTAAGGGAGCCATTTGTACTGGAGTCTCTTGTGAAGGTTCTCATTTTCATTCAGTTCAAAACACCTTGTAAAAAATTCTTTAGATTGCTTCCTGACCTATGAATTGTTTAAAAAATGTGTTATTTGATTTTTTAAATATTTGGGAATTTTCCAGATCTTTCTATAATTGATTTATAGTTTCACTCCTTTGTGCAACTGTAACTCAGAGCATATACTTTGTACAAGTTGAGAACTTTTAAATTTATTGAGACATGATTGATAACCCTAGCAGAGGACTGACAGTAAATGTTCCATGAATATATGTATTCTGTTGTTGGGTTACATGTCAATTAAATCAAGTTGGGTAATAGTGTTGTTCAAGTCTATATTTTTGTTGGTTTCCTGTCTACTTTGGTGGTTGAATCTTTCACTATTGTGGATTTGCCTACTTTTCCTTGCAGTTTTATTAATTTTCATTTCATGTGTTTTAAAGCTTAGTTATAAAGTACAAAACCCTTTAGAAATGTTACTTTATTTTTCAGACTATAGGACACACTCCCCCCAAATTTGGGAGGGAAATAGGGATGCATCTTATAGTCAGAATGTAGCTTTACATTTATATTGGTGAAATACTATGTTATTTATGTTATTAAATATTTTACCACATTTTTTACTTCAATATTTTTTTCTTATTTTTCTCCTCTAAAACTTAGGTGTGTCTTATGGCCCCAAAATATGGTATATTTTGATTGTTTTGTTGATTAAGTTCCACTTATAGGTGAGATCATATGGTATTTTTCTTTCACTGCCTGGCTTATTTCACTTAACATAATGTTCTCCAGATCTATCCATGCTGTTGCAAAGTGGAGTAACTCACCTTCTTTCTGCTGTGTGGTATTCCATTGTATAAATGTACCATAGTTTTTTGATCCACTCATTTACTGATGGGCACTTAGGTTGCTTCCAACATTTGACTGTTATAAATTGTATAACTAGAGACACTGAAATAAAGAACAAACTGACAGTAAGCAGAGGGGAGGGGAGAGGGGGTTAATGTGGCAAAGAAGAGGAGAGGTAATCAAGGAACAGTATAAAGGACACATAGACAAAGCCAAAGGGAGGTAGAATCAAGGGTGGGATGTGGAGATGGGCACGGGAGGGTGGTAGAATTATAGAGGGGACAGTGACCCTTATGTGGTAAATAGGAGTGGGAAGAATCCAGAGAGTACTTTATGTAAGAGATGAAATTTGACTGAGAGTTGAAGGATAGATAAGAGTTAATTAGGCTCACAATGTAAAATGAAGGCATTTTAAATAAAGAGGAATGCATATATGGAAGCAGAGATTCATGAAATTACTTGGAAGAAATGCAGTGTGGGAAGAGTGAGTGGTGACTAGAGCAGTGGCACTCAAGACTTCAGGAGCCAGACAGCTAACACAGATGAGTGCCCATGTGGGCTCCTTGGGAACTGTGGTGAATGAGAGCCGTGCTGCTTAGAAAGGGTGAGAGCATGTACAAGAGTTATCTAACTTTTCAGGTCCAGAAAAGTTCAGGTCCAGATGATTTCTACTAGAAAACAAAGGCCCAGTGTTGCCAGATTATTGAGTTTCTCAAAAGAGCTTGACATCAGGTTGTGACATAAAATTTTCTCCTTTTAAAAAAGTACTGTGTGAGCTCAAAATGAATATAAAGATCTGTAGTTCAGATCTGGTCAGTGTTTCCAATCTCTAGTTTAGATGTAAAGCTTGAAAAATAAACCAAGGCCCAACTGTAAAAAGCCTCATATACCACTCTAAGGAGTTTTTATTTTACCTAATAGGTAATAAAAAGGCAATGGAGAACCTCAAATAAGGGAATGACATGATCAGAAAGAGATTTTATATGGGTTTTGTGGACTAGGATTAAAACAAATTAGTGGCAGGGAGATCAGTTTGGATGCTATTTTTTATAGTCTCGAATAGAGACAAGGATAGACTTGGGTATAAGTGTAACATATTTAGAATGTATTTTGGTTATGGGATCAAGAGGATTTTTATATCAATTAAATATAGGAGTTAAGTAGGAGCTACTGAAAACTGGGTATTTGTGGTAGATGATGTAAATGATGACACCACTGGTTACAGATGGACTGCAAGGAAAAAAGTGGAGGTGATCTGTTTGAACTTAATGTGTTTTGAGATGAGTTGGAAAATACAAGTTTGAGGCATAGGAAGTGAGAGTAGAACTCAGATTTGGAAATCATCTTCCCATAAGTAATAAATAAGCCAATGGGATGAATGAAATTTTTCAAGGCAGGGCACTGAGTTGTACAGAGAAACAGGCACAGGATGGAACACCCCATTTTAAAAAGGTGAACCCCACAAGAGAAACTAATAAAAGAGACAATGCGGTCAATGTTGAAAGAAAACTATTGGAAACCAATGGAAGAGTTTGATGGAGGAAGCAACAGAAGTTTCAAGTTTCCCAAAACAGTCAGGTACAATAAGAATGTAAAATACTTTTTGAATTGATAATCAGTGGCTCACTGATGACTGCTACAAAAGCAATTTTAGTGAAGTGGTGCAAACAGTAGGGGCCCCATGTAGGAATGGGAAAGGCAAGATATTCAGGTAGCTTTTAGTATTTTTTTTTAATTATTATGGATTGTATCGAGAAACATTTCCAAATACCTCACTGAGATTCTTTTGCACAGGGTGGGGCAAAAGTAGGTTTATAGCTGTAAGTACAAAAAACACATAGCCTATAAAGCTATTTCAATAATCTTATCTTGTATGTCTTTTTTGCTTATGAACAACTGTAAATCTACTTTGCACCACCCTGTATAGAATCATATTTATTTACTAAGAATAAAACTTTTTAAAGAATTTTAAATGACACTTTGGTCAAAATTGTTTGATCAGAATGCTGATGTTTGATGTTTTATTTTAAATGACACTTTGGCCAAAATTGTTTGATTAGAATGCTAATGTTTGATGTTTTATTTATTTTATTTTTTCAAGGAACTTTTTTAGAAAATTTACACAAAATTTCATGAGAAATTTTAAAAGTTTTTTTTAGAGAAAAGCGAACACCTAACTTTCTCCAGATTCCTTTGCTACTTTGAGCAAAATCATTATTAAACATCAATAATACACTGTAGATTAGACTAACTTGTCAATCAGGCATGTACCTCTAAGGCATTATTTGTGCTTCTGTTTAAAGGTCTTGAGCCTCTGGTTTATTCCACATCTTGGTCTCTGCGCATGAGTCTCTCTTTCCCTCTGGGTGTTCTGACCGTTGTGGGATCCATTGCTTTCTGAAAGTTTACTGGATGCAAATATTGATAGTTAATTAAAATAAACTGTGAACTCAAAGTATATTTTTTGAAATGGAGAATTTTCAGGCAGTCAAATTTGTTATCCTGACATGTGCTACCTCTATTGTCACTCTGTTCAGTGCTGTGGCAAATTGGTGGAGACAGACAGTACTGCGTATCAGCAAACAACAGCAGCAACAAGCCACAGACAGCAATCGGTGTCATTATTTGAATGTCTGCTGCTCTGTCAGGTGCTATACTATATGCCTCTATTATCCTTATGGTAACTCTTCCAGAAAAGGCAAGGGATTTGTTATCAGCTATTTGTATAGCTATTTCTATAGCTGATAACAGAAGAGGCATGAACTCTTTGAAGCTGAAGTATGCATTCCATTCACTTGGCTATGCTTACTGTTTTTGAGGTTTAGATTCTATTCCTTTTTACAATGAGAGTTCTGACATAAGCTTTAGATGGTGGTAGTGTTTAGTTTATTTGTTAGGCTGTAAACATTGTCCTCTATATATTCCTCATTTTTTCCTTTTACCTTATATTATTGTACAGAAAGAAGAAGACATGTTAGTGTTTCAATGTACCAATAATATAAATTTCTCTTTGACATTGAGTAAAGAAGATGACTTACTGGAATTATCAGAAGGACAATGTACAACCTTTCATATCAGAATCAAAGCTTCAGACTATAGTGATGGATATGGGTCTCCAGCCTGTGCCTCTCTGCTTACTTGACAGATTCACTTGGATGTTTAACAGCTCAAGTTTAGCATGTCCCACACTGAACTCCCTGGTCTTTCCAAACATACTTCACTCCATTCTTTCCGTTCCTCAGGCTAAATCCCTGGGACAATCTTTAAATCCATTCTTTGTGTCATATTCCCACTGCCTTCAGAATACATCCAGATTCTTACCTACCTCTTCTTAACCCCTGTACAACTACTACTCTGATTCAAGCCGCCACCAGGCCTGGACAGTTTTATTACATGAGCCTCATAACTGGTTTTTCTTCTCTCACTCACCTTTTTTCTGTCACAGAGTGGCCTGAGTGATCACGTTAGGACATAGGTAGCTTATGTCACCCTTCTTCAAACACTCCAGTGCCTCCTCATTTCACTTGGAGTAGAAGCCCAAGAACTGACAATGTTCCCCATGGCCTTTCCACTCATGATTTCCCTCTGATCTCACATCACCCCTTCCTACTCTTCCTGTTGCCCACTCTGCTCTGGACACTGCTGTTTTTTTCTCTCCTTCAAACATCCCAGCCCCCTTTTGTCTTAGGGTTTTGAATGGCTGGCTCTTTTTCCAGATATCTGTATGGCTAGCTTCTTCACCTCTTTCAAACCTTTGTTCAAATGTCACCTAATCTGACCATCCTATTTAAAATGGCTACAATTCCCACCCAAAATGCTTATCCCTAGATTCCCCTTTACCATACATTATTTTTTTAATAGCTCTGATATAATATAGTGGTCCTTGACCATTTCCTTATTGTACAATATGCCTTTGCTTTTTAGGAAAGTGAATTACATTGTTGGATAACTTGTTTAAAAATGATCGCAAACTGACCTGGAAGTTTACATACTGTGATCTGTATGTTGGTTGCCATCTTTAAGAGTTATGACAAAAGCAATGGTTTGTGAATTCTTTGCTACTTTGTTTTAATTTGAACCTTTTTATAGGGTCTATATGTTAAAAAATTGAAAACCTATTCCAGATATCAAAATGGTAAATTGAGAATATGCTTTGGATAATTCAGATTACACTTTAACTGAGCAGTATAAATTTCCATGTTTTATACTTTCATAGATATTGCAGTCGACATCTATGTAATGAAAATGGGTCACAGACTTTTTACTTCTCGGTGTGCAATCTTATGGTGTCATCTTTGATCTTCTGACAAGGCTTTATCTTTGCACAACAAGTATATGGCATGTAATCTCTCAAAGTTACCATGCAAAATCCATTAAATCCCACAAGTTTTCATGGTCTCTTCCAGGTGGGGCTAAGGTTGCTTGAGCTGCCAGCTTTCTCTAAAAGCTTATGTAAACATGTTTTATGGGTACCCTCTGTATTGGGTATGTGTGGAAGTAAACATACCTACATTTATGTGGAGAGCGGTGGAAGTAATGAGTAGTCAGTCTAATTTTTGTTACATCTTTATCTTTGTGATTCTGACTTTGATTTATGTAGATTAAAGACAAACAGATTTATATCAACTCAGATGAAAAATAAACCTCATTGAAAAACTCAGTGGAGCAAGAAGCCAATGAGGATGCTAGTCTCCGTTCAATGCCTCTTTGTTAATCTTATCACCTCTTTGTGGGAGCAGGAGAGAAACAGTTGATTTGACAGGCCCTCATCCTGCCCTGCTTGGATTTGCACTGACCTTGCGTTTGTTCTTAAAATTGGAATAGCGAAGACGTGTGTCTGTTTGAAACCTTTGACCTCATTTATCTGCATGTCACATCTGAGTCTTAGCATGGCCATGAATGATGTCCATCGAACAACATGGAAGAAGCACAAGAATCATGAGATACAATTTGTGTTCTCGAGGAGTGTGTATTCTATCTAGTTAACTTGTTTCAAAATCACCAAATTTTGATACATTTCGCTTAAATTATTTTTTCTTATTAACTAGAATAGAACTGAAGATTGGGAGCAACTAACCATATAAATGAGCTTTTATGACTTCTACACGTATTTTTATAGATATGTAAAGGTGCAGCTATGATCTTTGTGGGGGAAAACATAATGAAAAGAAACAGGTTTCTTTTTAAAAGTGCAAGTAGTTTTTATTCACCATAGCTTTGCTAACTAGAGTTGATGACAAATGAAGAATAACAAGTGCCAAATCAGATTATTTTTTCATTTTTTTCTATGTTTTTCTTTTCCCTAACATTTTGACACACAAAAGGATAAAAGAGATGTACAATCTTTGGGCTTTCAAGCTTGTTTTAGTTTAGCTCTATTCAAAATGTGGTCCAAGGGCCTTGCACATGGTCCTCAAGGTTTTTTTTTTCTATTTTTATAATAATCCTAAGATGTTATTTGTATTTTTCACTTACATTCTCTCATGAGCACAAAATAGAGTTCTCTAGATGCTACCTGGCATATGCTGATATTGGAATGATGGCTTACAGAGTGGGAACTTGTGTATTTATTTGTGTGTGTGTTTTTAGATTTTTCTAAGGTAAAGAACCTTTTCTTTGAGATCTTCAATAATTTTTAAGGATATAAAGGCATCCTGAGACCAAAAAGTCTGAGAACTGCTGTTTTAGGTAATACAAAATACATATTAAGATCACTTAAGATTGAATTTGTCTTAAGTTTGGGAAACATCACTTTAGAAAATTATGTAAAATTATGCAATATTATCAAATATGAAAAAATTAATGAAAACTCACAAATTGTATCATTTGGTTTATCTGATTTGGTTATAAATTACTGAGTTCCTGGCTATGGGTCCTTTTTTAGAGTTATAAAAAGTGTCATTTTAAAAGAATTGAATTTATCAGAATGATTATTGGTTATATTATGCTAAGTGAAATAAGCCAGGTGGTGAAGGACAAATACCATATGATCTTGCCTTTAAGTGGAACCTAATCAACAAAACAAACAAGCAAGCAAAATATAACCAGAGATGTTGATCATTTATTGTAACAAATGTACCACTCTTGAGGAAATGTTGATAATGGGGGAAGCTGTGCATGTGGAGCAGGGAGTATGGGGGAAGTCTTTGTACTTTCTGCTCAGTTTTGCTGTGAACTTGAAACTGCTCTAAAAAACAAAGCATATACATATATATAGTCTGTTTTTCAGATGCAGTATTTTATGGTTTACCATAATGATGTATACAACATTCAATGAGTTAAACAAAAAACAAAACAAAACCAAACCAAGTTGGAGGGGTGGAAGCAGGAGAGGGAGGTGGGGGTATCTGGGGTGGGTGGGGAGTGGTGAGGGGTGAATGCAGACAACTGTACTTCAACAACAGTAAAACAATTTAACAAAAAGTGAATGCTAAAAAACCAAACCAAACCAAACCAAACCAAACCAAACCGCAGCAAGCTGCATAGAGAAGGAAATCTGCACACGTGTCTATCCCAGGGGGTTTGGACTGTTGCCCCTGCATGGTGAAAAAAATGTCTTTACCAGAAAAGACACTAATTTCTGAAGGTGTTTTTCACCTTTCCTCCTACTTTCTGATTTTTTAGTAATATATTATTTTTACATTTCAAAGTTCTAAATGTTTGTATTCTATTCTTTAGCCGTAATTCTCTCAAGTGTTTGGTCTTAACTATATATTTAAATGGAATTATTTTTCATCACCAATCATGATTTCTTATTTACATTGTATCTTGTTTAGTGAAGCATTACTGTCCAGTATTTTTGTTGTTTTACAGTTGGAGGACTATGAGAGTGAAGAAGAAGAATTAAAAGATGAGAGCTTGCATCTGTTTTTAAATTCTCTCCTGTCCTCTTGGGTACAAATGTGCAGGTAATATGAAATAAAACTCACCATAGTTCACTCTGGTTCAGAATATGTCTCTCTCTCTTGCCATGCTACTCACTGAATGTGTGGTAGGGTCTGGTATCTGACAATGTAATCACATAATTATTAACAAGGCTAGTTTTCATTCTAAATGAGAAAAAAATAAAATGTCTTCTCAGGATAAAGCAAAACAAATTTTTACTCATAATCAAAACCATATGGAGATTGCTGATTAAGCAATACAGTGCTAAAGTGTTAGAACAGATATAGAAACTGTAGCATTCAGTATAACTGACAAACTAGCCTGTGGTTCAGACGAGAAGTGAGCTGTAAACAGTTCATTCTAAGCTGTGATGTTTATGATGGCCGCAGTTCACCACACTGTGAAAACCTAATACTTGCTTTGTGTCTATATACTATATTTGCATTTGTGTGGTTAATGTCATTTGATAAAATGCTTATATTAGTGGTGGGAATGGCTGAGATAACAATCATCCTGAACAGGAAATACATGTGGGTAATGATTTCAGTATTAAGTATGTACTTCAGAGACAGGTAGAGGAGACAGATGAGAAGGGTGGCTTTGAGAATTGAGGTTGGAGGAGACACAGTGAGGCAAGCTGGAGATGGAGGGTGATGCCGTACCTGGGGCTCCAGATGTGTCCAAGCAGAAGCATCTAAAGATATATTTGATGAAAGGCTGTGAAATCTTCAAAAGTAACTTTGAAAATGAACAGACTTTGGCATATAGGAAATAGGTTAGCTCTAGTGTGAATGAAAATATCTAACCTTTGAGGAGAATAAAGGTAGAGACTATAGCATAAAAATTATCTGATACCAAATAAAAATAAATATATTGAGTGACATACCTGAAATGGCATAGTAGGGAGCTCCAAAACACCGCCCCCCCCCAAAAAAAAAACAACAATTAAGCTAGCTAAATCTGTCATAAGTAAATTTTTATAATTCTGGACTCTAATGAAAAAATTATATGGCCAGGTGAATACTTATTGAAATAAGCTGCTAAATTTCAATAAGACAGTGATATGGCATTTTACCTTACCGACCTACCCCTACCGCAGCTGGGCAGTGACTAAAGGACAGTAGCCCACACTTTTCCTGTGACTTGCGGATGCCAGAGAGCACAATATATATGTTGTTCACTGAAAACTATGGTTGTGTGTTTTGACCTGTCTGGTGGTTCTCTGAAGAGTTGACTCAGAGGCTTGTCCTGTTTCTTCCACCTTGGAACTATCTCAGGGCTGGAGCACCCTTCCTGGTGGCATTTGTTAAAGCATTTTAAGACAAATGTATAGTGGCAGCTACTTAGAAGAAGGGATTAAATATTGGAAAGCAGCAGACACACCAAAAAAACTTGGAGAGGAAGAGTTTAGGTAAAGAGGTACATGGAGACTAAGGACCTTGAAAAGCTCCTTTGTATACTAGGGAATCTGGAAGGCCACCTGCATGTCCAGGGCTAGAAATATGCTCAGAAAAGATCTAAGAAAGCCATGAGTTCTCACCTCTGGCTGACATTCAGGCTCTGCAGAAGCAGGAAGTGAAGGCTAATGCAGAGTTGTGAATTGCCTGGTGAATGTTGAAGGTGTACCCTAACACACACACAAAATCAAATTTTTGCCTATTTGAAAAAATTAGATGGGTGAGCATCTAGAGGTTTAAGGGAGTTGCTGTCACATCACTAGTTGACCAATAAGTTAATAGAACAGAGACTTTAGAGGCCACACCTCACAAAGACTAAAGACATTAAGAAGTTAGTTCAGAAAAGTCACTAAACCAACAAAAAAGAACTATAACAAGCTGTGACAATAAACCCTGCAGAAAAAAGAGAATCTTATTCCAGAATTGCCATATTATAATATTTAAATCCTTCAGGTTTCATCAAAAAATTATGAGGCATACAAAAAAGTCAAGAATGGCTAATGCATTCAAAAAAGAAACTGTCACTAAAGAAATGCTTTTACCTACTAGCAAAAAGTTTTAAATAAACTATTTTAAATGTGCTGAAAAGTTAAGGACAACCATGCACAAAGAATTTAGAGAAATTGGGAGAATAACATCTCACCAAATAGAGAATGTCAATAAATTAAATTATAAAAAGGAATCAGGTAGAAATTCAGGAGCTATAAAACACAGTAACTGAAATGAAAACTTCACTAGAGAAACTCAATAGATCTGAACAGGTAGAAGAAAGAAACAGAATTTAAGATAGGTCAATTGAAATTATTCATTTGGAGAAACAGAAAGAAAAAAGAATGCTGAGGAAAGAAAAACCTAAGAGGCCATTGGGAACATCATTATGTATACCAACAGCTATATAATGTGAGTCTAAAAAGGAGAGGAGAGAAAAAAAGGGGGGAGGCAGAAAAAATGCTTGAAGCAATAATGTTGAAAAGCTTCTCAAATCCTCACATCCAAGATACTCAACAAATTCTAAGTAAAATTACTCAAAGAGATCCACACTGAGACATATAGTTATACTGTTAAAAGCCAAAATCAAAGATAATCTTGACACTGGCAGGGGAGAAATGATTTATTATATACAAGGTTAGCAGCATCTCATTAACTTCAGTAAGATTAACAGCCAATTACTCATTAGAAACTATGGAAGCCAGAGAGCAGCAGGATGACATATTTATAGTTCTGAAAGAAAAAAACTGGTAAACAAAAATACTGGATATGCCAAAGTTGTCTTTCAAAAATAAATAAGCAATCATGACATTCCTAGTTAAACAAAAGCTGAAGGAGTTTATTCCCTGGAGAGTTATCCTACAGGAAACATTGAAAAAAATCCACGAGACAGTAAATTGTCTATGAAGAAATAAAGAACACCAGTATAGGCAATAACATTGTTTAATATAAAAAGCAGTATTATATTTTTGGTTTGAAAATTTTCCTTGTGTGATTTAAGAGATAATGTATAAAATAACTGTAATCTATGCCAATGAGCACACCTGTATAAACATGGAATTTGTGACAACAGTAATATAAAGGAGAAGGGACGACGCTTTACAGGAGCAGAGTTTTGGTTTACTATCAAACTAACTTGGTATTAGTTCAAACTAGATAATTATAAACTTTAAGATATAATTATAATCCCCAGGATAACCACAAAAATTAACATATACAAAAATAGAAAAGAATAAAAGTAGCATTAGAAAGAAGCCAACTTAATAATAAAAGGGCAGTAATGAGGAAATAAGGAACAGGAATATTTAAGACATAGAGAAAATGTCTATCAAAATAAAGAGAGTCTTCATTAGTAACTACATTAAATATAAATGAATTAAAAGGCAGAGATTAGCAGAATTGGAAAAAAGACCACATGATCCAACTACATGCTAGAGACTAACTTTAGAACTGACTCAAATATGTTGAGAGTGAAAGGATGGAAAATGATTCTTATGTGACTGTAACCAAAAGAAAGCTAAGGTGGTTATACCAGCATCTGAAAAAATAAACTTCAAGTCAAAAATTGTTACAAAAGACAAAGAAAGATACTACATATTAATAAAAGGGTCAATACTTAGAATATAGCATACTAACATAACATAGACAAGACATAATTATTATAAACATAGACAAGTTGACAGAATTGAAAGGAGAAAAATGCAATTCTATAATAATAGCTGTCTTTGATACCCCATTTTATTTTTTAAAAAATATTTTACTGTTGTTCAAGTACAGTTGTTTGTATTCACTGCCTCACCACTCCCCTCCACCCTAGCCATCCCCATCTTCCTCTCTTGCTTCCATCCCACCTTGGTTTTATCGATGTGTCTTTTATAGTTGTTCCTGAAAACCCTTCCCCCTTATTATCCCCTCCCATCTCCCCTCTGGTTACTGTCACATTGTTCTTAATTTCAGTGTCTCTGGTTATATTCTGCTTCCCTGTTTGCCTTGTTGATCAGGTTTCAGTTAAAAGTGAGATCATATGGTATTTATCCCTGACTGTCTGACCCATTTTACCGAGCATAATGCTCTCCAGTTCTATTCATGCTGTTGCAAAGTGTAGGAAATCCTTTCTTTCTGCTGTGTAGAATTCCACTGTGTAAATGTACCATAGTTTTTTGAGCCAGTCATTTATTGATGGGCACTTAGGTTGCTTCCAGCATAGAAGGTTGCTTTTCTGCATGTGGCTGTCCAGATCTCCCAAAACCATTTGTTGAAGAGGCTATTTTTACTCCATTTTATGCTTCCGTTCCCTTTGTTAAATATGAATTGATCATGGAGACTTGGATTTATTTCTGGGCTCTCTATTATATTCCATTGGTCTATGTGTCTGTTCTTATGCCAGTACCAGGCTGTTTTAATGACAGTGGCCTTGTAATGCAGTTTGATATCAGGTGTTATGATCTTTCCTACTTTGTTCTTCTTTCTCAGAACTGCTGCAGCTATTTGGGGTTATTTTTGGTTCCATATAAATTTTTGAGATGTTTGTTCTATACCTGTGAAATACGTCACTGCTATTTTGATAAGGATTGCATTGAATCTATAAATTGCTTTGGGTAGTATAGACATTTTGATGATGTCAATCCATGAGCATGGTACATGCTTACATTTGTTTGTGTGTTCCTTAATTTCTTTATTGTTGTGTAGTTTTCTGAGAACAGGTCTTTTACCTCCTTGGTTAGGTTTATTCCTAGGTACTTTAGTTTTCTTGTTGCTATATCAAATGAATTTTTTTCTGATTTGTTTCTGATATTTCATTATTGGTGTACAAAAATGCCTTTGATTTCTGAATACTGACATTGTATCCCACTGCTTTGCCAAATTCACCTATTAGGTCAGGTAGTTTCTTGGTGCAGTCTATAGGATTTTCTATGTACGCTATCATGTCATCTGAAAACAATGACACTTTTGCTTCCTCCCTTCCAATTTGAATGCCTTTTACTTCTTTTTCTTGTCTGACTGCTGTGGCTTGACTTCCAATACTATGTTGAATGGAAGTGGTGTAAGCGGATATCCTTTTCTTGTTCCTGATCTTAGTGGGAAAGTGCTAAGATTTTGCCCATTGAGTATGATGTTGGCTGTAGGTCTCTTGTATATGGCCTTTATTATGTTGAGGAATGTTCCCTCTACTCCCACTTTACTGAGTGTTTTTTTTTACTGAGTGTTTTTTATTATGGGTGCTGTACCTTATCAAATGCTTTTTCTGCATCTAGTGCTATGATCATGTGATTTTTGACTTTGCTTTTGTTTATGTGATGTATTATGTTTATTGATTTGCAAATATTGTACTATCCTTGCATCCCTGGGATGAATCCCACTTGATCATGGTGTATGATCTTTTTTATGTATTGCTGGATGCAGTTTGTCAATATTTTGTTGAGGATTTTAGTGTTATGTTCATCACCGATATTGGCCTAAAGTTTTCTTTCTTTGTTATGTCTTTTCTGGTTTTGGGATTAGGATAATGCTGGCTTCATAAAAAGAGTTTGGGAGTCTTCCATTTTCTTGGATTTTTTGGAATAGTCTGTGAAGGATAGCGGTTAGCTTATCCTTAAATGGTTTATAAAATTCTCCTGTGAAACCATCTGGTCCAGGGCTTTTGTGTGTTGGGAGTTTTTTGATTACTGCTTCAATTTTGTCAGTTGTTATTGGTCTGTTTAGGCTTTCTACTTCTTCATTCAGTTTTGGAATTTATATTTTTCTAGAAATTTGTCCATTTCACCTAGGTTCTCAAATTTCTTGGCATATAGTTTTTCATAGTAATTTCTTATAATCTTTTGTATTTCTGTGGTATCAGTTGTAATCTCTCCTCTTTCATTTCTGATTGTGTTTATTTGGGTAATCTCTCTTTTTTTCTTGATGACTCTGTTTAAAGGCTTGTTGATTTTGTTTACCTTTTCAAAGAACCAGCTCCTGGATTTATTGATCCTTATAATTGTGCTCTTAGTCTCTATGTTGTTTGATTCTGCTCTGATTTTGGTTATTTCCTTCCTTCTACTTGCTCTTAATACCCCATTTTAATAAAGAATGAGACTAGATAAATTATCAATAAGAAATAGAAGATTTGAGCAACAGTATACATTAACAGAACCTAAGAGATATATACATAACACCACATGCCCAAATGGCAGAATACACATTTTTTCCTGAGTGTACAAAAATTTTTCAATTCATTTAAAATATCGAAATCATACAAAATATCTTCTCTGACCATCATGGAATAGAACTAGAAATCAATAACAGAAAGAAAACTGGAAAATACAAAATATGAAGAAATTAAATATCCTTTTTTATTTTTGAAATATATTTTATTGATTTTGCTATTAGAGTTGTCCCATTTTTTCCCTTATCCCTTTCCACCCTGCATCCCTCCTACCTCCAGTATTATCCTATTAGTTCATGTCCATGAGTCACACATATAAGTTCTTTGGCTTTTCCATTAATTATCATTTTTTAAAGCAAGTAATGGGTCAAAGAAGAAATCACAAGGGAAATTATAAAATACAATAACCAGAGATGAATGAAATTGGAAACACCATATACCTAAACTTATGAGATGTAGTGAAAGCAGTGTCCAGAGGAAAATGTACAGCTACAAATCCCTATATTGAAAAATATGAAACTCTTAAATTTATAATCTAACTGTAGACCTTAAAGAACTAAAGTAGAAGAACAAACTAAAACCACAGCAAACAGAATAAGATATTAATAAAGGTTAGAGTGGAGATAAACAAAATAAAGAATAGTAAAACAAAGAGTTAATAAAATGAAAATTTGTCCCTGGCTGGTGTAGCTCAGTGGATTGAGCATGGGCTGTGAACCAAAGTGTCGCAGGTTCGATTCTCAGTCAGGGTACATGCCTGGGTTGCAGGCCATGACCTCCAGCAACCGCACATTGATGTTTCTCTCTCTCTCTCTATCTCTCTCCCTTCCCTCTCTAAAAATAAATAAATAAAATCTTAAAAGAAAGAAAATTTGATTGTTTAAAAAGATCAGTAAAATTAGCCAGTTGAAAGAGAGGGAGAAAGAGAGAGAGAGAAGGGAAGTTTCTACCAATCTTAGAGATATTAAGAAATAAATGATTATTTATAAGACACTATGAACAATCACATGCCAACAAATTGGGTAACCTAGATGAAATTGGCACATCTTCAGAAATACATAAATTTGCTAAAACTGATTCAAGAAGAAATAAAAATCTTAACAAACTTGTACAAGTAAAGTGATTGAATCATGAATATAAAAACCTCTTAACAAAGAAGAGTCCAGGACCCAGTGGCTTCACTGGTGAATCCTACTAAACATTTCAAGTAGAATTATGGCCAATTCTTCTCAAATTATTTCAATAAATAGAAGAGGAGAAAATACTTATCAACTAATTCTATGAGGTTTGCATTACCTTGATGTAAAAACCAGACACAGACAATAAAATAAAACTACACACCAATATCCCTTATCAATATAGAGGGAAAAATCCTCAAAATACTAGCAAAATGAATATAGTAGTATATTAAAAGAATTATAAGCCATGGTCAAGTGATATTTATCCCAGGAATGCAAGATTGGTTCAACATATGAAAATCAATCAATGTAATTCATAACTTAATAGAAGAAAGAAAAAAATCCAAAATTATCTCAAAGATGCAGAAAAAACATTGACAAAATAAAATATTCCTTCATGATAAGAACACAACAACCTAGGAATAGAACTTCTTCAATGTGTAGAGGAAGTTTATTAAAGAACCCATAGTAATATCATACTGTTGAAAAACTAGAAGGTCTTCCCTCAAGATCAAAGACTAGGTAAAAATACCCACTTTTGCTACCTTTATTGGACATTACACCAGATGTTCTATTCAGGGCAATTAAGCAAATAAAAGGTTTCCAAATTGATGAGTAAGAAATAAAATTATCTCTTGTAATATATCACATAATCTTATATATAGAATATTCTGAACAAAATACTGAAGAAACTCCTCAAACCCAATTAGGGCTAATAAACAAAATTAACATTTGAAAGTGTGATATATTTCTATACACTAACAATGAACATTCTAACTGAGGAAATTAAGAAAACAAACCCATTTACAATGACATCAAAGAGAATAAAATACTAAGGAATAAAAAACATTGCTAAATGAAATTGAAGGAGCTCTAACTAAATGGAAAAATATTCCATGTTTGTGGCTTGGCAATACTCCTCAAAGAAATCTACGTATTTAATATAATCCCCTACAAAATCCCAATGGCCTTTTATCTATTTATTTATTTATTTTAGCAGAATTAGAAAATCTTCAAATTCACATGAAATTTCAAGAAGCCCCAAATAATCAAAACAATATTCAGAAAGAATAAAGTTGGTGAACTTGTATTTCCAATTTTAAAACTTTTCACAAAGCTGTAGTAATCAAAACAGTTTGCTATTGGCCAAAGGACAGAGATATAGACCAATAGAATAGAATTCAGAGTCCAGAAATAAACTATACTCCTATAACAAATCGATTTGCAATAAAAGTGCCAAGATCATTCAGTGGAGGAGGTAAGAATAGCTTTGTCAACAAGTGGTGCTGATACATCTGGGTCACCACATGCAAAAAAAAAAAAATGTTAATTCAGTATCTCACATCGTATTAAAAAGAAGCCCAAAATAGATCAAAGAACTAAGTATAAGCCCTAAAACTATAAAGTTCTTAGAAGAAAACATCTTCACTACCTCTAGATTTGGCAATAATTTTTAGATAGAACATCAAGAATACAAGCATCCAAAGACAGCATAGAGAAATTAGACTTCATCAAAATTAAAAAGTTTTGTGCATCAAAGTAAAAAACAACCCATAGAATGTGAAAAATATTTGCAAATCTTATATCTGATAATGTTTGAGTAATCAGAATACAGTAAAAATGTACTACTTAAAAACAAACTGACATTTAATTTAAAAATGGGTAAAAGACTTGAATCGGCATTTTCCTCCAAAAGACATAAAAATGGCCAACAAGCATGATTAGATGAATCGTGTCATTAGTCATTAAGAAAATGCAAATCAGCCTTGGCTGGTGTGGCTCAATGGATTGAGTGCAGGCCTGTGAACCAAAGGGTCCCTGTTTTGATTTTGATCAGGGCACATGCCTGGGTTGTGGGCCAGGTCCCCAGGAGGGGGCGCTTGAGAGGCAACCACACATTGATGTTTCCCTCCTTCCAATCCCCTCTCTAAAAATAAAGAAATAGAAAATGCAAATCAAAACCACAATGAGATACCACTTCATACCCACTAAAAGCTCTATATATTTCTAGTAGAAATGTACAATGATGCAGCCACCGTGGACAACAATTTGGTGTCCTCAGTAAGTTAAACATAGAATTGCACATGGCTCAGCAATTTCACTCATATGTGTATTGCCAAAGTAATTGAAAACAGTTGTTCAAACAAAAAGTTATGTACTAATGTTCATAGCAGCATCTGAAACAACTCAAAAGTTCATCAGTGTATTGATAAACAAAATGTGATATATCTATACAATGGAGTATTATTTGGCCATGAAAAAATGAAGTACTGACACATGCTACTGCATGGATGAACCTTTAAAAACATTATGCTATACCATCCTGGCCAGGTGGCTCAGCTGGTAGGAGCATTGTCCCATGCACCAAAAGGTTGCAGATTTGATTTCTGGTTAGGGTCCATACCTAGGTCAGGTTCGATCCTTGGTCAGGTTGTGTTCAGAAGGCAACCAATCAAATGTCTCTCTCTCTGCCCCCCTTCCTTTCTCTCTAAAATCAATAAACCAATACTTGGGTGAGGATTAAAAAAGTATTATTTAAATTAAAAAAATAAATAAATAAAGACAGAACATTATACTATGTGAAAGAAGCCAAACACTAAAGGCCATGTATTGTATTATTACATTTACCTGAACGGTCAGAAAAGGCAAATGCATAGAGGTAGAAAGCAGATTAGTGTTTGGCAATAGGTGGGATAGTGGGAATAGGTCATGAATACTTAATGGGTACAGAGTTTTCTTTTGTGATGATGAAAACTTCTGGAACTTGGTAGTAGTGATGATCTCACAACGCTGTGAATGTACTCAAAGCCAATAACTGTATACTTTAAAATGGGTAAGATGTGAAGTTTAAGTTGTATATAGTTACCACAATAAAAATAATGGAACTTAATTACTTGTAACATGTAGGGAGAAATATTTTTAGGAACAGTTACAAATGACAAAGTACAATTATTTAATTATTTTAATTATTTTTGTATTGTTTTAGTTCTGATCCTATAGTAATTTTCTTTTCCTTTTTTGAGTATTTATTTGTTTATTTTTACTTTAATCTTTATTGTATTTTCTTTCCATTATCATTTAGTTCCCTTATATCTCCTTCCCCAGCAATTACCATATTTTTATTTTCTAAATTTTTTTTGAGATGTTTGTAGATTCACAAACAGTTTTAAGAAGTAATATAGGCAGATTCTATGTGCTCTTTACCCAGTTTCCTCTATTGGTAATATTTTGCAAAACTATAGTACAGTAACATTGATGATTTTGACATTCATATAAACAGACCCATCATGTCACCTTCAAATAGGAACCATGTCATTTCTTTCTTTCTCATCTGTATGCCCTTTATTTTCACTATTCAGTCTTTCACAATTAAGTATGGTGTTAGCTGTAGATTTTTTCTCATTGAATTTTTTTAATGGGTCTCAACATTCTATGACAGAGTTTTGGTCATTTCTTTTAAAACGTACTAATTTTAAAAATTACTAACTTATGAACAACTTAAAAACTGCCATCTCCTGTCAAAAGAAAAAAAAAGCTCTAACAGGTCACAAAACATTCTCCTTTCCTCCTGAAGGTTTTGTGATGCATTGTGATCATTAACCAGTCTTTTACTCTTAAACTTAACTGGCCGATTGAGACAAAGTGTTCTGAGACCGTTCTTCCACCACTGATTAAGACTGGGGTGGCAGGTACTGGGATAATATTCATGTAGCCCTCTGAGCTTCTGGGCCCACAAGGTGACTTACCGGCTCCAGCTGCCTTCTTGTCCACTGCTCTGAAAACTACCACAGTCACTGTCTGTCTCATGTTATGACAGCAAACTGGCCCCGAGGAGGACAGCCAGAGAAGCTTGCAGCATGTATGGGCTGCCCAGGAACCAGATCAACAATGGTGGCATCACTAGATTATAAAAGTTTGGACCGTCTTCCCAGTTTTTCCCAGAATGATTAGATAACTATCAAGTGGGAGAAGTTTCCTTTATTTTTGTTTTATATAATGGACTGAATGGTGCCCCCACAATTCACATGTTGAAGCCCTAATCCTTAATGTGATGGTATGAGGTAGGGTCTTCAAGGGGTCATTAAGTTTAAATGAGCTCATAAGATTGGGGACATAATTTGATGAAATTGTTCTTATTGAAAGAGACACTGGAGATACCTCTTACTGCAAGCATGCACATGGAAGAAAGACATGTGCGACACAGAAGGCAGCTGTCTGCTAGCCAGGAAGAGAATCCTCCCCAGAAACTTGCTAGTACCTTGATCTTGGACTTATATCTTCCAGAGCTGTGAGAAAATAAATTTCAGTTGTTTAAGTCATACAGTCCCAGCAGACTAAAACAACTGGTGTTGAATTTTGTCAAATGCTTTTTCTGTTTTGATAAATACACTTTCGTTACTTATAGCATGTAAGAGAAAGAAGAAAAAGTCTTTAGAGACACATACAAATGACAGAGAATAAAATTTGTTTCTTCTTTTTAATTTTATATTTTAGCTAAGTTATCACCAAAGTCATGTAGCAACTCATTTAAGTTCTATTGGAAAATTGAATAAATGATTTCAGAAGAATTAAAAATGTATGTGTATTTTGACAGGTGTACTGTAAGTTGTATCTATACTATTTAAAATGATATGTTAAAAATAGCTCAGAATACTTTTTTGGCAATATTGTCCAGTTATGAGAAAGAATTACACTTTTTTTAATTTTAAAAATAATTTTATCAAAAAGTTTTAGCCTTGGCGAGGTAGCTTAGTTGGTTAGAGCATTGTACTGATTTGCCAATGTCATGGGTTCCGTGCCTGGTCAGGGAACATATAAGAGTTAACTGATGAGGGGATGGTTGGGTGGGTGGGCTGGATTGGGAGTAAAAGGGAGAAAACTGTACTTGAACAATGATTAAAAGAAAAAAAGAAAAAAAGAGAATCAACTGATGAGTGAGTAAATAAGTGAAACAACAATCAATGTTTCTTTCCCTCTCTTTTTCTCCCCCTTCCTTTCTCTCTCTAAAAATCAATGAATGAAAAAATTAGAACTTTATACTGACCATAAAAACAAATTATGCTCTAGAATGGTGGTGTCTAATATGTTAGTCCCATGCCACAACAGCTGTTGACTACTTGAAATGTGGCTTATCTGAATTGAGATGTGAGATGTGGCAAATTGTATGAGATGTGACACAGATACGCTGTAATCATTCTTCTTCAATGGCAGGAATGAAAATGACACTACTTGTTTCAAAGTGTATTCATTTTCTGGGGCTGTCTTAACAAAGTACCACACACTAAGCAGCTTACACAACAGAAATTACTGTCTCCCAGTTTTGGAGGCTAGACTTCCCAGATCACAGTGTCAGCAGGGTTGGTTCATTCTGAAGGCTGTGTGATACAGTTCTTTTTTTTTCTTTTTAATGCTCTCTTGGTTTGGTTTTTGGCCCTTGGTTTTGGCTAGAGGCCAGTCAGTTCCTATTCTTGAGCACCTGAGCAAGCCTACACCCCAACTACTTCCTTATTTGGGCTCTGGGCCACCTGCTCCAATTGCCCCAGAAGCCTATTTCAGACAATGCCTTGGAACCTGCAAAAATTTTCAAATTTGCCAATACAAAGGAATCCTCCAAACCTAGAAAACTCCCTTCCATTTGCCCTGTATAAACTTCCCCCTACAGTTCCAACTTACTATTACCCTGCCCCTGGTTCAATCCTTGTGTGCAAGCTTCTCCCATTTGGAGTTATGAGTAACAGAGAGTTCTGCCTTTCACATATTTGAGTGTTGCTGTGTTGTGTCCTGCTATCAGAGGAATCTTTCAATCTCATAAAACATTTGGCACTGTGAGGATAGCATGGCCGTGACCCCAGACTCTTGCATAGCTTATTGGGGGGGGGGTCTGCTCTTGGCTTACTAATTGGTTCTAAACCACCAGGAGAGCAGTGTGGGAAAGAACTATTGTCACTTGTTGGTGAGCTTGTGTTTAAACTTGTTGTTTGCTGCTGGTTTCCACACCTCTCTTTATACAAATTTTTTGGTGTTGAAATATTAAAAAAAGAACAGCTCTAAACTCCATGGGCCAGGTACTAGCCAGGTGGGGGTTACCTTAGGGCAATGGGAATGATAGGCCATTTGAGCCACACTCTCTAGGGTCCAGCCTTCAGGTGTGTTTCTTGTCTGCTATAGACATTGAAGATGATATTACTGCAGCCAAAGACCTTGATGTTGGAGATGGATTTGTCCCTGGGTTAAGAAACAACTTCATCCAGGACACTGAGACCACTGGTCCAGCAACCTCATTGTCTGCCTTTCTTAAGGCACTGACAAATTAGACACAGGACATCTATTGCTTCCATTTCTTTAATATTAGGAATTAAAAAAAGATTTTATTTATTTATTTTCAGAGAGGAGAAGGGAGGGAGAAAGACAGGGATAGAAGCATCAATATGTGGTTGCCTCTACAGCTCCCCCTACTGGGGACCAGGCCCACAACTCAGGCATGTGCCCTGACTGGGAATCAAACCAGTGACTCTTTGGTTCACAAACCATCATTCAATCCACTGAGCCACACCAGCTAGGGCAATATTAGGAATTTCATTATGCTGCCTGAGCTTGCTGTTTGCTTAACCCATAATCCTGGTATACTTCTTGCTCTCTGCCAAAATGTGCATCCCTAACTCTCATGTCTGAAAGAAAATCTGGTAGAGGGTACTACTACCTGTGTTAGTCTAAAAATTAGTGGAGATTTTTGTTTTTTCCAGAAGGCAACTGCCTGCCTGGGTTTACTTCTCAGCCACCGGGGAAGAGCACCTCCCCGTCCTCTGTGCCATCTCCTATTTCTCACCTCTGGTTTTCCACCACAGCCTCTCCTCTGTATCTTTGGTGACGATCACCTCTTCCTCTCAGTTACAAATGTCACAAACACTTGTAACATAAATTACCAAACTATCAGTTCGTATTTCTCAACAATGTAACTTTTGAACCTGCCATCTTGAATAAAGGGGTACACTAAGATATTATTGTCATGGAAAAATGTAAGTCATACTTTTAACATACTTTATAACTCAGCCAGATATTATTAGAGATCCTAGAAATCCCAGACCTGTGTTCTTAGCTAATGCCCTATAATGGGGGATTTGAGTATGGACTGGCCTACAGAGGTTCCTTATACTTCTACTTGTCCTCCATTTTATTCTGATAAGAAGTTTTCTTGCAGTTTAGGTAACTTCTGCACTACTCACTAAAAGCCTCCTCAACTATTTGGCTCAGTCACCCCAAATAAGCAAGCTGAAAACTGATGTGAAGATCAATGAGTCAATTTTAATACAGTTTTTAGTTTTTTAAGTGTTGTCGACACCCAATTTTGAGGGGTTTGAGGCTGGGTAATAAGAAGCTAGAAAAATTCCTGGGCAAGTGGAATGGGGAAACTGAGACAAAAATCATTGAACAAGGCCAAAGAATTTAAACAACTTACAGACAGCTAGTGAATTGAAAGACCTTATCTTCCCTAACCAAGGACAACTGAGAACAAACAGTTTACATTTCTTTTCCCTAACCAAAGAGTAAATAGCTTAAATGACTCTGGTCAGGAGGATAGAAAACAGAGACCCAATTAACGCCATTTGTGCCAGAAAAACCCAAGGATGGGTGAAGTCAGGGGAACAAATAACAAAACCCCTTCAGAGCTAGACAAATCCAAGATAAAAGTAAAGCAGTGAAGCTGGCCAAAAAATAATCCCAGACTCCCTTATACACTCATTTTGATACATCAGCATATTAAAATCACACCTGGAAAGCTGATGAATATTCTGCTGAAACCCTGCCTGAAGATTCTCACCTGCAGAAGAGTGATAAAACCCTCAAAACAAAGATTCAGCTCAGGCTCTCTTTAGAGCATGTTCATGCCCATTCTTGGGCATAAACTTTTTACTTTCTTTTTCCTAAACTCTGAACGTTCCCCATGAGACTTGCAAAAAGGAAAGCAGAAGGCAGTAGCGGCTCATCCTGGGCTTACCCACTGATCCTGTCTCCAGGGCCCTTTTTTTCTCTGACTTTTCAGTGAGCTAACAGCAGCCCCACCTGGGCTTACTTCTTCTCTATAACATTTCTAGGCAGCTGAAGCAGAGCACTGCCTAAGCTCAACCCTGTTGCTTTTTCTAACCTAAATCCTTTATTTTGATGTCCCCAGTTTTAATAAATTAACTCACAAAATCACTTGGACTCGTACTGTGAAATGTATTCCACACAAAGTCAAGGACCCACACCTTTCAGGCTGGCCTGAGGCTGACTCACTCCAGGCCCAGCCCTCATCCGGCAACAATTTGGGCCACTCAAAGTACCCCAAATAATCAAGCTCAAAAATGATGTGAGGGTCAGTGAGTGGATTTTAATATAATTTTTAATTTTTTAATGCTGTCTACACCCAATTTTGAGGCATTGACTAAAGAATAGTCAGATCCCTTCTATGTGCAGCTAAGTCCACACCCCAATTACTTCTTTTATTTGGGCTGGTCATACTTCCGGACACTGTGCATCTGCCGTCATTACCCTAGAACCAAGCTAGACTCACTGACATTTCCTGTTGGTTGCTCGACCAAAAGCATGTGAGATGCATATAAAGATAAAGATAAGCAGAATGGTGAAGAAAAATGACAATCAACCCTGTTAAATTGAGAATAAATAAAGGTGATCAAAAGACAGAGATTCACTGAGTTTGTTGATTGTCAGTGGTTTTACATTAAAGAAGAAAATCACGCCAAATGCATCCTTTGGGAAGGACTTCAACTTTGAGATTACTGATCTCCATCATACTCATGGTGTCTGGTAAGTGTAATGCTGTGGCATTTTCAGCCAAAAACAAGGCTCTCTTTCAATAGTGATGAGGATGCTTTTAATCCACTCATAAAATATTCATAAGATGTTTTATGATGTTTTCAAATAAAAGTGATAAATTTATGCATTATCCAACAAACCTCCCGCTGATGCATTCTACCCAAATGGTGCATTGACTAGTTGACTAGCTGAGTCAGAGTAATATTAGAGACCCTGGAATGGAGTGCAGCTAAACTTCTGTGACGTGACAGAATGGACTCTCTTCTCCAGTTGTTTGGTGTGTATTTTTATTGTCTCACTTGAATTCTTATTTTTGGATTAATGTTTATTGTTGTGTAATTATTTTTTCTCTTTTGGTATTTCTAATATTTCTAGTTCTGAGGCTAAAATAAAACCCTAAATTTTTATTTTGAGTTTTTAAAATTTGAAATAGAGCAAGAAATTATATTTGGGTACAATTTGTTTCAGAAAATGAGGATAAAAAATATAAGAATATATAAATCATAAATAATTTATTCAAATAAACATTTTCAAGGTCTTATCAGAGCTTTCTATACAAATGGGCTCTTATCCAAAAATATGTAAGTAGAACATATGAGTGAAGAGGCTCTAATTAGAGCAGACTTGAAAAGCTTAAGACAAACCTTGGCATTCTTTCTGTCCTCTTTTGCAATGATCCCCAAGAAGTTCTTCCTGCAGAATGACCCCTACCCTACTGACAATACTTCATGTGATGTCCATTTCTCTGATTCTGTTTGTGTTCTAGTTGTTTGCTTAGTTTTAGTTTTTATTTTATTTTTTTAGGTTCAGTTGTTGATAGTCATGAGCTTGTTGTCATTTTACTGTTCATATTTTTGATCATCTTCTATTTCTTAGATAAGCCCCTTTAACATTTCATAAAATAAGGGCTTGGTGATGATGAACTCCTTTAACTTGACCTTATCTGAGAAGCATTTTCTCTGCCCTTCCATTCTAAATGAAAGCTTTGCTGGATAGAGCAATCTGAGATGTAGGTCCTTGCCTTTCATGACTTTGAATATTTCTTTCCAGCCCCTTCTTGCCTGTAAGATCTCTTTTGAGAAAAGCTGATAGCCTCATGGGAACTCCTTTGTAGGTAACTGTCTCCTTTTCTCTTGCTGCTTTAAAGATTCTCTCCTTATCTTTAATCTTGGGTAACTTAATTATGATGTGTCTTAGTGTGTTCCTCTTTGGGTCCAATTTCTTTGGGATTCTCTGGGCTTCCTAGACTTCCTGGAATTCCATTTCCTTTACCAGATTGGGAAGTTTTCCTTCATTATTTGTTCAAATAAATTTTCAATTTCTTGCTTATCCTCTTCTGGTACCACTATGATTCAGATGTTGGAGCATTTAAAGTGGTCTGAGAGCTTTCTCATCCTTTCCTCATTTTTTGGAATTCTTATTTCTTCATTCTGTTCCAGTTGGATGTTTATTTCTTCATTTTGTTTCAAATCTTTGGTTTGAGTTCCAGTTTACTTCCCTTCACTCTTGGTTCCTTGTATATTTTCCATTATTTCATTTTGTGTAGCCTTCATTTCTCCCTTCATTTTGTGACTGAGCTCAATAATTTCTGTGAGCATCCTGATTATCAGTGTTTTGAAGTCTGCATATGATAGGTTAGCTATCTCTTCGTCACTTAGTTCTTTTTCTGGAGTTTTGATCTGTTCTTTCATTTGGGCCATATTTCTTTGTCTTGGCGCACCCATTATGTTGTCAGGGGTGGAGCCTTAGATATTCACCAGGGCAGGGCAACCCTCTTTGCTGCATCATGGTGCTGTCTGTGGGGGAGGGGTCAGAGAGGGAACAATGCCACTTGCTGGCTCTGCTCTAGCCCCACTTTCTGTCACTTCCCTCACTTACCACAAATGAATTGTGCCCTTTCAGAGGCTGACTCACAGGTGTGTGGGTTTGTTTGTGTTCTAGGACCCTGTGGGCCTCTCCCACGAACTCTCCTGTGATCCTGAGAGTTTCTCTCACTGCCACGACTCCTGCAGATTTTAACATCTAGAGGTTTTGAGTCTTTAGTTTCCCATGCTGAAACCCTGGGTTCTGCAGTCTGTCTTGCTTCCCAATTGTTCTTTCCAGCTTACCAGCCCACAAATGTGGGACCAACCACCTCATTTTTTCTTTTTACTGAATAGTATTCCATTGCGTACATGTACCACAGTTTTTTTGGGTTTTTTTTTTTTTACAGTTTTTTATTGTTGTTCAAGTACAGTTGTCTGCATTTCCCTCCCCATCACTCCCCACCTTTGGTGTTGTCCATGTGTCCTTTATACACGTTCCTGAAAACTTCTTCCCCTTTTATGCCCACTATCCCCCTCCCACCTCTCCTCTCGTTACTGTCAGTTTGTTCCTAATTTCACAGTCTCTGGTTATATTTTGCTTGCTTATTTGTTTTGTTGGTTAGGTTCCAGTAAAAGGTGAGAACATGTGGTATTTGTCTTTCACCACATGGCTTATTTCACTTAGCATAATGCTCTACAGATCCATCAATGCTTTCATGAAGGGTAGGAGCTCCTTCTTTCTTTCTGCTGGGTAGTATTCCATTCTGTAAATGTGCCATAGTTTTTTTGTTTTTGTTTTTTTTATCCAGTCTTTTACTGATGGGCACTTACATTGCTTCCAACACTTGGCTGTTGTGAATTGTACTACGAACGTTGGGGTGCATAAGCTCTTTTGAGTCAGTATTTCAGAAATCTTAGGGTATAACCCCTGCAGTGAAATTGCTGGGTCAAAAGGCAGTTCCATTTTTAGTTTTTTGAGGAAATTCCACATTGTTTTCCACAGTGGCTGCACTGGTCTGCATTCCCACCAACAGTGCACTAAAGTTCCCTTTTCTCTACAACCTTGCCAGCACTTGTTGTTTGTTGATTTGTTTATGATGGCCATTCTGGCTGGTGTGAAGTGGTATCTCATTGTGGTTTTAATTTGCATCTCTCTGATGGCTAGTGATGTTGAGCATTATTTCATAAGTCTCTGGACCCTCTGTATGTCCTCCTTGGAGAAGTGTCTGTTCAGCTCCTTTGCCCATGTTTTAATTGGGTTGCTTTTCTTCCTGGAGTAAAGTCATGTGATTTATTTATATATTTTGGAGATTAAACCCTTGTCTGAAGTATCATTAGCAAACATATTTTCCCATACAGTTGGCTCCCTTTTCATTTTGATGGTGTTTTCTTTAGCCATGCAGAAGCTTTTTATTTTAATGAGTCCCATTTTTTAATTCTTTCCTTTATGTCCTTTGCTCTAGGGGATGTATTGGTGAAAACTATTGCTGCGTGGAATACCTGAGATTTTCCTGCTTATGTTCTCCTCTAGGACTTTCATGGTGTTGCAACTTATAGTTAAGTCTTTTATCCCTATTGAGTTTATTTTTGCATATGATGTAAGTTGGTGGTCAAGTTTCATTTTTTGCAGGTGGCTGTCCAGATCTCCCAACGCCATTGTTCAAGAGGCTATTTTTACTCCATTTTATAGTTCTGCCATTGTCCAATGTTTATTGACCATAGAGACTTGGGTTTATTTCTGGGCTCTCTATTCTGTTCCACTGATTTATGTGTCCGTTCTTATACCAGTACAAGACTGTTTTGAATACCATGGACTTGTAATATAGTTTGATATCAGGTATTTTGTTATCTTCTACTTTGTTCTTCTTTCTAAAAATTGCCATGGCTATTAAGGGTCATTTACGGTTTCATATAAATTTTTGAAATGTTTGTTCTGGATTTCTGCCCAAGATGGAAGCATAGGTGGATGCACTGTACCTCCTTGCACAACAATTTAGATAGGAACGATAACAATTTAGAAACAGAATAACAACCAGAATTCGCAGAAAATTGATCTGAATGGAAGCTGGACAACCAAGAAGTTGAAATTGACCCGTTCATCCAGACCGGTAGGAGTGGCGGGGCGGAGTCAGGCAGCCGGGCCAGGTCACAGAGTGGAGAGCAGAGAGCGTTGGGACCGGCGTTTAAGGTATCCAGGGGTGTGTAAGGCATCCGAGGCGCGAAAGACCGAGCACGCAAGACCGCAGCAGGTGGACCCTGACCGCACAACTGGCAGCGAGCAGACCCTGGCTGAGGGGTGGCAACTGGCAGACCCAGTGAGGCGATGACTGTGAAGCAAGGCCCTGTGTGCAACCCAGGATCCCAGCGCTGGGAAATAGAGCCTCGGGACACTGATTGAGGACACCTGCAGGAGTTGAAGCTCATGGAGGGACACCCAGCCTCACAGAAGAGGTCCTTGGAGGGTCCTACGACATGCACAAGCCCATCCACATGGGAATTGGCACCAGAGGGGACCAGTTTGCTTGGGGGAAGCAGCAGAAGGGAGAATGGAGCAAGCACCATTGTTCCCTCTTGCCCCTGCCCCCACATACAATGTCACAACCCAGCAACTGGGGTGCCCAGCCCTGGTGAACACCTAAGGCTCCGCCCCTCACCATAACAGGCATGACCAGACCAAAAAAAAAAAAAAAGAAAAAGGAGAGAGAGAGAGAGATGGCTCAAACAGAAGACCAAATAAAAGCTCCAGAACCCATCCATCCTTTTAAGCAACTGAGAGATAGCCAACCTATCAGATACATAGTTCAAAACACTGGTGATCAGGAAGCTCACAGAATTGGTTGATTTTGGTCACAAATTAGATGAACAAATGCAAGCTACAATAAGTGAAATGAAGAAAAATACACAGGGAACGAATAGTGATGGAAAGAAAGCTGGGCCTCACATCAACGGAGTGGACCAGAAGGAAGAAAGGAACAACCACACAGAAAAGAATGAAGAAATAAGAATTCAAAAAAATGAGGAGAGGCTTAGGAACCTCCAGGACATCTTTAAACATTCCAACATCTGAATTATAGGGGTATCAGGAAGAGAAGAGGAAGAGCAACAAGTGGAAAAGTTGTTTGAACAAATAATAAAGGAGAACTTTTCCAATCTGGCAAAGGAAATAGGCTTCCAAAAAGTCCAGGAAGCTCAGAGAGTCCCAAAGAAGTTGGACCCAAGAAGGAACACACCAAGGCACATCATAATTACATTAGCCAAGGTAAAAATGAAGGAGAGAATCCTAGAAGCAGCAAGAGATAAGGAGACGGTCACCTACAAAGGAGTTCCCATCAGACTGTCAGTTGATTTCTCAAAAGGGACCTTGCAGGCAAGAAGGAGCTGGAAAGAAGTATTCCAAGTCATAAAAGGCAAGGACCTACATCTCAGATTGCTCTATCCAGCAAAGCTTTCATTTAGAATGGAAGGGCAGAGAAAATGCTTCTCAGATAAGGTCAAGTTAAAGGAGTTCATCATCACCAAGCCCTTATTTTATGAAATGTTAAAGGGACTTATCTAAGAAAAAGAAGATTAAAAAAACATGTATAGTACAATGACAGCAAACTCACAATTATTAACAACCACACCTAAAACAAAACCAAAAGAAACTACGCAAACAACTAGAACAGGAACAGAACCACAGAAATGGAGATCACATGGAGGGTTAGCAACAAGGGAGTGGGAGAAGGAGGGAGGGGGAAAAGGTGTGGAGAATAAGTAGCATAGATGGTAGCTAGAAAATAGACAGGGGGATGGCAAGAATAGTATAGGAAATGTAGAAGGTAAAGAACTTATGACACATGGACATGAACTAAAGGGGGGCAGAATGTGGGTGGGAGAGGGTGTGCACGGTGGAGGAGAGTGAGGGGGGAAATCAGACAACTGTAATAGCATAATCAATAAAATATATTAAACAAGAACAAAAGAAATGTTTGTTCTACATCTGTGAAATATGGCACTGGTGTTTTAATAAGAATTGTGTTGGATCTATAAATTGTTTTGAGTAGTATGGGCATTTTGATGATGCTATTTCTTCCAATCCATGAACAAAGTATATGCTTGCATTTATTTGTGCCTTCCTTATTTTTTTTCTCCAGTGTTGTGTAGTATTCTGAGTACAGGTTGTTTACCTCCTTGGTTAGGTTTATTCCTAGGTACTTTAGTTTTTGTGTTGCTATAGTAAATGGAATTATTCCCCTTAATATCTGTTTCTGATATTTGATTGTTGGTATACAAAAATGCCTTTGATGTTTGAATATTGACTTTATATCTCACTGTTTTGCCAAATTAACTTATTAGGTCGAGTAGTGTTTTGGTGGAATCTATAGGGTTTTCTATGTACACTATCATGCCATCTGCAAACAATGATAGTTTTACTTTCTCCTTTCCAATTTGGATGCCTTCTACTTCTTTTTCTTGTCTGATTGCTGTGGCTAAGACTTCCAATACTATGTTGAATAGAAGTGGTGAAAGCGACACCCTTGTCTTGTTTCTGATCTTAGTGGGAAAGCTTTTAATTTTTGCCCATTGATTATGGTGTTGGCTGTAGTTTTCTTGTATATGGCTCTTATTATGTTGAGGTATTTTCCCTCTACTCCCACTTTGCTGAGTGTTTTTATCATAAATGGGTGCTGTACCTTATCAAATGCTTTTCAGCATCTATTAATATGAAGATAACCCCAATATTGGGATTTTTGGCTTTGCTTTTGTTTATGTGATGTGTTATGTTCATTGATTTGTGAATATTGTACCATCCTTGCATCCCTGGGATGAATCCTACTTGATCACGGTTTATGATCTCTTTGATGTATTTCTTGATGTGGTTTGCCAATATTTTGTTGAAGATTTTAGTGTCTATGTTCATCAACAATATTGGCCTGTAGTTTTCTTTTCTTGTTGTTTCTTTGTCTTATTTTGGGATTAAGATGATGCTGGTCTCATTAAAAGAGTTTGGAAATCTTCCATCTTTTTGGATTTTTTGGAATAGTCTGTGAAGAATAGGGGTTAGCTCTTCCTTAAATGTTTTGTAAAATTTTCCTGTGAAACTGTCTGGTCCAGGGCTTTGGTGTGCTTGGAGTTTTTTGATTATTGCTTCAATTTCACCAGCTCTTATCAGTCTCTTTAGACTTTCTGCTTCTTCTTTGAGTTTTGGAAGATTATATTTTTCTAGGAATTTTTCCGTTTCACCTAGGTTTTAAATTTCCTGGCATATCATTTTTCATAGTAATTTCTGACAGTACTTTGTATTTCTGTGGTATCAGTTGTAATCTCTCCTTTCTCATTTCTGATTGTGTTTATTTGAGTCCTCTCCTTTTTTTTCTTGATGAATATGTTTAAAGGCTTATCAGTTTTGTTTTACTTTTCAAAGAACCAGCTCCTGGATTTATTGATCCTATGAATTGTTCTTTTAGTCTTTATGCCATTTAATTCTGCTCTGATCTTGGTTGTTTCCTTCCTTCTATTTGCTCTGGGCTTTGTTTGTGGTTGTTCTTCCAGTTCTTGTAGGTATAGGTTTAGGTTGTTTATTTGTAGTGTTTCTATAATTTTTAGGTAAGCCTGTATTGCTATGAACTTCCCTCTCAAGATTCCCTTTACCGTGTTCCATGGGCTTTGGGCTGCTGTGTATTCATTTTCATTTATTTCCAGAAACTTTGTGATTTCTTCCTTGATCTCATTCTTAACCCATTTATTGCTTAATAGCATGCTATTCAGTCTTCATGAGTTTGAATATTTTTGAATTTTTTTCCTTGAGATTTGTTTCTAGTTTCAGCCCCTTGTAGTCTCAGAAAATGCTTTTTATGATTTTAATTTTCTTAAATTTGTTGAGGGTTGCTTTTTGTCCTATCATGTGGTCTATCTTTGAAAATGTTCTATGTACATTTGAAAAAAAATGTGTATTTTGCTTCTTTGGGATGAAAGGTTCTATACATATCAGTTAAGGCCATTTGATCCAGGACATTTTTCAATGCCACAATATCTTTGTTGATATTTTGTTTGGAAGATCTATCCATTTTTGACAGTGGGGTGTTGAAATCCCCTACTATAATTGTGTTGCTGTCAACATCTTTCCTGATGTGCTCCAAGATTTTATTTATGTATTTGGGTGCTCCTATGTTGGTTGCATATATATTTACAATGTTTTTGTCTTGTTGATGGATTCTTCCCTTGAGGATTATGAAGTAACCTCCTGGGCCCCTTTTCGTGGCTCTTTTTTGAAAGTCTATTGTTCAATGTGAGTATTGCTACCCCAGCTTTTTATTTCCTGTTCATTTGCTTGGAATATTTGTTTCCAGCCCTTCACTTTTAGTGCCACAATATCCTTGGTGATTCTTTTTCTTTTTAATTATATTTTATTGATTATGCTATCACAGTTTTCCCAATTTCTTCCCCTTTATCCCCCCTCTACCCTCAACCCTCCAGCATCCCCGTCCTCTTAGTTCATGGCCATGGGTTATACATATAAGTTCTTTGAGTTATCTGTTTCCTATACCATTTTTGACCTCTTCCATCTATTTAATGCCTACCAATCATGCTTCTTCTTCCCTGTACCTTTCCCCACCTTTCCTACCTTCCCCTTCCCCACCGAAAACCCTCCATGTGATGTCCATTTCTCTGATTCTGTTCCTGTTCTGGTTGTTTGCTTAGTTTTTCTTTTCATTGTTTTTCTTTCTTTTTTTTTTTTTAGGTTCATTTGTTGATAGTTGTTTGTTGTCATTTTACTGTTCATATTTTTGATCTTCCTTTTTTTAGTTCAGTCCCTTTAACATTTCATATAATAAAGGCTTGATGATGATGAACTCCATTAACTTGACATTACCTGGGAAGCACTTTATCTGTTTTCCACTCTAAGCGATAGCTTTGCTGGATAGAATATTCTTGGGTGTAGGTCCTTGCCTTTCATACATCAAATACTTACTTCTTTTCAGCCCCTTCTTGCCTATAGGGTTTCTTCTGAGAAATCAGCTGATAGCCTTATGGGCAATCCTTTGTAGGTAACTTTTTCCTTCCCTCTTGCTGCTTTTAAGATGGTCTCTTTGTCTTTAATCTTGGGTAACTTAATGATTATGTGCCTTGGTGTGTTCCTCTTTGGGTCCAACTTCTTTGGGACTCTCTGGGCTTTCTGGACTTCATGAAAGTCTACTTCCTTTGCCACACTGGGGAAGTTTTCTTTAATTATTTGTTCAAATAAGTTTTCATTTTCTTGCTGTTGTTCTTCTCCTTCTGGCACCCCTATAATTCAGACATTGGAACGTTTCAGGTTGTCTCAGAGATTCCTCAGCCTTTATTCATTTTTTTTTAGATTCTTGTTTCTTCATTCTGTTCTGGTTGGATGTTTATTTCTTCCTTTTGTTCCAAATTGTTACTTTGAGTCCTGGTTTCCTTCCTGTCACTGTTGGTTCCATGAATATTTTGCTTTACTTCATTTTGGGTATCTTTCATTTTTCAACTAAGCTCAATCAGTTTTGTGAGCATTTTGATTACCAGGGCTTTAAATTCTCTATCAGATAGGTTGGCTATATCTTCCTCACTTAGCTCTCTTTCTGAGGCTTTGCTCTGTTCTTTCATTTTGGCCCTATCTCTTTGCTTGGGGCCCCCATAAGTTGAAAGGGGGTGGGGCCTTAGGTATTCATCTAGGCAGGGCAACCCTCCTTGCTGTGCTGCAGAGCTGCCTGCTGGGGAGGGGCCAGAGAGGGAAAAATGCAGCTTTCCTGCTTGTGTCTAGCGTACTTTTCAATGAACTCTCATGTGAGACTGGGTTTCTCCCACCGTAGACCACAGCCACCTCTGGGTCTGTTTCCCCTTAGGTCAGCCCCTCCGTAGCAGCCTGGCACCTGGCTGCAGCCAGACCCATCTGCTGGGTCTGCTGCATCACCTTGGTTTTTCTGAGTTGGTGTGGTCTTCTGCCTTACCAGTCTGATTGTTCTGTTTGACTGTTTTTTTAATTCCTTGATTGTTGGAGTACCATGCAATTTGATTTTCTGGTGTTTCCAGAAATGGCACCAGAATGGAAATACCTCAAAAAATTAAAAATGGATCTTCTTTTGAATCCAGCAATTCCACTTTTGGGAATATATCTGAAGGAACCCAAAACACTAATTTGAAAGAACATAAGCACCCCTATGTTCATAGCAGTGTTATTTACAACTGCCAAGATATGGAAGCAGCCCAAGTGTCCATCAATAGATGAGTGGATAAAACAACTATGGAATATTTACATAATGGAATACTACTTGGGCATAAAAAAGAAGAAAATTTTACCCTTTGCAACAGTGTGGATGGACCTGGAGAACATTATGCTAAGTGAAATAAATCAATCAGAGAAAGACAAATACTATATGATTTCACTAATATTTGGAATCTAATGAACAAACTGGACTAACAAGAAAAATAGACAGACTCATAGATGGAGAACAGATGATAGTTTATGGTGGGGGAAAGGACAGAGAGGTGAGGGATTGAGCAAAAAGGAAAAAAGGCTCGTGGACATGAACAATGTTGTGGTGATTGCTGGGTGGTGGGAGGTTTAAGGGGACTAAATGATAATGGAAAAGATATAATAAAGATAAAAAAGAAAGAAACAAAGATTATCTAGGTTTAACCTTTGGCATTTTAATTATGATGTATCTTGGAGTGGGCCTCTTTGTACCCATCTTGTTTGGGACTCTCTCTGCTTCCTGGACTTGCATGTACATTTCCTTCATCAAATTAGTGAAGTTTTCTTCAATTATTTTTTTAAATAGATTTCTCATTTCTTTCTCCTCTCCTTCTGGCACTCTTGTGATGCAAATGTTAAAAGGCTCAAGGTTGTCCCAGAGCCTGCTTACACTATTCTCATTTTTTTTGGATTTTTTTTCTTTTTGCTGTTGTGATTGGTTGTTTTTCACTTTCTTATGTTCCAAATCATTGATTTGATTCTTGGCTTCATCTACTCTACTGTTGTTCCCCTGTAAATTGTTCTTTATTTCAATTGGTGTATCCTTAATTTCTGACTGGATCTTTTTTATGCTACTGAGGTCCTCACTAAATTCTTTGAGCATCCTTATAACCAGTGTTTAGAAGTCTGCACCTGATAGATTGCTTATCTCTGTTTCATTTAGCTCTTTTTTTCTGGAGTTTTGATCTGTTTTTCATTTGTGCCATGTTTCTTTGTCTCATTTTGGTGGTTTCTCTGTGTTTGTTTCTACAGAGCTGCTTTGACTCTGTGCCTTGGTAGTGTAGCCTAATGTGGTAGGTGTCCTGTAGGTCCAGTGGCACAGCTTCCCCATCATCCAAGTTGGGTATTCAAGTTGGGTCCTCTGTGTGGGTTGATTACACCCTCCTCCTGCAACTGAGCTTTGGTTGCTATTGTTAGGTCAATTGGAGGGTTTTACCCAGGCCAGTCAGCTACAAGGATTGGCTGTGACCTCTTATCACCAACCTTCACCCCCCATGGTAGATCAGCTATTCAGGGGCAGGGTGCTGGTGCTCTGACATGATTGTAGCTATCCTCTAGGTACACTGGCCCTGGGGTTTCCCTGGTCCTGAAGGTCAAGGTCAGCTCCAACCTGTGTTTTGTCTGGACCACCCTTCTGAACTGTAAAGCCATCTGAGATGGCTACTACTTGTGCTGGGCTTGGGGATTCCTAGATAAAGCCAAGCTGTGAATCTAGGCTGGCTACTGCTAGCGCTGTGCCTGGGACTCACTGAGGCTAACTGTTGCTCATTTGAGGGGATTTAGGATGTCTTACAAACATGTTAGCTTTCATAAAAAGGAAGGGATGACTCAAAAGATGGAACTAAGAGTCCACTGGGGTACTAACAGTAATGAAGACCAATTTTTGGGGAGACCTGGGGCTGAATCTTAATCAAGGAGACCTAAACAGTTCCCTGGTTGCCCTAGCGGAGTAGGTCAGTTGGTTGGAGCATGGATCTGATGTTCCAGGATTGTGGGTTTGATCCCCGGTCAGGGCACATTCAGGGATCAATCAAGGACGGCATGCAACAGATCAATGTTTCTTTCTTTTCCATCCTCAAGCTAATTAAAAAAATTCTGGGTGCTTGTGTTCCCCAACCCCTTTCCTCTTAAGTATATTAAAACAAACCACTTGTGCTATTGTAATGGGGTGCAGAGAGGGGGTCCCCTGAAAATAGTAGAAAATCCCCTCAGCCCCTAGTTGGGGGAAAGGGAAAGTGGATGCTACAGCATTTAAGATACTTTGAATAACAATGGCAAGTTAATAGCTGTACCTTTTTTGAACAGAGAAGGCTGTTGCCCAGAGTGAAGTCTGTATGTGACTTTGAAAGCATTCAGGGAATTGTCTATAGAATCGTGAATAGATTTCCCAGGATTCTTTTTAGTTACAGTTTGGGAGAAAAGGAGGGTAGGTGGCATACTATAGTCCCTGCTGCTGTAGTTGGTCCCAAGGTCATAACTGATACCACTTCTCTTCCTTGGCTAGCAGTTCTACTTGTCTATGTGGTTTTCCTAGTGCGGTGACCACACCATCAACACTTAGGTGTCTGAGGCCTGGTTATCAGGCCCTTCTAAAGCCCCTTTTTTGCCACACTTACAGATTTGCAGTTACAAACTGGTGATAGAAGTAACAAAGGCATATTCTTCCTTGCACCCATTATATACAAAAGCAGTCTTATTAATTCAGGATAGTCAGGATCCATTACCCCTGTCAATAAGGCAATTAATTCTCTTCTGCACCTGGTGGTCTAGCAGGGGGCAGCTATAGCTTAGAGGAACTCTTACTGTGTTTTCTTGAAGAAGTATCTCCAGTCTAAGACCCAGGACCCCAGGCCTTCAGAATCTAAAATTACTGGGATTTGGAAGCACAAATTTCTCAAGGAATGATGGTGAATGGGCCCACTCTTACTTCTCTTTGTTTTCAGGCCCATGTATTTTACTTACTTGGAAAATAGAACTGTCTTGAAGGATGATGCATGTATCCTCATAGGAGATAATATCCAAACTGTGCCTTCAAGAGGATGCTCCACCAGGCCAGCAATTTCTAGATGAATACTCATGCCTCTGTTCCAGACCTTCTTGTCCCCAACTGTGCAATTTCAATCTTCTGGGCTTCTAACCAACATGCCAAGCCATTTGCCACTGCTCATCTATTTTCTTACTTGACTATCTTCCCCCAACCCCCATAAAAGTGGATTTACCAAATGTACCACTCAAAATCTTACCTACTGGTATTCAATAGCTATTTTCCCTCACCACTGCTTTTCAGGGCTCTAGTGCAGTAACTGTCCTCTGTGGCTCAGACCTTCATGCTGAGGCGACCCATCAACAAACTGAACTTGTCTTCAGGTTGTAGGACTTAAATGGGAACCGAGGGAGAGATGTCAGTGCAACAGTGGTATATAAGATGGTGGTCTGGGCTGTTTGTTCACTCAGGTTACTTGTGTTCTCTTGAATCTCTGAAGCCTGACCCCAGATACAGTACTTTTATTTTTTTATGGATTGCTTCTAGACCCACTTGACTGTATGATTTGCTGGGACTGAGATTACCCAGCTTATGACAGCTCATTCTAGTTGCATGGTCACTTCACATCCCATGATTTAACACTCAGTTTCTACCAGGACACAATAACATATCATGAGCTGTTTTTCAAAAGATGAATTCTTCTCTGCTTCTCATGACATGGAATTGCCCCAGAACCCTAAGGGCTGGCATTGTGACTCTCCTACTATGCTTGTCTGAGGCTCCACATGGAATCTTTCTCAGCCACACTATCCTCTGGTAGCATGAGATCTGCCTGGTTTATAGACAGTGTAAATGTTGGTGCACTTTTCTTGACCTACTCAAAACCAGCAACTTTCTGTGTTAGCCTGCAAGTAGGTCAGAGTAGTATTCTTGAATGTGCAACATGTTGCCTCTAAAACCAGGTATTGTGTTACTTAATAGTATGAAGTAAAGTGAAATAGCATGTTCTTTACTTTGGAGGAGATGTTGTGGTAGGTCCAGACTGCTAAAATGACCAATGTGTCATGCCTGGATCTTTGTGGAGTTTATTGTCTACCTCTAGAATGCATGCCCTTTACTAAGTTATCTATAATACTTATCATTTCTTGCTCATAGGGCGCAATTAATATTATGTCATTAATATGGTAAACTAAAGTGATGTTCTATGGAATGCCCAGACAATCTAGGTCTTTTAGATTATACTGTGCATAAGAGTAGAAATTTAAGTAGCCCTGTTGCAAGACCATATTTGTACACTGTATCCTGTCTGGGATGAATACATCTGCTTTTTCTGTTCCCTCTGATGGATATTGAAAATAATGCATTGTCCAGATCCATAGCTGCATACTGACACTTGTTAAAGTGCTCTTAGTAAAGGTACTTTCTTTTTGATGGGCAGCTGCTGTTAGGGTTCCTATTTGGTTAAGTTTGCATTAGCCCACTGTAATTCACTATCCAGTGTTTTGCAGGGGTCAAAGTGATGATTTGAAGGGGGAGAAGTTAGACTATTTTAGTATCCTTCAAGTTTTTAAAGGATACTCATCCTTAGGTCTGCAATATTAATTTTTATTTACTACCCTGGCCAGAGTGGGCTGTTTCAGGAGTTTGATTTGGCTTTTTTTTTAAAAGATACCTCTTAATTTAAAGATCAAGGAAGTGATAAGAAGGTCTTTCAACTGTTAAATATGTCCATTTTAATTAAGCATTTATTGACTGGGAAAATCACTATTACATGGGTTGTAGACTTACATAGTCCACTGTGACAGGCACCAGATCCAGGGTTTCTTTTATTACCCTGTGTACCTCTTCTCTAACAGAAGGCCTATGATGCTACTTTATGTCGTTGGGCATCAGGATAAATTCAGATGTGCATTCAAACAGCCCTCAAAATATCTCTATATTACTTTTTCCCCTGGTGAGTGGTCCTAAATACCTGGTCATAGGTCCTTTGGGAAAGGGATAGGGCAAGGCTTATTGCAGTGGCTCTCAAAGTGTGGTTCTCAGATGCCTGGGGTCACCAAGACCCTTTAAAAGTTTCCAGAAGGGAAAAGTGATTTTAATAATAATAATAATAATAATAATAATAATACAATGATATTATTTGTCCTCCTTACTGTGTTGACATTTTTTACTGATGGTGCAATAGAAATGTTGGTTAAAATTACAGATCCCTTGGATGCCAGCAAGATTGTAGAATAGGAGATTCCAGCCCCAATCCTCCACAGAAACACATTTTAAAAACCACTCATGGATGAGAATACCTTTATGAGAGCCTGGGAGTCCAGATGAGAGGTCATAGAACCTCAATGAAGCAAAAAATCTGAAATAGATGCATTGAGGAGGGTAAGAACAGTTATACTTTACCTGTGTCACCCCCTCCCCAGTGCAGCACAGCTTAGTGCTAGGAGACACTCCCTCAGCTTGTCATTTGTCCCCTGGGAAAAGTGTGAGCAAAGTGAGCACCCAGCTTTCTTCCCAACTTTGCAGCCCCACTTCCATCTTGCAACATCACACAGGACACTGAGGGGACCAGCATGGTTGACTACATATATATGTGTGTGTGTAATTTATATAGTTTAATTTAGAAATTATATATATATATATACACTTTATATTATATATAATTATATATCACTTAATTTATAAATTAGGCACAGTAAGAGATTAACAACAGAGCTAATACAATAGAACAATTATAACAATATATATATGTAAGAAAAATTATGTAAATATGGTCTCTCAAGTATCTTATTGTGCTTAACTTTTCACTTAAAGGAAGCACTTTATGACTGCCCTTTGTCATATCTGAACTGCCAGTATTGTTACTCTTGCACTTTTGGGACATTAAAAGTAAAATAAGAGTTACTTGAACACAAGTACAGTGATGCCACAATAGTTGATTGATAACTGAAAGTGTTTGTGGGTGACTAATGGGTGGGTAACATGTACAGTGTGGATATGCTGGACAAAAGGACTATTCACATCCTGGGCAGGATGGAGTAGGACAATCCAAGATTTCATCGCACCTGTCATAATGGTGTGCATATGAAATCTGGTGAATTGTTTATTTTGAGGACTTTTATTTAACATGTTTAGACTATGGTTAACTGCGGGAAACTGAAACCATGGAATGCAAAACCACAAGCAGAAAAAAGGAAATAACAAAGATTAGAGCAGAAAAAAAAAACCACAGACCAGAAAAAAATAGAAAAAATTAGTGAGACTAAGAACTGCTTTTTAGAAGGATAAGCAAAATTGACTTGTCCTTATGTAGAGGAAATAAATAAAAAAGAGACAAGGTTCAAATAAAATTAGAAATGAAAGAGGAGGCATTGCAACTGATACCACAGAAATACGAAGGATCACAGTGGATTATTATAAATAATTATATGCCAACAAATTGAACAACCTAGAATAAATGGATACATTCCTAGAAACATGTAACTTAACCAAGGCTGAATCATAAAGAAATTGAAAATCTGAACAGACTAACTCCTAATAAGGAGATGGAATCAATCAATTAAAAACCCCACAACAAAAAATAGTCCAGAAACAAATGGTTTCACTGGTGGTTTCTACCATAGAAGAGTTCATAGCAATCTTTCTGAAACTCTTTAAAACACTGAGGAGAAGGAGACACTCCCAAACTCATTTTATGAGGCCAGCATTACCCTGATACCAAGGCCAGAAGAGGAAATTACAGATCAATATTCCTTATGAACTTACATGCAAAAATCCTCAATAAAATACTAGCAAACTAAATTTAACACACCTTAAAAGGATCACACACCACAATCAAGTCAGATTTATTGTGGAATGCAGGATGGTTCAACCTATGCAAATCAGTAATTGTGGTAGCTCACATTAACACAATGAAGGATAAAAATCATATGATCATCTCAATAGACACAGAAAAAGCATTTGACAGAATTCAACTTTAATTCATGACAGTCTCTACAAGTTAGATATAGAAGAAAGCACACAACACAATAAAGGCCATATATGACAAACCCACAGCTAACATCATATTCGATAGTGAAAAGCTGAACTCATTTTCCTTAGGATAAGGAACGAGAGAAGGATGCTTACTCTTGTCACTTCTGTTCTGTATAATAGCGGAAGTGCTAGTTAGAGCAATTAGGCAAGAAAAAGAAATAATAGGCAACTGTTTATAGAAGACAAGATATTGTATATAGAAACCTTTAAATATTCCACCCCAAAACTCTAAGAACTAATAAACAAATATAGTAATGTTTCAGGATAATAAATCAACATACAATAATCAGTAACTTTCTCTACAAGATCAATGACCTACCCTCTAAAAATTAAGAAAACAGTTTTATTTATAACATAAAATACAGGAAACAAATAGTGATGGAATGAAAGCTAGGTCTCACATCAATGGAGTGGACCAGAAGGAAGAAAGGAACAACCACACAGAAAAAAATGAAGAAATAAGAATTCAAAAAAATGAGGAGAGGCTTAGGAACCTCCAGGACATCTTTAAACATCCCAACATCTGAATTATAGGGGTACCAGAAGGAGAAGAGGAAGAGCAACAAGTGGAAAAGTTATTTGAACAAATAATAAAGGAGAACTTCCCCAATCTGGCAAAGGAAATAGGCTTCCAAAAAGTCCAGGAAGCTCAGAGAGTCCCAAAGAAGTTGGACCCAAGAAGGAACACACCAAGGCACATCATAATTACATTAGCCAAGGTAAAAATGAAGGAGAGAATCCTAGAAGCAGCAAGAGATAAGGAGACAGTCACCTACAAAGGAGTTCCCATCAGACTGTCAGTTGATTTCTCAAAAGGGACCTTGCAGGCAAGAATGGGCTAGAAAGAAGTATTCCAAGTCATAAAAGGCAAGGACCTACATCTCAGATTGCTCTATCCAGCAAAGCTTTCATTTAGAATGGAAGGGCAGAGAAAATGCTTCTCAGATAAGGTCAAGTTAAAGGAGTTCATCATCACCAAGCTCTTATTTTATGAAATGTTAAAGGGACTTATTTAAGAAAAAGAAGATATTGAGAGCAGGCTGTGAACCAAAGCACTGCAGGTTCGATTCCCAGTCAGGAAACATTCCTGGGCTGCAGGCCATGGCCACCAGCAACTGCACATCGATGTTTTCCTCTCTCTCTCTTTCTCTCTCCCTTCCCTCTCTAAAAATAAATAAATAAAATCTTAAAAAAAAAGAAAAAAGAAAAAGAAGATAAAACACACGTATAGTAAAATGACAGCAAACTCAAAATTATTACAACCACACCTAAAACAAAAACCAAAAGAAACTAAGCAAACAACTAAAATAGAGCAGAACCACAGAAATGGAGATCACATGGAGAGTTAGCAACAGGGGAGTGGGAGGAGGAGAGAGGAGGAAAAGGTACAAAGAATAAGTAGCACAGATGGTAGGTAGAAAATAGGGGGAGGGCAAGAATAGTATGGGAAATGTAGAAGCTAAACAACTTATGACACATGGACATAAACTAAAGGGGGGGAATATGGGTGAGAGAGGGTGGAGGGGAATGTAAGGGGGGGTAATGAGACAACTGTAATAGCATAATCAATAAAATATATTAAAAAAACCCAATACATGAAAAAATATTTAGTATAAATATAATCAAAAGGCGAAAGGTCTATACACTGAAATCTATAAAACATGATGAAAAAAATTGAAGAAAGCACAAATAAATGGACAGTTCCATGTTTGTAGATTAGAATAATTAATATGTTAAAAATAAATGAATAAAATCTTAAAAAAATGCAAAAAAAAAGAAGGAAATTTTGTAATTTGTAACAACATGGATAGACCTAAAGGACATTAGGGTGAATGAACTAAACCATTCACAGAAAGACAAATACTGTATGATCTAACTTATATGTAGAATCTAGAATAGTCAAAGTTATAGAGGCAGACAATAGAATGGTGATTGCCAGGGGCTGGGGAGAGGAAAGTGGGGAGATGAAGGTCAAGGGGTACAGAGTTTCACTTATGTAAGATAAATGTTTTTTTTTTTTAAGATTTTATTTATTTATTTTTAGAGAGGGAAGGAAGGGAAAAAGAGAGAGAGAGAGAAACATCAATGTGCGGTTGCTGGGGGTTATGGCCTGCAACCCAGGCATGTACCCTGGCTGGGAATCGAACCTGCGATACTTTGGTTCGCAGCCCGCGCTCTATCCACTGAGCTACGCCAGCCAGGGCAATAAGATAAATGTTTTAAAAAATTACTAGGTAATTTAGAGAATTACCTAGTGTCCATAGCTAACAATAAATAACCTACTGTATATTTAAACTTTGTTAGAAGAGTAGGTCTTATGTTAAATTTATCACAAACACACATTAATAATAATAATAATAATAATAATAATAATAATAAAGTGGATGGGAGGAAACTTTGGATTGTGATGAATATGTTTTTGGCCTTGATGGTGGTGGTGATTTTATGGGTGAATACTCATGCTTAAACTCATAAAATTGTATACATTGAATATATACCACTTTTCACATGTCAATCACACCTCAATAAAGCGTTTAAAAATTTAAAAAAATTACTGATCCCTTAGTATGAATAAAGTCAGTTGACCTGTATTAGTTTGCTAGCACTACTGAAATAAGTACCACAAACTGAGTGCCTTGGGCAACAGAAATTTATTGTCTCAGTCTGGAGGCAAGAGGTCTGAGATCAAGGTGTTGGCAGGGCTATGCTCCCTCTGAAGGCTCTAGGGAAGGATCTGTCTCAGACTGTCTCCTAGCTTCTGCTGCCCCTTGGCTTGTGGTACCATAACTCCAATTTAACATGGTGTTCTCCCTGTGAGCATGTCTGTGTGTTAGAGCTCCCCATTTTATAAAGATACCAGTTACACTGAATTAGGGATTCACTTCACTCCAGTGTGAGTTCTAGCTAATTACACCTGCAAATAATCTATTTTCATTTTTTGAATGTATTTTATTAATTTTGCTATTACTGTTGTCCATTCTCCCCACTTATTTCCCTCCACCCTACATACCCCTTTCAACTCACCTTCTGCCCCCTTTACTTCATGTCCATGGGTCATACATATAAGTTCTTAGGCTTCTACATTTCCTATACTGTTCTTAACCTCTCCCTGTCTATTTGTACATACCATTTATTCTTATTCCCTGTGACTTTTCCCCCATCTTCTCTCTCCACCTTCCCACTGATAACCCTCTCTATATGATCTCCATTTCTGTGAATCTGTTCCTATTCTAGTTATTTGCTTAGTATGTTTTTGTTTTAGTTTTCTTTTAGGTTCTGTTGTTAATAGTTGGAGTTTGTTGTCAAATAAGATCACATTTTGAGAAACAGGGGTAAGGATTTCAACATATGAACTTTTGGGAAACATAATTCAACCCATAACAGGCACTAAGCTCTACTAATAATTGTATTCTTCATTTCTACACATATACACAGGTACACACACTTCCAGTTTCATTTAGAAATATCCTTGATGAATCAGTAAATATGATCGATTTTATTACATTTCAGTGCTTGAATAGATTATCTTTTAATATTTCATGTGTGAAGCTGGAAATACATACATAATATTGTTACATACCAAAGTATGAGTGTTGTCTGGAGGGAAAGTACTTGTATGATGGTTTAAGTTGCAAACTGAACTAACTTTAACAATTTTATTTCCAGTGTAGAATGGCTAAAATATTTATTATAGAAAGAAAAGTACAATCTGTCTTTAAATAAGTCCCTGTAAAAGGAACCGACACATAGAAATATTTACAACTTTCCTTTTCTTGTGTCCAGTTAACACTTCTCAGAAGGCTCAAAATGCTTATTTAATGGTTAAATCCAGAGGAAGAACTTCTTAGCCCCCTAAATAATAAGAAAGATTTTAAAAACATTGTTGTTTTTTAAAAACAGTATTATAAAACAGAAGCTTTTCAGAAATCAAACTTGAAGTAGATGAAGATACTGTGATGGTCAGAGACTCTGTAAAACCCAAAGGAAGGAATGCACGGGGATCTTGGAAACTATGAAATTAAAAACTTGAGCTAGGTGAAGACTGTCCTTCCTCTCTGTCTCTCTTTCTGTCTCTGTTTTTGTTTTCTTGTTTCCAAGGTAGATGTATTAGACAGGGTTTCTCAGAGAAACAGAGCAACAGGATATGTGTGTGTGTGTATGTAGAGAAAGAGAGATTTATTTTAAGGAATTGGTTTATGTGGTTATAAAAGCTTGGAAAGTTCAAAATCTGCAGGTTGGTTGAGCAGCCAGGAGACCCAGGAAAAAGTTGCAGTTCAAGTGTGAAGGTAGTTTGCTGGCAGAATTCCCTTTCTCAGGAGGTCAGTCTTTGTTTATTAAGGAATTCCACTGATGAGGCCCACCCACATTATGGAGACTAATTTGCTTTATGCAGTGTCTGCTGACTTAAATGTCAATATAATCTAAAAAAAAATCTTCACAGAAACATTTAGAATTATGTTTGACTCATTATCTGGGAACCATAGTATAACCAAGTTGACATAATTTATTAAAAGAATAGAAAAGTAGGAAAGGGAGAAGAATAAACTACTCTTCTCAGTTCTGGTTCCAAAATTCTCCAGAAAGTATTCTGATTCGTCTGGTTGCTTCAGATGCTCATCACTGGACCAAATATTTTAATTAGGGGTGGCCCTGGATAAAGGGCTGTAATCAGCCCAGCTCATGAGAGGTGCCCATGATGGCCCAATACACTGTGGCTAGGGAAAGGATGGAGGTAGGGTTACCTCATACAAAATAGTAGTCAAGTACCAAACAAGGTGTCTCAGAAATGGAAAACCATTGATTAATGGATTATGGATATAGTTTTCACGTGTTAATATATTATTCCATTAAATATGTAATAACTTTAATTTGTTTTGCAAGGCATTTAATGTAAGTTAGTTATGATTAACTGATTTCCCATTGAGTTGTACATGTTTTTATGGAGAAACAGTGTCTTCTCCTTCACTTACCTACTTAAAATTAATCATTTACCTTCTCGGAATATTTTTCTAGCTTCGTGTATGGATGGAAAGCAGAACCATACAAAAGTTCCTAGAGAAGGTAATATACTCTTTGTTTTTTCCCCTGATATTGCTACACTGAAGAAATAGACACACAGCTGATGGTCTGGTCTAAGGGCCAGCCTTGTGCCCAGTGTAGGAGTGTGGTGATCTGAATGCTGTGGTGGGAGGGACCCTGAATGACCCTCCTTTCCTCCCCCAAAGCAGTTGAATTCCATTTGGAAATTATGGAGCTTTCTCCATCAGGCACTGTGCTAGACTTCACAGGGAACACAAGAATGAGGAAGATGAGCAAGACTATGAGAGAGCCCTCAGGGAGCTCAGTTTTATGGGGGCACACAGACTTGAGCACAGCGATCATGTCAAGTGCACCAGGAGTCTGGAGGAGGGGGCTGTTAGCACTAAGGCTCAGAGAAAGCTTCACAGAGGAGGCATCATGTGAACTGGGCCTTAGAGGAAGAGGAGTGTCGTAATAGACAAAGACTGTTGTGCAGGGCCAGCCAGACCACAGGCACAATGTGAGGAAAGATATATACAAGCACTTGTGTTTGGTGTTTTCTTTCTGAAGTGTGGGAGCAATGTAGGGAGTGATAGGATTGGAAAGGTGAGCCAATTTGCAAAAGGGCTTTCAAAGCCAATACAAAGACACTTCAATGTTTTCTTCAGGCAGCAAGAGATCTCTGAGGGGTCTTTGAGTTTCGTGAATCACATCTGTGTTATAGAACAACGGGCCTGGTTGCAATGTCAAGTATGAATTGAAGACAGGAGAGTTTTGAGACAGAGACAGAAGTTAGGAGGCTTTTGCAGTATCCAGGTGCATAATGACAGAGATTTTAACAAGAGGATGGTAGTGAGAAAAGAATTCCGGAAAGCCAGTTGGATTTTGTGTTTGTGTATAAGGCTGCATGGGAGTGGGAGGTATGCAGACAAAGGATCCAGAAAAGACAGGCTATGACTGTGGTGCTGGAGCAAATATGAGAATCCACCTTCTATCCCAAGTGAAACAGGAGGTGAAATCATTCTAGCTGATCGGGAGGGATGGGGAATAGTTGTATAGACAGGTGCCAAACCCACTGAGTATAGGGCAGTGCCTGGCCATTGTAAATGATCACTACAGGCATTAAAAAGGAAAAAGGAGGGTGGATAAGTGTGAAACAATAGCAATTCTGTAAGAACTATCATAAAGGGGAAGGGTGATTGGGTGATTGAAAGTTATAGAATGGAGGAAGGTGAAAGAATGTGGAATATCCACTGTGCTTAGATCCCTCACCATTGGAGTTACTATTTTGGATACTCCAATGGTCCTGTTAAAATGCATATGCTTATATGATTAGCTAGTACTTTCCAAAAACATACAGTCAGATGTGGAGGATAAATAGTAGGTAAAAACATTAAAGCCTTGTTGTATTTAAAAGCTAAAGTTCCAACTCCTGAGAACACAGGAGAGCTTTCACAACTTGCTTTCTCACCTGTCTCTTTCTTTCTGGTTTTATCTTCAGCATCTTTCCCTTGTACACATGTCTGCTCGCCCACATCTAACTCTAGTTGTTACCAACAAGCCACGTTCTTGTGTGCCGCTAAGCCTGTGCCAAGTTGGAGTTTCCTTCTGTAAGGGGATACCACCTGGAGTGGTGGAAGGAGCTTGGGTGTAACTGCCTCTCAGATCTGCTTTAAAATCCTCCCTCTCCTTCCACCTAGTTAAGTGATCTTTCTTTGGCTGTGAAATCCAAAGGTCTGAGTCTATCACAGAAGAAGCAGGTGGCACCAAGAGAGGAGAGTAGAAACATCAAATGCAGAGTTTAGCACAAGCAAGCTCAGTTCCTGTAAAAATTCTGCCCTGCCACAGCTGGTTCTGCTCATGTTGAAGTGATGAAATTATGGGCACTCACCTCTGTTGCAGGTGAGTTGTAGCAGGTACCTAATCACCTCTCAGCAAACCCCTACCAGTCATGGACACATTATGTCAATTCACGGGAAAAATGAGCTTCTGTGTTGGAAACTACTTGTAGGTTACAGGGCTTAATTTTTACTTTAAAAGATGGAGAAAAGGAGTCAATTTCTATATTTAACCCTCATAATTAGAGTGATTATATGGGAACAAAATATGTGAGAAAAGTTTAGAGTTGAACTCTTTGGGAGTAACAAGAAGGATTGAAGGAAGGAAAATGTGTTCATTTTACCATCTTTCTCATTTTCCACCTCCAATTTTTTAGCTTGTTAACCTGGATGCCATCTCAGTATTAATTTAATTTATTTTTTCAAATTTCAGTTTTGCTGATTTATTTAAAAATTGAAATTCTGAAAGTTTTTTGTTGTACATGAATCTATCTCTCACATTTTTGAAAGCATTTGACATTTTGTTTTAATTTTATTTTTAATCCTTGCCTGAGGATATGTTTATTGATTTGAGAGAGAGACATCAATGTGAGAAAGAAAAAAAGAAACATCTATCAGTTTCCTCCCATACACACCCCAACCAAGGATTGAACCCAGAAATTTCTTGCATATGGGACAACCCTCTAACCAACTGAGCCACATGGCCAGGGCCATCTTAGTTATTTTTAATACTATTTACTTTCCATATTTCTTTTTGTCTGATGTGCCATCCTTAGGGATAAGTATTTAGATTTGATATTACTAATTTATTTTCTCCCATCAAAACTTAGAAGGATACAACCATATCACTATGTATTCCACTTTCTACCATGATCAGCATGAGTTATAAAAATAAATATAATAGTTTCTGACCAAAAGATTCATTATTTTTATTTTTAGTTGAGAATTGTGTTTTCTTGTTTTTTCATTGATATCAAAACTCCTGAATTTATTCCAAAATACTTAAAAGAGTCTCACACATGTAATATATACTGTTGACCCAATAACACATGATACAGGAGAAAATAAGTTAATCTTTAAATTCAGTTTAATATGTTATATACATTTCATGAATGTTCACTATGTCTAATATTTTTGGAATAAGACCACCAGCAAAGGAATGTTCTAGTACAACTTTATGTAATATGTTGTGGGAAATTGAACACATGAAGTTCTTTACCAAGCTTTCTTTTACCATTTTTGTGTGTGGGTGTGTGTGTGTGTGTTGCCCAGGTAACACCTTCCTGACTGTGTTGGAGGACACAAAGGCTGTGCTCCCCTGCTCTCCTGTACCATTGACAAATGTGGTTCTAACAACATGGAAAATAGTGCTCAGAGACAAGCCTTCCTGCATCAGAGCCTACTGGAGAAATGAGAAAGGAGGGGGAGATGTGACCACAAACTGTTCTGATGAGAGAATAACCTGGCTCTACAGACCTGAGCAGAATTGTTCCCTTCAGATTGATCCAGTGGTCACCACTCATGATGGGTTTTACAGGTGTGAAGTGGCAACACCTGATGGGAATTTCCATCATGGATATCACCTCCAAGTGTTAGGTAAGGAACATACACTGTGGTGTTTCAGATAACCAGATTTGGGACTGAAGGAAATGTCTCTTTAGGTTCCATATCTAATATGTTAAGACTAAAGCATTTTCCCCTCGTCTCTGCAGTGGCCCCTGAGGTGACCCTGTTTCAAAGCAAGAATAGAACAGCGGTGTGCAAGGCAGTTGCAGGGAAGCCAGCTGCTCGGCTCTCCTGGACCCCAGAGGGAGACTGTGTTCCCTGAGCATAGGTACTGGGGCAATGGCACAGTGACTGTCCAGAGCACCTGCTACTGGGCAGAGAGCAATGTGTCTACTGTGTCCTGCTCTGTCTTCCACGAGGCTGGCAACTGGAGTCTGTCCATAGAGCTGAAGCAAGGTAAGCACCTATTTCTTTTCAAGCAGTAAACTTGATGCTCCATCTTCTCTTCTGTAGTAGATTATGAATGAACTAAACACAGGTAAAGAAAGCTTGAAGTCCTAATTGTAGATATTCCCTAAAACTTAACTAGGACACGCATTAGTATGCTATAGAAATTGTCTTCTCATATTAAGTAGATGATGTCTTACCAGCACATTCTCTAAATATTTTTTAGTGTGGCTGCTCTGAGAATATTGTTTGTTAATTTAGTGATCTATAGGCTTTTACTTCAAGATTATTTCTCGTAGTGGTCACAACTTTGTCACCCTGAGTAAGGATCAAGTTTTCCTTCCCCTATTTGTCCTCTGAAACCAGTTAATCAATTCATTCATCAAATATGTGTTGAATGTTATTTATATATATAAAACTGGTAATACAAAAATAAAAGACAAAGTCCCTGTCCTTGAATTGTTCCAGGGAGTGTAATCTGGTAGTTAGGTACAAAGCCTTTGGCATAGCCTGTCTCCTCATTTATCAGCAGTGTGACTGACAATAATTTAATTTTTCTGCCCAATGATCTTTTCATCTGTTAAGATGATGATACTGGTTCATAGAGTTATTGTGTTACTTAAATAATATATATATGTATTTATTTAACATAGTGCCCATTGCATAGTTGGTTCTCAATAAATATTTGCTACTGTATTAATCATATTAACAAATATTAGTGATTAATATTAATAGATGTTAGCTTTAATATTCATTATACTAATATGCATTAGGTATTATACTTATTTTTTAAAAGGTTTTATTTATTTATTTTTTAGAGAGAAGGGAAGGGAGGGAGAGAAACATCAATGTGTGGTTACCTCTCATGCACCCCCTGCTGGGGATCTGGCCCACAATCCAGGCATGTGTTCTGACTGGGAATCGAACCAGTGACCCTTTGATTTGCAGGCCTGTGCTCTATCTACTGAGCTATACCACCCAGGGCTATACTTATTATTATAATTATCATTAAAAGTCATCATAGCTGGAAGTGGAGATTTGTGTTGGGACTGTTTCCACTGCAGCCATTTTCTGTCCAAACAAACAACTGACTGGAGATGGGAGCCAACCAGGGCTGCATTGAAGGTTGAAACTGGGCAAAGATTAGACACTGATTTAGATGGGTGTTCTTTTTTAAAAAATATTTTTATTATTTATTTATTTTTATTTTATTAAATTTTTTGAGGTGGCATTGGTTAATCAGATCATGTATGTTTAAAGTGTACATTTCTGATACATGATCTGTATTTTGCATTGTGTGCCCACCACCCAAAGTCAAATCATCTTCCATCACCATATATTTGGCCCTCTCAACCCTTCATTACCCCCACCTCATTCGCCATGCTGTTGTCTGTGTGTATGTGTTTCAGTTTTATATCCCACATATGAGTGAGATCATATGGTTCTTAGCTTTTGCTGACTTATTTTGCTTAGCATAATATTCTCAAAGCCCATCTATGTTGTGACAAATGGCAGTATTTTATCTTTTCTCATGGCTGAGTATTGTTCCATTGCACATTATGTATGGCATCTTCTTTATCCACTCCTCTGTTGAAGGACACTTTGATTGTCTCCACATCTTTGCCACTGTAAATAATGTTGCAATGGACATAGGGGTGCATACATTAATATCTTTGTGGGCAAATGTTTTCAAGTTTTTTGGGTAGATACCTAGAAGATGGACTGCTGGTTCATATAGTAACTCTATTCTTAAATTTTTGAGGCACCACCATACTGTTTTCCATAGTGGCTGTATGAGTTTACACTCCTACCAGCAATAAATGAGGGTTCTTATTTTCTCCACAACCTCTCCAACATTTGTTATTATTTGCCTTGTTGATAGCAGCCCTTCTAACAGGTGTGAGGTGGTGTCCCATTGTAGTTTTGATTTGCCTTTCCCTAATAGCTAGTGAAGGTGACCATCTTTTCCTGTATCTGCTGGCCATTTGTCTTCTTAGAAGCGGTGTCTGTTCAGGTCCTCTGCTCATTTGTTAATTGGATTGTTTGCTTGGTGTTGAGTTGTATGAGATCTTTAAACATTTTGGATATTAACCCCTTATCAAAGCTGTTGTTTGCAAATATCATCTCTCATTTGGTTGGTTCTCTTTTTGTTTTGTTGGTGGTTTCTTTTGCTGTGTAGCTTTTTAGTTTGATATCGTCTTTTTCATTTATTTTTGCCTTAATTCCCTTGCCTTTGGGGTCATATTCATAAAATGTTTTCTAAGACCAATGTCCACAAGTTTGGTACCTATGTTTCTTCTATGTAGTGAATGGTATCAGATCTTAAATTTAGGTCTTTGATCCATTTCCAATTAATTTTTGTACATGGGGACAAACTTTAATGTAGTTTAGTTCTTTTGCACGTGGCTTTTCAATTTCCTCAGTATCATTTATTGAAGAGGTCTTCTTTTCTCCATTGTATATTTTGGCTCCTTTGTCAAAAATCATTTGCCCATATACATGTGGCTTTATTTCTGGGCTCTTAATTCTCTTCCATTGATCTGTGTGTCTGTTTTTTGTGCTAAAACCATGCTATTTTGATCATCATAGATCTGTAATATAATTTGAAGTCAAGTAGTGTGATACCTCCGGCTTTGTACTTTTTTTCTTGGGATTGCTTTGGCTATTCAGGGTCTTTTGTGTTTCCATACAAATTGGATGATTTTTTTTGTTTTATTTCTTTAAAAAAATGACACATGAATTTTGATGGGTATTGAGTTAAATTTGTGTATTGTTTGAGTAATATATCCATTTTAACTAGGTTCATTCTTATCCATGAACACAGAGTATCTTTCCATTTCATTGTGTCTTTATCAATCTCCTTTAGTAATGCTTTGTAGTTTTAAATACATAGGTCCTTCATATCCCTAGTTAAGTTTATTCCTAGGTATTTTATTCTTTTTGTTGCAATTGCAAAAGGAATTTTTTTCCATTTATTTTTTTGAGCTTTCATTGTTAGTGTATAGGAAAGCAGTGGATTTGTGTACATTGATTCTGTATCTTTCAACTTAACTGTATTTTTTATTGTTTCTATTTTTTTTTGGTGTGTGAAATCTTTAGTTTTTTTTCTATACAGGATCATGTCATGTGTAAAAAATGACACTTTTACTTCTTCATTCCAAATTTGGATGCCTTTTATTTATTTCTCTTGCCTGGTTGCTCTGGAGAGGACTTCCAGAGCTACGTTGAATAACACCAGTGAGAGTGGGCATCCTTGTCTTGTTCTTGATTTTAGAGAGAAAGCTTTCAGTTTTTCAGCACTGAGTATGATATTGGCTAAGAATTTGTCATATATGGCCTTTATTATGTTGAGGTACTTTCCTTCTATACCCATTTTATTGAGTGTTTTAATTACAAATTGATCTTGTATCTTATCAAATGCTTTTTTTTGCATCAATTGATAAGATCATATAATTTTTAGCATTTGTTTTGTTATTATGCTGTATTACACTGATTGATTTGCATATGTTGAAGCATCCTTGTGTCCCTGGAATAAACCCCACTTGATTGTGATGTATTATTTTTTAATATATTGTTGTATTCACTTTGTTAGTATTTTATTTAGGATTTTTGCATCTGTATTCATCTGAATTATTGGTCCATAGTTTTCATTTTTTTGTGTGTGTGTTATCCTTGCCAGGTTTTGGTATCAGAGTTATGTTGGCTTCATAAAATGTGTTAGAAAGTAATTGCCTCTTTAATTTTTTGGAAGAGTTTGAGAAAAATGTATATCAAATCTTGTTTGAATGTTTGGTAGAATTCACTAGTAAAGCCCTCTGCTCCTGGACTTTTATTTTTTGGCAGATTTTGGATAATTGTTTCAATTTTCTCACCATTGATTGGGCTATTTAGATGTTCCAATTCCTCATGATTCAGTCTAGGAAAGTTATATATTTCTAGGAACTCATCCATTTCTTCTAGGTTATTGAATTTGGTGGCATATAGTCTTTCATAGTATTTTAGTATGATCCTTTGTATTTCTGTGATTAGATGGGTGTTCTTGAATGCTATTGACAACACGGTTCTGACAGTATCTAATGACAATGAATGGTGACAATTACATAACAGATGTTTCTGAACTAGAACGTTCTGCAGACTATATTAGAGGAAATCATGTTATGTGGCCTCACGATGCTACCCAGGATATCACAAATAATCATGAAGACACAAATGTTTCAAAAGAAAGTTTCAGAGAAAAAACAGGAAAAATTGCAAAAGCTGGCAAAAAAATGTTCAAGGATGGGCACGTGAGTTCATCAGCTTTATAACATCTGAAACAAGTGAAAGATATTATCAAGAGAAATGGAAGACAAACAATGGAGAAGACATTCTCTTTGATACCTCTCTGCCTTAGGCTTTGATGGTTATATAGAACCTCTAAAATTATACCTTTAGAAATTCAGAGAGGCAATAAAAGGATAGAAGGGAATTGGTGGAACAGTTATAGCTACAGATGGACTAAGTGATGAGCCAACAGAAGAGGAAGCATTTACTAACTAGTTACCATCTGGCTTAATAACTGCAGATGGTCAACAACAAAATGTTATAGTTCACACAACATCATATCAACAGATTTCTGATGTTCAACAAATTTAGTTTTCATGATGGAGTGGGGAGCATAGAGAAGCAAGAAAGTTTATATAATTCCAAAGCAGAGACATTAGAAGGAAGTGACCAGTGAAAGGATGTGTCTTTTTATATTAAATAGCTGTAATGTAGCTTCCCAATGCTTGACTATTTAAAGTTTTAATTCTGACTAGAAAATCTTTTTCACAAACGATTTGAAGAAAAATTGGATTTTAAAGGTATTAAAATATTTTTGTTTTGTTTGTGTTTGTTGCTCTGTATGATTCCTGTGTACATTGTATATTGCAATTCACTACTGTCAGAGATTTGTAGAGAGTTCTTAGTTTCATATCGAATCACATTGTTTTTGTAATTCAAGTAAGCAGCTGGGATAATTCATGATGTTTGGCCTTTAATAAAATATAAGGGTTAAGTTTAAACAAATCATCGTATCCTGTTAATTATTCCCAGAACATCTCTCATATTTATTGTTTTTTTCAACAGCTTTATTGAGATCTAACTTATTTACCATACTAATTCAGCCATTTTATGTGGCTTTTGGTGTATCCACTGAGTTCTGCAACTATCACCACATCAATGTTATAGCACATTCATCACTCCAAACAGGAACCTGGTACTCCTTAGCTATTACTGCCCAGTTTCACCATCTCTTCCAGGTTCAGGCAACCTCAAATCTACTATTTGTCTCTATTAATTTCCCTATTTCAGACATTTTGAATAAGTGGAATAATTTAATATGTGGCCTTTTGTGACTGACTTCTTTTATTTGCCATAATGTTTTCAAGGATCATCCATACTGTAACATATATCAGTATTTCCACATCTATTCTTTATTTTCCATTATCAATCTCCAGTGAACTCTAGGGCCTTATTGTATATTTCTTGTATGTAGACCTATGCATTTATCTCCTATCCCACCTGACTTTCCCTTCTGTAGAATAGATTTTCAACCTATACTGTAAGTCTTTTGGAATAGGTCCTTCCATGTCTTTAGAGGCTTGATTCACTTATATCTTTGCTCTCTTTTGTTATGTTTTCTTTTTCCTGTTACACAAATTCTTTCTCTAAGGCTAATCATATAAACATGCTCATTTTTTCCCCCAAATTAAAAACTAGATGCTATGACTTTCTCAAACTCTTAGCTTTTGCCATCTACTCCTACCCAAAAATTTTTAAAGAATAGTCTATTCTCATAATTTCTTCTATGTTACCTCTCATCTGCTCTTTAACTTGTATCTTCTGAACAGAAAATGCTCTGATACAAAAGACTGAAATACAGATGCTAAATATTATATAAATTTTTTATTCTTTGTAAATAATTAGCTTCTTTATGATATTTTGTGTGGTCTCTCCTTCCTTCTCATCTGTCATTCTGCCATTTTCAGTTGGTTCTTTTTCTAATTTTAAGTCAACTTCTTAGTCTTCTTAAATAGATTCTTTTCCATCTATTCCCATAAAGGAAGACATTTTTATGGGTTCCATCATTTTCCCTCTCCTCTTCTTGCCTTTACTCCTGTTTCTTGAGCAATTTTATCTATACTCATGGCTCCAACCATTGCTTAATTCTTGCCTCTCACATGTTTGTTTTTAGCTCTGGTTTTCCTCTTTGGCCACACCACTATTAAAATCAAGGGTACCTCAATGTTCATATTCCTCAAATAGAATTCCTTTCCTTAATCCTCCATAAGCTCCATGCCTATATTTTATATCATGATAAACAATTTGTCAGAAAATTAAAGATATCCTACAAATCACTATTTCTCATATTCAAAATCAGTCACTACATTTTGTTACCTTATTGATCTTAAATCTGGACCTTTGTTTTTCTCCCCACTACTTTAGTTGTGAACATAATCAGTTCTCACCCAGACCATTGCATGGTCTTTGTGACAGGACTTCTGGTTCTTAGTTTATTTCCCTCCAGTTTATCCCCTATGTTGTTGTCACAGCAACCTTTTAGAAATGAAAAACATGCGACTCTCCTACTTAAATGCCCACCGTGGCTTGTTTCTGCCCCTTGGAAAGCTAAATGCAGGGGTTCCAATCTCTATCTGCTGCTCTCCTTAGACTTATATCTTTTTGCTCTCTAGCCTGCGCCCCATGCATATGGGCCTTGTTGGGTTCCTCAAAATTCTTAGGCTCTTTTATTCCTCTGTTTTCTTCCACATGCAATTTCTACCTCTCCGTGATGTACATCTTCAACCACACTCTCTTTTTTCATTCTATTTGCTCACTTCCTATTGAGTTTTCTAGACTTAGTTTGGTATAGTTTGTATATAATTTTTTATTATTCTGCAGTTGTTAGCCGTTCTACTCTGCTCACCAAATGCCTCTTGCATACCTCTGTGTGAGTACTTCCATGATCCTGTAATAGACCACTCACTTCTCTGACTCCCAGTATAGTGTTTGATGTGGACCATGCCTCATGGGGTCCATGACATTGTGGATGAGATATGAGACAAATTTACACAGGCTACCGAGTCCTGTGGAGGAAAAGGGACAGCATGGCTTCTCTCTCAAGAGGAGAAAAAGCCTCAAGGCACCTTAGCCACTCTCTCAAGGGAAGAGCACCCCAACCTTGACTTGACAAGCTTTCATTGATTTTTTGGGCACGTTACAAGATGGTCCTCATTTACTATGCACAGGCTCACTTTAGGTGATTACCTTTTACAGAAAACAAAGAAGAGGATGCTGCTAATCACATCACAGAAGAAGGATATTTGCAAATGCAAAGGGAAAAGTGGTTGAACTGGTTACACTCATCCTTGGAAGGTTTAGCATGGATTTTAGGAAGTTACTTTAAAGATAAGCAGTAAACATTTTCTGCCTCAATTCAGGGTGAGGGAGTTTTAGCAAAAGCAAGTGTCATAGCAATCTAGGTACAATGCAGGCCTGATTCCCCATGGGAGAACTTATCTGTGGGCGTGGGTCCTGTATGGGTCCACACTACACAGAACAGTCTCCTGTATTTCCCTCCTTGTTTTTCGTTACGACTGCTATAGATCCCACAAAGCTTTCTGGTCTCTCACATGATCCTGGGAAAATAATTCACAAATGCATCAAAGTACACAGAGCATTATTTTAATCAGTAAGCAACCAGTTCCAAAGACCCACATTCTAGATTAAGTCCATCAATCATTGTCAGGCAGTAATGATCAAATAGATAACATTCAAAGAACTCTGAGGGCCTATTTTGAGTCAAGGTCAGAGAGCTAAAGGGTCATAAAACTTTGGGGAAACAAACTCATTTCAGGCATGTACCCTTATCATTTAAATTGAGGGTATTAGCAAAGTAGGTTTCATAGGATTTTATGCATTCTTTCTTAGGCCTGATTACCCTAGGGAACCTGCCCTTTCCAGCAAAGGGCAGCACCCACCTCCAGCATTGTTTCAGGCTTAAGTCATTATTTCAGGCTTAAGACAGGCATTGGAAGTAAGGCAGCCAAGAGATTAGGAGACTTTTTGCAGACAGAATGAGGACTCGGGCTGTGTCAAAGCGGAGGGGTGAGGGCCCATCACCCCCTTTTTCTGTAGCCCCTTAAATCCTTCCCTGGAGGCCCCCATGATCATGCCTGTCTTAGATCATCCCTCCCTTGAGGAATCTTACCCATCATTGGCTAACTGATCAAGCATTGAGGGCCAAGCAGGGTGAAGTAAAAGGAGCAGAGGCAGTACTCCTGCCAGGAAGATAAGCTTTGTCTCCTTAGTGGCTTATGGTCAGAAGGTTGCTCACTCAGCCTTAGCCATGGGGGGTTACAGCTTCTGAAACCAGGCCAGGCAGTTCCCAACAGTCTTAACTCCTTGAGAGGGGAAATCACATCTTTCATTTCTATATCCTCAAAGTCTGACCCAGTGCCTGACATATACACATGACTGCACAATTAAGTTCAGATCATCTGGACTTCATTTCTATATATACCACTCTATGCTTCAAATATGATTTAAATTAACTCATCTTCAAATCTTTACTTAAATTCTTTTTCTGGAAAAGTCCTTTTTTCTTTTAACCTAGTTAATGCTGTTGTCAGTAAGGGTCAGTTCAAATTCTACTTCACTCTGACCTCCCAGTTAGAGTTGATTAAGCTTTCCAATTCCTTAGATGATTAACAATTTGTAATGCTCGCTTAGCACTGTTTGCTCTCTCATATGTTTTCTTTTCATTTGTATGGATCTGACTTCTCCAATTGGATTGTGTGCTTGTTGAGGGCTGTAATGTGTCTTTATTGTCTTCCCTTTTAGTGCCTAGGAGATTGTCTGACATTCTTCTAGTTTAGTACTTGAGCAGGTTATTTAATGCATGACCTGACCTCTTGGGGCCAGGAATCAGATCCATACTTAGAGTTTATACTCTCTTTGACTATCATTTTCATAGGAGAAAAGACTTCAGAAAAGTGGTCCTAATTAGTCCAATTGTGTCTTTTCAATAATTTCTGAGGCCATTTCACACATGAATAAGTGAAAGGACATGAAATACCCTACTCAAAAGGTTGCAGCTACTTAGTGACAAAATCACCTCACTGTGTGGAATATATTATTGGTGCCAAAAATAATAATAATGCTCCAAAGGACTAACATTTACACAAGAAATTAGAAAGTACACTTCCTTTTTTATTATAAAATTAGAAAGCATTAGAAATGCTTAATGTGCACTTATTCATTCAGAAAATAATGATTAAAAATCAACTATGTGTAAAACACACATGATTCCTAAACTCTGTCATGAAGGAATGATGCATTAGCAACATTTGAATTCTAATCTAAAAGGTGTTTTGATTGTCACTACTTTCAAGTAACAACTCAATTTGTTTATTAGAAGAATTCTTGAAATGACTCTAGCCCTGCCTGTGTTGCCTATGTTTAAAGGTGTCAGAACCCTGGGATTTCCGGTGTCGTCTTTACTGACCATACTCTATGTGAAATCCTCTCTTTTCTTGGTTTTCCTGGTCATCATGGGATTAATCTGCTTCCAGAGGATAAATGGTTGCAGGTAGGAACTGAAGACTGAAAAAATAAACTCATTAGAAAGAAAACATCATTGTAAAACTTTGAGTTTACAGTGTCCTGGGAAAACCTTGACACATTCTTTGGCGCATTTTGTTTGTTCCTTCTGCCTCTTTCCTGACATGAAAGCTTTGTTAACAACTGAGAGCCCAGGCAAAACTGGGCAGCATCAGAACAAGAGCTTCTGCTTTATCGTAGTTTTTCCCTGGAAAAGAACTGTCCTAGACCACCCTTTGAGAATTCCATGGGGGAGATAAAGTTTAGTTGGGGCTTAAGTGTTTACGTCCCAGTTTCTCTACTTTGGGATGCTTGTATTTATTCCTGTGTAATTGTATATTTTATGTTTTTTTCCTAGAGTATGAAAATAAAAAATCTGGAAGTCAATTTAAATTGGATGAAATATCACAGAAAAGCAACTAGTGGAAAACTTTGGAGTTCAACATCTAGCTCAACTGCTCCTGTTACTCTTTGATATCTTTGTGTTTATGAGAGGCAATGTGATAGTTTGCAAGGCCAGTCACAACCTGTGTGTGTGCTTGTGTGTGTGTGTGTGTGTGTGTGTGTGTTTGTGTATAATGTAAAAGCTTACTGCCTGCCATCATAAATGTCTAGGATGACCCATCTACTTTTCTATTTGCTTTAGTGAATTTTATTTGAAAATGAGAAACTACCCTGCTTCTTATTCTAAAGGGGAAGGTGACTCAGCAAAAGCCAAATAACAATGCTGTGCAGTTTTTCTGCATCCCTTGGGTTCTTTAGATGGTGCTTTCTTTCATCCTAGCTCAGTGATTTTCAACTGGTGTGCCACAAGAATTTTTAAAACACATAATACTTGACTATTTAGTCAGTGATACTGACCTCTTTTCCCTTAGATTGTCAAATTAAAAAAATGACAATATCCAACAGAACAATAGCTATCCTGTGTGAATGAATCAAAATTATACCTTGGAAAGCAGGCAAAAAAATACATTTTTTGGTGTTCCACAGAATTTTAGTAATTAGTTTATGTGTGCCATGAGATGAAAATGGCTGAAAATCACCACCCTAATTTCTTGTTTCTTTTGCCAATTTGAGATGCTAATCAATGTTACAAGGGCAGGAGCCACCACAAACTCTGCCTTTCAGTCAGCCTGTATGTAGCTGACTTCCCATCTCCCCACCTCCACTTTATTCTCTTTTATTTGCTGGCAATTACTGGAGCAGTTGTATTGCATGTTTGATTGATCATTAATTAAATGGCCAGAAGTTATTTTTAGTAATGTGTGCATTTTTTAAGAAATTGTAAGTTGATCCCAAACAAGGAGCTATTAAAATAAAGTCTTTGGAGACAGAGCTGAATATCACCTTACCATTTAGAATTCCAGTGTCTCAAGTCTGTTTCTCAATTTTCTTTTATCTGCATTCTTGGCTGGAATGGATTAATAGTGGTAAGAGTAATAGTGCTTGATGAAACCCTAACATCTTCTAGGGCCACTGTAAACTGAAACTCTATATCCCTTGATACATATGGCAATCCTATAACAAACAATGTTCTTTACTTAAAGGAAAAATTTCTTATGTAAATTGGCAAGTGGTTTGGAACACTATTTTTATTTTTAGCAAACTTTAAGGGAGGAAATGAATGCATACTATTTGGAGGATACCATGTAAATAGGATAGCATACTTGTTGAAACAAACAGCTGCAAAATCTCAGTTTACATCACAAAATGTTAATTCTTGTTTATTTCCTATTCCAGTGCAAGTTGCTGAGAATAGTGCAGGGTGAAGAAGTGCTTCCCTAAGCTAGTATGTTATCCTATGGCTGTGCCCTTCTCAAAGTATTTCCCATTCAGCTGATGAATGAAAAAGAGAGGGAGGGTGCGGGTGGTGGTGAGGGGAGACAGATAGACAGAGAGAGAAGAGAAATTTTATGTGGGAGGTTTTTATGAACCAGGCCTGAAGTAGCAATCACTTCTGCTCACATTCCATCAGCTGGTCACTTTGACTTCTATAGAAGTTGGAAAGTATAGTGTAGCTGTCTGGGAAAAAATAGTCAGGTCTTGGGTATATTTAGCCAGTTTCTCCCTATAGTAAAGAATAGGCAAATGCTAAGATTAATGCTTACTCCATTAGTAATTGAAAAAGAGTTATGAAATAATTAAATCAGTAAATAAAGTTATATATAATTTACATTAGCTCTTTTCTCTCCTTCACTTTTATTATAAATTTCCAATGTTTAAAACGGGCATAAAATGGGAAAAAAGCTAGTAATACAATTCCATAACAGACACAAAAGTGTGTTAGCACAGATTTCTCATTGCCTGGTTCAGTGCTCATCTTCCCCTTTGTCCTCATGGTAGATGATTGTATTCATGACTCTCTTTCTATCCATGTAATTTGTCCATGACTTTAGAGTTCTTTCCATAAAAGCAGTGGATATTTCTCCACCCCGTGCAATGTACTTTGGCCAATCAGATACAGTACAAGTGATCATGTACCAGTTTTGAACCGAATGTTTCCATGTGCTACTCCATGAGAGCTTGCCTGGGCTAGTCTTCTGGAAGATGAGAAACATGTAAAGAAGAACCAAATCTCACTGGTCTCCCCTCCCCCACCTCTCTGTTGAGGCCAGCCTGGAAAGTCCAATAGTCAGCCATCTCCTGGACATGTGAGTAAGCTCAGTATAGTTGGTAGGGCCTCCTACCTGACACTTAAGCATTGTGGACTCTGATTCTCTCTGGGCTCCCAGACATTTGAGCAATTGTTGCCAGAGAGGTTTTATGGTTGTTTGTTACACAATATTGTTGTGACATTAAGTCTCTGATACATAGCTTATAACATAACTCCAATTTTATTTAGTGTGGGGACATCCTTAGCTAAAAGACATTTCTCAGTTTCCCTTGCAGCTGAGTATGACCACCCAAAAAAGTTCTCACAAATGAGATATAAACATAAATCTTGTTAAATATTCTTTTAAAGAACTCTTTAAAGAGAGAGAAGAGGTCCTCTTTTGCTTTTCCTCCTTATCTCCTGGACTTCAACATTGGTGTGACAAATGGGGTTCCGTAGCCAACTTGGGCCAAGGGGGCATTGAGGATGGAAGCCACTCACTGACGTTGTGGATAAGAAAGATGGAAGAATCCTGGGTCCTCCATGACCATGGAGCTGACCATACGAGCTTTAGGTCACCTACATATAAACTTCTTTTGTGTGAAAGCAAATAAACGACTTTGTTCATGCCGCTGTTATTTTAGGGTTTACTCCACATACAGCTGAACTTAATCCTGATGGATAAAACACCTAGTTTGCTAATCTCAAGGTTTGCTGTCAACATTGTGACAGCAGGTTATGCTTTATTCATGAGCATTTTCATTCTTCCTCTAGAGATAATGAAACATATAACTTCAGAAGATAGTAATCATAAGTATAAGAGCCATTTCATGACAGTTCCAGAAAAATTGCTTGTTATGTACAGTCATGGGCTGCTTGGGGTTGTGGTAGGAAAGGGCTTGGGAATCAGGGGGGTGGTGAACATGTCAGCTAATAATCAGACAACCCCTAGACATGGAGGATGTGTCTGCATTGCAGGATTGGGAAGATAAAAATACTTTATGTGCTCATAGAGAGGATGTGAGCATGTGAGTGGGAGAAAAAGAGGAACTGAAATCTCTGAGACTTTATTGTGTTAATCTTTTTTCCAGTGAAAGGACTCCATCACTCCTGAAAAAGATTTATTTGAATTCATGTTTCTCTGTTGAATTTTCACTGTCATGATTTCTGGGTGATGTTAGATTGAAAGAGTGAAAAGCTACAGCTACTCCTCTTCAACTTCCTACCCTTGCATAAACATAAAAATGTCTTTTCTAAATATATATACACACACACACACACACATTCATCTTGTGATTCTTATGAAGATTCCTATATATATGAATCTATCTATCTATCTATCTATCTATCTATCTATCTATCTATATATACACACACATATGTGGAACACACATATGTGTATTATGTATATACACACACACATAATAAGTTAATAGTTCTAAATTGAGGAAAATTGGGCACAAATTTGAACATTTGAACAAAACACAATCAAAAGCCACTAGATGGTGCTTCAACTTAATTCTTTTAACATTTTGAAGCAAGCTAAATCTATTAACTTCAGACAGTAATTCTGCATTTTTTTCTTTAATTTTTCCATACAACTGCCCCTCCATTTACTAATTTTTAATTTTTTAATTTACTAATTTTACTAACCTCTTGGTTAGTTTTGGAACAATAACAGAAAAAAGAAAAATGCTTTAAATTAAAGTTGGGGAGAAAAAATTTGTTTTTCAGTTCCCAAACTTGTACTATTCCTGTCACTTAATTTTAGTAAAAACATTTTGTTTTTCAAATGAGATGGTGTAGATATTAATAGTCTCATTTTAGGGAAAAGAGAAATGTGAGGATCTCTTAGTGGTTACACTAAAGTTGGTACTCATGTATTTCTGAAACTGAAGAGTTGAGATCACTGGGTTGCTGAAAGGCAAATAGCTGCTTGTTAGATTTAATGGCAACAGATTATTGGAGCTACAAAGAAAATGAGCTGGCCTTGTCTACTTCCTGGGTTCGACCCCATATTTCTTTCCCCATCATCTTTTAGGGGCATACATGATATTCTAAAACTGGAAGGAAACTACAGATAAACTAGGTCAACTTCCTCATTTTGCAAAAGAGGAAACTGAGACTCTCAGAGTTAAGTGATCATCATGTGTTACTAAGAACCAGCTGGAGTGTAAACTTGCTTTCTTGCTGATAAGAGTACTTACAAAATGAACTTTACAATTCATTTTGTTTGGAGTGGGACTTGGGCTTCAAGAGGGAACTTATGGGAGTCATCATAAGAATCACAGATGAAAAAGTAAAACAACACATGCAGGGTTCATTATATTAATTACTACTTCAAGGAAGAATTTATTAAATTATTTTTTATTGTTTTTCAATTGTTTATTATTGTTGTTAAAATTATTGAGTGTCACCACACACCAAAAACATCACATGCCCAGTTTTGACATGTGACGCCACATCTAAACTTTGGGAATACAAATGTGATAGAGAGATTTTTAAAAATTGCTTGTTTAAATCTTATTTCAGTCCTTTCTGCAATCTGGAAGCAAGAGAAAAGGTAGAATACAAAAATTTGCCTGTTTAGGAAAATACACCAGAAGTTTAGACAGAAAAGGTAGGCCCCAAGTTGTAGAATGCATGGGACTATAAAAACAAAAGGAACTAAAATGACCAGCATTAAAAAATTTTCTGTCTGGGCTCCAGAGATAGGAGTTTTGGCAGTAGTTGAGGAATTGGATAAAAGAAAAAATAGATTAGTCCTTAGTTACAAACAGAGAGTTGGTTGGCCATAAATTCTCAATAATGAAATGGTGCAGTGTAGGGCAAACAGAGGCAGTTTGGCTTCCTCACCTTGATGTCTGGGTAACTTAGGGAAGCAGTTTCCGATAACCTTGAATGGGCCTGATAAGTAGTGTTCTCATAGCCTTGAGACTGGGTCTGATAAACTGTTCCCACAGCCTTGAGTGGGCTCACATGTGCAGAATCTTGCTGCGGTATACAATAATCCTGGCTTCTCACTGGCTTTGTCTGTGTTGGGACTTCCTGCTGAGGCAGAGAGGGGACAGGTGACATGCAGAGACATGTGGTGTCATGCAGGGACATGCAGCTTGCAGCGTGCATGGATTGCCCTCCCTTGAATAAAGGCATGTCAAGCATCCCCACAACTCCATAAATATTCTTCCATCTGCCTGAATCCCATGAACATGTCTGGCCTTGAAGGGTTGCAACACATGAAGGAAGATGGCACTCTGCTACATTCTGGGGGGAAAAAGGACAAAGAGAGCAGCAGTTGACAGTGCTGGTGATGTGAAACCAAGCACGACCAAGCATAACCAAGGATGACCAAGCATTGGTCTTGGATTCAAAGTTTAAGATGACAGATGATAAGAAGCCAGCAAGAGAGGACAAGCCCTCTGTCAGGCATCTTCAAAATGCTGGGGAGGTTGATGAGCTACTCCAAATTGTGCTGGCCACAACTTCACTTATTTTAATTAAAAATTAAAAGAAAATACTTTTCTAGAAGAGTTCTGAAGACTAGAACTCTTAGAGATCACTGAGAACTTCAAGGATGTTTAGAACAAGAAGCTCACAGTCTATCTATAGAGTTATTACTTAATTATGAACATTTAAATATAATATGCTCTGGTAGCAGGAAGAACTCTATACTCATTGAGGGTCCTGGATAGATCTAGAGTCTAACATTTACTTGCCTATTTCCCTGTTGCCTGTAGCTTGTGATTTTCTGGACTAGAAGAAACAAGGAATCTAATAGGGATACTCAGAAATCTTTAAATTCCTAGAAAATTTTTTCCTTTTCTTAGGAATCTGCATGCTCTCTCCATTTTTAAACACTCATTACAGGCCAGAAAGATGGTTCAGTAGATCTTCCCAAAGAATGTGTGTAGCCTGTCTTAGAGTCAGGGCCAAAGATGCTTAGATGGGAAGCAGTACCCTCTTTTTTTTTCTTCTCCCTCTTGGATGTGTGTCTAACTGCATTTCCTGGGAAGAAAGCTGAACATTTTCTTGTCAGTATATGTCTACACTGACAACTGTGTACACCAGCTTCCCACATGTACCCAGACAGAGTGTGCAACTGAAGTGGTGTCAAAGGACCAGAGGGCCCCCAATTTACATTGTGGGTAGAATGACAGTGTTTCTTTGAGTTCCTAGGGGTTAGCATGGTGCCTGGCACTTCTTTGTGTTGGATAGATAAATGGACAGTTGATTGAAAACAGACAATCAGTACTGGAAATAAAATCTAAAGGGCTATGGTCTTAAGTGATTATTTAAGGTTCTTATGCCTTAGGTTGTTTATGGTATCTGCATTGACATGTTCTGAGTAAATTCACTTATCACTCATCAAATATTTACTAATTAAGTGATATATATCAGCCATAATACTAAACTCTGAAAATAAATGTCAAATAAAATGTGAATCAAATATGAAATAAAATATGATCCTTGAATATTTCACAGTGAAGAAGGTAGACATATAAGCAGACTATTGAAATACAGTATTGATGCTATAATAGAGGTATATACACAGTGCTAGAACAATACAAGGAAAAGCTATTCAATTGTGACTCATACATGGGTTAGAGGTCAAGAAAAGCACTGGGTAAATGAGGAAGCTTTTGACTCCAAGAAACGAAAGTAGGACCTTGACTTGATTAATAAGGATATTTATTATCTCACATAAAAAACATCCAGAAGTAGGGCCAATTTCAAGTCTGGCTAATTCAATGACTTTACAAAGCCTCAAGGGGCCTGGATTTTATCTTTGTCTCTGCCCTTGTGAGTGTTTGCTTCATCCTCAGGCTGGAGGTGAGAAGATGGCAACCACCCCAAGGCCATACAGCATGTCCAGAGGAAGAAAGCTGACCATCTCTTCTTCAAACCCCATCATACTAGGAAGGACAAAGAGTCCCCCTATATGCTTCCTCTCTTGTCTGATTAGCCGAGGGCAGAAGATAATACTTTATACAATCTCTGGGAAGGGGACTGAGATTATGCTTATGTTGATTAGGCCTTCCATGGAGCTGGGCTAAAGTCAGCACCTTCAACACACATCCTGGTGAGAGAGGAGTGGAGACCTGAACAAAATCAGGTATCAGTTAAGAAAGCAGAACTAGAGAATGCATGTGAAGCCTTGATGAAGGAGGTAATAACAACCCAACTGAGTTTTAAAAGATGCATAGGAATGCTGCATGTGGACAGGGGCAAAGAAAAAAGGCATGTTAGGAAGAGAGGCAGGGAGCTGTGACAGGGCGTGTCTCTCTCAGGGAGATGGAGAAACTCTCAATATGATCTTCTCACACCAGTCCTACATTTCATGAAGTCATCTGGGGACATAAGACTGCTATTCTATTAAGAAAGCCAAGAGAGTTTTGCAGATCCAGCAGATCTTGAATTTATAACATTTTCTGAACAGAATGTCCAAATTTTCTGACTGATTCACCCAACACTGATTTTAATATCAAATAAGGAGCCAAGAACATTAGTTTACACACAGTGAGAATAAAAGAAAGGCCAGGGGAGTTCAGGCTGGAGCAGCAGTGGGTGTGTGGGACTATGTCACTCATCTCCGAAGAGCAGGACTCAGTTCCTGAGCTGGATAAAATGGCAGAGGTGAGACACAGCTCCTTATTCTGGTTTTCCTTCATGAAATTTGGAAATTAATTGCTACTTCTGCCACGTGCTCACCGGCCTGCAGTGATCGCAGAACGCTGTGGATGGCTCGTCGAAATATGAGAAAAACATACACAGAGACAACCAGGTCCTGTTGGGAAGTAGGGATGGAACGGCCACTCTCTCTAGTGGGGAGTGCCTTGAGCCCCTGTCTCAGTAGGTTTTTATTAAGAATACAGGCTTAGTTTATGGATTCACAGTCTGGCAGAAAAGATCAAAAGAAATAGGTGACTTTCAAAGATGCTGACAGAACCCCCGCTGGGATTCTGCGCAAAGTTTGGAGTTTTATAATTTGAAAGGACTACAGGGCTCAAAGGGATAGTTTTGGTTTCCTGTCTGTGTCTTCAAATTCTAATTTAATCATCCTCCAGCAAGCAGATCTCACAGGATCTTGCATATTCTATGTCCCAGGCCTGATTACCCCAGGGGTCCGCTGTTTCTGGTCTGGGCTGCACTGCCTCTGTTATTTCCACAGGCCTGAGTCGGGCAGAGGAGACAAAGGCAGCCAGGAGACTTGGATTTCTCACATCTAAGAACAAGGACTCAGGCTTTGGCAAAGCCAAGGGGGCAGGGGTTGATATCCATCACTCCTTCATTTCCATAGTCCTGAGTCTGTTACCTGAGGCCTCCTCGTGATCATGCCTGTCTTAGGCGAGACCCTCCATGGGAAATCTTACTCGTCATTGGCTAACTGATCAAGCCTAGGAGACCAGGCACAGAACAGGCAGCGTTCATGCCAGGGAAATAAGTTTTGTCTCCTTAGTGGCTTCTGGTCTGGAGGTCTTTCACTCAGCCCTAAGTCACGGGGGGTTACAGCTTTCTGAGACCAGGCAGGGCAGTCCCCAACATACTTCTTGCTCTTAACCCAATTGAAGAAAGGATTTTGAGGATAATCTTTATATATTTAGACATGTCCTTAGGAAAGATGCTATAGAAACACAAAGTCTTGTTTGTTTTACCTGCTTTTCAATGATCTTTAAGCACACATTAGTATATTGAAAAATTGACAATGTGTTCTGTCTTAAAACTTCTCTCCTACCACAGAGATTCACACATAGGCACCAAAACAGATGCCCATTTCCAACTTTGTCTTCTCTACTCTAAAATTCCCACACATTGAAAAGAGAGCTCCTCACAAATACAGTGATCACCAGAGAGGAAAGAAATGATCATCTCTGCACAGGTAGAGTGTGGCCATGGAACTAATAGAGAATTCGCAAATTTAACAAAAGCAGGACCAAAAAAACAGCCATGCATAGGCACACAGGCTCAAAATCATAAAAAATAAATTTAAATAAGATAGACTAAAACAAGAATTGTGATGTGCCACTAAGTATTAAGACTTTAGGTAAAAAAGGTGAAGAGGTTGAGAATTACAGATTGAGAGTTTCAAAATAATGTTGAATGCAAACTGTAATTGAAAACAATTTTAAAAATTACAAACAAGGACCCTTGAGGGAAAAAAATGACTTGCTTTCCAAATTGCTGCTATGACTTTTCTGTTAATAAAAATGTGCTTCTCCAGGGAAAACAAAGAGGTATATGAATATGAGATTAATCATTTACTTTTGCTCCTTAACATGACGTAAATGCTTGAGTACATCGTAACTTTTCTATTTGTCTGTTATATTTATGAAAACAGAGGGCAAGAAACCTATTGAGCTGGGAGGTCCATGACTCACACAAGAGTTTTGCTATGTTTCTGAAGGACATCTTGTCTTCTGTGCCACTTCCTAGGGTTGCATAGGGGTCAGAGAACCTGGGGAGGAAGCAGGTCTCCTCCTGGACGGGAGCCGTGTGGAGAGGACATGGAATTTGAAAGACTAATTTTGTGTGTTGCTGGTGATCCTTGGAATGCACATAAACATTTTTGTAGATTTGAACGATGCTCTGTGGCAGGTGGGAGCCAGACCAGGTTATGTATTTTGTGTCTGACTACAAGAGCTTACAGTTTATTTATACTTATACACTTCCAATTTAAGGCGTTTGGCCCAAGGACACCATTTGCGACATAACACCTTTTAAAAACTCTCCCACAGACTTCCCATATTCTGTGTAATGGAAAATCACAACACAACACCATTTACAAGATGTTGAAAGCCAAGGAGTGGCCCAAGATGTCAGCTCCAAGAAACTACAGTAAATGTCTTGGGACCAGAAAGAATGATTAAAAAACTAGCACTCCAGCAAGAAGCATCTGTCTTTTGTCATTCTCCCTAAAGAGACATAAAAAGTGCATAGAAAGGCAGTTGTGTCAGTGGGGGTCAACTGTTTGTAACAATTTACACCATTCACTTATAAATAAATCCCCAAGCCCATTAATTTCCAACTGCCTATCAAAGGAGGGTGTTTGCTGATGCAGCCCAAGAAAGCCTAATCTCTATCCATGACAACCCCTGGAGGCCCCTGGGTCCTGGAGGATGATTAAATGACAGAGCCCTTGGAGGAGCTGGATGTGAAACCTTAACCTTATGCCAAACTTGCTTGGGTGTTTCACATTTTTATTTTTTATTTGTACTTCTTTTTCAGATTTCTATCCAAAACATGCTTTCCTTGGCCACCTCCCCAGAGGACTGTGAAGTCATTGTGCATAAACTATCCAACTCTTACCTCTGCAGGATGGTGAAACAGACTTGAGACTTGCAGGATGCAGCTGTTCTTGGGCAAGGGCTCTGGCCAAAGGAAACCAGCTGGCTCACTGGCGGTGTACACACACACACTGGAGCGCTGTGGACCAATCCATCTTCAGGCTGTCATCAAGCCCGAGGGTGAGGCTATCTCTGCACATGCAACACTCCAAATCTTTACTTAACTCCTCACAGTTGAGAGTGTTCTTCTTTTTCTACTTTTCAAGGATAGTGGGAAGTATTGAATTTCTCACTGTATTTCTTACTTATGGGGAAGGGATTAGGATAGCTCTATCTTTCCTTTTAATTAGTTAATTAATTTTAATTGAATTTATGGGGATGATGTTGGTTAATAAAATTATAACTTTCAGGGGTACAATTCTATAATACATCATCTGTATATTGTATTGTGTGTTCACCACTGCAAGTCAAGTCTTTTTCTAACACCATTTGATCCCCTTTTACCCTCTTTTACCTCCTTCCACCCTATTTCCCCTCTGGTAATCACCATACTATTGTCTGTGTCTATGTGTTGTTGTTGTTGTTGTTTTTTTTACCTAATCTCTTCATGTATTTTACCCAGCTCCCCAATGTCCTTCCCCTCTGACAGCTGTCAGTCTGTTCTCTGTATCTATGAGTTTGTTTCTATTTTGTGTGTTAGTTCAGTTTGTTCATTAGATTCCACATATGAGTGAAATCATATGGTATTTGTCTTTCTCTGACTGTCTTATTTTACTTACCATAATATTCGCCAGGTCCATCCATGCTGTCACAAAAGGTAAAGTTTCCTTCTTTTTTTTTTTGCAGCTGAGTAGTATTCCATTGTGTAAGTGTATCACAACTTTTTTATCCACTCATCTACTGACAGGCACTTGGGCTGATCCCAAATCATGGCAATTGTAAATAATACTGCAGTGAACATAGGGGTGCTGTGCTGACAACTTGGACTGTAGGTAGTAGTAGTAAAGAGAGACATTAGCTTGATCTGTAATGTTTGGATTTTGTACCAAAAACATATCCATGTAGTTTTTGAATGAAAAGAAAGACAACTCAATGTGCTTTTTAAATTTTTTGCCAAAAAGCAGGGTAAGAGTTATAGAATTTTCCCATGAACGGGGCAGAGTTTAGAGTTGACAGTCTATTGAGAAAGAGTACAATAAGACTGGGGTGGAGCTGGCTAAATTCAACCTGTAAGAAGCTATGATTCTGCATTTTTAATTATTTTTCATGTAAATAATTCCTCTAGCCTCCCTACATATATGTCTACAAGTCTGTAAATACAAGAATTTATAAAAATTTATAACTTAAGAATTAATCAGAGGCATATGAGGAAGAAGATGAAACCTTAAATCCAAGTCTGTCAGGGATATGCCCATTTTTTTTTAAGTATCAATTGTGGTTGCCTCTCCCACGCCCTCTCCTGGGAGCCTCAGCTGCAGCCCAGTCATGTGTTCTGACTGGGAATCGAACCAACAACCCTTTGGTTCACAGGCCGGCACTCAATCCACTGAGTCACACCAGTCAGGGAGCCTTTTTAATTATACAAAAAGGTATAAAATTGATATTTATGACTGTCTCATACTTTTATAGCTGATTTCAATTCCAAGCACATTAAGTTGTACCTAAATAAATTCATTTTCTATGTGTCCTTGCTTTAACCAGTATGGCTTTAAAATTAATTTTGCTTTTCATGTTTTAATGCCTTCTCTTTCTTCAAATTTATGAACCGTTTGAAGTAATTTTTACTAAGTTAATAAACATATAATTATAAGACTAGCAAAGGAGAAAAACTTAGTTGAACAACATTTCATTTGTACATCACCATTGTCTGAGGATCCCAGATTCCTGGTGCACTGATGCATACCTATAATGACTTATCTTAAAGACACTGTGCCCTATAACCTTTTTCTTCTCATATCATGACTCAGTTTCTCCCTAACAATTAAGTTGTGCCTTTAAAGACAAATTCAGTTGTCCTGAATAAGGTAATTCTCTCTCAAGCAATTCTTATTGACAGCAGTCTTTTAATATAGCTGAAGCCTTCGTAATTTCCATCACACCTACCATGATGCAATATGCATATAGTAGATGATAGTTTAAGCACAAAAGGAATTTATTAAGAAGTATTGGGTAGCTCACAGAATCTCTGTGGCAGGAAAACCAGTATTGGAAAATGAGAAGGAACAAACCAGTCCAGTGAAGGAGGGGACTGCCACCATCTCTGCGGAGCCATAGTAGTCGCCACCGCTTATAATACCACCGATACTGTGAGTGGATACACCTGACAAATCATGCCCGGGGCACTTGACTAACTGCTGCCAGAGGAACTTGCATTTTCTGGGTCTAAAGTAGGAGGAAATGCTCTGCATGTCACTGGGACTACAAAGGTAGAGACTTCCCAAACATAGGAAAGAAGTTCAAAGGCCAATGAATGATTAAAGCCTAATACATGTCTATGGCAGAGATTAAAGTGGAGCTTTTTCTTGTTTGAATTTATGGACCCTGAGAAGATTATAAATACTGGCTCCCTGAATCCTGGGTTTTGAATGCCTACCTGAATGTATTGGTTTTTTAGTGCTACATAACAATCCACTCCAAAACTTAGCAGTTTAAAACAGGAAGAAGCATTTATTCTTTCACACAGTTGCTATGAGTGAGGAATTCAGAGGCAGCTTGGCTGGCCTGGGATCTCTGCTGAGGTTGCAGGCAAGATGTTAGCTGGGGCTGAAGGCTTGACCAGGGTTAGGGGAACCCCCTCCAAGAAGGCTCACTCACACATTGACAGCTGATGCCTGGGCTTGGCAGGAGAACCGTGTTCCTCTCATACAGACCTCTCTGTAAGGCTGTTTGAGTACTCTAATGACTGTTAGTGACACAAAAGAACTTCTGCACAATATTCTACTGGTTACACAGGTCAGTCCTCTTTGGTGTAGGAAAGGATTACATTGGAGGCATGGACACCAGAAGGAGAGGGTCATTGGAGGCTGGCTATCACACTAAGAAGAGTAGAAATTTGAAAATCATCTAACTTCATAAAGTGGAAAGTCAAATAAATAGATCCACTATTTGACATATATAGACACAAATTTAGAATGAGGTTATTATAATTACTTTAAAAAAATCCTCAATCAAGGATATTTTCGCATTGCTTTTTAGAGAGAGAGGAAGGGAGAGAGACAAACAGCCATGCGAGAGAGAAGCATGGATCATTTGCCCCTCTTATGTGCCCTGACCAGGAATCAAACCCACAATCTTTTGGTTATAGGATGACACTCCAACCAACTGAGCCACACTGGCCTGGACATCGTAATTACTTTATTAGAAGACCAAAGTCTTAGCTGAAACTACTAATTCATAATGATTAAACAAACCCCAGAAGTTGAAAGCCTCTCTCAAAATAGATTAAAGACTTTTTTCAATGAAGCTAATTTGGAATTTTTTCATTGAAAGATACTTCCTTTCTTTCATTGAAAGAGTAACTTTCTGTTAGTCTTCCAAAGTTGTCAGAATAGAATAAGAAATTAGAAAATTAGGGATATCTGTTCTTCTTGATGCGTTATTTGGCTAAAGTGCTACCTGTTTGAAAAGTCATTTCATTTAAAAATATTAGATTCTTTTCACCTAGAATTATGAGAAGTCATAATTATAATTCTATCCTTTTTTCCAGCTGAGGGATATAATAGAAGCTCTTACAAATTTTCATGGTAGTTGTAGAATATAAGGTGAGTGCTTTAAACTGGGAAGAACCATTTGTCTGGGATCTATTTCAGCTAAGTGTTGAAGCCAGTTTTACAACTTGAGATATTGACTATTAAATGTTCAGGAAATGTATGAACTGGTTGTTAGACTACTGGTACCTTGAGGTAGGACATGGTGGGAATACCTACATCACGCTGCAAATCGGGGCTCCTTCTCCACTTGCCTCACGAGAACCAGTTGCTAAGGGCTGAATTTGTCTTCCCAAAATTCATATGTTAAAGCCCTAACTCTTAATACTTCAGGATGTGGCTATTTGGAGCTTTTTAAAGAGGCAAGTAAGTGAAAATGAGACCACTGTGGTAGGCTCCAATCTGATCTGAATGGTGTCTTTATAAGAAAAAAGAATGGGAATTACAAAAAGACACCAGAAATGTGCATGCAGAAAGGAAATACTCTGTAAGGGCAGACTGAGAAAGTGGACATTTGCAAGAAAAGGGGAGGTCTCAGAAAAAAACAGACTTGTTGACACCTTAATATTGAACTTCTCGCCTCTAGAACTGTGAGGGAAAAAATTCTGTTGTTTAAGCCATTCAATCTATGCTACTTTGTTAAGGCAGTCCTAATTCTCCAGTTTGTGTTATGTATAACTATTTCATTATGACAGTTCTAACTATTTCAACAGGACCTGTATGAGGTTCACCATGGAGACCTCCTAAATGTGTGGTACTGTGATTTACAGTTTACTGCAGTGGGTGGCGGTGCTAGTGGTGAAAGCTGGGCTTCAGCTGAAGGGAGAGAGCTGGCTGGGCTAAGTGAAGGCAATACTCACAGGACGAAGAGAACTAGTTCAGGGAGATGTTCAGGGACTAGAGCCACAGAGACTTTTTAAAAAGCAAGAAAGTTTACTGTGGACCAGAATGGGATGTTCTACAGCCTAGAGTAAGAATTTAAGATTTATTTAGGAAAAGGAGAGAGGAACCAATACTCATAGAGGCACCTGCTTTACAAACCTTAATTATTTTATCAATTTATCCAGGTTGAAATTATTAAGTGGTGAACAGTGATGGTTCTAACTTTCTCACAATGCCATTACCACCTGGACCTTATTTAAGAAAATTGGGAAAGGGGAAGAAGTTTATTTTTCTAGGACCAAAAATCTCTAGAAGGAGCAGGAAGGTGTCACTGAGTTAGTGAAGAAAAACATAAAGTTCAAGGGAGGAATATCTCAGTAGACAAAACCTTCTTTACCAAGAGAAGGCTGACCTGAGAAATGAGTTTGTCTTTAAGTTACTACTGCTACAGAGCCAGCAAACTGTGTCCATGACTAGGAGAACTGCAGTCTTGTGTAGGGGCCAAAGGAGCATTTTTGTTAGACCTGAGCCATTGCATGGAGCTGACAGGTCTACAGCCCTTCCTGAAGGGCCCAGAGGTAATAGGTAAGTATTCCTTGTAGGCTTGAGATTGCCTAAAGGGAGGGGGCAAGTGCACCCCATTCAACTTGACTTTACTCCCATTACCTTTTTGAAGTTTTAGGTCTTCAAGTTGGTATTCTCTGTGCATGGAGAAGGGGCATAGAAGGGTGAAACATTTTTTCCTTTTATTATTATTACTTTCTAATTTTTCTTGAATTTATAGGAATGACATTAGTTAATAAAATTATATCAGTTTCAGGTGTACTGATATAACAATACACCATCTATATACTGTATTATGTGTTCACCACCCTAAGTCAAGTTTCCTTCTATCACCCTTTAGCTGCCCTTTACCCTCTTCTACCTCCCCGAACCTTATATGCTCCTGGAGGACAGGAACTTGGTCTTCTTCATTGGCATGTTTCTTGACAGCATGACATATTGGATAAAAAAATTTACTTTTCAGATTAATGTGTTAAACAGACATCTAAAGTCTCTGCTAAAAATAAAATTGCCTTCAAGTTCTGTTGTCCTACCTCTGTGGTCTTATTGCACAAACACATGCTTTAGAATAGATTTTAAGCTATTAAGACATGTGTTTTTGCCCTATTATTTGTAACAAATTGAAATGGAAAATGCAACCAAAGGGCTTAAAGAATTTTCCGGAGGACTGTGAATGGAACACATGCAGGCTGTGAGACGGCAAAGCTGGGGGTGCAGGGACAATCAGGAATTATTCATTCAAGTCATGTGGCTCATAGCCCTGTACTGGACTGTTTTCCCCTGCTGTGTAACTTACCCTGCAGAGGATCTACGAACTTCAGCCCAAACTTTGTTAGAACATCTAGCATTGGTTGTTTTTAACTGTGTCTCAAAATCCAGATGTTGAAGCAAGAGTAGCCTTTGTTTTATTGATTTATTTTTTTTGTTTCAGCATTACTAGTCATAATTGACCATTAAAATTTTCAGATATTTAAAGTATAAAATTATGCAATGTAATAAGTACATTATGAGTACATAAATACATAATCCATATGTACATTATGAGAGGATTGCCCCATAGAATTAATTAACACATGCATCACCTCACATATTTACTCTTTTTCTTCTGATGAGAACATTTAAGTCTACTCTCTTGCAAAGTTCAATTATACAATACAGCATGATCAACTGTGGTCACCATGTTATATGCTGGATCCTCAGATCTTAATCATCTTATAACTGCAAGTTTATATCTATTTACCAACCTCTTCCTATTTCCCCCACCTCACAGTCTGGCAACCACCTTTCTATTATGTTTGACTTTTAAAAATTTTATATTTATTTTTTCATATTTCTTTTATTGTTGTTCATCTGGAGAGCACTATGCTAAGTGAAATAAGCCAGGCAGTAAAAGACAAATACCACATGATCTCACCTGTAAGTATAACCTAGTGATTTTTTTTAAAAAATTGAACATACAAGTGATACCAGGTAGTTGGTCTATCTGGCTTATTTCACTTAGTGCAAAGCCTTTTGGGTTCATCCATGTTGTTGCAAATGGCAGGACTTTCTTCTTTTTAAAAGCCGAATAATATTCTTAGGGTATAATCCCAGCAGTGGAATTGCTGGGTCAAAAGGCAGTTACATTTTTAGTTTTTGAGGGGGGTAACAGGGAAAATAGGGGAAGGGTCAAGTCAAGGAACATGTAAAAAGGACCCATGGACAAAGACAATGCGGTGGGAAGGATTGAAGGGGGAAGGTAGGGGGTGGGTAGGGTAGGGGAGAGTAATGTAGGGAAAATGGGGACAACAGTAATTGAAAAACAATAAAAAATAAAACAAAAGCTGAATAATATTCTATTGCATGTATGCACCGATTTTCTTGATGTATTCATCCACTGGTAGACAATTAGGTTTTTCCATAGTTTGGCTGTTGTGAACAATGCTGCAACAAACATGAGAGGTTATTGTCCCTTGGAGGTAATAGTTTTGTTCCTTTTTCTTTACACAGAAGTGGAATTGCTGGGTTATACAGCAGTTCCATTTTTAATTCCTTGAGGACATGTGGTACTGTTCTCCACAGTGACAGTATCAGTGCAGAGTCCCACCAACAATGTACAAGAGTTCCCTTTTCTCCACATCCTCACCAGCATTTGCTATTTGTGTTTCTGATAATAGCCATTCAAACAGGTATCAGGGAATGGCTCATGTGGTTTTACTTTGGATTTTCCTGATGATCAGTGAAATCCAACGTTCACGTTTCCTAGCTCAGAATATTGAAAACCAGGGTGTGAAAGATACCCCCAAAGGAAGAGCTTGAATCACCTGTTCCTGATGAATTCTCAAGATAGCAATGAGTGCTCATTCCAAATATGTTTCCCCTCCTTGCAACACCATTCATGAAATACTTGAGATACCCAGTAGGAAAACAGAATACATTATTATAACTGAGGATGCTTCTTTTCCTTTTGTTTTTTCCACAGTCACTGTAACCATGCAAAAGACTCTTGAGCCTTAATTTTCATGTGTCCAGTCTCAACTTTAGCAGTTTTGTTTCCCTTTATTTTGTGAATTAAGAGAATAAAAGAAAATGGAAGTTTTGATAATGAGTTTTTAATTTTCTCTTTCCAGATAATTGAAATGGATAAAACACTAGAATTTGTTTATGAAATTGCTGCCATTATAGAAATCTACATGGTTTAGTGGGAAAATCCTGACTGAGAGCCTGAAGACCTGGGTTCCAGTCTCCAGTAATAGGTACTTAGCTTTCCCTTACCTTAGTTCGCTTATCTGTAACATGAGGAGTGTAAATTAGATTCTTACCTAAGTTACTTCCTCTCTAATATCTTAGGCTTCTGTGGCACCTAGATATGATTGCAGAACCCTAGTTTCGAAGAAAAGGCACCCAATCCAAAAGTCTGTAACTTAGATATGACTTTGCCCATTTTATGGTTTTATTTCCTCATCTCTAAGAAATGAAGAGCAACGACTGTCACTTGGTCACAGGTATGATGTATGGTTAGATATTTTCTTGTGAAACAAAGTTACAAGTAAAAAGGTCTATATAAATAGAAAAGCCCCTCCCCCAAGATATTACAACATATTAAAAAGCTAGATTAAACAGATGTGGCATCATGTGGGAGAACACAAACAGATGGAAGAATAAAGTACAGGAAGAGCTTATGCCTGTGTCAGAAGGTAGCTTATTTAAAAGAAGATACAAATAACCAATACACTCATGAAAAGATGCACACTATTACTACTAACAGAAGAGATATAAATAAGGATAGAAATGAGACACCATTTTTCTGTCATTAAGCAAGAAGTGAAATGGTTAATACTTTTTGTCATTAAACAAGTGAAATATTGACAGAAATAGTTCTGTCATTATGCAAGTGGTGGAAGGACAGGGAAGTGGATACCATGATATTCTGCTGGTCAGAGCATACATTGGTATTTGGAAGGTATTTTGATGGTGTAGTGATTTTAAATGCTCAGTATACCCTATGCTCAGTAATTACTTTTTTGTAATTGGTCAGATATGTTCATTGCAGTGGTACTTATACAAGCAACATATTTGAAATGATTCAAGGTAATGATCCAGGTAAATGGTTAAACAAAAGATAGCACATTATGCTATGGAGTATTATGCAGCAGTTAAAATGAATGAGGTGGACATCTGCATACTGACATGAAACTATCTCTCATACACATTACAGAGTAAAAACGTGGCTATATGATATTTTTATTATTTATGTACAAATACTAACAAAATGATGTATTCAGTATTTAATACACTATGTTTTAAAGAAAATGCATGAAAAAAATGACATGTATCAGTGCCGAGTGTGGATCAGTTGGTTGGAGTGTCATTCTATAACCAAAGATAATGAGTCCAATTCCAAGTCAGGGCCTATACCTATGTTGTGGGTTCGATCCTCAGTTTGGGCACATACGATCCCTGGTTGAGTGCCTGCAGAAAGCAACCAATTGATGATTTTGTCTTGCATCAGAGTTTCTCTCCTTTCCTCTCTCTCTACAAGTAATGAAAAAATGTTCTTGGGTGAGATACATGGAAATATAGAACAAACTCACAGTGACCAGAGGGGAGGGGGAAGGGGGATAACTGGGGAAAGAAGGGGAAGGAGCAAGTCAAGGACCATGAATAGAGGACTCATGGGCACAAACAATGAGGGGTGGGAATGGACTGTGGGAGTGGGAGTAGATGGGTGGGTGGTGGGTAAGGCAGGAGAGAACAACAGGGGAAAAGGTGGCACAACTGTAATTGAACAACAATAAAATATAAATTAAAAATTGTCCTCAGGTGAGGATAAAACACACTAATGAAAATGCAGTGAAAGATGTTCTGAAATCTATACAATGAACTAATAATAGTAACAACCTTAGAGAAAGGGAGTGATAATAAAAGGGACTTAAACTTTATAGGTTTCTGGGTTTTTTGTTAGAATATGTTAATGTATTATTTAGAAATTAAAGAGGGTTGTTTTTTTTTCAACAGAAGAAGATAAATTAATTTGAGCATTTTCTATGCAACTAAACTTATAACTAACTCAAGTTATTGTCTTCCAGACAATGTTATGTAAACTTTCATGGACAGCTCATGTTCTAGAATACCACACAATTTGCTGGGTCTGAGCCCTTAAAATACTCAGGCTTTCATGAGTGTTATCCTTTGATTTGTCCAATGATACACCCAATTGGCTCTACAATTTGATTTGTAGAGTGTTCTGAAACTATTACTCAGACTCTTAATAAAGGTAGTTCTGGGACTTAAATTATTATGGAATTACTCCATTTTATTGAACTTGAAAGCACAAGGTCACAGAAGGTGGTGACATTCTCCAAAGATGGATAATTATCTTAATCATTACTGTTACCAGTGTTCTGTTGTAAAGTTGCTGTTTGCCTTTGCATATAAAATGCTTCCGTAGAGATGACTGGAGGATTCCAGAACCTCACTAAAATTCTTTCACTGGATATTTTCTGAAGACAATTCATTCCATTAGAAGTTATTAATTTGAGGAGACACACATACATACTGAACAAAGGTTGTTACTTTCAGAGACAGAAGAAATTAAAATCTAAAGATTGGGGAAATGGAGACTAATTTTGCTCCTATCAATAATCCTAGAATGTAGACAAAGAAGACATTAATTTGCCCCATTTTGAACATTAAGAAAATAAGACTCAGAAAAGTTGAGAAATTTGTCCAAAACCACACAGCAACTAGTTAGTATAATTTAGGTTTTTTTTCCCTTGGTTCAAAGTCTGACACTTTTCCGACTCAATTATCATCCCAATCATCTTGAAACTAGGATCTGAAATTTGAAGACATGTGTCCAAATTGATTTATTGAGTCAAATAATATTTCACCTAACATATGTTGAATGTATAATATGCATCTGGCTCTGTTCCAAATTCTTTCATAATATTCATTGAAATCTTACCAGAACTCAGTGAGATACATATTGAGATACATATTATTATCCCTGCTTTACAAATGAAGAAATGAAGTCCTAGAAATTAAACAGTTTACTCATGCCGCATTACCAGGTAGTGGCTCCAGCAAGTCCTTCTCCCAGTACTGTTAGGGTTTTGGTATTCCCACCACAGAGCTCTCATTAGCAGGCAAGGCATCCTTGGACAAAATTCACCCCCAGATAAGACACGTGCCCTTCAGTTAACTGCCTGTTGGGGGACACTTGTCAAGCAAATCAGTGTGGGTTAGAATGTTTTTATATATGGCCAGGAGCCATGTGGTCATACTAGCAAAACAAGCCATTTCTAAATAATGTCATGTGTGAGCCAACAAGAGATCCATTCTTTCGCTCCTTCTCAGGGGGCCTCTCGACCTCTTCTGTTGGCATGAGTGGTAGGGCTCCCCTTACACTGACCCAGAGTAATTTGTTTTAATAAAGTCTGAGCACTCTGAGGTAATGGTTTCATGACCTCAACCAGTGCTTTTTAAAAAGAAAGAAACATGAATAAGTAGAGCGTTTTTTAATTTCTTTTATTCCAAAGTCCAGAAATAACTAGAAAACGGACTACCCAAACAACAAATTAGAATTTATATTACCATAAACCTTAGGAAAGTAATTTGAATGAAAATACTTAGTTTTAGGGCAAACTTGAAAATGGCAGCTATCTGGGAAAAAGTAAGAGTGAGAAAGAAAATCAAAACCAACTTTCCTAGACTGGTGATTTATATACATCTCGACAACATTATTTATGAGTGTTTATTGCACACCAAGCACTTTGCATGTGGTAACTATTTCCATCCTTATGAAAGTCCAGTGGGGTAGATTTGACTTATTAGTTCTACTTCACAGATGAGAAAAGTGAGGCTAGGAAGTGGCAAGGTTAGGATTCAAGCCCAAATCGATCTCTGTCTTGAAAGTCAGTGCCCTTTCTCCACTGGCTCCTAGGCTGAGGGCTAGAGCATGGAATCCATACCAGTGATTATCTGAGAGTTGTGGCAGAGGGCCCAGGTTGCAAATTTGGGACAGTGTAACATTATTGCAGAATGAGATACCGTGAATTGTTTTCACCGTTTCATCTGACATGTGAGTTCTCAGGAGCTCAAGCATAGGATGGTCAAAGGAAGGCTATGTGTTCCAAAGATGATGAGCAGGCCTTTGCTTTCATCATTTGAAGGGGATTTATTTAAAGTCTCTGAACCCCAGTTTCTGTGTCTGAAAGTGTGACAAATGCTGCCTTTGTCCTGTGCCTTCCTTGTTGATGAAATGAGATCATGTCTGTATGTACTTGTGCATAGTAAGCCTTCAACTAATGGTGGTTGCTGTTATGTGGTCATAATGAAAACCTCATTCAGTTGATAAGAGTGCTTTAAAATGTTACTTCTTAATGGAAACACACCGCCCCCTCCCATTGATATACTTATTAAGGATTAAGAATTGAAAAAGGTGCAGTTCAGTGAAAGAAACTGCAAATTAGCTTCTCGTTCTCAGTCCCCAAATGGAACTGTTGGTCTTGTTGGGAAACCCAAGTACACAAGAACAGAGCTCATTAGGTTGGGCCTTGAAGACCAGTGGAGATGAAAATATAAACTGTTCCTACTGACATGATACAAGGCAAGCCCATGTTGCCTCTGGCAGAACATTTTGTTTGGCCACAATGTTTTTTGAAGCTACAGAACACTCTAGTTGTATACAATGTGCTTTTTCTTTGACTTTGCCCAGCTCCATATCAAAGCTTATTTGTCTGCCCTGTGGACACCTCTAACATACACACAAACACACCCACTATACACACTAATGCTTAAATTGAGCTAACAAATTAATAAACAGAATGCAAAACTTTGTAAAATAATTGAGGCTTGTTTAGACTTCCCTTGTCAACTGTGACCTATTGGTGTCTGTCGGAGAGAGATAATTTGCTTAGACTGTCTTTTACTCTCATCCCACAGAAAACTGTATTTGAACAACAATTCAAATGAAAATAAAAAATTAAAAAAAACAACAAAAAATTGCTTAGAATGTCATGAATACCTGCCTACTTTTTCTAACAGGGAGTCAGCCTCTCTTAATGTTAGGAAGTTTCAGTCTTCTTCAAGCATCTATCTTAAAATAACCAAAAAATCCTAAATATTTTGGTGAAATATACATATGCCAAAGGCCGAAAATTGGTAAAGACAACCAGAAATCTTAGTTTGCAATCCTGGACTATACAGCCTGCTAGCTGTGGTACCTGAAATGAAAATGGGCCTGCTAAAAAGAACAATGAGCCAGAGATCCATGTAGATGTCCAAGTTTGCATTCTCAGAAGGACAGTGGAGACTTGGGCAGAACCCCTCTGAAGTCACGTGTCAGAGTTGGAAGTCTCACAGGCACCACCCCAGGGGGGCAAGGTGTCTGCTGCTGAAGGTCACCTCCCGGGTCACCTGGGCCTGGTAAAGAGGGAAGCAGCAGCCATAGCTCCTTGACCTCATTTTCCCTACTCCCTGCTGTTTGTGTACAAGTGGCGTGAAGGAAGTGTGAGGTCTGGTCAGTGCCAGAGGTCCTGCTGCTTCCCCCTGACACAGAAAACTCTTTTTGCTGCTTTCAAAGGCAGCTACTTCTGGCAGGAGTCAGGTAGGGCAGGGCCTGCCTTTGGCTAACTAACCAGAATTATTGCTGACATTCTCTGGAGGGCAGGTGCTGGAACAGGAAAATGTTTTCCTAAATGTTTTTCTCAGGGGTGATTCAGGACCGTGTCCTCACAGGCATGTCTCTTCTCCCAAGGGGGGATGCTAAAACAACATCCCTAAACTCAGGATTTTCTCAAGTGCATTGTGCTCCACAGTCAAGTGGTAGAGTCTTTCTGGAGATAGATAGCTGTCCAGAACTGAGAAGTCCTAGAGGACTCGTTTTAAAATCCCATCCTTGTGGGTGAAAATATTACTACTTTTGGAATATCTTGTTAAATACACCTTTGAGTATTTTGTGGAAACAGTGATTTGTGTTTTCTTTACATGGCTGTATTTTCCTCTCTCTCTCCCAGGAGGGTAGCTTTCTTGTGCTCTGAGCCTTTGCCTTGCCTCAGGGGAGGTTTGCATTGTGGGTGCAAAAAGCAAAAATGACTTAACAGGGGTGCTTTCTGGCTTTTGTGTCCTCATGGATTGATTGATCTGTTTGAAAGGATTGTACTAGGGAAGTGGGGAGAAGTGAGTGTTCTTTGAGGAGGGTAACTATCCAAGGCTGGAGGGATTGGAGGCTGCATGGAGGATCCCACACCATGAAAGGGACCCTGGCTGAAGGCAGGACTCAGGAAAACTGTACCTAAGGATGCTGGATGCTAGCTCAGGACACCTGCTTTAGTTACAATTTCTCCACCTCCACAGAGTAGAGGAAACTTTGCAGTACCAAACAGAAAGTAAGCCAGGCTGCCCAATGTGTATCAGCAGATCAGTATGGGCTAGGCTAAGGCCAGTGACTTTTGCTTTTATTTCCAGGAACTACAACAGACTCATAGTTTATAGATGGCACCAATTCCATAATGATGGAAGTTGAAATTTTCTACAATTACAGGAAGTAGGAGGCACAAACTTGAATTTAATTGGAAGAAAGTAAATAAACAGTAAACTTGACTCACACCCAAGTTGTTGGGAAAAGTTACTACAGGCTATGAATGCAAATGACCCAGGGAACCAAAATACTTAAAATAACTTTATTTATTACTAGTTATTAACAATTTAGGAAGATTTGTTCATCAGAATAGAATCACATCAGAACTTGTTTCCTAAAAATGAGACAGATGAGAAGAAAATTTTGAAAGGGTTGAAAAAGATAGCAAGAGATAAAATTCACTTTCAGCAGTTAGTAAAAGCTTTGAGCCACTTTAATGGGGCTCTGGTATATGATTCTTTTTGTATATTTGCAGTCCAATTCTTCCCACAAGTTTTTCTCTTTCAAAACTAAACAACCATTAGGATCTGGGGGAAAAACACTAATGAGTTCTTAAGAATCCTGTCTGTGCCTGTCCTTTCTCTCAGAGTGTATAAAAGTGTGTATAACTCTTCATTTAAAATGAGCCTTTCATGACTAGGTGATACCATAGGGTAAATTTATTTTTCATTTTCTTTCCCTTTTCAAAAATATGTGTTGTCTCTCTTATATCTTTACTAACATGCATGTAACCTAGATATTTGCTGGTCCCATATGTAGCCTTTCTTTCATCCCCACACTAACCTCAACATCCTTGTATTTCTCTAAATCAGTAGCAACATGAGAATTATTGAGCAATGTATTGTGAACCAAAATTCTGGTAAAGAGGATAGAGGATAAAGTTTTCCTTACACAAGCAATAGCAAGCTCTCTCAAAATACTGTTAAATATCTCTGTTCCCCAAAGTTCTCATTTTGCTACTCAGTAAACAGGGTGTTCTCCTTTACACTTTTTCTAAACATGACCCAGTTTCCTCTATTTTGCCAAGCAATTCAATTTCTGTCCTAAATTTGTAATCCCTACTCAGTTAGGTGCTCAAAAAACCAAAAAGGTCTGCTGTGAATAGGACCCTTCACCCTTAGAAGGAAGTTTAGCAACTATTTTTACTATTTGAACATGGAATTGAATGTCTTACTCTGCCCTACTCTCAAATCATCAAAGTGTATTTTCCTAAACATATAGAACAATCTCTCTTAGAAGAGTTCTGTTAAGTTTAATTTTCTCTGCTTGATTACATATTGTGACTGCTTATCAGAGCCATTAACTGTTAGCAAATTCTAGGAACACCGGGGTTTAGGAACACTGAAGGTACAGTGTTTCAGAAAAGATGCTTCTTTCCTGAAGGTGGCCAGAAATTTCTGATCTTAGATTCTGAAACAGTCTAAATAGTAGGAAGTAAAAGTAATTCTGAAGTAATTTTATTCTGGCTACTATTATTGTATAACAACTTACCTCAGATTTCATGGCTTAAAACTGCTATTTTATTTTGCTCATTATTTTAGGGGTCATGATAAGGAAGAGCTTGGCTGGATGGTTTTGATTTGGGATCTCTCACACAGTTGGAATAAGATGTCACTGGGACTGCTGTCATCTGAAGGCTGGACCAGGCTGGATGTTTAAAATGACTCTCAGAATTCACAGTTGATATTGACTGTTTGCTGGGAGCACCACTCAGGGCCATTGAATATAGAACTTGCTTGTGGCTGTTCTGTATGGTTTGGCTTCTTGACAGCATGGTGACTTCCTGATAGTTGGACTTGTTACATGGCAGTTATAGGCTCCAAGTATAAGTGTTCTAGCAAACAAGCAAAAGCTACATTGCCTTCTATAACCTAGTCTTGGGAGTCACATAACATCACCTGCTCCATTTTTATAGCAGAAGTAGCTATAAGCTCTGCCTAGATTCAAACCAAGAGAAAATAGACTCCTTTCTTGATGGAGATATTGCCAAAATTATATAGCTAAAGAACAAGAAGGATGGGAGATATTGTCATAACCATTTTGGAAAATGTAATCTCTTCAGTTATATGCAGGTCACAGTCAGAGGATTAACCACACTGATTTTACAGCCACAAGGTGATGAACAAAAATGCAGTGGAGAATGGGTTTATCAATGTACTTTCAGAAGAGTTAATTCCACAACCCTTTTCCGTTGCCACCATCTCCTACTAAATCACTCATCATTGCACCATCATCTGAGAATATACAATAGATGTCCTCCTTGGAGTTCATAGAAATGGGAATAATTTTGTTTTGGTTAAAGTGGTTGATTGGATCTAGGTGTATCTGGACATGGCCATTTTATTCCACTACTGTTGCCTAGGACCAAGGCAGTATTAGATCTTTAGTCTATGGAAATTTATACAGTAGAGATGTGTAAGAGATATGTCTTACACAGTAGAGAAAGACCACACTGTCTTTCTTAAGCTGTTACCAAGCCCAAAAATACCATATGATCAGATTAGGCTGAACTAATTGAGTATCAGAAAAATGGTTTAGATTTGTTTTTGTGAAGCTTTCTACCAGGTTTGCCCATACTATGAATGACTATATACTGTTCTTACTGGTTCGCCCACTGGAAAACTCCTCAGGCATCCTTTTTTTCACCTCACCTGAAGATATGTTTTTTAAAATTGATTTTAGGGAGAGGAAGGAATGGGGGAGGGAAGAAGAGAGAGAGAAACATCTATTGGTTGCCTCCAGTACACACACTGACCAGGGATCAAACCAGCAACTTAGGTATGTGCCCTGACTAGGAATCGAACCCACAACTCTCTGTCTTTTTCTTTCTTGGTGTTTAGGATGATGATTCAACCAACCAAGCCAGTTGGCCAGGGCTATTTGGGTATTCTTGATTATCAAGTGGACTCCAATGCTAGGATACAGAAAGTGGCAAAACTTGTGTGTATGTGTGTGTGTTTTGAATATGTAGCACGTTCTTTTCACTGAAGAAATTCTGGGATAACCAGCTGAACATTAGCTGGAGAGAAGCCCTACAACCAAGGACAAACAGAAGAAACCACTTCACCACAATGAAACTGGTAGAGAGTGAGGAAGAGGCATGAGAGGACTGGCTGGGTTCCCATGGGTGGAAGATGAGGTTCCAAATGGATATTTCAGTGGCTGGGGGGTTCCCCCTGAGAAGTGTGGGATCTAAACCCCAAGATGCACTCCCCAGCCTACACCAGAAAGGAGCCCAGATGACATCCACCTGTGATGAGCAGCAGGATTTCTGTCTGCTAGGGAGAGATGGCTGGAGATGTAGAGAGCCTTGAAGGGCAAATGCACAAAACTTCATTTGCAGCCCCTTGCCCTGGGCTCTGGTAGAGGGAGGGAAGAGTGAGATGCTTGGAGAGAATCTGGGGTTGGTGGCTCTGGGGAAAGAAGTCAGAGGGTAGCTGTCAGGATCCCTGTGCTGTGGCATTTCCCATACTGTGGGGTCCATCTTTCTCAGGCAGACCAACCATTTCCAACTGGCATCAGACTGAGGGGAAGCAATAGCCCTACCTGTAGGAACTACTCAGCTGCAACTTGTAGTGCTTAAGCCTGGCTGCTGATTGCAGCTTGAGGCTATATCACTGATCAGTTTAACAACTAAGACAGAAAAAACAAATAAGCAGCCAAAATGGAAAGACAAAGAAACAGAATTTTAATGAAAGAACAAGAGAATTCTCCAGAAAAAGAACTAGGTGAAATGGGAGTAAGCAATTCATCAGATAGAGAGTTTAGAGTAATGGTTGTAAGGATACTCAATAGCATGAAAAAAGACACAGAAACCATAAAAAAGCACTAGTCAGAAGTAAAGAATGCAATATCTGAAATAAGTAATACACTAGAAGGAATAAACAGTAGGTTAGATGAAGCAGAGGATCGAATCAGTGATTTGGAAGAAAAAGTAGGAAAAATCACCCAGGCAGAGCAGCAAAAAGGAAAAATAATTAAAAAAAAAGGAAGAATAGAGCTTAGGGAACATTTTGGACAACATGAAGCATAACAACATATGTATCATGGGCATACCAGCACAAGAGAGCGAGCAAGGGATCGAGAACCTGTTTGAAGAAACAATGACTGAAAACTTCCATACTCTGGTGAAGGAAGAAGACACACAAGACCAGAAAACTTAGAGAGTCCCAAACAAATTGGACCCAAAGAAGCCTACTCTGAGACACATCATAACGAAAATGATAATTCTTAAAATCAAGGAGAGAATCCTCAAAGTCACAAGACAAAAGCAGATAGTTACACACAAGGGAGCACCAATTAGACTGTCATCTGAGTTCTTAACTGAAACATTTCAGTTCAGAAGGGAGTGGTGTAAAATATTTAAGGTGATGAAAAGCAAGGACCTACCACCAAGGCTAATTTTCCCAGCAAGGCTAGCATTTAAAATCAAAGAAGGAAACCCTGGCTGGCATGGTTCAGTGCATTGAGTGCTGGCCTGCAAACCAAAGGGTTGCCAGTTTGATTCCCAGGCTAGGGCACATGCTTGGATTGTGGTCCAGGTCCCCCCGGGTAGGGGGCGTGTGAGAGGCAACCATACATTGATGTTTCTCTTCCTTTCTTTCTCCCTCCTTCTCCATCTCTAAAAGTAAATGAACAAAATCTTTTAAAAAATTAAATCAAAGAAGGAATAAGGAGTATCCCAGGCAAGAAAAACCTATAGGAGTTTTTTAACACGAAAGCAATACTGCAACACATGCTAAAGGGCTTGGAAGAAGAAGAAGGAGAAGGAGAAGGAGGAGGAGGAGGAGGAGGAGAAGGAGAAGGAGAAAAAGAAAAAAAAATCAAAGGAAAATAGTTTATCAATAAAGTGGCACTACATACATATACATCAATAATCACCTTAAATGTAAATGGCTTAAATGCTTGAACCAAAAGACAGGGTAGCTAAATGAATAAGAAAACAAGACCCATATATATGTTACCTCCAAGAGACCCATCTCAGGTCAAAACCTACACACAGACTAAAAGTAAAGGGATGGAAAAAGATATTTCATGCAAATGGAAAAGAAAAAAAAAGCTGGGGTAGCAGTACTTATATTGGACAAAATAGACTTTAAAATGAAGACCATAGTAAGAGACAAAGAAGAACACTATGTAATGATAAAGGGAACAATCCAACAAGAGGATATAACCCTAGTAAATATTTATACACCTAACATAGCAGTGCCTAAATACGTAAAGCAAACCTTGATGAACATAAAAGGAGAGATTGACAGAAATACCATCATAGTTGTAGATTTTAACACCTCATTGACTTCAATGGATAGACCTTCCAGACAGAAAACCAACAAGGAGACAAACTTTAAATGACACACTAGATCAAATGGATTTAAATGAAAACCTCAGATCATTTCACCCCAAAGCAGCAGAATATACATACTTTTCAAGTGCACATGGAATGTTTTCTAGGATAGGACACAAAACAAATCTCAATAAATTTAAGAAGATTGAGATTAAATCAAGCATCTTCTCTGACTGCAACACTATGAAACTAGAAATCAATCACAAAAAAAACACTGAAAAATACTCAAAGACATAGAAGCTAAATAACATGTTATTAAACAATGAATGGGCCAATGATGAGATCCAGGAAGAAATCAAAAGATATATTGAAACAAATGGAAATGAAGACACAACAATTCAGAGTCTGTGGGACACTGAGAAAGCAATCCTAAAAGAGAAATTCATAGCATTACAGGCCTATCTCAAAAAAAAAACAACAAGAAAAAGCTCAGAGAAACAATTTAACTTCACATTTAAAGGAATTTGAAAAAGAACAACAAACAAAGCCCAAAGTGAGTAGAAGGAAGGAAGTAATAAAGATCAGAGCTGAAACAATGAAATAGAATCTAAAAAAAAGATACAAAAGATCAATGAATCCAAGAGCTGGTTCTTTGAAAAGATAAACAAGATTGACAAATCTTTAACCAGGCTCATCAAGAAAAAAGAAAGGACCCAAATAAACAAAATCAGAAATGCAAGAGGAGAAATAACTGACACCAAAGAAATACAAAGGATTGTAAGAAAATACTATGAATGATTATATGCCAATAAACTTGGAAACCTGGATGAAATAGATAAATTCCTAGAAGCATACAATCTTCCAAAAAATAAATCAGGAAGCATCAGAGAATAGGAATAGACAGATACACATAGTGAAACTGAAGCAGTCATCAAAAAACTGCTAACAAACACAAGCCCTGGACTGGATGGCTTCACAGGTGAATTTTATGAAACATTCCAAGAGAACTAACACCTCTCCTTCTCAACCTAATTCATAAAAGTCAAGATAAAGAAAGGCTCCCAAACCCAGTTTACAAAGCCAGCATTATCCTAATTCTAAAACCAGATAAAGACACTACAAAAAAGGAAACCTTTAAGCCAATATCCCTGATGAACATAGATGCTAAAATCCTCATCAAAATATTAGCAAATTGAATACAGCAATGCATCAAAAAGACCATATAGCATGATTAAGTGGGATTTATTCCAGGAATGAAAGGTTGGTACAAGATTTGTAAATCAATTAATGTGATACACCACATAAACAAAATGAAGTATAAAAACCACCTGATCATATCAATAGATGCCAAAAAAGCATTTGATGAAATCAATACCCATTTATGATAAAAACTCTCAGCAGAGTGGGATTAGACTCATAGGGGTGTCTATCATTTGGCATCTCTGGGCCACAGTGGAAGAAGAGTTGCTTTGGGCCTCACATTAAGTACATTGCAACATCTAATCACAAAAAAATCTCATAATGTTTTAAGTAAATTTACAATGTTGTATTGGGCCCCATTCATAGTCATCCTGAGCCACATGCAGCCCACAGGCCACAGGTTGGACACCTCTGGATTAGAAGGAACATACCTAAACATAATAAAGGCTGTATATGACAAACCCACTGCTAGCATCACACTCAATGGTCAAAAATTACAAGACACGGATGTCCACTTTCACATCTCTTATTCAACATAGTACTGGAAACTGTAGCCACACTAATCAGAGAAGAAAAAATAAAAGGCACCCAAATTGGAAAGGAAGAAGTAAAACTGTCTTTATTTGCAGATGATATAATATTGTGAATGGAGAATCCCAAAGATTCCACTAAGAAACTACTAGAATTGATAAATGAATTCAGCAAAGTAGCAGGATACAAAATTAATATACAGAAATCAGCATTGCATTTTATATGGCAATAACGAACTGACAGAAAGGGAAATTAAGAGAACATCCCATTTACAATTGTTACAAAAATAATAAAATACCTAGGAATAAACCTAACCAAGGATGTAAAAGACTCGTACTCAGAAAATTATAAGATACTGAAGAAAGAAATTGAAGAAGATACAAATAAGTTGAAGCACAAACCATGCTCATGCATAGGAAGCGATAACATCATTAAAATGTCCATACTACCCAAAGCAATCTCTAGATTAAGTGCAATTCCTATCAAGATTCCAATGAAGTATTTCACAGAACTAGAACAGATATTTTAAAAATTTATATGGAACCATAAAGGCCCCACATAGGATCCTGAGAAAGAAGAGCAAAGTTGAAGGAATCACACTACTTAATATCTAACTGTACTATAAGGCCATAGTAATCAAAACAACATAGTGGTGGTGTTAAAACAGACACATAGATCAGTAGAACAGAATAGAGAGCTCAGAAATAAGCCTACACCTTTATAGTCAATTAATATCCAATGGAGGAAGCAAGCACACACAATGGGCTAAAGATAGCCCAATGCAACAAAGGGTGTTGGGAAAATTGGACAGATACATGCAGAAAAATGAAACTAGACAACTTTCTTACACCATACACAAGAATAAATTCAAAATAAGTTAAAGACTTAAATGCTAGACCCCAAAACATGAAAATCCTAGAAGAAAATATAGGCAGCAAAATCTTGGATATTGTGTGTAGAATTTTTTATTGGCTATGTATCCCCAGGCAAGGGAAACAAAAGAAAAAAATAAACAAATGGGATGACATCAAACAAAAAATGTTTTGCACAGTAAAGAACATCATCAACAAAATAGAAAGACAACACACAGAATGGGAAAACATATTTGCCGATAAATCACATATTTGCTGATAATTTGTTAATATCCAAAATTTATAAATAACTTACAAAACTCAACACCAAAAAAAAAAAAACCCAAGCCAATTAAAAAATGGACAAAGAACCTGAATAGACATTTCTCTAAAAAGGACATACAGGTGGCCAATAGACATATGAAAAGATGCTCAACATCACTAATCATCAAAGAAATACAAATTAAAACCACAATGAGATATCATGTCACACCTGTTAAAATGGCTATCATTAACACATCAACAAACAACAAGTGCTGGTGAGGATGTGGAGAAAAGAGAACCCTTTTGCACGGTTGGTGGCAATGCAGATTGGTGCAGCCACTGTGGAAAGCAGTATGGAGATACCTCAGAAAATTAAAAGTTCATATACCTTTTGACTGAGCAACCTCACTTTTGGGAATATATCTGAAGGAACCCAAAACACTAATATGAAAGAACATAAGCACCCCTATGTTCATAGCAGTGTTATTTACAATAGCCAAGGTGTAGAAGCAGCCCAAGTGCCCATGGGTACATGAGTGGGTAAAACAACTATGGGACATTTACATAATGGAATACTACTCAGCCATATAAAAAGAAGAAATTTTTACCCTTTGTGACAGTATGGGTAGACCTGGAGAAAATTATGCTAAGTGAAATAAGCCAGTCAGAGAAAGACAAATACCATGCACTTTCATTCATATGTAGAGTCTAATGAACAAGTTGAACTAACAAGGAAAATGGGGAGAGACTCATAGATGGGGAGCAGGATGACGGTTAGTGGTGGTGGTGGTGTGAAGAGGTGGAGGGACTGAGCAAAAAGGAAAAAGGACTCATGGATATAGATAATAATCTGGTGAGTGCTGGGGGGAGGTGAGTATAAGGGGACCAAATGGTAATGGAAAAATATAATAAAGATTAAATTAAAAAATGAATAAAATGGCAAAAAAAGAAATTTGGGAATTCCTTTATCACATACAGATTTCTGAGTTATAGGGGGTCAATACCATTTAGTATTTGAACATCACTTTTTCCTAAATGTAAATGTAACTCCAAATCATAGTGAGAGAGGCTTTTTTCTATTAATGCAAAACTGAAAAATTCAACTTTATTTAATGGGATCTTTGAATCAGCATAGTGGGAAAAACAGGATACTGTCTCTGGCAGAGCTGTGTGGCAGTCTTACAAAATAAACTCTCGATAAGGCTGTAATTCCTTTGTTGGTTTAACCACGATTAGAGCTGAGACTTTGGAAAAGTCCACCAAAGGGTTTTTATGTAACATGGCTAATAAATTTATTACTCACATATTCATAAGGGCACCAGAGGGGGAGATGTTAGGCCTTTTGCTAAATGCATGATTTCAAACCTTTAAAATGAAATAGACATACCTCTAATTCTGAGAAATTTGAAGTCTTTGTCCTACTCCAACTTGTCTGAGAGTCAGATGCACGTGGTTGGCATGGCAGTAAGGGCACAGGCAGTATATCTTCCAGGTCAAGCTGAATTATGGGGCAGAGATGAACTCTCATATGATTTGGTTATGAGTGTAAGTGCAGTCTGACTGAAAATTATGCCCAGGATGCAAATAGCAGATCAAGAGGGATTCATCCTTGGCCCACTAATCCTACCTACTGGTTGGTTGGAGGACAGTGAGGATTTGATTAGTCTTTGTAGTTTTTATTTGAATATATGAGGTTTTATATTTCTGGAAAGTAAAGCATGCTAGAATGGAGTTCCATACTCAAGCTTCACTCATCATTCAAAGAGATGACTTTGAGAGCCACAGAAGGCCACACACAAGGAAGACCATCTTCACTGGTGCCCTGTTCAATCCCACTCCATGAATTCTCTGGTCTGCCGGTGAGGACCTCAGATGTAGCATTCTATAGCAGCGAGTTTCCGCCTTGTCTACAACCTGAAAAACCTGGGAGGGGTTTTAAAATTCTGCTTTCTTGGGTTACTTAACTCCAATCAGAAATGCTGGTGGCTGGGCCCAGGCATCAGCAGTTTTGAAAACCCTCAAGGGATTCCAAATGCAACTCAAGCTGAGAAGCACTGTTCCGAAGTTCTGTATTTGATGTCAGTGAACCAACACTGTCAATCCCCAGACCTGTGGCATGTGGCACTTTGTTGGAGGTCCTAATAAAGTTTGGGGAATGTACTGTACACGGAGACATTTAGAATAGTACCGATCTCCACTGTAGATGCAGCACAGCTGGAATCAGCTGAACTCACAGACTCCATCAAAGCAGTCAGTTCACAGGCGTTAAAAAATAACAAAAAAGCCAGGCCCCCTAGAGTTGAGTGTTGCCATTCTCTCTGTCTCCTCCTTTTCTTAATAGTGTTCTACATCTTTCCATTTACCACCCCACCCCAGACTGCTGTCTGACTATGCTCTTATTTTTAACTAAGAAAAATAAACTTTTGTGCTGCAAATTCCCTGCACTGTCTTATAAAGCCAATCAGCAGCTGTGTTCACAGAGATATGGAAAATGGATCTGTTCCAATAATCAATCAAGGAAAGTTATGTTTGTGGACTCTGTGATGGAGCCAATGGATGAGGGTGATAAAGTCCATTGTACTTTGTTTTTGAAACTGGGTGAAGGGATGTGGAAAAAGGGATCAAAGATTCTGTAGGAAGTGATATACACAGTTTTGTTGCTACTTATCTCCTAATTCAAAGATAAAGGCATTGGAAAACAAGGACATTTAGAGTTGAAAGCTCTTCAGCATCCTCTCAGACTAGTTCCTTGAGGCTGGCCCCTGAAAGGCTGCCAAATGGGAAGATCGTGGGTGGGGGCCCGCCTTCCAGTGCTTTTGCATTAGGTCCTGGAAACTTGTAGTCCCTCATCCATTATTTTTCACAACCGTCTCACTGAGGAAATCATCTTTCTCACTTACAAAGAAACACTAAACAGCTCAAGATTTAAAAAACCAGGAAGGCTGAAAATCCTGTGTGAAGTAGATTGGGCAGAAGTTTCAAGTGGAAGTAATTGTTCAGATTCTTACCTCCCCTAGGAAGCTCCCCTAGGAAAGAGTATCCTATATCGGTTCTTACACCTCTCCCAGTGCTAATGCTAAAAGTAGAAAAACGGATGCTGTTCTTGGAACACATACACACAGAGCTGTTTCTCTATATGTTGGGGTATGTGCTTTTTTGGTTAAAGATGGAGTGTTATGTTTGTTTTGGGCAACAGTTTCTTGGCTGTGCCTACCTTTATAAGTATTTAACTAAATTTTGTATGTTTGTTGAGGTAAACAGTGTCTCGTGCTAAATGATTCCAATAAGTTGATGAAAAGGGATTGGTATGTATATCGTAAGTATATGAAGTTTACAAAAGAGAGAAATATATGTTTATGAAAGAAAACAGAAGACACAAAGCATTTTTGTTTAAAATTTCTTTGAAAGAATTTTAAAAGCTTTTAAAATTACAGTTGACATACAATACTATATTAGTTACAAATTCACAACATGGTGATTCGACTTTTACATAACTTACAAAGTGATTTTGTAGAGAAGACTATTAAAACTAGCCAAGTTCAAGACATTTGTTGTTCCTTTGTCACTGTAAAATGCTCTAGTGTGTCTGATGCAGTGTAGGATAGTGAAATAAATAGCCAGCTACCAAGATCTGCAAATTAGAATCCTGACTGTTACTTACTGGCCAGGCCCCTTTGAATAGGTTACTCAGCCTTTCCAAGTCCCAATCTCTATATCTATAAATAGGATTTAAGATAGTGTCTACTTTATAGGGTGGATGTGAAGATTAAACCAGAGCATAAAAGTAGTTATGTTGTTAGACTACTTCAAAGATATCGCTCCCATTTAATGCAGAAACTACTTTTTACTTTTAGAAGAAAATTTTATCTCAACTATAAAGATCAGTTCTTGATTGTGTTAACTGAATTAAAATCTTTCTTAAGAAGTAAAGACATTAAAACAATTGATTTTGAAAATTAGGACACACTTTTTTTTAATGAGAACTATAAAAATTAGTCTGACATAAGCCCTGGTCTGGTAACTTAGTTAGAATGTTGTCCTGATAGGCCAAGGTTGTAGGTTCAATTGCCGGTCACCGCACATACAAGAATCAACCAATGAATGCATAAACAAGTGGAACAAGTTGATGTTTCTCTTTCTCTCTCACATCAATAAATAAAACAAATTAAAAAGTGAGTCTGACATATTCGAGCCTTCCAAAGGAGGAGGTCCCATGAAGATCATTTGTGCCTCCCTTCACCGCCATCCTATCACCATCTCTTTCTCTCTGGTCTCTCTCTCTCTCTCTCTCCTCTGACAATTCCACTCTCCCGAGACCAGATATTCTGTCACCCCCATTCCCAACATCCAGACTCTGCTTATGTTCTGCGTGAGGTAGGTGCTCTAGGTCCTGGGCTGGGTGTTGATGCAGCCTTTTAACGCAGGTGTTGCTGACTACAGAGGGAGCATTTGGATTCTAGACAATGAGAGAAGCTAAAAGTAGTGGTTCCATTTCATTTTGGTCTACTTATTACCAACAATTTGGGATTATTTTTTCACTGACTTGTTCAAGATGAACATTCATTTTTGGGGATGACAACACAGTGTAATTCGTAAGATAAAAAGGTATTCCTTTTAATATCAAGACTTTGACCCTGACTCTTGTGAAAACATCACCTTAATAACTTTAATAACATGATTCACTGGTTGTAAATAGCTCTCTTTGTCATTCTGTAGAGTGAGATGCAGCTCTAGGAGAACAAAGAGCAGGGATTATTTTTGCTTTGTTAACTGCCATATCTCTTGCATTTAGAGCAGGGCTAAGCATAATGCCTAGCTCAATGTGAACTGGCTGAAATAATGAATTTATCTTCCAAAGTTTGCATCCTTCCCTCAACTCATTAAAAGAAGGAACTTTTCCATTCTTTTTATGTATGTATGAATATATGTATTATTTTTAGAGAGAGGGTAAGGGAGGAAGAGAGGGAGAGAAACATCGATGTGAGAAAGAAATATCAACTAATTGTTGTTCATACATGTCCCAACCAGGACCAAACTGGCAACCTAGGCATGTGCCCTCACCAGGAACAAACTGGTGGTGACCTTTTGCTTTGTGAGATGATGTCCAATCAACTGAGCCACATCAGTTGGAGGAGAAGAAGGAATTTTTAACTGATTCTGCAATACATATGAGCACATAGGCATGTGCATACACATGAGTTTGGATCCTTCTTTGCAGAGGTAACAGATCTAGGCTGTTTTTTGGTTCTCAGAGACCATTGGTTGAATTCAAAGCAGTGCACCATTTGCTTAATGGCTGACGGTGAGCATGTCCAAGGAAGCAATGGAGGAGGTACACTATCAATATTAAGGGATTTGGCAGGGAGAGTGAATCAAGGTACAGAATCATTGGAATGGAGCAAATTGGAAGTCAAATAAGAAAGAATGTTCCAAATGTAGTGTGGGGGAGTCAAATTTTGGAGCAATCCTTGGATCCCAGGCAGGGAGAAGACATGGCTTTAATCAGTCATGACGTAAAGAACCTTTCATTATTTCTTAAGGTTTGAATCAACTTAGAAAGTGATTTGTGTCAAGTAATGGAAAACCCACCTCAGATGCTAGATTCATCAATATCTCATCAGGAAAGCCCAATCTATGCCAGTGTAGTCCAATATCAATAATTTAATACAGGGAACTGACTAGAAAGGGGCTGGAAAAGCTGAGAAGGCAAACAGAGCATCTCAAAGAGTAATACCTCAAAGATTAGTAACAGCAGAAAGCCACTACCATTCACAGGGCTTCAAGGACAAAAGACAGAAATGGCATTAACCAGAGTTTAAGTTCATTGCCACTTGGACCTGGATCTACAAAATGGCTTCTTGGTGGAAAATGGGACCATGGAAGAGGGACAGTCATTGACAGGCATTGAGATTATGGAGGAGACATAGCCAATGTGGAGATACTGCCCAAAGCAAAGGAGAAAAGGAGAAATTTCCTGGCTTTTCTGTTCTTCTCATTCTCCAATTGCCTGCTACTGCTGCCACAAGGGAGTTTGGACATATCGTTTGCACAGAAGAATGTAAAATAAATCTGGGAATAAATAGGTAAATAACCAGTAAAATGGATGGCATAAAGGAGATTTATTTTCCCTGTTTAATTAGTGATCCTGAGGTAGACACTTACTGGTATTGGTTCAGTGACTATGAAATAAAGGCTGATGAATCTTGGATTCTCTTGGCCTTTCCTTCCCCTCAGGCACTTGAAATGGCCTGTGGACCTCTAGATAATACTAACGTTCTATTACTACTACTGAGAGCTAATGATGATGGGCTGAGTCTGCAGCCAGGGTGCTATGATGCCCTTTTCATGTATTACCTCCTGTAATTTCCTCACCCCTTCCATTAGGTATGTATGTATTATTATTATTATTCCCACTTTAAAGATAAGAATATTGAAGCCTAAAGAGACTAACTAACTTGCCCACATTGACATGGTTAGTAAGCATTAAAGCCAGAATTTGAATCCAGGCAGTCTGAATTAAATTGTGTACTGTTTACACTGCCTCTTATATTTCTCTAATTAAGTCCTTCAACTGTTTTAAGGTTAAATTTCTCTTAAATTTTTTTCTTTTTCAAGCAAAAGAAACTAATTTTCTTTGCTATGTTCATTCTTTAAGAGTTTTTCAAATATATGTCTTTTAGTTGTTGTTGTTTTAATTTAATGAATGCAAGTATTATTGAGCAATACTAAGTTCCAAGCCCAGAGTTAGACATGGGGAAACAGCAGTGAATAAAATAGTTTCCCACCTCATGGATCTGATTGTCTAAGCGTTTCTGAATAAGTGTCCTAGTCTTTAACTATGGAATTGTATCCTGCAGGCTTTATTCTGTGAATTTTAGGAGGTCTGGCACAGGGGACACTGTTCTCAGGAGACTTTTGCCAGTGGGATTGAGCTATGTACCTACCACTGCTACTATACCACTGTGCTGGGTTCTGTGTCCCATAATCTCAGTTGGCTTTGATTGTCATGACTGTGGCTCCAAGCCATTGGGATCAGGAAGGAGGATAGTGGATTCGGTTCTTTGGGATATATTCAAGACTAGGCGCTGGAACTTCAAGACAAGGCCAAAGGAGAGTTGTTAAATTCTTAAGTCTGAAGGTATAAGATTCAGGCTACAAATGTTATCACAGACCCAAACTTATTCTAAGATCCACAAGATCACTGTGAGCCTTGGTGAAACAAGAGGGAAGTTTCTTAGGCAGGCAGGCAGATGGAGAGTGGGGAATTGGATACAATGGATTCGACAACATGGTCTCATTATAAACCACACTCTTCACTACTACTATGCTGCCCAAGGACAAGCCTGACCCCGAAACAGGGAGTGATGCTTGGAGAGCGAGATTCAAAAGTTATCAGGGTCCCGGGGAGAGGAAGCAGAATCATTGTAATGTGGATTGTTTTCTATTGCATGATATAGAAGAGCAGCCAAAGTTCTACAGAAATAAAAATGCCCTTTAACAAATATAACACTTCCAAGTTAACAATAAAGGCAGTGAAAATCATTCATGGTGTGGTACTGCAACAGCAAAGACAATCGGAAGCAAAGGAAAATCTAGGTTATGATCCTGGGCTCTGCACTTAGGGGTGGATTTTTCTGACCAGACATGTAGAGCCTAGCGGCTCAGGTCAACATGGCATGTAGATTGCCAAGATAAAGCTGAAGGTGTCTGTGTCAGTGCAATAGAACATCGACCAACAGACGTGAGGAGATCAGGTTACCAGCAATATGCTTTTCACCTTCGTGTTCTGGCCACCTGCTGGGAGCCAGCATTCTAGGTCTCAGCTTTGGTAATTGGTTTTGGGTATGAATCCTGCTAAGCAACCAAGAATAGATGCTCTTGTACCTACCACATCCTCACCTAATGGAAGCATTCACAGCTGGTACCCACAGGAAATACAAAGCTGATGTTCCCAGCTGCAACTGTGGGTAGCAGGGCCAGAGTAAATATGGTGGAGTGTCAAGAATATGATTGCTATTGTACCCTAGAAAATGCAAATGTGATTAATTTTTTAAGGTTGTTTTCTTCTGTAGTACTTGTTCATGGCTACTGTTAAGTTTAGCTTATTAAAAAAATAACATAAAGCAATATTGAGCATCTATCACAAATCAGACACTAGGCCAGGATCTATCACCTGTGTTCTTTTATTTACTCCTAACAACTCTGTAAACATAGTTTTCTTTACTTTGCAAATGAAAAATGTGTCTCATAGAAGTCAACTAGCTTGTCTAAGTTCACAGAGCTAGTAAGTAGGCAGCCTAGATGTGAGCTTTCTAGCTGTCTGATACTAACTCAATGGATATTTAGATGTTGGTAAAAAAATAAAACAATCATAGTATGAAAAATAGACTTGTTTTATTAGGCAATAACATAAATAAGTAGGTTTTTGCAGATTCTAGATACCACCTGGCACCCCCTGGTTAACTGCCCTGGCAGTCAATCTTGGCCCAAGATTGACAGGAAAGGCAGAATATGAAATTATTCCCACCCACGTGCATATGGAATACATGAGACAGCAACATGCATCAATAGCAATTTGGCATCAAACTGGGGAGACAAAACCTCAGAAGATGCATTCCCTCCCCAGATGCAATGGGATCTAGCTTCAGCCTTGCTCTTCATATGTAGGAGTGCGAGGTGGGATGGGACGGAATATGCTGTACAAGGAGAAAACATGGATAAGGAGAAATTAACAGAACCTCTCTCTTTGGCCTGAAGACCCAGTTCTCAAGTCTCACCCTCTTATTCCTTGCTATTTTACTCATCCCAATCACTCCCGTTTTTATACTCCTGATCCCCACCCACGTCTCTCTCCAAACTCTACCCTCAGTATCAGCTTTCCACCTGGCTCTTCCAACAGATGCTCCCTGTTTAATTCTTCCTTGCCTTTGCAACAATAGGCCTTGCCTTCTAAGGGTTCATTGTAAGCATCATCATTCCTCAGGTTGATCCACAATCTCCTTTCTAACAATGGACCTCACACCCAGCATCAGGCCCCTCTGATCCCCATCCTGCCATGCCTCACACTAGTGAGGCCAGCCTCAGCTGGGATTTTTATATCATACTGCAATATGTTTTTATTTTAACCAGTATGTGCCTTATAGTAGGAGAGATTGTGTGGAAAGGTGAGGGTGGTCTCAGCCTGAGTGAGATCCGAACAGAGTGAGGAGCTCTGCCCACTCTTCATTGACTAGTCTTTTATGCAACAGATATTTGTTGAGAACCTACAAGGTGTCAGTTTATTGGTCTATGGAAAAAATTACTTAGAATAAAAATTAATGAGGAACACACAAACAATATTTAAAAATGAGTTATCTGTTACCATGCCAATTTAAATATTTTTCTATCTTCTCTAGCATCCAAAAATTTGCTGAGACCAGTGTGAGAGCTTCAAGCCAAATTGCATCAAAAATCATCACTTTCTAAAGCAGAAAACTGCCCATCACCTGGTTCAGAGCGTCTTTCAACCCTAAGGATTGAAATCTGCAAGGTTACAAGTGCCTGCAGGTACAAAGAAATCTGCAGGTACAAACCTGCACAGGTTCAAGTGCCAATTGCACTCTAACAGCTTCTGTAAAATTGATAGCCCGTGGTTTCTTTTTGAAGGAGAAAGGAAATAACTTACCAGTGGTGAGGCAATGGGATGAATTACTTGATTTCTTCTTTTGAAGTTTAATGAACTCTTATAAGGGAGACACAGAGGGACAAAGTTTTTCTGACTCACCCCTCATAAAAATGGGTATTTTGAAAGCTGTATGATTCCAGACCTAAATCTGGCTTAATGGCAATTACTAAATGCACTGTTTAACATCTTTATGATGATGTGGGTGCCAGGCTGGATTTACATGAAGCCCTTAAGCAGGCCTCAAAATCTTCTCTGCAGCGGTACTCACTACCCCTGGGGAGCTTGCGACACGCATCTCCCAAATCCATCAAACATGTATCATACTTTGCCTACCAAACATTTCTCAAACATCCAAGATTCCCAGGGACTCCTGCTTAGATGCTCACACCCTCTGGTATTAGCGAGCATTGGGTCTAGAGACCAGAGAACATGTTGATAGTACATAGTCTTCCAGAGAATATGGGCTAAATTCAAAAGACAGTAAGTATTAGGCAGTGACATTTCTGATATTCTCCAGACTATAGAGAAATTTTAAACAATAGAAGGATTTTCTGGACAAGGGGAGTTTCCTGCTCCATCAGGGTTTGCTGAAGGCCTCCAATGGCTCCAGGGCCCTGGGATGCTGAGGGCCTCCCCTTCCCCAGTGGCTCTCCACCTTTCGTCCTGCGCTGACATTGTATGTCATTGAGAGTGGTTTGCAGAGGCGGGGACTCTTACTTGGGGATAGGGAGTGGGAGGTAAGTGCTCTCCTATGGTTTGTGGGTGAGAATCCCCTGGGGGAGCACTTTGAACCCCTCCAGGGTGATTCTAACACTCCCGGGTGGGGAACTCACTGTTTGATAGTCGCTACAGAGCTTTGGGTTCTGGAGTGCAAAACAGCACACGATCTTAAATTGGCCACATGTCTTAGAGTGGTTTCTCCACCCAGCTTGTACAGAAGTCTCCCAGACAGATGATGTCAGTGCAACTGTAGAGGAGACTTGTTAAAATCTGTGCTCTCACTGGCTGAGAAAACTTTTCCTGGAACCCTCAGGAACTGATGGTGGGAACGCAGACCAGAGCAGTCATTCTGGACAGGCTTTAGGCAGCACATGGTGAAATTAAGTGTGCCTATGCCCTAGGGCCCAGCCATCCCCCTCTGGCGTCTGCACCACAGGGAGACTCAGGCACAGGTCCATTAAGGGATATGCACGAGGGTGTTCAGTGCAGCACTAGGTGTGGAAATAATAATGATGATGATGATGGCTAATACTTGCTGGATGCTTTTGTGTACTTAGTACCTTATATGTTCTCAGTACTTTACATGAGGTAGAGACCATTACTATCTCTGTTTGAGAAATGAGAACCCTGAGGTATAGGGAGGTTGAGTAAATGGGCTAAGATCACCCGGTTGTGAATAAGGTTGATGCCAAGCAGTCTGGCTTCTGAGTGTGTACTCCTAACCATGTGCCTTATGGTCCATTTCTGTGTCCATCACTGGGGAATGAATAGGCAAATGTGGAATATTATTAATTGAGCACATGGACAGATCTTAAAAGCATAGAGTTGAGTAAAAAAAGAAGAAGAATAATAAGTTCCATAGGTTACTATTTTATATACACATATATAAATGTAAGCAAAGACAATATAACATCATAAAATTTCAAATACACACACACATCCAAGGACACATTCATGAGTATCTGAAGTGGGGAAGGTAGGAGCCAGGAGTGGAGAAGAGATGTATGAAACAAAAAACCCAAACCGCAGGAGAAAAGGCCTTGCCCAGATGGTAATGATTGGGTTCCATGAATTGAGTTGCTTCACTCTGCTCTCTTCTGAGGTTCATGTGTCCGCCCCGCCGCCACAATTCCCTCCATAAAACCAAATGCAAAGCTTCATTTTACCTTTAGGGAGGAGCAGAGAAGGCGAATTCATTCTCATCCTCATTCTCAGAGCTCCATCTGGTGAGCAGCAGGACCCTGCAAAATGCATGTGTTCTACCTGGTATTTTACTCCACCTTAGGATGTTAGTTGATTTCCTCCCATTTGACAGATGCAAAGAGAAGCAGTTCAGGAGGTAGTGACCTTGCAGGTTATCAGCGGAAGTGGCACTTGACCCAGGTTCCCAGCATGGAGGTTCAGCACTGTGGTTTATTGCACGCCCGCTGCAATGGCCCTGGTAACCACCAGTTTCCTCTGTAGAAACAGCCATTATTTCCAAGAATCAGAGGAATTTCCCTGGTATTGGTTAGTGAAGACCTCAAAGCAAGAACTGTACACTTAAGAATGACAGTAAAATTATTTAATGAAATTTTTCCTAGGGTTACATAGGAATAGGGCATTCTTGAAAGCTTTTTGAGAAAATGATTTACTTACATTACATGTATCTCTGGCAGTGGCTGACCTAAGTTTCAGCCTTGTTTAGGACATGCCCACAACTCCATGTCTTGAATGGAAACGGGTGTCTCTTCATTCATTTTTGCTGGAGCATCTTAAAAATGTGAATTCTGGCATTTCTAAATGATTTAAATATGGGCATAGCTCACATTACTTCATATCATTGCATGATTCTCCTCTACAGATGGAGAATTAATCCATAGTTAACATTGTAATCAGAGAGACCTCAGGAAATGATTCAACAAAACATTATTTGGAAAATGCACAATGACTATAAAATTCAATGACATCATTTGTGCTCTTTTAAAAGTCTGGTTGGCATGAGAATTTGGCTTCATTCAACGCTTGGCTGTTTTGTCCTCACAACACTTATTTATAAGTTGTCTACTTCCTGACACTGACAGAGATAAATTTCTGATTGGGGAAAAAATTAACCACGAAACTGACAAGATGAAGGTCGATGGAGACAAATGTACAGGGCAGTGCAGCCCAAACTGTGATTGCTGTACTTGCCTCTCCACCTTAAAATTTTATCTGTTTGTGTTGACTGTCTTTTTCCTATTGACATGTATGATTTCTTAAAATACTTTTTATCTAAATCGTTTGCCAGATACATGAGTTGCAAATACTTTTTCCCCATCTGTTGTTTGTCTCTCTGGGATCCTACTGATAGCATTTTATGAGCAGTTCTTAAATTTAATAAAGTCTGATCAATCTTTCCCTGTAAGAGTTAGTTATTATTATGATCTGCTTAAGAAATCTCTGTCTGCTTGATACAGACAGTTTAAGTTTGTAAAACTTACAACCGATACATAAGTCAGTGCTGGAGACTAAGGACTAGCAAGCACTTCCCCACCCCCTCAAGGACATGGGCAATGGTATGGGGATTACAGTTGGTGGGGGGAATATAAGGGAGACAAATGGTAATGGCAAAAAAATGCAATACAAATAAATTTAAAAAACTAGTAAGAATTTTCCATATTAGCAATTCTGGTAAACTATTTGACATTTCAAACCATTGGTGTTATCCTTCTAAATGGCATAAGTTCTCTCCCTTGAGTCCTGTTCCCTCCCTCCCCATTCCCCAAAACTCATACCCAGATTTAAACACTTGATCGGTGGTCTTTCTCTGTTTGTCCTCCCCATCCTTCTGTCCTTCCCTGTGCACTCCTAGGCTGCCTTTGTGTTCTATTTCAAATATGCATGAGGTTCTTCTTTGTATAAGAATTAGTAGTATTTACTAAGAGCTTATTTACTATGTGCCAGGCATAGTGCTAAATGTTTTCCATGCATGCTGTTATTTAATCTCATGAAAAACACATATATTAGCACATATCTGACACACACATCTACTAGCACATTTTCAGATGAAAAAACTGAGGTTTAAGGAGGTTAAGGTTTTTAGCTAGAAGGCTACAGAGCCACGATTCAAGCTGAGGTCTATGAGACCCAAAGTTGGTGCCCTGCAGCTTCACATCATACAGCCTCTCCTAGCCAATTGATGAGCATTTGAGCCCTGGTGGAGGCCCTGCATCTTCTATCTAGGACAGAAAGGCTATTCAGAATTGCTTCTCTCTCTCTTTTTCTTACCTAGAAATAAATTTAACCAAAGAGGTGAAAGAACTGTACTCAGAAAACTATAAGACACTGAAGACAGAACTTGAAGAAAATACAAATATATGGAAGCATATAACATGCTCATGGATTGGAAGGACTAATAGTGTTAAAATGTCCTTCTCATCTAAAGCTATATACAAATTCAAGTCAATGGCTATTAAAATACCAATAACTTTCTTCTAGGAACCAGAACAACTTATCCTAAAGTGCGTATGAAAACTTGAAAGACCTGGAAGAGCCAAAGAAGGCACAGTTAAGAGGTATCCCTCTCTCTGAATTAAAAAATATACTACAAAGCTACAATAATCAAAACAGAGTATGGGGAAGGCTGTCTGAAGTGATTTGGGGAACCACACTGTGGGATGAGGGGACATTCTTTTAAAACAGTCCTTCCTAGCATAAAAGCATTTCTATTGTGACTGCACCAAGAGAGGTGCACAAGTCCTCTCCCTACTTCCTGCAATCCAATCCAGACAAAGGCACAGATGTAAGCAGGCTTCTGAGAAAACCAACCTCATGTTCATCTTGAACTTTCCTCTTTTAGATACATTTATGTCATGACCTGATCTGATCCTTAGAAGGATGCTTGTGAGGTCAAAAAGCAGGTGTGGAGGGTCCATTTTATGGTTGTATAGACTGATGTCTAGAGAGGCCAAACAACTTGTCTAAGTTAGTTGAGGTAAGTGGCAATAGGTCCAGGACTGGAATTCCAGTCTCCATATTTCTATTCCAGTGTTTTTCTGCTGGATCTTGCTGCCTCTGTAACAAGGGTCACTAACATTTAAACCAATGCCTCCTGATAACTGTCTAAGTGCCAGGCATTTTCCCATAAGTTAGGGGGCATAAAGAAACTAGTGTTCTCAGAGAAAAGTCTAGTGGAGAAGACAGGAATTTTGAAAACCAATATTGAAATATAACACATGTATGGAAGAGCACTCTAATCACAAGTATTCAGTGGAATGAACTGTCACAAAATGAACACACCCATGAAATCACCACCCAGGTCAAGACTGAACAAAATTGATACCCTAGTTGCCCCTTTTATGTTAGTGGTGCTAACAATTAAATATGCAAAGGTGGACCAAAATTAAGATAAATAGTTGTAGAAATTAAACTTTCAGAAGGAAGCGGAAAAAGGGAAGGTCATTAAGGAGTTTTCCCAGGTGAGATGATCTGAACAGCAGCCTAATACTGATAACTGTCACAGGGAAGTGTCACAGGGTTGGTAGGGAAGGCAGCCATGGCAGGAAAGAAGCTCAAAGAACAGGAGGAGGCTGCCTCTTAGCCTCATAGAGGGCTGGGGATGACCTGGGCAGGCCCAGCAGCTGAGGAGACTCAGTGAGTAGCTGCAACCTCTCACCCACACTGGCTCACACTGTGTCTGGGTCTGGTGACAGGGTCTCCATGGCCAAGTACTTTTTAGCTCCCTTCTCCCCCAACACTGTCAACCTCATTTTCACACTCTCTCTGTGGGGTTTCTATGTTGGCAAGAGAGGTGAGAAAAAATCAACTATCTCAGAATGAGGAATGAGGGGCCTTAGAAGAGACTCGGATGCCTTTAGCTCAGCTCCTTAGACTGCAGCCTTCCTAAGGCACTGCCTGAGATAAACCAGGCTGAAGAAATCACACACACACACTCTTTGCACAGTTTAGAGAGAAATTAGTGGTAGATGTGGTTTAACTAGGTACTTAGGAAAGACAGTTGCAGTGCTTATAAAACAAGTGATAAAACTGAGAACATAAAACTTCAGGTTTTCTCATGTTTGAATTATAACTGCTTATTATCTAACCTAAAAATGGGGCTGTACATATGTTATTATTAATATAAATATTAATTTCAAAGCAGAAATTCTAAGTAGGAAGCTGTGTGAAAGAAGAGGTCAGTTGATTACCCCTTCATTAATACATTTACATCCAACTCAGGAAAGAAACAGAAGATCCAGTTGTTCTTGAACTTCTTCCTGTGTACATCCACCTGGACTGAAATTTTCTGAGATGCCTTCAGATCAAGGGTGGAATCTGTGGCATTTACTCCAGGGGCAGCAGTTGGGGAGCTTTCAGCCATTTAGGACAGTGATGTTAGTTAGGGTCAGAAAAATGTGAGAATTTGGCAGAACTGTGAAGGACTAGTCTATTTCTGATTCCTGTCCAGGCATCCGCCTTTCCCTGTTACTGCCCTGATCTTCCCAACCTGCCTCTTTCAACTTTCTAGCATCACTCTGTTCTCACCCTGGGCCAGGCTTTATAAGCATTTCCAAGTGTGTCCACAGCTGGGGAGGGATGTTTTACTTACAAAGACACACACACACACATGCATGCACACATGCATGCACACACACACGTTTTAAAAAGTTTGTGAAATAATATCTATTGGCCCCATCTATTTTATACTTTGATATTCTTTATTTTATTCTAATCTTTTATTTTAAAAATGCAGAATTCTACCCCCCCCAAACTAATTTTCACAACCTGTAGCTTTGCATCCCATCTCAGGAAAATAATTGACGAATAAGGTAAATTTTGTTTTACTTTACTTTGGTTTTCAATAAGCATTAAGGTTTCACCACTGCTTCAGCTTTCTGAATTTTATTCATGAGCTCCCTAAGGCTCTCATCAGCCTGAGTGAGGAAGCAAGGTTCTGTGGAGGTCCTCAATCCCATCCCATCTAAGAGGGTGATCCCCAGGACTCTTGGATCTTGCAGAAATATTTGATGCTCTTCCAAAGCATATAGAAGCCAGATAAGAGGGTGCAATGGATAGGTGATGCAGTAGTTTGTCCCACATTTAAATCCTGAATTACTTTATTGGGTTGATGTTATACTATAGTATGTTTTTTGAAACACATCATCAATATGATTGATCATAGTCATTTTTACTTTGACTTCTTTTACTTCAAGAACAAAAAAAAAAGCTTGCAGGCTCAAGTTCATGGGCCGCCTGCCCTCCTTCTATGTAGAAGTGAGATGTCACCAATATGGCTGAGGCTGGTAGGTAGAGGTTAACAGGACAGCTTAAATGGTTAAAGGAGGGCTTCTGCAGGAGGAAAACAAGAGCTACAATGAGAGGAGTCATGGGAATAGCCTAAAAATAAGGTTGTAATGGTAAAGTCAACTGAGAAAGCTAGGAATGTGGAGTTCAGCTTATAATAATGAAAAACAAGCCAAAACAAGAACACTAATGGTAGTTAAACATGCATTCTCAACCAGCACTGTATATAAAAAAGAAAGGGGGGTATTCCTCCCTAGTGACTCTGATACATAAAAATGATAATTTTTGGAGACTTCTTGACAAGATGGATGCATAGGTAGATACACTTTACCTACTCCCACAACCAAAAGAAGGACAACAACAAATTTAAAAACAAAAAACAACAAGAACTGCCAGAAAATCAAACTGTATGGAAGTCCAACAACCAAGGAGTTAGAGAAGAAACATTCATCTAGACTGGTAGGAGGGGCAGAGATAGGCAGCTGGGTGGAGAGGACTTGTGGCAAGACTGTGGCTGGTGGACCTAGCATGGTGGCAGCTGGTGGAATGGGCAATCCCACATTTGTGAGCAAATAAACTGGGATGAACAACTGGGGAGTGAGAAAGACTGTGCAACCCAGGGTTCCAGTGTGAGTAAATAAAGCCTCAAAACCACTGACTGAAAAAAACCTGGGGATTAAGGCAGTGGGAGAAACTCCCAGCCTCACAGAAGAGTTTGTTGGAGAGACCCACAGGGTCCTAGTATGTACACAAACCAGCCCCCACCCCACTTGGAATCAGCACCAGAAGGGACTGATTTTCTTGTGGGTAGTGGTGGAAGTTACTGAGACCCAATAGAGAACTGAAAGAGCAACATTGTTCCCTCTCAGACCCCACCCCCACATTCAGTGCCACAAATACTGCGACATGGGTTGTCTCTCCCTGGCAAATACCTAATGCTCCACCCCTCACTATGTAACAGATACACCGAGACAAAAAAATGGCACAAATGAAAGAACAGATCAAATCTCCAGAAAAAATATACTAAGTGACAAAGAGACAGCCAGCCTATCAGATGCACAGTTCAAAACACTGGTAATCAGGATGCTCACAGATATGGTTGAATATGGTTGAAAAATAGAGGGAAAAGTGAAGGCCATGAAAAATGAAATAAAGGAAAATGTAGAGGGAACCAACAGTGACAGGGAGGAAACTGGGACTCAATGGTTTGGAGCAGAAGAAAGAAATAAGCATTCAATCAGAACAGACTGAAGAAACAAGAATTCAAAAAAATGAGGAGAGGCTTAGGAACCTTCAGGACATTAAACATTCCAACATCCAAATCATAGGGGTGCCAGAAGGAGAAGAGCAGGAGCAAGAAATTGAACACTTATTTGAAAAAATAATGAAGGAAAACTTCCCCAATCTGGCAAAGAAAATAGGTTTCCAGGAAGCCCAGGAAGTTCAGAGAGTCCCAAATAAGTTGAACCCAAGGAAGCACAAATCAAGGCACATCATAATTATATTAGCCAAGATTAAAGATAAGGAGAGAACCTTAGAAGCAGCAAGAGAAAAGGAGACAGTAACTTACAAAGGAGTTCCCATAAGACTATATGCTGATTTCTTGAAAGGAACCTTACAGGCAAGAAGGGGCTGGAAAGAAGTATCCCAAGTTATGGAAGGCAAGGACCTGCATCCAAGATTACTCTATCCAGAAAAGCTATCATTTAGAATGGAAGGGCAGATAAAGTGCTTCCCAGATAAGGTCAAGTTAAAGGAGTGCATCATCACTCCTTATTAAGCACCAAGTCTTTATTATATGAAATGTTAAAGGGACTTATCTAAGAAAAAGAAGATAAAAAATATAAATAATGAAATGACAAGAAACTCACAACTATCAACAACTGAACCTAAAAACTAAAACAAAACAAACTAAGCAGACAACTAGAACAGGAACAGAATGACAGAAATGGAGATCACATGGAGAGTTATCAGAGGGGAAGGGAATGGGAGGGAGAATGGAGGAAAAGGTACAGAGAATAAGTAGCATAGATGGTAGGTAGGAAATAGGAAGGGGGAGGTTAAGAATAGTATAGGCAATGTAGAAGCCAAAGAACTTATATGTATGACCCATGGACATGAACTAAGGTGGGGTGGGAATGCAGATGGGAGGGGGTATGCAGGATGGAGGAGAATAAAGGCGGGGGGGAATGGGACAACTGTAATAGCATTATGAATAAAATATATTTAAAAAATGATCATTTTTCACTTGTGGTTCAATTTTCACTTGTTAAGCATCTGCTCAGGTTAAATGCACTTGCCCAAGGTCACTCAGCTCATAACTGGAATAAATCCAGATCTTTCTGATCCCAAATGCCATGTCTTTTTCACGAAATCCCAGGAACTCCCAAAATGATTTCCAGTGTAGTGGGGCTATCAGTGAGTTGTTTTGTGGGTTTTCTCCCCCTCTTTTTAAACATTTTTAGATTTTTTTCTAGTGATCATGAGTTGCTTTTATAATAAAAATCAAATTTAATATACTCTATTTTTAAAAAACAGTACTCACCAGAAAACTATTACCATAAGAAACAAGAAAACATTAAAACTCTCTCAAACTACTTTGCCAGCTCTGGTTTATTCTAAGTATTTTTTTCATGTTGAAATGCATTTCATCTTTGAGAAGTTTCTTACTTTAATAACCACTTTGATTTGTTTGTATTAGAGTCATATTTTAGGCTCAATTTTGTTTTTTTCTTCATTAGACAAAGCACAGCTGGAGTTTCTAGCTCTTTTTAAAAATTTTTGGATTGACAAAATTTCTCCAATAAAATAAAGTGACTGGAGTGAAAGATTCATTACTGAAGGTTAAGAGTGGTCCATACAGAAGTGACTGAAGGGTTCTGATTCTTGAAAGTTCACTTCTATGGGGCAGCTTCCTCCTTGTAACAGAAAGAGCCATAATAAAATGGATCCAATAAAATGGAATATAAACTTCAGAAAAGGGCTGCAAAAATGAAGAGGCTGGGCTTTGCCCCAAAATTTACCTCCATTACAATTTTTATTTTTAAACTGGCCTCAGTTCTGGGTCATTCTTCTCATTGCTATTATCTTCATGTGTGAATATGACTTCATGATCTTTGGGCCCAAAGGCTATCCAAGAAGATACTTGCCTGTCTAAAACTTGTACTCTGAGACAAACTCACTAGTGTGAACACACAGGAAGAAAAGGAAGTGAATGTGCCTTAATCAAACTGACATGTATGAGAGTGATAATTAGGTCTAATGAAACCATCTTCTACCCTTTTCTATTTCTCAAATGTAACTCTACTTTCAGTGTTTTATTTTACCTATACTGGTCTGGCCCTCATGGTGTAGTAGAGGTATTGATAGTCTATTTAAAACTTTGGCTGTGTGATTGTTGGCATTGAAGAGGGATGGGTGAAGGAGAGTACCCCTTGTGGCTCAAGGCTTACTGGTTTTCCTATAGACAAAAGAGACTGAAAGCAAAGGACCCAGGCAGGTTTTGTGGACTGAATTGCCAAATCAGAGGGCAAAAAATCATCTGTAAAATGTCCAAAGAAACCTAACCATTTGGGGCCATGTATTGTCACATTTTATTAAGTGACTATCAAAGCTACATGCAGAAGAACTACTCCTGTAGCTTCCCATATAATGAGGATGTCTACAGTGTGCCTCAGAAGTGGTCAGGATCTGGGTAAGTCCCCCCTAGCCTTGGGGACAAACAATCCTGAGTAAAGATATCTCCAGGTGACAACTTGGGAGCCTCTGCAATATAAGAGAGGGCGGGAGGAGATTGGGAAAGTTATAAGGAGACTTTGAGGGGAAGAATTGCATTGCTACAGAACGGGTAAAAACCACAAGGCAGCTTCCCATCTGCTATAATGCCACAACTGGAGTTCTCCTCGAGAACTGTTCTTTAAATGGTCTAATTATATAGTGAATTCATGGCCTCACATTGGATGCTGCCAACGAATTAAGCATGGTTGGGGACCAGAGGAATTCTGGTCATGATAAAAGCAAGAGAATCAACCAAGAGAGCATCCTCCTCTGTGTCTAGATATAGAATTTTAAGTTGGAATCTGAATCAAGATCTTTCTTGTGGGCACATCCACCCTGATTCTTTTCTCTGAAACACATGGCCCTGGCTGGCTGCTTTGGCAGTTGGGCTTTGGTATAGGTATAGACTCAAAAGGTGTAGACTAACTCAAAAAGTATAGACTCATAGATTTACCTAATTCAAAAGGTATTGACTCATAGATACAGAGAACAGACAGACAGCTGTTAGGGGGCAGGTGGGTTGAGGATCTGGGTTAAAAAGCTGAAGGGACTAAGCAAAACAAACAAAAAAAACATACAAAACTCATAGACAGACAAGACTATGGTGATTACTAGAGGGAAAGGGGATGGGGCAGGTAGAAAAGGTTAAAGTGGGGCATAAACGGTGATGGAAGGAGGCTCGACTTGGGATGGTGAACACAATACAATACACAGTGATATATTATAGAACTGTACACCTGAAACCTGTATTATTTTAACCTGCATTAACCAATGCCACCCCAATAAATTCAATAAAAAATAAGTAAATAAATAAATTACTATTTTATCGAATAAGAAAAAAATGAAAGTTTCTTTGTTAACTAGGAGAGAATCTAGAGCTCTATGTGAACCAGTCCTTGTTCCTAGAGGCTCCTTAGCCTTATGGGAAAAAAGAAGTGCTAATTTTCCTGTAGGGCTCATTTATTGAGTCCCATCTTTGGATTCTCCAATGTCTTTTGAGAATTATTTAGAAATGTGAATTACTTGATGCAGTGAAAGACTTTTTTTTTTAACTCTGCATTTACTTCAAGAGTGTCTGGCCACAGAAATCAAAGAGATGAAACTGGCCTAAGTTCACATTTATCTATACTACATAAAAAGATTTTAAAGGGTCAAGTATGACATGTCTTAACTGCTAAGCTCCTGTAATGTCATCCCCCACACTGTGAGTCCACACCAAAGGCAAAGGAAATGATGGCATTTCCTCTAACTGTGAATGAGATTTTCAGGAGAGATTTTTTGGTTGATGTTGTTAAAACTGCTCATGTATGCTCATTACATCTCCAGAAGGACGGTGGCATCCTGTCTGCTGCTGTTCTTGTACCTCACCAGGTTCCTGGATCAGTTACTTGCACACCTGTTAGTAGATTATAGTCATGTGGGCAGTGGGATGTCATTTGTTTTTGTGTCACCAGCTCCTAGCTCAATTGTTTTCACATAATAGAAGCTCCAGAAGCATTTTCTTTATTGAATTAATAGTGAACTCTCATGTTCTACTCAGCTCCAGCATTTAACAAGCGTAAGATGACTTAAATGAATTTAAAGGAATAGGACACAGGACATCTGTAATGGAGTAAATAGTGCACCCCACCCCCCAAACAAGATATGTCTGCCCAAGGTACCTGTGAATGTGACTGTATTTGGTTAAAGGGTCATCACAGATGTAATTAAGGATCATGAGATTATCTCTTGGATTAGCTGGGTGAGCCTCCAATCCAGTAACAAGTGTCCTACAGACAGACACACAGACAGAAGAAAGTGATGTGAAGATGGAGGCAGAGGTTGGGGTGATGCTCCCATAAGTCAAGGAACACCAGTAATTGCCAGCAGCCGCTGGAGGCAGCGTGGAACCAGCCCTGCTGGCACTTTGCTTCAGATGTCTAGCCTCCAGAATGGTGAGAGAATACATGTCTGCTGCCTAAAGCCACCAGGTTTGTAGTAATTTTTAATGGCAGCCACAGGAAACTAATGCAGGGTATTCAGAAGGTCCAGAGAAAGCAGAGTATCTACTGTTCAAAGGTTGAACATTCCTGTGGAATGACAGGTCCTGTCCCATATCATGGATAGGCGGGAAGGCCCACCCAGGTGCCACACGCTACAGAAAAGTTTACTGAACGAGGACTACCTGATTCTGAGTTCTGGCCCAGCTTCACACGGGGCAGGCTACTCTTCCTCCCTGTACTCCATTGCCTTGTTATAAAATGGAGGCTCTGGCTGCATCCCACGTATCTCTCAGAAACGTCAGAGGCAGGGTGGAGGAGTGTGAGTTTGTAGAAAGGGTGTGTGTGAAAAAGAATAACTTGAATGGCATAATTTGAAGCCTCACTAGTAAAGTGTTGAAAAGGACAAGATGTTTAGATTTAGTAGCTGCCTCCTACCAGTGGGAGAGGGGGCACTTGCTCACTTATTTTCCAGACAGACTCAGACCAGAGCTTATACATCATTTCATCTATATGAGAAATTAACCGTCTTCAGCTGACAACACAGCTGTGTCAGCTAGAGTGTCTGCAGCTGAATCAATATAAATTGTTACCAAGAATATTCTAAGCCAGAAAAATGGCCTACTCTGAAAGAACATCAGTCCCAAGAGAGGCCACCTGGGGCCTTGGGCTTTCTCATGGAAGCTTAGAGTTTCCTCCTGGGTTCCATGGACAGAATAGTCTTGGTATTCCACAGCTACTTTGGGCCCAAGCAGTTGCTGTGTGAAGCAGTAGGGATACTTTGGAGCCCCACCTAATTCATCCTGGGCAGGACCCAGGAGAGGCACAGGGTCCACAGCAGAAGACGATTCTGGGCTCCTGTGAGAGCTCTGTTCCTGCCCTTACCCAGGTGCCAGGGAATTGTTCATGTCGACTGAGCTACTTCCTTAATCACCCAGTGTGTGCAGAGTCTGTTAACGGGTTTGGTTTTCTGAAGTGTATAGTCCACAGGTCACGGGCAGCAAATACACAGACGGCTGTCAAGCAGGCAAAGCTTCTCTCATGGCCCTTCCGAGCACAGGATCTAGAGTCTGATAGTCGGGGCTGAAATCTAGGCTCTGTCTTTGTTCCCCGTGGGACATTACTTTTCTAAATAATACTATTTATGAAATGATATTATCCAATACATAGTGTAGTTGTAAATGTGAAATCAGATAATATAGAGGAATGGATTAGCCCTGGAAGAAAAGCCATAAGGCATAGTAAATACTCAAATAGTATGAGCCAAAAAACAAAAAGCCTGGTTTCAGTGTCCTTTTTCTTTTTCCTTTTTGGTACCTTCCTACTGGGGCTCGTAGTTCTGAACCCTTCAGGAGGCACATTTCTGATATCCCCAGACTTATTCCTCGAACACCATTGCCTGCCTGAGGCAAAACAAACAAACAAATACATAAATACACTTCCTTTTTTGTCTCTATTTCCTCTGAAGGAGATGTGGTCAAGGCCTTCCCCATATCTCTTAGGCACTCATTCTTTCTCTACATGGTGACGCTCTTTACTGTAAGACCATGCTCACTGTGGCAGGAGGAACAAACCAAGAATTCTGGGAGTTAATGAGTGCATAAACATTAATGATCTAAATGTAATAGTTAAAAGGCAGAGGGTAGAGATGATAATTATCAGGGATGATGTGGGGACCAGCTGCAACAGTGGAAATTGTATCTTGCTCCATCAATCTTCCTGTTGCCTTTTTTTTCTTTCTCTTTGGAAGTTCTAACAAATCACCTCTTTGAAGTGTCAGTGATGGAAGTGGGTCAATTTCACAGAGGGCCCAAGGGGATCTGAGTGGTACGAAGAGTGGACTACAACAGACACTGGACTCCCTAAGTGCTCCCCAGTCTCTTACATGCTGATGGCTTTCTTCTTCAAGTCCCTGAGTCTCAAGTCACCAGCTCCACAGAAAGTGGAATGAAAGTGCTTGGGGGAGATAATGTTCTGGAGCGTCTCCTACGCAATGATGAAAACAAGGGGTGAACAAATCCCCCAGCTGCTTACGCCTTGTTTTGCGAACACTCTGAGAAGTGCCCTGCACAGTGTCCTAGATGTCCTTCGTGGGATAAGCTTCAGTTGTCGCAGTAGTGAAATTGCTCATAATCACACCCTCTATTGTGTTTCTCTTTTCCCTGTTTCACTTCCCCAATCCTCTACTCATGATTTCCCTGATCTGATTTCAAATAAATGGTGATCACTTACTTTTTGTCTCACCAGCTGCTTCTGGGAGAACTCAGTTTAAGGCAACCTCCTACCCACTGAAACTGGGCATTATTACATCAGTTATTCTCTCTAAGTAATAGTTACAGTAAATATGTTTACAGTCGGTTTATACTACCTCTTTCACATAATGGTTTAAGTTACAGTAGCCCTAAAATAAATAAGTAAATGTGATTTGGAAGTGGAAGACAGTAGGTGGCTGGATGGGTGACCAAATGGGTGAGGAAGATGTTTTAGAACCAGAGGGACTTTCTTACTGTTATGAGTGGGAGTGACCTTGGCACATGGACTGGTCACTTCTCGAGCTACTTCTCCTTTTCATTTTCAGTCATTCTTGAGTTCCAATGTATGAGCACCTTGCTTCTGAATGTGTTTAGCAATTTTTAGAATTTATTTTAAAAATCAAATTACCTTAACTAAAAGCCCATGTTTAGCTTCAGAGATCTCTTCCCACTTGTTACTTCTTGTGACCTTCTCTTTCTAAAAAGAAATGTGTATTTGGACTTGGACTAGAATTGTTGGAAGACAAGAATAAAACAAATATTCTGTTGCACCTATTCTTCGGGGTAAAAGGATAGTGTATGGATTGGTTAAGAAAAATAAAAAAGAGGTCTAGAGAGTGGCATGTAAAACTTTAGTTATTAACCATATTTGAAAGTCCAAAGTAACCATTGGATGTGCATTTGTAAAGAATTGTGCCTGCATGATGTTTGTTTCATGACAGTGTAATTGACAGGCTACCTTTACTGCTAGTTTGGAAAAGTTAAAGGTATTCCTAGAACAGCATTTTCATTTTTATCTTGATCATTATCACTTGGTAAATTGCTTTACATGAAGATCCCTGGGTGCCACTCTGGACTAACGGAATCATAGTTTCTTTGAGTGAGGCCTAGGAAACTGCATTTAAGGAGTTGTCCCTCATGATTCTAACGTGAAGGGTCCTTGAGTCAGACTTTGAGAAATATAACCAGAGATGAGCTTTCTTAGATACAATTCTTATGCTGAAGTCTATGAAAAGCATAAGAGGTAACTCCCAAAGTGCTGTTGTGTTCATTGGGCTGTCCACTGAGTGAGGTGTTGGTACAGATGGAGAAAAATCCCCCCTGGGGCACGAGATACAGATCTGGAGATCATTCCCACTTATGTGAGCATCGGCTGGTAGACAAATAGGACTGATTCTCCTCATATTCAGGATTATTTTCCAATTACCCTATAGCACCCTTTCACCTACCACTTCTACCACATCCCCTTTTCCCTGACAATTCTCCCCATTTAGTAGCTCCCAATTTTCTTTCCCATTGCCCAGCCCCCAATTTTAGTACTTTCCAGTGCTCCAGCCCTAGGTCCTCTATTTATTCTTCTTTTATGAAATAATTTTCAATAGCTATGAAACCAGAGTCCAAATCATTAGCAACTTAACACTGGTTTCTCCTTCCAGGATAGGGAGGCTGTCATCAGACACTTGCAGGGGGGATGGAGAAATGTTTGCTTTCCCTCCTGGAGGAGGACAGTGCTGGGAGTGGAAGAAGGGCGGAGAAAGTCTCCTTCCTCTTACAGTGGGTTCAATCAATGCTTCCAATGTAGAGGACCAAAGAAAAACAGACAACAGGTAGCGGTGTTTTCATATTAAAACAGGTTAAATGAGTTATATCTTGCTACTTTTATATTACACTGCTATATATTGTGTCTTGTAATCTCTAGAATAATTTCTTATAATTAAGGGAGAAAATGATGGTGCCCTGAGAGCTCCATGAGTCTTGGCTTCTGTTTGCCTTCTGCTTTAGGGCCTCTGCGTGGGCTGTTGGAGTTGAACTACGTCAGTGATTGCATTATGAACTTCCCTTTTTAGTCATCTGGACCCTGGTCACCAAATCTCCTGTGTAGCCTCAGATGAGGAGCAGAGCTAATGGTAGAACTTGTTAACAATGAGCAGCTTGGATATCTTTACAGTATGGAAGTGCAAAATGAATTTAAAAAATTCATAGATAGTACAATGTGGATTTTGGAGGGTTATGGGATTTAGCAACAGAAAAGGAATGTTTTGCTATCTGTTGAGCCAACACCTGAATCTTCATGGGGTGAATTCTTTACGTGCTTTGTGTGGGGCAAAAACTTTGTCTCAGGTTTGCCTGTCTCTTAATAAGAGGAAAAAATTCTAATTCTCTTCTTCCTACATTCAACCAGTTCATTTTAAACTCCTTTATTAACATTCAGTAACATGACTGGGGTCAAGTGGATCAAAATAGCCAAGCTATCTCATGTAGAAACTGACTTCTGTAAGTACAGCTTATTTTGCCCACCACCCAAGTGTACCTGCCCATCTGAGGAGAGAGGATTTTTTCCTACCAGTGATCAGCACGTGGGATGGTGGTCACCAGTTTTCCTAATTTATTTTGTTTTCTGAAAGGTTGTATCCTTTTGGGCTCTGCCTATCAGCATCTTTATGTGCTTCTTCTTCTTCTTTTTTTTTTTACTACACTGTTATCTCCACCCCACAAAATATTAAAACAGGTTAAATATTTCTTTTTTAATTTAAATTATTTTATTGTTGTTCAATTACAGTTGTCTGTATTTTCTCCCCAGCGCTCCCCCCAGCCCCTCCAAACCCAGCTCCCTCCCTTGCTTCCACCCTCCCCCTTGGTTTTGTCCTTGTGTCCTTTATAGTAGTTCCTGAAAACCCTTCCCCCCACTGTCCCCTCCCCACTCCCCTCTGGCTATTGTTAAATTGTTCTTAATTTCAATGACTCTGGTTATGTTTTGTTAAATATTTCTTCTATCTGTTAAGAGAAATAATTTCCTCCAGTAAAAGATATAAGATTCCCTGGCCATCCACATGTTGCTATGATCCACATATTATAGAGACTCATGTGGCTCTTCAATTTAAATTATTAGAATGAAATAAAACAAAACAATTGAGTTCCTTGCTTGCATTTTTAGGCCATATTTCTAGAGCTCCATAGTGTCCAGTGGCTATGCCCATCATACTGGACAGCACAGAGGGACAGCATTTCCCTCTTTTCCGAAAGTGCTATTGGTGACCAGTGCAATAGAGGCCTAATTGAGTAAAGGTGCCATTTAGAAAATCATTTCATATCCCAGTTGGCTGCAACTATTTTTATGCTAGTTTAAGTATTCTAATGAGTATAACTAAAAGGATTTCATTGTTGTGTTTTGCAAAGAGCTCATGTTTTTCTATCTGTGAAAAACTCTTAGATGACTGGGGAGAAATGATCCAAAAGTTAGGTAGTCCTGGGTCTCGCTCAGATGTCACCATCACTACCTATATGGCCTCCCCTGATCTTTGAGTGCATGTTCTTTCCTGTAAAATGTAAAGAACTGTGTTGCCTGCTCTGCTATTTTCATCATCAACAGACATTCTGTAGCCACAAAGTCTGGAACAGTGACAAGTACACAGTAGGTTCTCAGTAAGTGTTCATTGAGCTATACAGTGAGGTAATTTATATAGATTCCCTTTGTAACTCCAACTTATTCTTTAATATATCAGTATATAACTATATAGAGTAATTTATTCACCAATATTTGAGGGAAGGTGCCCTTGGCAATATGAAACCTGGGGAGAAGAAAAGATGTGTAACGATGATTTAAGTAAGTTTTAAGGAAATTACAACAAAAGTCTAGTAAATCCCTGAAAGCTTTCTGAGTCAGAGTAATGTGATTTAAATGTGTTGGCACTTGGGCTGTTTCTAGCACTTGGCTATTGTAAATAACTGAACTTCGGGATGCACAGGTTCTTTTCAATTGGTGTTTTAGGATTCTTAGGGGTATAATCCCAGCAGTGAAATTGCTGGGTCAAAAGAAAGTTCCATTTTTACTTTTCTGAGGAAATTCCATATCATTTTCCACAGTGTCTGCACCAGTCTGCATTTCCCACCAACAGTGCACTAGCGTTCCCTTTTCTCCACATCCTCTCCAGCACTTGTTTGTTGATTTGTTTATGATGGCCATTCTGACTGGTGTGAGGTGGTATCTCACTGTGGTTTTAATTTGCATCTCTCTGATGGCTAGTGATGCTGAGTATCCTCTAAGTGAGTGGATCCAAAAACTGTGGTACATTTTTATACAATGGAATACTATGCAGCAGAAAGAAAGAAGGAACTCCCACCTTTCCAACAGCATGGATGGAACTAGAGAACATTATGCTAAGTGAAATAAGCCAGGTGGCAAAAGACAAACACCATGTGATCTCACCTATAAGAGGGACCTAATGAACAAAACAAGCAAAAGAGCGAAAGAGAAACAAAGGCATGGAAACAAGGAATGAACTGACAGGGACCAGAGAGGAAGGGGGAAGAGAATAAGAAGTGAAGAAGAGGAAGGGCCTAGTTAAAAAGAACAAGTATAAATGACCCATGGACAAGGACGACAGGGTGGGGATTGACTGTGGGAGTAGTGGGGTGGGGTTGGGTGAGGCCGGAGAGAGCAGTGGAGGAAAAGTGGGACAACTGTAATAGAACAACAATAAAAAAAAATGTCTTGACTGCACCTGGCTTCAAAGCAAGAGTAACAAGGTCTCCGTTTATATGTGTTACAATCACGAGAGATTAAAAATAGATTATGTAAATTAGTTTTTCTTAGAGCCCTTAAATAATAATCTTCTTCTCCTTTACCCTTCATTCTCTGCAACTCTCATTACCTCAAGTCTGTATTAAAATCTGTACTGCAACCGTAGTTTTGGGAGAGCTTAGAGAGAGTACAATAACTTCCACTCCTGCAGAAGCCATCTTTCCTGATAGGTATTCTATACAGAGCCACACCTTTTTATGAGCACTCACAGAGCAAAGTGCTACAGATCACTGACCAATACACATAACAGCAGTCAGATTTTTGTTAAGCCACATCTAAATTAACAGGGAATCAAACCAGCCAGCCAGATGCATGAGCAGTAGAATCCCAGCCGAAGGAACACAGAAGTCAAGCTGTGCTGGCCTTTGGAAGAAGGGCTGGGTTACTCTGGGAAGACTTTCTGGAAAGAAGGACTGAATGTTCAAAACAGATTAGCACACTGACAGATTGGGAATGTGTTTGAAGGTCTTTGTAGCCAAAAGACTATGAGGATTATATTGTTCCTTGCTTTTTTCTGTGAAGCCAGAGTCCAGATGTGCTGAGTTTCAGGGGTGAGCTGGCTAGGCACATGGCCTCATCTCAACTCTATTTTTACTTCACGGAAGGATGAAAATCGGCTCTCTGCATTCCCTCAGCACAGAGGAACCTGGCTCGCTGCATGTCCATTCATTGTACACTACCTTTCCTTAGGTGGTCTCACATATATTTGTCTTCATTAGGTTACATGTGGTGGCCTGTATTCATGTGCATGTTTTACAAGATTTCCATCTGTGACTCAACATCTCACAGGATGTAATGGAAGTGGTAAATGGCCTGGTTGTTTCTTTTCCAAGTCTGGCTTTCTATATCTTATCTCCTTTTTTAATTGAATGGGAGTTCTGTACATGTGGGGAGGTTTGCGGAGGTCTTCCATTCTTGTCTGATATTACTTTTATCCGTTATTGCTGATATTCTCAAATTGCACTCTAAGGAAGGTGGAAAATATGCTCTCCAAATGTTGATCTAATGCAGATCCAACTCCGTAAATTCATTTTCAATAACAAATTACTATCATTCCAAATCCCTTTCCTGTGACTTTCTTTTTACTTCTGAGGATAGTGCTTCCAGATCTGAGTTCTTTAAAGCTGTCAGAAGCTCTCCTGCAGGCAGCTGGCAGTAGTGCAAGCCTCCTCATTTCTATGCTAGAATATTATGTTTCCTTTGGCTGTCTGGCATGCACAGAAGTCTGGGTCCCTTTGATCTAATGTGGCTATGGTCACAGAAGTGACTAGTCATTCTCATACCCTAGGTGTTGCCTCACCCTCCTTTCCCAAAGCTCACACTAACACAGCTCATTCTGGGAGACTATACGTTATAGGCAAAGGGCACTGGAGGCCAGAGGTCAGCAACTAGCATGCGTGCTTAGCAAGTGATTTTACCTCTGTTGTGATGGACCTGGACTAGGTAATAACGAAGGCCCGGCCAGATCTGACACTGCTTAAATCCATGAAGTCTGAAGATTACAAAGGCAAAAGAGAGTAGGGAGGGGAGAACTCATAAAGCTAGTGCATCTCCTCAAATGTAACAAAGTTCTAGGCAGTACACTTTTTACTTCTCATATGATACTTTCCATCTAGTTTAGAAAAAAGCCAGGAAGTAAAAGACAGCATAGAAAACTCTTACTCCTTTAAATAAAGTACTTCTTTAAAAAGTTCTAAGTGTTTCTCCAGAAGTAAAAGGTGTATTCTTTTCCACATCTCCTGATTCCAGGAAGTTTCTAGATTCTCTATGTTGCTGAATATTTGGTAAACATTTGAATTATTGCATGAGATTATGACCATTAAGGAGTTATTTTCAGGTTCTCTTATATTTTAAAATCTTTAAGCATCCTTGAATACAATTTTTAAATGTTCATTTATATCTTTTTTTTCTTGGTGTGTATATATCCATATTTGGAATTTATGGTCACAACAGGAAATGAATCAATTTCCAAAAAAAGTGAAATTTCAGGAAGTTATCTATTGCATAAATTAAGTTTACCAGCATTGTCTTCAGTCTCTTCCTCAGGCCCACACGGAGTCTCAGTGTCACATGGCTTCTCCTCCTGGCATGCCCTCGGTCACTCCTCGGCCCCATCAACGTAGGCACTAGGGTTCAGGGCAGCAGCTCCCTGCTCACTCTCACTGCTTCTGGTCCTGGCAGAATCCCTCAGGACCTCTGGTCTTCATACTCTAAGCTTTCATTTATTCAGTTAATCCAAATAATATTTTATATACCTGACACTTTGCTATGTTGTGAAGGTGCAATAGTAAATAAGAGAGAAGTAGACATCAATAAGAGCTGATCATTTTGTTACAATTATAATAGTGCTACATGGAAAGAAACAGGGTTCCCTAAGAACATAGAATGGGGAAACTAATGAGTGGGTGAATGCATGGCAGAAATGTCAGGGAAGAGCTTTCAGAAGAAATGATAAGTCCTTAGACTTAATGGAGGGAGTGGAGCTGTTCAGTCGAGGACAGAGTGGGGTGGGCGTGAGAGTGGGGGAAGAGAAGAAAGCTCACAAAGTCTCATAGAAACAGCAAAATTAGCTTTAAGTCTTTCTTTAGTTTCTAGTCCCTTTCAACAACTTGTTAACAAAATGTATGTCCTCAAGAAACACTGCAACTTTTAAACACAAAACAGTCTTAATTAACATACAGAAAAGAGTCCCAAAGTTAATAACAGCTATCTCCAGGGGTTGGTATTATGGATGATATTAATTTTCTTCTTTGTACCTTTCCATATTTTCCATTCTTTTTACTGACCATATATTAACTTCATAACTTTTAAAATAATGAATTTTATTATTAAAGAAAAAGTCAATGATGGGACTAATGCATATGTTGTGTCACTGGTTTAGAATGAACAGACCTCTCACACAAATTGGTTGACATAATGCCTAGGGCAGCCTAGGCTCTTAAGTGTGTATTCCCTTTTTTTTTATTTATCCCCTAATCCACAGTACTGGGCATGATGCCTACCAGATTGCTCAACAAATATTTTCTAAATGAATCCATAAGCAAAACTAGAATTATGGGTATTGATTATAAGGCTGCTGATCTATAATAGGAAGGCAAAAACTGTTCACATTTTAGGGCCAGGTCGCTCTTACTCATCCTGGCTGTGACATGGAATTGAGAAAGACCAGCTGACTTACTAAGTTCAAAGTTCTGACCCAGCTCCAATTCATCTGGGGCCCTAAACTGCTGAAATAACTAGATACAGACAATTATGATATTTGAATACTTTTAAAGCAATTCAATAAGGAGAATCTTGTCTTTTATGAAAGGATTTCTCATCATAATGTTTGTATCATACAACTGAAATTCTAGCAGAATAAACTTTGGTTGGTTGGCTTATGAGCTGTAACAACCATGTTTCTCATAATGTCTGTGGAAAGCCATTAGGTTGTTATAATTTTAAGGTTTCATGCCCATTATAGTTCAAGATGAGTTAGTTTTGGCAAGATGCATTTTCTGGCTTCAGAAAATGTGATCCGAAGAAGGAAGCATAAAGGTTGATTAGTTTCCTCAATTAAAAAGCAATGAGTAGTCTAGCGGACAGCCTAGTGAATAGATCTTTAACAAAGGTAAGTAAAATGACAGTACCTTGGAGGAGCAGTCGCCAGTTCAAACCATAGTAAGGTTAGCAGAATATAAGGGGCATCGGCCTCCCACGCAGACAAGGGAACTGGGCCAAGAAGGTCAGAGCAAAAAGCTGTGACCCTTTCAACCACTAGCACTTGAATGAATTTCATGCCCCACCTTCTTCATGAACTCAACAAGGCTAAAGTTAAACTGTTCATCGTTTTTTATAATTGTGTATTTATTTTTTTAATATATTTTATTGATTATGGTATTATAATTGTCTCATTTTCCCCCTACACTCCCCTCTGCCCTGCACACCCCCTCCCACCCACGTTCTCCCCCTTTAGTTCATGTTCATGGGTTGTACATATAAGTTCTTTGGCTTCTACTGTTGCGCGTGGGTCACCAGCCAGCAGTGACCACGGAACGCTGTGGATGGCTCGACAATACACGAGAAAAAACAACATGCACAGAGACAGACTAGTTTCTGTGGAGAAGTAGGGACGGAATGGCCACCCCCCCAGTGGGGAGCGCGCTGATTTACCGTCCATACCTGCTTTTATTGGGCTCATTCTGCATAATAATTCAGGTAAAGTACAGTACTCATTAGGGGGAAGTAAGGAACTATAGAAAACAAAGAACTCTGCCGGTGTATTGAGTTGGGGTCAAAGAGCTGTAAGACTGAGGAACAAGCTAACTTCCTCCTAAGACCCTTCTCATTCAACTGAGAGCATTCTAAACAAAGGAGGTTTCACAGTAATTTACATATTCTTTCTTAGGCCTGATCACCCTGGGGAATCCGCACTTCTCAGTACCGAGCTGCACCACCCTGTCATTGTTTCAGGCTTAGGTGGAGCAAGGGAACTAAGGCAACCAAGAGATAAGGAGATTTTCTTTGAGACGCTGAGAACGCAGGCTTTGTCAAAGCCGAGGAGCGAGGGTCCATCACCCCCTTTTGCTGCAGCCCCCCAAGTCCTTCTTTTGGGGAGGCCTCCCAAAGTGATCGTGCCTGGCTTAGGTCGTTCCCCCCGTGGGGAATCTTACCTGTCTTTGGCTAACCGACCAAGCTTTTTGGGGTTCAGTTATGAATAAAGCAGCAGAAGCAGCATTCCTGCCAGGAAGACAAGCTTTTGTCTCCTTGCTGGCTTACAGTTCCAAGGGCGTTCCCTTAGCCTTAGCTAGGCGGGGGTTTCAGCTTCTGATACCAGTCAGGGCGGTTCCCAACATTCTACATTTCCTATACTATTCTTACCCTCCCCTTTCCATTTTCTACCTACAATTTATGCTATTTATTCTCTGTACCTTTTTTCCCCTCTCTCCCCCTTCCACTCCCTTGTTGATAACTCTCCATGTGATCTCCATTTCTGTCATTCTGTTCCTGTTCTAGTTGTTTGCTTAGTTTGCTTTTGTTTTTGTTTTAGGTGTGGTTGTTAATGATTGTGAGTTTGCTATCATTTTACGGTTCATTTTTTTAATCTTATTTTTCTTAGATAAATCCCTTTAACATTTCATATAATAAGGGCTTGGTGATAATGAACTCCTTTAACTTGACCTTATCTGGGAAGCACTTGATTTGCCTTTCCATTCTAAATGATAGCTTTGTTGGATAGAGCAATCTTGGATGTAGATCCTTGCCTTTCATGACTTCCAATACTTCTTTCCGGCCCCTTCTTGCCTGTAAGGTCTCTTTTGAGAAATCAGCTGACAGTCTTAGGGGAACTCCTTTGTAAGTAACTGTCTCCTTTTCTCTTGCTGCTTCTAGGATTCTCTCCTTAATTTTAATCTTGGGAATGTAATTATGATATGCCTTGGTGTGTTCGTCCTTGGGTCCAACTTCTTTGGGACTCTCTGAGCTTCCTGGACTTCCTGGAAGCCTATTTCCTTTGCCAGATTGGATAAGTTCTCCTTTATCATTTGTTCAAATAAGTTTCCCACTTGTTGCTCTTCCTCTTCTCTTTCTGGTACCCCTATAATTCGGATGTTGGAACATTTAAAGATGTCCTAGAGGTTCCTAAGCCTCTCCTCATTTTTTTTGAATTCTTGTTTCTTTATTTTTTTTCTGATTGGATGTTTCTTTCTTCCTTCTAGTCCACACCATTAATGTGAGTCCCAGTTTCCTTCCCATCACTATTGGTTCCCTGTGCATTTCCCTTTATTTCACTTAGCATAGCCTTCATTTTTTCATCTAATTTGTGACCAAATTCAACCAATTCTGTGAGTATCCTGATTACCAGTATTTTGAACTGTGCATCTGATAGGTTGGCTATCTCTTTCTCATTTAGTTGTATTTTCCTAGAGCTTTGATCTGTCCTTTCATCTGGGCCTTTTTTTTTTGTCTTGACACACCTGTTACATATGAGGGGTGGAGTCTTAGGTGTTCACCAGAGCATGGCAACTCAGTTGCTGGGTTGTGACGCTGTATGTGGGGAAGGGGCCTGAGAGGGAACAATGGTGCTCACTCTACTCACTGTTGGATTTCAGTCACTTCCCTCACTTCCCCCAAGCAAATTGGGCCCATCTGGTGCTGATTCCCATGTGTGTGTGTGCTTGTGTACATTCTAGGACCCTGTGGGTCTCTCCAATGAACTCTCCTGTAAGGCTGGGAGTTTCTCCAGCTGCCTCAACCCCCACAGGTGTTTTCAATCAGTGGTTTGAGGCTTTATTTACCTGCACTGGGGCCCTGGGTTGTGCAGTCTGTCCCACTCCCCAGTTGTTTCTCCCAGTTTATCTGCATGGGAATGTGGGACTGCCCAGTCTGAAACCCACCACCTTCCCGGGTCCACCTGCTGCTGCCTTGCCAGCCAGCTGCAGCCTTGCACATCCTGCTCCACAATATGCCGCCTGACTAGGTCCACCAGCTGCCTCACTGGGTCTGCCAGCCGCAGCTTTGCCATGAATCCTCTCTGCCCCTCCTACTGGTCTGGATGAATATGTCTTCTTTAACTACTTGATTGTTGGACTTCCACACAGTTTGATTTTCTGTCAGTTCTGTTTTTTTTTTGTTTTTAAATTGTTGTCCTTCTTTTGGTTGTGTGAGGAGGCACAGTGTATCTACCTACACCTCCATCTTGGCTGGAAGTCCTCCAAACTGTTCATCTTAACAGCTGACACAAGGGGAATAGGAACCCACTTTGAATTGTGAATGGGTCCTTTGGGACTTGGTCTTATCAGGGTCTTAGTTGGCCCAAGGTCCTCATGCAGTGCCAGCCACTATACTCAAGGTCAATTTCCTGGGGGCTCTAGTGTCTTGCCCAGTACTGGACCTGAGGTTGCACCATGTTCTTTCGAGCATTTTTACTGCAGAGGTCTCATTTACTTCACCCGAAGTGCACTTCTCCTGTTTGGTCAGGTCAGTGTTTCCAACTACCTGACCGTTGTAAGGGCCAAAACATTATCAAGAGGTTTCTAACTTCTTTGCTGGATTCTTGTGTTCACTTGTGTTTGAATTTGAGGAAAGCTGAATTTTGATGATCACAAAATCACCCAAACAACTTAAACTACAGTACCTGACAGAAAATTATTTCTCTCAAAGCACAAAAAAAGTATAATTATGTGGAACAATAGAAGGTCATGGATAAATCACTTCAGATTGGACTTCCAAGGGCAAAGTAATAATTAATTTTTGGCTATCACATTTTGGAGATTTTTTAGAGAGGTAGTTTTGTTCCCAAGAGTCTGTACACTTGCCTTTTATTTTTTCTAAATTACTAAATTCTTGTTAGTTTTGGTCACTGGTTAAACCTGCGTGTGCTGCCACCTGTTCACACTGCTGACTACTGTAAGAAAGACAGTTGTTTTCAGACTGCGCACTCTGGAATCACCCCAGGGGTGTGAGAAAGTGTCTGAGGAGGGGCTGTTGTGGGATCTGAGGAAGAGCGAGGCTGGAACCAGCCCACCTTGTTTCTGTCACTTGGATATTTTTTGTTTGTTTTGGCCCATGGAACCCTGCCTAAACCCTTGGAAGCAAGAGTTCTGTAATTAAAATAAGTTTAAAGATCTCTGAGCTACATACACAAAATCTATGTATAGTTGGACACACCCATAGAATCCCAAGAGATATAGTAATAGGAAACAATTGGGGAGATTATGTTCGTCTTGGTTAAATTCGGTGTGCATTATAAAGCATTTAGTATAGAAAAAAAAAGTTTGCTCACTCATTGAGTCATTTACTCTAATAGTTATTGAAAATTTGTTTTCTGCTGGGACCTGGAAAATTCTTCTACTTTTGTGAGATACCATTGTTTTACCTATAGTCTAGTGAACAGATCTTTAACAAAGATAAATAACACTTAATTTAATTTTTAAGTACTCGATTAAATTTTTTCTCACTTATTAATACTTATTTTCCTCATTTATTTTCTTCATAAAGCCTTCAACTTGCAAGGTAGCTATTATCTGCTTGCTTCAGATAAGGAAAGCAAACCTCACAGAGATGAAGAAATTTCCTAATAGTCACTAACCCAGTAAATAGCCTTTTGACATTCTCCTGGCCCTCTCTAGCTTGTCACCTCAAGACACACTGTCTCTGAGCTCAGCTAAATCACATATAAAATGTGGATCATATTTTCTTTTCCATATCATATGGTTGCAAAAATTAAAATGAGCTAATGTGTGATAGCATTTTTCAAGGTAAAAAAGAAAAATTATACTGATATTAGTGGATAGATTATTTTTATTGAACACTATACTTCATTTTGCATTCTGGGCACTGATCCTCAAGAGGTCAGAATCAATCCACACATGATTATGGATTGAGAGCAAGGAGCAGGCAATTGCAAAGACCACAAGTCAGCACAGTGCTTGTCAGACTATCTGGGGTTAAAAACCAGTCAGTTCTTTTAAATTCCCAGTTTTTAATAGATGACTACACAAAATATAAGCCCCCTTTTTATCATCAGCTTCAAGAGATTTAAAATTATTGTGACAAACTACTAAAAATATTTCTAAATGGCATTTTAATTTCTGCATAATTTTGTCATGGACTGAGAAGAAAAAGTCAACAATAATGTGTGAACATGCCTTCAACTGAGCTAGGTTAGGAGATCTGGAATTGGGAAGTGTGATAACTTTCAAATTTCTGTACAGGGCTGTCCTTGAACTTACAAATATGAGCCAAAAATGATCACCTGAAGGAAAGGGAGAATGGCAGAAGAGAAAAGGTTTTTCATGCTCTATTCTCTCTAGTCTAGAGAAATATAAAAGGGAAAGTTTGTCCAATGACATCATCTCATGCATTCTGCAACATAAACGTCCCAGTCAAGGCAGTCATAAAACCAATTTTTATATAGTAGATTTTATGCACATTGGTCAGAAAACTCCTTTGATGTTAACTGAATTGAGATGAAGTTGAAACATTTTTGTTTTCTCCTCTGTAAAGTAGGAGGTTATGTAAATATTCATTCTAATGCTAGTATTTTTCAATTTTGACTTGGAAGCAGACTCTGTGCCTGGGTATTGTAATGGACCAGAAAAACACCTCTGGTGGGAACTATCCACTGCCTCTTACTGGCCAGGGGCTTCTCTTACAATGCTGTTCCCATGTTGTTACTTAAGATTCTTTACAAAAACTTTCACACCTTCTCTTTTTCATCCTGCTATTTATGGAGTGTCTAGTACAGTCACAAGTAGAGTGTCATAATTTGTTGGAGGTACCATTGAGTAATGTGTGCAGAAAGTACCTCTGAATTTGGCACTTTAGGTCAATACAACGAGCAGATGGTAGTTAACATTTCAGAAAGTTCAAAACTATTTGGACAAAGTGTATGTTTTTGTCTCCTGGTAGTCTTTGTGAGGAGCAGAGGTTCTAATCAGCAGATTTAGATGATATACTTTTGTAGCTTTCTAGAATGAATAATTTCAATGGTTTCAGTAGCAATTCTTTGTGAGCTAAAGGCTTGATGCAGTCTTTAAGGCTTGTTCCTGTAGAAGAAAAAGCAGATTCTTAGAGGCCACATCCTGCCTTTCAGATAGTGATATCAGCTCCTAGCAGAAAAGAGCTCCTTTCATTCTACACACAGGCGGGCAGTAATAGCCACCACTTCCATTGTCTTTGTTGTTGTTTATTTCTTTCTTGCTACTACAGCATGTACTATAATAGCTTTAGTGCAATAGAAATTGCTCTGACTGCCCTTCCTCAATGTTCCATGAAGACACATTTCACAAGTGGACCACTGAAGAGTAGGAACTGGAAGAAAGTCATAGTCTAGTTTTGCACACAGATACAGCACAGCCCTCCGGTTGTTTGCAGATGGTGTCTGTTCTGACCAGCAGGCACCTGTGCCATTCCATTGTTCGGGCTTTTAAATACCAGCTCTGGGTGCATAGTGACCCTCTGAGAGCTCAACTGGCAAAAAATAACCCATAAATGGATGCAATGAGCTATCTTCAGAAATAATGCAAAAGAATTCCCATTAATGTGGTCCTGAGAAAATATAAAAGCACCCAAATTTAAGGTATAAGGCAGCAGGCCTGGAATGTGACTAAGACTAAGAGAGCTCACACAATTATATTTATAAACTATGTCTAAATGGGATGGGAGAGGGGTGTCCAGGGACCTAGCTACAGTCTTACCACAGCCATTTCCCTCTCAAGTTCATGTGGGAAATAGGAATCAGTGACAAAACCAGAACACGCATGCTTGCTTTTGTGAACTTTTATCCCAAATTCCAGTGGGGTGGCCGGGTTAGTCAGGCTGAAGATTCAGAGGCCTCTTTCTAATATGTTTAAGGAGGGCCTGTTTTTCTCTTTTTCTTCTGGGCTCCATATTACCCAACACTGATGGCGAGGAGACACAGTACAAAAGCCTGCCATGGGAAAGGGAGGGGCAGCCTGCATTTCCTTAAGGGGCACGGGACCCTAATATATCTGAGCTGCCCACCTCCTGCTCTCTCAGGGCAGGGTGGGCCACGGACAGGAGCTGCTCCTGCTCACCTGTTGTTCCAGGTGTTTAGGGGAACGACACATTCCCAAAAGAGGAAATACTGGGAAAAAGAGACCTCAGCCTAAGCTCCGTGGCTCAGTGTCCAGATGTGTGTGCATTCAGGTGCGGAGAAAGGGAGTGAAACCAGAGGTCTGGAGCTTCCCCGAGAGGCCAATCGCCTTTTACCCTGAATGAAAAGGAAACTGGTATTAGAAGGTGGAGGTTCATGAAACCTAAAACAAAAGAGTAAGAATCAGCAGTATTCTGTGAGCACCATCCAGGGAAAAGAGAGATACTAAACTTAGTGAGCAAAGCTGAGTACTTGACAAGAAGTGTGGGTCCAGAATCCTTTATCAACAGTTCCAAAATCCAAAAAACTCTGAAAGTGGAAGCTGCTTTATGATTCATTTCATAACAAAATGTGACCTGAATTAATATGAGGCAAATTATTATTACAGATATAGTCATGTATTTCACTGTGCAACTCTACCACAATCCCTACTAGGCATTTTGTAATGTACATATGAACTGTTTACTTCTCTAAAATGCTAAAAATACACCTGCTCCCAATCAGCTAAGGGATTGTGGACCTGTGCATCTTAATGCTTGCTACTATGAGGGCCTCAGTCTCAGCTGAGCCAGTCACGTGCCGTGTGACTTTGACCGAGTGACTTACTGGCTCATTGTATGGTTTCTTTTTTAGTGACATGAGGATATTTAATAAGTTCAGATAGTAAATGAGGTTATACACAGTTTTCAGCACAGGGCCTGGCAAGTGGTAAACATCTTATAATGTTAGTGTTTATTATCTTACTTTATCTAAAAGAGTGCATGCCTCACCTTTCTCTGATTCATAGTTACCAAGGAGACATCTGCTGATCAGCTGGCTCCCAGCCCTCTGTTGCCAGGAAGGTGGAACCTTGGATAATGAACCAAGGTTTCATTTGAGTCACTGATGTGCCTTTGAGTCACTGATGATCCATTATAAGTCAATAATTTGGCACTCTAATTCAATCTCAATCTCTTGAATACTTTTTAAAAAATCAAATGAAGCAAAAATCAGAGATAGCCTCACTTTTGAGTCACACTTATATACCCATAACCCTCCTAGTTTCAAGCAGGTTTTAGTTAAAGACACACAAGAGCTTTTGAAGTGGGGTAAATTGAAGCAAAGAAACTGAAAGAATTAATTTTTTTGATATGAACATTATAATTTTATGAGAGTCTTGGCTACTGGTTTGTATTAGTTTACAGTGTAGCAAAAAGCCAATAATCTAAAATAGAATTTTCTAAAATATTTTACATTAAATACTAGTCCTGTGAGAGATTCTGTGAATAAAAGATTTTCTCCAAATTATTTTTAAGTGAAACTATTCTTTCAGGAAACATTATTGACACCCACAGAATTAGTATTAGATGAAGTGCACTTTGGGAAATACTGCTTTAGATGATCAGTTCTGGTACATTTTCCAGGCACATAGTTCTTGGCTATCAGGTGATTTAATTGTGTTTGTGTTTTTTTTTTTAATTTCATTGATTTCAGAGAGCATGGGAAAAGAGGGAGATAGAGAGGGAGGGAGAGGAACATCGATGTGAGAGAGAAACATGTATCAGTTACCTCCTGCATATGCTCCAACCAGGGACCAAACCCACAACTCAGGCATGTGCCCTCACCAGGAGTCTAATCCATGGTCTTTCAGTGTGCAGGGTTATGCCCAACCAACTGAGCCACACCAGCAAGAGCTTGTCTAGTAGATGATTTCAAAGGTATAAAAATTTAATTTTAAAAAGGTAAAATTTGGGGACTGTGGTCAAGATGGAGGCATAGGTAAACATGGCTCACCTCCTCACACAATCACAGCGAAAAATACAACTAAACTACAAAACAACCATCACCCAGAACTGTCAGAAAATTGAGCAGTATGCACGCCCAACAATCAAGGAGTTAAAGAAGTCACATTCATTCAGATGGGTGGGAGGGATGGAGATGTGGAACAGACTGGTCCCACACCTATGTGTAGTGGAAAATATTGGGAGGGATATCTTGAAACAAGGGATCCCAGCCCCACACCAGACCGCCTAGCCCAGGGATCCAGCACCAGGAAGCTGATTCTACTTCTGGCTGTAAAAACTAGTGGGATTTGGGATGGCAAAGGAAACTGTGGGATTTTCAGGCATCTCCTCTTAAAGGGCCCACTACAGACTTAGGACTTCCTTGGACTCACTCCATTTGGACTCCAGCACTAGAGTAGTGGCTTGAAGGGCATCAGTGGTATATGAGGAGAAACTGAAGTATCTGGCATCAGGACAAATGCCAGCAGCTTCCTCCTGGACAAGACTCTAGAGGTCAGTCAGCTGCCATTGTTTCTTTTTCAAGTTCTCCACCACACAGAGCCACAGAGAGGCAACACCATATCAAAAACTCCATCAGTCAGGTTCACATGCCTTACTCCATCCTGGTGATTACTTACCTAAGGCTCTGACCTATACAACTTATGGGTGCATTTTTATACATTAGGCCATGCTACTAAGAAAGGTCAGAGCAGCTCTACCTAATGCATAAAAACAAACACAGGGAGGCTACTAAAGTAAGGAGACAAGGAAATATGGCCTGAATGAAAGAACAGAACAAAACACCAGGAAAAGAACTAAACAAAATGTAGATAAACAATCTGTCAGATGCAGAGTTCAAAACACTGGTTATCAGAATGCTCAAGTAACCCAGCATAAAAAAGACCCAGGGAGAAATGAAGGTTATACTAAGTGAAAAAAAGGAAAATTTACAGGGAACCAATACTAGAGTTCATGCAGCAAAGAATCAAATCAATGATTTGGAACATAAGGAAGAAAAAAACTTTCAACCAGACCAGCAAGATGAAAAAAGAATTAAAAAAAAATGAGGATAGGCTAAGGAGCTTCTGGGACAACTTCAAACATACCAACATTCAAATAATAGGGGTGCTTGAAGAAGTGAAAGAGCAAAAAATTAAAAACTTGTTTGAAAAAATAATAAAAGAAAACTTTCCTAATTTGGTGAAAGAAATACACATACAAGTCCAGGAAACACAGAGAGTCCCAAACGAGATGGATGGAAAGAGGATCACACCAAGACACATCATAAATAAAATGCCAAAGGTTAAAGATATAGAGAATATTAAGAGCAGCAAGAGAAAAAGCAGATATTTACATACAAAGGAGTTCCCATAAGACTGTCAGCTGATTTCTTAAAAGAGACTTTGTAGGCTAGAAAGCACTGACAGGAAGTACTCAAAGTGATGAAAAGCAAGGATCTATAACCTAGATTACTCTATCCAGCAAAACTATCATTTAGAATTGAAGGACAGAGAAAGTGCTTCCCAAACAAGGTAAAGCTAAAGGAGTTCATCATTACCAACCATTACTTTTTAAAAGATTTTATGTATTTGTTTTTACAGAGAAGGGAAGGAAGGTAGAAAGACAGGAAGAGAAACATCAATGTATAGTTGCCTTGCGTGCGCCCCCTACTGGGGATCTGGCCCGCAACCCAGGCATGTGCCCTAATTGGGAATCGAACCAGCCAACCTTTGGTTTGCAGGCTGGTACTTAATCGACTGAGCCACACCAACCAGGGCATTATTATTATTATATGAAATATTAAAGGGACTTATTTAAGAAAAAGAAAATCAAAACTATGAACATTAAAATGGCAATAAATTCACAACTATCAACAACTGAATCTAAAGAACAAACTTAGCAAACAAGCAGAACAGAAACAGGATCATTGATATGGAGATGATTTGGGTAGTTACATGTTGGAAGGAGGAAGAGGGAAAAGGTGCAGGGATTAGGAAGTACAAACTGGTAGGTATAGAACAGGAAGGGGGGTGTTGAGAACAGCATAGGAAATGGAGTGACCAAAGAACTTATATACATGACCAATGGACATGAACTAAGGGGCAGGGATTGCCGGAGGGAATGGGAGGTGCAGGGTGGAGGGAGCAAATGGGAAAAATTGGGACAGCTGTAATAGCATAATCAATAAAATCTATTTAAATAAAAGGTAAAATTATCATGTGCATACAGATATAAAACATGACAAAGATTGAATTTAATAATAAAGGAATCTACAAGATGTTAAAACTGATTCAAGGGAGACTCTGAAAGACAGATACACAAACAGGTGATCAGCAAGGCTGAGATAACTTTACTAATTGATGCAGAAAGATATTTAATATCTAGAGACCAACAAAATGTAGTTTGGATTAATCTTTTTTCTACATGGCAGAAATAATTATATATGTATTAGACACATTGATTTGTATTTCTATAAGGAAAAGCTATCTGCATTGCTCTTAGTTTCTCTAATTTATGGAGGTGTACAATAGCCTTGTCAAAGACAAGGAGAACATCCGTACAGAATCTGATAACTCCCAGAGTGACCACTAGATGATAACAATGAACATCTCACTGAAAGGAAACTGTGGGAGGCAGAGTAATGTCTCCTTGCCCCAGATATTCGTGTTCTAATTCCCAGAAACTGAATGTGTTTTGCTATGTGAAAAGAGGAATTAAGACTGAAGATGGAATTAAATTTGCTAATCAGATGACTTCAGGATTAGGAAATTGTCTTTGGGTGGGTGGCAATGTAACCACAAAGTCCCTTGAAAAGGAAGAGAGAGGCTACAGCCAGAGATTTAAAGACATTACACTGTTGGCCTTGAAGATGGAGGAAAAAGACTCAAGCCGAGAAATGCAGGTGGTGTTCAGAGCTGAAAAAGGCAAAAGAACAAAGTCTCCCCTGGAGCCCCCAGAAGCAAAGCAGTCCTCCTGGCACTTTGATTTTGAACCAGGGAGACCCCTCGCAGACTTCTGGCCTTTAGAGGTATAACATGGTAAATTTACATTGTTTTAATTCAGTAGGGTTGTGGTCATTTGTTACAACATTAAGAAAAAGCCAATACAGACATCTAGTAACCTCTGTTCATTTCAAAATTTTTATGATGTTTCTACTAAGGGAAAGTACCAGACTTTGTGGTTAATAAATTTTTAAAAATCCCATAAATGAGTCCTTCAAAACTTATACATTATTAAGCATCTGAGTAGATGATAATACAGACAAAGATATTTAAAATATCAAATAGGAAAGTGACAAGTACAATAAAAATAAGTAATTTAAACAATCTGGATCAGATTTTGAAAAATCTGGAAGTTTCTTTAGACTTTTGACAGAGATAAAGTTGTATTGCTTTTGTTTAGAATCAGTCAAAATCTGTCTGCCATGTGACAGACTCCTGCTGAACGATACTCTATGGGGGGCTGAGCCATGCCCTGTGCTTCGGGCATTTTGCCCAGACCAGGTCCCCACACAGTCATGCTCTGAATTCAGTGCTCTCTGCCTACATCCTGGTAGTGAGTATAGTGCGTGTAAATAACCATATTCAGGAGCACATGATTTCCCACAAAATGAGATTTAACTAGGTGTGACTCTTGAAGGAATCACTTTGCAGAGATGAAACGTCTCTTCCATCACTTGCACATCTTTCTACCAGCTGGCTTTATAGAGAGACAGGCCTCTGCACTTGGGAATGTGGCAGGGTAACAGGAAAGTAGTTATGGAGTGTGCTCCTACCAGCCCAGTTCTCCACCACTGGGAGGTTTATTTGGAAATGGCTGCTGTGGGTAAAAGCTACCCCAAAGATAATGACCCAGAACAAAAATTACTAAATTCAAAGGAAGTCCTTGTAAAACCTGCTCCACCCCCACCCCCTGCCAGGAGGAGATACTGACACACCTCAGGAGAAGGCTGAAGAAAGAGTGCTTTAAAATGCAAAAAAGAGACAGGAGTGGATGGTGGTGGTGGTGGTTGTGTATGTGTGTATGTGTTAGTTGGGTGGGGGTAGTTATTAGACTGGTCTCCCTGCAAAAAGCAGTTCTTAAAGCAATACCACACCTTGGGTTAATTTGCTGCACAGCCCTAGAATTGTAGGGTTATGGAGAAACAGGATAGTTAGGCCCAAAGGGAGCAGAAATTCCCCTCCATTTTTCCTCCAAGGTTGGCAATTTGTGGGACTTTGCAATTTCCTTGTGGCTCCAGAAAGCCTTTGATGTTAATTGTTAGGGTACATTAATTCATCAGCTCTACAAGGTCAGTTGGCCAACTAGGGGGACAGAGAGACACAAGGAGATGTTTATTGACTTCTACCTTGGGTGAGAGGTAGAAGTGGCTGTAGCTTCCTGAATCAGTTGAAGCCACTAATCTTAGAAAATGGTTGTGACAGACCAGCCCATTTTCACCTGCTTGTCAATGTTAGGTGCTGATCCAGGACCAGACTGTGCGAGGCTTGGGAAGCTGCAGAGAGAGTGCAGGACAGACATTGAGAACTCCTCTTTGTTCTCTCCATGACAGTTGATCCGAAAACTGGCTTGAAGAAGAAAAAGCATTTGTGTGAAGTGCACTGTTGGTGAAACAATAACTTTGAATTTGACTAGATAAGAGTAAGTATCTGAAAGTGACTGGATTAATTTTCTGCTATCATCACAAATGGGGACTGGAATCGTAACATTCACGTAAAATTATGAAACTATGCTTTTCAATTCCTGAGTTAGGTGGACAGTTCTAATAGGGAAACATCACACTAGTTTTTACAGGATGGAGTAATTCAAGAAAAAAGACAGGAGGAAAAAATATACTAAGCAACCGAATGAAACTGAAGTCGACATGAAGAAGCTAATGTGTAGAGAGAAAGTGACTCAGGGGACGGGGTGATTGAATCTCCTGAAAAAGTAGCAGCAATTGACTCTCTTCCTCAAACCCACCAACAACTGGCTATTTTTCGGATGCCTCTGGGAATTAATAATACAGAAGCCAAAGAAATCTGGAATATACTGCTGGGGACTTTGAAGTCCAGGCTACAAGTTGAAGCCTTTGGAAGAGAAAAAGGCATTAGGGAGGGAAACCATTGGCCACAGAAATGGTTTTAAAATGTTTTAAACCATGGCTTTCCATGTCAGAACATCTGAGCCTTGGCAATGGATGAAATGCAGCCCATGAGAAGAGGAAAGCTGTGTCTGACAAGAGAATTCCTAACATTTTCAAGAGGAATTTAACCTGAAATATGAATGAGGAGGGGGGAAAGCTCAGATAAAGCTCTAAAAGTTTGGTTGTTGACTTTTAGAACATTGGAAAAACCATAACAAAGTGTTTATTTAAGAGGAAAATATCAGAGAATCAACAACTAGATTTATAGTCCTGCATTTTTATGTATTCTAGTGCATAGAGAATGGTACTAACTAGTAGAATGGGACATTTAACACAAGACAGCCAATACAATTTAATAGACATCATTGTGAAGACAAAGAGGGATGGGCTTATGGCTGTCATGCGTACTATGGAGTGCAATAACTGAGACTGCTCCAGTGACTGCGGCCATGCTGGAAAGCAAAGTGACAGCTTTTAATAACTTTACTATATATTTGTCAAAACCCCAGGAATTTGGATTTGGGGTAAACATCTCAGAGAGGCTTACATAGGTTTATAAAGATGTATTTCAGCTATTTGGGTGGTGGTAGGGAATTGGACACAACCTGCATGTCCATCAGAGGAAAGAGCATAATCCAAATGTGATAAATGGCGTAGATGAATACCATAGAGCATCATGTAACAGAAACTACAGACCAGTCATAGATATAACAATCTATATAGAACTAAAGAAGATGGTACTGAGTAAATAAAAAAAAAGAAACAAGATGAGATGCATAAGACAATATCAATATGTATTAAAAATACATGAACATAAACAATTATAAACATTTTGAAAGTGCACTTACAAACACACACATGCAAATCCACTAAATATGTGAGAGCAAATTGCCCACATGGGGAGGTTGGAATATAATGATAAAAAAACTTGGGCAGACTAATATGATATGTCATAAACTATGAGTTCAAGTTATAGGAGTGAAGAAGAGAGAAGAGAGAGAAGGAAGGGGGGTGGGGAGAGAGAATAGAAGAGGAGCAATAGCATCTCCATGAGAACGAAATGGACTGAATGATACTTGTGGAGAAATTTATGTGTATGTCCATGACCAAATCCTGCATCATTTTTTATGAATAACATGAATAAATACACAAAGGGAAGAGTACTCACCAACTTTCTATGACACAAATCTGAGATGAGTTGTTACCCTGAAGAACAATGGAAATCAGGGGTAACATCTTAGGAGTAGCCAGAGAAACAATGGTATCAAATCTTACTGTCACTATCTTCCTCTGATAGTAATATATAAGATACTTTTCTTGGGGAGAAAGAACCTGGTGGCAGTATGCCAGACTTCCACAGAGAATAAGGCTGCATCTCTTGGTCTGTGGACCATTAACGACTCAGTGTTTGCCATTCTGATGGGAGATTCTTAGGAAGAGTTCTTCATGGGACTGGAAATGCTTTGACACCCACAATTTTTTAATGGGAAAGATAAGGACTTAACATATTATCATTATTAGTTGTTTTTCTAAAGTAATAGCATTAATTAGCAGCATTTATTGAACTCATTGTGAACCTGATATTATTATAAGTTCTTTGCATCTACTTCTTCTTTTAATCCTTGTAATGATCCTATGAAGTAGGTACTACATTTATCTCACCTTTAAGGCAAAGAAACTGAAGATAAGGCAAGAAACATCAAAAGTCACAGGAAAATTGGTGGTAGAACCAAAATTTATACCCAAGCTAACTCCAAAATCCATTCTTTTAATCGTTAGATTAATACAATATTAATCACTGTAGACATTTGAGAGCTGGGCTGCATATTGTACCAAGGGTATAGTATGTACCAAGGGAAGAGAACATGTAATATCGGCAAATTTCTTATTAAAAGGTCTGTTTGGCTTACAAACTCTGTTTGTTCACTTAATTTTTGTATCTGGAAGACAAAAAAGAAACTTACTCATAGTATTCCAAATTATACATGAGAGTAATGTGATTTGATGATACCATGCTACACAAAACACACTCTCTTTTGCAATCTGCCTCAGGTCACTGAGGAAGCAATGCCCAGCCTGAGGACACTGGAGCCTTTGGAGGGATGAAGGATCCCACTTTTGGGCAGAAGGCAGGAAGCTGTATGAGTAATTGCTGGGATGGCTTGCACTACATTTAATGGGTAATAAAAGCCATGTAAAGCCTTATGGTTTTCCTTTTTTATTGTGGTACCTAGAAATTTCCATTTCATCATACTCCAGAGGATCAAGGATGATCAAGTATGATCTCGAGTATGACCAAAGAGAGAAGACAGCCTTAATTTTGCCTTAAAACATTGCTTCTTTAGCTCTCTTGTTTTAAAAGTTATGCCACAACTCTTCACTCAGTCAAGAAGTTTTAATCCTTTAGTGTTTTTTTTCTCCAACTGTTCTCTCTTCCCTCTCCTCCCCTCCCCTTCCTTCCCCTCTCCTCCTCTCCTCCCTCCTCCCCTCCCCTTCCTTCCCCTCTCCTCCTCTCCCCATTCCCTTCCCTTCTCTTTTGTATTCTGTTTAGCTGTATACTTATGTGATATCCCCATTACATCTCAGGTTCTGTTCAGGAAAGACACTATATTTTTCTCACCTTTTTCATCTCTCATTTGTCAACCTAGCAGAGTATTTTATGTAAAGCATTTCATGATAAATATTTCATGAGTTAATGTATGTATGCATGTATATACTTAGTTATGCTTACTAATTTGTTTTTTACTAAAAAGACCTAGGGAGAAGTCATTGCCTATGGCTATCAGCTGGTGTTATTTTACAGCTCTGTCTGAGCTTATTTTTCACTCCCTGGAAAATGTCACTACAGGAGTCTGGATATATGACTGGAAATAAGTTCTCCTTTTACTGTGACTTACCCACTGATCAGAATAACTTACTTTCCCTTTTCTTTCCTTATTCTTTTTCTGTTTTTTTTTCATTTAGAATATTTCCAACAGTTTTTTAAGAAATAGAAGTTTTTGATAAAATGAATAAAATACAATTCATTTTGGTAAATGTAAGCTATTAACAACTTTAATAAGATATAGGCATATATATGAATTTATTGAGTATATTATTTTTCCTCAACCCAATGACTTATGCTGGATTGAATTAATTTTTATTGGCACAGAGAGGTAATGTGGCTGTCTTTAAGTAAGGGCAGGGGCTGGGTTGGGTGGAGCTAAGTGTGGTTGGAGAGTCAGCCTTGGCTTCTGAGTTTGGTTTGGTGCCAGTTGGTGGAAACTTGAGAGTTTCTAGTTCTTTTCAGTACAATTACATAGTGAGGAGAAAAATGTCCAGACTAGGCATCTGAGAAATAATTTCCCTCAGTCCATGTAATAAAAAACTCAAGAAGCATTTTGACTTTATTTGATTATCATAAAGTAGGAAAACTTAAGAGATATTTGAAAGTTTTTAAGGCACCAACAAAAGCCAACTGCAATTTAGATAAGATGGTATGCATTTTTTTATGTGTATAGAACAGGTATGAACTAACTTGCATTGCAGTACAAAAATACCAGTGCTTGAGGTGGGATTCTAGAACCTGAAGATTCTTCACTTCTTCACCTTCCAGAAATGCTTTTCTGCCTTTCCTTGCATGCCTGACCATACATATTGCAGAAATTCATCTTTATGGAGTACAGTTAGGGATGGTCAGCCTCATGGTACGTCCCAGCCTCATTCTTGCTCTGAATGTGCTCGATTTTCTCATCGGTCACTGCAAAATGCTGATTGCCTTCTGGTATTATCTAATGAATATATACACCTAGGAAATAGAGCATCTAGTTCTGTATTGCATTAACTTTTTATTTTGGGAGATCTATAAGGGTGATAATGGTGTGTTTTTGTCTTTGATACTGTCTAGAATGCTCAGCAAATCTCTACACGTTTCACTGAAGTTTTTGGTGAAAAACTTTCTGGATTCTTCCTCAGGAAGAATCCATATTGCTTATCATGTCTCCCCAGGCCTCCTCTTCTTCCTGGGTATATTGCTGAATCACATTTTCTAGCCTTCTGCCAGTTAGGTGTGACCATGTTCTGAGTTCTGGCCAATAGAATTTGGGTGAAAGAAATATAACCACTTTCTAGCCTAGCCTCTAAAACCTCTGGAGTGATCTTTTAAGCCAGTGTTCTCTGCTAAGGGGTGAGTTTTGTCTCCCCATTCCATCCCCTGAACTTTTGGTAATGTCTGGAGATATTCTGGCTGTCACAATTGGGAGAATGTTGCTGGAAGCCAGTGGGTGGGGGCCCGGGATACTGTTAAATGTGTTATAATGTACAAGACAGCAAACAAAAAATGACCTAGACCAAAATGTCAATAAGGCTGAGGTTAGGAAATCCTGCTTTTTCTTATTCTGTCTCCTGCCTAGATGCAGGAGGTTTATGAGAGGATTTAGAGAACCTAAAGTTTGTCCAAAACACCAGGTAAAAGAAGACTGGCTCTGAATCTCTGTACAATGGCCTTCACTGAACATATGGTTGGCCTGTGACTTGAGAAAGGAATAAAACTTTATCATATTATGTCACTGAGATTTGAGGGCTTTTGGTAAAGCCATTAAAAAAGGCTTTACTGATAGAGTTCAAATCTTGGACAAATTACTTAATCTCTCCTTGTCTTAATTTCCTTATTAAATAAAAACAATAATAGTACCTATCTCATTGGACTTCTGTGTGGACTGAATGAGCATGTATCTGAAAACACTTAGTATAGTGTCTAGCTAACTTATTAACTATTATATCTATGAAAATTTCTTTGTCCTGTGACCTATTTCTAAAAAGGACTACTCAGAGGTCTGATTAGTAGCGTGTGATACTGTCCTTCTCAAAGAACCACTTATGTAATAGGCTCCCTCAGCATTTTAACCCAAGTGGGAGACTAACCTTTAAGGTTTCTGTAGGTTGTGAGCCCTCTCTAGATAGTGCTGTTCAACAGAACTTCCTGCGGTGGCAGACGGAAATGTTCTCTGTGTGTCTGGTGTGGTAGCCATTAGCTGCATTTAGCTATCAGACACCGAAAATATGTGTCCGATAGAACTACTGAGAAACTGAGGTTTAGATTAGATGAGACTCTAATTATTTAAATTTAAAGCGCCCCTGTACCAGTTGCTACTGCACTGGACAATAAAACTCTCAAATACAAGTTCCATGAAAACAGGGAGTTGTTCAGATTTGTTTATTACGGTGTCCTCAGTGCTTAGAACTGTTCCTGGGACATATAGCTGGTAAATAAATATGTTGTGAATGAATTTTAGTCCATGTAGTAGGTTGTTTCCAGAGGATCTGTGTGTCCACATATCTATGTTTGTCAAACTTGTAATTTGTTGCTCCCCATCCTAATTGAAGAGCTCCTTAGCTCACATGTGTGCTACTTCACTGCTGTTCTGGATTCCTAGCATCACTCACTGGAGTATTTACATAGCTAAATAAAACTGTGTTCACTTTGACTTCACTGCCACCTCATGTGCAAGCTCCATCTTTCCAAGGGCCAGTCCTGAGGTAGGTACCACTGACCTGCTTTCTGCCCCTGCAGAGGCCTCTTTTAATGTAAGAAAAACATGGAGAACATGGTGGCTATTCAGTGAACTTTCCTGATTTAGCCTGGGCAGGGCCTCTGACATTATCTAGCTTCATTCAACATAAATACAAATCAAGACTGTGGCCACTTCATCTACAATTGACTGTGGTAGGACAGAGATGAAGCAGATAAAAGAAGAACTTTGCAACCTAGGGGCACAGTGGTCATGTAGAAACCTCAGTGACCAGTGTTAATGTGAGAAAGAAAAAAAGACACTGATAAGACCTTGACATAGGCAGTTCATACCTAGTTTGCCTAGCCAGTTCTGTAGGGGAGGGTGTCCACATC